>NC_081288.1:34412347-36912347 GCF_030490865.1 Poecile atricapillus
TCAAACTGTGGGTAATGATCTGTTATGACCAGCAGACCCACCAGAGGCGAAAGATACTAAACACTGAGATTTGTGGCAGCTTTTGCTGCTGGCTGTTAGCCGGGGACTGGGAGGATGAATACCCCTTTGACCCTGGACCTGAAGACCCTAAAAAAGAAAGAGACCTTTACCCCCTGGTGTGGTGCCTGCCAGGAGTCTGGGCTGTGACTGCTGCTGCTGCAGGGGGTGCGGCTCCCCTCCTGGTGCCAGCCAGCACAGCATGATGATGTTAGTAATGATAGCCTGTGTTGTTATCTCACATCTTTATAAAATTTTACAGCACAGAACCAACAAATATTTTGTTTCCCATATTAGGGCACATTCTTCACTTCCAGGATTTTTGCAGAAGGAAATGAAAAAGCAGACAAACTGACGATGGCTGTTTCAAACACCTTGCCTAACATTTTCGAACAAGCAAAACTGAGTTGTGCCTTTTTCCATCAAAATGCACAAACACTTGTGTGAATGTTTCACATCTCTAAAGGTCAAGCAAAAACCATTATTGCAGCTTGTCCTGATTGTCAGCTTGTACAACCTCCTATTTCTACAGGAGCTGTCAACCCATGAGGGATGCAAAGCCTGCAACTATGGCAGACAGATATCACCAAATACCCATATTTTGAGAAATTAAAAAATATTCATGTGTCAGTAGATATTTTTTCAGGTGCAGTTTTTGCCTCTGTCCAAACAGGAGAAACAGCCAATCATGCTTGTCAACATTTTCTACAAGCTTTTGTTTCATTAGGTATGAAATAAAGAACAAGAAATAAAACCAGATTATGGCCCTGCATACACATCTCAAAAATTGGTCACATTTTTTATGAATTGGGGTGTTTGCCATGCTTTTGGAATTCCCTATTCTCCCACAAGCCAAGCAATTATTGAAAGGATGTATCACATTCTAAAGCACATCTTAGACCAACAAAAGGGGGAAACAACTCAAGCCATGCCTCAGATGAGGCTGAGTAAAGCTTTATATGTTTTTAATTCTTTAAATAGCTCATTTGCAGAACCCAATCCACCAATTTTTAGACATTTTTTGACACACAGGCAAAACTGAAAGAGAATCCTCCAGTTTTAATTGGAAACTCTGAGACAGGACAAATGGAAGGTCCATTTAATTTAATAACCTGGGGCTTGTGTTTCCACAGTTGCAGGACCAAAATGGATTCCAGCTAAGAACGTGAAGCTGTATTATGCACAAGAGTGCACTGACAATTCCACAAGCAGGGAAATGAGCACTAAGACATGAAGCACAGAGAGACTACGGTTCATGCCTGACGTCCCCTGCCCAGCCTCCAAAGACTGCAGACCTTGGGTTTTATGTCAATGTTAAAACTGTAAAAATTGTTGATATCATAGAGCTCTTTTGGCAAAAGTGTGGCGCCCATCATGTTAAAAAGAATCCCAAGATATCCAGATTTGCAAAATTGAGTTTAAACAGGACAATTTAGCGTCTTATAGTTGGCCAGTCTCTGAACAAATTTGGGAAAACAAAAAAAGCTGAAAAGTACCAAAAGATTTGCTTGGAAACTGAAATACATGGAAAAGCTGTTTGCTAAGAGCAGTTGAACAAAAACATGGAGTTAGATCAAATGATGTATTGGTGCTTGTTATTTTCCTTGCTTGCTTTTGCCTTGCAGAAAAAACTGAAAGATTTGGCAAATCAAATTAAAATAGACGATGGATCATGGTTAGATGATTTGTTTAAAGGATGGAATTTTACACCTTAGCTAAAGGAAGTTTGCAAAATAGGTTTATGTGTATTGATTGCTATAGTAGCAATATTAGTGACATGCCTTGTGTACTTTACTGCAGACAATTATGAATAAGACCATCAAAGAAGTTTTTACCATTTAAAAAAGAGGTGGAAATGTGAGAAATGGATTTACTATTCAAGAAAGAGAAAGATAAATGGAATTGTAGAGGATTCTCAAAGCATGACTGAAAGCTCACATAGTCTTGTACATTTGCATGCAAACTCTGAGGTAAGATTTGTTGACTTAGCTATGCCATGGAATAGAGAAGATGTTGTTGAGAGAGAGAGACTGAACTGGAAACAAGTTTCAAATGATGGCCTTGCAAACAGACCAGGTATTTTTGAGAATTAGAGCTGTGAAAGATGCATTGTAGCAAGACCAAGTGGGATAAAATAATAGGTGATTGTTAGAAGTATTAGCAGCATTGTGCGGCAGAAAATAATTGGCTGAAAAATATTTATAAGGTATTGTAACCAGGAAATAAGTTGGCTTTGGAAGTGATGGTGTTGAATGTAGCATCTTATATAACATATACTTCTGCCTTCATCTTTAAAGCAGATTTTCTTTTAACAATGAATGCAAGGCTAGTGGCCTTTACCAAACATGAGCAGGTTAAGAAGGACACGTAAATACAGGAGAGGAAATTTGCCTATAATATAAAGCTTCTCTGTCAGCATTTCTCTTTTTGTGTCTGGATAAAGGAAAATTTAGCTGTACTACCAGTGTCCAAAAGAAACCCCAAACCAAAACTCCACCAACAGAAAAAAAATAACCCCAAAACCAAACCCTTTACAAACCTCTTAGTTTTAAAAACACTTAACTTTCAGCCCAGAGCTTTTTAAGGGAAATCTGGTGTTTCTTTCTTCTCTCTGCATAGACCTCTGCATCACTGAAGAGAGATTTGACAGATGGAGACAGCTTGTAACAATGTACTTGAAGCTCTGAAAGACAAAAATGAGTAATCAAAACCATTCCAAAAAGGATTTTTTAATGAATCTGTCTAAAAATATATGTCACAGAGAATTTCTTTCACCCTTCTTCCACTCCTCTTTTTTTGTTTGAAGTAAGGTGGGTATTTATACTTTGCTGCATATCATTATATGTGATTTCCCTTTTCTGTTAGTCACATCATGTCTTGGCTTGCAATCACAAGTGATATAAGATATTGCAAAATGTCACTAATAAATATGTTAAGAGACAATGAACTAGAAATAAAACATGGAGATCCCAATGTGAATCTGATCATCAAGTTCTTCTGCCATAGTCCACTCTTGCTGAAATTTAGATTATGATGAAACATTTGTAAGAATTATTCTGAAATGGTGAAATATAGTCTGCAATTTCTAGATCTCAAATGATGACTGTATAGGCAAGAACATGAAAGCTTCCCTCCTTCTGTCACTTGAAGTATTTCCTTTAGGCTTAGAGGGCTATTAGAGGGATTCAAGTGTACATACCTGTGGGAACACTTGGCCCAAAGGGATTCTTTTTGGATTGCTATTGAGAGGTGACTGTTGCACTGCATTCTCAGTCATCTGTGCCACAAACCTTAACTGGATTAGAGGAAATGGTGGGGAGAACTGCAGAGATGATGGAGGAAGAAGAACAATTTTGTTATTAGCACAACAGAAGTCTGCCATTTCCATTACACCTATACATATTTCCTGCTCCAGGTTAAAAGCATACTGCCTGAAGTATAACACAGGTGCTGAGCACTTTCCTCTGTGGTTGGGGTGTTGCTAGCTTGCAGTTCTGAAAGAGAAATCTATGGTTTCTCAGCACAGGCATCCATTTATGCATGCATGCAAGTAAGCATTTCTGGATGGCTAAAGCTTTAGTATACCTGATCAGAGTTTGTATGATTAGTGTCCTTAGTCATTGAGTGTTAACTGTCTATAAATGAAGGAAATTTCAGTGCTGAGGGGCTCTTTTTTCAAAAGCCCTAGAAGAATCTAGCCTTCCCATATAATTCAGACCATGAAGAGAATCCTAAACTTTCAGAGCCCTCCTAAGAAATCTTGTTATATAGAGGGGAGGATTAAATTTTCCATGGAGTAAATGAACAGAAGTACCTTCTCTAATAAAGGGAATATACCAGGCAATGATATTTCCTCTGGAATATTTGCAGGTGCTGTCATTTAAGATGCTCATAAGACTAACTCAAAGTCTAGAAATAAACAGGTAAGATTAATTCTATGCTAAAATAAGGTTTTAATGTGACTCCTCACCTCTAAAGGAATGGTGACATTCCTTTGCCTTGGCATACTCAGTGCAAAGAATAGAAAGCACTGAGTAAGGGAGTTGTTTGCCAAATAAGTGTCCCATTTTCAGAGTAACCTTTTGACTGCCCTAGGTTTTCCTGTCTCACTGCTGTTCCAAGGAATTGACACAGTACAGGGCAGCCAGCAAGGTTTCTTATGACAGCAGGTTCATACACAGTCAGAAGCTGCTGGACTTCCTAGAAGGATATTTTAAATAACCTTACAAGATCTTAGGTAAATCATTTGGATGGATCATCAAACAGAGAAAGCCCAAATTCTGTAGGTGTATAAGTAATTTCATGGGGCTTTGTTTTCTGAAGCACACAAGCAGATATCAAAAGGGGAAATAGATAATGACACAAAACCATTGTTTTGTCACTTCTTTCAGTTAACTCAGCTCCTAAATGCTTATACTACACAACATGGATAGTGAAAATTTCAGCAAAGGGCAGAATTTCAAATATTCAGCAAAAATCTGGTACTGGAGAACTGTTATGATTGCTTTGTAGCCTTGATCCCTGATAGGCAACTGATGCAGAGCAGTGTTCCATCATCTTATTTTAATCCAGAGTTTAGGCCAAATTCTGTTATGCTCCTAAGTTTTAAGCCCTCATTTATCTATGATTAGTGGGACTATTGAGGTGAGTGTGTGAGGCTGTCTTTTTGCTAGTGTGCTGTTTTCTTATTTTTTTTTCATGTTTTAATTGTTTTTATCTTCTCATTCTATGTGTTCATGCATAGTGTTTCTTAGTAAAACTGCTGCACTACAAAAAATACTGTCAATAACAAAGAGGATAATAAACAATGTGATATCAGGTATGACTGTAGGAATGCCCTTATGAAAATGTTTGTGATAGAGACCTTTTTTGCTAGAAGCTAAAAACAGAGAGTATTGTTTTATATCTTATGTACCTTTTGTGTTTCCAGGAACTAAAAAAAAAATAAATTCATTTTCACAGCTGAGGAGAGAGGAACAACATCCCGAGAAGCTAGATTACTTTCTCCTACCAGGTTCTCCTCAGAGACACTTGCCAATTAAGGGAAAACACACAGTTTCAATTTCAATGAATGTAGTTCTTATTTATTCTGGGTATGGTTGATAGGGTGACTCATTTCCTTGTTAATGAAAATTTGGGTGTTTGGCTTTAAAAAATACATTCAAGCAAAACAGATTTTACTACTTTGTTCTGCTATTTTAAGGATAGGATTAGAGGACAATGCTAATAGGTAGAATTAAAGAGACGTTAGTCCTTGCATGAGCATGAAACGAAAGCACACAATTGAAATCCCTGTGAACTAGAAAGGAAGGTGTACAGTGAGTAATAGCAGGTGTACAGGTCTTCATGTCTTGAACAAGGTGCAATGTGATTGCAATCTCTGCCTTCCTGTGCACCGTGAATAAGAACACAACAAAGAAAGAAAACGGGCCACATCCTCCCTCAGTGTAAAATATCACAGCTCTGCTGAAGTAAATGGGACTCTGCTTAATCACCTTAGGTAAGGATTTCATCCTTTCAGCTGGAACCTTTCCAGACTGCCACGTAGGTGTCACTCCACCCCACCAGCCTGATCTTCAGCTTCCATTCACTTAGGTAGACAGCAGTAATGCTCTTTCCTGTAACCGGGATCCCGAGGCTGTGCCCTCAAGGGAGGAAAGCTCTGATTGCAGTCCTGCAAACAGTGATGGCTTCCCTGGTTCTCAGGCACACCTTTCCCTGAACCACTACTCCATGATCTCATTTCTCAAGGATGTGTGTGCAGGTGTCCGCACACACACATTTTACATGAGATTAAACAATGCATTACTTTTTGTTTTACTAACATGGAAAATATGCAGATCTAGGGGGGAAAGTAATGTGCTGAAACAAAGAAGTATTTTTAATTCTACTTTCTGTTACCAAAATTTTGTTTGTGTTTTGGACCTCTGTCTCACAGTTCCTTATCTTTCTGCCAAGTCATGAAGCATCTCTTCCTCTCTGCTGCCTACTGACCTGTTTGTTCCTTTCTCATAGCCAAATTGAACACAATCCTCCACCTGCTGTAAAAATATGCTACTCTCTCCCCACCCAGCTGCCTACTGAGTAATTCTGTGACATTTCTTGATCTATACCTCCTCTGTGTTCTTAAATGAGGCAATTATCTAGGATTTTCTACTTTCACATTAAGCAGTAAAGAAAACCCAATTTTCTTCCAGCTTTATCTAATTGATTGCTCAGTACAGGTTCACCTGAAAAGATGGACATCTGGATTTGGCTACAGATTGCTTTTTTTTGTCTTAGAGAGATATTACTTAGCTTTTGACAGTAAATGTGTCTATAGTAATAACATTCTAGAATACTGGTTCTTATATGTTAAAAAGTTATTAAAATCTTTATTTTCATGAGCTTTATCTAGTTTTCATCACAGATAGATTGTCTTGCTAAATCCCAAGAGAATTTTTATTGTTTAATAATTTCAAAGACAATTTTTAAAGGTAGGTACAGATTATCACAGAATCACATAACCATTGGGGTTGGAAGTGACCCCTGGAGATGATCTAGTCCAATCCTCTTTCCCCCTCAAAGCAGGTTCACCTGGAGCAGGCTACACAGGATCACATCCGGTCAGGATTTAAATATCTCCAGAGAAGGAGAGTCTACAGCCTCTCTGGGTAGACAGTGTCAGTGCTCTCCACAGTAAAGGACCTCTTCCTTAAGTTCAAGTGGAACTTCCTGTGCATCAGTTTCTGCCTGTTTCCCCTTGTCGTGTTGTTGGGAACCCCTGAGAAGAGTCTGGCGCCATTCTTTTGACATCTATTTGTGTGCATTGATAGTATCCCCTCTCACTCGTCTTCTCTCTAGACTAAATAGGCCCAGCTCCCTTGGCCTATCCTCAAAAGAGAGATACTCCAGTTCCCTCACCATAGCCTTCCACTGGACCCTCTCCAGTAGTTCCTTGTCTTTCTTGTCCTGAGGACTCAGACTGGACACAGCACTCCAGATGTGCCTCACCAGGGCTGAGTAGAGGGGCAGGATCACCTACTGAGACTTGCTGGCACTGCTTTTTGAAATGTATGACAGAATCTCACTGGCTCATGGACAGCTTGTTGTCCATCAGGACCCCCAGGTGCTTTTTCAGAGAGCTGTTTTCCAGCAGGTCAGCCCCCAGCCTGTGCTGGTACATGGGGTTATTTCTCCTCAGGTGAAGGACCCTGCATCTGCCTTTGCTGAACACTATTAAGCTCCTTTCCCCTCAACTCTCCAACACAGGCAGATCTCACTGAATAGCAGCACAGCCTTCTGGTATATCAGCTGTTGCTCCCAGTAAGTTTGTCAGCAAACTTACTCTCTGGCCCTTATCCACTTCATCAATGAATGAGTTAAAGAAGACTGAAGCCAGTAGTGACCCCTGGGGAACTCCACTAGGCTACATCCAGCTGCCTGTAGAAGGCCTCATTGTTTTTTTTTTTAATCTGTCCCAGTGGCCTCTACTAAACACCCACAACAGCATCACCATGTTATCCTGCCCCTTATTTCTTACCCACAAGCTCTCAACATGTTCTTCATCCAGCCCTAAGCAGAGCACCATACATTCCAGCTGCTCTCCCTCACATAAAGAGCAGCCTTACCACCTTGATGACTGTCTTTCCTAAAAAGTACGTAGGCATCCATGACTACATCCCAGTCATCCCATGTCTCTGTAATCCCAGGGAGATCATGGTCCACACACAGATCTCGAATTCTTCCTCTTTATTCCCATGCCATGTGTATTGCTGTACAGGCAGTTCAGAGGGATATTAAAGCATTCAGGCTTTCCAGAAGGCATCTAAGAGGATCCACCAGGGCCATAGACACCCTTGAGATGGTTGGTCAGAACTTCTGGTTTTGCTTCAACTAAGGAACATTTATCGCCTTTTGATATTTTTCTGAAAGTTCTAAAGCAGCTCAAACCCAGAGCTTGAATCTACTGACTGTTTTGGAGAACTTATTTCCTAAATACATCTCAGGCTGCAGCAAAATGAAGGAGACAGTTCTTACTATAGTTCGTTTGAAAAGAGGGAAATAATGGACATTTTGTTCCTAATTCCATTATAATAAATTAAAGAAGATTAGATAACTGCCAGAGCCAAACCTTTTAAGAAGAAATCCTCTCCCACTAAAGACAATGACATGATTTCCTGTGACTTGAATTTTGCTCATGTATAATTTTACTGTTTCACTGTAGTGTGTGATACAAAGTAGGCCCTTTTTCATGTACAGTGGTTCTCCGGGTCAAGTGGCAAAACATAAAAGATAAGGACAGGTATCTTCCACACTTGTTGTAAAGCTTGGATATCCATTCTAATTTAAGGTAGGGAAGTAACATCATGTGTCTATGAGAAGAGACGGAGGGAGGGTAAGTGATAGTCTGAAGTGCACACTTAAACCCAGTGCAACTGGAATAATATTTGACAGTAATGCCCTGCCAAGATGTTATGACATTTTACCACTTGTAAAGTAAAATAAGTTCTGCACTACTATATATATATATATTAGGTCCAGAAGGGTTAAATTTAATGTTCTTAAGTGTCTTTAGAACACTTTTATCTTCTACACTAGATGAAGAAGGGGAAGAAAGTTTTGCCTTTATCTAATTGTCCAATCCACTCTGCAGAGTGCACAGTAACATTCTAGCCCTGGAGTTTGAAATTACCTACTAATGACACAGGAAGTACCAGACAAGAAAGGTCTGTTCCAGCTGCCCAACAGCACCAGGTAATGTGCTCAGATACATTTTCAGGGGTGAGGAAGCAGATTGTTTTCCCTATTCATGGTGTGCCAGGGTTGCCAGGATGTTGAACAAGGTTGTATTTACACAAGAAGTTCTTTGCTGATATGAGAATACTGGTGTACTCTGTTGGCAAAAGGTTTTAATGCAATTGCAGACTGCAATAGCAGAACTGTGGAAAGGCACCCATCACAAGTGAGACAGTGGAAGTAAAAACAATACTTTTTTCTGGCTTAACCCTTTTTGAATTAGACAGTCCTGATAGTGCAGCTATGTTGGGGCAGAGGTAAAAGGAGATGAAAACTGCGAAATACTCTTTCAATATTACTGTGTGTATAGTGTATTGTAACTTGTATTACAAGTTCCTGAGTAAATACATGTGTGAGAAAAAGAAGTAGAAGGGTGATAGCAATGAGAGAGCAATAAAAGTTGTCTTTTAAGTGTTCTTAGAGATCTGAAATTTGCTTTATATAAATTACTGCCAATTCATATTTTCTATGGAGACAGAGTTGTATCATCCCATGGGATAATCTAGGAGGGAAAAATCAGGAAGGAGTGAGTAGTTGATACCTCAAATATTAACAGAAACACAAGAACAACCAGGTACAAATGGGGCACAAACAAATTTAGTTTGAAAAACATAGAAATATTACTAACCAGTAGAGGACTGGCATCCTGTAGGATGCTGTTCACCAGTGCACTTGATGACCCAGGAGGACCCTTCCAGCTAAATTCCCAAAACCACTTTAGGAGTTACAATAGAAGAGAGCAGAAAGTTAGAAAGTCAGAATTGTTGTTTCCTGGATGTCAAATACAACGGAGTTTCAGCTCCAAAAGATGTCTAGGTGAAAAATTTTACTTCAGATTGTTACTTCTGGCTACAGCTTTTTAAGCTCCTGATGTTGTGTAAGACCAATGCAAAAAATTAGCTTGGAATCACTTGGATAAAGTTACTTTTTAATGGAAAGCCTGTGGCAATTTGCAAACACTGTAGAGGGAGCAGTACCCAACTGCTCTTTGTCAGCAACACATCCCTTTATGGATCACATCCATTGATGGACTTCTCACAAGAAAGAAATAAAAGCAGCTGAAGCTGTTTCTTCCTTGTCCCCACTGCTCAGCTGTAGTTCTTGTACTCCAAGGAACTGTTCTTCCTAAGCTGCATGTAAATTTATTACTGATGAAGTGGAAGATATCTACAGGAGTAGGAATGATGCAGCTTTTATCATGTAACTCAGCAGAAAAATGTTCCTTTCTGCCTGTCATCGCTAGTCCAAAGAGTCAGTTTTCCCAAATTCTAAATTTCTGCCTTCCTAGTATTACTAGGTATAGTGGAAATGGTGAATAAAAAGTTTGAGCCTGCCCTGAAAGAGCATTGTCCTTTGGTTTACAGTTATAGAGCCTTTTAACTGCTGCTCTTACACAGAAAATTACACGTGTGCTGTGAATCACGTTAATTACATGACAACTCAAGTGTCACCATAGTACCTTATGCAGTGGAAATGCCACCATCTGGTGGTTGCATCTCTGCTGAAAGACATTCATGGTGGTGTTGGGATTGAGTTGCCTCTGCTCAGTGAGGAAAACCTGTTTTAAATTTAGAAATTAAGGCTCCCTGGAAGTCATTTCTCCTGAACAATGTTTCAGTTTACAGGCATACCAGATAGGCCCAGCAAGTGGAGTAGGAGACACTAGAATAACTACTGTTTTTATTTTCTTTTATTTTCTTTTATTTTCTTTTATTTTCTTTTATTTTCTTTTATTTTCTTATATATTTTTTTTGTGATGTGATTTTATTACTGAGAAGCTTGTGATGTTAAGGCACTTCTAACATGACCTTTGATGCTTTTTTTGGAAGGGCTTGGTAGGACAGAATCACAAGATGACTTCTATAAGAAACACATATAGAGTCCCTCTGCACTCTTCTTGAACATGCAGCCTCTCCCTCTTTCTGTTTAAATGATTCCTATGGTCTTGACACCAGCAGGAGCTTATTGTCTCCCTGCATGACACTCTTTAGAGAATTCTACCTTTCTCTTGTTTTTTTCTTGTTGTAAATTTTACTTTGTTCTCAAGAAACTTTAGTAATATGCATCCTTCTGAGGTAGCTTAACGAGTTATGTTTGTCACCATGTTCTAGGCCAAGTAAAAATGTTCTTGAAATAAAAAAAAATATAAAAAAAAAAAAAAAAAAATTAAAAATCTGTTCCTGCATTCCAAGAGGGCAGCAGAGGAACAGGGATGATGGCAGTAAAGACACTTTGGACTTACCCTAAGACAGAAGAAAGCACAATAAGACTTTCTGCTTATATTTACAAAGAAATGAGTGATAAACTTTGAGCAAGCCACAGGCTTTTATGCCTTTTGACTAAGGAATTTTGAGTTTACCTTATTTTTGGAAACCAGATTTGTGATTAAATTTCTGACCTGTTCTCTGCTGTAGTTAAGACCTGAAGTTCACAGCAAAATGAATTCATGCTCTAAAGCAAAACTCTGTTCTGTGTGGCACAACAGAACTGCAGAGTGAGATATCCTATGTGACTTGTGGAAAATTTAAAAAGAGGTTTTGATGCATTTCAGCAATATGTTATGTGGAGCAGTTCACCTATGTGACCTGCAGAACATCAACCTTTTTTGTCTTCTTCCAACCACTTTGTATTATTTTGAATTACATTTATAAGTCTTGGACACAGGGCCTTCTTCTCCTCACAGACTTTCATGGTGTGTAGTCCGTGGGACATCAATCTCTGCTGGGATCCATTGGCACTATAACTAGGTAAGACAAGTTCTCTTATCTTGCAAAAATTACTTTGACAGCTACAGCAGCCTGTTCTTGGCTCTCCCTCTTTCCTGAGTACTTTTTGGATGTAGGCAGGGGAATGCAGGTAGGAAATACATATAAACTATTTTACAAAATAAATCCCATTAAGTAAAATAACTAACGTGCATGGATGGTAGGGTCTGTTGCTTCAGGGAGAGCTGGAGACATGGTGCATGCAGGCCATCCTGATCTGTCATATTACACATCCAGCCAGGAAAGGTTGTTGTCCAGGTCTAGAGAAAGCATTGAAAATTTAGCAAATCAAAAAGGAGAGCAATTAATAGATATTTTTTTCTAGAAGTTGCCCCACTTTTACTCAGCCATATGAAGCACAGTTGTTAATGTGTGTCATATTTTTTTTCAACTGGCTACTCAGCTACTTCTTGCACCTCAGATCTTCCTGTTCCTCTGTCTGATGCATGTGTCATAGCCAGTGAGAAAGGCAGGAGCTATGTCTGAAGACACAAAGCTGTCTGAACTGACTGAAACAAAACAAGGAGCATTGCAATTGATTTTTCATCTGCATTGTTAGAAAACATCAGATTGCTTAAAAGATCTCACTGGGAATGGCAGCCTTCTTCCCCACTGGCTCTTTGTAACTTGTTGATTAAACATCCTAGCCTGGGCTTTTGCAGTCCCTTAAAACAAGGACTGACACAAAGGTATTTTGTCAAAGGATAACCTTCTCATTCCAGGCATTTTTAACTTCACACTGACAATGATTTCAGCTGCAATGGGTTCTTGGAATCCCTGAGCTTCCTGCTGGTAATATTCATTGCCAATGATGCCAATGGCAAGCCCTCACCCTGTCTGTCCGTCCATGTCTGGTTCCTCCCAACGAAACCAGTGTGCAGTGACACATGCTAACCGAGCAAATGGAGAAAAGAGGCCCAGAGAGCAGGTATTTTCACTTGTTATGTGTTAGGCCATCTGTCTGCTACCTGGCAGCTAAATGTTTACTGCCTGGTTGAAGACTTAATTGTCTACCACTATTATTAGCTACCAGTTATTGAGTGCCAACAATGTGTTCTCCTGCCCTACAGTAGGAGGAACATCTTCAAACAGCTCTCAGGAGAGTAAGTAAGTAATAAACAATCATAAGCTACTTGGTTCTGCTTAATTCTTACAGAGATTTACTCCCCCACTTTTCCAATAGATGATTGTCTTGGATTCCCTAAAATAATGCACAAAACCCAAGAAAGAATTGATTTATAAAGGTTTTCATAATGTGCCACCCTGTTTTATTTGCTTCTAAGCAGTGTCTGGGATTACTGCGTTGGTTAAATGTGCATAAATAGAGTTTTCAAGCTACACAGATTTCAGGTTGTCTGGTACCTAATCCTTCTATCTACACTATCCAATTAATGCTGGTCCTATCAAGATTTTCAGACTCCTTAGAGAAAAAAATATTACTCCAGGGCCACAGGGACATACAATGGAGAAAGGCAATCTATGTCCTCTTATCACAGGATATAAACTCCCCTGATTCCTCCTCACATCTGAAGCTTCTGGAAAAAAGATAACCACAATAAAGAATTTCTGATGTGATTTTTAGATGCATGACAGGCTTCATATTGTATTACTTCTAAGAGTCAGATTAGTCTTAATAGAAGTATGTTATTAAATAATTCAATAATCACATGAATTTCAGATTCTGTTTGACTGAAGACTGTATGAAAGAGAATAGATAGTGTAAGTATCAAGAAAAATACTTTTATATACACTAAATAACTTAGTCACTACTTTGTAAAAGTAAGTTTTGTTCCTAGACTACCTAAGAACATCAGGAAGCAAAAAGAAAATTAAAAAACTCCTGTGTGTTGGGAACCTTCAGTCATCTTCTAGCTGAATCTCTAGGGCTTTATATGTTTATATCAATTAACTTAATGCCCAAATGAGGTGATAAAAATAGGTAAGCTGCATGTGGCCTAAAGTCCTTTGGAAAAGCAGGACTTATGCCCTTCACACACTCTGGAAAATTACAATCCAGTTTTAATATTCTGAGGCATAATAGGATGGTTGGCCTGAAATGGGTCATTAAACAAAAGCTGCTGTCAGGTTTCTCCAACAGCTACAGTTTCAGTCTTTAATTTTCCACTGGCCTGAACATCTTTGTCAGACATCCACTTCAGGTACAAATGTAAGAAATGGAGTTAGGTCTGATTCTTAGACAATCTTCTCAGACAGCAATCTGGAAAAAGAAACTTCAGGTGGTGGGCAGCCTGGGGTCCTACTTGTAGGTAACAATGAGAACTGGACTAAAAGAATTGTCCACGCAGTGGTCTTCTTCCAGGTATTTAGTGGGAACACTGGGGAGCAAGACCTCTCCATCTTTTCCCCATCACTGCGCATGGCCGTGGATCAGATTAAACACTCAGCTGAGGAATTTTCTGTGTAGACTGCATGTTAAAAATTGGGGGTTGATGAAATTTGCCAGTCATCTTGGTGGAAATTTGAAGAATAGCTTCTAATTTAAAAAAGAATTTTTAGGTAGATTCATAAAACAGCTGGGGAAGACGAGGCTTCAAAGCATCTCAACAGCAGTCATCCAAAACACTTGAGGAAGCTGCTGAACAGATATAGCCAGGCTTTTCTGAAAACACTCTTAGCATTAGGCCATTAACAACCCAAGCTGCCCAGCAGCCAGCTCTAGAGGCCTTCTGGGTGGGCAAAACTCATTAGACAGAGGCATGTGATATATTTATTTTTTTCTCTGGATTCAGGGAGTGAGTTAAATTGCTCAACTGGGCAGGTAATGACTGACTCAAGAAAATGTCTATCTCTTTTAAGCACCCTTAAATGTGACCAAGACAAGTGTTTCATTCATATCCTCTCTGTGATGATTTAAAGAATCCAGGCAAAATGAAACAGCTAAAATGAGAGATGCTTAGAATTACCAGCCATCAAACATAGCTGTTCATGGACATGTTATGAGGGAGTTGAATGGGAGTTCCTGGCAGAAGATGGGAATGAGTTTGTTTGTATTTCTTTCTGGGCAGTCTACTCAGCAGTTCAACCATTAAAGAGAAATTGCACCAGCTCTCTGAAGCGTCTGTAAAACTTACTCCATGTCTCTCACTGCCTCGGCCCTAGAGATCCTGGTGATTTTCAGACACTTTGCAGAAGTAAAATTTTTTTTTCAACTGTTGACATGCAGGCCCTGTCTTGAGTGTGTTGCTCCTCCTCTGTGTGCTTTGCCCTCTTGTCCCTCCAGTGGGAAATGTACACTTACAAGAGTGGTTTTCACATGGATTTATGAATAAAGCTGGGAGTATGGAGTTGCTATTCTATTGCCTGTGGGACATAACAACCTGGACTTGTTTTGTCATGTTTTTCCTTCATCTCAAGATGATTATTTCTTATTACTCCTCACCCATCTACAGATTATAAAACTGTCATTCTGATCCAACGACTAAACCTGTCAATGAATGAATGCTAATGTACCTGGCCAGCAGATGACTCCTGCCTCAGTTATGCATTTCTGGCATGCTTACAGCTCTGCTTACCTATTGCTCAGGCAGTCAGCCAAACCATTGCCCTGTCAACATTAAAAGATTTCCTGAGGCTCAGCAAGCTTCAGAATCCACATGGTGGCAACCTTAGATTCTCTTGTTCTTGCTTTTCCCATATAATTCATACTTCCTGAGCCTTAGTAATTTCGGACATCTTGCAAAAAAACTACCAAGGCATTTAAATAAACCTGCTTTAGAGTTGAAATAACACAAAAAAATAAATTATGGAAAAGATCAAAGTTGTTTTTCTTTAAGATAGCTGAAACCAGAAATTTGAAACTTCTCACTGAATTTCTAAAATGCTGGACATAGGCATCTTTTTTATTTATAATAAAACATTAAATACTCTTATTGAGAACATTCTTTATCCCATTATAGAAGAAGAAATTATTCACCTAAGGAGTAATTTTTTTGATTTTTCAATTAACTATTTAATTTGTTTATTAATATTTGAAGATGGCTTTAGTTTTCAATTTTAGTTTTCAAAACATCTGGCACTGAACTGGGTCAGCAAAGCCCTATTGGACTGCTCCTGCTGTGATTAGTCAGAATCTGAGTATCTGCCTATCTCTTTGGTCTTTAAATCTGAAACTGAAAGAATTTGCTACATAATGATTAAAATGAAATTATTTCTGTTACTTCATCCTTATTTATTTGAATTCTTTGCAAATATGAAGATAAACAAGACAATTAATTGGAAAAAAATCTCAAAACCTTGGCTAAGTGAAAAGAAAAGAGCAACACAAGACTAAGCAAAAGTGCCTAGGTAAGGCATGCTAGTACTTAATTTAATTTGCATGCTTTCCAGTTTTATTCACAGGCTTAACTAGACTGTTTCTATCACTTTAGACAGGAAGTTCCCTGAAAGCCTTGTCGCTACATGAATGTAGTGCTTGGTAGAAGAATAATTTACTTGTTTTATGAACTAGTGCTAGTGTGAACACAGTTCTCTACCATTATGGCTTTGTCCAAACTAATTTGCTAAGGAGAAAAGTCGTCAGTGTAACAGTGAATAAATGATCCCATTTGTCATTATTTCTTTTGTATTATATGTGTTGAAAAATTATGAAATTTATTGTGATTACACCACAGAGCAACCAATCTGTATTTCTGCTCCTGCAGGGCTTTTTCTGGGGGTGGTCAAAGACAGCTGGCACATGCATGTTCCTCAGAACACCTTACAGTTTTTGTGCCCACACTCACTGCTGTTCACAGTGTGTAGATTTAGAGCTTTCAGGCCCAAGGTCCTGGTGTGGCATCCAGCTTCCATAACTTGATAGACAGCTGACAGGGCACATAATGTCTGAGCAAGCATGGCAAGCCCAGCCTGCCAAAAGTGCTATGCATGTACATGGAGTACAGATAGGTGCTTGTGCTCAAGGCCTGGGAAAACTGGCACATCCAGCAGCATAATTGCAGTCTTTGCTGGTGTTATATTTGTGCAAATAAGAAGTATTTGGTGAATATAATTTGCGTTTCCACCTAGGGAAACTTCTGTTCTGAGATTATTAATTTCTTTCCCATGGCTGAGATCATTCTGTTCACAGTTTTTTTACCAAGAATATCTGTCAGTCTTATGACTCTGATAGAAACACTCCAGAAGGTTAAATTTTAATGATTGCTACATCTCTCTGATTTTTCTTGAAGAGGATAGGGTAAGACTGAGTTTCTTCATAAGCAGCTCCTGAATTTCTGGAATATTTCACAGAATGATAAAACAACACCTACTGACTGTAGGACACCAAGCCCAAAACTACCACAGTTAAGGAGCTGTTAAGAGGTGATCATAGTCAAAGAGAGGTTGGGCGTAAAGCTAAATCAGAATGCATACTGCAGCCATCCATTTTTCATTTATTGCCCTATATAAATCAGAGCCCATAGATGCTGAAGTTTACCGTGGAAATCTACAATCTTACTGTTTCTCTCCCTTTCCTCTCAGGTCTATTTGTTTATGCTGTATGTCCTTCAGCTTTCTTTTTCTGTTATCTTTTAAAAGATTTTTTTCCCCTTTTTCATTTCATTTTCTGTCTGAAGTGTAACATCACATGATGTCCTGAGGGAAATACTGCAATGAGGAGAAATGGGTGATTAGGTGATGTTGTGGCTTGATCATTATGGGCTTTTCTTTTTTTTCTCAAGAATGTTATGCTCAAGTGCTGGAAGATGTTAATGGCTGCCGTAAAGTTTGTCTTTGATCTGCAGAAAATTCCAAGCCTCATTAATCCCCTGGTTATGGAGGCACCCTCCATTTGGTCTAAACAAGAAGCAGCAGCTAAGCTCCAGTACAAAGTAAATTTGCTGAAAACAGTAGAAGCCACCACCCAGGCAGTTATTCTACAAAGACAAGCTGAAGTATGAACTAATTTGTGAAGAACAAAGAACTTTCTGGGAAATTATTATATATTCACTGACTGAGACATTAACTGATAGGAGCTATGTGTTTAGAAATAATCAGAAAACTGGGAAAAACAAATAGGCAATGTGGGTGGCCTAGGGAGAAAGCCAAGACAAAAAGCTTCTGTTGGGTAGAGTACCTACTGAAAATGGAGAGCTAGATTTCTGAGCAAGGAAATAACCTTCTACTGTTTGTTCCTACCACATTCAGGGTAATGGAGCTTTGTGTACATTCTTTGCAAATACACAGGCTTTCATCAGAGACACTTCAGTTGCCCCAAATCGCAGTTTCTTCTACAAAAACAAACATGTCAGGATGGTAAGTGACGCCTAAATGTTGGGACAGGAAAAACAGTTGATTGAAAATGGGAGATATTTTTAAAAGTTTGCTTGTTTACTGAGTTTGTAGATTTTTCCTATCTTGAGAGTCTCAATTCATGTCTGTGACTGCCTCAGTGAGGCTCAGGGAATTGAGGGTTCATGCAACTCAGACTGTCTTTCCTTTTTCACCATAAATAACTGCAGAATAAATCTGTCAGATGAATGATCTCCATGATTGTGCAGGTGAATAACCAGATTCTAGTTACTTTGGTGAATTTATCCTTAGGTCTCAATACTTACAAACATAGTTCCCACTTTTATTGCTGTATATGGTTAAGAAAGATTAGAAGACCATAAATCTGCACTGAGTTGAGCCTAAAACTAGATAGAGGTGTTTCAGGCTGCTGATGTGGTTTGGTCACTGCCAGAGCTCTTTTGAATGCGTACAATTGCTCTAAAGAAGCTTTTTGTGTCAATGAGAAGTGGGTCACTGGTGTCATTTTATTAGGCCATAGTCTAATGATAGACCTTATTTCTACTCTGATGCCTCTACCAACACTAGCCTTTTTCCTAAATTGTGTGGTAAATTTATAATCGATAGGACTTTCCAAGCTAAGAATTGTGAGGAAACTTCACTGGAATTTCTTTCAAAGGCAATCAAAATTTGAGACTCAAATTAAAAAAAAAAATTGATATTATTAAAAAAAACAATTGATATTATTAAAAAAAGCTATTGATATTATTTTACTTTATCACAAATGGCATTGGGACTAATTTATTTTCTATATGTATCTTTATTTTCTGTAGAGTCATACATTTATTTTGCAGTTTATCACTTTCCCTTTAGACTGATAAGTTTTGAAAGACTCTTTGAAGTCCTTGTTAGCTAATATAATCAGTGCTTCCTTTCCTCTGGGACTGCTTATACATATTTAACCTCCTAAGCCTGAAAAAAAAGTCACTGTAACAATCTACTGCTGCCCCATTCATACTGTTCTTTGACCCATTTCCATCAGAAAGGGAAAGTACTAATCTAGGCCAGATATCTTAAAATGTATCTGGATCCAACAACACAGTCAGACTTGAGTCTTTTTGGATTTAAATAGGTATCTTGAAACGTAATTTTATTTCCTCATTAATTGCAAGACATCCTTGGAAAATTTTGCTGCTATGAAATTAGAATGAGAATTATGTCTTTTGATCGCAGTATACAAAACAAATATTCAGGAAAAAACATGTTAGCTGTTAGTAATCAATTGTTACAGTTAGGTGATTTTGAAGTGGTATATCTGATCTCTTTTAAATTCCTACTGAAAATAAAGCATATTAAAAAGCAGAACTGCAAGGGACATCTGTAATTTTTCTAGTTTTTATAGACTTGGCAGGAGATTTAAGGCCTGGAATGAAAAGGTATCTGTGCTCCATCTCCCCTCTGCCTTCCAACCCCTGTGAGCCTGTGAGCATGTATATGCTGTGTGGTTTGGGGAGTTTGCTCAACTGTAGCCTTCTCAATACCTGTTCTGCTCAGGGAAAGCCTACCTAACTTGGCACTATTTAACCTCTCAGAAGTGCAAACTTTGCCTTGGAAATTCCTTACAGACTGCATTTTAATTTTAGCTAATTTTGTTCCAATTAATTTTTATTTGTAAAATAAAGAAAACGTCACAGTATACCAATGCCTTGAGTAAATATAGCCCAGCTATCTAAGCTGACCTGCTGTTGGAAAATCTAAGTAACTCCAATCCTTCCCTTCATCATTCTCTCATCCCCAAAGTAATAAAAGCAGAGCTAGAACAGCGAACACCTGGCATGCTGGTCACGCAGCATGACTTTACATTGTAATCATCTTGTCAAGGAGCTGAAAATAGCATTGTACTGCAGTGTTCACTAGTGCTTCAGGAAGGAAGACAATAACCAGTGTTTGGCAGCAGCTTACGTGCTAACTGTGAGTGCTACAGAAGTATTCCTCAAATTGTTTCCCTCCTCTCATCCTGAAAACATTCACCCTGCATCCCCTGATAATGTAGCACTGAGGCTCTCACTTCTAGTCTACAACTAAAGAAGTGGTGGGCAGTCACTGTGCTGCACACAACCAAGTAATCTCATATAGCAACACTCTAGTTTTCAACAAAATAGTGCATTAGATTAAATTAATTCTAGAATGCTTAGTGTGCCATAAAAGTTCCAGGAAAAAATGGCAATAAATGGCTTTGTGTGAATGAATTGAGGTGAATCATGTGCAGATAGGAGTCATGATAACACAATTATTGGACTACACAGAAACCCAGGAATACCAGATTTAAAATAGAAATTTGGACAAGATATCTTGCCCAAAGAGAATTTTTGAAAGCGATCAAGAGGGTGGAGAATGTTGCAGCTAACCTGGCACCAAGGAAATGCCACACAGGATTATAGGAATCTCAGGGGTGAAACAGAAGTCAGGGAACAGGAACCATTCTCCAAAAGTGGATGCTATTGTGGCAGAAAAAAATTTGTATTCAATTCTTGTAGGAAAAAAAAGCACAATATTAGGAAGACAGAAATCTGAGTATTTTCATGTTTGGTCACTCATTCATATGCACAGCTAACACAATAATCAGTGGACTAACAGCACTTGTACATTTTTTGGGTTTGGGGGACTGAGTATTTAATTATGAATATTATTGTATCACTTCATTACTTGAGCACGTCTCTCTGGGTTACTTTCTGCAGAAATTCATTGGAATTAACAAGCACACCAAAGGTAAGGGGCACAGAATGGTGTATTAGCAATGTTTATTCAAATTTGATGCTAGGTTAGCAATTCAACTGTATAGGGCCAGTCAACTTGCATTCACTAGCCTGAGGTGGAGGTAATTCCTGATCTGATCACTAAATTTTAAATTTTGGCACACTAGGAAAAAGCGGTAATATTGTAACAGTTTTTCAAAAGTCAAGTAAGATGACCCCAAGATATGTGGAGAATTTTGCATATCCTCTTTCCCAGGCACTATGATAAGAAGGCTGGTACTCCATTGATAGATAAATATGAATATAATCAGTACTGCTCCATGTTATTTTATAGAAAATGGTCAAACAACTATGCTTTTCTTCACTGAGGAGAGTACTTCCATGAAAATTCATTTATTTACTAAACTTATAGTCTGCTTTGACATATTCTGAGCACTTGAGTCAGTACTATCTTGCTTTCTCATTAAAAAAATAATGCTATACAGGGTAAATCAAGCATTCTGCATTACATAGGTCAAGAATTAACCAACTGCAGCCCACCAAAGCAATCACCAGAGGGAATTGCTCTCACGACATCTCACTGGAGATGCTTTTCCTGAACCTTTGTAGAAACACTGCACAGAACACCATGCAATGCTTCTACTGGGGATGATAAAAGCAGGGGGCAACAGGACAATTAAGGTAGAGAGTGGGACAGACATACAAAACAGCATGGATTGTGTAGTAACATAAATCCCTTTTAAACAAAATACTAGTGTAGTCAGGGGAAAACTAGAAAACCTCTCCTCCACTGTGTTGTATGGGATGTGCTGCACAGGGCAGGGCATAATGAAGAGCCTCAGAAATAATTCAAAGACTGAAGAAAATGGAAAAGCCATAAAGATGAAGAGTTTAGCTTATTAAAACAAGATATCAGAATATTTAATTACAGAATGTAAGTACAGCAAGTAGGAAGAAAATAGTGGTTACCAGAGGGGTTTTTATTCTAGCATAATGAGAAAGCAGGAATACAAGACAAACCAAAGAAATGTTAAATTGGATTTTTTGGCAAATGATGAAACTGATTACCTTCAGAAAAATTTTCGAAAGGGAAGCACTAATTTATCTATTTTTCATAAATTTTTATTAATATTTGAATTGGCCCTGATGCTGAAGTGATAAGAAAAATGTCAATGTTTTTGCAATGACTGACTTCTGGTCAGAACCTTTTTATCCATCAGAGATGATGCCTGAATGCCCTGTTTCTATGTAAGCATTTATTATGTATGTATTTTAATGCAGTTTGCTTGTCTGCATTGCCCTTTTTGAGCAGCCAATTAGGTGGTAATCATAGGGGTAAGGTCTGATCTGCACTTTCATTTTGTCAGGCAAAATTTAGTCTGATCTGTGCTTTCTTTCACTTAGACTAACAAGCTCTGGTTTTTAATTTTTGCTTTTATTTTTGTTTGTTTTTACTTTTGTTTTTGGTTCTGTTTTGTTGTGATGGAACCAACAGAGGTAAAACATGGCGGAAAGTTTTGTAAAATGAAATTTTAAGCAAGGGTTTTATTAATGCATTACTTTTTTTGCAAGGGCCTTCTCAGATAAAAAATTAAAACCTGATTACTCTTTTGCTGTGAGATATGTTGATGTGTCTCATATGCTATTATTTTTAGGTGTTTGGGAAAAGGGCAACTTTAGATAAAGACATGGAAAATATGTAAATGAAGACTTTTAGAAAGGGATGAAGGAGAGAGTAAACTATGATGAGTTTGCCACGTTTAAATACTACATGATGCTCAGGCTCCTTGTTTTTCCCCTCTGAAAGTCAGGAAGTTTTCAAATAATTATGTTTTAGCACATTATGTACACTGGAACAAGAGAAAAATAGAAAGATTGCTTATAACTCATGTGCACAGGACTATATATACATTTTTTTTTTGCAGATTTTAACCTCTTTAATTGCCTTTCTAACCAACCCATCACTTCTGCTGGTTTTATTTGCTAAAAAAATGTAAATTGAAAAAAATCAGCTCTGCACATACATTCTAGAATATAAAGATATAAACAGAGTGGAAAGCAGCTACTTGGATCAGAGTAGTTTACCAGTGATTGCTAAAACTTGTCATTTAAGATTGATGATCACTGTTTGTGCTACTGGAAAATGAGCTGAATATACATTTACTGTTTGCATTGACTCCAAGGACCTGGAACCATAAATGCATAGGTTTCTAAATGGCTGGTACAGCAAAAGTGAGTGTTGTGCCTTATGCCCCTTCCAGGTTTTGGTTTATTGATCCTAGATTACATAGTGCATGGTTGCTGAGCTGCCGACAAATGGAACTTGACAGTTCTCTCGGTGGGATATTGCTCTATGGTTCAGTTAACGACAGAGGAAACTTCTACCTAATTGACTTCTAGCTTATTGCAATTCCTTCCTGGTCTGCTGTCACAAACCCACCAGTATGACTCGTGTCATCTTCAGTAATTCTGTGAGAGAGAGAGGATGAAAAGTCAGGAAAAGTGATTTACCGTGTCGTTCCTGAGAGGGGTCTCTTCTGCTTCGAGAGTGAGAGACGTCTCTCAATAACAAAGCTCCTGCTGCCACTTGGCACTCATAACCTTAATCTGTCAACAATAGTACTTAGCATTTATATAATGGCATACTGGCATTAGCTAATTAATTCTTACAACACCACTGGGAGATGAGTCACTAAACACCTTTAGAAATACTTTCCTTTTAATACCTCTGGTGATGTTATGTGCTGAAAAGCACAGATTAGTGGCACTCATCTCAAAGAAAAGCTAGAGGGTGATCTTACTATTTTATAGTTGCTATTTTTAATTAAAAAAGGTAAAAAAAAACCCTTAGAAGTTTAGCAGAATTTAGTAAATCTTGATTCAAATTCACCTTTTGTCATAATGAAAGGGAATTCCACTGTATAACATTACTTCAAATGAAATCTCAAGGAATAGTGACTGGTGTTGGTTAAAACCCCAACAATATACTTGCTGTAAAACAAGATTAATACAGAGGGGAAAACATTGAAAACATTTTCTCACCTCAACAGCTGGGCCTTCCAGATTGCACTGAAGGTGTCAATCATTATTCCACTGGAACAGACTTACACGGCATACCAGCGCAAACCCTGCTGCAGCAGTGGAAATTTATTTTTTCCTCACTAGGAAAGCACCAATTTTGGGGTGGGGATGGTTTGTGTTGGTAAGCCTCATGCTGTTCTTTATCAATGGTGAGCACAGCCAGTTCCTGGCAGGTTAAAGTTCAGCCTTCCACCTTTACCTGCCTAGCAGGCAAGCAAGCTTTTTCAGGAGCATTTTCTCTGTTTCCATCCTGGTCCCTACTCCTCCTAGGGCACCCCAGCTCCAGGCCTGCAGTGCAGCCTCCCGGCACGTCTTGCAGGCAGCAAAGAGAAGATCAGAGCACTTTTCTACTGGATGCAGGTGTAGCACTGTCCTGATTTCAGCTAGGATATGGTAGGTTCCTCTCAGTAACTGTTACTGTTCTCTGTTTTGGATTCAGAATTAGGACGGTGGTGATAACACACTGATGTTTTGGGTTTTTGGTAGGTCATGTTTGTCCTAAGTCAAGGACTATTTACCTTGTCTTTAGCTCTGCCAATGAGGAGGTACAGAAAAGAAACTGTGAGGGAGCACAGCTGGGCAGGTGACCTGAACTGACCAAAGGGATATTTCACACCACAGAACATCATGCCCAGTGTACAAAACTGGGAGGAATTATCAGGGAATGCGGCTGATCTGGTTTTGGGAAGAGGATTCTGATATTAGTCAGTGGGTGGTGAGCAACTGCACTGTGCACCACTTTTTTTTCCCCTTTTAATTACAATTATTATTATTTACTATTATTATTGTATTCTACTTTATTTTCATTTATTAAACTGTTCTTGTCTCAAAATACATGTTTTACTTTGATTGTCCTCCCCCTTCCAGGATAGGGGGAAAGGAGGCTGAGTGAGCATGAGCATGTATGGCACAAGGCTGAAAAGACAAATGTACTGCTGAGCTGCAAATGAATAGATCTTTTAGTCTTAGTCCAGGACATCTCACCTCTTTGCTGAGTGCTGACAATTTAAACTTAAAATCAGTTTTCTCTCTCTGTGATCCAGGTATGAAACACACATCCAGTACCTTTCCTGTCAGTACCTGTCAGTACCATGGCTACAACCAAAGGAAAAGAAGGACCTTTCAGATGGGAAGGTACCATGACATCTGTGCCAGCCAAACAAGTTGCTGTTTGTTGTGTTACTGTTTACTTGCACACAGAATTACCCTTCTGTACATCAAAGTACAACAAACTTCTGGTAGTCGTATTTCTGCTGTATGGCACTGATTTTCACAGAGAAGGAATGATTTCTTTGGAATTTTAGTGTTAGGAAAATGCTTTGCTTACTCTTATGTATAATGATAGTAAGTCTTAAAATCAGTGCTTGGTATTGGAGTACACATATCCACACAACTTTTCATTGATTTACTTGTTTGCTGCAAGGATTATGACTATTCAACTCAAAATAAATCTCAAGTACCTATTCCCCCCTAAAAACACCCAACGGTTACAATTAATAAGCTATTAAAATATTTAACATATGGAAAGTGGCAGCCTTACAGTCTGCATATAATTAGACCAAATATGTAAAAATTAACCTTGGCAGTTCCTAAAGTATTGAAGTTTTTTATACACCATATATATGTATATGTCTGCAACATCAGTTTAGAAGTTCTCTTAATGTGAGAGCTATTGATTATATATTTTGTGTAACCATAGGTATGCTCATAATAAACTCACATCTATTGCAACTGATATTTTGATTAACATAAAATGAGAATACATATCAGTTGTTTGTTGATTTAATGTGTATAAAATAATAAGAAAACAAAGTATGCAAGTAATCTATATCTAGTTTGCTTTTTTTTTTTTTTTTTTACCACAGAACTTCTATGTCAAAATATTTAGATACCCTTGTATTCTGTTGTGGCAAAGATTTAATTGTTTTTATGTGATTCATATGTGGGATATTGGATTTAAAAGAAAAAAGTCTTTGAAAAGAAGTTTTTAAAAAGTAGCTTGTGAGAATTCAGTAATTTTCTGCAATTGAATTCAGAGTTGATTTTTTCTTTACATTACCTTTAAAATAAATTCCAGAAATTCTTTAATGAAATAGCATCAGAAACTTCTCAGACAAACATCTCTGATTTTACTTGCATACATTTAGAAGCAGACAGCAATCCTATACTCTTATGAAAAGGATGTGATTTGATTAACAAGCATGAATTAAGTCTGAAGGTTTTAGCAGTTTATAAAAAAGTAGATGAAGACTTAATACAGAAAATATTTCCACGGAACATTTTCTAACAGGCTTCAGATTTTCTGAGAGATGATCTTACTGTAATAAAGCATGTCTATGGCAAGAAGCAAAAAGCTAGCATTACTTATATAAACTCTTTTTTCAATGTTTTTCAGTGTTGTATTACTCTGTGTGTTTGACACACCAGTCTCTGTGACTTACTTTTATGATCTATGAAAGGTCTCCAAGATAACTCTACTCCCTTATTTAATGAAATATTTTCCACTTTCAGTTGCAAACAATAAATGATTGATATGTCATTGGTTTTTTTTTTTCCTTAAGGAATGCCAATTTGTCCCTGGTGGAGCCAGCAGTGTCTGCCTGCTCCCTGCTCAGCACAGGAATAGCCAGAGGGCTGGGATGGATGCATTGGTAATGCAACACGTGGACTGTTTGTTTGGAGAACTCAAATGAAAGCAGGCAGTATGATCAAGATAAAGCTTTTAATGATGTTTGTCTTATCATAGTTATGAATGCTGTCTATTGATTCTCCTCCTCATTTACCCAAATTGCTAAGTTGTTTTCAACTTCTTCCTACAATTAACATGAATGAAGCTGACTGTTGCCTGGCTAAAAACGTTTGCTACTCAATCTTCATTCATTAACAGCTGTCATGAACAGTGGTCAGGCACAGGAGAGAGGCCTAAAATTTAAACCATACATAGAAAGTAAAGGATTGACTAAATGCCTTAGAAAAGACTCGTTTATTTTAAAATTTAGTTGGTGCAAAACCTGATGACATATGACAACAGAACAGGGGTTGGGAGTAATTTGAACAACAAAATGGAGTGCAGAATTGTTCTACTGTGCCAGCCTGAGTTCCTGCCATCTTATTGTTCTAAAAATTGCTGCTTCATTTCTTCAGCACAGCTATTCCTAGAGAGCATATGAGGAAGAACACACAGGAATTTTAGCCGTCTTCCATTTGCATTTTTCTTATTGACTTGGAAAAAATAATCACTAAAAATTTTCAGCCATACAAAGGCCTGTCCTGGATCAGGAATAGTGTGGCCAGCAGAAGTAGGGAGGTCATTCTTCCCCTGCACTCAACACTGGCGAGGCCATACCTGGAGTGCTGTGTCCAGTTCTGGGCCCCTCAGTTTGGGAAGGACTTTGGGATGCTTGAGGAAGGATGTTGAGATGCGTAGAGCTCTTGTGTCCAGAGGAGGGCAACAAGGCTGGTGAGGGACAGCTGAGGGAGCTGGGGTTGTTTAGCCTGGAGAAAAGGAGACTCAGAGGTGACCTTATCCCTCTCTACAACTCCCTGAAAAGTGATTGTAGGCAGGTGGGGGTTGGTCTCTTTCACCAGGCAGCAACTGACAGAATGAGAGGATACAGCCTTAAGCTGTGCCGAAGGAAATACAGGTTGGATATCAGGAGAAAGTTTTTTAACAAAAGAGTGATAAAGAATTGGAATGGGCCACCTGGGGAGGTGGTGGAGTCACCATTCCTGGATGTGTTTAAAAAAAGATTGGATGTGGCACTCTGTGCCACGGTTTAGTTGAGGTGTTAGGGTTGGGTTGGACTCGATGATCTTGGAGGTCTCTTCCAACTTTGTGATTCAGTGTTTTTGTGAAAGAATCCTGAGGTGGCATGTAATGGAGATGTTGGACTAGTGGTCACTGAGTATTTTGAATAACTTATTGACTGGCAAGCAGCTGAAACATAGGTGTACTGAGGCCAACAAGGAGCCATGACTTTCCAATTACACACCACTGGGTACATTTTCATTTGGTATACAAAAACAGCAGCAGTTTCATTGCTGCCTTTCTTTTGCATTCCTACTTCATTGACTTTCTCCTTCATATTATAAGCATTTCTATCCAAATTTAGCTCTGTCGAGGGGTTGAAGATGAGCAGACCGTTGCTGCTCAGTTTGTTAACAGCTTGCATCAGTTAACTGTACTAGACACATTTAAAGTTTTAGAGACTCCACCTTTCTGACTTTGGAAAGGAATTTGTGTCACACCAGGAAATACCAGAGAAAACTCAGCTCATAATGAAAAAAGTGATCGGAAACACATTTCTGATGAAGGATATATACAGACTTAAGAATAAAGAAAAAACAAAATACATACAAGGCCAGCCTCTTCTCTCCTCTCTTTTTCCCTTGATTGCATTCCTACACTTGCTCTTATCCCATTTATCTGTGCTCTAGATGAAAAAGCTTTTTAAAGAGCCATAAGAATGATAAAGAATTAGGAAATATTTGTATAATATAAAGCCTAAGAAGCTCAGTCCATTTAACATACTTGAAGAAAGGAAGAAAGTAGAGGAATATAGTCTATAAATTCCTGTAACAGTAAGATTAGAAGAGACAGCTCTTCAATCTATCCCACAAATGTGGAACAGCCTCTAATAGAAGATAATATTAGGCAAATTCAGCCTAGAAATTAGATGCAACTTAGAAAGTGCAGGTAGTTAAGCAATGGACCAATTTTTCGGCTTTAGAATAGATACTGATTTCTTACAATCTTGCAACACAAATGGGCCTATTTATGAAATATGTTTCTCTATTTTTACTACAGCTGTTGAAATCAGCTAGTAAAGTGAGAGATTTTCTATATTCTAAAAAAAGTTCTTTTGTACCTGAGTATTAGTAACCCCATGTACAGAGAGAGAGAGAGAAAACAGAAAAATCATGGAAACAATGCTAGCAGGAATGAATACATGCACTCCACTCCTGCACCAGTTTCAGTCCCTGCCTTGGAAAACCACATGTTGCTTGTTTGCCTTCTAGTGGCTTGAATTTAGAATAGCTTCAGCCAAGAATAGGCTTTGCAAAAGAGCTAAGTGAAACTGAGAAGTTATTAGCTCACAATCACTATAGCAAGCTCTGAAATGTCAATATGCCTCTGGTGGGAAAGCATCTGTGAAATGCCACATAGTCCATTAAGAGTGTGTAAGAGATCAGTGGTACATGTGTATGAAGCTATTCTAGAGAATCCTGATTTCAAAAGGACAAATGTTTTCCAAGTAGATATGGCTTCTCTGATACTGTCTTCTTTTCATTCAAGCACCTATATTAATATTTTTGGAAATCTTTGGCACAGCTGTGACTCTGAAACTGTGGTCTCTGTGGAGCTGCTCTACTTAGTGTGGGATGGGTCTCCCCTGGCTCAGCTGGGCCTACTGAATATAGCAAAAAAGACTGAGTGTGCTTTACACGTCATAACTTAATTTGAAATGACCTTCACAGAATCCTGTTGTTCCGTCATGGAATATTTGTGACTAAGGATATAGGCAAGGCCTGGAATCTAAGTTGCTGCAATATAAAAAGACAACAACAGACAATCCTGCTCCTGCTGCTACTGAGCATGTAAACACGTGTGCCTCTGTTTCCGCTAATGAAGCTACATTGATTTACATTACTGCTAAGGGCTAAGCTACAGCAGTATTTGAAGTAATATATATGAATTTACACTTGAACTAACCTTTTATGATGTGATATTTTAACATGTACAAAACTGTTCCTCTTAGTGAATGGAAACTGCTCTATTAGTGTGAATGTATTTTTTTCTGAACTACATTTTTAGTTTGTAGCATATTTTTACTCCTTAACCATCTAAACTATATTTAGATTTACAGGATGAGTTTCCATATTAATAATACACTCAGTTATTTGCTGAGAGGCATAAACTCATTCAGAGATGACCCTTGTCTACTTGAATATCAAGGCTGCTGTCAAATCTTGCTGGTCTTTTTCTCTCCACTCTGGAAGACTAGTAACTATCTCTGTGCTAGCTGGACTAAATTAGTCTGCACTACTCTGATCCGTTCTGCTGAACACTGAAGGCTTACTAGAGATCTCTGTTGCTTATATGCTGTTCTGCTAAATTTAAGTGGGTCAGAAACTATCATCATGCTGTCACAAAAGCTATTTTTAAACTTAATACAGCTCAGAGCTGGATTAATGAGTGCACATCCGTCTAGCTGTGCATGAGCTCAGTATGGTCCAGCAGGAAATCATGCCCTTGGTAAGCACACGTGAGGAGCATCTTTCTGTGTCAGTGCTCATGGCCACCTGTTCAGATGGCCTAGTGCCCTCTTGCAATGTGGTCAGACAGCTGACTATGGATGTTCATAAAAGCAAGGACAGGTTTAGAGCCATACAAGGAATAACACTGCAAATGTCAGCTCCTCAACAGGGCTGCATGTGGCAACATACATAGCATATGCCCATTTCTTGTATGCTTTTTGTATGTATCAGAGTGGTCAAGAGTACTAAATTTCTGGCACATAATTCTGGGTGCCAAAAATATATACATTCTGCTTTGAGAGAAGATGGGAGAAGAGTACAGAGAGTTGGATTCTTCCTGTATCAATTTGCATAAGTAATTAGGTGGTCTAATTTCACAGGTCAAAAGAGTATTTTTTTTATTTTCAATATGGAAAAACTTTCCATACATATATATGATGGATTTTTTTCACATGAGCTACACTCCCAAGAATTCATTTTCTGCACAGAAGCCTTCCATAGCTGCACTAAGACAACAACTCACAAGTGATCAGCAGCTGTCCCTATGTGAGATACGGCAGTAGCACTATGCAACAGGAATACTTCTAGCTGTAGTAAGAATGTGTAAAGATGTTCAATGACTCAATGTATTTTATATATTTCAGGTTATTAATGAGCCATTTTTCCATTAGATACCTATATAAGAACATCCAAATATCATTCAGTGTATTGTTTATTTTACTCTTGAAAACTACCTGGTAGAAAAATTACTGTGAAAGACATAGAAAATCTTTAACTTCTAATTCCATTTTCACCTCGGATAACTTTGAAAAATAAAAATTTTTCAGCAAGTCCAGAACCCAAATGAGTTTGGATAGGAAAGGGCAGAAAAAAAATTAAACTCCAGAGGAGGAAAGGAGACTCTTTAAATATGTCTTCAATGGCTAAGTCCTGCCTATTCTCTAGAGAATCCTTATTACCTACTAACTTATAGGTACAACTAATAACAACTTATATAGCAATTTCTAAACATGAATCCAGATGTCTTTCTGGCTTCTGGATAGATATCAGACTAGTGAAAAATCAAGTTTCTTGGAATTGCTGCTGTCTTAATGCAATAAACCCAAGATTTTCATGTAGGAAAAGGTAAGTAAATGAAGCAAATGACAAGATGGCATAAGCCTTCTTAAAAATTAACAAGAAATTGAAAATAACAGTTTGAGTCATCTGCATCTATGATTGGATTGTAATTTCATATTATTTTACATGTTAAGTTCAAATAGCGGCATTAATATAGTACAATTTTTTAATCATTTCCATGCAGAAGTGTCCTGTTCATAAACTGAACCACCTGTTTATAGCTAACTAGTAAAATTAATAAAATATAAGCTTTCCCTTGGTGTAATTACATGTTACATTATTTTACGTACATAGACATTGTCAAATCAAACTCTCCAAATACCTTGGAATGGAGTCTCTATACTCATGAATAAATGATTATGAAGACAAATATCTCACCCATACAATAACCCAAATTCTTCAGGTCGTCTTCTACAAATCCTATTCTTATTTTGCATGTCTGATGCTTTTTCAGTCTCTTGGCCTGCCCTCTGCTCACTGGAGCTGTATATGTGTCCATAGCTGTCCTCATGGGGAGGACAAGGCTATTTCATTACTAGCCCAGAATACTGTGACAACAATGAAATAGAGTGAGCCAGTCATTTATCACATACGAACAACAGACCCTGGAGGTATTCGGATACCCAAAAATTAGAGTTTTTTCTTATTTTGAACATTTATTCACAGACATGGCACAAGGAAAGGCACTGAAAATTTGACATTGTCACACAGCATTACCAAAAGACCTTTACATCCTAAAATAACACTGTTTTGTCAAAAGTATACTTACTCTTATGTGACTGTTCTAGAAATATCAGAGAAAGTAATGGGACATGAAAAGCCTGCAAATGGTCTCCATTAGACCTCTACAGTGACCTGTGAGATGACTCCATTGTACAAAGCTTAAGCTGAATCCATTGCATGCTTGGTTCTAAAAATCTCAAAGTACTTTGAGGAAAGACTGATTGGATATAAGTGAAATTTTGCTTGAATAACAAGACTAGTGTCTGTGTGCACAGTCTCTGTTTTATGTAACCACTGTAAAGATGCTTTTAGTACTAAACTGGGCAAGAAGGATGTTGTTCTGCTACCACTTTCATCGTGATCAAAGAGAATAACATTATGGCTTTATGATCAGAAACATTTTCTGACAGGTAGAATGATCGTGGTAAGAATCTTCAATAAAGTAGGGTTACAGTCCCGTAGTGATTCTGGAAAAGGGACTGCCAAGTACATGATCATCAAATTAATGGAAAAAGATAATGTTTTAGAGAGAATAAATAGGCCAGTATGTTAGGAGACAGCTGGGATCAATGAACTACCACTGACTGTTTACCAGCTGGTAAATATCCCCATCCAGAGAGCTGGCCAGCAAGGGTCTTTTCTAATGTGTGTTAAGATAATCTGTATTTTTGAGATTCATGAACCTTCTCAGCTTGGTTTACAGGCAGAAGCCAAGTCATAATGTTGAAGAAAGCTGCTTTTGGCTTTCCAATAGATATTTTGTACCAAGTTATGTGCTGTTGGCTGTAAAGGAAGATGTATTGGAGGATAAAGTAAAGACAAGGCAAACTCTGAACACTGGAACTAACAAAGTATTCATGACCCTAATAAATTTTGTCTGATTTGACAGTGTAGCCAGGGAATCAGGAAGACTAGAAGACAAATATGTATAAAATGCTACAGGCCCCACGGTTAAAAAAAGATGCTGGAATGGATCTCAGACATCTTTTGTTCTGGATCAAAAGGCAAAGCATTTCCTATTCTCAGATTTTACAGTCCTATCTATCACTGGCTGATAGCATCTTTGGGATAGACACACTGTGAGTCAGTGCATCTTTTAACTCCTTCTCATGGTTTGACAAGAAAAGCCCACTCAGTTTTGCCAGTAAAGCAGAAATTACGTCAAATCCATGGTTTCCTCTCACAAAAGCTAATCCCTGTCCCAGCTCTCCTATAGCACACAAACAAGGACAAAAGGAGTCTTTGGAACATGAACAAGAAGCATAACATTACAGGAAACAATTTTTAACACAGTTTTAAAGGTAAGATTTGTCACTAGTTCTCCCTAAATCATTATTAGGTTTCCTAAAAGGTACTGAGAAGTACTAGTAGCAGGCTAAACTGAAGCTTTAGAGTTGTTCTTAAGAGCTCTGGTCCTGAAAAGCTCCCAAAGAAAGTTTCCAGAAATGGAAAAAAAATAGGACAAAATTTGTATTCAGATTTGATACCACTCTTAAAGCAACGGTTTAAAAAAATTGTGAAAAAAAATCTCTGTTTTTTTGTAAAAAATGAGTTCCCATTGAACAAGGAGAATGGTCACTACAATTTACCACCTGTAAACAAGACTGATGTTTTTCTATGCAATCATAGCATAAAATTATCATTCTCCATATCAATACATCTGATTTTTTTACAACAATTCTTTTTTGCTTGTGTTTCTGTTTATTTTTTTACCAGATAATTTCCTAATAGAAGAGTAGAAGAGATTTTAAAGTTTCTAGATATTTTATCAATAGAAGTACACGTCAGAGAGCTAGAACTTTTGGAAAAACTTGGAGGGAAAAGCCATTCAGTCTTGGGACATCTTTGCACAGCCACAGTGATTTTGCAATTCAAGTTTGGAAGAAAAAGAAAGGTCAGATCTCACTGTCCAGAAAGAACTGAAAAATCTGAACCAAGGGAGCAGAATCTTTAAGTCTATTTTTCTTTGGATTTCAGAAAAAGATTGAAAGCAAGTTGCTCTCTCATAACTCTACCCAAATACTGGGAATATGTATCTTACTTGACTATGGACTGCCATCTGATGGTTGTAGTTAATAATGCTGAAGGACGTGTTGAATTTCTTTATTTTTTTTTTTATTTTTAAGCCCAAACCTACCTTAAAGAAAACACAACAAAGGCCTCATATAACACTTCTGGATGGACTTCATTTGGCTGGTGATTTACAGTTTTCATTAAATTTTTGACATAGTATTTCAAATTTACCATAACATCCCTTGGAAAGGTTTTTCACTACAGTGAAGAACATCTAATAAATTCCAATGTTCCACAGAACAGCTGGGACTTTAAGTTGAATTTTCCAGGATTCATGTAATTCACACATGTGTTGTCTGAGAATTTTTCTGGAGAGGAACAAAATCTCCTCTTGCAACCAGGCTTTAATGACCTATTTCTGCAATATTAGAAAAAGGTCTCACACAACGGGCAGAGCCCAGTTAATAGTGTCAGACATGTCAATATAGGTTAGGACTCTTTGAGAAATAGATGTCTTCCTCTTCAAAAGCTGAAGTGTAAAGTAGCTCAGCTCAGAAGAAACTGATACAATCTGTTGGTGACCTTGATGGTTATTGCTAAAATCTAATGCTCTTTGTTTAGAGCTCAGTTGAGAATCTAGAAAAAATACCAATGCAAATTTTTGCATGTTTCAGGGCACAGTACAAACCAGGCTGAAAAGTAGCAAGAGTATCTTTTTTCATCCAGCTGCATCCCACAGCAGTGTCAGTGTTTGCTACATGTTGAAAGACACTTTCACTATCAATGGACTCAAAAAATTCCCCTTTCTCTATGTGTCAGCTGTCAATATTTATTCTAAGTGAAGCACTGGCATTGAAGAACTCTCTTGTCGTAATGAATTTAAGGAGATTATAGGTATTCTAACACTAAACTCTTTTTGAGTTGTATGCCAGAAAATATCCTAAATTAAAATAAAACATACAAACATAGATACCATGATGAGTTTCTGGCTGTACTTCTTGAAAGGGAAATTTGTCAGGCTTGAGAAAAACAAGAGCCCAGGGATCTTAAAAATATGAAATATGACTGCTCAGATAATACACATTCAGGTTAAATAAGTTATTAAGAAAGGGTTTATTGCAATTCTTTTAACTTTTAATTGTTCAAACAAAATGCAGAGGATTGATGGTTGATAACAGCATATGAGACCCTTATGGTCTCACTTAAGCAAAGTTTCGGCATTGTACTCAAGCTAAATGCCTTACTTCCCCATGTGTTGACTGAAAAAGGACAAAATTTATGCAGTAACAGCAAAAGGTAAAGGTATAAACAATCACTGCTTAAATCCTTAAAACAGTCTTCTATTCAACAGATGAATTTTAACTTCCATGCACATAAATTTGAGTAGGTCACATACATTTGGATGAGTACTGCTCTCTAGAAGAATCATTCACTGTTTTGACCACCAGAAGGCCTCCTTACACTGGGAAAGATGCTGTAGCAAAGTCACTGAGCTTTCCCTCTCCTTAGGTTGCAAATCATTTGGTTAAAGATAAAGGTGAAGTGATATATTTTTGAAATGTTTTTCTTTCCAACAACATCAAATTTTGGTTTTAAATTTATAATGCTTTATTAAGGACAATGTTTAAAAAATATTTCTAGTATCACATTTCTCATAGTCCTGTCCTCTCCACAGAACTACTTTTATTATTATTTTGGATGCTCAGTGTTGGAATTTTTCTTCACATACCCATCTCTTTAACTTCTGGTCTTCCCTAACACATGAGTCACTTGTGCCGTATTTAAGGTGAGAAAAGGTTGAGAGTCCTCTCATATTGTGGTCTCTTTACTGACACAAATGAGTTCACAATTTCAGATAATTCAGTGCAGCAGTATATTGGAGATTATTTGTAACTTATTTTCTCTATGTGAGATGAACTTGGAATGCTGAATTTATGCTGAAACTCTCTTTTCTTTTTTGGTGTTTTGTTTTTGTATTGTGTGGAATGGGGTTTGAAATTTAAAAGGTGATAAGATTTAGCATTTGTCATCCTACCTAGTTTATCATAAAAAAAAGCCAGTGTTGCAGAACTAGGGAACTGTTAGAAATGACAAATAGAACAAAAATTTGAAAAGTATACACTGATTTGTATTGCCCTCATTTTCAGATTCTCTAAACCAGGGTTCATATTTGATACTTTAAAAGAAAGGTGTTTGAAATCAGAGAATGCTCTAAAACTTGAAACTGTACTACCGTACTTCATTTAGTCCCACTGTAGTGTAAAAGTAATTGATTTAAGATTTGGAGGGGAGTGTAGCAATACTTATTATTTTCAAGGATGTTCTATCTTTTTTACTACAGCTATTCCTTTCTTGTACTGGAAAAAAAGGACAGATAAACCAGAGATTATTATATTCCATGGTATTTGTTTCATTAAAATGCTCTATTAGAATAGGAGATACAAGATATAGAAATAATAGAATCACAGAATCAACTAGGTTGGAAAACCTGCTGAGATCATCAAGCTCAACTTGGTCAACTAGATCATGACACTGAGCACCACGTCCAGGCTTTTCTTAAACACCTCTAGGGATGGTGACTCCAACACCGCCCTGAGCAGCCCATTCCAATGACCAATTGCTCTTTCTGGGAAAAACTTCCTAATGTCTAAAATAAACCTCCCCTGGTGCAGCTTGAGACTGTGTCCTCTTGTCCTGTCCCTGGTTGTCTGGGAAAAGACACCAACCCCCACCTGTCTACAACTTTCTTTTGGGGAGTTGTAGAGATTGGTCAGGTCTGAGCCACCTCTTCTCCAGGCCCACCACTCCAGCTCCCTCAGCACCTCCTCATAGGTCTTGTGTTCCAGACTCTTCACCAGACTTGTTGCCCTTCTCTGGACATGCTCCAGCATCTCAACATCTTTCCTAAAGTGAGGAGCTCAGCACTGGACACAGCACTCAATGTGCAGCCTCACCAGTGCTGAGTACCAGGGAACAATCACTGCCCTGCTCCTGCTGGCCACGCTATTTGGATACAGGCCAGGATGCCGCTGGCTTTCTGGGCCATGAAGGCACGCTGCTGGCTCATGTTCAGCTGGAGTTGGTCAGTTCTCCCAGGTCGTTTTCTGCCAGGCCACTGTCCAGCCACTCTGTGCCCAGCCTCTAGTGCTGCACGACATAGATTATTTTGGCAGTAGGCTACAACATTAGTTATTTTTCCTTTTTATGACTTGTTTCTAAGCAAAAATATAGAGCTATTAGTTCAATTTTCAGCTTATTAGGATTGCTTAAAATAACAATTATGGTGTCAACAATACATGCCCAGAGCTTTGAGAGTAATTGCACATCAGCAAGAGTGCATCTGAGGAGAAGTACAAAGGACTTTTTCCACTTTAGCCAGGATGTCAGCTTCATTGGGGACCCAAATTAAATGCCTCTATGCAAATGCACAAAGTGTGGGGAATAAAAATGAGAAGTTAGAGGTGTACCCACACCTACAGAACTATGATCTTATTGGCACCATGTAGATATGGCCCATTTGACTGGGTTATTGGAATAGAAGGGTACAGGCTTTTTAAGAAGGACAGTCAGGGAAGAAAAGGAATGAGTGTTGCTCTCTATGTCAGTGGCCAGCTGGAGAGCATGGAGCTCCCTCTGCCTGAGGACAGATGAGAAGCTGACTGAGAGCTTATTGGTCAGGATTAAAGAGAGGGCAGACAAAGCTGACTTTATTCTGAGGGTCTGCTACAGGCCACCTGACACAGAAGACTGAGCAGGTGAGGCTCTCTATAAGCAGATAGGAGCAGCCACACATTCATAAGCCCTGGTCCACATGGGGAACTTCAACCACCCCCATGTTGGTTGGAGGGACAGCACAGCCGGGCATAAGCAACCCAGAAGATTCCTGTAAGGCACTGATGAGAACTTCCTTCTCCAAGTGATAGAGGAGCCAAAGAGATGAGGTACTATGCTGGACTCTCTTCCCACATGAGGGGCTGGTGGGGAATGTGAAGCTTAAGAACAGCTTGGGCTGCATTGACCATGAAATGGTGCAGTTCAAGCTCCTTAGGGAAGCTTGGAGGTGCACAGCAAGCTCACTGCCTTGGACTTCTGGAGATCAGACTTAGGCCTCTGCAGTGGTCTGCTTAAGAGAGTGCCATGGGATGAAACCCTGTAGGGAAGAGAAGCCAGAGGAAGTTGGTTAATATTCAAGGATCACCTCCTACAAGCTCGGGAGCTATGCCACACCCTCCAAGTCACAGAATACAAAGTCAGGGACTTTGACAGGTAGAATGAAGAAGCCTGCTGTAGAAGATCAGGTTTGAGAACATCCTAGAAGTTGCACAAGTCCGTGGGACCTGATGAGATGCATCTACAGGTCCTGAGGGAACTGGCAGAGGAGGTGGTAAAGTCGTTATCCATTGTGTTTGAGAAGCCATGGCTGTGCACTGAAGTTTTCACTGACTGAAAAAGGGGAAATACATGGCAAATTTTTAAAAAGGGAAATAATAAAAACTTGCATAACTACAGGCAGGTCAGTCTCATCTCTGTGCCCAGCAAGATCATGCAGCAGATCCTCCTGGAAACTATGCCAAGGTACATGGAAAATAAGGAGGTGATTGATGACAGCCAACACAGCTTCACTAAATGCAAATCATGTTACACAGCTTCACTAAATGCAAATCATGTTTGCCCAATTTGGTGACTTTCTATGACAGTGGTGGTGGGGGAGGAAAGAGACCTGATGTAATCTATCTGGCCTTGAGCAAAGCATTTGATGCTGTCCTGCTTGACATCCTTGTCTCTAAACTGGAGAGACATGGATTTGCTGGATGGAACGTTCAGTGGATGAAGATTTTGCTGGATGGTCATGATCACAGGTTTTTAGACAACCACTCTGTGTTCAAGTGAGGATCCTCAGGCAAGTGGGGTTCCTCAGAGGTTGGTATTGGGACTGGCACTGATTAACATCTTTGCTGGGGACACGGACAATGGGATCAAGTGCACCCCCAGCAAGTTTGCAGATAACAGCAAACTCTGTGGCCAACATGCAGAAAGGAAAGGATGCCATCCAGAGGGACCCAGACAGTCTTGAAAGATACGGCTGTGCAAACTTCATGAAGTTTGCCATGGCCAAGTGCCAGGCCCTGACTGTGGGCTGGGGAAATCCCAAACACAAGAACAGGCTGGGTAACAAACTGGCTGAGAGCAGCCCTGCAGAGAATGACTTGGGGATACTGGTTGATTGAAAAATGGGACGTGACCTGTCCCAGAACTCACAGCCCAGAAAGTCAACCATATGTTGGGCTGCATCCAAAGCAGCATGGCCAGCAGGGTGAGGAAGGGGATTTTGCCCTTCTACTCTGCCTTTGTGACACCTCACCTGCATGCAGATCTGAGGTCCTCAACATAAGAAAGACATGGATCTGCTGGAGCCAGTCCACAGGAGGGCCACCAAGATGATCAGACGACCAGAGCTTCTCTCCTGTGAAAACAGACTGAGAGATCTTTGGTTATGCAGGCTGAAAAAAAGGAGACTCAGGAGAAATTATAGCACCTTCCAGCACCTAAAAGGGGCCTATGAGAGAACTGGGGTGAGAGTTTGGACAAAGGTATGTAGCAACAGGACAAGTGGTAATGGATTTAAACTGAAAGAGGGTAGGTTTACATTAGGTATTAGGAAGAAATTCTTCACCATGAAGATGGTGAGACACTGACACAGGTTTCCCAGAGAAGCTGTAGATACCCCATTCCTGGAATTGTTCAAGGCCAAGTTGGATAGGACATTGAGCTACTTGGTCTAGTGTAAATTGATACCCACCATGGCAGGGGTATTGTAACGAGATGATCCTTAAGGTTCATTCCAACCCAAGCCATTCTATAATTATGTGATAACTGGAAGATTTACTTCTTTCAGCACATTCAGTCACATATTATGTTCCTCTCATTCAAATATTTGAGTGTAAAAGTTGATTTTTTTAAATGAACAAACACTTGAGAATGAAGTTTTAATGCCCATTGAAGTTAAGCCAGATAACTATGTGAAAGTAATTTACATGAGTTTGATTTCTCCACTTCAAGATAAAGTCAATGATAAAAGAACTGCCCAATTCCTTCTCATGTATATGAAAGCAAATAACACCAATGATTTAACCAACTGAGTGAATGTGTAAATTAAAATGGTTTTCTCCCACATAAAAATCTACATAAACCAAATATTCCATATTCATTTATCACCTATTTTACCGTGTAAGTACTGCTCAGATATCACACATATAAAGGACAATACTAAAAATTCAAGAGCAAAAGTCTGAAAAGTCAATACTTTTCTTTCAGAGTATTTCAAATATTAAGTGTGTCCTTTATTTTTTCTGAAACCTATTGAGATGAAGAATGATGAATGCATTCTAGTTACCAGGGTTTTGTTCAACCAAAAGTGCTCCCAGTACTTCCACAGCTGGAGGCCACTTTTCAAACTATTCATACCAGGGCTGGATAATTAAAGTGTGGACACCAAAACCTGAGCAGGTTCTTGAGCAGATCTGAGCCCTGTGATTCAAGGAATCTCCAAAACAGTGTTGATACTAGGCAGGTATTTCCAGCACTCCTGAACTTTTAGGCCTTTGAAAACATACTCTCTTACCCCACACAGCCTCCTGGTCTCATCTTGCCTCTGTGAGCACCATCTTCTTCCAGACCTGCTGGGTTTCAGTTGTCACACTGAAGCACTAATTTGAGAATGAAAACTATGATCTGGCTCATCACTCCTGAAAGATCACCAAACCCCTATCTTCAGTAATTACAAGCTCCATATCCCAGGGAAAGCATCACAAAGAACAAAATTCCTCTCACATCAGCACCAGACATCTCTATTCACTGGGGACGCATTTTGATGGCAAGGGATGTTTTAAGAGCAGGCTATGCAACAGATACCTGTACTACCTGTATGGTACGGGAACAAGTGATCCCACTGGGCAGTTCTCAGCTTAGTTGTAGGTTGTATTTGTGAACCTAAGTATCTCCTGTAATTTCTCATCACCTCAGTTTCCCTAGGGTAGAATGGGTAGATTTCATTAGCATTTGAAAAGCCATCTGAGATCTTGAGATGGAAGGTGATGCATAAGTGCAGATCAAAGGGAGCTGTGCCCATATACTGATAAAAAGGAGAACACCACAACTCAAGCTATAGCCTTAAGTATACCATTAGTAAAACCTCAGTAAAATTTACCCAGATGAGTGGAGGTTGCAAAAGATGCCCAAGGACATGGGTAAGCTCTTGAGGATCTGAGGGGTGTCTTCAAAGTCTCCTCTGGTATCCTCTTACTGTAGTGGGAATTATGAGTGTTTATAACCTGACAGGACTGGTTTGTAGACATACAGTGTTCTTGTAATTTTATTTAACATTTGTTTAAACAAAGCATTAACACAAAAAGATCCCTGATACAGAAGGAATGGATCAGAAGTCCTTTTATCTGTAAGAAACTAGTTGAAAGGAAGAGTGGCTAATGAAACCACTTTTTTTGAGGCAGGTGGTAATTTATGGAATGAGAGATATACCAACATGAAGAGCATCACAAACATGCCTAGACTAAATGCAGGTATAATAATATAATCTTCTCTTTTAAGCTCATATGCAAAGAGATATAAGGAAACATTCTTTTAAAAAATCACCAGAAAAATCTGCTTTTCCATTACCCTTTTCAAGCACATAGCTCATGATTTCATCCCTCACAAGGGAAAAGACAGGAAGAAAAAGTCAAAATGGTTAACGGAATAATGTCTTCTGTTGAGCTGAGTCTTAAAAAACTGTTATTTTTAGGTTTCCCACTGCAAATGACATATCCTTTGTCTTGTGACACTAGGCATTGTTTAAAAGGAAACCTAAACTGACTATGACTTTCTTCTCAAGAAGAACTGGTCTGAAAACCTCAGGTATTTAAAGTTGTGTGTTATTTCATTCTTCTTTTAGGTTGTAAGAAAATTGCACTGATGTGTCCTCACACCTTCTTCATCCTTGAAATGAAAAACAGCTGTGATCAAAGTAACTGATTAATGTAGCTTCTAAGAAAGCTGTGACTTATCGTGAATGTATCCAACCACAATGATTTTAATCTCAATTTTGCCATCAAACACCTTTATTTCTGCATGCAGCAGAATTACCCTAATTGCTTGGGGTTTCTTTCTTTCTTTTCTTTTTCTCTTTTTTTTTTTTTTTTTATCTGGTTGGTCCAAGAGCCCTAAGTGCTTCAACATCTAAAAATCAGCAGATAGATATGCTGCAGACTAGCCTTCAGAACTCACAGATGTTCTTGTGCACAAACCTACCCAGAACTACCTTGTCTCCCTGCCTGCCCTCACTCTGAATTTTGTCTTCTTCAGCTGCCTAGGCAATACACACACCAGAGAGCACACCTGGAGGTCTGGCCAAACAGAGGCCATTTGGATGGATTTGTTTGAGAGCAGATGGTCTATAAATGAGAATGCTGCAGCTCAGATGCTCCACGATTGTCCATTAATACTTGTCACCAAGAGATAAACAAGATGTTTTTGCAAAATAAATCAGAGATTTTTCTTGTGACATCATGATATTAAACTTGGGATGTTTTCAGCAGTGCTAAGGAAAGTGAAAAAATGCTCAGATGACTTGGAAGCACCCTCTAAGCAGTTGGAGACACTCTTCCTAAAGAGCAGGAAAGGACCCCAAGCTTCAAGCTTCAATCTATTCCATGCACAGTTACTTCTTTTCATTTCCCTAGAACTATTTAATTTCCCTGGTATCTATTTTTCTCCTGCTTGTATCAATTACAGTTCCACTGAGTCACCTGTATCTCCATCGAGTATATATATATGCTCTCCCTGACCACTTCTCTCTTATTAACCTCTGCTTCTTACTCTCCTAAATACCTTTTCACCAGTACTTGCTTTTCTTATGTGTTCTGACTGTGTTAATGTTCATATCCTCTCCTGCTTGATATAGCACAATTGTTTCCTGTCTCTAGCTAGAAACTATACCCTCTTCCTCATTGCCACAACACTTTTTCTCTAGTGACATCAGGAAAAAAGTTCTCCTCATACGTCTGCTGATAGGAACTGCTTCTGCCTGCTCCTAGATGTCCCATTGCTTTCCTCCTGGATGCTGGCAGCTGGGGAGATTGCTTATGACTCTTTGGCAAGCATTTTAGGTGAGCTAAAGTCCCAGTTATGTATGCATGCCATCATATCCCTGATATCTGGACTGAGTAAGTAGACAGAATTTTATATAGACAACATGTAATGGAATGACATTTAAGTGCCTATGTGCAGTATTGTGTTGTTGAAAACTTTTCAGCTGTTGTATAATTCTGAGGACCTCTAAACTGTTTACTCTTTGAGGTGCTCCAGACTTGAAGTTTTGCAGATATAGGCCTTACTGCTGTTTAAATCCAGTTTCAAGTTCTGAGCAATTCAATATACTTAAAAACACAAGCTTTAGATCTCACAAAATATAGAGGCATATGTCCATGTATTTTGAATTGCTCAAGATGTTTTCAGAATTAATCCACAAAATAAGACTAACCACAATATGGGAGGTCCGGGTTTAATTCTGTCTTCTGAGGAATTCATATCAATGTGTGCTGGCTAAAATCACCAGTGCATTTACGCATTTGTTGCTGTGAGATATGGATTAGGAGAAGGGCAAAACAGGCTTAAAACTTAAAAGGTATAAAGAACCTTTATTAACAGGACTACAAGAATATGAAGCATCAGAATAAAACTTCCAGAACACCTTTCCACCCCTTGCCCAACGTTTTTCTTTCCCTACTGACAACGTAGAGACAAAACCTGGGATGTTAAAGCAGTACCAACTATACAATAGTCTTTCATCAATTCTTGTAGGGAGAGGAGCTTTCTCTTGTCATGCCATGGAGACTTCTCCACAAGAAAGCTTTCTCGTGGATTTTCATTTCCACAAATAGCAGCTGCCCAGGCAAAAAGTTCTGTATCATGAAATTCCTCCCATTTTTACAGCCCTCCTAGAGGTGTGTCCATGGGCCATGAACTCATGTGTGGAGAAGGCACAGTCCTCTGATAGGCATCTGTGGCATCCTCCTTGGAGATCAATTCCCTAAGATAAGATAAAACTGCCTAGTCACTGTGCCTAAGCTATGGACCCCTTCCTTCCTGCTTCAGGAACCCGTGTTATCTCTCTGTTAACTACTGGTCATCTTATCCCTGCTCAGACCATTGGTCCCCTTCCCAATATAAACCCCAGCTTTTACCCAGTTTGGGGTTAGACCATTAATGGCTTCCTTGGCTGAAGCCTGCGTTAAAGACTCCTTGCAGAATGCTATTATGGTCTACCCATCTCTTGTCTGTTTCGGCTGGGTTAACGCCTTAACGGAGCTGGCTGGGCTGAACAGAGCTGATCATAGAACAGAAATTGCTGCTAAGAGCTGATCACTTATAGCCCTTGCCTGTGCTCCAAGGATTACCCCTGGCTGGAGGCTGCCTGCAGAGCCCTGGACGGTGGCTCTGTCCCCTGGGACAGCCTGGCTATCTGGGCTTGTTGCCAGCAGAAGCTGGGGGTTGGACAGGCCCCCAGGATCCCAACCTGCAACACTCATGGAGTATTTTTTTAAGGATGAGCTGTTCAAAAGAAAAGGTTTTCTTTATCTGTGTTTGTGATAATCTCTGGAAACAGAGGTTTTCTTCTTCTCTCCCTGGGGGCAAAGGGTCTCCATCAGCTCTCATCTATCTCTCTCTGTACAAGGTTCTCATGGGATCACAGCTACTCCAACATCTGCTTGGCTTCATCAAGAGATGCCTCTGCTTAGATCTACAGTTTGAGTACTTCATCCCCCCATACTCTTTCATGAATTGAAGGAGATATTTCAGTATATCATTGTCCATCTCCATGGCACTATGAAAAGAATATTTCAGTCCCATTAAGCATATCCTCATTCTGTTTCCGTCTGAGCCTTGACTCTTTTTTTACTGACCTTGTTGTTCTCATGTTATCTTTCTACATGTTGTCACTCCTTTTCTCTCTCTGGAGAAAGGAACAAGGTCTGCAGGTCTCATCTGTGTAGTGACAGGGTTAATATCTCAGCCAGTGGCCACAGCAGTGGTGATGGATTTCAGGCTGCGCCGCTGGGAGGGGTGGGTGGTCCTGGTTGGGCCTGGAGCCATTGGTGTGTGTGCTGGGGAGGAGGTTTAGTGTCGGCGAGATGTCAGCAACCATGGCCCAGCTCAGGCTGGGACCAGGTGCCTGCAGCTTCCATCCCCCTCCCACGAGCTTCTGGGCTCCAGCCCAGCCACCCCCAGGCCCCACAGGCCGCAGGGGAGCAGGGCCAGCCTCACCAGAGCTCCAATACCTTCTGAGGATGGAAGCCAAGAGAGAAAGTACCCAGGTTTGTGGTTTTTAAAATGTAGATCTCACAGAGACAGATCTCATTTCTAAATGGTGCAAAATGTTGTCAGTTCTCAGAACTAACCAGCTACTGGCCTTTCCCAGGCACAGAGGAGGCTCCCAACAGCTTCTGTCAAAGAAAGCACTTCCGTGGGTGTTTTTCACTTCTTCCCCAAATGTCAGTCAATGTGAAACCACCACACAATGTTTCCTGTATCTTAGGAATGAGTGCAAAAATCAGATGATAAACTAGAGATGCTGGCCAGAGTGAGTGGAAGTTGATGGCTTGTGAGACTTAGTGACAGAATTCTGGGAGCTTCAGAAACAGTCAAGGACATGTACCCTTCCATACTTATACCTGCATACTGAATAACTTTATGGCTACTAAATTTCAGTACCATCAAGGTTTCCTAGAAATGGGGTTTCCAAGTAATTTTCCCTATTGCTTGTGCCTCTCTTCAATAATACTTTGAATCTACATAGTTAAAAATATGTTTGGCAGTAACAAAAGTGCCTTCCTGGGGATGTCTTTGCTTGTCATTCTCCTCAAGTCCAGAAGCTGAGGAATGTCGCCCTGAAAACTCAGCTTCTGAGCTTGCTGACATGGTTTTCTAAAGACTTTCCCAGGACAGTAACTGTAAACATAGATATGTGTACATTCTTTCTGTTACACGTCTTGTGATGGACATCTCTCATGGCCAGTGCAGTGAGAAAGTGTTATCCTGACCATCCAATCCCTGGCCATGGTCAAAAGCCTATAAATCCTGGGAGGGAAAATAAACCTTCTCTTCATTTCACCACACCTCTACCTGTGTCCGTGTGATCTATTCATCTTCAGCAGCAATAGAGGAAAGCTTATAGACACACTCAAAAAATAGATGAGGATTGATGATTTGCATACAAAGGATCCCCATGCAGTCCTTTGCTCACTGTAGTATTTATACAGTATTTACATAGCATTTAATGTATTTATAATGTATATATAAAACAAAGGGTCCCTCTGTTTTGGCAGTATTTTATAGTGACCCAGCTTATCTGTAGCTTTTCCCTCTGCTTTCCCCCTCATTATTCCAATCTTTGCCTTGTAACACTGTTCCTGAGAATATCATTGGTAAGGGCTAGGATATCTCAATCACAAATTGGCAAAGGACAGAGATTCTGTGCCTAGGTAAACAATCCTTATAACCAGTAGTGGGTAATTTTCTTGTGCTTCAAAAAACAGTCAAATTTGACTTTTAGCCATACCACAGAAGAGTTTAAAATAACCATGCAATAGAGAGAATAAACAGATAGTAAAAGAGAGGTTAGGATATTTTTTCATTATATGGCATTTGTCCTACATATTTTGTGCCCAGTATGATGGTTAAACTTGCAAACACACCAAGGTCAAGTCTGAAATTCAGAATAGAGTGGAACTTGTTTTTGTCAGTATCAATTTGTAGCAACAGCAGTTTTACCAGCAGGGTGTATTAACTACAGTGGAGGACTGTCAAACTGCCAGCTGAGTCCCTGGGAAGCCTGTTATCAGATAGGGTGATGATAATTACTACAGTTCCATCATCCTGGCTTTGCTGAAATATTCTTGTGGAAATGTGAGAACATAATTGATAAACACAATATAGAGAATCAAAAGACTTTTCTTTAAGAGTGTACATTTGCAATAGACCCTCAGTCTGTGTCCTCACCTTAATGAGTAATAATGACTGAAAAGAGATGGGCAAAAAGACAAAGGCAATGAAGAAAAACCTAGATCCTTCCTTCAATATTAAAGACTGAAAACTGAATGGTAAAATCCTGTACATGCTTCTCAGACCCCAACACAAAAAAAGGAATCTTCTACAATGCTGATAATCATTGAATCAGTTATAATATAGTTGCCAAAGACACTGAGTAGTACTTATAAAAGTGTAAAGAAAAAGATCTGATACGAAGGTAGAGGGAGAAGTACGCAAACCGCTGAAACCAAGGGAAAATGGTGCCCAAAGACATAATAGTCAAAAAATCAAAAAATACTAGACAAGTAAGAAAAGAAATGAAATAACAGAAGGGCTGGCCCAGCAGATAAGGCATAAGTTCAGTATTCACAATTGCTTGCTGTAACCACACACGTGCTGCCCACAGAAAGTTCATTCCAAGGTCCTGCCCAAGGTCACTTCCTTGTGATTGCACAATAGGCAGAAATTTTTCACTTTCTGGTATTCTTTAGGCAAGCAGCTCTCTTCATAGCAGCTTTGAAAACATGATACAGCAAGGAATGTATGTATCAGATGCCTTAGGAAGAGTACTGAGTACCATTCATCATTCTTCTCCTCTAGGTTTCTGTATTGAATATAATCTGGGGGAAAGAGGAAAGGGGGGTAGTAAAAAATTTTACTGTTTTTCTATCTCTCTATGTTTTCTGTATGTCTTCAAATGCTACTGTTTGAAGTATATGCACCAATCTGCAAATAACATGTCAGCAATAGTTTGTTAAAGTCACCAATTATCTTACCTTGCATGATGTCACAGATGTAGATGGAAAAGAATCTCAGTGATTAGTATGTATTTTTACTCCATCAATTGTGAAGATTTCCTAGTTCAAATTAAGGCAAGGCAATTTGTAACAAAGGCTTCTGGAATATTATTTTTTTTCTTATTTGCTTTGAACCACATTACTTGTCACTAACAGAGATTTTTTATTCAATAAAAGCAAGACAATTTATTTGCTGTGAGTCTTCATTTGGCTCAAGACCACATAATTTTCTAATATTAGACCATGATTTCAGGTTAGTATCAACAAAAAGGGTGAGCCTTAAAGGGGCCTCCATTCTTCCTTCACAATCTATTTCTCTAATTATTTCTTGTGGTTTTAGCGTGACCATTTTGTTTTGATTATCTGCCCTTTGATGCAACTTGTCTCTATCTCCCTCAGACACTTCCTGTGCTGCAAAGATATATAGCTCTTTTTGGATAGTCAATTTACTGCCATTACAGTAAACACATCAATCTTCCAGTATTAAATCCCACAGCTAAATTGCAGGTCTTGTCAGAGATGTTGAAATTTTGTTATTGATGCAACAAAAGGGAGGATCAGGCTTTGCTTGATGATTTCTCCCTCTGCCACTCTTTGTTTCAAAGTTACTGTGTTTTCCAGGTAGGTTGAAGTTCATTAAAAACAGTGGAAAAGATAGGTGCTTCCAGCCTTCCCACGCAGCATTGCTAGTATGTGGGCATGGAAGGGCATGTATGCCAGTGTTCTTATTCTTCTATTGTAAAGATTAAGAAGTGCAAGCAATCATCTTCTTCTCCTTCTGACTGTTAAATCTGTCTGATTCTCCTCCTTAAAAGAAACATTTCCATTTAAATCAGTTGTACTAATCATAAATAGCACAGAAACACAGCTATCACAAAAAAAAGGCAGTTTTTTGGTGTGTTTCTCAAATGGCCCATTATTTAAATTATAAGGGTGGGTTCAGAAAGTTAATTTCTAGTCAAGCCTGTTTTTCACTTAGAGGGGTTTTTGATTCTTTTAAAAAAAATTGACATTGTAACATATTTGAAGGTATAGGATTTGAAGGAATGTAACTGATGAAAAGTGTTTCAGGATGTATCACCCCTTTGAACCACTCCCTCTGCCCCAAACCAGGACAAACTGTTAGGTAATGAGAGGATCGGAAACTGATAATCACAGAAAAATAGAGAAGGATCATGTGACCTCAGCTATAAAAGTTTTTAAAATTAATATTAGTTAGACAGCAATGCAAAAAATATGGGCAGAAACAGGAAGAAAAGCCCAATTCAACTCATGCAGGCAGAAATGCATCCATACTAGCCCTCAGAGTATGCACAGCTTTTAAACATCAGTTGAGGTCAGAATCCTTCCATGATCATGTGCTCAGTTACCCCTCACAACAGAAATAGTGGAAAAGGAGGGGGAAAAAGACCATACAGAGTGCAGAAGTACCTCATATATTGAAAAGCTGAAAAGAGACCATATCCATTATTATTCAGGGTCAGCAGTGAACACCATGGGCAAGACCTGACAAAGTGGAAGATCACACCCTTTGTTCCACAGTTCCCATGTTCTGTATCACACTACCCTTCGTAAACAAGGCATGTGTCAGTTAGCCGAGATCTTCTCTTTTTTGCTTCTCACTGTCTTAAAAAGAGCTTTTCCATTTGTAAGAAGTAATGGAAACAGCACTACAGCTTCACCAAAGACAGGCTGACTTCTGAATTGAGGGAGTAGGAAGACATGGCCTTGCTCAAGAGGAGCAAAGCATGTGTCTGAGCAAAGGAGTGACAAGAAGTCTATTCAGACTTTATCAAAACCGGGGGGTATTGACGGCTACAATGTTCCTCTCAAGCTCCTCATTTTAACCATCCCCGTCTATGAATACTGACCTCTCGATTTAGTGACAAACAATACTGCATAATAGCATTAAAGCAACGTGCTGCCAGGTGTCCCAGTGAATTAAACCAAATGTTTCCAGTTCCCCTGGCAACCTAATCCTAGGGTGTGTGGATATTTCGGCTCTTTCCATACTGTTAAATAAAACAAGGGCAAGGAACAAGCTTGAGCACTGGCCTGAAGATCATCTTCACTTTTTAATTGCTAGCATGCTTCCAGGCTGCTTTGGTCTATGCCAAAGCTTAGGGAAGCGGTGCCTAAGCCTGGCTAGAGGGATAGCCCATGCAGGGATCAATTCCAGTAGGCAGTATTAGACACCATGGCACCAGGTTTTGTTCCCTCCAGCCTCAACAGTCTTCCAACATTATTCCAGCTTTGCATATTCCAGAACTCCTCATGCTTTTCCTAGAGCAATCAATGTACACAAACATGTATGAAAACAGAGCTCTCATGTATGAAAATATCATAATTTCATGTATGAAAATATAATTCTGATGAAACCCCAGAAAAATGCTCAGCTTTTTTTTTCACCTGCTTTGTAGTGAAAAATAAAAATAAAATAACAGAAAATAGTTATGTTTTAGTGCTAGAAGGGTACCTTTCAAGGTTCATAGGCAGCCAAACATTATGTGTCATAATTGTGGCTAGGCTGGGCTACACTTTCTGAGGGTCAGAAAATGACCCCTTTCTCATTTAGCAATACTGATGTAGGGATTGTGTCTCTCAGTGGTTCTAGAGAGCATTGTGGCAACAAACAGGCTAAACCACAGCTAAATTTTGACATAAAGAAAAACAGGAGAAAGAGTTCCTCTTCTTTAAGCAACATGATCTTATCTACAAAACACTGAGGAGCTCAATGGAAGGTAAAATCCAGTGTTGCCTGTCATTGCTCCACAGGCACCTGCAGGGTGTGTACACAGGTTAGTGCGCTGACAGCTCACTAACTTCTGTTTGAACAGATGGAATTAGCAACAAAGATGAACATGTAGTTCTCCAAGAACTATGATTCTAGGCTGAAACAGAGATGGCCTTAACTTAAACTGAGGTGTGACTTTATGGAAAAGAAAAATGAATACTCACAACCCTTATATGGAAAATATAAATCCCCTGAGCTGTCCCTACATCTCCATATCTCAAAGCCAATGCATCCCCAGACTTCTCCTCTGTATAGCCCTTTATTTAATTTACTCCAAAACCTCAGGCTTCTGTAAGAGACACACACATTTTAATTACTTTTTTTAAAAATTGCCTTGTATATGGAGTGGTACTAAAATTTTTTCGAGTAAATTCCAACAAGAGTTAATTTTCCCTAGAAGTCTGATTTGGCTGAAACTCAGAGTATGTGAACAGAAATCATAGCTCTCGGCACCCAGGCAGCATTATCATAAAACAGATCTAATTAAACCCATGCACCCTTCTTGTGTGTTCTCTACCTCACAGTGCTGAGTCTTCGCATGGCTATTATTACCAATGGTCTTGTTATTCTGACTTTTAGCTGCATCTCAGTACGAATGAGCTTAAAGGTCACAATTAGACTTGGGGACCAGTACACTGGGGCATACATAAAACTCCCCACACATAGATAAATCCCTTGGCTTCTGTCCAAAAAGCTTATTATTATAATTAAGATTTATAATATAAAGGCAGTTAGAGGTGCCAAAAGAAAATGAGACCCATTATGTCATAAGTACATCTGCTGCATATATACATAATAAAAAGCAGTTCTTGCCTTGAAGAACCCGCAGTCGCGACCTTCAAGCAACTCCTAAACCTGCAACTGCAAGTTTAGCAACAAAGTTTGGGACACACCCAGTTTGGGCAGGAGATTAATGTCTTTGCTATCAGCTGCATTACTTACTCTTGCCTCCACACAAGGCTGAATCATGCCTAATTAAAAAAAAAAAATGCATTCTGTTTGACAGATAGCAAAATTACAGGAATAATAAAGGACTGAGGATACCTGTTTCTATCAGTTATTCTGTATAGGTGGCCAAGGGCACAGTGAAATGGTTTCATCACTGACTTTTTTCCAGCTCTTCTCATTGGAGAATTTCCATCCTCTGTGATCTGTAAAAATGTTTTAGCACCTATTACTTTCATAGTAGACATTACCCTCTTGTCCCTGTAAAACCACCCCTTACTTGAGGAATTTCCACACTTTTTGTTGTTACGTAGGGATCCTGCTGAAGTGGCGGGAAGGTGGGAATTTTATTTGTTACATAAGAATTGTAATGTCTTTAAGACTTTTGAGATACCACGAAGAGCTGCCCATTGTTTGAGCTTTCCGCTTGTTTCTTTCTCGTCCTTCCTCAAGTCAATAGTTTCTAACAAATAGCAAGCCATCAGAATCTAGATATCTGGGCAATCAAAGAAGATATGAGCCTGTAAGCAGAGAAAAAGTGGTTTTCTGACTTGATGTCTCCTGGTTAGGACAAAAGTTAATGATCCTGTTTCACACAGAGATGATAACAGAGAATTACTCTTAAAGCTCATTTCCATAGAGGATCTGTGAAGGTACTCATCCACAAAGGGAATGAAAGGAAAGGTAAATGGACTGTGTCAGGAGGGTTGTGAATTTACACTTTCTGGAGGATAAATAGATTTTATTAATCTTTTAAAAATTATTTTTGGGAGGATTTTTGCTTAATCTCATATACTTACGTTATAGAAGTGTCCATGGAAGCACTGTACATACTGCTTCCCTTCAGTACTCTTACCTGATTTTACAGTTGCAGCAGTTACCTGTATTGGTCCCAATATTTTTGATGTTCCCATGCCTAAAAACCTTGAAGCTGAACATTGCCTTCAATGAGCACTATAAAGCCCAGGTGTACAGCAGGAATATAAACACCAGGCACAGCAGCAAGAACCTGCTCCCTGCATTAACATCCTTGAAGTATGAAGTCAAGTTGTCTAGATTCTACAAAAAAACAGGTTCACTCCTCATTACAATCCCTACTTTACTGACTTTCTCCCTGGTGTAGGATGAGCAATTCTGGGTCATGAACCCTCACTTCTTTTCCCATGGGATGAAGGTCAGAAAAATCAGCATATTTCAAGGAGTTGGCTCAAAGGAGCTGATGGCAAAAGCATGATAAAGACTCTTGTACTCACCCTCACCAAGGCACAGGAAGAGTAGAATTTTTTTTCCTTTTAAAATTCATACTATAACTGCAGGGTATAGTCTATCTCCAGCACTCTGCTGAAAATGTTTCTCTCTGCATTCATATACATGAACAGACATCCCAACCCTGCTCTTCTGACCCATGAATGAGGGTTTTTTCCCTGAAGGCTACAGGGTATTTTTTACCAATGCTTTATGTTCAACTTGTTATATTTTTTCATTTAACTTACTCAATTTTGTATAGAATCCTTGATTATCCTTTGAGTTATAGAAAGCCACTTCCTTTTACATGGTAAAAAGGGTACTTGCACAGAAAGTGCAGGTTCCTGAGCTTGACAGGCTAATGATAGGGAAAAAAGTGCAAACTGGAGATTCAGAGATTTAAAAAAAGATTCATCCAATGTACTATTGATGGTTGAGGCTGGTTATATTGTTCATTTTTACCTAGAAAGTTCAGGAATAGTGATTTCAATTCAGATGATATTTGGTGATAATTCACAGAAATACAACAGAAAAAACTTGAATGTAAAGAATGTAGAGAAAGAAACTAAAATATCCTTCCCTTTCAACACAGTTTTAATTTCTCACCATGACAATGTATTTCCATCTCCTGTATCAGCTGACAGCAGAGTAGAAAATTCAGATTTCATCTATAGATATCTCCATCATTTCATTCACCTAGCCTAAAGTCCCTCCATGTGAAGCACTCAGACATTTGGTGCTGGTACAGTTAAAAGATTTATTGTGCTCTGGGTTAAGGACTGTTTACAATTCCAGCTGACCTGCTCAATGTTATTCATGACATGGATCATATTCACTGAGGCACTTCCGAACATCCTGGACTTTTGAAAACAGATCAAGTAATCTAAGCACTCTGCTGAGAACAGAATTTCTTCCCTAGTCATGAGAAATAAAGCAAACTGTATTTGACAGTGTGTCACAGTATTTACTGTGCTACTAAGGTCCTGATTTTCCCGGTGGTATGGAAAGTATTTGTAATGGAACAAAATACAATGAAATGGGACATTTAGCCTTTCTTCCAGAAACCTGAGATTCACCAATACATTTTTAAAAGGTATAATCAAAAGTGTATTAATTGCAAAGAAACTTGTAATATACTACAATTTTTGTCTGATGCCAGAACCTCAATTATATTCAGTCTCTAATGTGCCTGCAGCCACAGGCATGTCAATACTACACACTAAAGGAAAAACCAAATTCGTGTCTTATTAAATTTGCAACTGTAGCCGCACCCATTTCACACCTGAATTTCTCATCCTCCAGGCAGATTTCATTTATGCACTTTCAAATAAACTGCACTATGTAAGAATATATTCCATCATTTCGGCTCTTGAGCATGGTCTTTCCTTCTTCTTTAAAAAGATTGTAGTATTTGGGTGGTCAATGTAGGATCATCAGAGCATAAAACGTTCTCTCTTTCTTTCAGAGTTAAAATTATGGGAATCTGGTATATGATATAAAGCTTAGGTTGCATAGTCTGTTTTTTTCCTGCAGTGAGAATCCAGGAGATATCATTCAACAGCTTCACACATTTTCTTATCATGTACATGTAAAAGTGAAACAAACTGATTTGTCTTTTTAATTACTTAACTTTTTGCCCGTCAGTTCACACAACTGACCTGCCTTCTCTTTCCATGCATACAGGTGAGACCTGACTCACCTGATATTACAATTTATTTATATGATGAGACATTTTAATTCATAGAAGAAAAGCAATGGTAGGAGAAAAGACAGAAAGAAACTACTTGGGTAAGAATATATGTGGTTGACAATTACATATTTTATTGATGGGATACAGGACTTTCTACCTCTTCTTCATTTTTTCACTATGAGATAAGAGAATGTTAACGAGGGACACTGCAGAAGTTTCCTGCTTTCTAGAACATCCTGGCCAGCTGTCTGGAGCACTGATTGAACACATACATTTACATCCCCTCAGGCAGAAGGTGGTTGCTAGTTCAAGTCTCCCACAACCCACCTGAATTTTCTAATCACCTGGCTACTGGATGGGGATGCAAGAATAGCTGCTCCTTCCACTGCTTGTGCAGGGCTTGACCAGAGAGAACTGTTCAGAACAAAAAACCACATGCCCTGGCCAGGAAGGTGGATAAGTTGAAGAACAAGCAGTCTGTGAGTCTCAGCAAAGCTCAGGTGCCTACTCTCTCAGTATTGCCAAAACGACCATTTTCAAAGAAGCTCTTATAAGTGTAGGGGTGTTACTGAGGAAATGAAATGCTTTACACTTTGGGCATCTTTAGTGACAGATGGCATTTTAGCAGAGGTTTTGGAAATGAAAACACTAAGCTTAAGAACTTGCACACTCAGAAAATCACTTCCATGTGAGTACAGTCCACTCACTAATTGACAGGAGATGCAGACCTGCTGGAAGGCAGGCTATTTTTATCCCCACTGGTCATCCTCAGGTAAGAAGAATAGTCAGCACATGCAAAGTAGTCAGGAATCTTGGACAAGGAAACTGAATAGGACTGTTGACTGTAGGACCCCCATATATCACAGGAATGCCACTGTGCCTGCTGCTAGTTTCTTCCCATTGGACTAATAATTTCTGAAGTATTTTAAAGGGTTACACTGAAGCAACGTAACTCTCTTAGATATTTTTCAAATATACTGACATTTAAAAGAGTCATCACTTCTCCAGGATGATGTAATATTTTTGTGATCTATATCACTGGCCCGTGAGGACCAGTTTCTTATAAAAAATACAATGCATTTCTGCAAACCTGTGAAATCCTCAAGAAAGAAGACAGAATGAGAGATCAAGAAGTAAGTTGGAGTCTGCATAATTTTTTCTCTAAACACTTTGTATGGCTTTAATCAAATACTTCTAGCTTTTGAATCAAATTTTCTACTGTCATGATGATTGGAACTAAGACTACTTCATGCCATTGGAGATTTTGGTCTTGGGATATAATGAAAATAATACTCAATTGTCACTCTGAGAGCTGGCATGAAAGTTTAGAGAGTTAGTTCTTATTTGCAAAATTCTGCCTAAATGCTAAGTAATAATGGAAGCTACCATAGTCTGACTGGTCCCTTTATTCTTTACATCACTATTTTATTTTTAGTTACCAGTGTTCTCATGCTTCCTTTTCCTTTTCCAGAGACGTCATCATAAAGCAACCATTTAAAGCCAACAGACTGCTCACAGATCCTGATCAAGCATAACAAATGCAAGTATAGCTCAGGTGTCTGTTTTTCCCATTTGCTTTTAAGATTATCTGCATTCAATATATGCTGGTTTCTTCTTTTAGTATGTGTGGTGTGTCCAAGTATTTTAAAGCATAAACCAGAAGGACATTGCCTGAGCTGGTAGGAGGGGATGGAGGAAATCCTATACTGGAGGAACAATTATAGGAAGCTGACACAGTCATTAAGAAGTTTAGAAGAATCAACAGAGATGAAAGTGGTTTTGGTATGGTGCCAACTTAGAGAAGGAAATGACTTGTACATAGGGATGGATTTCAAAAAATAAACATTAAAAAAAGGTCTCAGAAATGGTTGTGCTAGCATTTAGTTGAAAACCATCTTGCAACTGTGAGGCAGTCCATTGTCTAGTCACCTGATTTAAAAGAGGCAAAGAAATGTCAGAAGTCACATCCTTTCAAGGGGGAATTCCCTCAAAATTGGGGATACTCATAGGAAAAGACCTTGTACCTATTGTCATATGATATGTCCTGATTATGAAATTGAATGTAACTGAACTGCATTATACTTGAACTCTATCCAAATGGCACATTAGGAGCTTTTCATGTCTGGCATAATTTTGTGGTGCCAGAAAATCTTACCCATAATCTGCACTGGTCTGAGAAATGGAGAGGCACTTGTGACTTTGTTCTTCACCTTCAAAAGTTTTGTAAGCAGTGGCTCTTCCTATCTCCTAAATTTTACTCAGTAAAAAGACCTTGCATAATCTCAATAGAGACCTCCATTTTGAAAGTTAAAATCTTCGTGCTCCTGAGACATATTTACATCCCCTAGCTGATGGCAATACTGCTCAAAAAGTTCATGTTCCATCATCAAAGAAGAATTTATTATATTCTGCCACCTTGTGACTTGCACATGAGATAAGCCTGTATTTGCTCTATCTCTACAGAGTAACTGAGTATACAGAGAGCAGAATGGACAGGTACACAAATGACATCAGCAAGCGTAAGACTGTGGTACTCTGACAATTAGATTACGCTTATGAACTACCTTTATAAAGACTGGAATATTTTTTCACAGAACAAAGAAATAGGTAACAAAAAGTGTTGAGACTGAGGACTACATCATGTTTTGTAAGGCAGTAAGAGAAATGAAAAGGAATGATGGGATGACTGGCTGATCAGAAGAGGAGATAGGAGTAGCAATACCTACAAAAAATTAGAAAACAGTGTATGGAAAACTTGTGGGTTAATATATGGAGAAGATGGGATTCCATCATGAGCTGGGATATGGTACAACCATTGGGTTGAGCTGGTCTAGAAAGCTGAAAGCTTCCTCCTAAGGAGGAAGAAAACAATAAAGTAGAACAGATTCTGGGCAATGAGATGATGAAAGCTCAAAAAGATTGCTGTGAGAGAAGTGAAATAGCTGAAGAGACTAAGCCAAAACGTGGTATAAGAAAAGGGTGGAAAAAGGGATAGAGAAGGGAAAGAGAGTGTGAAAATGGGCAAAAGAGTAAGCCCTAGTTAAAAATCATTCTGTTCCACAATCTTCAGTGGACCCTTACTGCTGTCAGCCCTGCTGTCAGAAAACATCTGAGATCCACAAGTAAAATGTCAGCCTTGCACTGTCATTAATGATGTCTGCTTTGGAGGACTCATGTATTAATTAATAGGAATTAAGGCTCAAGATACCATTGATTCCCAGATGCTCAAAAAGGAATCCACTGATGGCTTGATGACAGAAGACAGAAAATGTCTAACCATTATTAAAACTAAAGTCACTTCATGATTTCTATTGCAAATTCACCATCTTTTAACTTCCAGTCACAAGTACTTGTAATCTCTCTTTTAATATAGAAATCTTTTCCACTCTATTGTTTCTCATGGTTAGAGTATTTAAATTTCTTAAAAAAAATACTCAGTTTGATTTTTTTGGTAGTATTTAAAGGCTTAACAGATTGAGCCATTTAGGTTTCTCAGTTTTCAGATGGCAAGTGATTTTTGTTGCTATCATTTACACAAAACCTTTCTCCCTTTGCTGATAGCAGTTGGAATTGCCTGTCATGCTTTATTGAATTAACCCAGTTATTTGGTTACTTAAGAAACTGACATCCTAGATAAATTCACACAATTATTAAGTAATCATTTAAAACACTTAAGAGATCATTCAGCTAATACCACTGGGCTTCACTGGTAGGTCTCTTTTAAATTGCCAACGTAAATTGAAACCAAGGGTTCATAAAGAAATACCAGACCTGCATATAAGTTTCTGAGCTCATGACTCTATTCTTCTGTGGATGTCAATGAGCATGATGTTGATCCTAAAATAAGCATTAGACTTTTAGTGTGTGACCATCCCTACGAGTCACACAGCTTCAATAATATCGCCATGTTTACCTACCCAAATATTTAGCAGCATTTCGGTTCATCTCGTCTGAAAATAGCAAGACAAATTCTTAGGAGAGCTTTATCAGAAGTTACTTCTGTTTTCAATTTCATAGTACATGTGTGTCCTATTTTATCACAGTACTCTTTATGGCTACATAATTATGCAATTCATCTAGAGTTATAGCATGCACTTTATAGATAAATTGTCAGTAATGACTAAGATCATTATATGGACCCAGTTCCTCAGTTCATTATATGAAACAATTCACTTTGGGAAGATCTTATCTTCTCCCTCACAAGACAGACACTTTGTCTGGCATTTCTCAGGGGCAGGCAAGGGAGTTAGCCATACATATGTCATTCATACAGAAAACTGTACGTTTCTTACTTTTGATTCATGAAAAAGGTTATTCCAGTCATTAACAATTTTCTGTTTCTTCTCTATGAATGTATTTCACTAGTCATAGATCTGTCCAAAGGAACTGTCTCATCATTACACTTGGCGCTATCTGTTCATGCACCTTTTTCCCATTTTAGGATTTATGGTATACTCATGAGTAAATTGTACATTGTCTGCTTAGCCCACATGGCTGAGTGTTTATGTAGAAGTTAAGATTCCCCAGTCTCCTTAACCACACTGATGTCAATTCAGCAATGTTTGTGGCTTTTTGAGCTTTAGCCTTTTTTAAAAATAGGAAAATACAAAACTTCCATGTCTTTCGCACTATAATAATACTTTTATTGAATAAGATGTTCCAAACAAATGTGTATCATGCTGTTGAGCCGCAATTCTCACCCAGTGAGTTTATTTTAAAAGGACATGAGATACAACTTTTCTTGAAGGTGGATATATGGGAAAAACACTACAATGGTCTCTGGAGGTTAAAAAACAAACTTTTCTGGCAAACTTAAGAAAATCAGTAATTTGGCAAAATTTAAAACAAACATTCCATTAAAATGAAGCATTTCACAGAGCATTGACTTCACAAATTCTTCCCATCCAACCTTAAATTACCCATACTTCAAGAAAAGGAAATTATGAGTAGAAAAAAGACAGAGACAGAAAGAAAACCAAGGTACAGCTACCGCCTTAGATCCTAACATGTACTCAGCTGCCATAAAATCCAAGGACAATTGGGACTCGACTATGTGTGTATCAGGGCAATGGGTTTTATCTGCTTTGACCTCCTGTGGCCACCTCCCCCACAGGGGAGCCATCCAGTCATCTGGCCACTCAGGGGCTAGGTTGTGATAGAGGTGGGGTGTGGGGCGTGGCTTTAGGTGTGCCAGATGTGACAGTGACTGACAAGCATTCTGGGTTGGACTAGAGGCTCCAGGGGGTGGGGTGTGGAACAGTGCATGTCCCAGCCCCCAGCACACTCTTCACTAGTTTTGAGCCAGTAATAATTTTCTCCAATCTGTCAACTTGCCAGTTCAGCAACCAAGATTATAAACTCTGTGAAGCAAAGTATTACTTTTTGAAGGAAAGCTGAAATTTTTGTGTGTGATGATATACAAAGCACCATAATTTGATTTCAGACATTAAGATACATAAATAAATTTTATTACTGCTTCTTTCTAACAAGACCGTTCCAATGATACCCGTTCACTACTTTTGCATTCTTTCTCTACCTAGTCTTGGCTGTTGGAACTGCAAAGCAGAGATTTGTGTATTTCCCTGTAAAGCACTGCTGTTTGAAAAGAGAAAGCATTTTCTAAACGCCAATATATTGCTTGTCATTTATGTGGTCTGTCATGAATCATAGTGGATATAATTTAGTAAATACAGGGGGCTTCCCAGTGACTATCATGTGAATAATAAGGCTAGGTCATTTTAATATCCTCTGTGAAACCAGCACACATAATGTCAAGGAATACGTCATTCACCAAAAGATTCATTCAAGTACAGGCCTGTAGGGCAACAAAGACTGGCACTATTGAGGAGGCAGAAGAGAAAGCCTCAGGCATACACCAATCATGACACAGTTCAGGAGGCTATGCCTGGGTCAGAGAGCTCTGTGGGGAGAACCCTTCCCCCTTTGCTCATAAAAAAGTGGCAGGAGTATAAAATATTTGTGAACTTGGGAAAGGCCTGTTGCAAGAAATGTTATTTGGAGTTGGTTAAAGGAAGAAGCAGCTGGTGGGGGTTGGGTGGGTGGCTGCTGCTGGGTGTTGTTATTTTCAGGAGAAAATAGTATCTCCTCACACAGTCCTAATCTTTCTTTCTGAGCAGAGTTAAATGTGGAGTAAACACTGGAGAAAGCTGCAAAAGGTCAAGAGTGTCTGCAGGGAAAGCACTGCACCACACCTTGGTGTACCCACTTGATCCCACAGTACAGAGTCTGCTGCCCCTACAAGAAACAGAAGGTGCTAACTGTCTGAGCATGATATCTGAGATAAATAGATAACATAGGAAGTGGTGGGTTACCACAGCTGTCCAATAGCCAACACAAAGAGCAGTAATAAAACTTCAGGTTTGTCTGTCTCTATGGCTTTCTGCAGGAAGGTGTTCCATTCTAGTCAGGACTGATAGCCCTACATTGTCTTCTGTCTGTTTTCTCAAGGAATGCCTTAAACCGTAGAAAACTCTCCTTTCAGTCACCTGCTTGCTAATGATCATACCTTCCCTCAGGGGAGAGTCAGTTCAAACATATCTTGTAGTGATTTAAACATTTTTTACCTTAGGAGATAGTCCAAACATAATCCAGTGTCATGGAGTGCATGCCTTCTTTGAATGATATCTTATTGTGGATGAAATGATGAAGTTTTGATCAAATATAAGAATAAAGACAAAGTCCTATGGGTTTGGACACTAACTGAGGAGAAAGCAAAAGGTAATTTCTCTGGGTAACATTTTTTGTAAAACTCCAAAATCATATCTGAATTCTACATGTCTGTATTAATTATTGACAAATGTTGTTTAACCACTAGGTCTTAATTACATGGGACACTTAAATCCCATAGGTGAACAATTCATCTTATGTCTGGGTAATTTAGATTACCTTCTACTTTGCAATGTAGGTGATGTGCTGTACAAAGGAAAAAGGTGCCTGACTATGATGGGGGAAGCCTACCAGTTAATATCTTATTAAAGCATGGAACCAGTCCATGCTATGATATCTGAGGCTCCCCCATGAGCCTAAGCACTCTAGACAAGCAGTGGTCATGCAAGCATTTCTAGACAAGAAAGAAACATGAGAGCCTGCAGAATGCAACTGCTCAGTCAGCAGCCAGGCTGGAGCTTCTGGATGCAGGAGGATATTGTAATGCCCATGTCCTTTCATAGGGATAGCTCTATCTCTAATTTAATACTGCAGGTCTAACGCACAGTGATATTTTGCAATGATCACCCAAGTAATCCTTTACCCAAAGGTAATAAAAGGATAAATAAAAGGATAATCCTTTATCCTTTGGAAAACGGAACTTCCTCATTTTCAAAGTCCTGCATAGGTGTAAGAATATCTAGACTCTTGGGATCAGTGGTAACATATTCTTAAAAAGGAAATTGATTCTACAGACATAGAGATTGTGTTCAAGGGACAACACATAAAACAGCTTTAAATATTACAGATGTTATAATTCATAAATTTGCAGAATAACCAATTAGAAGAACCCAAATTATCTTAAATGCACATGTATTCTTTTAAATTCACAATTTCATTCATAATTTCACAAGAATTAAGTGGTTTTTACTTTAGTTCTCAGTACTTCATTGAGGAAAGTGCAAAAAATTACTTATTTTACCTAGAAGAGATGCATAATTTTGTCTTCCACATATCTAAAACCCCAATGATTGTTCAAAAAATACACCATCAAAATAAAAGAAGCCTTACAGCTTTTACCATAACTATATTATAAGCCTTTATTCCATTCAGGAATCTTAAGTAGGAGCTTGCTTGTTTTCTATTCCATTAAGCAAGGATTCTGCATATAAATATTTTATAATTTTGAAAAGCTATAAAATAGTTTGTTCCAGCCAGTGTCAGGCACAATAGAACTGTTAATGCCCTCACAGAAGAATCTGCTCCACCAGAAATTAGGAAAAAAATACTTCCAGTTTGCATAACTATGCTACAGTGAGCTTTGAAGTGCTAACACAGCTCCGTTCCTCAGATATACAAAATAGTCCTAACAACATTGTGCATGGTAGATAGCTGGAACTCCAGTTCTTTTTACATTTGTATAAATATAAATCAGAATTATAAGCCAAGGAATTTTCAATAAAGGATGACCAGTACTATGCTTCAAGAATGTTCATATAAATACTGAAGATAGAATTATTCTTACATTACCACTGCTTTTCAAAGTAAGTGCTTTTCATTCCTGTTAGCAACAACTGTATCTTTTCTTTAACAGTAGAATTTAATGGAAAGAATTATGGGCACAGCCCTTGCACTCTGGTTAAAACACTCCATTCAAAAGAGAAAATGTATAGTTGCCAGAACTGTAAAAAGGCTGATATTGCAGAATTTCTTCTCGGCTCTCCACAGCTTAAAAGCAAATGTTGTCCTTAAAAAACAAGGTGGGAGACTCAAAAGTTCATTATTTTTCACCCTCTGATCAACAGCTTTGACTGACTTTGGATAAAGAACTTAAATTCTTCTAAGAGGAAAGACATTCCATTGAGTCCTTCAGTCCCTTTGACTGAGTTTCCCCACCTCTAATGTAGGGAGTCCATCACTATTTTGTCTAAGTTCTTAGACACTAAAAAGTGAAATATCCAGCATAACTTAGGTAAAATACTCATATAATCTAGGCTACTTGATCTAAGTTGAGTTCAACTCAGGCACACAAAATCGGGAGCCTACCTAAATTTGTCCTACCTAACCCAGACGCCTGAATCAGGAGTTCAGTCTCCTTAGGGATCTTAGAGAGACATATACTGAGGCATTTATGGTGCTGTACTGGGAGATGTGTCTTGCAGGACTCTTCATTCTCCACCGATTCCAGGAAGCATAGAGCAACTTCACTCCCACCACCGGCTAAAATGAGCTAGATCTGTATCTTCCTCTGCACTGAGCACATGGAGGGAATCATTGACATCGCATAAGTACCCCATACAATCTGAACTAGATATGGCTAAAAAATGTGTGGAAGGAAACATGTAATCACTGCAATGCATTAGAAAATGTCCCCCAAATTTAAGACTTGGAAATTAGTTTACTTATGGCTATTTCCCTTGACAAATCTGATGTATTCATTTAAGGAGTTAAACATGAGACTTTGCTCTGCTTTACTAGTAAGGAAGGAAAGAATGTCTCTTTGAAAAAGTTTTTCATGCCCTTCTCTCATTCTCTGTTGTACATTTCAGTTGCTGTTGTCATATTTTCCAGTCTTAACATCCCCTTGAGTAATTATTGCCACACAATTAAGAAAACATTTAGAATGGAAAAGTCATTTGTTAGAGTTGCACTCTAAACCAATGGTGTACTCCCGTGCTTTGACTGATAACCTTTCCCCTGACAACTTGCTGGGATCTGATGACTGTTTAGGTTCACTTGTTACTGATTCTTGAGTTGAATTTTCTGTGACCTGACCCTTCCAGTAGTATATTTTCTTGCTGAAACAAACACATTTTGACAGGTCAGTAGGGGCCAGCTTGATACTTCTTAAAGCGCAGAAGACAAATTTACTTTGTTTAGAGCACAGAGACTTTTTCAGTATTTTTCTTCACAGTTTGATGGGTTAACCCATAGGATTTTCTAAACTAGGGCTGGATTCTGTACTGTACCTGATGTGTTCTCTGTATATTTATGATACTTGCTAAGCAAACTAATGTTACTGTAAAAGCAATCAGTCAAAATTACTAATAGCAAAAATGTTGGATTAAACTAGAAAAAGAGTAAAATATGTCACATTTTTTCAGAAATGAGATTATTTAAGTAAAAAATTCCATGTGCAATGCATTGGTATTTAGAATACCATCTTGAACATACTGCATATATACTAAGATAAATACTTTTAGTGTAATGTTATTGGATATTTTAAAAGGTACACATTAAGGTGGATGATCCTGATGATGTTAATAAAAGGTTACAAGCCCAGCTCTTCCTTCCACCCCTCTCTGCTGCTGCAAATTTGACAATGATAATGGGGCTGTGCAGCAACAAAAAGACATTGAAAGGTTGGCTATAATCAAGACAATTACATTAGAAATTATCAAATAATAAAAGGTAAAACTGCGTGCATTTTATCTATTATTTCCATCTTTAATAAGCATGAAATGCTACACAAAGGTGGCTAATAGAGACAAGTTCTTAAGGTATTGTGTTAATCTTCCTTCTGATTCACCTCATTTTAATATTTCAGTTATACCCTCAGCTGTACACTTTTATCATCATTTTAAAAACTCTGTAGGACTCCACTGTACTTCACATGCCTACCATTGTCAAGCAACATTCTGCTGTAATTCTGTTCCCCAGTTTTGTGCCTCTGTGTTTGTCATTCTTGACAGATATTTCTGCTTTTTGTTCATATGATACCTTTTGCAAAGAATAACCTTTCAGAATGCTTTTGGGAAAGTTTCACAGAATCACAGAATATGCTGAATTGGAAGGGACCCATGAGGATCATTAAGTCCAACTCCTGTCCCTGCACAGGACACCCTAAGAATCACACCATGTGCCTGAGAGCTCTGTCCAAACGCTTCTTGAACTCAGTCAGACTGGTGCTGTGAACACTTCCATTGGGAGCCTCTTCCCATGCCCTGCCACCCTCTGCTTGAAGTTTTTTCTAAAATCCAACCTAAGCCTACCCTGACACAACCTCAGGCAAATCCTTTGTGTCCTGTCACTGGTCAGCACAGAGAAGGGTTTCATGAATGTCTAGCATATATCAGGAGTCGGTATTGTTATTATTTTTTTTAATACAAAATAAATATTCTGAAGTTGTGTGATGTGACTGATGCTGTACATATTTAAAAAGAGTGCAAAATATAATTGGATGAAAACAATAGGCCAATTTGCAGAGGATCCATAATACTACTGCACAACATGAGAAGTTTACTAGGATTTCACCAACAAGATTTGAAATTTTTGAGTTTTAATTCCATTTGAAATTACGTGTTGCCAGTTCAAAAGGAAATACACCAAAGAGAATGATCTGAAGTACTAATGGGAATTTATGGGACTCTAAAAATCATAACTGCTTACAAAAATGTCTTGAAACATCAAGAGAAAACTCTACTTTCAGCTGTTTATATTATGTGTTCCAATAGTGAACAATCTGTCTGCACCAAAATAAGTAGAAAATAATTATGCAATTATGATCAATACATAATATATAACAATAGTATGACATCATCTGCATCTGAAGTTTCAGCCATGCCAGTATCTTCTAACTGTAGCTGACACAACAGAGTTTGGACTATATAATGATAATTACTGGGAGAAGTAGGAAAAAAGTAAGATATTTCCTTAGGAAGAAATGGGAATGTTACAATTCTACAAATTAATGACTAGCTGTCAGCTGGGAAGGCTGGCTTTCCTCTTTTATTTTTCCTCCAAAATCAAGACTCAAAGACAATCATTGATATTGTCAGGCATCTCATTTAAAGTTGGCAGATGGAGGTAAGGGTTTTTTTTTTTGCATAACATGTAATTAATGACATTCTTTGGACCATTGTTTTGAATTTATGGCAAAGCCAAAGGCTGAATAAGAATTTTTTAAACTTTACACAGTTAAAGAGATAAAACCCCCATTTGATTATATATGTGTTTGAGACCATAAACAAAAAAGAACTTCATTGAAATTGCAACATAATTCTTTAAAATAAGTTGGGAAATGCCAATATTAATTTTCCCTGTACAGCATCAATTCAGGCTTTTATACATGTGATTATAATAAAGGCTCAAGTTAAATGATCACATCCTTTTTCCCACAGGACTTCTGCCTAATTTCAGCCATGCTACAGGGGCATGTCCTGGCAGAGTCAAGTTTATCTGCCTACACACTCAGAAAATCAAGTGTGGAAACCCCAAAACTAATAACAATAAAAAACCTCTAATCCAGAAGCTGTACAGTCATGTTAGCAAAGTACTGGTTTTGATTTAAAATGCCTCCTGCAAGAAATATCCATGGCTTCCCTACCACAGCTGGCTTGCTTCTGGCCTGGGGAATGCAAGTGCAGTACTCATGGCTCTCTGCAGCTGTCCACATAGCTTTGCCAGCAGTTATACCTTGCCAGAGCATTCATACATCTTCATCAGCAGATACAGATTTCTAATTTTGAGACTATTAAACTCAGAAGTACTTTTAAGCAACTTATATTTTCCACTCTTTAAATTCATTTAAGACAAAATGCAGTTCTGTGTTACAGTTTCACTGAGTGACTGATTACTCCAGGGAAGGTTACACAAAGTGTTTTGCATCTCTGAACACCTTCCTTCCAACCCCCAACCTTTTCTGGTTTTAAAACTGTCCTAAAACAATTATACCTATGAACAAGTGGCTTTCAAAATGCTGATTGTTACCACAGGGAGGACAGAAACCTGGATGCCCACATTGTGAGGAGTAACATTCAGAAAAAGATGGTCTCTGCTGTTCTTCCTTCTTACCCTCAAGTTTTGCTACAGAAAAAATTTGAATGGGATGTGACAGGGATGCAAAAGTGCTCTGTACTGTCACCTATGTCTGTGAGTATTCCTATATCACGCAATATAAAGTATCCAACTGACATAACACATATGATAAATAATGTGTACCAGGTTTTCATATTAAAAAAAATTGTTCTGTTTAACATTAGTCTTATTGAAACTGCATGTTGAAAACACTTGAAAAAAATCAGTCATTTGACCATTTTACCCATTAACAGAATTTGCATTCCATCTCAACTAAGAACAACAACAATAACAACAACAGCAAAACGAAACATTTTCAAATGCTTTCATAAAGTTTAGGAGCACAAGAACTGTTTCAAACACCATCTCCAAAAATGCCTTTTTAATATTTGATTACTTGGAGCTTGAATAAATCCACAGAAGAGCAACATTTCAAGGAAAGTAGTTGCCAGTATACTTACAATTCTGTCTAAAACCTACCTACAAACAAACCTAAAAGCTTACAGTGGAATGGATTAAATGATATCCTGATACCAGGAAAAATACGTAATTCATCCAATCCATTTGTAAACAGTTTTCTAATTTCAAGTGGTGTAAATCCAGAGTAAATCTCCTGACTTAAATGAAGTTCTTCAGAGAGATATTAGTGCAAATAAAACAAGAATCTGGCATGAGAGATCATAAAAATCTTCTTAAGGATAGGGAATTTAATAGCTTGACATAATGGGTTATTCTGATCATAATTATTCTCCTAAAGGCAAGAAGGATAAGCTGTTGGAGAATACATCATGCCCTTTCAAAGTTGTTCAGTGTGCTTACAGTCCACTTAAAGTAAGTTATATTTTTAAGGTCCTCTTAAGCACATATTAATTCTTCAAATCCTTAAAACACCTAAAGGCTGTTTCCACTTCCTAGGAAAAAAAAATTTGAGCTATAAAACACTGCATCATTAATTAGAGTGGCTGACTAGACCTGTCAGCTCTTAAATGCCACCTTTCTTAGAGCACAAGAGCTCTCTATCCCTGTGTATAGGAAGTTGAGCAAGGCAAGCTGGAAACTGACTTGACTAAGCAAGGATCTGCTCCTCCAGCTGAGGAGTAAGAATGCACAGCCAGTGGAAGCAGGGACAGGTGACCTGGAGAGAGTACAGGTATATGGTACATGTGCAGGGATGGGGTCAGGAAAGAGGAAGCAAAGCTGGAACATGGTTTGACAAATGATCTGAAGAATAACAAGGAGGATTCCATAAGGACATAAGTCAGTAAAGAAAGGGTGAGGAGACTGTATCTCCTTGATAAGCAAGAAGGATGAACTGGTGGTGACTAATATAGAGAAATCTCAGATACTCAGTGAGTTCTTTGCCTCAGCCTTCACTGGCAGTTCGGCTTTCTGCTTCTCTCAAGTCCTCAGTTCTCTGGGTGGATGAGGCTGAATCAATCCCTCCCACTGTAAGTGAAGAGCACATTCAGGACCACTGATGAAATCTATGGGACCTGATGACATGCAGTCCAGGGTCTTGAGGGAACTGGCTGACACTGTTTTCAAGCCACTGTCCATATTTTTAAATTCATGGCAGTCAGATGAAGTCCTCATTGACTGGAAAAAGGGAAATATCACTCCCTTTTTTAAAAAGGGGAGAAAGGATGAACCATGAAATGGCACACTATGGGTATGCCTCACCTCTTTGTCTGGGATGATCATGAAGCAGATCCTCCTAGAATATGTTCTAAGGCACATAAAAGACAAGGAGGTGATCCAAGGCAGCCACCATAGCTTTACTATGGGCAAATTATGCCTGACCAACCTGATGGCCTTCTATGATAGAGTGACAAAGACAAAGATATCTATCTTCTGTTAGGCCTTCAGTACAGTCCAACATGACATCCTTGTCTCCAGACTAGACACATGTGGATTTGATGGATGCACTATTCAATGGATAAAGACTGGCTATAGGAATGAAGTCAGAGAGTTGTGGTCAATGGCTTTATGTCCAGGTGGAGGCCAGTGATGAGTCCCGTACCTCATCCCATACCTGTGGAATGATCTCTCTTGGGATCATTCCACAGGGATTAGTACCTACACTGATGACAGGCAGTGAGATGGAGTGCAGCCTCAGCAGGGTTGATGAGAGGAAGCTGAGCTCTGTAGTTGACACAACAGTAGAAAGGGATGACACCCAGAGGGACCTGGACAATTTTGAGAAGTGGGTCCATGAGACTCTGATGGAGTTCAACAAGTTCAGGTGCAAGGTACTGCATCTGGGTAGGGAAAATCCCAGACATAAGTTCTGACTGGTAGCAAAGTCACCGAGAGCAGCCCAGCAGAGGACTTGGGAGTTCTCATGGATGAAGGGCTGGTCATGAACCCAGAGTGTGCACTTGCAGCCCAGAAGGCCAACCACAGCCTGGGATGCAGCAAAAGCAGCATGGCCAGCAGGGTGAGGGCGGGGATTCTGCCCTTCTGTTCTGCCCTTGTGAGACCCCACCTGCAATTCTGCATCCAGCTTTGGCATCCTCAACACAAGAACGACATGGACCTGCTAGGGCCAGTCCAGAGGAGGGTCACAAAGATGATGAGAGGGATGGAAAACTTCTACAAAGACAGGCTGAGAAAGCTGGAGTTCAGCTTGGAATAGAGAAGGCTTCAGGGAGATCTCATTGCCATTTTCTAGTACCTTAATGGGACTTATAGAAATGAAAGAATGAAATATTATAGAAATCATAATGAGGCATTTATCAACATGGAACAACTTTTCTACATGGACATTGCAGCAGCACTAACGTGAGGCTCCCTTCAGGTTAGTTGTTCTGGGGAATTCAACCTATTCAAAAATCTATACAGCAATTGTACAAGACAGAAGTACCCTGAGCTGGTCCACTTAACCTAGTGTCTGTGGGCAGAACGGAAGCTAATGTTTTAAGTTAATGCCTAAGCAGTAAGAAGGAAATGGTGCAGCGATAAGGGCACTTGGAATATGCTGAGTCAAGGAAATTCACCTCATATGGGAAAACTCTGACTGTGGGAAAAAGCTGTGGGAAAAAGCAATAGGCAGTGAGTTCAGATGAGTAGACACAGAGATGTATAGAGCTCCAACTAAAAAGGGATGTATGTGAACTATGTGTTGTAGCCCCTGAAGGGTTTATAAGGTGGTGTGTCATGGACTGAATAAAAAATTGGCATAAAAACAGGGGTTTGATGCATAAAGGCAGGTCTGTGGCATTCCCATAATAACATGAGGAAATCAACTCCCAATCTAATTAATTTATGTGCTAAGTGAGCAATAAATAGGATGCTTATTAGCATAGTATCTAGCCAAAAAAACTGACCAGGTGAAATGTTCTCTGAAACTTTCCCAGAAAGTGGTGAAATTTAATAATCCTGCCATTACTATAAAATTAGTAATGGCTAACCTTCTGAAAACTGTATCACTGTACCACTCTAGCTCTCAGTAAATTGCCTATTAGACAATATTGAATAAGGTTTTTGCATTAGAATATGCCTCTCCACAGGCAAATTCATATTGAATATGTTTCACTGTAATGCCATTACTTAAATAAGGATGCTTTCATGAAAATGAAAGTTTGGAGAAATGTTGTGCAAAGATGTTGCCAGTAAATATCTTTCTCCAGAACTGCTTTCTTTATTTTGCAGGTATTCTTGGCTTAGTTATGCTATGTTTTGTTCCCTCTATTGTATAATTTTATACAGTGGTATACAACATAGGTGCCTATATAATCATCTTAAAACAAGGGTAAGCTAAATCTGTCAAACTCTTCTAGTACTGGTTACTCATGCCCATGAAAGCTTTCTTTGGACTGCCAATTTAAATAAAGTTTCCAGTCACATGCTGCTTAAGCAGTAACACTCAGAATCTCAAATACATTGGAATACAAATTCAATTTCAAAATATATGCTCAATCACAGCCTGATTATAACAAAAATTGTGGTGCCCAATCAAATGGTAGCTGAAACACATGATCTTTACCAAAATTGCTGACAGAACATCTGTCTGTGCACAGCACAGTCACACCCTCCATATGTATACAGAATGCAGAAGTAATAAATCAGTAATACTAATCTTCAGTTTAGCAGTTCACTTATTAAATTGAATGAGTTGTTTTCTCATAGAGCTACACTTTTTTTTTTTTTTTAATAAATATGTTAGATCCATTAAATGGTTCCTGAGAAAGCGGTTTCATTATAAATTCTACTTCACAAAATGACCTAGTCACGTATTATTCCAATTTTCCTTTCAAATGCAAACTTCTTTTTACTATAGAACAGTTAGGAAGATGAAGAAAGAATTTAAGGTCTCTATTGAGAGAGCCACAAAACTAAATGCAGTGAAATCAAGCAGTGCTACTGTGACCCTGCTTGGAGAGATCCTCTTGTGAGCTAGCCTTCCCCTTTGTGGATTCTTTGTGGATGTCAAAGTCTAAATGAAATCAGTGAGAGCTAGGATAGACAAACAATCCTTAATTGATCACACTGACATAAGGATGCCCTTATAGCTTTTCTATCATGTTACCCTGCAAAACATCAGTGTTTGACAATACTTCTGCATAATGGCTCATACTTAAACAGGAATGTAGATCACATCTGTCTCCAGTTAAACAACAACCTTATGGCAATGGCAGCATGTGTTTATATGGAAAAATAATATCAGGAAAGTATTTTCTCTATTCCTTAGTGCCATTTAATGTGATTAATTATTTAGAAGGAAAGGAAGTCACACCACGTGTCTGGTGTGTCCTTTTCAGACCACTGACTGCAAACTGGGAAAAAGTCTTTTAAATCATGTGAGATTTTCAAGAACTAAAGATACACATCTTGCTGAGTTCTGAGTACTTACATGGATTTTTTTGCATGCTTTCAGCTCATCAGAGGAAGCCAAGGTCAGTAGCATATTATACTCTAGAGCAAGGAAATTAATCTTTATACAGACTATTTCTGTAGTAAGGAGACCAGACTTGCTTCATTTAAAATGTGTTTTAATGACTGATACTAAATATTCTAAAACAAGTGGTACAACTGAGTAAGTGCCATGGCTTTGCAGAATACTGGTACCTCAGAGATCACTGTTTGAGAGCTGCTGGTACAATACACTTATTTTAGAAGGTGCTAATATATACCTTGAATTCAAAGTACTAAGAAAATTAACTAATAAGATGAATAATATTCCTTGATTCATAACCAAGTTTTTCATGCTTCCAGGTTTTAATTTTTTTTATTAGAGTTTATATTACTTCTTATTTACAACTCATGACTGAAAAAAACTGTATTCTTGTCTTTGTAAATCTTTGTAAATGTAAAGACCAACTTTCTTTTCAGATGCAAAAAAGAAATTATTTTAATTTACACTCACAAAAATTTGTAACAGCAGCTTTCAGAGCTTTCCTTTTTTAAATTTTTTTTTACTAAGGACACTTTTTTCTTTTCCAATATTTGCAGCAAAAATCAATCAGATAGCTGAATCACAGTGGAAATGCTGAATCGCACTAGAATAGCACCTAGAATTTTACTGAGTCAGCAGATGCCAGTATGAAAAGTGGATTTTAAAACTCTTTTGATATTCATCCCTTCATATAGGATAGTTGATTTAAAGCTAACTTTGTCAGCTCATATAGTGCAGCAACCCACTCACAACAAAGTATTCACATCTGTCTAAGTGTGAGAACTTTGCAACTTCTGCTAGTTATCAAACATATATAAATTTTATGTGTCCCTTTTCAGGGTAAAGTATGAGTGACCCATCCAACTTTGTCAAATTGGTAGAATTTTTTTCCAAATTCATGGTATGTGACACATCATAATAAGATTCCTTTAGTTGTAAGACTCTAATCTCATCAATACAATTTTATCTTCCACTGGTTTACCATGGACTCTGGTTGATTGTGTGGTCAGGGTGTCACTCCAGTCTCAAAGACTGGCCTGTGTAGCACCCGATATGTACAGTAACCGCATTGATTGGCCTTTTTTGTTAAATTTGGTCAGATCAGTCAATTACTGTGAGGTATAAGCTGAGAGTATACCCTCAGTAACTGTCAAACTGTGCCAAACTAACACCCATGGGCCAGGCTCTGGGTAACAAATACATTGAATTTGTTACCATGCATTTGTTTCACCATATTTAGTACTACCACTGGTCAATGAGTCCAAGTGATAGGGAGAGAGTAATTATCACTACGTATCACTGGGGAAAAGAAGTTACCTGGATTAAGATGGAATAGCAGCACTTTCTGAAATATAAAATTCTTTAAGTTACCTTACATTGGGTAACCGTCAATCCTAAGCCTTCAAATTCTGGTGCTTGATGATTAAAACCTAAATGCTAATGTTTAAAAAATTCTGCTAAAAGTAATAGCTAGGTTAAATCACAAAAGAAAGCTTTCTTCATAGACTGGTTAAGTCTCCTTGAAAAAGCGGAGGAGGGATAGGAAGGTTACAAGGGAGGGTCAGAGTCACATTTCAAAGGTTTTCTGGAGAAATTTAACTTCTTGATAGACTGTTCTTGGGGAGAGATGAGGAGAATGAGGTGATGTGCTACAGTTAGTACTTCTGGCCAGAAAGGAAGAACCTTCAGAGAGCATTTGGGGTAGACTGGGAAATACGGGTCAATGGAGTGAGTAAATGAGACAATAGAGCCTATAATAACAGAATTTATCCTGCAACAGTTAACACTACAGAGTATTAGACTTGTTCTCTCCTTTCCAGATTAAAACACAGCAGGTGATACATGTCAAGACAGACTATGTCTTGAAAATACTTTCACCAAAATGAAACGTATGATCAATTGAAAGGAACCAAGAAAATGAGTTCACCACTCATGATTTGCTTCTTTTTTTTCTGGCTAGAGAAAGTAAAACTAGGAGTACAGCCTAGTGAGTTGTGTTGAGTATTCCTAAGCAATAATTAAACAGCCTAATAAAAACTGCATGGAGAAACAAACCTCAGTAGCTTTTATTACAGTTTCCTCAGATTTCTTTTGAAAAATTTGAAAAAGCTGCTTCCTGTTTTTTCAAATTTCTTCTGTTTCCTTTAACAATAGACTTTTATCTTCAAACTTGTTGCCAAAATAGGCATTAAAAATCCAGAGTTATTTATCTGCTCCGATGTACAGACATTTTCCACAGATGCTCTGCTAATACGTAGACAGTGTATGTTGGCATGCATTTTTTTTATGCTTTTGGAGAAGTGACTATCACTTACTGTGCAGCCCAGTAGCAAGATTCTAGTGATATTTTCAGGATGCTTCAGTTACCATGAACAGCAGGTGGCAACCATGCTCCCTGCTTTTAAAACTCCCCCTAAGATCCTACCTCCCTCATCCTCTACCTAAAGTTGGAGGTCGAAAATTTTGTCAGCAGTGTAGGCAAAACTGAATGGTAGGGAAGTTTAAAGGAAAAGACTTAAACCAAGCCTGTGCTGGGCAAGTAGGCATTAGAGTGGTTGACTGATATTCTGTTTCTGCTCTCCTGCTTCTTAGGTTCACCAAAAGAGTTGTAGTCAAACCCAGTAGATGTGATCTGCAGATCACTGTGCAGATCCCACCCTTCTTTCTGCTCTCTTCCACTGTGCAGTGACATGTTACCTCAGATGTAAGACGGGGAATCTGTATCCCAGGAAGGCTACTGTCCTTGAGGTCCAGCTGCCTAAGTTTTCTGTGCCCAGACTAGGTCCACAAAATGTCATGGGTATCATAAGACTATGATTACAGACAATATGGAAGCTGACATGGTTTTTCCAGAGAAACTTGATACAGTTATATCTCCAGAATTGCATTCACCAAGATACTATAAATCTTTATTAATAAAGACAATAAATGTTTATTAATGACAAGATGGGAGGATTGGGTGCATCCTCAGCCAGTCTTCAGATGATATCAACCTGATATCATATGAACTGCAACAACTGAGTGTTGCAGTTGATATGCTTGAGGGAAAAGAAGGGTGACTTTGACAGTCTAGAGATGTGGACCCATGCAAACCTCACAAGGTTCTGCAAGGCCAAGTGCAAAGTCCTCCAAATGGGTTACAGCAATTCCCAGTGTCTGTACAGAGTGGGTGATGACCTGGCTGAGAGCAACCCTGCAAAGGGCTTGGGGCTACTGGTTGATTGGAAAAATTGTACATGAGCTGGCACCATGAGCTTGAAGCAGAAAGGCAACTGAATTCTGGGCTGCAATAAAAACTGTGTGGGCAGCAGGTCAAGGGAGCTGATTCTGCCCATCTATTCCACTCTGGTGACCCCACCCGGAGTGTTGCATCCAGCTCTGGAGTCTGCAGTACAAGAAACCTATTGCCTGTATTAGCGTTGCTCCAGTGGGGTGCCACAAAAATAACCAAACAGCTGGAACATCTCCCCTGTAAAGGCAGGCTGAGAGAGTTAAGGTTGTTTCTCCTGGAGAAGAGAAGGTTCTGGCAAGACCTTGTTGCATTAAGTATATAAAGGTGGCTTATTAGAAAGATGGAAAGATACTTTTACCAAGGTATGACAGGACAAGGGACGATTGTTTTAAACTTAAAAGTCTAGATTTAGATTTGATATAAGGAAGAATTTTTTACCGTGAGATGGTTGATACATTGGAACAGATTGCCCTGAATAGCTGTGGATTCTCTGTGGTTGCAAGTGCTTAAAGCCAGGTTGGATGGGGTTTTGAGTAACCTGGGCTGGTAGGAGGTGTCCTTGTCTATGGCAGAGGGGTTGGAAATAGATTATCTTTAATAGTCTTTTCTAACCCAAACAATTTTGTGATGTTCTGGCATTGCAGTACCTCATGCATAATATAAACTGGAAATTCATTGTCACGGCTGCGGCTTTTCTTCAGCTTGTTCAATACAGGCAAAAAAATTACATTTTTCTTTAGCAAATCCAAAGCAAAGTATCAACATAACAGAGTCCACTGGGTTTTATCAAGTATTTTCTGAGAAATGCAGAATCACAGAATTGTTAGAGCTGTAAGGGAGCTTTGGAGATCATCCTATCCAAACTCCTGAGAAGGGAGGGTCGCAGAGAACAGGTGACACAGGAGCATATGCATCTGGGTTTGATTGTCTTCAGAGAGGGAAGCTCTACAACCTACAACTGGGCATCCTATTCCAATGCTCTGCCACCCTCAATGTAAAGTTCTAACTCATGTTGGGGGGAAACTTCTGGTGGTTTAGTTTAAGGCCATTGCTCCTCACCTTGTCACTGGGCACCACCAAAAAGAGTCTGGCACCATTCTCTTTGGCACCGGCCTTTGAAATATTTATATGTATTGGTAAGATCCCCTCTCAGTCATCTCCACACTGAACAGGCCCAGCACCCTCAGTTTCTCCTTTTAAGAGGGATGCTCCAGGCCCTTAATCAACTTTGTGGCCCACCACTGGACCCTCTCCAGTAGCTCCTTTTCTTTCTTGTCCTGAGGAGCCCAGAACTGGACACAGCACCAGGACTGGCCACACCAGGGCTGAGTAGAAGGGCAGGATCACCTCCCTCAACCTGCTGGCCACGCTCCTCCCAATGCACCCCAGGAGATCATTGACCCTCCTGGCTTCAAAGGCACTGCCAGCTCATGGTTAACTTTTGATTCACTAATAAGCTAGCCACATCTGTGGTTCTCCTGGTGTTAAAGAGAAAATCCTAAAATAGTACTTGAAGTACAGCAGCCTATCATTGTTCTCAGTGCATTATTACATTTTCCTGTATATTATTTAATGAACCTCTTTGGCCTACAGCTTTCTGATGCTTTGAAAAAACTTGATGAAACTAACGTTTCTGAAAATACCAGTGACAGTGGAAATGTTTAGGAAGTATCTAGAAGGGCAACCAAGTGTTCTCTAGTTATTCCTTGGTAAAGGGTACAGTTAAAGTATTGTGCTGTACATTAACTTAAGTCCTAGGCAACATGATTTTTTTATTCAGTTCAGAGGCAAATGATGCTGGGTTTATGTTCTTGTGATTTAAGGTCACAGCCTAGGAATGGACAAAGAATCCAAGAAATGCCTGTTTAATAGATATGCAGGATATCATATGACGTAATGTCTCTTGTTAGACAGAAATCCCAGAAGTTTTTACTTCATCCATGATGCACTCTCGACCTTGTCTAATTTTTAGCTATATCATATAGTGTGATAAAATGTGTCACTTTTTCTTCCACAAGTCTTGTGCAATGTCTTGCAAAAGAAGTTACTGTAGGAATTTGCCCTAAAGGCAACCAGCAACCACCACTGTAGACCAGGAAAAAATTGCTACTGAACCCTGCTGAGCTTACACCTATGGACATCAGAGAGAACACCACTATTGAGCTGCTGTATTTTCATATGGCCTAGAGTTTCTTCTTATTTCTTTTTACCCATTTGATATTGGTTAGAAGATCCGAATTCTTAACTGTTTTAAAGTGAATTAGGTCAATTATTATCTGAAACATTTAATGACCCTTGAAGAAAAAGGCAGTAAGTGCAGACAGTGTTGTGGTAACAGATTTTTTTCTGCCCTTTACCAAGACAAGGGATACTAAAACAGTTTTTTAACTTATTTACCTAGTTAATAAGCATTTTTATGATCTAGTGCATTTTTCCACAGCTCTGTTCTGCAGATGTATAACATTTTTATCTTAAGAACAGGCACCAGGCCTCTCATAAGGACAAAGTAGAGTTTAACTGCAAAAATGTTTGGCTTCATAAAGTAATGCCTTTCTATTTCAATATTTAATTCTAAATTACACCATAAAAGATATTTCCATTAAAGAATGGGAGGTATCTGCTAAATATATAAAAAATTATATTATATATATAAAAAAAATTAGGATCACATTTCCTTCTTGAGGGGGAAAGCAATTAAACATAATATAACATATTGGGATGGGTTATTGTTTTATTAGTTCTCTCAGCATAAATGTATGGTCTGATGTGAAATACTTACACAGCAGCAGACAAAATAGAGACATTTCTCACTCTGCTCCAGTTAAAATATTGCTAAATATATTGCTTTTAATTAGGTTGTAATAACTATTGGAGACATCAACCAGCTCAGGACTCCAATGTATGGGGGATTATTCAAGACATGCAGCAGAATTAGAATTAGCTTTACCTAGTTTCCACTGTCTGGAAGATGGACAAGAGCTGTACAGTCCTTATGCATACTCAGTCTGCAGTGAAGAGAAAGAGCAAGAGAAAAAATAGGTTTAATTAATTCCATCTGTCTAATGCATATGTTATAAAGGGGTTGAGTCATTATATGAAGGTGTCTATTTATCTCTGCCAGTTACAGGGAAAGCCTAAAGAACTATGTAAGTCTAATTTTATACTTAACTTTTAGATATCTAGATTATCAAAGATAAATCACTTAGTAAATTACAATTGTTATTCAATTTTTATTAAAACAAATAGATGGAAAAAATAGATGATGAGAAAAGTGGAAACCAACAGTAACAGCAGTCAAGAAAAATATTTATATGCCTGAAGCTAAAGCATGAAGTATTTTATTAATACAGGAGCAGTATTATCTACGGAAGGCACTTTTTTGTTCATTAAAATGCATTACTTGATTTCCTGCATCTGATGGAAAGTATTCAGCTGCTTTGAATAGTTAAATACTTAAACTTATCTAACTTTTGTTTTTTTTTTTTTTTAACCTACCTTCCTTCCTCATAACTTCTTTCCTTCTCACAGATGTTCCTGGTATGTGTGGGTCTCCTTTCCTCCCCTGTTTGGATTCTTGGTGAAACTTACTCAACCTTTTGGAGCTCAAGTTTGTTGGGACCCCAACAAGCTCTGTCTCTTCCACACAGAGAAGTGCTGGAATGGGTCCTTATGGTCCATACAGTCCTAAGTTGCCACAATAGTCAAAAGACTGTGGCTGACCCTGCCACATGTCCATGTTCCTTCTCAACAGTCGCTAGGATTGAGGGATTCCTTGGTCTTCAATAATATAAATAAAAATCAGTCCCACAGTTTCAATGGAAAACTTGAAAAAATTAACTAATTTGTTTCTTACTCCAGGCATCTCATGTGCACTCTCTTGTTGTTAACCCAACAACTCTGAAGAGTTTTAAAATTTGGGGGTTGGCTTTTCTAGGGATTACATTAAAGAGCCTAATCTCACACTTAATTTCCAATCAACATTAATTTGTAGAGGAAAAAGAAAAAAAAGACCATATCCCAGTGTCAAACTGCCATCCTCCAACATTTTATTTTCTGAAATAGAAACCAAAGCAAATACACGTAAAAGAAAACAAAGAAGTTCAATATGGAATGCTTTGTTGGTACAAAGCACTGCCTGTCGGACTCTATTTGTCTTTAAAGCTGCCAAGAATTCTAGTTACAGTTAATTCAGCTCAAAGCACATGGACAGTTTAGTTTAGTTTTGTTTTTCTTCTTCTTAGTAAGAACAACACAGTTTAAGGAAAATGAACAAGCTAACCTCTGGAATAAACTCAGATCTCAATATTCTTGATTTGATAATATTTGATCATAAATACAAAGTTTAATTGACAGATTCTATCCTTCACTACAAGTACTTCTTCCATTTGGTGTGAAGTCTCCATAGTGGACTGCTTTCTAATGCTATTCACATAGAAGGGCTGTTCACTGGGTCTTCCTAAACCTCAGTAGCAGGACAGGGCATAATAGAGGAATAAAAAAAAGAAAAAAGGTAGAAGAAACAAAAAGATATAACAATTACTGCCTAAACTGAGAAGGAACTGTAGAGTTGAAAGATGTCATTTTCATGCCTTGATTGTATTTCTAGTCACATTTTCTGTATAAGTTTTCCAATATCTAAGAAATTAATATAATTGAAATATCCAGCTGTTGACCTGTCAATGTAAGTGCACATGATGTTGGAGAATAGTATTTTAGAAGAATTTTTGTCCTAACTCTTGGTATCTTTTCAGCAGAAACCAGTTGCCAAGATAAAGATATTGTCCCAAAAGGGCTGTTTCAAAATTGGTATTTATAACATTGTCCAGTGGTTTTGTGATGGGATTAAATATCCACTGAGTACAAGGTCAAGCCTACAAAATGAATTGACTTGTGACCTACTTTGGATTTCAAGTTTCTTCGCCAAGACTAGGTAGCTCATTGCACATTGCATTTTACCTCTTAATCATACCTCTGTCAGAGGTTTATGGACTTTTTATACCAATAACCCTTGAAATACTTCAGAAAAGAGGACAGCAAACTGTAGGAGTCTGCTGCTTTCCACATACCACTGTATCCTCTTTTGACCAACTGGTCTCCATGCTGCAGTATTCAGAAAGGTCTGAAGTCCAAAGAGTTTGCAGAACTCAGCTGATTTCACACTTTTAATATTAAATCCATTTTCTTAAAATGATTAATTGTCAGGTTACCTCAGTCCTTTGATACCCTGCTGTAGAACCTAAATAAAACAACTCATGCACACTCTCTGTCTTGAACATAGCCTGGGAGAAGCTGGCCACAGCTTTAAGCAGGGCTTTTGCAGGAACATACTGTACCAGATCTCCCAGATATTGTGAAACTAACAAGAGGCTTAAATTTCAAGATTTTTAGATGACTGCTCCTTAGCCAGAAACAATGTTGCAGTTAGACCTTTTCCTCTAGGCATTCAGGGAATACAGGAATTGTCATTATGCTGAAAAATTACATGCTTTGTGTGTTTTACCACATACAGAGACAGATAAAGTGTAAGTTATCTGCTGCCAAAACCTCTGTTGGAGCACTGAGTATGATAGTAGAATATGCCACTGTTTGGTCTACATTTAGAATTATTGTCTCAGATATCCAAATAAAATATGTTTAGATGAACATAAATATATTTGAAAGTTATATTGGTTACAGTATTGTTTTGTTTTGATGGTGTCTCGGTTTTCTAACCCCCAACAGATGGTTATTGTTTTTGTGGTACTGTACATCTTCCCCTCTCTCCCTAGAGAGAGATGTAGTGGCAATATGCATTCCAAAACTCTTGAAAGGCTCAGTGCTAATAATTATGTTTCATTTAAGAAACTGGTGCAAAGCAGCATGCTCCTCCCCTAGGTTCAGGAGTGCCTTTCAGCACATCTACATGGAAGTCCATTCTTAAATGCACTCATTGAAATGTATGAATATTGAATGTTTCTAGCATCATTGTACAAGATGGAGCACTGGGTTTAAAGAGAGAAAATACTGCTCTCTTTGCATAGCTCTTGGAGGAAGAGTTTGATGATACTGATCATGTTCATGTGCCTAGAAATATTTTTGCTTTTATCACTTTTTAAGGATAATGTCTTCCTGAGCTACTGTTATTATATTCCCACTCACATGTATGTGAATTATGGACACCGGAAGTTATTACTTACACCTGAAAATTATTTTCCAGTTAGATAGTATAAGACAGACTTCTGTACAGAAAAAATACAGAAGAATACATCCCTTATGGATGAACCAAACCCTTTTCCATCCCCATACCTCCCTTGATGTCCTAGGGAAAAACTGGTCTCAGAGGTTACTTATGTGTTAATTTTTGCATTTCTTTTTAGTACCAGCCAATCTATGCAGCTGCAGAAATGCACTGAATTAAGCCTACCAGAGACAAGGATTGAAGAATAGAAAAAGCTGGATATAATTGTGCAGTAAATGACTGCTCTTGATAAATAGAAATATTCCATTTTTAGCAAAGTATTTTACCATACTAGTTTGTATTTGAGGTAATAGGGAGAAGACATTACACAAGGAAAAAGTAGGAGAAACAAAGTGAAGCAGGAATTACTGACTGTGTGATTAAGGTAAATTTAAGAGTGGTGAATGCTCGAAAGGTTTTGTTGTGCTCTTTGCATAAAATCTGAAGAAGCAAATCTAGGCATTGTATAATGGTGTGAAAATACAGATTAACTTCCTAATAATGCCTCACTCACCTGTAATTTGACTTTGTTTTTTAATGAACATGAATTAGTCTTTCCACAAAGAAATTCACTCCATGTAACAGTTGTGTTGTCACCCAGTGCATTTAAGTCACGCAATTCCCATTTTTATGGACTACTTTGCTTTCTGCAGTCAGGTACCTCTCTTCAGTTGAGATTTAAAGCCAAACTTTGTTCAAATACTGGCAACACAAAATACTCCTAGGAGAATACAGAAGAAAAGTTTGTTTAACTTGTGATGGTGTTTGGTTGCTTTTTCCCCTGGTGGCAATGTCTGTCTCAGACTTAAACCACACAGCTGGGAACGACAACCTCAGCCTCCATCCCAGGCTGCCTGCATACTGTATATGTCAGCCAATGTAATACATGCTAAATGAGGCAGAGATTTCATGACTTTCTGCTCAAAAGAGCCTGGGGCAGCCTCAGTTAAGACTGTATAGCATGTGCAGAAGAGACAGACAGTTCAGCCAAAGGCAAACATTAGTATACTGGTTATACAAATGCACAGTACAGACTCAGAAGCTTTGTGTTATCCCTTCAGAGCAACTAATATTAGCTAATTAGGCATATTAGCTCAGAGCTGGTACAGTGTGGCACCAGAGTACTCTACTCACCAGCAGTAGCTTACAGCCAATTTGTTCTCAATTGAACACAGTGTAAAAGAAGGAAACTGAGAACATGTATTATCAGTGCAGATTATTGGGGACTAATCTAACACACAGAGCATAAGGCTTTCTGAGCTCACATTTAAGCCATGAGCATCTGGTCTTGGCCATATTTGGTCTACTACAGATGAATGGAGATATCTGTCATCTGTGGATACCCTAACAGAACTAATATCTTCCAAATAAATGTCTGAGCAAAATAAACGACTAAGGCAAAGCTCTGTTCATTGCACTGCTCCAAAAATAGGTGTATATTAAAATAGAGTCAAGTGTTATACAAAGTGCCCTGGCAACAAGAACTAATATTGCAGTGAGTTGGAAGTCCCAGGAATGCAAAGAGAGTTGGGCAAACAAACTGAACTGCTCAGTTATAAATGCAGGCTGCTGCTGTAGAGAAAGGCAACAACATTGAAACATGAAAGGAACCTCAATGTACTGCAAATCTAATGCATTACCTTCAGGCAAAATATTGCAGAGGAAATAAAAGTTTTGAAACTTTTAGACAAAGAAGATGGGTAACTAGCTGGATCAGAGAGACACAGCTGATAGAGTGGGGACAGCTTCCAGAATGTGACAGCACATAAGGATTTTCTGGTGACAGGGAGAAGGAAGAAGACTAAAAGCTGTGAGCATTTTAGTCTCTAATTTTGTTCTTATCAGACCCTTACTAGCTGTGCACTATAAAATATCACCTCTGATACGCTGTGGTTGCATATAGACCTCTGCCTATTTCCCCAGCTGCATCTCTTCAGCACATGTTCCAGTCATAAAAATAACTTAATACACTGATCTGATAAAAATATTTACATAACTAATAATTCTGTCTAACAAATATTTCAGATGCTTCTTAAGATTATTTTTATTAGATGGAAAACAATTTCAGTGGGGTTCATCCACAGTGTGCTTTCCATATGGATGCTGAGACTGAATACAGCAAAGCCAGTCAGAAATTTTACTTTGGAGAGAAGCACAGCTACATTAATTTATTTCATGAGACATACTTTCTGGTAATGCATAGCCTCCTTTCTGAAGTTATTAGGTTGGGTATTCTGAGTTCAGGAACAAGTATTTGCACAAACATACTTTAAATCAGTTTTTTTGTGGATGCATACCAGAACTTCTGAGAACCAGGTAGTTACAGTTCTCCTTGATAAACTTGGCTTATCTGAACTATTAGGTAGGAAAGGCCAGTTAGTCAAAGACTCAGACATTGGATGCAATGATTCTTATGAAGTTCCCTGTGAACTGTGTGGCTGCAGATTTAAACATAGATTTATCTTTAAAGTGTCAGTCTTTTCACATATCTGATTTTTCATAGTTTTGCTATTCTCAATTAAGAAAATAAATAGAATTTTGGCACAATAGGTGAATGATAAAAGAAAATCATTGGTTTGTGTCTTGATTTAGAAAAATTAGTAAGAGACAGAAGTTACAAGAATTGCCAGATATGTATATACCCTTCATTTTAGCAGAAATACACTGTAATTTTCATAAAAATTAGAATAATATAGAAAGACATCTATTTTCCAACTAAAGACATAAAAATCATTAGTAAGAGTATACAGTAATTCACAAATCAGGTTATATGTATATTTCTGTTCCTATCAAGCACAAAAAAATGGTTAGTCAATCATCAAGATGATATTCCACTCGTTTCTGTAAACTATATACCTGCTCTACACAAGAAAAGTGAATTAAACAAATAGTCTGGATACTAATATGCTACACTAGCTACAATTTTCCCTCAGAAATTATTTCTCTCTTTCAGCTTTATTTCAATGGTTTGTTTTTTCTCATTGTAAGTACCTAAGACTTACCCTCATTCTTTGGCATCTGAAGTTCAGTAGATCTGTCTTCAAGCAAAGCATGATCTTCTTCTTTTTTTCAATTTTCAAGTAAGCTTCTCATAATAACATGACCAATATGACTGCAAAAAATAAAGCTTATCTCAATTATCTCTATTCATACACAAGGCTGTTTTACCTGCTTCTGAACAGAATGCTTTGAATACCTTGCAATAAAGTCACACAGTCTTACATCATTGCCTCTACAAAGGTAAAACCAGGAAGGAGATAACAACTGACACTTTTATTGTGATATGGGGTTGAATACGTTATCTCCATGCCTCAGAGGACCTTAATATTTACCACTATTTTTTGTAACCTATGTAAGCTACAGAATTCTCAGTAAGAGATAGGATTTCTGCCACCCTTGTAAATAAATGCTTATTACCTTTAATAAAACAAATGTTTCATTGCATGTTTTCTAATTTATAATTATTTCTGCCTGATAATAAAAATACTCCATCTTTCTCTGAATGAATCTCAGCTCCCATTATTATCAGTGTTGCCTATTTAAGAGGAAAAAGTTATCTACAAATACTGAACTAGCTGAGAAGTCATATAGCAGTTGCAGCAATCAAAAGAGAAATATATTTAAAACTTTAAATGACTAAATAAATCAATAGTTGTTTGGAAAAGTATTTCTAATGAGAAAGGCAAATAAAGAGAATTATTTTATGATGAACTGTGCATATATAAGCACAATCAGGCAGCTATTTTTTTCCCAGAAATAAAGATCTAATAATACTACAAAAAACACCAGTTCCTGTGAGCTACATATCCATCTAAGAGGCAATGACAACAAACTACACCTTTTCATGCATCTGTCACTCTGATCAGATAGAAGAAGATTAATTTAAATTAGACATACACTAACAAACAAATATGGAAAAGGGTACCCTGGATATGAATATAGAAATTATTTGTAAAGTGAAATGGCTAATATTTTTTTTCCATTCTGTCCTCCATTTTTTTTTTCTTAAAAGGGAAAAATAGAACTTTTGTTACTGAGGTCATGGTGTCTACAGGGATTAACAGAATTTTCCTTAGGTCATTTCTGTAATTTGCAAAAATATTAATCACATTTAATTAATAGTCTTGGTGAAAACAGATTAAGTCGACCTCATTGAGTTTCTAGCCATCACTTCTTACATTGCTTCTGGCACCTTTGGGATTCCGTGTGAAGTTATCACAGATACATTTAACTGAGGCAATTTAATATTTCCCATAGAGAACAGAAATCCATTTGCATTATTATCAACAAATGAAACTTTATTTCAATAACATTTAACATAATTAAAATCTGTGAATATATAGTGCAGATTATATTATGAGAGAAATAAAAGATGAAATATTAGATTGATAGTTCTGATTGAACATATACATTTTTTTTTTTTGAAGTTGCCAAGTGATCCTACTTATGGTTTGTACTCATTAGATATTTTTAGTGTACTGTTTGCATTGGCTGTAGGTGTGACGGTGCTGTCAATGAGGGAGATGCAGCAGGTGACCTGAAAAACTTTGGGCTGTTTTAAACTGTCCAATCCAGACATGGCTGGGTCCAGCCCGGTCCAACATGGACCCTCCCCAGGGCACAGCTGACCCTGTCAGCTAAGCTGGTGGCACTTCTGAGAAAACACATTTAAGAAAGAATAAACTACCTCACAGGCTGTGAGGACTGGGGAAGTTCATGTGTGAGAAGCAATCCTGCAAATCCCAAGGTCTGAGAAGATGGAGTGGGAGGAGGTGCCCCAGGTGCTGGAGCAGGTCTGCTTGTTGCCAACTGAGTGGGCCACGGTGGAACAGGTATTTCCCCACAGCCTGTTGAGGACCCCGCATCAGGGCAGGTGAATATGCCCTGAAGGAACACTGGCCTGCAGAGAGGAGCCCACACTGCAGAAGGTTTATCCTGAGGGACTGCATCCTGTGGAGGATTCATGCTGCGGAAGAAGCATGAGGAGAAAGGAGGTGCAGAGAGGAAATGTTAATGGGCTGACTGCAACCCCCATTCCCCATCCCCTTGCACTGCTCAGAGTGTATAAAGTATAAAAGAGCAGAGTGGTCTAGTTTTGATCTTTGTATCTCACCTTCCTGCTGCAATTTTAATTGGCAAAAAATTAATTTTCCCTGAGTCTTTTAAGCCCAGGATGATAATTGGCAAGTGATCTTCCTATCTTCACCTTTATCTTCACCTTTATCTTCACCTATCTGATTTTCTCCCTCATCCTGTTGAGTATGGTGAGTGACATAGTGATTAGGTGGGTGTCAGGAAGCCAACCAAGGACTACCCAGCCCCCATTGTATGTTATCTTTTGGGTACAATGGTTTTGATAAGTAGGGCTCAAGCTAGAGATGCTAAAAGACATTCCAGTGTGAAAATCCCAATGGAAATAAATACTCGTGGCATGGGTGCATGAAATCAGAATTCAGATATGAAGAAGTAAGAAAATGGGGAAGAAGCCACATTAACCCATTTTAGGGTGTAGATTTCAGAAGGTGAAATGTAGTGCTGTGGTTTTATATTTTCCAATTTCTTTTGGAAATTAATTAAGATTTATTTTTCAGAACTTAACTAGTGAAACCAAGGTCTCACAGAAGGGCAACATTTGTTGTAATTAAATAGGTACAGTAGCAATATCCACAAATAAGCAGTTTCTAGTCACTACTACATATGCATTGCACTGATTCACACACAAATCAATACAAGATTAAATTTAAAATTTCATGAAAATGCATACATATAAGAGGATGGGTACTTATATTCCTATTTTGTATGCAAACACTTAAATGAATGGCTTGTCACTGCTTAATGAATTTTCAGAATTCATATGATGAAATAAAATTTCTCTGCATGCAAATCCAGTACGAACAGACAGCTTGCAAAAGACCACAACGGATAAGTTATAAACAACTGAGTGAACATATTAATTTAGATAAACTGAGTTTGTTCAGTCAAAAATATACTATATGGTAACTTACGTTATACACTTAGCTCTTCAGATTTTTTTTAGTCATTTTAGCAACTGTGACATATTATTCCAGTTGGAGAAAAAAGTATGGTTTAACAAGAATATATATCAGATGCAGCCATGATGCTCCCCTAGGACGAGCAGCATATTTCCAACACACTTTATTGAGATGAATTACTGGTAAGGTTCTTAATTTTGGTTATAGCTGACTAGAAGATTTCCAACTGTTTGGATTACTATTATTTTTCAAGTGTATGGGAATTAAGAAACAAGATCATGAGAAGCTAATCTAAAGAGGCATATAAATGATTCTTTTGGGAAACTGTGTAGTAAATTTGCTGAATTGGATTGCACACATCAGAGGTTTTCTGAGCTGTGAATTTCTTAAGAACTGGAAAATGAAGGAAGTAATATAATGCCAATGTTTCCCTTCATTTTTTGGTAAAGAGTAAGAAAATTCCTTGGCAAAACCCAGTATGTCTGAATATATGTTTGCTACACTGGGTGCTGTTCTGATGAGAGCAATTATAAAGAAAATGTCTATTGTAAAGTCATATATGATGTAGGTAGCAGTTCACAGGATAATAACTTTTAACTGGACACAGACACCTTCATCCACTCAGCTTAAGCAAATTAGACCACCTTAAAAAAACACCTTGTGTTTGATAGTCATTTTGATTTGGAACTAATTTGTCAGGGAGGAAGTTAGCATAGAAAATAAACATTTATAATCTTGGAGAAACTTATCTTCAAGAGAAGAATTTGTACACTGTTTACAAAAGAACTACTGTCATTTTAGAAAACAAACACAGAAATATTCCTTATCAAACTCCAATGTGCAAAGAGTATGACACATAGAAGGAATATCTGGAATGAGTTTAAACACATCAGCTTGAAGTGAATTGATTGTTTTGTGTTGGAATGGAGTAGTAAGTTTTAAACTGTTTCAAAATCATCATATGCACATTTATAATCATCCACATAATTCAGGCTAACATTGAATGCATTTCAGGCAACTAGGCCAAAAATAGCTTTTAAAATAATCTCTTAGTAAAACACTTTAATGAGAATGGAAGACTTACCTGATGAGAAGTCCCAGAAAAGGACCGGTACTTTCATTTATATGTAGCAGGTGTGCACTCACCAATCTGAGCACTCAGGGAACTCCATCATCCTTCAGACGTCACAAGGAACACTTAATAATTTACCTCCATCAAGTCTGCTTGTAATTGTGCTTCAGGGTCTAATGCTTGTTAAGGCTTGCCTTGTGATCAGACTGAGGTTCTTAAACAGAGTGTACCAGAGGTAGTAAGCATAACACTGGTATTGGTTATCAAAGCACAAAATAAGGTGACTGGAAAAGACTAAAACATCTTGTTTACTCAGAACAATATTTTTTTTAGTCCCATTACACAGTCCTCCAGTAGTTTCTGCCTTCTTTAACATTTTTAGCAAGCCCTTCTTAACTGCCTATTATCCATACATTAAGCATACAGTCAAATGCCAGCAATTCTTCAGTTCACATGCTAGCCGCAAAGCAGCAAATAACAAATGATTAAATTTCTTTGTATACATATATCATTATGCAACATCCTTTTCAAGAGTCATGTTTCAGGTCACAAATATTGATTCCTATTTCCTGAATTAGCAGGACATTCACCTTGAAGCACTTACTTATATATACATATTGAATATTTTTCAAGATAACATGTATTTCGCTAACCTTGTTTACATTTAGTGATATTACTCATGTAATACAAATCCTTATGCTCTAAAATGCTTTCTGCTTTTAACATCTCAATTCTCTTGATGCTCCCAATTTTATTTCTGTTTCTTAGAATCAAATTCTGTCATACTTCAGCTTATTGACAATAGTACAAAATCATACATGATTCCTCAGCAAGACTGTTTTGGGTTGACCCCAGCTGGACACCAAGTGCCTGTCCCCCAAAACCTCTCTACCCCTCCCCTCCTCAGTGGGGTGGTGGAAAGAAATCACAACCACAGGCTCCTGGCTCAACATAAGAATGGTGGGAGATCACTCACCCACTGCTGTCATGGCCAAAACATGATTTGGGGAAATTAGTTTAATTTTTTACCAAGCAATCCAGAATAGGGTAATGAGAAAGAAACCCAAATCTTAAAACGCTTTCTCCTCACCCCTCCCTTTCTCCTGCACTTAGCCTTACTCCCAGTTTGCAATACCTCCTCCTACCCTAAGCAGTGCAGGAAGAGCTACCCCTCCTCCTTCCCAGATTTTGGTATCCCCTCCTCCTTCCCAGATTTTGGTATCTGTAGGGTGCTCTCTCTCACATAGTCTCACTCCTCTCTCCAGTTGCTGTTTCCCCGAAGTTTTACCCCTTTGTAAACCTGTTATCCCAGAGGTGCTGTCTCTATAGCTGATGTACTTGTCCTTGGCCAGGAGGGGAGTCGTCTGTCATTGGCTCTGTTGGACATGGGGGGAGCTTCTACCAGATTCTCACAGAACCCACCACTGTATCCTCCCAGTACCAAAACTTAGTCATGCAAACCCAACACACAGGAGCTTCATTTTTACAGAGTAGATACTAATGCATACACTAAGAAAGTGTAAAAAAAAGAAAAATGGTTTAAGTTGATGAAGTATATTGGCTGTTTTCCAATATTGTTGGTATACAATATTTAATGAAATACAAGCTGTCCTAGAAAATTTAAGCACAACTCTGACCTTATCCATTATGAAGGAAAAAATGTTTATAACATAGCAAGATATTATTTTATTATAACCAAAGATTAATATTTAAGACTTCTTAAACAAATTCCTACTGAACAAGTATATTCTATATGGATTTTTTTTTTTAAATTTTAAATATTTCACATTGTAACAGGCATTTTATTCTATGGACTATACTGGTGACTATAACAGGTCTAAAGGAGTGTTCCCTCTTACATTTTTAGTTTAAGTTTGCTGGAAAAATTAAGTAGTAAAATTCCACCTTACCACTGCAAGAAGCATTTTTTGCACTCTCAACCTTATCTGCCATTACTCTCTATCATATTTAATTCACACATGTTTTTCCATTCACTTAAACACAAGATATTGCTTTTATGCTTTTAAACTCACCATCTGACTTGAATAGAAGCTTAACCTCATTACAAAACAATGGTAGGCAACAGCCACCTTCAAAGCGAATATTTTAAGGAACTCATAAAATAAAATATCCCTTAGTGAATAGGAAATTTCAGTTGCAAGGAACTGTTATAAGATACGATGTAATCTTTCAAAATCAAAAAAGCTAGAAAACACATTCTCATTCTTCATTAACAAAAATCCTAGAGGAAGCTTCAAAATCTATATTATTTGTTTCAATCCTTCAGCAAAATTAGTTCTTAACTTGTGCACAAGACTATTTCTTGTGCAATCAAGTCAGTATGTGCCAAATATAACCTCCAGAAAACCCTGTCAGTTATTCATACATCAGCCTGCTTGATAAAGCAAGTACTATCAGTAACAGAGAAGGCACACCCTGAATTTCTTGACAGGCAACAGGCACAGTATTTACAGCTTTGCTATTTGATAACCTTATTCTAGCATTTAGCTACCAGTATCAAAACATGATAGAAAGCTACTCTAATTAGCAATGGAACAGTAAAGAGCACTCCTTCCACAAACAGAGATCAACATCTTCATCTTAATGAATAGACCATATGGACCTGTTACCTTGAATCACCATATTAAATTGATTTTGAGTTTATGAAAGACTATTTTGCTCATCTTTAACCTGTTCCACATGCGAAATTGTGAGAATTACCTGAGTCAGTTACTGCATCCAGTTGAAAAGCTATAGATTATAGCTTTTTAAGCTATAGTTATAGTATCTCTCTTTCTAAAACATGCAACCTCAGTTTTAAAGTTTCAAGTGAAGAAAAGATCCACAAAGTATCTTTGTAAATTTTCCCATTGACAAATTACTTTCAGTAATGACATTTGTTTATTATTTTATTTCATTTTTGCTTTTAAATATTGCTTTGACTGGTGGAATGAAGAGCATGAGCAGATTTATTAGTTATCATGAAAAGGTTATCTTCAGGAAAGACATCATCTGTCACATCATCTTTCTGCCTTCTCCAATAGGAGATGAAACCTGCATTAGTTTGGAATTGTCATGGCTTTTTCTCAAATTTTGAGTTTTCAGCTTTCTCTTTGAACTATTCATTCCCTAATTTGCTGCAGTATTCCAGTAACACAATGCCAAAGGGAGTGATTTAAAATGGTCTTGCTTCTCTTTGCAACAAATTTCATGGTTTTTGTATCCAGCTGCTGCCTGAGCTCTTCTCAGTATTCTGAGTATGTGATTTCACTGTGACACAGTTTAAGCCTCTGTATTGGGTGATTATATTCTCCTCTTATACCTCTAGCACGTGGCCTTTTCCATCCAGAAGCATAAACTCATACTTGGTTGTACTTCACACAAATGTTTTTATGGCATCCAGGCTGTTAAATGATTAAAATTCTTATATAGCATTGATTTGTGTTCAAGTGTTTAATTTGTGTTTACCATTGTCATGGTTACAGCTTTGTCTGTGGTAATTTCACACCATATAATTGATAAAATATGTTGAGTGTTGAAATAAGAATAAGCTCATCTACGATCTCATTTGAAACGCCAGCCATTGCAGGTCTGTTATTTTTAAGCCACTGAACTCTTGTTATTACTCTCACATTAATCCACCTTATGAAAATATAGTGCCAGAGTTAATAAGTGTCCACAAACAATGCATTAACATCTTTACAAACCATGCTTTTAGCTCATAAGGAGAAGTATCAGTACATATATATGACTCTCACTATTTATAAATCAATTCTGACTGTTATTTATTAGATTACCCCATTCAAGTATTTTGCTAATAATGTCTAGTTTTAGGTAATTTCTATTGTGCCCTTAATCAAAGTTGGATGGGTGTGCCAGTAAATATGCAGATCATTTTGTGTAGTTCGTCAGCAGGTATTGAACAGACAGATCCCTTGAATGTTTTATCAGCAATTTTTTCCAGTGTCTATTTATTAAGAAAATGAGTTATAACTTACTATGAATCCTTTATTTCTTATTGTAAATTAGATAATTACTTACCTTTATACTTTCTACCAAAACCTTATTTTTGCACCTTTTATCTTTGTCAATATTTTCCCATACTTCTTAGTTTATAGTTGATGTTCAGTAGCATTAGCTTCTACCATCTTCCACTTCTTATAAGTATTTCTGTTAATTTCTTCATTTCCACTCTAAAAGCTGAGGTATTTTGTTTAGTTCAATTTCTTTGGTTTTGATAAGAATCATCTTCCTAATGGACTGATAGTAAGCTTGACAGCACCTAGTAAATCGCTTTAAAGTATTATCCAAATGTCAGTCATGCTAAGTTCTTACTGCTATCTGATTTAGCTATAAGTGGTTTTTTGCCTTTATGATAGGATCTTTAAAATCATTACATATATATTTTACTTTTTTCCTTCTACTCTCTATGCACATTGTAAATGTGATTTACTGGAGCTTAATGACAGATGAGGGAAGAGGCTGAGAGAAGACTTTGCCTGGCATGAAGACAAGAGGGCTTTGTGGGGACTTAATAGCATCTTTCCAGTACCTAAGGGGGGGTTATCAACAAGATGAAGCCAGACTCTCCACTGAGGTACATGGCAGGAAAAGAAAAGTAAAAGTGAGATGCCACCTTTACTTAAGGAAAAAAAAATCACTGTGGCACTAACCAAGGATGCCTAGAAAGCTCAGGTAATCTCTGTCCTTTGAGGTTGGTTTGACTAGGTGAAAATGTGAACAGCCCAGTCTGATCACAGAGCTGATCCTGCTTCAAGCAGGAAAGTGGATCTCCAGCAGTCCCATGCAGCCTGAATGATTCCAATTCTACAATAAGATCACTTACAACTCTGCCAGTATTTATTTTTAATTTCGTTTGCAATTCCCTCTACCTGTCAGAAGGAGGATAATGTTAGCATGCCAGTGTGTTGGTAATGACTATGTTCAACATTTAGAAAGAAAGATACTTAGAAATTCTAGGATGTTTTAGAATTAGCCACATGAGACCACCAGTTCTTGTCATTCTGAGTAGATTACCTAAAATAACACAAGTTCATTAAATACGTGAATGCCTCTACCAACCTTTCCCTTGTTCTTTGTTTTGTATAGTAGATAGACTATTCTCTAAAACATAAAATCACCATTTCATGTGCAGTATTGTCAAACAATCATTTAAAACCTCAAATTTGTGTATATTGCCAATAGCAAGTTGTAATAAGTGTCACAAATCAACATCCAACAGTTGTATCAATACCTTGTCAGAGGAGTCTGGGTAATGCAGGTTGAGCAGTACTCTATCGACACAAATTACTTGGTTTTCAAGTCCTAGGACAGTTCTTTAACCTTTATGCAATTTGGCTGAAGTCTATTTTCTATGTCCTGTATGCCACAGGCTGGCTGATATTGAACATACAGTATTCCCTTGCACTGAATGTCATACACATAAATGTTTCCTGCTGACATGATGAGGGCCCAGATGGTACAGACTCAGTTCTCTGTGCTACTAAAGAATTTTGGTTTCAGGATTTTATTATTTAAAATAAAAAAACCCCAACTGTCTCTTCTCCAAACAGTTACTTTTTCTTGGCTTCCTAATCAGTCTTTTTTCATCGATTAGAAAAATGTCTCAACATGTATGCCTTTTGATAAAATTTTAAGCTTAAAGATAATTATTGCCATAATACTGACCCTTTCAATGCAGTGTTAATGTTGACATCTTAAAGTGACTTCTTAAAATATTCATGCTAATGAGAATTCCTTTGCTTTCATGTCTGAATTTATGACTCCTTGCCATAAACAACCTTAGCAATATGCCTGTAGGCTTATGACTCTCCCATAAAACAAATCACACTGGCAATCTCATTTTGAAGCTGGTATGAAAAGTAGGATAGGCAAGTGTTTCTGTATTAGCATAATCCAGACAGAACTTGCTGCATACTGCTGAAGCATAAAACTTTTCCTGTTACATGGTCTGACAGCTGAGATGAAGATATTTGGCAGGACTTGGCCTAAAATTTTGCAGGATTTTGTCTGTCATACATTACTATAGTGGTCATTAATTTTCCAGGCTTTGGCTTTACTATTCAAAATCTACAGTCACCATGTATTTCCTCTACGTACCCTGGGAGTAAATGAAAGGGGATCATGGTATAACTCAGAGCTGAATTTTTACAATGTGACATAAGAAAAATGCAAGAATATGTGTTCTTTTTTCATGGCACGCACAAAAGCACACTCTCAGCACTTCCTATGTAGACATAAGTATCTTGGTTCATGTTATCTCCTTTTGTTTAATGACATGGATCTTCTTTTCAGCTGCCCTTTTACATCTTTTCCTCCACTTCTGAAAAAACATAAACCACTGTTTTTGTTTGTGGGAAATAAGGAGTGTATTGTCTTTAGCATAGAGTAGATTTAGATCTATGTCTCTGCATTGCTTTCAAAGCCTTCAAAACCAAGGAATTGATTATTTAATTCTGAATCTCTTCAAATAGTACCAGGTAAAATTATTTGTAATGCATGACAAAATAATTTTTACATGGTCAAAACCCTTTAACTCAGCCAAATGAAAATCCCTTTCCTACTTACCAGTAGATCCCTTGGGAGGGGAGGAGAGGATGATAGGGAGAAAGAATTTGCATCCAACTACTCCATATATAATTTTTCTCTAAGCATTTTCTGCCCTTTTTCAGAAACAGAAAATGTTGAAAGTTTTCATTCTTTTGGTGTCTTTCAGATTTAAAAATGGAATAATATATGACGCTTATTATGAATTAATATAATTATGTATTAATGTAATTAACTTCATTAATAATTAATAATTAAGTTTAAAGACTGGGAAAAAAAAAAAATAAACCAAAAAATAATTTGGGGAAATGACCATGCATCAGAAATTTTATTTCCTCTCCAATGAAGAATTCATGCTAATACAGGAAAAGAGGCATCTCTATTAACCAGCGGTGGGTGCTAGCTGGTCAAGTAATTGTCATAGACAAGGTGTATATTTTCAAATCATATTGAAGCAATGCCAATCTTAAGTAACTTCAGCCACTTAAAAGCTAGGAATCTAAATCTTACACATAGTTGTTTTCTATAAGTATTTGGTAGTAGTAAGAGGTTTCTGCATCCCACATCCCAGGTTAGCTACTCACAGAGTAGATGCATGAGGGTACATTTAGAGACAAACCAGAAATTAAAAGACAATGAAATATGGTTATTAGAAGATCAAACAAGTAAAAGATGGGAACTACGGGTACTATTAACTGAAGAATCAAAATTCCAGGCCTTAAAATTTTTGATAAACAAATTTTGGTTCCTATATTTCTTCTCTACTTGAATTCTCTACTGAGGATTCTTGTCTAGCAGGCTTTTATACTGGTTAGCCATATGAAGCTCTCTTCTGTGTTTTCATTTGTGCTTTCAATTACAGTACACTTCTTAGTAGATGGGCAACACATTCTATACTAGAAAGCTGCTGAAAGTAGCAAGGCCACACTTAGAGATCAATTGTTAATTATTTTAATTTTTCTGATGTGGAATAAATGTACGTGTTATTTTCACCGCAGATTTTAATTAGTCCAAATTAAATTTCACGTATAAGCTCTCAGCGGAAATGCCCAAACCATTTGTGAGAATAAAGTTATTCATGTAATGTGAAGAAGCCTCTACCTGCTATTATTTTGTTTAGCCATCATAGGTGTTTAATTATATTCTTTTGATGTCAGTAAAATAATTTAACTTCCCCTGAAGACATTGAAAGACTTCTGCTATATTGAAAAGTATTTTCCCATGCCACAATTTTTTTATGCGTTACTGCTTACAAAACACGTATCTGTATCTTTATCCATTCAAAATAAATTTTATGCTTTAATAAGAATTCAGCCATTATATTTTGCTTTTAAAGTATAGTTAGCAATACACACAGCAAAATGTATGTTTTAATAATAAAGAACCCAATAGCTGTATATATATTTGGCAGGTGTTCTAATGGTGCAATTTCAAATGATTACATTTCATTCAATAAAATTTTTCTATGTACCCAAACAGTAGATACCAGAGCACAGCTAAACACAGTCAAAATTCTGTCTAGTGCCATTGTCATCCTCTTGGGTATGAGTCTTATGTTATCATCATCATAGCTATCTGGGTTTTGGATGTAACATGTTCACTATAAATATTTTCATAGTCTGTTAAAACATATTTTATTAAAGCAAACCAGAGAATGATTTTCATTGCCTACTCCATTTGTTTCATATGCAATGAAACCCACGTATCTCTTGTGCCTAATAAATTCAACCAGGGAAATATAAATACAAAATACTCAATTTTTTTTCCATGTGGCAATTATAGTTTAGTAAAAGCTATGAAACTTATATATAACTTTATTTATTCTTCAGGTGTTAGAATTCATTACACTGGGTCTAGAACTCAATGTGAATACTTAAGAATGAATGGCATTAGAAATTGTTATTATAACTAAAATTTAAGATCTATTTAGCATAAATAAAAATAAACACATCCAAAGCTTTAAGTAGCCTAACTATATAATAACACAATACATCAACATTAATTTTATTGGAAACTCAGCAAACAGGAAAGATTCAGACACAACTTTCCAACCTCTTGGTGGGATGTACAGTTTGCAACACCCGTTTTCTGCCATCTTAAAATTATGTCTATTGTAACCTGAAAAAGAAGATTATTTTCATCAGGTTGTTACAGACTCAGGTGATGCTAGAGGCAATATTTACAGTCCTAGAGCAGTTACAGAGAACACACCTGATTGCATGTATGTGCACAGGGAGAAGGGAAAAGAAAACAAGAAAGTGAAGGGACAATGAAAAGAAATCAGCATTGGGCTTTCTCATAGCAGTAGCTGTGGTAATATGAAAACGGATAATGGAATATCTTGTAGGCTTACATGATTTACATCATCCTAAATAGCTTCTGAAAACAATTAAGCCACCAGTGCAGACCTTAGAAGATGTGATGCTGCCTGCCTCTCACAATTTGATAGCTCAGTAATTTGAGTGCTCTATTCCTTATCATTTTCAGTCCCTGCCTGCTTATATCAGATTGATCAATAGCTGAATTTCAAAGCAGCAAAAGAATAGAAAGCAGTTGCAAAAAGCTGCTTTCAAAAGATGGTGGATTACTGACCAAGCAGAGTTCATAATATCCTTACTGGTTAAATCATTCAACAGGATCACCAAACTAGTTAGGAAACCTAAAATGGTCCTTGTACCATTTTCATCAATTTTAGCAAGTGGTGGCAGACTTACTCTCCTCCTCTTTTTCCTTTTTCTGTATCTGTTTCCATGACTCATTATTTGACATCTGAGTTCTGACAATATCAGTCAAGGCCTATGTTTCAGACAAGTTGCTCCCTTTCATGCCTGATAATGTCTGCAGTCCTTTGCTGCAATGTCCAAGCCAGGAAAAGCCAAGCCAAGCCAAGAGACAGGTCTACATATAAGCGGTTCACTGGTAATATAATTTCCTCTGCCTCCTAACAGCTCCCACTAAGAACAAAAAGGGGAATCTATGCTTGAGATTTCTCTTAGGATAGACTATTAGCTGAGATTTCATCTAAGGACAACATTTCATCTATTCTCTTTGCCTCTGTCAAGGTCTTCAGGTGCTTCTTAAAGCTAGACAGCAGAAAAGATCAGCAGATTTCATGAAACATCAGTGTGGATATCTGATCATTATCTCTTTCCCAGAGGAAAACCTCCATTGTTTTTCTATGTCTGTCTGACATAAATGTTTTGCATGGAAACCAATTTTATAATTTCTGAGCAGGGAAATTACTCTTCTAAATAACAACCAAACCACAGTTATATTTGATTGATGTTGAGTCAATGTGAGCTTGAGAGCTATGGCCATACGCTGAGCAGCCTCAATTTATAGTTGACAAGCTAATAAGAGGAGCTGAGACTGTCAAAGATCAAGGCTCTTAAAAATAATTTGTTATTTTACAATACTGCCACAGGTAAAATAATAAATTGTTCATGAGTGAAGTTATGATGAAGGATTGGCTGTCAGTCTGGCTGGATATCAAAACGGTATTTTACAGAGTAGGATTAGCTAAATAAAAGGTGAAGTATCAACACATTTAATTTCTAAAGTACCAGGAAAAAAATATAAGACTATTAATACAATGAAGTATCAGTGGACTCATTACTATTCTTGACATAATCCTTGAGGACATGTAATAATTGCCTTTCAAGTTTTAATATTCGTTTGCTCATTCATTTTCACAAGTGTATAACTGTGCTTTTCTGGCCAGGCACTGATGGTGGTAACAAGGTTGAGTTTAAATATCTAGGGTTAAACTAAATCTAACAGAACCAATGACTAAATCCTTACCCAGAAATTTGGGGAAAATACACACCTATTTTTGGTATGACTAAGAGGATCAGAATCCTCTTTTGAAAGCATTGCATTTGTGGATAAATAAAAATAACTCTAAAGAAACGAGAATACGAGAGCATTAATGTTGGAAGACACAAGAACAGATCTACATGTCTGTAAGAAAATAAGCACTTTGGTGATACCTTCATCTGCTGTATCTGGTATCCAACCTTCTAGACTCCAGTAGACAGTTGTTTCTTTGAAGATTCCTCACTTTTCAAACATAATATATTCAGGGTAAATGAATCACACAATATCTCAGAGAGGCAGTTTATGAGTGGCTGTGTTCATTCTCTCAGGAAAATGCTGACTACCAGACACACCATCCTAGTAGCACCTTCTCATCTCATGCAACTGCTGCACCTAGTCATGATGGTGCAATGACAGACAGACCAGAGCTTTGCACTAAATTGTCTTCATCTGAGCAACCCACACATGTCCCACCCAGTGGAACCATGGGTGCTGGAAAAAGAACTTTGTTCATAAGTCATAATTGTTTAGCACTGTGCTCAGTAGGGAAACGGAAAGATCAATGGGGTCTGAAGAAGGAAGAAGCCTGGGAAAATAAAGGGATAAAGTAGTAATTGGGCTGGCAGAACAGAAAAGTAGGTGATCAGTGGACTTGCCTGTTCATGTTCCGCACAAAGGGCTCATGCATCTGGGTACAACATCTGGAAAAACCCAAGTGAAAGCAACCCCTGGGAAGGGATCAGGGCTCAGAAGCCCATGTGCCCATGTGCAAGTGAGGGTGTGAAAGTGGGAGTGTGCAGAGCCTTGAGCCAGCTGGACTTGCTGCAAGTATGTGACATGGACTGGGAGCAAGGCAGGTGTGTGTGTTTCCAAGGATAAGACCACATGAGGACCCGGCTATGAAGGGGACTAGGGTAGGCCCTACTGTCAGAGGGACTATAGAGTCTCAAAATCCATGGGAGATCCAGTGGAGGATGGTGACATGTAGATATCTAAGCCATTAGTTTCCAGTGGTGAAGAAAATACAACAGTCAAATAACAAATATAAGGACATCAGTATTGTCCTTATGTAAATACATGTTCATGATCAGCATACAAGAGATAAATAACATACTACAAACTGTAGAAAAATCTATTAGAATTATTTCTTTGACCGTTTTTTCAAAGACTTAACCCCCTCAAAAATATCACAATGCTAATGCTAATGCTGTCATTTACCCTTCATTAAGAGTGGTGATAGAAATCCTGTAATTGCAAAAGATCTCTAGACAAAAATAAAGTCATTAATGCACTCTTAATTCTTTTTTCATCTCTCACCATCTCAGCACCAACTTATAATGGTGTAATGCAGATCACAGAAAGTGCTGTATGACTGTTTTACTAATAGAATTGTGATAAATTTCTTATTTTCTGTTTAAAATAATAAACTTAATATTATTTCCAGGCTCCCCTTTCACAAGATAAATGAAAGTATTATGAATTCAGGAAAATTCAGAAGATGAGCAAGAGACTATGTTTAAGAAATTAAAGTATCTGATGGCTGAAAATCATTAGCAGAAGGCAGAAGAGATTTTCATTCTGTTCAGTGAAACTGTTTGATTCAGAAAATCAGCTGTGCCATGCTTGGCCTCCGTTTTGTTAAGAATTTATAGAGAAATATCTGTTAACAAGACAACATTTCTGTTCCACCGAATCACTGCCGAATCAAAGGTACAACAGCTCAGTTCCTACAGTAAAACAACCCAGGAATTTCAGTTAATTGAATTGATTAATTCCATTCACATTATTTTGGCCATTGCAGACAGTTGATGTAGCCAAAGCTCCAGGAATTTAATGTTAGCTTTTAGACTGATCTTCAGGAATGAGTTTCTTCATCTTCCAATATGACTCTCATCAAAATCTTCTTTTTAGGCATTTTTCTATCTATTCTATGAAGCTTCAGATGTTCAAAGCAAACTGAGATGAGTCTATAAACAAAGCCTTTCATTTTGTTTTGCTTATAGCCTATTTAAACAACAGTCTTAGAAACAAAGGTATCTATGTGAAAGTTTTCTGTGCTTCTGCTCCTTTAGATAAAGCTCATAAAACTCCCAGTTACCTTCTCTGAGACAGACAAATAGGTAATAAAAAACCAGGGGATTTGACTTGAAAATAGATAGATGTACAGGAAGAAGACTGACTCTGTTCAAATAGAATCCTTCAGACATGTATGCTTAACCATAAAAATAATAATGTAAGTGATGTCATCACTTCATTTAAATATAATAAAGACCACAAAAAGATTATACCAAAAATTAATAACTGTTTATGAAACATTTGGTGACTCTGAAGTTGGCTTGATTCATCACCATTTTGCTTCTTAAATGCCTGTTATTTATTTTTTAAACTCATGAGTTTTCTGCTGGATTTTTGAAATCTGGAACCATGTCACACTAAGAATATCATATATCTACCTACAGTTAAAATAGAAAAGAATCCTGAGAAGTCAAAGACCATTTCTCATCACCTCTACTTGCATAGCTTTAAGAATCCAGATTTTATTCTGCCTCAGAGATAAAATTTTTTCCCCAAACTTGAACCAGACTTTTTCTTGCTGTTTATGTCCATCATTTTTGATTCCATTCACCGTGGATACAGAGAATTGATTGTGGGTTTTTTTTCTGCAGGTACTTTGCTTTTAAGAGAAACTTAGCAACTTATGAAAGCCCTGCTCTTGGCAAAACTGCACATTGCACATGAGTTACATTTTCTTGAGCACAAAAGTTCAAGTTACTATTACTATACATCTACTACTACTATACTACTACTATACTATGGCAACTTCTAAGACGTATGGTGACATAGGAATACATTTCATTTCAGTCCACTAGGGACTGGGTAGATTATATAGAGGTGGGCAATCACTGCGATGGGCATAATCCTGTGCAACCTGCTCCAGATGAACCTGCTTTGGCACCAGGGATTGGACTAAATGATGTCCAGACAGCCCCAACCATTCGGGGATTCCATGATTCTACTACCAGCAACTCACAGTAGAATTCCTAAAGACTAGTTGCAAGATCCTGGCCACATTTTTTTGGATTTGGCATAGCAAGTTAATTTAATTCCAATCACCAGCAAATGTACCAAAAAACCCTCAATTTTTTTCCTTTCTGTGTTGTGTTTTTTCTTCTTATCCTACAATATCCAGCACCCCAGAAAATTTTCCTGTACAAACATGTAAAAAAAGAAGATTAAGAGTTAAAATGCCATTCTGTCTCTTCCATTTATTCTCCATTTATTTGTGACTCACACAAGAGTAATAACTTTTGCTAAACAGAAGAATGAGTGGTAATATTTTCCCATGTAGCAGTTACCTGAGCATTAGCAGAATCCCTTCTCACCACCAGATGCATATCTTCCAAACTGGAAGGATATGCTCATCCGGCTCTTTGATTCAAAGTAATTAGCGTCAGACTTCCTGAATGAGAACATGTCCTGTGGAAACAGAAGGTGGGTTCAACAACATTACTTAAGATGTTTGACCTTTTTTCCATTCTGAAAGGTCATCTTACAGAGAGAAGTTTTCTTAGAGGATTTCTATGCTTTTCCTTCTAAAATTCTCTAAAATACATCTCTAGAGTGGCTCCTGAAATGAGAATCTAGTCTTCAACTCCAAAAGCTAAGGACAACCTTTTACAGTAAAATGACATTATCTTACTCTCTGTATTCCCCCTTGATCAATTAGAAGATTTTTCTTTTTTCTAGGTACCATGTCAATATTTGGATTTAATAATGCATCTACGCAGTGTTTTCCAGAGAGTATGAAGGCATGATAGACTAAAATTTTTTCATTAATTAAATGTGCAAAACATGCTAGACCTATTTTCATTAAAAATGATGTGTTTCTTCTGCTAGGTCAAAAATTATTATTTTGTTTCTTTTACAGTAGTACATAGATGAGTTTCAGAAAGTTATTGCATAGAAATATCAGAAAAATATCAGAAATAGCTGAACAGACTGAGCAACATAGTTTATTTGTGTATTGTTAGGAGGGGGTTTTAGAAGGATACATGTTTCTCTGCAAACTTCTGCTTACTGTGTGTGATATTTTGTTTGCAGCTTCTGTGAGAAAATTCAATTTGTATTTAGTATCCTCAAAAAATGCACAGGGAGAATTAGATGTTTTAGACTGCTGTATGTAAAAGCAGTGCCTTTAGCAAGGACAAGATTTTGGAAACCCTGAAACTAAAGTGTGTACTACAGATCTTTCCATCTCTCCAGAATTAGTATTTATAGAAAGCAAGGGATGATAGCATAATTCATGATGGAAGGGATCCCATCTGCTTCTTCAGTCAGAGGGGGAAAAAGAGTTACATTTTCAAAGAAGAAAGTACTGAGCACTTGGACACCAAACTAAAATCAAAGCCAGTTTGATTTGCTGAGCCCCATAGCAGAGTCAGCTCTCAGAGTTAATACTTGCACACTATAATGCTGGCATTTAAAAACTATCTTGTTACTCAGCAAATGCAAACACAATGAACTGCCTTGAGCCATCCAAGAGTCATGTGACCTTGGGAAAAAAACAGAGATCTTGGGAGGATCACAAAACCACAGAACAGCCCAGCTCGGAGGGGACCTTAAAAGGATCACCCTGTCCAACCCTTCATGGGAAAGGGAGCTTGGATGAGATTAGCTAGTGCTGTGTCCAATCACATCTTGACAACTTCAGTCAAGGTTTCAGAGAAAATCTTCAGTCTTTCCTCATAAGTGAGATTCTCTGCCTTGCAGCAGGGCTGATCAGGCTTGGTGGCACAGTTTGCTGTGCAGCCTCCTGGCATTACTTCCTTTAGAACAGAAGCAGGGTCAGTTTGTGTCTGTTGAAGTGGCTGTAGGTAACATGCCCTACAGAATAAAAGCAAAGCATTAGTTTCTTAGGAGCCTTGAAAACCACAGTACTCTGCAGAGGATTGCCTGAGGTGCTTTCTGGTGCTCCTGAATTTTTTTAGCACCTGAGGGAGATTTCTAGAATGTCAGGCTTAGGCACATACATAAATCAAGTTCTGGAAGCTTGAGTGCTCTTCTAGAAATAAGCCCTAATGTAATCCCATTTACTGTAATGAAGTAAAATACTGGCTGGCCACTTTTAAAGATATCAGCCATCCTACACACTAAAGGAAGATGGAAAATATGGAAAAACAAGCTATTTAAACACCTAATTAAAGACTACATTGCCTAATATATATTCATAGATGAAGAAGGGAGGATAAATTTAATTTGTCCCAGGTATCTTGATCAGATGTTTCCTGATTTCTCAGTATAATGAAGATCAAGTAAAATTAAAAAAGATGTTGTAGGAAGAGCAAGAGAATTAGCAGCTGAGAAGCTGCATTGTGCAAGAGCAGACACTAGAAAAATACAAGGGAAGTTCAACACAGAAGATATAAGGAAAAGAAGTTTGAGGCAAAAAATGTTAAGAGAAGAAAGTTCCAACAGCTGAATAAATGAGAAAAGCTTGTTCTCCATTTCAGTTGATAGTAAATTACTGAAGCCTCATCTTAGTAAAAATTATGCTATATTTTGTGTTTACATATTTTATTATTTCTATATCTACCTGGAGAAAATAATAATAGTGTCAACACTTTGGAAAATGTTTTCACAGGAAGAGAAACATTAAGATATGAAAGGGTAAGCTTATTATTTTAAGCACATATATAGCATATAAATCTGATATTTTCTTCTAAAAATACTAATAGAAAATTAGAATTAAAAAGGAGTTTAATTATGAACTTTACATGTAGCTTCTCAGCATTTTTACTGACTCAAATAAGATGTCCAAACAACTATGCAGTTCCCTCTATTAACACGATGTACTTCTGCAGACATCAAACTGAGCACTGAACTGAACACGGCAGTGTTCCTCCATATATTTCATGCTATCTATAAAAGGAAGAGATACAGATTAATGCACTAACAATTATTTTGCCTAATACACTAATGGTATATCATTCTGAGCAACCACCCATTCACATATCACAAAGATTTTGCAAGACCACTTTGTCAAAAAATAGGATTTAACCATTAAAGAGTTGATTTTTACTGCTTACTCTTTTTGTAGAATGAGGCAAAGGTATTTAGGGGAGGACCAAGTCTTCAGGGTGCTTCTGTACTAATACATTCTCTTGAAGAAGGAGTGGTAATGATGGTTAAACAGTATAAATGGGCAATTTAGACAATCAATAATTCAGATATTTACATGGTCAAGAATTATTTGATTCCCCTGCAATATATCAAGACTTTCAAACTCTTGTCCATCCAGTAACACTTTAAATATGAGAACAACATACTTGTAGAGAATTCTTCACAGACTGCTATGAGAGACCTGCATCTATTGCTACAATAATTATCTTAACAGAATTAAAATCTGGAAACCTCTGATCTTCTTTATTTGACTTCTGATCTTGTTCCAAAAACTTGTTATAAGCATGTAAAGCAGTTTATTTCTCCTGGAATATCTTTGAAATATCATACCATTGTCTATTCAATATAATTTTGAAAAGTTAGGTACTCAGAGCACTCAATATATTTAATGATGATCATTTAATAATTTGATAATTATAACAAACACTTTCATATATGCTTCCAAATATTTTTGCGTTCTTTCAAACATGAAGCCGTAGTTTCTGAATACTGGGAATATTTCTGGTTGCAGTAAAAGAACTGTTTTGGAAACAGCTCCAGTACTTGGGTTTTTTTAGTGTTGATATAATAAACCTCAATATTAAGAGTGTACATTTATGTTAGTTTGGATTTTTTAATAACTTAGCTTCACATATTTGCAGTGTAACATGGGGTATAAAGAAACAGAAAGGAATTATAGCTCCTACAACAAATTTTCATATCATTACAAACTTATCAAGGGGCCAAAAGGAAGTTAAAAGTTTTATAAAAATGTGCAAGCTTATCTGCATGGTGACATGCTTAGTAGTAAGCAAAACATTTTCAAAGCATTATGATGTGTCTTTCTTAAATGACAATTTTCCAACCTTTTCTCAGACACTGCTAAAAGAGTTCCCTTAACAGTGTACTCTGCAATGCTGCAGTGTCAGTGGTTCAATATAAAATAATAAAGTATAACATATACGTTTGTTAACTAATTGGGCTGATATAAGTAGATTATTAAGTGAGATTTTTTTCTATTCCAATAAATACCTCTACCAAAAGGCTATCTTAATTATTAGTAAACAATATAGAATATCCCTGGGTGTTTTAGATAATTTTTCAAGGTATAAATGTCTTGTCAATTAGATCAATAGTGAAGAAAATTAACTTCTTTCCCAAAAAGCCATGCTGCTATTTCACTGAAAAGGGGACTTTTTCTTCCTGTTATATATTCCAAAACTTACAAAATATTTGTGAATATTTTCTTTAAGCTGGTCCTGCTAGCTGACATGTTCCATTAAGGAACAGAATTTATATACCTGCTTGCTCCCCTGTGCCTTCCGGGTACAGTTTGAAAACACACATAACATGTGTCTTATAATATTCCATAGATATATGTGACTTGATTTCTGAAAAAAAAAATAAAAAATACATGAAATATTTTAAATAGGACTTAATACCAAGTCAGTTTTACTGAGTAGAACTAAGGAGAACATGGCTGTTGGGTCAGGACTCCGACTACCACAAACTGTAACCTCTCTCTAAATCACAGAGGTTACTATCAAGCAAAAGGGGACTCCACAAGCTAAGGCAGATTTAGGGAATTTCATCTTTGTGTCACCTGTTCTGACAAGTCTCTTACTCTTTCACACATACCAGATGCTAAAATGAATGCTGGAATTCCTGGGGGCTAATTCCTGGGGGCTCCTCCTGCAAAGAGAAAGAATGGTTACAAACTATGTATTTGGTTTTGGTCTTTTATATTTTTAGTATGTGTTTTCAAATCTTTAGTATGTGTTTCATATGCTGGGGTAGCATCCACCTAGATGGGAACCTGTGCATAATGGACAATCACAATCATACGGAGTCAAGTCAGCTTTGGCACTGCTTTCTCACAAAGGTGTTCGTCGGTTCTGCCACAGTAAAAACCCTTGCACAGTGCTAGATCTTCTGAATCCTTGTTTCCATCTGCCACCATTGGATATTACGAAACACAGTCTTCCTCATTACTCTTCACAGAGCAAAGACCACACAGTCTTGGAGCACTGCAACTCTTAGACTAGGATTTACTACACACAATTAAAAAAAGAAAAAAAAAAAAAAAAAAGATAACCCAAGAGGGATAATTCATTTCTTCAGGGCAAATGATAGCTTTACAGGCTCTGTAAGGATACCAAATCTCTACACCTCCGACATTAGGGTAAGTATACAAATCTAGATAAAACACCTACATGCTTTCCCTTGTCTCAGTTTCCTCAACAGTTTGAAGCACTTCTTTGATCTCAGATTAGAATCCCTTAGGGTTTTTTGATCTCTGCCCCTGTAGCTCATGATTCCTGATCTGATCCCGTCTCACTTGTGTATCCAGTTTTCTGATTCTGGTACTTTCCCCTTCTTTTCTCTTAAGCATACCTTGGTCAGTGAAAGACTACTTCACATTGTCCTAATAAACTTCCAAAACTGGTAGCTGTTTCTCAGTAATCTTCCTCAGTAACTTGATGTTAAAAATTGGCAATCAATTCCAAATGTCCAGAGAATTAAGCAATCAGAGGCCTTCTTCTGAAGACAGCAGCCCACTGTCCAATATTAAAGAGGGAAAGAGAACACAAGCAGACCCCAGTCAAAGCAACTTCATTTTGTGTCCAAGTTGCAAGCCTTCTGTATCTTATTCAGTGTATAGAAGTGATTATTCAAACAGCCATGGGCAGATATTTGAATTGGGAAATACATTAAATTTGTGTGATTTTGAAGAGTTCATTTTCTTGATAAAAAGTTGCAAATTGCTAGGAATACCAAAGTATGCTTTGTTTTTTTTCAGACAAAATTGTATTTCTACCACAACCAAGTTCCAATGAAATGCTCTAAAATTGGGAGGTTTAGTTACATACACTTTGTTTGACAAAGTTGTAAACTTATTTTTAAATATATAGACAAGCATATAACGTTAAGGAACTGAATCATCTTTGATGTGAAGCACAGCAAACTTTTTGGGACACTGGGGAGCAATTCTAAGGAAATGGAGGGAAAATGAGTAAAAAAGAGCTACATTTATAACACTTGCAGAATAGTGGGTTTGGGAAACCTGGTGAGATGTAAGATTCATTATTTAATAAGTAGGATTAAAATTTTGAAGAGTATTCAGAGCAGGAATGGTAAGCTTATTCCTGATGCTCAAAAATATGATGAGCTGATAATACTACTCATTCATAGGAGAATTCAAATGGCAAAAATAGTAAGCTTTGAGAATAACATAAAAAATATTTTTAACAGATTTATGTAAGACCAAGAGGCAACTGCAGTGATAGCAGCAGGATAAGAGTCAGGCAGTTAGGTACATTAAGATAATGGAAATAAATAATAGAAAAAAAATCACTATGTTTCCTATAAAGTTTGTATCTAGTTGTGTAGGAGAGTTCTTTAACTAAAAATATTTCTGAATCTAAAAGCACAAGTATTGCCAACAGGTACAGAGAAAAATTAATGAAAAAGGGCTTAGAAAGAACACAAACATCTACCTATGGTTATTTTATTTTAAATTTAAGTAAGCACACTAAAAAAGAGACAAAATCAGCATTAGCAATGACAGAATAGAGATTAAAGAACAATAGAAAAGGAATTTGGGGATATGCTCATACTGAACTAGAAGGGAAAACTGGGAAGAGGGAATTTAGCCCTTTTTTGGTTGATCTGAGGTTTTTTCTCCACCCCCCCCCACCCCCCCCCAATCCTTAAAACACTTTAATGATTTTTCCTTACATGAGGTCAATTTTGAAATGAAAATCACTGTTTAGCATAGATATATAGGTTTTCCATCTAGATTTCACATCAGACATGTGTTTTCTCTTGCTGTGCATTAGATTTAGATGTTATTTGGTTTTCCTTATGAGGTCAAAATAGGTATAATGCACAATTTCTTTGCTGAGCAAGTTTGGGCTAACATGAAAACTGGTATAATTGCCACAATAATTGAGAATTTTTTAAATGAAGTTCCTAATACTGAGGAAGCAGGAAGAATTTCCTCACATTTTTACTTGCTGATGGCTGCAGTTGTTAGCAGCAGATGCTCCCATACTAAGGCTAATAATGGAATACCTATTGGAGCAGATGGAAGAAGCATTATTGCTGGCACAGCATAAAATAATTTAAATGCACAGGTTTGAAAAATGCTTTCTGAAGGAGTTTGCAAAATGTATTGGCAGACATGCAGCTAATGGTATCTGAGATAAGTAAGGGCACTGCTCGGTGGGAATGTAGTGACACTACTGTGTATGTGTGGGAATATAGACACAGGACTATTGGCAAAGAGAAGTATTTTAATGTCCTTTGATCAAAATGAAAAAGAAAAGCAGCTAAATAAATTTTGAATTTAAAATACTAATAAAACTAAAGTGTAACAAAGATGTGGGGTGAGAATTCACTGTACTATGGAACAGATTACCTTGTTATCCATAATCATAAGCAACTGTTCATTACTTTGCCAGTCTGAACTCTTAATTTGGTTGAAAGAGTCTGAGATTTTGCATTTATACCCTGGAGAGGTAATTTTCTCTCCAGGATGCCCAAAAAGTTTTGGCAGTTGTTAGTGCTTTTCCTGCCCCTCCAGAAAATGAGTGAGTTGATGAGGACTGATAAGAGGAACTATTTGCTGTTCCCTTGAGTACTGACTGGACTAAAAGCTAGTTGTTTTCCTGGAAGGTGGAGGAAGGTGAACCATGTTATGGTATCAGTCTTTCCCACAACTATCTTATTGGACCTCAAGAAGCAAAGTCGTTTTGACTTCACACCCAGGCCAGAAACAGCAAGCCTCTTTTAAAGTGACAAACTGTCCCCAAATACAGCAGTCATTTCTTTTCAAGCCTCTCTTGAATTCTGTGCAATCCATGTATTTCTTCTCTACCGACAAAAAAAATATACATTTGGTTTTTATTTATGAATTGTAGTTTCTTTACTGACTCATCTTAATCATAGAACACAGATTTGGCAGTTGAGATTCATAAGTGAGGCTCTCAAAGAGCACTCCTTATCTGTTCAGCCATTAATATCCTTGCTAAGTTATCTGAAGGTCAGCTGTTTTCTCATTGCTCTATTAGAAAAAATGCTGCTTACACAGAGGTGCCAACACTATTAGGAAGGCTATTCTCATTTGAAACCTTTGAAAACTGATGTCACCAAAGAAGCTTAGATCCTTTTAAACATTCAAACAATTAACAAAAAAGAGCTAACATCTGAAAACAGAATTGTTACCTAAATAAAAAAAAAAAGTAAATTAAAAATTAAAGAAAAAATAAACAAGATACATTTTGGCAAGTGAAGTTTTAGAGTACATTACTAGAAATAATTTTCAGCAATAATACTTTTAAAATAGTCCATAGGAGCATAAAAAATACTTTTTCTGCTTCTTAATGAAAGAAGCTTGGCTTGGATTGCCTTGACTAACTTTCCAATCACAGAAAAATTTTCTAAATGGCTTTCAAAAGGCCATCTGACGATTTGAAATAATTGCTAAAATCACAATTTACAATTTATTCAATTATTTCTTGCCTATAAATAGCAATTCAAATGCTAACAAAACACTTAATCATATTCCAAATTGTAAAACAATAACAATTAAACAGATATTTCTTGCATGGTATACGGTTACAGAGATTATTAGAGAAAAAGCATCTTTATAAAATGCATTTCCAAAGCTGTTCATTGGAGCTTTCAGAAAACCCGTGGACTGTGAGATATATGCATCTCCTGAATCATCAAGATAATAAACTTTTCCCCCTACCTTTTTACAAACTAGAAAGAAATTTTACAAAGAATGAGCTATGAGCTGTTAACTCCTGCAACATCTGTAGAGTTTTTCCAGGAACTCTTTTTATATTTGAAAGGCCATTATTACACCAAAAATTAATCTGAAGCCAGGTCACAGAAATATGGTTTTCCAACTTAGACCTTTGCTTCATTCTTTCTCAACACTGTTGAATTTCCCTTCGCACTGGGGATAACAATGATATTGTATGATGCTGAAAACTGTGAGATCAGTGTGGAATTTTCAAATCAGTTTTAACAAATTATGTCTTTTAAATTATTAATATCTAATGCCTTCAGTCTATAAGACTTTGCTCAAGTGAATCTACATCAATGCTCATAATTTTAGGGATAAAAATCTACAGGAAACAAGACTGGAAAGAATAAGTCCTGGACACTAATTAATGAAAATATTAATTATAATAAAATTATAATAAAAAACTTCAGTGAAGGCCTTAATGCTACCTAACAGCATAATTATCAGCAAATACCAACCAACCTTTTAAAGTAATGATTTATTTAACATCCTGAATCTGTAGTACTTAAGTCAGTTAAAAAGGACAAAAAGCTGAAAGAAATTGTTTAGCCATAAAAGAAGGATGTAAGGTACTCCAGCTCTAAAAATCACAAATCAAAAGGAGCTAATTAGGCATAGAGATGAAATACATATATTGAATAATCCAGGTGTCCAAACAGGACATATTTCTCAAAAACAAAGAATATCAAGGAATTTTGCACTACCCTGATTTCAAGGTAAGTAGTTCACTATTAGTTTCACCTCAGCTTAACATATATTGAAACACTTCAAGACACCAGCATAAATTTTGAATTAATAAATAGAAATTAAGACAAGAAGCACCATAAGACCAACAGGAGGTTGAAGAGAAAATCTTGCTCTCACAGCTACTTTTACATTGATTTTATGAGGTTCAAATGGGGAAATTAGGATTAAATGGAGATAAGGAGAAAATTGCTTTTCCTTTTCTATTTTGCAAAAAAAAGTGCCACCTTAGGTTCGTTGATACAGATTCACAAAAGCATATTGTTCTCTCATTTTATAAAAATATTTTTTCATACTATATTCCCTCTCCAAATTCACAGGATTGTGGTAGCCATCTTGCTGCTTGTGAAAAAATGCATTTGAAAACATTCCTGAAATTAGAAAATTAAAGACATGAGCAGGCAAACGAGTTATTCCAAGGTGCATCAATGTTTGAAACTTTGCCACATCAGTTTCTCTTCAGGAACTACCATATGCAATGCTCTTACCCTGAGGCACATGTAGGTAAATGATAGGGAGGTTATTCCTCTCTCATGTTTCCACAGAGTGGGAATATGCAGACTGTTGTGGAAAGGCCCTGTTGTAAATTAGTACATAGCTTCACTGGGAAAAATAAAATAAATAAAAGCCCACCCATATTCTTAGAATTGAGGCATCAAACAGCTCCTCTTAGTAGAGAAGAAAACTCAGGTAGAAAACATAATGGCTAAGGAATTAATGTCTGATACCTTGACTATTTTATCATATGGGAAACGATTGGGACACAGAACATGCAATGATCAGAAATAAATACGTAACATCATTCCATATTTCCTACAGAAGTCTTTACTTTGGTTACAAAAATTAACTAAATTATACAAATTTATTAGATCAGTGAGTCTTGCAGACTGCACAACTAATAACTCCATTACAGGTATGATAACTGGCATTTATCCAGAGTATTATTAATAAAGTCATTCAGTTTGTGAAAATAAGAACTCCAAGAGATGGAAGCATTTTAAGATTACACTATCTTCTAAAATCTTGAGCCTTATTGTTCCTCAGAAAATATACCACATTTCAGTCAGGCATAGGTTGAACCAGTGTCCTCCATATGAGGAAAGTCTTATTAAGTCATTACTTTATCTCATTTTTAATGACGTGAACAGACTGAACTTCTTGTATAGAGCAATTTTCTGATATCAGAACATTTACTTTTTTTGCTCCTATACCCTTATCAAATTTTTAGAGTATTTTTAATTTATCAAGTATGATACTCCACTGTGGGGCACAACTATAAACAGAATTTTTCTTTAACTCATTACTGCTTTTTTATATAATCTCTAGATCTAAATATATTTTTTCTCCTCTAGCAGCCATGCTGGCAAGATATTTCAGAATGACTGTCTAGCCTTTTTTTGTATATGACCAAAGAAAATTTGGACGGCAATTGAGAAGTGGAAGAGTTAGTTGGTTATTCAGAAATTTCAGAGAAGCAATACATGTATGTGTGACTGGCCAAGAAAAAAAGAGCTACCCCTTAAAATGAAAGTGCAAAGGAGGCTGGCATCAAAAGCTCAGCAGAATGAAAAACCAGTATTTCAGGACTAAATAAAAAATGACTGACAAAGTAGGAGTCCCCCATGCAGAACTTTGGCCAGGATTTGGACCTTCTTCTACATCATATTGATAACCATCAATCACTATGATGTAAGGGAAGAAAACGATAAATGGCACAGACAGGAAATATAAATAAATTAATGAGGCTAAAAAAAATATTCTTTACATTTGCTTAGAGCAAAAAAAAGGTTTCACAAAAACTATGCTGAGAGAAGATGAAAGATTAAAAAGACATTTGGAGGGGAATACACAAGTTAACATCAATGGGCTGTGCAAAAGTGAGTTGTTGGCCTTTGACCAGCTCACCATTCCAATGCTGAAAAGATCAGAACCTCAGACATCTTTCAGCAACACTTAAATGGTTTCAAGGAAAAAGGTCAGCTGGATAGATGCAAAGCAAGCACTGTTACTCTCTAACAAGGATGAAGGAAAAGTTGTGGAAAGTCAATAACAAGTTTGAACTACATGCAGTATGCTCTCTACTCTCCTAAGTTTTTTAAGCCTTTAGTCTACAAGGTTATTAAGCTTTCCAACACAATATCCAGTCAAAGGTGAAAAGAAGTTTTATTCTGAATAATAAACAAAAAATTAGACAATCTGTAAAATAATTAACATATTCCCATTTGACCTCCCACCTTACAGAAAGCCTATTATTGCCCAGAAGGTGGATTTATGTGTTTAACTCTTTATTTTCATGAGGAAGACTGATAGCAGACCCTTCCTTGCTTAGATTGCTACGTACTGAAAGAAAAGTTCAAAAGGTAAGACAACTATGCAAATTATACTCTTCAAATACCAGAGATATTTTCACTTTAGGTTTGCTGTAAAAATACCTTTGATCTGCTGCATTAACATCACGCTAAACACAAGTTGAGACATACTGTAGAATTTATGTGAATAAATCTACAATGAAGTCCCTAGGTTTAGTTTAACAAATTTCCACCAAAGGAGAATTTTCAGTGTTAGACTTGCTATAAAACAGATTAATTAAATTTTAATAATGTGTTATTAGCACAGGTAGATTTTCTATAAACCATCATGTTGACAGTCTTCTGAAAGCCATTGTACATTGCTCAAAACTTTTCTACACCTATTTGAGTAGTGATTTCTCTACATTTAATTACACTCCCTTCATGAATTCAGGACAGTCTCTAGCCTCAGTAGGTATGGGATGATCTCAGATAAGAACTTGGCAATGTACTTTTGTACATTTATTTCCACAGTAGCTACACAGAAATATAATTTTCTACACTTATGAGAGTCTGGAAGTCCCTAATGTATTTAAAAATTGATCAGGTAATTTTTTCTCTCCATCTAAAAACATTGGACACAGGGATAGGCATTTAGTGAAAGGAAACCCACTAAAATGAATGGGAAATCTCATTTTATAAAAACAATAAGGAGATGTTTTCCAGATTGCTACTACAATTAATTTCATTTCATTCTAAACCAAAACTTTTAATAAATTATTTAATTATCAATGTCAGTGTTTTCTATACAGCATTGGTTTGGTTTTGGGGTTCTATTTTTTTAGGTCTTTAGGTACCTGCATGGAAATATCTTAAGGTAAAGGGAGATACAAAAAAAAAACCAAAAAAAACCCATGAAAACACATATCAGATGTTTTTAAATTTTTTTCCTGCAGAAGATTTCCAATCTGTGGAATTTGAATATAAAGATGAAGTGGGGGCTGAACCAGTGTTTTGCTTTTAAACAAAAGTGTATGTTTCCTGTTTCCTCTTCAAAATCAAATTACCAATAGGCAGAAAATGCAATTCACTGAACATCTGTTGTTCTTCTCTTAGATCAAATTGTTTAAATAGAGAAAGTTATTCTGTATGTGTCAAAGCAGGGGGAGCAGATGTTGATCAGCTTTTCAACAAGGATATATTTTAAGATGGGCAACTGTTGTTGCCCCGTTCTCCCTTGTGTGTTACGTTCAATATGAAAACAGATTATTTTCTAGACTCATCCTTGTGCCAAATTTTGGTTATATTTAGTTTTAAAACACTGGCTAGGACTTTCCACTTCAGAGATTCTTTGCTTCAGGACAGTGCCAGTCTCCATACTCAGTAGTTATTCATTCAACACATTTTAAACCAAACATAATGAAATTATACTTTATGTATACTCATTTGCAAGTATGAAAAAAACCCTAATATTGTAGGCCTGTTTCTTCTTCTTAAAAGAGCTTAAACTGAAGGTATTTACATTGCTGACCTTTAAATACTTAACCCTAAATACCTAATTTTAGAGGCTAATTTTCCTGAATTATTTGTCTAGTTGGCCAAAAGGCTCGTAGATGGAAGCTTTACTGTAAAGACTCCTAACCTAATCCAGTCAAAGGGCCCACTTTGGGGAGATCACTGGAGTCCAGTCACATCATGGAAGATGTAGAGAATGGAACTCCAAGCTAACATCTTTTATCTACAGTGTCCACTGTGACATGAGAAAGCAGCTGAATGTATGAGTTCCAAGGTTATTCTGTCTTCAAGCCTCTCTTATTGTTCATATTTGGAGTGTTCTGATTTAGTTTCTTCCTAGCAGAAGGAGAACAATCTACTTTCCATCGTGATAATATTCCTTGGCATAGTAGTAGACAACACATTATTTTAGTGCATTAATATTTATGTTTGAGGGTCTTATTTAAAGTATATGTTTGTAAACGCTGTCCAGACTTGCATCCAGAAAATATTTTTAATTTAAATTCCAGTTATTTCTTTGAATATAAACAGTCTTCTTTCTACAATGTACATAAACTGCATAAATAAAAGACCTTTTTCACCTCTGATATTTCTTGTTTTAATACATTTCTCATCATTATGAAGAAAATTAATATGGCTTACCATATGTTAGCTGCTAGCTGTAGGCTAAGAAATGCCCTCATGTCCTATAGAGACATATTTTCAAAAAATGTAATGGAGAACCCTGCAAGTTTAGACTGAGATTCACAGCGTTCATGATTGACCTTTTCATCTGAAAACCAGATCTGTCTTTGTTTAATATCACAAATGAGGCCCTGATCTTTCTTTACATTGCCTTCATCCAATTCACAAAATTATACTTCTGATTTTAATGATGGGCTTGTTCTCATCAAATAAGCAAAGGAATCAAATAATCAAAGAGTGAGTTAAAAATTAAAACAGGGCTTCTGCAAGTCATGATACAGACTGTGATGAATTAAACAAGAGAGATGAAGCTTTAGCTTTCTATCATACTTCTATGAAATTTAAGCTACAAGTCTTGAGTTTTGGTCAGTTATTAAAGCAAAAGAAGCCGAAAAAAAGTTGTTTCCAAATAAAAATGCCTTTTATTTTATGTACTCCTTACTCCAGATTGTATTTACAGGGGCTAATAAATGCTGCTCTGTTTAAATATTTTCTGCTTGGGTAAATGTTAGATACATGATAACAGTAATAGTCTAGCATCAAAAGTATACATTAAATAAACACAGATTTTATTTTCAAACACATAAAAATACTTCCAATGTTTTTTTCCGCATTAGGTATTTAATCTTCTTTGGTTTAGCTAATTGTAGATGTCCACAGGCTTATACAGGCTTACTGACTTCTTTCCTTAACAAAGGTTCTGTAAGAACTTGTTTAAAAAGGGTGTTGATATTATATACTTAAAAGCTTTTACTCATTTAATAATCCTGAACATGACAGCCAGCTTTGGTTATGCAAACAAAACTCAGAGCTTTGTTTCATAATGTTTTCTTCTGATTATTTTTGATAGTAAAAAATAACTGCTTCCCAATTTCTCTACACTTTATTTTATGTGTTTCAATACTAAAAGATACTGTTACCCTTTTGCCTCTTTTCATCTTGCTGTCACAAAAGGATTTGGATTTTCTGGAAGGAGTCAGTATTCTTATCTGTTCCCTGGTAATACTTTTTTTGCACTGTGCAAATAAAATAATGCTAAAATAAGGACAAAAGTTATGTATTTCTTTGCATTTTATTTAGAATAGGACAATAGCTGTCAAAGAAGGGCAAGGAAATCCAAAGTATCTTCTAATTCAGTTCACTGTTTAAAGGACAAACCAACTATCCTTAAAAACATTCTTGATGTATGTTCTTCTAAATTATTTTGGGGAATTTTCAATGACATAAATTTTCCCTTTGCTAGTCAACGTTCCAGTTGTCTAGGATTTATAAAAATTAATATTCTCCTGCTCCCTGTCTTTCTGCTCTTTAATTCTCACCCACTTGATCTCTGGAACTGAGTAAGGACTGTGATCTCTTTGTAGAGGAGGTGCAGATGAAATAAGGAATATTACTTCTTTTTTAGAAAACCAAAGGCATAAACTCCAAACTGATTTTATGCTTCTACTTGCAGCCATGCTCAAGGCCAAAACCTTGCTCAATGCCAACTTGCTCAATTGCTAACTTCGAAGAGGAGGTGACTGCGTCCCTCTGTCCCAGTGTGCTTCTGGGACTGTTTGCTAATACTGTCATAGGCTTTAGATTTTATAGGAAGTATTTGTTCCAAATAAAATGTCTTGAAGTGTAAATGAAATGAAAATAATAATGAAAATAAATAACATATCAAGATCTCAAAGTCTTCTTTTACTGACTGCACTGCTTGAACACTGAGGATATTTCAGATTATCATACTATTTTCCTCTTTGTGTCTTCTATGACCATATTACAAGTATTCAAATGTCCCCTACTTCTTCTGTTTACCAATTTGCCTTGTTAACATTGATGATGTGGTCCTATTTGAAAGCACTAGTCTTATTTTAATACAATTTAGCTAATGTGTGCACAAAGGCATTCTTTGCCTCTGCTCCTTCTTTAGAATTTCACTCTTGATTGAAGAAATCAAAGCCTTTCCCAGTACCATAATCAAAGAAGTCAGACATTCATGTTCTAGGTTGTCCTTGTCTTCTCCTGAGCCTCTTTAATCTGTCACCATGGATGGTGATTAGTAAACGATGAGCAGTCCCCAGTTGGTCCCTGTAGAGAAGCTAGTTCACCTTCTGAGGTTGTTCAGCAACGCCCCTTCTAGCCAATTTACCCTTGTTACTGCTTTGCCATCGTTTACACTTGGCTAATTATGCCAAATACTGTTGAATGCTTTCCAATCTAACTTGTGTTATTGGTATTTTTACCCCCGCTTCCTGAGAGATTGAGTAGGAGGCATGCCAGACAGCTTTCTCTTTCCAGCTTTCATTGATAGAAACATTTTGCTGTAGTGTCCAAAAGCAGATAAAAGACAAGGATTGAAATGGCTGAGCAGAAAGGGGCAGGAAGCACTCGGACTCTTCGTATGGATGAGGTATTCATGCTAAGAAAATCTTTGTCATCACTGGTTGTGATGATAATCATGATCTTTGACTTTTTTTTATCTCTGAAGACTTTTCTTTACATTCTTTCCCAAAGCTTCCTTACTGCTCATGGTTTCTCTTCCATTGTCTATTAAATATAATATATCTGTTAATCTGTTAAATGTTGAGTTCTTTTGTGCTTTCAGCAAGTCTTGTTCTTTTGCAAGGTACTACCAGAAACCAAAACCAGTGATAACAGGACAGCCAGTTACACCATGTTGTTCTCAGCCGCAAGTAGGAGGCCTGACAGTACCAATCACACACACTCTCTTCAATATCATTTTGTCCTCAGCTTCTAAAAGAGGGTAAAGAGGGTACATTTAGATTAGATATTAGGAAGAAATTCTTTACTGTGAGGGTGGTGGGGCACTGGAATTGGTTGCCCCAGAGAAGTTGTGGATGCCCCACTCCTGCAAGTGTTCAAGGCCACGTTGGACGGGACCTTGGGTAAGCTGACCTAAGTGGAAGTACCATGCTCATGTCAGGGACTTATGTTCTTTAAGGCCCCATCCAACTCAAACCTATGATTCTATCATTCTACCTTTGCAACACAAATAAAACTTTCTTACACTATTCCAGGAAATATAAGAATGCTAATATTACTTTAGTTTTTCATTCCTCAATAAAGGATTGTTTTCTTCATTGCCAGAATTCCAGAAGTCCTTACCTCTAGCTGACAAGAAACAAGTGAATGAAAGGCATTCTGTTCAACATGCAGTCATAAAGGGAGAAAATGGTGAATTAAATTTCAAGGGAACTCTTGCATCTATAAAATCACACCTTTTGAATAGTACCTTTGTCAGTTTAGGTATTAAAATTATTAACCAAATTTATTAGTTCAACTGAAACCAATGCTCTATTAAAAATCTTGTTCTTTTACTGCACAGTGGCTTCAATTACCTTTGAGGAGACAGTTTTATTTCTTCTTGAATGCACAGAGTTTTGTTCAAATCTTCATCTCTGAAATTCTTTAACAAGTAGGTGTCAAAGTACCTTGACACCTACTTTGCTCAAGACACTCTAAACACAAGCCTGTGTTTTCCCTGTGGGTGTGACCTTTTTATGCCTATTCTAAATTCTGTATTGAATAAAATTCGAGCTGCTGCTTCTCAGCATCAAAGGTTTTATTCTCTCTGCTAATCTAGTATCCTGAAAGTTATTCAGCCATCTCTCAAGACACCTTTTGCTCTTCAGGAAATGCTACATTTTATTAGATGTCTTTCCATTTTCTACAGTTCCACGTAAAAAAAATGCATTTTTAAAAATGTATTTAATTCATCACAACACTCCAATATTCATTTATCCTTAACACTTCTCATGATATCTTTAAGGAAGTGAAGAGCTCCAAAGTGGTGAAAGGATAGTCATGTGATATTTTTCCATGAATCTACATAAAAAGTATCATCTATTGTCTGAATTCTCTTTAATTTTGTGTATTACATCCTTCTCAGTCTTTTGAGATTTCTGCAAATACCATTTACTGCAATATCAGCAATATATAAAATAAATTACAAAAATCCTATGTTATAAAAATTTAGAAATTTCCACACAATTCAAAATAATTGGTTAGTATAAAGTCCTGAGTAAGGGTATAAACATGAGCAGAATATCTCAAGAAACAGACCATTACACATTCTGACAATCAATATCGTCTTGTATTACTATCAAATCTTCTGATATAAAATGTCAATTGTACCAGGTTTATTAGAACTATCAGAATCTAATCCAAAAGCAAATAACTACAATAAATTTGGAGAAGAAAATACAGAGACAAAATACTTGTTGAGATGTGTTGTATGACTGAAAGATGCCATGTTCAATAAATTAAATGTGAGAGATTTGGCAGCAAAAATACTGGCACCATCTAAAGCAGAGAGAAGAATTGTCACACTACAAGGAATTATCCTCTATTAGTTTGGAGACACATGGTGACACTACATGTGTAATAAAATGTGTGTCAAAAAATAAAAACATGGACAGACTAGCAACTGTTCAGAGAACCACAAATTTTTTAAGTGCTTAATGAAGAGAGACTTACAAGAAGAAATTAACAGAGCTTTTATTTTTTCTTTATTAAGATATGGTTAGAGAAAAAATTATTATTCACAGTTGTTATTTATTTCTAAATGCTTAGAAACAAAACCTCAGCTCAAATAAATCTGTGCAGCTTATTTGAGAACACAGTAGTTATGTTGATATGTTATCCACTTACTTAGTGGAGGGTAAGACATTAATTAAAGCAGCAAAATATATGTTGATATGGGGATTAAGGAAGATAACTTTAGTAGAATATAATGAATAAAACCCAAACTGTAAAGAATCATTACATTTTAGAGCATATTCACAAAAGAATTTGACCAACTGAGACTGCTATAATTAAGAAAGTGAAAAGCATCATAAATTACAATTCTTAATGGCACACATGAAAACCAGCACAATGTGACTGTGATTATTTGTTTCCCTGTTTCAAATTTCTGGGGGCAAAAAAAAGACTAAATTATAAGATTTTGAGGCTGTGATATGTTGTTCTTACTTTTATACACATTTATATACAGCAGTAGGCAACACAGATTCATAGTCTCTGAAATCATTATTCAGACATTTATACAAACAAAACCAAATGATAGTTTAGAAAACTACAGCAAAAATATTTTAAAGCCCTGCTAGACAGTCTTGTCTGATACCTGTAAGAAGTGTTCTGCAGCAGTACTGTTGTTCACAACAATCTTAATTCTGGCATGTGCTAAAAGGAGGGCACTCTCTCTGTGTCATAGTCATGTCATTTAGGAATTTTTATTATGTTCTCTTTTATATGGTGCCATTCCATTTGGCAGACTCACAAGTTTTTCAACTCATTCACTTTCTTACTTCTCAGCCCTTGTAAATATATAACTGTTCCCTAAGAAATGGAAGACGTAAGAGGAGAGACTGAGTAGGTACCTCTATGCTGCTGCATTAGCACAAGCTCCCTGCTCACATTTGAGTTCAAATTCTACCATTCTGCACACTGCTTATGCACTGAATCAAACCATGTTAGCTGACCAGCTCAAGTTCTTGGTGAAGTATTCGCATTTTTGCAAACCTCTAAGTGAGTAAACAATGGAAAACTGAAAGCAGGCCCTATGGACTATTGAGGCATTTGAGTGTGTCCAGAGAAGCAAACAAAGACAGTGAATGGGCTGGAACATAAATCCTATGAGGGGCAGCTGAAAGAGCTGGATTTGTTGAGCCTGGAGAAATGCAGGCTAAGGGAAATTTTGTCATTCTCTACAGTTGCACAAAAGGAAGTCATACAGCTACCTAAAAGAAAGTTGTAGCAAGGTGAGGGGTTGGCCTCTTCTCCCAGGCAACTAGTTATCACTAGAACAAAGGATAACAGCCTCAAGTTTTGCCAAGAGAGATTCAGGCTGGACATTAGGAAAAAGTTCTTTGCTGAAACACAGATTAAGCATTGGAATAGGAAAGTGGTGGAGTCACCATCCCTGGAAGTATTAAAAAAATGAGTAGACATGGAACTTCGTGATGTGGTTTAGGGGGCATAGTGGATCTCAGTCAAAGGTTGGACTTAATGATCTTCAAGGTCCTTTCCAACCTTAATGATTCTATGATAAGTCTGACACTAGGACAGGTTGAGATGTACAGCTGCAACTGGGGGAGCGTAGCTCACAGAGATGGGAATGACTGAGAACCTAGGAGAGCGACAACTCTCAAAGCAGTGGGGACAAGACAAGATGTGGTGGGGACTAGGAAGGTAATCTGAGGACGTGAAGAAGGATTGATGAGGTAGAATGTGGAGTCTACCTAATCTGGAGAGAGAAAGACTGTAAACAGAAGACAGTTGAAAGGAAGAGATATGTAGATTGGAAGAAACCCAGAAAGAAGTAGAGTTTTCTGTGCCAGAAAAATGGAACTGGGAAGAGAATCAAGGGTGGGAAAGAGATAGGAATGGTTCTGGCTTCAAGTTAGAGAACACACAAAAAAAGAAAAGAGAACAGGCTTTGAATGAATGGGCAAAAACATATGTATTCACAAGAGATATCTTTTCTGAAAGACTTCAGTGGAGCTGGCATGGCCTGAGTTTCACTCAACTTAATCCTGGTAGTGTTTGGAATGATAATATTCAGGTTTAATCTTGCAAGTTTCCTATATTCAGATTTTCTAAAAGTCAATAACAAATCAGACGTATAACTCTCTGTTTGTTATTAATAAATGACTGTATCATGAAGTTCTTTTAAAAAATCTATTTAATATGTTTAAACAGAAACCATAAAAACAGAATGTTGCACAATCTGGTTTGCTATACTCTTGGCCAGAGTTAAGTAAAATCTCATAATGAAGTGGCTCAGTTCTAGCAACAGAACTCTGGTGGCTACACAGTAAATGCTAGTATGCATCTTAAAGGTTTCCTTTAGTTCTGTTGCAAAATGCATGACTCTATGTGAACAGCATGGTAACAGTGGTAGAACTAAATATTGTTTTAATCTCTCAGATGGTCAAAGGAGAGTCATAACTGCTTTTACAGTTTTCTGACCCTGAAGTCATATCCAGGGTGGAACAGCCAAGGATGATTATATTATTCATTACACTTCTAATAGGTGTAACTTCCTCCTCTTCTCCAATATAGAAAGGTTATATATAATATTTTTGTCATTATTGTCTTAGGAGGAAGGAAATGAAGTAATTCCCTACACTGACAACATCAGGAATCTTAATCTAGCCTTTTTAAAAGAAAGTTAAGGACAGGAGCTGTTAAAACTCACCTCTTATATCTCCACATGAAAGGAAAGACTGCTTTTGTTCCTATCTAATCATAAAGGTGGATATGTGGCTTTAAAATTATGATTATGATCTTAAAAAATAAATTGTTGAACTGGCATCATGCTTCAAATTTTGTGTGTGTGTGTTGTATCTGTTCAGTTTACAAATAATAAATGTTCTTGTAATTCTGCCAAACCTGCATACTCATTCTGAAATGTCACACTGTGGGCTTTCTCATGTGTATATCAAAGACCTGGCACAAAAGTGACATGAAGTTAGTAGGAATATATGCATTGAAATATATTCAACAGGCTTAAGACTAGCCTTAGAGATTCCAGTGACAAAATTTTTATCTAAATACCAGTAATTTCAGTGATGTATATAGGTTTAAACAATCCCAGACTTTCACACTGTAATATGAATTAACTTTTTTTTGTCACATTAGAGAAGATAAATATCAAATATGAGTATGGTCATTTCCCTGATCCAATTAGATCTCAATGAGCTGTCCAAGTGTCCAGAAAAAACACAGAAAAATAGTCTGACATACAAAACAGATGGCAGTGTGCTGATATGACCCATGAGCTAGCTAGTAAACAAGAATCAGAACATACCTAGCCAAGACACAAGATGCAGTGAAAACCACTGTACTTTGTATGTCAGAGATTTAAATCCCCTGAGCATTGTGCCAGAATGATGCCATTATCTTCAGAGCTGCCTTGGCTGTCCTCACACAACACTACAGCCTGGGGTGCCATCCAATCCATAGTCCCTGTGTAGAAGTGCTTATAATCGTAGAAAAACTACATGTGGAGGGCAAAGAAAATGAAAAAAATGTTAATATATGTGATTTTATATTCGAATTTTCATCACTGAATTTACAAACTAGATACTTAACTTGTGGAAGCAACACTTATTAAAAACACATTTAAAAAAACAGCTTTGACATTGAAATAAGCATTAGTTTCTAATATGTGGAAATCAGATGCAGAGAGTAAGTGTGCTGTTTTCACAGTCTAATTTTAATTACAAATCTCTCTAACACCAGTTTCCAGGACTCTGTATTACCAATACAATTACCAATATCCTAAAGATGATTAGGAAAAAACCATAACTATTGTCAGTGTAATTCTGTGGTAACATTAGGGAATCCATAACCGAAATTTTAGAACAAGCTTTTATCCTTAATCAGAAAACAACCTCTCAATGAACACTTTGTAGTGTTACATCTCATTAATTAAATTCACAGCATCATTTATTGTTAATTACATTTTCAATATTTTCCATCTTTCTCAGTCTGTGATGACATCACAGATAGAGATGGGTTCTTAGTTATGACATCATCAACCTAAAAATCTAACTCAGCTCAGTAGCAAGATTGCTCATACAATTAACAGCCTGCAAAATTACTTTTCACAAGGACTAAGCCCTTCTATTTCAGGCCTTTTTCTCTTCCAGCCATATCAGGAGTCCCACTTCCAATCTACCAGGCTCCTACCTCTCAGGTCTGCACCAAGCTCTATGCACTAGTGCTCCAGTCCCCTTCCTCTCCAGCTGCTTCCTTAAAATCCCCATGCCACTTTCTTTCTTTTCAGAGGAATGAGGCAAAGAAATTCCTTCTGAGGTTAGCAGGATTAATGCAAAAACATAAGAAAAAAAATTTCCTTTTTCGAGCTGATTGAAATTTAAGAAAACTTGTTGTTTGTTACAATTTAGAATTCATGGGTGTTTTTTAAAAAATATTGTGTCTTCTATTGTCAGTTTTGTCCCGCTTCCAAAATAAAATTAATTGGATCCTGTTAGAATATTTGAGGCATTATAATGCATTTCCCCATTAGTTTCCTTCTTTTAATACCCTCTGACTCCTTGCATTTCAATCATAAAAGAAGTACCAGGAAGGTAGCTTAGTTGAAAACGAAAAAGTTTTTAATTTCTGGCATTACATTGCAAACTAACATTGTAGAAGATTACACTACTTTTGGGGTAAACCATCAAGCTAATCAAACGAAAATATTTGAAACATTTCCTATAGACATCTTGATGGCAAACTGGTCTCTAATGTGAATTTCCAATTCTAAAAACAACAGGCTAAAGCAAGCTGGTTTATTATATATAAAAAAAAGAGAAGAAAGGAAGATATCAGTAAATTAAATATTCATATTCTCTCTTCACCACATATGAAGATCCAATCCAAAATATTTGGGAGTGGTAGCAGCCAAAACCAATAAATTATCCAGATACACATGCTATGAACCAGATGCTAATTATCTCATACACAGGTTTATTATTTAACAGCTCCATACCCCAACCAGGGACACTGTACAGCCAACAGTGTTTTTAATTCAATCAGTTCATGTCTTCTTCAATCATTAGAGTGTCATTCAGCTGAAGTCCCATTCATCAAGAAAGACAGAGGAATCATCCACTAAGAGCAGGGCAACATACACTAATGCTTCTTCATGTGAGGGGATAGTGGAAAGGAATTTTTCTTGCAAACTCTTCTCTCAAACATGATGTGTTGTTGATAAGTAGCTGCAGCTGCAATGGGCTCTGATCAAATACAGCCCAGCCACTGAAATTTGGAACATAAAAGAATTAACAATTTTTATTTTTAATATAAAAAGGGAAGGGACAGATTCAATAGGCAATAAATTGAAATAATACTTAGAGGACTGTCATATGCAATTGCAAAGATAGTGCATGACGTGAAATAAGAGAGATCTGATATCTACTCTCTGAGTTTTGAATTTTAGTAAACAGCCTCCATTTTATGAAGTACATTGTGGGATAGTTTCTGTGGTAAATAGGGAGTTAGCCTCCTCTGTGACAAAAAGACATAAGTTCCAGACTTGGCAGCTAAATACATCACATCCTGGACAAAAATGTGAGGATTTCATAATCATCTGAATTGCACAACTTCTGGTGTGCAATTTTCTCATAGTTTGACCTTTCATTGAAAGAAAATGTTCTTATTTTTTCTTTCCTAAAAATACAACATGTAGTGTAAACCAGGGTAGTGCCAATCCCTTCACCCAGATTTATTCTAAAATATCTTCTGCCAATTGTAATTACAGGGAAAATAACTGTAGTGTCTCACTGAATATAGCAGTTCTCAAGGTTGTGAGAGAATGTAGAAATTGGCAAAAATTACAGTTTTATTAAGCAAGCAGGAAAAACTGTAATTGAGAGTAAGGTATTTTGAAAACTCTCGTTCAGTCCTCTCCTCTTCTTGTAAAAAAAATAAAAATATCTCTCCACACTTCAAAAATACAATTTCCTACTGCAGTCACTGCAACAAATCAGATATTTTTTGTTTTTTCAGGTTCTTTTCCTTTGTAGTGGCTGCCATTAAGTATGGATAGATGGTGCCTTGGAAGACAGCAGTTAACAATTTCAAAATAAACGTCCATTGTCACAAAGCTCTAGCTAACAGTGAAGTAAAGGTTGTATATGTTGGATACATAACTTCAGAAACTTCTGCTTTTACTGTTTCCTCCTCTGAGTTTACCACCAGTTCCCATGATTTTCTAACTCCATCATGATCTGAAAGCCAGCCCAGCATAAAATTAATCCCTTTAAATAAAAACCCCCAAATTTTTGAACTAAGCATTTTTTTGTTGTTGTTTTGTGGAATCAGATGACTGCAAATGCTGACTTGAAATGCAGTTTGGAGCTGGAGTGGGCAAATAGAATCCCGGTAATGCCAGTGTAGATTAGCTTAAAAATTATGTTACAACCTTATACTCCTGCTTGAGGTCCTCCAAATTAAATGGCTAATACAGTTTAATTTAAATACTCTATCATTTGTTCATTCCTGGGGCTATACAGGGCTACTTAAGCAAGGAGTCCAACTGGGCTGAAGAATGTGTTAAAAATACGCAAGTATGGTTTAGATTAGCTGAAGAAAAAACTTCTTAGATATAGTAGCACTAGAAAAGCATTAACTTTGTGGATCTTATTTTATTTGGAATACAAAGGACTGTGGATGTCCAGGAGCCTGCCACCAGGGCAGTCATGCCCTGGCCCGAGAGGGACAAAGGCAAATGGGCAGACACTCCATTCGGACAGAGTGAGAAAAGGCCTCCCTCCCATGGATGCAGATGCATGTAAATTGTTCTCAAGGTTCGATGTTCTATTGGTTCACCAAATTGATGTAATCCCCATTCCGCTCCCATTTCCCATTTATGGTTAATCCCCAGAACGTCCTCCCTTTCCCTGATTCTTATTGGCCCCAGTTTGCTGCATTGCCCCACCCCTGTTACCCTATTGGTTTCCCCGGTCCCCAGCCACTCCTTTGCACCATTTTCCCTTGTTCCAATTGGACCTTGACCCTCCACTCCACCCCTGTCACCCTGTATTTAATGCCCTCAGATTGTTTTTGTCTCTGTCCCTGGGCCCTTTTGGAGATTAAACCTTTTGGGATATCCAAAGAAGGACCCATCCCTTGCTCCTTTGTCTTTGACAGTTGGTTCTATTGGTGGTGTGCTCCAGGCCCTGGAAGTGCAGGGGCACATTCAGGGATTCATTGTGGCACACACCGCAATAAAAGATGAAGCTGTGCAGTTTACTTTTTAAAGAAAAATAGTAGTTATTAATTATGTAAGAAACAGCAAGAAAACAAGCTGATGTACTCTGTACCATATGTTTAATGACCAGTGAATCTCATCCCATATTGATAAAAACAGTCAGGGGTGGTCAGCACTACTAACACAACTGTTTTTTGGTTCATTGGAGACCATGGTGAAACTTGCTGTTCTGAGGGATACCACAGTGCTTGCTAGAGTAAACTCAGCAGGTTATTTCAAGTCAGTTATGGAAGACAAGAGAAGATCCATAAAGTGAGGGTAAAGGTAGATTTGATCAGTCCATTTGAAATACATACACTCTTTTCATGTACTTTGAACATATGCTGTTAAATTTAAATTATATTAGTGGGATTGAATGCAGTGAAACAAAAGGGCTATAACTGTATTTTTAAGAGTCTCATGAAGATTCCTCCAGGTTAAGTGAATCTCTAGGGTCCAAGCAGCCTGTTCTGCTATTCTGACATTTATTAGCATATGACTGTGCCAAGACCTAGGCAGGATGCTTCTGCAACAGAGTTTAACCAGATATACTAAAACATTTTAAAAGTAATTGCCTGTATTCTCCACTTACGCTCTTAAACACATGCTGATGCAATAGATTGCATTACACAGAATTGTTTAGCCTGTTTCTAGCCTGGAGCTTAAAGGGAAGTTTGAGTCCAAAATGAAGAATTCTAGGAAAACTTATAGAAGAAATAATTATACTTAGGAAACACGAAAAAAACTTGATGTGTTTTTCCCCTCTGGAGGTATGTTCTATTTCAATTTATCTCAGCTATATTCATCATGATTTAATGACAAATAACAACTCTATGAAAGTGACCACAATATGCTTTAAAGCATTGGCAGCAACAACAAAACAAAACAAAGTGGAAAAATAATAATGATTGCAGTCAGTTTCAAAAGAATTACCTAAAAAGCTGACTAAAAGAGTTAAATCCCTGCCAGCAGAATGAGGACAATTTAGAGACTACACTGAAGGTAAAAAGGATATGCATACTTCCTGTCATGAAAGATTTGAGAAAAGCTAAAGGAAGCCAGCATGGCTAAACAACAGTACAAGAAAGATTAGCAAATGCAAGAAGACAAGTTTGAAGATACTGAAGTGGTGTCTAAATATGGAAACTAGACAGGATGAAACTTTGTCAGGTTAAATATAAAAGCCAGAGTAAGACAAACCAGAAGACCACTGGAAAAAAAAATTGCAAAAATCAACAATAAATATTTTTTCAAATATACCAGGCACAGGAAATCTGTCAGAGAGTCCAAAGAGCCAGCAGATATTCAAAGGATAAAAGAAGCACTGAGGGAAGACAGGGCCATAAAAAAAAAAGAAACTAAATCGAACCTTAATTTTATTTTTTTTTTTGTTTACTGTGGATGCACATGAAAAGACTTTCAGACCACAAAACTTCTTTACTGAGAACTCATAGAAAACTTGACTGAAATTTAAGTGCTAGCTATGGAAGGAATAGATAAAAAGAAGGATAACAGCCAGGACCAAGTGTCATTCACCAAGGAACTCAAGAATAAAATAGTTCAGCCAGTAAGTGTGATATACAGTCTTTGAATTGGAAATGTCTGGATGCCTGTAGACTGGAAGGGAACAGATGTGATACCATTTTTTGAAATGGGTTCCATGACAGAACCAGTGAGTTAATGACTAGTAAGCTTATCATTTTCACTGGATAAATTGGACTAGTGTGGTTGACACACCTGAAGGATGGGATGCCATCCAGAGGGACCTGGACAAGCTGGAGAAATGGGTCTGTGGGAATCTCATGAGGTTATACAAGACCAAGTGCAAGGTGCTGCACCTGGGTCAGGGCAGTCCCTGGTACCAATCCAGGCTGGGGGATGAACAGATGGAGAGCAGCCCTGGGAGAAGGACTTGGGGTGCAGGTGGGTGAGAGGCTGGACACGAGCCAGCCATGGGCACTCCCAGCCCAGAACACCAAACGTGTCCTGGGCTGCATCCAAAGCAGCGTGGGCAGCAGGGCCAGGGAGGGGATTCTGCCCCTCTGCTCTGCTCTGCTGAGACCCCACCTGCAGGGCTGCATCAGCTCTGGGGTCCCAGCACAGGAGGGACATGGAGCTGCTGGAGAGAGTCCAGAGAAGGCCACCAAGATGATCAGAGGGATGGGAAGGTTAAGACAATTGTAATTGTTCTGCCTGGTAAAGTGAAAGCTTTCAAGGTGACCTAATTGTAGTCTAACAATACCTGAAGGGAGCCTACAAGAAAGGTAGAGAGAAACTTTGCATGGGGATGTAGTGAGGGCAAGGGGGAATAGCTTCAACCTGAAAGGGAGTAGGTTTAGGTTAGATGATAGGAAGAAATCCTTTACTGAGTGTGGTGAGGCACTGGAACAGGCTGCCCAAAGAAATTGTGGATTCCCCATGCCTGGAATGGTCCAGTCCAGGTTGGATGGCACTCTGAGTAACCTGGTCTAGTGGAGATTGCTTGTGTTCATGGCAGAGGAGTTGGAATTAGATGATCTTATTGGCTTCTTACAACCCAAGCCATTTTCTGAAATTGCTGGTAAATACAGCAATGAACAGAAATCAGCAGATGCATGAACAAATACAACATTTTGCAGAAGATCTCAAGGCACTTGAGGAAGGCTTTACCTTACAAGCCCACTGGAATTCTACAAAGGAGATAAGCTTGTTCATGGGCTATATGTAGCTTGTGCCGTTTTTCACTAGGATAGAGTTAATTTTCTCCATAGTAGCTAGTATGGGCCTGTATTTGGATTTGTGCTGGAAAAGGTGTCAATAACTCAGGGATCTTTTAGCTGTTGCTGAGTGACATCAGGGCACTTTCTTCTCCTCATATTGCCCCAGCAGCAAGGAGGCCTGGGATACTCAAGAAGCTGGAAGGGGTAAAGCTGAGACAATGGACCACACTGACCAGAAGAATATTTCACACCATATGGCATCATGCTTAGCTTAAAAACTGTGGGAGGGTTGACCAGGGAGCTGCTTCTTGGGGTCTGAATGGGCATTGGTTGTTTGGTGGTGAGCAATTGTTTTAATTTGAATCTCTTCTTTATCTTCTATTTTTTAATATTTTTCCATTGTTATTCATATTCATGTTAATAATAATAATAATAATAATAATAATAATAATAATAATAATAATAATCTGTTCTTATCTCAACTGATTTTTTTTCACTTTTACCCTTCCAGCTCTCTTCCCTCCCATTCTATGAGGGGTGAGGAGTGAGCAAGTGGCTGCATGGGACTTAGTTGCCATGGGGTTAAACCACAACACAGCTGCTCAAGTCTACCTGAATTTTCAAAAAGCATTGAATGAGGTGCTCCATCAAAAGCTTTTGTGGGGACATAGAATGAGAGTTAATATTTACACATGAATTAAAGACAAGATAAAGATAGAAAACTGTGGGATCAATTTGATCTTTGGAAGAAGGTCTACATGTATGTGTGCTTAGATTGTGCTGCCCAAACTTTTAGAAAATAGCATTACAGTGTTTCATGTGACTACTTCATTATTGAAGGAGAGTGAAAATAAGAATTAGCAGTGAAGTGTAGAAGGAAAGCATGAGACATAATGGCTGGATGTTAAAATGGCAGACAAAACTCAGTGAAGTGCTGCACAAGAGAAGACAAAAAATGCTGATGGACCCCACAGGAATGAGTTCGAGGATGTAGATGTTTCTGTGCTGAGTACTCAGTAACTGTTAGGAAAAACAAGCAATGTCTAAAAGTATTAAGAAAACATCAGTATGCTACTGAATAGACTGTATCATCTTTGACAAATCATCAAATAAAACTTATAATTGGCTGGGTCAAAACAAGATAATGTAGCTGAGCTAAGAAGCTTTATGCCAGAAATTTTCAAGGAGCTAATAAAAGACAAAAAAATCAAGGACAACTAAAAGAAAGTCATCCCTGACACAGCAATTTAGGCATTGAGCCACAAATTCTTGGAAGTCCAGAGAGTATTCCAGGGAAGTAATACTGTAAGCTCTCCTTAGTTCTTTATTTGTTGCCCCTGGAGAAGAGAAGACTTAGGACAAAATTAATAGCAGTTTTCCTTCCTTCCAATACCTAAGAAGAGGCTACTGAGAAGATAGAGATTGAACTAGAGATCTTCTGATATGCCTTTCAACCTGAATGACTTCCTGTATTTCTATGATGCATTAAGTTTCAGCCCTGCTAGAAACATGCTACTGGGCTATCTGGGCTTCAGTCCAATCCAGTGTACCAGCTGGTGTCTTATACATATGTATGCATTATAAACACTATTAAAAACTCATGGTCAAACTCAAGCTCAGTAGGAACTTGCGAGCTGGATGTGTCACTTATATTTCCAGCTTCAAGAAACAAGACTTACATTCTGAGTTTTATGTTTATGCTTTCAAGAAGAAATAATATTGAAGTCCTCATAAATTATATAGATTAAAATATCCTATTTGAGTCCTTTAAGAGAAAATTTGAAAGAAGTTTTATACCCCAGACTCCAGCAACATATAGAAATATGCTCAGGCTCATTTTTATCTGGAAGGTAGAGGGAATTATTAGGGAGCTGCTGCCTTAAGGAAGAATAATAGATAAATGAAGTGGTTGAGAATATGAAAATGGAAAATAATTTGCATGCAATTGAACAGAAAATACTGCCATACCACTCTAAAAAGAGCAAGGAAGGGATGGAGTGAAAGCAACAAAACAATGGCAGTAAATCACGTTTTATAATCTAACTCAGGCATGTGTGGGTTTGATCTCCTCGGAAGGTAGATAAAAGGAAGAGTAATGCATGGAAGCAAGTACTTACTGAAAGAAACCTTATGAAACACACAATTAACCTGATGCACAAAGAAGAGAGGAGGAATGGCTTTTGCTTCATTAGGTGCAACTGAAGCAGAAACAAATCATACAAGAGGTGGAACACATCAAAATATACATCAGAAAGAATCAGTATAAAGGAACAGCAGAAGTATATGGGGTAAATCAAGTGTTATATTAAGTCATTGAGAAGTAGCAGGTGAAGAGAGCTGGATAAGAACAGAACGGAGTTAGCAGGGTGCTAAAAGACAAAGCAACATGGAGTTAAATGGAAGCCAAAAGAGTGTCCTTGTTTGTATCCCTCAACTCCCAAGCCTACAGAAAATTGTTTGTGCAGGATATGAGCTGAGATGGGAAATAATCAGGACCTGTATAGAAACTGCACACCTGAGCCATATTAAGGATTTTTATACCCTTTTTATACCCTTTCAGGATTTGTGTCACTTTGTTCAGAAAGTAAATCCAGTCAGACTTGACACCTATAAAGCACAGTAAACAAAATAATCTGGCTCAGGTTCCCCTGAATAATTATCTGTTCAAAGTAGCTTGGGCTGGTGAGTAGCTAGAATATGTTCATCACAGAAATTACTGCATTCAGTAATGATGAGCCTTTTGGGCATGTACTGGCTGAAAGCTGGAGTCCTCAGGAAGGACAAAAGCATAGGTTGGGTATACTGTGGGAGGAGTGATGATGTGATTTGCATCTATATCTTGAAGAACATTCATACTGTCACATTACAGCAGAAACAGACACTTCTGCATACATAAATGGTTTCTTCAGGAAGGCCACGCGAGAGTTAGGCAGCAGTATTGCATCCAGAGTAACTTCAGCCCAATACAGGAATGACTCTATAAAAATCCAATGGTCTTTATTTTGTTTTTACTTTCAGGACTTTTAATTATGAGATTCTTTTTGTAGACTGATTGTCATATCCATGAATATATTTCAATAACATGTGGCTTACTTCATGGGTGTATAGAAGTCTTTCATTCACGTTTGTTTTATGCAAGTTGAGGATTTTCTGAATACCTCTTTGATACACATGAAACTTGCTATTAAGATGTGTCACAATGAAAAATGATAACATATTTTAGAATGACCTTTAATGTCTCACTCAAATATAAAATATGCAGTACTGTAAACTGCAGAATTGTTTAAGCTTGTTTAGGAAAAAAAAAGACTTCTGGTCTTGTTAGCACCAGGCAAACACAGGATATGTTTAATACATTTGTATAAAAATAAATATTATTCCATAGACAGGGATAGAAAAATGGCATTATTCACATAGGTATTGAGGAGTGAAGCACCAGAGACATTCAGGAATCAAGCAGAAGTCAATAAAAATATTCTCAGGATTTATTTTCTATTATATTCTGTGACATGGATTTCTTCACTTTCATCACCTTGAGCTCAGCCAATAAACAAGATTCAAAAGCTACATAGAGTCTATGCATCTGAGTTTTGTATGTCCACTGGCAAATTCAAGAATTGATAAAAGTTTAAGCTTCCAACATGGAAGGAAAGAAGAGCATCTGAAAACAGAGCATCTGTTTTGTAGAGTGCTTTTTGCTTCCCAGGAAATAAAGGCACAGAGTTTGCATTTGCACCAAACAACTTTATAAAACATAAGCCTCTAGGTATTCCCATAGACATCATCTACCACAGACTATTTCATTTTCCTCCTTCTAGCTCTGGGCTACATCCACAGAAAGTCTGAAGAGCCCATAAATCTCTCTTCAGGCATGTAAGCCTACATGTACATTAACATATGATTTAGCAACGAGTAGATTGGCAGACTGAAGCTACTGGTGTCCCCACAACTACATTTTGTGTGTTTGAGGGATCATCCTTCAGAATAGACTTGGTCTGATATCTTGAACTGAACATCTCCATCATGTCCATGATTCATAGCTGCTCCAAGGACTGGTCAGTTGTTTGGACCCTCACTAGGGGTTAGAACACATCTCTAAGTTCCTGCAGAAAAGATTCTGCATGAATTTCACACAGATAAAAACTAGTACATGTGCACAAAAGCTGCTCTGTAGCCAAGTCAATGTGCACTGAGTGGGGATGACCGAGAGTTAGTTTCAAAACTACACTACTGCACTGAATCAACACGTTCAGGCACATAAAGCCTGCCTCCAAAATAGGAGTGTCAACAGTCTTCTGATTTGACTGCACACAAAATAAATCTTATGCTGATAAAAAAATTAGCTCAGAGTTTCATCTGTACAAGTGAAACCAAATTCTAACTTCATCTTCAGAGCAACAAATTTCGTATGGGAAATGGACATACTCCTTTGACAACGCCCTCCTGGAGGGTGGAAGCAAAATCCTGCTGAAAGGGCTGGTGTGGCTGCAATGCATACATTTGTAGGGGAGGAGGAGGAGGAGGGAGGGCTTATGGCTAGGAAACACATGCTTAATGTTTCTTCTTCCATTGCTGGAGGTCCTCACTATTTGCACAGGCTCTCTATCCCTGCACATGGAGGACAGGGTGAAACTGAGTGATAAGAGAATTGCAGGATCATCCTTGCAAACAACAGGGTTATGGCTGACTGTTACTGGAACAAGAAAAGCCACTTGGTCCTAAGGATGACAATACCTGGAAAATCACCAACTGTAGCAAGCCATTATACTCCTGCTTCTCTTAGCTTCAGGCACCTAGCCCTAAAACCACTGTAAGGGTGTTTCCTGTAAACTTACTATGCAATAAAATTCTGTATTTTTGGGACTTCAAAAGTTGCCCTGCATAGAGATGATTGTGGTGTGAAAACAAGGCATAGGCAAAATTAACCTGGGGCACAACTGATCCTGGCCGAGCAGTGTTGACCTGGAAACCAGGAGGAGAATTTAAATGCTGCACAAGGTAATGAAGTGAAAGCCCCGAATCTCCAACTCAGGCAATTAAATTTATATTAACAGGCAACAAAAATTGTCTGACACACATCACTGCCACTGTCAAGGAAGAATGGTGGGTGCTAAAGGCCAAAGATATAATAAAGCAATTGTAACTGGAAGACTTGATGGAATGAAAGCTAAGGAAGAGACAGACAGTATGGTTGTTGAGAAGTTTTGTTTCTCAGGTTGAGAACCATGATTAGAAAAACTTACAATTTATCTGTGAATTTCTTTCTGGGTCAACTCCTCTAATGTTTTGTTGACTTACAGCCTTAGACAGTAACAAGGAAAACACCAAAATGTCTTTCTTGGTATATGACTTTCTCTATTCCCTAGTGCAAAGTTATCTCAGCATTTACAGGTCTAACCTTGGCTAAAATGAGATTGGAGAAGGTCTCAGAAAAAAAAAATAAATTAAAAAAGTGAGAATGTTGTTAGCCCAACCAAAGCGCTTAACATTGGCCTTAACTATTTTTAAAGCCCTTGTTTAAATTTTAGAGCAGTAAGGGATTAAGAACAAACACATGCATTTCTCTTCTTGTTTCACTTGTATGTAAGTAATTTTAAAGGTCAAGCACAGCTTTTTTGGTCCCTGAAAAAGCTCTCTGCATTTTGAAAGCTAAAAAGCATAGGCCAGATCATCAGTGAACGTAAACTAGCAAAGTTTATCATATTCAACACAAAAGGACAATTTACACTGGTTGAGATTCTGGCTGCTGTTTTGTAAAATTTCAGGAGGAAAACTTTACAATGTTTTTAAAAGAAATATAACCTGATAGAGGAGAGACAGATTTCCCTGTTTGAGTTTCTGCCAGAGGGAATGAACTCATAAGGAACATAAATCAAGAGAATGAAAGCAAGCAGTTAAGTCCAGTTCTGGTGACGACAGCTATATTGTTTCTTTAGGTTTCCAGTAGAAAGCCAGGCTGTGCATGCAGGGGCTCTCTACTGAGGCACAAAGACCACCATAGTTTGAGGATTCCATTGGTTCCAATAAGTATATTGATTTAATCATTAGAAAATAATCACATATGCCTCTGACACAAAAGTTCTCTTAAAATATTGTACAAGCCCTGTTGGTGTTTCCTGGACAGAAGAAACAAGTCAGCAGTCCAGAAATTCCAAGAATTAAATCAGGATTTTCCCAAAGTTGACTTTAGAATATGGCACTAATTATACTGTTTTCTTCATAATGTTTACCAAATGTTTCTTCTGGGATATCAGAGAGGATCTTTGTAATTTTTTTTTTTTTTTAAAAAGTTGTAATTCATTCCTTGGGTGTCTGTTAGCTGATTCTTGCCATGATGATGAAAAAAAAGCAGAGTGATATCCCAAACCTCTCCTTCTAAATATGCCACTGGTGCAGATCCAAAGGATGCGTAGGACCAGATCCAAAAGGTAATCAAACCAATGACAGATGTAATCAATAAAACAAAGTCAATGCTATTTGGCCTCATCCTGTTTCCATGGAAGTTAAGGAAGTAAATTTTTAATGGCAACCACATCAAAAAGGTCTATTAAGTTTTAAATTCCTCATGAATAAGACAGAATCACAGAATAATAGAATCATAGGAAGCTTTGGATTGGAAGGTACTTTCAAGATAACCAAGTTCCAAACCCATGCTGTGTTTAGGGACAACTTCCACTAAAATAAGTTTCTCAAAGCTCCATCAGACCTAGCATCTTGAAAGACTGCAGGAATAAAATTAGTAGCTCCCTATAAAAAATTTTTGCTATTAAAATGAAGCTTTCATTTACTTTCCCAGTATCTCACAAGGACACATTTGATGCTCTAGGACAAGGATTTTTTTGAATAGGCCTTTTTCTCACTGATCTCATGCTGTAATCACTGCAGAATTTAAAGAGAATATTAACGTGAGAACACTTTATTACCCAACTAGGGACAATTACTAGCCTAACTAATACTACCACTAACCCCTAAACCTAACACTAAGCCTAAACCCTAATCATAAACTTAAATGTAAGCATAACCATGACCTTAACCATAACCTTAACCCCAAACCCTAACTCAAATCCTAACTCAAATCCTAACTCAAATCCTAAATACAACCCCAACCCTAACCCTAACCCAATCCTAACCCCAAAAAAGAGGCTTACAGAGACGAACTATTTGTGGCAGTAGTGGTGCTGAGCCTGCAGACCACAGCCTCCACAAGGGACCAGAGTATCCCCGGTTGTGGAGGAAGGATAGGGGTCCCAGGATGAGCCAAGGCATGGATCCCCCTGAGAGCCATAACCCTGTAGACCCCCCACCTGTCACCTGCCTAGCCCTAGCATGAGGGTTACTGCCTGCAGCTGGGGTGGTTCTGGCATTGTCCTGCATCAGGGTTGCAGCCTGCAGCTGCTCTCAGGGAAATGGGGGTGTTATTAGGGGTGTTCTTTAGGGTTTGGGTTAGGGGTGTGGTGGAGGCTGGTACATCTATACTCTAACTCATATCCTGGCCTGTACCCCTACATTTTGTAACTTCAATACAATGCAGTCTAGTGGTCACACTTTCTGTAGGGAATTTCCTATCTTTAATTTAAAAGGAGAGGGTGAAGAATTTTCTGGTTTGCAAATTAAGCAACATGACCAGGGAAAACCCCTAAACTCAATCCTTCAGCCTACAAGCAGACCTGAGCTTGAGCTGCCAGTCTAATTTGAATAGCTAGCAGCCAAGGCCAGCTTCTACTCCACATCAGAAAATGAGCCTCCACTACCACTACCATTCCTGAAAGCCAAGTCCATCCTGTTTCCTTTTCTGTCCCATAATTAGACTCTTGTACTTTGTTGAGGCTGGGAAGCAGAGATAATTAACCCATCTTGCTCTTTCAGCTTGCACTTCCATTATCAAGGCTCCAAAAGCTTCAGGGCAGTTGCAGTTCTGCCTGTACCTCTACAAAACAGAACAGGTTCATTTCCAGGTTGCTCATGTTCAGCTAACACCTTACCAGATTCCGAAGGTTTTCCTGGGGAATACCAGTCCCAGAAAAGAAACTGCATGTTTTTTGCAGCTTCTAATTCAGACAAACTCAAAGAGAGTTTCATGAGACAAAGGAAAGCACATTTTTATAGGCTTAATTGTTGATTTGCAGCATCCCTAGAGGAGATATTAGAACATTTAAAACAAATACAAGGAAAATATAAAATGAAGATGGAACATAGTAGGCAACTGAGCTGCTTTCATCTCCCTGTATTATTATTATAAACTTGCTTCCACACATCCTGTAGATGTTCTGTATGTCTGGAGACAGAGTGGAGCCTCCTTCCAGTATGTTAGTTCCCCTTGTATATAATTCCTTTTGTGCCAAGTAAGAAACCTAAAGACCTAAAGTGGTTACTGCATGCTCATGTGCGCCCAGAATTCCAGAACTGAATGCTACCATTTGTCTCTTCCTAATTACCATGATTTCTTCCTTTAAACATTCAATGGAGATTGGATTAACACAGCTATTCTGTTTAAAAATCAAACCTCAGCATCATCTTTTGCAGTGCTCTAGTAGCTAAATTTATTGTATCTTATCTTGCTGAGGAATCTTTGCTGTGTTCCAGGATCATTTGTTAATGTCACAGCAACCATTGAAATGGCAGAAGTTCATTATATTGTTATTGTTCATACAGCATAACAAAATTCTAAACAGAAGGTCAAATTCTGATCATGTGACTATGTATATAAATAAAGAATATTTCCACTGAGTAAGATGAAATTGTTGGAATAGCTGGCCAAAGGTCTAATTTATTCTTGTGGCATTCACAGAAATAGCAATTAAAAATAAACACACGGACACACGTACAGTGACTAGAATATATAACATTATCTTGCTGTAACATTAGATTTCTCTTAAAAAACAAATGGAAAAAGATAAAGACTATGACAGCATTTTGCAATAGTTTACAAGAAAATCCAGAATCATGCCTAAATTGCTTTAAATAAAAACTTCATTTGGCTAAAGGAACTTTTCAATAGGATGAATATATTTTGCTGTAACCTATTTAGTTTAATTTTGCAGTTTTTTCACTACTCCCTTAATCCAAGAGAGCTGGCAACTATGTTTTATAATTGAGTGTGGTCCCTTTTAATCCTGTACTTTGGCCAATGATTATTGAAGGCTTTTTTAAAAATGAACAGAGGTGAGACCCATTACTAAATCTGCCCCATAACATTTTACCCTGGATCAGAGATAAGAGCTGTTTCCAGCACCTTTCTTAGCTCTTCAGTTTCTAGTACCCTTCTACCCTCTCAGAGCATTGAAATAGGCAGGGCTGCTTGAGGATGCCTGAACATGTCAGAAACATCCAAATCCTGGCACATGTCACGTCTCCCCCAGACAAATGGAAAACACAGAGAGAAGGGGTTTAAATGGCTGAGGATCTATTTTATGTCACAGCACCAGCAAAGGATCAGTGTCTCTTAATATAAAATATGGACATATTCTTACATGTTTTGACATCACTTCTTGTTGGCATTACTGTCTTGTAAAAGACGAGTTTAAGATATTGCCAACTCCTTCCAACACAATTTATTTCATTTCTAGCTTACCTTTACTATGTGATTAGATATTTATCCTGATTTACTGCATAGCAACATGTGATACGAAGAACTTAGAACACATACTGATCCTTGCAGCAACCAAGAGATGTACCACTACCTTGTGCAGGCTACGGAAAACTCTCTTAGACTTTATCTCCTTTATACCACACTACATCCCACATAAAATCACATCAGGTGGTTCTACTGTAGAAAGAGCAAACAGAAGACTATAAAGGACATCAGTGACAATGTTTGAGGGGGAAATGCTTCTCACTCTAGAGAGATATTACATAGCACCCTATAAAGGCATACTGGCTATTAGTAAAAGCCAAATAGTAAAGAATTTCATGCTCTAATATTCACCAGAAAGTTAAGATTATTACCCTTCTGGCAGGACAGCAAGAGAAGATAGCATTGTTCTCCAGCTCTTGCCACCTATAATTCTTTCCTACCAGCACAACATATCATCCCCTTCACAGAGTCATAGAAACATTTAGGTTGGAAAAGAGCTCTAAGATCATCAAGCCTGACCATTATTCCAGCACCACCATGTTTACCAGTTAACCATGACCCTGTGTCCTATCCACACTTCTTTTAAGTTCCTTCAGGGATGCTGACTCAATCGCTTCCCCAAGCCTTCTCCAGTGCTTGACAACCCCTTTGGTGCAGAAATATTTTCCATATCCAATCTAACCCTCCCCTGGCACAGCTTAAGGATGTTTACTCTTGCTCTGTCACTTGGGAAAAAACATCAACATCCCCCTGGCTACACTCTCCTTTCAGGGGGTTGCAGAGAGCAATAAGATCCTCTCTGAGCCTCCTTTTCTTCAGGCTAAGCAAGCCCAAATCACTCAAATGCTCCAGACCTTCATCAAAATCTCTGCCCTTCTCTGGACTCATTCCAGCACCTCAATGTCTTTATGTCTCCAAAATAAACCTTCTCTACTGGTATTCAAAATTAATAATATTTTCTTAACACGGTATTAACAGAATTTTTCACCCATTATTAAAGGTGAGAACTCAGGAGAGCCTCATACCTCAACAGTATACCCCTGCAGGGTGTATGGGGGGGACCAATTACCTTATCTACATTTTCCACAGCTACAAGTGGCTCTAAAATATTTAAAAGCTCAGATGTTCTTACTTTATTTCCTTTACAAAGCTTATATTTCCACTGAAAAATGTTATTTCAAATGCTAAAGAAAGCCTTTGCTTTCTGTATTTTTGATTTTTGTCTTTTAGGATTGGACTTAATATTTCATTTTACAAAGAAAAAAAATGTGTTGAGAAAGTAAATGTCTTAGAGAAGTTGAAGCTGGCAGCTTAAAGCTGTCTATTTGTCACTAGCTGCAGTATACAGCTGTAGAGCTCCAGGATCACACACTGCCAAGGGAACAGCAACTAATTTCAGTGCCAGGGCTAGGAGGCAAGAAGTTGGCAAGGATACACTCTTCCTTCTCCTGTACAAATGGATGTACCGGGGACAGCTAGGGCTGAGTCTGAGAAGGAGGAGGAGGAAAGGCCATTCAAGTACAGAAGGGCAAAGCTCCTGAGGAAAGGCTGACATTAGGAGCAGCAGAATTTGTTGATGGCAATTTTTAGCTGCTAGCTCCCATCGGATTTAACCACATAATTTCCAGTACCAGCCTGAGGTATGCTGTGTGCATCACTACATAACCTCCTTTTCTGTCTAAGAGAAAAAGCATGCCTTCATTCAGCCTCTTTTTAAGACGATGAGCTATGATAAAAGGTAGAAAATGGAATTTATCTAAGTCATGGTGTGATTTTCCTGTAAAAAGGCACTAAAAAGATTACATTATTAGTCTGGAGAAAATATAAACAGATAGATGTGTAACAATGAAGCACCAAAAGAATACTAAGTGCAGTTCTGTAAATTCTACAATAGTTAAAGAACACAAGGTAACTAAATTATATTGAAGGGCAGTTGGATTAAAATAGGTGTTTATATTATTTTTATAATACAATATATATGTTTATATTACAGATGTATAGTCAGCTTGTGAAATTGATATCAATACAAAAATTGAGGAATAACTTCAGAAAATTTTAAGATTAAAATGAAGTGGATAACTAAAATATTTGCATTACATTTCCTCTCTCTTTCACTCATGCTTTCCTAATGCTTTCTGAAATAACCCTTTACTAAATCTATGACTATAGAAGAAAATATGGAAAACTACCTTTCTGAAAACAGCTGAGGGTGATGACTCTCAGAGCATTGCATGATGTAGAGAAAAAGAAAAAAAGTGAAAGTCATTTAACACAGACATCCAGAGATGTAAACTCTGGGGAAAGAGTTGTGACATGATTCTGTCCTTATAACAATAATACTTTCAATTAATATCACTTTACAAATTAAAACAGACTGAACTACATTTCCTTTTTTAAACCACTTTTTAAAATAAGTTAATTACTTATTATAAATATTAAGTGAATAACTTTCACAGATTAAGTGTATTAAATGAGAATTACCACTCTTACACAAAATCCTAAGAAAGATGAACGGGAAAATACACTATCCTTTCAAAATACAGGTGGCACTTTTTTATGAAATATGGTGGTTAACCCTACATGAAATCCATCTGAGGAATGACTTGAATGAATGTGACTCATGTATCACAGCTCCACATTTTGCATTATATCCAAAACTGAAAGGTGGGAGCAAAATGTCATCTTCACATTTCTTGATGATGTATCCTGTCAGATCTCAGGGTTCTGTGTGGATTAAGGCCATCTTAATGGAAATGAAAATCAAACTAAAAGAGTTTAGTTCTGTATTTCCTTATGCTGTAAGCGGAACCATCAGTTTGGGGGATTTAAACTATTGCACAAAGAAATAATTTCAAGCATTTATCATCATTCTTACCAGGACTCCTGTTTTGAACAGGGTGCCTCTCTAGAGCAGTACTGAAAACACCTGAGTGACACTGACTCCTTGTAAATGAAAAAAAAAAAAAATCATTAACCTTCTACCTTTCCTGTCTCTTTATCCTACAAAGTCTGTGGATCCACTGACTGGTCTCCCCATCCTCCCTTCTTCAGCACTTTAGAAGCTTCAGCTGAGTGTTTCCTTGCAACAATAAAGGATGGTGAAAGTTTCTCAGTGCACCATAACATCTTGTTGGTACAGCAAGATCTCTTTTCCTTTAGTGAGCTCCAAGAGCAGAGGACCTTAGTGTGGGAGAGAATACTTCAGCATAAGGTAATTTCTGCATTCTTCTCTTCATTCTTGTTGATAGAATGCTTTGATTGAATTTCCAAACCTCAAAATAGAGGAAATTCCAGAATTAAGGTTGGCTTTTACAGCACAGGTGCTGTGGTTGGTTATTTCCTTAACATCTGTTCTACCAACATATTTTTTTTCCCTAAGTATAATTTGAAAATACTATTTATAGTGTATGCACTAGAAGAGAAAGTCCAAACCACAACTTTAGGTCTGGACACATTCTCTGGCCCCAGGGTAAGTGGCAGAGAATGGTTTGCAGCCACACAGTAAAACTCTTCCTTCCCCAGAAACTGCCTGCTCAAAACAGGTCCTGGCTTGTACTTTTCCTCTGAGCTCAGGCCTGGAGATCACAATGCTGGCTGGACTGAACCCATGCCAAAATGAGTGCTAAAAGTTAAGCTGCAGAGACCATTGCATGCCAGTACTTGAGCTGAGGCTTGGTCTCTGTTTCATTTACTAGTGTACATACTGTCAGTAGTCTGAAGAGGAGGATCAAAAAGCAGTAGGGAAAGGAAAAAGCTATTTACAGTAAAGCATAACTTCAGCCCAAGAACAAACAGGTATAAATTAACAATGAATATATTAGGCTTCAAATTAAAATATGGTTTCCAACCACGAGGTGAGTCAAATTCTAAAGAAACATTCCCACAGAAGAGAAAGAGCAAGAAGGTTAACTCATTTTGTGCTGGAAATGGATAAACCTTCAAATCAAGAAGTGAATAATACAGTTCTTCTTGATGGCATGTATCTCAGCCTAGGAAGTCCTTCTACTCCTATGTTTTAATCCTTGCTACAGTCCTAACACAACCTGACTTAATAAAATAAAGAGAAAAGGGATGGCATAATATGGCTGTGGAGTCACTGTACCTGATATTGTACCTCTCCCTTCCTTCAGACCAAAAGCATTTTATGAAAAAAATATGTCAATTTTTCCTTGAAGAGGAAAGTCTCGGTTTTCCTTGTAAACAGGGAATATTTATATCCGGTACCACTTACACAGCATTTTGTTTCCAAATGAACGCGTTTTATTGTGAAACTCCCTAAGGTTGTAATTACTGTGACTAGGATGAGACAGACTAATGCAAATGAAGAGATGTAGGCAGCAAATCTAGGAACAGAGATATCTATTTCTCACACATTTATCACTTCCAAATTACTGGAATCAATATGTGAATAAAAGAAGGAGCTACTTAATTATGGTACAAATAATAAACTGCTATTTTCTTTGGAAAAAGAATTCTACAAGCAAAGTAACACTTTTTTTTTTGAGCTTGCATAACCATAATTAATGCATAATTAATTTAGCAGTGGTCATGTCCTGTAATAAACACCTGGTTGCACTGTAGTTGTTCAAGGGGATGTATCAGCTTGAACCTGCCTACCTCCAATATTGCCTATTGGTTTTGTGATTGTAGTGCATAATTATTTTCTTTTTCTCCCAAATTGGAAAATGAGCGAAATGTCAGGAAAGTGAAAATCATGTGAATGTTGGGGAAATAATGATTATTGATACAGTAAGTATAAGTTCTTGCAATTGCTGTCAGCAGAGTGTTTTACACTCTCCTTGGATATGCTCCTTGGAAGCATGAGCTGTAGTCATAATAACTACAGCACTCTGAAGAAATTGCTCTGTAGAATACAATAACTGCTCTTTTTTCATTCAGCATCTCTAGGGACACCCCACAGCAGATGGCTGGTAAACTTCAGCAAGAGAATATTCTTCATAGTTAGGGCTCATAACTGCATCTGCTGATCAGAGATGTGAGCTCTGCTCTCCAACACTCCAACCAAACCCAACACAAAAAACTCTGCAAGGAAGAGCAAATTGTCCTTGTGGGCTGGGTATTCCTTCATTTCAGATAAAGAAAAAAGATGTTGATTGTACTCTGGTAAACTGAGCCTGGCTGAACACTGTTGAACATAACCACTAACAACTACCACAGCATCGTGTTTCCAGCCTCAAGGCTTGGAAAACAACTGACCTGTCCACCCCCAGGGATACTCCAGTCTCTTTTTGAATGCAAAGAATCAGAGTTGTATGGGCACCATTTATTCCTGCAACCTCCCTGCCCCCCAATAGAAGGAAACAGAGGCATGCCATCAGTCTCCCTGACCTTTCAGGAGCACACATATAAATAATTCTTCAAAAGAAAACGTAGTATTTTTTAGTGCAATCCCAGATTCAGACCCCTCTTGGCAGACGTGAAGAAAACCCTGGGAGTTAAGACCAAAAAAATATTTGAAATGCTGCTGTCCTCTGATCTTCTTGGAACTTTAGTGGCTGCAAAATTTTACAAGAGTTTCAAGGAGCTTCACATTTCTGCTAACATCTGTGAACATCATGAGGGTCATCAGAAGCCAAAAGGGGATTGCCAAGGATCACAAAACTTCAGCAGCATCAGCTTTTCCCAGGTTTTGTTCTCCAGGTACCATTTTTTTCTTAGCTGAGAATTCACCCATACCAGCCTTCAGAGGCTAAAACTGTGGCATACTGAAAGAATAGTAGAAATAAGATTTCCCGAAAGTCAGGTGATGATTACTTTTTAGCATCTGCAACTATATTTTACAGGTTCTGATTGACTTTTAACAGCATCAGTACAACTTCCTATTTTGGGATTGTCTTCCTTGCCAAAAAGTTCTCTTAGTAAAACAGAGTATCCTTTGCATGCTAATTAAACTGTCATTTTACTGGGAACTAAACCAGTAAAGACACCAATAGACAAAGGCACTTTTAAACTTTCAATAAAAATCCATCATTCCTTCTCTCCATCACTACTTCAGACCAGGATCATTCTCAAATAAACAAAGACCACCTTCCTTCTACTGACAACAAAGCCTACCCTCTAGCTTATTCTACCTGCTTGTCTCCATATCTGTCTCTGGGAAAATAAATCTCACACAATCATATAACTCCAGTCTCCTTTACTGGCACTTCTTGAACAGATTTCTAATAGTTTTAAGATCCCTGGCTCCACTCCTATAATGTACTGCTTGTTTCTTCTTTTTTCATTTCAATGGGTTTTGGAGATGCATCATAATGAGATACTGAGATACTCATTCTGTCATTTCAATAAATAATTGAATTTCAATCCAATTTTTTTTTTCCTTTGGAGATATCTCTGTTCATCCAGAATATTGCATTTTTTCCCCAGCTGGTGTTAAGATCTGATTAGTGAGAGATGCCCCTCCCTGAATTAAGGTACAAATGAGAACATATCCCAAAGTCATTAATACAGATTTTATTTATCAATGAATGTAAATTAGAGAGATAGAAAGAAGGCATGGGGTGGGAGGAGAGAGAGACAGTTCAAGCAGAAGATAGTCACCACCCATGGATCCAGTAAGTGTTTATATTTGTCCTTTACTCTGGGCTTCTCAGTGGAGGGGATTCTGAGGTCATTCAAAACTTCACTATTTATATGTTTTAACAAGCAAAGGAATTAATACTCTTTGGCTAGAAAGCTCTCTCATTCTATTGGTTAAATTATTCTCTCACTTCTAAAGTTATTTAGTCCCATGTTCAGACTTTTTTCTGAGTCAGTGGGTTTCTTGGGTTGATGGGTTGTGAGTCTGTGATCGCTATCTCCCTCCGTCAAAATTAACTTTTACCCAGTCTGAGCTGATTTCAGCACAGCTGCTGTATTGGCTTTCCTTGTGGTCTGTAAGTTCTGCATTCCTTACGTCCTTTATCAGTGATAGATTCTTCTCCCCCAGCCTGTTAACCTCCCCCTAGATCTGAGATAAACCCATCTTTTGCTTATCTCAAGTTCCCTGTCGTGGCTTAATTTACAGTCGAAATTCCAAGCATCCATGGAGGCAGATTCAGGGGAGCTTCTGGTGTGGTTGGTGGTGGTCACAGATGCCATCTGTCCCATAACTTGGGGTGATCTTTGGCTGGTGATATGTGTAGGAGCACTTGCCTCTTTACACAGTTTGCCATAGTGGGAATTTTTGTCTGGAAGTGTTTACCAGGATCTTGCCTCCACCAGGCCTGGAGTTAGTGCCATCCTGTTGCTTCATCTTGTGCTTATCTCATGACAAAGTCCTTCTGTGGCCCTAACAGTGTTTGAGACAGGCAACTGTGCTCTTTTAAGTCCTTACAGCTGGTCTGCCAGATACTCTGCTAAATGAACTATGATTTTACCATATAATAACTTCATTATCCTTAAAATCTGAGTCTGTGCTAATATATTATGAAGAATCAGTTCCATGGAAACTGCTTCTTGCAAATCAATCTTTAGAGGCAGGTCATGTGAATAAAAAAAATACACCTGAATCCTGTGTTCTTGTGCTGAATGAAATAGAAAGTGGCTCTGTGGTGGTGTGCATGTCCCCATGGACTAAGTATTGATTGAGTCATTTGTTTATTCACTGACCAATGATATTGAATAACTGCAGAAATTCCCCCTGTAATATATTATATTTGTACACAGCACAAAAGATGTATGATGCTTAGAAGAAACTAACAGTCCCTTTGGTAACTGTTGAGCATAAGGCTCAATTAAAAATTCAAAATATGTACTTTCATGGAATATTAAATATTGGTTGTGTTTGTGCTTTGAAATCAGAATGCACAAGTTCACAATCATAGAATAACACCTGGATTATTTTGTGGTATCAAAGATAAGGACCTCTCAAGGAGATTAGTATCCCAATGTTCTTCCTCATAGCCAAAGTAATTAATGTAATTTACTGTAAATCTTTCAAGCTTGCAAGGTTTGTCTTTTCTGTAGAAAGTCATTCCTCTACAATCATGTCCTTCTGTAAATAAAACCTAAAGAAGGTTGAGGCCATCTTTTGAGTTTTTTGGCTCTACATACCTCAGTTTTAAATACAATTTTTTAAATTCTGTGTGTCTTAAGTAGGTTAGGAATGTGCGTACTTGGTGTTCTATGTCCTTAAAAAAGGCTGGTGAGAGGGGATTTAACTGAGCTGATGGTACAGGCCAGGTCTCTGTGCCAGCAAAGCCCTCACAGGCTCAGTCTGTAACGGATTAGACGGGATTAGCGTGCTGTCTTTCTAATACGCACTCACTGGTGCTTGCCTTCACAGTTTAAACGGTTTCATAGGAGAAATTTTTTCAATTTTCCAAGCTGATGCAGAACTCTTTTTAATCTAGCAATCTCCGTGGCTGAGGCTGGATGTGATCCTACATATTCCCAAATTCCAGCTGTTCCAGCCAGCAGCCAAGCTATCAACAGACTGAGTGCAGACATTCTTCACACAGCTGAAACTATGGAAAGCACAGCAGATATTCCATAAAATTCCAGAATAAAAAAACATTTAAGAGCCATTTCTCAGCTGGTAAAGATGGTAAAGCTTTTTTATTCATGTTAGACTGGAAAGGCTTAATTTTCAGTTGCTGGTATTTCCATACAGGCTGAACAGTATTCCTGGTGAGGACAATCCTGCCGAATGGGTGGAACTAAATCCTGAAAAGAGCTGGGATAAGTAATGCTGTTTTCCATATCTTCCCGGTAAAGGAACAGGTTTTCTAAAAACAAAACTACGACGGGGCCTGTGTTCACCCCCAAGCATCCAGAAGTGCAAATAAGGTAGGCCATAGAAGACTGAGCGTGGTTTGCAGTTGTGCTTTGGAAAGCTAGCAGTCAGTGCTCTAACGGTCCATGGCTAATCAGTTCTCACCTGGGAAATCAGAAGTTGGTTTTCTGACTCTGTTGAGCAAGACTAATTAAACCATGCTTTCTTATGGGATACAGACATAAAATATTAATGACTTTAAACTATTAAATTCTGATTTTCATAGAAAAGTCTTCCCAAACCAAACTGAGGAAGGATAGTGTCAACAATAATGCACTTGAAAATTGCCAACACAAAAGGAAGAGATTAAAAGGTCACTACTCCTCTATAGCTGGGCATTAAACACAAGGGAAGATTCAGTAAGTCAGATTGGGGATGGAGAGAAAAGGTGCATGACGCCAGGGTGGTAAAGAAATTTAATTGTGCCCAAGAGTGTTGTTGTCTCTGCAGAACTACCAGTAAGATAACTGCATACAGGCTGTCCACTAAAGTTTTCCTGTCGTGGCTAATCGTGAACTGTGATAGAGTTCAACACAGAGAAAGACCAGAAGTGTTTTCCATAAGATAGGTAAGTGCTGCGACAGACTGCTCTTTCAGATTTTCCAGGCCTTCTCCCCAGGAGACTAAACTGGTCATCTGTTCTAAGGAGGAAATATGCCATAACATTTTAATTTCCTGGCCCTATTTGCTAAATATGGAGACAGTGAAAGCAGCTTTGGTTGATCACTGTTAGATGATACACAAACTGTCCTTTCAGTGAATGAGGTCCTTGATTTCTTTTGTTGTTAAAGGTTTCCTTCCTTTCACTGCTTGTCTAGTGCTTTAGAGGAAGATGTTATTAATATATGCATATAAAAGTCTGACAAATTCAGCTCAGTAATAATTATGAAATGCAGAAAGAAAAACAAAAAGGGAACAAATCTATCAGTACTGTCATGCTGTAAAATAAAATTATTGATCCATTTTTCTGGATTGGATGCAGAAGAAAAATGATATTAGATGTTTATCTTCAAAATTATACTAGATGTTTAGCTGATGAACTCCAAATATATAGCAAAGTTAGGGATGAGGTAAAAACCTTTCTGTACCTGAACATCTCTCCTTTACTTTGGCAGAAATCAAGTCTTTAAAAAACTTATGATTAATTCTAGGTGAAAATTAGACAGATTTTTCCAATGAAATCTCTTAGTGTACACTCTGAGCATACTTTATATCCTTTAGGAAATGACTATTGGCTGGGGCAGACTATTCTTTCTTCATTTTAATATTTATGGCTGTTTCAGGAGATACTGGTTCCATAAACAGCCCTACATTCCATTTAATTCACACCCAAAATTTAATCCATATTAACCTTGGGAGCTGCCTTCTCTAAAGAGGACTCAAATTCTGCAGCTACTGCTGTGACGGATTGGCCAGAAGACTCCAAGTAGTAAGTCGCTTTTCCGCATCCAACACTAATGCATTATTTACACAGGATGCAAATTGTAATAGCATGTGAAAAGACCTGCAGGATCACCTTTGCAGAAGCGTTAGGAGGCACTGCTCAACAATTTTTCTGTGTCTGGAGCAGGTAAAAGAAGTTTCTAAGCTCCAGCTCTAATGCTTATCCCAGTGTTTAACTTGCATTCACCGAGTATGGGAAAGCAGCCCTGGAATGGCAAGGGCAAAGCCGGGGCTGCCACCCCGGCCGTGCGCGCCGCCGCCGCGGCTGCTGCGCTGGGAACACCGGGCACCGGCCGGGAGCCCCGCCAGCCTCCGAGCCCGCTGCCCGCCCCGCCGCGGGCCCGGGCGGCGCCCGGCGGCGGCTTCAGACGGGGGGGCACCCGCCTTTTCGCCAGCGTGGGTGGGGGGACCCAACCCAAGGGCTTGGCTCGGCGCCCGCAGCCTGGCTGACCTCAAATGCCGCGGTGGCGGGCAGCTTCCCCGCACGCTGCCAGAGCCCACCGCGGGCAGGGCCGGAGACCCTCGCCCCGCTGGGTGGATCGCCGGCGGGATCACCTGTCCCGGGCACTGGGCGGGAGGAGCGCTCTGCAGCCGGCGCCCCGGGGCCGGTACCCAGCGCCCCCCGCCCCCATGCCCACACCCCTCTCTCTCCGCATCCCCGCCCGCCGCTCCCCCCCCGGCGGCCCGCCCGCCGCCCCGCTCCCCTCCGCCGCTGGCGAGGGGCAGGCTCGGCTTGTTCCTGCCTCCAACTTCCCCCAAGTTAACTCGGGTTTCCCCCGCCCCGCAGGGTCTGCCTGGGCTGCCGGTCCTCCGGGAGGGCGGGAGGGAGGGGAAAGGCGTGTCCTGCCTGGGCTGCCGCCGCCGCCGCTGTTGGAGGCAGATCGGAGATATAAAAGACCTGGCCGGGGGCCGGCGGTGGCTTCAGTGAGCGCGGACGCTCAGGCCGTGGGGAGGGGGCGCAGCGGGACGCGCGGAGCGGCGGCGGGACAGGCGGAGGCAGCGCGGGGCTCGCCGTGGGCAACCCCAATGCGTGGACTATCGGCTGCTGCATTATGCTGGAGCTACAGTTCCGCTGAAGGGAGTTTGCACACGGCCGGCTGGGCTGGACTGCAGCGCTGCCGTTCCTTATGAAGAAGGCACAAGTGAGTGCGGCCGGGCGGCGGCGGGGGCACCCACCTGCCCGGGGGCCGCCGGCGCGGAGGGGGCGCGGGCCGGGTTGGCCGCCGGGCGGGGAGTGCGGGTCCGCGGGGGCGGCGGCTCCCGGGCTGTCCGAGAGAGAGGTGGGGGTACCCGCCGGGGGTGGGAGCCGCCGCCGCCGGGAAACGGGCTGCGGGAGCGACGTGAAGGGGACAAACATATTGCAGCCCGCTGTTGCCCTCGGCGGTCCGCAGCCCGCGGAAAAGTTGCAGGCAAGCGGCCGGAGCGGCGGCCGAGCCTTGGGAGATCTCGGGAAAATTGCCGTAGTAAATCAGTTGTCTGTGTTACCCTGAGGGGTGCGAGAATGTGAAATAATCGCGGGCAGCAGTGCAGTGGCTGCGGTTGCCGGTGTCTCCCCGCACGCCGGGCTGGTGCTGTGGGAACCCCGGCGTTTCGCCCTTCGTCCTCCCGCATCCCGCCGGGAAGTGCCCCTCAGTGCCCCTGCGGGGGCTCCTGCCATTATTTCTGCAGGTTCTGTAGAGATTGTGGTCACTATGCTGTGCGTTTTTTAGAAGGAAGCAAGGGACAGACATGAGTGGAAAATTTTATCGAGAAGAGGCTCAAGGAAACTCTAACGGGGGAAAGTTTAAGGCTGGACTTCGCAAGGTGCCGATACCCTGTGTCCTGGCAGACCCAGCGAGAGCCAGGACTGCTCCGGGAGAGAACAATGCATGGACACGCGCACCGCTGCCTTTGCGCTGGGGGCTTTTCCCTCCTCCTACGTTTCTGGGTTAGAAGCGAGATACTTTTTGCGTTCGTCTGTTTCTTGCCAGTTGCTGGGTCACCTACACACCAGTGAAGACGCCTCACAATACAGTCACTGGAAAAGACATAAAACATATTAAAAAAAAAATTAAAAACTTACCGAAGTATTTTTGGTAGTTAAATATTTTTTCAAGAGATGAGAGGATTTAGAAATACTCACTTTCTGAAATATTTAAATTTCACCTGGCCAAAGCATTGGAGAATGTACCCATGTTTAAGAACTTAGAACTTGGAAGATTAATTTTTGTGATGCTGAAGTACACCAGGGTTTTATCCTGAATTATCAGCTCTGAATTTTAGCAATATATATTCATTGCTGTTATTCACATTAGTTTACTATAGATGCCTTGAACAAAGATGTTTCAGACCCTGTATACATAATTATTTAGATGTGCTGAATAGATTATCAATTGTGAAAGCTCTCTTAAAGTCTGAGAGCCGTGTTTATGTGTTTACCAATGAGGATTTATGAGTGGAAGCAGTCAAGCATTTTATTACCTCTGAACTGTAAACTTATAAAAGTCAACAGACTACTTTTGCAAATTCAGAGCAAAGCAGGAACAATCCCTCTCTCCCAGTAAACTGGGAAAGACAGGCAGTCTTGGCATTCAGGACCATATGGCTTGACTCAGGGGCTCACAAGCTGTAGCCTGTGGAACAGCTTCTTGTCATGGTGGTGAAGCATCTGTCAGCCTTCAAGCAGTTTTGCTTCCTGCTTTTTGGAAGCACTGACAGACTCCAAGTTCTCCAAAGGGTTGTTTCCTATATTTTTAGGAGTAGCAAAAAAAAAAAAAAAAAGTGATACCATTAATCCAAAGGGATCAGAGCAGGAGATACTTCAAGAAGACTTGCCATTAAAACCATGAAGACCCTGTGCAAAGAGAGAGAACAAGTGAAGTGGGTACAAGAAAGAGGACTTAAGCACATGGGGGCACTCGACACATTAAAGTAAATTTTAATCTATATGCTCTCCTGTGGGTTCTTCTGTCGTTGTCTAGACTGGTAACCGTCATAGCGAAAAGAACAAGATTGGAAAACCAGGAAATAAGTGAATATTTCTTACAATAAAATATTCTGCAATAGACATAGTACAGAAAGCAAGAACCACACATTCATTGAGCCCAGCAAACACTTGGTAATGCCTAGATGTTTAAAATAAATCAGGGATTTTGATCTTTGAGGTTATGTTGTACAGTGATAATGTGTAACTAGTGTAGCTGAAGGGGTAGCTGAGTCATACCTACAACGAAAGTGCTGAAGGAAAAGAGTCGTGCTGAGCACTAGACTCAACGTGAACAAGTTGGTCCGTTTATTTAAATCAGTCTTAACCTGAGAAACCACAGGAACTGCAGAAGCACATTCCCCAACAGTGTCAGTCCTAGAAGTGATGTTTATGAAACTGTGTGATTTGATGGATATATAACCCCCCTGTTCTAAACATGCCAACACCTGGATTTTTCTTTTTAAGTCTTGATTTCTTTAAAGAAGTGATTAAGCATTTAGGGTTCAGTCATACAAATCCTTTTTCAATGAGGCTATTTCCATGATTTAATCTTATTGAGGGATTACTTGGATGAGAGGATTTGTAGGCTTATATACTTAGTAATTAAAACTATTATCAGAAGTGAGTTTATGTCCTTTTGCATGCTAATATGACAACAAATGTCAGTGAAGCCTGGACAGCCTTTTACAGTTTGAAAAAACAGGGTGAGTGATGCCAGTGTGATATGATCTTGCAAAAACACCTAGCAGTTTTCTGTTTTGCTTTTTCTTTGTGTGATTTGAAGACAATCTAAATAGGATTAAGTTACTAAGAAACATGTTGCAAAGAGGGGTCACCTGTGGGGTAGCTCTGAAGGCTGATAAGGTATCACAGATACATGATTCAGGCACTTGATCTCCTGCAGTGAGTTAGATGCACATCCTCTTTGAAACTGCAGTATTAAAAGGGTCTTAATTTCAGCGCAGTTTTCTACCTTTGAATGTGTGCATTATTGTTGGTGGTTAAATTATCATCTTAGGTTGTCCTATCTGTATGTTTGTGTCAATAAAGTGGAAGTCTCTGTAGAAATTATTGTGGACAGGTACCTGGAAAAGGAATTAGTACTCAAATTGGCACTTCTAGTGTCATATCAGCAGGGTAAATCAGAAATGCAAAGCAGATACCTGATACCTTGGTGTGAGCTTGCTTTTAAGGGAAATAGTGACTTCTGATCAGTCTTTCTTGGTTATTCTGCAAAAAAATTGAACACTAGGCACTGGAAGACATTCAGAGCTCATGGCAGGTATAGATCTGCTGCTCATTAAATAGAAAAGGAGAATTTGCTGGAGCCAGAAACATGATGTACTATTTGTGTTAAGCAATGGACTAAGGTCTCCTCTGTTCCCCTGGGTTTGACTCTGCTCAAGGGAAGCCAGCTTGCAAGTACTGCAGTTGGAAAGAACATCCTGGAATAGAGTCGTATGGAGAATAAAAGGCAGACGACCTGAAAGATTCAAGGGTGGGTGAGCATTTTGCAAGGCATGTTAAGTGATCTTTTTATTTATTTCTTTTCTTCACCTGCTTTTATTATGTGCTTGCAAGTTTTTATCTCTGTGAACTATTTGGCACTTGGCTTTGTCGTTTAAAGTGAGGCCAGTAACCCAGTCTTCTCCTGACCCAGTTCTGCCACTGCACTGAAATCTGGTTTTTGCCTTTATGCACTGCATGTCAGCCCTTCAGGTATGGTTCTGCAAGCTGACAGTGCCATTCTCCAAGTTTTGTTGTGTGATTTAATGGTATGCTGGCTCATGTAATCGCCATATTGTATGAAAGTTAAGAGTTGGCAAGATGCAGTCCTTGGCTTCGGATGGGCAATGCTCAGTATGCAGTATGTAAACACAACACCCATTTATTAGAAGCAAAGGAAGGAAAAATCTCCCTACGCAATTCCATTTGAGTGTTGTGGGAGCTGACATGAAAACGAAAGTGCTTGTTCTCGCCCTGGTCTTTGGCGTGCCAAACCTGAGATTAGTCAGCCTTTTAAACACACTGTAAAACCGCTTGTTTTTTCATAGTTGTGTTTTTCTCCATGTGTTTGTGGGAAAAGGAGATGGATGAATGTAAGGTGAGTGGCAAGGGGTAGCGCTTCTCTTTAATTTTATTTTTTGGCCCATGTTTGTATTGCCTACTCAGTCATATGTAAGCCTGCAAAACTGACTTTTTGTAAATATTACCCATGCTGAAGTAACTGGCTGCAGGGAGCACATGAAATACAGATTTCTTTGCTGGATGGTTATAATTATTGACAAATATAAATAGTATCAGACGTCTATTAGTATGTAAATGAAAATATGAGAAAACAAAAATGGTGTTAAGTATTTTATTTTATTGAACCTGGTAGCATGTAATAATATCAGAGGTCATTGATAGTATGATAATGAAGACAATAATTCTACTGTATGTCTGAATAAAAGCCAGTTAAGGAGTTCAGATTAATGAATACTTTGGATCATATTAGTATAGGAAATAATCGTCATCTAATTTCCTACACTTATCTAATAACAACTGAGTAAATGATTGGCTGCTGTTTCTGTTTAAACCATGTTTAAATTATACAAGGTAGATGGATACAGTAATGATTTTAAATCTCATTAGGAATCTTCTGCTCTGTGTGTATTTTGCCATTAATGTTACTGTGTGTAGCAGACTTAACTTTTGGTGCAAGGTGAAAATAGCATCAGGTCTAAGATATCACTTGAGGTATTGCCTGAGGAAATCCCTTACTGCTCTCACTTCTTTGCAGCCATACTGTGGAGCACACTTTGCAAAGTGGAGAGGTAAATCCTTAGTTTTGAGCTATTTCATCACCACTTGAAGCATCAGTAAAAGTGAGACCATGTGGTACAGGCTTGGGGGATCGAGTGCAGGCTCCTCTGTTGCTGGGCCAATAGCTGATTGCAACTTCACAGTGGTCAGTGCTCTGAAGGATCTCTCAAGCAGGTCTGAAAGGTCACCTTTCACTTACCTCCCAGCCCTAAACTTTCACTGATGCTATGGAATACTTGTATTTAGGGGCTGCAGATTTGGTTATTTTTCTTCACTGTTGCTGCCAAACCTACTCAATGGAGAAGATCAAGTTCAGGACCCTCAAGATCATATTTAACCCAAGCCACAAGAGACACCCTTTCTCCCACCTGTGATTTGGTACCTGTATAACAGTCATTCACATGTATTTGTCAATGTTCTAGTGAAGAACTTCTATAGGAGTCCAGTTGGGTATCTCAGTCCTCTTCTACCTTCACTGGCTTCTCATGGGTTTTGGGCAGCAGAGCTGGGAAGTCAGGTCGGGGTGTTGTGTCCTGGCAGCCTTGGAGTTGGGCCAGGCAGTGGGCTACACTCTTCAGCTTAGACTGATGCTCTGCAAAGTCTGCAGGTTTAGTCTGAGCTGTAACAAAAGGATGTATGATCCACAGCAATTATCTCTGGGCTTGCGAACAACCTTGATTCAATCCAGTCTGAAAAGCCAATCTAGAAAAATTTACATGAGCATGCACACTAGAGCAAGAGAGACACACGTTCACATATTTTCTTGGGTAGCATCCTAAGTCTCTGGGAAGGTTCTGACTATCTAGTTTATCTTGTTGAAGCTGTTCTGTTGAAGGTTTATTTGTTCAATCTCGAGGGTGGCTTACACATGAGCTGAGAATGTGGGGGAGACTGTATTTCAGACCACAAGTCCTAATTCACAGATTGTGAATCATGCCACCCTCTGAAGCTCCATTCAGAAAGATTTAAGCATTTTCAAGTCAGAGTCTGAAAATATCAGTCTGTCTGTCATACCTGTTCTTGTGGCTTGGCCAATCCCATGTGGCTGAACCTGGCTTCAATCACCTTAACAGTCTTAGTGACAATAAGCCCTTATCCAGTGTCTTATTTAGCAGGCCTTCTGCCTTTCATTTGTTCTGCTACCATCAGCTTCAGGGACATCAGTTCACTGACAGTTAAGGCCAAGGATAAATTTAGTCCAATTAGCTCTGTCATCTCTTCTTTAGATATACTTTGAGAAGTTTTTAGAAGCACTCTAAACACAGCTTTAGAGATATGCGAAGTGTATGCGGGGTATTTATTGCAGACCTAGATTCTACATTTGGTACTGCTGGAATCTCTGTACTTGATGAGCAGAGTCAGGATGACTTGTACTGATAACCTGCCAGTGTCTTTCCTCCTAAATGAATTACACTGTTTTGTAACTTTTCTCATTAGCTTGTGCTTGCTTCATAGCAGCAGACTAAGGTATGTCTTCCTTTTATGTTTGCAGCGTGATACATCATTGCTGGATGGATTCTTTGCTCTGCTTAGTAACACATGACCTCTAATTACTTTTGGAAAAAAGTTACTCTCGCAGTATAAGTCAGACTGTAAAACCAAGTTGTGCATGTCCTGGCAACCTGTCTCTGTTTAAAACACAAATGAACACCAATGAATTAAAAATTAACTCTGTGCAAAGCATACAGTGACAGTGGTGTAATACCACAATTTCTGCCTTTTATATCTGCTTTTATAACAATACTGATATAAAAATTTAATTTAAAATAATATAATATATTTAAACTTTAAATATTATATTAGTATATAATACTGATACAGAATAATATATGATATTTAATGTTGTAAAGTGCCTGTAAATGTGCAGGATTTCAACTGTGTAGGAAAGTTTCTTCCTCCATTTCATGTTGGTCCAAAAAAATTCCTGTCTCTTTATGGAGATTCCATAATGGTATAAAATGGGAGTATGATATCAAGGTGCTGGCTTTTGTGGTCTAACTGAAGTAAGACACTAAGGAGTCAGGCATGATACATTTAAATTAATAATATGCTGTATATATGCAAAATAATTCACTAAATGAAAAGAAGTGCTTAGAAATTTAGGGAGGTTGAAATTTAAACATGCTAATCGTCTATTGTAAAAAAAGTCCTAAGTTCCAACCCTCTAATTTCCACCCTCCATCTGCTCATTATTAAGTGAACTCAGCAAAATATATCTTTTGCATTAAATAGCAAGCAGACAACATTATGCATTATGTCTTTAAACTGATACTGATCTGAATGTCAGTTCTTACTGAGATTTGTTTTTCTTTTACTACTTTGAAGCATGCAGGAATAGGAACATTAGTCAGCCAAATGAATTTAGGAAGCTTGTATAACACTGCTTGGCACCCTCTTTCATTTGGATCAAAAAACATGTTCCTGAATAAACAGAGATTTTTGGTGGTTATTTTAAAAAGGAGGGAAAAAAATATATCTCCAGTATTCATAATTGGTGTCTTTTTCAAGTTACTGTGGTTCAGCGAAGTGTGGACTGCTCTTCTATTCTAACAGCAAAAAACCACCAGTGCTGCATTTGACACCAGTTTAAATGATTCTGATGGGCATTGCTGTATTTTCTAGGAAATGCAAACCTTTCTTATAAACTGTAAATGTAAATACTGTCACTGGAGGTGCTTTGATCTTCTGTATCATAATCCCTGGCAAAGAATGTGCCCTAGATTTACCATGCACTCTCTAAAAATTCTGGCCATAATTGTAAGTCTGTTCCAAACTGTTTAGATATATTTCTTCAGTGTTTGTTCCATTAACAGTGTAACACTACAGGCAGTGTTTCAGGCTACTAAAATCATTGAAAATCTTGCTATTTTTAAAATTTACTCCAATCTCAAGACAGATGGTGTTCATCATACTCCATCCATTTCTTCTGAATTTTTTTTTCCTATCATTGTAGCTCAGGGCCACATCTGAAAGCGACTGCAAGTTTCTCTCCTGTTCCCCTTCAGACAGAAAACTACCTTCCTTTCTTTGTATACCTTTCCTGGCTTCTGCTGTGTTTAAGTCAGTGTTCTCACCTCTGACAACAGAACTTCTGCACTTCTAGTATCCACAGTACTGAAGGTGTGTCTGTCAGCGTCTTGTTTGCTCCCATACAGCTTAAGCTCCATCTCCAGTGCATGCTCTCTACATTTTTATAGCATTTTTATTTCTCATTAGCTTTTGGGACCCACTTAAAATATTAGTGCTCTGAATAACCTGCTGCAACTCTATTTTATATCATCTGTAGAAACAAAGTGTCTCTTTGGACAGGATTAGAACGAATTAATTGTTCCATGGAAAGCATTGGGGTTTTTGTTATACAGCACTTGCAAGCTATTATTACAGTCAGGAAGAGCCCTCTGGAATACTAGTCTGCTATTTCTAGAAGTGACAATACCTTTTTTCTCTGTAAAGTCAGTAATTTTCTTAATACAGTAAGAAAATTCTTGCTTTTCATTTTTTAATTTTTTTTTATTTTAATGGTCAGATACTTATTGATACCAAAGGAAATCCTTTCAGAAGAAGTTTTTATTGCTTTCCCCTCTGCCTCTCAGCTCTGTTACCTAACCAGGTGAGAAATACCTGATTTAGTGCTTTCATTTTACTTTTAAAATGTTCTGGACTAATAAGTTCTTTAAATAATAGTGAACCTTTGTCAGTAATGGTCAGATTCTCTACAGTACTCTTGGTCATTTCCCACTGTAACAGAATGTTGTTGACATTTTCAAATGGCCTGAGACATATGTGAAGTTAATCTGCTTTTAGCCTACTAAACTCTGGTTTATTTCTATTGAAACAAGTCCATTGCATCCAGGAACATTATTTCAGTTACTGTTGAATTAGTACCTGTTCAAACTACTATTTGTCAAACAATTATGTTTTTTTTGGCTTCATTCACTATCATGAAATTTTCTTCTTAAAATACATACTCCATTACTTATTTCAAACTAAATGGCAAAACTCCTATAAAACTGGGAAGATTTTTTTTTCCTGTAAAAATTGATGTGTCACTCAAGTAAATTTGCTAAAAAATTGTAGCAATTATGAAAATGCATAACTAGTCTTACTGGAATTTTACAGTGTAGACATTGAAAAGTATATGCTCTGAGGAAATTTACACTAATCTTCTCAACAATGGGTTATATTTTCTGTGAGATTAATTATGGAAGCCAAAGAAATTTCATAATAGGCCAGCAAATTAATGTGTCTTCTCTAACAAGAATGATCCTAGGAAGCATTTGAGAACTAGGTGTAAAAATAATCCAAGAAATCATACTATATTGTGTCAATATTTGTATGAGTTTTTCTATCAGCACATCTGTAAAAAGGATGCTGTTGAACATGTACCAGAATAATTTCACTACTGACAGCTGCCATTCTTTCTAATTCACATGAATACTTTTAACCAAATGTAAAGCTCTGCATGTATCACACTACATGCAATTTACAGTTCCATGTTAAAATGAGAAACCCCTGTGAAAGTTGTCAGTAAAAGTAAGGTAAAATACCTGTTTTTTAAAAGTGTTGTGTTCTATTTATTGTTGCAGAAGCTGTGGGAATACCTAATATTTCATATCAGTTATTTAACTAAATTCATAATACTGTGTTACTGGTGCAAGAGTTTTGTTATATAGGCATCTGTATCTAATAGGTATTTTCATTTCTTCAGAACTGTACAGAGTTAGGGAGCTTTTTTTCTCAGTTTTTGTTTTTTGGTTTTTTGTGGGTTTTTTGTGGGGTTTTTTTGGTTTTTTTTTTTTGTTTTTGTTTTTGTTTTTTTTTTTGTTCCAGTTACGTATGCATTTTCATAGTCATACCAAACTGCAAGCTGAATGACTAAACTCATTTTGGAATGTTTACCCCACAAGTTCTGTGTTGCTTTTTTAAGGAACTCCACAGGTGGAGCTTCAGGTTTAAAATTGGATATTTACAGTTCTCTCCAGTTAGCATAACTCAAACAAAAACATTGAGATATCATGTGAATGACATTCATATTAATTCTGTAGTCACAATTCTATGATGGTGAAGTTAGCTGGGATTTATCCTGTGCCTCTTAACTGTAAGCTGAGAGCACTTACATGTTGGTATATATCATAGTAATACGCCTGTTCTTCCTGGACACATAGGAGAATTGTGGGGAAACACTGGAATACCAGAAACACTTTGATGGAGTTTGTAGTTGTTAGCCTATACAAATCCAAATCAAAACCAAAAACAAACAAAACAAAACCCCACCAAAAAAACCTCTAAAACCACCCACAAACCACTAGGATATTAAAAATACAGTTTGTGTGAACACACGTAAAATTAAGGGCAGGATATAAATTGCAAATTGGGTTAACTTTATGGTAAAGACAAGGTGATTATAACTTCACAGAAATAGGTGAGCATGGTGTTTTTTTCATTTTCTTGAATATATAGTACCTCTTAACACATTAACTCTTAATTCTTGTCTTTAGAATTAATGAATATGTCCAGAGTTGTAAAGAATTTTTCTTACCAGCTTGCCTCTATTGTTGCATTGCTAGCAAATCTTGCTTTATTTAATTCACTTGGTAGAAGGCAGATGGGAACTCCATATTAATAGAGTTCAATGAAAGGAATAGAAAAACCCAGCTCCTGTAAAAGAAGTGCATTCAATAGACGAAATATATTTGTGTTTCAAAATGGATGAATAAGGAGAAAGAATGTAAATTAATTATTTAGATTCTTAAAAAAGAAAGACCGAAGAAAAAAACCTAAGTAGCTCCATAGTGTATCTCTCTTATCAAAACAGTTTGAGGAAAAAAAAATATGTAGAGCGGAAAGCAAAGTGTAGGAACAAGTCATTAATTTGTAACGTGGCAAAAACCTAAAAGGTAATGTTCTCTAATTGTCAGTAACCTCATATAGTTCAATCTGGTAATAGGGTTCACAGATTGATGACAACATGTGCAAGCTACATAAATTACTCAGGTTAATTGAAACTAAAAGAGATTCTGAGGAACTTTGTAAAGGTTTAGAGGAGATGGGAGAACAGATGGCATGATGGCAAGTGGAGTTTGTTGTGTTGAAGAGCAAGGGGGAATGCATTTTGGAAGGAATGTTTTGAACTAATTGTAACAGAATTAATAACGGCAGTTTCAATTACTTCTAAAAGCTCCTTACAAGCTTTTATTTCTGTTCTTGTAGCAATGCTTGGTCAGGAAAATGAATGAAAAATCCCTATATTGTGCCCATAGTAGAACAAATCAGACAGCATATTGGATGCAGTAGGAGCAGAAAGAGAAATTTGAAAGGGGAGTGCTCTTATGATAGTGATCATCAGCCATTCTGAAAAAAGTTCTGGTTTTCCCATTGTAAAAAAGAGCATAACAGAAATAGGGATCTTAGAACAGGCAAAAGCATTACAAGGGAGCAATTTGCATATGAAGAGAGACTGAAAGTTGATTGCAACAAACTATTGAATGATATACAGGAAGTAGTAGAGAGAATGATTGCTGGACATTACTGATCCTTTCTTGGTACAAGAATAAATAAATATTTAACAGAAGAAGCTAAAACAGGCAATGCTGCCTTAACACAAAATTACCAGTCTGGAAAGGTTTTGACACTAGATATATTATGGTTTGAAACGCAGGTTGATATATGTTAGAGTGAGCCCAAGAGGTCACATTCAGAAAGGGGTAGTCCCAGTCTTCTCATCCTTGCACATCTCATCTCCTCCTCCGCTCATTCCTCAGGGATTACTTTTTGTCTCTGAGCTGAATTGGCTAGTCACTGTCTTTGAATTTACTGGCTTGCTTAGGGGTCGGGTGAATGTCAGAGGGAGGGAAGCTGCAGAGAAGGAGCCCTCTCAGCAGCAGGGAGCTGTTGGATGGCTTCAGACCATCTCATTAGGCTTGGCTGAAGAAAAAGGGATTATACACTTAAGTAGGTAAAACGCCATGGTTATTTTAGTTTACACTCTCTGTGTGAAATCTTTCTCATCTTCTAATTTGTGCAATTTGGAAGAAGTTTTTGTATAGGCAATATATTCTGTAAATCTGAACGATCAGGTTTCTTCAGTTTTCAGTGGGCACCAGACCAATCATGTACTGATCTGACACTTCTTATTTTCCAAATCTTCATTGCCTTAATTGTACAAGTCAGATTTGGCCTAATTATAAACTCAGTTTCATATACAACCATCTGCCAAAATCACCATCTGTAACAATTCAGCCTTTAGCTTAGTGGAAAGGAAAACACTTGAAGATATATTGTAGCTGAACTTCAATTACATGTGAAAGTAATGACAGCTGAGATGTTTATACTGAACTATCATTCTTTTAGCATGCGACTATCAATGGTGAGAACTCAAAATTTTATGTAAAGTTGTTGCACAGCTCTAGCCACTGAAAACCAGTGGAGTTTCCATGCACCATCCCTGAAAGATATTCTTGTACAAAACTTCAGTGTTAGCAGGAAAAAGCACTTAAAAATGTGTCTGCTTTTAGAGGTGCATAGGAATTAAAAATATCTTTGAGTTTCTGATGCAGTAATGCAGTTGCTGTATTTTTTGTGTTATATGAAGCATTTTGATCAGTCTTGTCCCATTTTTGCCATCTTAAACTTGAATTTTCCTGGAAAAAACCTTACATGTAGGTTGAAATTCTAAAATGGCCAATCTGACAATTTGCTTTCTTAAAAAACCCAACATAGGGTCTCAGGAAATAATTTCAGAAAGAATTTTTAAAATTAACAATGGCGTGATGAATTTTAGTACATCTTGGAAAAGGAATTAATGCTTGTTTTCTACTGTAAAATTTGCAGTTAGAATAATGATAACAACTAAAGTATTTTTGGCATATGAAAATGTTTCAGTTGAGATCAAAAACCCGAAAAAAAAATACAGCTGATTTTTTCTTACTAATATACTAATGTAATTACTTTAAGACAAGGCATAATGTGTTTGTAATTCCAGCTTGCTGAGGTAAATGGCTTATTGGCTGCCCAGCACTTACGTTGTCTTGCAAGCACAGTTAAATGTTTTGAAGATTAGTTTCTAATTTGATGTGGTTCTTACCTGATTTGTCTGCAGTCTCACAAGCTTCAGGGCATTTGAGAATAATCTCATCCTTTGGTCTATTGCTTTGGATAAATATTCTTTTTACAAAAAATATAGATCCATTCTTAATGTACTTATAGTCTAATAACAGCATAAATGTAATGTATCCTTTTACAGATCATTACATTAAAGCCAAATTGTTGACTCCAGTTTTGTATATGTATAGGAGGACATGTAACTCAGATTATGTGAGAAATAAAATACTATCTGACATATGAAAGAACTGAATTGAAATCAGGATCTGGAAAACATTATGGCATTTTATGGGTTTTTTTCCCTGTTGAAAGTGTTTTAAACCTGATTTTGTCTTACTCTGTTATTTGGAAACAGCTGAGATAAAATTGCATGATTCTCACAAACATTTCTTGGAGCACTATTAGTATGTGCAGCTCAGCTTCTTAGGTAAACTGATAAGAAGTACATATTCAAGATACAGTGAAACTTCAGAAATGTATATTTTTAGGAGGAGTCAAAGTCTAGCAGTGTTTTTGTGATCAGCTCATTAAACTTTGCTTGGTTATTGACACATATGGAATCATGGGCTCCAAGTTCTTGAATGGTGAGGTTTAAACTTACACATTTCCCAGGGAAATACCTTGCAGACATTATGGTGGCTAATGGCCAGGTAATTACTATATACCAAGAAAGGCTCTGTACAAAGGGCAGAAGTTTTGTTGTGACAAAGATGTTCAACATGTTGAAATTCCTCAGGGGTTTCCTTGTATCTCTTGATGAAGGAAGATGAAAACTTAACACCAAGGACAGGAGATGCAGGTTTCATTTTTCACTTTTTAGTATTTTAGTATGCTGGCTCTTAAGCAGCTTGCCTGTAGGTGCTTTTAATATTTTCCCCTGACAAAACCTTTGTCAATTTTTGTAAAAATTGTCTGTAGATAATTGTTAAAATGTCCACAGGGGCTGTTTATGGGACCAGAAGCTGACTTCATTGCCAGACAACATGTTTTATTTGAAACAGACAGAACATGATGTGGAAAGGATTATGTATTTTATTTAAATCTCGAACTGTTTCTAGCAAACAAGGCACTGTTTTGTTGAATTTTCCTCATTCATTCTCTCATGGCACAGTGTGCAAGGTGCTTATGAAACATAGCAGCAGTCTGTAAAGTCATGTTTTAAATCATGAGTAGCACATCATTAGTAGACATTATGTGTGATACAGTAAATTTTGCGATGAAAAATAGTGAAAAGGAGCAGAAATGCAGGCTTCACTATGGAAGACCATAACCTTGCCCCATTTCTGAAGATGAGTAGATGTGTAATGACACTCCCTCATGCTACAGGAGATCAATGTGATCAAAATACTTTTCATCCTTCATACATACCCCAAAGAAATTATTTAGGTTTAGAATAATGCTTATAAAAATATCTTTTGAATTTTGAAAAAAATGAATAAGAGTTTTCATTACTTATGTTTAAAATATTAGGTATCACTACTGATGATAGAAGGAAACATAAAATATCTCTTATTTATTTCTCAAAAGATCCAAGATTTAATGCAGCTGCAGAGCAGAATGACCTTCTTTCATCAGTGTTGTAGTTGGTGTTGAAAACTTTCACCACAGGTCTGGCTAACTATCTGATTGGTTTGTTGTTTTATTTTTTTAAATCTCTGTCCTGGTTGGAGTGGGGATACAGTTAATTTTCTTCCTAATAGCTGCTATAGCATTGTGTTTTGGATTTAGTATGAGAATAATGTCGATAACACACCGATGTTTTCAGTTGTTGCCAGGCAGTGTTTAGACTAAGTCAAAGATTTCTCAGCTTCTCCTGCCCTGCCAGTGAGAAGGCTGGAGGGGCACAAGAAGCTGGGAGGGAACACAGCCAGGACAGGTGACCCAAACTGGCCAGAGGGATCTTTCATAGCATTTGGCATCATGCTCACCATATAAACTGGGGGGAAAGCTGGCTGAGGGCCACTGCTGCTTGGGAGCTGGCAGCTCAGTAAGTAACTGGCAGGTGACCAATTGCATTGTGCATCACTAGTTTTGTATATTCTAATTACTTTGTTACTATTGTTACCCTTATTTTCTTCTTTTTACGTCCCCTTAAACTGTCTTGATCTAAACCTAGAAAGTTTTCCCACTTTTACTCTTCTGATTCTCTCCCAGATCCCACTGGGGAGAAGGAGCGAATGAGCAGCTGTGTGGTGTTTAGTTGCCATCTGGGGTTAAACCACAACACTCTTCAAAATACAAAATTACTTTCCTCACCAATATACATGTTACTTCATAATTTAAAAAGTCCTCAGCTGGGGTTTTTCGGGGATCAAAGTGAAAATGTTTTATTTCCTGTCTCAAACCTTTTTAAGTTGATGCAGGTGCTGCTGTCTGGAATATATCCAAAGAAGCCAGTTTTTGTTAAAAGCAAATTTGGAATACTTTTTATGTCAACAGTTACTTATCAATGGAAGAAACTGCTTTGTCTAATGGGGAAGGATCCCATTTAAAGGTTGCGTGACTTAGTGTTGGTCTGCTTGTCTTCGCTTCAGAAGCAACCACCTGGTTGGATACTGCACCCATTGTGACAAATAATACTTAGTAAGAGTTGGGGCAATCCTACATTTACACTTTCTAGAGAGGAGTCTGTGAAACTAAGGTACTGTAGAAAGGAAATAAATCATATGTGTAATTGAGAAGAGGTAAGAGAGAAAATTTTATTTCCATGAGGTTGGGGGGGGGGGGGGGGCGGTTTATGTTGCTCTTTTGTCATGAAGCAAAGAAAGTCAAATGGACTTTTTAATTATGCATAGCAAAGACTCAAATAATAGGATTGATTTTCATAAGTACATGAAGACAACACACTAGAAAGATGGGAGGATAAATACACAAGCAATGGTGCAGCATTGATATAAACCACTGTCACTTACATGGGACAGTACCAGGCTATTAACCATCAGAAGAGTGAAGATCTGGGATAATTTCCCAAGATTCACTTCAGATCCTCTGTTCAGTCCTGAGGACCTCACTACAAGGAAGACACTGAGGTGCTGGAGTGTGTCCAGAGAAAGGCAGCAGGGCTGTCTGAAGCACAAGCCTTAAGAGAAACTTCTAAGGAAGCTGGGGAACTGTTTACCTTGGAGAAAAGGAATCTCAGGAGAATGGTAAACTCTCTAGAGTCACCTGAAAGGAGTTTGTAGCCAGGTGAGAATTGATCTCTTCTCCCAAGTAACAAGCAATAGAACAAGAGGAAGTGGCTTCAAGTTGTGCCATGGAGAGTTTAGATTGGATGTTAGAAAAAATTTCTTCACCGAAATGGTGGCCAAACACTGGCACAGGCTGCCCAGGGAAGCTTGAGTTATCAGCCATGGAGGTATTTTAAAGAAGTATAGATGTGATGCTTAGAGATATGGTTTAGTGGTGGCAATGCTCAGTTTGCAGTTGGACTTGGTCTTAGAGGTATTTTCCATCTTTAATTGTTCTGTGATTATTCCCTCCAATCTCACTTTACTCCACTCTTTCTATTTGTTTTTACCCAGTGCTATTAAAAATGTAAGCTATCAAAGGATTGGGACAAAAAAATGTTAACTGAAGCCTACCTGTCCCAGGGGATGCATGAAGCCCACAGTGACCTTGAAAACTGATACCGCTGTGGTGTGGGGCAGATAAAGTTACTGAAGAAATTTATGCTCCAAGAATACCAATCTTCTGAATGTCTGTCGAGGAGGACTGGCTAGACCTATCCCTATATGTTGGAATTCAGGTCTGATATCATTTGCCTTTAGTAGCAGATAATGCCAGAGCCATTCTGGATGGACTGCAGAGGACCACATTTGCCTGATGTTGGTCATGAGCCCTTCACAATGAGAGGAGGTACTGAGGAAAGCTTCTGGGGCTGGATCTTATGATCTTTATCATAATAAAAACCATATCATTAATGCAAATTCTATTTCCTCACTGTATCCTGAGTGTTCTTGTAGACCACTAAAGTAGACAGCAACAGAAGACAGTAATGAGAAGTCTTATAATATGTAGTACAATACTGATGTGAAAAGTTGTCATCCATCAGCACTGTCAAAGCTTATGTTGGTGTTGGCATATCCTATAGCTCCAGTGTTCTTTAATCACAGTTAAGCTTGTAATTCTGAAAATGCAATACAGTTAAGGTAGGTGCATGAAACACAGTCTCAACTGTAATGGCATCTAGTTTTCAGTCTGTGTTCAGAAATATCCTTTAACGAGGTCTCATATCAAGCAGGTCAGAGAAATTAACTCTGGAATTATATCCTTATAAAGATACAGTGCCTATCAGGGATGTTATAAAAAAAATTCAGAGTCCAGAAACAGAACAGTATCTTTCTGAGAGCATGTCTTTGATTTAAAACCAAGTTGATGACTCTATGATTTATATTTCAAAAATCATCCTCTGCTTCTTTTATACAAAGAAATAAAAAGGATTGAAAAGGGGAAAATAAGCACCTAAACTCCTTTTCATTTTGTATAAGGATTTTTTTCCCCAATCTTTGCTTTCCACAGGCTCAAGTATGAACTGAAAACTCTTCAGATTTATAATGCAGTTTATTTTCTAGTAAAGTTTCTGTGCATGAAAGAGTAAGAATCCACTTAACATGTTTTGGTTCATACTAAGAATGATATACATGGGACATTTTCATCGTGTACACGGGTTCTAGCATATGCCAAGTATCAAAATTGCTGTTGTTTTCACTTTTCTAGATGATTTTATTTATTTCAATTTATTTTGCCAGACTAATAGTTCTTCCAACGCAAACACCATATAATTTGTAGCAGATGGTAAGAATTAAAGATCCAGTACAGAATTTCTGTAACAAGTCTTATTTCCTTTCCTTGTGTTTGAAAGTCCAAGATTAAAGAAGATTTCTTGGTATATATTTTCATTATAATTCAAAAGAATACTCAATATAGTGGACTTGTTTTTTGCATGAACTTGGCAAACAAACAAGACCTCTAAAACAGATCTTTAGAAAAAATCTTTAATTAAGTATTTTATCTAAGAGAATGTCTTTTCATTCCCTGAGGAAGTCAGATCATCCACCTCCATACAGTGAGAGGACCTTGTCCCCCCTGCAAAGATAATCTTGTATTTTATGTTGCCCTCCCCTTTAAATTACTTTAAAATGCCTTTGGATCTGTGGTAGAAAACTCTTCCGTAAGTTCTCAGCAGGGGAAGAAAAAACCAACTTCCTCTTTAGAGTTTGTGGGAGGTTTTGTTGAGTCAACTGAAGATTGGTCTTCTGCTTATTTCTGTTTTGATTGGGCATGTATTTGGATCTCAGTACCTTCATTACAGACCAAGGAAGTATTTGCCTTTTTCTCTCTATAGACAGAAAGACGAAAAACTTCAGTATTGATCCTGGATGTGTGCTATGGAATTTTACAAGAAGTGGCAAAGGAAATCTCTTCTTGCCAGTAGACACGTCCTAAAGACTGCTAAGTGCAGGACCCTCTGGAGATCCTCATAGTCTCTGATTCTGATTTAACAGGAAGATTTCTTTCAAAATAGAGAAGTTTTAAAAAGTTTTATCCTTTCTTCCAATTAAATCTCCTGCATCTTTTACAGAACTAGAATGCTGCCTGATGGATTATTATCAGTAAATGTTTATTCAGATGCTTTTTTACACAAGTTCCAGAGGCAACATTCGTGTATAATTACCTGTCTCTTGGTAACTTAACTTCCCAGTACTTGGGAACTACACAAACTGGCTGTCATCCAGGACAAGTTTAGGATGCATGGAAATTGCCTGAATCCCTGATTGTCAAGTGAGATTAAAGAGTGGACAAAATTTATTATGGATCAGATAACGCTTTTAAAGAACAAGAGCTTATATTTTTAAAACTGCCAAATATTTTGCAATGGTATCCTTATAGAGATTGAAAATATGTTAATTTACACATTAAAAAGACCTTTTTGTAGTTTACTGAATGTAATTGCAAAATACCTGAATTGCATTGATTTGCAAGGCAAACTGTGTGTCAATTTACACTTCTTGCTTATCACATTCATCTTGGTTTCAGCTGAAACACACAAACCAACGTCAGCCGGAGTTTGGGTGCTCCATACCAAGTGCAACAGCAGCACGTTGGCTGGAGCAGCCAGTTGCATCTGTCAAGAAGAGCTGCAAGGGGTAGAGGATAATAGCATTTGGCCTGAGGTTGTATGAAATGAAGTTGGCATAAGTGAAGTCTTAAGCAGATTCCCAGTTTTCCCAAGGTCTGGATGGTGGGAAAGAATAGTGTGACTCATCATTTTCTCAGCACTTTTAGGACTATGTATCTTAAATTTGTCTGATTCAGGAAATAGGTGTGCATAACTTGGCAGAACTAGAGAATGGCTTCTCCTTCCAGCTGAAAAAGAAAAATATTGGAGAAAAATGGTTGCTCTGCATTAGCACTTAAGAGTTTTGGGACTACCTTTTATCCATTGACCTGAATAGAATTATTTCCAGTTCATGACGAGTGTACCGTAAAAGGGAACTGGCCTATAAACATCTGAATACAGCAATTGGCTTTGTTTTTGCACATATGGCTGGTGGAGTCCAGCAAGTGCCACTTTAACATTCTGCCACCAAATGAACAGTTAGATGAAAACTCCTGTTCTTGTCATTCTAGGAGTCCCCTGTGGATACACAAGTGAGTGCAGAGGTGTGGGGGAAGAGATTCTAGGTGTGGGAAAGTCACAGAAGGGCAAATATAGTGTTGTCACAAAAAGATCAAGCAGCTGTGAAAGCAGGTTGCCTGATTAACTAATTTGAATGTAGGTAGCAATGGCACCTCTTCCTGCTCATATTTGTAGTATGAAATTACTAATTTCCTTCCCCTTAACCCCTTGAAATACCCTCATATTATGTATTTTAGATATATGCAAAACTGAGTACAAAATATACTGTGTTTTGTAAATAACCAAATATATGTTCAAATATTTTGTGTCCAAAACAATCTAAAACTTTCTCAGAAAAAGAGTGATTAGTATTTCTATAGTCTGTGTTTAAATCAAAGTGCAGAAAATTATACTCTCTGTTGCTTACTTTTATAATCATACTCCTTACTACACACCATTGTTAAAAAAAAATGAAGACTGGTATCAGTCACTAGAAAAATATGCATCTGGATTTTGTAATCATAACAAAGCATGGAGGGCGTGATCCAGAGATTTTTAGGTGTCTCACCCCTGCAGAGTGACTCACTGAGCTGGAGTTAGGCATTTTGTTCATTGGACTGCCAAAAGGTTGTTCAAGAAAACCCACGTGTTGACTGCGAAGCTTCTCTGAAGTTAGGGTGCCCAGATGGAAGAGCATGTGTGAGACAAGGATACACACATTCTGATGCCTGTTCAGTGAACATGTCTATTTTTCTACATATTGTCTTGACAATGTGAAGTGCATGAATGTTGTGAAAAATAAGGGTCAGGATACCAGTGTACCCCTCATTTGCTCCTCTTAGCCTAGAAGCCAAAATAGACTGGAAATCAGCTCCAGTTGTAGATGTGGCACTTCTGGTAGATTTCTGGTAGATTCTGGTAGATTTGCCAGTGCTGGGTTTATGGTTGGACTTACTGATCTCAGAGGTCTTTTCCAACCTAAATGGTTGTATGATTCCATGAAAATTACAAGGTAGATATAGCAGAGGAACACAGCGCAACTCCCGTGAGTTGGAATTCCCTTGGTTACAGGAAATGTAAGCCAGATGTGTCACTTAGAGAGCACCCTAGTTGGTAGGCTGTTGTATCTGGTGAGACTAGTGCCAGTTTTGATGGACAGGGGATGTACACTAAACTTAACTGTGCGTTATTCAGAGTTAACGCTGTGCTTCCTTCAGCTACTCTGATGTAATTTCCTGGGTGCTTGAGAGTGTGCAGGGGACATTGCCAGTTCCAAATGTGCTTGCCAAGTACTTCACTGTTTCCAGAAAGAAGTAGTTGTGAGTGGGTGACTTCTTTTTAGACACTTAACTCACTTTTTGGGGGGCTTGAGCAGTGTTTACCATTTAAACAGTATTTAGGTATAGCCATGTGGGGTATTCAAGTTAGCACGGCCATTTGCATGTGTAAAGGTGTCACTGAAAACCATGAAAATGGCAGTTGGAATACATTCTGTATAAATTCTCTTTCATTTAAAGATTTTTCTATTCTGCCAGTTAATTTCTTAATTGGTTTAAGACAGATCTTCCATGACTTTAATTATTTAATTTCTATCACAGCTAAAAAACCAAACAGACATTGGAAAGAGTTACTGTGCTTCTATGCATCTGGATGCTGTGTGGTTTAAAAAAAAAATTAAAAAAGCCAAGAAATATATTTTCTTGCTATTTATGTGTTCTCTAAACCTTTGTATAATAGGCTTTTTGGGTCTAAGTATGAACATTAAGTTAGCTGTCCATGACTGACCAACAAATATTGTCTGTGGCAGAAGTTCACAAGCCATGTCTCAGCAAAGCAGCATGTGAACACTGTCTGAAGGGCCAATATTGGAAGATGCTCCTACTCCAACATTAACAGAAGTGAAAAAAAAACTTGGGAAGCCTGGCCCAGGGTGAATATTGTTCCATATTGTCAGCTAACCTACTTCAGGTGTGGCTTGGTAGTGGTTAGTTGGATGATTTGCTCAGGAAACTGGGCTGAAAAATTCCATGGCTAATATGATTTGAATACAAGAAATTTTAAAATGGAGAACCCATTCATCTGTGTAGCTACTACCTCTCCCTGTGCTTAATGTTTTCTTGTGGTTTGTTATTTGCCTTTTTTTTTGATGACTTCTTCCTACTTGTGATTAGAATTGTTACCAGGACAAACTAGATGTTTGGAAATGTCCAGACTTTCCAAAGTTTGTTTTATAAAGCAATGTGGTATTCCCCTAGCTGCTTTCCACTTAAGGAATTGGCTGAACATTAACGTGATTATCTTTCATAGCATACATAGTGAAAGAGATGCTAAACTACTCACTCAGCAGCCTTTGTCAACACTTCAGATTGTAAACGAAGAACATAAATAAAAAGGATGTTGATTTACTACTGAAAGGATGGTCTTCAACACATTGGATCACTAGCTAAGCTTCTAAAATGCTGTTTACTGAAATTCTAGATTATGGTTTACAAGCAATAGTGCAAATCATTTGCAGAATAAACAAATGTGCACACTTGAAATCTTTAGTTTATCCTTTTGAGTCTAATCGCTATTTTTTTCCCCTTGCTCAAATTTAAATATTCATTATTTAAGACATTTCAGAATCTAAAGACAATTGAATGATTTTTGAGCTGAAAATAGGAAGAGGCGCTTTGGTGTACAGGTCTGCCTCCTGTCTCTATATGTCTTCAGTTTGATGCTAGTAGATGATGTGTGATTAAATTCTGAGGCCAGCTTTGAAAAATCCCATGTTAACTTAGGGGTAATTAAATATGGAAATCTGTTGTGAGTGCTGTGTAGGTAACTTTTATTTATGCTTAGTAAAGTATAAAATGGGCATCTCTATTTATAAAGCTATTGTTTAAGGTTCCCTTTTGTTCTGTCCTTGATTTAATTCAGTCTAGTCAAGTTTTGCTCAAACAGCAGGTTTGGTCATTAGTAAATAACACAAGAATAGTTCAACTCTTTGATCTGTACAGTCCTTACATATAATGCGCCTGAAGGCATGCGTAATATAAATATTTTGTAAGTGCAAATAATTAAAAGATTTTGTATAATAGGCATGTTGAAACTAGCAGTATTTTGAAGATTTTTCAGTTCCTTTTGGATGACACAGGGAGAAAATAATAAAGAAAAACCTCAAATACTCTCAGAATTTAAAAATCATTTGGTTTTAATAGCAGTTATAAAATTATTCAAAATCCCATTATTTACATAAGAGAGAAAGTATTCTTATTTATTTACATAATAATAAAATGTATAGTGATTTTAAGCTTCATGTATGGGCTGTCTTTATGTTCAGAAGTACAAAAATTTACAAGGTGCTTTGAAGTTCTGGTTTTATTTGTGTGAGTGTGCTAATGTGTTTATTAATATTACTTAGTTGATCTGCTGAAAAATAGTTAAATTCTAATTAAAGAATTTTTTAAAATTCTAGTTAAAGAATTTTGTTATGTTTTTGATTATTAGACTGTTAGGTTGAACATCATCCTACAACCATGACAGTTCAGTGAACAAATTTCATCTTTACATACTAATCAATGCTGCGGAATCCAATAAAGAAATTGCCAGTTCCTAGTGTGAGCTCCATCTCCAATGAACATGTCAGGGAAAGATCCCTGCCAGTGTCACTGCTAATGCACTGTTTTACTCCAAAGGTTGAACTACTGAGTTTTTGTTCTTGAAAGCAGTATAGTTATTTCATTTTGGAGCTAGTTGTCATTAACTTCTTGCCTTTTTTACAGCAATTTCTTTCCAAAAATTGTGAATGAGGTAGTAGACGGCTAGCTTGAGGCCACCTTTTGTTTCTTCTGTGATTCTGGAGCTTATGTAGGAAGGGGAGACTTTTCTCTTGCTCACTTAAAACCAGTTCTTAAATATCTTTGAGCTCTAATACACTTCAAGGAGCTCTCAAAGGTTCCTTCTGAAACTAACAGCATCTTTGCATTTCCCCAGAGCTCAAATTGTTCATATATATATATATATATATAACTGCAAAGCTTTGTGTAGCATAAAATACAGAAATTTTGTAAGATGAACTATTCATTATTCTCAATCCTTCACATTGGTAAATATGCTCAGTAATTATTTGTACAAATATTAAAATAAAAGTATTTCTAAGTGCTGGTTTTGTTGAAGCAAGAGACATTCTCAAAAGACATCTTGCATATTGTAAATTCACTTTGCTTAGAATACTTTTGATTTCTTTCTCTGTGGTGTCTGAGAGTACAGTTTAGGGAAAGGCAAGTGCAGGCTCCACTGAAATCTGCAGTCCTGGCTTATCTCATCTTTGACAGAGCATTTCAACTGTGTCAGTTACTTGGATCAGAAAGCTGAAGAATTCTACAGGAAAACAAAGATGGAGGTTGTCTGCCTGGTACAACTGACTAAACCATCAGTGCCAGTGCAAGAGGTAGGGAGAGGAAGCTAGATTGTCTTTTTTACCAGCAGCCCACACTGATGTTACCTAAATATGTCAGGAAGCTGTATTCTAAGAAAGCAAACGACCAGTTTTACTTGCAGGATAGATACAAGATTTAAGAGATAAAAGATACAAGAAAGAGATTACTCTTGTCATTTAACAGCTCTTTTAGGTAAAGTGCCTGGCACTGGTCTGTCAAGTTTATGAAACTCCTGAACAATCTTTATTATCATTCTTTCTTAGGCCCTCCAGATTACTATAATGATAGTTCATCTTTTTAATCCGTGATTTTTCTCTTGTTTTCCTGGAGAATTGTGTCGCTGTTGGTTCACTTCCTTTAGTCTTACGTGAAAGGTTGGAGAGCATATGAAGGCAAGGGTGGAGGCTGGAGTTCTCTACCTGTCACACAGAACATAAGGAGCTGAGCTGTATCTTAGTTTGCGCAAAAGCAAATTCTGATCTCAGTCCTGCCCTTATGGAGGCTTAGGAGCCTGCACAGGCAAATTCCATACTTGCCATAAATGTACACCATCATCGGCTTTTGCTGACAGCTTCAGTCAGCTGGCACAAGAAGCTTCACAACCCGAGGCAACTTTTGATTATCCATAACTTAAATGCTTTAGCATTCTGGAAATAAAGATCTACAGCTTAAACTTGGCACAGGGCTCTGTGGGAAACCAGTGAAGCACAAGGAACAACAGAAGGCGAGGAAGTTCAGGCAGTGTAGCCAAGGAGACACCCAGGTGCATCGCAGCTAGTTAGTTATCTGGTGCTTTTCTGTGTGAGTCTCACAAGGCTGTGTGAATACATTGCATTGCTGTTTCCAAAAGGATTTAGGAGGGGAATGTAGTGCCAAAGCCAAGCTGGCACTTCTGAGAGGCCAGAGCACATCACTTGGAGAAGATGTACTGTACTGCTGCTTGAGATGTCAGTATTTGGGCAGAGTCCAGTTGTGGGTTTGCTTGCAGTTTAAGTACTCAAATGAAATGGCTGTGATTATTAACTTTCTCCTTTTGTCTTGATGTAATCTGGTATAATTTTGTTCCTTATCATTTATCACATTACAACCGCAGATCTATCAGGTGAATGACAAGTGTGTAATTAACTTTATTTTGATGATAAAGAATATTGCAAAGTTTGTGTCTTCCTCTTCTTTGGTATCCGTAAACTTTGCAAAAACCCAGCTAAGTGTGATCCTGTGCAAGTAACCTGATGGCTCGGTACTAAGCTTTCCATTAATACTCTAAAGATATTTGCTTCCAGAAAAGATCAATTAAGTGCATTTTCATGAATTCCTTCCATTAAGATGATATTGTAATAGTACAAGTATGCCTTCATGAAGGATAAAGAGTATTGTTGCTTCTAGACTTCACATATGAAAAACATTACCACAATCTCTTGTTACTTCATATTTGGCGATTGCTCACTTGGGGTTTCTTGTTTCTTTTTCCTTTTTTCTTTTTTACTAAACAGACTTGGATTATCACTTGCTTTTGTCTTCAACTACTCCTACTTAATCCTCTTGTCAAAGCCCAGAGTTCCTGCGGGAATCCAGTCACAGATGATGTGAATGACATTGCAAAACTGGTAAGTACCTTTTATTGTACATTATTCTGTATGTTCAAAATAGTCAGTGTTTAGGGGCTCTTACATTTCTAGGCAAAGTTAGTAAATATGTATTAGAACTAGGAGAATATTAAAAGAAAATCCATCAACATCTGTCACTTGAACCAAACCTTTTCTTCCAGTGTTAATTGAAGAGATTACCTTGACCAAAATGGAGTGTACATACATATGTAGTTTCCTGACTCCAAAATTCAATAAAAATTGTCAAAAATATTTATTTCCTTAAACATTCTTTCGGAGCAGACTGTTCCCCATGCAGATGAAAGATTATTGTCTTTGTGTTACTGACTTGCTCCATAGCAGACTGCCAGCAAACACAGCTGAGTTGAAGCAGAAGTATTTACTGCGGGTATATGAAAGATAAGTGTCATATATAAAAATAGCGTGATAGCAAACATCACTGTAGCAATCAAAGCAATAACAATTGAACAGGTTTTGCAATCTTTGGGTGTGAGTGGGTTACATGGATTATATGTTTCTCTACTTGCTGTACCCAGAAGTTTAAGTCTGAAGGACTCACAGCTTCATATAAAAACTAAATTCATTTAAGGAAGTTGTAACTGTTACTTAATTGACCACTGCATCGACCTGAAAAACTGCATCTGCTTGTAAAGTCAATTGTTTTTTTAGCTCCACTGAAGCTAATAATTAGGCTATTTTGCAGTAGCGCAGGATATAACACTGAAGTTTTTAAGAAATAATATGTACTGAGCACTTAACAAGCATATCTTCATCAGCATATTGAATCTAGCTGAAAATTGTAGCTTTATTGTGGGAAAACAGTTGCAACATCCGTGTTATTATTATCATACACTTAAATTGGAGCCCCTAGCATTTGCTGCCTGTGCAGTCTTCTTGTTTTCTTTGGTCCTTTTTATATACATTGGCACATAGTATAAATCTCTAGGGGTACTCTAGTCCTACTTAAATGTTTAGTGCTTCAAATCTCTTTAGGCAGAATTTTGAACTATTGGCATATTTATTCCAGTTAATATTTCATCTCTTGGAAGAGTATTAAGCTTTGATGTAAAACTGTGTAAAGCATGCAAGAACAACAGAATTCCTGTGAGGGCTGGTGAAATTGTGTAGTGCAGAGATAGTAACAACTTTTTGTCAATTATGTGTCCCGAGGACAAATGCTTTAACTTTCCCTTTAGTAACAATTTAAACATCAAGATCGTAGAAATATAGATTACAAAAAAAAAAAAAAAAAAATGTGCAAACACCTTGAATAATCACACTGTCCAGGTTACACTGTTCTTCTGCTACTGCCAAGCGTGAGTGGAGTTGGGCACTTCTTTGGACACTCCTCCATTCGGATGCTGTATGGTCATTCTCCTGACTTGGACCCATGTCTTTCAGATCACCCCACGAATGCAAAATTGAGGTCAAGTTACCAAGTAAATTCAGAGATACTTTGGGTTGGAGAAATAGCAGAGTGATCAGAAAGTGCAAAGCCCTGGACACATAGGTTCTCTCTGTTTTGAGTTGCATGAGTTCTGAGAATGTTTTGAGGAAAGTCTATCTCACTATTTTTTCTGTGTTAATATTTGCAGAAATAATTTCAATCAAACCATTTGAGAATTAAAAGAATAAGATAAAATTAAGCTTAGTGCCCTCAATTTAGTAGAAGAACTCTTTGTTTCGATTAATATGATTATATTGCATGTTGATCGTTCTCTTTTGCTACAACGTGGCAACTAGACATTGAGAACAAAATTTTAAAAATACATAATAAGTACTTCTAAAGCAAATCCTCGTTAGCTGACAGTGTGAATATGAGAAGGGAGAAGCCTACAAAGGATACTGACTGATGATAGTACTTTGTAGCAAATACGGGTTTTTTATGCTCTGTGAACTACATCCCTAGCACATATAAAAAGCACTCCAACATGATATTACTTAAAAATATGGTTAAGAAGACCCTAGAACTCTTGCAAATTGAAGCAAAAAATTTGTACCATTTCTGCTTTTTGAAACACAATATACTCATTTAATTAAAGAAGGATATTCTGATGATGTATATCTTTCATCCCTCAGCCACTCTTCATATGACTCCCTCTCTAGACCCCTCCCCAGCTTTGCTGCCTTTCTCTGCTGTTCCTCTTGTAGTCAGGGGCTCAGAACTGGACAAAAGACTTGAACTGTGGCCTGACAAGTGTCAAGTACAGGGAGACAATCACTTTCCTGGTCTTGCTGGCCACAGTATTGCTCATACAGGCCAGGATGCCGATGGCCTTCTTGGCCACCTGGGCACATGTTGGACCATGTTCAGCAAGCTCTCCAGCAGCACCCTGAGGTCCTTTTCCTCCAGGCCACCACTGTTCCCCTAGCCTGTAGCACAGGGCAGAGTTCTTGTGAGAAGTGCAGCACCTGGCACTTTGCTTTACTGAACCTCAGTCAACTGGTGCCAGTCGACCGATCAAGCCTGTCCAGCTCCCCCTGCAGAGCCTTCCCACTTTCCAGCAGATCAGCTCTAACACAGAACTTAGTGACTGAGAGTGTTCTTGGTTGCCGTGCCCAGATCATCAATAAAGATAATAAACTGATACTGGCTGACCCCAATAGTGAACCCTGGGGAACACTAATTACCACCTGGTTCTGGCACCATTCACCATCAGTCTCTGGGCCCAGACATTCAGACAGTTTTTATGCAGTGAAAGATGTACTTGTCCAAAGCATGAGCTGCCAGCTTCTCCAGTAGAATGCTGTGGGAGACAGTATCAAGGGCTTTACTGAAATCCTGGTAGACAACACCTGCAGCCTTTCCCTTTGTCTGGAGATCCTATTGGCCTTTAAGTAAAAGTTTTATTTCTTCACTGATCCAAAGAATCTGTGCCTGTAGAACATAGGGTCTTTAATAAATATGCTCCCCTTTCACACTGAGAACAAATTGTAGCCCAGAGGATTTCACAGAACTGTTACATGTACAGTTATTGCTCATAGTTATTATGATGTTATCCACAAACTCTGTCACATTTGGACACAGTGATATAATAGTTGTTCCTAAATGCTTTATTCTCATGACATTCTCAAAGACTGGCATGTTCTTTAACCCTTTTTGTCCACATTTATGAGTATAGTCCCATCTCTGTGTGCACTAAACTATCTGTTCAGCAGTAGTGCACAAATACCATCACTTACCTTAGGATATTGGCCTCTCTTCCTCCTGTCTCATCACAAATTATCAGGCATAACTAGTCTAGAGCCTAGTTTGGCATGAATCCTTCTTGGAGGCAGAGTAGGATGTCTTTCATCTCTCCAAAATGTTAGCCTTTCCTGGGCCATTTCTCACTGTAAAGTTACACTACTATCTCTCCCCACTCTTCAAAGTTCACTTTTAAAACCTTCATTATCTTTCTTGTCATAATAGAAGAAAAAAATGTCTGTAATTCTCTGGAAAAACAAGTGCATTTTTCTTCCAAATTCTTGGTGGATAAAACTCTAGTCTATGAAAAACCTTTTTCTAGCTTCAGCTTCTGTAGTTTTGCTCTTCTGTCTGTTCACATGCTGCTCTGACCCTTTATCATCTACTTATTTCCTTCAAGCTGTTCCTCCTTTTTTTTCCACTATCAATGGCAAGCTTCTTGGGTTTATCTTCAAAGGTACTATTAACACTGCCTGTGTTGTCATAACACATGCTGAGTTTGCCCTCAGCTTCTCCTCATTATTTCCATGGTATCTGTTACACTGTTTGTGGCCACAGGAAAGATGCTCCTTGATGAACTCCAGGCAGATTCCCATCCTCTTCCTATCTCATGCTAAAAATCCTTTGCAGTATGAATCTATATCCCTCATTTGGCTTTTTCTCCAGTGTGTTTCCCCACACACACACACAATTCTACTGCAGTGAATCTACAGCTTGCTAAACAGTGCCACAATTCCCTACCTCGTCTTTGTTTATTTGGTATTGGGATTGCTTCAAGTACTGTAAACCCTCTACATCGCTTGTAGAGAACTCCTGAGCATGACTGTGGCTGTGTTCTGCTCAATTTTATTGTGCTATAGGGGTATGAGAACATGCCTCAGTCAAGACCCTCAGTGAATATAGATGTGAGATGTCTACTAAGCCTAAGCTACTGGAGGATAAGTAGGGCATGCTGTGCAGTGCCTGAAAGTGTGGGTTATTTGCCTAATCAACTTTGTTTTGAGTAATAAACTAAAGACAGATGTGTGGCACGACTTGTTTTCAGTGGTCTTAATCTGGATTTTTTCATGAGCATCATTCTAGACTCACACCAGAAGAAAGAATTGGAAAGAAAGAAGTAAATTCATTAGTTTTCTGAACATTAATCAATGTAAGACCAAACCAGACTGGTATGTCTTCATAAAAAAGTGACTTGTGTATTCTGTAAGATTAAGTTTATTCACATCTAGCTAATATAATTTTGTCATATGAAGAATATAGCCTAAGTAAAATGATCTTAAGAAGCAAAGAACAATTGAATAGTAATTTTTGAGAACTTTAAAAGGGCATAATTTCATACCTATAGAGAATTAAAGTATCTAGAGATTATTCATGCTGCACTACTCATCACATGACCTCCTGCCTCTTTTGTAATGAAGATGTCTGGAGGGAAGCACATTACTTGATGAGCAAATGTTCCGTATTATGAAACTGTAATTGCAGCACCTGTCAATAATGTCTGTCCCCATTGTTCTTTTCAGCACAGTAAGTCAACAGAAAGCTGCATCGCTATAATTGTGCATTTGATTTTGCATAAGAATTAGGAATCAGTTTCATATATGTTTGTTAAATATGAACATCAAAACCTACATATAAATAGAATTTTCATTGAGCTGTGCAGTATGTGCAGAATATACCTACATATTTTTATTTTGTCCATTATCAAAATATGAGATACTTCTTCTATGAACTACTTATCTAAAGCAATTTTCTTCTTTTAAATGTTGGAAGCCCAAACAATAATCAGGATTTACTGACCAGTTCCTTGTTTGAAACATGCTGTCAAATACTTTGCTTTCACATTGCATCTTTGCTGTAAATATGTACTTTACACTCTCTGCCACATTTGATTTTTATTTTTAAATGGATCTAACTCTCCTGAGTGAAGGGGTTATAAAAAATTATCCAGAGTTGTTATGCTGCAAATAATCTGCCACTATGACTGTAAAAAGTGTGAACGGAAATCGTTAGCATGTTGTCTTAAGCCAAATGATGAAGATTTTATTAACTGCTTCATTAGCAGATGAGATGGAGTAGATTGCAGAGATGGAGAACAGACAGTGGAAGCTCCTTCAGGAAAACAAAAGCCAGAGAAGCTGTGACAAAGAGCTAGAGAGGAACTTTTGACCAGGGCACATTGTGCTAGGACAAGGGGGAATGTCTTTAAACTGAAGGAGGAGAAATTTAGGCAAAAGCAAGAAATTCTTTACTGTGAGGGTGGTGAGGCACTGGAGCAGGTTGCCCAGAGAAGTGGTGAGTGGCCTTTCCCTGGAAAAGGGTGAGGACCAAGTTGAATGGGGCTCTGAGCAACCTGATGTAGCAGAAGATATCCCTGTCCATGGCAGAGGTTTGGAATCAGATGACCTGTAAGGTCCCTTCCAACCCAAACCATTCTATTATTCCATGAAAAGAACAGGAAAAGGGAAACAAATAGACAGAAATTTAGGGTTGAAATAATATCTAAAAGGAAAGTATGTTTTTTCCCATCATATGCTTCAAAGTAAAAAAGAAAACACTGAAAATGCAAAATTATATATTTTACTTTATTAACATACTTTATTTTTTTATATGTGTATGAAAAATATCTGTGCTTGTCTCCTTACAATTTTCATAACAATCAAACAAAATAAAGGGAATTTTCAGGAGCAGTAGCACTCGTTTCAAAGCATGACTGCAGATAGGTCATCTCTCATGTCTGCTGTTGGGATGAAAGAGTAGTTTATGGAACCCAAATCACTTTTACATCCTTTTTTCATCTCCCCATCTATGTGATCCTGAGCATTTTTTAAAACATGTTTGGGTTATGCAATGTTAACAGTGCTGTATTAAATATTCAGACTTCTCTATGTTAAAAGTAATCTTACATTCCCCAGTTTGAGATTTTGTTACAGCTGGGAATATAGCACTTACTGTTGGTTTTATATGGATTTAAAGACGTAAGTCTAGATTCCCTGCTCTTCAACTTTTCTCAGCCTGTTAGGATATCTGAAATCACACACAGCCACTAAATCAGAGAAACTTCAGTTACATTTTAATTGCAATTCACTGCTTTTGGTTCTACATATTCCTTTGCAAGATTATCAGTTGACATTCTCTATATCAATCAAAACTTCTGTTTTAACCAAGGTAAATCATGCAGGAAGGTGTTTTGTGCCCCCCAACTTTGTCACTGTACTCATGGAGTTGATTAGAGGAACTAATGAAAAAGCCATCCAGGACTCAGGTATTTTGAAAGGTCAGTTCTTTTCCAAACACCCTTGCTCAGGCAGGTCAGAGCTGCCTTGTCATCTGCTCCTTGTTGGAAGCCACAGCAGTCAGGCACTCTGCACAGAGCGGGTGTGCAGAGTCCATTCATTCCTTTCAGGATCATTTCAGCAGATGAAATTTGAGTGGTTGGTTTTGGCTCAGTCTTGGTGGTTAGTGTTCAACAAAATTTCAAGATACATTTCAGCAAAGCAAGAGAGTACAAAATGCAGACCTAGTATAGACATATCCTTCACTCTTACATCAGGGGCTTTACCCTATTTTCTGTGTGTGAGTTGGGAAGTCCAAGTGAGACACAAATGTAACTTCATCACTTTGAGATCCATCATTTACCAGCACTGCATCTGACATGTGGACTTCAGTCAACAAAACTTTAACAAGTTTTGTCTTGAGGCAGTGCATGTATTTTGACACCCTCCTCCCAGTGATCTTCATTTTTAGTAGTAAATTCAAAAATATCTTATCTGATTCACAGTCTGTCAAGGAGAGAAATATCTGAGGCTGAGCTGTATGTTCCAGCTCTGATTGAGAAGGTGTAAGAGCTCTTGGGCACTTAATTTTTTTTTAACTGTGCGTGAAAAGTGCTTGAAGTGCTCTGATGCCAGGAAAGTAGATCGTATACATAATGCATATCAATTCTTGTAGTGTTCATTGATATGGAACAAATTTAATCTTCCAGTGACCTTTCTTATAGAACAGTGGTTTTGCTGCCATTGCTAAGTGTGGAATCCCTCTAGAGTGAGTAAGGGAAACTTTTCACATAGAGTAGCATCTTCGCTATCTATGCTGCTTGAAGTGCTGCTAATCCTACCTCTCTAGGCATGCAAAGGAAGATAGAAAAAAAAGTTGAATACTTATTGGTATGCCACGATGCTGTGATGTTTTAAAGAAAGGAATAATAAAAAATTTACATAAGGATTTAGAACAAATCTGATGTTCTAAAGAAATTACAAGTATATTGAAATATTTTTCAGTATTTATAGCATCTTGAGTCAAAATGCCAGATAAATAGAAATTAATATTGAGAATTTTTGTGGCACTTCTGCTTTAGGAATGTGTAGGTATAAAAATAAAAGAAGAATAAAAGAAGAAACAAAATTGATTTGTGTGAGAGAATTTTTAATGATCGTTTATATATCATTTATATAGTAACTGTTCTAAAGTAGGAGAAAGATGGATGTGTCTTAGCCCACATAAATTAAAAAATGTTTGGAATTCACTTGTGTTTGGCTGCATATAAGAATTACCTTTGATCATTTCTAGAACCATAATGTTTTTAAATAACTGGTTTAATTTTTAATTGAAACAAAATTTTAGTTAAGAAACAAAACACTATGTTTTGCAAAACAAAATACTACCTAAAAACTGCTCAGGGGAAAAAGAAATCCCTGTGCTGGTTGCTATAGCAGCAGAATCAAAAGCAGCCATAACAGAATGATCTTTAACCCAAAGCAGAAATGCTTTTGCACCAAAGGAGCTACATCTGTGCATATTGTTTTTGACTATGTGGATTTCAAACCAGGATGAGAATATCAATTGATGCTTTCATTGATAGAAAATAGGTTTACTGTATCATTAAGCATCATATCACAGCTAAATATTTTGGAAAAATACTTCAAAAGGCTGTGGATTTGTGGCAGTCCAGTGACTGTTGGACTGTTCATCTCCCAATTCAGCACATTCCCCAGATGTTCAACCATGTCTCACAGTAGTGTTGGATTGCATCCGTTGCAGATGGTGTAGTATAATCCAGTGGGAACCCTTCTTCCACTCCTTTCCTTTGCTGCAGCACACTTCATGCTCACCCACATCTGCAAAGCTGTAGCCTGTATGTGGAAGCTCTCCTTTGCCCCAGGACACTGCTAAGATATATTGATATTGCTCATCATTAGTAAGAAGCACAACTCCAAAGCTGAAGTTGTGCTCAAGTGTTTTTCTGACCTGGTACATAACTAAGCACAAGACAGGCAAATATTTAGGTTCAGATGCGTGTTGAAGTTGGATGTTACTTGAAGGAAAAAGGGCTAAATACTTCTGGGTCCTCTACTGTCTATGGTAGATGTTGTCATGTAAACACTTCAAGGCATTAAAGGACGAAAGGGCAGTGGAGTTTCTGCAGTAATAAAAGTCAGATTACTTCTTCTCTACTCATTGTTCACTTTAATTCTGCTGGGAAGCAGTAGCATTGAACATGATCAGATCAGATCTGAGCATGTTACAGAGCTGTGGAAAGATGGTTCACTCCTGGGCAAATAAGTGTCAATGGCAGTTCCACAGGAAAGTGAGTGTGTAAGTAACCATTTTTGCCTGAACCGGGTAAATTACTGAAAATTTGTGTTGAATATTTGCTAGATTTTGTTGAATACAGTAATGGAAATAAAGTCTTACTTTGTGTAGTAAGTAATAACATTTTTATTATCTGTTTATTGTAGGTTGGAAATCTCCCAAATGATTATCTGATAACCCTTAAATATGTCCCGAAGATGGATAGTCTGGTATGTACAACCACTTCAAGTTAATCCCAATAAAATACCCCACTGTAACCAGTGATGGCAGTAACATTTTGTACCTAGTCCTATATCTTGGCAAGTTACTGTTAAATAATGTTTATTTCACTTTTCATATGGTTCCCAAGTATTTATTCAAAAGAAATGTAGAGAGATTCCTGCAGTCCCTTAAAACATTTTAATTGCAGGAATTCTAGAAAAAAGTTTCTTCATATTAAATTTTTTAACTTTTTTTTCTGGAAAAAGTAAAATTTTTAATGTGCTATTATTTCGTCAGTATTATTTAATTGTATCAATTGAAAAATATTGTTTTCTTAAAGAAATAGGTTCTCTGTAATTGTATTTTGGAACTTACTGTAGAAGTCCTTCTTGTTTCAGCCAATGGAAATGCCATTAGAGCACAACAAATTTAAACAAAAATAGTAAAGAGAACAACAAATTTACCATAGTAAAGATTACCTCAAATTCAGCAAATGTTAGCATCAGTAACTAAACAAACCAGTAGGATTTCAAACATGCTTTGTGTAATTCTTTCTATATAATCCCATATTTAATACATAGGGATACTTTCAAATAAACATTATTTATATACTTTAAAATTTTATAACATTTTTATTTAAAACTCATATTATTTTATTGCTTAATCTACTAAATATTTTTTTGTTTTTCCTCAATTTAACAAAAGAAAATTTGAAATTATGTACTGAAAAGCTGGTTGTTGCGTACATTGCAATAAAAAGGAGAAAAGGGAAGAAGGTGAAAGTAAAAATTATGCTGAATACTGTGTTGTTTTAAGGCAAGGAAAAAAGTAAGAACATTATGATTTTGTCAGTTAAACTGAACAATATTGTGCCTGTATTAGAATTAATCATTGTATGCATACATCAGTAGCTGAAAATTATCTGCTAGATGTAAGAAGCTATTTTTGTGTCTGTACAAAGTTTTCACTGTAAAAATCCAATTTGTATGTGATACACATATAAAAACGCATCCTACCCTACAACAAAGTGGCAAATATAGCAACATTCCCTATTGCTATTGGAAAATGATGCCAAAAGCAACATTCAGTCCTGAATAACAAGAAGATGGCAGGAGGAAGAGGCTGCAGGATAGTGAAGGGCCCTGAGTTGTGAGGTTATGAAGGGTTATGTCAGACGTAGAAGTGTTTTTAAGAGTTTTGCTGGAAGCTTGAGGCTTTTACTAAAACTTAGAGTACTTTGGAAAACCCAGTTTAAAGTTGTTTCTTTAGGCAGGAAAACTCTGCAGAACAAATGCTATGGAAGTGAGGTACTAGATCCTTTATAAATAAATATAATGGAAATTTTTCCATTTCTTATAATAGCCAATATTTAGAGAAAAAGGAAGCAAGACTGGCTGCCACTGTCCCCTGACTGCTGGGCTTTTTGAAATTCACTTATCTTCGTGTCTGGTGTGATGATATTCACATCTGTGGAGGACAGCTGTAGCCTGAGTGCTGTTCCCCCAGCTTCCAGCCCATTAGCTGTTGGGCTGGATTGAGGCTGTTTCCTCCACTGCTCTCCTGGGGTGTGGGCAGATGAAGAAGGCCAGGGAACCTGCTTGAGCAATGAGTCCTGGTTGTTCTCACTCTTGCCTCTCTCCATGGTTCAGTTTTGATTGCCAGTGTGCAGGTTCTTTTCCATTCTATGTCATCTCGGTGCATCATATCCAGAGAGTTAGATCTAGTCTACATTTACAACAAGCAGCCAAGAAATAAAAAGGAAGAAGTCGAGAGCTGAGATTTTCATGTTCCCTTTGCACACCACTTTCAGTCACGGTAATGGCAGGTGCAGCTCTTGGCCACGTGCCTTCACAGGAGGAAGTATTCAGCAGTATTCAGATTCCACTTTGCCAAATTCCTCTGGGAATTTCAGGTTGTGTTATGCATACCACAGCAAGGCTTGCTGAATAAGTAGGCTTTGCTTTGGTCCATGCAAGCTGGGAAATCCATGGCTTTGCCTAAAGTAAATGCCCTTTGCTCAACTCTGAAGGGTTTGAAATGGTGCTCTGCAATTTTTTCAATAGATTACAATCTTCAGTGCGTGCTTAATAAAGTGGGAAGTGTACCCAAGGTAGCAAGTCCCAAATGTAGATAACTAAAGGTAGGAAGGCAGGGTGAATGCAAATCAGTGTAGTGCATGTAACAGGAACAGACTGACCCATCCATTAAACAGAAGGGTTATTGCATTATGTACTAGCTTAAGGCAACTGAATGGCTTAAAAAGTCTTGTATAGAGTGAACTGTGTAGTTGAACCTGAAGGTTAAAAGAGCTGACAGCAAAGGGTTGAATTCAGAGGAAGAGATAACATTCAAACTTATACATAGATGTAGAAAGTAAAAGCCAAATGAGACGTACGAGGGAAATCCCGTTTGCAGTTGGCCTAAAATGTAAATCTTGGTCAAAGTTTACACAAAATATCAGAGTTAAACCTCAATTTCTCCTTACAAATGTCATATTTTTCAATTAGAGCAGTTTTATCCTCATGTTTGGTAGGTATTGACACAGCAAGTGCTTGCACAGCTTGACATTTCTGAAAAGAGAACTTAGAGCTTTTGTGAAATACAGCTTTGTAGGTCAGAACAGTTCAGTTAGAGGAGACTCCCACACGCATGCTAAACCGCAGGAGCAACAAAATAGACTCCCTGCTGGAATTGCCAAATGCTCACTGGGAGAAGCAGCAAGCTTATGCTAGTCCCTGCCAGAGGAGAATGCTCACCCACAAAACCTCAAAGGAAAAGGTTTTGGAGGTTTCCAGTTCAGGGAAGCACAGTAGTTCTGGGTCAGTGTTCCTACTCAAAAGCAGAGGAAAGAAAAATGCGTTGCCGGTCTCATGGGTGTGGTGGGACATGGCACAACATACACTGCTTGAACGGAATATGTTTCTTTCTCTGATTTATTTGTTTCTGCCTCCCCCCTCAACTTGTCCTGGAAGGAAAAAAGTGAAGCAGACTCAAGCCAAATAAGCCAAATGCTATCCATTTTTCTTTCTGTTTCCTTCTTTTTTAAGTCATTGTTGAGGTAATTGCAAAAGGTTATATCACTGACTTGCCACAGGTTATCATTTTGTGAGAGTTGTACACAGAAGTGGAAATTCAGGTGGAGCTGAATAATGTATTTACATTTGGTTCTCTAAGCCTGGAAGCCTAATAGTCAGATTAGTCTTCAAAAATGTGAAGTGTATTTTTTCCTGTCAGAAACATTTACACATCAAAGCAGAACAACACCTGTGGATTTTTTTTTAATTTTTTAATAAAGAATCTTTAAGGATTTAATAAAGAAAATGTAGGTTTGTTGAAGAAATTGAGTAAAATGAGATTAAGCCTCGAAGTCTGTACATTCCCAAACGTTTGCTGTGTATTTCAGAAGGTGGATTCAGTGGGTGCTGCCTATCCGCTGGGCAGCAATTGGAAACTGATTTAGTGATACTTCAGGCTTGTTGGGCCAAGATCTTTGTATCTGGAAGACTCTAATGAGACATTTTCAATATTGGAAAAATAATGTCATATATGGAATAAATTCTCATAACCTTTGCCATTAAAAATTTATCTTTTATTGGGAAGGTACAAGTTGCAGTTCTGACTAATGAGTTACCTGTACTTTTGCTGATCATACTGAATTAGGGATTTTCCTGGGCTGGGTGACTTTTTTCTCTATTTGACTACTGTTATATATATATCTAAGTAAAAGAAGTTAATGACTTCCTCTAAGACAGCAAGATGAATTACCAGGTTTCAGTCATGTGAGCAGCTGTACAAACTTTGCCCACAAACTAATTGCATAGGTGTTAGTGTACAGTGGCAGGCCGTGCAGAACACTTTTGTTATCAAAGACTCAGGAAGAAGAAAGCTTTTTAGATCCAGAAACTGTTCCCAGTGATGGCATTTAGTGAAAAAGCTGAAGAGAAGAAATTAACCCATCTAACTAGTTTAAAGGTGGATAAAAGCACACAGGGATTTCATGCAAAATTTTTATGGAAACCCTCCTGATAAGAAATTTAAATTAAGGATCTTTGGGGTTAACTGTGTCATGTAAGGTAACAACAGTAAATGAAAACTGATATTTAAAGAATTGTTAAGGCAGTAAGAATTGATAAGAAAATAAGTAGCTTAATGAAAGCATGGACTATGGTTCATAGTAACATATTCCAGGGCTCAAATGCTCAATACAATCACACTTGGCATTTATTGAGAATTTAATCAAGGGATGGTTTTGACAACCATAAATATGTCAGTATCAGTGAAAACAGAAATATTATCAAAAGGACTGAAAAGGAAACTGGCCACAGTAAAAAAGAATTGTACTTTATACTTTTGAGATAGTTTAAATTGGAAAAAACAGTCTAATTTACTTTTGCACATTGAGATGTTTAACCAGTTTTTACAAATGTCTGATATTTAATTTACATCAATTTTTCTTTTTATCCCCTGTCAGCCTAATCACTGTTGGTTGCATTTGATGGTGCCTGAATTTTCAAGGAGTCTACATAATCTTCTCCAGAAATTTTCAGATATTCCAGATATGTCGGATGTTTTAAGCAACTATTCAATCATCAACAATCTCACAAGGATAATTAATGATCTTATGGCATGCCTTGCTTTTGATAAAAACAAGGTAATCTTATACAGAGTTTCAGCTTTTGAACTGGATATTTATCTTTTTACTTTCTGTTGCACAATATTCAGTAATAGTTTAGAAATATCCAAGGCTTTATTAGATTTGTTTTCATTTCTATTACCATGCATATGAAGTACTGCTTTGTTTAGAAATGCACTGTTTCAAAGAAAAATGGCTTACAAGGAATTACAGTATCTACAGTGACCTGTATGCAGTTATTTAAAGTCAGAAATGCAGCAGTCTTCTTTAAGATCATTCATTCATTCTGGTCTTTTTAAAACCAGCAGAAATCTTCCTTGTGTATTTTGCTAGTGATCTTAATGTAAATTTAAAGATGATGTAGTTGAAGTTGTTAATATACCCTTAGTATGTATCACAGTGTGTGAAGCTCTGAAAGCTACTCCATGGTTTAATTAACTCTTTTATACAAAGGCACAGCAAAGACCAGAGGATATTGGTCCATTTCCTTGTGTTTCTGGATTCTGATAGCAGCTGGAAGGATTCTCGCTCAAGAGATGTCTGATTCTCTGTGCAGGCAAGGAAGAGGGGAATAAATTAATTTTCTAGTGTGTTATCCAGATCTGACCAGTAATTAAATCAGTACCAGTAATTAAAAATAAATTCTGTAGTTGAAAGTTTTGTCCCACTGAATAAAACAGGTAAAATCCACTATGTTCTTTATAGCAAGTATTTTATCTTCATCTACACTTATTTTTATTAGCTAAGTCCTTAGCTGTTGTAATTGCACCTTTTCAACACCCAGAATGAATCAAATGAGCTAAAACACTCAGGTGCATTTAGAGTGAAATAACCTTGGAAGCTCACCATGTATTTGCATTGCATTGTGAGTATTTAGATATTCCCTACTTTTCCATTTCAAACTGAATTATCCCCAGTCTTCAGTGTATATATATTTTTTATTCTTTTCTATTTCAGTCCTGATGATTCAAAGCACTCATCTGGGATGTGGTTGGGGAAGAGGAATTTTATTTTGTATAATGGAAAAGTAAATATCCTGTAATTCAGCAAAAGAGCTAGCTATTGATTTCCTTAGAGAATAATGATCTTAAGTCTAGTACTCTCAGCATCAAACATAAAATAACTTTGGAGCCAAAACCAGGAGGTTTTCCATAGGACATACTTAGACCATGTTCTAACCACTGTCCTCCTTCTTGGGAGTACAGAGTAACCCCAGGCCAAACTTGACTTGCTGACATAAAAAAAAAAGAAGAAAACCATCAATCAACATGGATCTGAACCAAGTTGTTTAGTCTGGCATAACAAACCTGTCTGTTAGACCTCAGAGTGACTGGGCTTCCTTGTTTATAGTGGCTCTTATTTTTAGGTGCGTTATCAGGGATCTCAGCCTGTTTCTGAGCAGTGGTGTATCCCAGCTATTGTATTCTCTTCCCCATTCTCTTAATGACAATACCAGTGATTGTTGTGTTCAAGACTTCAGATTAAAAGACTCATGTGAAACTTTCCAAAGTAATGTGAAACCAAGGGTGTTTTTGTTAATGAGGAGAATTTTAAAGGTCTCTTGGTTTTCAGTATAGGATGGGAAACTGTCTTTCATTCCTTAGCAATTTTGCAACACTGTATTAATAATTCATTTCTATTTGCAAAGCTAATTTGAAATCCTTGGATCAGAAGGCTTGTATGTTTTATGAAGATTTTATACAGCTAATCTGGTTGTCTGCAGGTTAAAAATTTAAACGATTTTGTATCATCTTTGGATATTTTTATCATTTGTTGAGGCGTCGAAATGAGCATCTCCCTTGACCTTCTTTCAAGCAGAATTCTATATTTTACTCTAGGATTTTGTAAAAGAAAATGGTCACCTTTATGAAGAAGGTCACTTCATTCCTGAGGACTTTTTTAGGCACTTTAATAGTACCATTGAGGTCTACAAAGAATCTGCAGACAGATTGGATAAGAATGACTGCATTCTGCCTTCAACAGTAGGAACACCGGAAAATGGTAAGAGGGGTGTCTTTTTGGGGAGCAGAATCTAGGCAGATAGAAATGTGTGATTTTCCTTGGATTTCAGGGATGCTAAGGATCTGATACCATGCCTCCATGCCACCTTTTTACTGCAAATTAAAGTAACTACTGACACTGAAGGTTATGTTTCTGTTCTGGTGCCATCACTCATAGATACATCATTTCTCAGCATAATCAAAATAACCTTGCATTATGCTGCTCTGTTTCTATTCATCCAAGATATATCCTGAATTGTCTTTTTTACATTGTTCTTCTTATCTTCTCTTAATGCTTTAGTTTTATAAAGCAGTAAAAGAGCCTAAGATTGCACAGCTGAAAGGAGAGGAAGTTAAGACAAGCTGTAAATTGCAGCAGCCTCTAGTCACGTTCAATTTCATCTCACTTTTCCTGAACAGGGCAATGTTTGCTTCATTAAAAGATGTTAACGAGCTCAGGTCAAGCTCCTGCAGCTCTTCCTTATTCTTCCAGTAAATGGAGGGTTTATATTACCTTTTCTTTTACTCTCTCTAGTGACAGATACTAGCTTTTTAATTAGGGCAATGTGTCCAGTTGTAGAGTTACATCAGTAGTAATAGAAGCAGATCAGTGCCATAACCTAAGAACTTGTAAGCAGCAGCTGCTTTTCCAGATTAGCTATTCAGCAGCAGCTCAGCATGTAGACACTTTTGCCTCTTAATAAAACTTCCTTTTTTGGCTTAATCCACTTTATGAACCGTCCTGCAGCCAGCTTTTAAAACAGCCCTATAGCCACATCACAGTAGTCCAGTACCCACGATCTTATATAGAGGGAACTGTATTTTAAGTTTCATAATTCTGACACATTCATTTTCTATTTAGATTCCAGAGTCGCTGTCACAAAAACATTTTTGTTTCCTCCTGTTGCTGCCAGCTCTCTTAGGAATGACAGCATTGGCAGTAGCACTAACAGTAACAGTAAGTACAAGTGATTGAATATATGTCTCCGTTTTGTTCTGGTAGCTGGTTGTGAGAGCTCAGAGGAAAAGAATGTCATTAATTGTGCAAATTAATGGGAAGTTACATGTTCCTGATGGTGTACCATGTGTTTCTCAGCTGTCATACTGAAATGCAATGAACTTATCTAATCAAAATGTAGAGATGCTATCGAGTTACAATTATGTGACAGCTCTCTACAACTTGGAGAGGGCAGGCCTCTTCGTTTTGGCTGTCATGAGGTCTCACTAGTCATATGGCCTCAGAAAATTTGGCCAGACACCTCATTTTAACTCTCAGAAAATGAAGTTGCTCCAAGTGAACAGAATAGCTATCCTAAATAGGATGAGGGTTCCCACGTGAACAAAGAGGATACCTGTACCTTGCATCCCAAGCTTTGCACCAGCCCTGAGGACAGTCCCTGGGTTTGTTTGCTGTAGTTGCAGTAGGACCACCTCCACAGCCAGCACGCTTTCGCTTGGGGTCAATGACAAAGGCACAACCCTTCTGGCAGGCTGTAATCTTCTCTCTGGCATACTCATGTCCATCTTTCTTATCTGTCTTGGTCACTGCGCTACATGACCACTCCCTGATAAGAGTACAGAACGGTGGCTGTCAGAGCCTCAACATTACCTCACACGAGGTCAGAAAGGGTACAGGAATCTGAAGTGGAAGGAAACAGTGAAGTTTCAGGGCTTTTAGTGACATCATGTACAACAAGGTGAACACTATCTGGAGCTTCCCATGTGAACAAGAGGGGATTTTCCTTAGAGGCTCCTGAAATGGTGATCAAAGTTTAACCTTGTTGCTTCCTTGTTCCTGTTTCCCAGACACGTCAAGATGACAATGTGCATCTAGCTCTCTTTACAATTTCCCCTTTCACTTCACAAACATCTGTGTTATCTGAATGTGCAATGATGAAGTATGTGACTGGTATTCCCTGTGCTTAAGGAAACGTGCAGAGGGGCAGCCTGATGTAGTCTAGAGGGCACAATGGTAGCTCCTGATGGTGACACAGTTGCTACTAGGCCTGAGTTTTTTCTCATGCTCCTTCTCTTTGGAACGTATAATCTAGTTACCCTCTGGGCTTTTAGCACCATACATGCTACCTTGTAGTTGGCTAACAACTGCTATCAAATTTGAATCCCTTCTTGATTGCTTTCTAATTAAGAGTAGGTCTTAAGTCATCATAGCCCAGAACCCTCAGAAGGAATTAAAAAACCCCCTCCACTCCTGGCTGCCAGGCTGAGTCTCTGGAAAAGAGAAGACAGTGCTGTAGATTCTTTGCCAGGAAGTCACAGAGATATCTGCAAATAACCTGATGAGCCCAGGGCCAACTCTGAGGCACTAGGAAGGGGTTAAAGAATGCATACCTGTCTCTATCTCTCAGGTCTGAACATGTGATAATTTTTTGCTGTCATTGCTAGAGGAAAAATATTCAGTCACAGCCTGAAGCAATGGTAATGAATCAAGAAGCCAAAAGAGAGACAGATTACAGGAGCAGTTCAGATGAAAGGAGTTTGACCAAGTACAGTAACAGGGGGGTTACTGGAGTGGGCAGTTCACTGGAGTGTGGCACCTACGTCTGTACTGTGGAGGAGAGTGCTGAAGCAGGATCATTAATCTTGTTTTATAATTGGAACTGATAATCAAGTAGGAAAAAAAGCCTAATTAAAATAATTCAGTAAATTGCTTGGCTACCATATGCTGTACAGGTGTGTTTTAACTGATTATCATTCTCTTAAGCAATTTATTGGAAAATTGGATATCAGTTAACAGCCTTATTTAGAAATGACATGAGGTCTGCATGTCTGGCTGCATCTGGGGACAGTTTGAACACATAATCAGATTAAATTACATTAATTTGGATGCTGACTGGTTACATTGTAGTTACTCCTTTGGAGGTTTTTTGCAGGGAGGGAGCTGTGGAATCTTTACTGGCATCACTATTTTATTCCCTGAAATGGCCTTTAGTGCCAATCTTAGTTTTATCTTGACTTTATTGCTGAGGAAATTTTGGTTTTAGCTACTCTTTACCTTCTTTGGAAGGAACAACAGAGAGCAAACCTTAGTACTTCCCATTTGAAGACTCCCCAGCATATCAGTCCCCTGGGTTTAGTACTGTTCCCATAAAAGAACCACTAGTTTCAAATTTCAAAAAGGAAAACCTTGAGAAGAGGGGAAGCCTGAAAAAAAGCATATTCAGACACAAACTACTGTATTTTTTTTTAATTAACCCTTTAATTTTAAACAGTTTTGAGTTATTTTTCAGTTTAATAGTTTCTAGGGCATTTAGAAACATTCAGTGTTTGCAAAAGAACCCCTCTAGATTAATATATTTTGAAACTATTAATGAAGTCTATGTAGTCAGATGACTTGAACTGCCCCAATTCTGAATTTAACTTAGACAAACCTGAAGTGCATAATCTAATAAAATGTGTGAAATATTTATCATAGAAATTGTATGTAAATGAGCTGTTATCGATTTTTATTTTTGCTACTTTTGTTGAGTTAGATTTCATGACTCCATTTTTCTTACACAACAAAAAAATTAAACTACAATGAAAGAATAAAATCTCAACTAAATATACACAAAAAGTCTTAGCCCAGCTAAATGAAAAATAGAACAATTATGCTATTCTAATTGGTTTTTGAATGGTAGTTGTCCTGTTTTTCATTCTTGTAATATTGAATGTAGACTTGTAACATGTTTCCACTTCATCTTTCCCCCATAAAATTCTCAAAAGACCACTGCTACCATCCCAAATTTATTTGGGCTGGTTTGGTTTTTCCTCTATATGATACCTGACTGTAGTCCACTGAAGTTCCAATTAGCTGTTAAAGTTCCAGTCTTGCTCGTATTTCTCTGGACGATTATATCACACATAATCTAGAGAATGTAGATGAGATGGTTCCTATGTAAAGAAGAAGTGTCAGCATAAGAAGTCTTGAGTCCTAATCTCTTCATTCAGTGGTTGAACCCATCAAATGAATTTCATGTTGCTCTGATCAAAGCTTGAACTTACCAGCTGTGACTAAAACTTCTTCAGCTGAATGCCATAACGTTCTTCATAATTTCATGAAGAGTTCAGTGTTGCCTCCTTCCATTTTTGTCTAATTTCCTCATAATAATTTAGCCCTATTATTTAGTACTGAGTAGCTCAAAGAACATGTAAACACAGAGATCTCTTTAACTTTTTTTAGGAAGAAGGTCTCCTTTTTTAATTAAGAAAAAAATACCATAGTTTAATTCAGTAATTGCACAACAATTTGAAAATATTCACTCATGGCTTAATGCAATTGGTGCTGCCTTCTGTGTCTTTGTTCCTCTGTTCCAAATTAATAGCTAATGGAAAACCCTAATGAAAAGGTGAGAGCTGCTCTGAATTTTTACAGATAAGATCTTGTGGTAATTGTGTTGGAACTGAGCAGAAGTAAACTGAAAATTCCTTTGAGATATTTATGGCAAAAAAAAAAAAAAATTAAGCCAGTGCTTTCAATCATAATCACACATGGCTCAAGGTAGGAAGCAGCTCAATAATTTCATTGTGTAACTGAGTGGCTTTTAATGTAAAAATATTTTGTTTACAGCTTAACATCCCAATGTCCATGAAGACTGTACGTAAATCAGCATCAAATGAGCTCACTTCCTTAGGGAATCTTCCACAAGATGTAGAGTGAGAGATCTCAGAGATTCTGGCCTGTGTCCACTCCCCTTTTTCACCCTTCTGGATAGAGTCAGCAGTTCCTTTGGCATTGCACAAAGAGTTCATAAAGTTGTTGGTACACCTGGTTCCTGGTGTTCTTTCTCCTGCTCTGCCTTTACAACTGATGGGAATCAGAATCTTGCTGTGTAGATCCAAAGTTTCTAACAAAGGAAAAGGTTCCTGTGGTAGCCAGGTTTCTTTCCTTCTCTCCCTTTTCTTTATTAAGATACAAATCCCTGAGAGGTTCTCCAGACTGAAAATTCTTCAGCCTCTTCTGTTATAAATTTTAATATAAATAAAAGACACATGAAGAAACCTGCCATGACTCATTTCATTCTCCCCAGATCTTTCAAGAGAATTTTTTCTGGACTTGAAAGTGAAATTAAGTAATCTGTTGCTTGCTTTTTAAGGTAGTTATAGGTTACTCAACTTCCAAGTTAATTCATACACTGCCAGGTTTAGGAAAAAAAAAAAATCGGCGGTGATTTTTAAAAGGTAAGGAGACTAAGGAGAGTGTCACAGTGGGACTGTATTTAGGCTCAGTCCCTGGATTGCAGGTCCCCACAAAGAAAGATAATTATAAATTCCTTTCAGTTTTCCATAGATGATGAAGAAATCATCTGCATTGGAGATAACTTTTCAGAAATCATATTTTTCCAGTTTTAGATACCTCATTGTAAAGGGGTCTCTTCTGTTGTCTTAAATTGCATGAGTTTGTGAAAAATGCTGTTAAAAACAAAGGTACAGATTTATCACTGATTACCTTGCATATAGAACATTTCTCTAGTAGTTCATGTAAAAACCAGCATGCTTGCCATGACATGCTGCCCAGCACTGCAGAGGTAGGCAGAGGGTTTTTGAAGTTACCTCTAACCTCTACCATAACATGTTATCAAACACATTCTGCTCTACATGACCTGAAGAGTCTTTCCTTTGATTTTTATTTCACTTTTTAATTTTTTTCTGAAGTCTGCAGGGTAAAATCCAGAAAACAATGCCATCCCCATATGATTTACATAATTTAGTTGTAAAGCTCAGCAGTCTCTCGCTGAGAAGAATGGCATTAGGCAAATGAGGATTGCTTTTTACCTGCATAGAGCACAAGAGCAATATCGGAATTTTCTTCTGAGAATACAATTCAGATAAACAACAGGAGAACATTTTTGGAGTTGGTCAGGCTGGCTCCACCCACTTGAGTTTGCCCAGTTTTCTTGAAGATCAGTTCTGCAAGCAAACATCCACTGTGCCTAATCTGGGACAGAAAGTTAGAAAGGTTATGTCCCCCCAGTTAATGTCTGCTCTTGGCTTTAATGTCTGAGCAGACAGAGGCAGACTAATCAGTAGCCTCTCTTTTTCAGCTGATGTTCACCTCTGTAGAATTTTGTCTGCTATCTTTCCCTTCTGTAGACAGATTTCTTTCACGGTAAGCTAGCATTGGTTCTGCTTGACTGATGTTTCCTTTTAGTGTGCCAAATCTACCAGATATAAGTGCAACTCAAGCCGCTACAGTAAGAACCTAGACTTTGTAAACACTGTTTGAGGCCCAGAGATATATGTAGTATATGTAAGATATAGACTTTTTGTTGTCTTTTTATTTCTACTTACATTGAGCCTAGAAAACACAGCTGAATTTCTGAAATAAAAAGAATATTTGTCTAAAACTTGAACTAATTTAACAAGAAAATCTGAGAGTTGAAAATGAATCTCTAGTTCATTATAAGAGCACTCCTTTCTAAACCAAATTATTTTCTTGAAGGCTGTTTAATAATGTACTAAACACATATTGCTTGACCCAGTATATCATCCTGTATGTGCTTAGACATTTACTGTTTGCATGAGTCACACAAATTTTGAGTGCTGTCAGCTCATTTTCATTTCTGTGTATCCAATCACGTACACTTTTCCAGTGGTTACAGTTCGGTTCTTTTCCTATAATCTGTCAATATACCCACCACTGGAGCTGCAGACACCCAATTTGAAATGAACCAAAACTGGGTGGACAATGTCTAAAATACCAGTTTCCTGAGGTTCACTTTGCATTTCAGAAGGAGGGTCCCCAGGTGACTCTGTAGGACTTTCCACATCCTGCTCTTGATGAAATAACTGAAGGGCCAGATTTTAGTTTCATCATGCTTGCAGGTCCCAGTGAGGGGAATGGGATTGTTCATGTACATGAAATAATAGGATTGGTGCTCTTCTGTACAAAACGTTAAAAGCTACCAAGAAATACTTATAAACAAATAACACACAGTTAAACCTCAAGGTACAAGGGTTTGATCTTGCTGAAGTCAGCAGTAACTTTCCAGGAAGCTTTAGAAGTGATCAGGCTTATTCTGTTAAATTAACTTCTCTTGAGACCTCTCATGTTAGTCATTGATTAGTGGCAAGGCAAAGTGCCTGCAGTCAGTGGGAGGTCTCTGATGGAACTAATGCAAATTCATGAATTAACATATATTCTTTTCCAAATAGTTTCTTTGTGTTTCAAAGACTTAAAAAAATTAAGAAATACAAAACTTTGAAGTGTGGGAAAGAGATAATTCTCTACAAATGGTAAAAAGAGAATTGGTGTTGGTACTTTTCATCACTGTTGTTTCAGAAGTAGGTGGAGCATCCTTGTGGTCAAAAATTTCCTGTAAGATTTTGTATGAAGTGCATCTCATGTACATTGCACTTTGAAGTATCTGTTCTGCTATTTAAGATGCTGTTATGTAGGTGGTGCATGAAAGTGCTCTTGCTAATAGTGTTGCCCTGAAGACAGTTTTCTGCTATAAATCTGTCTTCACTAATGAGAGTATCTTTAATTACAGAAGAAGCACTTGGCTTCATTAGCAGCTCCAGCCTGCAAGGGATCAGCATAGCTCTGACATCATTGCTGTCTCTCCTTATTGGCTTTATTTTGGGAGCCATATACTGGAAGGTAAGAGATACTACATATAATTGTTTACATAGTGATGCTACATTTCTTAGCTGTGGGGAGGTGGGAATAAGAGAACCATTCTGTATTAGAAAGCAAGAGATCCCTTTTGATCTTCACTTAACTGTGACTTGCAGATGTAAATCTGTGTGTCAAATTCTTGAATTCCACCATCAAAGAGCAAATCCTTCCTTATCAGCATGATCGCTCTGTAATTGGAAATAAAAATCGTGACATTCACCCAATTTTCCTTTTCTCCTAATGTATATTGAGAAAGGAATTTTTTTGCTTTTGGCCCCTATGCCCCTGCCTACAATACAAAAGCTTCAATAGCAAAATTTATATCAGTAGTAGATGTACATTAGAGGACAGGATTTGGCCTACATTTTGCAAGATGACTTTGATATTGAAAACTGAAGCAAATTAAAATGTATAACTGTTTAGTTTCTAAAGAAAGCTTTAGAATATTTATAGCTTTAGAATATTTATATTTAGTGCATTTTCTTCCTAGAAAATACATCCCAAATCCAGACCAGAAAGTGATGAAACTACACAGTGTCATGACTATCAAGAGGAAAATGAGATAAGGTATATTATTTCACTTAAAATTTGTATTTACAGGTGTAATTTTATCTCTGAGAACTACTTCATGTTTAGCTCTGTGACAAACACAAAAAACCCCCCAAATATTATTTGGGCAGCCCAAACAAGCTCTTGCTGCAGAGGTAAAATATGTGCTTAGAGTGTTCCCTTTAAAGGACTTTCTGGTTTAAATATAGAAATTGATATGGAGGATAGTTCTGCATACAGCATTTTATTATGGGGACATTATTTTGTCTGTCTTTATTTCCACTGTGAGAAAGTATTGCTGAGACCTATAGGGAAAGGAGCAAAATAAAGTAAATGTTGTTATTTGCTGTGTAGTGTAAAGCTAGGTCAAAATTATGGAAATAAATAGAAAGCAATGTCTTTCTGGTTGTGCTCCTAAATACTTTTAAATACCTCTTACAATAACATTTTTTAAGTTAATTTTTTTTACATTCCCCAGGGTACTGTGTTTCAATGCTAATTCAATTAGTTCAAATGCTAATAACTTCTTAAGGTCATCCTGAAATGACTCACAGCTCTCTTCCTACTTATACATTCATTTATCTGATTTTTAAAGAGAAAAAGTTCTCAGCCAATCAAATATACCTCAGAAATAACAGTTCAAGGTTTTGAAGTTCCTTGGACATGACTTGGGCAAGGAATTCTGTGAAATCCAGCAAATGACTTAGGGAAATTTTAAGTAAAAGTAGTCTATGCTAAAGCATTTTGAGAGTATTGTCTAACTTCGTATTTCATGATGTTTGGTCAGATTTTAACTATTTTAGACTTAGGGAAAGATCTGATGTAGGTGGCAGAAGTACATGTCCTGTAGTGTTCTCACACTGAGTGAAATGCCTGGTGCTGCCCATTGGTGAAGGGACAAATAGGCAAGGTTTTGATCTAGTTTTGTCACAGGAGCTGAAATTTTCAGTGTTTAAGCTTGCTAAAATAATCAATTCTTTAAGCAAATTTGTTTCATATACAGTATATAGAATGGATGACTGTGTATTCATTTCACCAAGCATATTAGTTGCTACAAATAGCTCATTTGGAATGTCATCCTTAAACGTGTTAAATGGTGTGAAATGGAACATACATCTTCCTTTTAACTTCACAGAAAATACAAAAGTTTTTTCTATATGAAGAAAAGATGAAACAGTTAAATGCAGGAGATGGCCTTTGTGGAACTTGAAACAGATTGCATTCTCTATCTTCTAAAATGTATGGCATGTGTTTTGATGACTATTACAACTTTCCCCTCCCTGAGAAATATTCATCTATAAGTAGGAAGAACTAATATAAAATATAAATTATAATTCCTTGGGTTCCCTTTTTATCTTAACTAATTTACAAACCCTTCTCTTCTAGTTCCCTGAAAGACTGTAACTGTAGTAATAAAGTACCTTTTTGTTTCCAGTGTGTTGCAGCAAAAAGAAAAGGAACATCTACAAGTGTAGCTGTTGCTTTTTCTCCCTCAACACTGTTACTGTTTCGTGTACTGGTAAGTTGGTGATGGTGAAAGTTTGACCATAGGCTTAACTACCTTCAGCTGCTGCAATATAAAGTGATTCAGAGTCTGTTTTCAGGAAAAAAAGAAATCTTGCTATCAGTAGGTGTCATTTGTGTATATCTTTAGCAGCTAATTTAATTAATTCTGTATCATTAATTTAGACCTCTGATTTTTAACTTGAATTCTTCAAAATTAAATTTACAAGGATTCCAGAATAAAGGACAGCTACTGCTTCTCCTTTTCGGTGTTAGAGCTGATACAGAGAAGCCTTCCGCTATTACACTTCAGCTGTTGCAAAGCAATGTAAACTAAAAAACACAATCTGCTAAAATTAGCAGGTGAGTGTAGGAGAGTATGCCAAGTAGAGCTGAGCTTTTATTAATTGTAGCTTAGTCAGCACATTTCTGTAGTCTCTGTAGCCTTATCAGATACATCAGTCTTGCTTTAGTACGGAAGAGGGAACAGCAAAGGTGAGTGAGGTTTCTCAGTCCCAGCTGTCCTCTACAGAGCAGCACTTCTCTGGCAAGATGCTTCTTGTTACAGAAACTGTGCTGTATTTAGCCCATGGCATCTATGTAAGAGTCTGGAAAATTCAGACAGCATTGAGCTCTTCATTTTTTATCATGAGTGGAAAGAGCAGCCCAAGAGCATAACAGACAATCTCAGTTTTGCAGTTCATCCTGTAGCAGTTTCTCTCAGGTATTCAATATGATTGACTTAGCTACAACTTGAGAGGTTTTTCAGTGTCCTTAAAATTCTTTGTTCTACCATATGCTCATTGAAAAGGAGAGTTGTCACTGCATGGGACACGTTGTTCCATTTTTCCAAAGATTCTCAGTTTGGTTTGTCCAGATGACTTCAAAGGGAAGTTTGCTGCCAGAGATTGCTGATACCAAAATGCCCAAACATAGCAGTTCTGTAAAACCATGAGGGTTGTTCCATTACCTTAGATGACATCAATCAGCTTTTGCAGGCAAGTGTGTTCTTGGACCAGAAGAATACACCTTATAACATTTTTCTTTCTGAGCAAAGAAATCCCTATGCAAGTGTCATTAAATTTATTTCCAAAACTGTAAGGAAAAAATATCTATGTTTTATCTCTGTGAAAAGCTCTACTGCTTAGTAATACAGAAAGGAAAGATAACAAAATCAGAATTTCTCTTTTTCTCTTCAGGCAGGTAACAGTTCCATGTTCGCTTCATAAATGAAGCAGCTTTAAGCACATTCGTATTCCTTCTGGAGTGACAGACTGAGTCTGCATCTGTTGTTGCTGCCCATGACTCCATAGACATGATACAGAAATGAGGACAATTTGTGTTTGTTACTGTGAAACCAACACTGAATTGAACGATGACAAGAAGAGTGTGCACTTAGCAGGACTGTATCTTATGTGAATATCTACCTTGTGTGACATTTGAGGTTTTAAAATTGCATTAATACTTTCAGCTGACTCTGGCAAACAAACTATGCCCTGAACAAAAAACGCCTCTTTCAAATGCCTCCAACTGTGTGTAATCATTACAAATCATAAATACCTTTGCACCCTTAATTTAAACTCTGTGTCCTTTACCTTAAATTGATGTCTTCAGATGAAGGTCTCTGAACTGACAGAAAACGCAGAAATGGATACAGATAACATACTCTTCAATATTGTTTATAAAACTTGAAAGCAAAGTCATGCCATGAGCTCTTGTTCTAGACTTAGACTTATAAGGAGCTGTGTTCATGCCTGTCAAAGGCTGTGTGTACAGCGACACGTGGTCTCTACCGGGTGCCAGGTGGCTGGTTGCCCACCCCAGAAAGCCTCAAGAAATCTTCGGCGTTGGTGGTCTCTGTTCAGGAGAAGCAAATACTGGATGAAGACAAAATAAAAAGGAGGTGACTGTACTTCATGGAGCTTCGAAGAATTAAGAGTAACTGCTGGGTATGTGAACACTGGTGAAATTTCCAGTCATGCTAAGGCAAAGTAAAGAGTCTGAATTGCGTTCAAATGTCACAATAAAGACAAACCTGTGAAATGCATTTTAAATTCTGAAGATGCATGCCATTGATACCTTGTCTTGAAATGTATAGCGTAGAAAATCTGAAAGATCCTGAGAGTGTATTTAGCTTTTACTTACATCAGCTGTAATTAATGCTTGCATTGTGTTTTAAGTGATTAGTAAGCTTTAATATCCTGGCATTCTCCACTCTTGAAAGTTAATTCTTTTGAAACAAAAGAGAAAGGCTTTGTTTCCCACCTGTCTTCTGCATCTATTACTGTTACAGTATCCATGGAATATGAACAGGACTGATGTACAGATGTGCATTTTCAAGTAAATCCTAAAAATACCATGGTAAAAGTTAAAAGTGTAGTTGTGCATCTTTTCATATTCTCTCTTCCCAGATAATGAATATGAATTATTTACCTGTATTAGGGGTGGTAATTCAGAAGGGTAAAGGGTAGAGGCTCACATGAAGTGACAAACTGTCATCTGTTGTGATACTGACCAGGTCAGCAAGAGTTTTAGGTTAAATAACTTGAAAACTTAAAAAAAAAAAACAACAAAACCAAAAACAACCCTTTTAAAGTTTTGCATAAAGTTGGAGTTCTCCTTAAAATGTATAGTTACTAAATTTTTTAAGAGTTCTTGTGAAAGTTTTAATCTTCTGCTCAATTTTCTGAGAAACATGCATAAAAAGAATATGTCATACATATAATATATACGTGTGTGTGTGTGTGTGTGTGTATGTATGTATGTGTGTGTATTATTGGTAAAACTGTCTTTCATACTTACAAAAATAAAAAAATCTCAGAAGCTTACCATACTCAATGATGTGGGATGTAACCACACTGCATGGAATTGTGACCCTACTGCAATCAATGTTGAAATTTCTCATAAATTCACTGATGGAATGATTTGATCATGTGGAATTTTCATTTATAGTCAGGCCCTTTTTGTACTTCCTGTTTGTCAGAAAAGGGTCCTCAAGTCCTACTCAGCTGGAATAAATTATCATAGTTCCATTAAGGATAACTTTAGGGTTTATGTCACCTGAGGAACTACTCTTAGACTGGATCAAAAGAAGCTTAGTGTCAGAATCAGACCTTCACATTTATTCTGAAGATGCTGGAGCACTCACCAATTAATAACTAGGGTTGCTCATCACTTCTAAAAAGCAAGTACATTCCTCAAACAATGGAATTCCTCAGCTGAGTGTCCTTTGGCTCTGTGTAGTTCTTTACTCAAAAGGCCCCCAGACTCTGAGTTTCAAACTTATTTAAGAGTTACCCTAAAAGAAATGTCAGCATGACCTAACTGATTGAAATTTGCACCTTATTGGTAATGCAAAGAATAACTGTGTATTGGTTTTGACTGAATGGGAAAGTATTCACAGTAAATGGAAGCGATAATCCTTATACACTGTATGAAAACCTTAAATACTTCATACAACGTGCTCTTGAGGCTAGCTTATACATTTGAGGGTTTGGGGTTTTTTTCTTAGATTCAGTAAAACCAAAATCTTGTATTTATTAATGTTCTTTTTGATAAAAAATGTTCATTTTTCTAGAAAATCAAATACTCAATAACAGATAATTTGGGTCATGTTGGTGTGCCCCAAATTATTCTTTGCTATTCAAAAGCACAATATTTTAGGCTTTTTAATCTTCAATACTATAGCAAATATCAATTATTAATTGAAACATACAATAAACAAGAGCATCAACATCTTAAAGTAAGTCACTTTCAAATAATGTCATACTTTAATCTTTTCTTTGGAGCAAGGTAAATTTTAAGTTATATGAGAACAACAAGAAAGCTCATGTATTAACTTCTGACTTTACATCACAAACATTGTTCTTTGAACGTGCTCAAAAGTCATATGACACCTGGAGTAGCAGAACTGTTGTTGGACCACATGATTTTCCCATTCTGTGCCCTCCTTTTGAGAGATCTGAACAGAGGAGAGATCTGATTGGGTGTTCTCAAAGCAGAAGGAGACTTCTGGACAGCCGTGGACACACCAGATGGCATGGCACTTTGAAGTGGAATTGTGAATTTACTGGGAACTTTCTGTGCCCACTGAGGAGATCTTTACTTGGGACATCAGTGAGATTCTGAAAGACTACTGACTTGTGAGACATCTTCGAAATCAGTGGAAATAGATTAAGGTGCTCTTCAGCTGGAGATGGGGTGGCAGAAATAGACCTTTAATTGCTTCTTAACTTCTAAAGAGGTTTGATTTCTAAAGAGTGATCACTTTTTCAGTCTTCTTTCTGGGTAGACAGAGCCCATGCATTAATACAGTTGGAAAATCAACACCCTCCCTCTTAAAATAAAATTGGGGAAAAAAGGGTTCTATTTTTTCTGTATAAAAGTCAACCAAATTTGGCTTTTGCATATCTGTGGTTTGGTGAGAAACATAACATTTTTAGGTTTCCTTTGAAAAAGTTGAATTTGCATGCAATTACTAGTGGCCTTGTGAGAATAAAAAAGCAGATAGTCATACTGAGTAACTGTTCTACTTTAGATGTGTGTTTACTTGAATGAGTTAATGGTACTTATTTCATCACAAGGTCATTTTATAAGCAAGTGCTTTACTATGGAGTATCTGTGAAACCTGCACATTTTTTAGATTCTCATCTGCAGCAGCTGTGTTTTTTCTGTTGCTCTACATAATATGCTGAAGCTGTTCAGTACACAAAATAGAATTATTAAATTGAAAATTTAACTGTACTGATAAAATACTGATATTTTGAGTTAGATTTATATTTAAGAATTATCCAACATTTTTCAATTCAGGAATCTGTTTCAATTGTCTTAAATGCAGATTTACAGTAATGGTGTCAAGTTGCTATTTTGTTATCAAATTAATGGAACGCAGAAGCTTCAGACTCTTTAGTGATAGACACAGACATTTACTGGTTCCATAATGGGCAGATTCATTTATTTTAATGTAAATGTCAGCACAGTTTTGCATAGTTACATTCTGACTGAAGGTAATCAACAGAGTTTATAAATTGTGATGTGTATGTACATATGTGTTCTCTTAAAGATAGATGTTTTCCCAGATCCCTTTTTATATCAGTTCAGATTTTGAATTTACATTATATACATATGCTTTATTGTTCTAAATAAAGATATTATGCACTGTCAAATAATTAGGATATTACATGTGTCAGTCCCAGTTAAGACATTTTTAAGTGTTGTAATCATCTGAAAGAATTCTGTCAGAACGTATGCTATTTGATGCAGACTCCTTCATTTGGTGCAGACATTTTGTGTTGATGCACTTCTTTTGAAGTGAGGGGCATTTACCAGGATCTTTCAGCAGAAACCAGAGCTTATCCTATAAGGATGGCATCTTTCCTTTAAGTTTTCAGCAGTTTACTGTGGTTTTTCCGTAAGAAGTCTGGGATGGGATGGGTTTGGGAGGAAAAACCTGAGCTCCTCAAGGACCTTTGGCACCTCTCCATTCCTGAGAGAGAATGAAAAGATGCCAGCTAAAAGAGGTAAACCTGCTGAGACTTTCAGCCTGCCTCAGAGAGAATTAATGAAGAAAGAGGAAGAAAGAGGGGAAGTTGCAGTGGGTAGATACAGGGGGATTTGTAAATAAGGATAAAGTACAAACAGGACTGATGAGGAAGAGTAGAGCAGGATTAATGGACTAGGACACAGGGGAACAGGGGAGATGTCAGAATTTGGGGTATGGCTATGAATGAAAGCTGTGGCTGCTGATCTGAACACAGCCAGAAGCACAGAGTTGATGGCTTGATGGAGTTGATGGAGCAGCCCTCCCTGATGGTGTAGCAGGAGTCATGCCCTGAAGAGCAGCACTGGAGGCTCAGGTGGGTCAGCAGTAGGATGGCACTCAATTCATCTAAGGCTACGTGAGTACCATGCAGCTGCTGGGTTGGAAACAAGGATACTTCATGAGGAAGCTTCATTAATGCAACAAAACTCCAGTTTGACCTTGAAATTCAGGAAGGCAGAAGTAACAGTAGGATACCAAGAAATGAGATGCAAGCACTCTTAGCTAACAAAACAACTTGCTGAAGTCAGGAGCTGGTAACTCAATCTGGTTCAATGTCCAGATGGAGATTGGTGGTGAGAGGTGTCCTTCAAAGGTCTGTATTGGGAAGAGTAGTGCTTGCTATCTTCATCAGTGTCACAGAGAAAGGGATCAAGCACTGCCTTACCATGTTTACAGACAACACCAAGCTGACTAGTCCCAAATGTATCTCAAGCTGCATAAACAGGCAGTATGGCATGCTGCAGGTTGAGGGAGGCAACTCCGGCCCTCTGCTCTGCTCCACTCTGGTGAGACTCCATCTGAAGTATTGCATCCAGCTCTGGGGCCCCAGCAGAGAAGAGGCATGGACCTGCTGAAGAGGATCCAGAAGAGGAACACAAAAATGGTTAGGGGGTTGAAATATGTTCCCATGAAGAAAGGGTGAGACAGTTGGGGCTATTTAGCTTGGAGAGGAGAAAGCTCTGGGGAGAGCTTATGGCAGCCTTCTAGTACTTAGAGGGGGCTTACAAGAAAGATGGTGAATTTTTAGGAGGAACTGTTACAATAGGACAAAGGGCAATGGTTTTGAAGCAAAAGAGAATAGATTCAGGCTAGATACAGAGAAGGAATTTTCTACAGTCAGAAAGGTGAAATACTGGAACAGGTTGTCCGGAGAGGTTCCCTGGAAACATTGAAGGTCAGGTTGAATAGAGCTCAGAGCAAACTGATTGAGCTGAAGATGTCCCTGCTCATTTCAGGGGGGCTGTTCTAGATTGTCTTTAAAAGGCTTCTCCAACCCAAGCTAATGTAGAATTCTATGAATTGTATGTAGCACATGCAGATGGAGTAAAGGGCAAGAGGGAAAGTCTGGGAAAATGTGCAGCTCTTCAGCCAAAGTGACACCACCATAATATTTTTGATAGTCTGTTTTACAATATTTGGCGCTTTACATAGTGCTGACTAACTGCACAACACCACCACCACCACTGCTTAATCTGAACCCCACAGACTTAAATGTGCTAAAGGATTGAGAGCAATATTTACCTTCAGTTTTCCAATTTTAGTTTCTCAAAAACAATGAATATAAATATCTCGTTCAGTAGACAGAAACAAAGACTATCTTTGTTCAAATCATGGACAGCGTAAATAATGACATTTTCCTACTTCTGTCATGCAGAAAAACAATGCTTATTATTATTATAAACAACTGTTTCTTCTTAGTAGCAATACATTTTAACAGCTTAACACTTCCATGAAATGACTGTATTTTAGATGAGCTGGATATATGCCCACTCCACATACACTCCATGTTACACACCAGTATAATTTTATTCCATGCTAACAAATATGTGTTACTACATATATTTTGGCCCAAAATTTCTGAATGATAATAGATATAGTTACATCTTAACAAGAAGGGTTGTTTCAGGACTTCACACTACATTAACAGCTTATAGAACCACTTCCTTACTACTCTTCACATAGCTCTTGATGATAAATTTTCTCCCAAAGTTCAAACACTTTTAGAAGTTTCCCAATAGCTACAAAGAAGCATGTGCTAACACAATCAAGTTTTGTGTCATCACATACTTAAAGGGAATTATTATGTGCTGGTGCATAGTGGAAAATATGGCTGAATTAAAGCAGGCTGCCAAAATTGCAGAGAGTGTGGAAGGGAAGTTTAGCCCTCTTTTTCCCACGCCATATCCCAAGGTAAGTTATTTCACCTAATTCACTATTTCACTTGGGAAAAATCCCAAATGCAATTGTAGTTCCTCTGACTTGTAGCCACTTCTGCAAAATCCCTCCATAAGCAAGCAGGAACTAAAAATACAGATGATACTTTCTCCAGACAGACATGAGCCTTAGGTTTCTGGCCAGTCACAAAATGTGGGGACAACTTTCATTCTCTTTTGGCAAGATATTTTCTTGAGCTCATGGAAAAATATTCAGCTGAGATCACAAAAGCCTCTTTGTTTGTCACCAGTTCTGCTCTGCCGGATAATAGCATGATAGCAAAATTGGCCCAATTAGAGTAAAGAAACTGCAGAGCAGAATGTATAGCTTTTGTCATTTTAAGTGACTACCACAAGTGACAAAATGTCATCTTAGAAATTTCCCCTTGTCATCTCCTACATTGTGAATGATGATTATTAGGACCCCTCAGGTTATTTAATCTGTCATGTTCTTAAAGTCAAATATTTTAGACCTTCCTTTTTCTCAGCACTGCTGTCATCATTAACAAAACACAGAACAGCCTTCACCTTTAGAAATGACAAAATGGGGATGTGTCTCAAAACCAATTAATAGCATCAGTGAATGCAGAGGCATAGCATCTAAATCTTTTAAATATCATCCCTGAGAATAAAGCAATGAATTCTTAGAGGCAATTACTCCTTTGCCAGAAGTTGAGAAGAAAGTATCTCATTGACATAGGGGTACCACTTGGCAGTTTGTTGTTCAGTCTTGTTTCATATTGTTCCAGAGGAATCCAGTTGCCTCAGTCAGTAAGCACTGTGTTTTGTTGATGATATTTTAAATGCTCTAACCTTTGGATCAAACGAAGAGTTGTGGGAAAGAAGAATGCTATTAAACACTATAATTGTGTAATCACTGCATTTCAAATAGAAACAGCACTACATAGCAAAGTTTAAGTGGGCATCTTAATGTACCTGTAATGTAGTGTGCATGTGTGTGGGATGAGGGGTGCTGGTGGGGGTGGAGGAGAAGGCAGTCCTTGAATGTAGCAAATTTTTTTAGCAAATCAGATAACTGCCATGAACTTCAATCATATACCCTGAAGGAATGGCTGCATGTCACAGAATCTCTTCACAAATCCAACCCTTGGCAAGAGCAAGCCTCGGGATTGCCAAGTTCCATGTACTGATCAAAAGGTTTGCTGGGCATCCCACGCTGTGCTGTGCTCCCCAGCCTTTGGCAGCTCAGTACCATCTCCCTTCCTGCTCCATGGCTGCTTGTGCCAGAACCACACACACCTACCGTGCTCCCTGGGGGTTCAGGGAATGAATCCATTTATATTCCCATATAGGCCACCAACATTATTTCATTGAGGGCCAAAAATATGGCTCCGGGTTGCATAACTGATCTTCTGTATTTCACCCTGGACTATAACTGGAAACTGGGCAAAGCCCCAGGTTTTCTGTCTTGCATATACACACCTTTGTGTCCTGTCATTATCCGGTCCCTCCTTCAGCCCCCACCCAGACTCCCAGTGCTCTCCTGTTGAGTCATACTCTACAATTAAAGCATCGTGTATCCTGGTAGTAGTTAGCAGCCCTACCATTAGCAGTTTTTATGTAGACAGTAAACAATTGGGTTAGTATTTAGGAAGAGAACACTTCAAAATGTTTAGCAAAAGATGAGACTTCTGGGGTCAGCTATAACCGGGGTACTGCTAGTCTGACTGCAAACTGCACTGCACAGCAGTATGCGTGCCAGCTGAGAGCACAAAAATTCCCACAATTTTCCTCAGAGGAACAAACTGTTTATGCTGAATAAATATGTTTACCCTGTTTTCCTCTAAAAATATTTGCCCATCAGATTTAAGATAGCAAAAACTAGTCAATTTAGTCATATGTTTCTTTGTGCAGCCCTCTCTCATAGGGTTCCTGCTGATAGAACTTCCTGAATAGACTGACTGAAGTCTAACCGTTCCTTCTGGTGACCCCCTTGTTGATCTTACTCAGACTGATTGCATCCATTTTGGGTTTCAGCTTGCTGAATCCCCATCACCGCCTGTGGCCCTTGCCTATCCAACCATGGGTCAACTTGAGCTCTGTGCTCTTCCCACCCAAAACTCCGTGTCCATTACCAAACCTTGCTGTGTTGTCTGAGGCACGTGTTTCCAGACCAAAGACATGCAATGCACCCATTCCAGCACCTTCTACACCTTCTTATGGCCATCCAGGCAGGGCTTGCATGTTCTGACCAGTCAGACACAAAGGCATATGTCCTTGGAGGCAAACACTGTCCATTGCTTCTTCACACCTCAACATCAGGGCTGCCCCACAAGCTGTGGGAAGCCATGCAGTGCTAGTCTTTGGCTTCCATCTGCCCTGGTCTCAGGAGTACTACACTATATTTTGCACAGCAAGCTAGATTCAAAGGGAGAGAGAAGCATGGCCATGCACCCAGCTTGGTGAGCAGGGGATTGAGAAAGCTTTTAATTTTCCCTCCTTCACAGACATGCTTTAAGGATTTAGCTATTGAGCAATAGGAGGGATATATTCTTCCTCGTATGCAATGATGGGACTGGGGCAGGATGGGGAACAGGTCCCTCATTTCCAACATTAAAAATGAAAGCAGCAAAATAAAAGCACCATTTCTAAAGAAAACGTAAAGATAAGCAACAATGCAGGAAGTCAGTATGACTGAATGAAGTCCAAGATTATTGTCAAATTCCCTGATGGTTTTCTAAATATCATATCTAAATATCATGACAGTGTCTTAAAAATAAACTGGAAACTGACTTTTCTACATTTTTAAAATTAGGAAAATGTAATAACTGAGAAACTGTACATCAGCAAAAAAATTGAGTAGCCTTTACAGAAATGGTGGTGTTTTAAATTCAGCAGTCTGCCTAGCTGTGCAAATAGAGATAGAAAGCAACACAAAAACTCAAAAAACCAACATCCAATAAATAAGTCATATACAGCAGCTATGCATTCAAGAGATCAGGTTTTGGAGGAGTGCATATCATTTACTATTTAGACAAAATTACTTCCAGGTTCTGGAATTCTGTGACTTCTTTGGAGAGCAGAATAAGCATAAAAGAAGAGGGGATCATAGCAAATTATTAATTCATATTTACCAGTTAGTTATATGAAACTCTTGCATGTAAACCATGGAATTTCACACAGGGTTTCCTGAATTCAATCTGCCAACTTGTAATTGACATTTTACATTGCAAATAACCATTTAATCTGAATTGAAAGTGATAAGAAAGCAATTTTACTATGCGGAAAAGTATTAAGTGTCATTATGTAAAAAAAAATATAATTTCCACTTCAAACTTTTCTGTGAGGTTCTATAAAGTGATAACAGTGCTCTAGTAAGGGCAAAGTTCAACTGCAGGACATAGAGGTAAGCATCACTTGATTCTGGCAATTAAATAAAGTGTTTGAAATATCAGAACATGCCATCTACTTGATAAGGTGTTACTTTTTGTGGAAATAAAAATCTGTTTGAGGAGGAAGCAGCAAAAGAACTCAAGTGGTTTTTTCTTTGAAGACTGCAAGATATCTCTGCTGTTGACAACTGTTTTTATGACCTTAAATACTTCTCTGCTCCATCAGTAAGGTCAGCAATTTGCCTTCACAGCCACCAAACACATTTGTGAACGGAACTCCACTGCAACTGTTCCCAGTCTCATTACAAGATTCTTTCTGTTTCAACATGTTTTGGATCTTAGCACTTTGGAAATCAACCAAAGCTACAGTTCTAGGGAAAACTTACCTGCAGAGAAGTCTCTAGTGGTTGTATGTGTTACAGTTTCCCACCGTTTATCACAGCTCCTCTGCCTGAGGTTACTGCTTTCGGTGCAAAGCTGGCAGAACAGCTCAGGTAAGCCTTTCTCACTGTTTCAGTACCAAACCAACCAGGAAAACTTGAAACACTTTAAAAATTGCTGCTACTTAATGAATGAGGCTGAGGTAGGCAATAGAGCACTACAAGGGTTGGGGACAGACCTCATCATACATTCTGCTGGTTCTGGAGGGAGAGGCAACATCCAGCAAAGGACTGATAATGGACACCTGAAATTGTGAAGAAATCACACTGCAGCCAATAGCAATTGTCTGTCTGCAGTCTGCTACTAAAAATAAACACACAAACATGCTGACAGAGTAGGCTGGCAAATCAGCCATCCTGAGAACAAACTGAGTGTAGCAACACAAAAGCTGATACTTGGTCATACTACAGGATCTTCAGAAACATCAAAGGACAAGCTCCAGTTTTGAAGTTATTCCCTAGGAACTAGATTTACAATTATCAAGAAGATTAAACTTTCCCTTCTTGCTTAGTTTCCCATTATTTGAGGCACGCTTTACTCATTCCAGTTTCTCAATGACAGACAGGACTTCAGAGCACCAGTGGGGCAAAAATAACCAAACCTACTGGCTCTTGCAGCTGGAAAGGGATATGTAATTGAAATGAATTTTAAAGTGTGGTTTTTTTTCCTAAAACATTACAACTCTGGGTTCAAGAAAAGCTTTTGAGTCACTTGGGTTGTTTGCTGCAAGCACTGATGTGCAGATTTTTCTTCCTGCAGTAACCTTGAGGACAAAGACTCAGTTTTTGCCCTAGAAAATAACATCAGTTACATTTTATCCATCTACTGGGAATATTTACTTTACCATGTCTGAAACTGATTACTGTGTACAAAAATTTTACATTTACAGTTCAGCCAAACATAGTATCTGCATTTATTCCAAAGACTAACATACTTTTCTTTTTTCCTTTTTTCCCCCTCCTTCTTCACAATAGTTTGAAATCTTTTTCTCTTAAATTTAACCCACTTTTGATTGCGTGTGTCTTCAAATCTTTGACCTTATCTGCCTACCTCTAGGAATGAAAAGCTAGAACATTTCTTCAAGTGAAAGTGTTCAAAAATATTAAAGAATTTTCAGTTTAAAAAAATCAAACAATTTTTTGGAAGACGTATTTAATATTAGGTGGATCTAACTCAGGTTTGGCATGATAAGGTGGGTCTAGATAAATCTCATTATATTAAGTAGGTAGCATAACAAAGATACAAATATTAATAAGCCTCAAAGGAATAAAAGACAGATATTTCAGGTTTTGACATTCCACCTTCTTTTCTTCCCCCTGCTTATAACTCTCTCTAAGTTCTCCTCTCCCACGTGTCTAGAAATATAAAATGAAATGTTCTATCAAAAGTTCTTGCTATGTTGCAAAACTTTAAAATTGCTCAGTTTCTTACTTTAGTATTTCAGGAAAACAGGCTAGAAGAATAACCCATCCATCCTCTATCCAGTACAGTCAGTGTTATCTTCATCAGTTCTGAAGTAAGTAATTTTTACTTGCCAGTGTTAAAGAGTTCATCATCTGTCTGAGTCTATTCAAGTAACAGCAGTCTTTATTTTAAATTAATGTCTTTAGTGTCTGACTTATTGCTCCTTTGCTGCATTACTTGCTTTCCTAAAGCATGGAGAACAAACTATTACCTTTCTATTTTCGGAAGTCTTCTATACATTTCAAATCTATTAAGTTGGGTTAATAAGGTTTTTTTGCTTTAATTTAAAATGTGCTTTGATAGGAATTAATTTTACAGCTAAGTCACTGTTGCAACCACATTTCTGGTGCAATAAAAATGCCAAAAGTGGAAAAATATCAAAATACTTTAGATCAATGGGTTGTACAAAGCCAGAAAACATGCATTATTCTGGGAACTAATTATTCACTCAATATATTAATGCATTTGATTATTACAGGAATTTTTCAAAATATTGATATATTTTATTTCACTGCCTTCAGTAAGTGCACATTAGATAAGTTACATACTAATTATATAGTCTCCAAATACCTGTTCAATTAAGTCAAAATGCTCTGAACTTTTAGACTCCAATCTTTACAGCCATCCTAAGTCATGAGCTTTTATATTTTTGGGCAGATTAATCAAAACAATGAAGAGCTCTCTGGGTCACACTGGAATGAGATCAGCTGGCTCTGACGTTTCAGCAGCAAACTGCAGTAAAACCAATGGTTTTGGGTATGGGCTTTACATTCAGTTTTTCTCTTGCTGAGATGAAGAGTCACTACCAAGTTGCAATATCAATATAGCATCCTTTGGAGTTCTAATTTATTCAAAGTATATTAGAATTGTCTGCAACTGACTTTCATTAACAGTGGACTTTCGTATGATAAGGTTTGTTTTTCAGATAAAACCTCTCAATCTATAGCCAATTCTGTGTCACACGTCAAAAGCACAAAAGAAGCTCCTTTTGAGCACAATTAAAATCACACCAAACTGTATTTGTAATAATTTGTATTATATGAATGTATTTGAATGGTCTCCTTTTCTCTGGGAAGAAATTTAAGTTCAGGGGAGGAATTTAAAGTTTCAGACTGATTTGCATTTGCTTATCCACCACCAGGAACCTGAAGCTCATTCAAAACTTGGGTGGGAGCAGTGTGGCAACAGCAGACTTGGCAGACAGCCTGGTGACTTCTTTAATTGTATGACTGCTGCTCATGATGGCTCAACACCATGCTTGTCCTCCAGAGACCATGGAAAACTGCTAGCTAGCACGGACACTGAGACACTGAGCAGGTCTGCAATTTCTTCTTTCCTATGACTTCTCCTCAAGAATCTTGATATTCTCCTTTTTTCTTTTTCTTTTCTTTTTTTTTTTTTTTTTTGTCACCATAAATTCACCCATTTTTGCCAGGAAAGGTTGAGAAACAAGTAAATGCATTAAATGATGAAATCGAAGGAAACACAAACTACCTTTGCTCTATCCCCTTCATCTATTGGTGAGGGTCTCTTGTAAGGGCATTCCCAGTGGTGATGTATTTCACTTTGTGCATGGTGGGGACACTGTGGGAGGAATGTTTCATCTTTCCTAACAACACATGAAACCCAGCTCTCTCTGAATTCATTTGCATCTTGGTCTATCTGTTGCTTTTTCATCTCACCTAGCAAGGAGCAGCTATATAGCTGCTAGCTGTGACATGAGAACAATACTTTATGTAAATAACTAGCTAGTGGAAGTAGTCATTAATGCAGACAGTTCTGAACGCAAATGAAACAGCATTTGGCAGTAAGCACCATTAATGAGACTGTTGCTTAGTATTGTAGTCTGATTCAGAACATGCCTTTCTGACTTCCCTATTTTTCACTGCATTTCCAGTAACACAGCTCCCCAAATGGACTTTCTGCTGTTGCAGAACAGATTATTTGGGAAGCTGCTCATGTCCCCCTGACTGGGCAGGACAGATACACGAGCACAGCAGAACACACTGGAGTGTACATATTTCATCTGAACATGCACAGCCCCATGAAACATTCTTGTGCATGTGCCAGCTTCCAATGCCTGGACACAGCAGGCTGGTCTCAACCAAAGGCAAGCAAAGGCAGGGCTAACTGTACCATGTAGAGGGTTTTAGGGGAGGGTGAAAGGACAAGTTCGCCATTGTTAGCAGGAATACTGAGAGTGCTTGGGGACGTGAATTGTTTTGCTCTCGATTTTTTTCCTACAGCACATTAAGAAAGCTCAAAGATTAGCAGGGAAGCAAGTGGATATCTTTTCTCAGGCATGTGTTATCACACATAAAAAATCCCAAAGCCAGTAACAGACCTATAAAAGAATTGACAGGTACATATATATTTGTCTGTGCTTAAATCATAGTATCTGAACAAAAGTGCAGGATGAGAATGTAGGTTGGAAGGGCTGCATGGAGGGTACCTGGTTCAAAGCTTGCCAATATTTAGCATACTTTTAGAAGGGTACAATACCCACACTGAGTGGATTTTTAGGATGTGTTCCTCTCTGCCTCATACTGTGAGTCCCTGTCCCCTTCATTAAAGGCAGAGTGTAATGAAGTACTCTCAGTGATTACATTCCTTCTGTTTAATAGGAAATTTGTTGGAATACAAAGCACTGCATAAATTCACTTCACCCTTCAGACGAAGAACTGTTAGACCCAACACACAATCTGCTTTGCACTCAAATAAAATTTCTGTGAGGGTTGTTTTTTTTTGTTTTTGCATAGGCACCAAGATATAAAATAATTTTGTGCATTAACTAGGGAGACTAAGAAGAGAAAGAGCTTTCAGCATTTTAAAAGAGTGAGTTTACATCACATTGTGGTAAAGTGTTGTGCTGTGTGTATGATGAGTGAATGAATCAGAAACCTGAGTCTGGACACTGTAGTTTTTTACAGTCACTGCCTCTATTTTCCCAAGGAGAAAGCATTCCTTTCTGGCCCATGAAAGTGTAAAAAGCATAGAAAAGTCTAATTCTGTATACTTACAGCAAAAATCTATATTCTGTCTCACTTCAAATCTACGCATACGCTATGCTTTCAATAAGTTTCATCTCTGTGAAACTCAAGTATTCACTCCTTATTAGTACTGGACAGTGAAAAAAAAGCCTAACTAAAACTACAAACCACAAACCCACATGACAATTGTAAACAAATACTATGATAGGTGATAGGTGGAAGAAAAAGGAAGAACTAAGTGAAATTATTTATTAATTTCCCATAGCAAACAAAAATTACCTGGGCTGAGTGATCCCCAGCGAAAAGGAAAAAATAAGTAGCATATGAGATGTGAATTTTTCCTAGAATAATCACTAGAAAATTATCTTTTCTATACTATCAATTCCATGTATTTCATATACAAGTGAATGTTCTGCCTCTTCTTTGGAAAACAATGGATTTACCATGGAGTCTTTATATAAAGTTTTTTTTAATTAAAAGCATGCTAAGACCATCACAGAAGAGCTCTTACCAAAGTATATATCCTGATCAATTTTACTATCTTACTAAGATTCAGAATTGTATTTCTATATTTATTTACAACATCTTGTTTTGCAGAAGGGGGCAAACAGCTGTAATTTGAGTCAAGTTCTTGAACCAAAAGGAACAACTGATACAGACAGTGACTTTCCCAGCCACACGTCATCAGGCTCAACAAAAGAACAATTAATCTCTTTTGAATATTAAAACAACAACTAATTTGGAAGGAAATGCCAGAGTACTGAGATGTTAGATACTAACATTCAATGAGGATTTTCATAAGTCTCCATTTAGTGTGGTATTCCATCATGTCTGCACAACAAGCCCAGAATAAAATAAGATGCAAATGAAAAGAGTTACTGTTCAAGCACTTCATCATGAGTTTTTTCCAAATCTAGCATCCAGTGTAGGATTTGCAGTATCAACACCAACTGTGGGTTTCTGAGAGGACAAAGCAGATGGACTTGAAACACAACACTAATAAGGGAAAAAACCCAAAGCTTTTTCAACAAAAATCTTACTCAGGTGTCATACCTGAATATTTTTGAGCAAGAGAAGTGTCTTCTTGGTAGTTTTGACTTGTTGTAATTTTATTTCTCTAGTTATGCTAGCAAAACACTGTGATTATATTGTGAATAAAAATTCTACTAAAACATAGGAGTTTCGTATAATAAACTTTTCAGCTTAATTAAAAAGAAAAAAGGTAGCAGAATTCTATTTTGGCCTTTAATAATATCAATATATTTTTAAAAAATTAACCTCTTAGTATCAAAATGTCAGTAAAATTTTCAGGTGTAATATTATTTCACAAAAGATGTAATTAACCTATTTTATATTGTACTGAAGAGAAATAGGAATACATTTATAGATATGGTTTATCTGTAGATACACCAGAAATTACAATATCTGGGTTAAAAGGTGTTTGCCAGAATTAACTGCCAAACTTGACCACAAGACCCATTCTTTAGGTACTCAGAACTTCTATTAACTACTGAGCATCAAAAACAACCATCAAAGACTGTAGGTAGCTTTCTTCTCTACAACTTCTGAAAAGCAGACCCTGACATAAAGCTCAGGTTAGATATTTGGAGCTGCTCCCTCTATTCATATTTTAATGCATTTATAACCATGTAAATAACTTTTCACTTAAAATTTGAAACTTTTCAGGCAAAAATTTGTTTTTTGATGGAAATAAAAAATACATTATGATCATCTATTTTTAGAAGTCAGAAAAAGCACTGAGGCAGGGCAAATTCCAAAACAGCAGTACACTTATGGGTGACATAGGTTGTAGACCAGGGAATCTACAAAATGGCAATCTACTTAGTGAGGTGACACCCAAGTATCAAGAGAAAATCAAGGCCTTTCTATAATCCTGCCCTATCTTCTGCCTTCACTAAGCTTACAGGATCAAAAGTACATTTCAGGGCAGCTTAGCAGTTAGCAGACTTCAAACAGAAAGGTATATCCATAGACAGTGTTCAGGCTTTCCTTTATCTCAGTGGAAGCTGGGAGCAAATGAAAGCTTTGCACAGTAAGGGTAAAAGGCAGCCAGCACATCTCTCAGCCCCTGGGGCCCCCTGGCAGCATCACAGTTTGCCCCAAGCCCCCAGCATTGCTCCTTCCACAAACAATACCAGAAAAGTCTCAGAGAGCTTCTGCCTGGCCCTCCATGACCATCCTCTGTCCTGTCCTCAGTGGAGGTGTGTGCAAACCCTCATTCTGTTCTCCTGCTGCCTTTGATCACACACATCCTGCGTGTGCCAAAATCTCCCCTTGCCCTCTCCTCCTTTGCTCATCCCCACCAAACTGTTCAATGCACCATGTCTCTATTATGTATTTCTGCTTAACTCTTCCTAGCTCCTAGGAAGCTTTGCCTCCTCTCACAAAGGAGCAGCTGGGTCAGTAAGTGGAAGGATGTGAGGAGGACCAAGCACAAGGGCTGGGAATGAGGAGGAGGACTTGGTGAGGCAGGACCTGACTTCCATCTGCTCTGGCAGGGTACAAGATCAAGTCAGGTGCTTGCAGGCATGCAGCTTCAGCCTAGGGGGATGCAAATATAAAGCTTGAGTGTAGGATTCTGCAATATTTTCTATGGATTGCAAGAGGTATGTGACAGAAGCAGGTCAGTGAGGAAAAACATAAAGAACCATGACAAGCCAGGTGAAAGAGCCATTAACTGACACCGTGACACATAGTCTTCTGTTCAAAATCAAACCAAACTCTTTTACAATAGAATTCAAATTTAATTAAGATATGGCATTAATGTAATAATGACAATTGTCTGCAGGGGAGTATTTACATATGGAATTACTTCTCTATTTACAAGCTCCACACATAAATGTGGATGTATGTAATTCCATTGGAGAAATACTACACAATGAATTAAAAAAAAAACTAAAAACTTGACAAAGGCAAAAAGACCTCAAACACATAGAATAGTATTTATTCTTCAAAAATCCTAGTGTCAAAGACTGACTTCATATTTTTATTTTTCTGATTTTAGTATCTCAGACTGAGAATTTCTGTCATTTCTCTTTCCTCTTTACCATCCCTTCCTAGGAAACTTACTTTTTCTCTTGGCAAACTTGTCAAAACTGAGGGACCAAATGCTTCTAATTATGACAGAAGATTCTCTGTCTTTTTTCATCCTCTTATTTTTTGATTCCCTCTTGAGGAACCTTATCAAATCTGCTTCATTCCATATGGAATATTTCTGAAATACTGTGAGGAACAGCCAACAGTAGCCACTAAGATATGTTTAGCTTGTTAACTCCTTTCTCCCTTGCTCAACTCAAGGATTGGGTATGTCAACACAATAAAAGTATTTTTATTTATAAAACTGCAATTTTGCCAGTTTTCATAATCGGACCATTTTTAAATGAACAAAATGGTTATCTGAATCCATAATGCGCTAAGCTGGAGGAATCTCTACAGATAAAGAGTATAAATATCCTAGTCAGAATGCCTGAAAATAACTAGGGAGTTACTACTACACTGTTCCCACCCTCCCTTTCCCATCCCCCCTCAGAAAAATCTATAAAAACTCTTGCGTGAATGAAGCTGCATAAACTTAGATTTGAGGGAAGGCAAACTAAAAATAACTCGACCTCAAATAGAAGCAGCATTTTCTTTTTATTCAGGCATTGCCTGCTAACAAGCTGGATCAGATCATTTTCATCAGGAGTATATTTTGCAGGGTCTCACCTGAATACTAAAAAAATCACCATATCACACTAATCAAAACTGACATCATTTTCACTACATGAAATAGCATTGAAATATGCAGAAGTGCCGTGTGATATGAACACAGGCTATGAAGTATGCAGCATTTCAATCCTTGCTTGAGTAATTCTGCATTTCAAAAGAAAAATGTACTTCCTGTTAAAGTATGTTGCTATTATTTTGAGGATGCCAGATGGAAATAATTCCCTCATAATCTTATGAAAACTCAGAACTCGCATCAACTATTCACATACACATTGAGCTAAATCTAAAAAGTGGATATCCCTAGAAGTTTTATACAATTAAATGTCACATCAGTGGTACTGAAAATGAGAGAAAAATAGAGAGAACAGGCTGGCCCAAATCCATTTCATTAATGCCTGGGAAGGAAGTATTAAATGCATTTATTCACCTTAGCTTACATGATGTTTTTCACTGAATAAAATTATCTCTCTCATGCCTTCATTTAGCCCTAACATATATCAACTGGATCTCTGAAGCTGCCCGTGGAACAGCACCCAGATTTTTAAGCAGTTTTAAGTTTGCACTGAAAGCACAGATTACTGGGCCATAGCTTCATCTGTGCTGCCAGTGACAGGGTCCCCTGGGAGCATTCCCCAAAGTCCAGGCCAGGTTGCTGAGCTAGGGCCACATTCTGACTGCGGATGGTGATGGTCTTTGAAGCACACAAGCTGTATGCATGCATACATGGTGAGCATGCATGCCGAGGCAGTATCCTGCTGAAAGCTGTATTATTTTGTTGTGATGTTGCTGTTGAAAGCACCAAACTGAGATTGCTGAAGAGCCCAACAGGATGGTGGGATGGTCATGGTACACATGCCATACACTAAAGTATGGAGTAAAGGTGTGGCGAGTTAGCTGAGGCAGTGCTCAAGGCAGGACAGAACAGAGAGACTCAGACCTTGTCCAGAGAAATTTTGAGAAATCATGACTGGATCAAAGCACTTCCTGAGCTCCAAGACAGAGTGAGAACTGACAAGTTTGTTCCAAACAAGAATTTAGGAAAGAATTATCAAGTTTATTATGTGCTAAAGAAGTGCTGAGGAAAAGGCAGAGTGAAGTCACTGGCAGCTTGTCTTCCTAAATAGCTGTCTGCTTGCTCGGAGCTGGAGGCACACTTGTCTTTTTCAAATTCCAAAGAGGATCTGTGAACCTGTCGCTCACCTACCCAAACCTGGCACTGCAGAACACAGTCTGCATCATCTGTCACAGTTCCTGTTTATGTTTCTGTTTTTAGGATTATATTTTTATATCAAAAACAAACTTTGCAGACAAGCTTCTGCTATCTGCTGTTTTCTTTGCTTGAGGGAACTTTTCATAAAGATTAGTCTTCTGAGATTGCCCAAAGAAAATACAAAAAATAGTTTTCCTTTTAAATAGAACAATTATTTTCAGTGAATAATTTTTGGGTAGGCTTAGTTTTGTCTTATTTAGCTGCAATTAAATAAGCTTTTATTACCTAGAAAGGGAACAAAAGCTATCCAAGAGAATTTTTTTCCAAAAGGGTATGATACCGCATCCTGGTTCAGTACCTCAGAAGGTTACTGTGGGTGAGCCAAGGGTTCCCAAGCCTGCTGGTTTTCAGGAAAGCTCTGGCATTGCTTACAGCTTGGTTCCCTAAATCATATTCCTTGACTAGATTTCTTTCTCAATTCTTGCATGAAGGAGGAGTGATGCTGTGCCCAGGTGCCTGAAATTCTCTAAATATCCTGTTCTGTGCTTTCTCCACAATAATGAAATGCTGTTTAGGCTGCGGATCAGCCTTGCCTCTCTTTGAGCCATATTTTTTCTGTTGTTGTCTTCCCCAAAATAGACTGTGGCTTTAATGCCTTTTGGAAATTCTCCTCAAGCAGGCAATCCTTCTCAAAAAGCAGCTACAAGTGTTTCTAGGTTTGGTAGCTGTACAGGTTCTTGTGGTATTTTTATACAAGAAAGTAAAAATATAAATAAAAAAAGTTATAAAAAATGTGGCTTGTGGAAAAAAATTCAGTGTTTGTTTCTCTTTCTTCACTTGCATGATTTTCTAGTAAATGAGATAATGTGTCATTAGCTTAGAATGATGCACTATTAAGTGGTCATCTTGAATTAGCGGTGCTTTACTAAAGAAAAGTGATAGCAAAAGAAGTACTAGAAGGCCACTCAAAAAGATTTTCAATGGTATTAAGATTGTTGACCTTTTCACAATGGATTGGAAGAGAGTTGTATTATTTCTTTTCTGAGAGACCAGTCTCATTTTTGGTGATCCTGCAACTGTCTGCAATTAGATTTCAATGGTTTTTATTCATGTACATTACTCATAATACATGGAGATTAAAAAAAGAATTGCAATGATACATGTTTCTTTAAAAAGAAAGGAAGACATGTATTTGTTTGTTTTTTGTCTGCTGGACAATACAATGGTGGGAGGCACTTTAATACAACTTTTCCCACAGGCTTGCCCATGGGAATAGCTCTTTATAAAATCCTGTTCTTGTCGCCCTACAGAAATAGAACATAGTGCCTTTTTAAAATTGAAAATTACTACACCAGGCACCCTATAGCAAATGAGCTAGACCAAAGCTGTGTCCTGTAGTGTGACATGTACTTCTCTGAATATGTCCATATGTTTTTATAACAGAATATTTAGAGAAAGTGGCTCAGTTGCAAAGTATATAAACAAAGAATAAGTTGATGTGGCATGCTCAGCATTTTTCTGGTGTCCTAAATGGAAGTGAATTTTAAAATGTAAAGAGTCATTTTAACTTGGCCTTTCTGATAAGGTCTGTCACAATCACCCTAGCTGAGATATGAAATACCTATTCTCCACCTGTAATGTTTAATATAATACAAAAGTAAGAAAATATTTATATAGCCTCATGAAACATCCATCAACACACTGGCATAAAGTGTATACAATCCCCAGAGCAGTCTACAAGGAACACAAAACCTAGCCAAAACCCAGAGATGCTAATGTAGATTCCTTGGGATTCTGTAGATTGTCTCTTGAAGCTGCAGAAATCCCAGTGGCTTTAGATACTATAAGGAAATTGACAGAATTTAGCAGGAGAATGAGAGAAGGAAACACTTTTTCACACAAGAAGGTTACATGATATATTCAAAGTGACTTTTATCAGGGTAAGGTTTTTACAGCCTCCTAAGATGTTCTGAGTAATCCCCTTGGATCACAGATTTTCTCAGCTTTTAACTAGGAGAGATAATCAAATTGCCGCTCTGTTGCTCTCCGGTGTTATTCTGTTTGCACTTGTGTATGCAAATTGCTTTCTTCCTGAAGTTCTGCAGAATCTGCTAGGCCCTTGTAAGGAAGGGAAAGAGACACAAAATAGAAGAAAAGCAGATGGAAAAGTAGAAGCGAATTTTGCATAGGTTGCCACTTCTCATTTCTGTGGAACATATTTATGCATAAGCTGCTAAACTCAGGGCTGTAGCCAAGTACTGAGACACACTGTGACGAATGTGGAGATCAATTGTTGGTGAAGGCAGAAAAGGTTCTCACCCAAGCTGATACTTTTAAGTTAAACAAATTATGTTAACTATTTTTGCTTAACCACAATGTTTACAAATATTACCTGCTTGTATGATATGATCCTTTCTTTTTCACATAGGCATAGTCTAAACTAGGCTAATGCTGTTTACTGTGAAAATCTAGGGATGAAATCAACATGCTTTGTTTGCAACAATGTTGTGAAAATGCTATTTCTAGAAAATAGCAGGGATAACGTTAAGGAATACCATTCATTTTGGAAATAGGAAATGCTTTTACCCTACAATGAATGACTTAGCTTCTTGCTCAGCTTACCTTGAAAATAATATTTCATTTGCTCTATGGAAAAATAAAGTTAGCCCTGGATCATACCCAAGAAACATTAACTTTTCCAGGTTAGATTAAGCAGACACTTCTCTGGTGGCAGCAAAGTTGAAACTTTGCCCAAAATTCCTATGTCTTGCAGAGTGAACTTTAATTCTGTTTAGCCTCATCAGGAGAATTATGGTATTTGTGAAGTAGGAACAGCAAATCCAGGATTTTCTTCCACAAATTTAGTCAGACTAAGTCAGGTTGTTTGCAAAACAGACGTCAGACATGAAAGCTGTGAAGCATCTTTCAGCTTCCTAGCTGACCTCTGAAGGGTGAAATGGCCCTTGAAAGCTAAAATGCTACATAGATATATGTTACTTCCTTTTATTTCTGAGTGTTTGAGAAACACTGTCATGTATTTATACTTGGTAAATAAATACTTCTTTTGTTTGTTCTTACATAGCCCAGTTTGAGATAAAGGCTGATTTAAGTGTGTTGCCTGACCCCAGAGCATTCCATTCTTACTTACATGAAGAGCTTAAAAGCAGGTCCTAGTCCAGGCTAACAACATTCAGCTCCCCAGTGCCTTTCACTAAAGGATTGAAGAGCAGTAGAAAGAGCATGCTGCCTTGTAAGCTGAACAAGCTGTTTTTAAGGATGTTAATGCAGATGTCTGAGAACAAAAGAGACTTTTCTAGTGAGGTGCTAATATAATTTCATTTCTAGCAAAAATTAATTTCTTTCATTAATTACACCTCAGGTTTCTTGTGATGAACACGATTATTGAATGCAGCATTAGTGTAGCAATGCAAGTTAGTCAGTCAATGCAATATAGTAAAGGTGCCACTAATAATACTTGCACTGTATTTAATTTCAATTTCCCTTTATCATTGCATACTTTCTCATACCATATTTTTATTTCCATAAATATAATTAATAAAATAAACCCCATACATTTTGCTTTCATTGCACATGGCTGAAGAAAGCTCCAGTTGTTGTTAATGAAATCATCATAATCATAAATAACTTTCTGCATCTCATTTTCCAGATATATGGGCAAATTAATATAGTAATTTTAGGAAGTTGCTTTCTGAGCTACCAGAGAATGCTCTTCAGTGGCAATAGAGCTAGTTATCATCCCTGCTTCCCAGTAAACACAATGCACTTTGATTCTGAGTTTAAAACAGTGCTTTCAAAACTTAGTTGAAGAGCTAGTAGAAATAGGACATACATAACACCTGCATGTATGGATTTGGGTTGGGTTTTCCTTAAATTTGGTTTTTATCAAACTGGAGAAACAAGCAGAGACTGGCACAGAACAGCTCTCCAGCATTAAAATAATCATACCCCAAAGACCTCCATCCTTAATCTGAGAAGCTTGTCCCAGACATAAATTTTCAAAAAGACTTGCAAAGTGTTGTGGCTGAAAAAACAAATGCCACAAGTGTTACAAAAGTAAAATACTTATTTTTAAGATAAATTAAATTAATACGTTTAAATAAAAATGTGCAAAAAATAACATCTTCTAATTTTAAACTTGGTTACCAAATTTAATGTAAAATTTTTATACTATCTTTGTTATTAATCCCATACAATATAAAAATATTCTAGATACAGATAACTAGATAGCTCTGAGGCAAATATCCACCCCCTTTCACTTTAATGCTCATGAGACATATTTACTTGCTTTTGCTGGAGCATCCAAAAGTGTACCAAGAAAAAGAAATTTAAAATAAAGTTTTGAAGTTAACCTACAGTGAAAATTATGTGTCCTCCCCCAACACATCCACAGCTGATGTGCTGTGCTTGACCACCATCCTCTACTGCTGCTCCTTCCTTGCAGTTTAGCAGACTTGCAAGCTCCCTCCAGCTTTGATGGACATGTTCACACCAAGCTCCTCTTGGGGTACCCATGAGTATGGTAGCATCCAACAGTCATCACATAGCTTCTTCCTCACATGTGCACCATGCACATCACATAACCCTCCATACTCCTCCAAGATAACTCTCATTTCTCATTCTGACAGTTTTTCCTTTCTCTGTCTCATTTGCCTATGGAGGCTTTCCTTCTGTTGCCATAAAATTTTTTAAGGGTGTTCAGCCCATGCAGGTCTTCCCTGTTCTCTTATATATATATATATATATATATATGAAAAAAAAAAATCTCTTCTTTATAAGTGACTAAAATATAACCATCCATCCAATTTCCTCCAAATTTCCTCCAAACCCAATTCTGTGGAGGTTGTCTTGCCTCCTGTCCCTTGATGCTCACTGCCCAGTTTCTCATTATCTCTGTATTTATTCTCCTAAATACACAACTTGAGGGTCATATGAAATCCTCCCCTCACAGGAGCAGAGATCCTCTTTGCCTAGATCAAGGTGCAGGTCAGTGGCTTTTGGATTCCACCAAAAGTGGGAAGGAGAGGTGGAAGGCAGACAGCTAAGAGTTCTCCATAGAAGTCAAGAGAACAGACACAGTGTTTTGAAGTGCAGAAATATTTTATTGTCAAATATGAAAATATTTTTCTTTTGGAGAGTACAAATTGTGTTGGCCCTGAAAACCAGTCCATGCCTGACTTCATCTTCAAGGACTGACTGCACTCTTGGAAAGCTAATAGAAAACAACAGAGAATATTTACATCTTGGCCAGGCCTTCCTACTGTCCAGCACACATTAGTCACGGTGCAATGAGAATACATCAGAGAAAACTACCCTCTCCTACCAGGGCCATCTGGACTCTCTCAAAGCCCTTGAGATTTATGTTCCCAGAGGCCCTCTTTCAAGCTATGTTGTAGGGAGTTTTCTCAGAGGAAGTAATGGAATACACATAAATGCAATGCTACTGCTTGGCCTTTCAAGGCAACTAAGGAATAAAGTCTCACCTACAGCAGTAAACTGGGGCCAAAGAGCAGTTTATAAAAATAGAGTTGTTTCTCCTCTGTTGGAACTGGAATATCCATGACAGCCATCAGTAAAAATTGTCCATGGGAGAGGACAGAGAAATCTGTTGGACTTTTAGTGTCCTATGGATGCATCCTGCCGGGCATAATTCCCAAACACTCCCTTGTCTCTTCCTGCCTGTCACAAAAGCTATTTCTTTAGGTCAGGAAGCCTCTGGCAGCATAACTACTGTTCTGACTGAATGCCAAGACTGACATGGCCATGGATATGTACGGAGTTCCTCTTTAGGGAAACCTTAAACATGGCTCCTGTATGTTCTGAGCAGGGAGAACAACTTCTCTGGTCTGGCTGGATTGCCAAATATTGGGAACCTGTGGAGTCATAAACCCCTCTAACTCCCAGCTCTTGTGCCCTTTAAAAATGTGAGATAAGACTGTCACTTTTCACCATGTCTGTGGCATGTTTTTATCCTGCCCTGGTGATAAGAAATGCTGCTGCCATAAAAAAATGTCAAGTTATATGCCTATGGAAAGAGGGATCTTGCCTCTTTCCATAGACAAATAACTTGACATTGGATAATGGTCCTACTCAGTCTAGTGGATGTTACAGTCAGTTTGGTGTCACATTAACATGAGGCCAATGCAATCCCTTTTCCACATCAAAGTCAGAAATTTTGTGTTCCATTCTTGTTTCCTCCCTACTTCTCTGTAGTGGAATGGACTTCCTTTATCTTTCCAAACTTCTGGATAACATAAATGTATTGCCACAGATGTCACTTCTATGGACATTTTACCCTCAGGTCTCCAGCTACAGGTCTACTTGACCTTGTCCTGTTTGAGACAAACGAGTTTCTTCTGTTCTTCCTCTGTCTGCTCTCTCTCACCTCCAAGCAGCTATTACCATCTTTGATCTTGTGACGAAAGTATTTTCACCTTCATTCACCACTGATTTCCTACCCTCATATAACACAGCTCACCTTCTGATCAGAGATGTAAACAGCTGTAAAGAATCTTTCAGCCATATATACTTCCTTTCCCAGGATGCCTCCTTGAAGATTGAAAACAAGCAATGTGTCCATTTACAATGAGTTCTGTTAAATTTAAGTGGTATCATTCAAAACTCTGTATCCATCTTCCAAACTGTTTCTAAAAATACTTCAGAGGGCATAACAACTAAGTGGTCCTAATATCTAACCCTTGGTGAGGTTTTAGCCCTTTGCATATTACAGAAGGCATTCCAAGAGCTAGGAAGTGGAAATGGTCAATGAGTTTATACTTTAGCATGACCATGCTGCCATAGTACAAATCAGTGTAGCACAAGCCACTTATGTCTGGCTGATTTTGTGAAATAGGATATATAAATATGATGTTAATGTCAAGAGTTAAGAGGTCTGCTGCTTTCTTACTCATGTACTGCTTATTAATCTGACAACCTCCATGCTGTGGCAGCAATCTCAATCTGGTAGTGTGTGTCTCTCTCACATTCACAGCTACTCTGCCATTTACATGAGTCAGACAGTTGGATCTGCAGGTCTGTGATACACAGGAGAAATCAAGGCCTTGCACTTCAACTGAGGAGCCTATCACACAGATAATTTCTGAGTCTTCCCACTAGAAGAGACCTGAGCAAAGCTAGTTGCCAGATGCTTTCTTCACTACATAAACTAATTCAGCGTATACTCCTGATCACAGAATGGAGAAGTGGCAGTTCCCTATTTATGTTGCAACAGCAGCTGGTATTGCAATATATACTGTAGCTAACGGCAGACTTCTTGAATAATACATTACAAAAAGATGAATACAAATTCTGTATGCAATCCAGTGTTTTATGTCTAAGTATTGAAGTCAAGGGAGGTAAAAAGAATGACTGTGTTGTTTTAATTTGAAGGTTATATAAATTATTTATAGATTAGGTCAATCCATAGCCTTTCAATAGGGTAAGACATTGTGAGGAGAAGACGAAGGACCTACATGTCTTTCAGCGCATCATGATGATTAAGTTTAAACAGGAGCACTGTTTACACTGAGGGGCTGTGTCTGTGTTGTTATCAGATGCATAGAAGCCAGGATTTATAAGATTGTCTTAGTAATAAGCTTAGCTCCAAATGAATATGGCTAATCTTCTAAAACACCATTAAAGTATGTTCTTTGACAAAATGTGTTAGAGAAAAAAAATCACCTACTCTGCTTCTGTATGAAGCATCTGAGTCATTGAAATATCATATAGTATTTTATTCCCCAATTGACTTGGGGAATAAAGAATCTTATGGATAACTGACAGCTGGAGTTTCTCAGATCATACAAAGAACAATACATAATGCAAATATCAGATGTTCTGTTGAGAAAGAATGGTTATAATGTAGCAGTTGTGCAACTAATGTTTACAAAAACTAGCTAAAAGAATAGAATACTCACCCTATATGGTAAAATGTCATCTTTTGAGGCTTTACATTACCTCTAGTTAGGCTAGAAGACAAAGGACTTGCCTATATTTCCAATGATGTTAGGAACCAGCCTAAGAGTTATCAATGGTAATTAGGGAGCACATACCAGCCTACTTGTGAAATTCACAGTAATTATACAGTTCAAAGGAGTTAAAAATAATTTCCAGCAAATCATATCAAAACTGAAGTAAAAAGTGAGGGAAATTTTGGGTCAAAGGTGTTTAGCTGAGAATGATAATGCTGTTTCTTCATCTTTTTAATGGGCTTCTTAGAGTAAAGAAGATAATGGTAGGACTGTTAATCTGATTAGAGTGAATATCTGGTTAAAAATCTTGTCTAGTTACTTAGAAATGTAAGAGTTAAAACTTTGACTAGAAATATTGATAAGATTATCTCCTTCTAGTTGATACTATTCACCCAGACAGAAAACTCTTTGAGGAAAACCATAAATATTTACTTAAATTTCCTGGCAAACATGTTTTCTTTTTAAGACCTGTGATGGTTTACAGAGTAGAGGAAAATGATTTTTCTGAAAAAACAGAGAACAATTTCTCTCAAGTAGGAAAAATAATTAAATTTTGACTTTTCATTTCCTCTCTAAGTCTTTAGACATCAGAAGCAAACTCTTTCATACCATAATAAATTTATTTGGAGGAGGGAGAAAGGGGTGAGGGGTAATCAATAAACTCATTTTGAGAAGAATCGAATTTTAGCAAAGCACATTAGCAACACTACTATGTTTTCCCTCTCTGTATTCCTTCTAAGCAATTTTTGAAAACCCATGCTGGAAATTTTCCACTCAGTTGCCTTGATAGACAATGCAATATGTTCAAAAAACAAGTCATTAAATACAAAAAGAGAGCTGTCAAGTCAAAATGGGAGAGAGATCATATTTTCAACTACTTTCACGTTTGGGTCATTGCTGGGTATTTCAGATGGTAATTGGAGACTTGGACACCTATGGCCTTTAGTAAATCAGGCTCATGATTTTTACTTCTTGAAATATAACTATTCTGAAACGGTGTGTTCACTGGGTAATTTTAAAATATAGTAGTAAAAGTACACATTTTACAAAGTGGGAAATAAATTGGGTGGGACAGGGACGAATGTGAGAGCAGCAGGAAGGAGGAACACACCTTTAGCTGTTAGAGAGGAGCCAAACAGTTTGGCTGTTTGGGTGCTCCTTTGGCACACTTCCTTAAGACTATGAATCAAACTGATATCAGAGAAGATAAGTGGTTATATTTCTGTGAAATCTGTCAGAGAATTCTCAGAATCCAAAGGTACTTTGTTTGTTTTTTTTAAACAAATTTCATTAAGGTATTTACCAAAGGGATGGGTCACATCCTTTCTAGGTATTTCTTGGCACAGTTCCACTGAATTTAAAGGCATGTAGCTGTTTTATACCAGGTGAGAGTATGGCCCAATGAACAATGCTGCAAATGTAGGAACATTTTAACCAAACAGCCTGGAGTCTACAATTAAAAAAAAATCATTATCACCATTATTTCTCTGAAATGTCTGCACTCAGGGCTTCCATAATACATTGAAAGACTTCAGAATGCCTGAAGGCTTCCTGCTGTTTTGACTGTTGATCAGAGTAGCTCCCAGTAGTTCACTGTGCTGGTTTTAACACCAGAAGGAAATTAAACTCCAAGTAAGCCACTTCCCTTCCCTCACCCCTCCTTGGTAAGGGAGGAACAAAAAAGGAGAGATTATGGGTTGAGATAACAGTTTACTAGAAGCACAAAGCAGTGGAATAAGACAGGCATGATAACAACAGCAACATTAATGGCAGAAGTATACAAAAAAAGAGAAGGCATATTACTGACAAAAAGACATTCACCACCAGGAATAAAACTAAGATGCCAGACACTCTCTGTAGGTCACATCCACATTGTTTCCCCACAGAAGGGGGTGGTATGGTGACTGTTCCCACGTGCCACACCACATGGTATTTGGGAACAAAGGCAGTATGCTGAGGCTACTCACACAGCCAATGTTTCCTGGTCCCAGCCTGAAATAATGGAAACCAGTGATAAACAACATCCCCTGCAACAAGGTCAGCCAAGCTCAGTTCTGCTTGGGCTGCCCTGTGGGCCATCAACCCTGCTGTATTTGTAGATGGCAGTGTGCTGCTGGGCTTCAGCCTTAAGCAACTGGATGAGATTTGTTTACTGGGTTGTATTCTGTAGGAATACAATTTAATCTTCTCAGACTTTGCTACATGGACACACCAGGCTTCCAAATGAGTATTCCTTCTGCTCCAAGAGGAGGAGAGAACAGCAGTGTATCCACTTCATCCCCATAATGTGACTAAGAAGAGATGTTATATTTTGTGATGCTATGAGGATGTTGTATTTCCATAAGCACATTTTTTTTGATAAATCTAAATTTCTTTCTGCTGGGTCAGTGGTGAAAATATTGAACCCATATCTTCATCCCATATCTACCACTTCACCTGCTATGAGCACAACTGAGAAGGAAAACTGTTGCCAGAGAAAGATATTTGTCTTCCAGCTTCCCACAGCAGCCCACCAGCTTCTGGTCAGCTGAACTTGTCAAGCTCCAACAGAAAGGCTGAAAAAGTGCCCATGGTTCCCACAATGGATTTTATAGCAGGTTAGGACTGCACTTGCAGTTTTGGCAATCTGTAAGGAAAATTGATTATATTTTGGAAGGCCAGTATAGTTTGAAGAGTCTAATTGTGTAAACAGTTTGGGGGTTTTCTGTTTTTGTTTTGTTTGGGTTATTTTTTTCCTAGAAATTGAGCATAAAAAAAATCCTGTCTTTTTCCTATAGAAACTTGGAACATTTTGAATATGTGATGAGTTCCAGAAGTCAGAGACATTGTGTACAAATGTATGCATTACTGCTTTGCACAGCAGTGCTGAGTGACTGTATACAGAGGTTAGTTCCAGAGAAGTCATGCTACATTCTTTCTTTAGTTAATGGAAAGAGATGAGCTATTCCAGAGGGGCAATTCAGAACATCTTAGAGTTTCTGAATTGTCATCTGAAATAACTTCTTCCTATTAACCTCTTTTTTTCCCTCTTTCTAGGAGTCCCCCATTTTGCTGCAGAGAGAATGCACAAAAATATAATTAGTCTTTGGCCCTGTCATCTTTCTCCCTGGAAAAAAACCCCTTCCTTCCTCCCTCCCTCCTACCTTTCCTCCCTTCCTTTTTTGTCTTGGCCTGCTGTGTAACTTTGTCCAAACTTGCATACACATCCTGTAACTTATTATCCTACAGATAATTGGGGCAGAATTCAAATCTACCAGACATTCTGACTTCTTTCACTTAGTCAACAAAACAAGTATCACACCTTCACAAACTTAAGCCTGTCGTAATTAAAATTGATCGAAGAATTTTCCTGTGAAATAACATTTGTTGAAAGATGCTGATTGACTGGAGCCAAAATTTTTATGAAGTTACTCAGTTCTGGGATGAGATAGCTGATGACAACTAGAATGGATCATGCCTGTAGCAGCCCTATAGGGACTGCAACAGCTCAACACATAGCTGTGAAAGTGTTTGGACTCTAGCAGCTCCTACATTTAGTCATTTGTTCTATCTGCATTTTCTACAAATTAAAACAAATTAATTGGATTCTCCACTTTCATGACTGGCTGTTTCATATACACAAAATAAAAGATTTCATTAACTAGCAGCAAGGCTGCTCCTTCAGTGGGAGACCCGGCTTCAAGTTCTACCTCCAAATTAGAGAGGCCATAACATATTTTATATGAATGGTTTGGTTATTCAGTGGCTTTTCTTCTTGCGGAGGTGTGAGAAATTTCAGAAACATCAGTTTCAGTTATACTGAGTACAACCAAATTCCCTTAAGCCACATTTAAAGATGAGAGAGCCCTACTTTCACCAAGCAGCTTAAAATTGTAGGTTCTGATGTTCCAAAACCTCTACTGTTTTTTCTTTTATGCAAAACAAGGATCAGATGTGCTTCAGTTCCTTACTGGCCCTTTTCCCAAAGTAGGTGATGAGAGGTAGGCCTAAAAGGAAAAAGAGATTTGAACAAATTGTTTCAAATTTTTCTGTTTCTAATTTGTAATAAATGAAAATTGTTGCCAACATGATCTCATGTATATAAGAAACTTTTGTATCACTTCAACTTTATGACTGAAGCATTTTGATGGGGAAAAAGAAGAATTTTTTTTTTTTTGTGGAGTACTGATATCTCTCTTATGAAAGCTATGCAAAATATTATGGTTGCTAATGATATTCAGTATGATCAGCACATGTCAGAACACAACTCTGTCAGAGCAAGTGAAACGTTCCTCATTGGTATAACAACAACGTTTTTTGAAAGATTTTTAAGTTTCAGAATTTTCTACCATGTAAATATAGTAACAAAATATTTATATGACAAGGCATGTTTCTATTTTTCATCAGTCTTTTGCCTTAAAAATGATTTAATTAAATGCCGCTTATCAAAATAACTCATGAGCAGGGCATTTCAAAGCAGTTGACGTTTGTTAATCCTCTTGAACATATTTTACAGGCATATAGATAGAGATATTGGTTCTTATTAACTGAAACAAAGGAAAACACATTGTAGTGTAGCCCCAAGACCATATCCAAAAAGATGTAAATGAAAAAATTTGGAAGTAAACAACCTGTTCAAAACCCTCTAAATCACTTTTCAGTTATTGCCCAATTCCTAAGGCTTTAAAATACTAAGGACACTTAGATTTTGCAAACAAGAAACTTGAAGTTCAGCCTCTGGAAATGACCAGGAGTGGTGTATCTCACCTTTTGCTGGACATCTGCCTCATGTCTAAAACTAGTCAGAATTCAGACAGGACATAGGTCTCCCCTGTGCTTCCTGTAGGCAGCCTCACTGCACCCCAATGGGCCCAAGGACAGGAAGTATGCCAAGTAACTTCAGGATGCTTTGGGATGGAAAAGTAAAGATCTCCTTTTCCTATTAAATGTCACCCACTACATCACACAGGGATCTCCGAAGAAGCAATTTTAAAGCCTTTTGTAGCAAAAAAATCACAGAGAAAACTGGTGCTCTATGATCCATCTATGATCATCCCAGAGTGGATATTTCTGCTTTTTACTTTCCTGTACCCTGATCAGGGCTGCTTCCTACTCATTTCTCTCACTGCTCTGTAGATTTAGCTATTAACATTTACATTTTCATCTTCTGCACTTTCAGAAGTTTGGGTTGTACCTATCATCCTGGGTGAAAAATATGGTTACTATATGTTCAGGTATTAGATTTCTCGTCACCCATTTAATCTGCTCCACTTTAAAGATAGTAGAATTAAACATTCATGAAACAAAATAATGTAAGAAAGAGTGAGATCCTGAGGGAATTCACCTGGGAACAAGAAGAACTGGATTCCAAAGTCTGCTCAAATTAATATTTAATTTTTTTTCTTAATTTTTCTCTGGTTCAGTGAATACTTCCCTGCAAAGGCAAACAGCTCTCTTGAGAAAATCACAGCCAAGAGTTCTCAGAAAAGATTCAGTCAAGGTTTGTCATGTCATTTCTTATGTAGTAAATGGAGAGGTGCTTCTGAGTATGTGCAGCCATACATGTTGTGGAGCCTCCCTCACTGGAGATACTCAAGAACCATCTGGAAACAATCCTGCTCCAGGCACTCTAGGATGGCCCTGCTCTAGCAGGGAGCACATGACCCACTGTGGTCCCTTCCAACCTTATCTATTCTGTGATTCTGTGTTCCTCTGACTCTGCAGCCCTGCCCCTGCTCCCCTCTGTGACTGGCACTGTACATTCTACACGAGGCCAAAAGCCACGCAACAGTAAAGGAGACTGTACATAACTCCAGGTGCTAAGGGATTAGACAGCAGGTCACAAGAATTTGTGCCTTACCTTCGGTTTCAAGTTGTCCTTATTGAAGAATATTGAAGGATGTTCAACAACACTGTCAAATTGAATCTCAGCGTAGTTGTATTTTCAAGAAACACAGCATAGGGTTTGATCAAAAATATTTGTGTGAGAAACAAGGTGAAGACATTGAAGACAATAGCAAAGTAAGGCATGAGATGTTATAAAGCTGTTTGTGTTGGCCATTTTGACTACTGTCAGTAAAACAGGTCAGGAAATTTTTGCTTCTCAATAAGTGACTGTAGTGTCATGCCAAAACTACTCCTATTCTTCCTAACTTCTGCTGCAAACTGAATTATTCAAAAATTTTATCAGACATGGGAGTATAACTAAGGCACAAGACTCATCACCACAAAGAATAATTTGCTTTCTGATGGAAACAAAAGGGTAATTGTCTCTATTGAGAATTCAGTATGATGAACACCTAATAATATATTATTATTTAACAATCCCCATGTGTGCTTTTAAGTAGAAGAATGGTACATGGAATATTTCATACGCAATGTTCTTTTATTGCTTTCCTGCTGTTACAAGAAACTGTTCTATAAAATTTATGCTAAATATCACTTTTTCAGTTCATATTGCACCCTAGAGAACTTAGTTTAATCATTAGTACATGAGGGAATTTTTAGAATGAAACTGAATCTTTTTAAAGAAAGATGAGATCAAAAGATATTCCCTAGAGACATGCATGATACAATTAGGAATAAGAAAGATACTTATGCCCTATTGGCTTAATTAATGATATTTTCCAGTAAAATTATTTTTAAACAATAAATAATAATAACAAGTTAATAGGCTGTGAAAGAAAGGGAGACTATAAAACAGGAAGATTGTTCAAATTTGAGTCACTGTTGAACAGAAAACATTTTTTTATTACAAAGGGATTTATTAGAATAGCTAAAACTCATACATGGAAGAGAGCAAAACCAGGCCTGAATGTATGACAAATAACAATACAACTCTGATTTTCCTAATGATGTTGAAAAACTTATTATCTGAAACCTTTTTAATATATATTGATTAGTTTCCCCCTGTAAAGTTGTTACACCTTTTTAATTGCTAGATATTTTATGTTCAGCTTAAAGGACATGAGATACTGAATCAAACCCAAAATATTTGCATTTTTTTGGTTGACCATTTGCAGTTGACTTAACAGATAACTACTTAAAAATTTAATAAACCGGTTATAATTTGTGTTAAAGACAATAGGGATTGTAACAGCCAAAAAATGTTGATATTAAAAGATACACTGAAGTAAAAAATATGAAATTTCCTGCTTGTTCAACATCAATTTGCTAGTGTTTAGTTGGATTCCAAAAGTCTTTTGAGACTCATTTCTCATTTAGTCCATGTTTATCTTGAAATGTCTTTTAAGTGTTCATCTCAGAGCTCTGAGAGTAAGAATCAATTGTCACAAATTTGTAATTAGGCATTAAAATCTATGTGTATATAAACCCTTACAAATAGTAGGTGATGGTCTGTATTTAGCGAGCTTCTTCCCCTTTCAATCTTCAAATTAATTTTGCATACTACTTCAAAATACACTCAAGGGGAGGGTGTGAGTGTGTGTGAAAAATTTGAAATACTGCACAAAAAGGATTCAATTGGTGAAAAGCCACAATATTTACAAATATTTTTTCCCAGCCCATGTTTTTTTTGATAGAGTGGTAGGGAAAAGAAAGCAGTGTAATTCTCTATTTATTCCTCACCTTCTCACAAGTCTTCTTCCACAGCCAGAGGTAAAAACAGCTATGCCAAACATTTGTCCAACATTTCTGTAATATCTTGCAACCATGGAAAATGAATAACCTGAGGTGAGCTTTCCTGCACCTCACTCTATTTTTACTATTGGAGACTATTTTTGATGTCTATTTTTGTTGTAGTTTATATAAAAACAAACAAACAATTTTGGGTTTATTTATTTTTTTACCGCTTTCTTCTACTTATTTTCCTCTGGAGTAAATATACCATTTTGTTTTGAGAACTCAATGCAGATCTTTTTTATAAACTTTGATCACACTGCACCAGATAGCACAGACCTATTTCATTCATTTAACAGAAAACACTTTGATTCATTTGTAATGTATGGCTTTTGTCCTTTTTAATAATAATATGAGAGATGTACTTAATTTTCATCATCTGATTTACTATAACTGTACATTCTGCTCTCAAGTATTTGTGTATCTCCACCTGTGCCATATCTATACAGACAAACATGTCTCTGTAAAGACAATTTTTCACTTATCCTATTGAATTGCAGCATGTTTTTATCAGACTGATTCTCTCATTTGCCAAGACGATCTTGAATTCTAAATTTGCCTCAAAAATGTACGCAGCCATTCCTCCAAGTCACTAACAGAAGTGTCAAACACTCACAGGTGCAGGAGAGATCCCCACAGAAACCTCCTTTATTTAGCTGCCTGTCTGACTGTGGAACATGAATGACTGTTCCTCTAGATATGTATTTCCGATGAGCTGTGCAGTTGCCTCATCCAGTTGCCATTTCCTTAGCTTCATCATGGGTCTGCATTTTAAGAATAAGTGGGTAAGACACAACATATCTGCCAATTCCCCTCTTGCAAAAAAATTAAAAAAAAATAAAAAAAAAAATAAATTGGATACCTACCAAATAGAAGAACATTTTTTTTTTTTAAATAACATATTTGGAGAAGTATATCATGATTGTTACTTAACTTCTTATTCTGTTCTATTTGCTTGCAAAATATTTGCCTTTTTGTTTCAGCATATTGTTTGTTTTGGAGATGAAATTAAGTGGGCTAGCCTAGCAATGATTAGTTCCTTGCTTTTATTAGATACATTTGGATGATTTTGTTAGGTCTTCAAAATATTTGCAACTCATGCATCTATTTTGTAATCCATTCTTCTCTTACTGAAGCAGTGTAAACCCATTTTTGTCTCCACTGCTGAAGTTCTACCCATCAGCTGACTACAACTGACTTTTTAAGTAGAAAAAAAAAAAAGAGCAAACAAAAAATGAGGACATAAAGCACATGATCAAATCAAGATAATAGTTCTCTGTCCTGCCTCAGAAACAAGGCTTCGTCTCTGAGTCACAACTAATCCCTATGTCTCATTCATTTTGCACCTTGGACTTTTTGACTGTGCTTCTTTTCGTTTGTATTTCTTTCTGTCTGTGCAAACATTTTATATTAATCTTTAGCAATATCAGAATTTACTTTCTGTGCTTTCCCTTCTTATTTCCAGGCTGTCTCATACTAGATCCCACCGTGACAATCTTCCAGTCTGCGTGTGACAACTGACATAACCCTGCATTACATAAATGCAAACTGTGTGTTTTGTAACAAGACTGTGGCTGAGCAGCAGAGAGAAAGGCTGCCAGAGCTGGCTGGGATTGTGCTTTTTGGTGCCACCTCTTCTAGGAAGGAACAGGGAAGTGGAGTTTGTTCTTCTCCTGAGGTAGGCTGAACACAGCATAAGTGCAGAGAAGGCCTTGAACAGCAGCATAGGGCAAGCAGCCAAAGACAGAATGGGAGCATGAAGCATGAAGCATGAAGAGAAACAGAAGTTTTGCTCCTGAGAGGAGGAAGTTTTGCTCCTTTATGAAGGAAGACTTCCAAAGTTAAGACCTAGAATAAAAGAAAGCAGGATACCCAGAAGGAACTGTGTGGAGTTTGTGGAAACCTGGAAAGCTACTGTAAGTTGCTGAACAGAATAGCAAAGCTGAAGAAAATTGTGTTCTTGCAAGAGCACAACTGCGAGGGTGCTGGTTTGTTTTAAACTTCTAATTTCAGTCTCCTTTACACAGGAGATGTGAGATTTTCCTTTGTGTATAATGACCTTACGGATGCTTCATATTTTGTGTTGTAGTAGGTCCAAACTTCAGACGTTGCTTCTATATTTTTCTCTCCTTGTGTAAGAAAAAGGACTGGACAATTCTACTGCAATATTTTGGTGAATTTAAGATATTTTCATAGCATATATGGCGACCAAGTCAGAACCACCCCCCAACCCCGTGTAATTATTCATCATCTGAGTTCTTGCAGGCTCCTAGAGCTAAGATACAAGACAGTAAGTTTTTCTAAACAAGCAACAAAGAGGGAAGTCTTGAGACTTTTGATGTTATGGTACTCTTTTTGCTCTAAAAGGAAACTGTGAAACCTCCAGGTATAATTGATGATTCAGACAACCACAAAACCACACTGTAGTTGTAGTGCTGCAGAGTCAGGGCCTTAGTTCCCACAGATGATCTACAGCCATCAAAGTCTCTAAACCAATGAATTTGGAAAAAAAACTGCAGGAAAAAAAATTGGCTACCTAGAAAGTTCCTCAGTTTGTTGTCTATGACTCTGCATTAAGTAGTGTATATAGATTTAATTTGCAGATTAAATTGTTTTGAAGGAAAATTAAATAGTTTGTGTATTCTTTAGAGGTAGTTTGGTAGAAAGAAAAGTACAGCGTTCATGTGATATCACTAATGGAGCAGGATACACCAATGTGTGTTTGGGGTTATAGTAATTACATTCTGCCCTCTAACTCCTGTTGGTCTGTCAGTACACTTCCATTGAAAATATGTCTTTATCATGCATGCCACCACAGCATAAATAAAGTGCATTTTACATCTGTATATATACTTACTGAGGTGCTAGACTCTCTCTAGCTTTAATCTGTTCATTTTTGAGAGTTGTTAAAAATTATTAGAAAACATTGCATGGCTTTCTGAAAAGCAGGTTTTACTGTACACTGGTATGGCTGAGTAAAACACAAATTCCTGCATTAAAAATGGGATAACTAACTAAAATGTTAGATAAATAATATATATATATAAATATAAATAATATATAAAATATTTTAACTTGCACATGGCTTTTAGTTAGAATATGTTTTTCTTTCAACTCAGTGAACTATAAAGAAATTACTTCCTGAAAAATATTATAGCTGAATATCTTCTCTGTATTTTGCATATTCTTACAGAAATACATGAAATAAATGATGATAATAGGAGAAAAGACCCATTGGAAAACCTCTACTCAAAGTCTGATTAACTTTGGAAGCAGTTGGGACTTCAGCTGCTGTTTACCCATCAAAGTAGGTGTCTTATAAACCAATGATTCATATTGTGGCATTTTAACTGCATAAATAAACTTAACTAAAACATGAAAAATTGTGTTTCACTTCTGAATGGTTTTACATCTCTTCTAGATTCTTTTGTTCCACAGCATTTTGCCAAGAAGAAATTTAGAATAATATCAGTAAATATTAGAGTAAATTTATTCGTAGTGCACGCATGTTATTGTTCCTGTGAAGAAGTTGCCATTTTAATGCATTTTAGGAATGCATGAAAGATCTTTTTGGTCTATGGCAGAAACTCGTTCTGATTATTTCCCAGCGGTATTATTGTATGTTTGCTGTCATTGATTGCAAGACTTAGTAATTGATAATTAATGACAAGTTTCTTTGTATATGCAAAACAAAATATGTTGCTAATTGTCTTATTTATTTATGTTATATGATTCCACCAGTAACAAATTATCAGCTTGTTGGTATCTTGCAGGTGTTTGTAGTTTGCTTATGACATAAACTAACCTTTCAAGTACTGCTATCATCATATATTCTCCAGTGTGTTTTTGTTTTTAAGTCTGAGTTACATTTTAATTTTTCTCAGTAGTTCTTTTAAATGAAAAAATGAACTTTTCATCACTAGCCTGGATGCAACTTTGCTGTGCTGCAAAATGTAATCTTAAATATTTATTAATATTTATAGGCATTAAATTGAAAGTATTGTTTGGTTTCTTAGCTTTTGTAATGAATCAGACACATTTGTACACAAATATGAATAGCCTTCATTTTTCAATGTTATCTTTGAATTCATTATACATTGACAAAATAAGCTCTTACATGGTTTGCATCAGTGTTTTATGTATCCAAAATATTTCTAGAACAGATTGAAGAATTCCTTCCTGCAAAACAAGAAACCATAAATAACTTTAACTAAAGATATGTCTATATTTTAGCATTTAAACCAGAAATATCTAGGCCTAATAGATGCATTTAAATCACTTTTTCTAGTATTTCTGTAGGCATACCAGAGTCAAAAGAAATCATAGTAAATTTCTACATACACTGAATTGTAGTTTTTCTCACAAACTGGAAATTATAGAGAAAAGCAAAAAAACTAATAAAACACTGGTTAGTAAAAGCAAGAAAATTAAGGTTGCTGCCAGAATATTTTTCTTGTTTTAAACATCCTCCCATGTCTATCATAATGCTAGAAGACATTTTTCAAAGAATTTGAAACAATGTTGACAATAACTCAAACCAGATGGTTTGACATACACAATCAGAGAATCACAGAATGATTGAGATTGGAAAGGACTTCTGGAGATCATCTTGTCCAGTCCCCCAGTCTACAGCAGGTTTCCCAGGACCACTCCAGTTTTCTGTACCTCCAAGGATGGAGGCTCATAGCCTCTCTGAGCCACGTGATCCAGTGATTGACCACCTGCACAGGAAAAAACAAAAGTGTTTTCTTGTCTTTGGGTAGAATTTCATGTGTTTTCATCTGTGCCAATTGCCCTTTTCAGAGGGCACGTCTGAGAGAAGTGGTGACTGCCTCTTCTTCTTTCCTTCCTCCCAGGTTTGTGCACATGGATAAGATCCTCCTGAATCTTCTCTTCCCCAGGCTGACCTCTCCCAGCAGTCTTGGTTGTCAGGTGCTGCAATGCCTTACTCATCTTCATGCAAGATGCACCAGATTCACTCTGGTAAGTCCATATATTTCTTGTGCTGGGAAACCCAGTGCTGGACCCAGACGCTCCTGGGCTTACCAGTGCTGAGCAGAGGGATCATCTCCCTTGACCTGATGACAGCACTTATTCTGATGCAGTCCAGGGTACTTTTGACATTCTTTTCTGCAAGGGCGTACACTGCTGGCTCTTGATTTGCCTGTTGCCCACGAGGACACCAAATGCCTTCCCTGTAGAGCTGCCTTCTAACTCCTTGGCCTCAACTTGCACTGGTGCCTGGGGTTATTTCTCCTTCTACCCAAGGTGCAGGACTTTTCACTTGCCCTTGTTGAGCTTCATGGGAGTCCTGCTGGCCTATTTCTCCAGCCTGCTCAAGTCCACCTGGATGGCAGCATGATCCACTGGCGTAATGTCTACTGCTCCCAGATTCTTGCCAGCTGCAAATCTGCTGACAGATCAGTCTTCCATCATCCAGGTCATGAATGAAGGTGTTAAACACAATACGTGCCAGTTTTCATCCCTAAGGCACATCACCAATGACTGTCTTCCATGTGGACTTTGTGTTGTTGATACCAATTCTATGATCCCAGCAGTTCAATCAGTTCTCAGTCCACATTACCAACCATTTCCCTAGCCTGTATTTTATAAGGCTTTCTATGAGCTTGTTAATGAATAGTCTTAAAAATCTGGCTGAAATTGAGATAAGCAGCATTTAGTGCTCTCCATCTATCAAACCAGTCATTTTATCACAGAAGTCTATCATATTTGCAAGGTATAATTTCTCCTTTATGATTGTACAATTGTTAGCTGAAATTTGGTTAAATTTGGCTATTTTTATCCTGAATTCCACAAAATCACACTTCCATTCTGTTCAGTTTATCCAAAAGTTTAAACAACACAGTGTATATGAAACAAATATTGATCAATTGTTGATTAAGTGATGTTTTTAAGCATTCCAGCTATTTTTTTCAGTTGTAATCAACATTAGGGAAAACTTAAGTATCAGTACTTTAGTTTGGACTCTGTGGCAGCTAACAGTGCTAAGTGAAGTTCTGCATTAAACTGCTCTGCTGGGTGTTTTCCTTTTTGCTTCAAGGGTGTGTGAAATATATGCTAAAAAATTTCCTAACAGTATACAAGAAAAGATGTGAACTGAAATTTACGCAAGGACTTCAACCAAATTATTAGCAACATTTTCATATTCAGTCTTCATAGTACTTTGTAGGGTTACATTTCTGCCAGCATTCAAGCTCTGATGAAATGGGGATTATATAACAAAGAAATATATTTTTTTAATTAATCTGTCAAATGAGTCTCATTAACACAGAGTCTCATCATAGTAATTACTTAAGAACCAGGCATTAGAACATTTAGCATCTAAAAGAGTTCATTATATTCAAATGTTGTGAAATTATCTTTGAATATAATTTTATCTCCTTATTTATTTTTGATGAGATAGAAATAGTAGAAAACAGTATATAATAAAAGAACAACAAGAAAGCAATGGAAACACAGAATTAATAAAGGAGATTTTTAGCATTTTGTTATCTTTTTACACTGCAGGTTCTAATACCAAATGTAAATCACCTAATTGCTAGATTTTGTCCTTTTGAAATGCCTCAAGCAATGATAACTATGGGGATCAGAGTGATTGATATCTCTTGCAATATCCCTGCAGTGACAATTGATAGTATAATGCCTTTGATCGTGTACTTGTCATAGGCATACACTTGTTGCAGTAGGTTCGAAAAGTTATATCAGGAATTTTCCTCCTTCAAAAAATGAAGGAAGCAAATAAACCATGATAAGAAAATATATCAAGGCTATTTTACAGCCTGCAGCTTCATTGATCCCAGAGAGACTGCAAGTATCTAGAAGAATCTAGACTAAGTTTTGGGGTAAATCCTGACCCTTGCTGATCAGATTTAAAAGTGTACTTTCTAGCCTCAAGAAAATTTAATGTAAATTCTCTCATGAATAAGGCTAGTTAGTCCCTATACAGAAAACAGAACTGAACTGATTAGATGTGAGACTTATTACTTGAAGGTACCAGCAGTACTATGATCAAGAGGTAGCACATGTGAGTTCAAACCAGCGTTTAGATGACTATAATGGTTTCTCAATAGTAATGACCATCATTACTGCATTTATGCCATTAGTCACTCCTTACCTCAATAAAAATTATAGGGTGATGTTGAGTTTTCTTCTTCTCTTTTTTCTAAAGTAAAGCTGGAAGTTACAGGATGCACCTCAGTGGAAAAGTAACAGTTCTTCCTTCTTCAATGACTGTGGGAAGGTGGTTTTTCAAAAACACCAATCAAATGGAAACTCAAGTTTCTTTTTCCCTGTCTCAGCCTTTGAAATACCTGCCTAAATTCAATGTATTATGCCAAGTCACTCAGAGTACATCTCTAGAGGAAGGGCAAAAAATTGCTTCAGCCTGTAAGATCTTGCTGCTGTCTGGAAAGTTAGCCAGTGAGAGATAAGCTATTATGAATTTTGGTATTTTTAGTGGGTGGATGATTTTGCTTTTACTATATTTGAGAGATTGAATGCTATTAGCATTCATAGTGAGGAATCATGGTTCAGTAAATGGTTTGAGGAAGGTGCCTTACACCGCAGGCTATTTTCTTAGAAAATCATCTACAAAGAACAAAATAAAACTCCAAAAGCACTGACTTCTTCAAACAACAACAGGAGAGTTTATTAGGAAGACAGGAAGGCTAACTAAGTTATAAAAAAATAGAAATTTTAATCTGAGGAGATGCTTCTAATAGTCTTTGACAGAAAAAAAAATATTTGATGTACAAAATAAGTTGCATAGATGAAAGGGAATTTGGAAATGAACAATCCTGCTACAAAGGTCCTCTTGTCAAAGCCACTAGGATGTAAGATTAGAGGTAGAAGTGGAAGTCTCTATTAAGAAGTCTTATGTATGAAATACTGTTTTTAGGGTAGCTTGACTAGGGCATGGTTCACTATTGTTTAGAAAAATGAGATATGAAAGTGCACTTTATCTTTCCTATATTTTCATGGGGTGGGATATTCTTATATATGCTGTTTAAAGTAAGAAGATACATATAAAATCTTCTCAAACTCTATCAGTTTCTTTTTACATACATGTGCCTTTATAGGGTTAATCATGTGAAAGGATAGTTTACTTAGGAAGAGGTCTAGAGGAAGTGTGATTAAGCTAATACTGTCTTACTGTCTTGGAGAAACCCCTTTTTGAGGAGTATCAGTCAGAGGATTTCCAGAGATTTCAGTAGGAATGTTAACAAAATTATAATTGAAAATTGTTATTAACAAATAGCAAGGAATTCAGGGACATCAACTCAGAGGATACAGCTTGGTTAAATCACTTTTTAAATCATCTCAATGGCCTTTCTATATAACAAACAGCTTGAGTTGATCAAAAGGAAAGAAGCAAAATGCTAATTCAAAGATAATTTCCTTGGTCCATTTCTCAGTTCTTTTTGCAACTCTGTATCCTTCCACCTTCTCCCTATTTTCTCTCATTAGAAGTAGCTACTTGTATGACTATATAAAAGCTATAAAATCAAGACCATGATTGCCTTTACCCTTCCTCTTATTTTATCTCATTTACTCCTAGAAGATCAATTCTTACTGATTTAGTGCAGTAAGGCCAACCTGGGGTCTCCATAACTACTCACAAAACCAATTTCTTGTTTCCCTTTAAATTCCGCTTTAAAACTCTCCTTTACATTTACGCCTATGTCACCACTCATCTGTCAGTGCTGAACTCATATCTCTGCTCTTCTGTTTATGGGCACTGCCTTCAGAAGTTGCCAATGTTTTTCTCTGTATTTATACAGTATTTAAACAGTCAGTACTGCTCTGTCAGTGTTCATCAGCCATATGCTATTAAAGTAATCAGTAATAACTTCGTTAGTCTAGAACTAGAGGTTTGGAGACAGGATTTGAGCAGGTAGATGATTTGCAGCCGAACATCGTATGTTATAATATCCAGTGAAAGGAACAGCAAAAATCTAAAAATAAATAAGCAAAAAGCAAAAAACCTTTAAAATTTTAAAAATAAATAGCAAATAGGCTAAAGGGTTGGTGACAATCAGAGATTGCTACAAGAAAGCCACTTCCTTCTAGCCTTTTATTTCTGTAATTTATGAGTCTGATTATGTAAGATAGTAAGGGGCAAAGCTTATCAAGATTTATACCCCAAAATAAAGCTGCATACAATTAGTCTCATGAATATCAAATATCTTAGTTACTTGTAGTTAAAATATACCAAAAAGGTAAAACAATTATTTTCATGCTATCAAAATATCCCTTTCATATGCAATTTGAAATATCCTCAATTATTTGAAAGCAAAAGTAAATAAAAAGAAATGACAACAAACAATTTATTTTATTAATTAATGATCTAATGATTGGTTGGAACATCCTCATGTTTTGCTCCAGATGGGCTTTGTCTTAGGTGAGGGCTCAGATCCTAAACACAGGTAAGTACACTTGAGAGAAAAAGTATTTAGCTGTGGCTGCATATACGACCCACAGCATTTGCCTTTCCAGGTAGTGAAATGCCATGTATTATATTCTCATAAAACTCTTTACTATACCTTGTTCACTGCTTATGAAATTCAGTTTATTCTTTCAAATTCTTGATATAAGAATTAAAAACATGTGGCTTTAATAAAATACTGAGTTTTTTCTCACCACAGCTAATTAGCTTGGGCAGAACCCACACTGGTGTGTCCAAGTTTTGAACTGCTTCTCACTGCCGTGGAACATCTGTTTGCACTTGACCATGTTAGGTTGCCAGAAGCATGATTAAATTAACTGTGGAACCAGGGTCAGATCCTCTAAGTTGCTGTAAGCAGCTATTTTTATTCTAATTTTTGAGAAATGTAGAATACTTTTGGTATAAATACCTAAGATTACATCTTTTGCTGTGGTTCATATATATTTGGAAAACTGAAAACAAACCTAATTTAGCACCACCTTCATCTGGCTTTTCCTATGGCTGGATTCTGTACCTGGGATAGGGCAACTTTGGTTGAGCAGACAGGCTGGAGAATTCAATCATGGAGAGCAGAGCTGTGGAAAGGGAGCTGGTGCTTGTGTTTGACAGCAAGTTGAACCTGAGCCAGCAGTGCCCTGGCAGCCAAGAGGAACAACCCTGTCCTGGGGGGCATCAGGCACAGCATGGCCAGCCAGGCAAGGGAGGGGATTGTCCTGCTCTGCACTAAGCTGGGGCAGCCTCACCTCAAGTGCCAGGGGCAGCTTTGGGTGCCACAATATAAAAAAGATATCAAGCTGTTAAAGAGTTTCCAAAGGAGGAACATGAGTGTGATGAAGGGCCTTGAGAGGAAGCCATACAAGCAGTCACTGAGGTCACTTGGTCTGTTCAGCCTGGAGGAGACAGGAGACTCCTCACTGGAATCTGCAACTTCCTCATGAGAGGAAGAGCAGGTGCAGGCACTCATCTCTTCTCTGTGGTGACCAGTGACAGGCCGAGGGAATGGCCTGAAATCATCTCAGGGGAAGCCTAGGTTGGATATCAGGAAAAGGTTCTTTCCCCAGAGGATGGCTGGGGACTGGAACAGGATCCCCAGGGAAGTGGTCACAGCACCAGCCTGACAGAGTTCCAGAAGGGTTTGGATAACAGCCTCAGGAACATGGTGTGTCCAGTTCAGGGACAGGAGTTGGGCTTTGATGAGCCCTGTGGGTGCCTTCCAACTCAGGATGTTCTATGATTCTATGATATATTGTCCACTTCAGTCTCAGACAGAACATGATCATATTCTGACAGAAGAACAATTTTAGGCAAGGAAAAAACCAACAAAACTGTTCTTTCTAGGAGCAGGAGATACTTAAATAGCATATTGGCTATTTACCATTTAACTTTTTATCATTTTTATAAAAGTTATTCCTTTTCATTAGTCAAATAATATAGTTATAATTAAGTTCAACAATCCAAATCAATCTATTTGTGCTTTTGTATAAAAACTTTCTACATGACTAGCGAGTAATGAGATTATGTTCAAAACTAGAAACAATCATTTAAATTGGGCCTATCAGTACAGCAATTACTTTTGATGTATTATAAAATTTTCTGGCCAGAATACCTAAGCTGACAACTAACAGTAACTAAGCAATTAGGAACATCTGTTCTTCTGTGCTTCTGAAATTTGTTTCATAAATAGATTTGCAATATGCTCTCCTTCTTTCAATAGAGTAGGGGTCCTGTAAATCTTATTTCATATCAAATTCTTAAGAATCAAATCCTGACAATAATAGCTATAAATGTAACCCTTTTAATGCATTCTGACTTTTATAGGAAAGACTCATCTTTTAAAATGTTGTCTTTACATATAAATACAGATCTACTTTGTTAAATATGTCTCATCAGTTGAACCCTGCATTGACATTTTCTGTTTTCAGCAAAGTAGTTGGGATTATCTTTTTGCATATATAAATTTTGAGTACTGTGTAAAAATGAAAATGTGAACTTAGAGGGAGAATCCACTGAGTAGCTCACTAGGGTAATTTACTATAATAAACATGATATTTTACCAAAAAACATGCAGTATTATTTCTTACTTTCAATACAGCCCCGCTTTGGGCAGATCACTGTTTTCATGTCTTAGAGATCTAGGGCTTTACTGGGAGCATGGGATTTACTATTCAGTTTTCTGCGACCATTCTGCTTAATCTCATTCTCTAAACACAACAGCTTCCCTACATAAACACTAAAATGTGCATCTAATTTATGACTGCTTGTAGACTTGGAACTTATTGAATTTATGGGCTAGAAGAGTAAAGCCTGTTGTCATCTCTGTGGATCAAAGCATTTCCCTATTAGTAGGCTGAACTCAGAGAGCATAGCTGATGACAAAACTGCACCTTCAGAGCAAGCCCTTTGAAAATGTAAAGCTGAAGCAGTATTCAGACATAAGGGAAAAGGACATGTCAGAATCAAAACTAATAAGATGTTTTAACTTTCTATATGCAGATTACAATGAAGTAGAAGAAAATCTGTTTTCTTTCATAGAGGTTTTATACAGATAGCTGTACTTTTTTCTTGTTTCCTAAATATACTGTTCATGCTGTCAAGGGTTCTCATACTTTCAAAGTGACGGTGAATTCAGCATTCCACTTTTCAGAGGTATTGCAGTACTGGTAGTAGTATTATAGTATTATAGTACTATTGGTACTATTTCCAAAGAAACAGCTGACATTCACAAAAATATCAAGAAAAGTGTTCAGATTTTTTTTCCTCATGAAATTGTTACTACACCATTTTTCCATATGTCTAACTCCATAGATGTCTATATTTTATAATACAGAGCCAATTTTATCAATATATCATCCCTGCCTTACTGCACAAAGTACTTTGATGCAGACATGCATGAAGATTTAAGAAATCTAACTCCTGAATTAGAAGGGTTAATATTTACATTCACTTTGGGCTTTTGCACGTTCTACAGCTGAAATGTGGGATATCAAAATGTGACAGATGTGTACAAAAAAGAAGAAAAATAATTTGTGAAGTTGTTTATTAGAGAATATGGTTAAGTACTGCAAGACAGAACTAAAAGAGAAAACTATGTGAAGATATCTAAGTTAACTCTAAGTCCTTAAACTAAGGACTAAACTAAGTCCTTAACTAAGTCCTTAACTAAGTAAAAAACTGCTGAGGTGTGGATAAAGAGGATCTCCCAAAAAAATCTAGGACTAAGGAAGAGTTCATTTATCCTACCTAACCAAGGTGTTAAAAGAGAAGATATGTTTTGGATGGTGACTGTGTTATGTGGGTGTGAGGAGAAGAGTTTATGTTTTGGGAAATAGCTTTGTCTAGTAGGTAACTTGGAAAATATAAGGTTCTGTTTTCTGTGATTTCCAAAAGAAGAGGTTTATTGATGGGGAGGGGGAGGGTAGCGGCACAAAGAAAGGAAAATCATCCTCTTTTCAGTTCACTTTCTCTACTATCCTGATTGTGATGAGACTGCTCCAGCTGGAACATATTAGATCATTCTTTATCCCTTGTGGTAGTTGACCTTGGCTGACAACCAAGGGCCCACCAAGCTGCTTTATCACTCCTCAGCAGCATGGGCAGGGAGAAAATAAGATGAAAAAAGAACTTTCATCTCATCTTTGACATGGGTCAAAGTGAAAGCAGTTTAATGAAGATACAGCCAAGGTCATGCATGGAAGCAGAGGTAAACCAAGTGATTTTATTCACTACTTCCCACCAGCAGGTGATGACCAGCCACATTCTGGCAATCAGGCTGTACTCCTTCCCAATCTCTTGCCCATGACTCAGCCTACTGTCCTTTGGAAGGGGGACAGTGCTGCAGAGACAGCTTTGGTGCTGCTCCAGCACCTCTCAGCAGTAGACAAACACTGGTGTGTTATCATCACCTTTCCAGCACCAGCACACACCCTGGAAAAATGAGGGCTGCCATAGGGAAAAGTCACTCCATCCCAGCCTGAATTAGTACGACCCTGCAGAATTTGAAGAGAATTCAAAATTTATTTCCAGAGGCAATATTTTAATCATAAATCTTTAAAAATGAAAGAAACTACAAGTCACTGGCAGGGTGCTCCTAACTCTGAGAAATGTTAATTTGAATGTTGCTTGTCTGCATGTAAACAAAACTCTGACATGGTTCAAATTTACTGTTTTTTTGCAAGAGATCTATGATTTCTTTCAAGGACTGTTAAACTACTTTCCATACCTGAGAATGAACATGTCTGCAACCATGTTCAAATATACAGAATGAAAGATTCAGCACCTTAAGTAAAACACCAATTCCTTCTTCCCCAGATTAGGCAAATTTGTAATTTCAGCTGCTATTGCAGCAGAATTTTTTTAAGGCTTAGAGACATCAAAATTTTCTCAGATGCAAAATGGTTCAGCTGATGAAGGTGTGACAATTTCTATTGCCAACTTAACATCCAGCCCTCAGGAGGGCTTTATAAAAATAAAAAGCATTTCCTCTAGTCCTGACACCTGAAATCAGGGTCTGAAATATTCAAATATTCATCCTATTGGAGGACTAGTAAACCGTGGATTAATCTCTTCCATAATTCTGAAAAGAGCTGAGGTAAAATACATGTATCCTTTCTTGCTGTCATTCCCTGTAAAATAAAATCACAAGTTTTTCAAACTGTGGAGCCTGTCACTGTATAAAGCCCATGTAAGTGAATGCATGCCATGTCTATGGCATTTAACTGCATGTAGACAAGCTTTTAAATTAGCATGTGTACATCCACCAAAGCTGATCATCCCAAAGTTGGACCAGTTACACAGGCAAGAGAGTAGCTAATGTTACTTTTTTAATATGGTTTTAGGAAAGATCCATCTGCCTGAACAAAAACAAAAGGTGGATTTATGATGAATTTCTTAAGAGGTTGGTCAGACTTCAAGCTTCTAGAAGAGACACACAGCCTGTCATAGGAAATAAATGAAAATGCTGATGAACTCACAGACTCTCATTACAGACCAATGTGCACATAAATATAGATATAGATATAGAAATATAAAGAAAACAATACTTACATTGCATTACTTGAACCATCTAAACTACTAAACATTTTGCATTGTACTGCAAAAGAACTCTGGAATAGCATGCCAATTGATGGTAAATACAAGAAAGTACAAGTAAGGCAAACCTTACTGCATTTTTACCAGGAGTTACACAGGCTACTAAATATGTCACATACCACGTCCATCAGCCATCATTAAACCACAGCTACCACATGTTCCCTAACCTCTGGCATATTTGGCATTATTCCCTGCACATCTTCACTTCAAAATCTGCCCCACCTGACACATAAGTTTTGAAACTGAAGTTTTCTCTGTCTGTTCTGATTTAATTCATAATATCTTCTGTTATGGTAAATATGGAATATTTTCTTCTCATTAGTCATACCTAATACAAGGATAACATATAGTAAGTAGCCTTTCACAATATTTCAGTGTGAAAACGATGACTTCTTAATAGCTCATTTTTTTTCAATATGCAAATTTCAAAATCAAACATTTCACATCAAACTAAAACAGATTAATTTTTTGTACACTATTCAGGAGGTCTGACTATTCCCAATTATTTTTGCTAAGATTTCTAGATTAAATTATTCTTCTATGTCATATTTTAGTACGTATTTGAATTTGATTTGAATTGGTTTGTTTTACCTGCTCTTCTTCATGTTCTCCAGGTCGTGTTGCAATAACTCAAAGCATCCATTGCCTCAAAGTCTACATATATATATATATGTGTGTGTGTGTGTGTGTGTGTGTATACTGCTTCTTGTGGGGTCTATAGGTTACAAATAAAAAAAATTTGGTCATACTAAGTGATTCTATCTAAGGCCTGTCTTCAGACAAAACTGTTTAATCTTATTTTAGCCTTATATGATTTGGAGCAGTTCTTATATAAAGCATGAATAATAAATTCTTGTTTTTATAAACTTTTCTGGATCTAAATGCTGCTTTATCAGCCAGAGGTTTTCTGCCTTGGATGCAAGCTTCCAGAAAATATCCATAAAAATATTTTACAAGGGAGTTGATTATGTGTTCATACAGTAATTTTTTCAGAGAATAAAACAACTAACAGTGAATATGGGTGTGTATCCCATCTTTGGGGTTTTTTTGGTTTTTTTCCAAACTTCCTAGCCACTTCAGAAACTTGTGAAATATCTGGATGACTGCCCTTTCATTTTATTTTATTTGTATGTTAGTCATTTAGACTTAAAATTTAACTATGTTCCCACTTAATCTTCATTTAGATCTCTTATCATTTCTTTATTTTAAAAAGATAAAAATTGTTGTTACTAAGAGATTTCACCTTTCTAATGGATAGCTGAAAGGTTCTCTGTACCATATCCTTTTATCATTACTTTGATAGAATAAAAAGACCAAGTTTTCACAGATGTTTCCAGTTTTTCTCAGTCTAAATGAATTGACAAAAATAAATAGGGATTAGCAATGCTGATCTTTGCTGCAAGTGACATTTGTACTTGGATCAAATACAATAGTTTGTCCTTTAATTGTAGATATTCCAAAATGCTGTATTTCAGAATATGGGAAAAATTCTCAGTCTTCAAGTTTCTGTTTTTGTGCTTCATTCTGGCTGCATAATGATTTAGGGAAGTTATATTCAATAGTTCTGCAAAATATCCTGTATTTGACATTCTTTATCCATATTGTTAAGTGGGAAAGAAATGTTTGATTGAATGGCATAACAAATCTGTATCTCAGATGAAAATTCCTCATTTTGCTCTGTGATAGCTCTCAAAAAGCAGAGATGTCCTTCAGCTCAAGCATTTTTCAGTGGGCTCATCTGCTAGCATATCAGTAAGGCATAATATGGCCTTTTCATCAGACAGAGGCTTAAAGGTCAGCTGCAGATTTTTTCTAGTGACAGAAGATCCCAGCAGGGAGAAGGCTATAGTCAAATGCTTTACTTGGTTATAAATAAAGGATTGAAAAAGCAGTTCTCCATTCTTGACAGATCCATTGATTTCTAGAATTTTTGGCAGGTTTCTTATGGCAGATGTGATCAGTAGAACTGTAGGGTATGCTCATAGCTACTTACAGATTTTTGGAAACTGCTGTTTCTGCTAAGTTATTCAGTTAAGAAGTGGAAACCCACATTTTATAATAAAACTTGATGACATCTGTCACAGCTTGATTACTTATGTTGAGGTAGTAACTTAAGTCCTTTCATATGAATAAATAACAGTGTGATAGTTTATGTGTAATGCTGCCATCTATCCAAAGGCTCAAATCAGTTTTCAATCAAGTCTTGAAACAAAAAAAGGCTCCAAATAGGTATAAGGCCAAATCTTTTCACCATGAGGATAGTCAAGCATTGGAGCAGGCTTCCCAGAGAAGCTTGTGTAGCCTCATTCTTCAGATTTTCAACCTAGACTGGTTAAAGCCTTCAACAATGTGGTCTGAGCCCATTTTAAGAAAGACCTCTTTAAGTGCCTTCCAACCTCTTTAACTTGCCTATGATTTTGTAAAAACTATTTTGTTCCTGATTTAGGAATATCAGTGTATTGCTCTTTAGAAGTTCTAAGTCAACTGCACATCATCTTACTCACATATTAGCTAATACAACACATCCAATGAACTACTCTATAATTTCAACTATTTAAGTTCTAGTTTTTAGTTTTAATATTGGAAGAAACTAAAAAAAACCAAAAAACTTATGCAAACTTGGGATGACTTTCCCCTTAACCTGTAATTCTTAAACTTAGGCAACAGAAATTAAATTGTTTGAGATATGATAAGGAAGTACACTGAAATACCAGACTTCTATTGATAGTCTGGTTTTGGTGTACAATTTTATACTTTTCAGTGTTAATTCAAAAAAAGAAATTATTGTTATTCTACTCATAGTTAGTAATTCAATACTCTAAGAACATGAATTAATCAGAGAAAGATAAGATCAGAGTGGAAGAGCAGCCATGACTACAAAAAAAAGCGTTCACATGACTTGAGACATCTCCAGAAACAAGACTGAATTCAGACACAGCAGAGTAACAGAGAAGGGAAAAGAAATTTTGTTTTCATTGAAGAACATTTTTAGTAGTAACAGTGGTAGAAAGGCACTACTGAAATTCCAAAATATATTGCGTTATTCTGTATTCTAAAGGGAAGGGTATAAAAATATTTTATAGCAGTTCTTCAGAAATAGAAACTGCAGAGCACAATGTGTACCATAATTTGCAACAGTTCTGCTTTCATGCACCAGCTCTACCTGCAAATTGCCCGAAGTTGTCATCTATCTGAGAATTAAATACAGTATTTTACAGAATTGTCATTGAAAGGCACGAATTTTGGGTGGATTTTAGGAGGATAAATGAGCTTGTGGTATCAAGGAATCAAACACTAGTTTAGTATTCATCATGTGACCAAAACTTCCTTCTAGAGACTAAATTTCTCAAATAACAATGGAGTCCATTAAAATGTACAGAAATATGAAAAAACAGACTAGGGCTTTAGGAGAAAATTACTTCGGTTCGTGTGAAAAACAAATTTGACTTATCCAAGATTTTTGCTTCTGATAAAGACTGAACAAAAGGGAAATTTTTACCAAGAATTCACAATGTTAATCCCTTAAATTTTTCATATTTTAACTATAAAATAAAGAGAAATAAGGTAGTTATCATTATACTTGACTAGCTTGAGGCAAATTCTCTTCATAACCCTAAAACTGGGTAACATCTGAGCATTCATGTAGAACTAAACTTGTTCTGCTGAGTTAAAAATATATATATTCAATGCCAGTAGTAATTTAGAATCTATTTTGTGGAAATATGTCCAATGTAGATAACTGTTTATTAGATTGGGGGGTCTCAGGCACGTAATATTTATTGCAAACTCCATCTGTGGGTACCTTTTGTTGTGCTTGGCTGACAACAGATGCATCTAACATTAGCATCTTACATTAGCATCTAACAGTAGCTTTCAGAAGTTCCTCCACACACCAGAAAAAGAAGGAAGAAAAAAAAGGGAAGAAAATGTCCAGTTTATATCAAGCTGACCTCATTACTATGTGTTTGGCAAACGCTGTAATTTTTCTGGGCATGCCCTCAGGTAGGCTACACAGAAGTACACTGGACTTCAGGGTTCAAGTATAATACAACTAAATAAAAAGACTAATTCTTGTCCTGGAAAGCAATTAGATGAGATGGAGCTGGGAACAAGCACTAAATCTTTCAACAGCCAAAGTCCCTACAAACTGCTTCATGCAACAGATGTATTCTAAAAGTGGAGGTGTGAAAAGTGTATTTCTAGTATCCTTTAAAGGAATGCAGACAGCCTAACACAAACACTCCATACAGGAATGATTCAGATCAGAAGTCTTCCATCTCTCAGAGCCCATACTGATCTTTGAGGGGCAACAGCCCATAAGGTAAAGGATGCTATGACCATAATATTTTGCAATCACACAGAGAAATTACAAGGCAAAGACACTGACTGCATCCAGGCAGACTGATCCATTTGCACTTGCTCACCTAAACTGTGAAGGACACATGATATTTTAACTATTCTGTTGTCTTACAGAGTGCTATTCACCAACAAGGCAATGACTGTTCTACGAAGGTAGGTTATTTCCATAGAGTGCAAAGACTGTTCTCAGCCTGTAGGTTTATGAAAACTGCCTGCACTGTGGGCTGCTGTGCCTCATGGCGCACTCTCTGTGCTGATGTGAGGGGCTCCTCCTAATCACACTTGACTCTCACCCTGCCAGACACAGTGGGGGGGGGGGGTGTTGAACAGCCAGATACCCTCGACATACACGTCTCTATAAATGTGCCATGAGTTCAGCTGGTACATAAGGCATAAGGAAATTTGTTGGTCTGCAGCAAGAACAGAATAAAGCAATATGGTGTGACTGGACAGAAAACAAACCAGCTTTTTGATAGCCTGAATTCATGAGGTTTTAGGAAAGGTGATGCCTGTCCCATGGCTCTTCTCCTCACTATCCCCAGCAAGCTAGTTTACTCTTTCTGGCCTCTGTTGTGCTCAAACGATGCAGAATGCTGAAGCAGCCTCACCTGGGACAGTACCCACCGCCATGGGCCCAGAAGAGACCTGGGCCTGAGCTAGAGGAGCGCTGGTGAGTGGTTTAGCCAAGTCATGGCTGGTGGGGACCTTGCTGACCCAGAATCAACTTGCAGGGTGACTCCTTGGTTTTACTGAGCCTTGCCTCACCACTGTGTGTGCACCAGGTGTTTCCTGGACCTGATTCTGACCCACAGACTGAATTCCAGGCTTGACTTCAGACCTACTTCCTCTCTGTACTAGTGATCTGGACTGGACTGGTGGTCAGTCCTGGCTGCTATTCTTGTGTCAGATATGCTCCCTGGCTGCTCCATGTCAACCCCTGCTGTTTCCACTTCTCATCCCAGAGCAAGCAGCTGGCCTGGTGGCTCAGGCATATTTTATTTGCCAGTGTAGATTTAGATACACAGTGCCTGTGTTGACAGGCTGTCAGCCCCCCAGCTCCAGCACTGGTGCTCAGAGGAGCTTCTCAAGGAAGCATTTTCCAAGGGGACACCCTTGGGCAGCCCCTCTGTCAGCACCATCAAACCAGTTAGGGACACCAGTGCGTTCCAGGTTCTGCACTAGCAGTAATTTGGGAAAAGTTTTGAAGCTGATTTTGGTGTCCTCGGTTTGGGTTTTTTGCGTCTTTTGACACAGAGGTTTTGTGAGGGTGTCATGGAGTTACTTTACCTTTAAGGAAAGTTGGAGTTGCTGGGGACTGCCTGGAGTCTTTTCTCCTGACCAATTATCGGTCATTGCTGAGAATTGACAGCAGTTTTAGCCATTGAAAAGTGGGATCAACTTGTGAACCCCACCTTAAAGTGTACAACCAGAACTCACTTGTTCTCTTTGTTTCTTGGCTGTGAAAGGTAGCAGACCTCTGGCTGGCCTCCGGTTCCCTGCCCAGGCCATGCGGCCGGGCGGGGGCCGGGCTGGGCCTGCCGTTCTCCCGGCCGGGAGATGGGGCCTGCGGGAGCTTGCCCCGAGCCAAGCCGGGCCAGGCCGGTTCCTGGCTTGGCTGCAGGTTTTACTGTGATGGAATTTACCAGAAACTGCTGAGTAAAGAAGGAGAGGGGCTCTGGGCCTGCTGCAAGCAGAGACAGTGACCATGCTCTCCAGAGCAGCTGTGAAGAACTTTCCATCGCAGACAGCTCCAGCTCCTGTTCAGCAGAGATCACCGAACCATCTACAAAAGCTTGGGCAAGATTTTAACTCTTTCTTATCCAGATGAGACTTGTGGATTAATCTTTTTATCCAGAGAGAGAAAAGGAGAGTGATCAACATGAAAAGAGACTTTATAAACTACTAGTGGCAAGAAAGAAAAGAAGCTTCAAGAAAGGTAGAGAATTAAGAAGATGCTTTAATTAAGCTGAAATATCTTTCTCTTAAAACTATGGGGATGGACAGTGAAGTCCTGAAAAGAACTCCTTTAATTCATGATGGAGTATGGGGAGGAATAGAGTGTTCAAAGTGTAAATTTGAGTAAAAAGTAGAGTAATTATGGTACAGTGAAGTGCTGGGAGATTTGAAGCCTTGAGAGGCAAACTGTTTTCTAGTGAAGCTCACAGAAACAAATGAAGAATACTTTTTGCCTTTGAATAACTTATCCTTAAAAATGCTATCCCTAAACTCATGACCCATAGTACATTTCAGAGTGATGTGGAATGGGAGGGGTGGGCTCTGATAACAGCAGCTCTGGGCAGCTGATATCAAGGAAACGGAAAACTATAACAAAAATAGTTTTCTTGTGAGAAACTCCATAAATTAACAGAAAGGGACTTCTGTTTCTCTACAGAGACTGGTGAAAAGACTGTAGAAAGAATTGGAACTGTTTAAACCATCAAAATTCTAAAGTTTCTGTCTCTGTTGTCATGTGAACAAAAGAATGGTGGGCAGTAAGAAATGAAAAGGTTTTTCTGGAAGTTTGTTCTGGTGTTCTTATTATTGTAGTTTGTCAATAAACTTTCTTTATTCCTTTTAAGTTTTACGCCTGTTTTGCTCTTGTTTTAATCCATATCTCACAACAAGAAATAAGTAATTTTTTTTTTCCCCTTTTGTTAATTACTGGTTTAAAACCACGACAGAGGGCTTTTGTCAGTCTGTTCTGATTTAAAAGGGGAGCTCATGACATTTCTGATGGAACTGGCCAATGTCAAGGCTTGACATCCAGCCTTCCCCTAGCAGTCTGGTTTTGACTCTCAGTGCTGCAAGAGGCTGGTACACCTGCTGTAGTCTTGTAGTCACATTTAAGAAAATACAAGGAGGAGAGTGGGAAGAAACTAGTGTAGAGGCATCATCTAGAGCTTGCCATGCATATGAGCATATGTTCTCAGCTGCTGCCACTATGTTTGACTAAGACTTTTAACAGGTGATTTTTATGCTCAATGTTTCTGTTGCAGGTTTGTAAGATACATAAGTTTGTTTGCCTGAGAGATGGGAAAAAAATAAACTTAAAATGCAAGCGTTGGAATGAACAAGCCGTTCTAACTTCTATAATCCTATAATGCATCATTTGCAGATCTGCCCAGACAAAGCTTTTGTTTGCATAATAGGCATCTGCTTCAAGAATGGTCCATGACAAGCCCTCTGAGAATTACTGGTAATTACACTGAAGGCTGCAGTATTAAACACATCCTAAAATACCAAGCAAGATTTTGCATCACTTAAGGTATTTTCTTCCATTAACTACTTTCATCATTCAAAGTGTGTTGCTTCTTTGATAATTCATGTGTAAATCTTTTCTGTAATTGCTTATTTGCAAAGTGATTAATGGGTGTAATTTGTGTATTTAAGCAGCCTAATGTTGTGTGATGAGTTACGAGAATCCTGAACTTACTATCTGGCATCTGTAAGATGAACAATTGTCTTTACAGGAAACAGGAGGATAAAAAAAACCAAACAACTGTTTATTACAACCTAAATGCTAGCTACAATGTTTCAATGCACAACTACCCTTGCACTGTGAGTTAAGTTTCTGGTACCATAACAAAAAGAACAAAAAACCTTTTAAATTTAAGTCTCATCTGCCCTATGTACCTCTTCCTCATCTTTGTCTCTCTGCCTTACATTCACATGCACACATGCACGTCTTTGCATCCTGTTTCCTCACTGTTGTGGCTGCCAAAGTCATTATTTCCACGTGAAGCACATTGAGGAGGTGCTAGCAGCCATTCAGCAGGAGGCAGCTCCCGAGAGAGCTCTGGTCCCTGAGAAAAAGAGACCACGTTTCACCACCATGATATGCCATGTGTTACACGACTCCACAGCTGAATCCTAAGAAATTGGACATGGCAGTTGCCTGGACACAACCCTGTTTTGTGAAAATTACAGCTTGACTACAGTGAAAACGCCAATACTCCCCTATGGCAAATACTCTTGAAAAACTGAGAGACTGAAAACAGTCCTTGAAAGCATTTAACAGCTGCAGACAGACTCAGAGCAGAATAGCTCTTTGATCTTGTGTATGAGGGGAAGAGCACCACTGGGAGCTTAATGCCATCATTTTATGCAAATGTCATGGAAGGAGACTCCATGTAGTTAAATTGTTCCATCTCAAATGCAACATTTATGAAAGCCATCACTTCTTCATTAACCTCCAGGTGGATACAATAGGTCGTTATATAATAGAAATTAAATGTAATCTTTGAGTTTGGAGAGCTAGAAGATGCTTTAATTAGAAAGAGAAGTGCCTGTGATATATATATATAAGCCTGTTTGCAGAAAGCTACTCTTGAGAAATGCCAACTGTAGCTAATAGTGCAAATCCTATAATATCATAAGAAAAGCACCATATAAAGTGGCAACTGAAAATGCACAATGACAAACCACAGCCACTGGAAGAAGAAGAAAAATTTGGGATACAACTTCCATTTACTTTGTGCAATCTTATTGTAGCTGAGATGAGCAAAGGTTTTTTTTACAAAATAGGCGGCACAAATTATTTTTGAAAACATTTTTATCAATGTTTACAGACAACGCCTTTATATTAAAGAGTAGGATTTCTCCTACTTGATCTCAAAAACAAAATAAGAGCAGTACTGACTTCTGACACTGCTCTAAATTCAGACTTTTTTTTTTTTTTTTTTTGAGACTTCAAGGGTATTTTTCTTTTATTTATTTAAATAAAAATGTGTTTGCTTGGTTATAACTGTCTGGTCTTTCATGGGATGAGTGAGTTTTAAAACTCCATGGAAACAACAATAGTCATCAAAAAACCTGCATCATTTAAATTCTAGCAAATATTTTTTACAGATAGAAAATGTTTTTATTGCACAAAAAAAATTTAAAAAATTAAGGTCAATATGTAGAATCTCTAATGAAAATAATGCATCCAAAAATCACAGAACCAAGCAGTGCATCTCTGTATTTATTGAAACAAATTCCATGTCAGAAATAAAAACAGAAGTTAACTAGAGAGAAGGATATATAAGCTAGGAAACATACAATGAGAAATTTGAAGATAAAAAATTTACTCAAAATTGCTTGCTAGTAAAAATAAAGAAATAATTTAAATCAATTTCTGCATAAAACCCCTTGGTTAAAAACAACTGAGATCATAACATTTTTGGTTCAGCCCTATGCAGCCAAAAACAAAGCCAATTAAAATATAAAGGTTAAGGGTCAATTCTTATCCTGGACACAAAACTATTAAATTTGTTTCTCCTGTTATGGTTACAAGGTACTGATTTTGACTTAAATTAAAAAAGTAAAGTGGATATCATTGATACGTAAGATTTCTACTTTAAGCATAAGGACTTGACAGCTTTGGATGATAACTCACTCTTAGTTCCCCTATGGATTGATCCTGCACTTTTAATGACAAGCAGCAGAGCGAATGCAGCAATTCAACAGCTGGGATCCACTTGTTAGAGCAACAGCAGAGCTTTAGATCATACTGCAGTGAGCTGGTATTACCACTCAGAAATGAAGTGTTGTTAGACTGGTTCTGCTCCTTCCAGTGGAAAGTCTATGGGTTTTGTTTATTTTCTCACTTATTTTTGCAGAAGCAGTGGCAGCAACTGCAGTAAATATTGTACATTAGCAAATATAGAAATGAGGGGCTGCAGTAGGATACAAGGATTTATAAACTGAGCCCTGCCCCGGTGGGTTAGTGACCTACAAAGCCTTATTCCCATATGATTTATGAGACATATGCCCTTGTTGTCCCCAATACTAGGAGTAACCAGCTCTGCACATAAGCCATTCTGCAGGAGCCCCACTACTCCTCCACTACATCTCCCTCTGAGCTTTGGGTTATGGGATGTGACCACTGGCCTCGCACATCCCACTCAACTCTTACTGTGAGAATGGTGGTGTGCTGCACTGATTTCTTTTTTCCTTGTGTGCCAGAGCACACCAGAGCACAGTAAAACCCTTCCTTGGCTCTCCTTCACAAACCTTTCCTAAAAAGGAAAGAAAAATAAATCTCTCCTCTGCCCAACTCCATTTTTTTTTTACAGAGCTTATAGAGTCTGGTGTAATTTTGATAGCTCTACTGCTCTGATAAATTTGGTTGCAATTACACAGTAAGTTCAAAAGCTAGTGAGAAAGTATTAGCAAGAGATAAATATGCCATCTCCATCATATAACTGTAATTATATCTGCCAAATCAAATGCACTGGGAAAAAAAATTGGCTATATTAGGAAAAAAAAAATCATAAAATCAGTTTTAAAAAAATTGTAGCAGAAAACATAACTGGTTAATCAATTTTAGCAAGATTTAAAAAGGGAGATGAAAGATCAAATAGGCTTCTCATAAAATAAGTAACAGGTGGCACACCTTTTTCTATTTACTACCCATTATTAAAAATGTTTGTAGAAAGCATATGGTTGCTTTTGGAAGAATATTCACTCAGGATTTTTTTTTTAATTTTCTCAAACCAAGGGATTGATCTATTACAGAAAGACCTGGGATGATTCCCTTTTTACATAATGCTGACAAGCACAGTATGTTTGCTAAGGTAATGCCTAATAAAAATTCAGTTGGAGAGCCAACCCTGGTAATGCTGGCACACTGTTACAGCAGATGTTTCTTACTCTAACATAGCTGATACGGCTCTTAACTATATCCTAGAAATGAGCATGAGGGGCAAAAATTGACGAGAATAGGGTACTGTGATTCATAAGAATTGGACATCATAGAAAAGCTCCTGAGAAAATGGAATTGTCTCCTTAGTTCAGGGCAATCTTTTGTCATGGGCTGACTTTGTTCTCACACTCTTTGATGAGAAAACCTTCCCACAGTATTTTTTCTTTTAAATGCTTCTTTTAAATGCTTCACATTATTTCATGAATCAAGATTGTATACTTCGTGTTCTGTTCTCAAAACCACACGGCTTGGTACCATTTTTGGTCCTGAACCCTGCTCCAACAATGGGTTTAAATAATTAATGAGGCATTGATCAAGGTTCAGATTTTTCCCAGGGTTAATCCTGCTGTCCATAGATGCATCATCACTTCTGGGACTTGAGCTAGTAGTTCTGCTACTGCCTCCCTATTTCAGGAGGACACATCCTACAACACTTAGGTCTGATCAGGAATTCCTGGCATCCTTCTCAGGGTACATGATGTCAGCTACTGCATTTCTCTACTGCTTAGCACAATGGAGCTCTGTTCTTGGATGTCCCTGGGATGCCACCCTGACAGAAATTATAGTATGCTTTTCTGCTCTCTGACTATCTGAATTTCTCTGAGGAATTCTGAATAGTGATGGTATTACAGACAGAAAAGCCAAAACTTTGAGTTTTATTTCTTGACATGCTTCTTAAAATTAAATTACTACCTTAAATATCATGGGCCATGTCTACAAGTCATGCATTATACTGATTTTCACAGGGTTTTTTTGCAGATTTACCAAGAAAGAAAGTATAGAGAAGATTCATTATAGCTTGTACTTTGCTTTCAGTTTTTCAGTAAAGGGAGGAGCAGTCATATGAGTAACTGGTGGTAAATATTATCTTTTTCACATTTAAATATCTTTCACCTACAACCCGAACAAGATGTATCAAATTACTGCATTGTAGATAATGATTTTCCACTCATCACTCAAAGTGCTTCTTCCTCTATTAGTCATTTTCTTTCCTTATAAAATGCATAATTAACTACCCAAGATGAAATACAGAAGCCATTCCAAGTTCTGAGCAATGGCAAGTTCTGAGCTTTACATGAACTTAGTGTGTTGTCAAAACTCAATAGGATTTTCTTTGTTTTTCTTCTTAATTTTCCTAAACTGAAAAGCAAACAGTTGTAATATTGAATAGTCAATAAAATTTGGTTTATTTTTGATTTGCATAAGCCGTATGTCAATCCTGTGACATCACTAGATTTTACATGGATTGCTGTCGCTAACAGAGCTGACTCCAAGCTGTGGGCTCAAAACACAATTTTAAAACATATTTGAAGAGATAACTCTTTCTACGTTGGGTAAATACCACAGGAGAAACAGAAGTGTTCAAGTTTTTGCTGTGTTTTAAGAGTATGCTGTAAGTTGATGACTCCTAACTTGAATAGAAATCCTTGTCACATGTTCTTTCAAACAAAGGAACTGCAGAATCATAGGAATATGACTGCTGTGCACCTAAGGCATGGTTGGATGGGGTTGTGCTGATGTGTAGCTACAAAAAGAGGGAAAGAAGCAAGAAAGCACCTCTGGGCCAAGATCTCTCAGATCTCTGAATCTGTAAAAAGACTAACTTTTCACAAAGAACAAAAGGAGCACCTTGAGAAAAAAAAAATCATTAAAAAAACCATTAGAAAGTAGCTTGTTTGTTTTCTTATACCCACAGCAGAATTCACAACCATATTTATCCCCATGAATGAAGAATTCAGACTCCAACATCTGGTTAAAAGGATTCATAATGCCCACTAAGTGGGAGGACATGGACAGCTCTAATTGCAAAAGCACCTGACAGGTAGAATTGCACTGGCAGAGATAAAACTCAAGAGGTTTCAGGCAGAAAATAACTTGTAAGTATGACACCTGGATTCTTCAGCCCTGCCATATTCATTAGAGTCCTGAAATGGCTTCTATTGATGCTTTCAGAGCGCTGGCACTTCCCAATGTTACTGGTGGTTTGGGAGACAAGTCCCAGGGTCTTATCTTCCAGTTCCCATGAGATAAAGAACAATGTTTTCTCATGGATGGGGGGCAGAAAACATGCTGTGCTATGCAGAGCCCAGAAACATGAGGATTTCCGGACTTGGACAAGCCTGGGTGGAGAAGCTGTGAGTGAGGCAGAGCTGTTTTAGTGCAGTATGTATGGTGTTTTACCATTATAATTAAAAGCCCATTTTGGCTTGGTTTTAATCTGGCAGTGTAGGAGCTCCAAACCTGTAAGGCAAGCCTGTGGCCTAAATTGATTTTAGCTTATTTTAGCTACAATGTCTATTACCTAGAAGTTAGGTTTGATATATTAGCTTTAGTTTATAGTAATAACAATTATATTTTTATATAAAAATAATTATTATTTGTAAGTTGAATTGTCTAGAATCATAAGATATGGCATACAAGAGTATAAACACAGATTTCTGAACTAAACAGAAATCACAATGGTCAGTCATTGGTCACTACAGACATAAAATCTTGTTAAACCAGTTTAGGCTTACAAAGACTAAAGAGAAACAAGCAAGTGGAATTATGAAAATAACTGAGAACAAGTTAAGGGAATACTTGCAAAGTCATTGAGAAAATGGATAAACATAAATACAAATGGAACCCCAAAAGAAGGAGGAAAAAAACCCCTTCTACTTTCCCCAGAAGTATCAAACTCTTGCTGGTGTTGAAGTGGGGATGTAGACAACTTGCTAGCACCCTTTCCTATCTCCTCTGTCTGAGAAAGATTGTCCCACAGCCTTAACTACCCTGAAGGAGACTGGAGAATGAATGCAACACCAGAGAAAGTAAGTAGAGACTACAATTGTGTGTGTGTGTGTGTGTGTGTGTGTGTGTGTGTGTGTGTGTGTAAGTAGCTGGGTTACAGAGACTTTCCCATATCAGTTTGGATTGTGAATGGTAGCATTGTGTTATTATTCTAACTCTTTGGTTTATTTTGATTGAAATATAAAATTAGACATACTAAAAAATCATAGCTAGCTCCATATATATATATATATGTGATGAGTTTCCTTCTGTGAATAAGATTTGGAGCGTTGCAATGTGCATGCCGTTTCCAGGTTCATGCATTAATAATAGCTCTCTCTTCTTTATTCAGTCAGAAAACTTCCACACCAGCAAAGCTCCCTCAGCAATCACCAGGGAAGGGGAGCACCACACGTCTGCACAGCAACTTGAGCCAACAGAAGATGGGAAGTGGAAGCATGCAGCCAAGAGCAGAGAGAGGGAAATCATTGTTATTTCCCAGTGCATTGTATAAGCTCATCAAACTTACATATTTAACGTATCATACATGCATAGAAGTACAACTGTGAACATTTACATCTGCTATGTGGAAATTTTTAATTCTTTAACAAATATAACTTGTATATTTATGAATATTATATCTAACATTTCTATCTCCTGTCAGTAGTTTACCTGACTAATCAGATAGGATGGAAAAACTTAAAATTTCAGTGGAAGAAATTGTGACAATCTAAAATCAAACATATCAGAAAACAATAATGATAAATTACCATATGTTAGTGCTGCAGTCATGGCTTTTTTATGTTCACTTGAATTATGGTAGCTTGGTGTGAATACGAATCCAATGTGTCTCATAACTAAAGGCAAATACTGTTTCTCAAATAACCAATAGAAACTATCATATGTAGTGAGAAAAAGATTGCACTGCCAGTTTTGACTCTCAGTTTCTCTTCCCTAAAATCTGTTACTGGCTCCAAAGACACAAATCCTTAGCTTCCAATGCACCCCTCCAACACCTGCCATAAAGCCCTGTAGAACATCAGCCTTTCAACTTCACATGCTCTACATCATCTCTGTTGAGCACATCATCAATGGCATTTGGTGGGATCAGAGATTTTGTACTGCCTGATGAGAACTCTGGATTTAAGTTCTTATCTCTACATCTGATGTGCTGCCATGGTTCAGGGCTTTGACGAAACAAAAAAAAATACTATCTATAGCCCCTAATTACATGCAGACATAAAAAAGTTTTTGAAGCAGTTCTTCACTTTTGTTTATTGTTTTGGAATCTCAAAGGGATGGAACTTCTTCCTTTCAAGCTCACTCACGAGAGTAACCCTGACAGTTAAAACAATTTGTCAGTATGTTTTCCTTACTCTTCAGCCAGGTCTATAAAGTAATCTGGTACCTCTCTAAATATCTTACCTTGTCTTTTTCTTATTTACACTCTCCAGTGTAAAGAAGCATCAGTATGTTGGGACAGTTAGACATGCTTCAATTACTCCTTTCCAAAGATACTCCTTTCCAGAATATGGACAGGAGAGGAAAGATTTACAGAAAAAAACAAACAAACAAACAAAAACAAACAAAAACCAAAAAGTATTGCAGAAAACCCCAAGAGCATTCTGTCAGGTAAGTGCCAGCAGGGGACAGAACCAAACACACTGCCACAGGCTGTGCAAGGCACCCAGCTCCTGTTATTTACACTCAGAGAGATATGCTGAAATGCAGAGTGCTGAGATGCACATTACAAGAAATATTGCTGTGAATAACAGTCCACTTTTCCAGCAGTCTGAAAGACAGACAGCAGCTGTGTTTCCATGAATCTTTATTCTTGCTTATATTAATCAAGAACGGCCTGGAATCTGTGGTGATACAAAACTATGGGATTTCTGGAGGCAGGAAATCCCCCTAACACATAGGAAAAGGCAACCAGGCACAAGTAGGGCATTGATATTCATGGTTTGCCTCATATCTTGTACAATGTCTTTCTCTCAGTTAACACCAAACAGATTAGTGTCTCAGGACACTAAGAGGAATTGAACTGTCTTGCAGGAGCAGAAATAAATGGTCTAAGACAGGGAGGGGAAGCAAGCCCATAATCTGGCATTACTTTTGGAACTGCTGCACTTCCCTTATTATCCAGGCCTTCTAATAAACTACAGCTTGCTGAATATCTGGGGCTCTGAACACATCCAGTTGTTTTAAATTACACCTTCTTTTTCAGCCAAAAGAGAAATTAATAAATTTAATTAAAGCAAGATTGCAGTTCATGTCTTGTATTTATTTATTTTCAAATAAACCATTAGGCATATATATATACATACATACATACATATATATGTGTGTGTGTGTGTGTTATGTGTATGTGATACATGTATTATGCACGTAATATTTATAAATATATGTGTGCAAGTACATAGTCAACACAGGTAATGCATTATGAACATTGCTCATAAATATATTCATGTGAGCATATATATATGTATATATATATATAGTTCTGTGTGTGGAATAATACTATGTACTTACTAGATACATATATATTTGACATATATATTCTTTAATTTGTTGACTTTTCCCTTTTTTGCACTTTGACAGGGATCTTGCAAATGAAATTATCAACATTTTTTGCCATAGACCTCTCCTGATTTATTGAAAAGTGCTATAATTTCTAGCTGAAGATCTAACTAGTCTCCAAAATTGAAGATAAATAAATAATTAGTAGCACTTATTTAGCACTGATATGTTTTCCTTCAAGAAATAAATGTTTATAACTTTCAGATTTGTTAGTTTGATTCCAAAACAACTTGAGAAGGCAGTAAACTGCTTTTGTAAACTAGAATTACAATGGAAAATCTCATTACTGCTAATGTTATCTACACTTTACACAATTAATGTCCTTTGAAACCATTCTGAGATGCCATCTTTGACAAGAGATCATGTAGATACCACTCAGACAATCTAGATTGACTGAAAACTGTGTTGTCAGTACATTTATCCTTACATAACCTGTCAACAGGAGTGTTTGTTTACTTAATAAAAATTGCCAATATTTCTAAGAAATACAAACAAATTCAAAGGGAATAATAAACCCATAAATAGAAACAATGAAATGTTTCATGGTGTCATGATTAATATATCCTCTGTCTTTGGAATTTTTTTTATTAACTACTTAAAGAGGTTTATTGTAAATATTGCTAACTAAATTTCAGCATTCATCATTTCAAAGTATCTACTTGGTCATACTGATCGTTCCAGGTTCACAGTGCACAATTTATCCCTATGACCTCTTGCAAAGCAGGAGAAAAGCTCATGTGGACTGAAGATGTTATTTTAGGAATTGAAAATAACTAATTTTAACTAGAAAGGAAGCCAAAGTAAACGGTCCTTGTAACACATGATCCCTGAGGTTATACACTGCAAGAAAAGTATTATGTAGTAAAAAATATGTTCTGTAGTGTCATTTACATGCATATCTTGCTGTTATGGCTAACTTCTCTGAACTAAAATAAACCTTTGTTATTGAAGACTTCCTCTATTCATTGTTTCCTGACATGAATGCAAGAGGAGTCTCTTCCTGCTTCTCTGTAACTGAAGAGATAAGAGGAGCAGCATCATACCAAAACCAGTTTGAATGAACATTTATAAAATCATTCCTCTTTAGTATACTTTGACAAATTACATAATTGTGGTGGGTTTTTTTTCTATAATTATTTTTTTCCTAAAAATTAATAAGTGACAAATGCAGGTGACCATATAACAGTTTGGGAGTGGGCAGGGTGTCAATGTCACATAACATTCCTAATGTGTAAGGTCTAGTGATGTGTCTAAGATGTCCAAGGAGTTTCAGTGTTTCTAGTTTATGCATTATATACATCCATAATTTAATGCTAAAAAGAAAAGGATATCATACAAAGATCTAAGAGTATAAAAGCTGGCCTCTTGTCTCCAAGTAATCAACTGAAATGCAGCTTATCTTAATTTTGCAAGTAGTAGGCAATATGTGAACAAAAAGCAACCAAAGGAACCAAGAGACCCAAAATATATGCTCAGATTATGCAGTCACCACATTCTTATGATGTTTTCTTTATATTATGGATCATCTACTTTAAAAGAAACTATTGTCAGGCAAATCTTTTTCCTAATGAATAATACAATATATGCCATTATTTTTTCTATACCAGGAACTCAGTTTTACCATGGATGATACAGAAGTGCATATTTATGAACAAAAAGACATTGCTGAGGAAGTCTCCCAGTACTCGCACCAGCAATTGCTGTTTGAATGGCAGGGCTGGCCCACTGTAGCACACCTGTAACAAAACCCAAAGCTCTAGCATAGGAGGAGTGGCTTAATTAAATATGCACTGTTCTGTTTCATTTATCTCCTGAGAGCTGTTTTAATGAAACACCAGTGTCTGCAATACTGTCTGTCCCAGACATCCTGTCTTCAAAGTGAAGTTGCTGTAAAGATTGTTTGTAACAGCACATCTTCACTTGCCAGACCAGCATAGCACCAACAGCAGCTCTTATGTAATACAGAGCTTCAAGGCCTTCTGAATTTGTTCAGTTAGCCTCTGGCATAACTTATTCTGCCTTTTAGACTTGAGAAACTTGTTTTAAGTATTGATGAGAGATGGAAAAAGCAATTTCTTATAACCGTACCATGTCCTGCTATTCAAGTGTCTTAAAGTAATGTTTCTTTCCAAGAAAAAGTACAGAATAAATGTTCTTTTTCCTCACCAATTGAACATAGGAAACATAAATCCTTTCTATTATGAGTCTAACTAGGGTGGATGTATAACAGCACCCTTAATGTTTCAATGTCTGGCAATCATTGACTCCTACCATCTCTAGCACCTGCACTTTTCTTCTGAAGCACAATATTATACAAGTAGTTTTGAAGTCTTATCTGTCCATTTCTTTTTCTTTTTTCTTTAATTCCCAGTTCTTGAGTATTATGTCAGTGGCTAATAGCATGTTAATCTGTGCTCTTCCATAGCAACCATGCTAAATATGGATCTGTGTCTGACTGCATTATTTTTCAGGATGCATTATATTAGTCTGAATATTTTCTTTCTGTTAGCCTATAACACTAGGCTGTAAGAACCAGCAGTTACATATCTAAAATATGTACCATATTTCATTGTAAACTGACTAAATCATGCCCACATCCCTCAACAAATAGACTCCTGTCAATACAGCATGGCTGAAAAAACCCAATACTGAAACACATTATCTACTGCTTATCTAACAGAAGGAAAATAATCAAAATAAATGAATAATTTAGTTAATTCAAACCTGTTTATAAGTATTTCCTACATTTACTCACAGTTTTGTGTATGTATAAAGAATAAAGTTCCCTCAACATTTCTGGCTTTAGAGATGAATGCACTACTGAAATATAAGACAAAAAATGGAACATGGCATGCAGAGACTATAAGAGCTTGCAACTTCTCTTCACCACCAACCAAGAATGCTTAGTGCTGTACACTAATTGGTGTGCAGGGAAGGCCAGATTTTCTAAAAAATAACTAAAGAGTTGTTATCTTGAAGTTGTCAAGCAAACTGCCCCAATGAACTTTTGCCTTCTTCTGGCCTGCATAAGGGTCTGTTTGGAATGCTCTTCTGGAAAACTGTCCTGTAGAGAAGAGAGTTCCAGAAGAGCTGGTGATTTACAGGGATCGCCTCCTACAGGACCAAGAAAGACTGATCTTGATGAGTAAGAAGTCAAGCAAGGGTGGCAGAAGGCCTTCATAGGTACCCAAGCAACCTTTAAAAATCCCAGCTTGAAAAGTAGACACACAAGAAATGGAAGCAGGATCACATCACACAAAAATAATGTAAAAACACTCTCCAGTTGTGCAGAGATGGTGTTAGAAAATGCCCAGCAGAAGCTGAATCTGGTAAGGGGCATGAAAGGAAACATGAAAGGCTTTTACAAACAGAAAAGCAGTAGAGCAAGACAAGGGAGAACAGACCTACAGCTGACATGGGTGGGACAATTGGTGACAAAGAACATGGAATAGGCTGAGATATGCAGACTTTTTTGGCTTGGTCTTTACTAGTTAGACTAACCTTCAGTAATCCAAATTTCCTGAGACAAGTCATAAATTCAGGAACAAAGACCACTTACACTTGGTGTAGGAACAACAGTTTTAGGGGGTGCTTAAACAAACAGCACATCCTTAAGTCCATTGAGCCTGGTGGGATGCACACACGCAAAAATCCTGTGAGAACTGGCAGCTGTCATTGTGAGACCACTTTTCATTATCTCTGAAAGGTCATGACAACTGGGAGAGATTCCTGAAGGCTAGAAAAAAACCAAATGTTTCTTCAGGAAGGGCAACAAGGGGGACTCGGATCTGTAAGATGGTCAGTCTCACCTCAGTCCCTGAAATCTCCGTAAGTTTTCATTTTCACAGTCTTTATCTTCACTGCATGTCTGTGGAGAAACATTGCTCAACAGCATTTGCAAGATACTGGGTTAAGTAATCAAACTGAATAAAAATTTTCAAGAATATTCTGTCTCATGGACACACTCCTCACCAGTAAAGGCAGACACGGTGGTCGTGATCTTTAAATATACCAATAGCTCAAGCTGCTGTATTCACTCACTCATTATGATTTTCACAGTTTGAAAACTTTATTTTTATTTTAGGAAATAGTTCCAAATCTTGCAGCAATTCTCCCCTCTAAATTTGTCTACAGTGCCAGATGCCAAGAAAAACAAAAACAGGAGAAACTAAGCCTCTCTGGGAGAGATTGTCTATATAAAGGTGTGGTGGATGGATATCTAGTCCATAGTAGACCTCCATGGGCTGCAGGGGAATCTCTGTTCCAGTGCTTGGAGCAGGTCCTCCTCCTCCATCTGCAGTGACCTTGCTGCCTGCAGGACTGTTACTCTCAAATATTTTCAGTTCTTTCTCTCATCTGCTGTTGTGCAGTGTGTTTTTATCCCTTCTTTGAAACACTATCACAAAGATGTTGCCTGTCTACTGACATCTTCTCACAGATGCCACCCTTGCAGCTCCCCCACCATCAAAACCTTTTCAATACATTTTGGCTCAATCCAGTCCCAGAATGTCTAGTCACTTTGAATATCAGCTAGGGTATGCCCTGCTAATTCATAAACAGAGGGTCCTACCTTGAAAGTATTTGTACTTGGTCACGTCTAAAGTCATAATTTTGTCTTCCATGAGCCTTGGTGACTACTTCTTGGTTTTGCCAAATCTATCGCACTCAAATCATTAGTGTCTTGTACTGAGCTAACTTCAACTTTGTGAACTCAGCCAGTGTTACATGATAGTCAAAAATAAAGCTGCCTCTTTCAGTTGGCCAGCCATGATCTGTTGAACAGTTCTTACAACTTCCAATAAAATCAGTGTTAATGTTTAAATCTTAGAATGCCATGATTCATATATATTACTCCTTCTTTGTTCTTATAAAAAGTTTCTGTATCTATTTTTACAGTTCACAAACATTCATACTCAAACATAAATATATACACATATATATTTTTCTATAACGAGATTATGCTTCACTAGAAGAAAAGCTTTTACTCAAAAGAATTATAATATATATATATTAATATATATACATATGCAGAATTAGTTCTTGCTTAGCCTTAAGCTCTTCAGAAATTGAACATGTTTTAAAAGAAGAGTTAAGTATATGGTTAAAGCATGAAATAGGCGTGTGAATTGACTTGAACATCCCAGACAAATTCTAACTCAGTCAATTATCTTCTATTGCACCTTCTGTCTCAGCTCCATCTTTTTATGCCTGAGTGAATGATTATGGAAAAGGTAAAGTATTTGTAAAGTTAATTGTAAGCACATCTTAAAGGCTAAAGATAGAATTCAAACTGTAAGGTACAAATGGTAGGCTGACATAACATTGCAAAGGCAAATTTATTTCTAGTGCTTCCTAAATTTTAAGAGAATCCCTTTGCAATCTAATGATGATATATGAACAGAGCTACATATAGGTGGTATCAATAAAAATTTAAGGGAAAGATGACCCTTTGATGCAGTTAGACATGAAAGACCTACTTGTCCAAGAATTCAAATTGTTTTAATTCTCTGACCAGCTTAAATTGGAAGTGACAATAGGGACATGTTTTGTGTTTAAAGAACAAAGGCAATGTTAACTTTTAGAACAGAGAACAAGGTACTGACTACACTAACTGAGTCTTTAAAGATGACAGACAATTCTAGGAAGTTTATCAAAAGTATCCATTTTTAAAGAACAATAATATATAGAACATCAAAGAAATAAATCTTGCCAAGATTTTAATTAACTTCTGGAAATAATGAAACCTGCATTTAATTCAGATATTTTTAATTTGCCTGTCAGTCTGCTATTACACCTAACAAATATATTCACATATATACACTGGCCTGTGCAACTGCTTCTGCATAAGTAATGTAGCCATGGCATATCTGTGTGTATTTTCAAAATAGAAGTCCTACCATCTCAATTATTTGGGATTAATTCTCACATGAGAACTATACTTGCTTTTCAGTTGTCCCATATGTAGAAATTTTCTCTTTAAAGGGGAAACCATTAGAAATGCTTCAATTTCTGCAATTAGTCTATTCTCCATTCTCTAAAAAGCTGTCCTTTCCTGTTGTAATGGGATCATGCTAACACAGCTTCTAGACAACTTTGTGAAAGAAAATTGGTGTTATATTTGATGTAATCAAAGAATGATGAGTCATAGAATGTTCTGTGTGACTTGATGACAAGTTACAAGCATGGCAGCTGCATTTGTACATTCTTTCTTAGCACAGAACATTGAGGGGAAAACTATTTTTCTTTAAGTGAAGTTTAGATAACTGTTGACTCTAAAACTCAAACAGAAACACTGGACAATAATATTTAGCCACCAAATTTTGCCTCATTCAGGTGAACTGCAGGCTTTGATCATTTCTCAAATGACACCTCTGATACACTTCAGAAGATTTAATTGATTTGACATATTTTACCTGCACATTGCTTCTCATGTTCAAAACATATAAAATCTAGCATCCACTTCTCACACCAGCTTCCCATAAAAAACCCAAACATCAGTAACATGAAGAGGTTCACAGAATCCTAGAATGGCTTGGATTGAAAAAGGCCTTAAATATAATCTCTTTCCAACCCCTCTGCCATGGCAGGGTCACCTTCCACTAGATTAGGTTACTCAAAGCCCCATCCAACCTGGCCTTGAACACAGTGAAGGATGCGGCATCCATGGCTTCTCCAGACTGAAGAACCACAACTCTCTCAGCCTGCCTTTTTAGGAGAGGTGCTCCATCCCTCTGATCATTTCCATGTCCCTCCTCTGCACTTGCTCAAACAGGTCCTTGTCCTGATGCGGCGGGCCCGAGACCGGGACACACTGTTCCTCTAAGAGCAGTGAAGGAGGGGAGAATTACCTGCCTTGACTACTGATCAGTAACACTAGCTCTACTGCTCACTACTAACACTGTTCTAGAAACGTGGCTGTCATATTAAGTTTTGTTTTATTTGTTTGGGTTTTTTCTGAGTGAAACAGAGCCTTAACTTCATTTAAATGAGTGACCCAGTAACTAAATTATAAACCAGTACAACAAATAACTACAGGTTAATGCAAGTATTAAATTGCCATTTATTTAATTAAATATTAATTTAATTTAATTAAGGTTTTCTAAGAAGAGGATCAAATTATAATTCTTAGGCAAAGGTCATTTAAAAATCAGATATTTTGAAGGAGAAAAGATAAAGCTTTCATTAGCAGGCCTAATGCACTCTGCCTTTGACTCAGTCATGGCTGTGCATCTTCATCCATCTAATCCTCTGTAAAACCTTTCATGGTAACACCAAAGAGTAATGAAGCTTTAAGCATAAAAATTCTTCATTTCATAGAATCATATTGCTTTTGGTCTTCAATAAGTCTTAAGTCTTTGTTTTTTTAAAACAAAGTCTTAATTTTTCTTTTCCTGGAAAACATGCAAACAAACAAAAGAACTGTAATGTGTCTTCATGCAGAAACATTTGTTATTATAAGGGACAGTACATGTTTTGTTAAAAAGCTTAACAAAGACCTCTGAGTGCAAGAATTTAGCAGTGTCAAAAACAGTAATTAATGTCCTTCCTCAAAAAAAATAATCCATAATTGGGTTGGTTTTTAAAGGATTTTCAATTATTTTGTTTTGGCAATAATTAGTGAAAATGCTGAAAATATTTTTTTTATCACATCTCTTCCATCTTATTTCCATTTAGTCTGTTTTCATAATATTCATTAAGCCAGAACTTGAATGTGAAAAGGTAATTTAAAGTCTTGTGCTTCCTCTCATCATCACAGATACCTATGATTTTTTTTTTTTTGTGTCAATAAATAAGTATGTCAGAGTGCAGCTTTTCTGAAAAAGTCATATATTTTCTCTGTGTTCAGGAGAATGAAGCCTATGTGATAAGCAGTCCAAGTATTTTAAATTAATTCAGAATATTGATCAGAAAAACATATATTTCATTTTTAATGACTATTATTAATTTTCAGCATAGGATTTTTTAACAAGATCATCAGATACAATTCTGTTTAAATGCATTATATTTCACATGATTACTTCTTTTTCCAACACATCAACGTACTAACGTTTACAGAGAGGAGCAGCAGGCAAAAATAAGGCAAAATACATGGATATTAAAAGCAAAAATAAAATGCAGGACCCTAAAATAAGAAATTGTGTCACTGTATTTAATAAAGTACGGTGTTTAAGACCATAAATATTATCTTCATTTATATTTCAAAGCATGGAAAGGCAAAAATTATCTTTAATTTTCCAAAAATAAGAAACTACCAACAACTGCATAATTAACACATAATGCAGCTCTGTTGTCAATCTGCTCATCTCTGGAAGGTCGCTGTGTGCAAGCCCACCACAGCCTGCTGTAAGAATTTAGTCTCAACATACTGGAAGTACTGAAGTTCCCACATTTTCTTAGTGAACAAAATTATAAATCTGAAGTATTGTTAGTTATGCAGCCGTAGTGCCAGCCTTTGGCCCAGATTAAGATTAGTTAGTGAGGGTTTTTATGCTCCTTCTGAAATTGTGGCCTACAGGAAGTAGCTCTCATTAGAACTATATAGCAGATTATTCTTTTTTTTTTATTCAGACCTAATCTATCATTTGCTAAAATAAGCACTCTTCAATGACTTTTCTAATAATAAGATAAATTTCTGATTCCTTTAGAACATAAAATTCAGAAAAACTTATGTTTTTCTAATTTTCTTTAAATTTTTCTAGAAACTGACTTATCTTAACAGTCTTAACACAATTTGGTAGTAATGTGCTGCATTAATGGACTCCTTATTTGGCAGCTGATTGTGAAATGTGATTTCTAATCCTCTTTCCCCTGACTGCTTACAATGAAATACTGAAGCATTCCCTGGAAGCAAGTATTGCTTCAGCTAATGTTAAGTGAATGTGCTGACCAGCTGAATCACCACGATTCAAATAACACCTTCACACAGGACAAGAAGTGCAATAGGCTAGACATTCTTTTCCTATTCCATCTCTCCCCTCAGTTTGCAGGCCCTAGTGTTTTAAATCTTCCAGGGCTAAAATTCAGGTTTGTTGGTGAAAGGGGAAAAGGCCATGGCAGGTTAAAGTCCAGCTGGAGTGAGGATGTCTGCTTGTTGGCTATAGCACTAGAGTAGAGCAAGCTATCACAAGAACCTGGCTCTGCACTGGCTGTAGGACTGGAGGAAATTAGATATTTGCTCCTCTTTATCCCTTGTACACAGACACAATTCTTAGAACATGACTGCAAAGTGAGGATCTTGAACTAGTATCTGCACAATATTTAATATTGTTTGGTACTTGACTGAGAATTTTTATTTGCATCCTTCATACCAGATGACTGTGGAACACTGAATTCATTAACTTATTTCAACTTTTGTTATTTTGAACATCATCTTCTGATATCAGAAAATTATGTCTGCTGGACTCACATCATTAATTTAGATTTTACAGAGAAAGTATTTTGTTTCCCTAAAAAAATAATCATCTTGCAAAAAATACTTGTCATGGTTAAAAGCACAATGAAACATTGCCAGGAAAAATCAGGCAATTTAGATTTCTAGCAAGACTACATATACAGTACATGGCACTGAGAAAGTTGTCTAAACTCTATCTGCACTTTTTAGATCAGTAAGACAGATTTGACAAATGTACAAACCACAAAAATTAAGCGGATGAAATGCATAATTACTGCTATTGGTATTAACTTAAGGGTTTTCAATTAGAACTTATGATATATATTTCAGTCAGAGCATGTTAACAGAACATTAGGAAATTAGGAACATTATGAAATGCTTTGTAATAAGTGCAAATACTATATTCTGATTCTGTTTAGCATCAATATAAATTACACAGTTTTATTTAATGGGCTGTGCAGGAAGGTCACCTTATCTCAAAAGAGAGATAAGAGAGATAAGAGTGACCAAACTCACTGTGTATTTGAAGTAGAATTTATTAGCTTCAGTCAATAATAATCAATAGGCCTAATATATGTTGCAAAATTTTAAAACTGCACAGAGCTAAAACTGTCCTGAACAGAGAGAACAGAGTAGAAATCCAGATGGATGACTTCTGATTTTTGGTAGGCTTAGTTTGTTCAGTGCTCAAAACCCAAAATACATTTAAATAAATAAAAGTTCAAAGATAGTGAAAAGTACTTCTGGAAATTAAAACAGACCAGGACATTTAAGAAAGAAGCAGAATTAAATTAAATATGCCAGATGCAGAATTTGTAGAAAAAGCAAGATCAGGAAAACAAAATCATATATTTGCTCAACCAAGACATAGGATTCTCCCCCCAAAAAATTATATATGTATTAAATTATAGTTAAAAGAAAAGTTGCTCTATCCAGTAGCTGAGATAAGAGCAGCCAAAGAAATGGACATTTTTCAAATTCATATAACAAAATCTTTTGATGAATGAAACTGAAGTTCTACAATTTCTGAATTTCTACTGAAAAAGGGTAGAAATACATGGCCTAAAATGATGCCAGAAATAAATATTTGTCAAAAAAATAGAAGAGGTTCATCTGCAGAAGTTGGGATTTCATGTCTGTAGGGAGATGAATCAAAAGAAATCCTGTCATGCTCTGAGTGTTTCCTATAAAAGTGCAGTATGATCCAGGTTCTCTCTTACAAATATCATTACTATGCATATATGGCTACAGCTTCCTCTCAGTCTGCCTTATCAGTCACTTAACAGAAAGGATGGGAGAGACATTTTGCTGACAAACAGCAGGTAATTTTCTCCCCCAAATTAGTACTAATACATAGTGTACAGGAAAAGGCAGGCCTTCAAAAAAAAAAAAAAAAAGGAAAAAGAAAAAAGAAAAAAAAAAGGGAAAGAGAAAGGCAGTCCCAGCTGGTCTACTAAAAATATTTCCTGAAAATAGTTTGGGAGTTGGAACTACTGGGAGCAGGTCAGGGAGTTTTCACTCCTCACCTACACAGATTTAAGACATGCAGCACAAAGACAAGTAAGTTACACACCCCTCTTAAAAATAGCTACCATACTAATAGAAATAATTAAAAAAAGAAACAATTTAAATAAATGCAATAAAATTGGAACATATAAAAAAACTCCCCAAATTCTTAGTTATCACTTATATGATATTTTCTGGTTTTCCAGTTCACAGAGATCTTCCAACAGACATTACATTTGCAGGATGTTAGAAGAAAAATTAATCTGATCTCCTACAAAAAAAAGACCAAATTTTATTTCTCCATAACCTATAGCAGGTCTTACCTAAATGCAGCCATGAAAAGGCTGGAGTATTAAAAGCTAACTTTAGTCTTAGTTTAACAATTATTGATAGAAAAATTAAAATTAGTATCTCTGTAAGAGCACTAAACTGAATATTGTATAATATAATAATATGAATACAATAGAATTGTATAATAAGTAAGCCTCAGTAAACTCAGTATGTTCCAGATACTCCATTGAACTAAAGGTTGATTTTTGGGGCTGTACCATGGGTTCTTTCTTCCTTTCTGTTGATTTACTTCTGCTTATATCTTGCTAATGAAGACTGGTCTCAGTGCTGAAAGAGCATGGGAAAAAATTGTGCAGTACAGAAAATTGGAAATCAGGAAGCAAAACCAGATTAATTATTCATCTTTCTCCAAGGTCTCACCAAAAACAGAAGAGGTTCCTCAACTTAGTTGTACACTGCTAATAGCCTTCAATGTTTTTCAGTTTTCAAAACTCTAATCAGATTAAGGTTTAGTGTATTCCTGACTTCAGTTTTCTTAATACAAAATCCTCTACTTCACTGCTCTTTTTTTTTGTTGTTTTGTTTTTTCTTTTTTGTTTTGCAGTGGGATTTAAGAAATTATTGTTAATATTAATGTTCTAGCTATATTTGTTTCATTGCTGTTGTAATTCTGTTGGAAGGTAATACTAATAAAAAAGTTTCTTTGGACCAAAAAAGAAATATATTTTAATATAAAAAAAGTAGAAGTCTTTGTTTATCCTTTTCTTAGTGATAATTACTTAGAGTACCTAAGCATCTTTCTATATTTGCACATTAACCACTAATTTTCACTATAAAGAGGTATCAGGCTTGTATTACACAAAGTTTTATATTTAAATACTTGTAAATAAGTATAACAACATCATTTTGAAGAGAGGGATAACCAAATACCGGTAAATGCTGTGATCTTCGACTGAGTACTTAGATAGAATTACAGGATATTACGGGTTTATTTCAGAAGAAAGTGACTACTACAATCAAAACATGATAAACAGAACAAGAGAAGTGCTGCAAGTGCTGCAAGTTTGCTACCTACATTCACAGACAGGAATTTGTTTATCCATTTAACCTTTGTTTCTGAAATGGAAATTTTTCCCAAATATTTCTTAATCCTTACTAGCTACACAATTGACGCCTTTTTCTCCTTCTGTTATTTTTTTTTTTTTTTTTTTTTTTTCAGATTTGGGTCCCAATGTATTTATAGATATATATTCATGGCATACTTAACACTGATGGGTAAACATTGCAAATGGCCCAATTCACTGTAACTCAAATTTACTGCTTTGGGGTTTTTTCAGACTAACAGGCTTTAGAAGAAGCCAAACTAATGAACCTTTTACAAAGATAATAAGTATTTCCATCTTCAAGTAGAAGGTGGGCTGGACACTAGCAAGATATCGTGTAAAATACTTCAGTCACGAATGTTTTACTGCACAGCAGTGAGAACCTGTGTGCCTTCACCAAGAACCTGTGAGAACCTGTGTGCACCAAGAAGCATCTGTGCCTCCAAACTACACTTCAGTCAAAGTATCTTTAGAATTCAGATTTATAACTAAAGGCTGTCTCTCAGTGGAGGCAAAAAATATGCACACGTGATGTTTCTAATAAACATACAACGCCCCTAGGATTCTGCTCTGACAGAATTTATTTACTTTTTGAAAGTACTTTCCAGTAAGTTGGAAGATTTTGGCCCTTACTCTCTTCCTATGTTCTTGGCTACCTCACAGCTAAGAGAATTAGGAAATTTCCTAAGATCTAATTTGCAAGGTCATTTACAAGATTACTCAGAAGGGTCAGTTACCAGGTCATTACAAGATTGGTGGCCACTCTGCTTCCAGCAACACAGCTTTTCTCAACCTGCTGCTCATCCACCAAACATCCCAGCAGATTTCCCCTATCCCAAAGAGACTGCTGTGTTGACATTGCCCAGAATTAATTGAATCTTCAAAAGTTCATTTGAACAATAAAAATAAAGCTCTATAAATTTGCTTCTTTAACAATGCTTTACTTAAGAATATTTATTATCCAGTACACTGTTGGATCACTCAAATATGACTCTAAGGAATAGCATAAATGATTTTCCTACAACCCTTGATATAATCAACTCCTATTTTAATCATAAATTTTCTGAAGCATGGAAGTAATTATTAAACAATTTATATACAAATATCTCTTTTAAGTGGGAATATTTGCTACAATTCAGATTATTTATTTTTATTTACTGATTTTCCTAAATTATTCTTTCTTAATATTATCTGCCAGTTCTTGTATGATGGCAGTGGTCCAGTGAGAACGTTTGCATCTTGGGTTCTAAACAGAGTATTGTAAAACCTGCCTTTAGAATACATGCATAGAATATGTTCTCTGAGATAGAAACATACATCACTACCAACAAGAAAGAAAGACCAGTGGCTGTTAACACCACAGAGATTTGTCTGGAATTTAATTACTTGGTCCTTAGTTCCACCGTGAGTTGAAAAATTCTATCTCTGAAAATTCACTGAAGCAAAAGTCGGAACAACTTAATTTTTTGTACAAGCATTCAATGTAAGTTACATACACAATATTTACATGGAATTCAGTTCTGCTCAGAATATTAAGATAATTTGGACTTCATTCAGTTCACTAGGCAGCATTTCAAGAATAAGTCTACTAGGAAAGATACCACCAAAATTTTCATGGAGGGCAATATTTCATACTAACTTTTTAACATAATTTTTGACTTTAAAAACTAAGAATTTTTATTTTAGTCATATAAAAATGCAAAAAGAAAGAAAGCCAAAGGCCACATCTTCGGTGTTCAAAAAAAGCTGAGAATTTATTCTAATAACTTGAGATATTACAGACCTACTAGAAAAATGGTCTGGTAGACAATCAGAAGTGCTGACCTCTACAAATGCAAAATAAAAGCTAAATCATCAGTAAAGTCAAATAAACATAGGGATTATTAAAATACTCTGAGGAGTTTAACATTTTCCATACTGTTAAATACCTACTATTAGCAGAATTAATTAACAGGCTAACTGCAACAAATTATTAACCAAGAGATATTCAGGATTTATCTTTCAGGTTGCTTTGAAAACTATTCCTCAGATTCTCAGTCTATTAGGTTTGATTTTTGATATGTACCTTCTAATACACAGAAAAGTGTATCTATTATTATTAAAGGCTTTACAAATATTCTCCTTTTAAAATACTGCTGTTTGCAAAGATGCCACATCCTGAAGTACAGGTCAGAATTTATTATTAGCCTTATTAAAATTATATTCCCTCCACCATATTACCCATGTTTTTAAAATCTTATGACAAATTTCATCTTTAAACAGGATTTTACATCAAAGTTAAAATAATTAATTGCTGATTCTAACGCTCAGGTACCTGCATAGTCAATAAACCCACATGAATTTCTCGAGAGTTAATGTGCTTTTTCATGTGTTTAATTCATCAGAGATTAAAAAATCCAAACAAACACTATGATTCAAGATCAGAAAAGTTTATATGCCTGTGAGAGTTATAAAAGGGGAGGTTTAACCCCAGGACCTCCTTTTCTTTCAAGTCCTCTTGCTCTAGATCTCACACAATTTTCTTCCTCATCTGATTTCACTTCTCTGTGTGATATACTTACTCAAGCTACCTGAAAATGTATGTAAAAATTTCTATTATTAAAGGAGTTCTTCTATTTGGATAGCATTATTTCCAAAGGTAATTACTCAAGAGGAATAAAAAAGCAAGCAAAGTGTAAGTAGAAGCACAATTTCCATTTTGAATGTTTTCAATGTGTTTACATAGCAAAAAATCCATGAGAATAGCTGTTATGACTTACAAAATCTTTTTGGAAATACTATTTGAATAGGGAATACAGTGAAAAACCCACATTCATTATACAAAATTCCACTTAATCAAAGTCATATCTTACGCAACACATCTACTGAAATATTAGGACATGTTTGGTAGTTTATTTACTTACTAATTTGAGTGATATAGCAGGCTGACAATACTGAATTGGCTCTCATTCCCTTATTGTGAGAAAAAGGCAGGCTATGAATCTTGTAATGCTTTAGTTGATTGGAAACTGCCACCTTCAGCCAAGTGCAACATTCCTTTCATTTACTGTGGAATGAAGACATGGGCACAATCAATTAGGATGTGCTGAATACACTGCAAAACAATTCTTTGGTTACACTAGATTTCCTACCTCAGTCACGCAATAGCTTATCCATGTGGCCAATACAAATCTTTCTGAAAATTTCAACCCCCCACAGGATCTGATCAAATGTGGTTTTTGCCTTAAAAGGAAAGGATACAGAAAAGGAAGAAAATGATAAACTAGTAGAGCTATGAAAAATAACAGACAGGTATAGACTCTCCTAAGAAACTCATTAAAATTTGTGAATAACAGTGTTATAAAACAACTAGAAAACTTTTAAGTACATATACATTATATAATACATAATCTCTAGTAGACAATATTATATAATAATATGTAATAGCATATGTAGGCACATATAAATATTGCATATACATATACATGTATATATGTATAATTACCCCTCTTCCCCTACCCCCATGGGTTTTTTCAACATATTCCTTTCAAATTACACTCCAATGATATTTTAGAAGTAAAGGTGACTCAACAGATTAATGAGAGTTGCTTCTGCCTGCTACTTATTTGCCCTATTATCATTATCCTTGTATTACCTTTAAGTTATTGAAGTTAACCTTAATATAATGTGTTCAGTGATTACGGCTGCCCACATCCAATCCATCTCTCTCTCTACCTCGTATGTTTTTCTATAATTATAGGAGAACACAAGATCTTCTTCACAAATTGGATCAATTTTTTCCCGGCTTAATTGAGTATATCTTCCACATTATGAGATAACTTACAAGAATTTATTCAAACAGACATTTCTCCTGGAAAGAAAATTAAAGCAAAACCATTTTTCTTCATAGTACAGATTCATAGTACAGAGCGAGATTCATAGTACAGAACAAAGAAACAAAAAATCCTGCTCTGGAACAGAAGTGACAGGAGGAGGAGGAAACATTTTTTTCCACAACTAGCCTCATTAATCCCACATTTAGGAAAAATCTAATCAAGATTCTTTTCATGTATGAGACATATCTGGGGTCTGAGTTCAAAGCAGAATAATAAAGCACTTAGTTCTTGTAGGTCAGAACTCAGAGATATTTAAAAAGCAAAATCATTATAGTTTTCCATTAGATTGTTAAAAAATTACACTTTTTTTCCTTTCCAAAATATATCACTCCAGTCAGAAAAAAACAAAAAAGTAAAATTACTCACAAACAAGATCTTCTCTGTGAATACAGTAGAGAATTAAATAAAAAAAACCCAAAAACTGTCATTTTCAATAAAGATGAGATAAAGCAGTTTGAAAGATGATGCAAGTTCTCAGATGTGATGTGAATAGGTCCAGTGTCAGGGGAATTCTTGACTCCTAACAGCTTGTGTCCTGATGAAGAACTAAACTAAATCCCTATTGCTCTCAATGAAAAATTCTGAGGCAGAGAGTATGAGAAGCTTGCCTTAGAATGTAGCCCCTCTGCAGACTGAGGCCAGTTTCAAATCAAGAGGCTACCTTTATACCCCAAATTTCTGCATACAGAGCAAACCTATGTTAACAGTTGCTAGACACAAAAAAACAACCCTCCCCCCACCCCCCAAAACAACAAAAAAACCCCAAAACCCAACCAAAGAAAGAAACAAACAACCCAACAGTCCCAAAAAATTAAATGTATTTTTCTTGACTTATGTTTTGGGCAAAGCTGAATCTTCCCAATGCATTTTAAGAATGGCCAAGGGAGTACATGTCCATAGGAACATGAGCTCACGTTTCCATCTTCTGAAGGCTGAGAACCGTGAACTTGGCTGCCTTTAATGGCTTGGGAACACACAAGCATGTAGTGACAGAAACTTCACCTCACAAGATCTTGACAAGCAGGAGCTGAGGGTGCTCTTGAGGTGTGTGCACAAGGAAACCTCTGCAGGGCAGTAGAGCCAGGTTACTGAGGTTACTTCAGCCTTGTATCTCTCACGCCAGGTATTTAGGCGCCTCACATGTCTAGCACGTGTATGTACAGAATTGTTCAGGAACAGGTAAAAATATACTTCTAGGAAATAAGTTTTGAATGCAGCCAAGACTTTCTTACTTTTTCTTTTTTCCTTACTTTTAAGAGTTTGTTGAATAGGGATGGATGAGAAAGTGCCTGTATCCTTTTTTTAGAATACAGACACAGAAGGATTTGGCTCTAGCACAGCAGGTAGAGATACAGAGGGACCTGTGCCCAGAGGGAAGCAAACTCTGGAAAATAAGTATTTATAAACCAAGAAAGCACTGAGGGATGAATACTGGGACATGCTCCTAGGTTTTGGATTAAACCTCTGCTGCTCAAGAAGAGTTTTAAATTAGGCACAAAATTTTATATTTAAGGATACATTAGCCATGTTCTTTGGGATTGTCATTCCTGAATTCGAAATTTAGACTTGTTTTCAGTGCTCTTTCTCTTCTGTTTTTTGGTTTTGAAAAAATTTACTTCAAAAATTTACTTCAGGAACCATTTTCCCCATATTTCTTGAATAACAGAATACAGTAAGTTCTACAATTGCATTGTAATTCTTTTTTACCTTAACCAGTTAAAATGTTTCTGGGAAACAATTCTATGATTCTAATTTACCTTTCATATACATATAAAGTAAGAATTATATATTATATCAAAAACCAAAAATATAATCCAGTACTAATAATAGATTTTCAGTTTTTTAAAATTTGCAATGAGTTTTTCTTCATCATAATCTATTATTATTATTTAGTATTATTATTATTAATAATAAGAGTCATAATAATAATAATACAACTACTATTATATAGAATAAATACCTTGCAGTATATAAATGTTTGTAGCAAACTGCCCTACCAGGTAGAGGGCGTGGAAACAAAAAAGGAAGGCAGAGAACTGCATATTCTTCTCTACCTTCACAATATGGATTCGCTCCAATGTTTCGTAAGGCTTTCACTACCATCTCCAATACATATAAAAAGGCAAGTATTTGCATCTTCAGAAAAACTGAATTCTACTGCAAATTTTCAGTTCACTTCATGTACTAACTTATGAATTGCACCAGTAACTTGGCACACACAGCTGTGGGACCTGTACGTCAATGGATTTGTCTTAACATCATTGAGTTGGCTCTTTGAAAGGTCATTTATTTAACCTGTAGTGAGAGCATCTCAGTACAAAGGAGTAAGATGGCAAAATAACTCTGGAAGACAATAAACATGCAAATTTAGACAACTTTTCACTGCTACATTAAGATTTCAGTAAAATTATAACCACTGAAAACAAAACATTTTAATGTGATCTATTTCTGTATTGTTCTGTGCAGAGTGATTTCACATGTCAAATACATCAGTTTGCAATAGGCATTGTTGCTTTCACAAGAATACCTCCAATTTAAACATATGTTCTAAAATAAACAGAGGATAAGATGCAAATTCCTATCATTTCTTAGTTTAGAGTGCTTTAAGGAAGAACAAAATTAGAATAAACTTCCTGGATCACAAAATTTACTTCTTTATTATTACAGGTAGCATTTAATGAATTCACTTTCAAAACTGTTCACGGCCTTATCTTAAAATAACTTTTTTTCCTCCCCCCACCATTCTTCAAAGATAGTCCCAAAATACATTGTTCCAGTAGACCGGCCTTTTGCCTCATTTCCAGCTTGAGTGTATTTATAATTGTTTTCTCCCTTTTTGTTTTTGTACAAACATTGGCTTTTAGCCTAAATGGCAGTATTTCTTCCAGTTTTAACCCTCCTACTGAAGATCTTAACAAAGACATGCCCTTTCGACTTGTTTAGCCTCAGATAACAAGCTCTGGCTCTTTGCAGAAGACAGTCCTCCTACTTTACTTATCCATCCAGCAAAGATTTTGTGTAATTATTTTAGTTTTAATTTATTGATCTTGGACATAGGAAATCAAAACTAAGAACATATTCCAGATAAGCATCACCAGCATTTATTTCTACATCAGCAATTTATTTCTACTGGAGTTGCCTTTTCAATACAGTCATATCATTTTCTGGCTAAATGAATTCACTAATTTGTAATCCTGCTCTTATGTAGGACAGGCAAGTACATTTCCAGCTTATTTCTTTGCTGAACTGCTTTCAACAGAATTCAGATACCAGTAGCAGGGTTGTGATGATCCACCCTTTAGGGGAAGAGTGCATCACTTTATAGTATCTATTATTGAATTTAATCTGACTTCTATCAATCCATTTGAAGTAAGTGATTTTTATACAATACCATACCCTGTATTGACAATGCTTACATATTTGTATCATCAACAAACACAATCAGTATTTTACTGTATTTCTACAACAGTCTTGACTGACATTATTAGAGAAGTTCAGTGCCAAGTTATTTTAGGAGCATAGCTATAACAACTGTGCTATCAGATATTGCAGAACTGTCTTGCTCTTTCCCTGTTGGAAAGCTTTTATCCATCCTCCAATAATTCCATTAATTCTTGTCATTTGCAATTTAACTATTAGTTTCTCCTGAGCTGAATTTCAGAAAGATTGCTATCAAGTGTTTTATTAATCTGTTAAATCAACCAAAAAATAGCATCTCGATTTATATAGATTGAGAACTTTATGGTATTTTACTTCCACCTTTTTCCTGTGGTTTATTGAATTGTCTTAGTATATCTGTGCATTAAATCTGCCTTTTGCAGATCCAGACATGGATTACATTTAATTCCATTTAATTTTAAAGATTTTTTTTTTATTTTTTTTTTTCCTGAAAGCCCAGTTTTGATATGCTGGGGCTTTTTTACAGCCATAACCTCATAAATATTCTACTCTTTATCAAAAATAATTTTAAATAATGTTACTTTCTGCAGATTCATAAACTAACTAAAAATTGGCTGGTCAGTATGCATACAAATATCCAGGACTTACCATATTCTCAGCATTTTTCCCCAGTCTGTATCTGTAAAGTCAAAGTTCCCAAACATTTCTCTGGCCAAAAACATTACAAACAAGATCTTCATTTATATTTTTATAGCCAAAGCTGGGTTACAATAGATAATTGTTCATTCTGTGTTACTCCAAGAAAAACATTTCTACTTTTTTTCTCTAATGATTTTGAGGTTAAGAATAATATTTGTTATGGCATAGGTCAGCCGTAAAGTCCATTTAGCTTTATAGAATCCCTGACTGTTTCTATTGCCAAATGGTTAGGGGAAGAGTTTAGGAACAAGTTTTGTAGCCATGCAAGGTGGATTCTTCTCTTAGTATGTCCTATGAGCTTTTGGGAGTTTGTGCACAAGTACCTTCCTAAATCAGAAGTTGTATGGCATTTTACAGATCTTCGCTATCATGAATATAGCTATTTGGTTCTTGTCGTCTTTTATACCTCATCAACCCTAACGTCTTGCAATGAACAACAAAATTTAATTGTGTTCTGTGAAGATACTATTTTTACCAACAAAATTTTCATCCATTTAAGTCATTCAGCCTGGTGTTAAGAGAAAAAAAGTGTCAATTCCTGCTCACCTGAACTGTAAGTTGTATGATTTTTCCCTGCAAAATCCTTGCATAAGTAATGCATGACTTTGCAATGCCTCTGCATTAAATTAGTTGCTGCTATCTTTCTCTGTATGTTTTTGAATTCTAACACATATGCCAGGAGTTAGCCCCAGTGGTATCTGCCATGCAAAATGTCTCACTCTGGCTCTGCTGAAGTGGCTGGCCAGTACAGTCCTGTTCTCACCTGGGTGCGACTGCTGAGGAGCCTGAAGAAGGCAATATGCCAAAGGGGTGATGAGACTCTGAATAGCAGGATCACATGCAAATACGAATGCTGAGAACAATTGTTTTCTTGCATTTATTTAGAACTTCCCTTGTGTTCATTACCTTTTGAATTATTTGCTTCTGTGCAAATACCATCCCAGAGTTGAAGATGGCAGTAAGAAGACCCTGTAAGTCCTGCCTCTTCAGGCAAAAATGAATCAGCTGCTTCAGTCTCTCTTCACACATCACATGCTACAGCCCCTGGTCCCCATGGATACACTGCAGAGCTCCTTCTCAGATGGCCACACCAAATGAGACCACAGTCTATGTAACCCACTTTCAGTATCTGAAAGAAATGCTTGGAAAAAGTGTAAAGCAAGTTGGAAGTTATATTAATCGAGTGTATACTCAAGCATCCAGTAATCTGTGGAGTATACATGTCTTGACTCACTGGTAGTATCTTTGTGCACAAAAATCTTATTAATTTTTAATTACTCCTCTTAAGCCTCTCCTGTCATGCTGTACCCGCAATATTCCAAACATGGTCTTCACAGAAGTTTCACTATTTGGTGCTATTGAATGTACATGAGCTTGAGGATCTACACATAATCATCTTGAATTAAAACTAAGAAAATCTGATATGGAACTTAACTGTAACATTTAAAAGCAAATTAGTATTTTTTTCTTTAATTATGCAGTCACAGAAAAACAGTAAATTCTTCAGAAAAAAATCACAGGCTTGGAGGAATGTTAACAAACAGTACCATGAAGACTGTCATATTTCAGTAGAATTAAGAAGCTTTGTAAGACCCTAGATGCTTTCTTGCTAGTCCCAAATATATAATGAAAATGCCATTTTTATTTATTTCCTAGTTTAGATCATCACATTCTTTCATGATGATAAGCTTCTCAGGTCAGAGGCCACATATTACAGTGGTGTTATTTAGAGCACTGCAATTTATCCTGTCACATGGGCTGGATTATTCCTTAAGATTTACAGTTACGGGCCTAAGGTATACAGAAGTTGCTGCCAGGACTAGGACGAAAACATTCTGTAAATAGCTGAATGCAGGACAGAAATATTGAACAATTCTGGCGAATTTTGTCCTCATCCATAGATTGATACAATCACGATCTTCTGTAAATCGTGTTCTAGCTCAGCCTGTTGAATGAACCCTGTTTCACATTTTAACAAGATACTTACCAAGATGTCAAGTACAAAGACAGCAGCCTTCACCTCTGAAGTGATAATGAAGAGCAGAAAACAACAGTTTGAACAGTTGCTGCCCTTGGAAGCAGAAACTCCCACCTTCTCAAAACCCTGCCAGATCACGAGCAAAATAAATCCAATCACAATACACAACTGCAAAAATCAGCCACACGATGTTATGCTCTACGTATTATACAACTATACTGATTTATTTATGTTAAGTCTACTTTTAGCTGATCATTTTTGTGATTTATGTAACTGCCTCACAATGGTTAATAACGGGAAGCAGTTACTTGGTTGTCAGTCCCTATAGGTTTTTTTCTACATTGCTGTTCCAAGGACAATAATGAAACTTTTGAATAATAAAGCAAAATGAGCACATTTCATAGTGAGTGTTGAAATAATTGTGTACTACTTTTTTAGCAAAGACTTACATATGCAATTTATATACATATATAAATACATATATTCATATGTATTTAATAAAAAGTAAAGAGCAGAATACTGAAGATGCTTATTACTTTATATATAAAGACTTTAATCCTTCAGTTAGCTCCTCTTTTCAGAAAGTATCATTGCCACAGAAACAAAAAAAAAGGACAAGAGAACAAAGGAAAGAGAACCTAAAGACATCAAAAACAATAGACTGTGCTACTGAAATTCAAATTCACCCCCAATCCCTTTACATAGGTTCATCTAGCTGAAGAAGGAACAGCATACTAAAAACAGCCAAATGACACAGCTTTTAGAAACTGAAGTTCAAATCGTCAGTAATTGATGAGCTAAGTTTGCTTTACTTCCTCATAAAACAGAAGGCTCTTAAGACACCCAGACACAAAACAGCCCAAGATAAGTGTTTGTTATTTTGTTATTAATTTTTGAACTAAACCCCCTATTTGCTTTCTTGCATTTTAGTTGCTTTCTGGTTTATGTGATTTTCTCTTTTTCTACAGTCACAGTATATCTTGTGTTTGTAACCCGAATGATCATCAGTGAATTTTATACTCAAAATTTAAAAAAGCTGTTAACTAGGGGAAAAGGTCTTAGTGTCAGAAAAATAATCAAAATATAAAGGAAGTCAATGGAAAGGATCCTTTTTAGTACAAGATAAACCACTGCAGATAATTGGAAAAATCTTTGAAAACTCTATGCATCTTTGTAATGTCAGTGGTGCTTTTATCTTTATGCAAGACATCTATTTTTTATTGCCAAATATATAATTTTTCATGTATATTGATCAGAAGGAAAAAAAAAATTCCCTAAAATCAATTATACTTATTTCTGCTTTTCCTGAACATGCAAATTAGCTCCTTTGCAATATCTGTTAAACCACCTGAAGGATTATCCTTGGAATTTAAACCTAAATATTTATATTAAAACGTTGACTATATTCACTCAAGTAAGGGGCAGAAATACACTATGAATTATACAAAAAATAGTCAGTGTTACAGATCATGATCTAACTTCATGAAAACCCTCTCATATAAATACATCTAAAGAAGTAATACAGAATTCAGTTTCTTTTATGTTTTTGCCCAGTATTTGAATTTCATGAGATTTAAACTGTCACATTCCTTTCCATTCTTTTTGTTTATTTATTTGCAGCTATTTATACTGGTAAATTGATAAATGCATATGCACAGAGTTGAAGAAAACCCAGCATATTCCAGACCTGTTATAATTTGTTCAAGGGGTAGAAAGGGTGTTCAGAAGCTCCCTTTAAGCTTCTTTTATCAACAGAGAAATTACTGTATCTTGCAAACAGAGATAATCATCCATAATGTCTGATATTGCTGTAGATGAAACAAGGAGTGCACCCAAACAAACAAGCAAACCTTGATTATTCAGCTTGAGGCTGAGGAGCAGTAACAACTAATCCCCCATTCTGTCAGCTCCCGTTGTCACAATCTCCTTACAGCTCTCGGTAGTGGGGAGTCGGTGCTACAGATCGTGCCCGAATGATGCTCACGTACAACTGAAGTGTGGGACTGGGTTAACAACTGCAAATGAAATCAAGGTGAGTGCATGTTCTAGATGGTATTTTAAAAATCAAGATTTATGAATTCTACTTTTGGTAAGACATCCTGTCATTGTTGTATTTTCCTCCTCCACCTACTCTTATTGTGAGTAGATGAATACGCATATAATTAAAAATACCTTGTCATGCCTATTTAAAAAGACAATACCCTGATAATTACATGTAAGGAACAAACATATATGCTAAATAGATGTAGGATATCTGAACAATATGCTTTATTCCAATGCTTTATTCCAATGCATAGAGTACTATGTGGAGTCTTTTAAGGCTTCACATTCACTAGTTACAGAATTCATAGCCTCATATGAATCTTGTGTAAGTTGTATCACCTTCCAAAACTGTATCAAATACAGCAAATTGCCTGCTACAGTGAACTATAAGTAACTAAAATTTTGGCAAGTATATATACATTTTTCCACAATGCCAAGGTGTAGTCTTGCATGCAAGACCCCACCAAACTAAGCTTTTAATTTTTTTGTTTTTGTCCATAACCACAAAAGACTGAGCTCACCCATGCAAGCAGGTAACCCTTAAATTTGCTGTAATGTTAATACCTCTGTATGGCTATTTAGCAAAAGACATTTACAGTTCTGTAAGCACTGGTGAAGACACAAGCTGAACAAGGATTTTTTTTACTCTTTTTTTTTGGTAGTATCTTTCTTATACTGGTAAAGATGTAGCAGTTAACAGTTGTTTGTATTATACTGGAGCAATAACATGACATTAATATTTTATTCTTAACAGAATTCCTTAGTTGATGGTAGATGGTATCCATAAAATTCAATTTTCTTTCCAGAAATCTTTTAAATTATGACTGTGCCAAAGAAGGTTAAATGTATTTTTCTGGGATGATTTCCTAGCCCAGGAAAATTATACAGTTTATTATGTTGTTCCCAAACAAGGGTAATTATGCACAGAGTTCTCTGATTTGTTTGTTTGGGGTTTTTTTTTCTTTTCCTGTTTTGGTTTTGTCATTGTTGCTTTTTGGTAGCTGATATGTGTATATGATTTTCTCTGGCTGTTTGCAAGGGACATATAACCCTCTACTTTGTAGACAGGCACTAGACTGTAGAAAGCAGTTTTCAAGTTTTTCTAAGAATACTAACTACCCTACCACTCACCCAGAGCTACAAAAATGCCACATTTATCCACGATGATTTTAAACAAAAAGTAGCACTGCAGTATTTATAACATACTAAGCTATGTTATTTTGATTTCAAGAAGGAATGTCTTATGTTTTTATAAGCTGTGCTGGAGGTTTGGGGGACAGGTTCTTATTGCTGTAGTTGAAACACTGCACAGTGTTGCATTTTTGTATGGAAAGAAAGTGAGGCGAAGGTTGGGTGGAAGGTGTCTTACAGCCTTTCCATTCTCAACGTTTCTGTCTAAGCAAAGCAGGATTCCTAGGCTTAAAGTTGAAGCATAGTTTTGGTTACATGGCAGCAGCTGAAGCAGGACTTTCCTGGAGCAGCAGGTTCTGCAGCAATTCCCGAGTGTGCCAGGCAGAAGTAAATTATAGAACTTGTAAGGAAAAACCCAGCACGTACACTCACCCAAACTGGAACCTTTCCTGGAGTTTTTGTGCAACGCAAAGTTTGCAAGAGACTGGGATGGGCTGAAAACTTCCCAGAATTGTTCTGATCTTCAGTCTTTCCATAAGAAACTTCAGGAAGGCACACATGCCTGCATTTTTATCCCAAAGGTCCACACCCCTGAAGAAGGCATGTGAGCTACAAGGCACAGCTAGGTTGCGTGAAAGCCTCCTCCAACAACAAAGCAGAAGCTGCCTGAAGAGCTGCCCTCAGTGTCCCCTGGGCTTGGATTGCCCAACAGCTGAGAACAGGAAGCTGCTGAGATGTGGAGCTGGACAACCTACACACACAGTGTCAAAATGATCCAGAGTTGTTGGTTTTTGAGTGCTTACTCCTCTTCCAGGATATTGCTGTTTCTCATGGGCCAGTGTCTTGCTCCAAAGTGCCATTAAACAGGAGGCTGCCTATCTCCACACCCTCCATTCACAGCAACCTTCCTGTACATTTACTCTAGCTTGGCTTTCAGTATTGCCCAGTCAAGGTACAAACTGCACTGCACCTTGAAAGGATTTCTGTCCCACTTAATCCTTTCCACTCTAATCCCCAACACTTTATACATGCCTGTTGGTAGGAAAATTTTCCTAATCTTCACAATACTAGACTACTTTCCTGCCCAGCTGGTAAGAAACAACAGACAAAAAAAACACAACAAACAACTAGTAGTGACTGATCATGTTTTTAACTGGCGGTAATGCAAAGAATATTTTGAACCTAAGTAATCCTTGCAATTCAATCTCAGGAGTTTTCATGTACAAAACAGACAAAAAGATTATATACTCAAAGGTTAGTCTACAATTGGCACATTGTTCCTCTGCAACTGCACAATCTCCAGGTATCCAAGTGTCCCAGCTATGTGCATGCATATCCAATTAATCCATATTTTGAGCCTATCTATGCATATACTCACCTGCAAAAGATCCAAAAATAATCTGACAAATGCATGGGTCTGTATTCAAATCACACACTCAAATACGTGTAATACTTAAAATGCTTACTCTGTAGCTGTATGTCTAAGTTGGAAAAATGTTGTGTATGGATGCAAAGATGATATAAGAAATCCATTCCATTTTTTCAGCAGCCATAGCAATTGCACTGTATGATTAGAGAACTACAAATTATTTTAGTATGCTTGTCCCACTTTAGAAATTCCTACCTCTGGCATGTTTAGTGAAATTAGGGAATTCTGAAAAGGGTTGGTATTTATAGTGTTTTGCACATGATGATGGCAGGAAGAGAAAATATAGGTTGAACTGGGAAGGGAAAAATACCTGTTGACTATTCTGTCCTACCTGCAGGCAGAAAAAGCCAAAATTATTCTCTTTTTGATAGCTTTCCTATGTGGAAATTCTATTTTGATAGTTTTTCACAAGCTATGTCACTTCAATTTACTGAACCATTTTTCTTGTCAAAGCTTAATTTTAAAACGGCTGACCCATCCTAACAGGATAAATACAACTTTTTATTAAAAAATACTTGTTTTTACTAACATTTCTTTGAGAGAGACAAAGGGGTAATAGAACTGGAGAACACACTGAAAGATATCCAGCAACCTTCAGTTTACATCCATCTGATAATTTTAGTTAAACCTGATGGCACTTCTTAGCATCAGTAAATCTAACAGTTCCTGATAGTACCTGAAGAGCTACTTGGATGGTCAGGATGAGACATGACAGAGGCTCAGATGCAGAGACCGAGACTGTGTCTTTACTCCTCTCTGCAATTTATAAACCAAATAAAAGTGGTGTGGCAATGGCAATAACAGGAGCTCTTCATATAAGAAGGGAGGAGAATTCTGACCTTCTCTATCAGAATACTATTCATACTACTTAGTTCCAGCCATTTTCAAATGCATGTCTGTTCATCTTGCCCAGAACACTGGATAACCCCTTTGTAAAACAAAGATTTGAAGGAAGATTTAACATGCAAAGTTTCTATAAAAGTCAATGTACTTGCTATTGCCTAGATACAAGTATCTGAGTTATTCACAGACAAGTGATTTTCAAGGTGTGGCCAACAGATTCCTGTGAGCACTTCTTTAAAAGTAGCACCTAAATTTTCTTTTGTATGATGAACAGTTGCACACCACATAGTTGTTCCTGTCAGCCACTTGTAAATCATGTTTTTTAAAACACTTCCCCCCTCACCCCCCAAGTTGTTACCATGCAAGCAATCACTGCGCTCACTTTTAGAATGATACATAATAAAGAAAAGGTCTGTGCAAGGAAGCCCTTTACCCATTTAAGATCTCTCCCACAGAGATAACTATTAAATCTTACAGCCGGATTACTGCCTGAGGCAGAAAGTTGAGCAGGTACAGAAAGAATTAAGTTTGAACTGCAGAATTGCTAAGGAATACTTCCACATTATGAAATAAGACAAAACATGAAAAGCAAGAGTTAGATTTAATGATCAGTGAGAATTACGACTGAACTCAGCTCTTACACGTCTTTTCTTTCTGAGAATTAAGGGAAACATCAGGTTTAGGTAATCAATAGCATATTTAAGCAAAAATATATGCATCACACATGGATAAAAGCAATACTGAAATTGCAAAGATTTTAATTTCCTGTAAGAAATTTAAATGATGCACTAGTGAAAAAGTGTAAATGGGAATATTTTAGTAGTCAAAATAAATATTTAATAAAAACCACAGACCCAAGACAAAGTATCAAAACAACAGAACTTAGTATTTGAAAGTATATTACCTACATTGCCTTGTGTTAAACATGACTAAATTCAGTGGTTTAATTACTATCACACTGCCTTGAGCAAACATTGCTTATATTAGTGTTGTAAAAAGTCATGAGAATAGAAATACTGTTGCGATGACAGAAATAGCAAAACCAGATTGCTATAAACAAGGAAGAATTTACTACACCAAGGAGTCAATCCACAGCCATTGATACAAAGTCAACAAAATGGACTACTGCATAGCATACTGGTTACTGTACCAAGGTGCATTTATCAGCATTCAATGAACTGGGGAAGAAACCACCCTTTTTAATATATTTTTTTAAAACAATCAGATGATTGACAGTTGAAGAAACCCCACACATTTCGTTTAAAATAAAAAAGCAGATTCTAAAGATCTTAAGAGCACTGAAAGATTTCTTACCAGGTAAAAGAGTACAAATCATTAGCACTGTAAATAAAGAACACCTAAAAGTTAATATATCATTCCATATTTAGAATGTAACTGAAAATTTTAGTGTGTTGTTGCATCCTCCTATACTACATCCAGTGGCATTTTGATGACTTTGTTAAGTTCTGGAAACAAATAATGCAAAAAAAAAAATATTTTTCTTGTTCAGCAGAGGTCTAGAAAAATTTCAGCTGATGTGTAAATTGAAATGTAGATAATGAGAATACAGATTTGTTGGGGGAAAGAAGGAGTGCCTGGTTTATCCCAGTAATTCACCATTCAGTTCTTTCACTGAGTCTTTGAAAGTAACATTACTTAATATCCCTGGCTACCAATGACTTTTATGAGTGCAATTTTCTAACTATTAAGGATTCCGCATTGAAGATTTTTCTCAATCCTTTATCCTTCAATTCCCACCCATCCCTCCATCATATTTAAAAGCTGTGGTTTTCTCACATAGAGCATTGTAATGCCTTTTGCTGCTTGTTAAGGGATATGCAGTCAACATTATTTCTATTTTCAAAGCACTGAGAACACTTTCCAGTTGGCTCACAAATTAAACAATAATTAAAAATAGTATTCTCCCCTTATTCTTTTGAGACATGGTAAAGACTATTCTCCATTTAATATACGTTCAATTTCTTCTAGTCTTTTCAAAGCAGCAACTCTCTTTTTTTCAATGTCTTTGATTTCTTTTGTAGATTTTTTGGGAGTCTCTTTGTCCACACTGCTTTTCTCTGTTGATTTCTTATTTTTGGAGTGCTCTTTATTATCAACTGTTGATTGGGTGGTTGTCTTCTCCCTTTTTGCTTCTTTCAAATTATGAAATGAATTTTTTTTTGCTTCTGTAGCTGCAGTCCCATCTGATGGAAGTGATGACTGTTCCACAGCACCAAGTGCTGCAATTTTACTTCTAACTATGTTTAGATGACGCTGAATATACTCTTCATGAGGTGCCAGTGCTAGTGTTTCAACCAGACATTTTTCTGCCTTTATTAAATCTTTTTCTTCAAAATAAACCACACAAAGATTATGTTTTCCTTGTACATTGTTGGGATCCAGTTCCAAAATTTTTTCAAAACACATTTTTGCTCCAACAATATCCTTCTTTTGGTTCATAAGGATATCTCCTTTCAAAATCAGACCTTTGGTATGATCAGGGTAGTATCTTAGTAGCTCTTCCAAGACAGGCAAAGCCATCAATTCTTTTCCTGTCTGAGAATAAAGCAGGGCCAAATTGAACAGAGCACTTCGGAAGTTTGGCTGTAATTTGATAGCTTTCTTCATCCATGCCTCTGCTTCCGTGTCTTTTTTGTCATCCATTGCTAGCATACCCAAATTAAAGTATCCATTTGAATCCTGTGGTTCTTCTTTCACATAATGTAGCAGTCTTTGTTTAGCTTCAGGTCTAAGTCGAGCATCACCTGAGTGACAGAAAATGCATTTAATTTTCAAGATATTTCCTGAAATATTTATTCTGAAGGATTTTTAGACTGTAAAATGCTAATCTTTATACAAATTAAAATGCAACTGCAAAAGGGAAAGGTTTTAAAATGCTACTTTTTCTCATTGCTGTGTAACAGCAAAAGCAAATGTCATCTACCTTCTTTATATAATGAAACTACATGGAGTTGACTTCTAGCCAAAGTCAGCATCATTGCTCTATTAGCTGTTGAATGATATCTAGGTTTAGTGTAACAGATACAGGAGGTGTCTGTACAAGCTTCAGAGAAATTATTTTCACACACAGTTGAAACAGAGCAAACATCAGTTATGACAAACCAGTTCTTACAGAGGCAAACTTTGAGTGGAAGATCTCATTTTATATTTTATATTTTATATATTTTATATTTTATGAAAGAGTTTAGACAGAGAGCACATAAGGTGACTTCTAATGTTGCCAGGCTAAAATATCTTCTAACACCAAAACAATAAAACCTGTAACCCCTATATTTTAATTTGCATCAAAGTTTAAAAAAAATTTACTAAAGCAATTTTATCTGACAATGGCAGAATTAGCTAGATATGCTTCCGGTCTGTGCTATTTTACTGAATAGTACAATGAACATATTTTAGTAATGAATTCCAGACACAGACTTACTGAAGGATAGAGGAGCTGCTTTCATTTGCCCTCTTTCACCTCCTAAAATAATGCTGCACCTTCTAGTACGAATGAGTAATAAATAGCTAATATTTCTGCTTGTTTGAAGCTGCTTGCACTTCCACAGACAAGGAACAAGGCACATCTTGAACTACCTAACTTACACTGTGAGAAGAGATGGAAAATTGTCAAATGTCCTCAGCTTCAATCAACTTTGTTTTATCTGTCTTAGAGGCAGTTTACCATGTCAACAAAAGGAAAACAAATCTTAGCAGTTCACTTGCAAAATACTCTTTGCAGCAGCCTTAGTTCAGTAAGGGCTTACCCTTACTCACAGAACTATACATATGAAAAAACAGACTCATGAAAATTCAACTGAATTCATCCTAGTTGGCAGTATCACAGAAAAACCTATGAAAACATTCATATTTCTAGAGTTGTATTTAAGCTCAGAGATGTAAGGTAGATTTTTGAGTCAATAATTAAATCAATCACTATAAATGCGAACCAGGTGTTTAATGTATTTTACTAAACATTATCTTTAAAGATTATATAGGCATTATTTTGAAGATGTTTGAGTAACACTATTCTTTTTATGTGTAAGATATACTGTAAAACAGTACTTGTATTGAAGATGCTGATTAGCTAAGGTGTATGTACTTTGCACAAATTCCATATGCTATAAATTACAAAGCTATAATAGTTTCTTTTTTGATGATGCTATGTACTTCTCCGTTACAAAGACAAGAGTTAATAAAAAAAAGTATTATTAAATAGTATGGATTCTATAAATGCAAATATGCAATATGCACAGAAGGGACAATTAACGTACCAGATTCCTGCATTAGCAGCGCGGAATTGAATAACGCCAGTTTATGCATTGGGTTGAGTTCTAGTGCTCGGTTGAAATTCTTCAGGGCTTCTGTTGGATCTTTCAGTTCAATGTAAACAATTGCCAAGTTGTACCACAGGTCTGCATTGGTTCTGTCTAGCTCTAGAGCTCTAAGGTAAGCTTCCTTAGCTTTCAGAGGTTTGTTCATTTTTAAAAGTAATTCTCCCCTGTTGAAGAATAACACTTTTATTGTTACCCATATAAAAAATTGACAGGTGTTTTGAAAGTTTGCCTTCCTACAGACAGTGGATGTCAGACAACAGTGTTTTTTTAATTTTGCTAGTTGTAAGTACAAAACAATACAAGACACTCTTTTACGTTCTGTTCCTAAAGCTATCAACCTTCAAAAACATGTATACAACAAATGCATAATTAGGACAAGAACAAAAAAAGAAGTGATCAAGGTGCCTGATTTGGCTCTGTAATTACACTGCAAAGCTATAGTTCAGGCATCTTTGAACCTCCCTAAGTCCCAGTGGGAAGCACAACAAATAAAATAGTGGACAGAAGCCTCAACACCCACATGCATATTACTCTTAACTAAAATGCAACTAATGTCAACTAAATAGTTAAGACTTGCATTTTCTGGACCAACTTTATAAAAAAGTATAAAGAAGGCTTCATGATTCACACTGACCAAAAGCTTTTTAGTTCAAAACTAAACTACAAAGTTAGAAATTTGAGTTAGAGATTCATAAAGAAATCTAATAGAAGCTTCTTTCTACACAATGTTTGACTACAGAACCTACATAGAAATATGCCATTTGACACAGGAATTTAAAAGAACAGGACTTGTAATGAATAATTGATTACTGTCCCAAATCTCCGTCTTCTCACTCGGAAACAAAACAACTTCAGCTAATTGAACTGTACAAATTAAATACTGTTCATACTGCTGTAAATACAAAAATGTTTATCCAAGAATATGTATCGCTAAAATTGGAAAATATACCTGCTGATGTAAGCCTGCTTGAAATCAGGCCTCATACTAATTGCTTGTCGATATAACTGATCAGCTTCTTCAAGGCGAGATTCGTTTGCTCGAATTAAGTTTGCAAGATTAATATAAACATTTAGATGGTTAGGAGCAACTCTTGCTGCATACTTTTTTCCTGGAATAATCTGTAAAAGAGAATATATGTATCAAACACAGATGAGCAAAAATATTTAAGATGATCAGTATAGAACTCTTTTTCACTCTGACACATTTTTTTTTTAGGGTACTACTGGACATTAGTGTGTAGGCTCTTGATGACAAAGAGCAGTAATTATTTTCCAGAAAAATCATATTGAAAAATAAACAATACTTTTTTATTTTTTATTTCTATGAAAACATAGATATCTTGTACAATATTAAAGATACCAGTTAATTAAGTTCTGCTACTACTTAATTTGGCTCATGTAGATAGCCATTGGAAACCAAGCAGACCTTGCAAAACCTTCCTCAGTCAGACAAAAGTATTTCCTAAAGCCTAAACTGACATTGTCAGACATTTTCATTCCTTTATATAATCCTTCAGATTAAGAAAAGTGTAAATAAGATTTTACAGCCAATGACTTGCCAGAAAATGAATAGTGAGAAAAGATGAAAATGCTATGACATTGCAACAACTGTACTGTTTATACTTTATCCATTTAGAATCTTCATACTGTTTCACAAAATAAACTTTTAAATGCCATGTTTCTACTCAAAGGGTTGCTCATTTTTGTTGCCAGTCTCACTTTCACCATAGCTTTTATTACCTACACACATTCAAAATACTACTCTCTTTTTCTCTAAAGAGCTTGACCGAGTAAAATTTCCTAGGTATAAAAATAACAAATAGGAAATGTAACAAAACACATGTTTATAAAAGCATGTTCAGGCCAAGTTTTTTGTTGCTGCTGTGGCTACCTTCTCCAACCTCAAATGCTGTATTTTAGGCCTTCTCTGAAGGGCTCAGAAACTCAGTCACCATCAATGTATTAGCTGTAAGTGAAAATAAACCAACTGTGACTATAACCTGTAGGTTTTGGCTGCCGCTTTCTTTTATAACCTCATTTTCAGAACAAAAAAAAAATAATAAAACAACCCCCAAAACATAACACAGCAGTATGAAAAGTAAATTAAAATAGTTGTATCAGAGTTCCAAGTCAGCATTTTTTTAACAGCCATGAGTATATACAGCCTATTTTTTTCATAGATAGCTTTTAAAAGAACACTGATAAACTTTAAAGTATACAGCCACACAGAGCCAAAGAAAAAATACAAAAAATGTATCACAAATTATAGGTTGTGTCCTGTGGTGGTATATAAAATCAAGTTACTAATTACCTGTGGCATCAATGATTTAGCAATCATATATGACTCTTCAGCTTCTTTAGTTTTGTTTAGGTTCTTGTAAGTTCTTCCTACATTCATGTGGGCACCAATATCATCTTAATAAAGAAAAGACTGAAATTTAAAATATTTCCATGCACTGAGTATCATGAAATTAAACACCTCTGCATTCAGAGTAGTGTGAAGTACAGGTATTCTGACAGAATATCCCCATCACCAAAAGAAGAAAATAATTCTATCATTTTTCATCTTAATTATGAAGCTAATAGTTTAACCATGAACTAAAGAAGGATTATAAAATTATGTGGGAAAATAAATATATTTTATTTTACAAAAAATATTAAAGCAGAAAAAGTATAAAAAGTTTGAGGTTCTATCATAGTTCCCTGTATCTAATTTCTTGCTATAATAGAGGCATATCTTATTTATTAATCTAAAAGGAAAGACTGTCCAGTACTACCTAGAACTTCTTTTGCAACAATATGCAAAATGGATTAAATGTGCATTTTGATATTATCTAGTTTTTATTTTCTTACACACTTCCTTAGTTTTGGATAAAAAAAAATAATTTTTATACTACATAAGAAATCACAGTTTAAGTTCATTCATAAAGAATGTCATACAAGGAATAGTTTTGAAAGTACTTGCAGCCTTTTATAGATAAAAACCTTTTCCAGAGGACTTTTTAAATTTATTTCCAAAAACCCTGGATCAATTAACTTACTATTTGACATTGCTTGAATTTGCAATTGAAGAAAAACAGTCCATTGAGAAGCTGTTAAGTAAGCTAAGTATACTGAAATACTCGAAGTGCAGAGATGGCAACTAGTTAAATGTTTTACCTGGTTGCACTTGTGTGGCCTGTATGAAAAACTGCAGAGCTCTTTCAAAATTTTTTTCATTTTCTAATGCATGCCCCACATTGTTCCATAGTTTTGCATTGTTCTTATTTACCTAAAACCAGAAAAAGATACCAAAGCATAAGGCATTAAGTTGAAATTACTTAACAATTGAGTTTCTCTTAACAGTTATCTTAAGACATAAAAATGTACTGCAAATGGCAGATTTCATCAAGCTTCTATATAGAAAGAGTATCAAAATGCAACATATAGAATGATTACATTGATCTTGTTGTGCAACATAAATTTGTTTTAGTTATTTGCCCCTAGAAACACCAAACAACTTAGAATTCATTGTAACTGTTATCAGATATTTTGCAAACTGCCTTATCATGTCACATGAACGTCGAAGAAATAATTCTATGCATGAAACTTTTTGTAGATTTTTGTACTGAAACATATCCTACTTTCATCCAGACAAGAGAATAAATTCAACTGCTTTGACACAAGAAAAATTATCACCTATTTTCTGCACAGGAATTTCTGTGTGCATCACAGTGCTTTTAAAGCATTCTAAAATGCAACTAATTAGATGCCAATATTCTCAATATAGAAATTAATGCACAGAAACAAGCATAATTTCTGTCCATTTTTATCATGTTCCACTGCAGTTTCTTAAGAACAGCAATAAGAAATTCCCATTACCTTTTCCAAACAGACTACAGTACCTTTAAAGCAGACATAAACAAAGTGTATTCCGACTCCCAATCCCAGTTTCTGTGTAGTGTTTTTAAGGCATGAGTGAATAGCACCGCAGCCAAACAAACCCAAGAAATTTTTCTTAGCACACTATTAAATAAAACAAACAAAGACTTGTTGTAAGCACACCAATAATTCTAATTTTTATTAGAATAAGTATCTCATATGCTAAAAGGCAAACGAAGGACATTTGTGATTAGCACATTCTAGAATTTGAAAGGAAATAATGCTCAATTTCAAATTAATTTGACCCCAGGACAACCTGCTTTTGTTATGTCCATGCAACTTAAAAAGAACAAGCCCAATTCACATAACACAACAGAATTTGTATAAAATGTTTACAGAAATTCTACCTCTCTTAAAACTTATCTGTAATTTAGGACAATAAATATGATACCTAAAAGTGAGGTTCTCTAAAACACTATACAAAATGATAAAAAAATGAAGAAAGCAACTAAAAAAATCACCTCATACTTTTGTTTCACATCAGACAATTCCACACATTCTTTACTGCACACATGGCCAATCTTTCCCACACTGCGGAACACACCGCAATGGAGAGGTCTGTGGAGACTACCCAATCTTCCATAACCCCAGTGCTACTGTAATGTCTAAGCAGGAGAAAGATTTAGTGTCTTTCTACCAATTTTATTTTTAAAACTGCAAACTGGGGCAAATATAACTCTCTGTGACAAGTTTGTCAGGAATAATTTTCATTTTGTGCAGTTTGTTTTTCCGGAGTTTAAACATGACAGAAAACATACACTTTAACATGCTGATAATTTGGTTTCTGGATTCTAATTCAATTACAAAAAAGATGTCAAACATTCAATAGCCTTCCCACAATTACGAATATCATTTGTTTTTTAAAAAAAAAAAAATCTCATTCTTGAGTGGACATACAGGTGTTCACCCTTAACAGCTATTTCTTACACTTGACTTATGGAACAGTTGTTCACTCTGCTACCTAAATCTCAGGAGTTTACTAAAAACTGTAAGGTTTTTTTCCCCCCTCCACCTCTTAAAATAAACAAAATGCATATTTTGACTACCATATTTGGTTTTAAAAATATTAAAAGTTAAACCGTAAAATTAAGTGAGTAATTCTAAAACACTACCAAAGTGATCAATGAGAACAGGCATATACAGCAATCTGTATGCCCATCAGGCTTGTACAGAAGCTTTTTTCTTTCCACATATTTCTAAAACAAGGAGTCTTTTCTTTCTCATTCTTGAGAACTGACTTCCAGTATTTTTGTAGTAAATTACACTAGCTACCTAATTTTTCTCCCCAGCCACCCTCTCCTGGTTCCTTGCTTTCTTTCATATCAGTTCTATTTTTTTGTCTCATAGTGGGATTTGTGAGAAATATACCCTCCCACAATATATTGCTGATTTGTCATTATCCAGGTGCTGTCAGTTTCAGCAGCTGTCGTGTAAATTTTACTACAAGGCCTAATCTCTAACAATAGCAGACAACATAGACTGCAAATTTCTGCCTTTCCATTTGTCTGAATTGCCATTAGCATGCCATTGGGCTAAGAAGGTTAAAGCATTCACATCAGTGGGAAGTATGTCCAGATCAATGCAGAAGATATCAGAAAACACAAAAGCAAGTGCAAAACATGCTTTTAGAGCACAATTTTTAAGGAGAAGTTGTTAACCAAGGAATTCTTTTTTTTTGAACAAATACTGAATGGCTCTGATATCCATTCCTAGCATGGCATTTCTGAAAATTTAATCTTTTACTGATTAAATTTTCCGACACTTTAATTTGTTGGCACACATGCATTGTATAAACTTCATTCAGTAATCACCTTTGAATAAAGTTAAAGCAGTTTTGATTTATATTCATCTCCTATTTTCATAGGAGTTAATCATATTTATGCCTACGTAAGCTTTCCCATTAGGGCTTTTATCAGTATGAATTTATTTACCTTTTATTTGATAATTTCTTCCATCCATGTGCAACTAAAATGCAGAATCCCATGCTAGGAACATATAACACTCGTTCTGCAACTACGAATCCAACAGGAAAAAACAGGTTTGATGCAGGAATGAATGGCAGAACTATAAAGCAGAGTGCCTAGAAAGGAAATACAAATAACATTAGTAATCACGAAATTGGCAGTGAGAAACTGTACCAAAGATATAAGTAACAAATCCAAAAATAATTCCATAAAACCAGACATACATAGTAGATATTTGGTCTTTCTTTTAAATATTCAGATCTGTTTTACATTGAGATCACTCCGAATATGGCAAATAGTAACCTGCAAATGATTCTATTCCTTACTTGAGGGCTTGAAAGTCTATTTCCTTTTCTATACTACAAAAAGAGGACAAATCAATAGAATCAAAAGATTAATTAAATTCAAAAAACATTGTTTTATTCCAGATACAGAAACAAGACAGCATAAGAACTTTGGACAATATCTAACAATTAAATATTTTTATCAGCTTGAGGCATAAAGCAGCTATTTTTACAGGAAAATAGAGTCTATCTCATGTTTCTGTAAGAAATGTGAATTACAAAATCAGAATTAGTCACTGAATAAACATCAATTTTTGGACAGAGCGTTAAGAGCACCCTGAAGTATTTGAAAATTTGAAATTACAATGAACTTAAGAACTACACAATTGTAGTTCTTAGATTGGGAACTGACTTCTTATCAAAAAATTGTATTTATTAAGAGACAAAGAAATCCATCTGCTGCAAAGAAAGTGGACATGAACAGTTGCTTTAAGTCCTGGGTGACTGTTAAGTAGCAGCTTTCCAATCTCTGGTTCCAGAAAAGATGTGAATAATTATTTCAATATATCTGGCCTCCAAGTTACAAAAAAAAACCCCACAAAAACAAACCTACAGAAATGGAAAGTTTCTCTGAAGAAAGAGGAATTTTCTAGAAACTTTCAGTACAGCTGGCCGATTTAAGCATGACATTAACTGCCTCTTCCATGCTACAACATTTAAATAATCCAGTCTGGAAATCAACCTGGAATTACATGCATAAAAATGCAACACTGATTTAAAACTTCAAGTAAGATTTTATCTTGTGTTTCGAGGATACTTTAAGAATATGCACGTGGATCATGAACATAGCTCAGCTGCTGATCCACAGCACTTCATTAAGCTCTATGAAAACAAAAGCACAACTGAGCCTCACAATGTACAGAATACATTGATTACTTTGGGATATTAATGGCTTACTGGAATGCAGCAATAGGCTTTGGCCTATCATATTATTTTGCAGTACATAACAATTAATATTTAATATAAAATATTGCATTCCCATTTCCTATGAAATTAGCTTCCAGGCACCTCAATGCTGAAGTAAATCAGCATCATACTGAAAGTTATATATACAACGTAAGTATAGATTAAAGGAAAGCAACTGGCATTAAACCAGGACTATATTGTGGCATTGAGGCTTGCATGCTGGAGTGAATGATCTCAGAAAATCCTTCCTAGAAAAGGCACTTGGAATAATAAAAACACATGTGAAAATACCACCCTCAATCAAAAACTAGCCAACTTACACCAACATATGCTGACAAACCCATCAACCCTTTCCTCTTGTGAGCTTCACTGGATAGGGAACAAACAGAAATACAGGGAAATAAACAGCCTTAAAATTCAGGAGCTGTCCTATAAAAAAGCGAACCACTCCCCACACACATTTTTCCTGCTCACAGTGAAGTGGAGAAAAAATTATGCCTCAGCTTATATAAGGAGGAAAATGCAACTACTCCTTCGTGTATTTGAAGTGCTGTAAAACTTATTTTCTAAGCATGTCACCTTGCATATTTATGATATCAATAAGTTATCTAAATTTCTTCTCTTCATACACAGTTCTCAAATTCAGGACAAGAGATTTCATCAGCAATACCAGATATAATTTTCACTGGTTTTCTCGTGAAATATATTATCTCATTCCAGTGACAAGACAAGAAAAAACATATGAGTCAGAACTATAATGCTAGGCCTTTTAGAAGTGAATCAAAATTTGTCAGCTGGTTAGCAAAGAACTACTTAAATCTTAGGTTATGAATAAATATTTCCACCCATCTGAAACTTTTGTTGGCTGATTAACATACAAAAAAAATACATTATTTCTGAAGCAGACTAAGATAAATGGATGCAGGTTTTTTGTGCACATACCTGCACCACTGAACTAATAAAAAGTATGGTATCAGGTTATCATTAAGCTTGAAAAAATCTGCAATGGAATCAATAATTGATAACTGTTTTTTTCTCAAAAATACTAGCCCCTTTGATCCTTCCCATTTCTTCCAAAATACTATTTTCGGTTAATACCTCTCAGTATTAAGATCACATATAATAGTGAATAGACAGACAGGAACTGATCTTACAGCTTGACAAAATTAGTTTTTCATTATAATATGAAAACAGCTTACAGAAGAAAAGCAAAACCATAACAAAAGTGGAAACCTTATTCCTAAATGCAAAAATATGTCCTTTCTTTTACACCTATGAGAAAGAAAATCAAACCTCTTGCTAAATACCCATCATGACTACTGACATTTAAATAAAGTAGGCAGCTTGCAGAATGAAAATGCATTCTGGTCCTTGAAACACATGTAAATTCTATGGAAAGCCCCCATGTGCCAGTTGAGCTAAGAATCTAAGAAGGGCTGCAATACAGTTTACAAATACATATCAAGGAGCATATTTATTCTCATTTCTGACAACCACATACTTAATTGCAATTTAGCAGTTTGTTGCTGGACAATTTTCCTCTTATGTGTTCATTCTAGCCCAAATGGAGATGAGCATAGTATGTGTGGGCCACAGCAGATTACGCATGTGACCGTACAAACTGAGCCACTTAATCTTAGCAAAATGACAAAAACAGTGCATCATTCATACCATCAGTACTGTCTTGGAGGAATCCCCAGGGTATCGGAGACTAAACACCATCAAAGATCCCAGACAGCAAAAGAAGGTAAGAGTGGCAACATTTCTGACATCTAACAAAGACTCCACGAGAGGAATAGTTCCCATTGTCCAGTCACAACATAATTCTGAGGGATTGAGAAGAAGCCAAGCATTTACAGGCAGGAGGTAGTTGAAAGTCAGCTGTCTTGCTGGGGATGGACTAACAGCAGCTGGGTTATCAAACCTAAAGCAAAAAAAAAAAGGAGAAAAAGGAGGTTTTCATGAAGAAAGATATGGTCTTGAGTCACTTTGTGGCAAACTTGAGAGTCATAGCTAGAACTACTAATTAAAGACATGTAAAATACCCTAATCTTGTCAGGTGTGAAACCATGCATGATGATTCACTGAAGAGAGGGAAAGAGCCTCCTCCATGTTTATGAAACTGTTTTGGGATATAAACAAAATAAGTTTGGAGAAACAGAATGATATACACCTCAGGTTGAGTCCAGTGGTCCTTGCTCATGTTTTTCATAGTTTGTCTCATTTTTTCAGGGACAGTATTAGATTATTTTCTTTCTACATTGCTCAAACTTAAGATAAATTTGTTTTTCAGCTCTAACATCATTCATATATACTTATCTCTAAGTAGTCTGTCTGAAAACAACCATATTTTCTGCATAGTACATACCTAAAATGCAAAATATATATTCAGTATGTAGAATTAAAAATGAGGAGGTTTGGAGAATTCAGCCAAGGTTCAACTACAGAGACAATAAAAATACTTAAGCAGTAAGACATTTAATTTCTGAATTACTAAGAGGAACTATCAACTATAAACTTTTTTAAATGGCTGCCTGCTCAGATACCTCACTAGTTTTGACATTTTGGTCAACATTTGCTGAAATATATAATTTAGCAATTTCACAAAAAATTCAATATTGTACAGACATTGAATAATAATATTAAAACAGGCGAGTAACACTTAAATTCATACATTTTTGGCCGTATCATTCCAAATTCATGAAGTCACATTTATAACCAACTGTAAATAAGAAACACTTTACTATTACCTTGTAAACACTGGAAGCTGAGACTGGATAACCTGGACTCTGACAACTACAAGCAGGAGTGTACTGAACATTAGGACTATGAGCTTCAACAGTGTTTGAAGCATAGAGAAAGGAATACTGCCCTTCCCTCGAAGAATCTGTACAGCTGTGTCCAGTAATGCTGGCAAGGTGTACTGCAAATCAAAAAATTGTTTATAATCAGACAAGGTACTCACCACTCGCATTAGAAAAATATGAGCTATCTAGTATTTTTTTCCTTGTTTTTTTCTAAATGTCAGCTCCCAATACTTACTTAATTCAGCTTCTTAGTGTCTTCATGACAAGACCCCAAAATAAGCCTTCCCTTCTAATAAAATATTCAAGTATTCTTGCTAACACTATCACAGCTGAACCTGTACACCTGCAGCTATTTTGTGCTGACAGATCAAAAAATTGTACCATCTTCAGAGGCTTGAAGAACTGAATCAAAACCATGAAATAAACTCTCAAGAAGAAAAATCATTATTGTCAGAATTATCAGCCCCTCTGAAAACTTGCCCTATAAACAAATTGCTTACGAATGATAGAAATTCTGTTCACTTCCTGATTAGCCCTAGCTTTCTATTTTATGCCCCTACAGCAGTAAGTCTTCACTCCTTGCCTCATGAACATCATAATATTGCACAGTTCCCCTTTCTACGAGCTTATTTCTTCTCTATGTACCTCTTTCCCTTTATCTTCATGACTTCTGCTGCTGCTGATTTATCACTTCACGTATACCGGTTGGCTAAACTACAGAAACTGAAAGGTTTTTGAGGACTGATAAAACTCTTAGTTCATGTGACACCTGTGCTTGCAGAAAAAGCCTCAGTTTGGGTTTTATCTTTCCTACTCAACTGATTTACATCTTACAATCTTGCTAAACTTTAGTGAAATTAAAGATCAGATCGAAAGTTACTATAAGAAAGGAAGAATAGGGTGAAAACCAGTCACATACTCGTGATTTCCTTAAAAATCCAGCTAGAAAATTGTATTTTAATTCACTAGACCTGCACAGGCAATAGTTATAAAGACATCTACGTGATTTTGGTATTTTGGCCTTGATTATGTCTCCCCAGGATAGACAATCTTTTGGCTTATATAGGTGCATTTTTTTGCAAAATTTTCCTGAAAGTAATTAAGGAATAATAACTATAAAATTTTCTTAAAATATGCAATGCTACTTTTAAAATAGCATTTATTTTGATTATTAAAAATTTAGAATTATTTAATTACAGGAAAACCTTGCTTCTTTAAGGAAAAGTTACTATTAATTTAAAGGCTTAGCAATGCTTAAAATTAAATATATCAGATAATGGTATTCTTAGAACAACAAATTTCTTAAGAATATTACTCATATAGGACTACTCTAAGACATCTAGTTTCTCAATAGAAAACAATGAAATGAATTTGTATAAAAGATGTTCTATATTTTTACTACAAGGATTAAAAATAAATAATCCCCCACCTTTATGCACCTCAAGCTTTAATCAAGACTGTTACATGCTAGGACTTGCAAATCTGTCAGCAAAAACCGTAGACTTCCATTAAGACCTGACAAGTCTTTACTGAATATATTTGGTAACATCCCTACATGGCATGTAAAGGACAACTTGAAAGCCATTGGATTCCCTCACTGTGAACCATCAAACATGAACTGACTCAAAAAAATTCTGAAAAATATAACAGAATTATTGGGTTAACCTTAATGGAGAAAGATCAGTGTTTCAAAGTACTTAATGTCTCATAACTGAAATCCACTTTATTTTTCAACAGCTTACCCCTTGAGCAATAAAGACTTCATACACACAACATATCCCCACCACTGTTATTCCTTGTTCTTTACACAGTGTTGCAACAGCTACTAGAAATACAGTCACTGCAATTGGAGTCCACACTGCAAAAAAAGAAGACGCTATTGAAAATGTTCCATCTTACAAAAACCACAAACATTTAATAAAGGAAATTAATCTAGAAAGTGAAGGCTTTGGCTCCTCATGTTTGAATATGCCATGTTCTGTAAACTTGTTTAGTATGTAATTTCTTATGAAAGATGACCAGTTTTACTCTATGGAAAATAATACATACGCATCTTTTTTAAAACTGCCTCCCTTAAATTGAAAGAAATAAATGAAGGGTAAAAGACTAATTTATAATAAGTAAAACAAATATATCAGTAGTTCCTAAATCACCAGAGCACTTTTTCAAATTGAATACTTTATAGGGAGTCATGATTTCTCACTATGTCAATCTGAGTCTGGCAAAGAGGGAAGCCTCCTTCATGTGCACTGAAGCTTTGCAGCTTGTGACTGACCATCTGAGGCACCTCAGCACACTTCCACTTAAAAAAGTCAGTGTAAGAATTCCCTAGGGCAGGTGTTATAAAATTAATTAAAGAAATGCCTAAGTCTTTGGAAAAAAAATTGAATTTATAATGGAAAGTAGTATTACATGGGTATCTTGGGTCTGAAAGGGTTTTGGTACACACTTGGTGAATAACCACTACACCACAATTATGGTTTTAAGAGTGTTTTTATCAGTGATAAAGAAACTAAATTATATCTCTATTTGTCAATCATTTACCTATGGTATTATCCGGCCCTTTAGACTTTGTGTATGACAAAAAAGCAGCTAGGAAAAAAATAGATGATAAAAGCTCTGCTCTGCCCACAACTCCAGTTACCTGAAAAATAAAAGAAAAACCTTAATTATTATTTAATATTTATTTAATATTATTATTATTTGATGTTTTAAGATAGTGTTTGTTGAGTTTTTACTAGTCATCTAAGTATGCTATTTATATGGTACTACATATTTACTATTTTATAAATCTAGCAGATCTTTAAGGAAGTATTCCATAGAGCACAAGAGTTACCAATCCCCAGGAGCAAGAAACAGGGTAAGGAAAGCAAGAGGTCAGTGTTGCTGAGTAGAGAACTGCCAGTCAAACAGAAGTGAAAGAAGTAAATGCCCAGGCAGCCGAAACAAGGACAGGTAACCTGGGAAGAATAACCTGAGACGAAGCTCAGTTGTGCAGAAATGGGGTGAGGAAGGCCAAGGCTGAACGTGGCAAGAGACATAAAGAGTAAAGACATAAAGGTTTCCACAGGTAGCTTAACCACAAAAGGAATGTCAGAGGTATATCTCCCCATGTCAACAGTGCTGAAAAATTGGTTACAATGGACAAGGAGAAGGCTGAGGTACTCAACAACATTTCTGCCTCAGTGTTCAATGGCAATCTCTTTTCCCTTGATGACAGAGAGAAGTGGATTTTATGAAATTCAGATAAGCGTTAAAATGCATACAGCAGAGACTTGTTTCAGAGTCCCCCCAGAAATACAGATTCATTCCCATTTCAAAAACTTTTTTCAAAAAACGGTAAGGAGAAACCAACAACCAGATATGGAAGACAGGTCATTATGCTCACGGTTATCGCACTAGCCAGTGTGTTGACTATAGTACCTTCTAGAACTACCATTTCTCCTCACTTGTCCTCTCCTGTAGTGCCTCTGATTGCTTCCAAATTTTTACAAAATAGCTGAAAAATAGCATGCTGTCCTGAAGTAGATAATCATATTTAGCTAAGGAAACCACATAGCTCATGATTTAACTATGACAATGCTGAAAACTGACTTTTTACCATCCGGACTTAGCTAGAAAATTTTATTGCTAGTACATTCTTGGTCAAGCATGATTGATCCAGCAAGCATAAAATGCGAAAGTAACTCAGTATCCAAGGTCACAGTGTAAAGAAAAGCATTCTAATCTGAATCTAAAATCATACTCTAGTACTTCTCTTGGAACTACTGTATGGTTGCCAAAGGATTCACTGAATTACGCACAAAGTATGTTTCACAATTGGTGAGACACCACAGTTTGGATTAATATTTTGAAGAACATCTAAGTATTTGTTTCCAAAATATCTTAAGATGTTTCAAAGATTCCTGGTCTGGATTCCAAAACTGTCTAGCATTAAGACATTAAAGAGAACTTTATCCGTAGATCAGTTGAAAGAGAACATTAACAAAGCATGTTGGTGTGCCTCCACAGTTGACTGCCAACAAAAGAGAGGTTCTATTTCTGGATACAAACGTGACTTATGAGAGAAAATTACAGCACTCACAAGGCTAGTTGACATCCTGTAGATATAAAGGTAGTTTACATACTCAACTGATTTACACAATCTTGCTAAACTTTAGTGAAATTGAAGATTAGATTGAAAGTTACTACAAGAAAGGAAGAATAGGGTGAAAACCAGTCACATATTGGTAATTTCCTTAAAAATCCAGCCAGAAAATTTATTTTAATTCACTAGACCTGCACAGGCAATAGTTACAAAGACATCTACGTGATTTTGGTATTTTGGCCTTGATTATATGTCCTCAGGATAGACAATCTTTTGGCTTATATAGGTGCATTTTTTTGCAAAATTTTCCTGCAAATAATTAAGGAATTCTGGCCAGAACAGTAGCAAAATACCTAGGAAGACTGAACTGGAATTTTAAAGAAAGGACAAATGAAACTATGATGCTGTTATTCAACCCATTTCCTAAAAACTTCTTCCTCAGAAAAACAGATATTACCATTGCAAGAGCCTAGCTTCTTTCTGAACTCACGCAGAAAATTATCTTCTACTTATCTGGCTCTGCTAACTTCTCCAGGAAAAATCTGTTTATTGTAAGATAGGGAAAGGGTTGAAATATTTATGTATTGTATCTGCTGTTGCAAACTTTTAAGCAGGTGACTAATAAGTAGGAGATTAATTTGAAGGAAATTAAGACCAAATACCTTGCAATTATAAAAGATAGAAAAATCCCCAAGTCCTAACATACATCTCATTAGCTCCTCTTTTCTGTGTAAGGAAGCTTCCACTCGCTCTCCTTTTTACACACTGCAAAAGGTGAGGGTAGGAAGAAAACAAGCCCTTATCTGACTCTTCACTGAGTACCTAAGTACAACAGCAGGGGGATTCCGGCAGAATTGAGTCTCGCAGAGTTTCCAGGCAGCACCACGCTGCAGCGATCCTTGTGTTGCAGTGCCCTCACGTGGCCGACACCAGGCCCTGCACACCCTTCGCCAAAGCGCTTCACACCTCCGCAGCCTCGCCTTACACAACTGGCTTCTGGTACACGACGGGCCCTAGGATTGTTACGGTATTTTTACTGACTCGGATGCACAGTACCAAAAGCGTCTGTGCTACTTATTACTTCGGGCAGAATCTGAAAGTTCTGGCATAATAGAGAATCACTGATATTTGGAATAAAAGTGATAAAATTACACTGGCTGATCTAACCTGTGAGCCACTAATGTAAGTCACTGGCAACTTGCTAACGCTGCTGCAAAGATCCTACCGTGTTTACTACAAACGGGCAAAGACAAATTTGGCAGTTTAAAGCATGTTTTTTCAAAGAACCAGAAAACCAAATGAAATAAAGGAATTTATTTTATTTAATCCGTATTTGATCCAAGTTTTTATGGGGGTTTGTGCTTTGGAGTAAGCAGAAATTTTTAGGTGCTTAACTTCTGCATTTTAAACATTCCATTAACTTCTAGCAAGGACATATTAGCAGATTAAATAACAGCCAACTTTATCAACTCAATTCCTGTAAAATTTGCTCAAAATACATGGATGCAAGCTTCTTAATTATTGCTTAAAGGGATCTGTACTATTAGCGAATAAGAGAGAGATGCAAATTCTTTACCCAACAAATCAGGACCAAGAAATATACAACATAAACTAAGAGCAAACCCCTCTCATTTTATTAAAATCAAAAGACTATGCTTCCCCCTTCCCCACCCAAAAAAACCCCATCCACACAATAAAGTGGTATCACCTACAAAGAAGAAAAAGAGTAAAATTTTTAGTTTTCTGAAAATAAGCTAATAATATTATAAAACAAGAGATGGCTTTGAAACACCTGTATACTGAAATCCAGGAAAGCAAACTGGAGGGGAGCAGAGATAACAGCAGATAATGCCACAAATCTGCTTTATCAGATCATCTGGCAGAAATAAATCTAATGAATGGTGATCACAAGACTTCATTTCCTCCACAACACTGCAAGCCTGGTTGGCCATTAAAAAAGCATATAACCAGAAAATTTGCAAAAATAAAGCCTTTTTTTTTTTTAAATTGCAGTAAAGAACTCCTTCAGAATCAAAGAAAAGGGGAGAGAAATTTATTTCTTCCTTATATAGGAATAGTTAAAATAGTAGAAGGCTCAAACAGAATTGGGCCTAAGCTGGCTATAGCACAGCAACAGCAATCCTAGAGAAAGTCCCACTGAGACAGACACATTGACATAAGAGAAAGCAGACAGAACAGACATGGTGATTAGCCAGAAGGGATTCTGGAAATGAATCAAGAGGCATTCATAGTATTTGCAAAGTAGGATACTGGATGAATCATCACAGAACACAAATGTCTACGTAAACTGAAGTCATAAAAGCCAATGTGCATAGCAGAGGCCTAAATTATTTAGTAATTAAATTCATGTTTTTTTAATTATTTTCCAGTAGCTGCATGTAATATAAAACAACTCTGAGCATGAAGATTTGTCACTTCCATCACTCACTGCAAAGGGAAGACTAAGCATAAGTCAAATCATATTTTCTGGAGTTACATATATATATAAGCAGATATAAACATGAAATTTAATTAACACAGCTCAAACAAATTAAGCACATCACAGCTGTACCTACCGCTTCAGTATGTATTGGGTGCACTGCAAAGAGCAATGATGCTACTATGCTGCTCCTGTTGTCCAGGAAGAGCTTACAGACCTTGAGGAAGACTATGCAAACCACCACATGGAAGACCAGATTTAGAAAGTGGTAGGAGACTGCATTTAACTCGCTGAACAAGTAGTTTAAGCGAAATGTTAGAACTGTGAGGGGACGATAAGATTTATGACTCCTCTCCTGAAAGAAAATAAATAAATAAATTAGTCACCACTAACTTACAAAGTAACATTCACTCCAAAATACCTTTCTAAACACCTCTCCAGATATGAATCCCCTTCTACTATCAGGCATCTACTTTAAAATAAAGATATGAGAATCACTAGCCCAAAAAAAAAAAAAACCAACAAAAAACCCATCTTTTCCACTAGACCTGGTTAAGGATTTTTTTTTCCAGTAAAAACATGTTAAAAAGTACTATTTGAAACTTTACTGGTGGAATTTAGGAACCTACTTAACCCTCAATGAATACAGAACTAAATGGCATCTGGAAGCTTTGGTTACAGGGTTATATGAAAATTATGTATCAGAGCCTATTTGTAGAACTAGCATATAGTGTGCCACAAGGAACTAACCCCATAGGCTATGAATATAAGAAAAGATTATAAAGTGGAATGCCTTGATAAGCAGAGAACTTATGAATGGGAAAGAATTTTTATTTATTTGCTCAGCAATAACACCATGAGTGACTTTTAAAACTGTACCAAAATCCTTTAGCCATTGTCATTTAACAGTTTACCAAGAGCTTCAATGCCAATGCAGTTTTTCAGATTATACACAGCCACTCTATATGGGTTACAAATTAGAAACTCTGAATTCATATATACATATATGTGTATATATGTATATATGTATATATGTATATATACATATATATCTTTACACACCTAAATAAATTTAAAGTATTCAATATCCTAATTCCAAGCTTTGTTGCTTAAGCGTTATCTTTCCTTTAAGACTGCATTTAGAAATAAATACCCTTGTATGTCAACATCTAACTTTTGCAGGAGAAAAAATGGTCAGTTGTTCAATTTTGATATTTTGATATTGCGATTACATAGGAAATAACATCTTGCAGCTATGTGCTGCCAGTACAACTTTATTACCTTATTTTTTTATGGAACAAAGGCAAAGACTATAAGCTACATGTGTTCCTGATATTATTGTACAAAACACTAACACCACCAAATTTCATCAAATCCAAGCTATTCTGTTAAAAGCACATTAGGAAAAATAAGTGTAAAAACACTGTGCAAGGTTTTTTTTCAATTTCCTAAATGTTTCAAAGTGTTTCACAAACCATTTACCTCAGACATTGGAGTGCCCCAGAAGTCATTCTGAAACAGATTTTTTAATGGAGTAGAAGGATGTAAATCTTTATTGTCCAAAATTGCTGAAACATCATCAAAAACAAACCCACAAAAGAGACTGTTCCAGTAGCAGGCTGCCACCACACCAACTATTAGTGCTGCTTCCTTCAGGCTTACGTCAGCCATCTTCTCTAGGAGGTTTCATGGACAAAAGCTGAAACATATGTAGACAAACTTGAGTAGTTTTACTTACTAAACTTGATAAAGAAAGTCAAATTAAGGTATCAAATACTTTAGAAGCTAATGACACTCCATACATAAAAGTCAGTAAAAGAGAAAAGTTTCCTCAAGTCATACATGTAACATAGTTTAGTATTTAAAGTAAATATTCTTATTAAAATATCTCACCCTTAAAATGCCTTACACAAGGTGGATACACTGCTTCTTTTCATGTTTTACTTGGGTGAAAGAAAAAAAAGCATTGATAATAAATTGTGAAGTAGTTTTCAGCAGACAACCCTGCAGTTCAAGGGAGTGCTGCAAAGTGATAAACTATGAAAAATAAGTTTTCTAGAATCCTGAGTAATTTAACATACACAAAATTCTAAGTTAGCCAAGGCAGATAGTGTGTCATTTACTTTTCGGGTTTTGGTTTAAAGGTCTTTTTCAAAATACTTCAAAAGCAATTAAAATTTAACCAAACTTCAAACATTCTGATGAACAAACAAGAAACTTGTAGAACTTCATAAACGCAGGGGTTCAAGGACAGATATAGGACATGAATAACAATAAAAAGCTAAACTTACCATTGAAGGTCACACTAGGCTCATTTGCATTCTTTGTAGAAGTTCACAAAAAGGTCATTTTTTTTTCCTCAACTCTGCCAATTGTGCTGATATCACTGACTGTTCATGAGACTACTGCCTAAAAAACAGCATGCAAAAAACCCAAAACAAACTATTTTTCATTATTTTCCTTCATCTTGCATAAACTTCCTAAGCCCTAGAAATTATTAAACAGCAGTTTTATGATTATTTACAAAATATTTTATGGGTGAACTGATCAAAAGGTGAAACTACTGTGCATTGGGTTGTTCGAAAATACTGTTCTGCCTTGGAAGAGTAAGAAGGAAACTACAGGTCAAAGGTATTTCTTTTGACCACTGGTTGACACTGCATAGACCACTGCAAAACCATTGGGACCAAAAATAGTGAAAAGCCACAGACAATCAAACATTGGCTTCATTTTGAGAAAACAGACCTGACTGAACAAAAGTATTTTCCCCCAACCTGTAGAGGGAGAGCATCTATTATAGGACACAGAGCAGCTAATATTAGCCAGAAAATGCATATCCACAGAAGCCTTATGCTTATCACAGTTCACACATCAAAGCTGATGAACTATTTGAAAGCTACAGTCTGCTTTATTGTCCTAAACCCCGATGATTTTTTTTTTTCTTTGGTCTGCTGGGTTTTTTTTAAAATTGTGCTCAGATTTATCATAAAACATGCTGAGCTGGAAGGAACTCACAAGGATCACTGAGTCCACCTTCTGGCCCTGCACAAGACGACTCCAAGAATCACACCATGTGCCTGAGGGTGCTGTACAAATGCTTCTTCAACTCTAAAAACAGGCCACAGAGATCTAGATAGGTGATCTTGTTTGTGGTTTGCAGTGTAGACCTGAGAGCATGACAGTCACTCATCACCACAGCTAGTGGCAAAGGAGCAGTTAGTAGAGGAAGGAATACAATATGCAGGTTCAGCTAAACTAAAAACTAGGACTTTGATTTCAAAGAAATCAAACCAAACCATTTGGTGTTCTTCACATAATGGCAGTTAAGGTTTAGTAGTACTTGAAGCACTGGCTATTGATGTTACTTCAACCAAGAAAGCTTTTTTTAAAGCTGCCACCACCTTTGTGATTAACAAAAGTAAGTAAAAAAACCCCTCCACAATGTTGAAGGATATTGCTACATCTTTTTCATAGAATCATAGAGGGTTTGGGTTGGAAGGGACCTTAAAGATCATCTAGTTCCAATCCCCCTGCCATGGGCTCCATCTGAGTACTTTAAAACACTAAGCTAAGTTTAAAACTGAATGCATTTATGGTCTTCTTGGCAGCCAGAGAAATCTTATTAAAAAAAGAAAACCAAGCATGCTACAGCAATACATGAAATGACAGCCCACTTTTGAACTTGAACTCACACTTTTTTAGTTCCCCCTTCAAAGAAGGTGGATATGAAACACATGCTTCTACCCTGCCAGAATTTGAAATTCCCTTTTTGCAACAGCTTCTGAACAGTTCTTCAAGTTCACTAATTCTACTGAAAAGCAGTGACATCTGGAAAGGACCAACAAATATGTCAGGATTTTCCAACATACAAGCCTTTATTATTTTAAATGCTGTGACATAGTAATATTACCACACAAAACCAACTCTAACATTTATTTAAATGCAACCTTCAAGAAAAGGCATTGTTAGGTCAGTAGGGTTCTGGTGATTTCTAATTCTTTAACAAAACTAATTTAGAAACAGCTACTGTTACCCAACTAGCAAAAACCCAAGATTATTCCTAAGTATTGCATCTTATCGAAATGAAAAGCTTAACCAGCCTTCATTATTAGCTCTTTCAATTTTTAGTAGGTTTTCACTTTTCCACACGTGAAAAAGTATGTCAAAACATCTATTTTATTTATCCCTTAATCCTAGGTCATTCTGATGCTTTCACAAGCCTTTCATTTTGCTCTGAATTTTTAATACTCTTTCCACTCAGAACTCCACACTCTACATCACTATTGACTATGCTGCTCCCTGACAGAGCTCCACTTACCTACATGCCAGTTGTATGGAAAATATTGTCTTCATTTGAATGAAAGGGAACTCTCAAGCATCAATAAATTCCAATATTAGATAACTCCAAAGTTCATGTTTTAGTGGCTAGCTCATCATCAGAAAAACTTTTCAGAGAACTCCAGAAAATATTCACATGGGAATTTAACATGGAATTTTTTTTTTTTTTGCAATTCACCCTCTTCTTTATACGTACTTGTCAATCACGGATACAATTACAACTACATGCAAATACATGGCTGTACTTTGGTCTTTTAAGACAAGCATTTGAGTCAGACACTCCAGGTAATCCTGGACAGTTTTACTAAATTTACTGTAAGCAATGAATATATGCAACAAAATGCCCTGTTCTGGTTTTAGCAACAAGTCACACAACATACTGCTTGAACTGTACCAAACTTGGTAACCTCTAAAGCATCACACCCCTCTCAAATTCTAGTTGTGTGCTAAAGCACTAGGTCTTGAAAACAAGCATAATGGAAATACAGTCAGGTCCCCTGTGCTTATTCAAGCACTTATGCTTCCAGACTAAGCACAAAGAGAAAAATGGGAAATGTAAGGCCACGTACAACCTGTAGAGTGCACAAAACTGCAGCACAGGTACTTTACTACTTCCAACTTGCATTCTAAGGTTTTATTTTCCTGAAATATACTGTAAAGATACACAGAGTTAGGAAAATTACATTTTTTCCACCTGGTCTGATTACGGGGTACTTTTAATGCTCTTGCTGACTCAAAGCATAAATATGGAAAAAAAACCCAGTTGCAGTCCTTTATGTTAGCTTAACAACGCAGATTTTGAGGAAGTCTTGCCATCAGAACTACTACTTCCTATCTGCTACTGTAGCTGGGTCCACCCTCACACTGAAAGCCCCAAACCTGCAATGATAATCAACATGTTGAAAACGCAAAACTAAAACAGAAGTTTATAAAAGATCATCTGTAGTTGGTAAGCCAGGCAAGAGTATGCCTGCCATTAAACTCAATGGAAAACAGCAACTGCTTCTTGGCAACCAAAACTACTTTCACACCAACTAATCTGTTATCAGTTTGATGTTGGAAAGTAAGAAGTCATATAAGGAGTATATAAGACTGAGAACCTTGCAAATCACAGATGTGCAAGAGGCTGCTGAAGCCTTGGTATGACTGGGCTGCTTATGTGAGTGAATATATTATCCTTCTTACCCAACTGACATGTCCACCAACCCAAGTATGGTCTTGCAAGTGTCACTACTTCACTTCCAGTGCTGAATGTATTTGATAAACACCTGCAAAATGCTGCCTAACAATTTCTTTGTTAAAACAGACTTGCTTTGAGGGAGAACTACACCACTGCCTAGTCCTAAACATGCAAAGAGAATGACCATCCCTCAAGTTATTTTTTCATCTCACCTACCTGCTACTTTCACAGCTTCTAATACTGACCCTGAAATACCTTAACCAACCCTTGGGCTGTATGACTGCCAGCTTGTGGTCTAGTGCACAGCCACAGAGCTACCATCTGACTGGATGAAATCAGGACAGATATGTACTTCACATATTTTATTACAAAGACTTCTGTTGGATGCTTTAATTTACAACAGTATCTGACCATGTTGTGAAGAATATACAGCTGAAAACAATAAGCAGCAGGTAAGCCTTGAGAGTCAGAAACTGCACAGTAGTCATGAGAGTCAACTGAAAAAAAAAAAGAATACCCAGGCTGTGCAAAACAGCCTATCATTGGACTAAATTTCTTAGGCTGTTTGGCACAGAAATATGCACTTTGCACTGCACCATTTTCATGTTTGTACAGAGACATTAAGTGGAAAGGGCAGAAGAGAACCAGAATTCTCAAGCCCATTTGGCTCATAAGGCACAGTTTTCCTCTTCCAGCTTCTTGAGATCCCTCTAATAGTTCACCCAGTCTTCAAGAATAACAGACAAGAGTGAAATGTAAGAAAGTCCCACAAAAGTGAAAAAATGCATTGACAAAAAACGAAGAGCCAAAGCACTTTTAAAAGTTTAGAAAACAAAATATTTCTCAACCATTGCTACTAAATGCATGACACTACAGACAGTTTAGCACACTACATGCTTCAAGATGCAGTAGTCTGCATAAGAAAACCTGTCAAAAAATGCATAGTAATGTTCTAAGAGTATTCTCATCTGGGAAATTTGGGACTGCACAAGCTGTTTTCTGTCCATTAAAATTTAGAAAAAATTGTCAAGTGTGTATCTTGGCAAGAATACAGTTGCAATCCTGAAAACATGCAGAAGCTATTTAGCACTCCATAATTAGCTATCTGCCACCTTAGATTAAAAGACCCTTGCAGGAACAAATATGTTTTTGTCCATTAGACGCATGTGACTATCAAACTTTATAAACTTAAACATACATTTAAATATTTTTCTTCTATGAGTACTGGTACTTTCATGGATCGAAAGGCATTAATAACAACATGTTATGCCAATTTACTGAGACATAATCAGGCAATACTGGATATTTATTTACTCTAGAGACAAACTTTATTAATCACTAAAGGTTCTAAACTGTTTAGAACATTATGTACAGTTCACACAGAAAACCTTCAAATTAACAAAGGTGGAAGAAAATTAAGAGCTGTTAAAACCACTCCAAGGCTTATTTTTATTTTTAAACAGGTGACCAATTAGTTAATGTAAGAGCTGGTAGCTGAACTGATGCATATCAGCAGAGATATATACAAACCAGTAGCACAGCCACTTAAAAATAGCATTTTAATTCAGCTTCTGAGGCTCTGCTAATGTCCTAATTTGTATTGCCTACGTGCTAACCTTTGTTTATTTTTATTTTGAGTTAAACTGAACATTCTTTCTGCTGATTTACAAGTGTTTACGGACAGAGAGATCCTCATTTTGTTTCTGTTTTGCCTTTCTAACAAAACCTTAAACTTTATCTACTCTTAAAAATACCACTCCAAGGTTTAATTCCAATATGAAACAACTTAGATGCACAGCTGAGATTTAAATGACTGGGCTTGAATCTGATCTAGAAGGCAAGAGGTATTTAGGAAGATGAGAGGACAAATAATACAAAATATGCTTGGATTCCCCTTTCATCTTGCTGAGATTCTAAAACAGGATAAATATAACAAGAGAAGTTTAATTGTGAAAACCTTCTTCTGCAAGGTTTTCACTACCAGATCAAGAGGCATGGGACTACTACGAAATACTCTTCACTACACAGGAAGTTAATGGCCTCCAGCCTTCTCTTCAGGCGGTTCTGAAGGATTAACTAGAAGAACACAGGCAGTTCTGATACAAAGTTAAAACACACGTTGCAGGCCAGATGAAAGATCTCCCAACCAAAAAGAACTTGCTGGCAACCAAGCAGTTCAACTAACACTTGGGACATTCTACGTCACTCTGGTACAAACAAGGACCAAAATGTAATGCAGTTTAAAATGGATGAGATGAAGACACTGTTTTAGCTGGTGGTTTAGCTTCAATTTGTTAAATGCAACTGGTACAAGCCAGTTGAAATACAAACCACACAGGTCTAGCTTGCACTTTGTAACTTAAAAAGTCAGTAACAGAATCTCGCATTTAAATGTCAAACCTTTAGGGCTTTTTGCTACATTGAAACAGTAACAAAGCAATCTTGTTCTATTTAGAGTAACTACATAAAATATCTTTGGTGGCTTCACTGATGGAAAAACAGTGTCTCTAAAATAACACTTAATACCACTCAGTGTTCCAGAAACACAACAGCAGAAACTGCATGCTTACTCCAAAGAATAAATGAACAAAAGCTACATGTGAGGTATAAGCTGAAAATACAGCCCTCAGACTCTGCTACTCCATCTGTACTTAGCATGCTGGGTCTGTATACGATTTCTTGTATACTTTAAATAACATTCCATTAGGCTTTCCACAGTGCAGTTTTTCTATTAGGTCTTTGCAAGGGCACACTGTTATCAAAGCTGTGATTTAACATGGATGCCTAACTCTTCTATCAGAGTAGGTCAAACCATCCACTATGGAGCTGAAATAATTTCTTGGCTCCAGAACGGCAAGTATCTATTCCCACAAAAAGATGATTCACTTACACAAATTTCATCATGTGAGGTGATGAAAAACACAAGAAAAACCAATTTACTCGGTCCAAGCCATACTGTATTTTAAATGTTTCCTCATTGTGTGTGTGGTTAATACTTCATTTTACTTTTTTTTCATTTTTGGAGTTTCCATGTCCACCTTAAATCTAAATACCTTTTACTTCTGCACCAATGGTCTTTACTAGCTGTACTACACAATTACAAACCAGATATGGTTTCACTACCAGTAAATGTAATAAAGTGTTCTCTGCTGATTCTGCAACAGAACACTCAAAAATGCTGATGCATATTAAATAGCTATACTCGCATTAACAGCTTGCTAAGATGATGAAGATGATTTAAAAAGAAAGCTCCTATACAGAAGCATTCTAGCATCAATTGATTATTTTCTCTACCACAGAAGGATTCATTTCCTGAAGGCTTAGTTTGTGGCTAAGGTGCCATTATTTTCTGCGACAGCTCCTACACCTACAAAAGTTCCTGCTACTAAGAAATAATTTTCTTACACTTAACCATAATTAATTTTATTTTTAGTAACATTACCCATTCATTAAATATAACCCAGTCTCCTTCCCTTTCCTAACTACACCAAATATCTTTTGCTTTTTGCACCCAATATCGAACTATAATTAACTAACCCCTAGCTGAGATAAAGAAGTCTTTGAAATTGTGTTGTGACTGGAACAAGTTGCATAACTATAAGGAGCACAGGGCATCTTGCATTTTGTCAGTCTTCATTAAATATCAACACTGATCAAGTGACAGCAAAAAAATCGAAAACAATTATTAATCAAAAAAAGGACAGACGTAGAAAGATAGCGTTATAATCACCTTTCTCTTACCATTAAAAACAAAACAAAACAAATCCATTTCAGCTCTCCACAGCTGTTGAATAAATAAATACAAGGAGATAAACACACCTGGAAGGGTTACTAGTTTTCTTTTTTTTATTTGAATAGATATCTTCACACCCATTTAACTAAAACACAGGATCCCAAACTTTCTCGGCCATCAAATCACTGCCAAAACTCAGACTTGCTGGCCAGTAGTACCCAATGGATTCGACTACTACTCGAAATCACTAGGTGTGATTTTCCCCGTGCCTTCTGGCCCCCACTATTCCCTACCGACCCCCAAAGCACACTCGTATCCGGGCAGTCCCGCAGCTCTCCCGCCGGCCGGGCAGGAACCAGCACGCTGCCTGCAGCCCTAGGGCGAGGCAGGTACGGTAAGGGAAGGCCGGGCGGCGGAGGCGGCCGAACCAGGGCGCGGTCCCGTACACCGCTCAAGCGGCGTAGTCAGAGGCCGAGGCCGCACCGCAGCCCGGCAGGCGCGGAGAGCTCACCGATGCGGCACGGCAGGCACAGACAGCGGACCGAAACTACCGTGGGCAGCAGCTACACCGGACCCACTCCTCCCTCCTTCCCTCACCCCCGGCAAGGCCCGTCGCGGGGTCGCGGCCGCAGCGCGCCGTGCCCGCCCTACCTGAGGCTGGGACAAACACCGGGGCCACAGCCCCGCCACCGGAGCCGCCACCCACCGCGCGCTCCGCCGCCGCCGCCGCACACGGCGCAAGCGCACCGCCCCGCTCACCGCCCTGTAGAGGGTGTCGGGAAGGAGGTGGGCGGTGCGGCCGGCTCAGAGGCATGCCGGGAGCTGTAGTCCTGAGGAGTCCGCTCGGTGGCGGGGGTGGGGCTCGGGGCCGTTACCCCGGCGCAAGCGGCGCGCCCGGGCGGTATCGCGCCCTACCTTCCTGGCTGCCCCTCGGGACTGGAAGAGCCCTCTTGGAACCGTGGGGCTTGTCTGTGGGTGCCGCGGGAGCGCTGACTTTCCCTGCGTCCATGAGTCTCCGGGTCCGCGGGAGTGTCTGATGGCGTCGCCTGGCAGCGGCCACCGTCATCCTCCGGGAGCGGTGAGGCCACGGGGCGGGAGGTGCTCGGACAAGGAGATCAAAAGCTGCCCCCGGCTGGAGCGGCCCGCGCTCCCCCGGGAGCGGCCGGGCTGGCGGCGGCGGCGGGGCCGCTCCGCTCCTGCGGGCCGGCCGCGGGTCCCGGGCAGGCGCCCCCGGGCGCGGGCTGAGGCTGGGCAAGGAGGTCCCGCTGTGTCCGCTCTCGGCTGCTGCCTCTGCTGCGCCTCGTTGGGAAGGCGGCTGCAAAATAAGGCAATTTTTTAATTCCAGAAGAGCTGGAATGAAACGGTGACAAAATTGTCTCAGCAGTATCGTGGAGGGATCCTGTGCTGTCACCACTGTATCCTGTGGCTGGGATATGCCAAACAGGAGAGAATGGGAACCCTGCAGAGATCCTCTCTTGGTTGGGTCTTGGTCTTATAATTAAGATCTTGTGCTTCGCAGAGCTACTCTGGGTAAATGCAATTTGAAAAACAAAACTATCTCAATCTGAATTACCGCATATAAACAAATGGAGTTAGCAGAGCACATCTACCGTATGACTGTGGTGCTTCCTGATGCTAAGTCTCCCTCGAGTGCACGATTCTGTGCTGCCCATTTTACACACCTTGGTGGGGAAAGAACTGCTCTTCCTCGTGGTGCTTGATCTCGCTGTGATGGGAAGGTATCACCATGTGAGCTTGGCTGCCCTGCGTGGCTTCCTGTAGTCAGACCAGGGCATTGGTAATACTTGAATATACCCTCCAGACTTCCTTTTCTACCTAAATCTGCTGGACTTTTCAACATCTGGCTGTTTTAAGTATGTTTGATTCCCTGAGTAAGTCCAGAAAATCTTGTGGAAAGTAATACCAAATACCCATCTATTGCGCACATTTTGTAGACCCATGAGCTCAGCATCTCACTACATGGATCATCTGTTTACTAAAACTACAGGTTTTAGTTGGGGACAATGGATGAAAAAAATGATGAAAAACTCTTCAATTAAATAAATTCTCTCACAGGATGTGTATACTGTGGGACATACACTGTGCACAGGTTGTGCCCCCTTCCCCCTCTACCTTACTATAGCTAGTCTCCCGGTAAGTTTGATTCAGTTGTTTATGTACAGATACCTCTCCTTTTGGATAAAATTTTAGGACTGATATTTTCTTAGGACATTATTTTGTAAGTTAAGGGAAAAAGGTATACCAGAGATGGAAGGTAGGAAAGGATTGACAGTAATAAGTTTGTGTATTTGCTTTCAGAACAGTTTTGAATGTTGAGCATTTAAAAGTCCTAAGTTCTATATCTCATTGTTTAAGAAAAAATGAAAATGTTTAAGGACTCTGATCCTTAGACAAATGTGTTGCTGAAATCAAGTAGTATTCAATTAACTGAATAAGTCAAAGTGCCAGTATTCTCCTTATATTATCCTTTGCCATTACAACAAAACAGAAAAGCAATAATGTATATAAGGTATCATCCTTGTGAAGTCATGGGTTGAATATAATGCATGTTTTCTGTTTAGCAAACATTGAAGAAATATAGTAAATATAGGGGATCTTTCAAGTTGTTCACATATTCAGAAATGATGAAGGTCATTTTTATCCTCCCTTAAGCATACAACTGTATTTCTGAGTCAGATAGCTCTTCTTTCAGAATGCTTATGCATATTAGTTTTGGAAAGTAATACCAGTTTCAGCCTTTTATTAAGGAAGGAGTTTTCAGTTGTTGAGTTTTTAAACTGCTGAATGAGGAACAGGATGTGTGATGGATCAGATCTCAAAATACTGTGATCAGCATAAAGCATTGCTGAAGTTATTAATTTAGCTTGATTTTTTTTTCTATAAAATACATACCCTTGCTGTGTCATTAGTTTTTTGAATAATACTTCATTACTATTTTAGTTAGCTTTATTTATTTATTAATTTTTCCTAACCATTTGTGCTATGTTCATAATTTAGGGCAATAAGTAGATTAAAAACATTCTGTTCAAAACTTGGCAGAATTTACCTTTTGAAATATTGATTGGAAAGTCTAGAGACAGCTCCAAAGAATAGAATAATCAAAGATTTCAAATCCCTTCTGCCTTTTTCAGGTACTGCATTGACTTATAGGAGTGTGAGAAATCACTGTGGCCCACAGCAACCAGTAGGTAAGCAGCAGAAGAAAATTTTCCACCACTTTCTGATGGGATTTTTCTCAGTTTCTAAGTTGATTAATGTCCTTTGTCAATTCAAATATTCTGATCAAAAAGAAACGATGTTTAATACAATGAATGTCAAGAAGTCAGTGCTCACAGTATCAAACTAAAGAAAGTGTTTGTTGTGTTTTAAATGTTAAATGATTTTTGTGTTTGTTCATTGTTCGTTTGTTCATTGGCTTATTTATGTCTTCCCCATTAAGAGATGGAGAAGAAGAAGAGGATATTGAAGTTAAAATACAGATTTCATGTGTGTCCTGATCTTCACTGATAGTTTTAAGAACTCATTGAGTATGCATGATGTAATTTTAACATAAAGAAAAAATGGTTTTATTATAGCCTCCTAGTCTGCAATAGATCAAAATGTGAACAGAATGTTAATCAGTGTAACAGTTATTAGAATCATCTGGTTGTTCAGTGGCCAGCCTCCATTAAATCATTGACTTAAAATTGGTTTGCACTGCTAATACCTGATAGCTGTTATTTTAATCTTCGTTCCAGGAAAAAAAAAGTCATACCTGCAATATGGCACCCATTTTAGATTGGAAGAAGCTCATGAAAGTTGATCCAGATACTCTGCCTCGTCAAGAGGAACTAGCTGACAGATTGCTGGATATCATGTTCAAGGTGCTTGAGAAAAAGAGAGCATGGGGAGTTTTATTATATCTTCTTCCCTAAACTCTCTCTGGTCCTTCACATACATGAAAGATGTATTTTGTGGATTTCATTGATATTAGTGTAAAACAACTTTTGTCTCTTTCGTTAGGTTGATGGGAAAGACTTAAAAAATGAAACTCCAGAAAAAATGATACACCTTTTTAAAATTACTCAATCACTACTGAAGGTTTGTATTAAGGCTTACTTTCTTCAGTTCTGCAGATGCATTTGTTTTTTGGTTTTTTTGGCTGAAATGGAAGCATAATTATTCTTTTTTCCCCCATTCCTGAAAATACTGCTTACTCCTAAGGTAATTTATATGCTAAATGTGTGCTTGCACCAGAGTACCTTCTTGTGTAGCTGTTGGAATTTAGTAGTGGAAAGTGAATTGGAATAACATAGTTATATAGATGGAAAATGCAAATACATTTCCCCAAATAAATGTTTTAAACATGATGTCTATGGAACAATCTTTTAATTTATAGTAGTAGTAAATATTTCTTCTTTGCTATGCTTCTTTTCTCAGATGAAAACTCAAGAGGTAGAACTGGCACTAGAAGAAGTTGAAAAAGCGGGGGAAGAGCAAGCCAAATGTGGTAAGCAAGCTTTTTTATGTTGTTCCTAAATGATTTGTTAAATGTGTTTTTTAGGTTTTTGTTCTTGCTGCTTTGTGGCTTTTTTAAAGTTTAGAGAACTGGACAAAATGCCAACTGCTCTGAAGTCAACTGCTTTGATGAAACCAAATATTTAAAGTCTTAGGTTAACCATTGTTGTTTTACATGTCTTTTACCTTATTGGGTAATTCACTACGTCTATTCTATTTAACAGAAAATAATTTTAAAACCAAGCTGATGAAACTTCAAAATGAATTAGAGGTATGTTTTAAAATTTTGTTAGTGTGTAAAGTGCTCTGGTGGGGTCTTCTAATTATTTTATTTTAGACTAGTATTTAGTCTTTTAAAGTGATGAAATAGCCCTACATTTTAGCAAATGCTTTTTATTGTTTTTTGAATATGCACCAGTCTTGGATGAATAATTACTTGCTTTTTTTATATACTTGAAAAATCCCATTTATTTTAGTCTTAGTATCTGCTTTGTTTTTTTTTTTTTTTTAGTTTTTTCTACTTTGAATATCTACTATATTTATAATGTTATTTTTATGTTCATAAGATGGCACAAAAATCTGCTGGTGGTCGTGATACTCGTTTTTTGCGTGATGAGATCCGCCAACTGGAAAAACAATTGGAGCAAAAAGAGAGACAGTTAACAGAAACAGAAAGAGAGTTGGAAAAGGAGAAGAAAGTGAATGAACAGGTAAGAGGGGCTTGAGCTTGACATCTCTAGAAGCTGTTCTGTCAAATATTTTGAAAAGTTGATGTTCTGAAAAAAAAATCTGAATCTGAAATTAAAAAAATTAAAAATTAAAAAAAAAAAAGAAACCACTGATGAAATAGGATTGCTCTGCAGTTGTTTTCTTTTTTGGTTTCTGGAGTTCTTTGTGGTGTCAGTGATGCATATAAATGTTTTCTGTCTTGTAGCTTGCTCTTCGAATTGAAGATGCTGAAAATGAAAACATCAGATTCAGGAGAGAGGTTAGCAAAAATTATTGCTGATTTATTATATTTTCAACTTTTTTTATAAATGCATTACTATATTTCTGTATTTACAATATTTGGTATGATGTTTAATTTTGGATTATTTCCTATTTACTAGTGCAAAGTCAATATGTAGTACATCTGCTCTGATAAAATGTAGTTAATTGAGGTTATGAAGTCTTTATATTTCAATTTGAATAGTCCTACTATGCATTAGCTTGGCCTGGGTTTTTGGTTTTGAATTTTTACTATTTTTCTTAAATATTGCCAAGTAGATTTGTTTAATTATTGTTCTGGGGTAAAACCTTGATAATCATTTGTTAAAATACCCTTCTATATATATGTGTATGTATGTATATACATGCAGAGGTATAATGAAAGTTATTTTATTTTGTCTCTATATTGATTAATATTTAGTCTTCCAAAAGCAAAGCTAATTTCTAATATTTTTCATGCTTTGTTCTCTTGGTCTTGTTTCCTCCTTTTTAATATGAAGAAAAAGCACATAAAGAAAAAGGTGAGGCTTCTAAGACTTTTAAAAGCAGACTGTAGGAATTTGGATGGGTTTTACATGTCTTAGCTCTTTGTGTTAGCTCGCTAGAAGTGCAACAACTTTGTCTTCAACTCTAAGAAGTGGATTTAAGTTTGGGTTGCTTTTTGTGCAGAATGAACAATTGCGTCAGGATGTGGTTGACTATCAGAGGCAAATAGATTCTCAAAAGGAAGCAATTCAATCACGAAGAGGAGAGGTTTCTGATTACACATCACAGCTGTCCAAAAGAAGCTCTGAGCTTGTCCAGTATTTGGATGAAATTCAGGTAAAAATCTATGCATTCTATTGAGTAGCTATGGGAGCTTTACTGACCGTAGTGTCTTTTATGACACTATGTCAATTTACAGATAAAGTCATGTGGAGTAAGAGAATTCATAGTATGGTAGGGTTCTGTCATACATACAGTCTGTGTCTATGAGTTTGGCAGGGGTAATGAAGTTGCTGAGAGGGAGAGAGATACGTCATATTTGCTGTTTGGATTTATTGAAATTGATAACCTAGAGGGGAAATACTCTATTCTGTGCTAATTTTGTGTAAGACTTTCAGGACTTTCTTATTCAGTTATTAAGATGGGCACTTTCTAAAATCACTGTTTTCTTTATTTTTGCAGAATTTAACTGAAGCTAATGAGAAGTTAGAGATTCAAAACCAAGAAATGAGGAAAAACCTTGAGGAATCAGTGCAAGAAATGGAGAAGATGACTGACGAATATAGCAAAATGAAACTGATTGTGCAACAGTCTGATATTATTATGGATGAGTTAAGAAAAGAGAAAGATCGGTACAAATTTCAAGTAAGAAATGACTCATAATTTAGTATAAATATTTTTTAGGTTTCTAATCATATTTTAGCTTAAGTTAAAGCTTTCTATCTATGCAGTTAAAACCACACACTCCTCTAAAGTAATGGTTTTAAAAAATAGTGTGATCTTTGAATGTGGTACAGATTTTAAAATTTGACTGTCGATCACAAAAAGTTTTTGTATAGAATGATAGTCATGCACAGTTCTCAGAAGTCATTCCCTTGCTGTTGTAATACTAATCTGTTAAATATTATGTACTTGATATAGTGTGTTTGTACATAGGCCCAAACCTTTTTAGTAATGTGATGTTCATTCAAATGGCATGTCTAGGTTCAGGATCTTTCAGACCAGCTGAAAGCAAAGAATGAGGAAGATGATCCACTCATGGCAGCTGTAAATGCAAAAGTTGAAGAATGGAAGGTATTTTTTAGTGCCTTTAAAATCCTTTCTAGGAATTATTCAAGTGTTCTGATGGTATTTTATCTTCTTTTCAGAAAATCTTAGCTTCAAAAGATGATGAACTCCTAGAGTATCAGCAAATGTTACTTACCATGGAAGAGAAAATGAAAATGGTCCAACTTGATGTAGACAGAAACAGTATACTGTCCCTTCAGCAGGTACAGTTCTTGTGAGACATTGCACACATTGAAATCACCATGAATTAAATATCCTATTGACCAAATATAAATTTATTCTTTCGTAGCTTGCAAATATGAAATACTTAATTTTGAGAATTATAAGGCAGGTCGATTCATTACATTGCAAAGTTAGTTTAATAGACAATGTACAAAGGAAACTTCTCTGTATGTATGACCTGAACTCTTGGTAGCTGCTCTGTTATTTCCATATCTTTTCTAACTATTATGTAGTGTTTCTAAAATATAGTTTAGCTTCTGTCCACTAAGTTTGTTAAGGAACAGTCTTACCTAGTACTTAATTTTCTGTGTTCTTTTGTCTCACCTGGTTAACTCTGTGGTTCATTGTATGATAGAGCTAGCTGAATTTGCATATCTCTCATATTCATGCAAAATAACATAGTTCTGCATGGTTTTGAATGTCTCCACTTTCTTAAAAAACATAACCTCCTCCTTGTCTCCCCAAAATAACGTGATCCATTAGGAATCCTGAAATAGTCTGTATGGAGAGCATACTCTCTGATTCTAGGATGATTTCCTGCCTTGCTTCAAGTTTTTTAAGTAAATATGTAATGACATTTATGTCACATTTTGGTCATATATAGTTATATGATCAGATATAGTTATACAGTCTTCCAAACCTAGTAGTACAGATAGCTTCTCAAGAGAAAAACACCCTAAAGTACAAATCAGCCTTAGCTATCAGAAGAGGAAAGCAGCTGAAAGTATCTTTGATAAGCAGTTTTTTGGTTTCAGCTGATTAGATGGCTGTAGAGGTTGCTTTTTTGGGGAGTTGTGGGAGTGAGGGGACATTATTAGCGTGACATTAGCACTGAAATGTTTTGTGGAAATAAGCATACATTTTAAGCAATAAATCAAGTTACTGCTGAGGTTTTTACTCAAAATGAACTGAGCTTGCTATCCTTCAATGTATGTTTATATTCTAAAGGGTTATATCTAGGTTTTTACTGGTTTGCTAAGCTCTGTACTTTCAGGTTTCAAATGTGGTTATATTTGTAAGAAAGCCTGAAAGTTGTTTTTCAAAACATTGAGATTTTTACATTATTATTATTATTTTACATTTTATTATTATTAATGCCTGTATCTTTTTTTAAGTCTCTTTTTTATCTTTTACCACTTTTTTATTCATCACAGAAAAAAATTACGCAAAGCTTTCTATGTTGTTTCCAAAGTTCATGTACAAGTACAGAAATAGGATAGTATACATAGAAGTCACTTTCAGTCTGTGTGTGCCTATGGAAGTATATGTATCCAAAACAAGATACAAATTTCTAGAAGTTAGATGGCTTGGTGAAAGACTGTCTGCAATTCACGTGTCATGTATGATGGACTGTTAGTCCTTGCAATCTTGAGCTTCTGTCTCGCATTTCCCAATGGTAATTGTTCATGAGGAAGCTGCAAGAAACCTGTATCATCTGATACTTTTCAACTAATACTGGCAAACTCTGAGAGTATTGTTTCCACTTAAAATCATTATACTAAAATGCTGCATATTTTTCTGTGCTTTATTTTTATTTTCTTTTTTATTTTTCCTGCTTTGCATTTATATACCGAACTTCTAGATAATATCTGAACTCTTTTTTGTAAGTATAGTATGTTTAATGTTCTATAAAATGTTTTGTATTAGCTACATGTAATTTCTTCACTTCCCATGTAGTATTCTGTATTGGTAGTTTGCCTGTCAGTAAAGAAGGATCTTTAATGGAGTTTCTTTTGTATGTATAGGGTGTGCAAGAGCGAGATGCTCAGATAAGATTGCTCACTGAGCAAGTTGAACAGTATACCAAAGAAATGGAGAAAAATGCTTTCATTATTGAGAAATTAAAAGATGATCTCCAAAAAGATGAAGGTAACGTGACTATTTTGTGTTAATGTCAAAATCAGGAAAATCAGAAACCACAAATTTAGTGTGCATTCTTTCTTTTTTTAGAAATACGGGGAAAAAAAAATTGCAGTATTTGAGTAATTTTAGTCTCTAATATTTTTTCTTAATTTTCTTTTATTAAGCATTCATGAAGAGTTCAAATTTATCCAATTACCTCAGTGGGTTTTATGGGTAATAAAACTACACCTGATCTGTAAAAGTTAGAGCATAACACATAAGATCTCAGCTCCATCAAGAATTGAAAAGGAGGAACTGCATGCAGTTCTAAATAAATTCTGATATCCCTTCTGTGCACTCAGTTATGATAAATATTTTTCGAAGGAAATGTTGGGGGGAAGAAAACCCAACCTCTTATATGTAGTGTCTTGTAATTTCCTAATTAAAAAGAGCAGGAAATTAAAATCTCCTTTATAATGTTTTCTGAAGTGTTTCTGTCTTGATTAATGGCAGATAGCAAGAATTCCTAGTTGAATTGGAAACATCAAGGTTTTTCTTTCCAGGTCACTCATCTCTTGCTCAGCAGAACCAAATTGGGGACATGCAAGAAAAGTTAAAAATGCTAGAAGAGAGAACTACAGAGGCTGAGAAATCAGCAGAATTGGCAGAAGCACATGCTAGAGAAAAAGACAAAGAGCTTGTTGAAACTTTGAAAAGAATGAGAGACTATGAGCTGGTAAGCAGTTTGTCAGAGTGGAGAGGGTATTAATCATATTTTTAGGAGAGTATTTTGTCCTCCCGTATTTAACTGTTCTAATTAAAAATTAAATAAATTATTTTGATGGCCTTCCCCTTCCTGCTTCCCTTCCCTGTTGAACAGTAATTGAATGCTCAATATATGATTCTTCAAAGGATCATGTAGTTTGAGGACTCACTTTTGAAATATCCAGGCCACTCTGTAGTCAAGGACAGATTTATAGCATCTGCTTTTTATTCAGTAACTTTTTTCACGAAGCATAATGCAGAAGAGTGACAGAGTTTGAAAACATTTTTTCATGTCTGTGTAATGATAAAAGAAAGATTCATGATCTATTTTAGTAAGTCTTCTATAGGTTGTTTTGTTCTTACTTCCTGTGTGGCATTTTTACAGGGAATATATGGTTTGGAAGAAGCTGTTGCTGAAATCAAAGATTTAAGAAAGCAAGTCAAAATACGAGAACATGAGATTGAGTCATTAATTAAGGAAGTCAATAAACTTGAACTTAAAATAAATGACTTCCTTGATGAAAATGAAGAGCTCAGAGAGCGCTTAGGTATGCTGTATCCAGTACATGTTCAATTATTTGTTGTGTAAAAATTGAAATAGGATACTATAGTTGAAATTTTTTACTATATCAAGTCATTGAAAATACTTTATATTATAAAGTATTCTGCTAGTATTTCCAAGTATTTTTTATTAATATGGACAAAATGCATGAATGAACTTGTCTTACAGGTTCCTTTGACTGAAAAAAGTAGGAGAATAGGTTCTCTACTCTTTTTTTGGTTTTGATTCCTCTTTGATTACACACTGTCTAATAAGCTTCATAATGGGCTGTTTGGAAACCACAGCATCCTGAAGTTGTAATGCTAGATGAAACACACAGAGAAAACTTCAGATAGGCTTATTTTTAAATAGAAGAATTTAAACATATATAAAGTTAATTTTAAGTGCCACTTTATTGCATTTTGGGTTTTGAGTAATTAAGGTAAAAGTAAGCTTTCTTTTGCTCTTAATATATGGAGTATAAGATGTGTGTTTATGTTACATAGATAGTTATATAGAGATAGTTGAATCATATTCAACTATCAACAAAGTTTTTTTTTTTACTCTACTTCTCTAGATATGTTCTTACACACATTAACTGTATTAACTAACATTAATGTTCCTCCTTAAAGAATAACTGTGATATACTTCCTTTTAGGTCTTGAGCCAAAGACAATGATTGATTTAAATGAATTCAGAAACAGCAAAGCACTGAAGCAGCAGCAATATAGAGCAGAAAACCAGATTCTTTTGCAAGAGGTAAGTGATAAAGCCTATTTTTGTGTAAGAGCTACATAATAAAAATGCATTTGAACAAAATGGAAATCTGATCTGTGAGTAATAACATGCAGATTGAAAGACTAGAAGAGGAAAGAATTGAACTGAAAAAACACATTCGTAAGTTGGCTCAGGAGAAAGGAGGAAGAATTGCAACAATAGGTAGGATGTTTTAATATACATTATTCTTTAAAAAACTTTCTGTTTATACATAAGCATAGACATTCTGTTTACAGTTAATATAGCTATGTTATAGTTAATAATTTGTTTAAATTAAAAGGTTAAATGCATTTTCATAAATCACACTCTGTAGGAAGAGGTGAGTGATTTTGGATTTCCTGATCTTACAGCCCAGTATCTTCTTGAGTTGTTATGACCTGTACTGTATCACCGAGCCTTCTGTCATTGCCTTGCAATAGGTGCAGAATGATCTCCCCAAAGTTTCCAGTAAATCTATTTAATTCATGGTTTGAAATTCTTAAAATTTCTATTCCATGCCACTCAGGGTACCATAATTCTCCGATGGAAAGGTAGAAAAGTAGAACTCAGATATAATAAATGGGGTGTATTCTTTTGGTTGGAGACCAGTTACAATTTCCTGATAGTTTATTACTTGTACATCTACTTGCACTTAGGATTGGACCCTGATAATATGCAGATGACTGACAGCTTTACTGAAGAAAAGGGAAAGAATACCAGGAAGTTGGATTTCTTGAGCAGATATAACATTGCTGAAGTAGAAGCAAAGGTAGGTTCATAAAGCAAATTTATGAACATTTCTTGTATTTCTCTTTCATAAATTAAAACCACCTGTTTTGTAAATATTTGTTAAAATACTTATCTAGGAGCTTTTTTTAACTGATTTTTAAAAAAATCCCAAAATGAATATTAGGTAATATTTTTTAGAAGTTAATATTTTATATTTTTGTAAATATATCCTGGCAACTCATATAATCTGGAATACAGAAATACACTTACAGATAGAATAGCACTAGCTGAAATTCTGAAGACAGAGAAAATTCTGTAAAAAGTAGAGAAAAGAGTACAGCTGAAGAGAGAAAGGCTGTGGGAAATCTACTTAAAAAAACCTCTGGCATACATGAGAATTCAGATTACTTGGGAAAAAACAAAAATACTTTTTTGGTTCATTTTGATTCTAAGCCTATGTGATAGAGTGGCAACTAGTTAAACACAAGTGTAATTTCGAGATTCTTGGTGTTTTCATACCACTAGAGCTACAGCTTACAAAGCCTTACAGACTTCTAGTTTGTACCAGACCACTGTTCCAGCTGCTGCATGACCCAAGAGTACATATTTCTCAATGGACAGTGTTATATGGGATATACCTGATGTAACTATTCCAGTGAATCCATTTCTGTTCCTATTTAGGCAAGAAATCAGTATGTGGACAGGGAATTTTTCGTGAATGCGTATTTCAAATTTGAAAAAGTCTTGGTCTAAAATATCAAACTGCTAAAATTAGGTTCTGCATATTTTTTTGTCTAGAAAAAACTTTGTCTTTTTCTTTAGAATGAATATCTTGCAACTGAATTACGTGAGAGAGAGAGAGATTTGGAGAAGAACAGGACTGTAATAGCCAAATTTCAATCTAAATGTAAGTTGCAACCTGTTTTAAAACTAGGGAATATTATCAGATACCTGTAGATAGTTTGCTTATTTAGTTGTTCTGTTTCTATAATTGTGATCATAAATAACTTGACTTGTAAAAAAAATCTTGTGTATATCTTTGTGTATATGAGTAAATATACATCATAGTGTTACCAAACCAGTGAATGTACATGAAGCATAGTTTATTCACTAAAAACATTGCAACATTATCTCTCATGTTTTTCCTTCTTGATTCAGACACAGTAAAGGCTTTAAGTGTGTGAGTAATCCCACTTGTAACAATTATACAACTTGTGTAATTGTCGGGCTTTTCTGGCTCAAAGGAAGTGTTGGGGAGTTAGAGCCACTTGCTGCTTGCATATGTATCTATCTTAACTGAAGTGCACTGCTTGAAAACTCAGAAATAAATATAATTTTAATTTCTTCGGACAAGAAGCTTAATTTTTTTCCCGCCAGAGAATGACACTTCTTAAAATTCTTTTTGAATTGTCAAAAGAGACTTGAAACCACTTCAAACTTGAAACTACTCAAGTTTTTGCAGTTCACTCCTGGCTGTTCAGGATGATTAGCCATATTGTTTAAATGCAGAGAATGTCCTGATAGGTTTGTTGCCTTTTTTTTTTTTTTTTTTTTTTTTAGTTTTCAGACTTCTCGGTTTGTGCTGGAAATTGGAATTTCTTTGAGAAGCTACAGGTAGTAGGAGTCTTGAGAGTCCTTGACAGCCACATAATTTAATTGCTTCTTTTTTCTCATTCTGCAGAAGGAATTTAGGCAATTCCTAAATACTTCATTGTTACACCCAGTCATTTCCATCACAGCCATGTTTCTGAACTGGTAAAAGTCAGACAGGCTACTAAAGAAATTTAAAGTGAGGTAAACATTGAAGACTGGAAGGTTCAGTGAAGTCAATTGTGTTCCCATGAAACATTTAATTATCTTTTCTTGATATTTCATCAGAAAAATACACTTCCCAGATATTCCTAGTAGCTCTTGATTTTAATTTCATAATTGATTATGCCTATGTGTGTATAATATGAACATTCTTTTAATTTATCAAATCAACAGTTATCATGATGAAATGTCCTAGGAAACCTTAAATCATTTTTCCAGTGCTTTTTAACAGACTTACAACTTTTATTACAGTAAAAGAGTTATCAGAAGAGAATAAACAACTTCAACAAGGAATGAAAGAAATATTGCAAGCCATCAAGGAAATGCAGAATGATTCTAGCATGAAGGGAGGAGAAACAGCCTTAATAATCCCTAGTCTGGATCGCTTAGTTCATGTAAGCTTGCTTTCTAAATTATTATTTAGCTTTACAGGATTTACAGGGTTAAAATGTCATGCTTTTTGCTAATTTCATGTAGTCTAAACTTGAGGGCTCAAATTTACTCTAAAAAAAAATTAAACTTAAGATTAATTAAAGTTTTCTACACTTTTTATTTGTTATGTTAATTAACTGTACTGCATTAGGCAATGGAGTCAAAGAATTCAGACGGGATCTTTGATGCTAGTGTGCACTTGAAAGCCCAGGTTGACCAGCTTACAGGACGAAATGAAGAATTGAGACAGGAGCTAAAAGAGACTCAGAAGGAGGCAACAAGTTTGTCTAATCAGCTGGCAAGTGCCAATGAAAAGGTATATAATTTATTTTATATAATTTATTTCCTACTTCAAAAGCAGCTGTACTGGTAATTTAGAACAATCCACACGAACCAAAAGACATTGAATTTAGCTTATGTGAATAGTGTCATTGTACAAATCTCACTGAAATTTATGTAATGGAACTACTCATTTGTTCTTTTTAACTTCAGATCTTATTCTTCTTGATGTTGCTTAATCCTTGCAATATTCCATCATGTTAAACACCAAGCATGCCTATCTTCTGGGGAGAACTGTGTCCAAAAAACTCACAGATCTTTCTCATAAAAAAAGCCAGGAGTCTTACATTTTGTATTTATAAATATGTAACAGAAATTAAGTGTTTGAAATTATGAGTCCTGTATCTTGTTTTAAGTTGTAAAATATATTCTGTGGAACGGTTCTTCCAGGGAAGGAATGAGGAATGAAATATTATCTTATAAGAAGCCAAGTTTAAATTTACCTTTTATGACAGCTTTGGGGATGCAAAAAGATTTGCCAGAAACTAATCGTCTAAAATAATGTTTTACATACTGTTAGAGAAACCAGAGAGCTTTTGAATTAAATGAAAAGGCAAACATTTGTCTAGAAAAACCTGTCTAATAACCACTGCAATAATTCTTTCCAAAACTTAATCTTACTAGAGTAGGAATGCACTGGGTTTTAAAACTGTGATGATATGTGTAGTTGCCTTGATTGCTGGGGTAATTTGATAAATTTGGATGAATTTATTATGCATGTATTGATTTATGAAATCATAGCATTTTTAAAAGGTAATTTTAAGGAGTATTAGAATGTTTTAGACTATAAGGGAAAATTAATTAGGTTATTAATAAGGAGTGATGTAGCAATATATTTTTCATTATTTTTTTAATCTAATAGCAAGAGCTACTTCATTATGATAGTTTTGTGTCTTGTCTTTAGATTGAACAAATGAAAAATGAAATTTGCTTACTACATCAGTCAGAAGGTGCCAATATTGTCTTCCAAACAGTGAATCTTCCAGAAGGAATGGCTCCTTCAAGTGTTAATACAATTAATTCTCTGAATGAGTATTTAATACATCTTACACAGGTAACTAATACATTCCTTGAAATAAAGAATATTTGTAACATGTATCTAATTCCTCTAAAATCCAGTAGTATGCCATGTATGGACATGAGAGATCTCTCCAAAATTATTTTGGTGTTCTAACATCTACTAAACTCTGGGTTATTCTGTAATTTAAAGCTGTAAGTATTTTGCTTTGCTGTAAGCCTGAAAGGTAATAGCTAAATAAGTTTTGGACAGTAATTCAGATTTTTTTGTTTTAAATCTGAGTTTTGATCTAAATATTTGCCCACTCTTCCTTCTACTTCCACAGTTGCACTCTTTCTATGAGAAATTCTCTCTTACTGCTGTCTGGATTCCACACTTCAGTCTGCATGTGCAAATCCTACTTGAACAGTTTTTTCCTATAGAGCCAAGGTCTCTAATAATTTACTATATTAATTTTCATTCCATTATTTGTCAAAAATACATAAAAAATTGTAAATACAGGCATAAATGCATTGAAACAGATCCCAGTGATTCCCATGGGAAGCATAGCCAACAGGCATATAGTAATGAAGAACTATTTGAGAATTGGAGTAAAAAAAGTTACCTTTTTCTTCTTGATGGTATTTTTCTGTCTTTGATAATTTTTTTTCATTTTTTCATCAGAGAATATTTTCTCAACTCTGTATGCTTATAAAGCAGAAGAGTATTTGAGAAAATGAGAAGAAAATGACACTTGCCAGTTAAACATTCAGTTAGTATTCTTTGTGGGCTAGCTACAGGTCATAGTGTTTTGAACTTTGAGGACTGTAACTGCCATACAATTGTTTTCTATTTCACACTAATTAATGTGATGCTTAAGCTCATTGGATTTTTTTCATCTCTTGCTTCTAAAGAAAATGCATATTTCATATTTGTAGTTCACACAATTCATGGCAGAAGCATCTATCATGAAAACACAAAGTATTTTTGATTGAATTGCTAGATTCATGTTTGAAAGCTACATTAATAATTTCTATGTTTTTATTTGGAAAACAATAATTAGGAACTGGAGAACAAAGAAAAGTTACTTAAACAATTAGAAGATGCAGTAGAGGACTACAAGCGAAAATTTGCAGTAATTCGTCATCAACAAGGCTTGCTGTATAAAGAATATCAAAGGTATTGCTCTCTTTTCTGAGTTATAAAGGTTTAATTATCTAAATATTTAACAGTCTTGAGACAAGATTTTCTGCTGTGTTGAAGTAGATCTTTGGTTAATGTCATAAGTGCCGCCATGTTTGGATATGGACTCCATACATTTTCTTTAAAAGTAAAGATCCAGAAAACTACAAAACCATCTTCTGCTGCATTCTTCTCATGTTGCATATTTTATCATGAGGATTTCATTGTGCTTTCTGCATCTGGTATCTTGCATTTTACTACAACCTGGTATGATGGACTCTTTAGCCTCCTTTTCTTTTGCTTTCAAGTATGGGTTCTAATAGGTTTTTGGGAGTGGAGGGGAGGGAAAAAAGCAAACTGCTGTCCAAATACAGTTGTAGATCTCTAAAAATTTGAGATCATCGGGATTTTGTGGTTGGTTTTCTTTTGGACTCCTAGTTCTTTTATATGCTTCAGTCAACCTTAATGCTATAAAATTATTTGTATGGTCAAAAAAATTTAAAAAGTGTTTTCATCTGTTGGGAGGATAAATATGGAGATTTATATATTTCAATTAACGGACTGTTAGTTGAATACTCTCTGGATTGGAATGAACACTCACCTGGATGGTTTCTGGACTAAGGGTTTAACTTTTCAGAAACTTCTGTTTGTTCTTCAAGATTCCCAGACAATGTTGTCTCTTTTTTTTAGGCATTAAAGAGACAGCTTTTTATTACAGATGGCCGTAATATACTGTAATATACTCATTTACTACTAGGTGAGATATCTCCAATGTCAGGAGTAAAATGATGATTCAAGGCTCCTTCTCTAAACCTGGTACAGATTGAAGTTACAGGAGGAGATTCTTTGACTTGGCATGCTATTAAAAGTCACTTTCAAATAATTTACTTTAGTTCTCCTCCGTTTTACTCCATTATTTAAGAAACTTAGATACCTCTTTGAAGTGAAAATACCCCTTCTAAAGTGCCCTTGATGAAGCATTTTTTAAACTACCCTAAACTATGCCATATAGTATATAGGAACTTCCTTACTAGATATATATGAAAGATCATAGTTTGGTTTTTTTTCCCAAATAAATAAAAATGGATACAGGAGAGTAGTTTGAGCCAAAGTGAAGCTGAATAAGCTGAATCTTTTTATGTTTTGGGTGTGCTTTTCACTGAAATAACAAAACAAGGGTGGAAAGTTATGTTCTTTAAGCATCTGAAATAAAAAGAAATGTAATAGGAGGAAAGAATTGCATGCACCTTGGGGTGCAGGCAAAAAAAGTAGGAAAGTAAGGCATATATATATATCTGCTTTATAATATACATTTGAAGAACAAATAAGACACTGAAGAATTATTTTCATAATTTAACCAGCTGTAGTCTAAACAGAGGATATTGTTTTTCAGTAATCCATCTACAATTTTTCATGTACTTTTCAAATTATATTACTGCCAAAAGTAAGTACCTTGATTTGCAATATTTCAGAATTGCTGTTGAAGTTAGTTTTAAAAATCATCAGGTCTTTCATTATAATAAATGAAAATTTGTTACTGTTTTAGTCAAAAGGAAAGCTGGCAAAAAGAATCAGAAAATATTAAAGAGGAAATGAAAAAACTAGAAGAGCAAAAAGAACAGGATGCCACAAAAATAAAGGCATATTCTGTAAGTAATTTTGTTACTTTCATTTTTGAAAAAGATTTTAGGACACAGAACAGCGGTTTTAATACACTACTCTAGTTTGTTGGATAGGGATAATGTGTACACACACCTCTTGTGCATGCCATGGTGCTGCGTATGCATGGGGGTGCTCCAATATTGTGTGTGCCTGTTGGCCTTCCTGAAGTCTGCTAGTCCATGCACTGGGGACAAACAACCCCAAGAGGTCACATCACACACCTGAGGTGTGGGTCACTAGTTGTTGCACTTAGTACCTCCAGATCATTATCTTGAGTGCTGAGGTGTGGTGTCCAGCAGGCAAGAATCACTCACAGATGCGCAGAAGATGCAGGGACAGTGGAGAAGCTTCTGAAGCTGAACTAGGTTATGAGTGCTGCATTATAACCCTTTCTGCCCCTGCTGTTAGAAGTTTTTGTGCTTTTTTTATACCAGTTTTCAAGCTGACAACTTCTTTATTTGAAGTCTCTAATTCTATGGTTACTATTCAGTCTGGTTAATGGTGATCTTTCTCTTTAAGATTATCAGTTTTGAGCAAATGCCTTCTAAGTCAGTCTTTGGTATTCTGTTCACACACACTGTTTACACTCACACTGCTCTCTGGACAGCAGTTGTTACCCAGGCTGTTTGACTGGGAGGGGGTGCATGCAAACAAGCCCTTGGAAAATACATTAATTTACCCTAAGAATTAAGGTTATTACTTTCAGTTGCATCTTATTATATATAACTGCTAATGTATATGAATCAGTATTTCAGAAAAACAGGAAATAGAATTCATCTTTCTAGTTTGGTTTACTTCCACCAAGTTTGAATTCAATATTGCATTAAGAAAACTGAAAAGTGTTGGTAGTATTTAGAAGTTCCTGGAATTGATGCAGGTGTCTAATCACAGACATAGTGCAATTTTAAATGGCTATGGTTGTCTTTGGGCAGCAGACTTTGCAAAATTTAGCCAAAGGCATGGCAGCCATGTGTCCTTTTAGAGAAGCAGACACAGGGCAAGGATAGCACAGGGTGTTGAAAGTAACTAGATGTTTAGACAGCTGAGTTCTAGCAACTCCAGTTTCTACTACCTGTCTCCTTGGCAAGCTGGTGTGTGTGATGGCAAAGCTAAAGCTCACATGACTTCTGTGACCTGAGTTGCCGTAGTTTGCTCTCGCCACCACTGCGCCTCCTGGGATTTACACATACATGCAAACCTGAGTGTGCACACATCCACATAAATGTTACTGTGGAAGGGATCCTGTGCTTACTTTACAAGTAGGGGTTTGGGTCTTCAAAGTAGGACGTTATTAGGGTTTGTTTGGAATTCCATTTTGTTTAGAAAATTGTTCCAGTGCCTTTTTTTTATTCTAGTATAAATGGGAAGAATGATGGCAGTGAGTGCAGAGAACCACTCTTGTTCTAAATTTTGGAAGTGTCAGCATTAATTAAAATTCCAATTAGTCGGTCAAATGTACTTAGCTCCTGGTTTTGAAGATCGATCTTTTTCTTAGATTATGTTATGTTTGAACATATGTTGAGTGTGTGTTTATATTTGATTAGCAAAAAGAAATTATTTCAGACAAATTAATGGAATTTTTCCACCTACATTAAAAAATATACAAGAAATCTTGTGTATGTAGTTGTGCTTTACCATATTTTTGTACAAGGGTCTTGTTAAAAAAATGTTTTACAGAATTTACTGGATGCACTTCAGATGGATCCTGATGAAACAAAGAAAATACTTGCAGAAAATAATAGAAAAATAACTGTTTTACGAGTTAATGAAAAATCACTAACAAGGCAGTGCACCACTTTACTTGAAATGGAACGGCACCTCAGAAAAGAAAATGAGAAACTAAAGGGTGAAATAACACATATGGAAACTGCAGTTACAGGGAAGATTGGAAACTTGCAACGATTCAAGGTAAAGTTTATAGTAGTAATAGCACACATTTTTATTTTTGCAGTTTGGAAAGAAACGCCCTTTGTTTTTAAATGGAGTTATTAATAGTTTCTTGAATGCATTTCCCAAAAGCTTGCTAATTGCTGTTATAAATCTTATAAATGTATTTTTATATTTATATATATAAATATTTATAAATATATAAATAGTCCTTGTATTTATATAAGTACTGTGACCTGGACAAGCTGGAGAAATGGGTCTGTGGGAATCTCATGAGGTTATACAAGACCAAGTGCAAGATGCTGCACCTGGGTCAGGGCAGCCCCTGGTACCAATCCAGGCTGGGGGATGAACAGATGGAGAGCAGCCCTGGGAGAAGGACTTGGGGTGCAGGTGGGTGAGAAGCTGGACACGAGCCATGGGCACTCACAGCCCAGAACACTAAACATGTCCTGGCTGCATCCAAAGCACTGTGACTGCTATGAGGAAAGGCTGAGAGAACTGGGGTCACTCAGACTAGAAATGAGAAAACCTCTGGGGTGACCTAAATCTGCCCCTCCAGTATTTGGAGGGAGCCTACAAGAAACAGAGAGACTTTTGACAAGAGTATGTGGTGACAGGACAAAGGGGGACTGGCTTCAAACCAAAAAAGAGTAGATTTAGACTAGATTTTAGGAAGAAAATCTTAGCTATGAGGGTTGTGAGGCACTGGCAAAGGTTTCCCAGAGAAATTGGATGCCCTATCCCTGGAAGCATTCAAGGCCAGGTTGGATGGGGGTCTGAGCAACCTGGTCAAGTGAAAGGTGTTCCTGCCTATGGCAGTGGTTTGGAACTAGATGATCTTCAAGGTGCCCTTCCAACCCAAACCATTCTATGATTCTACGATCATCATAAGAAACCAAATCTTACCTTTTGGTCTTGCAGGTTGCTAGGGCCTGCATCAATTTTATATGTTTTGACAGTGCCTTGAGAGGTGACTATTGATAAAATTACCCAGAGAGTTGGAATATCAGAGTTTGGTCAATGTTTATTGCAGGTGATTTTTAAAGATGAACAGTAATTTAGAAAAAGAAACTAATATCTAAAGCACTATATTAAGTATTCTTTTTATGTGGAGTAATTTTATATTTAAATTTCTAGCTGACTTTAGTAACCTATTGTGCTGATTATTTTCATAGGAAATGGCTTGCTTTAAGATTGCAGCTCTGCAAAAAGTGCTGGACAGTAGTGTGCCATTGTCTGAGCTAGAAGTGGCCAATAAGCAGTACAATGCATTAACTGCTAAATACAGGGAGATGTTACAAAAAGATAATTTGCTTGTGCAAAGGACAACAAACATGGAACACATGGAGGTAATATCTGTGTTATGTTTTAACCCTAAGGGAGAAAATGGGCAGACAGAAAACCATTTCATTTCAGTTCTTTGGTTTTTTGTTTATTTGTTCTTTAAACTAAGCTTTGGATATGTTCTCTCAGCGATTATTTTTAGTTCTTTGATTACTAAAACAAGGCTGGCAGAAGGAATATTTACTATCATCCTCAGTTTTGGAGGTCATAAAGAAAGTAGAATGAATGTAAACACTTTCAAAGCTTTCTTTCAAAGTATATGCTCTTACTAATTCCTAGCTTTCACAGGAACAAAATGTTTCAAAAAGAGCAAAGCTTTGGAATTTTACTTCCATAAAAGAAGCCAAAGATGGTTGATAATGTGCTTGCAAAATATTGTAGGCACTGCAAATATTTAACTCTTCCTGTGAACTTTTATTCCGAAGTAAAAGGGAGTTTCTTATCAAGAAGTGTGAAGTTAGCTTCAAAGATATGTTACTACCTCCCACTTTTCATGGCGGGTAAAGAATGAAGGACTTCTATGTCTATTGTATGGAATTTTGAGCGTATGAAAACTTGCATTGCCTGTTTCAGCAACTTCATAGAGCTAGAGAATAATTTATCAACTAAAAACATGTTCAGAAAACTAAAAATTGAAAATAATATGAAGTATTCAATTTGGTTTTTGTTTAATGTGTAAAATTGTATTTGCTGTTTGGAGGAGTGAAGGAACATTTACAAAAGTAGTATTTGGTATCATACTGAACCCCTAAAAGAACGAAAAGAAATGTCTGATCTGTCTCAAATAGGTATTTATGTGCAAAATGAAGTATTCTTTGTGGGATGAAGTAATCATCCAGAAGGATTTCTTTCCACTGTCAATGAGGTGCTTAGTATGACAAACAAGTGTTTTCTCATCTAATTCTAGATGTTGTCTGAATCACAGTCACTGGTAATAAATATTCACTGCATTATTAGCTGTGACAGTAAGATACAGTGGATAAAGACTGACATTTTTACACTTATAAAACATACGCACTTTACAAATATGTACTCTTCTGTTGCCATATATGTAGGTTGTGGGTCACACACAGGTAAAGTCTGTTAATCTGAAAGATTTTGTAGATACTAAACATGAATTCTGCTACAATTAAATAGTTTGCTGTTACATTGCAACTTTTCTGTCATATAGCGTGAGAATGAATCCTTGAAAGCACAGATAAATTCATTGAATAAGGAACTGGAGATCACGAAAGAAAAACTTCACACTGTAGAAGAAGCTTGGGAACAGATGACTAAACTGGGCAAGTATGAAAGTTATATTGCAACATTAAACACCAAATGGTATATCCTGTATTAAAGTATTACTGTAAAATATTTTAAAATTGATGTGTCTGAAAATAAAATTTAAAAAAAAAATTAACCATATCTATTTAATGTCCTTCAGTAATGATCTGCATTTTTGTGTGAATTTTTTTGTTTGTATGTTTTATTTGACTAAAACCAAATTTGGTATTTTTCTCTTGAAACTCCTCTGCTTTGACTTTCTTGGGTTACTGGGTCAAGGGTTTAAAAGCTTTAATGCAACATCACCTGAATTTTTTTTCTTACTATGTTCTAACTTGACTATTAGTAATAATGTTTCAGAGGTTGTCAAGAATGTGATTTCTTTTTTGCTGGTTTCATGCCTTGTAACAAAGTATTCTTTCTTAACAGCTGGGGTTTCTCTGTATAGATTTCATTGCCATTATTGGGGAAAAGCTCGTTTATCCAGTTTCTTTTACAGATTTTAAATTAAATTTCCTTTAGATTTGCCAGCTGTATTAAGCATAAGGTGAAAGGCTACATTGAAAGTAGTTTTCAGTCTCAATAACCATGGTTGCAGATACATGCATTCATAATTGATAGCAGTATTTTATTCAAATTACATACTTTTCATACATGTAGTAAGACAAGATAACCATACCTCCAGCTTAAAAAAAATAGCACAGATTTTGTGATAAAGTTTACTTGACACAGATAAAGCAAAACTCATGTTCAGATTCATGGTGGAAATAATTTTCGTAGTTATATCAGTTTGTGTATTTCTTAATTTAGGTATTTTTTTTTGTAGGGGATGAAAATGCCATGGACAAAGCCACAAAAGCAATAACCAACAGCGAGATTTTGTCCATTTCTAAGAAAATCACTATGTTGGAAATGAAAGAACTAAATGAAAGACAGAGAGCAGAACATTCACAGCGAATGTATGAACACTTAAGGAGTACTGTAAAGCAAATAGAAGAACGTAATTTTGAATTGGAAACAAAATTTGCTGAGGTAAATCTGCTGAGATATAACAACCTAATTAGATATATCTTAAAAACATATTTTTGAGCTTTTTAAAAATTATTTATATCAATAATACCAATTTGTGTCAACAAATAAGCTTAAGATGCAAAAAATAGTTTTGCAGCCTTTAAAAGCTGCAATTTTGCATATGCAAGACGTTGATAAAAATAGAACTAATCAATTTGTCAGCAGTTTATTTTAGAAGTTAGTTAATAGTAAAGCACATTATAAGCATCTTGATAAATAATTTTCTCGTTTTGTCAGAAGACTGCAAGAAAACAGTCTCTTCCAAACTTGTTATTGCTTTTGTCTAATCCATATGATCTCATTTCCTTATTAATTTTTCCATTTCCAATTATTCAACAAAAAAGGTTAGAACTTTACATCCCTTGTGCAAATGATACTGTTGTGATTCTGTTACAGTCTGGCCATGTCCTAAGCCACATATTGTCTATAGTACAGAAATAAAAGTTGTGCCATTGAAGCTGATGAATCTTAGTATTCCTATCAGTTTTAAACTTGTTAGGGTGTTTTGCCCACACTATTTGTATTTGAATTTCTTATACAAATTTATTTTTTATTAACAGGAGACTTTATTATAGTTTCTACAATAAATTTCTTTATAGGAATTTTACAGATTTGTTCTTGTGACATTGCTGGTCTATAATTTTAGCACAAGGGCAGAAATATAATAATTGATAGGAATGCTGATAGATTGTATTCATTTCCACTCCTTGTCCTTTGCTAGAGTGTAGTCTAACTATTTTAGATTGTTCTGGTTTGACTCCCTGTTTCTTTGTCGTTTTAGTAATGTTTGTTCCATTGTTTTGATTTGACTTAATCTGGGAGATGGAGTAACTGAAAGTGTATAAAGCTTTTCAGCAGTAGTATTGCTGAAGCCTTTTCTGATGGAATAGGTTCTTTCATTTCTCTATGAAATGCTTTAGGTGATGCACCCTAGCATCACATTTTTCATATTCTCTTTTGTGTTTATTATTATTTTAGGTCTGATGGTCATCTTTCATTCTGAGTTTATAAACTCCTAATGCCATTCTTTCTTACTAGTACCTCTGTATCCCTTTTTTGCCCCATTTCTGTAGTTCCAGGACATACATTTTCTATTCCATATACTCTTGTTGTCAGTACCTCCTAATCTAGTGCCAATCCTAATAATTGGGTTTTTTGTTTGAGAAAGCGATAACAAGGTTGTGTGGATGTAATTAATGAAAGTTGTAAGTGATACCAGTGTAAGAACTGATAGCTAGAAGTCTACTATACATTGTTTTTACTCATAAATCAACTTCAGCATTCTACTTTTAGTTTTCCAGATACATGAGGATACCCTGCACTTCTTTTTGTTTGTTTAGGAAATCAGTTACTTTATTAAGAAGTGTTATCAGAATAATGGGCCGCAAATGTATGCACTGATTAAGTCCTGGGATTTCTCTGTGTTAGGATTAAGATAGATTACCTATTTTTAATGTCTTTTGGTTTGAGTTGAAATATTGGTTACTCAGTGTTTGATAATCAACTTGAAAAATCAGGCTCCTTGAAAGAATATCAATTAAGAAAGTTGTTTTAGAAAAAAAAAAAAAGAACAACATTATTGTCAGTATTGGCATTTATAACCTCTATGTGTTATCAATGCCACTATAAAAAGCAGTACATAAATTTGTAAAACTGTTAATTTCCTAAAGTGTTTATAGTCTTTTTTTTTAAATTTATTTTTGCTTTCCATTTTAGTTTAGGAGCAAGTTATTGCAGTAACTATTTTAAGACAATTCACTGATAAAAATTGTGTTTAGTTTAGAATTCTTTTCAGTGCCAAATTGTGTATTCATTCCTATGTGCATGGAATCCTGCAAAAGAAAAGATGTTTAATGAAAGAGTAAGGGAAACTGGCTTTTGAACACAACCTCATCACCGCTGAACTGTATTTTGTAATGACTGAAAAAGAAAAGTACTTGTGGTGCTGCTATTTCATTGCAGAGTTTGAGCGGCTATGTGCCGAGGATACCATTTTGTTTGTTTATTTGTGGTTTTGATTTTTTAAGCTCACCAAAATCAATCTTGAGGCACAGAAAGTGGAACAAGATTTAAGAGATGAACTGTCAAAGAGTGTAAGTAAGGCAGTAAGTGATGCAGATAGACGACAAATTATGGACCTAGAGAAGCGTGAGATGGAGCTCAAGATTGAAGTATCAAAGTAAGTCTTTGAAGTTATAAATTTTGAATTCTGTATATTCAGAAATGTGTGAAAATTCAGGCATACTAGTCTTACATAATACACTACTTGTGTATCACTAACATCCAATTTTCAATACCTGTTTTTTTGAGCATATATGCATGCCAAACTTGGCATTGAAAATGAAGTATTTAATCCCTGACTATAAAGAATGCAATTTGTTTCATTTTAATTTGAACAAGGAATTAAGTACTGGCCTGGATAAATAGGGTAACTGTGCAATTAGATACTTACAGTAGTATTTTTACACTAATTAGGGTTGGTTTTGTTTCTGTGCCACAACTCCCATTCTGTATATGAAAATCTCATAGAACTAATTGGAAAGCAGATTTTTCTTTGAAAGACTCATATCTCAAACATTAAGATACAGTAGGGGGGAGGTTTTCCATTTGCTTAGAAGAGATTAACTCTGCATAAATTGGAAAACTGAGCTTTTTAGATATGTTGATAAGAACATTTGTCTTCAAGTAATTAATACAATCCTTTTATATGCCTAAACCAGCAAAATCTATAGGGATACTTGCAGTGAATTTTGGCACTGCAAATAAGTTATTAGATTCGCAGAAGCAGAGAAGGGAATTGAGAATGAAACATTTTGAGCACTTAGAAAATAGTGAATATTTGTATAATGAAGTAGGAGAGAAATAGAGGACAGAGATGCTTAGGTAAAAAAACCATGGCATTGTTTTATGGAAGTAGGTTACTGTTAGCAAACTTCTGTATAATACTTAGGAAAATGTCCTGTGAAAAAGTTGAGAGGCAATACAGAAGAATTTTCTTAACCAGAATTCTAGGCAGTAGAGTGTGCTGAAAAGAGTGAAGTCCAAATGTTTTGATATGAGGAAACATATTAACTACCTTTTCTTAGTATCTTCTATGTAGAAAAACATAATAAGTTATTCAGTGGTTCCAAGTGACACAATACTCTTGTTTTCCCTGGAAGGTTAAGAGAACTGTCTGATGTAGCACAAAAACAAGTTGAAGCTCTGGAGGCACGCCAGCAATACAGAGATAAAGAAGTGGAATATCTTAGAATGCAAATTTTAGATTATCAGGTAAAATTCAGCCTTTATTAAAATTGCATTTCTGATTCTTTTTTCCCTGGAATGAGAAGAAATGAAATAATTTTGCAATGAATTCGAAAACTGCAGAAGTATTTCAGAAGAATCTTAGCAAGCTAGTCCTTGTAGTGCCCATACCTTTTCAAAATTTCTGTACTAAATTAATTATTCCCTTCTCCATTTATGCATTTCTAGCTGTGAAGCTATTACGAGTCCTGACCTTTTTCTGTGTTGTTTACGTAGTATTCATTCCTGTATCTTTAATAGCTCATGGTCAAGGAAAAACTCATGGTGAGGAAAGTCTGATCAATTTTTTCAAGGCAAGAAATTACTTGTAAATATTGAAGAATTGCAATAGGTTTCCTATTTTGTTTTGTTATTAGCTAAAATAATTTGGTTTCACATTATAGAGAGGTTTGAGACCTTAAATCCAACACTTTTGTCAACTTTTACATTACGATATCTTCTAAGTTTACGTACGCATTTTTTCCTCAGTTTCTGGTATTTTGGAAAGAGACTATTTTTAAGATCAGTGTCTGAAAAGGTGTACTTCTAAAATGTGGCTGTAGAAACAATAGTGGAAAAATTAAAAGCCTATTAGAGGCTGGTTCTTACTCTTCTCTGTGGAATAAAATAGATGCAATATATAATTCATATATATAAAATGTAGTTTGTTTATATTTACATATAAACTGTGTTAACATATTCTGTGTTAAAATGAAAAATAAATTTGTTCTATCAATTTTGTTCTTAGGCACAGTCAGATGAAAAAGCAATTATTGCAAAACTGCATCAAGATATCATAGCCCTTCAAGGTAGTGAGTCTGTTGCTGTCGGCAAATTGGAGAAATTTAAATTGAAACTACAGAAGATGGAGATCCATAATCTACGTTTAGAGCAGAAACTTGATGAGAGAGATCAAGCCTTATATTTTGCCCGACTTGAAGGAAGAAATAGAGCTAAACATTTACAACAGACGGTTCAGTCTTTGCGGCGACAGTTTAGTGGTGCTCTGCCTTTAGCACAGCAAGAAAAATTCTCTAAAACAATGATTCAGCTACAGAATGACAAACTGAAGATCTTGGAAGAAGTTCAGCATGCCCAGCAGGAGCGTCGAAATGCAGAAAACAAAGCATTAGAGCTGGAGTTGAAACTGAAAAGTTTAGAAGAATTACTAAGTGCATTGAAGGATACAAAAGGAGCTCAAAAGGTTTGTGATTTTATGGCTTTGAATAAGCTTTGCTTATCTTATTTAAATAAAGTTTCAGCTCAGTTTGTTCTCTAAATATATGTTTTAATGTAAAACTTACTGATTTCAAAATACACTTGTAGAATATGACAGCTATCATACTTCGCTTTCTGTAAAAGTCAGTGCAGTTATATGTATTAATTATCTTTTATGCCCAATGAAGGTACACAGGAACTAGATTCTAACTATAAATGCAGTTATATTAAATTGTATTAAATGTTTAATTAAATTAATTAATTAATTAAGGTAAATACAGAGTAGCATTCTGAAGTTTTGTTCCATGAGTTGAAGTGAAATCTTTCCAGATCCATGTCTTTTTTAGAAAAAATCCAGGGGCAGTAATTTAGACAGCATGATTAGAAATATTGCTGTGCTTATGTAATTCTGCTTAAGCGTATTTTGCAACCGTAAGCAAAGTCACCCTGAAATCTAAGAAGGCTTTCTCACTTCTCTTCAAGATCACTGTAAGATATGATCATATCTGTTGTGACAAAAGCTGTCTGCATGTAAGCAATAGTTATAATGCTTTGGGTATGTTTTAGTTTTAAGTCAGTTTTCAAATGTTTTTCTAGAGTGTTTTGACATGTCTGTTATTCTTAGTACAAGGGCATTTTTATGTATACCTACAGTTTTTAATGGTTTGGAATTCTCTTGATCTTTTAGAAAATACAAACTAAAATTTTTGCTTTTTTTTTTGTTCAGTCTGGACAGATACATAAGGTATAACTTGGATCATTTGAAAATTGTTTTCAATGCACTTTTGTCAGTGTAAGGGAAACCTGTTGCCTCTTCAGTTGGCTGCTGCACTTATCAGTCATTCCCCTTGCAGTTTCATACTCTTGTCATGCTCCCTCACTGAAGAAAAGTGCAGAAGCTTAAAAAGGCAAAATATCTGTTTTCCAGTTAGTTTGAGAAGTTCCATCCTGTCTCAAAGCCAAGGAATGAAGCCGCATCTAGTTGGCCTATGGTAAATTATAATATACTGTGTATTATTCATTGCAAGGTAATTGAATGGCACATGAAAATGGAGGAACTCCATCTGCAGGAACTTAAACTCAGTCGAGAATTAGTCAAGCAAAAGGAAGAGGTGAAGTATTTGCGTAATATAATTTCTGAATATGAATGTACAATCAGCAACCTGGAAGAAGAAATTGTACAGCAGAACAAGGTATGTATTCCTGCATGCTATTGAAAAAATATCCTGTTCCTTATTTTACTAAGTGATTTTCTAATAACGTTTTAACACAGGTGTTTATATCTTGGTTTCCTAATCCTTTTTAATAGATCGTTTGAATGTTTTACTTTTTGGGAACTATTTTTTCAGTTGAAGTTGTCTATAAAATTCCCATTGCCTTCAATAAATAAATTACTTTTATCAAACATTTATTACAGTTTCATGAAGAAAGGGAAATGGCTTGGGACCAGAGAGAAGTAGAACTGCAGCGCCAGTTAGACCAGTTTGATCATCAACAAACTCAAATACTTAGCACAGCTTTAAAGGTATATACACTAAAAGTACACATATAAGCATGTTTTTAAGAGCTGTCAGATTACAGGAATATTAATCTTTCTGTGCAGTTAGAAGAGGCTACAGGCTCTGTTCCAGACCCTGCTTTGCCAATCCCACAACAACTTGAGTTGGCTTTAAAAAAGATTCAGGAACATATTCGAACAATACTGGAAACTAGGGCAACCTGTGGATCGCTGGAGGAGGTAATTTAATGTACAAATTATAATTTAAAGTGACAAAGTTTGTGTTTCCATACTCTTTTACTTTTTTATTCCATGAAAAATATCCTTTTTTAAGTGTCATTTGGACATATTTAACACTCAGAAAATGTAACTAATATAATCAAACTATGCGTAAAATTAAATATTTTTTCCATTGGAACAAATCATAAAGGAGAGTTTTCTAATGTTTTTATTCATCCATTTAGTAGGGTAAGATGTCTCTTGCTGTACAAAATTCAGTTGACTATACCTAGTTAAATTTAGCAAGTGCTACAAAATACTTTTATCTTGGGTTGTTAAATTGCTACTCTGCTACAGAAGATACTTTGTGATTCTTAAATAATTTGTAAAACACCAGCTTCTTCATTTCGCAGGACAAAATGAATTGTTTAAGTGTCTTATGTCAAGCAAATACATGAAGACACAGTTATGATATTCTGGGACATTGTCATCATTTCAATTCCATATAGACAGAACCCAGTCAAAAGTGTTTTGTGTTTATATGTACATTTAGACAAATCTTTCTGCTACATTTCTTGAAAAGATCTTTTTGCAGTGTTTGAATTCTGGAAATGCAGAAATTGCCTTTTGTTGTAGAAATTAAAAGAAAAGGAGACTGCTCTGTGGAAAGCTGAACAAAATGTTATATCAAGAGACAAAGTTATAAATGAATTAAGACTTCGATTACCTGCAATATCAGGAGAGAAAATAATGGCTGACTTTAGCAAACAAGAAGATGACTCAGAGTACCATCATGCCATGAAAATTGCTCATCAAACCATTGCAAATATGCAAGCAAGATTAAATCAAAAGGAAGAAGTGTTAAGAAGATACCAACATATGCTTGCTAAAGCAAGAGAGGTAATTAAACTTGTTTTTCTGAAATTTCTTTCATTTTCAAGGTGTTTTAGTTAATTCTTTGTTTTCTCATTGCTAGTGAAATCTAAAAAGAAAGGTTTCTGATCTCACACAGAACAGAGAGAATTACATATCAGGAAAATTCATATAGAATTTTTCAGCTTTTTAGAATAGTAGGTTTGCTTAGTTGAGAGGTTATAAATATAATGTCTGTCTAGGAATTAAAGTGGGCATGAGGAAAATTAAAATTCTGATGAAATGGTCTTGGTATATTTTGTATATTTCTTTGGGATTTTCAGTATTTGCAGCAGATTGCATCTGGTAGTATTTGGAAAGTACAAGAAAGACATACACTTATGGATGATATTCTTAAATCATATTTTAAGCTAAAGCATTTTTTAAAGCATAAACAGTGTGTTTAAGCATGCTTTATATTATTTAAGCATAGTTTGTATTGTTTTTTCTTTATATCCATAAAGTGTATTTTAAAGCATAAACATTTTGTCAAAGAGATATTTCAATACCAAACATGCATCAGTTGTAGCGTGATCCGAAGCACATTTCCAAAGCAGACTTTCTATCATCTTTGCTTAGTGTTCTTTGGTTAACACATGTAGCTATTTCTTTTGGAAAAAAAAAAAACAGAAGATGCGGTTTTAAAATGAGCCTGCTGTGCTCTGTGTGCTAGCATTCCATCCATGGGATCACACTATAGTCTAAAGTACATAAATTCAAAATGTACCTGGTTATGGATATTACTGTCCATACTGAAAGTCACAGTTGGTGAAGACCAACACCAACAGTTTTGTTCTCCAACTTCTGTGCTGTTACACCATACTACTTGCTACATAGCTTAAAACTGCAAGAGTTGATGTTTTTTTCCCAATAGTGTAGAGGAAAAAAAGAAGAAAAATATTGATTATAGCTAGAAGAAAAGAACTTTAAAAACGTACAGAATTAGAGGAAAATCTGGGGAGTAATATTGAGCAACGAGTGAACAAGCAACTTGAAGGCACTGCTGTTTCATGACTTTCTGTGGTAGTGTACATCACCAGTTTTATTTTGAACTAACAGGAACAAGAGGAAATAGCAAAGAAGCATGAGGAAGACATAAGAGTACTACACCAGAAGTTAGATTTGTACACTGACAATTCCCTTAATAAATTCAAAGAGACTGCTTTGGTGAGTCGTGTATTTGTAGAGTTAGTGAAGTTGTTCCTATATTTTTTGCATTGTTGCTGGAAAGAACAGTTTTGCAGTCAAAAGTGAGTAATAACTGATTATATATATATATATCATTGATATATAACTGTTGTATTGTTTTTGAGAGATTTCACATGAGAGGCATTAGAAGTCAGGTGTTAAAAACCAGATTTACCACATCCGTATATATGGGCATTTTGCATATCCTCCGAATTCATGGAGAATTCTAGGGAAGAGGGTTATATACGGGTTATATATTGCTTTCACTTCTCATTCAGTGTATGGGTATATTAAGCTAACCCATTTCAATTCAAAATTTCTCTCTGCACTTTATGATAAGGTGAAACCGGTATTCTGCTGTATTCTGTTGATCATTAGATGTACAAAGCTCTTTTCAAAGCAGCATGACCCGTTTCTCTGTGAACTAAAAGTCACATCTCAGTAAATAAATGGTAGCTATTAATACTTGATTATATTTAGGAATGAGTTAAAAATGCATCAGTAATGCTTATCTTTTGCATAAAGTTGAAAATGTTTATCACTTGCATTTGTTATGTTTTACAGGAGTTAGGGAAAAAGACTTCTATGTCCCTTTCCAACAGCAAATATTTTCGTCACTTAGAGCAAACTGTAGCAGAACAGGATCATTCTCTTGCTTCACTTGTTGGAAAATTACAGAAAACATCGTCTGATTTGGAGAAACAAAAACAAATTACTGTATTGAAAATCAATGAGTTTGAGATAATCAGAGCCCAGTAAGTTTTTAAACTATTAACATAAGTCACAATTGAAGTGGTTCAAGTCAATTATGTATTGCTGCTACAGGACTGTTCTATCAAATTTAACATGTTTTTTGCTTACTTTAAGATCTAGCTGAAAAAAAAATCTCAAAAGTGTTAGTACAGTTGGAAATTGTAAATTTATTTTACTCTGTAGTCCTTCACTGGGGCTAATACTGTGGCTTGGAAAAATGCTGTTTAGTTGTTAGCTTTGTGCCTTTTAGTGAAAAAGAACATTGTTTTTAATTTACTTTATTACTTGCTGGCTTGTGTTCAGTCATTTTTCTTTTCATGACACATCCATTTGGGTTTGCTGCTGAACAAGTTTAAACTCATGAAAGTTTAACCCATGTTTGAAAAGGAAAAAATATGATGATTTCTTTACCTGTAAGGGCCAGGAAGGAAAATGAACAATGCTATAATGTAATTTTGCTGACTTTCATGAGTAATTCTCTTATTATATGGGGGCTGCCTTTGTTGAGTCAGTTTTTCTTTGCTGTTTCCAAATCTAACTATCTTTTTCTTTAATAATAATAAAAATAAAATATTGTGACCTTTGTGATTTATTTAGAGTTTGCTAACTTAATTATTACACTGTACCCTATTAATGCTTATTTTTCTATTAGGCTTCAAGAAAAGCACACACTTGATGTGGAACAAATAAAAGAAGAAGCAAATGAACTGAGGAACATATTATCTCAGAAGGAGAAGGAATTAGCAAATGTTAAAGCTGAACTAGAGGTCCAAAAAGAAGCAAATAATAGAGCACCCACAGCAACACTGAAAAACCTGGTGGAACAGCTGAAGAGCCAGTTAGCCATAAAAGAGAACCAGCACAAAGTTAGTCAATAAAAATTTATCTCTATGTCACTTGAATACTAGATCTTTCCTAACAGTTAAGGATTCTCTGTATCACTGAGCAGGAGGTACAATATAACCGCATAACGTGCCAAAGTAAAAGAAAAATGCCTTTTCTTGTTGTAGTGGGTCTAGTGCTGGCCAAACACCAATGTACCTAATAGAATTCTTCACTCATTTTCTGCTGTGAGATAAGGATTAGGAGGAGGAGCAGGCTCTAACTTCAAAGGGTATGAAAACTTCATTAACATAATTAAAAGAAAAATAATAAGAAATCAGAATTACCCTTCAGAACACTTCTCCTCCCCCCACACTTTTTTTTCTTTCTTGCTGACAACATAAAAAGACAAAACCTGGGACTTTCAGTCAGTTTACCATCTTTAAAAATAGTTTTTCTTCAGTTCTCTTAGGGAGCAGAGTCTCTCTTATCATGCCATGGAGACTTCTCACAAGAAACAGTTCTCTCGTGGCTTCAGTGTCACAGCAAATCAGCCACCCAGGAAAGGAAAATCTGTTTGCAGTGTGAAAGTCCCTCCCACAGTTTTGGTACCTTTCCCACAACTACCACCATGGGCCATTTCAGGTTATTGGGGTGCAATCTTAAGAATGATCTGTTCTAATACAGAAACAAAAGTTCTCTTATCTCTAGGAACAGAGGTTTTTCTTCTTCTATCCCTGGGGCAAGGTACTTTATTTCTTCCATCTTTTTCTGTTCAAGCTACTTCAGCGTGGGTGCCTCTGTTCATGGTTGTGGTTAGAATACTACATCTGCCCAATGCATTCTGTGAGTTACAGGAGGAAAAAAAGAGTCTGATTTATCAATTATCTCTTCACCGTAGCCTTACAAGAGAATTTCAGCCCAAAACTAAGGCATCTCCTCAATCTCTTCTCATCTAGACTGTCACTTCTTCTTCACTGACCTGTGTCCCATGTTGTTTTATTTATGTGTCTTCACCCTTTCTTTTTTCCTCATTCAGGAGAGAATTTGTGTTCATAGGTTAATTTGTTCTCAATTTATATCAACTGAAACAGTTTTTACGGAGTTCTGCAGCGCTGAAAATATTGATCTCATCCAGGCTCTGCATTGAGGATGTCGCTGGCCGTGCCGCTGTTGCTTGTGAGGCCTCTGCCGACACCATGCGAGTTGTGCCGGCTGCTGGTGCCACCCCGCGTATTCTCTTCATGCGGGGTGCCGAAAAAAATGAAAAGCTGCTGCCGCTACTTTTGTCCTTCTCTCCGCAGCATGGCTGGCTAAAAGGGGCTGAGCAAACCAAGTTCATTGCAAACAATGCCACTGTAGCTGTGGCTGCGTGGCGCTGCCCCGGCCGCTCCGATTTCGGCCGAGCAGTCCCGGCCCCGTGGCCGCTCCCGGCCTCAGGGCTGCTTCCAGCGCCGGCCACGAGGCCGCTCCCGGCGCCGGTCCCGGCCCATGGTTGTTCCCGGCCTTGGGATGGCCCAGCGGTGCCACCGGAAAAAAGAGATCGGTGGGCTCTGCCAAAAAAAGGCTCCCGGGAAGGGGCCAGCGCCACAGCAGAGCCCGGCCCGGGCGCGCAGTCTGTGCGGGGCTGGCCTGCCCAGTGCCCAGTCCTGTTCAAAGGCCAGAAACTTGAGAGCTTTTTACGGGCGTTATTCGTTTTCAAATGTGCTCTTCACAGAGGTGTGTCCAGCTTTCTTAGTGGTTTAACAGTGTGTCAATATTCAAAACTAGCCAGCTAGTTAGCTGTGTAAAGTCCAGAGAAAGCTGTTATCAGTCCTCTCAGAGAATCACTTCCATAACTGACAGATTTTCTCTTTAACTAAAAACCAAGTTATGTTAAACCCTGACACTTGTTTTGTAGCAGCATCTTCACTTACAAAAAAATTGAATTAATTATTTTCAGGCTTTGAGTAAAGCACTTCTAGAACTCCGAGCAGAAATGACTGCCAATGCTGAACAGCAAATTATTTCTGCTGCATCACAAAAAGAGGCATATATGAATGTCCAAGAGATTGTTGACAGAGAAACGAAGGGGCTTACGGTGAGTACTAGGTAATGTCATTGTATTGCTTTTTTGTATTGTTGATCAACCTGATTTCAGGCCTTTGCTGACTTTTTTGTTTTCTTCTAGACACAGATAGAGGAATTGAATAATCAAATTACAAAACTTACAGATAACCTTAAAATAAGTAAAAACAAGGAAACTTCATTGTCTAATGAAAGGGATGAGTTAAACCAAGAGCTTCAGAAGAAACAAAAAGCATTTTCTAAAATATCGAGGGAAAAAAATGAAATAGAAAAAGAAAATGAAGAACTGAAGAACCGGATTAGGAGGCTAAGCAGTAGCATTCAGGTAGAAGTGACTTTTCAAACTATGTTTGATCTTGGTCAAGTTTCTGTATAGAGGAGCTGGTTTTGGGGGGAATGAAAATGTAAGTATCTTACACTTGATTAAAAAGTTTATTTTTTCCTCATCAGTTGGGTTACATGTAAGCTATTAGCTTGTTTCTATGCCTCAGCTAAAAGAAAACTTCTTGAAATGTTTGGAAGAGTCTGAGAAGTTGAATAACCACTTTCATAGCTTCTTGGGAAAATGGTATTTTGTCTTCTTCCTGGCTGTCCCTGTTTCCCCTTTTAGAAGATAAGTAAGGGATTTACAGAAGAATCATCCATTTATTTTTTAAAAATTCATCTACTTGCTGCTGATTATTCAGTTCAGAGGGAAAAGTTACATTCCAATACTACAATAATTTGAAGACAATTTTTAAAAGTTTGTTTAGGTTTTAAACTAGTTTTGCCAATTTGGAATTAAAATCCTTGTTTTTTGATTGGAGAAAAAAATCTCAGTAGTCACTTAACTTGAAGCTTTAAAATTCTGTAATTTTTCAGAGCAAAGCTGATGAACAAAATCTGATAGATGTGCTTCAGAAAAAAATTAAAAAGTTGGAAAGTGAACTTGAGAAGAAGTGTGAAGAAACAGAAAAGAAGAGTCTAAGAGAAGACAAGGTATGTGCTATTTATATCATGGCTTTGAAAGAGCTCATTAGCCGAGCCGAGGTTGTTCACCTCTCCCTATTTCTTCTAAAACATACCAGCCAAACTTGATCAGAAAAAAAGTAGTTTCATGGGTGCAACTTCTCATGTTTCTCATGTACTTTATTACTGCTCTTGTTACTTTGTACTGATATATTCATGTTTTCCTGCCTTTTTCTAATGGATGTTTAATTCTACAAAATCTTAGAAAATGAAGATTGTTTAGGTAGCGGTGAAATTGATTACATAAGTTCTGCCAAATGTGCTTTTGTGAAACCAATGAGATAATAAAAGCACAAAATACTGAGGAGCAAAAGAGTGAATTTTAAAAGGGATGGTATCTCTATAAGTGATTATTCTTGACAATTGTGATCTCCACATTCAAGAAGTTCTGAGTGACTACAGTTGTGTTAATGTTTAAGTGTTTTCCTGGTTTCTTGCTTGTTACTATGTCACTATCTAATTAGTGGCTTCTCATATTAATTATAAAGTGTACTGGAATATTATAGCACACTTGCATATTGAGAGTCAAAGTATTTATGTATGATGTTTATTATTATTCTAGGACTGCACTTAGACTTTCATTTAATTTGAAATGTTTTCAATACCTGTTGCTTTGTGTGTAGAGATATTTTTCTCACACTTGGCATGCATTTTTCCTGTTTTCCAAGATTTTCCTTTCATTCCATTGCTTTATAGCAGTAACTGTTCAGAACAAAAACAGAAAATTAAGTACAGGGAATAACCAGAGAAAGAAAAATTCCAACTAAAAATAAACAAAAAAATCCCCAAACCAAACCAAAAATTTCTTATAGGAATATTGACTGTGATTTTTCAGTAGACACTTGTGATCCTATAGTTATAGGTTTTAACCAATGTATAATTTATAGTTACTGAGTTATTAACTCTAAGTAGAGATTCCATTTCTTGTAGGAAAAGAAGCTGTGCAACAGGGGCATTCAAGTCCCTGGTGAGTTGTAGAAGACAGATCTGTTGTAAATTACCATATGAAAAACCTACTTTGTCTTAAATCTAATGTGTAATTTGAAGTAAAAGGACACATTGAACTAGCACCTCTAATTTCATAAAATGCTTCACTCCTTTTATTTGTAAAGGGAATATTAAAAGCTGAGGAAGAATTTGGTAGGAGCAATCAACTGCATTAGCTTTATACACCAATCATAGCAGTGTATCCAGCTGAATTTTTCAGAGCAAAGCTGATGAAAAAATCTGATGGATGTGCTTAAGAAAAAAATTAAAAAGTTGGAAAGTGAACTTGAGAAAAAATGTGAAGAAACTGCTACTTAGCTATGGCAAATAATATATGCCTGCTATGGCTTCCTGTTTTAAATTGATAAATGAAGGATATATCATTTTTAGTTTTTAAATGTGTTTGCTTGTTTTGCATTAAGAGAAGAAATAAAAGGGAAATACATAATCTATTTATATTCTTCACAGACCTCCAAGGAGGAAATAATTAGATGGGATGAAGGTAAAAAATGGCAAATCAAAATGGAAGGATTGCGGAACAAACTAAGGGAAAAGGAAAAAGAAGCAGATGCTTTATCTAAACAGTTGAATACATTGAAAGAAATTTATACAAAGTGAGTTGGTTTTAATTGATTCAGCTTCAAAATTATGATGTAAGGGAAATCCAGATATGTTTGATATACAGTAATTATTGCAGTTTGCTATGTTTATAAGATCGATAGCGAGAATTTGACATTGCTGTTGAGACTAAAAGGTTTAGTTAATTTTCAAGCAGCAGGCTACTAACTTCTCTGGTATCCTTTCCCTTGTGGAAGCCAACTACCTTTATCAGAAGAAAGTGTCTCAAGATAAAATTAAAGTCCTTATTATGCTTCCTGGTGTAGCATTCTATAATTTTCATAAAGCAAGTAACAGCTTTATGAAGACAGGCTGTTTCTCATGATGGTATTATTTAATCAGGTTGCTAGGACTGGATACTTGTAGTGTTACTGCAGTAATGACAATTCTAGGATTATGAGTTTGAAGCCTTTTCAGGAAACAACCATATGTCCATTCCCTGTGTTGGGATTTTGGTGTAAGGCTTTACTGTCTATACAGTAACCTTGTTAAACAGAAAAAGGGGGTTTGGTTCAGTGAGGAGATGAAATGCAAATGTGGATTCTTTAAGACAGAAAGTATTTCCTCCTCAAGAAAGCAAGTTAGCAAATAAACTTGAAAATGTAAATTTACTGGATGTTGCAGGACTGAAAAAGAGAAAGTTGCTCTACAGAAGAGACTGAAAACTACTGGTGTCACTGTTGACCGTGTTGTTGGAGTAAGAGCCGCAGAAACTGAAAAAGAAGTGGAAGAACTAAGAAAACGGAATCTAGAGTTAGAAAATGAAGTTGCACACATGAGGTGAGATGCTTTTTAAAATAATATAAAAAGTGAGAAATCTAAATTAGTAAAAAAATATATGGAATGAGATAGTCTCCAATAGGCAAACTTTAGTTCAAGAATAAAAAACAGTAAAAAGGAATTTAACTTAGAGTCTGTGATGAACTAACTTAAAAGTATTTGGGAGTAGTTGTGCATGTTCAGAGACTATGTAGCATTGGTTCATTATTCTAAAAAGCTAAATAATATGAAAAACACATGGCTCCTATTGTGAAAAATTTTAACAGCAATTTAGAGTTGGTGAAAGTTACTGGAACTGCTAAGTGCAGCTAGGAAATGTATTCTTAACTAGTATATCCACTGTCACAGTGGATAATGTACCTGAGTAATAGAAACTGTACACATCTGAAAAGAGCCGATTCCTTTTGCTAAAGCAAGTATCTTCCATTCATTTGGATTAGCTGAAATATGACCAACATTGATTTAGAATAACTAGCTTAGAAACACTGGGAAAATCCAGTGTAGAAATTGAGAATTTCACAGTGCTTTTACCTTCAGGGATGTTTTTCTGCATTAATAGCCATTTGTTTGTTTTGGCTTGATTCATTTTTTGATGTAGAACACTGCAAGCAATCCCACGAGACTCTGTTGTAGAAGATTTACACTTCAAAAATCAATGCCTCCAGGAAAAGCTTCATGCATTGCAGAGACAATGTTCAAGAGAGACATTTTTGAGACCCTTGGTAAGTTAATAATGTAACCATATTATCTAGAATACTATTTATGAAAAGTATTTGTTTTCTATTCGGTATTCTGTCACTTAGCTGGTTTTATTTGAACAACAGTATTCTACAGCAGGATATGAAATACTCACCTTTTGGTGCTTTTTAAAAAACCCAACAAACCAAAACCCCCAAATCCCCAAAGTTCTCAGATTTCTGTGTCCTACAGGTAGAAGCTGGAATATTCAGCATCCTAGCATATGCAGAGAAATAAGGAAAATATATTTTTAAATGTGAGTCTGCAGCTGAGAGACTACTATATTATATATTGATTAAAAATTTAAGACACACAGAGTTTGGGGAAATACTCAGCTTCATTTCAGTTACATTAGGTGTTTTTGTTGTTCTTCAATTTTTACAAGGTTGATTATATTGCAAATTTTGCATTTTTATGTTTTCTTAATCTTTCAAGAATAGACTTAACAGTAGGTTCTAGTTTCCTTTCTGTTTTCTGTTTTCTTTTACTGTGTTCTGCTCTTCTTTCATGCTTCACTCTATCTTCAACTTGACTCAGAGTACATGTGACCAAACTGAACTGACCAAGTCTGTTCCTATCAGTGTCAGTAAACAGAAGTATCTGAAATTCCTTCACAAGAAATCTATTTCAAATAGGAATGAAATCAAACATCAGACTAATAATAGAGTTACTGATGGTAGTGAAGTAGATGGGGACACAGGCATGCAAACATGCATCATGCATAATGAAGGCCAGGAGGCTGCTGCAGATGTAAGCAGAGAAGTGTCTCTTGAACAGCACCCTGAAGATAGTGAGAAATGCAAGGACACAGATGTTTCTAGGGAAGGACTGAAAACCAAAATTATAGCTGAAGCTGGTAAAGAGAACTGTGGTGAAAAAGAAGAAAATATAACCCAACCTGAAAATGGAGAAGTTAATGAGAAATGCGAAGAAGAAGAAGAAGAGAGGAAGCAAGAAATCTTCAAGCAATCAAATGTGGATGAAGAGGAATGTGTAGAAGAGCCTGATGCTGATAAAATGAGCTGCAATCAGTCTGGTTCAGGGGAACCTCCTAATCAAGCTAATGATTGTGAAGCAGAGAATATAAATATGAATAATGAAATGAATCAACACACTGGAGAGAATAAACAGGAAAATGACCGAGGCTGTACAGAAGGGGTTGAAACTATCCCAGAATTTTGTGAAATGCCTAAGGTTTGATACTGTAGTGACCCTCTAGCATTTCTTCAGTACAAATAATTTAGAAATAGAATAGTTTGATCTTGATAAAGCAGTGCTTTCCTGTGCATGGTCTGCAGGGATATTAGAGTACTTACCAAGTGGTCCAGAAAGCAAACGTTATACTTTCAGGATAGGCATGCATGTCAGCTCACAAGTAAGCTACTGCCAATTCTAAAATTTTGATCCAGAGACTATCCAAAGATACATGGAGCTAATTGATATCCTTCATTCTTTAAGAGACTTACGATCTGTTATTATTTACACCAAGAAAAAAAAAGGCTTTAAAGAAACAAATACTTGATTCCTCCAATTAGCAATAAAGTAATGAATAATACAGTTAATTCCCAAATTACATAAGTAAAAAATACTGATTATTAAATTATTAAAAGACTTTTCTTTTTACTAGTCAGAGTAAATTTACTGTATTGCTGTGATTTCAGCTGGCACTATAAAGTATGCAAAGCCATCTTTGTGTAGTTGAAATCACAATCCTCCATGGATAAAAACTTAGGATTTTGGGAACTAACAGATTAAATGAGAATGACATGCTACTGTTCCTGGCTTGCTCTCTGATCCATTTGACATAATTGAAATTTCTTATGATGTATGTGCTACCTGAAAAACTACCAGAGTATGCTCTTAAAATTAGGTGCTGTTCCCAGGTACAGTGTCACAGCTTACTTCATTCAGTAACTTCTTTATCTTTTAGTCTTTGAGGTTTACTTCTACAGAATAGTTTGAGAAGTAATTTTGGTTTGACAAAATTTTTACTGGTTTATACTGATTTGTAAACTTCCCTTAAAGGTTAAGCAAGTTAATGAAATGTAAGAGAAGGTGTTAAAATCAAAGCAGATTAGATCAAAACTGGAAATAATATTGTCTTGCTTCATTCCTGTGAAAAATACTAGTTCTCTGTTGCTCTTAATCAGCTACAACTGATAGTTGTACTGAATTACATTACCACTTAATTATATCTTTTTCCTTTCTTTTCTCAAGACATCAGGAATAAGATCAGGTGATCAGTATCAAAGAGAACAAGAAGTTTTAAAGGAGAATTTCAGATTGTCATCTGAAAACATTGAGCTAAAATTCCAGCTAGAGCAGGCCAATAAAGATTTGCCAAGACTAAAGGTAACATCATCTTACTTTAGTCCCTTTACCCTCACACAGCTCAGAGAATTGCTTAAAATGAAATGGATATTTTTTCTGTACATACTGTAAATTTTCCATGTTTTTACATGAATGATGAGAAGGTTGAATATGGTAGAATGGTAGAAATAATGGAAAATGTCATTGTGATGGGAAATTGCTTTCTCTTACATTTTTCAAGTAAAACCACTGTAATTTTGTTCACCAGTTTTTCACTTCAATTTGAGATTTAAGTTGCTTATCACTTTTTTTTTTTTTTATTTGTAGGACCAAGTAGATGACTTAAAAGAAATGTGTGAACTTCTCAAAAAAGAGAAAGCAGAAGCTGAACGAAAGCTGGGCAGCATTAGAGGGGTGAGTATCTTAACAGCACTTTTCATCATAAGTAAATTAAAACAAAATACAAAAAACCCCAAAGTATTACTGAAATGAAATATTTTGGAATCAACCAAAGCCAAACATTAATTGCTCTTGTTTATTGTATTGACAAAATGCTATAATGAATTAATGACCTTAAGTTAACAGGAGCATTAGGAGGACTAGAGCTAAACTATTAAATATTTGCACTATCATGGCCTTATTTTGTCATTTGGATTAGTTACCTTCAGCAGCATATCTGTACAATAAATAGCAGTTACAGCAGTAATAATGAAAATTATATTCATATGTTTATGTAAATTTTTGATGCAGATGTAAAAAGGGTCAGTTACTAATAGTGAAGGTTTTTGTTTGTTGTACTATGGAAGGTAACACAGCAAAATTTTACCCTAGCTACTATCAACTACTTTAATAGAACAATATTTCCAAAGTTAAGGGGAAAAACTACTCAGCAGTGTGTCTCCTGCTGCTCACTTATCAAACTATTTGTGTGACCTTGTAAAGAAAGGTGAATTGATAAAAGCTCCTAAGTGCCTGTGTAGCTCTTTGTAGCTCACTACACAAGGAGAATGAGTTTTACTTTGGGGTACCTGAAAAAGATCAGATATTTTTCATTCTTTTACCCATGCTTTGCATGAAGTGCTTGTAGACCTGTCTCTCTTATGTAGTGGTATTCTTGGACAAGAAAATTCAGTTTATACAACTGTTTCACGCAAAGATTCTGAGGATACAGCAAATTCTGCATCTTTCTCCATTCACAGGCAGCAAGATGTGACAGGTTTCTCTTTAACTCTGCTGTGTACCAACACAAACCTCCTAATCCCTCCAGTTATTTTAGAGAAGAAAAATAAGTAGTTTTTACTTCTGAAATTTGGTTGCTATACATTTATGTAGAAGTCTAGGGAGTAAATCCTCCTCATTTTCCTTATGGGGTTCCTTATGTCCCCTGAACTGGAATCAGCAGTATCTTTAAATTATGATTGCTGAGGAAATTGTTACAAAGAGGATGAGAAAAAAAATGGATTTGAAGACTCCCTAACAGATTTTCTAACTCATTATTTAATGTAGTGAAAGAAGAAAAACAGGGAAATTACAGTATTTTCCCCCACATTTATTTATTTATCATTTTGCAAGAAGAATATATGCCTTTGGAAAGGCAGATCTACTTATGCTTTAATATGTAGTTCTTCTGTCACTTTAATTCAGCAGAAGAAGGGTTGCTAAAAAAGAGCCTTCTTTTCTTCCCTCAAGCTCCCATTTTTCTCCTGTGCCCCCAACGGTATTAGTATTTAAGCAATTGCATGGTCTGTTGGATTGGGGAAATTTTCTACAAGAAAAGCTAAATAAATTAAGTAGTTATTTAATTTATTTTCCTAATGTTTCAGTTTAGTTCATGAGTACAGCAGATTTTGAGACTTAACTGCAGCTCTTTAGGGTAACATAGAAAATGAAGGAGTTGATCTGTTGACTTGGGGGATTAATAAATCTTCAGATGTTTTGGAGAGCTAAGTATGCAAGAAATTCTAGTGTTCAAGTTGTATCAAAATAAAGCATTTTTTTAATATAAGTATGAATTGCAATGGGAAAATAAGCAATAATGTAAGGTCTGGAGTATCTCAGAATGTTAAGATGAACTATTTGTTCACTTTTACTTCTTTCCTTCCCCCCTCTGTAGGCTGGTAGAAGTGGAAAGACAGTCCCAGAACTGGAAAAAACAATTGGCTTGATGAAAAAGGTTGTTGAGAGAGTCCAAAGAGAAAATGAAGAACTGAAAAAAGCTCCAGCTGTACTTGGTCTTGAGCAGGAAAATGAGAGGCTAAAGGTACAGATTTGTCTCCAGTAACTTTATTTAGGTAACAGTTTATATGCAAGTTAGTAACAAAATGGAGTAGCATGATACTGATTGGCACAAAACTGTTTTGGAAATGCCAGCTGTGAAATATATAGAACAGAAAGGCAAAACTGCATTTTAGTATAACATACTGCACAGTTTAAGGTACACTGTACCTTGCAGATACATTTAACTATGTGATGAAATGTTCGCTGTGCTAAGTACCTGTGCTTTAAATGGAAATCTAAAATCTTCTACTGAGCAATGTAAATGGGTTTTAACAAACTGTTTGATCTTTAGTCTGAAATGGAAAAAATGAAACTTGATCTGGAGAGCCAGCTGAGTGTGCGTTTTGAATCTAAAACCAAAGCAACGGAAAAACTCATTACTGAAAATGAAAGACTGCGTAAAGAACTGAAAAAGGTATGATCATTTTGATGCATCCTTTTCTTTCCACTAGGCACTGATTATGGTAAGTATATAGTTTTTACTTTTCTTAATGGTTGATATAACACTGATATGGCCATGAAAGATTTATTTTACTATATGTGGAAAGGAGATATCCAAGGACTAGCCCAAGATCAAATTTGGAAGTTGTAGTGCTAGTAGTCTTTGATGCCATTTTCCTCTACATCAGCACTCACCGTCTCACTGTCGTTTGAGATAATACCATGCTTCATGTGCGGTTAAGTATTCCGTAAAGCTTTGCTTTTATTGAACAATAGGAAGTTGACAGTGGAGAGAAGCTACGAATAGAGAAGAATAACTTGGAGATATTAAATGAGAAGTTAAATGTACAGCTGGAGGAAACCATTAAGAAGCTAAATTTGGCTGAGAGCCAGCTTGATGGAGCTGACAGCAGAGGCTGGAAGTCCATTGTAACAAGGTAGGAATTGGGAATGTAATAAAAGGACAGAAAAATTATACAATGCTTATGCTATTAAGAGACATAAACAACCTGTGTAAGGATGGCAGGGAGCAAATTTTTGGTAATAAATACTTAGTCCTGGACTCCTGGATGACTTCAGGGTGAAATAAGTTGACATGTTAAAAAGTACTCTTTAATAGTGTTAAACAGAAATGGAAAGTATCTACAAAATCAGAACCTCTGACAGTAAACTTATTAGGGCAGAAAATCAGCTGGACAGGAGAGAGACTTGTTTAATTTTATCTTAGGTCAGAACACTGTTGATGTCCAAGATTTTACTCCCTTCTGAGTCTTGCGCTCCCACAGGATCCCTTGGGGAGTGTAGTGCTACTCTGACATATTGCTGAGCCATTTCTTCATTGAGACTTCAAAAAGCATTTTGTTTTTTTTTAACCTTCTCCCAAACAATCCAGTGAGGTAAAATGTCTCTGTGCAAGGCCAGATGAAACCATAATTTGTCTAAGGAAGGAGGGCAGAGCTGACTGCAGGACAGGACAGAAGTAGCTGATTGCCACAGCAGAGAGAGGCTATGAGCATGCAGTGAAGATAGTAGGCCCTTAACAGCTGCCATATTGGTTCAGCAGTATTCTTCTTCACCTCTTTTCAAAAACATTTCTACTTGGTTCTATTTAGTTGACAGTGATACATAGTTGTGTATAGATACAAAATACATGGTCACATTTAATTGTACTTGCCTATTTCAACTCATGTGACTAAAGCCTTCTATTTGCATTTACTTTAAAGTAAGTTAATAACATAACCTTACTAACCTAGAGCTCCTTGGGGAACTTTAACATGCAATGCACCTCACCAGCACATCTACCAATGCATATACGTGGTAACACAAAGTGTTTCATAGGGCAAACAAAGGGCTGTCATCCCAGTGACCCTTCAGAAGACTCCTTGGCAGGTAGCAAGGTGTTGGACACTGTATTGCTATCTGAAAATCCAGATGGATTCAGATAGGAGATGGGGCTACATGACCTCCAGAGGTACTTTCCAACATTTCAGATTCTACACAAACCTTTTTGTAGCCTTGTAAAGCTCAAAGCAAAATGGAACCTTCTTCAGACTGCTCTTCCTCCAGGGTAAACAATTTACTGCAGATTAGTTTGGCCTTGGAGTCTTCATCTTCTGCATCTGCATTAGTCCTTTTCTCGGTACATTATTTTTCATAAATTACTAAATCATTAGAAAAATACTTTCAAAGGTATAACACTGAAGTAAGATCCAGCTAGTGTACATCCTGCATCAGCAGCATGGATCCTTTCAGCAGCAGGTGTTTGGGGTTTATGCGCAATAGCATAAAAATATTCCTGTCCCCTTTTAATAAATGTAGACACAAAAAGAGAACCACAACAGTGTAATATCTAGAAAAGCCTTTATTCTAAGATTAAAGATGTGTTTCTTGCTATGCTTCTTTCAGCAAACTGTGTTTATAAGGCCAGTGGTTATTTCAAGGCCAATGCCCCAAACATATTTTAGGGTGTATTTTACAGCATTTATTCTCCTAAAGATATTTTAATCTCTGTTTCTGCATAAGTATTAACTTCCGCTCTTATTTTTCTCTAAATAAAAATACTGTCAGAATGCAGGAAACTAAGTTGAAGGAAATGGAAACAGATATTGCTAAGAAAACCCAAAGCATTGCTAACCTTAAAAGGCTGCTTCAGGAAGCAACAGAACGTGAGCACAACGCTGATAAAAATGTACAAGACCTGAAAGAACAAGTGAGTAAAATTTAGCTAGATAACTCTGGAAATAGAATGCTTAATTTGTCTTTGCAATAATGTCTGTAGTGGCAGAATACTTGTTTTTTTTCTAACCCTTTCTTTTATGCTTTTTTTCAGTCATAGTTGCTATATTTGCATATTTTAGCCAATTAATGAGGTTTACCACATATTATCAATACATATTCTTGATTTGCAGTCTGAGGAATATGATTATTTTTCTACTATATTTTTCTGTAGGGTTTTTTTTATTATAGTTTCAGTGATCACATGAAAGCCTGTAGATAGATGCTTCAAAAGGCCTTAAATCTTTCAAGCTTGTTTTGCAGTGAGGTTGCTGCAGAGACTTCCCTAGTTCCTCTGGTTTTGGTGGGGGGCAGGAGAGTACTGAGTTCGCTATCCTAAATAGGATCCTCATTTCTGTTTCCAGTCTGGTCCCTTACATGCAGTCTCCAGTAGTCTTACAAGTACTATTGTACGTGTGGAAGAGTTGATGAATTTTAAACTTAGGTACCTTTTAAAAGATGCATCACCTTTTGGCTTTTAAGTACAAAGAGAATTGCCCCTACATTAGCTTCCATCTTCTCATTTATTTATATTCAGACGATTTTCTTCCCCAGACAACTTGTACTGGCCTTTCTCAGTGTAAGGTATCAAATATAAAACTTCTGATTTGGGAAGTCATAGATATATAGATATATAGATATATATATGTGTGTGTGTGTGTCTATATATTATGTAAGAAAGTAGATGTGTTCAATAACAGAACTTGGAATTTATTCCTACAAAACAATTACTTTCTTAGTTTTTCCTTGTTTTTCCTTTTCTAACATCAGTGTTATTTACATGAAGTATATACCAGCAGCGAATTTAACATGGAGATAGAAGTCTTTCATTTTGTGATATTACTCGGGGAGCAACACACTTTTCAGTTTCTTTCATGTCTCAAGTACTGATGAAGGGATGAGATCAAAGTTAACTATGTTTCAAAAAACAGAGCCTGATTGTGTAAAAAAAACCAAATCCTTACCCTGTTAGGTAGTAACAGAACAAAAACCTATCATTGTCAGTAACCTCATAGGAGTTCATGAACTGTCACTGCATTCATCAACTGTATATAATCACATATTTAAACCACTCTTGTGCCTGCATCTTTACCAGGAGTCTCTTTCAGAGGCTCCCTCCCTCTCTAGTCAGGGACCTCTTCTAACTTAACTTGCAGGTCACCCCAAGTCACTGTACCCTCACTGGGGCTGTCATTACAAAAATCACAGGGTTTTCATACAATCTTTCAAAATTAACTGGGACACCCAAGTATGCAAATAACTATATCAGTAATATTTTTAAAGCATTTAAATAATTTAGGCATATTAATTCCTTAAGCATATTTATACAGTACGTTGGTGTAGCTATGTATCCAACTTTCTTTGTAAATCTAACTTCTACTTTATTCTCTGCCCTTCATTAAATACATAGCAATGATTTTACTAACTTTGGAAAGGCTGTCAAGCATTAGCTTTGTGTGTGGGAACTGTACATGAACAAGTTTTTGTTTTTTTTTCTATTAGCTTAATGTTTGGTTACATCCTTAGTGTTATTTTCATTCTTTTTTTAATATTGTATCCAAGAGAACTCTATTTGAACTGCAGGGCCATGGATACTGTTTTCAAGAATAAAACTTTCTTAATTTTTTTTTTAAGATTGAGCATCTCAAACATCTTCCTGAAGGTTCAGGGTCAGAGGAAAACATCATCAAGGAGCTTCAGCTTTTAAGGTAATGTACTTCTAAACTAAGTATCTCAGCTAATATACATGAAATCAGGAAGTGACCAGAAGATCAGGAAATGACCACTGCAATTTTTAGTTAAATATTTTATGTTTTAAAATATTGTAATAATTTAAAAAATCTATTTTTTTAATATTCCAGATTAACTAATAATCAATTAGAGAAAGAAAAAGCAGAACTAGTGAACCAGATAGAGGATTATAAGCACAAAAGACAAACCTCTACAAATGAAGGTCCTGCAGCTGGTAATAATTTTCAATACCTAAAGATCTTCTTGTATTTAGGGTCTAAAACTACTTTTACTTAATATGTGTGTGCAAAGTGATAATAAATCTACAGAATTATTTGAAGTAGATTAATCCCAAAGTCGCGTAAACTGAAGCAGATTAAGGTCTTGGATTTTTGAGTACATATACACGCTTTTTGAAGAGAATTTTCAATAAAAATCTCTATAATCAATTACTTTGAGCAAGAGGCTGTAAACTAGGAACTAGACACCACTGCCTAATTTGTAAAAGAACTAAGGAAAAGTCTAGCTGACTTTAATGTTTGGTGATCATAACTGGTCTTATTTAACTGTTTCAGTTTTCAGGAGATGCAGAATTATTGAAACAAGATTATTTGTGCCATGGGTTTTCACTACTTAAAATTTCATTTAAAAAATCATTATTTTTGCAGGACATAATGAAACTGTAGAGAAGGATAAAATTGATAAACTAATGACAGAAATGGCTGACCTCCAGTCACAGCTGGAAGTTTCAGAGCTCGAAAAACAACAATTAAAGGTGAGCTGCAAGGATCATCCTAGGCAAGATAATAAGCAAAATTATGTTGGGCTAGAAAGAGCTGTTTAATAACTAAATTAATATTTAATGATACAGTCAATTTCTAAGCATTGTTCACAAAGCCTGTTTTTAGTGAAGATGCTGTTTATGGCTAGAGTTTTTTGATTCTAGACAAGATCCTTATTCTCTTATATAATCCCTCATGAAAAAGGAAAAAATAGGTGTGGTATTAGCAAAGTTCTGCATAAAGGTACTCCTTTTCATTCTTTTTAATAGGAAGAGACAAAAGAGCTAAGAAGAGAACTAGAAACCTATAGTCCTTCCTTTTTTGAAGAACTTGAGGATCTAAAATATAACTACAAAGAAGAATTAAAAAAAAATATTATCTTAGAAGAGAGATTGAAGCACCTTTATGAAGAGTTTGGCATTCAGAATAATCCAGACAACAGTTCTGTTGACTGGGGTAGTGTTCAATATCCTCATCATTGATAAACACAGACAATTTCATTTTTTGTATCTTCGAATAGTACAAATCTCTTAAAGTTATGCGAGTTTGCACACACCTAAGAGTGCAGAATTGGATTATTCAACAGTTCATGGTCACTGTACACAACAGTCAAAATAAAAGTGAGTTTTACCTGTCCCAGCTCCTGTGCAATAATGTATTTTAATTCAGAACAGTTAATTTGGGTAATAAGGTGTCAGGTGAAATTGAAACCTTGGGCTTCTCTTAGAAGTTAATAAACCTTTAAACTGTCAGCATACTAAGTATGCTAAGTCCCAGATCAGTAAGAATACATAATTTGCTCTTGTCCTGTGCAACCATAATGTTTAACTCTGAACTCAGGGTCAGTGTGCTGGATGTCTGTTTTTATGTCCCTGGTTATTTTTACCTCAATGTTAAAAAATCCAAGAACAAAGAACTGAAAATGAAGCTATACTATTTCAGCCAAAACACTGGGATTTTTTGTACATATTTTTTTTTTTTTTTAATGTTGCTGGATGTATACTTTTATAGCAGAGATGAAATAAAGCCAACTCAAATGATCATTCAGTCTCACCTTTATTATTTATATACCTTATCTTAATATGTCTTTGATGAAGTTTCCTAATTGAGACATAGTTGTAAATGGGAATTACTAAACCAAGTCATGTCTCTCTCCACTTACTAGGCTCTCCAGAATAAAAATAGCTTATTTTCTATTATTTACTCTCTTTGTCCCAAAATAGTGCAAGTGCCTGGAGGATATAGTTTAATTGGGTTTTTAAATAACAGTATAATGCTGCAGATATACAGTTAAATGATACCAGGAAGTTTTCCCATGTAAGAAACTGTTACAACTTTAAAAAAAAAAGTCAAATTTCTGGTCCCACCTGAAGTATGTCCGTCTACTGTTAAGAAACTTGATGCTAAGTCTCAAACCTACATACAATAGTGTCATAATAATTACATTTGTAGAAGCACAACCTATGTAACTTTTCCAGTAGATTGCATTAACTAGTAAAGCTTTTAGGACCAGCCAGCAGTAGAAAACATACTTCCTACACACAGTGCTAACATTTTCTAGGAATGGGTTCAAAATTAAGGACTTTTCATAAAATAAACATGCTGGAAGGTAGATCTCTGTTATATAAAATTAGTCATTTAGGATAAACTTAAAATGATACAGTAGTACCTGGGCTGTTGCCTAAGCTAGAAGAGTATTCATGAAGAATTCTGTGGTAGACACAACTAAGAGGAATGCAGGACATACAACAATTAACTTAAAAGAAAAAAAATCATTTCAAGCATCAAACTTGATATCTTTGAGTCTGTCAAATCTTTGTCCATCCAACACTGAAAAATGGTGAAACAAACTCTTTGGTTCAAAGTCACAGTCATATTTAGTTCTGTTAAAAGAAATTACAACAGGCTGAGAATTCAGGTACGTCTCTGCAAGTGGCCAAGGTAAACCAAGATGATGGCGATGGAGCTAAAAGAAAAGGAAAGAAGATCATTTCAGCCATTTTGATAGAGTAGTGCAACAATTTCCAGCTTGGGAAGTGTGTGGGTGTTTGTGGATTCTAGGATCCTCTGCATCAGGGCACTTAAAACCATGAATAAGTTATCTCTGTAACATGAAAAACAGCAAAGCACAAAAGGCAAACCAGAACCAAGGTGTCCTCCACAGTTTCAGAAATAATATAAACTTGCTAATTAATGAAAAATCACATTCTTATTAATAATACTTGTTCTATTAGTCAACATTATGAGAACTCAATTTTTAAATACAAGAATTAAGCTTTAAAACGAATGCTGCCTGTACAGACAGGCAAGAAAATATGTTCTCAATTACTTTGTTAGCATGTTGGGAATGAAAAAGTTCAATATGTTATGTTGTCATTACAGTAGCTAATTCTACTGTCATCTCATTTGTTGGAGATTTACTTATTTACTATTAAAGAATTTGGAAAAAAAAGACAAAAAATGAATACAGTACTTCACATTTTATGAATTATTACAGTGCTTTCCACGTGTCCATCCACATACTCACCTTGATTAAACACCCATCATGGCAGTGCCACACAATTCCTTCAACTTTACCCTCCGTGCAGCTTTCAAACCAAGACAGTATGTCATTTTGCTTCAAAGCAGGTGGATTCTTTATTTCAAATGCTCCATGTGGGACTAGAAGATGTACAGGGTGCTTCTTGCTTCCTAATCCTACATTTAAAAAAACAAATAGCTTCCTCCTAGTTACTGTGTTTCCTCACTTTTGTTATTGCAGACATCTTAAAAACACTCTGTAAAGGTAAACTTTTATTAGATGCTACAACATTATCCTGTCTTTAAGAGAACAGTTAATTACATTTTTAAGTACCAAATGCAATGGTCTCTCCTCACATTTTCATTTATATTTTTTAAAACCTCCTCCTTTGTATAAAATAAACATGACACACAGATTTATAGAGTTGTCTGTTTTTTCCTTGTGGTTACCTCCTCAGTCACCATAAAGCTACCAGCTAAGTCCTTCATACTTCAGATCATGATCAATGGCACAAACACCTTAGTTCCTGAAAATCTGGCACATCTTCTCATGAATACTTAAAACTGGGCTGTTAACAACTGCATTGCCTTTTCATGTTAACATAAATCTTCATCTAAGAACACAGCTATTAGAACTTTTTGTTGCAATTCTTGTTCAAACTGAAGAAATGCTTAGGACCAGGTAGGACTATTTTTCCTACTCATCTTTGCAAGTTATCCTAACAGCAAAGCACAGAAGTTAGAACTCACTTGTGCTCATACTTAATTAGTTTCTCACTATAAGGCCTTTAAAGGAAGGAGCCACAACTTAAATCTAGCCTAAATTACATTTCCTTTAAAAATTTCTCTTTCATAATTAAAAAATTGCAACTTCTGACTAACTTTAGGGGCTCCAAAAAATGGCTGAATAAAGCTTTCTACTTCAATTCATCAAAAGAGTGTGTAAAAAAAGTGAAGGTTCCAAGAAACAAACTTTAAAAATTTTACTAATATCTTAATAGTAATATTTACAACACTTTTCTCCAGTCAAAATATTTCTGAAAGACCAAAGCAATGCATTTTTATAGTAACTGAGATTTAATAGATGTAATTAGTCCCATGATAACTCAGCTTTCTAAACTGAGTATTTTTGGGTGAGAGTTCCTTCAGCCAGCCCTTTATCTCCTTTCTATGAAGGTTGCTACTGGAAAACTCTTCTAAAAAACTTACACAAAGAAAATGCACTGATTTCACTCAAAAATACCACTAAAGAAAAAAGGTATTTAAGAACAGACCATATAAACTTACCATATGGATTTGCATTGATATTAGTCCCAATAAGCTCCAATGTTTGTTCTAAAATTTCTGATAAAGGCACGGGACTGATTTCCAGAAGCCCTGGGTCAGCATGGTGTTTCAATACCAGTGCTATTCCTGCCTCATAATTTACAACAGATGAGTGCCAGCAATACTGCTTACTATTCTTCTCCACGGGCACCCAACCTATGAGAAAACACTACATTTCACCAAAGTAAATACTAGAAGCTGTTACATGCATTAAAAAAAAAAACCCTACAGTTAAGTACAAACAGAAAGAGTAAAAAGAAAAACTACTGTATCTCAGAAGAATGCAAATGTGCCAATTATGCCTTCAGCTGAAAGCCTGTGAGTTTGTACAGCAAACTGCAATTATTTCCATGTGTCAGAAGAACAAAGCCTTTCTGGATAGTCAACGAATGACGTTCCAATTTTTTTTTTCTGAATATGTTAAATACTACTTTTAACTCTGGAACTAATTCTAATTCACTTCAGAAATTCACACACACACCTTTCCCCAGTTTTACCTGTGCTGCATCATAGGTACCTGGCATATGTCCATTTTCATCAGGCAAAGGATTGCCATTAGAGAACTCTATGTCCTTTGCTGGAATCCAGGTATCTGGAACAGGCTTGAAATCCTCTTCAATATTCCAGACAAATTCTAGACATATAAATGCAATACTTTGTTTTCGGTGAACTGTTAACCAACTTTGCTGTGTTGTCTTTCAATGCAATTATCAAAATACCACTGATCTAAACCTTGTTTTAAAGACAGTAATCCCAGTTACTTTGTACAAACACCAACATCTGTCACACTCAAGTGGTCTACAATTAGGGTAGTTTAAAGATGTGTTCAGCCTTTAAGAAGTTTAAAGGTTCAAAATTTAAGATTCAAAGGTTCAAAAATTAAGATTAAAAAAATTAGCTACCTATACCAGTTTAAAGTTCTTCAATGTAAAGGGTGAGGTTAAAAAAACTGGAACAAGGATCACTGATCTTTCCCATGTCAGCTTAGTTGTTTTTCTAACTGGCTAACTTATATTGTCAAAAAAGAAAGAAAGTAATCTTCACTAACCTTTGCAATCTTCCAATGAATACAAGAATCGTTTAAACCTTTTTTCACCTTGTTTGGTGGGTTTTCGATCCAACCTGGCCCATAGGTAGGGTTGTCCTAGGAGTTTCCAAAGATAAAACCAGCACTTTACTGAGGTGACCATACCCTGCAGAGTACTGAAATAAACTGCATAACAGGCAAGATAGGAATTCCCATTTGCCACTAGAGAAATTTTATCAGCAAAGCCACTACTATTTAAATTCAAAGTACACTATGTGAATTTTCAAATCCATTTTAGATTCTGTGTACAGTCTTGCCTAGCATAATACAGAGCTTCCTTTCAATGCAGGTGAAGGCACGAGCCCCAGTGAGTCAATGAACCACAGTCTTCTCATTTCCTCCCAACCTCTGTACTTCTATATATCTTCCCCAAAGAAATTAGACACTCTATTATACCTGACCCAGTTTGCAAGGAAGACTTACTAATAGGAAGTTTAAAAACTGGAATAGTTCCTGGATGTCCATATTCATTTAAATCACACTTCATGTATTTTAGAGAGTAAATGCTAGAACAACTCTAGAAACACATTCTAAGTCTATGGTAACTACTACTTTGTGGTGAAGATGCTTAATGGCACTTGAACTCACAACAGTTGTAAATAAATCATACAAAATAAGTAAAAACTAAGAAAAACAAGTTCTAGTCAGCATGAGAAATCTGCAAATGGGTCTTTCTGATTACCTTTATACGTTGTTACATAACAGCAGGTTCCATCCACCTTTTCAGTAGGAACTGCATTGTGTACATCTGCCTCTAATGCCTTTCCAGTTATAGTGTCAGTTGCCAAAACTTTAAATGGCTGAAAAGAAGACAAGTGGCTGTTACTGCCTTGCTGTCATACAGATTCTTGGTCCTTATAGTTGGCCTCTCTAAAGCTAGCTCTTTAAGTATTACACATTATAGAGCTGATTTCTAATAGTTTCTTCAAAACCTGTTAGTTTGCAAAGTACTCTAAGACAGAAGAACCGGGTCAATCTGTTTGTAAAGTCTCTTCCTCTTTCCCATTCTTGATTATTACTTAGAGAAGACTTTGCTTTCCACTCTAAACAGGACAACAGAACCACTTCTATAAACTAGAAGTGTTCCAGTCCAACACTGCAGCATTTTGGGATCTGCCTTTCTGCATTAGGGTGGCAATAGAAATTCCTCACGACAAGCCTTCCCCAGCTTTCAGTTTGGAGATGAAAGTCTATAGTGCCATGTTAGTGCAACACACAGAGCAGGTGTGCTCTTGCAAGGTAGAAAAAGCATCCTTGTATTAAACATTTAGTATCACCGATGTCAGCTAAACACTTTTGTGCTTCAAAAGAGCAAAGAAATACAAGATCTGTGGATCTTAAACAAAAAGTGAACTAGTACAAATTTCTAGGGCTTCTGTACAGCTTCTCGAACAGTTTCACTGCAAACGTACAATCAGTTGTGTTTGGATTCAAATTTTTTTCTCTTCTAATCATCATACCTCCCTCTTCTCTCCTCAGTCAGCTTTGTCTTTTAATCTGGACTCTTTATGCCAGCAAAACACAAAACAAGTCCTTATATTGCAGAAGTCTCGAAACAGAATGTGGAATTCATAAAAGGAGAACCTGTATTACATAACGTGACTGTTTCATACTACAGTTAGGTATAACTATAACAAACAGCATATATGAAGATTATATTAAAAATTTCTGAGTAGTGAGAAAACATTCCCATTGGTTTTACCAGCACTACCACTCTCTTTCTTCCCTACCAGTCATAACCACGTTTTATCCTTGCCTGAACTTTAAAAACCAAAACAAAAACCAATTCAAAGCAACAGCACAAAAATTAAAAAAAAAACCAACAAAACCAAAACCAACCAAACAAAAATAGCATGTGCCAGTTCCAGATCTAATACCCTGTTAGTTTTTTCTCTGTGAAGAATCAACAGTGTACAGAGGTACCCTTACATTACCATTATTGAGATTATTTAACTCTGAGTTGAACAATTACATTACTGTCGTTTTGGCAAACATTTCAGCTCTTTCATCCAGAAGCCAATCAGCAATGCGAAGTCACCCAGAGCTGCATTCGAGTTCACTACGCAGCTGCTACTAAAATCAGGGAACACAAACTGGAGGTCTGCAGCTAGAGTGCCGCCCCAATCTGTCCACATCTCACAGCCTCATTTTTTTTCTGTCATAAGCCTGATATACAAAACAGAAAAAAAAAAAAAAGGGGGGCGGGGGGGGAAAATACAAGCTAATTTTTCCTCCTACGAGGCTCACAGGCGGGAATGGCAGTATGGTTTCACACAGGCACAGGCTCCCCGTACGGTCATGCTGGAGTGGCCCTCACTGAGAAAAAGCAAACACAGCATCAGGGTGAACACCTGTATGCAGTCGCCAGGAAAAGCGTGGGGCTGAGCTGATACGGCACTCAGACGGCCCTTCTTCCCTGCATTCCAGCGGGAGAACCCTACGCAAACCTCTCCCGTGAGCTTCCCTTAAATCTACGGCCAACCTTCTCGCCACTCGGCTGTGGCCGAGGGCTCTGACACGGTCCGTGCTGCTCCACGCCGCGGCCCTACGATTTTCCCTGGGCTCGGGCCCATCCCCACCTGCCTGCCCCCCGTCCTCCCGTCCCGGTACTGCCCCAGCCACCTGTCGCTCCCGCTTGGCCGAGGGCTCGTCCTTCACCTCGGTGACGAACAGACACGGCACCTTGCGCTGCACCGCGCCCCGCCGCCTCATGGCCCCGGCCGCCCGCGCCCGCCGCTGCCGCCGCCGCGCCTGCGCCGGCCCGGCCGCGGTGCGCCACGGGAAATGGAGTCCGCCGGGGGCGCTGCTGCTGCTGCCGCTGCGCGGGGCGGCACCGCCTCCCGCCCGACATCAGGCCCTGCGACTCGGTGGATCCGCTCGGCCGGCCCGGCCCAGCCCGACCGGGGGCAGCTGCGCTTTCCCCAGCGCCGGCTCCTGCGAGAGTAGACTCCTGTAGACTCCTGGGTCTATAGGTCCTGCCAGGAGCCTGCTCCAGCGCGGGCTTCTCATGGGGTCACAGCCTCCTTTGGGTGCACCCACCTGCCCTGGCGTGGGGCCCTCCACAGGCTGCAGATCCATCCCTGCTGCACCTTGGATCTTCATGGGCTGCAGGGCTACAGCTGCCTCACCATGGCCTTCACCACGGGCTGCAGGAGACACTCTCTGTCCCGGCGTCTGGAGCACCTTCTCCCTTTTCTTCTTCCCTGACCTTGGTGTCGGAGGGTTCTTTCTCTCACACATATTCTCACTCCTCCCTCTGACTGTTGTCGCCCAGCAGGCTGTAGTATCTTTGTGGTATCAGAGATTTGTTTTTAAGACCACAGTTGTATCAGCAAGAAGTTGGGTATAATTTGAGCTTCACTAAATTGGTTTGTTACATTCCACATTAAAAAACGCACTATAATGGGCAACTCTTTGAAACAATCTGATATTCTGTATTTTACTTGGATGCAATAGAGAGAAAGGAAGATGTTCAGCCTGGACAGGTCATGTAGCAGCATCATGCTGATGTCCCAAGCTGGAGGAGCAGTTGGCAACTGTTAAAATGTAACATTCCATCCTGGCTAACAACTGCTCTCCGTTCAGTTCAACAGTTCAACCACATGGAGAAGGTACCACATGCTTCATTCAACTATTTTTTGCTTTAGCTGCGCTATCCACTGAGTTTTACTTCATCTGAAGGTTTGGTATTTGAAAGAAAACTGCTTTCAGGATAAGATGATTTGCCTGACTGCTTTAATTATAAAGAAGCTTTATAATTTATAGCTTTAATTCAAAGAAGTACTTACATTCCACCTGGTAAAAATCCAGGGATGGGTTTAGGGCTCTTGGTTATTCCATCTGTTTTTAAGGGTCAGGGTGTTAGGTGTTAATGCCTGGGAGATGGACTTCGTGTCTCAGGGGATGGCCCAATTGTACTGACTACAATCCAAAAGTTTTTGGAGATGCTGCTCTTAGATGTAGCTGTTAATGTCTGGAACTGGGAGAAACCTGCTTCCAAATATTCCAATATTTTCAAGTATGGCCTTGTTTTCATTTTAACAGTTACTCAGAAACTCATTCCGAAATAACCCCCAACCTGGTATTTATGGCTCTCAGGTGGGATGCCATTCACATCTGGGATGTAAATCTGAGTTTCCATATTCAGGGTAAAGTGCGTGAACACTTGCCTCCTTGGACTTAAAAGTTTATCATGTGTTTGAGAAAGATACCTCAAGTTACAATGATAAGTGAATTGCATCATCGGAGAGGACGCTAAAAACTGCAAACTCTGATAAGACAGAGATTCAGAACAATGATTTTATGTATGACTGACAGAAGTGACTCATGTTGTGAAAGTACTATCTCTGCAGTATTGTGCAAACTTTTTAGCTGATGCCACATTGATCAATAGAGGGACAGCAGCAGTATGAGTGTATATATATAAGTAAAGAAATAATCATTAAACAAATCCATGTAGCCAGAGTATTATTCCCATTAGCTTTTTGTTTGTCACCTTTAAAAACAGCTGAAGCTGAAAGATGGTGTCAGCAGTGTAATAGCAGCAGTGCCAACATCAGGTCCCAATTTTTTTTTCAGTTTTTGTTGGGAATCTTTCTGGGTTTTGTTTCTTGCCCCATGTTTTTCCATAGATTCATGTCCTTTAATAGTAAGGCAGTACTGGTGCAAGATTTGCACTTGTACAGCACATTTCATTGGATATTGATATGATTTTTCCATTGTACAGAAAGTAAACTCAGTGACATGTCAATTAAATGACTTATGAGATTTTTTTTCCTTCCCGGCAGCTCATGAAAAGTCTGCAGTAAGCTAAGTAGACTGTCTTACCCTTATTCTAATCTAGAAACAATTTTACATCACTGAAGACTATTTGACCTAACTCAATAACTTTAGAGGTATCTAGAGCTTATGATAAAAGTCATAAAAGATAATTTGAAATGTTGTAAACTATAAGAATGTGGTCCCACAAAATCTTGGTCATATGTTTATAGCAGTGTGAACTGTCATGTATTCAGTCACACAGCATATACTAATCTATTTATTCCATTTTTGTTGTTATATTTACAACACCTGAAAACTGTTTTCTCCTGCAGCAAAACTACAGCAAGTTCTCCTGTTTCTGGGAGACAGAGCCCGTAGGCTGTAGGAGGATAAGCTGTGACTTCTTTCACAGAAAACCCCGTAATATAAATGGACTTTATTTGCCACCTAGTAACAGTGAGTAAAAATATTTTCTCCACAATTTGTTCATTAGAGTAATGGAATAGAAAAAAAAAATGCCCTTCCAGCGCTTATGTAAGGTCAAGAAATGCACCATGGCAAATCAATCAGGTATGATCTGCTATCCCAGCAAGTTTAAGGGAAAGAAAGGAATTTGATTTGCCACATGAATTATTTTAGCTGTCATATTACAAATCTTCATACCTATTAGTGATAAAAAAGATGAAGTCACATTTAGGTTGCTGAGATCCATGGAATAAAAATGTTGCTTAATTTGAATTTCTGGTAGATTAAATCTCTCTAGTAGTTCAAATGGTTAGTATGCAGGTCATACTTTTAAGAGAAATCAAAAGTAGTGTGTGTGGTGGGAGGAGGAGGTTTGTAGGGACACTGGTATCTGTTGATAGAGCACAACAGGTATGGATGAGATGCCCCTTGTAGATAACATGAGATTCCAGAGCTGTTTGTGCAGATATATTTCCAGTTTGTTGTTTTGAATAAAATTTTTGGGCTTGAACATTGGCTACATGTTACTGAAGTACAATAATAATGTATAAAGCAGCACTCTTTTATTTGTGGAAAACTACACCATTACAAGTTGGGTTTTTTCCCTCATCCATTTCTAAGAGGAGCTCTTGACTACCAGAAATTCTGGTAGACAGCTGGAACCTGGAAATAGGATAAGAGTCCAGGGCAAAGAACAAAGATGTCAGAAGCAGGAATGAGGAGAGCAAGTCACTGTGAAACCTGGTGTTCCTGAAATTGCCCCAGGAAAATGTAGCCTGTCATATCTGGGCACGTGGAGCCTAACTAAGCACACAGGATCAAGACAAGGCCTGTTTTTCTGAGTGCCCATGCTGCCTTCAGCACAGCCCCCACTTACACAGCACAATCATGCTTTTGGCTGTGGTGCAAGTCAGAGACTACCCAAAAGACACTGTGGGCAAGGGTATCCTATGTAAGAGCAATGTCTGACAATCACAGCTAGAAAACAGACTAAACCCTTTTGCTTTTTACTGAAATATGTACAAGTTCAAAGCCTGTGTGCACCACAATAGCACTGTAAATACTAAACGTGCTTTTTTAAAAATTTTTTTCATTCTTATACTTAAAAATCTTGTTAAACAAATTTAAGTTTGATTTGGTTTATTCTACCTGGAGCTAAAAATAGCCTGTTCTGAACAGTGAAAAAGGCTCCATCAAGTTAGCGTTGTATCTTACACATCTCTCACATGAGATACAACAAATCTGATTTGCAACCATGTTATAAGAAAAGGTTTAACATGATACGCATGCTGCTCATAGGCAAGCAAGAGATGCACAAGATTAAAAACAACTGGAATAATTGAAAAATGCCCACACTTTCTTTTAGAGTGGAAGATATATCCAACTTTTTATTTTATTTTTAATTTATTTTATTATTTATTTATTTTATTTATAATATAATACACAGAATAGTATAGTTGCAAGGTAGTCAGCTTGAACAATACCCATAGACACGCCATCTTTCATAACTTTTTTTAGTCAATTAATACAATGGCTCTTGGAAAGTGTTATCCCAATACTAAAGGCATTTTGCTGAAAATATTATGTGTGGAGATAAATTCCTCAGGAAAATAATATATTTTCTGATTAGGTGTAAATTATTTTTGTGAACTTCAAATTCTCTCACAAAATCTACACGTTGTACCTAGTAATGAAAGCTGAGATTTAGTTTGATATCAAAATGTATTCAAATTTAAAATGAGCAATCCTATGCTTAGCATTGCTAAATTCTTTGAAATGGATGCTCTAGGGATTAATACAGCATATTTGCGAATTTTTAAAATTGTGCAGTGATGAAAATGTTCCTCTTTTCAAAAGTCTGTATTCAGCAGTGCACATGTCCATTCAGAGGAGCTGTCAAACTGGATGTGATACTTTAGTTTCCTTGTAGCAAAGTAAATCTAATGTTCTTGTCTGCAGATGTCCCGTTGAAACAGGATGTCCAAGGAGGCATTCTGCATCCAGCCCATCGTCAGGACTCACTCAGAAGTCAAGAGAATATTTTAGTACCAATTCACCCTCCACTGATTATAAACCTCAGTGATGAAGAGGATGATGAAGAGGATAATGAAGAGGATGATGATGAAGACAACTGTAAACAGTTTTTTTTCTTTTATAAGCAAGTTGAATGGGTTTTGTCAGCTCTCGCAATATACTTCACAATTGATTTGTTATAATAACCATTACATTTTTAGAAAAGAGTTGTTGAAAAGTTTTTGGAACTAGTTTTTAGCTAATGCTTAAAATGTTGGAACTGGTAGTCACCAGATATGAGCAAGGTAGTATTTTCTAACACTTGTGATCCAATTCAAATGGCCATCAAAAACTATTCAAAATTTTGGAATGAAATTTCAAGTTTAGGAGGTACTTTTTTCTGGCAAACAAGTGTTTGAACAAGGGCTGTATGCACTCGTCAACAAAGGTTAAGTCACAAGTTTTTTTGCAAAAGATGCTTGTGTGGCTTTAACTTAAGTAATTTTTTCAGCTGATTTACCAAACTGTGTAGGCAGTCTTATTTTTTAAAGAAAGTTATTCTTAAATCTAGCAAAGAGAATTGATGTAAAACTCTCCACTAGTTGAGCTGAATATTTATATATATATATATATATATACAGGTTAATACAGTTAAGCCATTGACTGTATCTCACTTAGAGATAAGACATTCATAGGGATGGAAAAAATGACACATTCCTGGAGGGTGACAAGTGAGAGAATGATCTGCTTTCAGGCATACATTCAGCAAATTACTGTGCTGACCCAACCCACTTTGCACTTTCCCACTGCCTATCAGGCTGTCTGGTAGACCAGCCTGTCAGTGCTTCCTAACTTGGTTTCAGCCTGAGTATGCCACTTAAACAATATAGAAAGTAGGGCTTTGTTAATCTTCATAACCTTAACTGAGAGAGATCCGGAGCACTCACTTCATCAGCTCTGCCAACAGGCATTGCAGGGCAGTAATTTGGGCAGTGGTTTTGTGATAAGCACTCTCTGGCGGGTATAAATGAAAGATTATTTTGAAAATGAATATTTGAGATATTTTTGAATATTTTTGAATTAGCAAAAATTTGTTTATTAAAATGTGTTTTAACTGCAATCCCATCACACTTGAAAATACCTAATATTAAATCATGATTTTTCAGTCTAAAAGCACAGGTTGCGGTCAAAACCAAAAATAATCAATGACAAAAATAAAAGTCATTATCATATTTTATTATTAAGAATTATTGGAAGTCTTTTTATAGTTATCTTGTAATCTTTTACAAATATTTCCTGCAGATGTTTCTAGCTGGATGCCTAAGACTGTTTTAGATATTGAAGAGGAAAGAGCAATAAGGGATATATGCTATAAATCTGGTAAATATGAAATTAATAATTCTTTCCTTGAAGGCAGTGCTTCCAATACAGTAAACTTTAGGCCTTTTTATTTTTCCCCTCTTGGGGCATGTATAGGAGAGTATTATGGGATTCAGAACCCTTACAAACACCAATCGACAAAAACTGTGTCTTCACTGTGGCAAGATGAGTTATTACCCTTGGAAACTACTGAACAAAACTTGCAGAAAGGCAAGTATTTTGATTTCTTTGGACTCTATTTACCACTTCTAAAATTGCTGTAATAGGGAGAAACTATTACACAGTTTTCACTTCCTCCCCACTTTTTAAATTTAGTGAAAATAAAATATTACCAAAAACATCTTTGTATTTGTCAGCAAATTACAAAAACACTTCATTATTTTTTGCCATATATATAGTCACACCTGTGGGGATGTCCTGCATCAGTTGTGGATGGAAAAGGTAGAAATGGGCTACCAACACAATCTGTACTTTCCTGACACATACAATATAGGTATTTCATATAATTTAATGGCAAAGATTTATGTAGTCTAAGTTTAACCATCCTAAGGTTAGGGATGTAGTTTAAATTTCTCATCTAGGCTGTCTGGTGAAAATAGAGAGAAAGAGGAGCTCAAATGAATCTCATTTTTATTGAATCACCAGGCAGTGCCAAAGGGTGAGATGAGCCACTTTTCCAGAGGTGCTTCATGATCTCTGCTGGCTATCTTGGGTGTCTTGATGTCAAAATGTAGTGTTAAATCAAACTTTTCTATAACTAAATTTAGATTAAATACCTCCTTCAATTGTCTTGTAAAAGAGAAGAACAAAAGAGTTACATTTTGTTTTAAATTCTGGACTATCTAACATAAAATAATACAAATTTTTAAACATTTACCCCAGTTCTTGTGGTTTTTCATTTATTAGTCTCTTCTAATTTCTAAATTTGAAATGTTTGTTATTAAAATAGTTTGGATAAATTATTTCTAACAAATACATAGATGAGAGACTCTATGAGACTATAGATGAAAGACTCAGTGACAAATGTGTGAACATACCCTTTAAGAAGTGTCATTGTTTATCATTAGATGCATAAAGAGAAAAATACAGATATGTTTCCAAAAACCAGTTTTTCTATTGAGTTTTCTGAGGCTTCAGCTACTATAATGATATGCATTCTGAAAATGCCATAAGTTCAATTAGATAGGATTAATAAATATAATTCATGGGTAGTGAGAAGCTCATGAATAAGCAGGTAATTTATAGCTGGGACTTTACTTTGTAGTCATAGTTTTCTTTAGTCTATGAATTATGATATTTTCTTACAGAACATGAAAGATAGACATCAGTTACACTAGATAGGATTCAAATAATAAAAGAGAAAGAAGGTTATGAAATGAGAGGTTAAGAGAAATTGCACTAAACTAATCATTGGCTCATAGGGGTGGGAGAGAGTGTCAGTTCCATTACCTGTGCTTACACACAGCTAAACATTCTGTTGCCTTTCCAGGTGATGGGAACACAATTCCTACAAGATTTAATAATACAAGAAAAGAAAAAGAGAGTTCAGAAAGGAGAATATCAATAGAGAGTATTCCCAGAACAGATCAGAAATCCTTTGAGAATGGAGGTAATATACTGTAGCATCAGCTTCTCACTGCTGAGCATCATGTGGTAAATAACTAAATATGCATGCATTAAACTTCCCAATTTTGCATTTGAGTTATTATATGATCTTTATGGTCTAGACACTCTATCTCATGCTGAACCATTAGTTTTAACAATAAAACTCATTGTTTATGATTATATATTATGCTTCTTTTAGGTTTGCACTGGACAAAATCCTTTATGCAGGTTACAGTTGATTTTGGGAAAGAAAGGGTTCTGTGGAGCTATGAAAAAGCAAGTGTAGAGATGCAGACAAGTTGGTTAGAGCCTCGTGCTAGTAATGCCAAGGACGTGGGTTTGATCCTTGTATGGGCCATTCATTTAAGAGCTGGACTTGATGATCCTTGTGAGTCCCTTCCAACTCTTATATCCTGTGACTGTGATTCTGTGACTGTCTGAAGTGAAAATGCCTTCAAAAACTGTCCCTTTTGTGAGACTATCCATAGTTAAGGTGGATAAGCTTTGAATTTTTCAGTTATCCTACAGAAAAATAACGAAGCTGCAATCCTGCAATTTCTTTAATGGATCTGATCCCTTTCCATAAACTTGGTTGACCATAATGAAAACATACTATTTTGAGGAATTGAGTTCTGCATTGAATCCTGTCATTAAAGCTGAATAATGCCCCATTCTCCTGAATTTCCTTAATACTTAGTGGTATTCAATCCTTTTTTTCATAAATAATTATTAATTATAAAAATAGTAATAATTGTAGTATTCTTTTTTCCACCCTATTTTCCTATTTGTCAATGCAAAATAGTGCAATACCATGCTAAGGCTGCTTGCTCTAGCTTGGAGCAAACTGATGTGTGTCTTGTAGCTCCAGAACTGTTGCACAGTAGAAATATATCTTTCATTCTACATCTTTTCCTGTGACCTTTATGTACGAAAGTATCTTTAGAAAGATACTTTATGTCTGTATAAACAGTTACCACTGAGCCATTTTTTAATGATACTGATACTTTTGAATCTCTGTTCACAATTATATATATTTAAAGCTTTTAATAGACTATTTAACCATTTTCTCTAATTTTTGTGGGCCTTATTAAATCAGCTATTTGGTTTCATTGTGTTCATTGTATTTTTCTACTCCAACTAAAAACATGCCATTTAAAAAGCAGACTTTTTGCATTGTTCACCTTTCTCAGGGTGCTCTTGAGTACAGATAATTTTGTGAGACTCCTTTCCTACAGGAGGTGGTGGTTCTGTGATGCAGAGGAACACATTTGTTGATGGGAACAGATTTGAGGCACTACCTCGGGAAAAGGAACCAATTACGTCAAAGTATCCCAATGTGAAAGGTACTTCATTATTATATATTTTCATATTTTTAGATTCGATTACTTTTGTTCCTCTGCAAGTGTGGTGAACATTATCTATCTTGTGTAAAACCAATCTGAAGTGAAATTTACATTAACAGAGTGATTTCTATAAATGCAAGATGACAGCAATTGTATGTTATGGTTTAATTCTGCTTCTTTCAGCCAGTTTGCATCCTCTGATAGATTAAATTATGAGTCCCTGAGTTACTAAAGTCTTTGATGCCCACGTTAGATCATGGGGAGTGCTGTGCACTTTCCACTTCAGACAAGTAAAACAGATTTGACTGTAGTTAGTATCTCCCAGAAGAGAGGACTTAATAAAACCAGTACAAATATAGTTAAGGAAAGGCCATAACATTTGTGATAAACTCTGTTTATCAAAAACTAGTCACGTACAGCAAATTAACATCCCTACACCAAAGTACCTTAATGATAAGTTTCATCCTTTTCACAGGAGAATTCCAGAATGTATTTGTCAATGTATAAAATTTTATTGTGAGCACATTGTTATCCAGTTATTTCTTTGCAGTTTTAAAGGGGAAAAAAAGACAGATTTTTGTCTTTAAACTACCCCGTAAACTGAAGCAAAAGTTTCTTTTCATTTTCTTTTTATTTTTTGCCAGATTTTGGTCTGAAATGAGAGGAACCACAAGTGCTTGTTTACATTAGCAGGAAAAAAGGGAGAGCAAATCCTCATCTTCCCAAAGAGAAGCAGGGCCAGGAAAAGAGCGCTGTGGTTACTGTACAATGCAACTTTCCCAATGAAGTTCTGTTTGTAGTTTGAAGTGGGCTTACCTATGCAACTTATGCTGTTGCTAATTTATCTCCATCATTTGTAGTATTTTGTTATGTTCATGCACTGCACATGTCCAGGGTGTATCCAGATGCTACAGGTAGAAGAAGTCATTCACAGTTCAGCCAGGCATCCTTTGAAGTGTGTGAATTGGTCTCCATAGGCTCAGCCATGGCCAGAGGTCCACATATATGCAGTGCAGAGAAAGGATGATCTGATTTTTGAATTTAATCTTTGAGTTGGCCTTCAAGATTTCTTCTGCTAGAGGAGATGTAGACACTTTTGCTTTCCTTCTGGGGAATTATACTTTTACAGTAATTAGCATGTGAAACCATGTTCCACCCAAAGGGACCTATTCATGAAGTAGGAGATTATGTTTTCAAAACACCACAGTATTCTTGGCTATGAACACTTTTTGTGCTTTCTGAAAAAGTGAATATGTATCATTTTAATCCCTCAGAAACAAACCACAATGAACTGGTAAAGAACCGCCACTGTAAGGAAGTAAAGGAAAATAAAAGAATTTCTGAGGAACGAAGAAATTCAGCTAATGTAGTAACTGGCAAAGGTATTTTGAAAAAATCATCAGTTTATTAATTTCTGTTTACTAAATTGTGATATGATTTAGCACTATCTAGGAAATTTCTGTTCTTAGTGTCAAATATGGACATCCCATACTTGGACTGGTCTATCTTCAAAGCTTATTCAGTCTCCGGTTGCCTGCACTATGTGCAATTCTGAATAATAGGACAACCTTTTTGGTTGTATTTTCACTTTTAGGAATTCATACTCCAGACCCCAAAGTAAAACCAAGTTATCAACAAAGGGGTCAAAGTAAGGATGTTGAAACTGCTTCTTTGAGTCCATATGGGAGAGAAACTGGAAGATACACTCATTTAAATTCTCCAGAACCTCGACGATCAGCTTATGTAGTCTACCGGACTGTCACTCAAAAACCAAAATTCAATGGAACTCCAGGTGGGTCCCTGTGTACACAGAATTCTTAAAATGCCTGTTTATATTGTGCTGCATTCAATTGGGTCCCTACAGGTTAATAATAAGTCATTAATGCCTAAATACAGGCATGACTAAATTTGATCAAGTATAATTTTCACAAGTAGATTTCAGCCATGTCTGTAGACAGAAATGTAAAGATTTATAAAGCTTTACAATTTGTCAGACAGGATATTCATGAACAATAATTGAGCCACCTTTACGGCAGGAATTCATGGATGCAGTGAAGTGGTGATGTGCACAAATATAGTGATCCCCAGTTTTTACAGCATTTTTACAGTTTTTACAGTCTTATGTGACTTATTCTTTTCAAATATTTAATAAACCTTGAAAACTCCACCTTTAAGCTCTTATATTATTCTAACTGCTTATAGTAGAAGTATTTTTTGCAGTTGAATTTTAGTTGTGTCTCAAGACATGTTTCTTGTTCAATCTTATATCAATGTAGGATAAGAAAGAATGACCTTGTTTTGTGGCATATATTTCCATAACTGCGATTTCACTGGAGTTTTCATTTTTATGGATTTGTTTATTTTCATTATTTAGGATTTTTTTTTTGTTTTGAATAAACAAGGTTTTGTGTCTTATTTACACTTCTGTTATCAGTTTAAGTGCAGTGTAAATCTTTGTATTTAACATTAGTATTATTTTTTCACATAAATTATGTTGGACAGAGGACTGAATCTATTCTTTCTGCTGTTCATAAAGGATGGTACTTTCCTTCATCTTCCTCTACTGTCTTCTTGATGGTACATGCTATGTCATTAATTTGAGGAAACTTACAGGTGGGATTCTGAGTCTTGCATCTTTCTTTCTGGCAATGTGCTTCAGATTTATTACATCTTTTGCTTTATTTTTATCCTGCTAATACATATAGCCTCACCCAATTTAGTACCTCATTTGGGCTTTATTTGAATTTTTGGTTGCTGTGTCCATGACTTCTCTGAATAATCTTTTTTCCCATTTGTCACTTTGTCAACAGATTTAATGGTAAATAATTTAAATAATCGGAAATAAAAAAAGTGATTTCATCTTGCCAATTTCAGTCATCTCTCTTAAGCTGGGTTCATTCTCCATTTTGAGGTGCTTCCCTGTCTTAATTTCTAATAACAGGGACCTCCTTCAGACAGAGTAATGCCTACTTTAAGGTGAATAAAATAAAGTGAAATGAATTCCAACATTGGTGTTTTGTCTTGAGGACAAGTAGTTGTGTCTTTTTTCTTTTTTTTAATGTTTGCTTTCATTAAATGTGAACAAGGTGGTATAGGGATTATAGAGAGAACATTCTTTATGTGAGAATGCATTTTATTAAATTTCTAGGTTAAAAAAGAATAGAGCATTTTTGAAAAAATGTGAATCAACATTTTTGTTGTAAGAACAATCATTAACATTTTTGCTGCCTTTCTTTCCAGCAGTACCTGAATCCTATGGTCAGAAAAGCTCCAAACAAAAGAATCAGCCTGACAACAATAGGAGATTTTGGACACAGACAGAAAACTATGGTAATGTTTTCACATTGTTTATAAACTGAAAATTGTAGGATTATTAAGAAATTAATAATTTTAATTAATCACATTAAGATGGAATTAAAAGAATATTAAGAGTATTAATTTTAAATCATTTTTTTAGAATATGGTTTAATGCCTAATGGTTTAATGCTTTAATGGTGATTAAGCAGTATATTCTGAGGCACAATGAACTGTCTAGCACAAAAACATAATATAGCCTTGTATATAGGGCTTTCACAAGCAGGGATAAAACAGAAGCTATTGATATATTTGGGACAGTCTTTAGCCTAGGAACATTCCCTTTGTTAAAACCAAAGATGTCCGTAGCAGAATCTCCTCATTTGGAAGATCACATGAGCCTCATGGAAATGATATTGCAAATCTACAATATTGCAAATTATCTTTAAAGTTCTAGAGAGAGTCTGCCTTTAATGCTAGCTCATGTTTCAGATGCGATGTCTGACTCATCTGATGCATTCATTGAAACTTCAGCCAATGTAATACTTAATTCACATATCAGACTAAGGGAGTCTTTCCTGAAATTGTGGCTGAAATTAGGAAACAATGTGTATGTTTTTCCTACAGGCAAATATACTTCAGGATCTTCTAATTCACCAGCTTGGAGGAAAAGAAATCCACAAGCAAAACAGTTCTCTAAATTTAAAATAACCACTCAGGTAACTGATAGAAATGGTTACAATTTAGCCTTTTTAGGAGAATTGACATGCCTATGCCCACCTAGAAAATGTGAAAGTGCTTGTAAGACTTCCTCATTCAAAACCTGCAAGACTCTGATCAATCCTGAATAGCTGAAAGAGCAGTTTATAGTTTTGTTTTCAGTCATGTACCTTTGCCTGAATAAATAACCTGTGATTTCTAATTTTTTATAACAATATTTATATGAAAGCAAAATGTTTACAGTAAAATTAAGTGATACAAAAGGCAGGTTTTGGATTTTAGCACCAGGCAAACACAGTAGAGACTCATATCATAGAGATATGAGTTTGATCTATCTGTTTCTCTGATGGATTGTTCGTCATTCCCATTTATAAATTCATAAATTCCCATTCATAATTTCCTAAAACCCATTCATACATTCTACAGCTGCCTTGAAAGCTGAGAACCTCTATCTCATGTTTCATGTTGAAATTTTACTTCTTAAAATGTTTCTGAAGGAGCATGTAGTTTTACTCCAAGAAATTATGCACAGAATTTTGTGTATATCTGTTTTAACAGCAGAGTAAAGAAGACATGGAAGTGAATAAAAAAGGAGAAAAAGAAACATCTAAAGGGAAATAAGAAAATTATCAACTGGAATATCCAAAGATGAAGAGACTGCAAATTCCAAAAAGAAGGTGCAGGAAGGAAGCACACTATAGTGCTTCAAAACTGGTTAAAAATTCTTAAAAGTATGCTCTGCATGGTGACATATAAAGATCTATATTCACTAAGTTTAATCTAGTATAAAAAATTGGCAGTTGAAGTTATTTTTACAGACTCCAGCTCTACACCACAGACTGATAGTAATAGTTCAAAGAGAAAAAAATTCCAAAGCAGAGTCTTCCCTTATTATATTTGATAGCTGTTTTAAAGCATAACTCCTAATATGAATAAATACTATTAGTTTTACTTAGCAGTTTCAGAGGACTTTTAATGTAAGCAGCAATAATGTAATGCATTCTAGAACGTGGTTTGCTGGTACAAAAGTCAGATTCCTAGATGATTTAGCTGTTTTTCCAGATGTTTGGGGACTCAGTCTGAATTTGATCTTAAGATTTTCCAATTTTAGCGCAGCAGCAGAACTGTGTTATGAACTAAATGAACTTCACAAGAAATCTCTCAGAATTAACTGAGATATATATTTACATGCATTTCAAACTAAAATATGAAGAGTTATATAAAGATTGAGAGGAAGACTGAAAAGAAGGATTCTTTAATATTTTTTCTGAAGAAACAAACCTCATACTGAAGTGTTACATATACATGACTTCATATCTTTTTCTCAGATGTTTTTTCAGTTTTTTTGCATTTACTTGATCTTTTGTCATTCTTAGAACATAATCAGTTTTTGAAGAGAGCCCTTCAAACTTCTTTTCCATAACACTAGGATCCAGTAATGATCTTGGTGGCACCTGTAACTGAGAATGAAAGCATTTTGCCACCTTGGAGCCTTTTCTTCTGTGACTGCTTATAACATGAGTCTGGGTCAGATACCTTCCAGGATACTTCTAGCTGTAATGATTCTATTGTTCTATGAGAAATATAGTCATATGTTTCTCTGCTCTACTTGATTATTTCAATAGTGGTGTAATTTTTATTTTATTTCAAAATTTAATTTTTAATAATTTAAGTTAGAACATGCTGTACTGATTACAGACAATTATGCATCACTTTTCTTAAGAGGAGAGTAGAAAAACCTAGAGGATCTGGTTTAGCTAAGTAAAAATGTACAAAACAAGAAGCATCTTTTTAAAATCAAAGACTAGGTGTGTTGGAAATTTTCCCTCGACCTCTAATTCAACATTGATGTTTCAAATTGTAGCACGATGCCTTGCAGCGACATTTCACATGTTGTCTGCTTGAGGCAATTTAAAATCTCGGTTCAGAGGGCTGTTGAATCAAGTTATTTTTTTAATATCTTGATAAAGGCTTTTAATTCCCTTTTTGCTTTTCACATAAAAGAAATATAAATTTTACATTTGCTGTTTGTCCAATGTCTTCACAATTCAGAGTATTAAATTTGATAAGACCATAAAGGGGCATGGGCAAATGTTACGCTGGTCTGATTTTAGCATTCTCTTAAAAAGGATTTCAATATTTAATTTGTGCAAGTGGTTAATATTGTTACTATATGTGGATGTGTAAGTGCAGGCTGGTCTGTGCTGCATGTGCTGCCTGCTGCTTGTGCCACACAGGAATGAATCAGCACCTCCTGTTTGGTACATGCTTGGTGATGACACTCCCTGCTGGGCCTCACCTTTATTTAGCAGCAAGTTCTCAGGTGGACATCCTTTCTGTTTGACAGCAGAAGTGAGGAATAGAGTTGGCTTCTTTGGGAAAATCCTGTAAGAGTTCCAGTGACCAAAATGGGGTAATTTCACATGGGTGGAAACTGCAGGGTGTGCTGGGCTGGGGTCAGAGGCCCATTCAGTCCAGGGCTCCCAGCCTCTGAAGGGTCTTATGGTTAACTCTACTATCTTCCTTTTCTTTTTGGTGTGGTCTCAAAAAATCAGGACCCTAAGAGGTCTTTTATAGAACCTGAGCACCTTTCTGACTGGCATCATAAAGAACAAGGCACCTCCTGATATAATTTAACCCATCTCCCCACCCTGAAAAACCAACCCAACCAACCAAAGCCAAAAACCTCAATTTTCTAGCATCTTAAGATGCGAATATCGCAGCAGATGGTTGAGCTAAGTGTCAGGCTCTTCTCAAGGGAAAGACAAGGAAATGCAGGAAGAAAAGGATGTGGCTATGAGGATAGTACTGGGCTGATCCTCAGCTTTTGTGGAACCACAGCTTCAGTACTCTTTTCACTGGAGCTTCCTGTAGAGAAATTGCAAATACTGGTTTTTTAGTCATCACTTGCTCAACCCAGAAATTCAGATACCAAAATATACCTCAGCACTGCACATAAAATATATGGCTCAACAAGATATTTACAGTTCCTGTGAGGTGTTAGCTGCTCTTGACAGAAATCAGAGGAGCATTATAGGATCAAGTGCTTTGTGATCAAACCTTTAATTAAGATTTCCCTTTCACAGCTTGAAAGACACTAAGATTCTCTATAATAATAAAAATACCTGCTTGTTTTCCAGATCACAGACACTTTCCCTCTTATACGTTTTAATCTTGTGTGATTTTCTGTCATTGAAGCCCCAGAGAGGAGCTGAAGGAAACTGAGAATATTCAGCATTTCATGCAGCGAGGCCCTAAAGATTGATTGCATTTCTGTACTTTCACATAATCACTGCATGACAGACCCTGCCCCACACTGATTTACACTTATAGTAGTTGAAAATAAGCTCTGAGATAATGAGCCAAAGAGCCGAGGCAGAGGGCCACTGAAGCAGGGTTGAACTTGCCCTGGTATTAAGTATGCATGGCCATAATCTGCTGCTGAATTGGAAGGCCCAGGAGAAATAAGTGATTTGTTGCTTTCACCCTAGACATGTTAAAATATGCTAATGTTTTTCCAGATGGTACTTCTAAAAGCACATCAGACATCTAATCTAGGTGAATCATATTCCTTAGTAAATAGAATAACAGTGCTACCAGCTGTATTTTGACAAAAGTTTGCAAAGCTTCCAGTTTGAGATCCTGCATTCCTTAACAAGCCTGGCTAAATTACTGCTATTAACTCCCAGCGTCTCAGCAGCACTGATATTGTAAATATTTTATTTATTAATTAAGGTAAGAAAGTCCACCTCAAATTAGCACCTGAACAAGAAAAACAGCTTGTTGTAAAATAAAAATGGAGCAAAATGTCCCTGGGAATTGTAGACTTTGTTTAAAAAGAAGGATTTTTTGAATGATTTCCCCCAATAAAGATATTTTCTGATGAAAGCTCCCTTGTACAGCAATGCATTATGTAAATATATAAATGTATTAAAACAACCCGAGTCTGTCAATCATTTAACTGTGCCTGAGGCCAGCAGGGGGCGGTGCAGTCCCAGGAATGGGTTTGAACACGCCCAGCAGGGCTCTCCGGAGCTGCAGCCTCTCCCTCCGCCCTGTTCTGCCAAGGTTTACTTCAGACAAAATGGCCAGCTCGGAGGGGGACTACAACACCCTGCATTCAAAATTCCTAATTAGCATTTTTTCTTTCCCCTTTAAACAGTGTGGTGATATAATCTCATTCTACACACTTTCCAAAAGGTGTTTTCTGTTATCTCCTGCTCTGGACAGTTCTCACCACAAGCTGCTTCTCAGGGAAACTGAGAAGTCTTTTCAAAGAGATGTCCCCAGACTTAGAGTCTCCTTTAATCTTTCTAGCCTGGAAACATTTTAGATGTTTTTAAATGCCTTTTATTTTTATATTTGGGGTATTTTACAAGTGGAAATAATGATGGAAACATGCTACTGTGATATATAAGATTTGAGGCACCTGATAGCACGACAGTTATGCTTAAAATCCTGCTCCCTCTTTACTTTTTTTACTTCCTAAGGAAAAGGCTGTTAGGCAAGACTAGATATTAAATTGATAGGGTCATTTGAGAAGGTAAAGTGACATCCAAAACTCCTTAGTTCATTTAAGAACATACACAAAAGACACATTTGGGGTTTTTTTTGTGCATTTTGCTTTCCCTGAGCAAAAGCAATGTCTTCAGATCTTGATGTCCTTGTTGTTGCTGTTCATCCATGATCATAGAATCACGAAGGTTATAAAGGACCACCAAGATCACTGAGTCCAAGGTTTATTAATGAATTTCCAATTAAGGATGTGCTTCTTATGTCTTCTCAACTCATTCTGCCCCCCAGGACAATCTTCAGGGCACCTTTTGAAGATTATTATAGTGCCTCACAGAATATGCATGAAGTACAACTACTCTAACAAGATCCACAGTAATCCTTTTGACTTCCACACAATTACTAATATTCTTAGATTCAAGTGTATCTTGATTGATCACAACAGAGTGGCTTCCAAGATTTTCATTGCAATATGCATTGCAGCCTGCCAAATTGATATTGCTCTTAGAGATAGATGAGGATGTGAAATGCTGCAAGACTAACTTTGGAAGAAAAATTTGCAAACTGGGAAAACAGTAGAGAACTGTAGAAGGTACAATAAATTATGGAAATGCAACAATCAGTTGGAAGTTATATAAAATATTATTTGCATCAGCTCTTTTATGGGTCCAGTACCAATCAAAACCTTTGTTCTCTTTGGCATTGGGAGTACCTGATGACGAAGGGAAGACAGAAGTCTTAAGTAGTTTGTGCTCGTAAGTACCAGACCATTAACATTCAGAAATTAAATATTTGTTCTGAGGGATGATTAGTTTTATTTCATTATGTTTACACCTGTAAGTCTTTCTCATAGGCCAAAGCACGTGTCAGCAAGAATAGTGCCATTACAGATTGGATGAATGGACTGCTGAACAGTCACTGAAACTGCCAGCTGTCAAGAGAAGTCTTGAGTCTGTTAAAAAGTAAAACTGAATTGTGTGCTGCTGTGTTTTTGTGTCCAATATGAGGAACTGAAAAATGTGATATTTAAAATATTTTGTAAATTACTTAAAACTGGATAATTGGGAGAGGGAATTGTTTAACATTTTGTGAAATGACAATGATATATTTCATAGTGAAAATGCCACATGACAGTAGTACTGAGATTCCTGGTACACTAACAGAAAAATATCCTTCAGGTAAGGCAGCTGCGATGTTTCAAGTATGGAAACTGGCAGATGTTTAGCATTTCTTAACTTCAGGCCACAAATACCTGCTGCTTGATTTAAGGCACTAGAAAAACTAGCAGCATGGCTTGAACTGAGGCTGCTGTAGAATACGTAGCCACAATAGATGAACTCTTTTGATTTACTGTAGTTTTATTTGCCCTAGAGTGCTCTGCACTATTTTAAAGTGACACACTTTCACAGCAGGCTCTCCTCCCCTATTGTAGCATGACTGATCCAATATTTGGTTTGCTGAAAAAAGCTGTTTTAAAACCATTATTTTAAAATCTCTAGGATAGTACACACTATCTTTATTTAAAAGGCAAGATATAGCAGCACCCAATATTTATTTTAATAGACTAGTAGCCACTTTTTAGATTATATAATGGAAATAGGTTTTTGATACCAGATCATATCATGCTTCTCTGAAGAATTTGAGATGTTCCTCTCAGCGGAACTGGTCTTGAGAAAACCCCCTCTTTCCTCTGTAAACTTCAGGCAGGTGGTAGCAAAGAGCTAATGTCCTGAAAAGACTGCTTCCTGACTGTGTGTATATATTTGTGTGTTTGTATATATATATATATATATACATGCACACACATGCACATATATATTTATATATATATTTTTGGATATATGTATACATTTTTAAAAACTGTACACAGGAGCCACTGCAGTTTGTTGACAGAGCTTTAAACTATTTTGGGAGGGAGAGAGAGAAAACCAGGCTTCCCAGTGATGAACAATGGTGTGTCAAAACCTGAGGAGCTTGAGGAAACCACTTCTAATAGGATCTCTCAATCTACTTCAGGAGGTGTTGACTACAATGTACCACACATGGTTTGTTTCTACAATAATGCACATGGCATGAAGGAGAAAAACAGAATGCTTTGGCTCCATCCAAATTATTGATATTATTGGCATAATTTAAACCTGGTGGGATGAGTCCTGTGACTGAGGTGCTCTGTTGGATGGGTAAAGGCTCTTCAGGAGGGATGGGCAGGGCAGAAGAGGAAGGAGTGTAATAGATGGGGTAGAATGTATTGAACTCACAGCTGGCAATGGCACAGGTGAGATCCTCTGGGTGAGAAATAATGCAGGTGTCACCATGGAAGTCTGCTATAGACCTCCCATCCAGGACAATGACACTGACAAATTATTCTCTGAGGGACTAAAGGACATTTCCAAGGAAACAGCCCCAGTTCTTATGGAGGACTTCAACTTGCCAGAAATCAGCTGGGAACATCACAGCTGGTCCAGCCTGGGCCAGAAGATTCCTAAAACACCTGGATGACAACTTTATGGAACAGGTCCTAAGGGAGCTGACTCGGAAGGATGCCCTTCTTCATCTACTGCTTGCCAACAGAGTGGATCTCGTAAATGAGGTGGAGATTGGCGGCTGTCTTGGCCACAATGTGATCGAGATTAAAATCTCTGTTGGCAGGAGAAAAAGTGCCAGTAAAACCTCAGCCCTGGACTTAGACATGAGGAGTATTGACTTCAAGCTGTTCAGGGAATTAGTGAGTGAAATCCCCTGGGAAAATGATTTTTTTTCAGGAGCTGGGATCCATCAGTGCTGCTCACTTTTTAAACGTCACCTCCTAAGAGCACAGGAGCAGGCAAATCCCAGGTGTCTTAAGTCAAGCAGACGAGGCAGAAGGCTAGCTTGGCTGAACAGAGATTTCATTTGGAAATAAAAGAAGGTGTACACCCAGGGGAAGCCAGGTCAGATGACGAGGGAAGAATACAGAGATGCTGATTGCCACTGTAGGGGGAAAAAATCATGTAGCCAAAGTTGAGTTGGAGAAGAAGCTGGCCAGAACTGTGGGGAACAATAAGAAGAGGGTTTTTTGCAAACATAGTAGTGGCAGTAATATATATAAAATATATATATAAAAGGCAGTGCAAAAATAACATCATCCTGTCACAGGATTAGAATGGTTGTCTTACAAACAGGGACAGAAACAAGACAGAGGTATTTAATGTATTATTTGCCTCTGTCTTCAAGATGGATGATAGACCAACGGGGTCTCAGTGCCCCAAGCTGGAGGAATAATGATTTTTGAACAGTCTTGGAAATCTGGAGAGGTCCCCGCTGACAGGAAGCTGGAGAATGTTGTCCTGATTTTCAAGAAGGGCAAGAATAAGGACCTCAGAAATAACAGGCCTGTTAATCTCATTTCAGTGCATGGTAAAACCATGGGAGAGATTATTCTGGGGAGTATTAAGAAACACCTAGAGGACAACACAATCATTGATCACAGCCAGCACAGCTTCATGAGGTGGAAGTCCTGCCTGTTGAACCTGTTTTTTTCCTGTGGGAGGGTATCCCACCTAGCTGATTATGTCTAGTGTATGATGCAATGTCCAACTTGTGAGGTAACATTTTCCTAAGGCCAGGGGATGACCTGCAATGAGTACAGGAAGACCTTTGGATGTGGAAGAGCACTATGGAGGCCTTCTGCCAAAAATTAGCCCCATAACTTTGTCATTGTTCAGTGGAAATTCTTTTCAGAAGTGACTGTTCACAGTTGGATTATGATGTGTGTGCCTCCTGATTTCTTTTATGAAGAGGAGCATGCTAAATAAAAAATTAAGGATATTGTGATGTCAACTCATACTTGTGAAATCCAGAGCTATTCAACTTGGGGAGATTTAGGATTTTCTGCCTTTCTAGAAGCCCAGAGTTATTGCATCTAGAGCTTCCAGAGCACTAGAAATGTTGAGTATTAAATTCTTGGTGCCTTTGCCCTGGAGTCTTGAAGCTAAATTGTCACTTTTACTGTGTCTGAGATGGTCTCTGACACTCATCTGCCACAGAAAGTTGGGATCCCAGACAGGAAAAAAATCAGTTCCCTAAAGGGAGAAAAGTCCTTGATAAGGAGTAACCTTAGCTGTTATTCCTTTGAAATGTCTTTTTTGAAATGTTAAATTCTGACAGAATACTTCTATTTTGACAAATTCATATTTTCTACTGGAACCAGGTTGTTAGAAATGTCCCAGCTTTCTGTAAATTCAATTTAGTGAATGTATTATTCATGGCACCCTAAATAATGCCTCTCAAAGCTGAACTGTCCCAGTCATTTAATTCACTACATAATCAATGTTTACCCAAGCATCTCTTCATTTTTGTTGTTTGTTTATAAACTGTTTGCCACATCCCTTTTTGATGAAGTGGTCACCACTGAACAGTGTTTCAGAGGAAGCTCTCTCATTGATTTTTATGATGGTGTTCACTTTCAATACAGTTTTTAACATCAGTCTTGTTTGCATCCTAACATTCATTCTTTTGATCAATGTCATGTATTGAGCAGGGACTGTTATTGACTTGTTCACAGAAGTATCCAAGTCCTTTATTCCCCCTGCCACTGCAGATAATTTAGAGTCCTGTAAGGTGCATTAGTAGGTCAGATTATTCTTCCCAATGTCTCTCACTAGCTTTTCTTTCTGAGCCCTGCAAGGCAGGCAGGCAGTGATGTTGTAATCAGGCTTCCCCCCAAGGTGTACAGCTTGAAATTTGGTCTGGGAGTCTGCAAACGCACTGCACCAGCCACTGCCCAGCACAGGCGTGGAAAGAATGTCTTCCCCACAGAGACCTGTCCTCTTTATCCTCAGTGTGACCCCACCTCCACCACCCCCTTGCTCTCAGAATTACTCATTCCAGCTGCAGGTTATCAGAGGAGAAAATACTAAGGAGAACGTGACACGTACTTAGTTCTCTCAAAGAGTTGTGCCTCAGAAGCCTAGCTTTTACTGCAGATTATGATGTATGAAGAAATTATTACATGAAGTAATATTAGTATTACCCTAAAAATCATCAGATACATAGCTGGTAAGCACTGTGATTTAGGATGAGAACTGGCAAGATAAGTGCCTTAAATTAAGTTGCTAATCTCAGTCCCATAAAATTGTCTGTGGCCTTTGCTTAAATATTCTACTTTTAAGGGAACCAAAGGCTTCCTGAAAAACTAACCTCATGGCTGTTGTCAAAATGCTCAATGTTTTGGGATTTTATTATTTTTTAATATGTGCTTTTAATTTGTGTTCCTCTCTGCAAACTATCCTGTGAGTTGAGCACACCAGGCTGGGGAGCTGAGCACACTGGACAATCAACACAGGCTGTCTGGAACAGGCAAATACAAAGAAAAAACAACACACAGGAGAAAAAAACTGATAAATGTATGGTTACATGGTGATTTTTAATTTTTTTTCCACCAAAAGCAAGAGAAAGTTTAATATTAGAGTGGTCAGCTTGGAAAGATATTTAAATGAATAAATTATCTATATTTCATGGATGAAGGTTTTCTACCTTTAGTAGGCAACTGCTGAGAGACCAGTTTACCCTCTTGGGCTTTTGCAGTGTAATATTTTTCTGCTTGTAAAACAAATAACAAGGATTAAACTAGATTCATTTTTTTCTGGCCAGTTAAAACACCCGGCTTCTCTCAGGTTCCCTGCTCAATTCTTCTTGCCAGTGCTTGCTCATAAAATAAATTTGTCAGCTACTAAAGCATTGAACTAGAAATGATTCTTTGCATACATTTATAACTCAATAGTAACACAAGTTATATTTGCAATTTAACTTTCAATTACTTCCTGGAGGAGTACTGTCCAGGAGAGAGCCTGCTCATCGTAACTTGCCCAGTCATGCCCTATAAGGATGACTAAAATCAAGCATCACAAGAGACCCTTCCTCCTGATTACACATCCTGCTGGTGACTTTTGCAAAAGGATGTAAATACAATATAACTGTTACCACTGAATAATCTAGCAATAATGGTCAACCCATTTTAAAAAACAACACATTCTCTCCCCCCCTCCACCCCATCTTACAAGCTGTTTTGATTTTGTTTTACTTTCCCAAGGAATGATCAATATTCAAAAATGAGAAGGAATCAAATTGACTTCTCTGCTACTCCCATGCAAACTCCACTTTTCTGATTAATTTATTGACAGCACAATGGCTAATCAAGGACATGCAGTCAGGATTGTTGAGATGTACTTTAGCAGAGCTTAAAAAATAAGCTTGTTAATGGAGCATGAGAGCTGGCAGCATCCTGCTCAGCTTCTCTGCTGTGTTGGGGGTAAATGCATAAGACTTCCTTATTTTGCATAAGGTTTTCTCCAGCTAATGGAATTTAACTCTAGAAATGTGAAGCTGATAAATGGGAACCTTCCCTGTAAGGTGACACTTTGCTCTCTGGTTTCTCCTCTCTCACTGGGCCCCAGGAATTTCCCTTGGAATTTTAGAACAGCAATACCACTCTCAGGGGCAGCAGGGAGGATGGCTGTTTTTGTCAAGGTCTTAAGAGTTTTCTTTACAGTGTGAGCTGTAAGTTAGACAAAGAGAAAACTCAAGGTAGGAAAAAAGCCTTCAGCAGCCGACAGTCACTCTCCCAGGCACGATCCAAGGATGGTGATGTGGAGGTACCCTACAGGGCTGTTCAGGCTGATGGGAAAGAAGTGACATCTCAGTATAACCTCCCATAAACTATGAGGAGTGAGAAGTCATGAAAATTCAAGCTCATTTCTGAAACAAAACCACAATGTAGTCCTGTTAATTGAAGGGTAACCTAAGTGCCAGGTGTGGGCCAGGTAGAGACCAAGCATGAAGCACAGAAGTTCTTTGGGAAATGCTGGAGTCAAAATAGCTGAAGAAGACTCAACTTGGGGGAAAAATCCACAGGGTACCTCAAATCATATTGAGTTATGTACTGCCTGACTCTTTGGCAATATCTGCTTTATACATACCCCAAGCATGAACAGGCATATGAGATGTCATGTAGATGCAGTGAAAATACATTGGGGAAAGTCCTCAGGAACAGCTGAATGGAATCTGGTTAGGCATGAAATGACTGGAAAGTGGCAGAGCTTCTGTACCTATTACAGAAGCTGGAAATATCTTCTCTTGGCACTGGGGATTGCATTTTGTATTCAGCTTTCAGATCAACTTGAAGTTTTAAAGAGATTTTCCTGGAAATGCATTCTGAGATTAAGGAGCTCTGTGAGTTCTTTGAAAATAATAAGTGACTTAGGAACAGGAGACAGAATTAGACAAAGGAGTTTAGGTCTTTTCTCCCTTGTATTCTCTTGTCTATTTTTCCACAGTGTTTACAGGAACTTTAGTATTTTGTCAGACTTTTGTTCTTCCCTTGTTCTACAAGTTTCTTGGCAATCAAAACAGTATTTTACACAAGATGGTAGCAAAAATCAAAAAATATATGTGTCCATTTCTTTTGGGAGCTGGTTTCTTTCTGAAAGAAGATCAAAAGCTAGAACAAATCATAGAGAGTAGCTATAAAATGAAACAGAATAAACAGATTAAACAGAATATTACTATTTATTTATAATTTATGGTCATTGAATGCAAACAAATCCTGCTGTTATAATCACTTACTTTGAGATGTTAATAGTGGTCAAAGTTTTACTTTCTCACTATCTTCTGCCCTTTATACTCTGTACTAACATAGAGAAAGTACCCAACTTTTGGCAAATTTCTGCTGTCATTATCACTTCAGAACTTAATAAATGAGAAATAATCTTCATTTTGCCAAAAGAAAGTTGTTCAACAACAATCAGGACATTTCTTTTGTGGCCAGTCCTCTCTGGCCTTGCCTGATCTTCTCCTATGAGACTCAGCTTTATCTTTTATGAGTTTAAAATCTCAGGTCTTGTGAGGTTCTGCCTCTTGAGGTCTTACAGGCAATCATTGCAATTATATTACTTTCTGTCCAGCCAGCCTTTGCCCTATGAATGAATCACTCATGAGCAGAATGTCGTTATATAATGTCAGTGTGAGAGTTTAAGAAGATTAAGACTTTAATTTTCATTGCATGGTATCCACATGGGATATGCCCATGTGGATGTCCACATACCCATACCAGTGGGCAAAGGAATGTGCTGGAAATAAAAGTGTTAGCATTAATGAATTATGGGGAAATAAAGTAGGATGCTTGTGTTTGACCTGTTGCAAAATACAGATGGAGGGAAAACAGAAGTGGAAATTTGTCAGAATGAAGAAAACCAAAAGCATCTAGTGAACAGGTGATCAACACAAAACATCCTCTTTGGTGAAATACAGATGGCTCAGGCAAAGGATTCAGTTCATGCTACACCAGGTCGGGACAAGCCACACATTCCTGTGAACCAGGACGTAGATCTACAACAGAGTGACCTTTTCTCATCAAGAAATAATAGCTGTGGGGGGATACCAACAGTGTCAAGTGCTGCCTCTTAAATGCATTGATGCAGCGAACATCTCAGTGTTCTCTTTTCTCCATCAGTATTGATGGTGAATTAGGCTAGGCCAGAGGCTGGGGCTTTCCTGAATAATTGGAGTTAGAGCCATCCTGTACTACTGCTGTAATATGACCAGGATTGATTTTTCTATCTATCCAGCTGCTTTAGTTCAGCTGTATTTTCTCTTCTTCTTCCTCCTAATAAATACACAGGATGAATCTATGCCAGATACTATAGTTAATTGCATTCCCTTCTTAACTAAACATGGCAGATTACAGCATGCAGTCTAAATTATATGTCCATTTATTAACACCTTACAAATTTTGCATGAAGAAATGTAGATAAACTCCAAATATTAGATGTATATTGAAACTACTGAGGTGTGACAGTATGTGGTAGAGAAAATGTATTTGCCTTCTCCTTTTGCAAGCAAAGAAGTGATATATAATTCCATGCTTTTGTAACAAGATATGTTTTGATAATAATGAGTTTTTTTGGCAACTGAATAAAGTGACAAATAGCCTGAATTGTCCAGGTTAGAATAAATGCCCAGACTTCTGTATCTCTGCACCTCACAGCACTTGTTACCAGCCCCTTTCTGTTCCCCCAGCTATTTTAATCCTTTTGACTACTGGCTGGAGGTGTTTATATGCTGGGATAGATACACTACACAGTTTCTGAGAGATTCTTTATTGCATGCTGAGTATGTCTGATGTTTCAGGTTTGCTAAGTACGCACAGATCAAAGGTGAACTTAGCGCTGAACTTACTACCCTGTATGATTTATCTGAGGAATACCTGTCTTTTCAGAAGTCTCATAGCTTATGCTGTTGGATGTCTGAAAAAAAAATGCAAGTATCACAAAACACCAGGAAAGTTATAGCCTTGTGTTTTGTTTGACTTGAGATGGAGCATAGGATTTTAATGTCTTCTGAGGGATAGTTGATAATAATGCCTTTGGTTCTTTAGGATATGTTTGTCATCTGGTTCAGGTGCAAATCAATCTGTTATCCATTCCTGCCATTACAGGTTTACAGGAATTTTTTCATATCTGTATTATACAAGAAATCACATACTCTACAATGAACAGGTTATTTGCAATTTATTCTCTGTCTTCTTCCAATGAGAGAGTAACGGGGCTATACATGCTTATTTTTCATGGAAACATGGAGTGGTTTGGGTTGGGGATCTTAAAGATCATTTCATTTCAGTTTTAAATAAAGCAACTAAAATTTGGACAAGATTTTCTACTCCAGTGTTTGGGGATTTTTATTTTTCATTATGTAAACATCATTATCAAGAATTGCAACAGAAAATTTCACTGCATGTATACAGTAGTTGAATTAAAAGGAAAACTCCTATTTTTGCATAGAGTTAAAAAAAATCTTCATAGATATACTGTGCTTGTAGGACAGCTGTCAGAACTAGGGAATCAGTAATATTGTCTAATTTAAATATCTTTGTAGGCCTTTTTTTTTTTCATAGTTAGAAGTGGTCAAGATTGACTCTAAAGTTGAAACAGTGGGCTTTTCTTTAAGAATGCATAGTGAGGTTTATTGTGGTTTTTTTCAGTCTCCTGGGATAGAGTGGGGAGGTTTTTGTGTTTTAGAGTTGAACTTAGTTCTCCAGAGTTTTACGAGTTTGCTCACATAAAATGGAAATAATTAATGTGCTTTCTTGTAAGACACAAAAGCAAGTTCACTTTCTTATGGCAACTGCTTTGAAATGCTGTTATTGATACTTGAACTGTATATGATCAATACTGTGGCATTTCTATGGGTCTGGTTCTGGATCATTAGAGCTAGGAATAGCTTTGTTGTTAATTGCAGTGAGCATCAAAAGATCCATGTTGGATCATGCTTTTAGTATTAATCTCCACTGTAACAAGGTTACAGCATAAGATCAAAAAGTATTCTATTAATTTTTGATAATTTTTATAGTTCTCAACTTCTTGTTGCCACCTCCCACAATGTTTAAAACCTTAATGATTTCTGCTGATCTGGATTTGTAAAGTAATTATTAAAAGCCTTTGATATTTATAAGAGATCTGAAACATTTCTACTAATTAATTATTGATTCCCCAAGTGATTAAATCTTACCAATTTGTAATAAATATTTAAGATTTCTATGAAATAAATAGGGTTGGTTTTTTTTGGGTTTGTGCTTTTTTTTTTTTTCAGGGTTTTGTTTGTTTGTTAATTTTACCTTCAAGATTTTGTGCTTTGAAGTAAGAAGACTTTTAATAATACTACACAAGATATTTTTATCTATGTGTATTTTAATGTGTACTTTATGTATTTGTCTTAATGTTGATAGCTTGTCCTTGAAATTAGCAAAACCTGTCAGTTGTTCTACGTCCAAAAGAATCACATAATCTCAGAATATGCCAAGATGGAAGGGACCCACAAGGATCCTTGAGTCCAGCTCCTGACCCTGCAAAGGACCAGCCCCAAGAGCCAACTACGTGTCCAAGGGTATTGTCCAAATGCCTCTTCAGCTCTCTCAGGCTGGTGCTGTGACCAGCAGTGTCCCTGAGAGCCTGTGCCAGTGCCCAAGCACCCTCTGAGGGAAGAACCTTCTACTAATGTCCAACCTAAACCTCCCCTGACACAACTTCAGGCTATTCCCCTGGATCCTGCTGCACCAGAGAAGAGATCAGTGCCTGCCCCTCCTTGTCCTCTCACAAGGAAGATGTAAAATGAGGTCTCCCCTCAGTCTCCTCTTCTCCAGGCTGAGCAGACCAAGTGACCTCAGCCTCTCCTCATACAGCTCCCCATCAAGGCCCATCAGTAAGCCAGTCTGCATGTCAGTAATTTCACACATTCAAAATCCTAAACTATAGGGTGCATGGTCTTAGAGGAGATTATGAAAGCTGATGAGTATCTTTATACCATTTATTTTATATCTTTATAAATAAGTGGTATCTTTATACCACTTTATACCCAACCAAGTTGGGGACCTGGGACTTAAGAACTGCAGAAAGTAAACAAAAAAAAAATTTACAAGTTTAGTTGGATCCCAAATCTAGAGCTGGCGGGAAACAACAAATACATCTAATCTCTATTTACTCCATTACTCCATGGAGCTTTGGTGCTGAAGTCAGACTGTTCTTCAGCATAATACATGATTCTGTTTAAATTTCAGAAAGCAGAATCTTACGTAGAAAGTAATCCATGAACATTTTTCAGCACTCTCTGAATGGACCAGAAAGAGCTAATCAATTAATTTTCAAAGCCTGACTGCTGTAGGAGGATAATGTAGTTATAGTGTGCTACTGGCTTCTTCTCAGACTACTTCCCAACACCTGAAAAAAAAGGATGTGGACAATATGGCTTGGTTAAATTTTCTTTAAATAATGCAGAGTTAACTTAGCTTGTGAGAAAATAAGTTATAGCAGGTGGCTGCTGAGAGTTCTCTCTCCACTCACTTTGAGTACTTTTGGGATCTTTTATCAGTCACAAAGAGGATCTTCAGCAATTGCTTATTGGTGGTTCCACAAGAGAGAGAGCTAGGTAGCCAAGATTAATTAGCTAGGAGGCTGAGTACTAATATACTCTCCACATCCAATGAAGAGAATCTGCTAATCCAGCACTTGCCTCTCAAGTGGTAGAGGTATAGGCCCTTTTGTATAGCCTAATTCTTCATGTAGAATTGCTGTCTTTTTCTCTGCTTTTATTTTTTTCTCCCCTTAAGATTTTACCCTTTTATCTCAGTATTTTTGTAAATTTAAATTTCATAAATTACTGAATCCTTGCTGTCCCATTTTTTCACTTCTGAAAATTCCTTCATAATCTTTCTAGCTTACTTCTAAGTCACTTTTTTGAATTCAAAGGTTTGAGAGTTTGAATGTGGCTCATTTACATTCTCAAAGCTTCTTGACAAAATCAAATATGTCAACCAGGAAGGTTTTTTTTGCCAAAATATGAAATATTTTTCTCCTTTCAATCCTGCCATATTTGGCCACCTAAACATTGTCTAGGCTGTTATTGTTGTGAGCTGGATCTTCCGGCATGTTGTTTTGGCTTTTGGAAAATAATATACAGACATATTTTACACTTGGATAACAAACTCTCTTTGTTTCAGACAGTTAAGGCATTTTTCAGTGTAATTTCTTTCATACCACCATTAAGCACAATCCTGTATTTTCACAGCATCTATTTACAAAGCTGTTCTCTGTCCTCTGCTGCATGGTCCTTGACAGGCTGGGCAAGATGCTGCTTTTAACATTGTGGCATTCTAATGTTTTTATTGCTTCTCTTTAAAAATCAAAGATATCCTTTCTTTGCTTTTCCTTAAGAGAATTTAAATTTATGAAATTAAGCTCAAAAAGGATGTCTAAATCATGTAGTCTTACCTCCTCAGTATGACAGGATATAATATTTTACATTTAGCTTACATCAAACCCAAATGCTCAATAAGTCTTGAAATCCTGCATGGCCTTGTGGTAGGATCTTATCTGTAATCCAACTCACAAGGTCACTTTAGTTTGAAGTCTTTTACTGTGCACAATAAAACCAGGAGAAACACAGCTAAGGAGCTTTATATCTTTTCATGTGAGTAGTCTTCCTTCTGAATCCTTGAGCCACTCACTATCTCAATAAGTACACTCCTTTTTTAATTTTATTATCTGACTTTAGCTCCCTAACTTTCTTTAATCTTAACAACAGTATTGTCAGAAGTAAACCTTGGCCACAGAGCTGTGCTCTATCAGCTGAAGCTCTGTGCAGAGCCGCAGTATCAGAGTTCACCTAGGAGGAACTGACTGTGTGAGACAAGGCAGAGAATATCAGTAGTGTCTGGGTTTGCAGAAACATGATGATACCCCAAGTAAACTCAATATTCTTTTTGTTAGATTTTATAATGTTGTTGCTACCTCTTTTAGAAGATGTTTTGAAAGAGAAAGTTACTTACAAGATTGTTGAAACCCTTCTGAGCAAATAGACTTGTATACTAAGCACATAACCTGCATCTGAGTTTTTGGACACAAGTCTCCAGTATTTCTCTGTACTATAACAAAAATTGTAGCACTGTGATAATTTGTTCAATGATTAATGTTCTTCTTTAACCATAAATTTCTAACTATTTACTGTTGTCTTGTGAAGTTACAGCATGATTAACATTTGTCTCTGGGATGGAATTGAATACATTTGCTGTATAATTATTTGTATATACTCTCTTTTGATCCATACTTTCCATAAAGACATATCCATAATTAATGTCACAGGTCTCTATTTATTTCCAGAGATAAAAAAAGTATTAATTCCCATAGCTCATTTGGACCTGCAGGGGAATAACAACTTTTAGATCCAAATAAGCTATTCAGTATTCCCCTTTGGTATTATTAATTTTGTTTTTTTCAGAGCAACTTCTTGAATGTGTACCAAATGAAAATATTTAGCACTAAAATTAACTACATTCAGATAACTCGTCTGTTTAAAAAACCTCTGAGAAACACAGGCACATAGATCTTTGCAACTCTGAATGTAAGCAAAAACAGGGGAAATACAATCACAGAGTATAATATTGTAATAAAACATCAGAACATGTGAAAAACCCCAGTCACCAAGTTATTGGCTTCATATGGACTCATAATTAATTCACAGTCTGCTTCAAATGTGGCTGGGAGAAAGGACATAAACCAAGAATGTGGGGTTTTGTTGTTTTCCCCTCTGTGACTTCTTTTCTGCCAGATTCCAAATGAAATGAAACCAAGGCTGGCATTACACAAAAATTTAATTCAGATGAAACTTCAGACACTAAAGTCATTAAGCATACATTGCCTAAATAAAAAATGAGATTTTTGCAAGCTGCCTTAATGTGGCCTGGAAAGTCTAGTACATAAAAAATCAGCCCAGTGAATTGTCAAATGCTACTGAGGGTAAATAAAAAGAAACCTCCTCTGGCCCTTTATTCCTCCTTTATTCTCCTACAATTATTTTGCAGATACAATACTCCAGATAAAATAGAGAGTTATAAACCAGCATGCTGAAGCAGAATGATTTCTTATATTACTAAGTCACTGCAATGCAATTTGGAAAAAAGAAAAAAAAAAGAGAAAGAAAAGTAATAATTTATTACTTTAGAAATGTTTACACCATTTCAGTTTGTCATATAGCAAATGAAGAACTATGACTCTTGTCTCTTGCCTGCAGATGCTAGCAGTAATCATAACTTCTTAAAGGTTAAGTCTCTTCATTATGTCCAAGGTGCCCAAACTATGATACTGATGACACTGATTGTTTTGGATGTCTTCCTATTTTGGCATGAGTAGTAGTGCTTTCTAACTGGCATCAAACCATGTTCAAAGCATATAAAGGGCAACTTACAGAGCAGACAAGTCAGTTAATTTCAATTTGCTATATATCAGCCTGAATATCTACTGAAAATAATTAGACACATATAAATCAAAGCTCCGGAGAACTACTGATATGACTGTGACTACTGCTACCATGACTCTGCTCATCTTATTGGAGTGAATTTCAGCTGCTCTGCCTCAGCTGTAGTCTATGCTCAGCTCTCACAACGTGCATGTGGGTCTAGTGATTGAAATAAACATTTAGTTATCATTATGTTGTAGCCTGAAGTCGACCAAAACTCACTGCAGCTGTGCAAATTACTAAAAATTAATTTAACTGATACTGTCATGAGATCCACTGCAGTGGCTGAGGGTAGTTACAATAATCCATGGTTCTGCCTGACCTTCCTCATCTATAAGTAACCCACAAAGAACGTTAATAAAACAGTGAACAGAGCTCTTAGAAAGTTTTCACTGGCAGGAATGACTCAGTTATAGTATCCCTTCTTTCTCTAGGAAGATAATGTGCACCAGAAACCACTCATTTTGAATTAAATAAAATATAGTATGAGAATAACAAAAGAAGAAAACATCTTTATCTAAGTAGAAGACATCCAACTATTTGTGCGGGTCTTTAGGGTGGTGTTATTGTTACGTAGAAGGTATTTGAGTGATGAAAAAGTAAGATATGGATTAATACCTTGAATAGCAAGAATACCAGAGGTACTGTATTATAAAATCTGAGTTTTCAACTGCTTGTATTTTTGTACTGGCCTCTTAAAAACTAGACAAAAGCAGACTTCTCAATACAGAAGGGGTAAAAAGTCTTTAAATGGCACTTCATTAAGGAAATATTTAAAAAGAATTCATAGTCTTGCTGTTAAACCTGTATAAGTTTGATCTTGTACATTTAAAGAGAGAATCTTTTGTCAATCTGTTCCATATGAGAAGTTCTGTGTACTATACTTAAAAAATAAAAAATAAGGAGTTTGTCATACCAAGAAATGTAGAGACATAGAATGTACTGAATTTGAAGGGACCCATCAGGATCACTGAGTTCAGGTCCTGGCTCTGCACAGTACACCCCAAGAATCACACCATGTGCCTAAGAGCATTATTCAAACACTTGAAATCCAATCTTCTTGTAATCCAGTCTTAATTGATTTCACTTAAATTGAACTAAAAATCTACAGATTTTATAAGGTATAAATAATAGATATATTTATCTACCATAGATCCATATCTTGCTGCAAAAATCAGGACAAAAATCTATGTGTTTGGTTTTGTAGTTGTTTTATAAATAACTAAGGAGGCTGCAGCTTCAGGTCTGAGACAGAATGATTATGTTGCTGTATTTACTCACAAAGGCATTGTTTAATCCTACAGGTATTGCTAGCAGTATTCTTGGATCATTGTCAGTGTTAGAGAAATTATCTTTTGTTCATCTGCTATTTGTCTGGTTTATTTTAGTTCTTCTGGAAATGTTTTAGGGGTCAAGAAAAAAGTGGTGCAATGACTTATCCAGCTTCAGAACTGGAAAGATTAACATTGGAGAGAGGCAGAAAATTAAAAAATGTGAGAAAAGGAAGTTTACATTCACACACTGAAATATATATCGTGTGTAGACACGGAAAATCCTGGATATTGAAAAAGTTTATCAAAGTCAATGAGAATAGCCAAATATTGTAACCGTAAGCATGTACATAAATCTTTTCAGGATCCAGGCCTTTGTTAATAAGTTTTGCTTCATGATGAAATTACATATTTGAACAAAACAAACTGCAAGACTTTGATAATCAATCAATTTCAAAATCAGTTGAAAACAAAATGAAGTAATCTATTTTTTACAGTTAAAAAAAATATAACTTAAACCTGGTTGGTTTATTGTTCCTCAAAAATGTAATGTTTACTGGAAAAAATAACCACTTATTTTTCCTCTCTTCCTGCTTCTCTCTTCACCTAAATTACTGAAAAATCTATTATTAAAATTACTTTTTTTTTCCTAAAGCACTTTCAAATTAAGGTTATGTGTTTCCGTTTTAGCACCTGTGAATAATATAATTTCAATTAGACTTTAAATGTTTTGAACCATGGCATAAATCAAATACTACATGCACATACGCAAGTTTAACTGTATACTTTTTAGTAGTTCTCAGTACTACAGTTAGGAAAGCATGTAGGGATGGAGTTAAACGTCACTAAATTAAGGACCTAGGGATCAATTAGTATTTTGCCTTTACTTTCTTGTAACAGATTACTTCCCTTTCACTGGGGCAGGAAAATTCAGTGGAAGATTCAGTCAACAGAAAAGGACACATTAATTTTATAGAATGTGCCCTGGGAACATGTCAGGTGATTTCAAATTCGGGCAACTCTTGCCCTTTTGTCTTCATTTCAACCCAAGTATGTGTTTTTTGACAAAAACAGATTATAAGCAAGAAAATGGAAGCATGTTCTTTTGTCTGATATATACACATCTTTTTAATGGATGACTGCAGACTTTTCTCTGGATGTGAACATGTGCTTTGGCCAACCTGATATTTTTCATCCTCTTCTAGTAAAACATGTCTGTGTCAGTTTTGTAATCTTCCATTGGTCTGCATTTACAAAAGCTTCCTTGAAATAGCATCTTTTGTTAGGAGTTTTCATTTTCTGCTCCCAGGTTGCACTGTAGCGAGCAGTTTTCTGTGGCCTTACCTATTCTCTCACAATGTGCTTAAATCAAAGGGATCTTAGTGCACATTCACTATTTCTTCCCTGAAATAATACTCCTCTCTCTTTGCAAATTCACTTTCTGCATCTTGCATCCCAGACTTTTCTATACATGCACAGTGCCAGAAGGAAAAGGTGTTTAAGAAGACAGTGTGTCACGCAGGCATACAGACTTGTAGGTTGGTGGATTTCAGGTATTTACTGACTAGGAAAGGTCTGTGTTGGTGGGAGAAGGGAAGCCAGAAACTGATGGCTGGCCCCTGGTTGACATAAATCCTGAGAAAACTCTCAACACTTATTTTAAGATCACATAGCCAAACCTTGCTGAGTGAACAACAGTAGTCTGAAAGACATTTCAAAGTGGGGCAGGCTGATTGTGGGCACTTCTTAAAACAGCCCAGAAAGGAAGGTTGAGAAACTGAAATGTCAGCTCATGGTCAGGCTGTAGATTGCTTATATCTCTGTTATTTATGTTAACTGTTTAATAACAATTAGTTTAAATGGCAAAGCTGTGATCAATTTTTGGCAAATGTTTAGGTAAGGAGTGATAGCTGGAACTAGGCTCCCCTGAGTTAATGAACCTTCTAAGGAGAAATATTAAGCTTGTTCAGACAATGACAAAAAGCAGTATCTGAGTGATGATGAAACCACTGCTAGCCAGGCAGTCTGCACAGCAGCTCTGCTCAGCAGGGACAGAAGGAAGAACTCCTTGACATGCAAGAGAGCTCAGGGAGTATATATCTCCTGGGATCACAGGATGATTCTTTGGTAGCAGTCCTACACTTTGGAAGAGCAGTTGGCAAATTTGCTGGAGGTAAGTATCTGAAGGCTTGCTGTGTGCCTGCCTCTCAAGGCTATGCAAGAAAGGTGTGGACATGCTTAGAAAGATCTTTGTAAAGGGATGAAGTCTTCCTGTGCCCAGGTGAGAACAAAGATCCACAAAATGGGCAGTTTGCACTGGGAACATATATTGGGGAAGGTCCAGAACGACTCAGGCTATTCCTGTTTTCTTGATGCAATCAGATATGTCCCATGTATTAGGAGCTAGCCTAATCAGTGTAGAGCTGGGTAAAAGCATAGTAATCCTAAGCATAGCTTCAAAAGAGAAATAAAATTAATAAGAAGTTCCAAAACCTAATAAATTTTTAGCTCATAAGCAGTTAAAAGTCCCCCAGCAAAATACAAATATTTGTATTTTGTACATTTATGGCCACTCCTCACTGGCTGAGCATGTCTTAGTTATTTCATCCATGCATGGAAATTACTGCCTTACAGCTGTATAAACACTGAAAATCAGGTTGTTTAATTGACTAACCTCTTCCTGTGTTTGTTTATGTAAATAGGTTTACTCACTTATGCTCTCCTAATGTGGGCTGGAAAAGACTGATTTTGTGATTTTAAGCAGTCTTGAATGCAGTTAGTTTTTCTAGAAAAGTCCTAGATAAAGTTGCAAGACCATATACCAGAGATTCAGAGGGCAGTTCACTCTGTGCCTACTTTTATTCTGACTTTGTAATTTTTCAGTGTAATGGTGAGAGATAGCTTTGAGAGAATAATTTGAACAAAATAATCCATTCCCATACATAAAAAAAAAAGTTGCTAGCTTAAGTGAGACATGTCAAAATGTGCAGTTTTATGGAGAGAGAAACTTATAAAACAGCAATAGAGTTGCACAGCATTTCTGTATCCTGACAAAAAGACAAACAAGTCATTCCTATCTGCTATCTATAATGAGTTCAGTGAACTTTCCCTGTAGCTGATAATGAGATCCAGCTGATAAGAGTTGTTAGTCAAAATGATGTTTGTGACTGAGCTATGTGAGGTTGTTGAGGACAGTAGGATCAGTAGTCTTTCTTTTGAGGAGCTGGTTGAACAGTCAGAACTCTGTGGCTGCTGGGAGGTGGTTACTGGGTCCTGGGGAAGGATCTGACTTCTGGAGGTGGACCCCATGAGGCACCAGTACAGGATCAAAAGATAGATAAATATTTGGATTTAGACTGTAAATTTACCTTATCTTTTCTGTTCCTAAGTGTGATAAAACTCTGTTGCAGTCCCATGGAAAAATCTGCTTTCTTTGTTTGTTTCTCCAATTCTCTAGAGAGAAGCTGCACTGCCTATTACCAGCCTTGAAGACTGTTCAGGATCTGCACAGCCCAGTGGAGATGGTGTGGAGATATTGCTTGCTGTTGGATATATCTAGGTTAAAAAAAACAACAAACCAACAAACACAAAACCAAGTAAAAAAAAATCCCAAAACAACCTGAACCAACCCAACCCAAAAATCCTAGTTAAACCTGGCATTTGTGAATTAGTGATGTAATTACAAGGATAGAGCATGAGGCTTCTGAATAGTAAAATATTAATAATCAGAATGTCAGTGTCTTTGACATCTAGAATGTGCCATCAAATAAAGTGTAGGGCAAAACTTAGTGCCAAGGATTCTGTGAAGAGCAAGTAAAACATCCTTGTATGGTGCATCTCTGGGAACACTGGGATTTTGCTCAGTAGAACGAAGGCTTAGCCAGACTGCTTGCCTGTTTTTCTTCATATGGGCCTTGGACAGAAATGAGGAAAAGAAAAACAATTTGACAGATGAATCTGCTCAACTGATCAGGGAGAAAGCCTGGGAAGGAAGACAACTGAGGAAGCTTATTGGAAATCTGCATGTGGAATTTGAATAGATGAAACAGAGCATAAAACCTCCAGAGAGGCATTCACTGTTCAAACAAAATTTTTGATTTTTGAAATGAGAAAATATTTTTAAATATCTTGGTTTTTTTTTTTTTTTTTTTTTTTTTTTTTCTTTTCTGTTTGTTGTGGCCAAGGAATCCAATTTTAGGCAACTTACACAAATGAAGGACTTCTGATCTTTGTACCTGTTGCATATATTATATTGCATGTCTTGGGATGAAAGAGAGAAAACTGTTTTTTGAGATGATCTCCTGATCTCCTCATAGTCTCTGAGCACAACTTTGACATAACTGGAAATCTTCCCCTGCATGGTCTCCTTCTGGTGGAAAAAGAGATGGTGGTGTGACTGAACAACAGTCAAGCTGCTGTGGAAGGCTGCTCAGACGAGGTGGGTGCACACAATTGGCTCATGTATCTCAGGGAAGAAAGCAAAGAGTGACAACAGCTATTTCAAAGAAAGCTGAGTTTAGGTCAGCATGAGGAGGACTGGAGGGTGAGCTTTGGTTTAGATCAGCTGGCTGTACCTGTTGAGAAGATAAACTGGTTGTGTAATTGATTATTTTATTTAATTTACCTCTCAAGTTAATGAAGAATGTGAATGTTTTCCCAAGCTAGCCTGACTAGCATGGAGGAAGGGTTTGTTGCTCAATAAAAACAGACAGGCAACAAAATGAACTTAGATAGAAACAGGCTTGAGCTGCATTCAATATAGATATTCCCTCCTGGTGACTGGGGATACCCAGTGCCATCATAACAAACATATCAGAACCAGTAATAGGAATCATATTTGCATTGTGATCCTACTGTATGTTGAATTGCTACATTCTGCTTTTATTGTGATTTCACTGCTCTGTCATATCCCTCTGCTAAATCAAAATCCGGTGTAGCATGAAATATCTTCAAATAAGTAAGTTTAGCATTAAACATTAAACCCTTCTCATGTGAAATGTCTAAGAGAAGCTGCTCAGAGAGTAATGAATTCTGACGGAGCATACAGGATAAAAAGGGATTTTATTTTCAAAGTCTATTTTTCAGCTCCTACAGGCACATATCAGACAGGAGGAGGGAAGGGAGGGAGAATCATTGAAATTGCCAGTGTGCTGTGTCCATCTGTTATTTCTTAATGTTGCTTTGTGTTGAAGTTAATCTTACACAAAAAGTGTTTTTTTTTATTCAAGCAAGAGAATAGTCCTCTGAAAATAAAACAGATTTCTGATAATTTATGATCAGCTACTTTATATATAAACATGTTTAGTTTACCACTAGGTGCCCCCACAACCATAGGAATGTTAATTGTAAAAAACTGATGCAATAAAATGTTTTGAAGAAAGTGTAGGCAGTTAGAAGTCTCTGTCAAGTATCATTTATGCTATCCCCTGTATTAAAGACCTGATAACATTATAAAGTTGCTGGGTTTTACATGTTATATAGCTTTAAAGTGTTTTTAAGTACAAATAAACTAAATGTTCCTTTCCTAGCCCTCATTCTGCATCTTGAAATAGTCCATTATCACCATATCTCAAATGAAAATGGAGTAGTGTGTGTAAATGGTTTGCAATTAATTTTGTATGTCAGCCATAGATGTGCATGGGATCAATTACCAAAAAGAATTATTCTTCTGAAATGGAAATTTCTATCTGAATATTTATTCAAGGTCATATGTGTAATTTCTTGGCTGAGACAGGATAGCTGAAGACCAGGACAATGAAAATTTTGACTTCTATGCAGCTAGAAGGGTTCTACTGACTGGGTGCTTAGATCTCTAAATAAAATTTCATTTTGACTCAGTAGAAATGCTCGTTACATTTTATATTTTGCTGAGTGGTGGACTATGTCATACTGTAGCAGAAAACGGATTTAGATGAAGAAACAGTATTTTGATTTTTCTGTGTTTACGCTTTGTCATGTCTCTTATTAGCTGGATATATGTATACATATATAAAAATCAATATTTTGCCATTGTATTTTTTAAAAACAAGAGGGAATAATAAAATTTCACAAGGCTGTGAGATGAGAGATTTCAGGAGAAGGATAGAAACATCTGATTTTGGGCAAGCATCACTTGCAGACTTCAGCTGTGAAGGCCAGAAATCATAGTAACTGCAAAATAAACTTATCTAATTCCAGAGACAGAGAATAGACTCTTATTCCATGTAGCCCATCAATCAAGAGCACTGCTTAAGAAAACAGCTACTCAACTCTTCTATTGTAGCCCACAGTAAATTGGGATTCTGATCACCACTCAGCTGTCCCTGTCTTTCTCCATCACCAATACTATTCTTTGTGTTTGAAAATGCAAATGGTGAGATGCTGCACTTTGACTTGCATACCTTAGATTTTCACTTAGTTGTAGTTAAAAAATAAAAAAAAAGCTCTCATTTGGTGCTCTATACAAGTGTTGTATCTCAGCTAGGGAGTTAATTGACCTGGAATAATACATATAATACTTTCTTGTGTTATTAGTTTATTTCTTTCCAGAATGACGTGGTTCTTGACGCTCTCATAATTGTACTTTGATCTTTCATTCTCCTTGTCTGCAATCCCACTAAGCATTTCCCTCCTTCCATCACCTTGAGGTCCCACTGTAGCCATAACTGTTTCTGCCCCTTTGAGGTGGGGAAATTGGATCAGGTGATACAATTGTGTTGAAATTTCTCAGTTCAGTTTGCTCTTCAACTCCTTTATTCTACTTTTGAATTTATTATTTATTTATTTTTTCTTTTTAAGTAGAAAATTAAAATTATTAACCTAGTTCCAAGGACAGAAATTGTGAATGCCCTACCCCTGGAAGTGTTTGAGGCTGCGTGGATGAAGCTGTGAACACCATGGTCTAGTGGAAGGTGTCCCTGCTCATGGCAGGGTGTTTGGAAAAAGATGATTAACGTTTCTTCCATCAGTCCATTCTACAATTCTATGACATCGAGTGCTCCTTTCATCCTTTAAGAAACATTTCTGTGGACTTTCTCCTGACCATCCAATGTTGCTTCTCCATTTACAAGCCCTGGAAAATTGGAAGGAATCTTAAAAAATAAGATTTGAAATAATAGTTATTTGATTGAAAATTTGTTGTCCAGAATATTAATTTAAAATACATAAAAGTTAAAACTAATATAATTTTCCCAAATCTGTTTGTGCATTCTTTAGAGATGGCATATTCATTTCATGATGGGGGGAGAGGTGGAGCAGTTTCTTTTGTGTTAGTACTGTGACAGTCAGGAAGATTAGAGATTACCATAGAGAAAATTATTCCTCTTTCAGGTGTTTTGTTGATTATCTTACTCGTATTTAATGAATCCTGTCCTTCAACTCATAATGAAAAAAATAAATGAAAATACCAGGGAAAAAGCAAAGTCTGCAGTGCTACCCAGTTTAGCTTCTGTAGCTGTCTAACAGTCTGCCTTGAAATGTCTGTATTTAACCTTCATATTAGCGGTGTAAAAAGGTGGAAGGCAGATGCTGTTGCCTTTGTGCTTCCATTCTAATGACATGGAAATTCCACAAGTGAAATGTTTAACATCTGGGTGGTTAGTTCACAACATAACAAGAGCACTGCAAAAAATCACCTATGTTTCAAAAATGCATGCAAATTTACTGATATTAGCAGATCTGAGAGCAAAACAAGACAGTTGGATAGATGAAACAGACAAATGATCATCTGCTGTGTCATTGTAGTTTGAATTTTGTGTAATATTTCTTCTAAGGCAACTCTAGTTGTGGTTTTCTTTTGTGGCTTATTTTCTTGCTGTGAGGGTTATGGAAGGTTCTGTGATGAGAAGATTGATAAGATGGGACACCTCTGTGAAATTTTACACTCGTATCCTAAAATCACATCTGTTATGTATTTATAAAGAATGAATAAACTAAGTGTTACCAGTTAAATTTATCATGCTGCTTAGAAATGGACTGAGTGTGCTCAGAAATGGCTTGAAATATTTCATCCAGCTACAGAGCAACTACAGTCAAATGTAATGAAATCTGTTTGTACCTCAGGGCTGGAGATGGCTTGTTCATTTGCTGTGATGTCTAAAATTGCCCCCTTTAGACTGACAAATGAGAGGTGTTGTAGGGCAAGAATAGCTAACCTCAGAATCTTTGAAAATGCAGTTATTCCTTGTTCCTTACTTCCCACATCTCCCAAACCTAGCTCAGCATGAGGAAAGGCATGGATCCTGCATCTGTATTTATCACTCTTTCCTCCAACGAGTTGTTTGAACTGAGAATCACGAAAAGCATGAATTATAGTTTTTAAAATGTTATCACTGGAAATTTAATAAAGAATTCTTATCTTTAAGGCTGTATTGCAATGATGGTTTTCAGATAAATAGTATATATGTATCTGTGCCCCGTAGAGAGGGAAGTAAACATGGGGTAAATATGAAAATGAAGAACAGGTGATCTGCTCTGTAACTTAATATTGCATTTCTAGAAAACATTCTGTATTTTCCCTGAAAGGTTTATTGGCCACTTTCCCTGGGGTACTAAAATTAATCAATAATATCTTGATGTGTATGGACTTTCCATCTGAAAATATCAGTACATGTGGGTATTAGATATCATGATGTTTTGTGAAAACATTGAAAACATGAAAATCTCTATATATTAAGCAGAATAAAATCATTGTTTTATTAGTTGTAACAATATTTATTTATACAAAATCCATTCAATTTCCCTAAATTATATTCATAATGGCAAAAGAGAAAAATATCCAGTCCTTATCCTTCAAGAGCTCTTTCTGAACAAAGTTGTCCTCTCCTGAAGAATTTCTGTTGTATTTCAGTCCTTAGTTCAATTACTTATCTCCCTGAATATAACTAAAATGTTGAATATTTTAGCACTGAAAGCCTTTTCCTTATTCCCTTTGCTTTCTTCACTTCAGTTTTTTAGGCTTTGTTCTTTGAGTCACTGCTGACTTGCATGTTGGGGCTTTTAAAGAAAGCTGCATCTTGCCTTGGGAACACAGGTGAGTTAAATTTCCCACCTAATGGTACAGTGAAATAAATTACCTTTTACTAAATATTTATTGTTTTGATTTCCTTGAAACATCACGGGGAAGTCATGGATACAATTTCTTTGTAACGTGTCTGACCAATACCCTTAATCAGGAGAGAAAATAGATGGAGTAAAAAGGAGTCAGAGTCCATCAGATTGTGTTGTACTAAATATCACTAGAGAGAATATATGTTGAGAGCCTGGCTGCAGTCTCCTGTGAGCTGTTCCTCTTTGCCCAACATCTTGTAATTTAGACCTGAGGAGCTAAATCAATTTCTCTTGTAGAAGGTCTGCTGATTGCACAAAACAGCAACATCAGTACAAAGTGAATTTTCTCTGCGCTCATTAGACTTTCATTGGACTGTGCTACTGCAGGATCTTGCATGTTGGAGGTTAGAAAAGGAGGGGTAGAGAAGCAGGTGACTTTTTTGTAGTTCTTTCAGCTGACTCAGACCCTGCAGCTAAGAGGAGCCCAGAGGACCAGTGCCAGCCCTCCCAGGACTTTATAAACAGTCACGTCTCCTGGCTCTGCTTTGTAGCTGGCTGACTCATAGTCCTCCTTGCAAAGAGCACCTGCAGACCTGAGTGGCTGCTCTGAGACTGCTCATCCAACATGGAAAACTACAGCACCGAGCCATAAGCAGTGCAGAAACTCTGCAGTGGTGAACAAGGCATTTAGTATCTTTTTCTGATCATAATTTTCCCTGCGAGGGGGGAAGAAGAAATCATTATTTTCTATTTCAGTTCTTGATTATTTCCATTCTTATTTCAATTTAGGGTTTGCTCTGTTAGTATCTCTTACGACCTTTGTCTGATTTTTGGGTGCTCCTGCCAGTCTGATTTGAATTTCATGTGCAGACTATTTTATTGGATCATGCATTAAGTGAAGATTAAACCAATAACTATGGTTACTGTGGAGCTGCAACGTAAAAAATCTAGCTTTCATATCTAAACAGAAACACCTCAGTCTTAAAAGTGACTAGTGTCTGTCATGTTTATTAAGGATTATAAGAGACAGGAAATGAGAAAAAACAAATACAGATTCTTTTTAGGTTTTTTTTTCCTTCTTAGTGTGAGAGGCACATTGCTTCAGTAACCAGTATATCTCTTGGTATCATCATATTCATACAGTATCCTGAAGGATTTAAGAAAATGAGTAGTTTGAATCATTTACTGAAGGGAAAACAGAAATATTGTAAATGGCATACTTATAGAAAAGTACCTGAATTTTTTTTATTATCCTGTGAATTACTACTGTTTTGTTTTAGGATTGGTTTTAATCAATGTCACTATATGTATCTTGAAAAATGCATTTATTAGAAGCTAAGGTATCTCTGATTAAATATCACATTCATCTTCATGGTGCATTATGGTTTTTGTGTGTTCTTGAGTCTATCTCACGATAATGAAAAGACTTATCCAAACACTGGATCCAATATTAATTTTTCCACATATAAAAATTAATCTGTGGCAGTATCTTTAAATGCCAGAGGAAAATAATGATTTAAAAAACCCTTCTGGTATGTGTTTTTCTGAACTTCCTCAAATTATAGTCCTCATGAGCAAAGGCAAGATCAAAGATGAAACTAAGGTTTCAGGTCTTGAAGACCCACTAGTAGAGTACATTTTCTAGTGTGGCTTCAGACAGAGGATGACTGTATATACCCTTCAAGGCCTTTCTGACATGCAGACTGATGTGTTCTGAGGAGTGATGATTGGGAGGTTTTCAAAAGCTCACTCCTAATCTGAGCTAAAGCATTGAAGTTTGGGCACTTGTTCGTCATCTGAGTAAGGCATCACAGGAAATGGGCTATTCTTCAGTTCTTGGTGTCATCAAATGAAGTCTCAAAGATTTTTGCTAAAATGTTCCTTCTACAAAGGTGAAGTACAAAAAAAAAGGTTGCTAGAGGGAAACCTTGGGTGAAACTTGATTACTTATTGAACATGGAGGAGACCAAATCTTTGGAACTTATCTAGCCTTTGGAGCAGAGTTGAAGTCTAGGAAAAGCAAGATAGATACATCAATTCTAATGGCTGAGGAACTTGGAAACTAGGGAAGGCATGTTATGGGAGAAAACCTGACTGCTGGTGCTGAGCCAGTTCAGTAGAAGTCTTAGAACTTTAATGGAGTTGCAGTCTGGGCAGCTCATTGAGAGAGTGTTGTGCTCTTTAGTTGCCCTTCACAGCCCTACAACTTTTGTGACTCTGCAGTTCAGTCCTCACCAGCTTTCCCAAACCCAAAAGGTACATGTGCTCTTCTACACTGTGTAACCTCTCAAAGAAAGGCTGGACAGTTTGCAAGCATGTCATGCTGTTATTTGTCCAGCCCAATATTATACTTTACTAGAAAATCCTTTTCCCAGAGCAAAGATTTAGGTAGGAAGTACTAAACAAACCCTGTGGCTTTCTGCTTAAGTAATGGCTAGGCTCTGATTGGAGCTTGTCAGGTTTTGTGGCTTCTAAATTCCAGTGGTGGAAGCACTTATTTGTCTCTTTCTCTCATAATATAATTGCTGCAGTTTCTGCTGTTTTGCTTGATGAGAATGTGCAAGTCTATGCTTCATCTTGTAAACTCACTTTACTCTTCCAAATAAATATCTTATTTTCTTTCCCAAATTACCAACTTTTAGATATTTTTCTGTTTAATAAACACTATGTGGAACTTTCAACTGGCTTATGCAAGTGTTTAAAATAAATTTTCTCTGTGTTGAAGTTAACCATTCATGCCTTTGGTTGATGAGGTTATTTTTGGACCAGTGAAAGCTGATGGTACATTTTCTGCTCCTTCGCAAGAGCAATTAAGTTTCAGAACCTTCCAAGTCAGAGCCAGAGTCAAGCTGCCTACATAGTTGCAGCTGAAAACTCAGTTAAGTATCAGAGGCACAGAACAAGTTAAACATACACATAGGTATGCTGAGCCCTGTAGGTGACATATTGCATTCATTTGCCTATCACATATTTGATAATTTTTTGTAGCTATCACTTTTTTTTAACATCTCCTTTCCTTCACTGTATCTTCTGTTTTATCTTTCCATTTTACTTCATTTTGTAAGTAAATGTGTTGCAATATAACAAGATCTGCTACACAAAAATCTGGAGTTTTGGCAAGATATAAACCAGTAATAGACAGATTGCTTAAAGATGTATCCATACGAATTTTTAAAAGGAAGCTAAGGAAAAGGTATTGAAAGGGAGTATACCACAAAGTCTTAGTCTGTGTGTCTCATGGAATATCCTCACTGTACAAAACTGCTTGATGAAAGAAACATTTATTAAGGAGCTGCCACTTCTCATTTCATTATGTAGGTTTAAAAAATTCCTGACCGACAGTGCCCTTCAGACTGTTAGAATGGTCTTTCATTTTCTGTGGGAAATTTCAAATTAGATTTATTTGTTTAACATTTACTTGTTCCAGTGCTTAATGTTCCCTTAGATTAATCTTCTGTAAACTGGAAAATTTCTCACTGGAGGCTAACTCCATCCTGGGCTATATGGAAAACAGCATGGGCAGCAGGGCAGGGGTGTGGATTCTGCCCCTCTGCTCTGCTATTGTGAGATCCCACCTTGAGTGCTGCATCCAGCTCTGGGGTCCTCAACACAGGCCTGAATGAGTCCAAGGAGAACCACTAAGGTGTTCACAGGGCTAAAGCACCTCTCCTATGAACACAGGCTGAAAGAATTGGGGTTTTTCATCCTGGAGTAGAGAAGCCTTGAGGAAGATCTTATAGCATGTTCCAGTACTTAAAGGGGGCTACAAGAAAGCTGGAGAGGAACATTTCACAGGAGCATGTAGTGACAAAATAAGGGGAAATGGCCTTCAGCTGAAGGAGAGTAGGTTTAGATTGGATATTAAAAGAAATTTTTTACTGTGAGGGTGGTGAGGTACTGGAGCAGGTTGCCCAGGGAGGTCGTGGACTCCCTATCCCTGGAGGTGTTCATGACCTGAACAACCATTTCATGTGTAAGGTGCCCATGACAGGGGCGGGGAGACCTAGGTGATCTTTAAAATTCTTTCCAAACCATATCTTTCTCTGATTTATGAAATACATTTGTCAGTGAAGCCGGTTTGACTGGAAAATAGAGCTCAAGAGTCCTTTTAAGAATCAGCCTTGAAGGAATGTGGAAGCAATGGACAAGTTAGAGGATATATTTGTATTTTCAAGGGGATTAATTTGGGCTGTGGTTAAAAAATTCATGGGGACCTTTTTAAAGTATTTGGCAATTACATGGGGGTTCACTGGCTGTCCAGTGAGTGGTCTGTCTTCAGTGAGTGGGAAGACTTAACACTTGTGAGAGGTTCTGAAGTGATCTTGGATCTTAAGGACAAGTCATGCTGTCAGTGTTTTGACTCTGGCATTCTGCATGCCTTGTCTGAAAATTTTTGGTCTTTAATAGTAGCTAGAAGAGAAAAAATGAACAGTATGAAATAAGTTCACATAACTGACTTTCCATTTATATACCCAAGGTACAAATCAAATAACAGAGCACTGAAGAACAGAAAATTAATGTGGATTCATAGAAAACTATGGGCTGTGACACCCTGTAAAAAAAAAATAAAATATTGCTGCATCCAGTAGCAAGGCTTCGGTTTGCTTTTCTGTAGACTACTTTTATTATTTAGAAAGTGCCTAATTATAGTTCATCACCCATAGTTGCAGCTGTAATTATTAATTCTGATGATCCTTTACAGGATAATTCAAAACTCCAGCTATCAAATATAGCTCATGCAATCAATAATATTTTTCAGTTAGTGTTGTGAATTCTAAGTATTTAACAAAACATACTTTTGGTATCTCTCTCTATGTAGGTATCACATCTTTCCAAAAGAGTGTATTAAAATTCTGCTTAACAATACTTTGTAATACAAAGTCATTACTACTCATAAGAATCAGTTTGTTAAAGTGCTGAGTTGTACCAAGGCTTTCAGAACCAGTAAGTTTGAGGTGGGTGTATTTCAGATAGTTTTATATATTTGGCTCATACCATTGTCTTTGGACAAAATGTCACTATACACCTCCAGAAGCAAGATCTGGTATACAGGACCCCTGCAGGGCTCAGCTGAGATGGTGGTGCCCCTGGGAAAACTCATTTAAGAAAGGGCAAGACCACTGGCTAGAGAAGACTGAGGAAAAAACCTGCCTGAATGCAGTTTCAGTGTTTCCCTTTGGTATTTAACTTCAAATATCAGTCCCAAACCAAGTTTTTCAATATTCCATTACAGCACCAGACTGATGGAAATTTCAGTTTAATTATTACCTACCAGATAATTTGCTAAGGTTAAGTTCTGGCATGCATTTGTTTTACAAAGGAACACTTTAGATGAACAATTACATAAACAGTATAAAAAAAAAATTCAGCTCTGTGAAAGAAAAAAGATGCTTTTGAATTTTCTTCAAATTTCCTCTTCTGTACAGAAATATTTTCTGAGAATATAGCATCTCCAACTACTGTTTTTTATCATCATGTGTCTGTCTTAAAAAAAATTTCTCTTCAAAACTTTCTTTTTTTTTTCATCCTATACTGAGATTTGTTCAGTTTCTGACAGGCAGTGCTGGCAGAGGTTCATTATCTGCTGCCCAGAAGTTGCCCCACTGAACCATTAAGAAAAGGTTTGTCATAATTTGATCTCTCCCTCAGCTGGGTAGAAATCTTGGACAGTAGCTCCTGGCTCTTGTTTTCACTAACATAGCAGAGGAATCTATTATCCCTGTGTGCAGCAGAACAGTGAGGTGAAAAGGCTAAATTCAAGTCCCATTTTTGATCTTCTGAGAAAAGACAACCTTCATTTTAGAGATACTGCTATTGTAAATACCTAATAATAAGAAGTCTCTTTATTCTAAAGTGTATGTGGGGTGTTTTAGTTTTGTTTTGTTTAACTTTCACTGTCTTGTCTGGCATAAGCCCATCATCAGAAGTACAGGTTCTTTTTCTTCTTTCTTTAATGGCATGTTTGATTTGGTGAACAGTACTTCTGAATATTAACATTATTATTTAAACTCAGTGTATCATGAATTACATTACAGTATTTCTGAACTGGAAGAACTATGAAATGTGAATTCTGGCTAATAGTCTTTCTATATGAACATACAAAAGGCAGATAGCTATGTACCCATTATTTTATCTGAAAAGATATTCAAAGAGATCTGCAGTGGAGGATGAGCTCAACAGCTAATTATATATATATATATACATATATATATATGTGTATTATTTTTTTTTGCTTGATTATTCAAAAATGTTTTATAGGAGTAGTAGGCAAAATAGCTGATGAAGTATTTTTTAAGAAAATAACCAGATGTGTTGCTGATGCTTATCTGTAAATTCTGTTTAAATCAAAGAGCCAAAGGGGAAAAATAAAATTTATTTATAATTTTCATAAAGCTAATTCCTGTGACTGTTTCACTATGGAAAAACATCATTTTATCAACTAAGCAATATCAAAATGCACTAAAAAATTACTTGGAAAAGGGACAGAATAAATTAATCTAGTTGAAAGCAATTTTGTGTCTGTTCTGGAGTTTCAGAAAGCAAATCAATGAATAAGACCTCAGCTATGGTCCATTACCTTAGGTCTATTAGGGGAAAAACTGAACAAGATCAGGTGCTGAGATATTGAACTTTAGTCTTGATTTTTAATATATTATACTAGGCAAAGCTGAATGTCTAACTGCCTGTTGCTAAGAAGCTAATATAAAATACAGGCTTACTAATTGAGGCACTAGAGAAGAAGGGTTCACTTGATTGACTGCAGTGAGATCCAAAGGATTTGAAAGACGTAGGAAGTGAATAATTATGGAGAACTGATAGCAAAAAAACCCCAAAAACCCAAGGATTTTCTTGATGAGGATGATCCCTAGGACTATTCATAGCATAGAGGGTCTGATCATGCTCAATATTTTCTGGTGAGACCTGTAGAGAATTATTTTCTTTTAAACCAAATTTTAAGAAAATTAATATACAAAATGTTGGGATCTTAAAAGAGTAATTATTATTTATTCTTCTTAATTTCTCTGTAGCACCCTAAACAGAATTTGTAAATATATTACCACTGTTAAAAATTTTATGGTTTAAGTTTCCTTTTGGAATTATACAATCAGTATAAGCTTTCTTGTTGTAAATCAAAATAATAACTTCTAATTATATGGACCAAAATAAGTCTATATGTCTTGCAATGTCTTTCATGTAATTTCTAATTTCTAATATTTTAGCTGTTTTAAGTATTTTTATTGCTTATTCATCACTTGTGTTTCCCATCTGACATTCTCTGAAGTCAGTGAAGTTCAGTGAATTTCATAAATACTTGATTCAGATCTACAAACACTATAGGACAAACAAGACTATATTTAGTGAAATTTGAAACATAGTTTTAAGTTTGCAGTTAAGTTTCAGAAATAAATAAGAGTACATGCTCAGTAAAATTTATCCTGGCCCTGAAGTGGTGAAACATGTATTCTAGAAAGGAGTTGTGAGATGATAAATTTGGGTAATGTCTATACTTCTTTTTTTTTCCTCTTTGAGACTTCCCTTACACAATTAACACATCTTCAAGTATAAGAGTGGGTCATCCTTAGAAAAATGTGCAAATGTTCATCAGGAGAGTAGCTTGGCTGAACAGGATCCAGTCCATGAAGGGCATAGATAGGAGATCCAAATGAGGACAGTCTGCACAGCAGGGACTTGGAAACATTGCTTGGGCCTGCATAGGTGGTGTCAGAAAAGCCAAAGCTAATTTAGAATTGAAGTGATGAGGGAAGTTGTAAGCGATTAAAAAATCTTTTACTGCTTCATGAGCAGTAAGAGATTAAATGAAAATGTGGGTTTGTGATGAAATGGGTCAGTCACTCAGTGTTGTAGGGGCTGCATTTAAGGTAGAGACATCAGTGCCTTTGCCTACATATTCACTATAAGGTCCCACAGATTTTTATGCCTAGGCACAGACTCCAAACAGAGGAACAACAATCAGTGGAGGCTGATCCTGTTACTCTTAGAATGATGTACAGATTGACGGAATCCCTAATGAATGCAAAAAATCAAATGGTGGACTCATTTTCCAAGTATGAAAATAATGATAGAGGGAAGCTAATCAGCTTTGTCAGTTGTTCGGGAAAGGGTCTTAAAAATTATTTAAGAGAAATGTGAAGTTCTTTGTAAGAAAAAGGGCTACATCTATATGTGAATTTTCTTTGGCACAGTGTTCATGCAGTATTTTTGCATCTTTAAATAAATCCTGATATCTTTTATTTTAGCACTCTATATTGAAATATTTTAGAATAGTGGATTTCTGATAAAAGTAGCTTTGATGCAACCATTTGCTTTAAAAAGTTGTGTCAGCTTGGAGTTTTCCACACTTACCTCATCACAAACTGAATGTCAGGCTATATTTGTAGAATATGCTACACACTATTTTTTTCTTTGATGTGTGTGGAAAAAATATGTAAGAAGAGAGCTGAACAAAAATTGATTTCATTTTTGCCAGTGAATAGAGAAGATATTTTAGTGGAATCTGTGGAACCTGTTAATTTCATCATCATTTCGGTCACTCACATTCTTGTGAAATAGGATCAAATATCTTACTAATTGTGAAATGCTATGTATTATATGCATTTAGAGTGTCTAATGTGTATCCAGATATAAATATTTTAACCAATTATTGTATCTTGCCAGGAATTTAGAGATTAGAACATGGACAAATACTGATAAACTAAGAAAAGGAAAACTCCATGTCATTATGAGGTGGGTAAATGTACACTTTGAATTCAAAGTTTCTTTAGACTCCTCCTGTAACTGGTCTCCCTCTTGCAGGCACAGATACATTTTGAGAGAAAAGTAATGTACAGTAATTAGTCTGATAGCGGGTTCTATTTGAGAAAAATGAAAGATCTGCATTAGAAGTTTCTTTGAATAGACCTTCGTTGTCAGCCATTAAAGATTCTATTTACTGAGAAATGATAACCACTGTTAATAGAAAAATAGAGCTGTAATAGCTAATACAAAACTGAAAATAATTTATAAGTATTTAGTAAGTCAAGCCTTTTCACCTGTGATCTTCCTTTATATCAATTGACTGCTTGGGTAACCCTCTTTTCATAATGCATAAATTAATGAATTAGTAGATATTGAGGCAAGATGAGAAGAATGACTCGTGCTTGCAGAGCAGCAAATATAATCTGGGTATTATATCTTATAACAGTACTCCATTTTTTTCCCCCTTATAAACTGTTTTTTACCTTATTCTTTTTTTCTTTTCTGTTTTTCACATATTTCAGGTGAGCAGGTTAGATTTTTTCTAACCGCCTTTGATGTTTTTACCTTCAACTTGAATTCGTTGCAATAAATCAAGTAACACAATGCGGCTATTAATGTTGGATGAGATGAGCAAGCTTCCATAGGGACTACAAAAAGGTGGTGTGGGGGTGTGATTTAACAGATATGTTGACAGATTGTTTCTTTCATATTGATTCAGATAGCTGCTGTCTTCAAAAAAAGCTTATCTAGCTGACATTTGCATATATTATGAAAGTACTGTTTATTTGTTTTCCCACCTTCACTCCATTCAGTCAGATGTTTAATCAGTCAGGCTGTTTGTGCATTTCCATGCCGTGTTTAACAAGAAAGAAAAAGCAAAAGGACAACTTCTGTTGTAGAAATCTCAAGAAAGAAGGCACTTCTGAAGTGGTCAGATTTCAGAAATTAAATAGGACAGGTATATATGCTTAACAGACTGATACCAGTAATATAACGTAACACTGCAGCCGCGTGGAAGTCATTTCCAGAAATGAGAAAAACAAGTAAGTGGGAACAGGCCAGTGTGGATTTACCAGGAATAAATCAAACCTGACCAATTTGATTGCATTCTCTGAAGAGATTTCTAGGTCTATGGACCCAGGGTGACCAGAGCATGCAAGATAGCATCAATTATTTCAGATATGCAAAACACAGTATTTCATCAGTCTCAATATAAATTTCTAAATCCGTGTTGTTTATCTCTCTTCTCCCCTGCATTCCCGTTACTCTTAATATTTCTACTTTTCAAGGCTTTCATAGGACAAAAAACCATGTATTTACACACATGAGTATAAATTCACATGGCAGTGAATAATGGGTGATTGTATTTTCTGTGCAGTTTATTGTGCTTTCTGTAATGTCAGTCATTATTCTATCTGACATGGATAGCATTTTCAGATTGATGTGTTTAAAATTAATGAGGCATTTCTTTCCTCAGAGAAGAAGTTAATAAAGAACATTTTTCCCCATGAATTAGATAGATGAATTAATACAAATCAGCTCAGTTTTTAGAGTTTTGTGATTTTCTTCTTTCTAGCAATGCACCTTAACAGTTAGAGGCTGAGGGAGCTGCAGTGACAGGAATACAAAATGTCAATTTAAAAATTATTGGAAAAGTAAAAAAAAAATAAAAAATAGTCTTTCTTCAAGGATGAAAAAGGAAGCATTTAAAGATATGCATAAGCTTTTCAGTGTAGGAAAACAAATTTTAAAGTCATCCAACCATTTATATTTTCCTTATCTTCATATGTATAGCAGTTGCTAACTGGAGAGAATCACATGCGAAATGAGAACCTACAGATTCAGGAATTGCTTGAGATGAAACTTGGCATTCACCTTGAATTCTAAATGGCTTCAAATGCAGCTCTTGTTAAATGGATCACAAGAGAAGGGGAGAAAAATTTGAGGCAGAAGAACATTAAATATGAAATTCATTGTTTGTAAATAATTTTACCAGCCTGCTGTTCAATATAGTGTTTTTTTTATATATATAAAAAGAAGTCAGAGTCTTCAGACTGTCTCTTTAAATATCAGTCTTGGAACTGAAATGCACTCTGTGTTCTCCTGGTGAACTCTGTAAGAGTTACACTCGAATATTGTAACTTTGTAAAGTTTTTGGATGTAAACAGAATGTTTTCATGCAATGACACCTATCATTTTTATGCATTCTTTAGTTCCTTTTTCTAACAAAATTAGCCTCTGAACATTATTTACTTGATTATGTTTGCATTTGTGAAAATCTATGACTTTCCATCTTTTGTTGTTTTCAACTGATGACCCTTTTAATGAGGAATCTCTAGTTCAAGTCCTAGTTTCTTGAGTTCAGTAAAGTGGGGCTGTTTGCACCAGCTTAATCTGTGGGTGTTATTTGGTATTTTGGGGAGATTAAATTCAATTGTTTGACAATTTGTGACACTAGTTTTGAGCACAGCATTTTCATTCTTAAAAAGGGCCTACAAAATTATTTCCAGGAATTAAAATGAGCTCAGACTGGCATTGAGTAAAGCTCCTACCTGCAAGCACTCCTTGGGCTCATTATCTTGGAGAGAGCAGTACTCTGCCAGCTACAGCCTGAGGTCTCTGGCTAGGAGCTGGCTTAGAGCAATGGTGTGCCCAACAGGTATGGCTTTATTTAACTGCATGCATATTCTTATAAATACCATTTTTGCAAAAGTATTTGGTTAAGAAGAGTTCCATTCTTGTAAAATATTTCATTTGCTGTGCACATTCGTATGTGAATCTATTTACACTGTAAGTATGTATTGGACTGTTCAGACAGCATGCTCGTTTCAGTGCTTTGGGCAATAATGGCATTGTTCTGAAGTGAAGGTGTGAACTGTTTAGCCAACAGTATATTTGCATTTTAAGTTATGTGCACATGTAAGGCTGTGGTATAGAATGAAGTTGCAGCAGACATGTATAGGATGTAGTTTTAATGTTTTACACACGTGGGCAACACGGTCTTGCTGGTGATAACACAAGCTAAATTACTTCAGTTCTCATCTTCTTCCATCACCTTCCAATGTGTCCAGAAATACTGACAAGTCATTTCGCAGTTTATTGGAAAGGAACTGGAACAAATCATGCAAAAAAATATCTTAGGATATACTTCTAGAAGAGTCTGCAACAACAAGGTGCAGTATCTGTGAGAAAATGTTTGCTCTCAGCTATGGCTTTTCATTTTGATGCCTGACACCAAGAAACCCTGAGCACTCTAATCCTCTGAATTGAATTTGAAATTATACGACATCCAAAAAGATTACATGCTTAACTTCCATCAGGTGTCTGACTGAATTTCTTTGTAAACTTTAGAAAGAGAATTGTTTTAAAGTATATTTATAACATTGCAGTCTTCTAAAGCTTCCCTTAAATTTCTTAAGTTTTTTGAACCCTTATACTACATAGAACCTACATACCCTCCTTTTCTCTCTTCTTTCTTCTTTAAAACCTGCCATTCCTTTTTAAATGTCATCTCATACAGATGCCAGCTATACAAATGTAAGTGCAGAAGAATTCCTATAACTGTTGCCTATTAAATTTGCAATGAATTTAGAGAACCCTGTCAATGCTACAACATCTGGGCTACTACATTCCTATTTAGTTCTGCCAAACAGTTTAGAGCAACAGTGGGAGTAGAGAACACTTCTGCTAAATATGCAGTAATTTATCTTTGTTGCTCTGCATGTGTAATTATGCAAATATCACCTTTGGAAACTTATTTTATTGATCAAGGAAGAGAATATAGGTGATATGATGTTCTCACTAAAACATAAAAAAGACAATAGTGGAAGCAGGAGTAGCATTTATGATGTTAGCGTTCCTACACATTTTTAATCTTCCTAGGAATACACCAAATTAGCAAAGCATAACAGAACCAGCTGGAAGCATCTTGTACTTTTACTATGAGCATCATCATGACTTTTTCTGTCTTTTAATATTCTTTAGATGTTTTGACTTCAAATTAGGACCAGCTTGAAAAATGGGGCTGTTTTCTCCAGATCTGAAATTCTTCCTGTTTAGGATCTCCTAATGCTTCTCAGTAGGAAACTTAGTTTAATACAGCAATAACAATGCCGGCTGCCATCAATTAATTAATGTGTTACAGAAATTATAATATTTAGGATCACTGCTCTCATCTAGGAGATCACCTTTATCAGTGATTTTTTGAACAACCTAAAACATCTGTTCCTGGCACCTACCTGATACCTGAGACTTTTGCATGTCCAGGTGGGTAAAGTGATACCCAACTCTTCAACTATATTCTGCCTACCTTTACTTCTGCTGCTGATGCACATACCTTTCCTTCTGCTTTTCTTCTTTTCTCTTGTTAATTTTAGTTTCAGCTGACCTTTGGCTTTCCTCTGTTCCTACATGTGCAGACAATGCCTTTGTGCTCCTGCTTTCAGCTGAAGTCACATGTGATCTTTGAGTGCAGACAGGCGTTCCGTGTTCACCCATGCTGGCCTTCTGCAGTGCTTGCTTGCCTTCCTGCACACAGGAAAGGACCATTTCCCTGCTCTGAGGAGACTGAGAAAATCAGTCAGGTCTCCTGTACACCTCTGCCTCCTAAGGCAGTTTCATGTGTGATACTAAAAAGCATGTACCTGAAGAGGCTAAAAATTGATTTTTTGAAGTTCACGATTATAATCCTTCTGTCAATTTTGCTCACTTCCCTTAAACTCCCATCTCACAATCAATACTGCAGATGGTGTTCTATGATATTATGATTCTAGTTCTAGGATATTATGATTGGAAATACCCATAACAAGGTTAGCTGTTGCTGAGAGCTACATCTATGAAAGTATTACAGATAGTGTAAACTAGTTTAGTAGGTGAACATTTCTTACTAAAATATTATGAAATATGTTGTTCAGATGCACAAGAAGGAAGGCTGAAATGATTGTCTGTCTACTTATATCAGCTTACTATATAATGCTAATTTTACTCTCCTGAAATTGTATGAGCAAGCCTAGGAGCTGGGTTTAATTAATGGCCTCTGTATCCAGAAATCAAAAAGCAAGTAGCACACAGGTCAAATTATTTTAAGGTTAAATTGTTTTAAGGATGTCAGACCACAGGCTAAGAGCTTATTCATAAGGGTGTTACAAAGATACACGCTAGAAGACTGATTTTAGTTCTGAGTTTTAAAAATTAGTGTCTTGAATGATGCGGAATAGTTGATCCTGGCTTGGGTTATGAGGAGGAAATACCCAATTTTTGAAAAAAACCTTTTTATGAATGACAACTCAGCTTTCCCTTCTCACCACTCCCTTACTAACATGCAATAGAAATAATTGGTTCTTCCTTGCTTTATCCAGTCTTTCTGCTGTGGACTATATTAATTCAGTTATAAGGATTACTGTTTTTCAATACGTATATTCAAAACACCCTCTTCAGTTTCATATGTGATTTGTGCTCTTCTCGTGCCCTAATACTTACTTTTTCTTGAACTTATAGTTCTTGATTTGCATTTATTAAAATTATCATTTCTGCCATTCACTGTAAGTTTTTAATTTGGCTGTATTTTTAATCCAGTGCGATTTTTGTAATTTTTTTTTGTTTTTCTAATCAGTGTGATTTTTGTAAATTTTTTGTTTGTTTTTCTAATTGAGTGTAACCTCTTCTTTTGAATATCTTGCAAGAAAAATCAGAAGTGATTTCTATGTATCAGAGCATTTGTTTTCTTTTTTCTCAGATGATGCTTAATGAGTAACAAAAGCAGCTGTTCTTAATGTGCCATGTCCTCCTCACTAAGAGACTTTGGTTTGTTTGGTTTTTTTTGACCAAGTTTAATTTGAGATGACTTTTTCTGAAATCTCACAAATTACCCTGATCAAGCTATTTTCTCCATTCCCTGTGAAAATAGAGAAAACAGTTTTCGATGTTTTACTTCTTGCTGAGTGTCAGGTGTGAGAGCAATACTGTGAATGCTTCATCTATGAAAAAGTTCGGTCAGCACTCATCATTACATACATTTGAGATCTCATCATGAGACATGAGTCTGCAGAAGTCCTGATTTTGGTTCTGTTGCTCAAAAATTCACTTGTCAGTGCTGTGATCATTTTCTTCTCTTCAAAAAAAAAGGTCTATGATGTAGAATGCTACACCCAACAAAGGGAAATTTGTGATGAGACCTGTCTGTCAAAGACTTAGTAGAACTTTATTCCATAACTAACATTAACACTGACTAACAAGAAATAACAAATCAGTATTTATCATAGTGAAGTTACTTGTAGCAGCACTTTTTATGCTATACACATAAATATTAAAGCACAGTGTACTTCCTGACTTGCACCCTGCCCTGCAGCTGCAGAGGACAGCAGCAATTCTGAATTGTACTGACCTTATGATAACACTCCAATATAAAATGGTATATCTAGGGAGGGAATCAGCTGGACAGAGAGTTGGCACCCACAGAGCTGATGAAGTAGGTCAAGTCAAGTTTAAATTGACTCTGAATGTTACAGCAGGCTGAAGTTTCCTTCCCTGCCATATTTCAGAGTCTGACTGCTCAGGCCTGCAGTTTTGATTCAAGCACAGATGCAGGCTGACAATTGCTGCCTGTAGGAGACCAGTTTTTAGGTGGAGGCCTATTGTGTCTACAGTGGAAGCAAGTCATCCTTTGGATGAACTACCAGAATTGGTTTCAAACCACTAGTTGAAGCCTAAACTCTTTATGAATTTTCCAAAGAAGATTCATATTTGTCAGCAAACTAAGACATTGTTCGTGTATATTTTTCCCTTTCCCCATTTTCATTCTCAAACTCTGATAAAATGTGCAGTTTGTCAATCAAATTTATAGAGAATTTTATGTGTAAGTTTGTTTAGTTTATACTAAATGTGGAAATTGAATATTATGAAATCAAAACACATTTGAATGTACGTTATCGCTTCCCTACGTTTGGAATTTTAATGCTCTTCATTTTGCTCTCAAACCTCAAGGTTAACACTTCAATCACCCTTCTCATAACCCAAAGAATTACTGTTGCTGCTGACTTAAATATTCCTTCAATACCAGATCTTAAAAAGAAAGAAAAAATATCTTTTTCTTTCTGATATTTGCATACACTTTCCAATGGTTTCCCTAGTCAGCAATAGGACTTGGTAAAACTTGGGTAAAACTATACTGAATAAACCTTCCTTCTACAAAATGTAGTATGAAATAACTATTGTTATTATTAAATATAGACTTTGCATGTAAAATTAGCTTAAGAAAAAAGATCTAAAAATGTGACTTTTTTCCCCCCTCATTATTTGGAGAGAGGTGTATTGCTTCTATGAGCTTTAAACATGAGTTTCACATATGTTTCACATGATTAAAGTCTGTCACATAGTATGTTTTATTTTTGTACCTATCTATTTATTAAGTTTAATAACATTAAAGGCAAAGGCCTTTTTAACACAATCTTTGACTTTTCTGTTTTATTACTCATGTTCTTTCCTCTTTTTAATGTCATCTTCTTTGCATAGGAAGTAACAGAGATGCAAGTTAGATTTATTGTTTTAATAATTATTCAGTGATATTTAAGAAGAATATGTTGAGAGAAGTTTTCTTCCTTCCCCCACTCCCCACCACACACTTGAAGAAAGTATGGGTTTTTACATTGATTTGTACCAATGCAATTATTTAGAAAGAATTTTAACTACTAGCAAGTAGCCCAAAGATAACAGTTGTAGTGCAGACAAGGATGAAACTGTAACTTTTTCATCTAGCTATAAAATTATTTTGATTCTGTTCAAACTTAATATTGAAGAGTTATGAAGTTGAAATCCATTATATATCTGAAGTGCCTAGTCTGGTCTGCTAAAAACATGACTAATTTTTGTACTCTGTTATTAATTCATGATGCAAATATGCCTAAAGTAAGGGTTAAAATGAGAAAATTTTGTTTGATTTTGTTAATATTTTCAGTATAGCTTCACAAGTATGTGTTGCATTACTGTTTTATAGGAAGATTAATACATACCTTATTTTCTAGAACAAGACTAAGAATATAATAAAAGAGAAAAAATGATAAATTTTTTGCCCACTGGGAGAGCATGGGAAACTAAGAAGTCCTTGACATAGGATGAGCACTGCTGAGTAACAGCTAAAGATGAGTGTGTTATCAGCATTATCCTCATGCTGAATTCACACCACAGCATTGTACTGGCTACTGGGAAGAATATTAACTCTATCCCAGCTGAAACCAGGACAGCAGGTCTGCTACCTCAGCTAGCTTCTGTGTTAACTTCCAGCCTTATAAATTGTGGCAGCTGTGTGGCCAGGTATCATCACCACAGAATGTGTGAGAATTACAACAGCATTCACTGTTGAACTTTCCTAAATGATATACAAATGTGCAAATTCATCAGGTTAGTTTCTTGTCCTGCAGCACAGTACGTGCTCAAAAGACATTGAAAGGGCAGTAAATTTGCACTATTCCCTCTGTTATGATGCTTCTGCCAGAACATATCTGCGAAAGACCATGTTTCACCACCTGAAACAGACTCCTACCTCTTAGTCTCATAAAAATTTCCAAAGGTGGATACCTGTGCTGTATAATTCTGGATACTTTCAGTTGTGGTCTTTGGGGAACATTTTGCTCCATCCATTGCCAAATTTACCAACATGAAATCTGTGCAAACAAAATACTTGATAAAAAGAGAACCATGTTTCCATGTCTTGCCATAGTGAGTACTAATAAAGAAATATATTTGAGTGTGACTTTTCAAAGGTTGTGAATCTATTAGATATGTGTTCTGGCTTTTTCCACCAGGTTCCTGAAGAGGTTCAACAGCAATAGATAATCTGGTGCTGGGAACCCCAGATGATACCAGTAGGTCTGCAGAAATGAATGAGCTATGGGCTAAGGGGAGTGAGTGACAGACCGTACTCTTACATGTCTGCTTCCCAGTTTGGTGTCTGAGGTCTGCTTTGATTGAGGTAGAGAGAAGTTACAAGAGCCCAGCTTACCACAAACCTACTTAGATTTTTGTCATATGGATGAAAAAATCACTCTGGATTTCCAACAGGAGCTATGCTTATATTGATATTGACTCCTACTTTAATAATGCAGAAAGAAACAATGAATATTTCTTTAGTATTATCAAGTTGATTAAAAAATGCAAACCTTGAGCTTTTTTCTTAAGTATTAATATGTTTTCTAGCTCATTATGAAAAATATGCTACAAATATAGCCTAGATGTTAAAACTACAGATGCTATTAATAGTATCCCATTGTTAATCATAATTTTAAATGTTAGGCCATTTTTCATTGCACTGAAGAACACTTGACGGTTTTCCCCAATTGTAGGTTTTTCTGAAGAGCTGACAGATTTGTGATCATTCTTGTTTCTAAATAATGAAGACAATTGCAAACCTGTACCAGAAATATGCTAGGGAAACGACCTCAGGCAATATTTCATGTTTAACATTTAAAACTCATTAGAACAGTGGAAACTCATTATATATCTTAGTATGTATATGTTTCCACTAGAAATACAAACAGGTGTAAATCAATCCTGACATTTTGCATGTTTTTAGCATTAAAACTTTAAATACACACTTCATGGTACTGTTTTGTCTAATATTTCAGAACACAGAACTGACAGCAGCTGTCAGGAAAGAACGCCTGGCTGCCATGTGATGTACACAATACTTGCTAGCAGGCTAACCTGGAATTACGGCTCAGCAATGTACTCAAAACCTGTGCTGAACTTTAAATGTCACTGAAATTAATAGGTTTTAGAAATGAGTTTAAGCTGAAGCAAACAGTTTTTTTACTATATTGAATCATTACCTCTGTAGGTGTTACTTCATTGACTGAAAAAAAGCATTAGCTAGGAAGGCTGATTCTGTAAGTATTTCTGTAAACTCAAGCTCCAAATTTTGCTGGGTGGAAGATGGGGTGGATATCAATATCAACACTCTCTCCTGTTGACTGTAGAAAATAATAATGGAATTTTGAAAATAGTCATGATTTTAAAACTTTAAGGCTGAGATTCTATAAACTCTGAAACAAGAGTTTATAGTCCAGCTTTTCCATTCTGCAAGCATGTAGTGTTCGCTGGTGTCTATGATTAAACTCAATAGTTCTTATTAAGCGCTACCACCTTAATAGTTTTTTCCCATAGGATGTGCATGTTCAGGTTTTTCTTTTGCTCAGCAATTTTTCATCAAAAATAAATAAAACTTCATGTTTAATAATCCAGTCATACTAGGGATGGCTTCTTAGAAAAATCTTTGGAACTGTGGAACAGAAGTATGTATTTATTAACATAGAGACTGCTCTAAAAGTAGTGAAGGTGCCAGTGACAGGGAAAACATTGCTTGTATTATATCATTGAATAATATCACCCAGTTTGGAAATAGAAGCAATGATTTCAACAATTATCAAATGAAGATTAAAATTAAATTAGCAAATGAACATTCCAAAAATTAAATATCTCTAAGCAACTTCATAGTAATTTCTGCTAATGCTACTTTCATTAATTTTAATATTAAGAAATAAATATTTCCAAGTGTAAGGAGATGGCTGTTTACATTTTATTTGTTTTAAGCATTAAACCACGAGAAGCTTTATGCTTGTTCTTTCATCATCAGTCTTAAAAATTATAATTTGCTCATTCTCTCTTGTTGTAGGTTGCTATTGTTTGGGATTCATCTTCAAATTATCTTAATACTTTTCTTAGATGAATACCTAATTCTGCTTATATATAAATACAATTACATTTTATCATTGACTTTTGAATCTCTTTGCATTCATTAATCCTGCACATTGTTTAAGCAATGATGTGATTTGAATATTAATAAAAGAAGCTTTCAGGGTTTAGTATTTCTGTACACACATTTTGGAGGATGTTTATGTATGATATAAATTATATTTCAGAAGTCAAAATTTTCATGTTATTTGTATTCCTCTGCAAGGGATTAGTTTTCAAGAGGAGCAATTAGATTCAAGGGAAAGCCACTGTTATAAAGGCAGAGATGGAAAACCATCACTATGGTGATGGGAGTGAGTCTCATTTTATGTCTTATTTTTGATGTATCTTGCACTGGCATGGTTTTGAATGTAGGTAGCTGGAGCAAGCAAATATTTGATACTAATGACCTTCCACTTAATTGAATGGCTCTTGAGCCATCCACTGGAAGTAGGGAGACTATGCTGCAAGTCCCAGCCTTGTCAAATGTGACTGAGAATGTTAGGGCAAAATACTGATAAGTAGACACTACCTATCCTTTCACACTGAGGGCAACTATCTAGGGAAGGAATTACTGCAGAAAATTCTTTAAATTGTCACAGAAACATGTTAGAGTCAGAATAAAGACAGCCTTTACTGATAGATCTTCACTTATCACCTCATTCCAGCTGAAACCTTTTCGTTTCAAAGCTTTTGGAAAAGCGTCATGAGTTATCTGTGCTATGGCTAGGGTGTGTTTTGTCTAGTAATTATTTTTGATATTCTTACTAATAGAAAAAAAATCATGACTGAAATCAGTTTCATCAATCTATACTTCACGTACATTCAGAACTTAAAACACAGAGGTTTTGGAATTAAATACAAAGTTGGTACTCCAATACTCTTGGAAATAAATTCTAACCTGTGTGGACTATGCGATCTTCCATGACTGCACATAAATACCTGCCATTGTGGTACTTATTTGGTATAACATTTCATTATAGTGGAGAAGTACTGAAAGTTATAAAGATTCTCAGGCCAAGATAATTGGCCTGTCATGAGTTCTTATTTTGGCATTCACTCTTAGCTAACAAGCCAGTGAAACAGGGCATGATGTGCTGTCAACATGATTTGACAAGCCTGGGAAGTTTCAAAGACAGTATCTTGTTGCATGAGATTTTTATTTATTTATTAGTACATTCCGGAGGAATTTTTAGAATATGCTCATTACCCTGTTTGCATAGTCCATTTGAGATAGTGAGCACAACATTGCAATATTTGTTCCCAGCAGCCTTGAGCTGGCAGCATACAGGGGACTACTGGGAGCAAATAGCATAGGATCCATGACTGATTTCGTTTCCTAACTCTGTAGTTTTAGTTTGCATTATAATGCCTCGTGGCCTTGATCTTTATTAGGTCATCTGTTACAATAATACACTAAAAATACTAATTATGGAGAATTTGTTTCGGTTTGAAACTTGAATTTTTTTCAAACTTTGGCAAAGAACTGGGAGCTTCTATGTCTTCCTCATGATAAATCAAAAAATTTGAAAGTACAAATAATTTTCTTTGATGCTGAATGTCCTTCCTGCAAGATTAAATGACAGTGACAAATACAAGTGAATATATTCCTCTATCCCTTGACAGGCAGAACCAAAAAGAATCCCACTCGACTTGTATTTGATTATAGATCATGTTGGAAGGATAATGCATATTCCAATATTATTAGGCAAACAAAAATACGTTATACAGTTCCCACAATTTGTGCTGAAGCAATCTGTATGGTACAGTTGAATGAGGACCTATGATGAATATGAAATTTTAGGAATGTATCTATACCTAATCTCAGGCCTTGCCAGTCTATTAATGCAGTAGAGTAGTAGTAGGGTTCCTTATATGGACTGGGAATCTCCTAGATTAGCATAACATGATGTTTTTCATTTATGAAGGAGTCTGATGCTGTCTTAAACATCAGACCTGTTAGTTTCCAACTTGGAAAAGGTTGGAAAAGACATCTGAGATCATAGAGTCCAACCTGTGACCAAACACCACCTTGTCAACTAGACCATGGCACTGGGTGCCACATCCAGTCTTTTCTTAAACACCTCCAGGGACAGTGACTCCACCATCTACCAGGGAAGCCCCTTCCAGTGCCCATCACCATTTCTATGAAGACCTTTGTCCTAATGTCCGATATAAACCTCCCCTGGCTCAGCTTAAGACATTGTCCTCTTGTTCTATTTATGGTTACCTGGGAGAAGGGACCAACCCTCACCTGGCGACAACCTCCTCTCAGGGAATTGCAGAGAGTGATAGGGTCTGCCTTGAGCCTTCTTTCCTCCAGCTTAAACATCACCAGCTTCTTCAGCTATTCCTCAGAGGACTTTTCAGTATGGCTGCAACAAGCAGACACGATTAGTCTGATGATGTTTCAGGGTGGGAATTTTGTAGAACCACAGAGTACTTCAGGTTGGAAGTGACTCATAAGAATCACCATAAGCTTAACTTCTGCTCCTCATACAGCTACCTAAAATTGAATCATATGGCTAAAATTGTCCAGGTGCTCCTTGAACTGTAGCATCATGAGTGCTGTGACCACTTTCCTGGGAGGCCTGTTCTAGTGATGGACCACCCTGTCAGTGAGGAACTTCTTGTTAATGTGAAATCTGAATGTCCCCTGGTGCAGCATCATCTGAAGCCATACTGTGCACCCATTTAAGTTCTGGCAAATAAGAAAGTTCAGGGATGTATTTTAACCTATCTTGTTGGCTGGAAAAGAGCTGAAATGAGCTGGTCTCAGTTCTGCAGGTACAACAGAGCTGCTCTCAGGATGGCTTTGTCAGAAGTTCTCTCTTCCCCTGAAGTTTTCCCTGAACTGTTCAGACAAAGAGAGGTCAGCATATGTCAGAAACTGATTTTCCAAGAACCTGTTACAATTAAAGACAAGACTCTCATCTCTAAATTTCTTTAAGCTTTGCTGTCACAGTGATGCTAAATTGTGCTTAGTAAGGTAGGATTAAGACTTTGTATGTTACTAAGTCTGGGTAATTGCATGCTGTGTTAGGAACTCATTTTAAATTCACTTCATGCCAGTATAACTGTGCAAAATGCGACAGAGTGGAACAAATCTGTCCTAGCTAATACCAGAATTCAAGATGAGTATCCATGTTTTAATGCATGTTCTAGGATTGAATCAATAGTTATTATATTTTTGTTTACCAGTGTAATAGTTTATATAAATCTACATAATCTGTTGCTCTTGCTTTCATAAGATTCTAAAGTAAGAGAGAGGTACCTGTAAATAGAAAAAAAAAGTTTCTTTGTAATAAAAGATGGAACTACTTTTAAAATTTCAGAAAATTGTTCATTTTCCTAGTGGCTTTGTTGCTCAATTGGAAACAAACTCTGAAGCCATATGAACTTTTATTTTCCCCCAGGGACTTTTTATACAATAGAGTATCTGTCAATACAGAATCAGATGAATTGTTATGTTTCTTAGCAAATGAAACTGAAAGAAGGTCAACAAATAACTAAAATGTTTTATTTAAAATAACTAAAATGTTTTATTTTGTTAGATATTTTCACATCTTTTTACTTTCCATTTCCTTTTGTATCTCTTATAAATAGATGTTTTTCTTTAATAACACTAGATATCAGCTACTTCTGATAAACCTCCATAACAAATCATGATAATCATGTTCACAGAGGTACACAAATACATCAGGACATATTAGTTTCAATGCTGATCAAAAATCCTCTGCAATTATTGCAAAGTTGGTTTCTTCTTTTTTTATCCTCTTGGGTTGAGTGGAGATTTTGTTCAGGTCTAATGATCTCAAGTGCTTTGGTAATTTCAGTTGTGCTGTAGGAACTGGGAAAGATTATAACGCTTATTCTCAACTTTTAATTCTGTTTGTTTTGTTTTTTTTAATCAGTGTTTTCTAAAAAATTGTATCTATGATGAATTAAAACTGGCAAGGATAATGGAAATTACTGGTTACCTGATTTTATTTGTCAAAAATAAATGAAAAGCCAAAGAATTGTGTTCTGCTGATATTAACTTCGATCTCAGTAGTAGCACAAGCTAATTAGGAAAATATGTTTCCAGAAAAATCAGGGTTTTTTTTCTTTTGCATTGTCTGGTTGTACTCTGGTAAAAACATATTACACTATTAAATTTGGTCCCACTGCTCTAGGTGATACTGTATCTATCACTTCATTAATTTTACTGTAAATTTCATTAATGAGGTCAAGGGAGAGTCATGTGTTATTGTTTGAGTGTCTCTTTTTATGAATTAATTTTGATAGGAATCTATTCTAATAATTTTTGCAATTGCTTTTGTGAGTATTTTGCAGACTGAATTAATTAAGGAAATTGGCCTATAATTACTGCCGTTACCCATATCCTACCAGGTTTCAAAATTACAGAAATAATTACAGTCCTAGGAGAGTCAGGCAACTTTTCAAATGCTGCATTATACATGCTATACTAAATGCCATGGAAGACTTGACTGAAATATTAATGTGTCTCAGCTGGAAATCCTAGTGTGTCTTTCTCCTAAGAGCTTTGCTTATAGAGAGAATTATTTTGCTTGAATTTTCAGAAAAGTCTGTAGTTCTGAAGGTCTGTGGGTTAGTCTTTTGCTTCTAAATTGAACCAGTTGATACACACGAAATACTGTTTTTCATAGTAAATACCCAATACCAATTTCATTTGTGTTTTATTCTGTACAAGTTTCAAATGCTGGAAACGTGGAGACGTTTAAGTTGATAATAGAGTCACGAGCATCGTGGATCTCTTGCATCTTATGGGAAGTCTGCTAGTGTAATTTTTCTCCCCCTTTCTTGCACTGTCAATCTTTATATGTTATTTTATATCTGTGTTTCATCTTTACCTGTTCCATTTTCTGAGATTTTGCAAGACTCTTTGCCACCTGTCTCCTGACAAGTGCAGTCACCCATAGCCCATCCGACAGCCTGGTGTCTCAATGCATTTCAGTTCAGGGGGAAAAAAAGTAGACAAGCTGAAAACAGTTTTTACCCTATTACCTTATGGCAACTTCTTATGTCAGTGGTTCAGAAAGGAGATGATGGAGCATTTAGTGACAGTTACAGTGGGCAAGGGTCAAACTCCGCACTCTAAAAGCAAGCTGAACCTTCTCCGTGTCTGTCTGGGACACAGTCCTGCCTCACAAATAACTGAGGTTACTCCTGAAACATGACAGTCAGAATTACCTACCCCCTGTATACATCTGTTTTTGGAGTCACCCAAGGCAAGGATCAAATATCTCTCCAGATAATAGAGGTGAAAAAAAAAACCTCAAAAAACCACCGCAAAACAACTGACTAAAAGCCTAAGCCTAAATACCGAGAGGAATCAAAGCAGGAAAAATATAGAGAGATCTCATTTCAGAAACTTCTTTCCTTAATTTGCTCAATACTGTAAAGAGAAAGACTTAATATGCAATTTATCCCTTATAGTCCTGGATGGATTTACAAGAGTGGATCTTTGACCTAAGTAATTTTACATTATTAGTCTCTATGAGTTGCCCAAAGACCAATCTTAGCTTCTCCTCCAAGAAGCAATGAGAAAATATAACAATTTTTTTCCCCCTGCATGTGATATCTTCTAAAATGATGACTAATCATTGTTCTTTCTGCTAATAAAAAACATGCATATTTGATAGGAGCCTATTTCCAGACATGGTATAGTTTTTTGTATACTGACTCTAAGAACTTGGCATTTTTCTGATATAATCTTAGCAAAACCGGCATACTTTATATTGTAATCTGTATTGAAAATCTGAACATTACATTTGGATTAAACTTGCACATTTCTGAAAACCCAGTGTCCTATTTTCAGCTATTTAAAAATGTTTAGGATACGCTGTCAGCAACACCATCAGCTTTGTTTTCCTAGAGTGATTGCATCTGTTTCTTTTCAGTGAACAAGTCCTATGGCTTGGTATTAAACACACTTGGATGTGTCTACCATATTGGATTTTTCCAGATCTTTTATAAGCATTTCTCCTCCTAGTTTTGGATCCCACTTAGGTGTAAAAAGCTGCTCAGATCTAGAAAATTATGAACTAAAAAAATCACCTTCTTCCAAAGTTAGATACGAAAGGATGCTCATTGTCATTTTCTGATGCTTTCAGTGGATGATTTCTTTGGTTTCAAAATCTTCTTACTAGGAGGCTTCCTGGAGAATCACTTTACAGAAACTTCAGATTCTGTGAGAATGCACTAAAATTGCTATGTAGCACTTCTGAGTGGTAACACTTCATCTTTCAGAAAATTGTCCCATCATAAAGTGGCTTAACAATTCTCATCCACGTTATTTCCTAGTTTTTTGCATTTTCACCGTTTTTTATGTTCCTTACTATTTCTTTTTCAATGCTTATTAAGAAGTGGCAGATCTTCCCCTCCTTTTGTTTTTCCTCAAGCATTTAAAAATTTTTAGGTCTGCTCCACAATTCTTTTGTGAGTCAGAGTTTTACTAGCCACACTGAACAATTTCACCAAACCCATAGGTTTGCATTCCTGTCAGGAGATGCTGACATAAGAGAGCTCTAAGATGTTGACAGAGTTTGCATTATAAAAAGGGAGTTGCAATATATAAGAAATGGAAATCATCATATTGCATGAAATATGCTGAAGTACGGAAATATTAAATTAAGTATTTTTAATCACTGAAAAGGAAAACAAGTAGGATCTTTTAAACCTCAGAGATTAAGTACTAAGAAAATTAGTCAGGGTGGAAAAAGTCCTCACATGTTTGCAGTTCCTGTTTTGTCTAGCTAATGTCTTGAATAACCTAAATAATGCTGGCATTATCAAAATGGATTAACAAATATTTATGCTAGCCTGACTGTTCAGCATGTCTGCACTGATGAATATAAACATCTTGTGGGAAAAGGTTGAATTTGCAAAGGCTTCAACCTGAATTGTGTAACAGGACATAATATTTCTATTCATCTAAGATGTATTCTAATGAGCACATTTTTATAACCTAGATCATTAGATGGACATAAAATATTCCTCCAGTAAGTGTTTGTGGAAAGGATTCTTAACAAATGAATTGCTAAACCTTTAAGAGCTTCTTCATGTATTCATTTACATGCCTTTGTAATAAAACAACCTCGGTTTGCTGGAAAAGAAACTTGAAACCTAGAATTCAGTCAAATGAAGGAATATTTTCCACCTTTGCTTACTATTTGAGTAAAGCATCACTTTTCATGGAATAAGAAAACTCTCTAGAACTGATTGAATTCAAGATTGAGGAAGAATTTCTCCTTTCACATATCTACTTCCCACAGAAGTGTCCCTAAGGTGGTATTATGGACCCAGATAAGAGTAAATATTAGCCTGTTGGATGGGGCAACCACTAAAAGCAGAAGGGATTGGTGCACTTGATTCAAAGCTGGACTATGAGCAAAGTTCTTCACCATCTGAAGTGAATGATCTGCATAGCAGGATATAGAACTAATATCTGTTGATCCGAAGGTAAACAACTGATTATATCCTGTAAAACAACTATATGAACTGAAAAATCAAGCTTTGAAACCTTAATATTTTACTATATTGTCTTGCACTCCAAAAGCAATCTACACTCAGTGATAATGCAGCTCTTTTATTTTCTTCCCCAAGCATTCCCAACATTGACATGTGCAGTGCAGTGATGTGGTGTCCTGCACATTTGCAAAACATCATAAATTAATGAAGCCATCAGCTTTGTTCTGTTCAGTAGGGCAGTCCCACCATATACACACACTAGGACTCTCAGTGCTCATCTGCTGGGGGTACCTCTACAGAATTTTTACAATATAATACATTAAATAGTTTCTCTTTATTATATCCATCTCTGTTTTCAAAGAGAAATCATGATGACTGGATACATTGCATTACACCTTCTAAGTTATTCCCTTCTGTGGATTTCTGCTTGTTTGTGGAATTTCTAGTATAACAAAACAAAAGATATAGGTCCAGAGTTTCTATGCTCTTCGGTATTATGGAATATACAGAGGGATCTCTACAAGGTAGGTGAGACTGACTAAGAGCTAGGGATGGCTGATAGCATAATACTGGTAAGGTAAGGCAAGGCAGGCAAAAGCTGGGAAACATGATACTAAGCAGAAGTACTAGAAAAGAAATGCAGTAAAATGCTGAGCCAAAAGGCTAGATTGAGAGCCTGGCCCACAGTCAGGCTAAAGATCATTATCTGTATTACAAGACAGAGAGAAGGGAACAAAGGGAAAGACTAAGGACCATTTAGGGACAGTAAAAAAAAATATAGGAGGCTGGAGTGGGGTGACCTTAGGCCAGTCAGACTAGAAAACAAAATCATGGAGTTCCTGGAGAGTGTCTGCAGTTGAATGGCACTTTTCATGGATTTTAGCTGCTTGGATTTTGTCATGTACCTGGTCGGATGAAATTATGAGTGTGGCCAAAAGATCAACCTGAAACTTTCAAGTAGACGCAGCAAGTAAAATGTCTCACATCTTAAAGATGTTAAACTCTGCAATACTGAGATGTCCAATATAGAGCACTGCATGTCCTCAAAGACTGCTTAACATTGTTCTTTTCTTTTCATCATTTTCATCATTAGGATCTTTATCTCACTATATTTGAAATAAATACAGTATTTTCACTTTTTTTCCTTTTATTTTTAATTTAAGAATCCATTCCTAATCTTGTCTTTTCTGTCATCAAATTTTGGTTAGGCTGTGTGTAAATTTCCTTCCAAGATGGATGAATTCAAAATGCTTCAGCTGAAACAAGAGATTTTTTTTGTGTATTTCTTCTTTTTAAAATATATATCAATATATTTTTCTAATGTATATCAATATTCTTACTTTAGTTGGGTCAGATATAAGCAGTTATAATTCTTTTGTTTCTATCAAAAATGTGTGTCCCTACTGTGACTGTTGAGATGAGCATCGCATTCTGAGCATCAGAAAGCATCGTGTTGTATCTACATAGATTTTTGTAGTCTATGGGAATGTTACTTATTTGCTTTAACAATAAGCATGACGTACCTAATAAGTAACCTACAAAAGTAAGTTAAGGGCTCTTTTTCAGCCATTCTTTCATCTCTTAAAAACCCAACTTTGTTTAATGACTGGAACTTGGAAGGTGGGAATAGTTCAAAATGATTCTATACTTCTTTATAAAACCCTGCTGAAATCTTGATCTATATATTTTCCATTTTTTTTTAATTTTTATTTTTAATTTTTTGGTGGAGGCAGAGAACTAAAAGGAAGGAAAATACTTGGAGAGGAAATAGAGTAATAGAACTACTTTTCACTTGTAGCATCTAGAGAAACCTTGGACTAAGAAATATCTATTAACTGTAGAAACAGCAGGTGATGACAGCATGAGTCCATTTTTCCCCTTTAATGAGTAAGATCCTTAGAAAAATTTTGCTTGAAGATATTAATAAATCTATTTTATACAAAATCTGTCATGATTCAATACCTTACCTAACCAAGAAAAAACTATTCTTTTTTCCTTCAGTCATTCATTACTTATCTAGGCTTTAACCTTTCCAACATCCCCTGAGTTAGCTTATCGTACAGGCTTTTCTGCAATGATTTATGCATCACACAATGAAAGATTCATAAAAAGCTACACTTTTTCTCATGTAACCCCCTAAGTAATTTTGATTTGCCCTTTTAAAAATATTTTTTACAGTAGTTGATGCCATTTTATTCACTGATTAAACAAGACTACTTTTGCTGCACATAATTTTATTAATGCCTGTTTTAAAAGTAATTGATCTTGGCTTGTAATTATGCATAAGTAAAAAGTTGGTAAGCTTACGAATAATGTAATATAATTTTAATCACCACATGAAAAAACTTTATTGGTATCAAGAAATAATAGCATCTTTGTAGCCATGACCCACAAACTTTCTGAACTGAGACACATACAGCCAAGAATCTGCTGGTAGATTGTGCCTGAAGGCTGAAGGTCTTCAGCTGCACTGGGTCCTGGGAGGTCCAGGTCTCCTTTCTGCCAGGCAGTGTAGGATTTAATCCCTGCTTCTGCCTGCTTTCAAACTGTGAGCCCATTTTCTATATTTTGCCAGAAAATCTCATAGGCAAGTTGAAGTGGAAAAATCAGTCATTTTAAATACAGACCATCTATCTAGTGCACACTACTTTGCTTTCAGGGGCATAGTGTTACTGTGTTAGACCTGATCAGAAAACTCCTAAAATATTTTGCTGCAGTCAGATTCTTGGCCAGCAACAAAACTAATTTTGGTGAGTTCACTGATAAAAATGTGAGAAGTATGTTGAATAAAAAGAGCTTATTAAATATTTTTATATATTTTTACGTTCTTTACTTACGGCAGTGGCAATGAACACGTGAATTCTAATATCCATTGGAAATCACATTTGCTTTAATGTCATTCATTACAGAATGCTTTTCTAATGTACTCCTCAGAAGGTATGGAAAACTTTGAAATGTTGAAATTTTCTATAAAATTGCTATCTTTAATTTTTTTAATATACTCAGTAATAAAAAAAAACAAAACAGTTGCATTTAAGACAAAGATACTGAAACAAACAATCAGATGCGTGGTATCTGGCAAAGTCTAAATGAAATGATACAGGGAATAAACTACTATAATCATAATTAGACAAATTATTTCAGATTGCCAATTACTGCACATGAGCACTTAAAAGCAGAGGTAAACCATAATGAGCTAATTATTACTGAACTAACATTTAGCTGTAATTAATGATTATTTCTAATATTTTGAGATTTTAATTTTTTAATCAATATTCTATCCAGTGAAACAAAATATTTCTCTAATGAGAGGTGTTGCTTATTGTCTTTACAACTCACCAGAAGAGACTCCTAGCAATAAAATGGGAGATAAGTTCAGCTAGAGAAAAAATTCAAAAAAACATTGAAAAGGAACTGATAGACTACAGCTTTCCAAAACTGTAGTTCTAACAAAGATTGCTGTAAATATGGAATAAAAAATGTTGAGTACATAGAAATATTTATCTTTAACTAGAAAAAACATGCAAATGAGATGAGTAGAAATATCCAAATTATATTTTATTTAAAACTTTGTTTTTAAGTAATTATATCAACATTGCCTTGATTAAAGGGGAACACCAGTGTCTAAGCATAACAAAAAATCTTGGAGGCAAAAAATCCAGCTTATTTGTTTTTTTAAAAAAATCTTAGACTACTGGAGATAATTAGAAGTTTGACAATTACTGCATGACAGAATGCTCTGGAAGGGATGTTAAAAATGATCCAGTTCCAACCCCACTGCCATGGGCAGCGACACCTTTCAGCTAAAGATACTTTAAACAATCATCTTGTCTCACTGCTAGAGGTCTGTTACCCTAGCAGCTCATGAAATCCGACTGTCCTAGTTAGAACTATGATTTTAGAAAAATAATAGTCCTCTTGTTTGTTTATCTTTTCATTTGTGAAAAAACAATATGTAGTATCAATACTTTGAATAAAATAGCAACTTGCATTGGAAGCTAGAATTTAAGGAATCTCGTGAAACTCCTCATTGATGTACAGCACGTTAACTAAAAATTATGATTATTATCCTAGGAGAACTGTGCTGGTTTATGCAGTGATGGGTTTGAAATACATTGTGGATTTTTAAGCTTTAATGAAACAGTGTTGTTGTCTGCTGTTTTATTTCCTGAAAAAAATAATGGTAGGACTGTCATCCATTTGTCTTATATTTTCTGGGGATTTATTGTTTGCTTGGCTTTACTTGTGGGGTTTTTTTTTGGTTTTTTTTTTTGTTTGTTTTTCTTAACTGAAATATTTTTGCTGATGAATGGGAGAGATTTGATCCTGTTGTACACCTCTATTCTTTCCAGTGTAGAATCCTACTCTTAGACCTTTTAAAATACTCTGTCTTGAGCCTTTCTAATAGTGATGCAGGAAAAGCAGAATTCAGTCAGAGTTAATTTTTAAAAATTTAATCATAGAGCAAAGACAACTGAATTAAATATCCATCTCTTAATTAAATAGTATTTCAGGAAAAGGTGCAGTTAAAGCACTTCACCATTTTTAACATATCAAATGAAATGTTTCTCTTGTCACTGTTATGTTGTTGCTGAGATGCATCCAAACAAGTCAGGGAAAAAGTGTCTGTGTCTCTGGATATCTATGGATGCTTTGATATTTAATGTAAAACAATGATATGATTTATCATGTCATCTACTCTTCTTCAATATTAATTTATTTCTATTAATTTATATTATTTATATGAATATATTTATAATATTTCATAATATGTCATAATATACTTATAACATACCAACAATGTATTTATAATACATATATAATGTATTTACAGATCCATATTTATTATTTTTATTAATACATTATTTAGTTAGTGTCTGTCCTGGAACCCACTCTGCTTCCCTGGCAGTCCGAAAGCACAGATTCTAAGAAGCATATTTCTGTGTAATTGTAATGGTATAATGAGTTTTAAAATGGGATTAATATTTATTTTGTTTTCTCATCCAATGTATCTTTTTTTCAGGTGGAGTGGAGAGATGCCCTCTAGAGAAAAAGGTATGTTATCATTTGAAATGAAGGAGGGAGGTATTTTAGGTCCAGTTCCTAATCAGGAATCATCATGGAAAAGGGAGTTACCCCCTTAAACATTTCTTGTGAGGAAGTAAGAACACACATGAATGTGGTTTTTCCCTTTAGCCTCTACGTGAAGATCTGTGTTAGATACTTTGTTCTTCCTTTTTTAAAAAAAATTGTTTTCTGTCATCCTTTTGCAAACATATCCAATATAGATAGAAATCTGAGTTCTTTAAATTATGTTGAAAACTTGGACCTTTCATATATGCATATAAAGCAAAATCCTAAGAAAGCTGCATGCTAAACACTCTTAGTTCCCTAGGCATGTCTGTCATCAACAGCTTTGCCACCAGAGTTAAGAAACCAGACAATAAACAAAAACTCAGCTCATTATCATTCTCCTGAAAGGGAAAGAGAAACATTAAAAAGAAGTTAATATGATTGTGCATCACACCAACATGCAGAATCAGATAAGAACATAACCTTTGTATTCTGCTAATGCATTTTGCTTGAAGCATGCTCTTCTGCTTTCTTTTTTCACATATACATTAGAATCTTAAAATTCTCAATTTTTTTAATCTTTGTACTTGAATAAGCCTTCAGAAACTTCTTCTGATCAAATAAGATAAAGCTGAATTTTTTATTTTTTTTTTTAACCATCTAGTGTTTTGGGAGAAGTATTTCCAGACATCCTTCTGGAAGCATACAAATTTCTGTAGTACCAGTAAACCCATCAATTTTATTTATAATGCCCTGAAATGTAGGTTCTAAAATATGGAAAATCTTATTGCAATAGGTCTATTAAGTTTTTATAACTAAATAAGTATTTGGATGAATGCATTATTGCATATGGCAAGTTAATCATTCAGATCCACTGCTAGGAAAGTTCTGATCCTCTTTCTGTTTGCGCCAGGAAAATGCTGCTTCAGGATGAGAATGCAACCAATCATAAAACACATTTAACATATTTGAAGCTGTGCTGAACTGACTGTAGAATCTTTAAAAGACAGGAAAATGTTCTCCAAAATGTGCTCACACATTCAATGTAGTTATTACTCATCCCTAGCCTGATTGCTATAGCAAAGGTTTTTCTCAAGTGGTTGATTTTATAGTGAAGATTTTTTCAGTAAAAGATTTTCATAGAGAAGGAAGCTTAAATCCAATGAATTACTGTTTATTTTGAGTTTTTTGGGGGGATTTATTTTAATGTTTCTTTTGAAGATGTCTTTGGTTTGGTTGTTTGGACTATAGCTTTAGCCTCTGTGCAAGACTGTTTGAAAAACTACCTGTGGAAATGCATTTGAAAATGAAGTTTTTTCATTGAAGCTCTTCTTCATGAACACTTCCATGTTCCTTCACATGTAAAACTGTCAATCATTTTAATAGGAATTACAATTTTCTTTGTAAGAGCATAGTTTTGGTTAAGAATGAGCAAAGAAATCAATGGATTTACAAATAATAGAAGTTCCATTTTAGAAAAAAAAAATCAAAGGCTTATTTTAAAGAAAATGTTCTTTTCCTTAGTAAAATTCTCTTCAAGAAAAAAATATCTATATTTATTGGCCCAAATGGAGAACTATTCATCTTATACTACAGGTCACTCACAGCAGAATTCAGTTGTTTTACATCAGTGTCAAATGTTTTAAATGTTGAGTGCTCACATCTCCCATTTCCAGCAGTCTTTACTGAAGGCTGCAGGTTTTTTGAAAATCTTGTGTCGTGGCAGTTGTACCTAGAAGTAGCTTCCAGAAAGTTGTTTTGCTGTCTTGTCAGTAGAGGTAGCCTTTAGTTGCCTAAATCTAAGTATTCAGATTGGTGCCATTTGAGGGAGACTCAATAGTTATGACTATGGATAGGACTGTTGAGTTCTCACAGATTTCTAATTATGGATAGAGACTGAATCCTTTTTTCTACTTTGACATGCTTTTTTTTTTCATTTTTTTTTGAATTATTTTATTAGGGAAATAAAAGTCTGCTAACTTGTGTCTAGCCTAAGTATAAATATCTATTCTTTGTTTTCAGTGTATCCATTGTTTTTGTTTTTCAGTAAAGGAATTGATTTCTTTATTCTTGTTTCTAACTACCTGTTGCTATTCCTACATAAATCCCTACCTGGGAATCTGTCATGATGCAGTACTCCGGAGCTCATTTGTACTTGTATTTCCTTGTTTGTGTGGTGAATGTTATGGTAACTTGTGAGCACTCAGAGGTCTTCTCTTGGTTCATGTTAATGTCTTCTTCCTCAGCCTAGGATCTGCTTCTATGTTTTCTAGAATGCTCTTATAACTTTGCTCTTTATTTCACTGGTCTGCATCTGCAATTTACATTTTAACTTACCATGTATATTGCCATCTATATTTGTCAGTAGCTATTCCTTTTTTCTTTTAATTGATCTAAAGATCGTTTTTTCCAGCTTAATGTTTTGAAGTCAAAAGCTGACCATGGGTGAGCATTTTCAGCCATGTCTCCAGTGCCACCCTGTGTCTCCACTCATCATCCTGTGTAGGTGCCACATCCTGTGTCTCCCCTTCCTAAGGTCTCAGCTGTGATACCAGGCCTTTATTTCTCATCATTACATTCGTCATAAAACCATCGTGGTGCTGCCATATAAAGAAAGGATAGCCTCAACCACCTGGTCAACTGGTAAAAAAAAAGATCTGCTAAAACACCAACCAGATAAATCAGGAAGTTCAGCTAAATTTTAGAGAGAAAAGGTCTGTCAAACCTCAGTCCTAAGGGTATAAAACTTGCAATCTCTTTATTAACAGCGTCAATAATATATTATGGGGCTCCAAGGTTATGATATGTATATAATTAATGCTGATGAAAGAAAGCTTTTTACAAACCATGCCTTTCTATGTATTCTGCAGGCAAATGCAACAGGAGTAACATCCAGGCTGACTCAACAGAAGTCATTCTGGTTAGGACATGGGATATTGCAAGAGGTTTAGAACACCAGATAGTATTTACTAAAGAAGGATGATGTACTTATGCTGGGAAAACAACACCATCTGCTTTAAACTTGTTCAAAAAATTCTGACCCAAAATTTCACACACTATGTGTGTGAAATGAGATGAGTAGGAGAAAGGTTTCAGGGCATTTGTGAGAAGCTAAATGACTTACGGAGGAAATTTTTTTTACAGTAGCTCTTCAACTTCAGTTTCACTTTGTATTCCTTCTCTCTAGGCTGCTAGAGTTACCTGCTCTTCAGGAGCACTTCAGCAGTTACTTTAGTCTGCCTTATATGTCCTTTTATATATCCTATATATATATATATATATATACACACTATATATATGTATATCGTACATATATATATATATCCTATCCTTTTATATGTCCTTATATATCCTTTTAAGAAACAACTATGATTTTCATTGTTCAATTGCAATGCTGTCAAAGAGTGTTTTAAAGTGTGAAAAAATGTTCCTTTACTCCTCACTAAATAGAGGAATCTAATTATATTCTATCTTCTGCAGAAGAGTACTGTGTTAGAAACTCCTTGTTACCTTAGAACTCAAAAATGAACATGACCAAGAATGGTTTTCAGAAGAAAAATTATATAAGTTTTGTTTGGAAAGAAGAATTATCATTTAAAGTACTTACTGGCCTTTTGTTATCCACAAGACTATAGTCTAGGGGATAAAAGTGCATTCCCAGTTAGATATTCCCCTCTGTGGGAATCTTCTTTATTTACTCATAGCTTTGTTTTACTGTACCATGACTTCGTTCCTGCAGGAGGGATTCTTGGCAAGCACAATGATAATATTCTGAGAGTGAGCATAATCACCCATTAATAAATTTGTCATTACAGTGTGTTTCCTACTTCAAATCGACTTTGAATTTTAATCTTTAGTTCATGTGTAGTCGAAACACTCAGGCTTAGGAATTGCTGAAGGGGGAATATATATTCAAGGAACAAAATATCTTAATATAAACGTGATGTGCATAGGTTTCTATGTCTTCTGTTCCCTGTACGCCCTGGCACATGCACAGGCACATTTTTGAGCCCAACTTCCATGATTTGGGTGCAAAAGAACTAAGGTAGGAATGAGCCCTCATCTTTAGTCCTTGTGCTCGCACTGCTGTCCAATGACTTCCAGTCTGAATATTTTACTAAGCCTAATAAACATCTTTGTCCATAGGTAGACACCTACACTGACACAAATAAATGACTCCCACAATAAATATTTCCTAGAAAATTAACTGTAAAAAAAACAGATCTACAGAAAACAGATCTTACTGAATCCTTCTGAGGGACAAAATTATCTCCAGGGGTTTTGTGGAATTAAGTTTTTAGGACTTGCAGATGAAAAACAAAAATTTTCTCCAAGAGAAGTAATTTTAAAAATATATTAGCTTATTTTTATTTTCCCCACTGGAGCATCATTTAGAAACCCAGACTAAATTTCTACCAAAACTTTCAAAGGAAAACTGGTGCCCCAGTAATCTTACCAGTGATTTTGAATATTTTTCTTATCGATATGTTTAAAGTATAAGGCTCTAACCAATTTTAAAACATTGAAAATAAAATGAATGGTATACAAATGATATTAAGAAGTACTTGATGCTTCTGTGAAGCCATATACTTCACACACATAAACATGATGGACATCATGTGAATATTACTACCAGGCAGTTTTAATGCTGTCATTTTAAACAAGTGCAGCTTTTGTTAAGATGCCATTAATTTTTATTTAATTGATGGCTTGGTTTTAAAGATTGGGATCATTCTGAAGCCACATTATTATTCTATGCAGCAGCTTACTCCAGGGTAATTTATTTTCATGTCTGAATTCTTTGGGAACGTCAGATCTGTTTATTCAGCGCAGATAAATCTGCCATGTGGTAAATGATAAGAAGGAGATGGTCAAGTATGTTATGTTTCTAACCCTCTGAGTTCTGTCAAAAATTATTGTAAAATGTGTGATATATTTTGAAAGGAAAAGAATAATGTGTTGTTTTATTCTGTGGAACACTTATTAATTCCATATAGAATATTATTAGTCTAGAAATTGGATGTGCCAGTGTGCTATAGAGAAATGAGTTTTTGAATATAATGTTCTGCATAAAATGAAGAATGCTATTTATCATAATATTTGGCATTTAGATAGAACTTTTCTGAGACTCTAAGCATTTTATTAACATTTATTAAGCGCAGCACATGAAACATCCTTTGAGGTAAGCAATCCTTCCATTAAATTAAGGAAAAAAAGATAACAGCATAAAGAGTTGGTAGTTAGAACCATCATAATATGCCTTTCCTTGGCTTCTTGCTTCTATGAAACCACAGTCCTTCACTCCTTGAAAATAAAGAAGCCAAAGAAGATTTAAGTTTGTATTGCCCTTATTTCATTAAGTGAAACATTAGGGTGTGTTAGTTTTTGTTTGTTTGCTGTTATGTTATTGCTGTTCTAAGATACGGAATATAATTATTAACTCTTGATAGGCTGGTGGGTGATGATCACTTAAACTTATATTACTACTGATAATGAACCATTCAAAAGTAGTCTTTTACTGAGAGATATTTCTTAGCATAAGAAATTTAATATCCCATTGTATTTATACATACTTTCATTTAGAAAATACATATTTAGTTAAATGCATTCTTTGCTATAATTTTCTAATGACAATTAGATGTTACAGACAGAGATTTTCCTAAATTAGTGGTCATTATTATTCACATTTTTTTATGACAGAACTTTCAAAATAGGCAGAGGACATTTCATTGCAATATCTTAAAAGTGAATCTATCTTTGACCTCTTAAGTTCTTGTGATTGACCAGGTGCCAGTTTGCCCTGTTATATTTTTATAAAGTACAGATTTACTAACAGAAGTGTGCTCATAACAGAAAGCTATTTGCTGCTGTCATAAATTATATCATATCCCAAACAGTTTTGGAATGACATTATATTTGGAAGATCAGTAACTAGCTGTATCTCTGTAGTTTGCCCTGAAGTTCTTACTAGTAATGAGAGTTTAAAAGCCTTCAGGAGTCTCAAGGAGAAAAGTAAAATGAAGCCACTAAATATTATATTGTAGTGAGGAACAAATCCAGATGAACTTGTAAAAGTGTCTCAAAAATGTGGCGCTTGCACAGAAAATACATTTTTAAATTGACTGATAGACAAAAAAGGAAAATTTTAACTAAGTTTGAACTAGTGTTAAAAGTGTTCAATAAGAACAAAAGCCAGCTAACTATTTCTTATGCTAAGAAAAGTATTGTGGGTTTGATCCCTGTGTGGGCCATTCACTTAGGAGTTGGACTTAAAGATCCTTGTAGGTCTCTTCCAACTCAGAATATTCTGTGCTTCTGTGATTTAGATGTACAGGATTGTAGACTAGAGCACAGAAATAAATCAAACCAGGTGCTTGTTTTCAAAAGGTATTACAGAGCCCTAGACATTATGGAATGTTTCTGCACAGAAATATTATGTAAATATGAACTGAGAGGCTGGTGTTTTTTCCCTTGACAATACCTGCAAGAGAGAGTTGGAATAGGAACCACTTCGTTATCTGCCTTGCTCTTTCTCATCCATAGTCCCATGTAAGTTGGAACACTGTGCATTGGATTTTGCTTTGTGAGTATTGAGATACGATAGTCTGTGAAAACAGAATTAACCTACAACATTAGAACAAGGTTCCTTTGCTTCCTTCTAGTGGAAATATGCTTCAGGCAATCCTTCTCAAAGTACACATGAATACTTTAGGTTCTATTAAAAAACTTGTAATGAATAGGAAATCCAACATGGTATTCTTTGTTAGTTCTTCTGTCTTACCTACTTCCCTTGAGATTTTTTTTTTTTTGCTTACTTTTCTCTTTGCTTTGTTTTGGTTTTTGGGTTTTTTTAGAGACTTTAGGAATCCTCTTTCATTTTCCTTGTAACAAGCCATAATGCCAAAGAATTGGAGGATTTTTCTAAATCTAAAAGCTAAATGAAGATTCATCTAAACTAGACAGGGTGACATACTTAAACACCAATTCCCTGTGCTAAAAAACCCCTAAAGTCAGTTTGACCACTGCTTGTTCTATCTGTTAATTCCTTCCAATACTGCAGTTTTATGTTAAAACCCAAATACTCAAAGTATGTAATTTAAAAGATCACTATAAAGAGTAGAAAAACATTTTATTCTTTTTGAGATGTTTTTCCTATTTAAATAATAAAGAAAAATCAGCTACTTATGTGATTTGACTTTCCCTCAAGTTTCTTTAAATGAAGCATGACAAATTTGCCTAGCATGCCATATATATCTTTCAACACATCATGGACCATGAAGGACTAAGATGACTTTATCTGGAATCTACAGTGCAAGAGAATTATATATACCATACGTGAATAGGGAAATAACAAATCCTATCCACTTCAGGAAATGTATTTTTTTGTCCTTTTTTTTTAAACTTTTGTAGAGGTGATGAACTAAACTGATTTTTAAAAATGAACGTTTAGAAATGGGATAATTTTATTGGCATTGTCAAAATGTGATTTCTGGATTTTTTTTTCCTAAAGTTCTATAAAACTATCCTGGTAAAACAGAGAAACATTTTGTCCTCTTTTCATGATAGTGTCTTTTTAGTATTATTATTCTTTTTTACTTATGCTATTTAATAAGAAAATATTATTTTGTTTTTAAACAAAATATTATCATGGATTGTTCTGAGTTGCAGGGGACCCAAAAGGATGATCAAGTACAACACTTAAGTGAATGGCCCATACAGGGATTGAATCCTGGCACTAGTGTTACTAGCATCAGGCTCTAATCAGATGAGCTAACCCCAGGGTGAATGATGAAACCACTTTAATTTGAATCCTATTTTTCAAAATTAAATTCTAAAATCTGATAAGTATTTAAAAAAAACAGTTCTCCACTTCCTCCTCGCCCCATTGAACAGAGAGGCACATGGTGATTGCAGCTGGCCTGTAAGTGTTCACCTCTGCCAATGCTTCCTCAAACTTTTCCCCTGCTCTAGTGTGGGTCCTTGTGGGCTGAGTCCTTCCTGAAGTGTCCCAGTGGGGGTCCCTGAAGGAGAGAGTCCTTCAGAAAACAGTCAATTTAGTTTGGGCTCTCCGTGGGCCACACTTTCTACATTGCTTATCACGGAATGGTTGAGGTGTGAAGGATCCTCTGGAGGTCATCTGGGCCACCCCAGTTACCAAGGCAAAGCCATGTAGATCGGGTTGCCCAGGACCATCTCCCAGGTGGGAGAATCTACAACCTTCCTGGGCAACTTGTGCCAGCACTCAGTCACCCTCACATTACAAAAGTGTTTCCTGATGGTCAGAGCGAACCTCCTGTGTCTCAGTTTGTGCCCATGCCTCTGGTTCTGTCACTGGGCACTACTGAGAAGAGCCTGGCTCTGTCCTCTTTGTACCTTCCCTTTGTCTACTTACCTTACAAGACCCCTCTGACTTTTCTCCAGGCTGAACAGTCCCAGCCCTCTTTTCCCCATAGGAGAAATGCTCCAGTCCCTTTAATCATCCTTGTGGCTCTTTGTTACACTCTGCCCACATCTCTCTTGTACCAGGGAGCTGAGAACAGAAGGGCTTCCCTTGCTGTCCCCCAGAGAATTCTCTCGGATATGTTATCCAGCCGTGGGATTCACAGCATGCTGGGTGAAAATCAGGCCCTGCAGGAGGGGATCTGGGGCTGCTGGCTGACATGAGTCAACAGTGAGCTCGGGTAGCCAAGAGGGCAAACTGCATCCTGGGATGCATCAAATATGGCAACTACCTGGGAAAAAGAGAGGATTGTCCCACTGAACTTAGTGTTGGTGCACATATAAGTGACAGGCTTTATTTAATAAACTGTGTATTGCTTTTAGCAGTCTGTACTATTGAAGTGGATTAACAATTCTCTAAGGTGAAATGAAATCTATAGAGTTTAGCCAGTTGGCCTGCTTTTACAACTTTTTTTTTTTTTTTTTTTTAATTGTTCTGTGTAGTACATTCATTATACCTAGTTTTTCCAACTACAAAACAACCCACCATGTCTTTCTGGGAAAATAGGAAGGATTAATTCATCCACTGGAGATTTTTCAAGTGTATGTTTAGATAAAAACAATTCTATTTTTTGTTTTCCCATGTTAGAAACCATTAACGATCTTAACACTGAAGGTCTGTTTGGGCTTTCTGTTGCCTAAATGTTGTGCTGATCATGGTTTATGTTTTACTTTTGTAAAAGTGTTTTTTGTCTCTGTTGGAGAGTAATATCCCCCATAAAGGTCATGACTTGTAAAGACACATGAAGTGAAGTGAGTGGCACAAAACAGTAGGTAGCAAAGCATTGTACAATTCGATGAACAATAAGGTCAATTACTCCATATCTACTTGTAGTTCAGCACAGCTGGATGGAAAAAAATGCAATATGTGACTGGCATTCTGTAGCAGTTTAATGCAGAATAATAATAGAGTTTAAATTGCCAGTTTACCAGAAGTGTCATTCTGAGCGGGCCAGCACAGAAATGAGAAGCAAGCTGTCAGAAAAGTATTACAAAAAGAACTGAAAACTATTAGGAGAACAGAAAAGAAAGAAAACAGTAGAGAGCATATTGCTTGTTAAACTGAAAAACATCCTAGTTTTTCATACACTTTTTTGTCTTAAAACTAACTGGTCAGACCATTGCAAGAGTTCTTTACTATTTAAACACAGTTAGTAGCTTTATAAAGCTGATTAACATCAGAAAAAAGTTCCCAAATAATCAACATCTGAATTCAAATGTTCACTTGCACTAGTAAAGTTCTGTGAAATGAGTGGGTACTGAGATTATATGCAATTCATCAAGTACTGCAGTCCAGTGGAAAATTTGAACAGTAAAGGTTAACTCCCTAATTGCATAAGAATCTTGAGGCAGTACTGTAGTAAAAAGAAAGAGCATTAAAAAGTAAAAGAAGACAAAGAGGAATTTAGCATATACTGATAAATATGCAGTGAAAAGATAATTTTATGTCCTCAAAATCATCCAAAAAGAGGATGAACTTGCCTGGGACAGCCATATATATACTCTCACAAGCTTTGTGATTTAAAAAAGTTGAGAGGATCTGTTAGAGAAGCACAGTGGTTTTGATGTGATCTTCCCAAATTTTATATCAAGTGTATTGCTACAGACAGTTTAATGTTTGCATGCAAATTCAGAAATAAAGTAATTTTAGAACTTGGACAATATTTTTATAAGGATACATTTTGGCATTACATTAAATATATTAACTAGGATGGGCTACCCTCATTGGCATAAAGGAAGCTACTATCTTTTAATGACTGTTTTCTTACACAGTTTAGGATATTTGGTTCAGGTTTATTTTGTCCAGAAAATATATGATAAAATTTTGAATGTTTTTCATTGTATAATTTTTATTGTGTAGGTTAAACATGTTTTTAATGCTGACTGAGAAACAAAAATGCAGAGATAGGATTTGTAAAGCAATCTTTCCTTTCAATATTTCTTCTCTGTTCAGATAGCACAGGGCTGCAAAACTGTAGGAGAAATCTCGACTATGAAATTTACTTTCTCTACAGGATTTTTAATTTTCTTTAAGTTATCTCTTACAACAGCATATGTGGGTTATCCTTCCATTGGAGTTTCCAGCAGTACCATAAAATATGGGGGTGGGGGGTGTTTATTGCAAGTTTAAACCCCATGTTCTTTATTAAAAGTCATAGAACATAATTATTTCTCAGTTTTTCTGAACCTAGCAACTTCTTTTGATATTGCAGGTGAAGTCACTACAGAGAAAGGAGTCACTGTCACCCATACTTCTGTCTAACTTCACATCACTGTCATCCAGCTGTTTCACCGTGTCTGCTGTGAAGGGAAAGCAGGAATCCCAGGAGCAGGATATGGAAAGGATAGAGACAGAAATTAAAACAACAGCTGGTGGCAGAAAGCTCTGGCTGGTAATTGCACATCCTGACTTTGAGTGGCAGCAGCGTCCATACTGCTTAAAAGGCTAGTGTTCAATAAGAAATCTGGCAGTCAGATTTCCAGTTTATGCCTAACCTAGAACACAGTTTTCCCTCAAAACAGTGAAATATGAAGTTTCTTTACTCAGGGAAATATATTATATGCATCACAGGGAATTCTTTTTTGCAAGCCTTTTCATATAGCACCGGTATAATTTCACACACTTCTGAGTTAGAGGTTAGTAAAGGCCTGGTAGATAGCAATACATGTTTCTCCTACTAACACAGCTTTTACTTTCATACTTCTAAGCAATTAAATTTGTGTTAGTTGGTTGTTAGGTCAAGCGTTAATTATAAGTTTTCCTCGATGAGGAACCACAGAGTGTGTGCCAAAGATATTAAAATCTTCTTTTTTTAGACAGAGAGTAATCATGGTACTGGTAATGAAGGAATTGTTTCTCATGTGAATGTAATTATTCACACTTGGATTTTTGCAGCATGAGAACATTCTTTTACAACAGACATTACCCATTGCTAGAAGCTTGGTGCCAGTTTAAATGAGTAGATCTTCTAATCTAGTGTGGTAACATTTCTAAATTGAGTAAAATAAAATTAACTTTGGTGCTGTTATCGGTGTACTTGGCTGTTGTCTACATGACAATTCCTTGGGAAAATTATGATTGACTGCTCTCAAGGCAACAGCTTGAATACAGAGGGTAATGGACAAAGGAAAATAGGACAAAAGTGAACAAAATTGTGTGGTCTTGTAGTTGCTGAGATGGCAATTTCAGCAAGTTCTGACATTTTCATTCAGTCTTACAAGACAACATACAGTTTTTGACATACTGCCAAGCTCTAAATTTGACTGTTTCTAGCCATGCTGGCTGTCTCAGAAATTTTTTTTTTTCTTTTTTACCTGGGTAATGCCCTTTTCATTCTTGTCATGAGAAAAAGAAAACATCTGTTGCTAACCAAAATTTATAGATCAGGATAGAAGCAATCATAATTAAATTCTATTTAGTCATACCAGCAGTTCAGGGGGAAAGGTGACTGCTAGAAATTTTCTCTCTGGAAGATATATTGACATAAACATCACAAGATAAAACCTGACAACTACATGATCTTCTGAGTTTTGAATCAGATTTCAGTTCATTACTTGTGGTAGGGATTAAGAAGTACAAAAACTTTCAATTCTAACAATTAGTTCTGTTTTTTTCTTTTGCTAAATTACTTAGAAATAGATCAATAAAAGTATTACAATTTAAAATATAGCCTCAATTTTTCAAACTTTCTTCTCCACATATCAGACTTTTTAGAAAGTGCAATTTTAATCCTTATTGTGCCCTTCAGTTTCTTCAAAATTGATGGATAATTGCAGAACACTGTTAGAGTCCACAGATTGCTTTCTTGTATGAAATTCTTAAAAGGGTTAAGAAAAGAGCAATTACTGAATTACTAAATAATCACATTCATTTACTCTTCAACATTAGTATCATCTAAGCTCTCAAATACCAGAAGAATTTATGTAAGAAATAGTATATTAGTTATCTTGTTCTGAAGCTAAGTCAAGAAACTCACTATCAAATGAATGAACAGATGTTTTAATAATAGGAGAAGAATTAGAAAAATTTCCAGGGTTGCAGTGGTCAATGCACAGAAAGGCATTAATGTCTTGAACTGGTTTCTCAGTGTCTCTTCAATGGTTTCTCACTACAGTGCAGTTCTGAAGTTGTTCAATCATTTGTAGCATTTTGAGGAAGCTCAAAAATTCTTTTTTTTTTTTTTTCAGTATTCATGTCTTTTTCTAAAACCAAGATAAGAATTTTTCTTTAGAATTTATTTAAAAGTTAATTAAGTTTTTTTTATATTGTTTTGTATAATTTTGATTATTTTGAGAAACTATAAATTAGACGCTGCATTGTCAGATACAACCTGAGGGAAGTATGTACTGCAGATTATCTTTAACAGACAAGGGACATCACACAAAACAGTGTGCCCCCATTAAATAACATGTTAGATACATAGTATTACACAATGACAACTTAATGAAGAGTGATACTGAGTTTTTTAAATATACTGTACCTGCATCTGCTGCCAATGGTACATTATTCCATATGTAGTCTCACTGAAACCAATTGTGGAAGGAATTATTTTGCTAAATTTGGAAGAAAATATCTAAAACATGTATGTTTAAACATATGTATATTTATATTGAATTTCAGTACAGTACTTTTAAATGTCTTTGTAAAAGTAGATATAAGTTTTAGCTGAGCAGAGACTAGAGGATCTATTCGCTAAATATAAATTTTTGGTGACTATTAGAGAGCAGTCAACTGAAATAGAATGACATGAGAAGGAAAAAAATACAAATATCTGTCTGTCCTGAATTAAGGAAGGAGCTCTAGCATGTTGCTCTTAAATTACACAATCACTCAGGTTAGAAAATGAAGGGATAGCCATTCCACATTGCTTTTTCATGTCCTCTTGTGAGGTAGGATGCCACTAAGTTAGATTGATGGACCCACTGGGAATCTTCCTAAAGCTTATTGCTCTCTTGCACATATGCTGCTGGTGTTTGTCCCAGATGTGTGGGAAATTGCAACACAGCAGCAGTAGCAAGTTTATAGGTGAGATCAAGGGATTCTGAACTGTGAAGGAACACTTGGCCTTTGTGAAAAACTAGCATTTGATGCTCAAATTTGTTATCTGCAGCCTCTCCAAAAAGGAGTGGTCTCTGTGGTCTACTTAAAAGACCAGGTATATACAACTATTCTTCAGATTTTTATACAGAAAAGATTCTCAGTATTTTGAAAGAATCTGAGAACACATTATATACAGTTTTGCTTTGATTTTTCTTTCTGAAACACCAAAGAACTGTAGAGATGACCACAGGAAGACCAAGGGATTTAGTGAAAGGACTAAATTAATCTTCCCAGTCAGAGATGCAAGTAATGACCTCCAATATGCCGATATCAATTAGTAAAAAATACTATCCTCTGGGGTCCTGCAGATTTGGTGCCCCAATCTGTGGCTTAATGGCTGACCTGTATGGAGGGCAAAACAAAACTTTATTATTTGGAGGAGGAGGGAAAATGTGGTAAAGGCACCTTCCCTATCAGAGTGCAGAAAAGGTGGTGCTAGCTCCATTAATCTTTGTAATGGCTGCCTGCTACCTGTCCCCATAAGCTCCCTCAGGGGCATTGTAAACTGCAGCAGGCACATTGGCTGAACAGGAAATCCTTTTCCTTCTAAGTGAAAAGACAGAAACTGGACCTGAGGGCCTGCCTCATGATCCTCAAGAAAATGAACTTCCATTAACTTTTTTGTAGTCTGTGCTTTATCATGACTTTAATGTTTTAATGATTTAATGGTCCTTGTAATTCTGTTTGCAGATAATGTGGCACTTGGCTCCACTGTAGTTTGTATCTGAAGATAAAATTTTGCATGTTACAGCTTTCACACATGAGAATTTACATCCATACGTTTAGAATATCGATAGCATTTTTTTCCTTCAACAGATTGCTTATGCATGATGAAAAAGAATTTTTTTACTTGATTACTAATTTTTTTCCCCTCTGCTTTCCATCACCTAAAACAGCTTGGTTTTCTTTGAATACATGGAGCAATTTTCAAAGAAAATGAAAATGAGATAGGTGTGTTTTATAGCTGCCTTTCCTTATGAAGTAAATATATACATCTCTTCTAAAAGACAAGGGATGCTGTTCAGCATCCCTTACATGTGGCAATAATCTTCATTAAATTTGTAAATGATCTTCTAACAGTGCCTTATTAGATGTTAATGCTGTATTAAACACAAAAAATGGTGTAATAAACTCATAAATACATCTAGGTGTGAATTAACTGCTTGAGTTAATACAAATAATTTTAAGTTAGGTTTTTAGAGAGAGGAAGTGCATGTTTGGAAAAAAGATGCATTTATCAGCCCAAATACACTTGACTTAGATGTATGCTAGTCTCAGCAGGAATGGCACATCCCATTTCAGTAGTCCTTCCACAAGAAGTATTGCAGCAAATTATATTTTTCATTGTGTGTGTGGGACACTGTTTATTTGTTTGAGTCTTTTTTTAAGAAATCTAAGAAACAGGCCTTTGTTAAAATCTAAATGTCAGAAGACATTTATATATAGACATATAGGCATGTTCTCTTATGTGACTGGTGGCATATTTCTCTACATTCTGCTCAAAATTCTTCTCCCCAAACTTTGCCATATCAATAAAAGGCCATTTTTTTCCTATAATAGAAGGATTGTTTATGGAGTATCTGCCTCCAGTAACCAGTTATCTCTGCAGAGCAGGTATTAAATTTTTCTTCTGCTTGGACAAGAAGAAGAGCAAGGTCTGTCAAAATGACAAGTGCACACGAATTGTAACCTTTCAGTTTATTCATCATAGAGGTCTAATTGTAAATAGAAGAAAAAAACCCAGCTGTAAACTCTATGATGAAGGCTGTAGTCATTGGGGTGATTTTGGTCCCACAGAGGGAAAGGTTTTCTTATCACCTTGGAGAGTTCAGCTATACTGCATTGAAATACCAGTGTATAACTCCTATTAATACCATCATTGTAATGTCTCATATTTTTAGACTTTTAAGTATCTTTGCTACTCAGTATAAAAGAATCTGACTTTTAAACAAGTCAGTGAAGGGATTTCCTTATTTGAGCAAAAATTCTACAGACAGGCTGGAACACAATCCTCAACCCCCTGATTCCTCAGTAGCTACTACCAGAGGAGAACTGAAACCTTTAAACCTCCTCTCCAGCAACAAAAGTCCCACTCTAGGACCTAGAAACCCAGGTCCTGCTCATTTGATGGATGCATTTGGGGTGATGGTGGAAGCTGGGAAACTTCCCTGTGGAGGATTCTGTGCATAAATATCTTGCAGCAAGAAGTTATCCGTATTCTAGGCAATAGCACCCACACCTGCCAAATATTTTTAAAAGAGAACATAATCCAAAAGAAGATCAAATTACTTGAATTGTTTCACTTATGCCTCACAGTCATTACACTTCCTTGATGAACACTTCACCTCCTCTAATTTAGCCTAAAAACCCAAATTAAGCATCTTCACTCCATGTGCAGATGTTATTTTATACAATTAGGTCAAATGAAAGATTTTCTTGAATTGAGAAGCCAAATTTTATGTGTACCTATGCACTTCCATATGAGCTTTTCTCATTTACCTATATGTGTCTACAACAAAGTTTATGTGAGTGGAAACTCAATTTTAACATTCATTTTCTGCCATGCAGGAAACATAAATCCTACATTAACTCTGAGAATCTGAAGAAACCAGATTTTGCACTTGTATAATGTTAATAATGCCAAGTTTTCTTCTTAATTAAGATATCCTAATTTCATCTAAGAGAAGAAAAATTCAGCAATTTTTTATGCTAATTGGGGGTCCATCAATCTGACAAACAGCATGTTATAATTTCAAGACAGTCAAAATGATTACACATCTCAGAGATTATAGTAAGCAGTTACTGACATTGGTGACAGGACACATTTCATTAGTAAGCTTTCTGTCACATATTGGTGGCTATTCTGCCCTTAAAATAAAAAAAAAATAAATAATCTCTTAGTAATGGCATTAGACTTATGTTGTCAGTCAGAATGGCCAATAAATCAACTATCTCTCTGATCCTGACTCAAATTTAATTTTGTTGCCTATGCAGGACACTTTATAATAAGAAAAATAATAAAAAGGCCCCAATTTTGCATCAGCTGTAAGGTTCATGCTCTCCTTTTTTTTCTTCCTTGTGTATTAAAAAAATCACTTTTTGCCTTATTCAAAAGAAGAAATACATTTAAAAATTTGAAGCACCAGTTTACCAAGTATTTTAAAAGTTAATTACCTTAAATATAATTCTGGCAAAAAGCAAATTACACCTCCATAGCTCATGCATATCTTGTATCTTGCATCTCAGTGGAATTCCACATCTTGGTGTTTAAAGTATGGGTGACACATGATTTATGTTGGTTTGTTGGTTTTGCACCTGACATTTATTTGTTTCTCTTTGATGAGATGAGAAATAATGTGTCTTGTCTTGTCTCAACACACACCACTCAAATTCTAGCTTACAAAAGTGGAGAAACATGCATCTTTTTGTCATATATATATGGTTCAGTGACAACCAGTTTAGATATTTGTGGACAAGATTATACCCACTATATTGTTCAGTGTACACTGTGCTTTCTCTTTCACTCAAAGCCTTAAGAGTGTACAGGACAGTCACTGAGTTCAGTAGTTATTTTTGTTTCTTCAGATTTCCTAGAAATGTCTTGCTTTTGGCAGTTCATATACAAGTAGAGACAATTCTGCCAGGTATTGCCACTAGTGACTTCACACTTCTTACTGAGCTGGTGAGTAGCTTGACTACTGTTGAGGAGAACTTTTTTATGTATTTTGGCAGGAAATCGTGGAGCACATTTCAGAACAGTCAATGAAATTTAGGTGAGACTGACAGAGATTAAAAGTAAAATTCTGAAGAGAACACAGTAAGTTTAGATGGCAATACAGACAAACACAACTGCACACAGAGAATATTGCAGGAATATCAGAATTGGCTGCATCCATACTGGATTCAGCAAATATTGTAATTTTATGACTCTAAAAATCAGTGATTCTGAGTGTTAAAAACAGGAATTGCTGCCTGTGGAAGAAGACAGCATAGGGCCCAATTAACTCATGTTATCTTTCGTTAGTGTCAGGAGATCAATCAAGCAGAAATCACACAGCTTTTGTGTAGAGGCTGGATTGCTAAACCCAAATGAGTTATTCACCTTGTTCATCTTAGTATGTCCTGGCGGGAGTACAATATTATGAAGGCTAGAAACAGCAGCCTTGGAGATCTTTGAGAGAACCACTGCTGAAATTATATATTTTTCATTTTAATTACATATTTTTTAAACATATTTAATTACATTTTTGCAAAATGTCTCAATTTTTCTAGTTAATATGTTAAGATGTTAATTGGTGATAAATTTAATATGTACATACCATATTATTCTGATTTAAAATTGTATTTTTAATTGACCTAGATTGTCTAATTTCTCTTTCCATCACTAACCTGTAGGCATGCAGAAAAATGGCCTCAGTGTTCTCTGTCAGTTTCTAAAATACTATCAATTTCTGTCAAACTCCTAATGTTGATAATTTATCAACTTCCATTTCTGTGAAGCTGTTCTACAATAAAGGCCAAAACCAGCAACCATTCTTTTGGCCAAGACTCTATCATGCTGGTCTAAGCCAATTTTAGTTTAAATTTTTCCTCAAACCCAAAAGTCAATAGCTGAAATAGATTGAATCTGCAGAAAGAGATCTGTCTACAAGAATTGTGGGAAGGAAAACAAAACTAGAGCCATGTGGCTCCAAATCAGAAGAATAAAAGGGAGATTTTTCTGACTGCTTTTTGGCAGGAGACGGAAGAGCACTGGATGGGCTCAGTCTCACCTCCTGTCTCAATATGTGTATGTAGTCGCCAATGCAGTGAGGTTCTAAATAAAATCTGTTTGGAAAAAATGCCAAATGGACATAGGCTGTTAAAGTGAGTAATTGGCAATGTCATTGTGATTGATACGGTCTATTGGTGAAACTTGCAATTCACATCTTTCCATTGGTTTTCAGTCATTTTCACAGCCATCTGGTTTAGGTTATGTTTTTAAACGTTCAAAGTTAATCCAAGTAAGACAGTTTTCAGGTATACTGCTCTGAAGAAGAGAGAAGTCTAAATGGTAGTTGAAATGCGGTCAGTATTTTACATGTTTATACTTTGAATGCAGCTGAAGTTTCATATGGGCTCAGAATGGTAATATTTAACTTTACCATATTACATCATGCAATACAGCTTTATAGGACAGCTTAGTGTTATTTTGGAAAAAATCCCAAACCTTTAAATTCAATACTTCAAATACTCTTGAAGTATTAAACTGATGTATAGCTTGAAAACGAATTTAAAGTTCTTCTTAGACACTGTATAGCCACTGAATTGCTCTTTTATACAGGAAGCAATTTTTCATATAGATAAATGGAAGTTATATTCAGAAAATATCACAAAAGAAAATAATATGGTTTTTGCCTAACAAAATTTAAAAAATACTTTGCAGCCTAATTTACAAGGCAGATTTGTGTGTCCTGCACTTCCTCAAAGCAGTTTTGCTTGTTTTACCAATTTCTTATGCAATTTTTTTTTTTTCTGCCTTTATAAAAGTCCTTTATAGAACAAAAATTTACCTGGATGTTCCAGTGACAATTTTAAAAATATTTCTGTATACTTTTAATTACACAATTGAAGTTACAACTATCTGCTTAAATCTAATAATTTGAGATAAAATATTGCATTCCAAGTATATGACTAATAATAATCTGGAGGACTGTTTTTTTTATGTTCAACTGGCTGATTTATCACGGTAAATTTAAGGAAAGTACAACACTATTTTGGTAAGTGTCCTGGGGTGACTTTATGAAACTGGTATTCCCAATTGACTGGTTTATGTTATATATTAAGTTCTGCACCTTTAAGATTACCTTTGCGAGCTATGGAAGTTAAAACCGCTGGAGGCTGATGGGAGATTTTTCTCCTGGCCAATAACTGGCAATTTCTGAGAATCGACAGCAGCTTTAACCATTGAAAAGTGAGATCAACCTGTGAACTCCACCTTAAGATCTAAACCCAGGAATTTCTTTGTCTCTTTGTCTTCCTGGCTGTGAAAGGTAACAGAGTTCCAGCTGGCCTCCCATTCCCTGCCCAGGGCATGTTGCCCAGGCAGGGGCTGGGCTGGGCCCAGCGGCTCCCGGCCGGGAGATGGGGCCTGCGGGGCTTGCCCCGGGCTCTGGCCGGGCCGGGCTCTGCTGCAGCCTCCCAAGAAGTCTCCAGGGTGGCTGAAGCTTTCTCCAAGAGGCTCCCAAGCTCTAAGCACCGCTGAAGTGAAAGCTGACACCATGAACACCTGCAGCTGGAGTAAGACTTTAACTCTTTTACTACCCAGATGTGACTTGCAGATTTAATCTTTTTTTCCAGGAAGAAGGCAAAAGAGAGTGATCAACAGGTCAAGAGACAACATAAACTATCAAAAGCGGTAAAGAAAGGAATTAAGCTTCAGATGGGGGAGAGAAATAAGGAGATGCTTTAATAAGCTGAAATATTCTTCTGTTAAAGCTATGGAGATGGACAGTAGTGTTCTGAAAAAACTCCTTTAATTCATGACAGTATGGTGGGTGGAATGGAGTATTTCAAAGTGTGGATTTAAGCAAATGGTGAAGTAGTTGTGATCTTATGAGATGCTGGAACAGAAAAAGAGAGAAGTAATAGTTGATTTGTAGCCTTTAAGACGCAAAGAGAAAACTCCTGTTTCCAGAGAGGCTCACAAAAATAGTTTTCTTGTGAGAAACTCCATAGGTTAGCAGAAGACGACTTCTGATACAGTGAGGTGCTGGAACAGAGGGGGGAGAAGTAATAGTTGAAGATTTGGGGCCGTTGTAGAGGCAAAGAGAAAACTTCTGTTTTCCAGGGAAGCTCACAGAGACAGATGAAGAGAACTTTTGCCTTTGAATAACTCACCCTTAAAATGACATTACTGGACTCATGACCCATAACACGCCTCAGAGTGATGTGAAATAGGAGGAGAGAACTGATGGCAGAAGTTCTGGGCGGCTGGCATCAGAGAAATAGAAAGCCATGAAGAAAATGGTTTTCTTGTGAAAAAAACCTCCATAGATTAGCAGAAGAAAACTTTTTTCTCTACAAAGACTGATGAAAGGACTATAGAAAAATTGAGACTGTTCTAACCACCAGGTTTTTTTGTCTCTGTGTTGTCATGTGAACAAGAGAATGGTTGGGTGGTGGGGAAAAAAGGTTTCTGGAAGTTTTATTCTGGTTTCTTATTCTTGTAGATTTTGTTAATAAATTTTCTTTGTTCCTTTTAAGGTTTAAGCCTGTTTTGCTCTATTTCCAATCCATATCTCAGAGCAAGAAATGAGTAAGTTTTCTAGTGATTTTTTAGCTAATGTTTTAAAACCACCACAGTAAGAAACACAAAATTGATGCAAGACATTACCTTTCCATCTAGAAGTTTTCTACTGGAACTGTGAAAAATTTCAATATGGCCCATTTGGAAAGTACACTGTGATTTGAACATAAATAATAAGGACATGTATGTATCTCAGAGGGGATATCTGTTCCAGGTGTACTGTGATTATTCCATCCTTGGTTAATAGAAGCTTAAGATGTCTGTTGCTATGGCTGTGCCTCATAGCTGACAGAGTTTGCTCTGAAAACAGGATGAAGCATAAGAACCAAAGGAGGAATTTTTGTTTCTTTTAGAATAATAAATTTGATCCACAGATAAGATTTAGATCTTGTAACACAGGGACACACACAAGCTTTGTTTTCTCATTGCACTGAAAAGTAATATTTTCCTTTCATAGATTGGTTTATTTTTATTTTTTTTTTGTATCTGTTACCCATGGCAAATTGATTCATGCTTTTGAATATCCTTCAGGAAGGTGCTTTTATCACACATAAGAATGAGAAAAAGTAAAATAATTAAGGAAGTACATTCAAGTTTAAGGCAAAATTGTGATTAAAAACATTTTTTCAGATCTCTGAGTATGGCTAGGGGTATTTTCTCTCTTATTCAAATTTACCAAGGCAGAATGCCTGTTGTTATTCTGAACCATTTGAATAGATTTTTTTCCTAAGTTAAATTATTTAGAGCAAGATAAAGAAGAAAGTAAAAACACTTATATGTGCACAAATAAATAATTTTGAATTTATAAGAAAAGTGCTACAAAATACTGCAGAAATATATTAGAAAATTATCTATAATTGCAAAGTTAAATGCAAAACAATGGTAGAAATTATGGAGAAATAAATTTTAAAGCTTTCTCCAGAGATGTATGTACTAGGGGAACAGTAGCAAAAATTCCTTGTTTTCTAAGAAAAGAGCCATCTGGTAGTCTGACTGGGTTTAGATTACATCTAGGATTTTAAAATTTGTGTTACCACTTGTATTCAGACCTTCTATTCTGCATAACTCATTTTACATCTGAAGAGGAAAGCACCTTGCTTTCTGTTAACCTTAGTGGAACATCTGTTTTTTCCCCAGCTGTTTGGTATTTAATGAAATACCTTCTAACATATGTTACCAGCTGCCCCCACAAAGGCAAGAGTAACCCAGGTGTTGTTAATAGATCCCTTGGGGCTGACTAGAATGAAATGATGCTGAAGGATTGGTGTTTGTAAATATATATAAATATATAGATATATGTAGGGTTTATTCTAGAACAAATTGCAGTTGAAAGCAGGTATGTAGGCTGTATTTTTGTTATTATCTACAGAAATATAGCAATATGAAAGGACAAAAATATTACTCAAGAAAATGCATAAGGTGAAAGAAAAAAAAAAGAGAGAGAAGTCTAATCATTTCACACCCAAAACCTTACCTCTCTCAAGGGATACAAACCTGGCCTCAATAAAGCACCTTGCCACTTCCACAGATAGGCAGATGTTTTGAGTCATTAGTCATTAGTAGTCCAGTCTCTCACAAGATATTATCATGTATTTATAGAAAACTAAAGAAATTAAATAAAGTCCTCTAAAGCAGTAAATGACCAATTTACTGTAAATTATATCAGCAATAAATACTTACTGTTTTGGGTTTTTTTTTTGTATTTTTGAGTTGGAATAAATATTAGAAAGCCCTTTATTTGTATATTTTATAATCAATGCTCATATAACACACTTTGCAATTTACAGGGATTCCCTAAGCCATAGGTATCACACCATTTAGGAAATCAAAGAAAGGTGGTTTCCTTACCATTTCCTTGCCACATTTCAGGTCCTGTGTGCTGGAAACATCCCACTTCAAGGTATGGGTACAGGAAGGAGAGATGGCATTTGTTTTCCCAAGTCACTGTCACACATGATGGAGCCCTGCTTTCCTGGAGATGACTGAACACCTGCCGATGAGAAGCAGTGAATGAATTATTTTTATTTTTTTGGTGTAGTTTGTATGTATAGCTTCTGCTTTATCTACTAAACTGTCTTTATCTCAACCCGAGAGTTTTCAGTCTTTTACTCTCCCAGTTCACTCCCTCATCTCACTGGGGGTGAGTGAATGACTGGGTGGTGCCTGGTTGTCACCTGGGGTTAAATCATGACAGAACTATGGAATACTCTTACAAAAATAGTACCTGAGTTACATGAAAATGAGACTACATGAAAAATCAGACTATTCCAGACACAGCAGCAGGTGAGTGAAAACATGACCAAAAAAGAATAGCTGGATTAAGACTGTGGAAATCGTTTTGATTTGATAATCAGGGAATATTAAAGTTATTGTATTCAGATCTAATGATCCATCAGTGTTTCAAGACAGACCTTCAAGGCTCATTTCAGGACCTAAGGTAGACCTGAATCTTTCTTTGGAAAAGTCTCCTTTTTCTTTCTGCTTTTTCAGGCCCTAAAAAAAATAATTAAAAAGCCCTCTGGGAATCATCTCCTTTGACTGAAGTTTTTCTTTTCAGGTATTTCCATTTAGTTAATTTAATCTAAAGATAATAATAGTAGCAAGTTGCATCCTCTAGTAGCACCTATTTATTTATAGAACAAATCTATTGGTGCCAAAATTTTTAGGAGTATTTGATGGCAAGTGGCAGTGTTTCTTTGGAGGGAATTAATTTTATTAAATGGTGCATTGGTTTTGAAGTTGAAAGTTTGATGATGCATAATTTTCTTGCATTTGCTTTAAATAAGGGTGCAATTGAACCTGTCCAATCAGCACATCACGGTGTGGAAGTGACATATATTTCAGAAGTACAGTTAGCTTGATTATATGATACTCTTTTTAGTTAAAAATAGGCAAAGGACTTTTTAAATTGCATAGGTAATCTGAATTAAAAAGCTTGGACAGCCATATCTGTAGGAGGAGGATGCAGGCTGCACTTAAACTATAGTACTTTGAATACATCTTTGGCTTCCAGTCTGTGTTCAAAGTCAGATCCATGATATGAAAATAGGTAGATATGCTAGTTACAAGATGACATGTATGGGATAATTCATATTTTTTCACACATCTGCCAAGCAAAGAACTCAAAGAGCCATCCAGTCCAACCACTGCTATAATGGGTATCTAAATTATGGGATCCTTCATAAACTTCCGAAGTGCCACGATAAAACTAGAAATACTGAGTGGAAAACACTGCTGGAAAGCCTTTGTGTTCTACTGGATAGAAACCTGTTTTGCAGCTTGAACATGTTCATGGTAAGTTTCTACTCACTTGTTCTTTTGCCAGCTGTGCCCTTAAGCTTAAGTGTGCTTTGGGATAGCAGTCGTATTTTCTCTCACTGTTTGCTTTTTTAGGCAAAACAAGTCTTTTTCATTTATTCTCCACTTACAAGATAGATTGTCATTCTCCTGCTGAGAGGCTGTGTACAATTAGCTCAAGGACAGTGCTGCTGAAGCTGCACAGCTTCTGAGCAGCACAGGTTGAATCTGCCTGCCTGGAAGTGTGTGAATATTTATGTCCATCAATGTGAGCTAACCTTTCTTAGGCTTTTCTGTATCTTGATTTTGAATAATCTTTAATGAAGATATACAGCCAGAATTGCAGCCCATAGGTGTGAAAGAACGGGTGGTGAAAGGATGAATGGAACATTTAACAAAGTTCTGAATTAAGTCTGCTGAAAGAATAGTTTGTCACAGAATTTGCCTAGTTCAAATGGGCATTTAAATCCTTTTCTTACTGAACAGAATTTTGAACTTTGCAAAGAATCAGCAATAATTTGGTTTCATGTTAAGAATTTATACAATGGGAGAAATTAAGCAAGAAGAAATATACTTCTGAAATAAATTGTACTATAAACTGGGGCTGCAATCTTATCCAAACTCTTCCTTCTGCTGGAATAAATTACTGGAGGATTTCCAATATGTAATATAGTCCTACATGTGTAAAAACATCAAAGCAAAAGTGTTTAGAAACTAGAGACAATACTTTCAGCTGTCCCTAACATCTTTTCATTAAAGGGTATATAGGCCTTATATCTTGATTTCAATATTTGGTGTAGAAAGGGCCCAAATATATTTTGAGCCTTCCCCTTCCCAGATTTACTGTAGAGCAATGCCAAGATAGAAATAATCTATTATCAAATTAACCTCAGTTTCAGAAAATGTGTCTCTAAGTGTTTTGTCTTAACCTGTTTTTGGTGTAGCGAATAATGTAAGAAATAATAAAGAAATGCTTGAATGACAAGGATGGTTAATAGCACTCTGACATTCTGATTTTATGTAAAGTAGACTTTTAGATGGACAGAAATCTTTTTATTGAGCTAGACTGATCATATTTCTGGGAAGGTGGTCAAAACCCAAGATTCCCACGTTGGAGAAATTGTCTGGGCTTCCTTTTTTTTTTTTTTTTTTGATTATGGGATGGTACTCTCTGAAGCCTTGAATTGTTATACTTACGTAGTGTTAGGATCCCCTTGAAGCAACATTTATAGAAATGTCTGTCTTTTTTAATTGGGAACTGTTGGTTTAATCTAGATCTGCATATTTAGAAGGAGGATGGAGTAGAAAGAGGAACAGTAAGGAGTGTAACATCTTGCTGCATTAAATGCAACTCCATTTTCACTGCTCACTCACTCAGAAGCGATCTGTGACACACAGGGTTATTCCAGTACAAATTACCATTCAGTTAGCAGAGCTTTATGACAAGATGTTCTAATAGCAGTGCATTGTCATAATGTCACTGCAAAGCTTGGAGATGGATTTGGCAGATGTAATTTCTTTTTGGAGACATATGATAATAAGAACAACCTACGTGTTTCGCAGTGTAAAAAAATCAAAGTAACCAGGGTCTTCAGCTGATGCAGTGGCACTGACAGAAATACAGCATACATTTGTATACAGAGAGTAAATAGGGCAAAGCTTTCTAAGATAAACCTCTGCATGAATTTGCCAAGCAAGCCAAAGATATTAGTTTCATCTTTTATATTGTGCCTTAATATCTAGTACAATGTTAGAATTCAAAGTATCTGGTGAACTATTTAAAGTTGTGATTGAAATTGCAATCACTGACAAATGACTAAAGTGCTTCTTTGAGTCTACAACAACAAAATATACAAAACGGCACTGGATTTACAGTCTATGATGGGCTTGAGACTGTAGAAACAAATAAGTTTTGCAGTTTCTTCAGGCTGGAAGTAGGATACTCATCTAACATAAAGGTTAAATTCCTTTTGGCCAAAAGAAACTATTGTGTTACCAAAAGTACAGTTAGAACAAATAGAGTATGATTTCTAGGAAGTAGATATGAGGAATTCAGAGAATTTTCAGTAAGAGCATACTGTGAATCAAAAAGAAGAAATAAAAGTAGTGTTTGGAGAATTGATTTACATCAACTAGATTTGTAAGAACAACTTAACCCATTTTCCTGATTTTTCTGTGAATCTATGTTGGAGTTACAAGCCTAACTAATGAAATGCCATTTTAAAATGCACACAGTTACATATTTTTTTCAACCATAACACATAGCAGTGGCAAAACTATAGAAATTACAATAAACCAGTATATCAAAATCAACATGACCATGGACAACTGATTTGTGTGATAAAGTGAATTGCTTACCTACATTTTAAGTGTGAATTGAGTGCTGTCAAACACATACTTTCTGGTGACTGTATAATTTAATTAGTTTTTTATTTATATTTAATTAGTTTGGGGTTTTTTTGTTTGCTTCTGTTACAAAGATCTGACTTTTTGTTTTGCAGCCAGATCTTTGTGGGCACTTTCAAATAGTATATTTGTCTGTCTGAGATGGAGAGACATTTATCATTGTATTCCTTGCTCATGAATATAATATTGTGTTGCAAACCATTCCTGCTAAATCACCTTGTAACAGTAATGACATCTGGGTTTTTTGAAGGTGTAGCTTGATTATTTTCAAGGAGATACAGAGAGATTTTAACATTGATTAACATTGTTCATTCTGCTTCATTCTTGGTGAAGTTAAAACAAGCTTAATTGAACTATCTGGTAAATACATAAAAAAAAATATCAAGAGATTTTTTAATGGTGTGGCAAAATGACACTTCTGTCTGTCGAGTGACATTTCTTGAATGATTAACATTGCTTCCTTTATTCAAAACAGAGCTAGGATATTTTTCAAGTAAAATTTAAAGGACTTTTAGAAAAGACAATAAATATTTTCCTCACCGTAGGATAATACTAAATCCCAAAGACACAAATAAAAGTGTGTACTGAAGAACATAGCTGTGAAAAATTCCACATAAAATCCTGGAGGTTTGGCAAAGTTGGAAATAGAATCTTACATTGGAAATGCCTCAAATAATTTTTAATTATACTGAGGCTATCAGCCTCAGGTCTTCTGTGGTATATTTATTGTAGTGCTTTACATGTTTGAGGATCTAGCTAGAGAAGATTAAGTTTTTAAAATGAAATTTTGAAGCTTTTAAACTTTAAAACATCAACTGACTGAGAAATCAATGAGCTAAAGGTTATTTAAAGTGTTAAAATTCATGGGCATTATGCACAATGCAAAAATAGATTAAAAGCTAATACTTTTTAAATTAATCATATACACTACTTTTTAAATGAATACAATACTTTTTTAATGAATTGTACGTACAGAAAGAAAATGTTTTGTTAAAAACTTTCATTTAGTTTTAACACAAATTTTAGGAGTTTTTCAGAGCAGGAGATAGAGGGAATTTTTGTGTTGAGAGACAAATTACTAATTCATTTTACATTCTTAACTTATCTGAAGTCAGCTTCCTAATTAGGTTAAAAGTCTTAGTCAAATTCTACTCTTAGCCCACAAACGTAATTTTGTGTGTGTGCCTGTCTGGTCTGGACACACTAACGAGAGTAATTTATGAGCTCTTTATGAATACAAGATTTGATGTGTGTTCTTTCTATAATTAGACGTTTTCAGTGTATAGTTTGCATACAAGTAATTCTGGTTCATCTCTAACAGTTCTCAGTGTGCTTTGTCTTTTGGACTGGATTTGATTAACTTGCCCAAAGACACCTAGAGAAACATCAGCACTGATGAATAAGAACAGACTTCCACTGACTGTGCTCTTTTGACCTGTGATTTTGGTTTGACTGAGGGACATGTTGGGAGTCACACAGATGGAAAAATACCAAGGCAGTAGTATGCAGCAGAATCGTGTTGTTTTCACAGCTGGGAATTAATGGTCAAGAATATGCACTGGTGTCTATGTATTTTTTTTGTTTGTTTTTGTTGGGTTTTTTTTGGTTTTGTTTTTTTCCCAGTTCAGAACAATATTGAATGGAAATACCTCACTAGACAGCCAGAAGTACTCCAAGTTTGTAGCTATATCAAAGGTGTCAGTGCTGATCTGCATTCTTTGAAGCTGAAAGTCACAGAAAAGGAAAAAATACCAGAAAAGTGTCTTTTTCTGACTCATGCAATATTCTCTCTACAATATTGTATTTCTTCTCAAGTGTTCTGCTTGAAAGCTGATTTGAAGTGCTGTACAAGAAGTTTATAATGCTGCCAACTTTCCTCTTGTTGAGCCACCAGACAATTCACTGCAGGTTTTCAGAGTAAATGGGGTTATGTTCTGAAAGGACTAATATTCAGGCAGTCAGACAGTGAGTCAGACTCTGTAGAAGGTGTTTGTATGATCTGCAGCACAAAGAAAATTGTACTCAGAATAGGAAGAAAGTTTGGGGAATCAGGGAGACAAAACCAGAAATTAATATTTTATTATTTTAAACATCCTGTATCTGGTGAAATTTATCTAATTGGGTCAACACAATGACAATGTACCTGTTTTTATATTGTCATATGGCTATCCTCCTTGCATAGTAACCATAGTTTTTCCTCTTTTAGTTTCCATCACTTCTCTGTGTTACAGTGTTCTATTTAAAAAGTGCATAAAATAGAAAATATTGTGGGGAAAAATTATATGTTTCAGTAATAAAAAATGTGCCACACTTAAGAGATTTGTATGCTTAATGGGTTATATCATTTGCTGAAATCTTTACCTTTAAAATATTTTTTTGGGTGCAAGCTAAGAGCTTAAGTTTAGGAATTCTAAGAGCTTAAAGTATTCTCAACACAAATTGTGGGCTTTCTTAATTTTAGACTTCCCTCTGGAATAGGAGTGGAACTAGACTATATGATTTCCATAACAGTTCAAAATATCACTTTTTTAATTCTCAAAGCATACAAAATACCATCAAGTATTAACTTGCTCTGTCACTTTACTAAGCTTTATTCATAGACAAAATAATTTTGTATTAAGAACAGTGACATCATAAACCTCTGAAGCAAAAAGTTAATCTGTTCCAACTGTCAAATCAAATAAAAAAAATAAAATTTTACTGCACATATGATCCAACTGAAACAATTCCAATGAAGTACTGTTTCAGTGCTGAAATGCAGATAATAATCAATATTATAAGTTTAAACATGTGGTTATAAGTGCCTTCTCTGGACATTGCTGATTCTGTGACAATACAAACTGGAGGACTAATATTTCTAAAACACATTCTAGAGCAGCGCTTTAAAATATCATATTAATATTAACTTCTAAAACCATTTTGGATGTTATATCATCAGTGTGAGCTTTTAAGGTCCAAAATAGGTCTAATAAAAAAGTAAAAATCAGGAAAAAATTCTTGACCTTTCCTAGTGATAATAACAGACCACAATTACCTGTTCCCTGCATCACTAAAGTGTAGAAATGGGAAAGGCACACAGTGTTATGTCTGCCCAAGCAAGATGGTAAAAAAAAAATCAGAGCTTTTTATTAAGTACTTTGTTAACAACCCAATTGAAATATTAATTCTACATTTCTTTGAATTCTGGTAAAGTAAAAGTTTAACTAAATGTTTGGCTTATCTTTTAAGAATTACAAAATTCTGCTCTTTTGATTCTCAGAGGGCCTCAAATGCATCTAAATCTATCTTTATCATAGCAATTGTCCTGTGTAAAAAAACTCACACTCATTCTTATTCCTGCACAAAGGACATTTGCATGTGTTTAAAGGAATTACATATTAGCACCTATCACATTACTAATTTGGTGTCCTACATTAGTCTTTCAAAAGAAATCTAATTTTTAGCAAAAACAAACTAAGGAAAGCTGGGGAAAAGAAATAATTTAATTAGTATATTGTAGAGGTAAACTGTTAGGAGGTTTTCTATTATGCTTGTATAACTGTCTACCTCCAGGAAGATAATATCTGATTTCATATTTCATACTGTCATTCCACATGTAGGTCAGGACTTTCTTGCCATTTGGTTGGAAGGCAGTGCTAATTAAAATGAAGATAAGCTGTGCCAAGATCTAATGTATTTTTCTTGTCCAAACATGAGGAATTAGCAAAAAGCTCATTAAATAACACATGGAATCTAGCCCAGCTATTTCCAAGGTGCTTTTCCTTATGTTTTTAAAACTGTGGTAGAATAAAACAGAGAAGGAATGCTACCAAGAAACTGGATACTAGAATTATCTGGGGCTGTATTAATATATGTAAGTCAGCATTACACTGGATGTATTGCAAAATATCAAACAACAGTTGTACTTCATAGAATCATAGAATGGTTTGGATTGGAAGGGCACCTCAAAGATCATCTAGTTCCAATGTCCCTGCTGTGGAAAGGGTAATTTTTTACTAGACCAGGTTACTCAGAGCCCCATCCAATCTGGCCTTGAACATTTCCAGTAATGTGACATCCACAAATTCCATGGCTAGTTTATTCAATTGCTTCACCACCCTCAGAATAAAAAAAAAAAATAAATCTGGTATTAATCTAAACCTGTTGTCAGTGTGAACAAATTCCCTTTTGTCTTGTTACCACATGCTCTTGTAAATACTGTTGCCTAACTTTTCTTGTAAATTCCCTTCAAGTACTAGAAGGCCACAGTTAGGTCACCTCTAACTGTGAGACGAGAGAAAATCTTCTCTTGTCCACTCTGAAAAATCTCAATTCTCTCAGCATTTCCTCATAGGAGAGGTTTTCCCTCCCTCTAATGAACTCAGTTTCCCTCCTCTACGCTTGATCCAGCAGCTCCATGTCCTCCCTGTGCTGGGACCCCAGAGCTGATGCAGCCCTGCAGGTGGGGTCTCAGCAGAGCAGAGCAGAGGGGCAGAATCCCCTCCCTGGCCCTGCTGCCCACGCTGCTTTGGATGCAGCCCAGGACACGTTTGGTGTTCTGGGCTGGGAGTGCCCATGGCTGGCTCGTGTCCAGCTCTCACCCACCTGCACCCCAAGTCCTTCTCCCAGGGCTGCTCTCCATCTGTTCATCCCCCAGCCTGCCTTGACCCAGGTTCAGCACCTTGCTGCAATTTCTTGTGAAAAGGTTGCTGCAAAGTCTTGTGAAACCTCATGAGATTTTCCTAGGCCCATTTCTCAAGTCCATCCAGGTCCCTCTGGATGGCATCCTATCCTTCAGGTGTGTCAAAGGCACTGCTCAGCTTGGTGTCATCACAAACTTGTTGAGGGTGCACTTGATCTCCTCGTCTATGTCCTTAATGAAGATATTGACTAACACTGGTCCCAGTACGGACCCTTGAGGGACACCACTTGTCACTGAAGTCCATTGGAGCTATTAGCTGTTGATATGTTCTGGGTGTATCTATCCAACCAATTTCTTATCCACCTACCAGTGTTTCTGTTGGATCCATCACTCTCCAGCTAGGAGAGAAAGATGTTGTTGGGGACCATGTCGGAAGGTTTACAGAAGTCCAGATAAATAACATCTGGACATCTCTTATCCACTGATGTAGTTTCTCCATAATGGAAAACCACTAGGTTATTCAGACAGAATTTTGCCTTGGTGAAGTCATACTGGCTGCCGCAAATTACTTCCCTGTCCCCCATGTGCTTTAACATTTCTAGAAGGATCTGTTTCATGTATTTCTCAATAAATTAGTTGTTGTAATGACATCAGTGGGATTGCAATCACATGTTGAAGTGTTAAAGTCAGTCAGGTGTTTATGATATCTTGGACATCTGTGGATAATTTATAAACTGTAGCTGTTCAGTTTTTTAATTAGATTGTGTTAGGGACTGAGATGGAAGTTCTGGTTTTGACTAGGATAATTTTCTTTGTGGTAGCTGTGACAGGGATTTGTGCTGGCAACAACATTGATATCACAGGGGTGTTTCAGCTATTGCCGAGCAGTGCTGACACAATGTCAAGGCCCTTTGTGCCTTCACACTGCCCTACCAGCAAGGAGGCTGAGGGTGCACAAGGAGTTGGGAGGGGACACATTTAGGATTGCTGACACCACTGACCAGAGGGATATTCCAGACCATATGATGCTTTGTTCAGCAATAAAAACTAGGGTAAGAGGAAGGAAGCAGGAGGACCTTTGAATTGTCTTCCCAAGCCACTATAAAAAGATGATGCAGTCTTGTTTTCCTGAAGATGGCTGAACACTGACCTGCTATTGGGCAGTGCTGAGTGAATTCCTAATTTCTTTTCTTGTGTGTGGAGATTTTGCCTTGCCTGTTAAACTGTTTCAACTCACAAGTTTTCTCAATTTTATACTTCCCATTCTCTCCCGCAATCTGAAATGGGGCACTGAGTGAGTGGCTGTGTTTGGGCTTGGCTGCCCAGTGGAATTTAAACTACAAAAATGGAGTATTGCATCTGGGAAAGTTAAAAACTGCATGTGAACGGGTTTGAGAACACAGATTTTCAGTGTTACTTGCTTTAATTTTAAAGGCCAGCTGGTTGAAATGCTTAAGAGTACTGGGTAGCTGTCAGGTATTTTAAACTTTAATTGTTGAGATCAATGGATAACAATAACTGACATTCATTTTGGTAAACTTCTATACCAATTTGAAATATTTCCCACTTCCAGTTTTGGAAAGGCTGATATGAGATATAGAAATACATATCTGATGACATCAGAAAATAGATACTTCAGTACTAAAAATGCTTATCTATTTCATATGGTGAAGTAAATGGAATATAGAGAATGCTGGAATCAGTGTAGGCTTCTCTGAACCATCAAATAGGTTTACAAATTAGATACAGATTTTGTCTCCTTATATGTCTTATTCTCTGAGTTTATAGAAAGATTTTAAGATTTTTTTAAGATTAGAATATATTTTTTAAGATTAGAGTATAAGAAAGACAGAAGAATAATGTGATATACTATCTGAATTTTAAAAATATCACTGTGGGTTTATGATTTTGATTAACATGTAGAAGATCTGGATTTATCTTATATTTATTCCATTACCTCCATATACTATATTGTGCTTTAATTACACCATAAAAGAAATAAAGAAGTTTTCAGTGAGTTTTTGTTTCCTTTTTTATCATAACTTTCTTTTAATCCACCATATATTTATTTATATGTATATGTAAAGAAAAAAACTGCTGGAATATATATTGGTATTTAAAACTGTGTATAAAAAATGGGGGGGAGGGGGGACTGTAGTGACAATATCTATATAACCATGCTTGTTACCACACTGTCAAAAGTTAGACACAATTGTGAATGGATATATCCCAGATTTATTGGAGGCTCTTGCACAGCTATAATCTTCCCATCTTCACTGGACAGATTGCAGGGACATGTATTATTTTATGTTGTAGAAACAGCAACCCCTTCATCAATATTGTGACTAATCTCACCCTGAATCTCAGTATACAGATGTAAGAAAGTGTGGTACACTGCAGATTCTTTCCTATTCCTTAGTATGGATGAAAAAATACAACAATCACCTGAGCTTGTGTATTTACACCACTAGAATACAAATGGCAATTCTCAGTGGCCTTTTATTCATTTTCATGTTTATTAAATCTAATTCTTCCCAGTTCCATCTAGACTGGCTATTGATTTAAGAGCTTTAATAAAGAGATGGCAAACAAAGTAGATAATAATAAGTTTTAAAGCAGACACTGTTTTGCATAAAGAAATTTCACTCTGTGGCCAGATAGATTTGTAAAATGATCATTCAAGGGAAAAATTCTTCATTTGGGATGCAAAACCCAATGTTTTCAAGGCTTTCCCTTCTCATTTAATAAACATACCAATTCTGTCTTACTGTCTTATTTCCATAGAAAATATACTCCAAATAATAATATAAATAATGTTCAGGTATTGTATATTTAGTTGTCCTGAGCAGATCAACTTTAGTTAGTGCATTAATATTTTCTCCATATATGTGAATTGTAATTCTTCCTCTTGTCCCTTAGAATAAAACTGGCCAGACATAAAACCCTGGAATTTTGATTTCTTCTCTCTTCTGCAGTAAACACTGTTGACAAGATTGATTTCTTTTTTTCTTTAATGCATTTCAAATTAATTTCACCAGCTATGAATTTTATTTTATTTTATTTTTGCACTACAGCTATTTTACATTGCTAACAGGTAAATTTACCTTTTAGAAGTTACAAAAGAAACTTTGCACAATGTGGACAAATTTATTTTCCTAATTCTAATATTTATTAGCATTAAAGAACTTATTTGATAAAATATTTTAAAAAAACCTTCTCACATGCTAATAATCATTGAACTCTGTCAAGATTTTTTATGAAACTAGAACAGCATTTATTAAATTGGTTTATTTGCCTTGTAGTGTTTTATAGAATAACTATATTGAGCTTTCCTAGTGTTAATATCTAACATATATATATATAATCTCTCTGTTAAAGAAAGTCTATGCTATCCTCACATTAAAAATAGGAAGAATATCAAGGATATGGGAATATATTAACTTAAGGTCAGGCACACATTATCTGCAGCAATTTTCCTTTTTCCTGCAGATATGTTGAAAGAATTAGGTTTAAAATTAATGGACTAACAGAAGTTTTGCAGTTCAGGCTTTGCAAGGTATAGACAAATTTTCATAATGAATGCAACAGTGTCTCTGTCTTATGCAACCTATACTAAGCACATTTAAGGAGCAATCTTTTTGAAATATATTTTTTTTCCTTTAAGAAGTAATCCCTCCCAAACAGACAGAAACATGCAATATCACAGCTTCATTTGAAAAAGTCTAGTAAGCAAAATGTCCTTGCAAGAATGATGTGAAGTCACAGTATTTAGAATCTCAAATCTTTGGCACTGTGGGGTTTGTTTTCATACTGGTTATTTCCAGTTCTCTTCAAGGCTGTGTCTAAGTACAGTAAAAATTATGATGTTTCTAAAGCTCCTGTTTCAATTCATGTTTTATTGAAGAGTTTGAGTATACTCTACTGGGAAAAATGTATAAAATTTCATGTAAACTTCATGTCATTACTAAAGTGGCTCAGTTATTTGGTGTGAAGTGAAAAGGAATCGACCTGGGGTTCTCAGCATTTTGCAGTACATTATCATAACTACAAAATAATATTTTTGTATACAAGTGTCTCAGAAGAAGCTGAGATTCTTGGGCATTTTTTAGGAGTCAGTATTTTAGATACGATTGCAGATGAATTTCAATTTATTCTTAGAAAATAAAAGTAAGTTACATACATTTTCATGACAGCAGAGTATCTCTTCCTGAATATTAAGTAACTTGGTGCCTTACCAGTTATGCATCCATATTATTTTTTCATCCTTCAACATTTAAGCATTTTAAAAAAGAAAGATGTTGCAAAATATCTTAACATGTGAATAGCAATTGGAATTGAACTGTAGGTAACATATGTAAGCTGTATCTTACAGTAAGTCAAACTTTCTTGTATTTTGTTCTATTAAAATCTACCATCTTCTTTACATTAAGTGTTTTTGTTTCCTTCTTTTACAGAAAATTGTAGTTGCTTCAATGTCCTTTAACATACATTTCTAATTCTGAGTTGTAGAAAAACAGCATTTTTTTCTTAACATGGAAGTGTGTTCTCTGAGAGACAAACTACTGCATTTTTTGGTATTTTTACAACAGCTTCTAAATAATTTCATACCATAACTGCTAAGTGAAAAAAATCTTTCCCAGGATCTGCTCTGAGGCTGAGTAATAAAGTGAAAATAAAGAAAAAAAAACTTCCAAGAGTTAATATAATAGATTTTCTACTGCCAATTATTATTGCTGATCTATTTTAGAAAACTTCAGTGAGATCTCCTTTCATATTTAGCTATATCATCAATTTGCAATTTGAAAAATTTTATGGAAATTTGTCTTGATATGATTTTTTTTTATAAACCCAGAAACACTATAGCAGTTCAGGTTTATGGATAGATTTACTAGGGGATTTGGGCAATAATGTCTGAAATGTAGATCCTCAGAATCCTTGTCTGGCATAAAAGAAGTTCAATTCCTTGGGCATGTAAATTTTGCCTAGCAAAATCCTATAGATATCTAATTTTCTGCTGCAGGGTATGAACAGATAGTTGAAATTCTGACAACACTAATCTGTTTGGAAGCTCTCTCCTGTCTAAACTGCAGTGGGAGTCATAAATTACAGGTTTCTGTACCTGTCTCTGTACAGAGCCTATTCCTGAAGGCATGGTGAGCAGGAAATAAAATGGTAACTTTCAGTCTTTATTGTGTAGCAGCTGCCTGTAGCATTTTAATAAATATAAAATGAAAAAAATTTGACAGAAAAGTTTTACACAAGACATGGTATATGTAGCACTCTACTGAGATATATAGAGTGATTTCAGAATAATAAAAGAAAACAAGGCTTCATAAATTTTCAGTTATCTCTGTGTTGTCCACCCATTCTCTTTTAAAACCCTTCCAGGAAAACTTTTAATCCAATATCTCATATGAGAGAACCTAACTCAGGGCAATCATCCCCCAGAGCTGGTATATAGGGATGGACAGCAAAATAGCTTCCACTTCTACCATCCAGGAGGAAGAAGTTAGTGACCTGCTGAGCCACTTAGACACTCACAAGTCTCTGGGAGCAGATGGGTTTTATCCAAGAGTACCATGGGAACTGGTGTAAAAACTCACGTCCAGACCACCTGCTTGGTGGTCCTGCTTGGTCTCCATGGTTTATCATCATGGTTTATCCTCAGCCTTGATTAACTGGGGAGGTCTCAGATGACTGGAGGTTAGGCAATATAATGTTGACCCAAAAGAACAGCTGGAAAGACTAACTGGAGAACTCTAGGCCTGTCAGCCTGACCTTGGTGCTTGGGAAGGTTATGAAACAGGTCATCTTGAGTACCATCACACACGTACAGAACAAGGGGATCAGGCCTAGACAGCATGGATTTAGGAAAGGCAGGTCCTGCCTAACCAGATGGAACTTTTATGACCTGATAACCCACCCAGTGGATGAGGAAGTCTGTGGATGTTGTTTACCTGGACTTTAGCAAAGCCTTTGATGGAGTTTCCCATGCCATTCTCCTGGAGGAGCTGGCAGCCCATGTCTGGGACAAGTGCAGTCTTTTCTGTGTTAAAAACAGGCTGGATGGCCAGGCCCAGAGAGTAGTGGTGAATGGAACTACATCCAGCTGGCAGATGATCAGTAGTGTTCCCAAAGGCTCAGTATTGGGTCCAGTTGTGTTTCATATCTTTATCAATGATCTGGACAAGGGGATTGACTTTACTACTCCTTTATCACTAGTTGTTGTGGGTAATTGTCATTCTCTCAAGTCCAGGCTGCAAACCACAACCAAGATCAACGTAGATGGGATCTCTCTAGCCTCTTTCTAGACTTCTAGAAGCATTTGGATAATGCTCTCAGGCACATGGTATGATTCTTGGAGTTTTCCTGTGTAGGGCAAGAAATTGGACTGAATGATCCTCATGAGACCGTTCCAGCTCTGGATATTATCTGATAAATCTCAACCTCATTGTTCTCTACAACTACCTGCAAGCAGGTGTGAGTTGGTCTCTTCCTTCAAGCAACCAAGAACAGGACAAGTGGACATAGCCTCAGGATGTTCCAGGGGAGGTTCAGACTGGCCATCAGGAGGAATTTCGTCACAGAAAGTGTTGTTGAATGTTGAAATGGATTTCCAGGGAGGTGGTGGAGCCACCATCCCTGGAGTTATTGAAGAAATGATTGGATAGGATACTTAGTGCTATGGTCTAGTTGATAAGTTGGTGATCAGAGAAGGTTTGGACTCAATACTCTTGGAGGTCTTTTCCAGCCTCATTGGTTCTGCTATTCTGTGAATCCAGATCTGTCTATGGTAAGTGTTTTAGTAAAGACTGGTAGGAGAGTCTATTAGGTAAAAAACCCTTGGAGTAAAATGAACAACCAAAAAACCAGTCATTTTCTTCCTAAATGTCCTCACTAGAGAATTGTATTTCAGTAAAATTCTGTTTGAGACTCCAGTATAAAAAGTCTGACTTTCTTTTCCCTCAAGTTTTCTAAAGAAAATAATTTTCTGTCCAATGCAACCTCCTTCCACATGTTTGGTTAAACATGTTATGTGCAGAATACTTTTTTCCAGGAAAATACATAAATATTAGAAATTGTATTAAAAATGCTAATATGGAATTTTTCATGACTGCTAGTGTTGTTTTCTGTCACCCTGAAAACTCAGCTTCTGAGCTTGCTAACATAGTTTTCTAAAGACTTTCCCAGGACAGTAACTGTAAACATAGATATGTGTACATTCTTTCTGTTAGATGTCTTGTGATGGACATCTCTCATGGCCAGTGCAGTGAGAAAGTGTTATCCTGACCATCCAATCCCTGGCCGTGGTCAGAAGCCTATAAATCCTGGGGGGGAAAAATAAACCTCTCTCTTCTCTTCACCACACCTCGACCTGTGTCCGTGTGATCTATTCATCTTCAGCGGCAACAGTTTTCTTATTTTTGTTTCTCTGATCCTGTGATTTCTGATTATGTCCTGTAATTCTCTGTCAATTTCTGTGACAGACAATTCCTGAACTTTCATTCTGGGCTATGAATTAAAGAAAGAACTATGTAACAAAACTTGAACAGTATTTTCAATATAGAAGGATGCATGAAAAGTGTGATTACACAGAGGGAAACAGCAGATCAATAGTATTGTGCTGTATGGTATTTAACTTCTCAAGCAGTAGCATAATGATTTGTCTAAACAAATGGAAGACACAAAGATCATATGAGTAATACAGAATGAAGAGTCAGACTTATTCAGCCTTGTCCTTTCTGAGATTTCTGAACTTCTCTCGCATACTGTGTGAGTCATCTCTTTTCTAAGCTAAAAAGTACTTGACCACCACCCTATTCAATATGTGGAAGCTGTTTGACCATCTTTGTCACCCTTCTTTGAACAATTTATGTTTATCTGTGCTACATTCTTTATTTAGGTGAGTCAGAATAACTACACAGAGTTCAAGGTATAAGCAAGTCATGATCTCTACCATGAAATATCAAAGGGGATTTTTGGGTTGTCATTTTTTTTCTAATTAAAAAAGGAAACCCAGTGCTAGAAATGGGTCTCTACTTCTGAACTGCTGGTTTCATGGAGCTACCTGTCACCAAAATCACTCCTCCACCTCTCCCCCTGCCAAGATTCTTTGTTTCATTAACAAATAATTTCAGCATCTCTTGTGAACATAAAACAAGATGCTGTGATTATTCTGTATGTCACCTTAAATTAGTCTAACTTCATATAACATTTTATTGCTCAATCATTGAGTCTTATAAGTTGCTTCTAAAATTCTTCAATTTTAACTTTATCTTTTATGTGAGATAGACTCACTAGGAGACTTAACTCCTAATTTTTTTTGCTGTTACTTGTGGCTGTGGGGATTAGCTCAGATCCCAGGTCAGATCTGAAGAGTTCTTCTATTGCCATTTGTTTGCTGACTGTGGGGAGACTCAAAATGTGCTCCCACTCACCTGTTTCCTGCCTTTAAGTGAAATATTTAGGTACACAAGGACCTTCACACTTCTGATGTGCTATGGACTTATGCAAGGGCTGATTAGTTATCTTTGTAAATCCATGGAAATGATGTAATTCAGTTTTCCATTAATTTTATGTGATTAAGAGTTTTGCCTGTGCAGTAGACTTGGGTAAATAACCTAGATCACAACTGTCTGTAAATAAACGTCCAGAAATTGCATGCTTTCAAATGGATTAATATAAGAACCAGAATGGATACCACAGTGTGATGTTAGCTGGTGGGAGACTTGTCTGGAGACTTGTACTGCTTCACTTCATTTTCTGTACTTGCTTGCAAAGTAGTAATATCAAAGTTTGCGCAGGAAATTCAGGAAGAAGAGGAAATAATGCATGTCAGGGAAGTACTTCAGATTTTTTTTTTTTAGGATATGAAGATTCCTTAAGTACTTCTCTAAAGTATTTGCAGCATTGACTTATCTGTCATAAGTGCTGAATTTCTGTGCAGCTATTATATCTTGAGTACTTCATCCCAGTGACAATCATTTTACAATTATAGTATTTTGTCATTGCAAACAGGACTTGGAGAACAAAGTGATAGAATGTCTGGTTTCTGTTCTAGGCATACTGAATAACTGATGATATGCAGAAACATGACAGCAGTTGATTTGTTTTGCTCTTTCTCACTTCAGTAATGGTTGTTTGAAACAACAGTATTCAACCAATGAGCATCTCTTCAGTGCTGCTGCCTTTGAAAATGTATTCTGATAAAACAGAAAACTGAAGGTGGGAGGAGAGAAAGAGGACTATCTAAAAATCACCTATAAAATTTAAGTAATTGTTTTTCATTGAAATGAGACTGATTTTCTAACTTGTTCATTCCTTGGCTATCACAAGATATATTTCACGGAAGTGTAAAACAAACAAACCCAATAGAAATGAGAAAAACCGACAAAACTCCTCTCAGAAAACTTTGTATTTTACTTTTTAATTGACTTTGGGTAAATATTTAGTATTGCATTGGAATAATCAGTTCTGTTGAATAAAATATCAACTCTGTTGGGATTCCTTTAACCTGTCACTCATGAGGCATGGCAACATCTCACACAAAAACTGAGAGGTGTTAGGTTTTAATGAGGAAGGATTGCACAACTTGGAATGACCTGCACCATTGCTTTTTGACTCCTGTATCTTGGGTAACTGAAATGGATAAATTGTTGCAGAATACAAGAATACTGTTTTACTGTTTTTGTCAACAAGTGTAGAGTCCTACAGTGATCAGCAATTTTTATAGTACGTATCCTGGGGAGAATTTACACATACTAAAATGTCAGCTGATAGGATGAGTATTGGTTAAAATTACCACAGACTGTAGGGAAAACAATGTAGGGAAAAAGGAAAATTATGTGCTTCACTGAAGTATTAATTACTAAGGGAAAAATAATCACTTATACTGACAAAATAGAAGTTCATAGCATTCTTCCATTTTGAATGATAGCTCATATATAGCTTTAATGTGGAATATTTTTTATCGTATACCTAGGAAATTTATTTAAATGTGAAGATTCTTAGATATCTAGGCCTTGAAGTACTGTAAATGAAATTAGTTTCAAAGCCTTGCCTACAAAACAAGTAAAGAGGAAATTATGTCTGGATGTCAGACCTTGCTCCAGAAGAAATCCAGATAACATTTTAGTTACATGAGGATCTTTCCATGGAATTAATTTTCTAGCGAGCAAGAACTTTAATAGTCAGAGGTCTGGGACTAGGCTGATCTTGGCAGGGTTTATTAGCATGAAGGTGACTGTGCTGATTCAGTGATACTGCTCTGTAAAGTATAAGTGTCTAGAATTTTTTCACTGTGATTCAAAACTGTGCTGCACTACTTTGTACACAGACCTTCTCTGGCTATCCTTGTGCTGCACAGCATTCTCTGTTACAAGAGAGTCCCTTAGAATCTATATTGCCTTTGAAGGCAATAGGCAAAAGCTCAGAAATTGGTCTCCTGTTGTTTACTGGCTATTTATTCTCCCAATGAAAAGAAGATTATCACCTGTTTCAGACAAGATAGCTTTTTTCACTGTATTACCAGCCTTTTTCAGAAACTTCTGTAGTGACTGAGAAGGAAACAACAGTTTCACAAAAGGACATATTTTCTTATTTCATTTCCTGCTGCACATAGACTATTTTTTCTTCACAGACCATCAATTTGACTGTTGTACTGAAAAATGTATTTTTTTTTTTGTATTTCTCTGGTCTTTTGGATTTCTACTTGCATTTGGTTTTATTTTGTTGTCTGGGGGTTTTTTTGTTTTTTTTTTTTGGTTTTTTTTTGTTTGTTTGTTTTTTTATAAAACTTAGAAAGAAATTAAATGCAATCCTGAAATGGAATATCAAGTAATAGATCATGAAAACAATTCCAAAAGATAATTCTCTCTAAGGTCATTCTCATCCACTTTTTCCATCAGGATATTATACCTTTAGTACTTGTACCAGTTATAGATATAAACTTTTTTCTGTATTTTCTGAAAGACAGAAATAGCCTCTCCATTTTGTGAGAGATTTTTTTTCTCTTATTTTCTTATCTGATCTTTCTCTCTGATTCCTCCCAATTCTCGAGTTCACATTAAATACTAAGATGTAGAGGTAAGTCATTTCACGTTAAGTCAAGTTTCAAAATAACCCCAAAAAACTTGTGTAATTAGAAATTTTGCTTTTATATCTTCAGAATACATCTTCGGAGTAGAAAAAAATTTGTCTTCCCATATTTTTAAATATTTCCATTAGTGAGGAAAAAATAAAAAAGGTTAGACTAGAAATGTAGGAGGTGTCTCTGATGTGAGGTGGGCCACGTTTTGACTGCTTCATTTGCAAGCCCTGCCTGCCTTGTCTAATGAACAAAGTTCTTTTATTGCCCCACTGGATATGAATCCAGTTTGCCACATGGATATGAATCAACAAAAGATCTTGCAAAGTTTCCAATTTGGAATCATTGGAAACATAATTGGAAGACAAGGGAATGTCCTTCTCTTCAATAGTCTGAAAGGTAGGGAAAGGCAAGCCTTCCTCTGTCCAAAAGCAGACTCAGTTGTGAGATCCCACAGTGAATTGGTGTTTCCAAAGGATGGAGCAGTGAATCTGGCTTTTTTGGCCTTTCTAGCTGACTAAAATGGTCATGATATGCCTATGACTAAAAAGGTTATGATAGCTCCACCACACGGGTCTAAGTGATCAAGCAAGGAGATGTCAGTATTACCTCACTGGCCAGAAAAGCAATTATCAAATGAAACCTTAAGTTTAAGATAAAAGTTTTTGTCATTCATTTAACAGTTAACATTTTTTTTAAAAGCTAACAGAAATTCAAGTAGGTTTTTCCCACCACTAATGTTCTAACCTATAAATCTCATTAGGTTGATCTGTGATTAGAAGGGAATTGTCCAGACACCTAAAAGGAGTGTTCCTTCAGCCTGAAAAGAACTTTAGGATACTGAAAACCTATAAAAATGGAGACTGCACAAGCTCTTTGGGACATCTGTAGAGACACTATAAAATGCTTTATGGAGATGCAGAAAAATCTGTTGCAAAACAAAGAAAGATTTGGGTGAAGCATGCCTTGAATAAAAAAATTTTCTTTCTGGCAAAGAAAATCTTATATTTTCATTTAAGTAAATCCTAAGGCCTATATTTTCCTCTCTACAAAACCTTTCTAGGGTAATGTATTTTTTTATTATTATTATTTATGCAGAGAAGTTTTAAGAGTATTCCTTATACTTTACATTTCTCTCTCTAAAATAATTTTAATTTGAACTCAATTTATCAACTTCTAAGCAAGATTTGATTATGACTCAGAATATCATATGGTATTTGGCAAGTAAAATACCTGAAATGGAAATGGTTCACAATATTCAGTATCTTAAGTTGTCATTGATGTAGGGACTCCTCACCTTGAGTATTAACCCAGTGTACTTATAATACTTGCTTGAGATATCAAGTTATAGTTATACTCCCTGCAGTTAATTCCTTGGGAAAAAAATGGTTAAAAGAATGAGATGATCTGCATAAGGCTAGTAACAGCGTGTGACAAGCCAAGCATTGAAGTGTGTTTAAGGAAAAGAAAGCGTTCCCAGTTCTTGGCGTAATAACAAATTCTCTTAACTCTAAGAAATTAAAATGGTCTAGTAAAACTTTTGAATGATTCTTTTTAATTGCTAAATATAAGACTGCAGAACCAGTGTGGCCCATATAGGAAATTTTATTTTAAAATATTTTGACTTAAAATGCTATGTCTCATGATGTTAATATATTATAAGATGTGCAGGGATACTTTTAACAAGTGTTGTCCAAAGCAAGCCACAAGAACACTAAATAAGATCAGTTTTTGTAACAGTTTAAATACATTTCTCTGTTTGTAGCTTCCCCTGAATGGCAACTCTCTTAAATCTGTTTACACTTCTTTGGTTAGGTTCTCCAATTTAAGTCTAAAATCTTCCTGTTTTTTTTCTTGACACACTTAGGAGTGCACTTATAAACCTTGTTGTATTTGATTGCATGGTTAAAAAGGACATGGTACAAACATTACCCAATCTGTCTTTGAAAAGTTATTTTTGATTGTGCAGGATGCAGCCTCCTGCTTTCTGTAGGATTAAACACAAACAACTCTTGTGCTCATTACTTAGAAGGCAGACTGGGAAAGATCAGCATCTTATCCATTAAGCCATCAAGGTTCTTCTTAAATAGCAGATGTGAAGCTTAAACTTGAATAACAAATATGAAGTTCAGCAGTCTTTGGTGAAGTGCATATTGGTATTCTGTGTTCTAAATGTCATTACACAATGACAGACTATCAAATACGTTGAATCATATCACTGAAAGCCAGGACACAGAGCACTTTTCAGCTAAGTCCAATTTATGTTTATAAATGGAAAGCTCAGTTTGAGCCCTACTTAACTGAACAGACAATGCCTGCATGAGGTTAGATTTTTATATGAGCCTGTTTATCTCTAATTATATGCTAATCAATTTGATTTCTCATTTAAACTCAAACTGGGAGGCTTCCTTGTAATAACCAACTCACATTGAAGCAACAAAGCAGCTTTATATTTACCAGATCAGCAGGGTTTAATTGCACATTTGGACAATGCAAATTAAGATGGATTCATTTTCATTGTCCTTGCAACGAAGCAGTATACAATGCACTTTTAATTTGAGCTGACACATTTATGGTAGGGATATTAAAGTATAACATCCAAATATTTGCTAACACATTGGCAAGCTATTTTGTTCATATTGTTTTCTAAATGATGCACATTGGCTCTGCACTGTTATATTTTCTACTTTAAAATACTGACACTAATTGTATTACTTTGGTATGGCATAGGTCAAAAGAATAAAATTAGGATAAGGTCTCTTTCTATAAAAAGGAGACATAGTTCAAATTACATATGAGGAGCACAGACACATTTCCTAGTGTGAGTCTCCAAAGAAGCAATGAAAAACATTCTATATTGCTAAGATTGTGTTAAAATCAAATTCATTTGTGGGCACTGCAGGAAAAAAAACTGGAGAGGTGGTAGTAACCCTTTTTCTGCTCCCACAGATACAAAATCGTAATGATTTAAAGCACACTTTAATCATTGCAGTTAGTATTTCCTAGTTCTACTGCAGTTTTATTTCCTAGTCACAGAATTTCATATGCAAACCTTTAAGCAGTCTCTGCATCTGTGACTGTGAATGTACCCAAAGACTTTCCTGAGTCCAGTAAAAAATAAAGCCAATATCGAAATATTTGAGTTACTCTTTTAAAATGCACAAATGAATATCTTCATGAACTCTGTCTGATATCTGATTTACTTTTGAACCCTTTGACACACTGAAAGTGTAGTTGTATGAAACCTTTATCCCAGCAGAAAATATACCAAAATGTAATACAAAATAAATCAGGTTGTTGAAAAGACAAAATTACATCTATAAAAATTTGATTTCTATAGCTAAGTTCTTTAGTTGGATGTTAATTGTTAATATAATAAGCTGTAAAAAAGAAGATTTCATTCATTTCTCTGAAATTTATTAAAACCTCTGAACTTTTGTCACTCCTAGAATAAAGAATTCTGTAGCGCATTTTTGGGCTACGGTGTAGTTCTTTATTACATTCTTAAGATGTATTGACGGGCATGCCAAAGCCATTCTTGCACAATTGCTGTTCAGCACGGCAAGACAAAAATACTTTTACTGATAGTAGTATTTCTACAAACTAGACATTTTGAGAACACTCAAAACAGTTGGTCTTTGATCCAAGGAAATCACACTGTGAGAAAAATAAAGGTCTTGTAAGTAAATTTTGACTGTGAAGAAGTGTTTTATATTGTTCTGGGGCTGAATGTTGTCTTTAGAGTGATCCTATTTACTCAGTCACATTGTGACTGAACTGGTGATATGTAGACATCAAAACCCACTGTTTTTAGCTGGAACATAGCAAAGACCCACTTCATTCACCATTTTTGCAGAAGACCACAAAAATAACTTAATCTCCTCTCAAATATTTGGCAACTTAAGCAGTTTTAATTTATAGATAACTTATTCCTTGTAATTTCTTGAGAGGAGTCTGTTAATTTTTCAGAGGATAATTTGTTGTGATATTCCAGTCCTTTTTTCTTGGAGCAGTGGACTCTGCTGCTGCTGCTGCATGAATTGAAGCATGTAGTGCTTCAATCTCTCCACTCATTTTCAGAATACTGTATGCTAGAAAACTGGTATTATCAGATGACTGCCATAACCAATGCTTCTATCATGAAAAAGAGATAGTTAGCAATAAGAATTGCATCTGTGCAATTTCAAACAGGGCTGTGAGCGAAAATAACAAAGTATTTTTCTTCGATTGCTGAGATTATGAAGGTCATGTGTCGTGCCAACATGACGAATTTCAGCTAGTAAAGGCAGTCTGAGGTGTTTAAATGTATCTTACAATTTAAAACTGGTGTCCGTATGTGATATGAAACATAAATATTTATGCAGAATTTTTAAAAGTGGACAAATAATGTTTGGTGAAATTCAGAAGTGGTGAGTTTTTTTTGCTTTCCCTTTCCCAAAACTTAAATGATATAGCTGAAATATAAAACAATTTCCACCACACTAGAAAAGATTTTGAGATTTAATCACTGTCAAGTGAAAAAGATTCAGTAGCTGGGCAACAAAACCTCCAGTTATCTCTGTCTTTTACTGAATTACCAGCCACACTAAAGCTAAAGACAGACCACATGTGTACTTAGGTTTTGCCTCCAAATCAAAATTGAACAGAAACATGGATGATTTTTAAACTGTTGACCCACCTTTTCTTTATAAACTGTTGAAGGGGTGTTCAGGAAGTATAAAGTAACTGCATGTTTCAGGAAAGGCAAATTAAAAACAAATTTGTTGGAAATCTTGAATGAAAAATGCAGAAAATTATAACAGCACTATCCCAGTGCTAGCCCCAGGACAAATCATGTATGCAGTGCAATGACTATGGAAGTTGTCGTTCTAATTGGGAACGGCAGGAAGAACGACACTGACTCTCAAGGGAGTCAGAACAGGAGAGAATCTCTAGTTTATTGCTACAGCCATGTTATATAGACTAGTTCGTGGAAAGTACAGAAAGGAAACTCTTATTGGTTAGTAAAGTACTACATTACCATCATTGGTCAGTGGGGTTCACCATCCCCTGACCCTCTCCTGCAATGAAAACACGGGAACAGACAAACAGCGCCTGCAGGCTGTTTTCTGTCTTTGAGGATTGTTTTGAATCCTCCCATGAAATTCCCAGGCTAGCTTCTCAGGCAGGTCTGGCAGGCCATGGGGCCTGCAGCTTGCTCCAAAGCTAGCCTCCATAGGAAGTGACATAAAAAAACTCAGATCTGAATTTTCTGTCATGTGATGTTCCAAGAAAACAAATAAGCAAAAAATTTTTTAAGGAGAAATTTTATTTCCCTTTTGAAGGCTATTTTTTTTTTTGTTTCATACCTACAGGTTGAAAGTTTAGATTTAATAGGAAGTCAGGTATATACATATGAATATTGGTCTATAATAATAAGAATACAGTAATCTTAGCAAGTAAAACTATTCTGCAGTCAGGATACATTTATTCTTGTCATTTGTCCACAGTTTTACTGTACCTCTATTTCTTGCTGCTGAGTTTTCTTAGCTATTGCCACTTCCTTTGCTCATATTTCCCTTATCATTACTTGGCACAATTTACATTGACTTGTTAAGTCAAATAAATTTGATGGTTGCAGTTGGTATCTCTGTATGTGGGAAAAAAAATTACAGCTTGTACATGGATGCTTTCGCTTTAAAAGGGAGTCTACCAGTTTAGATTGCATTAGCCCATATGGGTGTTGTCATTAAGATTTTCCTTTTTGTGGATATGACCAAGCTCTCAAACAATTCCAAATGAAAAACTATGAAGAACTGTACTAAGGTGGCAGTGAATTGGTGCTGCTGTAGTACAGCACCATACAGAAATGACTAAGGACCCTTTTGGTTCAGCATTCAGCCACCCAACACAAGAGACAGAGCTTTCACATGCTTTCAGAAACAAAATGAGGATGAAATCCCTGTAAGGTTTGGTTAAAAATTTTATCTAATTCTCTCTATTTTAGTACTTTTTAAGGTGCAGCACATTAAGAAGTCTGCAAGTTTTAATGACTTGCCCAAACTGGCCAAGACATTCATTCTTTATTTCAATTAGACAGATTTTATCATATGTTTAAAAGTGTTCCTGGTAATGTTTCGCAAAATATGATGGTGATACTATTTAGCAAAATGTGCAGCAGTCAGGCTGCACAGTCTACTTAAACTGTTTAAAGATTATATACTGAAAATGAAGAAATGAGTTTTCAGTAGTTCTTTTTAAATGGTCACTGTGGCTCTTATAAGGGACTCTAAAAGAAAGCTCTCTTGATTCTGTTTTGGGAAATAATGTCTTCAAATCTCATCAACTTCTGTTCCTTTGCCATCCACTCTTTCACTCCCAGCAGCTTCAATTCTGTTCTGTTTCAGCTGACACAGCTATTTGATGCTACTTCATCCTTGAACAAGTCTGCTGCATTTTATCTTCTCTGCTTGTCTGAACACATTCTTCTTCTCTATTAGTTCAGGTAGCAGCAGGAACTCACCCATCAGGACCTTCCCTTGTGGACTCTGTTTTGCATTATATCCCCTGCTCAGCACAGGAATGGATTGTTTGACTCCTATCTTGGTAAGAAAACAGAGACCAAGCAAAATGTGTGTGATAAAAAAAATCAGTTGAGCAGAACCCTGGGGAAATAGTGTGGAAAATTGGTAGGAAGAATGGAAACACCAGTCGAACAAGAGGGATGTATATGAACAGAAAACACTAAGCAGACCATCTATATTTACAGTTTGATTACACCGGATGAGAAACTATCATATGATTGCTTTGCAAAGGTATAATTGAGGCAAGAAAGTTTAATAGTAAGGTGTTCTTAGGTGAAATGTGTATATATTCAGCAAAGAAATGAAGATAAAAAAAAATCCTGTGGTTGATAAAAATATATCTATATCTGTCTATCTATATATATATATATGTAGTGAACTGTTTCACTGTGTCACATAGAAAAAGTAATGAAGTAAACTGGATAATATAATTCTACTTTTTCATTTATTTTATGTACATTATTCAGCTGAGCAAGAACCAAGAAACAATTAAAGTTCAAGCCTAAAAAGCATTTAGGACTGTCCAAAAGAGCTAGGATTCCACTTTCTAAAAATAAAAAACATATTTTAGATGAACAAACATCTAATTCAGTTCTTTCTCTCTTTCTGAAAAGTACTTTGGAACATAAAGGACAAAATAACTTGAAACAATTTTGCAGTGAAAAAAAAATGTGAGCGATAACAGACTAAGAGAAAGGGAATAAAAATGATGAAAGAGCATAGTCCAAAGGAATTTAGAGTCAAAAGGAATGTGTATGAGAAGAATTCTTCTGTGTATAATTAATACTGGACATTCATAAGTGTTTTAATGTTGTTAAACAGTAATTTGAACACTACGCAACAGAAAAAACATAAAATTGCAGGGTTTTGGTTTATACTTTTTATCATGACTAATAAAGTGTTCAGAAAAACTGGCAAGATAATTTCCATTGTATTAACTCATAGTTGTATTTGAGATTTGTAATAATATATTATTTATAGTGAAAACTTCCACGTAATCACAGAATGACTGAGATTGGAAAGCACCTGACCAGGAATGGATGCCACAAGCAAGGTCACCCGGAGCTGATTGTCCAGAAGAGTGTCTAGATGGCTTTTGAGTATCCTTGGATGGAGACTACAACTGCTCTGGGCAACCTGTGCCAGTGTAAAACACTTTTCCTGATTTTTAGAGAGACTGTCCAGTGTTTCATTTCATGCCCATTGCATCTTCTCCTGACAATAGATACACTGAAGAGAGCCTGTCTTTGTCCACTGTACACCCTCCAGGTATTTGTAAACATTGATGAGATCCCTGAGCCTTCTCAGACTGAACTCAGCTATTTAAGCCACTTATGGAGAGATGCTTTAGTCTTTGAATCATGCTTCTTTGCTGGATTCTCTCTTTTTGTCCACGTGTCTGTTGTACTATGTTCCAGAACTGGAACTCCAAATAAGGTATAAACAGTTCTGTAGTCTTTAAACCTGTTTCTCTGATTGATGAGAATGATTTCATTTACTATTTGATATTGTGAATATGTTATACCTTAGATGTTTCATCTTTTACAGCTAGAAGATGGCTTATCTCAGTATAGAACACAAAACAGAGTAGCGGAGCGAGAATTTTGAAGGGACAAAAGAACTCTTAGAGAGGAAAATATAACTGCAACCATGAACTGCTTTGATGTTGACTTCAATCTCCTTCATCAGACTTTTTTTATACTCAGACTACCAACAGTCAAAGATTTCTTTCTGATAAATTACAAAAAAACCCCAAAAAACCAAAAACCCAAAGTGCTCCCTGGAACCAGAGCAATTGGGTAAGTTTATGTTTGCCTTAATCTTTTTTAACCTGACATATTGCAGAGAAAATAAGAAAGTCAGAAAAGTCAGAAGTCAGAATTTATTTTACATTTTAGTATACTTTAAGCTATTTTCACCTTTTAATAAATAAAAAACATATTTTAGAAGACAGTCTGAACATATTTAACAAGATGTTTTTAAAAGTAAAGCCTTTTTATTTTCTAATGATAACAATTTCATGTTGTATGTCTAGAACATTGTCTTTCAGAGAAATCCCTAAGCACTTCCTGTAACACTGTTCCATTTAGAACTCATTCTGTTTACTCAGACATGGAATTGGGATATAATGAGTTTGGTATTTGAACAGTGGGAAGCAGCAATATGTTGCACTTAGGAAAGAAGGGAGGAGAGGCTTTTCCCCATGAAATTTCTAAGATCATTTAAGTGGACATAAGAATGTAATTAATTGCTAATCTGGAATTCAGCCAAAGGAGTGGAACTATTTCTTACTTGCCAAAACAAACTAAAAAGCCAAACAGAAACACCATGGTTTCTTTCATGACAACTGGTGAGGATTTGAAATGTAAATTATGTTCAATTGATTTAGTGGCCAGAACATAAAATGCTAATCCTTGATACTTGTTATTTTGGGTTTTCTTTTATTCTAAATATAATGGAAACCACTTGCTTTCATGACTGGAACAACCACAAATGCTATTGATCTTGGCTGCCTGAGAGAACATCTCTGTCAATAGTCAGGGCTACAATATTTCTGTAAAAAAAAAAAAAAAGACATTTTTTTGTGTTGTACAGAGAAATCACTCAATGTCCTAGAAATCTGGTCTCAATTCTAAAAACAAAATAGCTTTCAAAAAAACCCAAAACAACCCAACAAAAAACAAACAAACAAAACCCACCAACCCTGTGACAGTTTTTGTTTTGTAATCACCTATCAATTATTTGGTAAGTCTCTCCCTTCCCTTTTTACCAGTGAATTGTTCTGATATATTCCCAGATTTATTATTTTGTAAAAAAAGAAACACAAAAAAAGCAAGACTTTTGTTTTGTAGTTTTAAGATTTCCTGTTCTGACAATCTAACTGCATTTTAGATTATACAAATAATTATTCCACAGCAATATAATCTTTGTTGGTTTTACAAATTATTTTGAAAATTTTGTTTATATGACCTACAACTTTTTCCCATCTGAAATTGTAAAGCTTACCTCTGTCAGAAATATAGGAGTGTTACACAGTTGAAAATACTGCCTTTTTGGAAATCCAATTAAACTTCTAGAATTGTCAGGGTGTGGGATAAGTGAAACTTTTGAGAGGGAGATTGGATAGTAAAAAGCTGTGTTGGCAATTAGCAGAAAAGGGTGAAAATAAAAAGAACACAGAAAGTTTCTTGAGTGACAAAAATGGTAATATTTCTTTGAAGTGATTTGAAATACCAAAAATATCCAGGAAATATTCATTCTACGAAAGTTAGAGTTTAAGAAAATTGTTCACTCGTGTTCCTCATTTACTCTGAGGATGACTAAGCACTTGAACAGGTTGCCAAAAGAGGTTGTCAAGTCTCCCTACTTGAAAATACTCAAAAGTCATCTGGACACAGTCCTAAGCAGTCCTAAGTCTCTAGGCGTCCCTGCTTGAGGAGTGAAGATGGAGCAGAAAACCCACAGATTCCTTGCAACCTCAACTATTCTGTGATTCCTAGTTCTGGTAGTTACAAGAATGACATTATTCAATTGTCTTGTGGAAAAAGAAAGATTTCCTACCAATATACCTGCTCTTCAGCATCAGGTTTCTGATAGTTTTTGGTATTTCATTGACTTGCAAGTGATAAAAGTGGAGGAAAGTAAGGTGAAATCTAAGTAATGGCCAGCTTTGAATAAAGACAGGGCACATCTGAAAGTTAGTCTACTAGTTCTTTATTCTGTACTTGTCAATGTTCTCATGATCACAACCAAATCCTTCAAATCCAGAGGCACTCCAGTTTCCCAAACTGTGAAATGGTTCAAATTGTATGTTTTAATAAACTTATCCATTCATATAATTTCAGTTCAAATTAGAAATTTTAGTTTCCATTTAGGGCTGATTAATGTAATTTAATTGCTAATAGCAAATGCAGTAGAAGAACCAATCCTTTTCTCTGAAGGTTGTGTGATGAAGGATTATGTGCAATATGTCTGTATTATGTGCAATAGCTTTGAGAATATTTTGGAGAAGTTTTCCTATTATAGAAATCCAGTATGAGCTTTGCATATAAAAGAAAATAAATAACTAACAGCAGAAGACTAAATTGTGAATTGAAATGCTGGAGGACTACAGGAATTAGGATATACAAGAGTAGTGGTGTATTCTAGGTTGATATAAACAATTTATGCTTTGGTGAATTAATGCTTTGGTTACAAGAAGAACTAGTTAGGTATGCTAAACAAGGTTTAATATATGTTTAGTTGATAATAACACAGAAAGACAGAATTACAAAATAACAGAATGCATGAGTTTAGAAGGGACAAAGAAGGTAATCTGGTCCAGCTTCCTCTGCTTGGGTAAGGTCACCCAGAAGTAGTTGCCCAGAACTGTGTCTGGATGGTTTTTGAAACAAAGAGAAAGAGCTCTTAGTCTCTCTGGGCACCCTGTGCCAGTGCTCAGCCACCTTCACAGTGAAAAAAAAGTGTTTCCTGACGTTCAGGCGGAACCTCTTTGTGTTGTGATTTAACCTGGCAGACAGTTAGAACACCACACATCTGTTCATTCACTCCTCCAAGCAGTCAGATGGAGGAGAGAATTGGAAGGAAAAAAAAAAAAAAATTAAAATTCATGGGATGAGATAAATACAGTTTAATAGGACAGAAAAGAAAAAGATAATAGTGATAAAAGAATTAGAATATAAAAAACAAATGATCCACAATTTAATTGCTCACAACCTGCTGGCTGGTGCCCAGCCAGTCCTTGAGTAGCAGCCCTATGGGCAACTTTTCCCTAGTTTATACAAAGAGTGTTATGCCACATGGTATGGAATATCCTTCTGGCCAGCTGGGTTCAGCTGCTCTGCTCCTGTCTCTACTGGCTGGTAGGACAGGTGAGAAGCTAAAAGTCTTTGACACAGAGCAAGCACAGCTTAGCAACAAGTAAAACATTAGTGTGATATCAAGATTATTCTCATCCTAAATTCAAAACAGAGTACTGTCACAGCTACTAAGAAGAAAATTAACTCAGATAAAGCCAGGGCACTGTACTTCAGTTTGTGTCCATTGTCCCTCATTCTGTCACTAGGCAGCACCTGACAGTCCTCAGTTCATCTTCCCTCCATTCCTTTATGCATTGATAGATTTCCCAAAGCCTTCTCTACTGCAGCCTGAACAGTCCCAGATAAACTTGCCTCATAGGAGTGATACTTTAGTGTCCTAATAATTTTCGTGCTCATTTCCTGGAATCTGTCCAGTATCTCAATGTCTCCAACAGAGCTACTTAAATAGGACATTTTTTTCCTAAGTATACTAATCATTATTCCAAGAACATCAACCCTTTACTCCTAATTGCCTATACCAGTGATTTTTCAAGATAATTTTGAATTAAGCAATGAATAATCCATATGACGCTAAAATTGAATGAAATTGTTAAAAGAGGTGGTATGGATTTATCTGCCATATGTCAACCGAACTCGTATTTCTTCTGAAAGGATAACTGAAATCCTGAAAAATGGAAAGCATCAGACAGTAAGAACATATTCTGGTAGCTTTTCAGTACTATCCAAGTTCCTGTAATCAAGATATTCTCTGAGCCCTATCTGGTGGCCCTCCAGCTGCTTGGAGTCCTCCAGATTTTGGTTATACAGACATTCTCTGTAACCTATTCTGCATGAAAGGACAGGAAATCCCTCTTAAGAGTTGTAGGTACCACAATGATTCAATATAAAATGTCAACCCTTAAACAAATTTCCTCTGCTATCTGAGAATGTTAACACAGTTCCCCATACAATCCCCATCATGCCTTTTATAAGGCTGAGTATATAAACATGGACAAAACTTATAGAAAGCATATAAACAGTTGCAATTGGTGTCTTTTCTTGGTCTTAAAAATTGAGAGCCAGACATAGTTAAAGGACGAGGGGTTTTACCTCTGTATTTTAATAAGGATCCTTATTGGTGCACCACTTCTCCAAGGTGGGATGCGCCACTATTCACCCCCACAACAGATCACCTAAACAATTTATAGACCTTACAAATTAGCATATTTAACATATTAGCATATTTATTAAGGATGCCCTCATGGGAGGCCTGGACGAATGGCATGATATTCCCCCATCTGTGAAATTCCCCCCTGTATGGGCCAAGTCTCTAGTCTACAGGATAAGTTCTAGAGAGGACCTTGGTTTCCCAAGATAGTGTAGGGTTTCCTGGCCTCCTACAAGAGGCCTTTAGGATGTTTGGTCTCCAGGCCTAGCAGAGTACTAGGACTATGCTATTACCAGACTTCAGGTATTATAAGTATGCATGCTAAGAATACTGAGCATATATAAAAGAAAATGCAGAAAACCATCTTGGCATCACAATAACATTTTTTAAGGATATGTGCTTTTATAGAAGAGTTCAGTGAAATATTAGGTAAGGTTTTAACAAATTTCTGTGTTTCAAAGCAATATGTCATATCTTGGAAGCAGAGGGAAGAACCAGACACAACATTTAAATACCGAATGAGGACATCAAAGGTATATCAACAAGTTGCCTCTTTGATTAGATAGATTTATATAACTTCTGCTAAAACTAGACTAGATTGTTTTCAATTACCAACGATATCTGACCTAATGTTCGCATTTTAAGTTTATGGTTTACATTTTTTTACATTCTTCTCCTGTTAAGACAACCATTTATTTTACCTGAAGCTGAATACTATTTCAATTTTCAACTGCACTAAGCAGTGCAGTTTTTTTCTCTTTATTTTAGTGTGCTGACAGACTGTTCCATTTAATTCATACCCTCTGGTGACTTTCTAGAAGAACTCTAACTAAAATTGTTGTTACAAAAAAAGAAATTCTGGTGTAAATTTCCTGGCTCTTTCTTGTGGATAATAATGATGATGCTTCCTTATGTTGTATGGAACACAAATTATTGAATTTATTTACTATCTTTTTTTTTTTTTTTTAATGATGCACATTTCTGAAACCAGAGATTAGGATTTTTCCTTTCTCAGAAACTTCCAGCATTTCATATTCAGCAACAGCGAGGTTGTTCTAGATACTTAACATTTTTCTAGCTTTGGATTTTTTAAAATTTAAGTTCTTGGCTCACTTTCAGTCCTTAGTCAGGAGCTTGCTTTGAAATTAGCTCATTGTTAAAATTCCCAAGGTAGTAATGCTGTTGTGAAAATACTTTCTTAGTGCCATATCTCTGAGGAATAGCAAAAAGAGTAACATGGTAATATAAAACATTGATTCTGAATTTTGTCACGGTCTGGGCAGTGGTCTGGGTGCTGCGATCTTCCCAGAGAAGCGTCCTTGGAAGGACACTCTTTTGCACACAGGCACTCCCTGCCCTGCTGAGAGCAATCTCAGCTCTGAGGCCTGAAAAGGGCTGGTGAGTGATTGCAACTCTTTGGGCGATGTTCGTGTGACACGGAAGGAGGGACGGGAGCCTCGTGTGGTGCTCCACAAGGAGCCTTTATTCTCAGTCCAGGGACGAGGAGAATGCCAGCCACCACCAAGGGGTCAGAGATGAGACTCTGGATAGTCAGAGGGAAACAAAGGTTTATATAGGAGCAGCAGGACTAGTCAACTGAAGGCTCAGCAAAGGGGAAAGAACAATATGGTACATAAAATTTGCATGAAGTACATAAAATTTGCATGGGCTGCAAGGCATGCTGGGGGCAACTCCTTTTGTTGCCTTAACAAAAGGCACTCGTCTAGGAACCTTTATTCCACAGGAGTGTTGTAGACTCCTTGTAAATAGACCCACCGGTTTCCACAGTATTTGGTATTGTTCTCTGCAATTTTCCTGATTGAATCTTATAGACAAGAATTTAATAATGATGATTTAATGTTGATTTTTTTTTTAAATGAACAGTGTTCACTTTTACTTATATTTTTTACCTCAGCTAGAGGTGTGTCATCATGAGTTACCAGGGCAAAACTGCTGCATTAATACTTTATAATTCTATCATTGTCTTAGATCATCAGTACTTTACTACTTGTGAAGTACTTAGTGCTACTATTAGTAATTTACTATTTATTCTATGTTGTAACAGATATTGTACGTCTGAATTTTCCAAGTGGCTTGTGATTTTAGTGGTTACTGATGCTAACCTCGGAGCAATCTTTGCTGAGGGATGACTCTGGCTGTTGGCATTTTGCTGGAAGACTGCTGTTACTGTTTAAACAAAGCTTCAGACAATGCAATGTGTTAAAACTTTCCATCTTAATGTGGCTGCAGTCATCTGGAAAACTGTTCCTAAGCAGGGCTGTGCTTAGAAGCTGCTATGTGGCTATTGTGAGGCTCAGGCTCATCAGTGATGCAGGAGCCAAACAACCAGACAGAGGAATGGACAGGATGTATATCAAAAGAGGGAGTATGTGAGCATTTTGACAGTATTGGAAGGAGGAGAATGAGTCACAAGACATGCAAATTTGCATGGAAAATCAGAAAGGAGGTAGAAACTGAGGACCAGTAAGCACTCCAAGCACTAGCAGTATTCATTCTATTTTTTTAGGCATATGGAGGTTTAATTGGTTTACGTAGTGCAAAACAAATTTGAAGAAAAGAGTCAGGATAGAACTACATCCCATTGCTAAATCTGACAGATTATTGATATATCAAAAATTTTCTCCTTGCTCTGTCTTTTCTGATCATGACTCCTTTTCTTATTCTGGGGGATTATGACCCTGCACTGAAAGAGCTTGCTAAAGTGACCAAAAAGGAAACTGACAGTGGCTATTTTTTTCCTAACCTGATGGGTTGGATTAGATCAATAAAAGGACTGACGAGTGCTAGGGTAGCTTCATAAAAAGGTTCAAGAACATGCAAATGAAAAAATGACATAGGAAGGAAGGAGAATAAGCAGCAGTAAATGTTGGACTCCCAGATTAACTAAAACATAAAAGAGAATTTAGTTTGGGCAAAATTGAAGAATTTTTTTATAGTTCAGTGCAGTAATCAATTGACAAATACATTTATAACCAGATTTTTATTACAATCCATGCTCTAGACCATAAGTAAAAAAAAATAGAAGGGATTACATTTGATTTTCATTCACCTTTGATAAATCTTAACTGCCAAACATCTTGCAATGTTCACTTTGAATTTATTGTGGAACTAACTTAAAATATTAAAATAAAACAGTTATGCTGATATTTATCAATTCATTCTTTGCCTGTCCCTCAATATCAGACACATATTTCCAGAACATGACATTTTTTTTTGTGAAAAAGTGGGGGGGGAATTTATAAATGAGAGAGCATGTAGTCTGCTCTCACAATTGAATTATCATGTTATTCACAACAGAGGGTTCATCTGAGCTGTGCTGCAGAACAGCACTTTAAGTGCTCAGGTCAGAAGGAAGAATCTATTTGCTCTTTCTCACAGAATAAAGCTGACACTGAAGACTCATGTAACACATATCATAGGTAATGTTGATTCTTTCAGTGATCATGAAATCTTACTGATGGTTCTTCATACTGTGTTTTTGTTGCTAATATTGGAATATTTGCATAATGTATGTGGAGATATTATTGGTAGCATCTTGAAGAAAACATGTTGCAGAAAGAGAGGAAAGGGAGTTAAATATGGAGCCAAATGATGATATTCCATGCTAAATCTGGAAGCTGACTTTCTTTCCACAGCAGTTGGGAGGTACTGTGACCACTTTGGCTTGCTTCCCTTGGACTTTATTTAAACAGTGTGTTTTTTAACCTGTAATGGTCTGAAATGCTCAAAAGGGCCCTACTTTAGTGGTCCAAAGGAATTGTAAGGGTACTGAAGTCAAAAACACATTTTGGACTTCTTTCTATCATAGAAAATATTTAAGGGTTAGTCTCTGGTGCTGTTGTGCAATACCTGTAAAAGGCCTTGACTAATACCTCATGTATAATAAGAGGATAAGTACTTAAGATTTTTTGAGGCGATGCCTAAATATTGTGTCTCCTTGATCTATAAAATTTTTAGGAACCCTACTGGTTGGTTCAGATGGAAACATGGAAAATAAAGGGTTTTTATTTACAAGCAGACTGCTAACATTGGGGTTTGGAAGGTTTAATATCATTGCTAATTATTTTAATCTGTAAACAAAAGTGGATTAGTATACTACATGCAACCAAAATATATGAAAAAGTGGGACACATATAATTTAGTACCTTTTTTATGTCAAAATATGTAGTTTTTCTTTGATTCTAGCATTTCTTGCTGAGACAGAGATAACAACAAATTTAGAATAATTTTTAATAAGAGTCCTTGCACATAAATGAAAAGTAAATAGGAAATACATTTTACTTGTACAGTGGTAATTTAAAATTGTGTCCTAAATGAGCTTCTCATATTCTAATCTTAGTTTTCACTTATACCTGTGGTGCTTCTAGCAAAACCATTCATGTTTGAATGAAGATTTAACTTTTACGAGAGGATAATGATCCCAATGATCCTAGAATAATGATCCCCTATGAAGCTGAGTCAGGGTTGGCTTATGTTAAATATCATTAAAAAAAATTTTACCCAGAGGATGGTTGAGCACTGGAGCAGGCTCCCCATGGAAGTGGTCACAGCACCAAGCCTGACAGAGCTCAAGAACCATTTGGCAACACTCTTAGGCATATGGTATGACTTTTGGGGTGTCCTGTGCAGACCAGGAGTGGGACTCAATGGTATTATTGATGGACCCCTTCCAACTCAGGATATTCTATGACTCTGCTACTTGAAACTTCAAGTTAACTCAGTTTATCACATAATTAAAAAGTGAAATTTTGAGGTTTTTTTATCAGCAGTGTAAAATGACTACTAAATAAATTCTGCCATTGCTTAAAGCAGCAAACATTTTTTGCTTCTTTAACTCAGTCATTATAAACTTGTATTTTTAGAAAAAAAAATAAAGATTAGTTTTTTTAGAAAGAATTTTTGGAATTCAAACATATTCTTAAGATTTTCTTTCCACTTCTGTGCTCAGTAAAATTTTTCTATTAATTTGGACTAGCCAAATGCTGAAAGCTTATAAGCTTATATATAAAAAGTTTTTGTTAATGAAATCACACTTTATATAAAATCACACTTTATATGAAAAAACTTGCCCTTTATTTTATAATCTTTTCTTTCAGTAGGTGGAAAAAAAGGTATGAGAGAGATATCTTTATATAATGAGATTTAAAGATTAAATTATACACATAGTTACATGTGTGACCGGCATAAACACAAAGTTGAGAATAATGAAAGCCCTATGCTAAATAAGAGCCTTTTGTCAGTTACTTAATAGTCAATCCTTTTGAAGGAAAGAATTCTTTCTATAAAAACCCATAGCAAAAATTTAAATAAATTATGTTTCTTTAGTTTCCATTATGCCTTGTGTTGTGGTGATCTTTGTCACCAAAGTACAATTTGAAAAATAATTAATTCCATAATATTATTTATTAAAATTTCCAGATACTATTTGATTATAGTTAGAGTGGAAAGAAAATAAGGAGAGGGGGTTTTTTAAGCCTTTATTCACTTTGCTTTTCACTTATGGGTTTGATGATTACTATGAGCAAAGATTATTACTTAGCTCCAAGGTAGGATTTGATCCCATAAGAAATGGTAAGGGTCATAAAAATATACCAATTTTTGCTTAGCTCCAACTAATCTAGCACTTTAGAAACACTCATCATGGAATCTATTCTTTTGAATGCTGTGTGTCAGGAAATGTATCACTGTTATATGTATAACCATTAAACCTTAGCTTTCCCTTAGGGCCTGTTTCCAATACTTTATTCATGTGGAGCTTTAAGTAACTTGGTCAGCACTCATTTCAGTGTTATAAAGAATAGATTATACTTTAGCTTACTGTTACTCATGGGATTTTTTTGTGCTGAATAACAAACCTAATAGAAATATTCCTTTTGTAATGGACACTGGTAATGTATTATTGAACCCAGACCAAGGTGGTATGAAAACATAGAAATACTGTCAAGAAATGAGGGATAAGCTGAACAAAAACCAAAAGTCCCTGTGTTTATTTTAACAGAAATTTACATATATACGTGTGTGTGTAAGTGAAAGTGTGATAGCTGTTTGCTATTCAGAAAAAAACAAACTTAGTGTAGCAGTTCAGCACTAGTAGAAATAAAATGCAGCCATTTCCATGTATTTCCAAAAGCATGGCAAATCACCCCCATGGAATATTCCTGGACGAAAGTGGGATGTCAGATGTATGATTCAAGGACTATGAACAAAAATGCAGCATCAAAAAAAATGTAATTTCTATAAAAACCACCATAATTAGTGCTGTACAGAAATGATACATCTGCAAGGTTTTCACTGACCCTTCTTTCTGCATGTGACCAGAAATATTTAGAAATGAAACTTAAAAGTATTTAGCCACCAACTTTCCAACATGTTACTTCTCCTTGCCTGTGCTCTTAGCCTTCAGAGTTTACCACCTAGTATCTTCTAAAAACATACCTAGCACTGGAGTTTCTTTTTGTTACTAGCTGTGTCTCAGTATTATATCAAACTGTCACCTGGACCTTCTGTCCCTTCTTGATCTTCCCCACAAGAAGTTCTCTTTATCCTTCATTGGACAGATGTTCCTTCTCTCTCCTCAGCTTTCTCTTTGGCCTGTATTTTTCTGTCTCCTTCCAGCTTTGGTAGGACAGTTGTCCATACAATAAAGCTTCCATAATGACTCTCAAAGTCCTGCCCCCTCATAGGCAAAGCCAAACAGGCTTCTGTCATGACGTCTTTATGTTGGCCTTTTCAAAACTGTTCAGTTTCTTCTAGTTAATGTATTTGATGGGGAATATGTGGTTGACATTTCTGTCTGCTCTTCTCATTTTAGCAATCTCTCTCTCCTGTACATAAACTGCCTAAGAAAAATAAAAGTTTGAGGTCCAGTTTCAGGGAATTCATGCAGATGCCTCAGTCCCTTTCTGCTTCTTCTTTTACAAGTATCAGAACTTACTCAGTTCTTTATCTTTTCAGTTATTGGTCTGTTATTTGGAAATTTAGGCTCTGATTGGATAGACGACCTTCATAAAAAATTAGTAAATGTTTTTTTGAGATGCCTTTATACTAATTATCATAGGCACCAAAGGTTTTACAGCACAGTATTGACTCCTTCACACTGCCAGAGAGCTATGCCAAGGAATGGAGCAGCTCTCCTATGAGGAAAGGCTAAGAAAATTTGGTTTGTTCAGCCTGGGAAAGTGAAGGCTTCAGGGTGACCTAATTGTGGTCTTCCAGTGCCTCAGGGGATCTGTCATGAGGTGACTTTACCTTTAAGATAGTTTTGAGAGCTAAGGAAGTTGAAGCTGCTGGTGAATGATGGGAGTCTTTTCTCTTGACCAATTATCGGTCATTTCTAAGAATTGACAGCAGTTTTGACCATTGAAAAGTGGGATCAACTTGTGAACACCACCTTAAGATATAAAGCCAGAGTTCTCTTGTTCTCTTTGGGTTTCTGGCTTCTGACAAGGTAACAAGGCTCTGTCTCGGCCTCCTCCCGCGCTCCAGGCCGGACAAGGCCGCAGAGGGTGGGGGTGGGGGGGAGAAACAGAGCCGGCCAGCCTGGTTTAGTTTGTAGTTTCTGCTGCTGGACTGAAACCTGACACCATGAACACTTGCAGCTTTTCCAAGACTTTAATTCTTTTGCTATCTAGATAAAACATACAGATTACTCCTTTTTCCCAGAGAGACAGAGAGAGAGACAATCAACATGAAGAAGACATCATAAAACCATCAAAGACAGTGAGAAAAAGAGTTAAGTTTTAGATGGGGAAGAGAGAATAAGGAGATGCTTTATAAGCTGAAATATTTTTCTGTTAAAGCTATGGAGATGGACAATAGTGTTCTGAAAAAACTCCTTTAATTCATGACAGAGTATATTGAGAGGAATGGAGTGTTCAAAGTGTGGATTTTGAGCAAAAGGTGGAGTAATTGTGATACAGTGAGGTGCTGGAACAGAGTGAAGTGAAGATTTGAGGCCTTGAGGGCAATGAGAAAACTGTTTTTCCAGAGAAGCTCACAGAGACAGATGAAGAGAACTTTTGCCTTTGAATAACTCATCCTTAAAATGACATCCCTAGACTCATTGACCCATACACACCTCAGAGTGATGTGAAATGGGAGGAGTAAACTGATGACAGATTTCCGGGCAGCTGGCATCAGAGAAATGGAAAACTATAACAGAAATAGTTTTCTTGTGAGAAACTCCATAGATTAGCAGGAGAAGACTTCTGTTTCTCTACAAAGGCTGATAAAAAGACTCTAGCAAGAATTGGGACTATTTTAAACATCAAAGTTCCAAAGTTTTTTGTCTCTATGTTGTCATGTGAACAAGGGAATGGTGGGTAGTGGGGGATAAAGGGGTTTTCTGGAGGTTTATTCTGGTGTTTTTATTCTTGTAGTTTTGTTATAAACTTTCTTTGTTTCTTTTAAGTTTTAAGCCTGTTTTGCTCTTGTTCTAATCCATATCTCACAGCAAGAAATAAGTAAGTTTTCTAGTTATTGTTTTAGTTACTGCCTTAAAACCACGACAGGATCCTATAAGGAATATGGAGACAATGTACCGTGTGATGAGGACAAGGGAGAATGGCTTCAAACTGAAAGAGCAGAGGTTTAGATTAGTTATTAGGAAGAAGCTGTGAGGTTTGTGGAACAGGTTTCCCAAAGAAGTTCTGGATGCCTCATCCCTGGAGGTATTGAAGGCCATGTTGGAAGGGGCTCGGAGCAACCTGGGCTAGTGAAAGTGTTGGAATTATGTGATCTTTAAGGTCCCCTTGAACCCAGGCCATTCTGTGATTCTATTATAATGTTAAAACTTGAATGCCCTAGAATGTGTAGGGATAACTTCTGAAGCAGTTGGGATGACATAAACTGTCCAAACCCAGAGTATTTTGCACATAAATAATACTTGAAGCAAAAGAGAGCCCTTAAAATACTGCTCAAAAAAAGCCCTTAAAATATTTCTAGAAGCTAATCCGTTCCACATCTACCTGGATTTTCACAGGCAGGTAGATCCACGCAATATTCAATTAGATTGGTGAAATGTATAACTGAATTGGTAAAACATGCAAGTTCTCAAATACTAAAATAAACAACACACAAAAGCATGCTGGTTGATTAGTGAAATATGCAGCTTGAGCAGTAAATCCTATAATATGATTAGATGACTGTATGTGTAACAGAATTAGGAGGAAAGATTGACTAATTTGTAAACTGTCCTTGATATTTCAGTAAATAGGAGCATAAAATTGTCACTTTGAAAGCGCTGATACATTGTTTTGTAATTTCATGGGTATTTTAGGATTGATTTGAATACCATGATAAAAACTAAAAAAAAAAAATCTATGAAAAAAAGAGTAGAAATGAAAAAAAATCTCATAATATAAAAATATTCTTCCTTTTTATTCTATTTCTGTATACAAGAATTTCAAGGTCCAATGAAATCAAAAGTGCATTGGACCAAAGAAAAGATGTAACAAAGTTGGTAGAACTTGTCCCTATTTTCCAGGAAAATCTCCTAAAGCCAAACAGTTTAATTTATTTCTTTATATTTGGGAAAAATATTTTTAAGCACAAGGGTTTTTGGCTTTGCACCTTCCATTGCCTTAATCTAGTCAAACACGCTGTAATGAAGTTAATATTTCTTAAAATACTTTGATAGTAAGAATAAATATTAGTTAATTCTTTAATAATATTAATACTTATTACAAGTAGTAATACTTTTTGTAGATGTTGATCCTGTTCAACTCCTTGCACTTCATGGTCTACTGAGAAGAGAGAGGAAGAACTCACTAGGTTGGGACCTCTTTTTGCTTCTGAAGGTGTTGTAGATGGTAGCCATGTCACTAATGCAGCATTCCTCACCAATACATTTTTCGACATAAAATACTCTTAAAAGGTCTAACAGATTTAGAATCCTCTGTGTTAGAAAAAAAAAAAAAAATCGAAAAAATTTGAAGCACAACATTTCCCTTTCAAAATACTTTCAAAAGAAACAAGATTCAAGTTGCTTCCCAAAATATGTATTTTATATCAGCTTTTGAACTTATGAACCAGTAAAACTTTTTTTAATAATGTGAGAGTGGCTATGGCCCTTTTAATGACACATGCATATCTTACTGAGGGATACCTTTTTAACCCGATTGTATTATCAAATATACACCATATTTAAAAAAAATTAAAAAATACACTGTCAAATTTGCTTAAATAACAAGCATTTTTCTAGTTTGTAATACACACTGTCACCCAGCAGAAACTCGCCTTGGCAGACTGCCATCTTCTTTTCCCTTCCTTACTCTAGTGACACTCAGTTTCTTTGAAATAAACAGGCCTCATGCAGTTAGGTTTCAATGTCACTAGCTCTAATTACTTGTCTTTTTTACATCTATCCCTATGTACCACTAAATTACTGTCCTCATTTTAAGTAGAAATTTGTTAGCCATAACCTTTACATCCCTTTTAGTAAAGAAAAAGAATGATCTAAGAATAATTCAGCGCTATATTGCTAATGAGCAGGAAATGTTGTGCTAAGAAATAAAAACAAATCATGTCCTTTGATTTCTGACTAAATTGTGTGATATGCAGCTTCAAAGGTCCTCTGGAGGTGTAAATAAAATGTTACTTTTCCACAAAATGCTGAAAACTCACCAATCTTTTTATTCTGTGATACCACACAATAGTGTTAATGATTATTATGAATGTTTAACAGTGACTATTGTTTACAAATGTCATCCATGTATTAATGTTATTTTAATTTGTAAGCAAGAATATTTCCAAACAATCAACCAAAATAGAATACTTTGTTTTTTACTCTAAACAATTTCATTGTTTTCCATAAATAATGGGTTACGTTTACTGAGTATTTCTTCAAGGAAAATAAAGAGGAACATAAATCCAACAGTCTAAATTAAGTCATTAGTCAGCATGTACATAATAAATGGCTTTTAATTCATAAAAGAGCAGCTGGCTTCTGCCAAAGGTGGTGATTTTTGCTGCTCATGATTCCTAATGCTATGTCCCAGTGATGCTTCTCCTAGATTGAGAAGGTCAGTTCAGAAGGTCGAGTTCCCCTTGCGTCATAACACTTCTTAGTAAGACTAGTCACTGTGCTGTCTGCTCCCACGGAAGCCCATGGAAGATTTGAGTTCTGATGTTCTTGAATGGCTTAAACTGTTAGTTCTTGTTTATTCATATATATTCTTCAGTATACAGTTATTTCTTATGTATATAATATTTCTTATATGTACAATTGGTATCAAAAGACAGCAGGGACAGTACCTGTATGAGGTGTGAGCAGGTTGATGTTCTACTCAGCCTGGTGGTACAACTTCAAGAGGAGGTGGAAAGGTTAAGGAGTACCAGGGCTGAGAAGGATTGATTACTGGAGCTTCTTTGTACCAACCCTGAGGTAGGGTAGCACCTCCGGAAGCAGAGGATCACCTATGTTCTCCCTCTCAGGCAGGAGGGGACCTGAGAGACACGGAAAAGTGGAGGTAGGGCCCTGTTTGGGGTAGCAGACAAATCCCTTCTTGGTCTCCCTTTCCACACTGACTGCCTCTATGGAAAAGATACGAGGCTCTGGAAACAGGAAGCCAGGAAAATGATAAGGTAGGAGAAAGACCATCTTGGAGGTTGTCTAGGGTGACTCAGACAACCCCATGTGTTGCTTTACAAAGCAAAAAAAGAAGGGCAGTTGTTGTAGGCAGCTCCCATCTGAGGGGCACGACATACTGACAGGACACATCCACAGGAAGGTTTGCTGCCTCCCTGAGGCCTGGGTATGGGACTTTACCAGGAAACTGATCTGGTATGGCCCTCTGACTATCAGTCACTATTAGTTATTCAAGTTGGTAGTGATGGGATTGAAGGAAGAAGCTGTAGGAAAATCAAAAGGGACTTCAGGGCACTAGGGCATTTTGTCAAAGGAATAGGTATACGAGATGTGTTTTCAGTTCCTTCAGTATCAGGCAAGAATATTTCGAAGCCTACTTCAAAATCAGAAAAGAAATACTAGCACATTTTGAGGGAGTTAAAGCCACTTCAGAACTGAAGTTATTTCCTGCTGAAGCACCGCTCCTCTTGTATCACAACTGTATGTGCTAAACTGGATGTGCAAAAGAAATATCCTCTCTTCTTCCAAAGTAAACACTGCGCATACTGAGAGCCTACTTCCTAGCAGCTGGCTGGACATTGCTGCCTGATAGGAAGTAGAAAATAAATCTCCTTTGGTTTTGCTTTGTTTCAGCCTTTGATTTCCCCCCACCCCTCCCTCCCTTTCCCCGTTAAACTTCCTTTATCTTGACCCACATGTGGATTTTTAATCTCTAGGCCTGCTAGAGAAGGTATGCCAGAGCAGCTTGATGGACACTTGACAGCCAGACAAGGTTAATCCACCATGGTAACTTTTGAATAAAGTGAAGGACAGATGGTAGTCCGTGTCTAGGGACATGTAGATTCTGGTAGACTGCACAAATAAATCTTAGAGTGGTCTCAGGCTTTCAAAGCTCTGTGGTAAAAGAAACCTTAAAAAAAATAAAATCTGTCATGCAAAGACCACGTAAGTTTGCTGCAAATCCTTTTAAAATTTACCACAGAGAAATATTTAACAAAAAGAATTATTTTCATTTTCCTTTTCCTACATCACACACTTGTACAATCCTATGAGTCTTTTTTCAAATCTCCTATATATCAAGGTTTCTAAAACATACTAGTGACAGTGCTGATGTGCAAACTGTTTCAGTATAGCAGCACCTTCCCTTTTTCTTTATTTGATCTATTACCTGAGGGAGTGGTTGACTGTCTTCACATTACCAGTTACCTTGAATGTGTGAATAATAATACTAATAACAATGATGATGATGATGATGATGATGATGATGATGAAATCACTGACCTGATTTTACCAGACAGTTACTAATTGTATGTTTGGTGGTAATTAACCGTTGTCCACAAAAGTAATTTCAGGTGAATCGACCTTCCAATGTGGTTGAGGAACCTCAAGAGGCATTGAGACAGGCTGTACCTGTCCTGTAGAAATGATCAAGGCCAAGACATGGGTGTAATGTGTGCTGTGATGAGTCAGCATGGCTGTGGTGTTGGAGGGGCCTCTTTTGTGATGGCAAGGAAAGCAGACTGAGCAAGAGAGCATTAAAACTGAAAATGCACCTTTGCAGAGAGGGGAGGCTGAGGCAAGGAGAGGAAGGGAGGAACAAGTGACACCTCCAGCCTGCACATGGCTAACAGCACAAAGCAGGCAACCGCCCAAATGTCTTTGCCAGTCTTGATGGTGCATTTGTAAATCAATACTTGTGGCTCCTGCTGGCACATCTGGAACTTCAGTGCTACAAAAACCAACAAAACTGGAAACCCCTTTCCATCTTTCTGCTTTGCAGTGAAAAATATGGACTGCTTCTGAAGTTATTTTGAATGTAATGTGATATCACTGTTAGACATGAAAGAAAGATGCTCGACTCCAAAGGCAGAAGAAGATCAGAGGGCTTTACTGCCCACTTTTTAGTAACTTTCATAAGGTGTTCTGATACAGACTTAACATGATTGGTGAAAGGGAACAACACCTCTTTAATACCATTGGTGGAACAAGAGAAACACAATCAGCACAGATGTACAGATTTATTTTGAGAAACATAAGTTAGTTACAGAAATTGTCCTTGAAAGAACGACTCTCCTGAGAAATCTTCCCTTGGGAAGAAATCAGCCACTGGCAGGCTGAAAACCTTTTCAGACTCAGAAATATCAGATTCACAATGTGGTGGTGATTAAGTCCAGTGAGTAACTCCAAGTGACAGGATAGAAAGAAGCTTTGTAACTTTTCTTGAGCTTCACCTGCCATATCTGCTTGGAAGCTCTTCAAACATTTGAATTATTTGCTTGATGTAGTCTGTGTTTTGTTTAAAAAGAGACAAAATAAATGAAAGCATTAATTTGAGATGTCTGGCAGTATTTTTCACTGACTGTGTTGAAATGTAAGATAGGGACTATTTCTATTATAGCAATAGTGTGATTACGTGCTTACAGTTTTATCCTCAATGGTAACTTTTTAATGTATACAAATGAGGATCCTCTAAACAGTGCAACTGATATTAATAAATGGGTAGGTATTAATTAAATTTTTAAAATGCTAGCAGCAAGAATATTTACCAAATTTAAACAAATTAAATTAAATAAAGAAATGTGAGTGATAATATCATTCATCTTAGCTCTTTCTAAACTTTTTTGATTGGTTTAAAAGATCATTTAAAAAAAATAATTACAAGCTTAGGTGAAAGATAATATATTGTTCTAAGTGTAGGAAGCTCTAAATTAAAATTTATTACATTTGAATAGTGATTGTTGTAAACATTCATGATTTAAAATCAAATGCTTTCACTTCATTTTTCATTTCTTTGGCCATATGTGCGTTAAAGATGTTGAGTAATTCATCCATCACTTGGCAAGTTTAACAAACCTATGTTTGCAAAATGTAGATCATAAGGCAAAAATATCAGCTGGGAGAGAAACATGCATTTAGCCATATTTTTTTTTCTTTATCAGCTTATTTTTAATTTTAATCAGGTTAAAGATTTCTGCTGGGAAAAATCAAGTGTGCCATGATGATTTGATAAATGTTCTGTGTTGAAGCTCAAAATATGAGTTTAGCAATACTTAAAAAACCTGTCTGTTTTTGACAACAAACTCCCTGTGTCCTGAAGCCTATGATGACAATCCTTCAGGATAATTGAAAATGTAAGATGGCAACAGTCATATTTGACATACTCTGTTAAATAATCCAAAGTACTTGAAATCTGTGTGTTAATTATGAAGAGAAGTTATGGTATGGAGCTAACAGCTACCATGTGCATTTTTCAAGATAAAAAAATTAAAAACTATGTTGTTTTATTCACGGTATTGAAGTTACTGAGTAATTTCAAGAACAAGTCAGTAAGAGATCTCTAATTTTGGTGATGGTATACACTCAAAGTTCTTCAGGACCTGAAGAAATGTGGAAATGACTATGGTATCAATATTTTTAGTCAAGTAACCAAAAAATCATTTACATTATTAAATCAAGATTTCTGCACTAGACTAGAGGAGAAATAAAAAGGAGAAGAAAAGTAAAAAGAAGAAAAATCCTCTGAGTGAAATTGAATGTAAATGTTTGTAAGAATTGCAAAAATAATAATGCTTTTTAAATAGAAATTAATATGTACATGAAACAGGCCATAAACAGGATGTTTCTCACAGAGCAGAGGGTCTGGGTTTTTTTTCTCAAAAAAATACCAAAAAATACCAATAAGGTACTCTCTTGGAGACCTTACTAGTTATATTGTACTGCTAAAACGATATATATATTTGCATGTATGTGTATATCTATTTATATATGTATACATACACATGTGGTTTCAAGAGCTTTTCTTTCTTAGGAAATCAGAGGTTTGTTAGTAAATGTAACTTTAGGCTTAGTGGGTTGATTCTTTTATTTTATAGAATAACACAGAAATTATGTGTATTTACAGATCTTTCTCATCTATGAGTATGGTGTTTGGTGTATGTATTGCTTTAATATTGTCCAATGGGTAAAATAAGTGCTAAATACATATAAAAAAAAATTAGAGTTTGATTTTCTTTATCAAGCATTGAGCTCAGCTGCATAGAAACAGAGTAAGGACCTTAAGATATCAGAAACTGATATGCTAAGGATGAGTGGGCATTGTGTCTGAACAGCTTCGCTAGAGACAAAAATGGTTCCACCTTTGACCTCCTTCACTAATGGATTAGCTGTTTACATGCATTTTATATTCAGCACATTTTTACAGTGATTCTGAGCTTTGTTTATTAATATGGGGAAAAATACACTGGTTTGATTTAGCATTGTACTCTAGTGGGGAGTAAAAATTATCTTCAGTTATTTTTACCCTCTGTTAAGGCCAAAGCAGTTACTCATGTCTTGTTCTTTAGAAAAACAGCTACACATTTTATGGTTAAACTTAACGAGAAGTCTTTCTGATCTTCCTTATGGTTCTTTAAAATACAAAATTTGTTCTACAATTGTTTCATGTGGATACTATTTTGAACAATGTACAAATACCTGCCTCATAGTTGGTAAACTCTAGTGAAATAAGTCTATTTCTTGCTCATTAACTTTACAAATGATTGTAAAAGTAATGATACTACTATTTGTAGCAGGATCTCTGTCAGCTCCTGTAGATAAAAAAAGTCCTTGTTTTAATTTGTTATCAAACACATTTTATTACTGCAGATTCACTAGTAAAACCAAAAGAGCTATCTTTTTGCTATTAAGTAAATTAGTGTTAAATTATTTATAGGCTAGGTAAACTAGGACTCAGAGTTCTCTGTGTCTTTGTGTGTGTACTCTTCTCCAAACTCCCTCACAGCAATAGGATTGATAACAAACCACAAAGAGTAAACCAGGACACATTAGAGAAGCACTTCTACTCAGGTGACAGCTAACTAATCGTCAAGCATGTCTTGCACAAACCTGAAGTAACACTTCCAACATGAGAAAAGTCTTTTAGATCTAAATGATAAAATACTTCAAAACTCACTTCTGTGCCCTATTTTTCTTCAATACAACAAATAAATTGTATGGCTACTTGATTGAAGTTCTGGAAATACAATCCATGCTATTTCTCTAAGCTGGAGGTAGAATATGGTTTGATTTGTGTTTGAACTTTTAAAAGTATCTAGAAGTGATGAAAAGAAAATTAATTGCAGTTGATCCACAGTCATATACACATTAACTACCTTCAGAAGATATCTGTCTGAAGTAAGGGTTCTCTGTATATGTTAATGTATTTAGTTTGAGAACTTTTATTTGGCTTTTATAGCAGAATACTTTTTTGGATCATTATGCTGTTTACTCTCCCTGAGACTAGTCAAGTAAGAAAAGTACCATCAAAACAAGGCTGTGCAACTAATTGATTTTTTTGGTTCATTGGCTGAATGAAACAAATGTGGAAACAATTGAGTTTAATGGTTTGGGTTTCCATGATGAAAACAACCAAAGTTTTAAACATATTAAATATTAGATAGCCTTGAAATAATTACTGTGTAGTTCACTTATGCCCCAAAAACTGGTATTTTGTTTAACAAGTAGACCTTCCATGTAGTTGATGCAGATATTTCTTCCTCCTTCTTTTTATTACAGTGGCAATAATAAAACATTTACTGTGTAGTGCATCAAGTATGGCTTTTCAAAAATGAGTGGTTCAGCTCTATTTCCATAAAATATATTTTCTATATATTTATATTACTACAAAATGTTTGATGATACTATATCCTTATCACACCACTGTCATTGTAATTATAAACATTATTTTCTTCTCTTACAGACCTTTTTTTTCCTTTGTTAAAATGCAATTTTATTAATCACAACTTTAATGCTTGAATTGTAGCATTAAGATATAATTCATTAAAATTTGTTCCAGACAGAATGAGTCATGCAGTAAAATATTTATTACTGTTTCCAGCACTTTTGGCAGAAAACTGGATTTTGAAAATAAGGAATTATTATATATACCTAATATATTGATGATATCAGTCTGTAAAAAAGTTGCAGGGTTATGTGATGCATTCTTTACATGTCAGTCTTGTTCCACCATCCTTGCATGTGTTCAGCACTAAGATTTTACCAGAATTGTCTAGTCTATCTACCCTCTTTTTCATGCACTCACAGGTACTGACTGAAGTCTAAAACCATATCACCAGTCAATGTTAAAATTCTCATTTCAGTCAAATGTGCCTTTCAAGTTTTTTTCAGCCAGAGAGAAAAACCACCAGAGCATGAGCATTGCAGGGAGCTTAGGAAAGCTTAGGAAAGCTTTGATGGCAGCTTTCTAAGACAGGTGGCCAAGGAGCCAACAGAGGCAGACTTTACTGGATCTCATACTTACAAACGAGAAAGAATTGTTTTGTGAAGGCCAGGGCAGCCACTGGTGCAATAATCATGCAGGAGTGCAGGATCCTGAACAGAGGAAGCAGGACTAAAGTCAGGATCACATACTTCAGAAGAGCAGCCTTTAGTCTCTTCTGTGATGTGCTTGAAAGAACCTCATGGAAGACTGTCTTGCAGACAAGAGAGTTCCAGCACAACTCATTGATGTTCAAGATTGACATTCTCCAAGATCAAGAATTTGAGAATGTAGATCAGCGGGAGGTCAAGCAAAGGCCATAGGAGGGGCCTGGATGGATGAATAGGATCTCCCAGTTAAACACAAAAAGGAAGTGTACGAGGAGCGAAAAAAGCACAGACAATTGATTTGGGAATAATGCAGAGATGGCGTCCATGTCCAGCAGTGCAAGAATGGGATTAAGAAATCTAGGGCCTGCATGTTAAATCTGTCAAGGAACATAGAGGTAACAAGAGAGGATCCCACAAGAACTTAAACAGAAAAAAGAGGGGAAAATGTGGCCCTGATGCTTAATGGGGAAGGCAACAGTGACAAAGTACATGGAAAAGGCTGTGGTACTCACTGCCTTCTTTGACTCAGTCTTTACTAACCAGGATAGCCTTAAGCAATCCCTGGATGCTGAGAGTTTGGAGCAAGGAAGATTTCCCCTTGGTGGAAAAGTATCAGGTTAGAAAATATAAGCAAACCAGAAACACACAAATTCACAGGACAGTTGATGACCCTGAATACTCATGGAGACGACTGATGCCCTTGTGAGGCTGCTCTTAATTGTCTCTGACAGTTTACATGCAAATGGGTGAGGTTCTTCAGAAATGAAAAAAGGTAAATGTTACTTTTGCCTTCAAGAAGGAGTAGTATGAGAGTCTGGGGAGCTACAGGCAGGTCAGTCTCACTGATCCCTGGAAGATGATAGAGCAACAAATCCTAGAAATAATTTCCAATTACATGAAGGACATGAGCTTGTTTAGTATGGACTTGCTCAAGTAATGGAACTTTCTCCTATGAGATGACAAACTTTTTGGATGGGAGGAGGGCAATGGATGTTGTTTATCTAGACATGATCTCTCCTTTAGCATTCTCATAGACAAGATGATTAAGCATGAACTGGGAGGTGGACTAGTTCAAAACTGCTGTTTAACTGGAGATTGATCCAATGCTCAGCGCTTTTTCCCTCAAATCAGTAATATAAAATAGGAAATAAATTCCAACACATTTTACAACCACAGAAAGAAGCTACTTGTTGAATTTTACAGCATTTAAATTAGCTTAGTTAGTATCACTTGTAAACTTGTAACACTGAATCAGTCTGAGCTGCTTCCTACTTTCACTCCTCAGTGCAATTCCAACTCCAGCTGCAAGTGCCGTCTCGTTTTTTTTGTACTAGTATTAGTGCTTTTTTACCTTTTTGTAAATGGATTCAAAAAAGAAGAAATCTAATCCACCAGAAAAAAAATACTTTCTCATGTCAAGAAATGGAAATGGATGACTTCTGCATGAAAGACAAGGCTTTATACTGAAAGTCTGTATTTATAAGGCAGTGATTTATAAGCCCAGAACTGCTCTGTTCTATCGTGTTCCAAAGAGCTTGAAGTTTTAAGTCCTCTTCAGGATTAACATGAAGGTAGAGATCTTCCCTCCTTCCCACCTGCCCCTTGATTCAATCAGTAACTTGATTCCTCTACATCTGCATCAGTCTGCAAAATCCCTAACCCTTCAAGTCCACTAGCTTCTCTAATATCTGACATCACTAAATTCTAGTCAAGGCCTACTCTCAAAACTTGTCCATGTTTGTTGCCCTACTACTCGTCACTTGATCTGACTCAAGCCTCGATATTGAATAAAGAAAAAGTGTTTTAAAGAGAATGCACTGTTTTCTTGGTGGCAATGGAAGGTTTTTTCTCTAGTTGAAATATTTTATTCACTTGTGGATTTAATAATCTATCTTCACAAAAATTACAATATTGTTTAGATAAACATAACACCAGTCCTATTTTCTCCTAAATTATTTTCTTGTCAGAAGTGAATTTTAAGGGACAGTGAAACATCATTTCTGGTGATGCATTTAAAATTATCATGCTGCAGAAAATTATTTGTCAGAAGGAAAGGGAGGAATGTTGTTAATGCTTTTTTCATGGAGTGACTCTTGCTCTGTGAAACATCATTTACAGTTCCAGAGATAAATCAACTGGGCTATGCTCTTGCAGACAACCTTATCTTTCAAACAAAATAGTACTAGGTTGGTTTTAGTAATGAGATATCCCCATTGATGTATTGCTTATTTTATTCATAATGTCTATATATTAAAGCAGAGGACACATTAAGTATAAAATATTGAATACGGTTTATTAATTTTTGGCAAAGATTTACATTTGTAACAATTAAACACATTGCACTTTGTAATCTTACTTTAATTAAAAAATGTTTAAAAAATGTATTTCTTTTCCTATCTTTTTGGTGAAACTCAAGCAAGATCAATATAAATCTTGTTTGATCCAATTAAAGTTTGGGTTATTTCACCTTGGCAAAGCAAATTAACCTAGTAATCAAGGATGATCCCTCTTCTCAGTGTGTACTATGGGTAGGTTTTGAAATCTATGACAATGTGATGATTTTGGCCAATGAAGAGTTAATCTGCATAGTAGCTAGTATGGGGCTGTACTGTGGATTTGTGGTGAATATGGTGTTGATGTCACAGGGATGTTTTAGCTGTTGCTGAGCAGTGCTCACACAGAGTCAAGGCCTTTTTTGCCCCTCACACCACCCCACCAGCGAGGGGGCTGGGGATGCACAAGGAGCTGGGAGGGGACACAGCTGGGACAGCTGGCCCCACTGACCAAAGGAATCATAGTGGCCATAAGGGCTTCCTGCTCAGCATATAAAAATGGGGAAGAAGAAGGGAAGTGGGACATTATTAGTGACGGCATTTGTCTTCCCAAGTAACCATTTCAAGTGATGGCGCCCAGCTCTCCTGGAGATGGAGGAATGCCTGCTTGTCCATGGGAAGTGGTTAGTGATTCCTTGTTTTGCTTTGCTTGCATGTGCTACTTTTGCTTTACCTATTGTACTGTCTTTATCTCGATATAAGACCTTTCTCACTTTTACTCTTGGATTGTCTCCCTCATCCCACCAAGTGAACGAGCAGCTGTCTGGGGCTTTGTTCCTGGGGCTGTGTTGCTGGCTAGGGAGAGATCCAAATTAAATCATTATTAACCTGTTAGTGCTTTACTTATGGATGGTTGGATATTCCTACTTGTGCCAAGGCTTTTTTACGGTATGAGAAAAGAAGCAAAACCAAACCAGCCAAACAAGCAACCCCACCCCCTCCCCCCCCTCAAAAAAAAAAAAAAAAAAAAAAAGAAATCTGTACTTGACAATGGTCCGTCTTGAGGGGAATTTTTGTTTCTGATTCTGACTTTAGAGAGACTGTCACACGACTTCAAAAATCTGTGAAAATTTTCATTTCTCTGAAAAGAAAGGTCAGAGAAATGGTATAGCTTACTGCTTCTACAATCTATAATTAGTTCTGTTGCCATATAAAGGTCATTAGCAAATTTATATATTGTGAGGATGTTCTAGCCTAAATGTTTTTCCAAAACTGCAACTAGATTAGATTTTGGACACACAAAGAAATATTTATGTTAGATTTGTACTTCTTGGTTTGTGTCCAGATGAAATTTGGGAGACCTAAACAACAGAAAAATCTTGACATTGTTCTTAGAGATGCAGAATTTCTTCTACAAGTGCTCTAAAATACTCAAAAAATATTCAGAAATAAAAATGTATTTTTTTTCTTGGAGACCTTATGATCTAAATTTAAAAGGAGAAAACAATTGTTAAACTCATTAAATAATGTATGTTGAGTTATCTGACTAGGGAAGAGAATAGGATGATCATGGAGTAGAAGATAATAAACTCTTATATAGAATTTAGGACATTTTTCTCCTACTAGGTTGAAAAAGCCTCCTGTTTCAAGCAGAAGGTTAGGTTTGTTTTTTGTTTTCTTTTTAGGTATGATATTTTTAATATGTTATTTTTAAATGAAAGACCTTTATTTCTGGATATTTCTTTCAGAAGAAATACCAGAAGTCTTTCTGAAGATTGTTTGTTAACCTTTAGAATACAAAGTGAAGCCTCCCAGTTTCTTCTGTCTTTACTGTTAAGTATCAATCTGTGATTTAAACTACAGTGGAAAGTCATTGGGAAGAAAGTTTTTTTTTTTGGTAAAAATAGATTAGAAAATGCCATAATCACTTTATGGGAGTGGATTGATTTGCATTTCTGTAAATCATTCCATGAAATGTATATTAATGCAGAATTTTAGATTCAGTATGTGCCCATTGAATTTAAATATGTTATAAAAATTCTTGCAGTGAGACTCATTTGCATAGTTCAGTGCATTTCTAACTGTTCACATAATAGAATGTGTTATACATTGCTGTCAAGTACAATGGCGATAGCACAGAGCACAGATTAAGGCTCTGCTGGGTAAGGTTTGATAGTACAAGGAATAAATGACAAGATGCACTCTGCCCAGTTCTGCATGGTTGAAAGTAGAGTAAATAATGCTTTTAACTTTACTAGAAAGATGACTAGATTCAGGTGTATGGTAGTCCTACAGCTAGAAGAATAGAATGTTCTTATGGGGTCAAGGAAAGTCATATCTGTGCAGCAAATATTAGTATTTAGGTACACAGCCAAGCCATGCTGTAGTTAGAGAGAGACTTGCCAGGTTTGCAGTTACACAAAAGCCCTCCCAGCTGAATCTTTTATCACTAAAAATAACCTGAAAGTTAGGTATTCATTTGTGGCAACTATTTTATTAAGTAAAGCATAAATGAAGGACCATGTGTATCTAAATATATATGCATGCATGTAAAGTATCTTCTATAGTTTTTCATCAATTAAGAAGTCATGTTGTTTTTGAAAGAGTATTTGTAAGTAAAAACTGCACTTTTTTTTTAAGAATTATGTTAAAATACCTATAATATTCCAAGTAAAAAATTCTAGGAGAACAGTATTATTTTCTGTAATTTAAAAATACCTTGCTGTAGGACTTAGTCATCACTTATGTCTGGTTTTCTTTTCATGTATGAATTAAGATATAAACTCAGATAAGGTTATTGCAGACATTGCACTATTTAGTGCATTTATACTATTTGCTAAATAAAACAAGATTCTAAGAAACTGAAAGCCAAGCCAACCCTGTGATTTATATGTAGACTCTCTGGAAAAGTAAATCCGTGTGAACAAAATTCTTATTCCAAATGTATAAAAATTAAATTTTCACATTGACATATAACTTGGTTTATGTGTTACAAGGACTTAGCACTGTCATAAGGATATTATTGACATTGGAGCAATACTATTACTATCTCCTAAATACCACTACATTTCAGAGGTTCTGTTACAGAGTTTTTCTTTAAAAGGTTTAACAATTCGTATCAAAGTTGAGACTGTATTTTCAGAGACTGAACAAAAAAGCTAGTCATCTAGCTTTTATTTATTGTGTTCACTAATGTTGCTATTGTTTATGAAATCAGTAATGTTTTTCTGGCTCTCAATATATGAAAATTGAATTTTTCATCTTTTCTTAAATACCAATTAATGCAAAATTTCAAGTCCTCCCCCATAAAATCCCGTGTCTTCTTATAATGTTCTTGAGGGCACAAAAGACAATGAAAACAATCCTCCTAGTTCAGACTGAGATTTAATATCCCACAAACAGGAGTAGGGGATAAAGTATGTTTTGCTTAGTTATGCAGTTTTACAGGATGGATACTTGTATATTTTTTATGGATAAACATTATTTCTAAGTATTCTTTATGACATTTCATCTTGACAGATGGATAATGATTTGCATAATTCAAATATATTTTTCCAAGGAAAATGAAAAGAAAGTAGATTAGATAAAATATTTTAAAAGTGATGGTAACTTCTAAAGGAAGCAAAGCATGTTAAAAGGTAAAGATTTCACATGGAGGAAACCATATGATCTTTTCCTCAAGGAGTTTTCCTTTGGAAAAAAGAAAGTGATATTACATTTTTTGGCTATGGATAATAGCTCATTTTTAACTCAGCATCTCATCCTATAGCTTTGGGCAGTTGTGAACATATGCGTAGCATACATAATTTCTTTGTAATAGAAAAATCTTCTTTTCTGAATTCTGCTATTTATGTCTCTTTTTAGAAAATCCTGCTTTTCTTTATGGAAAAGAACCTTTTATTAACCAATTTTCTTTTCAGGTTTTATACTGAATTAAAAAAAAAACCAAAAGGCAACCTCAGACTGGAATCACTTTTACACATTGATTTTATGCCAATCCCCTAACAGTATATTTTATACAGTCTCATAAAATTAAGCTGTAAAGAATTAGTAATGTCCTCTCACAGCACAAGTACAGATAAGTACAGATGTGACAATTGTTACTTTAACAAATATGTGCTAGAACACAGCATTCCCTAAATGTATAAAAACAGATTAATGTTGTGAAGCAAACCTTCTTCCTCTTTAAAAATCTGAATTCACTTTGAGTGCTGCGTTTCTTCATTTTTTTTGGTTTTATTTTCCTGTTTCTGTCTCTAAATCTCCTACACGCGGACTAACTAGTTATTTTCAGTAGGATAGTCACACTGAGGGACTGATGGATGAAAATTATTGTTCCCCAGAAAGGCTTAGACTTCCTGGTGTATACTACAGCTTATGGTAGGTACTACAAGGCCCTGCACAGCTTTATGACATGCAGGGAAAAAGGGCTTAAAACGGGAAAAAATTCTCTAGTTTTGAATATCTGGTATATACATATATACATATATATTTACTTGCTGTGAGAATGTATGTCTGCACTAGGCATTAAACACCATATACTGATTAAATACATCTTTCGTATTTTTACTTACTGACAGTTGGGTATGTGCTCTGTGTGCTCTAGTCCAAAACATTCAATTATATCCCAGACATTATGCTTGGACTAAGACAGTTCCTACTTCCTCTCAAAGCTCAAAAGGTGGAGTATTCATCAGTCAGTTTAGATTTTTGTCTGAAAATATATCACAAAATTAAATCTGTTTAGAAGATATATAAGACAACAACAACACCAAAAATCTGTCTTAATGGCAATCAAAATCACCCTTTTTTCTCTATCGTTTATTTTGAAGGAATGTCTCATAGTAATCATTCATGCCAGATGAATTCTTAGCAGCATTTCAAACAAGGACTTAATTATGCTTGCCATCTCTGAGTTACTTTCTGACAATGACCACCCTTTCCAAATGCAGCATCTTTTGTGATGGCTGCCCCACAGTAGGTATCTCTAAATTTTATTTCTGCTTTCATATGCATAATTTCTTACACAAGTCTTTGTAGAGCAGCAACATCTATAAGCATCAGTTGAGAAATCAAAGATTACTGAGATGGGAAGATTTAGAGGTCTAAGATGCCAGATCAATTTTCAACTACAAAATGAAATGCAATCACTAGTGACACACTACTTATAAGTGGTCAATCCTTTTTGTAAGTTCATCATTTCAATGCACCATTATATATATATATATATAGTACATATACATACATGCACAATACTGTTATCCTTTACCACTTCTAATTTAGCTGTGATTATACAGTATCATAGACTAGAAGTTGCTCTGTTAACTGTGATGTCTACTGTCACTGTTGTTTTTAGCAATTTAACAAGAGAAGTCATTATAGAAGTGGGCTATTTGATGCATAAAACAGGTTTGTGGTGTCTATATCAAAGTAATTTAGCGACTTGATATTTTCACCCTAATCCTGAAGGACTGGATATTCAGTTACTTTCTAATTATCCTATGCAGTGACCCAGTTGTGGTGTTTAGTAGTGTCTAATATTTTACAGAAGTGCATCATTGTAAGAAGTTGGTAGTATTGTTTTTGCTCAAACTTCATTGCATTTCAGATAAATTGTAAGCAGACATTCAGCATCTTAGAGAGGGCCAGTGTTTTAATTCACAGAAGTAGCATCTAAATAATGTAGGTTTTGAGACAGGGAGATCTTTCTAAGCATTTGCTTTTTTATTTAATGTTTGATCCAACACAGAAACCAAAACAGAACATGGGTTGTGTATCAGATAAACAAACATTTTTTCCATGAGTAAGGTTCTACCTAAAAGCTTGAAGAGTTGGCTTCTGGGAACTTGTTTCTTGGTGCTTTTGCCTATACAGGAAGTAGGATTCCTACTTCCGTAAGAACTGTGGACAGTGATTCTAGTCTTGTCTATGTTAATCTAGAAGGTAAGATACTTGGGAGGAGGGTAAAATAAGTTGAATTCCTCTCATATTTAGGAAGGAAATGATCCATGAACACTGATTTTGTACATGTGTTCTCTATTTTTAGTGGCTATTATTATGCAAAATGGACACTGTGAATCATAATTTCAAAAAAGATTTACTCACTATAGCTAGTGATAGTTATATGTCTATTCATAGTACAGAATCCAGATCTCTGAATTTGGAGTAGACATGCTTGATAGTCACCTCTTTTTCTTCTGTCTAAATTCATGAGGGAAAACTTCCTCCTCCAACAATATGTCTGACTGGCAAAATCAAGGAGGCTCAGTGCTTAAAATTCAGGGATACTTTTTGGTGATGCATAGTTTTCACTAGAGACAATAATGGTTATGCTCCTAAGGGAGGTATCTGAACTAGTCATCCACATCTAAAGAGGATGAGCAAGACAGAATGCTCTGATTCTGAACATGTGCCTCTGTGACACACTGAGAATATTTGGCAGTGAATTCCATTTATTTTGCAGTGCAATTCAAAATTCCTCCGACTGCAGCCAAATACCATAAAGGGCAGAGCTCCAAACTGGAGTTTATCCTGCAGTCTTAGTATCCCTTATATTTGCTAGTACTAAACCTTAATCCAGATCCATTTTAACAGAGAATAAAAATATTTAGGCTTGGTTGCCATTGAGTATAAGTGTACACACATCCTCCCTTTGCCCACTTTCCACAACCAGCCAAAGCGTTTGCTTGAGAATAACCTGTAACCATTCTGTAAGCACCTCATTTGAATATTTATTGCAGTGATACTCAGCATTTACATAACTATTATATGCATTATGCAGCACTTTCATAAGAATGACCTCTGAGGTCAGCATTTCTTGACAATTAATGACAATCCAGAGGAGTTTGCCCCAAAGCCATTAACTGTGAGAAAATATTAATCCCAGAGGCCATTATTTATAAATCATGCAAAATTAAGAATATATAAAGCACTATTTCTCTGCATCTGCTGCATTTCATACTCTCTCTGTGATGCTGGTTAGGTAATTTTCTAGCAGTTAATGACTGATGCTGTAACAATAGGAAATCAGGGCTTCTTTTTTTACCATCCCATTACCCCTATATTAAAGTCAAGTTCATCTTCCTTCTTTCTTTCTTTCTTCCTTTAACAAAATCTTTGTCAGTTGCTGATTGAAAAGCCCAAATAATTGGCATTTTAGGTGCCATCTTAACATTGTATCTTGAGTTTCTTTGTTAAAGTTGGATGAATAAGCAAGACTTGGTTTTGTTCCTTTTCTTTTTTAAAAGATTGCAAAAAAAAAAAAAAAATAATACCAAGTTTCCATGTAGCATATCTTAGTTCAGTTCCATATCACACAACTCTAGCTCAAATTTAGTCTGTGCAAAATGTCTTTGGTATCACCTCTGTACCAATTTGACTTTTCTTTATTTTTCTGAAGTTTTTATAACTTAATGTTTAGGTAGTGTACTTTATAGTGACTCCTTTAGGATGAATTTCAACTTGAATATTGTAGAGTACAAAATCAAAATGCAGCTTACTTGTGTGGCTATGTATAATCTTTAAAATCTTTAATGTCTTTCTTTTTCCTTTAGAAGTATTTTAAATATGTCAGATTTGCTTGAATATTGTGTTTTAAATTTCCTATTCTAACCAGGCATATTCTGAATTTTATCCTTGACACAAAGTTAACTACTCCTGGAAAAAAACATTGTACAGACTGCCTTAATATATTGTATCACTGAAGGAACATTTTTAGCTATTCTAAATTTTGACATTCTTGACAGTATTCTAAGATCTGTATCTAACTGTGAAGTTTTTGTTACACAGAAACTTCAGGGATTTACATTTCACATGGCGAGACAAACCATTTTATTTTTCAGTAATTGATGGAATGTCTCTATCTGGATATTTTAGCAGCTGAAGATCCTGTTATTTATTATTCTGAGGAGTGTTTTGAAGATGGAGCTCGTCAGCATAGATCTGCAATTTTTCCTAGTACATTATTCAGTTACTTTTTAAAATTGCCTACGGTCTTGTGTTTAGTATTCCAATACAACAGTGTAGTAAAACTAATTCAAACTAAATTCTTCTCAGTGCACTAGAGCAGCAAACACACTTCACTATAACTTTTTTAGTAGATCTGTTCCATTTCACTCCTCCTTATTCAGTGGTTTATTTGATACATGTATTTTCAGGCTATTAATGACTAGAAAAACATAGGTAGTTAAAAATAATCCTTTCATAGTGACAAGAAGATGGATTCTACTCTTTCTTGGGATTCTTGCAGCCATTTCCTATTCTTAAAGAAATATAATTCTCTCTTTATAATCTGAATTGAAATATGGTAAAATTCTTCAAAGAAAAATTAATATGACTAATAACATTGAAGCAGACATTATGAAGAAAATGTATATTTTTTTTCTTATTTGAAGTATATATTATTGAAAATAGCTACTTTTCTGAAATAATTTAAACACAGTAGGGATTGGTTTAAACTTTTATCTTGTGGAAAATTATCATAAGCTCAACATTAAAAGCATAAAATGTGTGCAGGATGAATGGAAATGGGGAAATGCTCTGGAAATGACATAAAATGCAATAATACTGAGTGTTTTGTGACAAATAAATGTAAAATTAAATCCTACAGGAAATAAAGAAAATACCATGGCATCTGTTTCAGAGATGAGTTGTAGCCAGGTGACTTCACAATTTCAGGGTTTCAAAAATAAAAAGGAGATTAATAATGAGAGTAGTTAACTCCTTTTCATGCTACCCGTATACCATGCAGGGGAAAAAGGGCCAGGAAAACTGGAAATCTGTAATCTTCAGGTGTTACCTGGAGTGCCTGTTGAAGAAATATCATGGTCATTGGTATTTAAAATTTACTTCATGAAGTTTAAGAACAGACCATTAAAAGCACTTAACAGAAAATATCAAGATATAAGAGGCAAAGATTCACCAGGGTTATATTTTAAAAAGCTATCTTGATGATTGATAAGTTGAAATTTTCAGTGAACCTATTTGGTGAGGCTTTTAGACTATGCTAAGAAGGTACAGAGCACCTACGTTTCTCTATTAATTTATGATAAACTTAAGGGTTAAATCTTTGAGCATGTTTGTGAACAGAGAGAAATCATGAGAACTGTATAGTACATCCCTAAAAGTACAGTGGATATTTATTGATGACTTCTAAGCAAAAGCAAATTACATTTTTACATTTAAACAAACACAATGCAAGATAAAATTTAATGATCAACTAGTATGAAGATTATTAACATCCGACCTAATAGAACTTTCTGGCTAATAGTGTCTAAAGTTACTAAAAACTTGGAATCAAAATCCTCTAATATAATAGCTAGAATATCACATTTCATATTCTTTCAATTGTTGCTAACACTTCAGAAAAATTCCTATTTGCTTATTGACTGTCTCTAGAGACAGTGTATTAGGATGTAGAATGGTTCATATAAAAATCAACTTGTGTGCAGATTGAATGTTTTGAGAACACCTCTAAAGTACCAATCAATTTAGAAATATATTCCTTGATTTTTCTGAAGGTGGGTCTTTTCTCAAATAGATAATTTTCCTGCTTCGATGGAAAAAAAACCCCAAAAAATCAAAGAAGTTGCTCCTTGTTTGATTTAGTGCAGAGAGTTGTAATAAAATAAATGGATTGGAACAGTAATCTTCAGACTTTTAGCTGAGTACAGATCATTTTTAAGTAACAAAATTTATCATGATTTTAATGAGTTCTCAGTGTTTATTGGAAAACATTTTCAAAGCGATAGATTCTGCAGATTAGCTAGAGGCTGTGAGTTTTGGACTGCAGTCCATTGAATGAAAACTACAGTTACTGAAAGGTAATGTTCTGTGCAGGAAAGCAACCATAGGAACTCTTAGGGAAAAAAAAAAAACAACCAAAAAATCATTCTGGATTCCTGGAAAATGTTACAAGTGAATATTACTAACTGAATTTTGATTATTAAATAGATTGGGAGATTTTCTTTGAAGCAAATTCAAAAGAAGTGCAAAGCAAATTAGTCCTAGATTGAAAATCCAGAATAAACTGATGTTTGCTTCATTTATCAACTGTCATATTGCTACTTGGATAGTAAAGAGATAACATGGGTAAGATATGTTGCTACAGTCAAGGAAAGGCTGGATATGTAGGAATGTGTGTTTCGTTTTACTGGTGTCACATTTTCAGCTGTAGAGGAAGTTTGCTAGAAGCAGAAGAAACCATTTAAGAGTCATGTTAAATTACAGTGCTGTTCTGTCTCTCAGCAACTGGTTAATTCAATCAGAACACAAAGATTTTTCATCATTCTTTAATTTGCTTAATTTCAGTGAGCTGTTGTCTCAGAAATTTTTCCATCTTTCAGCTCTGTGACTATTGCATTGATGGCTTGTCCTATTCTTTCTCTGTCATTTCCATTTCAATATAGATTTTATAGTTCATTACCTGTCAATCACTTTTAAATGATGCCGTGTTCATTTTATCACATCCTGTAAAAGTTGCATACTTTTTTCAATGTGCTACATTTATTTCAGTTTGAGCTCTATTTATTTCTCTAAGCACTGTACCTATCTATGGTTATATTAATTTTAATGAGTATTTATTTTAGCAAAATGCAGTATTTTGTTTTATGTTCGATTTATTTGGCATGTTGAATTAAACAAGTGAATTCTGACTCAACTCTTAAATTCTATGGCAAACAATTTTTTCCATGATATTTTTGTCATAGAGCTCTCATTCTTCATCATAGCTTCCCTAAAATAAAAACAGCAAATTAACACAGAAATAAACACTTCTGTACAAGAAGTTCCTGCATTTTGTCCTTCTGAACCTGTGAGGCATGTCTTACCCCACAAAATAGCCTCTGCAATTTCCTGGACAGAAAAAGTGGCATTAGGAATTTAGTAAAAGACCCCCCAGTCAATATTTTCTGTTCACATTGGGTTGCTTACAGCATGCCATTATGTTGTGGAGATACAGAAGGATTTTTTATGTCTATTGATGCATGAAAATCTGTAGTTGACATGTTTCACATTTGTTTTTTATTTGGATTGCTAGCAACTTTCTGAATTCCCTGTGAAATTTACGAGTTTGTGGACAATGCAAATAGTATACAAATTAGAAGAAATTTGAAAATATTTTTAATTAGTTAAAGTCAATAGCTATTGTCTGTAGTTAAGAATATATATTCAGTCTAGGTCCACTCAATGCCAGCAATGCAGCCAAAAAGTGTTGGATATTTTGTGGTGATTGCAGGTTATTGTTTTATTTCTGTCCCAAGTCCAGCATGCTGCATCTGTTTTCCAGTGGTAGAGTTAATATTTTGCAAAACTTACAACTTTCCTCTTGCAGATGTGAATGCTTGGAGATGGGGAAGGCGTGGAAAGCTTATGGGGAAGGTAGAAGCATATATCAGCTGACTGGGGAGATATCAGTTCTTCTCCACTCAATTGCACACATTGGGTGAAAATGGAAGTTTGTACACATGCTTTTAATGAACAGTCATTCAGAAATAGCTGTTGTTGCCTTCATAATGCACTGCACCACAGCAACTATTAAAAGAGTGGTTCTACTACTGTTACTTGCCATTGTGAGTCAATATGTCCACATTTCCTCGCTTTCATCAATATACATTCACTCGTGGTAAACAAATGTCTTCAGCCTTGACAAAGTACATCCATGATTTAAAAAAACCCCTATTATTCTACTAGCAGTATTCTACTGCTTTCTTTCCCTGTTTTCTAAAGAGGTATTAGCTATACTACCTGTATTAAGCTAGTATTTTTCTGGTTTATTATCAGTGTTGCTACAGTGCATCTCTCATTGTCCAGTGCTGGAGATTGTCACAAAAAATTCAGAAATTTTTACTGACAGCATGTTGTTGATCTGAAATGTAGACTCACCCAAAGTGCAGACACTGAAACCAAACTATGCAGAAAGAAATTAAAATTAATTTAGTATTGTGTTTCCTGTTCCGCTGTGCAGTGAGAGAAAGATGTCACGATATCTACTTCTGATTGTAATTATTAAAAGTGTGAAGCACATCATCCAAAAGGAAAATAAGTTAGCTGCTAGGCCTTGACCTTGTTTCCATTCACCGGAATCCAGGTTTATGTGTTGTAATCTGGAAGACTACTAGTTAAAAATGTGATGGAACTTAATATGTGAATTTTTTCTCATGCAGAGCAACTAGAAAATATAAATAATTATATATATAATATATTTAATATAAATATCCTAGTTGAGAAATTTGCATGTAGTATGCTGCTGCTTTGGATGTCACAGCTAGGTCCATAATTGTGAGAACTGTCCTGAAAAAACACATGGTTGTGGCCACAGATATCTGTAAGGAACTGCAGGTCCAAGGGCAAGAGTCATGTTTAGTGTATGTGCCGACATGAACTACATTCCACAAACATTTGATGGACATCTTGAAATCTTTAAATTTGCTCCAGTCTTGATTCAAGTCCATGTCCACACAGATGGTACTTATTTTACACACTAATTCTTTTCCAGGTAGGCCCTGGCCTACCTACAGGCCTGTCTTGCATAAATCATCTGGGAGGCAAGGCTGATGGAATAATGACAATATTTTGAAGGTATGGTGAAGTGCATAATTGCTGCCTCCCTTAGAGTGACTATCAAATTTCTCATCCCAACCTCTTTCAAGGGACTAAGTGTCAAATTTACATTAAACATCCCAATTTATAATTTCTGGTGACTGAGTTATGGCTATCATAGGCAAGGATTCTGCCATCATTTTTTTGTTGTATTTAAGCTACTACCTCTTCATCACCCTGGCTTTGTCCTTCTCAAGACCTCTTTCTCATTAGAAAAATTTAGTTTGTCTCAGAGCAAAATACTGGATGAATTTGACTTAGAGGTTATCTGTTTTCTAGAGAAGAACACTCTTATAAACAGTAGAAGAAATTCTAGTACATCTACTTGCCACATTAAATAGTTACATTTGTATACTGGTAGTGTCATAAGTCATGTTTCCCAGCCACAGTGAATTTCCCAGTTCAAAACTTCAGATGTGCAGCCTACAATTTTCTTCTGTTACAGCCAATGTAGCAGTCACTGTGGCTTTATGTCCTCAGGTAAAAGATTAATCAGCATTCTCACTCCCCAGGAGAAATTCCTGAAGGGTCTAATAGGCTTTACCTACAGTTAAAGATCTACTTTCCAGTATGATATCAATGGGCTCTTTCAGTTCAAAGGTGCAGGCTCTGCTAACCTTAAATGCTTTATCTTCTCGTTTATCTATTAAAAGAATTTTCAGCAGCTATGATTTCTACAGAAAAGCTTAGATCAGATACAAGGTCTTAAGGTTAATTCCCCTTGTGTCATTTCCAGAAAGAAAAAGCAACCCTTAACAGGCTTTTCAAGGCTTTACCAGAGGAGTTTCTGACTGCCATGTCTCTCCTGAGTCTCATGATTTCTCAGTAAATACAACTCTCTACAGACTAGAGTATAAATTCTCATTGTCCTTTTACACTGGAAAACCTCCTTCAGTAGGTTTCTCAATGTCCTTGTGTAAAGGCTGAAGGACCTCAGAGGATGTCAGTGTCAGGACAAAAGTTACCATCCTGCTTATGATAACATGCAAATGAATGCTATCAAACTGCTGGCAGAGAACCTCCTTCTTGCAAGGGCTCATTTGGCCATTTTAAGCAGTGACAGTGGCTTTTCTGTGGAACATTGCACACTTGGCATTTGCAGAGGCCACATGGAGCTCTGCTCATACTCACATTAAGCATTATGCACTTCCTGAAGCATTCCAGGATCATGCTGCCTTTGGGAGTTATCCTGAATCATTGTTTAATTAAGAACTCTAAGGGTCCTCCTCTAGGTAATTGTTAGTTGCTCCTCTTCTCAGTCACCCACAGTGTGAGTGAACACATAAAGAATTACTTCAAAGATATTTACAATACTCTCTTCCATCTCCCACTTTCTCTCAAAGTCTTACCTAGCAAGCTCCATGTTAGAGGAGGAGCTGAAAAGAAGGGACAAGCCCTGTCTTTATGGCTAATGTTCAAGGTGGGGAGAAGCAGGAAGGACAACACTAATATAGGTATTTTCCAATAATACTAGCCAGTGCATACTGACATTGTGATGGTCACATAAATAACACCTCTCAATGAAGAAAAGCTATTGGTGCATATACTAAACACTCTATTTACAAGAAAATTGGTACCTTAATTTTGTGGAGAAAAACAAGCAAAGTCTTCTGAGTGCAGAGTGTTTTATTAAATTCCAATATAAATATTGAGGTGAAGTCCTGCTTACACTGTTTCCCTAAGCACACATCTTTAGGCAATTCTTTACTTTTTACGTACAAATATCCTTCATATTTTTTGCATACAAAATGTTCTTATAAATTTACAGATAATCAGACCAATATAGAAAGTACATTTGCTTCATTTACACATATTTAATGAGAACTTTTGCTTGTTATTCATATAGTACCTGCTTTTAAGACGACAAACACATTGGCTCAATTACAGTAAAACCTTTTAAGCTGAGCAGTAAACCTTGAAACACATGGAATCCGTTAAATGGTGTCTAAAGTAGGGTAAAAGAGTGATTGACAGAAAAAAAATAGAAGCAATCTATATATTTTATAAATGTGACACAATTGAAATCAACATATATATTCAAATGTCTTTTTTTAGGAATACAGTACAAATATTTGAAAGGAAGCATCTAAAACAGTTTAATGCTTATATGCAATTGTGTCACATAATTTTAAGTCTGTTTCATAGGGTAGCTAAATTCACTTTTGCTGTGGTTTTTCTTCTGGTGTTGAGTGCAAAGTTGCTCTTTTAGAATTATAAATCTCCTTCTCACTTCTGGTCAACATTATTTACTGTCAAATTAAATCCATTTGTCGTGACAATTTTGTCCTTGAACTTGAATAGTAATTCTGCCTCCCTACTATTCATGTTCTTGAGTATTTGTTAAGGACAACTATATTTTCTGTAAGTCTTAATTTTGGTTGGTTAAATATTTTAAGCCTTTATCACAGGATGCACTTCTTTATTCTTATATCTTATATTCTTATATCAACCTTCCATTTTAAGTTTACTAAATTCTTTGATCTATTTCCACATATGCATTCTCATTAACGTTCACACTGTTCCACTTATATTCTGCTCTGCTTCTTATAAAATCTGAGAGAAAGAATACAATTATCAATATGCAGCCTTATCCTCAGTGCAAAACTTATTTTTGGCTCTTTTTTCATCTTTATTTCTGGAGCTATAGAATCTTTGTGTATAGATTTCTTATCTTTTTTTCCTTCTTAAAATCTAAATCAGGCCCTTTTATAAATTGTTCAGAATGACAGGCACACTGAGGATCCCAAAATGAATTGCAGGTGCCATATAGCCCTATAAGTCTTCAACACAAATTCTCAAATTTTTTTTCTATAGCTATGGTTTCCTGAAGCCACTAAGTCAACGCTTATGAACCAAAGTCTTGCCCATATTAAGTAGATTATGTCAACCTCTTCAAATTAATGATTTTTCATTTTTCTTGCCTAAAGGACTCAAAGCAGCAAGTAGTCTTAGAGAGTGTCCAAAACAATCAGCAACTTTTGATTTTCATCCATGAAACCTTGGGTGAAATTTGTTACTCTTCACTTGCAAAGCAAAACTGCCTTTAGAGGAATCATATGTGAAACTGGGTTTCCAGATTCCACTGTAAGGATTGTGTTTAAAATTTATCTGATGGATATTTCAAACAACTTCATCCATTTCAGCACAGTGGATAGCTGAGATTTTAGTCACTGTCTACTTTGAAGCCTCAACCTTTTTTCTGGATTGTGTTTTCTCTCTACCACATGCATAAAACTTGACCCGTGAGCTATGAGACCAAATCAGTTTGTGTGTGTTTGTGTTCTTTGTTTTGGAGGGGTTTTGTTGTAGTTGGTTTTGCTGTTTTATTGTGGCTTTTTAAGTTCAGGATGCCTTAAATAATGAGAGAATTGTGGCAAAATGGTCATTTCATTGCATATCCACAAGGAGAGTTGTTGCATATATTTTTATAAGGCACGTGGGTGTACTGGGCATCATTGTAGGTCAGTTCAAATTAGAAAGAACTAAACCTGGTGCTTTCTTTTTTACATCATCTATACATAGAAATTCTAATGGGAATAAAAGAGATTACTGGGATATTTTTTTGTCTCAGCAGGAACAATTTGTTTTCACTTTGTATTCATGTAGGACATAGAAAAAGATCACTCGTGCCTAAAGTTCTTGAAAGTCCTTTTCAGCCAGACTCAAGGAGAGAAATACCTAACATATCAAATCCATCTTGTGCATTCCCACTGGTAAGACAGAATTCCTTTCTTCCTTTTGCACTATATCCAGGAAATTTTAAATTTTTGTTATAAAGAAACACAGCTGATGTAGAGACAGCAAACATTTGCTGCTAGACAATCAAAAAATTTTTAAAACTCAAAGTGCCAAGATGCTAACAGTCCATTTACAGTGATATAAGCATTTAAGGATCAGTTTTCCAATTGCAGCTTATTATATAAATGAACAAACAAACAGGTAAAATTGTTATATACTGACCTTCTACCCCTTTCTTTAGCTTTGTGCTGGCCTTCATTCCAAAGTATGGTCACAGTGAGTTGTCAGTGCCATGAAGTTATTGTTGAAAGGAGTATGACATCCATGGAAGAGGTTCCATCCCATTGCTTCTGGCCTTAACTGGAGTTAATCTTGTAAATTTGTGGACATGGTCTAATTTATCATTTTTTCTTATTTACTCACAAAGCTGATATTTTTTTTTTTTGGCACACAATATTTTACATGTATGAGATAATTCTTTGTTTTTATTGTTATCTCTAAACCAAGTTTAACCCATCTCACAAGGCTATTTTTCTGCAATTACTGCTAACTTCTTTTTCGAGCCCTTAGGGTCTCTGGCATGATTCTCTGCTGGTACTTTCAAACACTATTAATATCCTGTGCTTTAAGATATCACTTCATCAAAGATCATAGATAACTCATTCTCAATAGAACAATTTTCTGGAGTTACTATATAATAGATACAAAAATGCACAGATAGTATTCCAACAATAAGTGTTCAAACATAATTGCATAAGCTAAGAAAAAGCTAATAAAAGTTTGATAGTTGTCACCTGGTTATAAGAAATCCGTGATTCACTAGAAATCCTGAAAAACAAACAAGTGTAAGTCCTTGCATTAATACAAAGTTTCTGACCCTGTTTTTAGAGACAGAAATCTCTTATTCCTAGGAGTATGTGCTCCATAAATTGAGCTATTTCAGAATCTTCATTCCTTCATTTTGTTCTGTCATCATTGCTGTGATTCTCCAGTTTTCTGTCATCTATTCTTTTTTTTGCTGTAATTTTTTGAATGACATGCATATAGAATCCTTTTTCTTAGATTCTGATGATTAGTTTATTTCTTTAGCCTTTTTTTTTCCTCTGCTGGTGAGATCTTCCATTTTTTGTTTTATTCTCCATATTTAATCATGATATATTTAATTACTAATGAAATCTGAGTGATAATTAAAAATATTTATTGGTTTAAAAAAGATTACAATAAATTATTCTGTCAGTCTGTAGTTGGTTTTGTTGTTTTGTTGTTAGTTTCAATTTTATTCCTGTCAGGGAAGCATGAATCTAAATTATTAATAGTCTAATACTATACTGCACTTATTATAAATAACAGTTATTAAAATGTACTGAACCATGACATGAATTTTTATTTATAAAACTATAGCTATTTCAATTTTAGAACTTTAAAAAAGCTGTAAATATCTGATGCTTCTTATCTTTTTTAATCTCAATTTGCAGATGATGGTGAAGCTTGAGGCATTGGACAAAAATTACAAAAAAATTTTTTCCATGTTCCTTTGTCATGGAAAAAAAAATAAAAAATATTATATAAGGGCATTTATGTAACTGGAACCATTGATTTACTAATACCACACTATCATTCTTGGAAATACAACTCAAAATGCTTCAGCTTTGAAGATTAATGCATAGCTTGGAGCACCACAGCAGTTCAGATAGCAGTTGTTATGAAGCCCTCTTTATTGTGTCAACAGGGCAGAAAAGATTAAAACAATAAAAAAGACTGATGATTCTGAACTCTTCCATTCTTCTTATAGCTCAGTCAATACAGCTTAGTTACCTTTGAAGTTTTTAATATTCCAAAATCATCCTTAGTTATGCTTTATTATAAACAGGAAGAGAAAGTTTGTGAAGGGGACCCTATGAAATATAAACATTATCTTGAAGCAATTGCAAACAGCAAACAATAAAAAGTAAGAGTCTATGTCTTAGAACTCTAACTAAGAAGTATTATCAGTGTTTTTGTCACCAGCTTTCGGATAATGACATTGCTGCTTCGAGTACTTGTAGCCTAGTGCTATAAATAATGATAGGATATAAAACAAATGCAGCCAAGTAGCTCAACCAGGGTACCAAGGTATCATGTCTTAGGGCTGCTTTAACTATTTGAGTTTATTTTGAGGGATGAAAAAAAAAAAAAAAAGACTGAGAAATGAAAAGGGAATTAGAACTGTGTGTCCACCAAAAATTTATAAAGAAGCTTTATTTTTCAGGCTGTGAATTAATTTCTAATGATAGGACTTAGGTCATATAACATTGCTTGTGTATGACAGTACCTTCTGATATTTGTTTGCCTATGGAAATTTTTATGGACTATCTAACTAGGTATCTGAGCATTTAACAGTAAGCTAAGTGAAAAAGACTTCTTTTTGTATTTCTGTTTTATATAGCAAAAACTAAGGACTGAAAAATAATAAAAATGCTTCTTTTTCATTTTTGAGGCTGCCCAAACTGAAAAAGAATTGCTGTTTGCCCATGTTTATTTCAACCACGGTCTTAATGTGCTGACCCTCTGAAACATCAGATGAAGGTAATGTTCATCAGGCTCACACACCTTCCCAGGTACTCAGTCTAATAGCAAATGTGGGATGAACATGATGGCATGATGTGGCATACTGGTTTTCTAAAATTGCATGGTTAATATGTGTGCTGGGGAGTGTGAGGACATAATGTGGCCTTTCAGAGTAAATTAGGTTTCTCAGCTTTTCAAAATGTGAACAAGGCAATCTGGAATACTTTAGAATTGCTCTTGCCATATGTTCTGTCTCCCTTTTTCATCACATTTTTTTCTAATTTCCAAATTTCATTCAATATTTTTCCCTTTATTTCCTCCTTGAACATCTTTGTTTCATCAGTGTTGGCAAAATGCATCAGAAATCGGCTAGGATTTTGAGAAGGTTTTCTCTTATGAGAGCATATGCAAAATACCAGGAGAACATGAAACTTATAAAGTTTCACATATAAAGCTAGGATTTCTTAGAATACTGAGACAAACAGATATTTTTTAATTGTAAAATCTCAGACCTGCTGGCTAAGAGAGTGAATGTAAGGAGATATGTATACAGTCCCTACTTCTTCTACTCTTGTCTTTTCAGGATGAGCATTTGCTCCATTCTTTTTGTCTTTCACGACAATACAACAGCTGAGTGCCACCACACTTCAGATGATGCACTCTGTATCTCTATTGCCTGTTACCTTGTGCACTTGGTTGGTCACCTCTGTCCTTCTCTTTTCAATGGTTTTCCAGCCTCTGCTTGCTCATGGTATCCTTTGGCTCATTTTCTATATGCCCATCAGAAGACTCACCCTGAAAAGTTCAGACATTTGCAGAAAAAAAACAAAATTCTGCCTTTCCAAAAGCTTCTATCTGATTGAGTTACAGCAGTCAGGAAAGACAAATGAGCAGCTTTTTGAATTTGCTGTCCAACCATTCCTTTTTAAAGACATACTGTAAAACTTGGTAAACAAAAAACCAAGGCAAAGCAAAAGAAACATCACAAAACAAAAAAAAAAGTCATGATCATCTTTCATCTGACTTTTATAAAACATTCTTATTCTGCTATATTCAGTGAAACAATTATCTTAAATTCTTTCAACAAGGAGGAGGCACACTATGGGAACAGACCATTCCAGTGGTCACTTTCACCTATCTTGTCACAGCTTTTCACTCCTTGCAGATTCTAACCATCTAAGAAAAACACTGTTTGCTCTTTCAGATTCACACAGAAAAAAATCAAGGTTTTATGCAGGACATTCTCTCTTTTTCTCCTGGAAGAGCAATCCTATCAGCATGTTCTCAGCTGTACTTTAATCAGGATGCAAACAATACTAGAAATGGTTTGATTTTTAATTTTTATTGTTAGGAGAAGTTGGAGCAATTGAGGAGCAGAAAAAAAAGCGCTATTATACATTGCTGGATTTGCTTTGATCAGCACCTTCTGTCTATACAGTGTAATAGGATCTCCTCCAGTTTTCAAATGATAAACACAGCACTGGGATGATCTGGCTATCACTAACCTAAGTTTCAATGCAGACTTTGGTTTAACACTTTTGCTCTAAATCCAAATTAAAAACTGGTTTGAATGATTTATATCTTTTTTCTTAACTTGGAATCAAGTAAAGGTTGTTATTTTAAGGTACAGCCTAATCTGTGGGTGAGCTAGATAACTTCAGCTACCGATGAACCTGAAGTGGAACAGAAATGTGGAGGCCAAATTTTAATTTCAACCATTTATTCTTTAAATTCTTTTTATGCAGTCATCAGGGGCATCAGGAGGAGTATGATGCCTTTGAAGGAGTTTTTTTCCTCACTTGTGGATCTACTTGGGTTTGTTATTTTTCTTTTTTTAAACACAATCCTCTTGCTCTTCATTAATTAATGTTTTCATTTTACATTCAAGTTCTACTGCACCCATGGTATTTTGTATATGCTGGATATCTGATGTGTTTTCTCTGTCTGATCCCTAAGACCTGGCCAAGAAGTTACAATCTTTTAATGGCAAATAATTACTCATTTGTGATGATGATTATAGTCTTGTGGCCTCTATTTTTCTGTGCTTTTATTTTGAAGCACATCCTGTAATTATACCTTTGGGAACCTTGTGTTAAGATCTGATTAGTGAGAGATGCCTCTGCTGTGCAAACGAGATCATATGCTGAAGTCAATAATGCAGATATTATTTAATTGAGAAATAGAAAGAAATAGAAAAGTGGTCGGAAGGGAGAGAGGGGGAGAGAGATCAAGCAGAAGATAGTCACCACCCATGGATTCTGTGGCCACCTGTTGGTCCTTCTTCACCCTGTGCTTGTAAGTGGTGGGGGTCCTGATGTTGTTCAAAAGTTTTCACTAGTTATACATTTTAGCAAATAAAAGATTTAATGCTGATTGACTAAAATGTTGTCTTATTCTACTGGTTAAATTATTTCCTCACTTCTAATGCTAATTAGGTCCCATGTCCAGTCTCTCTTCTTTTCAGTTGGCAGGTTTCTTGCATCAGTGGGCTGTGAGATGGTCACTATCTCCCTCTTCCCCAGTCTGAGCTGATTTCAGCACAGCTGCTGAGCTGGCTTTCCTTGTGACCCATACATTCTGCATTCTTTATGTCCATTATCAGTGATAGATTCTTCTCCTTCAGCTTGTTAACCTCCCCCTAGGTGTGAGATAACACTCAGACAATAGTTACCACCTTTTTCTTATCTCAAGTTCCAGTTAAGGTGGCTTAATTTACAATCCGAAATGAAGTGACTCTGCCTGCAGAGAAGACTGGGATCTTTTGTAGAAGGCAAAAAAGAAATAGAGAAGTCTGAAATCTATGTTCTGCCATTTTATTACTGCAGAATGTATACATCTTTCCAGCAATTGTCTGTGTCATGTCAGCTTTCACCAACTGCACATTTTATCTCCTAAGATAAAATTGCTTTTCATTCACCTCCAAATATTTTTTTCTACATTATCATTTTAGTTTGGATCAGGACTACATTTTTAGAGCAGCTCTCCCCAGTGCCACTGTTTATTGTGCTTTAGTTTATTCATAGAGTGGTTTCAGCAAGCATACTAAGTAGTGAGTTGTGGGTTTTTTTCCTTTAATAATATTAAATTGAAAAGTGCATTTCAGAAGCACATACTCCTATTTCTCCTATTTCAGCCCATGAACCAGACTAAATTTAAGCTGAGATAAATCCTGATGAAGTATATATCCTGCAGTCACCATGTCCTTATCACCTGTCTTCTCCACAGGTCTGCTGTTATTGAGCCTTGCTAACTGCTACTGGAGGCACAGCCTGGGGTGTTTGTCATGAGAAACAGGAGTTTCCAGCAAGTCTTTCAGCAGTCCTGAGAAACTCTGTTTGTTGTTCCTTTTGCACTGCAGGCTTCTTGCTGCTTTCTTCCATTCAAAGCCTCAGTCCAGGAGCTTATTCTATTCAACCATGCATAATTACTGTCGGGGAGCAGGACATCACTCCCTCACACAAGCCACACAGAAAGTGGCCAGGAGTAAATTTATCCAATTTCACCATTAACATGCTAAAAGAGATAGTGAACAACTAACACAGAAAAATAAGACTTTAAGAAACAAGTGAAATTCTTAGTTGAAATAAAAATGTGAACTTTACAATTTGCTTGATTGAAATATTGTAGATGATGTAAATAATTCCTAGACTCTCTTAAGAGTTTTGGATGACCTGGATATTTTGAATCAATTGTGAATAACTGTCATGCTGTGTATATTATGTATGCTTATACACACAGATACCCAAATTTCAGGTTATATTTATAATTCTCCATAGAAAACAAAAACACACACAATATGTGCTTGCAATTTAATGCAGAACTCATAAGCTATCAAATAATTTGTATCAAACCCACAAAATTTCTTTCAAGCCTCTTGTGAAGCTTTTTGTGTTTAAGATTTGTCTTGATTTTCTCTGGTCTTCCTATGCAAGGGGAAATGAACATGGAATGTTGCTAACATAATTTAATGATTATCCATCTCTGTCTGTACATTCCTTATACAAACATTTAGAGAAAAAACTTGAAAATGTTCAATACTTGAAAATAAATTTTGTTTACAATATAACTGCTGTTACCTCTCCAGGTACTCCATCAAAACACATTTAGACTTTTCACATGAGGTTCTTATTTTTTTTTTGATGAGTCATAGTTCTCAACTTATATAACAGATGGCTGAATGGTGATCCAGGATGATAATTAGTCTTTTTAATAATGATAGTCAGTCATTTTCCATCTAACCTTAAGTAGACACATTCCTCTGTGATGATTCTACTAATTTTTAAAGACTAGCAGATACTCTCTGAAAGACTTCTGTAATGAGCCCTTTATAAGCAAAAATCATTATTAACTCTGGTATTGTAAACACATGATACCAGCAAGACAGTTAGCAGCACTGTGGCATTTTCAGTGAGTGATTTACATGTTTCAACACTCACTTACTATGAAGACTCTTCAAATAAAAATAGGAAATACTTGCAAAAATTCAGGGAAAGCTGCTACTTTGTTGGACCTGTGGAATTTGCTTTGGAATACGGTCTTTTATCAAGAGATGAAGAAGAAGGGAGATAATGTGGTTAAAAATAGAATTCATATGTATCATATCACTTTTTTTCCCCTCCTATTTCAGTAAGAAATTCCAGTTTGGTTTCAGAAGCTCTTTTTCAGTAAGTCAGCTTTCATGACTGATATATTTTTTACAGCAAAATTTAATCTTGATGAATTAACAAATTTTGACTACCACCGCTCCTCCTTAAAAAAGGAAAAAAAAGAAAGGTTTTTTAATTCTGAATTATTAGAAGTCTTCTAAAACCAGTTCTAAGAATCTGTCCAATTTTAGCTATTTAATTAGTCAGTGTTTTGTCTAGGCTAAAGGAGATATGTAATAATTTTATGTAGATAATTATTACTCAAGGGAAGGAAAGAAAGTTGAGTATCTTGACATTTGTATCTTTACTCCAGGTATTATGCTTTTCAGCATTGATAAACTCAGATAATAATGAATGAATCAATCTGAGAAGGTAAACAGCAATACTTATATTTTGAGTAGCCTTGATCCTACTGTTTCCTGCAACAGTAGAAAACATTTCTTAGAGAGAATAATAGTATCTGGTCTAGAATGTATATTTGAGATGAACTCACAATTAGGTTAAGTATATAGATAAAATTTTGTTTTTAAAGATAATGAGCATGTGAAGAATTGGTTCTGAGAGGTTAAAAAGGCTGAGCTAGAGGGAATGTATAAATTGGAGATTGATGCAGAGCAAAGTGTGATTTGAACCTTTGCTTTATCCTTTCAACACTGCAGGGAGAGTCAGATAATTGTCAATTTCATGGATGGCTTCTAGTCTTTTTAATTTTAGAAATTTAATGTCATATTTATTATTTGCTTATTAAATATAAATACTGCAGCTAGATTCAGTAATACACTTACTTCCTGGCATGCTTGTACACGTTCTGAGGTAATTTCAGCATAAGACTTTTGATAGGCATTGCTCACAGGAGCTGATTTTTAAAGGAGAAGGGTCAGAGGTAACAGCTAATAGGAAAGTGTTTGTGCAAAAGGAAGGTTATTTCACTGCAAAAAATATTTTCTGTTTTGTTCTTCTCCTGACTCTCTCCACTGCAGTCATTATTGCATTTCAATAGAAATCTAGCAAATATTTTAAGCCAAGAGATTAATACATCATCATTCTATACATTGGCCAGGTTCTCAAAACTGGACATTTTGAATTATGCTTATATATCCATATTTAGACATCACACTTGAAATAATTTCCTTTTCAAAAATGACAAAATGAGCCAGAATTTTTATTCCTCTTCTGAAACTCCTTACCTACCTGGGTAATTCAAAGGAGATAATTTTATTTTGTGGTTCTGTATGTATGTGGAAGACATTTGAAAAGTGAAACAATGTTGCTGTAAAATACTGCATTGCACCAAGTATCCAGGTCTGTTTTAATTAACCACAGATTAGAAGACTGTCTATGGGTTCATTTGTTTTGTTTTTTTTTCCCTGCAATGCTCAGAATTGAAAAGGCATTTAGTCATTCGCAAAGAACACTCCTTTCTAACTTAACTATTCAGTTAAATTAATGAGTTAAAGACATACCATGACCTTAGTTACAGTTGGTTTTGTCATACATATAGTTGCAATATGAAATATATAAAAAGAAAGGAGAACCATATCATGTTTTTTTCCAAATTACACTAATTCAACACTAGTCTTTTACACTGAAATTCACATGCTTCAGCCAACATGGACTTTATGGTAAATTTTGAGACTTGAAGTGACATGCTTTGATATTTATATATCATGAAATTCACTGGATATACTTGGTGATTTCAGTGTAGACATCTAGATCTCCATTAGTTATCCTAAAGTCTGTTTCTCTAAACAGCTTGACTCCTTCTTCTTTTTTTTTTTTTCCCCACAGATCTACTTTACCCTCAGGAGATTCACAGTGTAGAGGTTACTATTTCTTTTTATTAGGTATGGAAGGTGTTAAATGACTGCTTTAATTGACAAACCTTTACTAGAGTGATCATATTTCTCATCTTTTACATGTTTCCTTTTCTAGATTTTTTCAAGTATTTCTGCATATCTGTCACATGAACAGAAATCTCATATTGTGTCAATAAAGCATGTTTAGAGCATGTTTAACGTAAGTCAAATTGCACCTGTGTCCACTCTCCTAATACTCTCTGAGCCTGAAGACTGTCAGATTCCCTGACACAGAGCAACTATCATAGGCAGAAACCTCATATAGCTGTTACCATGACTGATTTTTTTCTAAACCTAAAACTACAATGCACTGGACTGGAAGGGACTTTACGGATCATTTAATCTAATCCACTCTTCAAAAGGCATCTATATAGCAAAAACACATAATTTCTGGAAAAATCTGGCAATAAAAGCCAAAATGAGACAGATAAAGAATAAAAGATTTCCAGTTTGATAAACATCATCAATTAGACTGTAACAGCAGTATAAAATAAGTAACAGAAATGTACAATAAAAAATGGAGAGAAAAAAAATGAAGAATAATAATAGCATGTCTGTCTGCCTCAGATGAAGCAAAATATGTATGGCCATACTCCAGATAAAAAAATTTCTGCTTTTAATATCCCTTTAAAATAGTCTGCTGTTCCTTTAAAATATTCCTATCATAATCTGTATTATAATTTAGAAGGAAAAAGGAAGTAGTCTAAAATAATAGAAAAAATAAAATGTCATTTAAAATACAGAATCATTAGTTGTTTCTTCAGTTATATTATCATGGCTTTCTAATGCTATTTTTTAAGTCTAATATCTTTTGAGACGAGGTTTTAGGTAGTCAGGGGGACTCCAGCTGTGGCTTGGAGAGATGAGAAGATGCCAGAAACTCCCCCCATGTCTGGCAGATCCATTTGGAGCAGACTCCAAGACAGACTCTCTGCGGGCCAAAGCTGAGCCCATTAATAATGGCAGTAGTGCCTCCAGGATAACAGATTTAAGGAGAAAAAACTGCTGGGCAACAGCAGCTGGAGAGAGGACTGAGAACATGTAAGAGAAAGGACTCAGCAGACAGCAAGGAAAGGGAAGAAGAAGGATGTGCTGCAGGCACAGGAGCAGAGACTCCCCTGCAGCCCATGGAGATCCACAGGGGATCTGAGATCCATCCACAGCCTGTGGACAGCTCCATACACGATCTGCCCTGAAGGAAGCTATCACTTCATGGTCAGTCCATGCAAGAGAAGGCTCTTGGAAAGTTGTGGAGAGAAAGGATCCCATGCTAGAGCAGGCTTGCTGGCAGGACTTGTGACCCCCTGCAGGTCTCAGGCTGAAGCGGCTTTCTCCTGAAGAACTGAACTCCATGGAAAGGACCCAGAGGAGCAGTTTGGGCAGAGCTTTGGGGAGTTTTGGGCAGAGCTGCAGCCCATGGCAAGGATCCAGTTTAAAATGAAGGACTGTTTCCTGTGGGAGGAGAACCCCATGCTGGAATAGGGAAAGCGAATTAAGAGGAAGGGCAACAGAGACAAAGTAATATGGATTGGCGGCAACCCCCACTCCCTGTCCTACTCTGGGACAAGGCAGAGAAGTTGGGAATTAAGTTGATCTTGGGAAGAAGGGAGGGGTGGGAGAAAGGTATATTTTAGTGGGTTTTTTTACTTATTTCTCATTTATCTTACATTATCAAAATATAAATCTTAGGTTTGCAATAAATTTTCAATAAATTAAATTGTTTCCCCACGTTAAATCTGTTATTTTATAAATTAGATCCATAAATATTCTTGAATGTTCATGAAACAAATAGGGTCTCCTTTTTGTTTCAGCAATATCTTTAAATATGAAGGCCTATCATATGTTTATTAACATCAAAGGGGATTTGGATCAGGGCAAAGGCATAAGTATACAAGACATTATATTTGATTTTTTTTTTCTCTTCAGGGGAAGATATTTGTTACTGTGAATGTGTACTAGTAAATAAATTCAAAGAACAGTCTTTTTGAAGTTGGCTAATATATATTCCACTTATCTATGTCTTTTTATACTCTGAACTGTATCCACGAGGGTAACACTAGAAGCTTTATTCAAGATCAGTACCTTCTGATATGTGTAGTGAGAAACTATTTTTATGCTGAAGAACAAGCAATCCAAACAGCCAAATGGTATGGGAAATAGAATGGTTTTACCCTCATCATACTGATAGAAAACCAGAACATAAGGATAAAGGGTTATATTCTGGCTTCCTTGATGTTAACAGCAAATTGCCTTTGATTTCACTCAGACAAAAATTTTAGTTGGTCTGTTTGCTCAGACATCATTATGAAAATCCAGCCAGAAATTCTTTAATTTCCATACACTTTATATTTTTTAGAAGAAAGATCAGTCAGTTTCAAATCTTGTCATTTCATAGAGCATATTTATGATGAATTCTGGATTTACTTGTCACTGTGTATTATTAATTTTCTAGTTCTTGGAACTTCTCAAAGACTTACAATAATATTGTCAAATAGTCTCTAAAATCTTTGAAGAAGAAATAAGGGAGGTGAGTTTTCACATGCCCATATGAATGGTTGGTCAAAGGCTCATCTTCTGGGATCAAAGTGCAAGTTATGTAAAAACAATAAAACAGCACAGGTAATTGGGCATCTATCACAGAATAAGATTGATAATGATTTACTAAAAAAATCTGCCAGCATATATGATTAATATTTATCTTTAATTAATATAAACAGGCATGATGACTTTTCATATAGTTACAGACAAGTCCTTTGAATACTTCTAACATTTATTAACCTATCTGCAGAATGCTTGTTGGAATACAATTGCCAAGGACATTTGCTAAGACTTTTCACATCACTTTCACAGGCAGCACCTGCATTGTTGTTATTTCACTCTGTTATTCTCTCAAAGGCTAGAGCTGAAACAGGAAAGTTTATATTTAAAGAGACAAATTTATCTGCCAAAGAACACAAGTGTCAAGACAACAACACTATTTGTGTGAAATTTAAACATTATTCCTGTGCATTCAAATGCCCAGCTGATGTACTATTTTGTAGCAGTTTAAATTTGGATTTTGATTAGGATAATATCAATAAATACAGAAAAATATGAACTTACTGTATCTAACTATTGATTATTTCCAAACAACTGGCTTACCTAAATGCTGAAATATTATTGCAAATACATTGAGTAGTGTAATTTGGAGTATATATGCGTCTTAAATAAAAAAATCTTTTATCTTCTTGCATTATTATAGCACACAGTGTAGATTTATACACTTAAAGTGGATCAGACTAGCTGGAAAAGAACAATGTAGCTGTCCATTTTATCTGATGAATAAAAGGGGGATCCAGAAATTACTACAAACTTTTTGCACAGAATATATAATGAAATATTTCTCTTTTGTGTCTGGCTTTTATGTTTGTTTTTTATTCTATTCAGTCTTTATAAGAATTGGTGAGAATGTATGAGTTTTTATAGATTATTTATTACTGGTATAATGTAAAGAAAATTAATCCAAAGTAGACTACTATTAGAATAGAATTAGGAGTATAGTGTTAGCTGAAAAATTTAAGCAAAACAGAAAAATTATTTGGTAAGCATAACAAGAAAGGTTCTACAAGAATAAAAATTAGTGACAAATGTGAATACATACTGTGTATGAAAATTTAATGATAAAACCATTGTATTTATGCTGTTAAAATAGAATGACAGCTTTTTTTTTTTTTTTTTTTTTATAGGAAGTTAGACTAGGTTTGAGTCAGCCTAAAGAATTTGCAGATCATTTTGTGATCTCTTTTAGTACTTTTTTTTTAATATGTTGAATATTACAACTATTGATACGATCATAGCTTAAAATGAATTAAATTTACAGTAGAAATGTAGAGGTAAAAAGTATATCACTACCAGTGAAATTTTTCAAATGAGTCTAGATATACTTCTTGAGTGTTTTATTAGAAATGTGGGGCTACTTGGTCCTGAGAGAGAATTTGTGAAAAAGGGAATAGAATAACATGTTCTGTACATCCAGGGATGGCTGATTAACTTTCACTACTTGTGATGTTAGAGCTAGCTGTGCTTTCTGCCAGCTTTCAATTTGCTGTATTTTCAGTATATATGATATTTATATTTGTTATAGTCTATTGGCTTCCAGCTATGAGCTCATAAGAAGGAATTTCAGCAAAATATAAATATAATATAAAAACCTCAGAAATGAAAATCTGAAATTACAAAATTTTCACAGTAACTTTACCTTAATTATGGCTCAAAGAGCAGTGGTGGTGACAATTTGTTGCAAAGTGCAGAAATTAAATCAATGGTGAGAGCCCAGTGGTAGTGCTCAACATTACAAATATTACACAAATGATCTTCCTTTCTCATTATAATGTTCAAAGCCCTGCTGCTTTTCCTAAATTGCTGTCAAGTACATTCTAGATGAGGGCAGAATGAAAATTTGTCTTCTCAGTGTACACTGTAGTCCTGACTGTCTGCAGCTGAACATGACCAGAGCTACTCAAATATAATGTTCTGAACAAAAATTCACAATGGATTAAAACTACATTAATTTGTTGAGTTCATTTAAGCTTTGATAATTTAACTTACAATAAAAGGCCGCTATATTTTTCAGAGATTGTCCACAAATGTTACTGAATACATGGTTTTAACAAGCTGGGATTTCATCTGTGAAATCTATTTAAACATACATATCAAATAAATAAAATAAATAAATGAAAGTTCTTGTTAGCTGTTTTCATCCATGGCTTCATTTTTCAAGAGGCTGTCATCACCTTTTTAGTCACTCCAAGCAGCAAAAATTGAGCCAACATTCTTTAGCTGTGTTCCTGTGGGGAAGATGTAAAAAACTGCGGGCTGTGGAGTTTTCTGAGACACCTTTGAGAAATATTCTCAAATCCATGGAGACAAGAAAATTTTTCTGATACTGCTATATGATAATATTTAATCACCTTTTGGGCACTCTGACCCTTCCTCTTGAATGATAATTTTCTTAAATCTTTGGATTTTTCTAATCTTGCTCCAGTACCTCACTGGTAACTATATCTTGCTAAGACTAACGCCATTTTCATCGGCTATTAACATAGATAACAAGATATCTATTTGTAAAAATATTTCAAAGTTATTTCCTGTTTATTTCCTCTCAAATATTTGGTTTCCTTGAGAAATAGGACTGTACAAGAAAATTGGAGAGTATTTGAACCAAAATCCTTGGAAGTAGCTCTTCGACTCAGATGGTTTCTCCCTGGTATTACTCTATGGCCAAATCTTTTTCTTCAAATCAAAGAGTATTTTATGGCCTGGTATGCCAGGCTAAGAATGCTGCTTCTGGTAAGTATTTTTGCTTTGTATGAGGCAAGTGTGAGCATCTAATTTGCTAATTCCCAATCTTTTGACACTCAACACATTAGGAAATAAAGTTTATGTTCAGAGTGCTCATAGTAGACCTTAGGGCAGCAACAGCTGATTTGACATTGAAGGGATATTTAGGTTGGTAACATGCTGAATCTTTTTAAGTTTTCAAAATGAGTAAAATTATGGCCCTGCAGATAACCTTTCAGTAGCCTTCCCTGGAGGTACAGTCATATGGACCATGGTAGAGGTTAAATCTGAAAAAAATTATAAGCCATGTATGTGTGTGTCACAGCAAACTGCACAGAACTGCATCTACTTTTATATTAACTACCAAACTAGTAAAAATGGAGATAATTTCCTGTGCTTGAGGGCATAAGTTGGAGTTTCATGAAGGCAGCAGAAAGTTGGATTTATTTCTTCTTTGTGTGAAATTATGAATATTCACCATCCCAGGGGTTGACACTTTTGTGTAACTGCCCATTCTTGAGTCTGTTAATGACTTCTCAGAGATTCTGTAATTTATAAATGAACCCAGTGATGGCTGTAAATTCACATATTTCAGAACAACTTAGGGATAAACATTTTCATTTTTTATAAAGTGATAGAATAAAAGTGATTTAAACAATAAAAGAACAAGCTAATTTATTTAGTCATGTACAGACATTTAGATTTGTGTCTCTGTGTGCCTCTGAGCCACTCCATTGACTCTCTGGCATTGAGATTTTTTACCCTTCTGGTGTTTTCTGTCGCCTATTGCAACATCACAAGATAACTGTCATATCTGATTATTTTGGCCTCACAACATAACATTTACATAGTTCCAACTACATACATAATTGTCCAGAAGTGTTCCCTATTTTTGAGGACAGCGCAGGATATAACCCACACAACCTGAACCTTTCTCTGAAACTGTAAGTAGACTACCAGACTTGCTTAATTCAAGTCATCCAAAGGAATGAATTGTTCATATCTAGAACTGTGCAGTTCTGAAAGCACTCTTAGCATATGAATTCAATATAGTGTTTTACACCTTATTTAGCACTATTTTTCCACCCTAGCAGATGGGCAGAAATAAGGGTGAGTGAATTTGGCTGAAATAAATTATCTGTGAAGTCAGATATATTCTTTAGCTATAAAATGTTCTTGACTCAGTGTTGATGAAAGCTGGTGCTAGATTTAGTGAAGCAAAAATATTTTCTGATGTGCCTGATTTTGATGCTTGTCATTCAAATAGTTCTAGATGAAACAAAATATTATTCAGTCCATGGAATATTGAGTGTGAAAGTTGTTCAGATATTGATAATCAAGCACACAAAAGGTGTTTTGAAGGGACTTGCAACCAGGGTTTTAAAGTAACAATACACTGGAAGTGTCAGGTACAATGAGTCACTAAACATAGAAGTAAAAGCTTGTAAGTATATAAGTACTGGGAGTATGGAAAGAATGATGACCTTTCCTGCCAAAGTGTTATTTTGTGGGTTTATTTGCTATTCCTGCTTTAGGCAGGTGGGAAGACGAAAGGCAAATTGCATGGTAGATTGTACTTCAGCCTTCACTTCAGCCTTAAGTAGAGCTTTTGAAATATAGGCAATTGCTGATTACATAGGAGATATTGTTGTTAATAGGACAGAAAGTACATACTTATAAAGTTGTGTCATTTTCATTGTCCTCCTTTAAAATAAGATAGTGGTTGTTCAGATAAAATTTCTAGAAAATTAAGACATCTACAGAGAATATTGACATTCAAAGTTATTTACAATATGAAATGAGAAAGGAAGCCAATTTTGGTTTTCTTGTTTAAATTGCTTCAGTTTTTAAATGGTTTAATTTTTGTTGTTGGGCATTTTTTTTTCTACTGATTGTGATGTGTTTTGTTTGATTTTGTGTTAAGTTAGGGTTAAGGAACTGTTCTTTGTTTCTGATGTTAAAGAGACAGAGTTTTAAGCTGTTCTTTATAAGGTCATTTTAAGATGGAATGGTGAGAAGAAGCAAAAAAGAATTGCCAAACTTCTGATAACGTTTTGGGAGTCCTAATGTTGTGTAATACACCTCTGTTATCTTCTACATTTTCTCTATTCGAAACTGAATATTTTGAGGATATCAAATAGTGAAAACTACTTAAAATTCAGTATGTGCTCCTGAACAAAATTGTGAAGTTTTTTTACTTGGTTTTGATTCTAAAATAATGAACTTTATTCTTCTCTTCAGTGGTATTTCTCCCTGATATTCTCTTTGGCAAAGCATACAGGCCATCAATCTTGCATGTCACAGCTTTATGCAGCACTGTTCAGTTCAAATGATATTTTCTTCATACCATGAACCAAGTGACTGCACCTCTGCAACCACCTATTTACAATTGGAGAAAGAGCAAAACAGCTATTTATAACAATATATATCTTTATCATTATGTGTCCTAATAGTTCTACCTCTGTTGACTGATTATGAAGATTTTCATTGGGAACTCTGCTTTACATCTAAATTCAGCTCTCGGTGAAAGGGAGAATGATATTTTACTGGTTTATTATGATAGACATAGATGAGGATTAAAGGCCTTGGCCTTTCTTCAAAATGAATATGGAGACCAAGGTGCTTAATATTAGAAGAAAGTAATAAAGGATTCATAGTCCCTGTATAGCATTCAAAATTTAGTAAAGAAAAAGCACCTAAATCCTCACTTTGTGTATTCTTTTCACTTTTTGCAAGAGTAATAATTTCTTAGAAGAACAATAGCTACTAATTTCCCCTTATATTTTGAAAATATGTAACTCATGAATTTCATTCTCTGCCCTTTGCCCATGACAAAAAGAATGAAGTTCATAATAACAATGAATAAATGTTCATTTCACCTGTAGTGAGTAAACTGCGTTTAGGTTCCTTCAAAATGTTGTAACACAAGGGAAAACCTTGTGGTACAGTAGGTCAGGGGTTCATTGAAAATTTAATGGTGTAATAGATAGCGATAACTCTGGTCTTGCTTAGAACCCTGCCTCTTTCTATGACGAGCTAAGTACTAGCACCAATAATAATAGCGACTATTGCAAGGACAAAATTTTGTTACAAAAGAAAGCATTTACTGTGAGTGCATGTCTGAAATAGAAGCACTACATATTTTTATCTACCAAATGATCTTGAATAACACGTGGCATACGTTAATATATTGACATTGTAGGGGTTTCAAAGCACTAGCTAAAAATCACCAGAAAACTTACTCATTTCTTGCTGTGAGATATGGACCAGGAGAAGGGCAAAACAGGCTTAAAACTCAAAAGGAATAAAGTTTATTAATAGAACTACAAGAATAAGAAAACCAGAATAAAACCTCCAGAAACCCTTCCTCCCGACCACCCAACCTTCCCCTTGTCCAACTGACAACATAGTGACAAAACCTGGTGGTTAAAGTAGTCCCAACTATACAATAGTCTTTTCATCAGTCTTTGTAGAGAAAGGAGCTCTCTTTTGTCATTCCATGGAGAGTTCTCCACAAGAAAACAGTTTTCTAATGGCTTTTCATTCCCATGATGGCAGCTGCCCAGAAAACTCTAGCATCATGCCTTCCTCCCGTTTTCACAAAAACCTGAGGTGTGTTCATGGGCCATGAACTCAAGGGGTATTATTTTAAGGATGAGTTATTCAAAGGCAAAGGTTCTCTTAATCTGTCTCTGTGATCATCTCTGGTGTTATGGGGTACCTTTACCTTTAAGACAGCTTGGAGAATTAAGGAAGTTGAAGCTGTTGGTGGCTGATGGGAGTTTTTCCTCCTGACCAATTATCAGTCATTTCCAAGAATTGACAACAGTTCTGACCATTAAAAAGTGAATTCAACTTGTAAACACCCCCTTAAGAAGTACAGAGAGAGTTCTCTTGTCCTCTTTGGTTTCCGGCTTCTGAGAAGGTAATAAGGCTCTGTGGTAGCCTCCTCCACTTCCCCCCCCCCCCCCCCCCCCCCCGCCCCCTTGGCTGAAGAAGGCCGCAGAGGACGAGAGGGAAGGGGGCGGGGAGGAAAGGGAAGCGGAGCCTGACAGCTTGGTTCAGTTTTCAGTGTCTGCTGCTGGACTGAAACCTGACACCATGAACTCTTGCAGCTTTCCTAAAGCTTTTAATTCTTTTACTACCTGGATAAACGAACAGATTACTCCTTTTTCTCAGAAGAGACAGAGAACGAGAGAGACAATCAACATGCAAAAGACATCACAGAACCACCAAAAACCAGTGAGGAAAAGAATTAAGTTTAAATAAGAAAGAGGGAATAAGAAGATGCTTACAGCTGAAATATCTTTCTGTTACAGCTATGGCGATGGACAATAGTAGTTTAAAAGACTCCTTTAATTCATGACTAGAGTATGGGAGGAATAGAGTGTTCAAAGTGTGGACTTTAGACAAAAAGAGAGAGTGGTTGTGATACTGTGGGTAGCTGGAAATGGGTAAAGTGAAGATTTTGAAGCCTTGAGGGGGCAAGGGGGAAGCTGTTTTCCAGGAAGGCTCACAAAAACAGATGAAGAGGACTTCTACCTTTGAATAACTTATCCTTAAAATAGCATCCCTAAACTCATTGACCCATGCACACCTCGGAGTGATGTGGAATGGGAGGAGTGAACTCTAAAAACTCCATAGATGGGCAGAAAGAGACTTCTGTTTCTCTACAAAGACTGATGAAAAGACTCTAGCAAGAAATTGAGACTGTTTTTGACCACCAAAGTTCTAAACTTTTTTTGTCTCTATGTTATCATGTGTATAAAGAAATGGTCAAGTAGTGAAAGATAAAAGGGTTTTCTGAAAGTTTATTCTGGTAGTTTATTAATTATTCTTATTCTTGTAGTTTATTAATAAACTGTCTTTATGCCTTTTAAGTTTTAAGCCTGTTTTGCTCTTATTCTAATCCATATCTCACAGCAAGAAATAAGTAATTTTTTTAGTTACTGGTTTAAAACCACGACATCTGGGAACAGAGGTTTTCTCTTTTTCTCCCTGGGGCCAAGGGTCTTCATCAACTCTCACTTTTCTCTCTCTGTTCCAGCATCTCATGGGATCACGACTACTCTACAATCTGCTCAGCTTCATCAATGGATACCTTTGCTCAGATCTATACTTTGAAACACTTTATTCCCCCCCAAAGTATTCTTTCATGAATTAAAGGAGTTTTTCAGAACATTATTGTCCATCTCCATGGCCTTACCAAAAGAACATTTCAGCTTATGAAAGCATCTCCTCATTCGCCGATTGAGGCTGGACTCCTTCTTTTACTGACTTTGATGGTTTATAGTCTCTTTACATGTTGATCACTCTTGCTTTACTCTCTCTGGAAAAAGGATTAAATCTGCAGGTATCAAATGGGTAGTGAAAGAGTTAAAATCTGGCCCAAACTGTGGCAGGTATTCATGGTGTCTGATTTCAGCTCCTCAGCCCTGGAAAAGCAGGGGACTGGTTTCAGCCTGGGGCCGTCTGTTCCGGCCGTGGGGGTGAGCAGCTGTGGCTCGTCCCAGCCCAGGGCTGGGGCCACGGGAGAGTCTGGCCCTGCCTGGGAAAGGCTTCATCCACCCTGCTGGAACAGGAACTGGAGGTTTCCTGGGATGGCCGCGGCAGAGCCCAGCCCTGCCTGGGGCCGAGGGAACCTCCTCGGGCTCCATCCCCCACCTGGGAGCCACAGCAGGCCCAGCCCAGCTCCCGCCTACGCCACATGGGCCTGGGGGAGAAGGAGCCAGCCGGAGTTCTGTTACCTTTCATAGCCGGAAACCAAGGGAGGCAGAAACTCCCAGGCTTAGGTTTAAAAGGCGGTATTCACAAAAGTGATCTTACTTTTCAGTGGTGCAAAACTGCTGTCAATTCTCAGAAATGGCCAGCTATTGGCCAGGTCTCAGGCAGAGAAGAAACTCCCAGCAGCCTCTCTCTCAAAGCCTTCACTTCTGTGTTTTTCTACTTTCTTTTTTTTTTTTTCCTAAATGCCAAACCATCACAGACATTCATTTTCCATTGTTTGTTATTTTTATTTCTCAATGCAGAGCACATTATTTTAGAATAAAGGCATAGAATGGAAGAAATTAATTTTTTTTTTCTATTAGAAGCCTAATTTGAAATATGTAATATATGAGATACTTAGAAGTGCATCAGAATGACAAGCATCATTTTACATAAAGGAAAACTATGGAAGGTGTTGTGGTTTAAACCCAGCCAGTAGCCAAGCACTGCAAGCCATGCACACAAGCAAACCAAAACAAGGAATTAATTTGCTGTTTCCCATGAGCAGGCAGGTGTTCAGCAATCTCCAGGACAACAGGGCCCCATCACATGTAACGGTGACTTGAGAAGACAAAGGCCATCACTCCAAATGTCTCCCCCATTCCTCCTTCCTCTCTCCCACCTTATATACCAAGCATAATTCATATGGTTGTGAGTATCTCTTTGGTCAGTTAGGGTCATCTGTCCCAGCTGTGTCTCCTCCCAACCTCCCATGAACTCCCAACTTCCTCACCAGTGTGTTATCTCTGTACTCAACCCTGTGTTCAGCACAAGTCCAAAACAGTCTTTTACCTGCCACTGTGAAGAAAATTAACTCTACCCCAGCTGAACTTAGCACAGGCAGTTACCTACTTTTCTTGTTTATGATCATTTAAGAACCAGTAGTTTCTTTGCTACAAGCAAAATTGCATCATCACCTTCAGCAAAACTGCTTTTGTGGTGAGACTGTTTGAAATCTTGGAGGAAAGAGAAAGTTCTCTGCATGTGGATAGAAAAATATGTCTGTTTGCATCCATTTATTGTTTCAAACTTTGTCAAGTATTGGCAGAAGCAGCTGATACATGAGCTAGATAAAGCAGCTGTTAGTGGTGTGAAACTAGAATACCATTATACTTTGAGAGCTTGAAACATTGCTTTACTAAACTATCTTGATGAGTTACTGTAATTCCTAGGCAAATCTAATTGAACAAAAAGTGGTAAGCTTTCATGTAATCATCAATAAGAACATCATTGAGGGTCATATCCAAGACAACACTTAAAAACCTGAAAATTGCATCTCAAAACTCTTAAATGGCTGAAAATGTACTGAAGTACCTGTAAGGCTGATTTCTAGAGATTTATCTCTGTGTTGCACAGGAATTAGACAGCAATTACACATACATGCATACCTATGCCTAATTCAACCTGACATTCCTAAACCCAAGCAAGAAAAAGTATTTAATTCATATATCTCATTTTATTATTTCTTATTTCTGGTTTAGTTTGGTATTCCAGGTCTTATGCAGCTGAATTTTGTACCACTTGTGTAACTTCTTTTTCTTCAATGGCACAATATTGATACTGTGACTTGTGTTCTTGTGAGCTGAAGGCTTAGTTTTGTTTTGTTTTGTTTCAGAGCCAAATTTCCAAGTGCCATTCTGGTCACTTCCATAAAAATGCATTAGATAGGAAACTGATCTAATCCAGAGTAGACTTTTTAATGTTTCTCTTTTTTTATTGTAATGTACCATGCTGTAAATTTTTGAGTACATCCTTTCATACCATAATTTTGAGAACATAACACTATGATGTATGTTTTAATTACTGCTAAATTTATCAGGGATTTACACTGAAATTATGTTAATTTTACCCAACAAACAACAAAATTACAATGATTTTTATTATGAATTAGACATAATTTTAAAACCTTGCTTCTTGATCAGATGTTTTCATATAATATCCAGTTAGACTGAACATATTCTGTTTAAAAGCTTATCCTTTACAAAAGTTTGCAAAGAAAATTATGTAGAATTAAAATTTCTGTATTTGTTTGTGGTAAATTTCTAAAGGTAGATGACATTATGTAATCTATAAAAGATCTTTATATTTATAAACATTATTTTTGTGATGTTTGTTTGGGTTTTTTTAAAGTTTTATTATAATGCCAGAAGATGGATGACTATGCTTATTAGTAGGAAAAAATATCATAATGGGGATAAAAAATCTGAAAGATCCTGGAATATAGAAAATCTTGACTCTATGGAGATAAATACACTTCACAGTATCATCTTTTTTTTTTGCTTTTCCTGTACTTCACTTTAGTATTACTGAGCACCTTCATATTAGATGATTTAACAGAGATTTAACAAAATATACAGGTTTGCAGGTCCAAAAGTAAATATGGCTTTTATGCTTTTACACCTTTCAGAAACCGCTTGTATCATTGCTTGCCTTGTCCCTTATGTCAGTATGTCTTGAGGGGACCAATACGGTAATGTGAAAAAGATGCTGTCTAAAGACTTTAGTAGCTATCAACAGAAACACTGCAACCATAATATAAAATTATGCACATTTGATTTTATCAGGTCCTAGAAGAATATTTAAGAATTGCAAAACTTTCACAGTAATTGCAATATTTTAAAATATACTGCTCATTGTATTGTCTCGCTGGTTTTATTGTGTTCACCTGGGAGAAATTGTTCAAGAAGAACTGTCTTGTAAAGAAACAAAGTGGAATTTGGTGCCTTCACTCCTGAAAAGCTAAAAGTTTAAATGAGGGTACAATGAGCAATATTTGAGCAAAGACATCTGTGTAGTGCCCTTAATACTACGTAAGTGGGTAGTCCTGATTGAAATTTTCTGCTTCAGCAGAATGTCTTTTAAATTCATAATTATAAGATCTTAAGGAAGTATTTATGAAAAATAATAAAAGGAAATTAATACTTCAGACTTTTAGTGAATACTGTAATCTAGCACGCATGGAAAATTATTTTACTTGTAACTATGTTTTGTATTATGATTTCTAGAGTCTGAACAGAAACTCTTCCTGCCTCTTTCAATATCAGGAAAATCAAGAGGGTTGAGTTCCTATGAAAATGATTCAATTGTTCCCAGTATAAACATTTGAAAGGACAGTGAAGCTCTTTTTTGAAGAAAAAAAAATATTTTTTGATACAAAATTCACAATTTTCCTATTACTATGCTAGGATTGAACAATGAAAATGTCATATAGCTTATGCTGTGTACTACAAAATGAAATTCATGATTTCTTCTCATGCAGCTTTGTCATTGACTCAAAAATGCTAATTAGTTAATGACAGCTTCTTATTAACGACAGTTGTGAGGAATGGAAGAATCCAGATGGAACTTTCTCAGTCATCTCAGTTTTCTGGTCATACTTTTTTAAGGAGAATGGGGACCTGCCTTAATCAGTATTTTGTTACCTTAGATTTTTGTGACTGACAGTACACAGGGAATAATTAGGGGTTAGGGACATAGTTTTCTTGTGTTTGAGCACTGGAAATAGGATGAATTCCTATACTATTCTTTCATTATAATTCTGTGGATTCTGCATTTTCTAGCAGCAGCATAATAATATATTGTTTGAAATGATAAAAAAAAAAAAAAGATCAGAATCTCAATTTCCAAACACATACTTCAGAAGGGGAAAAATATTGTGATAGAGAACAGACATTCATAGGATCTGAGTATCAGGTCTAGAACTTCTCTTCTTCATCTTAAGTGGTATTCAATTGTTAGCAGACAAGAAATTTTAGATTCTTTTTCAGAATATTAATTTCAGATGAATGTGTATTTCTGTTAGACACTGATAAAATATTGACCCAATTATAGCCTCAGCTCTGAACTGTGATATCATATACAAGTTTCTAGCTTAGAAAATTCCTGTCACAGAAAATATTCATATAGAACTTCATCTGGGGAATGTAAAACATTGCAAAGAATGCAGGCTAAATCACATTTTCTGTCAGTTGTGCCACAAAATATTCTCAGGGGAAAAACAAAGAAATCAGATTCAAATATATTGCCTGAAGCTGGCTGGGGGAGAGCAGAAGAGTCTGAAACTGTTGGAATTTATAATACAGCATAACAAAAAGATGAGAAGAAAAGCTATGATTAGATCTCTCACTGCAAACCTCTTATCTATTGCTTTTGGCAATGGGATATCTCATTACACGTACCTTAAAAAACCCTAGTGCTGTGAAGGATACATAATAGTTTTATAATGGGAGGTAAAAATAATCAGAAAATAAATTTCTGATTTCCCCTTTTCTTTTTTTGTATCTTTTTGAAGTCTTCAGAGGGAATCAAAGATATGAACTCTATAAAAGAAACAGAAGTTCAGCCACAGGTATTCCAATTGGACATTACTTCAAAAAAGGCTATTTTTCTAATAGAAAATAGACATTTGTGATTCCTAATTTCCTTTGGATGCTTTTGAAGATCTTCTCTTAAACATTGATAGACTGTGGGGTGCTAGTTGTCTCACTAGGAATGAATGCTTTCATATTCTGGTAATGAGCACCAATTGACAAAGAATATTCACAGTATCATATTTGGGTCCACTGAAAATCCTTACTGTGCTGTCTTATCCATTGTTTGAAAATTTGCTCCTGGACAGGTATTTTCTTGTGACTTTTCTGGTTTAGTATCTAAAGCTCCCTGTTACGTACTAAGCTTCTACACAAACTGCCATGTGTTTCCTCTAGCCAAATTCACCTAAAGAGCACATGGTCTCCTGATGTGGAGAGGATATGGAAAATTAACTTACCTCTTTTGACTCTGTCCATGCTACAATTATGGGACAATGGTGAGAACTATTTTTGTACCCCTCTCATGCTATTCTGGTGCCTTAAATACGTAGAGACAATGGGAGCAAGTTATAATAAAGCAGAGAAAGATAAAAAAAGGTCATTAAGTAAATTAATCACTCTGTATGGTGTAGGGATATTCTTTTTTATCTCTGTCACAAATTTACTCAGCAGGGCAGTCAAAGTGCTGCAAATTCCATGGGACACTTCTCTTTGTATCACAAATAGTAATACCTCTTCCTATACATTTTTTTTTTCTTTTTTGATAGTTTAGGTGCCCTCATGACAAAATATACAGTTGTTTTCATTTTCTTGGTAGTCAATATTAATGAGAAATATTTTATAAGAGGTGATTTTCTTCTAAAGAGTTACCAGGAGAGAGGGCTGGGACATATATGACATATTTCATAAACAATTTTTCCACCAAGACTGAGTACATGTATTTGGTAAATAGCAGCAATAACCGAACAGCGGGTGGTGAATTTGCACATCCCTTTGTCTACATACCATCAAACCCATAATTTTTTCTGTGGCTCTTGGGCTCCCTGTAGTTGATGTTGTAACAATAGGTCTTATTTCTACTCCTTGGAGCAATTTCAATTTGGGTGGGGTCAAGGATGTGTACCTCGTCAGGTTCTGAAGTGTTTACTGGAGTTTCATTAGCTAAGCTTTCATTAGCTAAGCCAAACACCTTCATTTCAGGAAAATGTTTCACTATTGGTACACTTTTCCTCACGATGCTTTAGCATATTTCATTTTTGCAATTTTGGCTGTGCTACACAGAATTATTTTATTTTTATAAAGATGAATCTAAATCATGTAGATGAAGTTAATTAGAAATCTAGATTTTCATATTTTATCCCACATTTGGCTGTTAATTCACTTTTGAAATGTCTTTGTTCCCTGAAATACTTTAAAATAGATTTGAACCACTTATATAATAGGTAGTATCAGCTCTTCATTTAAATAAGCATTCAGTTAGATTTGAAGAAAAAAATACTTAATATTTGTTGAAAAATGAGAAATTTTATACTATATATGTATTGATCTGGAGAAGGAAAATTCCTCTAAATAGGACTTTCCATTCCTAAGTTTATTTGAATTGTGTGGCAGACTGAGGGCCCAATGGGGTATATGCATTATGCTTTCCCCAACTGCTAATTTCAGAGCTCCAAATGAAGATGCAAATTTATCTCTGATAACTTATGAGAATAAATACTCTATATTAAGTCTTACCATGCTGTAGCAGAGGGAAAAATCACCTTTTTCACAGTTGCAGTTATAAGTGCAGATTACTACTATTAAGAAAAATGGAGAACGGAAAAAGGAGTGAGGAAAGAATAAAAAAAGGTAAAAAAAGCTACTATGGTTTAGGTAACTGGGATATAAAAGATGAAAATTCAGTCGTCCGTGTGCTTCTATAAACTCTTTACCTATTGAGATAAACTTATTATTCCTTCTTGGTTCTAATTCATGGGATATTCAAAAGAATAATTCCTTACTGCTACTCTAATGGTGTACTAGAGAACAACAAAAAAAATTCCTTCATTTGCTTTCTTTTTTCAAGAGTCTGTGTCTGAAAAAGCATGTTCAGTAATGTTGGGAACAACATCTCTCAATGCTATTCTATCTATTAAACAAAAAGTTCAGTAGCCAGCAGAGTGGAAAATAGAACTAATTCATTCTAAAGATAGTATTTCCATAAGGCAGAAAAGACAGTGTAAAGCATCACTGCAATTAAAGAGGATGCAGCTTTCTTTGTCTTCCTTTCCAGTGAAAAAGCTTTAGTGGTGTTTCTCCTTTAATATACTTACTACCCTATTGCAACATCAATATAAGAACATAAATTGCACTTTATATTGAAAGGATTCTTAAGAAGTATTTTAAACAATTCTGCCTTCAGGGTGCATCCAAGTTGCTATCATCCCTTTATTGATGTGAACAATGACACTTTGCAGTTCAAAAGTGAGGGAGAAAATCACTCTTCAGAACCTTTCCTTCACATTTAATATCACCATCAAAATATAAAAAAAGATGGAATAAAAGAATTTCCACTCTCTCAGATGAGCCAAACTGCAGAAGAACACTACAGCTGTATAATTCTCCATTCAGGGTGTTAATTTTACGTGAATACAAAGGGTTTTTTACATTACCCTTTGCATTTGATAGCATGGCTGCTTGAGCATGATAAGAGTCTTGTTTGTATAGACCTTGTTTATTTTAAGAGTAGCATGAGTCTGAAGACAGAATTGTTTTTTAAATGGTTTGGTTCTCATTAGTAATAAAATCAGAAAACAAACTTTTATTCCATAGTTTTGCAATAAAAGATTAAAAAGAATACTTTTCTTTTTTTTTTTTTCAAATTACCAACAATAATGGCAATTTAAAACCCCTTAATTTCTTCTGGTGTCTCATCACAGACTTGTTTCAGAGACATTAGATAACTTTCATTTCAGTGAATTCCAATTAGAGATGCACAAAAGCATTTAGCAGAGAAACAAGATTCTAGTGAATGAAAGTATCCTAGTTTTTCAAAACAATGTCTCCAGGCTATCTCTTTGTCCCCTTCTCAGAATTGTAGAGGCTAGATAGGAATATAAAATGCTTTTCCTGAAACTTCCTCTATTTTTGAAGGACCTTTCATAGTCAATTATAATAACTTTGTCAAAATAGGAAACTCTTATTTTTGATTTATTTGTTAGTGAGTGACCTAGAATTAGAGCGGTAAGAAAGGGCAAAACATTTGTGTTGCATTAGCTACCTCTAAGTTTCGTAAGACATATTTGCACTGAGAGTTTTCTAGAACGTGAGGGGTGAAGGGAAGAGGAGGGGCAGGCACTGATCTCTTCTCTGTGGTGACCAGTGACAGGACCCGAGAGAATGGCCTGATGTTGTGTCAGGGGAGGTTGAGGTTGGATATTAGGCAAAGGTTCTTCACGCAGAAGGTGTTTGGGCATTGGCACAGGCTCCCCAGGGAAGTGGTCACAGCACCAAACCTGACAGATTTCAAGAAGTGTTCAAACAATATTCTCAGTCATATCGTGTCATTCTTGGAGTGTCCTGTGCAGGCCGCAAAGACGGACTTGGTGATCCTGTGGGTCTCTTCCAGCCCAGGTGATTCTGTGATCCAGCATAGGAAAAAGCCTGCGATTTCTAAGTCCAGGAAAGCTGTAATTATATATATGGTAAAAATCATCTCATATACAGCTAATTTATACTGTGGGAAAAAAAGGGGGGGGAGTTACCTGTTGCATTTTATTATGTAACAGATTTATTTTTTTTAATTTTATCTTTATTTTTGACACTTGAAACTGTGCCTCTGCTGGGGGACTTCATTCATTTATTGGCAATACCTTTATGGCATTGGACTAAACCATCACTGAAAGAGATTGCTTTTTTATAAGACTGGAAAAACTACAGGAAAAAAAATGTGCTTTTGGAAGGTCTTCCAATTACAAGGCTGAGCTAGCTTTCATGAATTTAAATTAGTGATTGGGAGATATTCATCCAGTAATAGCATGTTAATAAAATTGGTGATAGAACATGCAGCATTAATTAAACACAAAGTGTCTGAAATGAGTGGTTTCAAAGCTCCCAACAACACATGCGGTTGCACAGAGCTCTGTGAGAAAGTGTCACCTATAATAGAGAGTTATATAATAACAGAGTTCTTGAAGACATTGTGTCTGACTCAGTTGTTGGCTACCCTCAGTGCTGCTGCATGGAGCCCTTTGTAAGTTCTATAATTTCAGTTTTATCTTTTGTATTTTATATTCTTTCAACTACAAATAATGTACAGATATTAGATAAGTGTTTTAATTACTTTTTAATTTAAAATCAGAGACAGAAGTCCCTATAGCAATCAGGTTTTAGAAAAACTTGAAGTCAATTAAAAAACCACAAGCTCTGAATTCCTGTATAATAACATTTTTGCTGCTTGTAATTAGACTTACTTTTGTTCTTCTGTTATCAAAATTAATTTGTAAGTCCTTACGGACATTGATATATACCATTTCAGAAAAAAAGTTAGTACATTTGACTGCCAAATTAATTATTTGAACAGTCTAATAATACTTTAGGGACATGGGTTAAAATACAGATATTTCAGAAAAGTTTATTTGCAGTATTCTTCTTGTAAGAACATACAATTTTAATGGACACAAAATAAATCACATAGGGTGATTTTTTTCAGTGGATCACCATTGATCAAAATCTTTCAGGCTTTGAAAAATTTTTGCCTTTACAGATTACATTTTTCCCCACAAGATTTATGTATAGCAGCCTATAGCTCATGTTGATTAGCAGAGAGTTGTAGATAATATTTATATTGTCCATGACAGAGAACAGACCAGAACAGTCCTTGAGCTTCATATATTGTAGACACCAGTTTGGACTGTACTTCAACTGCCAATTTGGCCTAAGAGGTATTGGCAGGATAGCATCTGTGATCCAAAGCCATTGGAATGACTTGGGCAGTTTTCACAGCAACACTAGCTTGCAGTTCAGCAAGCATGATAAATAGTTTATCTTGAGCTAAGCAAAAAAATTTATTTTATAATTGTCTTGGGATTGTTGTTTTCATGTGGTACATATGAGAAATGGCATTTTGACTAATTTATGAAGCAATTTGTTGTTACAGGAATTGCACGTATTCAAGTGGCTGTTTTAGTAAATAGTGAAAACCTCGACATAAAGTGTGGCAGTGGTCCAGAAAGGTGAGTTTAAGCCTATGAATCATTTTCTCTATCCATCTAAACTGCAAACACTAGAAATAAACTCTCATATAAAAGTGTCACTTGAACTTTTTCCAGGAAGGAACAGAGGCTCTAATTGATAGTTGAAAAGTGCAAGAAAAAAAGTCTATCGATAGTAATTACAAAAGTTGTTACAACCTTTCAGGTGGTTAGATTTCAGATTCAGATTATTTTAGATCTCTTCTTTATCATATCGATATTTTCTAGTCCCAAATGTTATCACTCTTTTTGAGTATACAATATTTGAGTGAATTGTATGTCAAAATGAGCACTGATTTCTTCTCTCCAATCTCAAACTAAATCAGCATGCTGAGAAATATCATATGCTTTTATATCTCTTGCTGTTAACAGCAGATGTTCTTCCAAAGTTATTTAAAAAGAAAAGAAAGAACTGAGTGTGATGAAAAGTGAATGACATCTGGATGAATATTATAATCTTAAGTGAAATAAACCCAAATTATGGAATATAATTTAGTCAATGATTTTTTAAAATAAAATATCTACAACAGTATAATAAAATAAAATTTGTTATGTATTTGCATGTGTTTTCTGTGTCTGTTTCAACAGCTGCTTTGCTGCTGAAATTTGTATTATAAAGCACTGAACAACCTAAGAAACTACAGAGAGCAATATTAATCTAGAAGGTATTTACAGATTACTGGTGATATTACAAGTAATTTTTTTTTTTTTTGTTTTGTTTTGGGACTGCAGTTTGGGGTTTTTTTTGGAGTTCAGTTGTACTGTAGAAATTAACTTGTATGATAACCATCCATTCCTAGACAGCCTTTTGTTCAGGCCAAATCAGGAATTTGGGATCTGTATACTCATGCTTAGAATAAAAGGTAAGTCTGAACAGAAAATGCCAATTGCAACCCATTTGAAATAGAACATGTCAAGTCCAACCCCCAGAATCTTAAATTCACAACCCATGGCTGTGAAAAGCTGTGCATTTTTTTTTTCACTTGTGCTGTCCTGTCCCTCTCTTTATGTCAGGTATTCTACTAACAGTTAAAGAAAAGCCTCAGTGGAAAGATGAGTGCAGCATCACTCATTGGACAGAGTAACAAGGTATCACACAAGGTGCACAACTTCAAAGGATCTTGAAAGCAGGTTGGCTTTTGAGAATAATAATGAGAAAAAATCAAAGCTGATGCTGAGATGCTTATATACTGATAAAGAAATTTTAAGCTGTGTATATAAAAATTCTAATTAAAGCAAAACTTATAGATGCATGCCAAATTAGCTAGTGAAACGTAAGAGAGAAAACCTAGTTTATGTAAGTATAGAATGCTGTTGAAGCAAATATAATGCCATTTTTAAGTACCTGTGGCTAGACATCTTTTGTGGGACCATACTCCCCAAAATTTCTGCTCCCTTTGCTTATACTAATTCTAATAGGAGAGCTAAGGTTGTCATTCTTTGTATGTACATACAGCAGGGGGTAACATAACATGGTAATTATCTGGATGCATTTCCTAGAGCCACATTTTCTTGGAAGGCCATGCTTCAGCTGGGAGGTTGGACCAGACAACTCCACCAGTGCTCCCATCCAACCTTAACCATTCTGTGATTTTGTATTTCTAAATATTGCCAGCTAAAACAGCCACTCAGAAGATGCAGATGTCCATGGTCTGTGGGCTGATAGGGGTAAACATTGATTTCTGAGTGGAGAATATAGACAGTGAGTCATGGTTCAACACTTAAAGGTCTAAAGAACTTGCCATGTCTATTTTTCTTCAGCAGACTCACATTTTAACTTGTCTAAACCAAAAAGGGCCAAAAAGTTCAGTATGTCTGAATCCCTTGTGCACCAAATACTTCCTGTGGATTCTAAAATCTCTACATATTTTCGAGTTGTGGATCTTCACTTTTGGTATGTAGAGACAAATCTTGAAAGATTGAACACACTACTGAAAGCAGTTTTTGTAGAATTCGTAAAAATTCATCTGAGCAGTAAGGTTTTTACTTTAACTTTCATATGTATTTTTATATGAATAGGAAATTAAACCTTTTATCTTAAATTATAGGGCACTCTAAATTATGTATTTAAACCTTCACAAACTAGCATGAATGGTTAAGGATTCAAAGAATCTCTTTCTAAACATTTGATTCCCATTATTAATATGATCACCAAATAATTGTACTAATTGTCATGCCCACAAAGTATTTCAAATATTCTCATTTCAAACTCTGGTTTTTGTAGGCTTCTGCATACCATGAAAAACTAACATCTCGATTTTACCTCTTTTCAAGCAAAGTAATTAAGAAGGGCACCAAAGAAATGTGTGATCAGCAGACACTCTTAACCCTTTACCTCTTGTAACGTTCTTTATGTAACAAGACCTTAAATAATTCTTAAAAAATATAATTAGTATGCTTTTCAAGGTTCTCCTTTAGTTGCATAAAATAAGAGTGTACAGTTCTTTTCAGAGAAGACCTGCAAAGATGACCTGGTCTTTTCTTAAACTAAAACATTTGTTTCTACTCAGAATTCATAAATCCAATATTCATCACTACCCAGAAAGTAGTTTTTGCCTTCCACTATCAACCAACCACTAGAGAGGTGAGGTATGGACTTTCTTCTTATATCACAGTTCAAGGGATACTGCAATTACACAACGTGCCATTTTCCCACTGCATTGTTTTAAACTAATATAAACCTTCATCTTTTATCCAACTAAGATGTCATCACAAAGAAACCTAAATGTGTTTTATTTGTATACTTAATTCCAGAACTATTTTTAAGAGTGAAAGAAATCATAATAGATATGTGGCAAGTTATATAGTGTGACAAAAAACCAAAATTCTGCTACTATTTAATTTTTGTTTTGTCTTCCTGAACAGTTACTAGTTAATGTAAAAACTGAAATGCTACTTGGCTAAGGTACAAGAGCAGCCTGGCTGAGCATCCTGATCACTAGGATGGAGAGCCATGGTAATTTACAAGATGGTTTTGGTTCTGTTTGTCTCTCTTTGTGTAAGAAGAGTCCGAAATTTTTACTGCCAATCCCTGCTCCTAGCAATATCCTCTTGTAGAGCACATTATTTTGGAGTGCTTAGAGAGTTACCAGAGAAGAGTGGGAAGACTGCATCATTTCAGGCAAAGAAAATAATTGAGCCCTCATTTCCTACCTCTAAAAACCCTTGTGGTCTGTTTTAACAGGAAACCTGATCTTCTACATCTGTTCAGAACACACCAGATTGCCTCAAGCTACTCTGGTTGATGAATAACTATTCTATTCATTTTAACTGGATTTATAGGAGAAACAGGTGCAAAACTGTGAACACTAAGGAATGTCTGTACATGCTCAGAATAGCAATGTACTAGGTGTCTGGGAATCTCTGGACATCACATATGTCTGTAAACAGATAAAACAGTGTGCACAATGAGAACAGATTCATTTTATGCTGTGAAAACTCCCCTGAAAGTTTGCAGCCAGCTACCCAGCATTTGTGCAGCAGGAAGCACCCAGGACATGCTGTTCCTTAGGAAACGGGTGGCTGAGCCCCTTCATTCCTGATGTACTGAACTGCGGCCACAGGGGCTACATGTGAGGAGGTGGATCTGGAGCTGAAGCAGAACTTTAGAAAGCTCCAGAAACTTCAGTACAAAGTCTTAGGTTCAGCACATCTGATGTGCTTCCAGCTAAAGGCACTTAGAAATCTCAAGAACATTAGACACAAAAAATTAACTAGGTAGGGCCTTTTTGCCTATTATTCTGGGAGACCAAATTACCTTTTAATGGAACAGTGGGTGTAAGTCAGTCCAAAATTAGTTTAATAACCAGTTATATGAAGGGAATGACTGTGCACTGATTAAGTTTTAATGTCAATAATTCAAATGCACATGTCTGGATTAGTAATTTTTTAGAACAATTTTGTGTTGAAGATTTGCCAGACACCTTGTTAGACTGGATCATATAATATGAGAGAGATAATTACAAAAATGTGAATACATATGAGATAGAATCTGCTGTCGGTTGGTTGGTTGGTTGGGCTTTTTGTTTGTTTGTTTGGGGCTTTTGATTTTGTGTTTTTTGGTACAAATACATTTTAAAGGTTATAAAAGACTAGTCTACCATTTTTTTGCAGGTGATGGGGAAATCTTTAAATGACAGCAATATATTGTTAGATATAATAAAAGTATGTTTTGTCTGTGATGCTCTAATGATTGCTGATGGTGGGGTTTGTTTGTTTGTTTTTCTTGTTTTGTTTTGTTTTTGTTTCTTAAGGATATTTTCTACTTTTATTAGCCCCATTGAAGTATCTAGAACCCCCCACTTCTCCCAAGTTCTTATAGGTTTCCTGGAAAGTGACATTTAGCTTAATTAAAAATCAGAGAAGAGGCTATGATCTCTTTCCTGTTAGTTTTTACTAATGAGAGTATTTCAGTAATGTGAGCCAGAAACTGTTGGGGAGTTTCTATATCAGACTTAATGGCTCAGTTCTTTCAAGTAGTTGGTTTTCCCCCCTCTATGATATTGCAAAGCATACATAATTAAATGATTCTTTCTTTTAGGTGTCTAATATCAAAGAAGATGGTTGGAGCTTTTTTAATGCAAATTATAGTAATTACTGCACTTTGATAAGTATCCAAGCCAGAAGATAAACTTAATTAATTTATGTGTTTTTCCTTTATTCTACACTGTGAACAAATTTGATTCCTACATTTTTCACTCCTAAAGTAAGCATTTACCATCAGTTCTTGTTGGGATTTTTTGTTTGTTTAAGTGTCTAAATAATCATAAAATTTTTAGTTATTAGAGATTAATTTTCCATTTTCCAAAAGGCTAGTGAGCATCTGAATGACATGGTTAGAACTAGTAGTTTTACTTGTATAGCTCTTGAAATTTTTTAAGATATGTACAAATATTAACCAGTTCTAAATAATATGTAGAGATTGAAAGTACTAGTTTGTTTGGATTGTGAATTATTTTCTAGAAATAATCAAAGCTAACAGATAATATAGGAAGAAAAACTATTTGGGAAAATAATAGAAAATACAATAATCAAATATTTTATACCTTTGAATATTATCAAATTTATTCAATTTTTCCATAATTTATTTAGCTAAATTCAGGCAGAAATCTAATGTTCAATTTAAATAAATTGCTCCACTGTTCAGAAATACTAAATGAATAAGCACAGTTGAGAACTTCTACTGTGTTTCCTTCAGCCAAGAAGTTCCAAAACTCTGATCCTGAGAGATTGAATTAATTCATCAATCATAAATTGAACATTTAAATTATGGATAAGCTTTTAACTGTTCTTAATTTACTTGTTATGCATCACCTTCAAAATACATGGCTACATACGTAGCAGGTGGCAGAGTTTAAGTATTTGTTCACTGTGTAAAAACTCCATAATTTAGTTTTCCTATGTTATGAGTAGAGAAAAATAAGAGGCTGGACGCTTTTCTCTCTCTCATTTCTCAGAAATGCTGTCCCTAAAACAAAATGAATAAATTTTACAACTCTCTTACCTTAGCAAAACACTTTTGTCCTTAATATCAAGGGCAATGCAAAACCAAACAACATCTCAGATTTCTCAAACTAAAAAAAAAACAAAACCAAACAAAAAACCCTTAAAGAAGTAAATGAGATAGTAATGAAGCTTTCCTTTGCAGAGGATTTAATAAGGACAAGTTGCCTTAAATATCTTGTTCTTTAAGAATATAGATTAAATACTCTGATGTTTGTTGTTTTTAATAACTAACTGCTATTCACATTTTAGTTAAAAGCATATATAACTGTGCATGAGGACTTTTTTCAAACTGTTACACAGGAATAAGTTTATCTGAAGTGGACTTGTTACGTGAAAGGAAAATAGGAGTTGTTATTTATATTCTCCATGTTTTTGTGTTTGTTGTGGTTTTTTTCTTTTGTTCTTTGGACAGAATGAATTATTGGGTAGATGTCTCTGCCATTTACCTTTATCTCCTGGAAAGTTACATACAACTTTCTTTGCTGAGGTCCAGTGATGCTAGAACCTGTTTGCTTGAGGTTTGTTCTGTCCTGAAAATTATATTGTGTTCTATATTTTGTTTAGTTAAAAAGTGTCTTTGGAAGCTGAGATACTGTCTCAGTAGTTCTGAATTTAGTATTGGGAACAAACCACTCTGTAGAAAAAAAATTGAGATCATGGTTACTAAATTTAGAAAATAATAGATTGTGGTTTATATAAATGCATTTTTATGAACAAAATGTTTTATTTTTATCATGAGCTCTATTAATTGTAGATGAGCCATGTATTCGATGATATAAATTTTTAATGATCACTATTGATACTCCACCTTTGTTCTTTATCTTGTAATGTGATAAATTCATTTGTTCCTTCTGGAAGCTTCAAAAATATGTATCAAAGTCCTTGAATAATAATTTAAAAATCAGGAAAAAAAAGACAGAAACTATCTCTCATTCAACTAAAAAAGACCCAAATCTGTAATTTTTCTAGTCTTCTATGTATTCCAATAAAAATAATATATAGCTAGTGAACATATTTAATTAGCTTCACCTGAATTGTTTTGTTCCTTTTAATTTCTTCCACTAGTGTGTCACACTGTATTAGGGACAGCGAAAAGTACAACACTCTCTTAGCTGTATTGTCCAAGGGAGCAAAGTTTTATTATCTTAGATCTGCTTTTATAGACAGGTCCAAGGGGTAAAACTCACATTGGTCATTAAACCAGCACATCACTATCATTGATTAGGTGGAATGCCACCTTTTGACTGTTTCTTGCAAGTAAACAGCAAGGACCCTAAACAACACCAGCAAGGATTGTTGTCTTTCTCCAAGGACTGTTAGGATTCTTTCTTATGCTTTCTCAGGCCAGAGTGAGAAGCCTGTGTGACTTAGTTTCACACAGGCTCTGTGCTCTGTGCTCCCTGCCTGCTTTTTAGCATCCACACTAGTGAATGTACATCAGGTTGGAGCAGAACTGGTGACTGAAATATCTACACAGGAACAGACAATTTATTCCAGCTTCTACCAGAATGGAATGATTACTTATAATACTACAGCAGTTTTTGGAACAGAAATTTGACTTCCCTTCTCATATGAATGTTCCAACAAGTGGCTGAAAGACAGTTCCCATTCTCAAACTTTGGCTTAATAAATGTGCAATTATTTTCTCATTAATGATATGGTTTCAACAAGCCAGTGTGAGTGTGTCTAGCACAGTGATATATCAGTTATATCTTAATATGCTTAATATGGGTTTAATTCCTCTCAGTTCAAATGGAGGGACTGAACTTGATAATTACATTTCCTAAACCATTGTGTAAATTTGGATGCCTGGAGATATAGGGAAGGCTTTCTCTCTGATGGCTAAGAATAATGCTAAATAGTCACAGGCTTGAACAGGATGCTTGGATCGTCCCACACTGAGAACTAAATTCTTGCAAGGACTTTCAAAGAGAGAATTGTGGGCTGCAGGGAAACTGTAATGTCAAGAATTTAGTCAAGGATAAAAAATGAGATTTTGAATAGGCACTAAGGAGATATTTAATTAGGACATATGCAGACAGGACAAAGACACCAACATATTTTGATGACTTTGATACCTGGTTATATTTGAACAAATGTTCTTTTTTTTGTTTTCTTCTTATTTTTTTTACTGGGATTTTATTTTCTGTCTTTTCTGCTACTTCTCCACTTCCTTTATTTATTCTGTTTTTAATCTGTTTGTTAGAGTTAACAAAAGTGACAGGATATTAAGAAGTCCTGATTTAAAAAACTACGATAGATTTACAACAGGCCTGACTGATTGTTACTAAGCCATCCTTCATGTGCTAAATGGATTCTGCTCTATTAAGGATTGAAAATACAAGTTTAGCCACATTACAGAAGCAGACCTGTATTTCAACATCTTACCACTGCTATTAGATCTTATGCTGGGCAAAGGACCTTTTTGTTGAAAACACCTTGTGAGAGGAAAATGGGGATAGGAGGTGAAAGTTTCAAGATGACTGTGGCATTTAAGAATTTAAAGCCAGACAGATGCCATGCCTGCTTAAATGCCTTATCTAAGTCAGATAATCTCTTTAAGTTTGAGGCAAATTCATCCCTCAAACAGAGTCAGAAGGAGCAGATGAACTTGATTCTTTCATACTCATCCAGTCAACCCGGATGAGCAACTCTATTTTTTTAAAAATATTCTTTTGATGTACACTGGCATTGTTTCGGTGGAAGTTATTAAGTAAAGAAAAATTATTCCTATAAACAGTAGTTGTAATATGAGATACATAAATATGAGATAAAACATGTTGAAAGGCCTATTGTTGAAATATAGAAAGCTCTCACAGATTTCCATTTTTAATTCACTAAAATTATATAATTTTTATTTCTTCTGTAAAGTTTGCTTTGTTCTGTAAAGACATGGTGTCTCCTCAGTTTCTACAGCACTATATACTTTCATATTTCAATCTACAGGTCTCAAAAATATAACTCAAAAAAGATCATGAAGATTAGAACAACATTAGGAGTATGCACTTGACTCTGAAACATGCAATTGTATCACACTATAAGAATAAATAGAAGTACACTATCCTGTAGCATAAGAATGTGGAATGTCAAAGAAAGAAAAGGATAAAATTGACTTTCAGTAGTGTATAATTATTTAAAAGATTGATAGAAGATTTTTCTCAGAAGTCACTGAAATCAGTAGGAAGCCAGTATTAAATACTTCAATCTAATATTTCAATAAGTCATTGGCAAAATAGGATTTTTCATTTTTATGGTTTCTTGCACCTGCTGCTCTCTCTGGAATGCTAGTGATGCTATGAGTGGTTACTAAGGAAACAGAGATCCTTGGATTTAATTAAGACTTGTCAGGTAAAGCTTTTTAGATCGTTTGACTGGGTTTTTTTTTAAGGAAAAAAAACAACTTTGAAAATAATGTTGCTCAAAATCAATCTGCACATATCTTGCTACTGATAAAAACTCCGAAAACAGATTTAAAATAGCCTGTAGCACTTCTCTCTTTTGTTTACTTAGCAATAAAAATGGCCACTTCTAATTTCCTCCTCATTCCACACTATCCTTTTAAAATGAAAATAAACCATACATAAAAGAGCATTTGAGGTCCATTTAAAGTCCATGTGTGTTGTAGCTTCTATCACAGTAGGAAATAATATCTGCTTATAGCTCACCTTGATAGCACTATTTCACATTTCACTGATAGATCAGGTTCCATGATTTCATGTTGAATGAATTTGTTATATTGAATAAACTTTCCAAGGGGACAATTATATGGCAGCAGAATTATTATCTGTCAGAGGTATCCATTTCCTCCTCTCCATGGTAGGTAAGGGTTTATATGATGAAATAAATGTGGCCTGAATGAGATCTCAGTGACTGTGGAGCTATTGAAAACTGCTTAGACTGTAAAGTTGACTGAAAAATCACAGACAAGGAATTTTAGGTAGGCATCTGTCCTACAAAAAAACATTAATAGCACACTGAAAAATGTGGGAAAAACAATGTTCTTAAGAGGGTTTTTTTTTTCATTTGGATGTAATATGCATTTCTTAGATGTGCATCATCAGACAAGCTTGAAAATGAGTCAATTTTAATGTTTTTTGACCTTTTAGTCTTTCTTTTGACACTGTTCTTCTTAGTTGTTAAACTTGACTTTCCAGACAATAACAAAACTTTAATCAGAACAAAGAAGGAGGTGTTTGATTCGTTTGTTTGTTTGCTTTTGATTTGTGTGGTGTGTGTGTGTGTGTGGGGGGGGGGTTATATGGGTGTGTGTATACTTTTCTTCCCCCCTGGTCATTTTGTCTTGATATTCTTCCTTTGTTAAGCCCTCCTGCAACTTGTTCCCAGGCTTTTACAGTTCTCTGAATTATTTCTTTGGCTGATCTTATGTTTCTCTACCTAGATACAGTTTTTTCAATGCCTTTTCTCCCTCTATTTCCACCTTCCTAGTCATTTACTGCAAAACTAACTTTGACCCCAACACTCTGATGTCTATTTTATAGAAAGCAATAATGAGGCACTGATAATGAGCATTAATATCTCAGGAAAAGTCAGGACTTCAGGAACATGAGTAGTTCTATCCAAGGAACAGACAGGGAACCTAAAATACTAGCATATTAAGCATCTGCCTAGTTCTGTTTAGTGCTTTTCTTTTTATTTGTGTTTTTTTTCTTTGATTTTTCTTTGAGTTTTTCCAAATAAACAAGGCACAAATGCAAATAGAAGAGATTACATGGGGAGGAAGAGAATTCAAAAATACTGTTAATTTAGGCCACCATTTTGTTCAGATTGAGCTGGATTTGGATATTTATTTGCATCATCCATAGATCCGTATATTCTACCATGTGTACATATATGAATGCAATTTACCTTGTTACTGGATTAATGCACTGCCGGAGTTAGACTGTATGAGACATCAGAAGCTTACACAGATATTATTTCCAGTGACATTCATTCCCACTTCTCAAGGTATTTTGAAAGAGTTGCTTTAGGATTTGACATCATCACTATGTGACAAAATACTGCTCAAAATGCAAGGAATTTCACATCAGTTCAAAATAAATCTTATCTTAATTAAAACAGGATATTGGAAAGTAGAGAGAATGTAGATACAAAAAGTTCAGCATGACTTATGTCTTTAGTTTTACCTAAGGATTTAATTTTAGATGAGGTTTCCAAGGTAAGTGGAAATGGTTAAGTTTAGCTATGCATTAACTTAGAGCTCTCCTGTCACACAGAAACCTAGAAACATTCAGGTTGGAAAAAACTTCTCAGATAATTCAATCCAACCTAACAGTATCAAGTCCACCTTTAAACACCATTAAATCATGACCAGCCTAGTTGCACGTGCTGATTTTATTAGTGATTTTATAACACCAGTAGAAATAATGGGTCATTCAGCATGCTGATCCAGTACTGAGGAATGAGGAATAAATTGTCCACAATAGTCACCATTAATGTTATACTATGTGTCAAATGAATACTTTCTGACTCTATCCTGTCCAAATTCCATCAAAACCATTATTAGCCAATATTTGAATGGTACCTTAACACTATAAAATGTGCAATAGGAATGTGTCATTATGTAGAGATATTGACATCACTGGTGGTGCAACAGTCCTGAAAATATACATTAATTTTGAAAGACTATTTTAGAACAGATAGTAGTTAGAAAAAAAACCCTTTGTTTTCCAGAGACTAACTGGATTTTCTGATACTGGTATTTTAAAACTGTAATTCTACTAGAAATTCTAATACAGCTTCACATACATAGTATTCTTATTTTAAAAAGTATTAAAGCGCTATTTAAAGAAACTGATACGTCAAAATGTCCTGGTTAGATGGACATATCAAACTTGCTACTAGAAACCTGCCATTATCATTAAATTAATAACACTTTTGTTATGATTTGTTATGATTTTTTATGATGGAATATAATTAGTCTTGCATGCACTATTTTTGAGCTGATGAATATATACTTCAATGACATCAAACATACACACCTTACAAAACACAAAAGACACATCTCTAAATTTTAATTTAGTTTAGATTGCTTTTGTACCACAGTGCTATTAATTTTCTCTTCATATGCAGCTCTCAAAAATGTTTCCCAAACAACCAGAAACCTGACACCCTTTTAAAAGTTTTCTTGAAGGCATCTATGATCACATGTAATTTAAACTCTTCCCTTTAAACATTAAAAAGCTAAAGATAAACAAAGAAAGAAAACAAAACCAAATAAACATTTAAAATAAGTTGCAGTAGCTTTGATGATAAATTGAAGGATAAAATTTCCCTCATGCATCTACAGGATTGGCATAATGAAATATAAAGCTTCCTATATGGTATAGTTTTACATATATTTGTACAATTTTAAATGCTGCTTAAAGATTGTTAGTATGGAATTTATATTCTGTTTAGTGACTGCTCTGCAATGCAATTGGAAAGAAATATTACCTGCACTTTATATGTAATGGCTTGTCCAGGGATCAGGATGCATGTACATATTTCAATCCTGGCTACTCTTTATCAAAGATGGACTGATCCATATATCTTTCAAAAGGGAAGTCTGAGAGATTCTTTAATAACTTCTCGAGTAGGACAAGACCTTATCATGTAAATAATCCTGTAACACTACATCCCAGATGCATAGCATAATTCAGTTTTCTGTGCAATAAAAGTCTGTACAAGATATAGGAGGAATAATCTAATTGCTCTCTTACTTGTAAGTACAGTAATTACCTGGGTTTTAACCTTGATCCTTGCTATTTGTTGCTCTTTGAAAATGATTGTGACTGAGTAGCATTTCTCTCACAATTAAAGGTAACCTATAGTTTAATAATATTCCTGTTGTCAAACAACAAATAGTCCAGCAGTTTTTAATGTTCTACAAGTCTGAGTCATAGAATTGATCTAAAATATTCCAGAGGTTGGTGGTAAATATCCCCTTTTCCAACTGGCATCCTGTCACACTTGGGATCTCCAGGGACTGATATTGGGCCCAGTGCTGTTCAATACCTTTATAAGTGATTTCTACAACAGGATCAAGTGTACCCTGATAAATTTTACTAATGATACCAATTGAATGGGGAAGTGGACACTTTGGAGGGGAGAATTAATCTGCATAAAGATCTGGATAGGCTCAAAAGCATCTCATGAAATTCAGCAAGGACAAAGTATAAAGTCTGAAGCCTGGGAAACGTAACCCAGGAGTGCAGAACAGGCTGGGATTTACCCAAATGAGGCCCTGGGGGTGCTGATGGGTGAGCTCAATGTGAGTGAGCGGTGCTGCTGCAAGCACAGAAAGACAGTAGGATGCTGGGCTGCATCAAGAAGGGCATCACCAGAAGTGATAAAGAAGTCATTGTCCCACTCTATTGAGTGCTGGTCATTCCATGCCTGAAAGACTGTGCTCTTTTGTTTTGGTCCCTGCTATTCAAAATATGTGTGGACAGGCCAGAGAAGGTCTAGAAGAGGGCCACAAATATAATCTAGGGGCTGGGGAGCCTGCCATATAGGGAAAGGCTTAGAGAACTGGGTTAACTTGGTTTGTTCAACCTTGAGAAAAGAAGACTGAGGGGAGACCTTATCACCATTTTGCAGTATTTAAAGGGAGGCTACAAAGGAGATGGAGGCTTCATTTCTTATGAGAAATCACAGGTAAAAGAAGAGGGATAATAGGTGCAAGTAACTCCTGGAGAGATTCTGACTGGACAGAAGAGGAAAATTTTTCACAATGAGAACAATCATCAACTGGAAAAATCTGCCTAGGGGAGCAGTGGATTCTCAATATGAGACATTTTTAAGATTCATCTGGACAAGATGTTAGGCCCGCTTTTCCAGATTGTGCTTTTGCCAAGAAAGGCTCTACCAGATGATCCTTGATGTCCCTTTCAACCTGGTATTCTATGATTTTCTGATTCTCTGTTTCTCTGTTTCAAATAAAATCACATTACAAACTACCTTCCTTCACAATCTCACTCAGATAATCTCTGAGTGACAATAATAAACTTTTAAAATATAATTACCATACTTATTTTTGGTACTCACAGTTCATATTTTAGGAGAATCAATCATAATTTATGCTATTGTATTACATTCCTGCGTATACATGTGGATGATATCAGCTTTGTTTCCCAAGTGGGAGATAGTAAAGTAGATCAAAATGTATTTATCTTAGATTGTTTAGATCAGTCCACACGTATATAAGTATATACGTTATTTATGTGGGAGAGTAAGATTATAAATAAAGAATACTAATCAACCTGTAAGAAAACTGCTGTTTCTACATTTTTCATTCTCTCTCATAAAATGAAATCTTAGGCAGTCAGCTTTTGTTTGTACTGACATAATATACTACCGGCCTTAGTAAATGTATGCAGTCAATGAATAGGAACTCATGTTTTAAAAAGAGGAAAATAAACTAGGAAGTGAGGCAGACAAGATGGGAAAGGCAGAAGTATACCAACATGTGGAACCATCAATGAGCATAATTGACGAAAGAATGTCAAATAGTTTGCTCACTTCACACAGGTACTGCACCACTGTAAAATTACAAAAGATTTGGAGTCATAATTTCTCATGTTAGCATGAATAAATCAGTAGTTAAAATGAAATCTACATTGCTAAACACAAATATCTGTTTTAATGTAATGGAAGAAATCACAATATTTTAAGAAATATATTTAATAGGTCATTATCCTATATGGTTAGTTTTCAGGTGACAGTGCTGTAAGTTTGTCATCAAAACTATCTATGGGGCTATTCTAATTTCAATTGCATTTTAATCAGTAAAGACTTTTATATTAGTTGAGTTCATATCAATCAGGAAAAAATCCAAAATGATTGGTATGGCAATCAGGACATGTAAAACATTATCATATGTCCCATTCCTTATTCAGTAAAAGATGAACTTATACACAGGAAACCTGGGTTTCACCCTTTATTCAACTTGAATTGGACTGGGCACCTGAAAATTATTATCAGCTTCCCTCTTTTTCTATGAGAACTTTGAGAAGTGTTTTTCTTGTTGCAAAATGTGTCTGCTTGCAAAATCTGAAAATTAAGTTGTTTGGAAAAAAAACTTCCCAACACTGTTCCCTTCACATCTTATTTAGGAATATTTCTAATAATTATATAAGAATAGTTGATATATCTTATTAATTAATTAATTATTCTTAATAATAAGAATGATTACAGACAAAACATCTTGCTAATGGAAGTGGCATCCATCTAGGGACAGTAAAAATGGCATGTTTTATTTATGTTCAAATACAATACTCCTACCATAGTCTTGAAGGTGGGGATATTATTTACATGTCTAAATATGCAGAGGAACCACCCCCCACACCTGACCACCCCACCAGCCCCCATCTTTATTTAGTCATATCCTTTATTACTTTGCTTTGGCTAATTTTTTTTTTTTATTTTTTTATTCCCATGACAAGAAAAGAAATCAGATGGCCTAACACATTTTTTATCTGGAAAGGAATGTATTGAAACTTCAATATGTATATTGTTGTTTGGATATAAATATTTTGTATTGCTAAATGATTTCCATTTCTGTTTTCAGTCTGTTTTCCCACTTGAAATCTGTCACCTCGACATCCTGGTACTCTTCTGGGGCAGCTGAAAGTCCTTGGCTAGGAATTTCAAGTGATCCTATTGCTATGGCTTTGTGAGTCATTGTTATGATTAACCCAAGGGAAGGAATGCTTTCAGTATCTAAGACATCCTGTCTGCCCACAGTCTTCTTTCCGCATTGCTTTAGAGTTTCAGATTCTCACAATGCTCCTTTCTCCTTCACCATTCTATCTGTAAATTTCTAGGTTGTTTCTCTATACCACGAAACAAAGTAGAGAATAAGAGAAAAATAATAATTTTAATATCCGACATATATTAAACAATAATAAACGCATTTAAGATCTAGCAAGCATGTACCAACCAACACAACGATTGTACCTATTTAAACATCAGTCTCAGCTGTGCCATGAAACAAACAACAGAAGAACTGAGTGTCAATAGAAGATATTGTATGGAGGAAAAAGTGACAGGGTATTTCTTGTTTGGATTGGATGTTATTTCAATTCCAGTTCTCTTGCTGCAGAGGAAAGGAACCACAGGAAAAGCTCCATATTGGAAGAGCTTTGCTACTTCTCATATGAACTCTTCCTGTCCCAGTAATTTTGCAAGATGACCTTGAATTGGATATATCCCATTAACAGATGATTGGGAATACAGCTTTGTGTGTATCAACCTTCATCCACTTTCCTTAATCAACAAGATTATTTGTATATTGATCTATATAAGGGGAAATGAAATTCATTAAGTAGAAATATTAAACTGTCTCACTTTTGTAAAGGCTGGTGGAGCAGAAATAATAGAACTGGCTATTCTCTTATTTTGATGATGACATTTACTCTTTTCTAAATGAGCTCAGAAGACTGTGTTATTTAAATTTATGTCAAAGAATTCATGGTACTAAGGTTTTTAAATATCAGTGGAGTGAAATGATCAGTCAAATTGATACTATTCTGAGAATTCATATGCCAAGCAATATGTTTTGAAAATCTTTTAGGTGAATAATATTTGTTGCTGTGTGAGGTGAATGAACAACTTTTTACTAGGTAAGTATGTAACTAAAAAAAAATTATTTTTGATATATTTCATAACACAGGAGAAAATTATCACTCTCTGTATATAGGCAATTATATATAACATTTTATCTCCAGAGAGGATTGAAAAATCTATATTATTTCTATCTTATTTATATTGTGAATGAATCTTGTTCTTTCTACAGAGCCTGAATGTGGTTTTAAGCCACAGAATCCATGTGCAGACATATAGCTTTCAGGTTTTGTGTGATTCTGGTGCATGAATGCATTTTGCAGAGACAGTATGGGATTTGATTTTTACAGCTCTCACAAAAGTAAATTTTTGTTTTGCTCTTAAATTCTTGGTGTCTGAAAGTTTCCAGACTTCAAAAGTAAACATCGTGCATTTTGTTTCCAAAGTAGTTTCCTAGCATCTAATACACATTGTCATAGGGTGACTTTACCTTTAAGATAGCTTTGGGAGCTAAGGAAGTTGAAGCTGCCGTTGGCTGATGGGAGTCTTTTCTCTTGACCAATGATCGGTCATTTCTAAGAATTGACGGCAGTTTTGACCATTGAAAAGTGAGATCAACTTGTGAACACCACCTTAAGATGTAAAGCCAGAGTTCTCTTGCTCTCTTTGGGTTTCCAGCTTCTGAAAAGGTAACAAAGCTCTGTCTTGGCCTCCTCCCACCAATCCAGGCTGGACAAGGCCGCAGAGGGTGGAGGGGGGAGAAACGGAGCCGGGCAGCCTGGCTTGGTTTTCAGTTTCTGCTGCTGGACTGAAACCTGACACCATGAATATCTGCAGCTTTCCAAGACTTCAACTCTTTTACTGCCTGGATAAAACGTACAGATTACTCCTTTTTCCTAGAGAGACACAGAGAGAGAGACAATCAACATGAAGAAGACATCATAAAATCATCAAAGACAGTGAGGAAAGAGTTAAGTTTTAGATGGGGAAGAAAGAATAAGGAGATGCTTTATAAGCTGAAATATTTTTCTGTTAAAGCTATGGAGATGGACAATAGTGTTCTGAAAAAAACTCTTTTAATTCATGACAGAGTATATAACGAGGAATGCAGTGTCCAAAGTGTGGATTTTGAGCAAAAGGTGGAGTAATTGTGATGCTATGAGATACTGAAACAGAAGGGGAGAAGTAATAGTTGAAGATTTGGGGCCGCTTGAGGCAAAGAGAAGACGTCTGTTTCCAGGGAGGCTCACAGAGACAGATGAAGAGAACTTTTGCCTTTGAATAACTCATCCTTAAAATGACATCCCTAGACTCATTGACCCATACACACCTCAGAATGATGTGAAATGGGAGGAGTGAACTGATGACAGATTTCCGGGCAGCTGGCATCAGAAAAAATAGAAAGCTATAACAGAAATAGTTTTCTTGTGAGAAACTCCATAGATTAGCAGAAGAAGACTTCTGTTTCTCTACAAAGGCTGATGAAAAGACTCTAGCAGGAATTGGGACTGTTTTAAACACCAAAGTTCTAAAGTTTTTTGTCTCTATGTGAACGAGGGAATGGTTAAGTAGTGGGGGATAAAGGGGTTTTCTGGGGGTTTATTCTGGTGTTCTTATTCTTGTAGTTTTGTTATAAACTTTCTTTGTTTCTTTTAAGTTTTAAGCCTGTTTTGCTCTTGTTCTAATCCATATCTCACAGCAAGAAATAAGTAAGCTTTCTAGTATTTTTTTAGTTACTGCTTTAAAACCACGACACACATTTATAGTTTATTTGTCTGTAAAGTCTTTATCAGGATTAAATTAATTTTTCTTACATGATTTTAGACACATGCACACCAACACTGACCTCTGTATATAGACTTCACTATTATACTTAAAATAAGCACCACTGTATTTTTAAATTGAATGTTTAGAAGCTTGAGTACATAAATTTAATTTTAAATAGTAGGTGTTTCCTATTTAAATGTAATCTTAGCTTCCTCAGATCCTTCCTTTCATTTGATATTAAATTCATAGTTGAGGCTGTATATAAAGAGAAGCCTTGGGAACGATCATGAACGTGCTGGCTACCTGGATCGGTTTCTTCATCAGTTTATGCCTGAAACTGGGTATTGAACCCAGGATAAGGTTACAATTAACCTCATAGTTATTGCTTCCTCCAAATTTATTTTTTGACTTACAAAAAAACAGGAATATGACTAGGAAACTGCTCACATTGCAGTAGTGTCTGCTAATGTCATGTCCAAAAGATGTGGAGAAACTTTGGAAAATTTGTAACACAATCTGTGAAGAGAAGAATTAGTTTTGAGTTTCATTATATCTGTACACAGACTGTGAAGGTATCTTCTAAGAATGTAGTCTGTGTAAGGCTTCTACTAAAGAAAACATCATTTGGAATTATTTGTGTGAGCAGCTATCACCACAGCATGTGTGTTCTGCTATCAGCACTGAGAATTATATAGCAATGGAACCCTTTTGGTGCAAAGATGCCTCAGTTTCAGCTCTGTCTTTGGTCCTGGTTCAGCTTTGCTTCAGACTCAGACATACTTAGTAAGATTAAAAGAGCTCAGATTTTCTGGTAAAATTTGGACTTTAGATCTTGATGCTGAGGAAGTTTTAGGTGGAGTCCCAAAATTTAATCCTTTCAACTTTGTTCAGATAAGATGTATTTGTCTATGAATGAAAAATATTGTTCTCTTTGTTCTTGATTTTTACACATGAAATTTACAGAAAAAGGTCACGTTTTGCACATCTTGTTTCTATCAATATGCATATATATATATGTATATAATCCCATAATAAAATAAATATGTATTTACAAATATAAAAATTTCTGGAAAAGTTAAAAACACCCCATATATTGTACACTTTTTCTTGTTGATGAAGTGAACAAAGTTGAAACAAACAATGAAACTTTTTTAATACTGTTTTCTACAATATGAAGAGAAGTCAATATCAAATGTATTTTTAAGAAAAAAGTACAAAATCAATCTTACTTGAGTTTTCAAAAGATAATTATGTAGACTAAATCCTTTTCTTCCCTTAGCCATCACATTCCAGTGGGAATAAAAACTCTTTATAGAGAGTTTTATGTAAAATACCTTCATTTCTACTACTTTGCAAATCAAATTTTTGCATTCAAAGTCATTACTAGATATAATGTATGCAACACAAAAACATCTAATTCTCTCTGAAATAATTTAATATTTTCTACTTTTTTTCCCCTATTTTGAACATGCAAAACCAGCCATTAATTGAACAGACTGTGAAAAGCTATTCTGGGGTTTGGAAATTTTCCACTGGAATAAAATCACCCTGACTATGGGAGTCATGACCATGTTTATACCACCTCTTGCTCTCTCCTGGAATACAATGAAATAGGAAGAATTTTCCCTGAAGAGATGAATTCAAATCTAAGGACTCAAGTGGAGTAATCTATTTTCTTATGTTAAGAGAGTTCAAATTTGAACTCTGTACAGCAGATATTAGGTATTGAAGAGGGGAAAAGGAAGAGGAGAAACGGAAGAGAGGTAAACACCAGATGGTTATGTCATGTTGAATGCTTAAGTTTAAATTACAGTATATCAAGCTGGCATCTTTTTGCTATGTTAAGTGAGGCAAATTTACTGGAGAAGGGCAAATGCACAAATGAAACTGATGGGGTCCAATCATTTGTCACATCAGTAGAGTTCTTAATTAAACCAGCAAAGACCTCAGATGTGTACTGACTGTGAAGATTTGATCATAAGGGCAACTTATTGTCTAGTTCTTGCTGCTATCCTAAAAGAGCATACAAAAATCCTGTTACACTGATGCAGGGATCTAGCAGAATAGTTACACAGTAAATGAGTTTTGAATGGAAAATTTTGCTTAAGCAATTTATATTTTGATTCTTTATATAGAGTCTTATCCTTTGAATAAAATATGTCACTATTAAAATATTCACTGCTTGATAGTGAAATCACTGACATTTATAGATTTATATAGCCAAGGTACATTTTTGTTTGTTTGCTTTTTTCCCTTCTGTTTTTTCTTCTTTTTTTTCTTTTTTTTTTTTTTTTCTTTTTTTTCTTATTTGAAACATTGTATTACTTGGGATATCTCTGCTAAATTCTGTTGAATACAATTATGATGGCTGTTCCTACAAAGGCCACAACACAAGTTGTATGTGAAGCCTGTGTTAAAGCACAACATTTGTGCTGATTTTTGTCACAGGAAGAAACAGGTAAGAATTGTAACTTCTTCTCTCAAAGACATTTGTTTGGCTGAAATATCTTTTCACCCTGTAGTTCAAATGTAGATTGCATTATAATTAGCCATGAGATTTATTTTAAACTAGAAAACAGTTAATTTCTGTAGCCAGCTCTGAACAGAACTAGATACAAACAAAATGTTTTAGTGCCCAGGTTAAATTTTCAGCCCACACTAGTCCTTATATCATCATAAATATGCTATCATTAGACCTCCAGGATAACTCAGATATGTCTACAGAAGTGGAAATCAAAGATATGAACTGTTAGATAAACATCTCATTAGTCACATTGACCTGTAATAGATGTAATTACTGTGAATCTAAAATTATGATCAGTTTATGAATATGTTTTTCTTGGAACATGGAAAAGTATAATATAGCTTAATGGTGTCTGCATGCATGTGTAAACATAACGTTACCTGATGAATTTCTAAAGGAACTAAAACTAATAAAGTGTGGGTTGAAAATGAATGAAGTTTCTAAATGACAATAAAATCAAAGCTCTTGCTGTGTACAGATGTCATGTGTCAATGTCATGCTGTATAGATGAACAAAGTTTATAGCTGATGATTGGTTTGGTAGAGATAAGGAGTGAAATATGTTGGTATTATTCATAAAGATTTTGATGTGGTGCAATATGGAACTTGTATTGGAATTGCAAAAATCAGAATAGAACACAGGAATTAGCACACCTCCCAATGTCTAGCAGAGCTTTGCAAAAAAAAAGGGGTTATAGCAGAGCAATGTAAGCTTGTTAAAAAGTGAAAAATAGTTTGCATTCAGGGTAATTTTTTTGAAATTATGAGAAAGACTGCTTCTCAGGACTGCTCCTCCCAAATATTTTATTGTTTTTCTCAAACATGGCTGAACAGTAGCTTTTATTTCTAGTACTAATATATAAATAGCATAAGTACGAAGAAACCGTGAATATTACATTTGGATTAAAATGTCATAGTTTTGGTCAAGATGAAAATGAGAACTTGTGCTCCTGTTTCCCTGGTCAGTTTATTTTAGAAGTTTCTTTCTCCAAAAACTTTAATTTCTTTCAAAGGCAGAACAATCTCTGTGAAACTGTGTGGTATTTAGATGCTATAAAAAAAAGCGGCAGTCAATTGCAAGCCAATATTTTAATATACTCTTTGCAGTACTGTTGCAGTTTATTTAATTAGTAAGTTTGCATTTCATTGGCATTTGAGTGTTTCCTTGATTTATCTAATGAAGGTATCTGACTCTTCCCTATCTCCTGAAACAATGGGAATTTCACTGAATCTGGAAAAGGAACAAAGATTTTTCCCTTCAAATTTGTCTTTATAATTACCAAGGGGTTTTCAGCAATCCTGTCTTAATCCTGTTGCAGTTGTCATGTACAACAGATCTTCAAAAATAGCTACAGCCTTTTTGTACTTCTGTAAGAAACAAAAAGAGCAGCTATGTTCTGAGCTATTTTGTCATGGTTCCTCTAACAGGAGAGAAGAAAAGCATTTAAATGTTCAAAACAACCATTTCCTTTTCTCTCTCTGCTTTCCACTCTTTTTCCCTTCTCCACGCCCTCATTAAAATCCAACACTGTCAACCTTTTTAGCTGGAGGTTAGAGGCTATGTGTTAGCCACAGGTGAAACATGATCTAAAGCAAATCTTGCAGCCCAGGTTTACATCCTTTCATGACTATCAGTCATGATGAAAGGCGCTAGAATAATTTGTTTTGAAATATAGTCATGAGTTGATACTATTTTCAATTGCTGTGAAAATCTTTGTTATGATAACAGGTTTATGACATTTCACATTTGCTGCGATAACTGTCAAAACTGTTATATAGTCCTTGAAATATAATAGTAAACAGAATTACCTTTGATTTTGTTAGCTTTTTGAAATTTCATTTGCTAGTAACAATTTTTCATGATTACAGCTTTATTAATCTGTAAGCAAATACAGAAAAAAACAGGCAACAAAATGCAGAATATTGAAAAGGCTACAGTAATGCATGCAGACTGCAGATATTGTAGTCTCCCTTCAGTTTTAAAATTTAAGCTTCAGTTCCCATGACTGAGCTACACTCTTGTCAGTTCTCTATCTGTATCTAACACCATGCATCAGGGTAGCTTATCTCATAAAAATATTTTTTTTGTGTGTCTTGATGCCCTTTTTCTTTGCTTTCTTTCCCATGCACATGGTATTTTGAGAAGCAGCAGTAAATTATATAGTCTGGATATAGAGACATTCAACAGAGCCAGAGGGGACTTAATGAATTTCTTTTAAGCCTTTTGTATCCAACATTTACTCACATGAGTGATAATCTCAATTTTCAGGGCTGCAATACAGCAAACTTTGTGGCTCCATTCCTGTAAAGAATAATTATGACTTCTGTGAATTATTAGTATGTGACTGAGTGCAGTCCAATATCAAACGAAAAACGGATTGTAACATTTTTACAGTCTATATACTGATTCTGCTGAAGCCAGGACTGTTCATTTTGGAATATCAAATCACTGCTGTTTCTTGTATAATTTTTTTAATGTTCTCCTTTTTTTCCCACTTATATTTAAATATTTCTTTCTGTTCTGTTGCAAGTATGTCACTATGTATATTATTAATGGAATTATAGCCTACTAAGTCGAATATTAGCCATAATTTTCCATGCTTGCATAGCATCAGACCTTCATGTCTGATACTTGCTGGCACAGTGTTTGACAGTGGGGAGCCAGGGAATTCAGAACAGAATTTAGCTCATCACTTACCATTCTTTAAGTGAGATTTTAGTTATTGGCGTGAAATGAGGTCTGCTTTAGTAAATGGCAGCAGTGCTCTGCTCAAGACATAATTAATGTCTGTGCTAAAATCCCTAGGGGTTGAGTATCACTATCTGGGCACTAGATGCTGGCTTGTTCATGATATTTATTGGTCTTCTGTTTTTCATTTGCTTTTGGTAACTAGGAGTTCTATTGTGCAGCTATGAGATACTTTGCAGGGTTGTTGATTTACCTTGGTCTTTTGTAACAGAAATTTATTGTGAGCCATTTTATGGCTTTTGCTTGTTCAAGTGGAATACAGATAATGCAATCTTGTAAAGCACTTGGTTTCAATTCCTAATCTTTGTCATAAGTCACTACAACTAAGGCTTTTTGGAGATTTTATTGGTTGGAGGTTTTTTAGTATTTGTTCTATATTCTATAGCCTTCTATATTACAAGCATAATGTCATCCAAATATATAATTTTGATGATAGTGTTGATATATGGTAAAGGTTTAATGGGAATGAAGAGGAGAAAAAAAAGTACTCGAGTGTGGGATCTTGAAAATCCATTGTCTGTCATGTCCCTGGTTTGGTTGCTAGGATAAATTTCCTGTTTTCCATTGCGGAGTGTTTTAGTGAGGAAAGAAAAAGTGAATAATTGTGATTTCAAACACAGATAAGACATCATGAAATATATTTCTTATCTTTTTACTTCTCTTGCTCTGTAGTCAATCAAAGCCACCGTGTGATCCCATGAACTGCAACAGGATTTAAATCAAGTTTGCAGAACTGGACATCATCCTGAAAGACTGAATTAAATTACATGGAAAGAAGAAATAAAATGAAACAAAAAGAAGAGAAAAGAAAATAAGAGATTTCTCAGACTTTATAATTTGACCTAAAAAGTTAATATTTCCTATCCACTTTTCTTTGGGCATGCCTAGGGATATTAGTCAATAACTTGCTATTCTTCCTATTAAAGCAATATTGCATTTTCAATTGATCAACAGTATGAATATTTCCCTAAAACTTAAATAGATATTGCAATAATTTACTTTGTGTTGGCTTTTCAAAATATTTAATGTCACTAGTTAGTGGGAATAGATAGAAACCCAATGCCTGTTTAAATGACATTCCTAATGATTTTCATATATCAGATTTTTTACTTAACATGCAAACTGTTGTGCATTATAACGGGTTCTTACTTAGATTGCTACTTTGAGCAGTAGTTCAGTTTTATTCCGCAATACAAATTAGATATTAGGCATATAGTAAACTGTCCTGAATACAAAAGTCCTCTTTGTTGGCATCAAAAAAATAATATTAATTTGTACCTGAAATTACGTATGCTAGGAGACACTGACAGAATTTTAATCCAAAATTATGTTTTGGATGTGGAAGAGCTTCATGATCCATTTCTTATTTGGGGTAAAACTACATGGCTTCATAGCTTCACTGGAGCTGTGTTGGATAGTCTGATGGTATCTACTTCAGTAGGAAAATTATTGTGTCTTATCATGAATTCTTCTGAGAGGCTGTTAGGCCTGTGACACTCCTTACATTCCTTACAACAGCAAGTCTCAAAGCATTAAAAAAATAACTTTGTTAGGGACACTATCTCTGTGATGGATGACACCACCTTGTTCTTGCTGCTCCTAAAATCACAAGAAGAGCATTTTGAGTGACAAGATTTATCATTTAGCTCACAGGATTTATCATTTGCCTGTGTGTGAAAAAAAGGATTCGGGCATAAAGATTACTTTCTTAAGGTCATAGTCCAGCAAAGTTGGTAAACAGCCATTTAACTTAAAACAGCTGGGTAGCTCTACTGATGTTAATTCGGCTTCCTTACATAATCAGGTGTTTAACTATTTACTTAGGTGGAGGACTTAACTGCACTTTTATATCTTTTATGTATTCCTCTTGTCCAATTTCTGCATTGGAATGAGAATATAATTAGGGTGAAAGACAGTCATGTTCTTGTGAATTAAAAATTCAAATGAGTTAGAGTCATAGGAATGCAGGAAGTGGTCCTTGATACACCAGCTATTTTAGCTTCACATGCAAAATGCTCACCACAGAAGCTGACCTAATCTGACCGCAGCCATACTACCTCAACGAGAAGGAACCCTTTCTCCCTGGAAGAGATCCCTCCCCTCCTTGCTCCCCTCCCATCCCTGGCAAATGACATGAGGTGGTATGGAATAATCTCTGGGTCCTGGCTGCTGCTATCCTCCTGAATACTGCAAAAATAAACAGAAACAAGTCTTCTGTCTGGACAGAACCAAGACAGTCGCATCTTTTGTTCACAGTGATTAAGTAAAATTCCCCTGTATCTATTCTGCATAATTTTGGACAGAGACATAAGTCAATAAGAAAGTTATACATCTTTATTATCAACTGCAAAAATATTCTTTGCTTTCATTTTGGTCACATTTTAAATGATTATTTAGTTAGGGGCAGGAATACTTTGATGGCTGTTACCTGGTGAGAAAAAGAGTCATTTTTACTTCAGGGCACATGAATTGTCTCACAGCTTTATCATTTTGCATAGTTTTTACTCTTAACATAATTGTATTGTTTTCAAGATTCATAGACTAATAATGAAAAAAACCTAATTTATAATTATTTAAATTAGTATCTCAGTCCCTTTTGTATGGAATCTCTCTGAAAACTCATAAATAATTCTCATATGGTTTAATAGGACTTACTCAACAGTTGTGGATACTAATACGGTTATTACTCAGATTTTAATTTTATTCATGGCTATGAAAGTTTATGGAAAACAATGAGTCAAAATTGTTAACTCTTAACATCCATGGATTCATTTTATGCCTGTCACTCTATTGGGAACGGCAAAAAGAATGACACAGACTCTCTTGTGCATTGAACAGGAGAGCCTAAGGTTTATTGCCTTAAATCTTTTATAGACCGATATGTGAAAGTACAGAAAAGTAGAACTCTTATTGGTTAGTAAACTAACACATCACCATCATTGGTCAGTGGGGTTCACCACCCCTTGACCTTCTCTTGCAAGAAAACAAGAAACTAACAGTGCCTGCAAGGCTGTTTTCTGTCTCTGAGGATTATTTCCTCCTTATGATTTCCCAGGCCACTTTCTCAGGCCAGTCTGAGAAAGTTATGTGGCCTGCTTTTCCACAAGCACTGTGCTCCCTGCTTTTGCTCATATTTAGCATCCATATATGCGAGTTTTAAAGTTTTGTTTGTTTTAAAATAAATTAAACAGTATTACAATATGAAGAACAACTGCAGTACTTTTAACTGTTTTGAAGGGTAAGTCAAAATTTGGATTTCGCTTGATTATGGCTGAGGACTGGATTTCTGTATTCTTACTAGCATCCTTTTCCTCTGGATCCTCTGCCCATGGAGGAGGCTGCAGCAGGTAGAAGAGATTCTGTAACACCAGGGTGGTTTCCTGTTCTTCTGAGATGGAGCAGCCTCCCTTGCCCTCACTGGGCATCCCCAGGGCTGCCTCCACGGCTAACTTCTGTATGCGACCCAAACAAGAGGCAGGAGTAAGGCAGGAGTGCTGCCAGCCAGCGGAGTCCAAGGAGCAAGTGGGCCCCCGACATGGCATTCCCATCCCTGCTCCAGTCATGTTGGAGCAGGCTGGGATGGCAGCACACAGGGGAGGGAAATGGGAGAAAAGCAGTGCTGAGGAGGTACACCGAATTAGCAGCAGAAGTGCAGAAAAAGCCCTAACTGATCAGAAATATGAAAATACATTTATATGAAGAAAGTTCCTTCTCCACCTGCCCCTCCCCAATTGACCCAGAACTCGTGAGAAGGGATGTAGGAAATGTAAGAGCCCTGTTTTGTGCATGCATCCCAAACAGCAAAGGCAAACACATTTTAAGTATGTCTTAACTAGTACATTGGAAGTTTCAGCAACATCCTTTCAGGTTTATAGATTTCTTAACAAAACAGTATAAAATTTGAAAATAAATCATGAAAGTATTGAATATACAGTAATCTTTCTGTGCTGTCCATAAGAAGCTATTGGAAAGCAAATGGGAATAAAAAAGAGCCTTCTTCAGTTTTTCAACCTTTCTTTTGAAGTGTCATTATTGATTATTTGCTACTGGAATTATTCAGGGCATTATTCCTTATTGTCTCTTGGGTATACACGTTTAATTGTTTCAATTACATTTACAAATTGCCATTTAGAATTTTTTTCCAGGATTTACTCCTCTTTTTTCAGATGCTTGTCTTGCATACCTCTGATGACATAGTTGTTTTCTTTGAACTGTTCTTGCCCCCAGTAAACCATAGTTATTTTTTGTCTATTAAAAGTCAACAGTAAAAATATTAAAATAAAAATGCTAATAAGAATTTACCTCTCAGTTGGTACACCTTCCAGTTTATCCAGAATCCTTAATGCCTTAATGCACATTTCTCTGAACAATTGCTCTTGTATGAACTATCTTCACTTAAAGCAAGTGTTTTTCATAGCTGAAAAGTTGTTTTAATAGTGCTGAGACTGTCCTTTCCTAAGTAGTCAGTAAAATAACATGAGCTGGTAAAGTACCTCTCAGCAGCAGATTCCCTGAAATCTTCTATTTAAATTAATCCCAGTGCAACTTTCAATGTTCTTGATCATTCCGTCTTCTAGGGCAAGTCTATTCTACATTTAGGATAGTTCTGCTAATTAATGATGTGCATTTAAAGAGCATTAAATTCTTCTATGGAAGTCTCTTCTCTCAAAGTGATGAAGTTAAAACAGATTAACACCACCTGTCTTTTGAATGAGATAATCAAGGAGGTATTTAGTACACTTTATATTCACAACTTTAGTTACCACAGATTAATTTTCTTTAGAACAAGAAACAATGTACTTGTAAATTCTGAACTTTTAATCACATTATGACTTCCATAACTAACCATTTTTCTATTACTTTTAATTAGAAAATGTTGCTAAACTGCATTCTCTATTTTATCAGTTTTGTTCCAGAGGGATATTGAGATGCTACCAGCAACCTTACTTTGTGTGAACAATGAACTATTCTATTCTTCTTTCCTGAACTCATTTGCTTGTTCCTAAAATGTTTCATATCAAAAAGAAATAAAATTCAGGCAGTGATGAGATTAGAGAAATGCAGATGAAGAGTGTAGTATAATGGTATAAAGAAGTTGCAGCAGCCCAAAGGGTGAATGGAACAAGTATTACAAATAAAAGGAAAAAAATTGAGGCAATTTTAATTAAAATCAAAAGTACAGACAATGTTAAGACAAAGATTATATTCACTATCACTTTTATTATGTTATCCTTGTCATATATCAATATGTTGGATTTTATTATAGAATAATGCATATGATATATATAAAGTCACTTTGGTCTGAAGGCAACAGAAAATATTATAGTGATCCATTAAGTAAAAAAAATTGAAAAATCTTCCTTATTTCTTCAAAAAATGTTGGGTCTGTCAGACATATTTCTCACTGGTGACAGGAGATTTTTTACAGAGGGGTGCACAGAGCTGAAAAGTATCACAAAATCAAAGAGTAAATGGAAATGCAAGCACCTTTTCCAATGAAAAGGGAAGAATGGAAGCAGGTATTAAGATAGAATAGAGAAAGGATAAAAAAAAAAGCTTCAGTACCAACATGATTTTTCTGAGGTATTTTCAAGAGGTATTTGTTATTGGATAGAAAGTTCTAGAGATGTGTCACATATTAGCTTTGGAAATAAGTTTCTTTCTCTGGAGAGAATAAATTATTACGCATTTAAACTGATACTGACACTTCTATGTTTCTTCATTTTTCTTTTTTTATTTTTTCCTTCCCTTATTCATTCCTTGATTTAAATGTTTTTGCTCTGTAAAAAGTAGATTATTAAATTTTGTATATCTTTTGTAAGCTAAAACAGCTTTAGGAGAAGAGATAAAACATGAATAATACTGCTGTTTTAAACCTTTTCTCATCAGGTTCCAACCTAATGGGAATATTTGGATTAATGAATAAATTGGTAATCTTCCTCATAATAATCTCATAAACCCCTTTAAAAGGTGAAAGATGATGAATAGACATGGTATCAGAGTGGTTTCAGAAGTTTCCACTGAAATGCCTTTTCTGAAAGGCTAGGACCACATTTTATGAGTTGCTCACATACTGCCGTCTCTGTGGGTTTTTTGTGCTCTCACTATCCTTGTTATCCCTTTCTAGATGAAACCAGCACTGCTTTTTCTAAATTCTCAATAGGATTTTATGTAATTCAGAGCTGTACATTTATAGAGAGAACTGGGGGAATAATGCTTCTAAGAACCCAAATATTCTCAATCTGGTCAAGCATGGACTATTTAAGTTTCATTGAAATTCTAGGTGCAAGGAGAAGTAACAAGATACTACAGAATCAGTTTCCAGGAACAAAAAGTAATGTTTTGCACAACTAATAATTTGCATAACCAGTTTAATTTTTTGGCTATAATAATAATAATTATAAGCAGAAATCTTTAGTTCGTTTAATTAAATTGAAGTAATACAACATTTTATGGGATGTCATTTGGTGAAAATAAGTTATCCAGTACTTATAGCTTATTCATACATTGGTAGTAAATTTAGAATGTGCTGATTGTGAAAGCTTTAAAGCTGAATAGAATCAAAGAAACTAATTTTATTCCAAAACTCCTCTATAATTGTTCAGGTTAGAGCGCTGAGTGAAATCTCTTTCCTTCCCTATCCATGTATTATTCATGAAGGCCTAAAACTGGCCCTCTGTGACCATGAAGACTGTTCTTTTTAAATTCTAATGTAGTCCTATTCTTATGTGCTGAATTATGGACCCATCAGATCAGCACCCATGGAGTGAAGAGTTTAAGATGATTAGAATTCTTAATGATGAGCTCCACAGTGTAAGTTTTACTTTTGCTCATTTGTATGTAAAAATGCTTCTGATGCTCAGCAAATGCCCCACTGTTGTATTTTAATGAACTGAATTTTAACTTCATATAGTTTTAAAAAGTCTGCCACACCTCCCCTCCAGAATTCCTTTAAGAAGGAATGAGGATTAAAATTTTAGCATTCTTGTCTGGATTCAAGAAGAATTGTTTCTCTAAGGGGGTTAAATGATAAGGACATATTTTATTTATTTACAATTGGTAAAAATGGTACATTCCTAAGTATTTAAAACACTTCCACCGAGCTAGTTTTCCATCATAAAATGCACATTGGTGACCTCTTTTATTTAAAAAGCATTGATTTTACAGTATTTGATTTTTCTCCTTTTCAAAAAAAATGCAGGGTGATGCTTTATTTGAGGTGCAAAAATAGCTTTTCTTTATTGATCAATTATTTTTTCAATAAAATACCTTACATTTGCATGTATTAAAAGTATAAAATAGGTGAATATATATCTGTACCTAAGGATTTCTATGTATAAATATATAAAATATATAATATATCCAAGTAATAGATGTAATTTATTTAAACTTTAATGTATTACCTGTACTTAATGTGTATTATGTAATTATAAGAGAATTTTCAAAGTAGACTGAACGGCATAAGATTTTCTTTTTTAATCCATTTCAGTTTTCCTATATTAATATTTTTTTCTCTAGATTAAGGTTTGAACTAAAAAAATAAATCAAAAATAAATATTCCTTTAAAGAAAGGTCATTCTCTGAATGATTGAATCTACTTGCCCTCATTTATGTCAATGCAATCCTAGAGTTAGCTGATTTGCATCAATGAATAGAATAATCGACTAAAGCAATTGAGAACAAAATTTCTTACCCTAACCTTCCTAGAAGTCAGTTTAATTTTCCAGTGTTAGTAATTTTATGCCCCACATACACTTTAACAGTTAGAAATATTCAATTAAGTGTATTTCAGTGACTGTGATTTTACTTCTTAGTTTCATTCAATTATCTTTCCTTTCACAGTTTTTCCCCCCGCCCACTCCACTTCAAGATTTAATCTATCCAGAAAGTACTGCTGCACCTATTGACTCACAGATCGTGCAGGCTGTCAAATCTTGGGTTCATAATCAAGTTAGGCATTCAGTGCTTGTAGGGGAAGCAATAATTTGCTGCTATAAATAAATGCTGAATTAGGCATTCCTTTCTGCCCATGACACTTATGCTTTTGTCCAGCCTATACACAGTTTTCAGTGTTCAGATCATGGAACAACAGAATTAGGAGTGTGTACAAATAAATGTGATGTCTTTTGTGTAACTTGATTTTTGCTGTTCAGCACTGTAAAGCAGTTGGGAAGCTAAATATTCAATAGGATGAAGTGAGCTAGCAATGCTAAAAAGTGAAATATGGGAAAATTACAATCTTCAGAAAATCCACCGAGCCTTTGGAGTTCTTAACTGTTTCAAAACTGAAGAAGGAAATAATTTCTATGCAGAAAGTCCAGTATGACTCCTGAAAATAAAGAATATTCTATGAAACACTGGTATGTCTTTGTGTAGGTGTTTTTATATAAGCAAAGGGCTCTATTCAGTTTTTCATTGTGGTGGGTTGACCCCAACCAGCACCTATGCAACCACCCAGTCTCTCCCCAGTTCTACCCAGCAGGATGGAGGGGAGGACCAGAAGGGGAAAAGCTGAAAACCTGTGGGTTGTGATAAAGAAAACATTTAACATCATTTAACAGATGAAGCAAAGCTGTGAATGCAAGCCAAACAAAACAGAAATATCCTTCCTCCTTCCCACCAGCAGGCAGATGTTTAAATAAAAAAGTTTAGACTTTTTTTGGGAAGTCATGGCCTTAGCATGGGCCACTGTTATTTGGGAAGAATAGTGCCGTGATTACTAATGTGCACTTCATTAGGTTTTGTTGAAATACCTACTTATAAGTCCATCTACTACAGCATGAGACTAAAGAGTTGATTCAAACACAGCTAAAATCTGGAAACCTAAATTTTGCATTTTTAACCTAGATGAGAGTCCTCTTAAAGAAGTTTAATGTCTGCTTCTAGAAATTTTTCAGTGGGAAGTTATATTCACTATAAGAAACACATGTGACTGCATGTGACTTCCTTTACAGAGGAAAGGAGCAGAAATAAGAGAAAGGGAATATTGTACTCAAACAAACTCAATATTTAAACAGTTTAAGCATGTAAACAAAAAGATTACACATATATTTTCCTCACTTTATTTGCTAGATGTGAAATGGACCTCATATTCATTATTGTTTTCTTTTTCTCCATTTTCTCAATTTTTTTCGAATTACTTGACCAATTCTAATACAGTTCAGAACCAAAAAGGCACAGTTCAGAAGCAAAAGGAATTAGTGGGATTTTGTTTTTTAAAAGTGCTTATTTTTAAAGGAATGGGCTATGAAAGCTACACAACGGAAAATTTTAGATGTCCACATGCAGGAAAAACCCCAAAAATAATAACCTCAACTTATTACTAATCCATATTTTTTAAAAAAATATTTCACTATTCTGGATTTTATTCAAACTTTTTTGTTCATATAATTTCTTTTGCCTTCTGTTTCCTAAACATGTCTCATTATAAATGATTTGCTGTCTCTATCCATTTATTTTTTATTCTTTTTTGTTTCTGTTAAGTGTGTATTAGTTTTCTATATCTATTTTTGTTTATATGTTAAATAAAGTTTCTTCTTTTTTTCCAATTTAAATGGTCTCTAACTATTTTCCCTTTTAATCTTTTCTCCCTCTGATATCTTTGGTTGTGTTTCTTTATTTCTCTGTCTTCTTCTTTCCACATATAGTTCACTTACACATTTATATAGATAATATCTCTTTTTCTTCCTGGGTACTGTCTCTGTTTTTCCCATTTTGTTTTACTTCAGATGTGTTTTCCTTTGTTTTCCTGTGTTTCAGATTGCTCTTTTCACTAATGAATAGGTCATGAGAGTGTATGTTGAAAGTATTCAAATTCCAGTGACCCTTTTTCAGTCTTGTATGTACTGAATACTAAATTGATTCAGGTCTTGCTCTCAAATTCAGCTCCAGTGGGATTCTTCAGCTGCAAAATAAAGAACAGATCCTGCCTGAACAGCTAGCTGAGATCTGAAATATAAGGAAGTAACCTTTGCAGACAGCCCATTTTAATAGATATTTTTAAAGATTTTTCTGTGTTTTTTTAAAGAAATGGCATGCTCATCACAGTTCTACAAGTTAATATCTTGATGCAGTAAGAGAAAAAGAGACACAAGATAGCCAGCTATCTATTACTTTGTCAAAGGCAACTTTTAAAAAAGATGAAATGTCTTTGGAACTCTGTGGAAGTCTACTTTCAGCTTTACTTTTAAAAAATAAGATCAAGCATCTGCCAAAATACATTATTCACAGTGAAAAATTTCACTGGTTCTGTACCGGAGATACCTTGAGGCCTATATCTTCTGGCAGTATTATTGCAGCAGCAGAACTGACAAGAGGGAAGGGTTATTTACAGTCATTGGGAACAGCTCTTCCCTGACGATGGGCAAGCTTTTGAAACTGAACTTTATATTGGAAAACTGAGGGAATTTCCTATGCATGCTTTATCTCAAAGTACAGCAGAGCACTGTAGTGAATATTTTTCTTTCTCTGATTTTGCTACCTGGGGACATGACCTATTTAGGTTATTGTTCTTTCTTCAAAAAAAAAAAAATCCCCACTCAAAAATCCCATCTAAAGCCAAAACCCAATTCCCACCTAAATTAAACAATAAAATAATTTAAAAAAATTAAATCACTCTCTTCTACATCTTGTAACATCTTCAATAAATATAAATTTACCTTTTTGCTTTTCAGTGTAGATAGAATTCAGTGAGATGGAATAGACCTCCAGCTGTGTCTAAAGTTGAATTTAACCCTCGGTTGTGGTGGATTTTCAAAATTTAAGAAACAGGCAATATCTATACATACTATTAAAAAATGACTTTCCTCCTGTTCTTATTACCTGTGTGGGGTGTGATTTAAGACTTTAAACTTTTTAAGAATGTGTAGGGAAACCTAGAGACTGAAAAGAAATAACTACTTCAAATCCTGAACCATTTGGGAACAGTTTGCCACTGAATACTGCCCAGGTTCTTGGCAGGTCTGGCAATTCTAGAATGGTCAGTCCTAGGCTGGTCAGACAGTCAAGATCACCCCTTAAATTTTAAGGCTCTGAAATTTGTTTTCTGGTACTCTGTTCTCACTGGCTGTCATCAGATTTGATTTTTTTCCAAGAAGTATTGCTTGAATATTGTTGTTTTATGTTTAATAGACATTAATTGCAGTGTTGAATTTACTTGGATAAATTCTATATGTTGATTATACTTGAGGACAAAATCAAATTTTGTGCCACTCTCTATACCAAGATTCTTCCAAATATGGACAATATCTATCCTAATTATTTTTATCTGAAATGAAATAGAAGATGTAACAAGCCTTCACACAGAGTGAGCACACTTAGCATTCTCATGGAGCCACACTGTGAATACATGAAGCTGGGTAGGATGGAAAATTCATCCAATATCCTTAATATTACTGAAAAATATACATATGAGCTTTTTTGTCACACAGTGATGCCCTTCTTATCCTTTAACAAAATAATATCTTTCTTTAAGATAGCAACATTTGTCATTATTTTAAAAAAAATCCCAAATACCATGGCATAGGTCTTGGAATAAGAGCTCAGTATTAATTATGGATTTGAGTGTGTTTTCCCTAGTGACTAATGATGTGATTCTTTACATTTTATCCCACTTTAATTAGTATTTACATATCTTGTAGCTTTTTTTGGTGAACAAATAATATTCTTAGTAAGAATTGAAATTGACAGCCTATATGTTATAGAACATAGTGTTCATTTTATAGAAGCAATGTTGTAGCTTTAAACATTTTATAGGTATCCTACAATCATATATTACTGTGTAAATTGTGCTCAGGAATATAATTTTGCTCACATGAAGGTTGCTAGGCAACAGCACTCACAATATTTTTGTTGACCACAAACTTAGCTCTGTGTGTTCTCTGAAAGAAGAATGCATTCTCATTTTTCTCTTTAAGGGAAGGTAAATATTAACTTTAATCTCCTTGGAAACAGATATAATAATAATAAGACAAAACTAACAGATATTTATAAAAATTCCTTCACTTAAGATACACTGCCTTTATTCCATAACAATGCTACAAGACCATTATTAGTGCAGGAATACCTGGCTTGGTATCGGGAAAATGCACCTTAAGTTTATGAGAAAAAATTTATTATAGGCTTGACTGCACAATTTGATCTTTCTAAAATGCTTTGGTCATCTATTGTGGTGGAAGAGAAAAAGCAGCTTTTCATTAGAGTATGGCTATCTGTTATAGAAAAACATCTTAAAAAATGTGTAGGTAAAATCACCCAGACACACATAGCTTTTGTAATTACCTCCACCCAGTCTCCCTGAACATGAAAGCTTTGTGGATCACCAAATCCAGAACTGACCCCAAACTCTACCCTGGCTCTGCATGTGATCTTTAACAACAGTGAGATCTGGCCTCAGCGTGGAACTGACCTTCACCTTCATCAGCCTCTGACTGCTCCTTGCAGATACCTTATTAGACCATATTACAGGACAGGATGTTTAGAGGCTAGCTGAGACTATAGATACATTTTAGGATATGTGTAAAAGACATCTTTTTAGTATATCAAATAATTTTGAGTAAGTTTTTTTCTTAGCAATAGGAGTACCTATAATAGCTGATTCTTATGCAGGTTTGTTTTTTTTTTTTTGTTTTTTTTTTGGTTTTTTTTGTAAGTATACTTTGAAAACACTGCAGTTTAGGCATTTTGAAGCATAATTTTGTTTGATACTTTCTGGATATATAGTTTCAGACTAACACATGTGGGAGTATTATGATATTTTTGTCAGTAGATGATTTGCAAGTAGATATGATAATGTGCTGTTAATACCATGAAATATTCATACACTGTAACTAAACATAGTATAAAGGAATAAAACATACTAAAATATATTAATGTTATAGAGAACATAAATATAAATAGTACTCCCTAGGTTATAAGAAACTACTAATTTAAACAAATAGAATGAATTCTTTTTGTATTGTTTTCTAAATACAGCTTGAAAACATTTTTCACCAGTTTAATTCTACAGTAACTAAAAACTTCACAGGGTTTTTTGTTGTATATATGGAAGTATACCAAGTGTATACTTCTTCAATAATGCATTTATGTTTAATGTATATGTAATTAAAAGACTATATAATTTTAGAATGTTTATTTGCACACCCTAATGCATAAGTCTTATGACATGAGGGAAGCCATGCAAAAGATCATATGCAGAATCCTATGGGAAGTGTAGAACGAAGCAAGCATATTCTGCTTTATTGAAATTTCCAGAAAAACAGAGTTATGTTTTGTAAAGAGCTCACACTTGGTATCTCATGAGTGAAGAAGTATTTCTTGAAAAGAAATTATCTTGAATGAAGAATAGGAATAAAGCAGGAAATTGAGGCATATTTGCAATGGGTAGAATTAAGAAATTAATACTAATATTTTTACAAATGCAGAGAGATTATATTTAAGGTACTGCTTGTTGTTGGAGATGAAGTTAAAACAAACCTGATAAATATAAGGCAAACTTTTACATCTGGTTAGATAAAAATAATTTTTAATGCATTAGAGCTACAGATGACTTGCAAGAGTAAATTTTACATTTCTGTGTGGGTATTTCAAAGGTTGCATGAAATGAAGTTTCTCTTCTGATCCATACCAATTTGTAAAGGTAGGCAATTCAGCTTGCTTTATGAAATATATTCTTATGAAGCATGACAAAATCCAATTTACCAGTAAAATCCATTTAAATTAAAATCAAAGTGTAATCTTCATACGAGTCACTACTTGTACGATAATGATGAAATGAGATCAGATACCTATACTCTACATTTTTGTACCCTGATTATTTTCAGCCATATTCAGCAGAAATTATCTTCAATGCAAAAATCATAAGGGGGTCACAGTACTTGATTTTTTACTCTGCCAAATTGTTGAAGCACAAAACTGTACTAGTGGCCATTCGATAGATTTGCCTGGAAACTGCTGGTGTTTGTGTATCTGACCAGTGATATGACTATACCTCCCTTGCTCAGATAGGGAGTTCACCTTTCTTCTCTCAAATTTCACTCTAAAATAATTTTAGAAAAAGTATACATTATTATAAGAAGACATTCTGGGATGTTTTAAAATATCATATTTAAAAAAAACCCCACATCTTATAGAATCATAGAATGATTTGAAGGGACCTTAAAGATCATCTAGTTCTAACCCCATGCCATGGCTAGAGACACCTTACATGGGTTGCTCTGAGTCCCATCCAACTTGGCCTTGAACACTGCCAGGGATGTGACATCCATATCTTCTCTGGGCAATCTGTTCCAGGGACACATTACCCCCTCAGTAAAGAATTTCTTCCTTATACCTAATCTAAACCTACTGTCTTAAAGTCTAAAGGCATTTCCCCTAGTCCTGTCACTACATGCCCTTGTAAAAGGTCCCTCTCCAGCTCTCTTGTAAGTCCCCTTTAGGTACCAGAAAGCGCTATAAGGTTTTCCCAGAGCCTTCACCTCTCTGGTCAGAGCAATGCCAACTCTCTCAGTTTTGCTTCACAGGAGAAGTGCTCCAGCCCCATGATTATCTTCATGGACATTCTCTGGACCTGTTCCAGCAGATCCATTTGCTTCTTATGTTGGGGATCCCAGAGCTGGACACAGTACTCCAGGTGGGATCTCATGAGAGTGGAGCACCTGCTGGCTGCTTTTCATGCAGTGCAGGATACAGTTGGCTTTCTGGGCCGCAAGAGCACATGGCCATGCCATGCTGAACTTCCTGTCAGCCAACACCACCAAGTCCTGCTTGGTAGGGCTGCTCTCAATCCACTGTTTTCCCAGCCTATATTTGTGCTTTGGGTTTCCCCAAAAGACTTGCTAGACCTTACACTTGGCCTTGTTGGAACTCCTGAGGTTCATACAGGTCCAGACCCCAAGGCTGTGAAGGTCCCTCTGGATGTCCTCCCTTCCCTTCAGTGTGTTAGCTGCACCACACAGCTTGGTGTCATCAGCAACTTATCTTCAATCACTGTCCATGCTGTCAGCAAAGAAATTAAACAGTGTCAGTCCCAGTCTTTACCTCTGAAAAATACCTTTCTATTAATTATTTGATGCAGTATTATCCAGTAGAAATAATTTCATCCCCTTCTATGACCTGATTTTTCAGAGGATTTGGGGACATACAATTTCAAGCAAAATAAGAGGAGCTGAAAATCAATGCAGGTCCACCATACATCTGGTCAGTTATCAGTTTATGATGTGATATTTTCTGCAAAGGTTCAACCTCATGTTAAAGTTTTGACAAAAATTCAGATCTGTTTCACCAAAATGTTTAACTTATTATTGAAATTTGTAGTCAAGGAAAACGTTTGCCCACTCAAGATTTTATATGTGTACTTCAGTTTTTTTGTAAAAAATTTTAAAATTTTAACTAGGGTTTGAAACTATCATCATTTGCCTACTCAAAATAAAGTAAAAAAAAAAAAAGAATAAATTACTTTCATTTAAGTAGAATATTTCTAGACTACCAAGAACATATTGAAATACAAAACTATTCATGCTTAGAATGGACCCTTGAAACTTCTACCTAAATCAAATTCAGTGTTGGAGATTTCAAAAGGTTTTCAAAACCACAAATTCCCATCAGACACTCATTACTGAATTTCTATGTGCAACTTTAAAAATTTGCTCTGATCATGGTCAATCAGAAAGAGGGATTTGCAGTAATTATCTACAGTGAGAACATAGTTACTTAAGACATCAAAAACTTTCTAAATAAAGCTGTTAGAACAAATTAGATTTAAGAGTGCAATTTTTTTAAGAAGGCAGAAGTGCTAATTCTGCTTTATAATAAGACAGTAAAAACAGTATAAAGAACTTGGTAATGCTATACTTTAAATTGTAAGATATTGAGGTTTGTTAGATGAAAAACAAGTTATGAGTTTTTCCCACAATAAAATGTCTATATTTAATTTTCAAATTCCTTTATTGTTTAAGACAGGAAAAAAAATCAAAAACAAACAAACACACAACAAAAAAACCCCACCAACACCACCTCCCACCCCCTCCCCCCCAAAAAAAATTCAATCCAGAATTACCATATTTATTCTGGTGTAAGTTATAAAGAGCAGTGATGTTTTCTTCTCTAAATTTCAATATTTTTATAAAATTGCAAAGGAAAGAAAAATCATGCCAGTTATCAAAACCATGGTATGTCACTGCAAATGCATTAACATAATATTTCCCCAAGAATTCCCCTTTTTGGAATTGCTAAGCAGTGTAAAATTTGAATCTGCATGTCAACTAATTTCAGGAGGATAAAGTAACTGAAAAAAAGAAAGGAACTTTGATTGATTTTCATATACCTGCCCTTTGATATAGATTTCTTGTTGGGTACATCACTGAAAAGGGTCTTAATTGTTTATTGATTTAGTTTAGGAAGTCAATTACCAGTTTTGATAGAATCAAATTAAGGAGTTCAATCAACAACTGGTCTAGTTATTCAGTAAGAGCGTCTTGTAAGTATGAGAGGGTTTCTGACAAGGGTTAATCCATCATGAGATAACTTTCTAGTAGTAAAAGTTCTCTTTAAACTGAAAGTTTAAAGAAAGCTATCTTCTCATCTGGGACTCAGTTGACTAAATAAATTCATAAGAGATTGGCCTAAATTGGTATCATTTCTTATGGAAGTACTTAACATTGTTCTTTAAATCATCTCACTGATTTCAATACTAGGAAGAAAAAAACCCCAGAATTTAGATCTTGAAAAGTCACGTGAATGAAAAAAAAAAATTAAAAACGTTGTTTGAATCTCAGAATAGATTTACATTGAATTTTCCCTGATTTTTTATCTAAATTGTGAAAGTTTGCTCTGCATTAACTAATATGCTGTTTCCAGTACAATCTAAGTTAATCATTTTGGAAAGTTATGCATTGGTTTAGGAACTTACTTTTAAACATTGTTTTAGGCGGACAAATGAGTGGTACTTCTCAAAAAAAATGTATTTTTTCCTTAGGGTATTCCTACTTGTGCAGTGTTGAGAAATAAATTCTTTGTATCTACAGCTATCAGTTTGAGTGTCAGTGGAGTCATATCATAATTGAAAATAATGAGACTGAAGTCATAAATTTTCTCCAACTCAATTGAACATTAGCAAAATAATATCTGGTTTGGTGATTTAATTGTGTTTCCTTGTAGGCAGAGACTCCATTTTTAATGATCATATAGTGATCAAGCACCTGATTAGCCAGCCAGTACCCGAGGAGAAGCAGCGCTGGCGGGGACAGCCAAGGTCAGCCACAGCCTGGTGAGTGCCAGACGAGAGCGCAGTCGCAGCAGACAGCATCCAGAGTCAGATCAGCCAGGCCAGGGATAGGGATGGGCATGGGCAGCATGGCTCCAGCCAGGGCAAAGTACTGGCTGCCCAAGGCATAGGACAAAGGTCCCCAACTCAGCTTCCTCATGGGGATTTCTCCCAGAGGTCTGATTCATGGTGGCTCAGCTGTGCTGTTAGCAAAGCTGGCCTGGAGCATAGGCAGCCATAGCCCAGGTGGGTAAAAACTCTGCTCAAGGCCCTAAAGATAAGTGTTTCAAGTACTTTTCTTCATTGCCACAACTTTATTTTTTTTGCTGTGTAATCTATTACTCAAAGAAAGAGGAAGATATGTTTTGTTGAGTGACATGCAGTGTGTGGAATGCCTCACTGGCTGTTCCACTGATATTCTGTGTACATTGAGGTGCAGATTATGTACATTTCTCTTACAAAAAAGTTCTGCACTGGAGAATATTGTATTCATTTGGGTTTGAAAACTCGAGGAGAAAATCAATTTTGCTAGCTGTGCTTTGTCTGAATGCTCACATAACCCCAATTGTTTAGTAGCCAGATATAAGTTTAACAAAGTAGCCATTTAATTACTTCTTAAAAGCATGCTGAATTGAATTTTGGAGATTATAAACCAGACTAATTCAAATCACCTCTAAGCAGTTTGCATCCAAAGAAGGACAAATGATGTTTCTTCAATGAATGATGAATCAAAAGATCTGGTAAAACCTTTCATTTAATGTCCCATCCAATACTTGTTTCCATCAGTCAATGAAGAATAAATCCTCTTTTCAATTTACTAGCACTTAAAATCTATTACTTTTCCTAGCAAGGACTGGTAACCTGCAAAAATGGAACACACAGTTTGTTCTTAGTGATTTTTTTATTCTAACTTTGTTTTATTTTGTGGGTGTTAAATTATCCAAAAAGCATGAGAAACAAGAACATGATTGTTTTTTTCTGTTTAACTCTACTCCCTGTGATAACATAAATACGGTCTCACCTGTTTTAATGACAAGATTAGTTTATTTTGAAATGTATTTAGGAAGGGAGGAAAACCCAAAAATACACAGACTTCAGATGAATAAATCCTATGGATGTTTATACATATAAATATATATAGATATAGATATGCGCATATATATATGTGCATTTTTGTAGCATACCTGCAGGAGGGAGTTATTTGAGTAATGATTTAACCCCAGATAGAAGGAATTACAGTTTTTGTTCCCCCTTTAGAGGTAATTTTAATGTAAAATTTAATGCTAATTCTAGAATTAATATTGTCAGACTATGCAGTGTTTTGAAAAATTGATTATGAATTTTAAAGCAAATGCAGGAGAAGATCTCTACCTCTCTTGTCCTGTTCACATTGCCAACCAATTTCCTTTTGTGGATTATTTAGATTTGAAATTTGTTTAACTTTGTTAAGTCCTGGTTAAAGAGCAAAAGTTATCTCTTTGACATCCGTATAGTTTCAACCAGAGTGCAGAACAAAAAATTACGTATTATATTGTCAATGTAATTCAATGAATTTTAAAAATGAGCATGATGACTAATTATGTGTTGAGGTTTAGCACCAGCCAGTAACCAAATTGCACACAACCTCTCACCACTTCTCCACCAGAATGATCAAGGAGAGAACTGGAAGGGTTAAAGGATGGAAAACTGTTGGGTTAAGATAAAGACAGTTTATTAGTGAAAACAAAAGCTACACACACAAGTAAAGCAAGACAAGGAACTCCTTCACCTCTTTTCATGGGCAGGCAGGTGTTTAGCCATCTCCAGGAGAGCAGGGCCCCATCACACCTTGGGAAGACAAATGCCATCACACCCAGAATCTGCCTTCCTTCCTCTTCCCTGTACTTTTTATGCTGAGCATGATGTCACACAGTCTGGAATACCTCTTTGGTCTGTTGGGGCCAACTTTCCCAATTGCATTCCCTCACAACTCCTTGTGCACACCCAGCCTCCTCCTAGGTAAGGAGGAATAAGGGGCAGATCATCAACAAATAAATTAAAGAGGGCTGACACAAATACTGAGCCTTCAGGAATCCCACCAGTGATTGTCCACTAAAGGGATGCACAACCATTCACTGCCACTGTCTGGGTCTGGTCATCCAGCCAGCTTTAATCCAGCAAGGTTTCACCTGTCCAAGCCATGGGCTGCCAGCTTCTCCAGGAGAATTCTGTAGGAGACTGTGTCAAAGGCTTTACTGTCCTGGCAGACAACATCCACAGACTTTACCTCATCCATCAGGTGGGTCACCAGGTTATAGAAGGAGAAGGTTGATCAAGCAGGACCTGCCTTTCCTAAATCCATGCTGGCTGGGTCTGATCCCCTCTTTGTTCTATACATGCCATGCAATTGCTCTCAGGATGATCTGTTTCATAAAGTTCCTTGGCTCTGCAGTCAGAGTGACAGTCCTGTAGTTCTCCAGATCCTCCTTGTGACCCTCTTTGTGGATGGATGTCACATTGTCCAACCTCCAGTCATCTGGGGCATCGCCATTTAACCAGGACTGATGATAAATGATAGAGAGTGGCTTGGCGAGCTATTCCTCCACTTCGTTCTGTACCCTCACTGAATTTCATCCGACCCCTTATGTTTGTGAGTGTATAGGTGGCTCAGGAGGTCACTAACTACTTCCTCCTGGATTACAGGGGAGGTCCCCGGCTACAGGCTCAGGGACTAGTTGCCCTAAGGATGATCATTCTTTTAAGAGTGATGCAGAGAAGACATTAAGGTATTGATACAAGAAAGTCTGTATGCATATTTTAAAAAATATATTTTTTTTTTTCCCATGGAGAATATTTTTACAATTCTACAGTTCTTAAGGAACAGATTTTACATTTCTTTTCATTTCTAGTGTATTATTAAAACACTCAAGCTGCCATAGTAGGTGTTTATAGCTCTTAATCAGAGGCAGTGAGAGAGATGAGATACTGAAGGTTTTATTAGAGCTTTGGGGAATACGATTCATTCAAAAGGACAAAAAATTTGACACATCCCAGTCCCTCAAAGTCCCTGCAGATGTACCCAGAATTGTAGGTTCACTACCACTTCTTAACAATGAAAGATTGAACACCACATGATGAGATAAGAAGATTAAGTAGCTTGAATAAAAGTGGCATGAAAAACCTTAGATAACAGGCAAATGTGAAAGAAATGGAGATGTAAATATTTTGGAAACTAAAACAGGAGACTTCAATTTTTTAGAGAATAAATGTTTCCAAGAAGAAGAGACCCTGCCACACTGCCTCAAGGGAAAAGAGTACTGGAGTCAAGAGATTTTATATAAAGAAGCCCGGGAATAGAGTAGCTGTTGATGAGGCAAGATAAAAACTATATTTACCTAGCTGTGTCTTTAAGTCATTGAACTCACATTCCTAGTCAGGCAAGAAAATCAGCATCTAAAGCATCTGTCTGAAATGAATTAAGTTAATCTAACCAGCAGGAAATAATTCTGGAGTTAACCTAATTCTCTCATCCTTCTTACACAAACTGAATTGCTGACTTTAGAAATGTAAGGAAAGAAATGCATGCAGAGAATTTTAAAATATTTACTCATTATAGAACCATGATAATCTACAGTGCTGTGGCAGTGGAATTTGTCAGTTTCTAAACAGCTCTTCCCTCCATAGGCTCACCAGGGTGACACTGGCTTTTCAGCATTTTTATTATTTCACGAGTAGATTTTAGTCGAAGTATAAAAACCTCTTACTGCCCTGTTTCATTTAAATGCTGCCATACATCTGTCCATCTGTGAGTTGTATCAACTATACTTATACAAATTTCAGCCAAAATTTCACTGATGTGTGAAAAAGTAGGTGTAGTGAAATAAAATACTTTAACTCTTTGAAGGCTTTACAAATTCCTGGAAAAATTGTCATCTTGGAGAAAGAAGAAACATTGAAACTATTACCCCCTCTGGGATTTATTCTTTCATGTTTTAGAATGACAGAATAATATAAGTTAGAGTGGATGTCTCTTGTTCTGTCTTTGACAATCTGAAGAATTCTAGCTTACTTTTTCATTGTCAGAAGCCTTTTCACACCTTTCATCATTTGCAGTGATGCTATCTAGGTCTTTTTGAGTGCCATTTTAGCCTTTTTGAAATAAAGGGACTAGAACTGCACACTGTGTTTAAGATATAGGTAAACCATAGATTGACACAGTTATTTCCTGTATTTATCTTATTCTTCATTCCTTTCCTGCTAATTCACTGCAATTGTTTTGTTATAAATGGTCCCCACTGAATGCCAAGATGATGTAATCCCAGAGATATCTTACCTACGAACTCCAGGTAGTGGTAAATTAGCAAAGACTATTAGTAGAAGACTGTAGATCTACAGAATTCAAGGGTTCGTTAGCTCTGCTGTATGTTAACTTGATGTCAAGAGCTAGGCATACCTTCTGTGAGTCTATAATATAAACTCTCCATGGCAATAGACTCAGCTGACTAATTAGATGAGAAATTTACATTTTTAAAGGACTAACGTTTGAGAGATGGTTAACAGTGGATTGCTGTGTCATTGTTCCTGTCTCTATAGTGTAGGATTCAATCTGTGAACTGTAATTCATACAGAAAAAGAAAGCAGCAAAGCCTGCAGATGTTTTACTTATGTAAAGAGACAGCATGTGACAATTTCTGTGACTTGCCTTAAAACTTTCTGGAAGGAAAAAATTGATCCACTAGTTTACATTTTAAATATTCTGAAAAAATAATTTGAAATCACATTTTATGTATAACCACAAGATCAATATTTGAAAAACAACTTTTGAAGGCTTAGGAGTAAGGTAGTACTTCATAGGCAGTTCTAGTATACTTCTATGCACACATTTTCATCTTCGACCAAAAAAATCCCAGATTAATTATGTCAGGCAAATCCTGCTGCTCAAACTCCTTTTCATTAATCCTAACCTGCAGATAAATATACAAGGGGGCTGAGATTTGGAGACCGCGTAAAAGATTACCTTTGAAAGTCGCTCTCCTCTTTTGAAGTGCTTGCATATGCTGGAAATTGCTTTTCGCTTTGCTCCTAAACAGACACCTTTGCTGAGAATTCATTTCTCAAGCACCTTGATTCCATCAGAAGCAAAATATATTGTAGAGAAACAAGTATTTGCAACTTCTAGAATACGTTTAAAGAAAATAGCAGAAAATGAAACAGAGGGGAATATAGGGACATTATAGTATATATATACTATAGATTATAGTATTTTTGGAATAAAACAAAGAGTAGTGTAAGAATCATAAATGTAGATTTTTCCAATAAAAAAAAAAATTCTTTGGATGAGAACAACAGTTTATGAAATTCAAATTTCCAACACATCTATCTCCACGGTCTTCAGCATCTCATCTGCTCAAGCTTGGGACTGGAAAAGAGCTATACTGACTCTTGACTTTCTTCTGCATGTCAACACAGCAGACAGGTTTCTGTAATTTAGTTTTATACAGAGTTGCTCAGAACAAATGAAAATGGCCTCAATAGGCTCCCTAACCCAGTGAACTGCCTATTTCCTGAGTAATGATAAAGAACTGCAAAGTGCAGTCCTTTCCTAGAATGTGTTCCTCCTTCAGCTAGGTACCAGCTGCAAACTGATTTTCACAAATGTGTCCTCTTTGAGTTTGATGTTGTCATTTTTTCCAAACTCAAGAATCTAAAGAAGGTAGAAAGGAAATGGTTGGATCATGAAACATGTTGTGGTTTTGTATAATTTTTCACTTGAAGAAAATGGAATTGTTTTTCTAGTACTGCTTAAGTTTAACTTTTTTCCCTCTCGCTTTTTTGTGCTTTATTATTACTTGCTTACAGCATATTTGCAACTGGAATTTAAACAATAATCAGGGGTTCTTTTAGTCAGTAATCATGGATATTTTCATTGATGTTTCCAGTAGATATTCTACATTTGTTTATTTCACACATGATATTTTCACATCTTCATAGAAATTATAGCTACAGTTAAGGGATGAAGCTTATGTTTAAAGATATTTTGTGGGAGAGTAGATTGTAAGAAAATAGAGATAGTGCTGCAGGAACTATCTTGACCCTGATAAGTTCAGCTGTGTAAGACAAGTGACCAGCATTGAAGGAGAAGTGTGGAATGCTGATGTGTATTGACCAATCACAAAAGAGTAAAAGGGCACGCAGGTGTTATGCATGTAAGAACAGAGGTATAAAAGGTTGTACTGGGGAATAATGAAGTGCTGATGCTTGAAACCATTCTCGGTGTCAGTTGTGTGTCCTCAGTCAATTGGTGCCCCTGTGAGGAGCAGCTGACAGTAATATTTTAGGTCATTTCAGCTGGTTGTATGAAAGCCCGAGTTTGCATTTCTCTTAGTTTTTTTGGAACCAACCATATGAGCAGCTGTCTGGTGTTATGAATGTTACATAGACATATGACATACAAAGAAGAAAAATAAAGTCAATTTAATGAACATATTGTGTAATCACAGCTTATCTGTAAATGTGCATGCACGAAGAATCCACGGGTATTAAGTTGCACAAATAACCTTACTTTAATAATTTTCTAATTTTAATGTTTTTACTTAGCACTCTTAAAATATTTGATGAGTTTGATATTTAATAATGGAAATCACTGAAATGCCATCAGCATTTAGGAGGCAGTGTTTCTCTCAGTTTAAAATTCTGATCATTTGTATTGAAGAATGAAATGCCTGCATTTTCTTTTGAAATTGCTCCAGCTGTAAATATATACTAATATAGGACCAGTACACTGACTTGACAACATGAGTTAAAAATTACCTTGACATGTAAATATATAGTACATACTTGAACACCTAGTAGAATGATGAAATATTAATTATAGCAATTGGTAGAACGTGAAAAACCAAGCAAAGTATGGGCCAAAATCAGTCTCTCAAAAAATACATGAAATTTGATTTTTCTGCAATATGCATGGAAATTAGTATTTGCAAGGGGAAAAACTCTCTTCTTTTGCTATCAATAATCAAAACCTGAAAAGTCTGACACTTCCATGACTGCAATTACTGTAAACTCAGTATCTTCTCCATTAATATGGGATAACAGAAGAGCATAAAGTGTACTGCAAAAGTTATCTATAAATTTAATCTAAACTAAAGTAAATTATTTTCTGAACAAAACTGCTGTGTGATTTATTTTGGTTTCTTCTTTCACTTAAGATAAACACATGACAATGTAAAATAATATTTTATCAGTTTGAAGAGATTAGCATGAACATCTCACAGCCCTGTCATTTATTTGTGTAGAACTGTATTGTTATAATTTTTAATACATATTTAGCAAGAATTCCTTTATTTTAGTTGCAGATATAAACCTTATCTGATATCAGAATATAATGGTTATTTTTTGATAGATTCTTCCTGAAATTTGTGTTCGTGTGTATCTGTGTGTGTTTTGTACACAGGAAGCTTCAGGGCTTCCTGAATCTGAGGAACACTACTTAATACTAGTGAAGCCCATAAAACAATCCGTATGGTCCTGGGGCACTGACATCTATGCTTCATAAGCGGCTAAATTTTGAAGACATGCTTTTCCTTTAGATCTTTTTCCTCCTATTTTTGTCTTTGACAGGCTGATATTTCTGACATTTTTGTCTTCCAGCAAAGCTCTGGGAAAAAAGAATTGTCATGAAATCCCCCTATTTTACTCTTTGTGTTCTTACTCAATTTTTCACATTACCATATAATATAGCATTTTTTCTTATTCACCTAGGATGTGCACTGCAGTCCATGGTTGTGTGGAATACTATTCTAAAATGTTACAATCCAGCAGCAGGAGGAGGATGGTAACTTTTGGTAACAGATGAGAACAGGATGGCAGATTTCCAGAAAGATGCCGGTTTGACTACATTTCAGCTCTATGCCATGGCCTTTGACTTAGAAAGATAGAAGATCACTTCCACTGAACCAATTTCCCATTCTGGAAGTGGAGATCTGATATTATCCATGTACTAGCCATCAGAGCTGGGCTGCCAAATAGTAATTAAATGCAAATATAATCATTCAAATCCTTTTGCCTGTTTTTATCCAATATCTGTGACTATGTTGGAAAGCAATTTTATTGACGATGGTCCTCACTTTACACTTGCAGAAAATAAATTAGATTTTCATTGTGACTACAGTTGGAGGACATGAAAAGCTTAGAGCTGAAAAAAATATGAGTTCATGGTTTATTCTGGCACACTCAGTTCTGGTGAAACAAATTTTAAACTACTTATATATTATTCTGAAGCGGTTCCATTCCATTCCAGTAAAGCATGGTAGGGGAATCTTCTATAATTACATGATAAGATCAATATTGATACAGTTTTAAAAGAAGCTTATAAAATAATAATCCTTTTATATAGCTTTAGAGGTGTCTGGGAGATTAAAACCAATATATTTTGCCATGCTTACTCAGGAATTTTCCTATGTTATGCAGCCTTAAACAGATAACAGTCCCTGAGGATACAACCAAATGATGTTTCTCTTTTGCTCTGTTGTGTCAGTACTGGGAGGAAAGCTTTCAATAAAATAAAGTTTTCCGAGTGATACAGTTCTTGCAACAAAAAATTCAAATACATATATGTATGTATCTTTGCTTGTGGTTATATTTTAATAAATAAATATATGTGTATATATATATATATGTATTTAAAGGTAAATATAGTAGTAACTGGTGATTTCATAAGAAAAATCTAAAATATAGTACTCCCTTCTATAAAACCAGTGTAAGCTATTTACAGACCTATAAGTGGACTTTTTCTCAAATGCCATGATTTAGGATTAACTTCCATACATATTTAAGAAAATATTACTGTAGACTTATGATAGAAAAGTTTTCAGTACAAAACTTACAGTAGAAAACACCTGTGAGGTAGCACTGGTTATATTTATAGATTTCAAAGGTGTTATAGAATTGAGATATAATTCAGTAATTCAATATTTCTTATAAATAGCTCCTAAATTCTTATCAAGCACACTATTTCCTCTTTTACTCAAAAAGTAGAAGAATAGAAGAATAGTATAATACAAGCACCCACAAAATGAAACACACATATGCAAAGTTTGACACTGGAGTTGGATTTTGACCCTATTGACTATGAAAAGTTATGCAATGTCTAATATCTTTTACATGTCTAATTCAGTTACAGTCATTTGAAAATATTTAAAAGCATTAATTTTATTTATAATTTGACCCAGATTCTAGTCATATTAGTTACTGATACAGGACATAGAAATACCCTTATGTAAGCAACCCCCCAAAATTATGAAACAAATAGCAGTAAGGCAGTTTAAATTTAGGCCACCAAAATTCACTAAAAATGTTTCATTTTAATAAAATCAGTGCTTTATCTCTGAAAAACCTGACACATTCAATAATCTTGGGGTTTGTTGGTAGTCTTTTGAGAAAAGCTTAACATTAGGAAACTTGTTTGGATTTAGAATAAAATATTTCATAAATTCCAGCTCTATGTATATTATTTCTTCATGGAGTGAGCATCACCTTCTTGTCAATATTAAAGAATATACTAAGTGCTGAAATTCCTGGGGCATTCATCATATGCTTTCACGGATGCTAGTGAAGCAGGGGGAATTTATGTTTGCAGCCATTTCTTATTTAAAAGACAAGTTGCACGTGTAAGTGAAACACAGAAATGGTGAATAAGACATTGAATTCAAGAGCAGCTGAATTTGTATAGTAAGAATGTTACCACTGATAGCAAGGTTATATCCATTTACTAAAACATGAAAGCAACCCCTCCTTTGGTCTGTACTCTTTAAATGGGTGTTCTTACATCACCTATTTGTACTTGGAGGAATGCAGCGAGTTCATACATCTTTTTATACAATAGACAAAACCAGCAAGGTGGATACTGGATACTGGTCATAGAACTCATCAAATTCAGTAACTTAATTATTTCTGGCTAATTAATTTTTTACTTCTCAATTTTTCAATGAGGTGCACATGGAGATAGAAGTGACACTGAAGTTTTCTTCAAAATTTTCTCTTTCACATCACAAGCCACTTCAAATGTTTCATATTTAAATTATTTTCTTTTTCAAATCCCTTTATGATTATGAATTAAAACTGCTCACAAATTTTCCTAGAAATCTGTGGCTGAAAACTATGCACAACAGCGAAAAGAGTTGAGAATCCATAATCAAAATAGTAACATTTAAGACAGCTGAATAGAAGTGAATTTTGACTATATTAAATTAGTTCTCTTCCATGAAGACACACTCTTGGAGAGCAGTAGGAATTTTTTCTTTACAAAGAAAGACAAATGAAGACAAATTAATATTAATTAGTGTAAATTTCTATACAATTAAAAGTACAAAATGGATGCATATTTAACCAAAGAATATGTTTTTAGGATGCTGCTGTTAGTATCCCTGAAAAGGAGAGAGCTCAAGTGTACCTGAGTTTTGTGCATAACTAGTCTGCTTATATTACATGCTCAGAATTTAGTGGACTATAAATTCCTAAAGAATGTAGTAGTTTATTGGTAGAATAATTTTATTTGTGGCATCATTCCCAGATTTAGGAGTAAAGCAGAACTTTTATGATAATTTGGTTTGACCTGTCACATAATGTGACAAGGATGTCCAATTGAAGAAAAAAATTATATAAGGCTGTGTTCTCCACAAAAAATGATCATGTTCTTTCAAACAACATTTAATTTCTTTCAAGAACTGCAGTAAGAGAAAATTCATTACATTCCTTCATAAATTATTCCACTTCCGTGATTAGTCCCACTCTTTATAAGTTGGTTATTATTGTTAACCTGAGTAAATTTTTCCAGTGTAAATTTTAAACATATTTTGATGCTCCTTTTCCCTAGGTCAAAAATCTGCATAGTCTCACAAACAAAGGTCATAAATTACCTCTACATTTTAACTTCTGTCCTGGGAGGGAAGATTTTGACAATTTCATTCCATTTTCACCCTGATCAAAGATTAAGAGACAGTAAATTCTAGGTAATATATGCAAAGAAGAAAGTGGCATTTGTCTTTCATGGCTAAGACTTTTAGATGTGTCTAAATTTTTTCAGATGAATTCCTTGGGGAAAAAAGTAAAGAAGTTAAAAAAATAAAATATTAAATGTCATGTATATGTGTCAATTCCATTGAGGAAAAAAAAGAGTCTGCTTGTAGTCTTCTACAGAGTTACACTGGCTCAAGTCTGTGATTTGTTTATTTGCATTTACACATCAAAATTTTGCTGTGCTATATTCTAAGCACAGACTTAAACTCCTAGCTGTTTTCAGAGGAACTGAGGAAAATTAAACAAAACAGGTTTAGGGATTTGCCGTGCAATCATATGCATGACAGCAATGGCCCAAATCAGACATTTTAGGAAAAGATTGAAAAGATCATAGACTTTATGTACTTGTGTGTTACATATATTTGCATGGAAAGATGAAGTTAGGAAGGAAACGGAAACAAAAAAATTGATGGTTTAAGATTTATGAATCTGGTAAGAAATACAATGTGGGAAGATCATTTAACTGGCAGAAATAGGAATAATTTATGCTGAAAATGTATCTTGTGATGTGTATTGGGGTGACGTGAAAACTTTGCTAACTAACTCTAAAATTTTGCCACTTACTCTTATGGCAAAATTCCTATTAACTTTAGTCTGTGTGTAAATTGGGTTCAGACCTTCCACAGAATCCAAGGAGTGGAGTCAAGTAACTTAAATCACCTTCCCCAAGGTAACTTCACTCTGCATTAATAGCTGCAGAGTAACCTGGAAACAGGTGGTACAATGCAGTATCTCATAGTTAATAGACGTTTTTATAGAACATATGTCCAGCCACAGCTCTGCATAGTTGTCATGAGCCATGAATTCCACAAGATATCAGTGCTGGTCTAATTGCACCCTTCTCTCAAAAATTTTGTGATGCCTTCAAAATACTTTACTTGTACCAAAGCTCCTCATCCAAAGCAGCATTTTATTTTCAAAATATGACAAAGATGGACTTCCTTTCCTTAGCTGCACAAACATATGAAAATACAGGGATACAAATAGCAATTAAGAATGGCAAAGGCAAAAAAGAGAAGCACGAAAAGAATAGAAAATGGAACAGGAAAAAAAATTCTTAATATTTTTCTGCTTCTTGTCTGCTGATACCAAATTGTTCCATGTTTAAGTGACACCTTGCAACTTATAGTCTGACCATCCTATTTCTCCAATAGCCATCTCTTAGATATCACATTACTATTTTCTTTTATGAAGCCTATATTTAATGAAATAGCTGAGCTTGATTGTCAGTACACAAACCAAAGCTTAAGCTGAATTGAGTCCAAAAGGTTTAGAATATATGTGTAAGAGTTTGGGCTAAACTCACTAGTCCTGGGGAAAAGATGAAATACCATGCCTCCATTAAGACCAACCAAATCAAACTTGTAGAACAATCTCTTCTGACCCAAGAGCATCTGTTCACTCACAACTTTGAAATGCTGACATTTTTCATAATTGTTTAGTTTCCTTCACATTATTTTTTCCACTCAACCAGAATTGGATTTGGATTATGTGATGCTGCTAGCCACAGTGGCAAACCTCCCTAACTGAATGAGTTTCACTCCTAGTCTCTTAGTTGTGAGTATAATTTAGAACTTTCTTCAGAATCTATTGTGCTTGAATTGTGCTGTTTAACTGAATGACCTTCAAAGCTGTGATAAAACATAGAAAGATTCTCAGCAATCAAATCCTGGATTTTTTTTTTAAATTTTTTTTTTTTTTAGAGATAATTAAAAAAAAGAGTCACACATATCTTTAAGGTGTTAACAGAGACATCATTGTGTACAGATGAGAATTTCATACCTGAGATTATACCCCTCTTCAAAGGAAAGATTTAGTGGATTTCAGCCTACACAATATTGTCAAAATGAAATGTTAAGAGAGTGCTTCATTAGAATAATTTTTGGGCTTTAATTTTTATCAGTTTGAATTAGCTTAGGTTATTACTTTTTTTGTTGTTTTAAAGTAAGAGACAACATCCGTTTAAGGTCAGAGTAAAGATTTTTTTAAAAAAAATCTCCTTTCATTATAGCTAACCATATATGAAAGAACCGTGTTAACAGACATCCTGCATATAAACTGGGTTCAGTCCACATCAGGCAGCTCCTTTCTGAGCTGTGACACTTCACATTCCATGGGTATGGATGGGCAGAAGTGAATTAGCTCCCTATCTAATCTTTCAGCAGAAGTGTAGTAAAATAAGGACAGCTAGGAAAGTAAATTGCCCCTTACCCAATTCCATGCAAGATATCAAAAATCTTTTTCTTCTAAGCATAGCTAACTGGGCTAGATAAAAAGTATCCAAATATACAGTTCAGAGCCTTACCATCTGGTCAGTTAAAATTGAAAAAAAAAATTACATTTCTTACCAGTGTAAGGATAAATTTTTTTTATAATTTTTTTATAATTTTTTTTATAATGTGGCCTCTCTTTAGCAAAAGCAATTTATTTATTCATCCACAATTAAACTATGCCTACAGATAGAGAAGAGAAAACCTGTTAAGTCTGTAAAATTTTACAAATTTTTATCTGCTAAGAGAATATCTTCTTCCAGTATTGTCTTTATGTGACTGAAAAAATTGAAACCATGATTGGCAAATAAAGTTAGAAGCATGAAAATATAAACTTTACAATTAAAAAACTAGTTAAAATGATCTAAAAATCTAAATTCACCTATCATTTCTTTATAATACATTTCCCTAAAGAAAAAGGCTTAAGGAGAGGTATGGAATATATGTAAATATATTGCCATAAAATTTATTTAAAATGGTTAACACAGATCTTTGAGGATGTTTTCTGCTGGTTTTTGTACCCCCCTGAGAAGAATGTATTTCTTTCAGTTTGGATGAAGTGTTCAAAGAGGCCAACTAGCTTAATAAAATGCTAGCTAGCAGACTTTTAGTCCCAGGGTGATCATCTGTGTCATCTGTAATGAAAAAAGTGAGGTTTATTAGATTGGAAATTATATACTTTACATGATTTTTTCCCCTCTGTAGCTTTTCTCTTTTTAAAAATTCATAGCACATTAACAAATGCTTACATTTTTTTTCACATATGTAGCCAAGTATATTGCATGAGTACATGAGGAATGTATTTTGCCAAGAAAGGGAGTAAAACTGGTGGCATTAAAGGAAAAATACAGTTCTTTACAATTAGTAGATTTTTTATTTGACTAATGCATAAAATACTCCATAGAATTATCATGCAATTTGATTTTTTGCCAGTTTGTATTTACTGATCAGGAACCAACTTCTCCATTCTTATTCTTATCTTGAAGGTTTTTTGTAAGGCAATGGAGATGTAACGTATAAAAGTAGAAATCAAAAGCATTCTGCTAAACCAATTGAGAATATATTAAAGAAAAGCCTGAAAAACCTGGTACTTAGCCCTTCTCTATTTTCTGTGACCTAATAAAATGAAGTTATGTGAAATAGTTTTTCAATTGCCATAAAGAGTGAGAAATTTAGAAATGCAATGCCAATTAAAAAGAAAAATGTCATGCAATTCCCAGGAATATTGCTAAAATAACAAAAAAATATTCACTGAATTCAAAGAAATTCATATGTGTGCTTTGGAAAACATATGAAACAAATTGTCTCTCTGTACTAACGTGCTACTTTAGAAAGCCTAATTTGTTGCAAATCAGACTAAATTGCGGATTAAAATGAGAACATTGCTACCTTGCACTTCACATTACAATGCTTCATCCTAACAGCGTGTAAGCCATCACAAGATTTAGAGCTCTGCTCAATCAGGGACAACAAAATTAGAAGTAAACGGAGAGGGATCAATACGAAGTGTTGTCTGGCATAATGAAACAGCCCCTAGGTAGAAAATCTATTTTATTTCTCTCTCAGCAGCTGTACTCTTTGACAATCTCTGAACCAGACCAGTAAACAGTCAGGTTATTTATTTTATTGAGAAAAAACATGGAGTTACATGTCTTATATTACACAAATACAATTATGTTGATCAATAAAGCGGTTAAACAATTTAGTTTTTATTGCTAAAGATACTTGTGTTAACGCTGCTTTTATTTAATACAAGATTAAGGATTACCTTGTATTTTATGCTATTATGGCAATCAATGCTTAGCAGGTAATGCCATCCACTGTGCTTTTATGCAACATCAGACTTTGTGCCAGATGTTGTTGAGTAATGACAGAAACAAAAATATTTCTGACATGACTGAAGACTCAGTATGTAGTGTGGAATGCTCAGAACCAACTTCTTTCTTTTCTATTTATGTCAAGGTCTAGGAAAGACTTGCCTCTGCACATTGAGATTTCTAATACAGAACATTATGTCACTCATGCCAATCTGTGTCTTTTTTTTCAAAGCCGCCCTGGATGCAGAAAATGCATCTCTACATGCTCATGGATAGTTCAGTCAATAGGGATACAGACCACGCATCTATCTATCTATATCTATATCTATCTGTATATATCTATATCTATATCTATATCATCTATATCTATATCTATATCTATATCTATATCTATATCTATATCTATATCTATCTGTATCTATCTATATCTATATCTATATCTGTATCTATCTATATCTATATCTATATCTATATCTATATCTATATTTATATCTATATCTATATCTATATCTATATCTATATCTATATCTATCTATATCTATATCTATATCTATATCTATATCTATATCTATTTCTATGGGAATTAAGATGGTCTTAACACTTTCAGGTATTCTTAAGTGGATGTCCTTGGCAGTCTTTCCAGATTGCTGTTGACTGGCCCTGTTACTGCACTATCAACACCAAAAACAACAAAAGCCAAACCAAATAAAAAAAGGATATGAGCTATAGAAGCGTCTGAGTACACAAAAGCACTCTGTGTTTATAATGAAGGCATAATGACACTGAGTTTGGAGTCTGAAATATGTTCCATCTCTTCTTGACAAGCTGAAGATATTCCATATCTTGTTCCAAGTGTGAACTAATTTAGATTCTGTTCAAAGCTGTCGCAACTCCAGAGATTTCATTGCTCATTTATGCAGGTAATACTAAGTAAATAATAATGTTTTAAATGAAATGCCAAGGGCAAGATATAAAAGGAAAAAAAATTAGGATGTTGCATCACTACTACATTGATACTTTTATTTTCCTTAGAAGTACTACACAGAACTTGAATAAATCATTAAATTCTTGACATTTATAGCTCGGAGCTGCCATAATAAACATATTATAAAATCTGCTTACACAGGGAAAAGGCCTTCCTTATTTTTAATTCTTTGTTCCATTAAAGTTATTAATATCTTGAGCCATCCACAAAAAACATTAGCCATACTACCAATAATATCTAAAACAAAAGCAAGGAACTATGTATTTTGTAAAATTTTGTAAGGTTTGTCTTCTCCTGATGGAAGAGTTTGAATAATTTATTGCTTCAACAGTGTCTGTTTCTGTATTCAGAAGTCTAGAATATGGTAAAGTTACATGTATGTGTTAGACTAGCAGCATTAAAGAGTCTATCTAGAAAATCAGAACATGTGAAGTTTCTTAAAGAGAGCTGAGGATGATTAAGTATGAATGCTATTGGTGCTGATTACTTAGCATACAACAGTGTTATCCTGAACTTTGTATGTATGAACATTTAGGTCTCAAACTACGAAAACAGACAATAAATTTGCCTCCAATAATACAAAATACAGTTTTCATATGCTTGTTCTAACTTTTTAAACTGTATTTCAATAACAGTGCTTGGTTTACATAGCTCATATTCAATAACAACTAAATAATTGGATTTTAGAAAATGTACTTGTCAAAAAAAATCACAATCGTTCAGTTAAAGGTCTGATTTGGTCTAATAGATGTCAATGATTGTTTTTTGGTTTTTTTCTTCTCTATAAATTCTGTGTCTTTCACTAAGCAATCTAATGCAGAGAACGTGAAGCTGAAGAGCAGCACCGTGGAGAGGGACCTGGGTGTCCTGGCTGACAGAAAATCGAACATGAGCCAGCAGTGCCCTGGCAGCCAGGAGGGCCAATCCTGTCCTGGGGGGCATCAGGCACAGCATGGCCAGCTGGGAAAGGGAGGGGATTGTCCTGCTCTGCTCTGCACTGGGGTGGCCTCACCTCCACTGCTGGGGGCAGCTTTGGGTGCCACAATATAAAACAGACATTCAACTATTGGAGAGTGTTCAAAGCAGAGCTACAAAGATTCTGAGGGGACTTGAAGGGCATCTGTACAATGACTGCCTGAGGTCACTCAGTCTGTCCAGCCTGGAGGAGACTGAGGGGAGACCTCATGGAAGTCTGCAACTTCCTCATGACCAGAAGTGGAGGGGCAGGTACTGATCTCTTCACTCTCATGACCAGTGACATAACTCAAAGCAAAGTCATGAAGCTGAGTTGGGGGAGGTTTAGATTAAATATTAGGAAATTGTTTTTCTTCTAGGCATTCTTCTTTGGGCGCTGGAGCAGGCTCCCCAGGGCTGTGGTAACAGCACCAATTCTGGCAGAGTTCAAGAAGTGTTTGGAGAATACTTTTGGGCACATGGTGTGACTTGGGGTGTCCTGCACAGAGCCAGGAGCTGGACTGGATGATCTTTGTGGGTCTTTTCTGACTCAGCATAATCCATGATTATAAAAAATCTGGATGAATTTTAATACTTACTGCAAATATGAGTATTAGAAAGCAACAATATCTGATGCTTCTAATAGGAGATATTAAGAGCAAAAGGTATTATGACCAGAGACATTGAATTTATTTTATTCTACTCTTCACAGAATCTCTAAAGGAGTAGAAAAGGTGCATAACTACTGTTTCAGCTGTCAATTTGTGATGACATAATATTACTGTAACACCACAGCTGCGGGTGAGAATGGACACCATCTGCCTAGATTTAATTCTCTTAAAAGAAGCCTCCTGAGCTATCACCTCTTCATCAGCTGTTTAGAAACAGGTCATTACTTTATCTGATATCTCAGCCACCATCTGCTAAGAAATTTAATCCCTTTGTCTATCTGATTGTTTATATATCTTTGTTATATAGACATTGAAATACAGGAAAAAAATAATAAGTATTTGTCACAGGTGTCTCAAAAATCTCTTATCAGAAATTAAAAATCTAAGTTTCTAAGACACTGCATTTTTTCTTTGTTTTATGGCTCAAAAATTTTTCTCTGGATTTAGTATTCAGTTCACATGATTAAAATTTACTGTTATATTAAAAAAATATTCTATTAAAGTTTATTTGATTACCTTATTGTTCATGTTCATTGATCGCATTCATCATTCAACTCTCCCATCTTAAGAATTTGAGTTTTCTGTCCTATGAAAATAGCAAGGTTTTGGATAAATTTGGAATTCTCTTGACTTTAATATTAGGAAGTCTTAACATACTGTTTTAATTTTTTATTTTTGAACATTTAATCACTTTGATTTCTATATAATTTTAATTTTGTTTTAACATAAGTACTTGATAGGCATGGAGTCCTGTGTTTCCTACTTGAATCAGAATTTATATCTATTCATCTGGGGAATGTGACTTAATAAGTTCTGGCTATGAAATTATAAATTTTTTTCCACCAGTATATTTTCACACAAAATATTCTTCAGAAATGGAGTAACTGAAGAAGTTCAATGAAGTGTGTTCTGAATATGCAAAGATAATTTGGGAGAAAATAACCCAACAAAACAAACCCCAAACTAAAAGCCAATAAAAGTACTGAAAATACTAGGAATTATTTTGAAAATCTACGCAGTAAACTGCAGTTCTTTCATCAAGAGCTAGATTGCATTCTTTTATCTCAAGTAGAAGAGAATAACTAAACTGAAAGATAGCTGTCAAAAGAAAACAATAAATAATTACTCAAGTAAGCACCAGAACTTGCTTACGGAACAAACACTTTTCATTGTTATGTCCCTAAATATCTTTGGAAGCTGACTTCACAAAGGGATTTGTAGTACATGCATGCATAGACACAACCCAGAGTAGTTGTAAACAGTGTCGAACTAAACAGACATTGAAAAAAATGTATTTGGAATTAATATGAATTCTGCTTTTCTAAAACCTACTGACCTTTAAATGAATGGAAACCTTCTTTAGATGAGACCTTTTATAAGCATTTTCCAGGATATTTTTCACACTCTCTCCTAATAAAGCTGGTACAGACTCTTGATGAAGACAAATAACTGGACTAGACAGATGGGTAACCTAGCCCTGCATCACTAATTATACATTCCTCACCAGGACAATATTCTATATTAACACACATTTTTCAAAACATTTTTTCCTTCTGAAAATTTTAATTTGCCCCTTCGTTCAATTCAAATTGACAATGTTACACATAGACCAGTTTTCTAGCTATGTTGTGCTATTTTTTCTTTTCTTTTAACCTTTAATGACAGAAATAAATAAGTTGTCAACAAACATTATTTTGTACCTTTCTGTCTTTCTTCTTGATTCTTAAAATTAACAGAAGAAAAATTTTAGTCTATAAAAAAGATAATACTAATATGTACAAATTAATCTCTCAGATTCATCTTTTCCTGTTTGCCTCTCCATCAATTTCTATGTATTCTCGACTCTATGCATACATATTTTGACTATAGTCTGTGGAAATCTTTCTTTTTATAGAGTTCAAAATGATGATTAATGTATATGTGCACACTTTGTAGTGACCTGCAGTCTTAATGCCTTTATGGACATTTTTGCCTTATCTTTCAAAATTCAAATTATCTTATTACTTCTTTTGTTTTTGTTTTTGTTTTAATTCTCAAGTAAATTACATTTGTATATCTTTTTTTTTAGAAGAACGGGACCTTCCTGGGATAGTAATTCATAAGAAAAAAAGTTCATAGAAAGTTCATAACTTTCTTCTTTCTTTCCTTTGATGACATTTGTTATGTCACAATCTAAATTACAGACTTTGCTTAGTCCTGACTCTCCCTACGTATTTTTAAAGCTCTTAATAGTTTTCTGTTTCAATACAATGTTTCAACACTATTCATTGTGATATCTATTTCTAATTTTTAATAAAATGTTTTTGTTATTGAGAGATTTCTAGAGCTCTCTTGACCCTGCAGCTCACTTTCTTTCTCTTTTTGTACACATTTCATCTGCATTTCATAACATGCAGAAGAGTCTTATGAATGCTTTTATTATTTTTTTAAATTTTGCTTTGTTTAAAATTTCAATATGCTTTATCTTCTAATTTTTTTCACTTCTACTGTGTCAGAAGTATTGTCACAAAATAATACTCTTTACAAAAGCTGCAATTCTATTAATATCTTTTTTTTTCGAGGTGAACATATATCTTAGCAAAGTGCTTGAATTAGATATTTATAATACACTCTCAGTGACATCACTGAGATCAAGTTTTTTTCAGCTGGATCACTAGAGTGAAGAAACCTTAGATCAGATTCTTTTTCATGATAACGTGAAGTTAATTTCTTCTGCATTCTGTGATAATTTTTGATTAAAAGCTTATGCCAGAAAATTCATAAGCCAGGTGTGAATATTTGTAAAGAGGCAACATGTTGTTTATCACCTAACTTTTCATCAAGGACAGATTATTTTCTACAGTTTAAAAATGAGGCTGTGGATTCATGCATAAATTGTTATGGAAGGATTTTGCTTTTGATGCGAATCAGGATTGGCAGAAAAAAACCCCATCTTGTTGAATAGATTCTGGCTTTATAATCCATTTAATTAAATAATGAAAGTAGGATTCTGGACAAGACAGCTAAGCCACAGGACTTTACATGCCGAAAAGAGATGTCATCCTGTGGGAATATAATCCAATTGTGTAATGGCAAGGTTGGGCTTGCTATTTGGAAACTGAATGTAGCTTTGAAGAGCATATGTTCTTTGATGTAAAATGTTTTCATTGTGGAATTGTACAACTGGGTTGTTATGAATAAAACAAGAAATTATCATTTGGTTTACAATTTGAATGTCATATGGAGATAGCACAGTTATAGTTGAAAATTGGGTACTGTCAACTCACCCTTCAACATTGTCACATGTGGTGGGTTGGCATTTAGGGAAAAAAAGTCGGAAAACACCCACGGATGTGATGGCTCTGAGAGAGGCAGCTGGGAGTTTCTTCTCTGCCTGAGACCTGGCCAATAGCTAACCAGTTCTTAGAACTGACAGCATTTTAGACTATTGAAAAGCAAGATTACCTTTGTAAATACCACCTTTTAACCCTACGCCCGAGAGCTTCTGGCTCTCTTTTTTTCCGGCTGTGAAAAGTAATAGAACTCTGGCTGTACCCCGCTCCACCTCAGCAGGCCTCGGGGGAGAGAGCTGAGCCGGGCTCCAGTGGCTCCCAGGTGGGGGATGGAGACTGTGAAGTGGCAGGAGCCCCTTCCCAGAAGGACTGAGCCCCTTGGAGGCCTCGCTGAGCCCTGTGCAGCTGCTGGGCCAGGCCGGTCCCTGTCTGGGCTGGAATTCTGCTGCTGCTGGGTTTCACCAGAGACTGCTGAGTAAGGGGAGGGGAAGACATCAGCCCACAGTGTGCTGCCTCTGAGTGCTGGCCTGGCTGCTGAGATGCTGGCCACCATCCCCCAGCGCAGCCACCAAAAACTCCTCCATCACAAACAGCCCCAGCTGCTGCCCTGGCAGAGATCAGGGGACCATCCACAAGGCCCGGGCAAGATTTTAACTCTTTCACTACCCAGATGAGACCTGCAGATTTCATCTTTTTCCAGAGAGAGGAAAGCAAGAGCGATCAACATGTAAAAAGACAATATAAACAATCAAAGTCAATAAAAGAAGGAGTCCAGCCTGAATCGGAGAATGAGGAGATTCTTTCAATGTTCTTTTGGTAAGGCCATGGAGATGGACAATAATGTTATTAAAAACTACTTTAATTCATGAAAGAGTATTTTGGAGGGGAATAAAATGTTTAACAGTGTAGATCTGAGCAAAGGTGTCCATTGATGAAGCCGAGCAGATGGTGGAGTAGTTGTGATCCCATGAGATGCTGGAACAGAGAGAGAAAAGCGGGAGCTGATGAAGACTCTTGGCCCCAGGGAGAAAAAGAGAAAACCTCTGTTCCCAGAGATGATCACAGAGACAGATTAAGAGAACCTTTCACTAACTCATCCTTAAAACAATACCCGTTGAGTTCATGGCCGATGAACACACCTCAGGATGGTGTGTGAAAATGGGAGGAGGGCATGATGCTAGAGTTTTCTGGGCAGCTGCCATCATGGGAATGAAATCCATGAGAAAACTGTTTTCTTGTGGAGAACTCTCCATGGAATGACAAAAGAGAACTCCTTTCTCTACAAAGACTGATGAAAAGACTATTGTATACTTGGGACTGCTTTAACCACCAGGTTTTGTCTCTATGTTGTCAGCTGGACAAGGGGAAGGTTGGGTGGTCGGGAGGAAGGGTTTCTGGAGGTTTTATTCTGGTTTTCTTATTCTTGTAGTTTTGTTAATAAACTTTCTTTATTCCTTTTGAGTTTTAAGCCTGTTTTGCCCTTCTCCTGGTCCATATCTCACAGCAAGAAATGAGTAAGTTTTCTGGTGATTTTTAGCTAGTGCTTTGAAACCACCACATCACAGTACCTTGCATTTGCAAGTTTTGTAATAGTGTTGTATCTATCTGACCATAACTTAATGCCTGTGCCCATACTTTTGGATACCTGACAGTTACAAAAAATACTTGTCCTTCACATTTCAAATGTACTTGATAAAAAATTACTTTATTTTTTTTCTTTCTGAATGAATACATTAAATTTTTGCTCATTGCTCACATTTATAGATGTTCCAACGAAGGACGGAACAATGGAAACTATCAAATTAATGATGTGTTATCACCTGGTAACATAGGAAAGGTGTAACATTTTTAATAGGAGAGACTAGATTAATGTCATTTCAGCCACCAGGAGCTGGGAATCAATTTCAATGCTAATCAGTGGTTTAAAAAATAGATTAGCAATGCAGTAACTGCCATTAACCTTTCAAGCACTGCCTCTACATGAAGAGGCACAAAGCAGCTGTGCAGCTGTGACACAAACAAAGAAAATACAATACAAAAAAAAAATTGAAGATTATCTTAGTCTATTTTATGACAAAACTATGCTCTAAACAAGTCTCGCTTAAAAAATAGAAAAGCCTTATCTTGTAGAAAATTACCCAACCCAAACAAAAAAAAAAATACCCTAAAAAACCAACCCAAACCCCAACCAAGCATTTTTTAAATAAAATACTTATTTTTTAGCTGGAGTTTTCTGAAATATGAAGAACCACCTATGTGAGGTGAACATATGCAGGTAATACCAAGATGGCCATGATCTGCAGCTGAAGTGTGAATAAAATATTTATTCCACTTTTTCACTGGCAGACAGGCACATTACACTACTAACTTAATCCAGACTTAACAGGGACAAAAGGAACATGTGACAGTCCCATTCCCTGCTTTAATATTACATCGGGCCTGGCACATACACATTCCTTTTCAAGGCTGGGATTTTACAGCCTTTGAACTTCTCGTCTCTCTTTTTCCCTCCTCCTGCACCAGGAGCCCTAGGCCTATGGAGAATGCTTTTTAGTTCTTTTGCAGCATTTTATTATCTTCTACAGAAATTTCACTTCTCAAGACAGAAAGAAAACAGAGAAATTTTCCAGACTGGATATTCTTATCATCTCCCACCTGAAAAATCATCTTGAGTGAAAGAATTCTAAAAAAACCTCTTCACCAATCTCCTGTTTTTAACCCTCTAATCCCAGAACCACCTGAACTAAAAGGTTTTTGCAGATTATATAATATTCATTAGTATGAAGCTTGATTTCTAAAACATGGTGTGTTTTTTACAACTTCATATTGAAATTGTCTACATGAAAATGCAGATGTGGCTTTTTAAACAGCTGGACACACCTAATAATTTATAGATATTCTAACTTTATTTACAAATTTTCTCATCTGTTTTAATGGAGACCTTGAAGTCAGTACTGACAGGTACCATGATCACACTGTTCCCCTCAATAATCTCAGCAAGAAGGAAAACCACATTATTTAACTCTATGATGGTCAAGAAAAAATAATGTCCTGTTGCATGAGACCACAAACTCCATTGGTACTGGAAGAATCTGGTTTCTATTTTGAATGAATTCTTAGATTGATATGAATGATATCTTGAAATTGGCAGTAGAATAAAAGATAATTCATAAGATATTTTTCTGTTATGCTCATTAAGCATTTTTCTCTAAGTAGTTAAAATTTTATACTAGTATCAACATTTTAACTCAACTGTCATCTAGTTTCTAATCCCCAAGGGTTAAGATTATAAAGATATTTTGCAACAACACACATTATATGTGTAAGAAAGTTCTGTGACCTTGTAGAATAAAATAGAAACCAATTCTCCTTGTATTAAAGACCTTGGAAATCTAAACTTTAATTTCTGCTATTCTCTTGTTCACTTTTTAATGTTCAGTCAGAATGGTGAGATGATGATACATGTTCCCCAAGCTTTCTAGTACTGGTATTCCATCATTTTGAAAGCATTGTTGATACAATCAATGATGATAAATGATTCATCTCACTTAATTAGGCTGAGAAAAAAGTGAGATACTTAAAAAAAAACTATTTTAAAAAAATTTAGCTCTTAGAATTTCCTATCCTCCTTCATTTCTATATATGTTAGTATTTTTTCTATCCCCAGTAAGATAGACATATCAATATATCATATGTCACAGATTAAGACAAATTTAAATTAATTTCTCAAGTCCAGATTGTTTCCAACCACAGCCGGTCTTTTATTGGTTGGGATATTTTTGGGGGGTTGTTGTTTTGTTTTTTTTCCTGTGATATAACTGAGAAATTGTTATTTGGTTGATTTGTTTTATTGCTCCAGCCAAATGGTTATCACAAATACTAACTTCAACAAGCTGTCTATATATTTGTTTGCAGAAGATTACAAGTCAGCACCATTAAAAAATTACAAACGACACAATTAAACAATCATTAACATTAAACATGATTAATGATGCACTGACAGCTAGGTTAACTTTATAAAATGTAGATAGCAGCTTTAGAAGACAAAGGCTACCTTGTATGATTATATGAATTGTTAGTCTTTAAAAGATAGGAATAAAAATCATTCATAAAAAACTATATGACTTCTCTCAAAAAACAACTCCTGTGAAAAAAGAGCCTAGAAATTAAAATGGAAAACAGTATTCTAAGCCGCTGCTAAAACCTTTCCTATAATCATTTCCAGTGTTAGAACAGGTTAGGTTTAGTCAAGAAAAGCTGGAAAACCTTGAACTGTGAAAGTGTCATTTCCCATGACAAATAGGAATGAAAAAGAGAGAGAAGAACAAAACCCAGAGAGAAAAATTATGTCCAATACCATTACTCACTGGCCACTGCCAGATGCAATGATCATCCCTTCCTGGCCAACTCTCCCAGTTTATACACTGAGCATGCCATATTATGATATGGAATATCCTTTCAGACAGATTGGGTCAGCTGTCCTGGCCATGTTCCCTCCCAGCTTCTTGAGCATCTCCTCACTGACATCATGTTGGATGATGCTATTTATATTACATGAGGTTCTCCCAGTGAATAGTAGATGCTGAAAAGAGCAGTTCCATGTATTTAAGACATCATTACGAGTTAAAGTTTCCTCTTAATGGATGATGTTTACCTTCTGAACAATCTTCATTGTTGCAATGCAATCCATTTCATTCACTTCCCATGTTTATCAACAGAAAATAATGAAGTTTAACATTAATATTAAATTAAAGGACACTGGTATAAAAAATACTTGAATGTTTTGGGGATGACTCAAAAAAATTACTTAAGAGTTGCTGCAAATTAAATGAAATATAACTCCCTTAAATGCTCCCATCTTCCTATCTCACTGTAAGCTGAGTCTTTAGAAATTTAGAATTATGAGAAGGTATTTGACAAACTTAATTTAAAATCTAAAGCCTGAAGGGGATTGCTTCAAAGTGTAACTGCGTGGCAATAGAGAAAAGATGATATTTTTTTTATGGCACTAAGCTGGACTTTGAGTGGATTCTGTTCTTACCATAAACTTCCTTAAAGAGTAACTGTCTTCATCTGAGCTTGTGGGGTCTTGGTTCACTTGGACTTAGTATGTGAAGTAATCAAAAACTAACCATAAATACAGTCCACAAGAAAAAGCAAAATATTCAGTACTCTTAAAAGACACTGTTTTACATCACATATTTCAATGCACTTCATCAAGTACAAGGAGGATTTCATTCAAAGCCTGCCTACATCACTTAGCATCATTAGTGTATTTTGAATTATATTCTAAGATATCATTTTACCAGGAGCAGCATCAAAGGGAAGCTCCCCACTGAAATCTCAGATCTAACTGTAAAAAAACCAGGAGGATATTGCAGTGCTGGCAAAAACAACTGATTCTAAAACTCCATTGATATAAAAATATGAGATGTAAAATGTAGATAAACACTTCATATAGCAAAGGCAGGAGTGACTGAAAGTGAATGTCAATTAGCACCAGCTGAGTGCTCTGTGCCTTTTCACTTTTAAAGATGAATACTAGACTGTGTGATTTGTGTAACACTATGTACATTCTATGTTTAATATTAGTTTTTAATAAAAACCTGGTAATAGTTCTGCTAAACTAAGAGTAGAACACCAGAACATTTATATTCTAGTATTCTCCTATGCAGTGTTTGTAGTCTGTTCACGAGTCTGATAATTTTTACACTATTAATGTACTTTTAATCAAGAGCATTTAAATCCTTCTTGAAATTTCTATTGATAAAAAACAGATTCTCAGAAAATATTCCACCATGAAAAATTCTGAACAATTGATTTTAAGCACAACCTTTTCAAACATTTACAATTTAACTCAATAGCTGCAGGAAGGAAAAGCTTTATTAAACATGCCATTAAATGAACCTATTGTTATGTATAGTCATTGTTGAACACTACTTATATTCTGCATGTATAAGCTTATCTCTATCATATCCTGAATTTTTCTGAATATGAAATGGGAAAAACTGTTTCATGTAAAAAATCTGTACTTCATGGTTCCCAGCTATATTTGTTACCCATTTCTCCCTTTTATATTTAAAAAAATTGTGACAATCTGTCTGGAAAGAGAAAACAAACCCAGCATTAGCTCAGTAATTTCACAACCAGGGAAAGGTTTACAAAAGACTAAAGCCATTTTGCTTCACCTTCACCTGATCTGCACACTCTTTTCTCACTATCTAGTTTGTTCCTTGAAAAAAAATAACCAAAATAAAAAGAAATATTTTGTAATAATCTAAGTTGCCAGGGAAAAAAAAAAGGAAAAAGATAATTTTATATTAATTCAAATTTGGGTACATGATCTTTGTATTTATGAATAGTGATATTTATTTCAATACAAGAGACTTTTCCATAGAACAGACCACTTATTACTCTTCATTTTGTCACGTTGATACTTTCTGTGGTTCTTCTAATAAAACCTAACAGAATCACACATAGAGATCTTTTTAAACTGTGACAAAAGCTTCTAATCAGTTGCTACCTCCATCAAAATCATCAGCTTGATTCTTGTACAAGTGACTCTGACATATCTCTAAGGATTTTTTCATTTCCCTCATCCTTTATGGTAGCTATTCATTATTTCTAGAAGACTGGAAAAACATTAACAATGACAGAAGAGCCATAAAAAGAACATTTTGTTCACTTCCAAAATATCCTTTTCCTCTGGTAACCTTTTTTGCTTCTGAACAGAGGTTCCTTTCATGAGAGCTTATTTCAACAGTATTTTGGATCCTATTAGCATTCATAGTATAAGAAAAAAGATCTTATATGGTTTCAGAAGAAAGGATTTAACTCCTGACACTTTGATCCCACAGAAACTATGTCATGGGCTTTCAGTGAGAGATCTCAGAAAATCAAATCATTTCATTTTACTGGCGCAAAGTTTATAAAATGATTCTATTTTCCCCCTCACATTTTTCAAAAGGAAAGGTGTAGAATAAGGAAAGTGTGAAGATAAGTCTTCATGAACACTGAACAATATGTAAAACTGCATTTACAATAGGGAAAGTTCACATGGCTCACAGCTTCCCTTCATGAGTGTCTATCAAATGTTATGTCTGAGACAGCTGCACCATCTTGTACCCCATAGGTGTGCCTGCTGTTTCTTACCCAAGGGATGAGGCTGATGGCTCTCCCCACAGCCAAGGCGAGGCAGGGATGGAAGGGGGTTAATGCCACAATGAGTAGCTGCAAATGCCAGTAAATCCTACTTCACTTTTAAACCTCAGGAAAATGTAGCCTACTATGGGTTTGTTCTACATTCAGGTCAAAGGTTTTATAAGTAAACATTAAGGCTATCACACTTTATCTGTTAACACAATAAAAGGATTAAAGATCTATCCACAGTGGATGAACAGGTAATTTGTCTGTGGAACTGATAACAGTGGTCAGATAAGTTTTAATAAGACAGGACCAAATAAGGTAGATCCTGCAGTTCTGTTTCAGAGAACAGCCTCAGACATAACTACTTCACAGTTTTATAACAACAAAAAGTCCAGCGTTATTTAATGTGACACAACCCCCTGTGTGTCTGCCTTTTATGTCATTGTCCATAGTCTAGTTTGCAGTCATTTGGAATCACTTCCATACGTTGCTAGCATATAAGGTAACTAGGGCTTATAAGATATTTAAATTATTAAATTCCATTCTGTCAAATTATCAGCACTTACCATATTATCATAATTATCGAGTCATGCTGTCTTCCTTAATAAACAAAATCTTTCTTTCTAATAGTTGATATATCCTAACCTCAGCCAAAGGAGTTCTGTCTTTCTTCCATGATCTAAAGGAAAAAGTCATCACAGCCTCTGATTCAGTAAAATCTATCTTATATATAAGGATACTTAAAAGAAATTTTCTGATGCTAAGTTGAGTTGTTAGACCTAATTTTTGTGTGCTTTTTTTTTTTCTAATGTTTAAACAAGGAAAGAAGCATAAAAATTTCTCACACATGGTACTGATACAGATGCATGTTAACATTTGCTTTCAAAATGTATTCCCAGGCCAGCTTCCATAGATAATTCTTTCAAATCTAGAAGATTTTATAAAATGATCACAGGAGCATTATACTGACTTGATAGACCAATTTTATCTTTTCACTACAGAATAAGAAATAGAATGTTCTTTTTAAAAAATATAAAATCTGCATTTTATTTTATAAAACTTTTAAATATCTTGGTTTTAAAGTTTATTTTATCCCCTTTTCTTAATCCCTTTTTAATTTACTGTTTTAAAGAATACTAAGCAATCAAAAGTCAGGACTAATTCTGAAATTAAATAATTGGAAATCTTAAAAAAACTCTTAAAAAAACTCTTTTTTTTCTCTACTTGGTCATTCAGACTTTGTTCTTTCTTCCCCAGATCCTCATACAGTTAAAATGTACAGAAAGAAAATTGACTATTAAGAAGTAGATTTAGTTTAGAGAAAATTTATTTCACATGCTTGGCGACTATGTTCATGTCACAAAATAGACCATAGTTTTAAAGTTCTAGTAGGGTGCAGACGAGAGATTTCTGTGGTTATCTCTATAATTTTCTCATTGTTTCAAAACTTAAACTTCCAATTTAATAGAAGTTGATATTTTTCATTAATTTATTAAGTGAAATACATATCCACTTGAGTCTACATGCATTTCCTCCCTGGCTATATGCATACAAGCATAAGTAATTTTCTAAATAGACTTAGAAGAAATATTTTACAAGATAGCAACTACACTGTTATGACTTCTGGCAAGAAGATTATCCTTTCAAAGTGAAGTAATGCTCTGATTTCTGAAAATAATTATTCAGTTCACCAAGATGGTTATTTACTGGTCATTCTGATAGAAACTTTTGGGTTGTGTTTTTGTCTTTCATTTTCAATTATAAATCTATTTAGAACCACTACAATTAATCCAGTTAGTAAATTGCATTCAGTCTGATGAGTTGAAATGAAGTGTCCACACTTGAAAATCCCAAACATTCAAGTTTCATGTGAATGTCTATGACATTCAAGTCTGTTTTGATAGTTCTGTAAGGAATGTGCTTTTAGATTATGTATTTACTGAATTAAACAAAAAGCTTTGTGTTGGAGATTGCATATTCAGATATCTCCCCTAGATTATTATTTTGGCTAAGATGCATTACAAGATTTTTTTCTCCATTTCTGAATGCTACTTGAAGGTAATGAGAAATAGTTATATGCCAGCAAATATATGAAGAGGAAAGCTAATTCCCAGTTTATAGAGGGATTATTTTTTTCCAAAAATGTATGTTCTATAGACTTTGTCTGAATTCTTTCGATTAATAAAAATGTTAGTGTATTAGTATTTGGGGTTTTTGGTTTTTTCTTATTCTGATTTTTTTCACTGAACAAGGATTGAGAATTTAAATATTGAGGTATTACAAAATGAAAGGAATGATACAGTGAAACAAATTATTCTCTCTTCAACACTCTGGGTTTATAGTATTCATATGGATAATACATGTTGAAGACTTTCAGTTATGAACAGTTTAGTTAGTATCCCTTTTCCACAGACTAAATCCTGAACACAGCAGTCAGCAGTAAAACTTGCAGTGTCATGCATTTTAGAAGTAATAAAAAGTCTTCTGCTGTGCACTTTGAATTAATTTTTGACATACACCTACTACAGATTTACAATAATTTATCTTGGGTGCTGAATAAGCCTCCTATTTTTCACACCTCACCACACCACTATTGTGAGGCTTAATTACAATGCTGTCTCTTTTCCATTTAAAAGTGTCAGAATTTATATTATAACTTTCATACTTAAACCAGTTAGCACTAAATAGTCATGTCATCCAAAACCAAGTTCCACTGAAGCTGAAAAAATTAATTTTTGTTACAGTTAATTTCAATCTCCAGTTAGTTTCCCTTTCCCCCAGGAAGGATATGTTACTATAACTTAACAACCAAATTATTGCTAAAACATGTAGTGCTGAAGGATTGAGATAAATGTATTTTAGTATTTTTTGCCAATTAATAAACAGTACCTTCTGCTTGGAAAGATATTTTGAACAGTTTGGTGTAAGCTGACTGGTATTTAGGAATTTTGCAGCAAGCAATCCAATGTTTTCCTTATAATGTGAAAAAGTTTTATGATATTTTTATTAAAATGTGAGTTCATACCACTTTTGCTTCACAGTAATTTTAATGTGTACTCAATTCAAATGGGTGCTTGCTCAGAATCAAAAAGTTGTTCTATATTTATGAACTACATATCAACCATATTAATTTCTGTACTATATGCTTTATTCCTTCAGAGAGTATTAAGATCATGCATTCCAGCACCCACACGGGTCCCTGAAGACTCTGTGGTTTAGAATGTATTTCTTCATTTTAATTAATTACAGAAAAGTTCCCCAGGAAAACAGATCAAAACAACATTTTATCAGCACCAAAAAAATCTGTCCTCAGTGGGATAAACCCACACATTTTTAAAGGAGAATTATATAACTTTAGGTAAAATTTTCATGGCACTTGTGTTAGTTTTTTCCATCATGGAATATGCAACAATTTCATTAAAATATACCCAGTTGTAAAAAAGTTGCTTTTTTCTGATTCTTCTGAGAGAAAAGCATTCCTGTGCATAAATATTTTCTTGATAATACTAAAGATTACATCAGCTGAGTTTCTGATACACATCACAGCCCAAGACGTTTTCCCCTGCCACTCCTGTGACAATCATGTGCTACACACTGAAGTAATTTTCTGCAAGGCATCAGCAAAGGAGGTTACAGATACTGAAACAGAAGCCCCTTGATTTGCTTAACTACTCTAGTCCGGCCACTAAGTACCAAACATGGTGATTGCTTCATAATTATTTGGCAGTATCCTCTTTCGTTCTAAATAATTCTGGATTCTTCTCAGTAAATTTTGCTGTATGGAATTCACTCATATGATGTAAGGAAAACATGCCCTGGAACTTGCCTGGGAAAGCACTGGCAGACTTTGCATTTGCGTAATTTAACCTTTAAAACAGACCTTAGTGACATTAAACAAGATTTCATTTTCCAAACTCTATTTCCAGCTCAGTCAACAACCTCATATTTGCAATATCTCAACACCCTGGCCAAAGGATTTCATTCTGGACATAAGAAATATTGCATGTCATACAAGGTGAACCTCCTAGTGTCTGAATGAGGATATTTCAAGGGACAAAGTGTAGCTGGACACTCCAGCCTGCTCCAGAGACCTGCCAGCACACAGCTGAAATATCTGTACTGTTCAAACCCATCCAAAAGCTACAAGTGCTCCACACAGGACTTTTTTCTGTTTTAGCACAATATAATCCAACAGAGTCCCTCATCAATGATAAGGTTTAAGTTAGGCCACTTTCCTTTGCTTTCCACTCCACTGCAGGTGGTGTTAGAGATGATCTCTGTATTTTAAGAGGTTTGGAAAAGGAAGCTTTATATCAATAAAAAGCCTGAAGTGTTTCCTTACAGTATGAAGTGTATGTTTAAAGTAGTATTAGAGACAAACACTTCTATCTGAAGTGCTCTGACATTACAACTGTTAGAGCATTTCATTAGTTTTTTCAGCTTCATCCACCAATTTCAACTGACTTAGCACTGAAGTCTGTGTTTTAAGTCTCAGGAAATCTTTGTAGATGAAGAATGTTAACAACAAGAACAATAAGAAAATGGACCAATAAACATTTTAAAATTTCAACAGTTCAACAGAAGGTTTTAATTTTTCTGTGAAATGTGGTTTACAAGTAGAAAGAAATCATGTGGTATGTTTTAAATGGTTTTATCTGTGTTTCTATATATATAGAGAGAATTTTTTTCAAGGTTGGTAAATCAGAAAAACAGAATCCAGCTTGGCACTCCTAGATGCCCTGCTGTGCATCTTTTTAAGTGTGCAGTTGACTCTTTCCTCCAAATAGATTTGAAGTTCACAGAATAGCTGGTTTTGGTGATCATAAATACAACTTTAGTGAAGAGGACAGAAGGTTTATTTTATTTTTTCTTGCCTCCTTTCCTAAACATGAACATATCAGCTACATAGAACACAATGTAGCATACATCACAATATTATTCTTCCAAGTCACTGATGGATGTGAGAGCAGTAAAAAGAAAAAAATTTAAAATATGCAAATGTTTTACATAGAAATATGCTGCTATTTTATACTGTATTTATGTTAGATCATTATCTTTTCCATATTGAAAGCTGGAGTTGTAGTCTACAATGTGTTAATCAGTTTTCCTGACTATCCACTGAACTTAGCTGGCTAAATAATAAGTAGTTAAAAACCTGATACCGTTTGCTAAAGAAGAAGCTGTGCTTATTAAAAATTCTGAATAAGTTCTTCCTTTATTTTCTTAATTTTCTTTTTAAAATATAAATGACTAACTCAACTATAACGTGTGTTTGACAGAAATAATTTGAAAGTAATTATACAGAGCCAAGCATTTAAACTCATGGGTAATTTGAATGCAGTTTCTTTCACCCTTTATAATTATGTACTTCTGGTGTTGTGCTATTGAGTGAACATTACCCTTTAAAAATGCAAAGAAAGATGTAAGTGTTCAAAATTCACTCTGCAGTATGAGACTTCAAGATACAGTACAGTAAAAGAATGCAGAACAAAGGAAGGCTTTCTGCGACGTACAGGTGTATTTCCAGCAGGGACTTAGAACTATTAAAACAGGTATGAGAGACTTTTTTCCTGTCATAAAAACAAATTCACTACTTTGAAAAAAGAGCTGTACAGTGTGTCTACAGAGACCAGCCATCTATAGCCCTAAGATAAATAATCTTGTTTTGTCTGATTTTGATTTTGCTCATCAGTACATTGAGAGAGATGGCTAATAACTTTAATGGGTTTTAAACCTATATATATTCTTTAAAATGCAAAGATGTTTTACAATCAGTAGAATTCTTTTTGACTTAGTTAAATGAGAACACAATTTTATAGTAATAGCTCTTCTTCAGTGTGTTTGAATTCTGATTGATAAAGGTCATGTCTCCTCCCTGACCATGTTAAGCAGGACAACATATCATCCTCTGGTACTGTTCATTTTTCAGTGATCATCCACTGAAGTAATGGAAAAAGCATAAATACCAGCATTTCAAGAATGACATGACTATTGACCTTTAGCTTCACAAAATACTGGAAGTTGTTATAATGAAGTGACATTTCCTCATTACCACTCTGTAGTGTTGACACAGTAGAGGCTACATGTAATTTTTTATTTAATTCTGAAGAGATTGTGACTTTTTTTCAAGTGTTCACAAGAAATTTGATACAGCCAGAGGCAAGTATTTTATAGGAATTAGGCGGTCAATGAAGAAAATAAATATAAGTGTGGCCAACAAATGGAGAGTGCTTCATAATTTATGAAGCTACATTTCAGCAGAAGTAGCAAGGTATGCTACATATGGGAATTAGGAAAATTTGGAAAACCGTGTCCTGCAGTTAGAAAGGAGATATGTTGATTCATGTTATTGAGACCACTCACAACTTTCTGATAGCTCAGTTTTTCAGTATATCTTTCAAAAGAAGCTCACAGTTTCGAAAGAAGTGTTGTTTGTTCTCACCGAGTTTAAGACCAAACTTGTTGCTTTCAGAAAATAATACATTTATTCAGATAAGTTACAGATTAAACACTGACTTTAGGTCAAAATTTAGTTAAAGATAGATACTTGAAAACCAGAGGTCTGATAATTTGTTATCACCTGTTCTCCATATTTGTTGTGGATGAATCTAACCTTTCTTTGGCAAGATTCTTTTGTTGGATGTCCAGCTTCTTGCTCTGGCCAATGTCAATTATTTTACCTTATTTATTTTGTTATTTCAGAGCTATTTTACTGTTACTGTTCATCCAGTCCAAATGAATCTGAAATTAAATATTTAAACTCTGTGGGTTGCTGATGTGAAAACAGGACTTTATGTTCATTTCATATGGATAATCTTCTGTATTTTCCCATCAGAAAAATATTAAGGCAATGGGGAATTACTGAAGTTTAAATTTTCTTGGGAGTTATGTTCAGTCTTTCAGAATGCAAATAATGACTCTCTCTCATCTTGGAGAAGTTATACTACACTTATCATTTTATATTGTTTTTCTAAATCCTAGTGCTTTCTTAGTCCATACTTCTGTGAATTCCAATGTGTTTTATGCAGTACCTGTAAGGGCCTCAGACTTGTGTGATCACAATGCATTTTGTAGCAAGTAATTTCTGAGAAAACTGTGTTTAAAGTTGGATACTGCAGAATGTTTATAGAAACTGCTAGAATCCTTATGGTTAAAAATTCTCTCTAATAGTGAAGGAGAAACTGGACCATTGGAAGTTCATGGGAAAACAAAAAGGCCTACTCTATTCAGAGACTCACAGAATGAACAGAGTTCATTGGAGATTGGCACCATGTACTAAAAAATTATGTGAGCAATATATTCTAAGTTTCTAATAAAATTGGATGTTAATTGCAAGGTGATTATTACATTTGTCCACCTTAGTAATAAAATGATTCAATCTAGTAAATAGATGTAATTTTCAACTTAGAAATGGTTAGCATTTCCATCCTTGCATGAGACATGGCACAGGCCATCCTTCTGCCCATCCAAGTCTATGTTACAATGCCACACCATACTGCTTATGCTGTGAACAAGTGTGCTATCACAGTTACTGTCATAGGGAGTAGAAGGCATTTTTGGCCATAGTTGCCAGTTTTCTGCAATAAATATGGAATGGCTTAGGTATATAAATGTTTGGAAAAAAAATTAAGTCATGTATATAATAAGAGGCATGTAATATATCTCTTTTTTTTCCTGGAATGTGCTGGAAATACATTTATCAATCTTTTATAATATAAATTACTATCCTTATCATTGCTGTTTCTGAAGCTGACGTGCTCTTCATGGTAAAGCAAAAGTTTAAATTATGCTTGGTTTTCTTTTACTGTTGTTTATTCAATGATTTGAATGCATTCTACCAATTTAAAATGTAGAATTAACTGCCCATAAGGCACACGATGAATTGAATCAATTTTAATAATGGTGCCTATGACTGAGTAACAACCAGAAATCAAGTGGTTTGCTGATGATTCCTACGTCAGTGAAGATATACAGAACAGATTGTCAGACTCCTGCTGTCATTTTTTCAAAGGAGAAATACTGTTGCTTCCCAGGAGTTTGCTATTTTTAGTGGCTACTTACAAGCTGACGGTTTCTTCTTTATTTTCTTTCTTGACGCTTCATTTTGAATTGTACTTAGGAGGTGGAGTAACTGCTACACTGAAGGCCTAGAAGAGGTGCATACAATGGTGATAGATCTGACATATCTTTTGGCTTCAGCTATAGAGCATAATAGACAATCTCCCAGTTCAGTTCATTCTGTAGTCTCCCAAGTACACCAAATATCTATTTACTCCACAGTAATTTTGTCTCTGATCTCATTTAAGACAGTATAAAGATCTTCCTCAGTGATTTGTTCTGAAACTTAGCAATAAAATACTTAATTCCACTGTCAAACAATATTTTAAGTTGTTTTTTAAGAACAAACTCTTCTTAAAACTTTGGGGAATTAATGGACCAAAATTCCTTTATTGCTCTGTGGTAGCCTTGGCAAGCAGTGACATAACTGTACTGGTAAAAACAATAAACACCAAAACATTGTCATTATCTTTTAAGATAGAATCAGAATAATTTAGATTGGAAAAGATATTTAAGACCATGGAGTCCAGTAGTAAACCTAACACTGTATAGTCCATTACTCAACCATGTCACTAAGTGCCTCATCTACCTCCAGGGATGCTAATTCCTCCTATTCCCTGGCCAACCTGTTCCAGTGCTTGATAACTCTTTTGGTGAAGAATGTTTCTCCTCATATCCAGTTTGAACCTCCCCTTGAACAATTTGAGACCATTTCCTCTTGTCCTACAATTAAAAGAGACAAACCCCACTTGGCTACAACCTCCTTTGAGGTAGTTGTAGAGAGGATAAGGTCTTCCTTCATCAACTCCTCATCAGACTTGTGCTTCAGATGCTTCACCAGCTTTGTTGCCCTTTCTTTTTGCCAAAGTCTTTCTTGAAGTGAAGGGCCCAAAACTGAACACAGAATGTGCAGTGTTGCCCCACCAATGCTGAGTAAAGGGGAAAAATCACTTCCCTAGTCCTGCTGGCCACACTACTCTGATACAGGTCAGGATCCCACTGACTTCTGGACATACTGCTGGCTCATGTTCCATGAAATTTATATATAACACAGTGACAATCTTTGCATATTCCTTCTACACTTGTGTAGAAAGCTAGCACATATGGATCACGCAGAAATTGGAATTTCTGCCTCTCTGAAACTGATAATTTGTAATCATGCACAACAATCTACTTGCAGTTATTTTCTGGCTTCTTTTGTACAAGAGCATTAAAGATAATTTCAGAAGTTTTTTAAGAGCAACTCTCAACTCTGTTGGTAGTGATTGTTTCCTCCTTATGTGGAATGATCCCTCATCTCTTCAACAAGAGCTGTACATCCTGCTTGCAGACACCATTATGCTGTATGAGCATCTTTAACATACAGCCGATCCATCTCTGTCTCAGATACTGTGCTGTCTTTTCCCTTCACTTAGCAGGCAAATCAAACTGAACAGAATGCAATATTCCCTTCTGTCTTCAGCATCTTACCACATTTGGGGAGTTATGGATTTTTTCCACTGGGAGGAAAAAGTAAACATGGTGTTTCTTTGATGCAATCCTGTTTACAAAGATGTCACAAAATGCTATTTCTCTAAACACAATGGAAATCAGAGGAGAAATAGCAGAAATGTCTTAGTGACAAAGCATTTTTTAGAGCACTGAATCCACACATTCTTTCAGATGTTACCACTCCCTGAGTTAATGGTACTTGTGGTTTGTTTCACTGTTTCTCTTCTTCAAGAGTGTGCATCTTTTTTCCTTCCCCTTTGAATGAAATAAGAAATACTCACAAATCAGCACCCAATAAGATTATTTCTACCACCGTTTCTGGTTTTTTGTTTGTTTTTTTTTAAAATGCAGTTTAAAGATATGGAATTTAAAATAGACTGAAAATATAATCTGAATACTTCAGATTATTTTTTTTCTCTAATCTGTAATGAATTCTCCCTTAGTAATGAAATTTTCTTTCACATGTTGATGAACTTTTAAGAATATGACATTTTAGAACTTTGTAAAAGAAAGTACACCTTTATAAAAATTTAATTGCAATTACATTTATTTTCAAACTACAATCTAATTAAAGTCAGATAATCTTGTACTTTGGACAATTTTTGTTATGTTCCTTTTTCAATAGAAGCAGTATAATTTCATAGTTTAAGACTACTAATTGTACAGGAGTGTTTAGACTGCAGCTACAAAAGCCTTTATTTAATTGGTATGTAAATTAATTAGGAGGATTAATGTGTGACTTTTTTCCACCAGATATACAATATGGACTTATAGTTTGCCATTTTGACCTTAGAATTTGCAAGTAAAAAGATACTAGTGTAATGATTGTGTTGGGAAAATAACACTGAGTAAAATGAATGCACATTTCAGATTTCAATTTTTTTTTAAGATTTCAGGAAAAATGCTGTTCTATAAAAGAATACTGGATGTTTTATACTTAGATTTTTAGTAAAGCCTTTATGAAAGGTTAACTTTTTTAAACTCCTTTGGACTCACTCCAAACAGCCCAATTATTTCAGCCCACATTTTCTCATCGGACAAAAGAGAATATTGTGGGACATAGTGCCAGAAGATCAGGAGAGGTCAAGGTATAGAGCTTTCAGCCCTCTGCTTTATCCATGTAGCCAATCTTGGTGAAAAACCTATCAATTTATCTAACGTAATTTGCCATTGTTAAATCTTGCTTGAATATTCCTGTTTACTCACTTGCTTGCACATGTCTGGACATATATTCCAAAGTGACCTGCTCTCCTCCAAGGAGAAAGAAGAGCTTGTCCAGCCCACAGTTATTCAGACTCTCCTTCTGACATGTCTTAATGAAGTGAATAATGAAGTTTTTTTCTCAATTATGGATCCCTCCTCCAGCTGTCACTCTTTTTCACTGAACACAGGCACCTTACAATCATGATCCACCAACTCCTTCAGCACTTTCATGCTGAAATAGCTGATGAAATGTTCCTGCTGTTCAAGCTGATGAATTTAAATTTAACCAGTTTCTCTAGTTACTTCTAAGATGTTTCTCCCCAATGATAGCTGTCTCACTCCCCAGACTATGCAGCTACACACAGAGGTGTCTGAACAGGCAATGCCTATGAAGATCAAGACATAAAGGCATTGAGTTCTTTAGCCCACACCATGCCATCTCTCACTTGTTAGCTCTCTTTCCCATCAGCAAACCCACCTTTTCCCTGAACTTTTTTTGCAATTAGTTTAACTGCAAGAGCCTTTTTTTCTTATCTCTAATATTCCTTGCTGGGTTTATCTCCAGCTGGGCTCTGTTCTTGAATTTTTCCGTAAGTATCTGAGAAATGCTATGCCACTTTTTTGTTGTCTGTCATTTCCATATCTTATACACTGCTTTTTGCATCTTGGTTCAAAAGTTATTAAAATATGTGCAAAAAGTAGGTCATACTCAGGATGAATAAGTATTAGACCAGGATAAAAACTTACCAAGTTTAAAGTTTCGGGGATGCAAATGTTCTAGTGAGATAGAAGTTCTGGACTACAGAGGAAATATTTTGAAAAAGAAAAATGTTACAGATACATCCATGATTCTTACAGCCCTATATTTTTGGCAGCTTTCAATTAATGCAACAATAAAACAAACCAACCAACCAACCAACCAACCACAGAAAAAAAACCCCAAATGACAGTCTACAGAAAGATGTGGTCAAAATGGAAACTCTGCATGCAGATAACCTAAAAATCCCAGATTAAACTAGAACAAGTTCATCAACATGTTACTTGAACATAATATTAGGTTTTGATACCATTATTTTAACCTAATTTCTTGTAGTTGAAAAGCATGTTAGACTCCTAGACTAAGGTGGGGAGCAGCAGGGATCAAACAAGTTGTTGCATGTCGATTCATGCAGAGGAAAGGTGCCAACAGAAAAGTGGCAAGATCTGTTTTGAGATGTTATAGAGGATCATACCTTAATGTGAAGGCTAGCTTTGGAGCAGGCTGTAGGCCCATGGCCTGCCAGCCCTGCCTGAGAGCTAGCCTGGGAATTTCATGGGAGGATTCAAAACAATCCTCAAAGACACAAAACAGCCTGCAGGTGCTGTTTGTCTGTTCCCGTGTTTTCCTTGCAGGAGAAAGTCAGGGGGTGGTGAACCCCACTGACCAATGATGGTAATGTAGCACTTTACTAACCAATAAGAGTTTCCTTTCTGTACTTTCCACGAACTAGTCTATATAACATGGCTGTAGCAATAAACTGGAGATTCTCTCCCGGTCTGACTCCTTTGAGAGTCTTGTCATTCTTTCCTGCCATTCCCAATTAGAACGACACCTTAATATATGTATTTATTCTGTACGTGTATCTCAGGGTACAGAAGGGACACAATTTATACCTTTAGCCTGTGATTATTCTACATTAGTGTGCCATTCTTTACAGGCTGTGTTATATTTGTTGACAAAACATAAAAAAATACAACTGAAAAATCTGGCAGAGCACATACTACTAGAGGTGACAGAAGCAGTAGCACTGGGTCCTGCAGAAAGAAACTTCATCTTGAGCCGAGTTGTACTTTACACTTTACCCAGCTTACCCAGATTAATTTCAAATTTTTTGAACAACAAATGCACCCTTGAAGAAAAGAGCTCTTAAAAAATTTACCTTAGTAGGCCTTTGATGTAATAGATGGCAGGCTGTCTGTCTTTACAGAGAAAAGAAACTGAAGTAGGGAAAGGATGTGAGGATGGCTCTGGAAAGAACTTGCTATCAAGTAAAATCCAGGCCACTGAATCAAAATAAAATGAATCATCTCACATGACTGAAAACTGTTTCAATAATGCTTTTTCTTTTCTTTTTTTCTTTTGTTTTTCCTTTTACCTTTCCTTTCCTTTCCTTTCCAAGATAATAAAATAATAAATAATAACTAAAAATAATTAAAATAACAAAAATAATAAAATAATAAAAAATAAAATAAAATAAAATAAATAATAAAATTAAATTAAATAATAAATAATAAAATAAAAATAAAATAATTAAAATAATTAAAATAATTTAAAAATAATTAAAAATAATCCAAGAAAAATCCCTTTTGATTCATACTTGAAGACTCAAATTAATTGTGATAAACTTATTTTGTGTCACTAAATATCTAAAAAAACTAAACCCCTTTCAGATGCCTATTCTTTATGCTCTGCTGAGTGGTCTTACACTAGGACTACTCTTTTTTTGTAAGGGTCTAACTTCCCTGAATTGAAGGTATGAAGTAGACATCAGTTTTTCAAACAATGACATGAAAATTTCTACAGATAAACAATTTTAATGAACTACTCCCCTGTTACAAAACAAATGCTACACAGAATAACAATATCCTTCATGCCCAGTTCACCCCATCACTTCAGTCTTTCTGAAACATGGAGGCTTTTGCCTGTGGTGTGGAGAATCTGTTTGCTTCCTTTAGGTAAACTGTCTGTTTTTCATTCTCTCCCTTCTGTGACCCTTGGGAGTGAAGTCTGGACAAATTGACTGATTAGTGAAAATTAGTGCATAATGTTGAGGATCTTTTATGTATTATGTCTTTGTGTCTGTTTTACTTTTCTCTTTGAAAGTCCACAGCCTAGATTTGCGAAAAATGTTTCTGCTTTTTGTCAGTCTGATAGAGATTTTGATGATAAACTCTGATTAATAAAATTGCAGTTAATTAAACTTCTGTAACTTCATATAATTTATGGAATTCCAAGACTGCACAAGGCTCTTATCATAATATTCTTCTGTGAAAATCCATAGCAGAATAATAAAATTTTTTACTTCTTGTCTGAGAATATCTTTGTTGGTGAAGGAAACATAATCTTTTTTAATTAGGACAAAACTTATGTAATCTGTCAATTGTGATTAATCTGTCCAATGCCTAAGTAGCATTGCTATGTAATAACTGTTCTAGTTTTGCTAAGATCTACCCTATAGAAGTTTCTGGAGGGAGAACTGGATGAATAACTTTTTTATTTCTGACTCATTCATTTAAGTAAATTATAGTCTTCTTAATTAGCTATATCTCTTTCATATCTCCTATGGTCTTGCTCTTCCAGGTGGCAAAGTCTGCATTACTTCGAAATATTAGAACTGAAATTAACATAAAATACTAGCTTGTAGAGCTCCATATTATGTTTTCATGCTAGTAGACAAAGATTTTATTCTCAGTTGGTGTCAGGAAAACATGGGAAATCAGTATTGCAAGGTATTAGAAAGAGATATCTAAAACTCTATGTTTATTCCATTGTGACTCTTCAAATTACTCACAGTGGAGTTCATTTAGAGGTAGACTATCACGTGTCAGATCAAGTTCTATATGTAACTATCTTTTACTGCCAGCTGGAGAACAGGGAAGAAACTTTCTTATACCAGCTTTTTCTGTTTGGGAGTAGTGTTAATAGCTTTTTGTTTATGAAAATATACAAATTATATTATAAATGGAAAGAAAATTTGTAGCAGCTCAGCTCACTTTTACTTCACCCCAGGTACAAATACTTGCTAACCAGAGCAGCTCTCAGCAGTCTTTCTTCAACAGTATCTGAACTGCAACAGGTTCAAAATCAAAATATATTGAATAGCAACAGCTGGGCTTTATTGCTGAGCCAGATTTCCCCAGAGTTTTAGTAGTACAAACAAATTATTTTTAGTGGTGTATTATAGCCTAATTAGTTTAGCACATTCAAAGTGGGCTTTTGTGGATACCTCTCAGGTTTTTCTCTGTATAGGACATTCAGTGTAATAGTATTCCCTCAAGACTGGTGTTCCTTCCCCTAGGCTGAAATCTCCAGAGCTCTGGTCAGTTTGTACTTACAAAATACCAGGCAGGATTAAAACCTTCCTGCCTACATGAAAAATAGAGTATTTTATGTGAGATGCCAGCGACCTAATGTTACAACTATTCCTTACTCCCTTTCCCCTCCCCATATACCAACTTTAATTGTTAGTGGAGGAAGAAATGAAAGTGAAAAGTCCTTGTGAGAAACAGGCAGTATCTGAAAACTTTGGCTTATTCCAATGATAACCTACAAATACAGGCCTTTAAGGTATGCTTACTGTTCTAGCAGCTGATCTCCCAGTCTCTGATAAATGGTAAATATAAATAATGGTAGCTCACTTCAGTGAAAATAAACAGAATATATGATATTGATTTTACCATGGCTCTTTGAAAGTTCTGTTGTATAAGTAATATTGTGGAATTGCGATATGATAAAGTGAGTACTGGGCAAGAGCATTCTATCTCCTTGGTTTTCTCGCCACTTTATCTCTGCTTCATGGGAATATGCAATCCCCTAGAAACAATATATATGTACTATATAATATTTTTTTTGCAGTCAGGGGAAAAAAAAACGTTGAATCAGCTTTACACATAGTCATAAATATGTTTAGCTTATGTAATTTCTTGATGTTCCTAGAGCTCCGTGTATATGTCAATTTAATCGTCAGCCTAAATATTTAAGTCTTGAATTTCCATGACACTTGAACATCTTATTTGGAAATTCATTTCAAAAACTTGCATTTCAGAGCTGCCTTCAGTATCTTAATATAATACAGATGTGGATGCCTCCCTGGCATGATTTCAGAGGTTTGACAAATATAAGGTTTGTCATATAGATATGGGTATATGCCTAGCTTGGTTTAGCACTGAGAGGAACTACAGGAAATGAAGAATGGGTAGTTACTTGCTGTTATTTTCCGTCACTACTATTATTTTTCTTTTTCTTAAACATATATTGCAAGGATGGAGCAATATAATAATAAACCAGAAATGGTCAGAGCTGTGTATCAGTGAGCTTAACTGACATGCTTTATAGCAACAGTTGAATAAATCAACAAAACTTGTGCTAAACCTTCATTTGCTTTTGCTCCCAATAGAAAGTGTGTAGTTATGGGTGACATTTCTAAAACAAAATTACTCTACTAACAGTAATTTCCTGTTGACAGCAGTATGGAGTCTAGTTGTATATACAGGATTTTATTATGCCAAAATCTTGCCAAACACTACCTGAAGGGAATTATCTTCCTCAGCTCAAGGCAAGTATAAAATAATTTGTGGTCTACAGTTCTTGATTAATTGGATCCAACTTTTACTTAACATCAGTCTTCTTGTTATAGAAGATGTAATGGAGCTGTGGTAGCTATGAGAAATAATGAGAAGAGGAAATTAATATAAAATAAAAATGTCAGGGTAATGGATTATGTGTGTTGAGAGGAAAAATGGAAAAAAGAGGACAAATTGTTCATTATAGTGCATGTTGCCACATGATGCTTGAGCCCTAAGATAATCTCTTGTTTTTATTCACTGTGCTGTATATACTCTATTTTTTTAAGCAGAAGTTTGAATGAGATCCCAAGTAAAATGTATGGAAGTGCTGGTGTAAATAGTTTTACTGCTCTTACCTTCTGAGGCACTAAAGCTAACTTCAGTTAGAGCTACACAGGTGGGGAATTTCTAAAATAGATAGAGATGTAACAATTAATGCTCATAAGTCACACAGAATCACAAGGTTGGAAGAGACCTTCAAGATCATCGAGTCCAATCCAGCCCTAACACCTCAACTAAACCATGGCACTGAGTGCAATATCCAATCTCTTTTTAAACACATCCAGGGAAGGTGACTCCACCACCACCCCAGGCAGACAATTCCAGTAATTTATCACACTTCCTGTAAAAACTTTCTCCTAATATCCAACCTGTATTTCCCTTGGCACAGCTTAAGGCTGTGTCCTCTCATTCTGTCCATTACTGCCTGGTGAAAGAGACCAACCCCCACCTAACTACACCCACCTTTCAGGGAGTTGTAGAGAGGGATAAGGTCACCTCTGAGTCTCCTTTTCTCCAGGCTAAACAATCCCAGCTCCCTCAGCCATTCCTCACCAGCCTTGTTGCCCTCCTCTGGACACAAGAGCTCTACGCATCTCAACATCCTTCCTCAAGCATCCCAAAGTCCTTCCCAAACTGAGGGGCCCAGAACTGGACACAGCACTCCAGGTATGGCCTCACCAGTGCCGAGTACTGGGGAAGAATGACCTCCCAGCTTCTGCTGGCCACACCATTCCTGATCACAGGCCAGGATGCCATTGGCCCTCTTGGCCCCAGGGCACACTGCTGGCTCATGTTCAGCCAGCTGTCACCAGCACCCCCAGGTCCCTTTCTGCCTGGACATTGTTCAGCCACACCATCCCCAGCCTGTAGTGTTGCAGGGGGGTTATAGTGGCCAAAATGCAGGACTCATCACTTGGACTTACTAAACTTCATCCAATTGAACTCCGCCCATCCATTCAACCATTCCACTCTGCAGAGCCCTCCTCCTTTCCAACAGATTGACACACACTCCCAGCTTAGTGTCCTCTACAAATTTACTAATGAAGGACTCAATACCCTCATCCATGTCATCAATAAAAATATTGAACAGGACAGGCCCCAGCACAGACCCCTGAGGGACACCACTGGTGACTGGCCCCCAGCTGGGTGCAGCACTGCTCATCACCCCTCTCTGGGGCCAGCCATCCAGCCAGTTCTGAACCCAGCGCAGAGCTCCTGTCCAAGCCATAGGGTGCCAGTTGTTCCAGGAGTGTGCTGTGGGAGACAGTGTCAAAGGCCTTGCTGAAGTCCAAATAGACAACATCCACAGCCTCTCCTGCATCCACCAGGTGAGTCACCTGGTCATAAAAGGAGACTGGGTTGGTCAAACATGACCTACCCCTCCTAAACCCATGCTGGCTGGGTCTGATACCCTGGCTATCCTCTAAGTGCTGCATGATGACACTCAGTATAAACTGTTCCATTACCTTATCAGGTACTGAGGTCAGGCTGACTGGTCTATAATTACCAGGATCCTCCTTCCCACCCTTTTTGGTGAATGGGCATCACATTGGGCAGCTTCCTCACTGGAACCTCACCAGTGAGCCAGGACTGCTGGTAAATGATGAAGACCGGTTTCAGAAGCTCATCTGTCAGCTCCCTCATCACCCTGGGAGGTGGACCTTGGATTTATGAACATCCAAGCAACTCAGCAGTTCTCTGACTGCCTCCTCCTGGATAGCAGGGGGACCATTCTGCTCCCTGACATCATCTACCAACCCAAGAGGACAATTGTTCTGTGGACAAGCTGTCTTCCCATTAAAGACTGAGGTAAAGAAGGCATTAAGCATCTCTGCCTTCTCCTCATCTGTAGTTTCTAAGTTCCCTCCCACATCCAGAAGAGAACAAAGGTTGGTTTTACCCTTCCTTTTGCTGTTAATATATTTGTAAAAATATTTTTTATTATCCTTTACAAAAGTTGCCAAATTAAGTTTGAACTGATCTTTGGCCTCTAATTTTTTTCCTACATGCCCTAGCAACCTCCTTAAATACTTCCTGAGAGACGTGACCCCCCTTCCAACATCAACACCTTCTTCTTACATCCTCTTTTGATTCTGAAGTTCCTTCAAAACCTCATTGCCCATCCAGGCTGGATGTTTGCCTCATTGACTCATCTTTCAGCACAAAGGGACAGTGTGTTCATGTGCCCTCAAGATCTCTGTTTTGAAGCATGGCCACATTTCCTGGACTCCTTTGTTTTAAGGGCTGCTTCCCAAGGAAGTCTCTGAATAAGTCTCCTAAATAGGCCAAAGCCTGCCCTCTGCAAGTCCAGTATGTTTCTTATAGAATTCCTCCTGATTTCACCAAATATCAAGAATTTTATAATTTCATGACCACTGTGCTCCAAGAGGCCTCCAACCACCACATCTCCCACCAGCCCATCTCTATTTGCAAACAACAGATCTAACATAGTCCCTCCCCTGGAGGGCTCACCCACCAACTGTGAAAAAAAGTTGTCCTCCATACGCTCTAAAAATTTCCTGGACTGCCTCTTTTCTGCTGCATTAAGGTCCCAGCAGATGTCTGGCAGGTTAAAATCACCTACAAGGACTGGTGATCCTGAATCATTCTCCAACTGCTTGTAGAATAAGCTGTCCAGCTCTTTTTCCTGGTTGGGTGGACAATGACAGACTCCCAGTAGGATGTCAGCCTTGTTAGCCTTCCCCTTAATTCTCACCCATAGGCATTCCACTTCATCATCATTAGTTTCAATTCCCATAGCATCAAAAGCCTCCCTAATATAAAGGGCCACCCCTCCACCTCTTCTCCCTATCCTGTCTCCTCTGAAGAGCTTGTAGCCATCCAGTGCAGCGCTCCAGCTATGTAAGACATCCCACCACGTTTCTGTGATGGCAACTACATCACAGCTTTGGCCTCCAGCTCTTCTTGTTACCCATGCTGATTGCATCGGTGTGCACACACCTCAGCTGGGCTACTGATTTCATCCCTTACTCAAGCTTACCACCTTGGGCCTGCTTCCAGACAGCCCAGCTGCATCCCCTTTCCCCTTCAAACCAAGTTAGTTTAAAGTCCTCTAAATGAGTTCTGCCAGTTCATGAGCTAAAGCCCTTCTGACCTTAATAGAGAGATGCAGCCCATCCAGTTTCAGCAGGCCAGGTGCTGAAAATGTTGCTCCACGATCAAAGAATGCAAAATTCTGCTGGTGACACCAACCCTTGAGCCATTTGTTGATCATGGGTCCTCTCTTATTCCTTTCAACATTTTTCTCTGCCACCAAAGGGACTGAGCAGGAAACTACATGTGTTGCCACCCTATCAACCACTTGACCCAGTGCCCTAAAGTCTTTTTTAATTGTCCTGACGCTCCTCTTCTCAATCTCAGCACTGCCAGCCTGGAGTATCAGCAGTAGGTAATCAGCCCAGGAAGTCTCTCAGTGATATCCTGTACCCAGGCCCCAGGGAGGCAGCAGAACCTCCCTGCGGGATAGGTCTGCTCGACATATGGGGGCCTCTGCTCCTCTCAGAAGGGAATCACCCACTATGAGTACCCTTCTTTTCTTTTGGATGTCAGAGGTGGTGATCTGTCTGACAGACAAAGTGTAATTGGGTGGCCCTCTGGATCCAGGGCCTCATACCTATTCTGAAGTAGCACCTGGGCAGGTGATGGTGGTGAGGAGGAATTTTTATTACCTACCCAAGCAGGGACCCATTTCCACTCCCCTTCATCCACCAGTTGTCCTCCTATTGCCTGACAGTGGGAGGCATGGGAGTCCTCTGTCTCCTAGTGGGCCTCCCTCAAGGGTGGAATGACAGAACTCCACCAATCCATCTCCTTTTCACTTTCCCTAATACTCCTTAGGCTTTCAACTTCCTCCCTAAGCTCAACCACCAGCAAAAGGAGATCATTCACCTGTTCACACCACAGACAGGCTTCGTCTGCAACTGCCCCTGGAACCAATGGTAGGCTCAAACACCCTGCACAGAAGGGGTCATCCTTTTTGGAGTGTTCTATTTGGCTATATACACTTTTACTAACTGCAGTTTTTGATCATTTAAAAACCATTACTAACAACAACAACAAAAAACCAACCTGGAACCAACCAACCAACAAAACCACAACAAACAGGAAACTAAAAACCCTTCTAGTAGGAGGAAACCTGCAACCCTGCCTGCGCAGCCTGCCACACAAAATGGTGTGCCATGCCCCCATTTGTCCTGTTATCCAGGCTCTGGGTAGCTGAGCTCCCTAGAGCACTCTTTTAATCATCCCACTGCTTACTGGAGGAAAGCCCCTCCCTGTGCTTGCCTGGCTAATGAGAACAAGAGCAGGGTCCTTCTGACTGTGCATTTCTAGTACTGCTCTTTTCCTTCAGTCTTGCTTTTCATACAGCAACCTTCATTGATGTTTGTGGTTGCACCAAATTCTGTGCAGACACCTCTGAGTATCCAAGAAAAGGCTTTTCAATCTCCTATGAAGTCTGGCTGTGTAGATATTCACTGCTCTGTTCAGGATCTTCTTCCCACCCATATAATTTCTCATTCTTTTTATCATCACTTTTGTGATCAGGAAACATCCCCAAACTGAGGAATCTTTCCTGATTGTGTGATGATCAAGCTGCACCTTTTTGTATGAAATTCCATTTTCTTCTCCTCTTTCTTAAGATTGCTTCATAAATACATCTAATGGTTTATGCTTAATAAAAGGATCAGCTTGAAGTACATTTTTTTTGCTGCTACTGTGAATTCCATTATTTTTATATTCAGAAGTGGGTTTGAGGGGAAAACTTTACATATGTGGGTTCATAGATTTAAATCAAAATGTCAAATGTTACAAAATTTTTGCAAAGCAGATTACTTATGAAAAAATTTGTAGGCCTCAGAAATCTCAGCAAGCGATGCAATTACCAAAGTTATAGGAATTCTTATGGTCATGGTATGCTCAGTGTCATCTGCAGCTTGAGTGGGCGGATAGAATCTTTCTTTTCTACTTCTCCCTCAGTGGGTTTGGGCTTCCAGAGATCACAGAAATAGTAACAAAGTTAAATGATTAATTTTCACTCTATGTACACATTCTTTTGGGGATAATTAATTAGAAACATTTAACTATCTAAGAAATTAGCCACAGGCAAGATCTCTATCCTGAAGTGTCTAATAGCAATGAAATACTTTTTGAATGTGGAAATTTTGGAAGATACTTATTGAATGAAATTTTTTATACCTGTTGTCAGAGCTGTCATGTGTCGTCAGTGCATCTGACACCATAGTAGTACAAAGGATTTAAATAAACATCTGTACTCTAATATAGATGATTAGGATCTGGCAGGATTCTTCATAACATAAAATAATCTTAAAGTAATTCCAAATGCATTTATTAACAACATTTTCAAAAGGACTTGCACAATAGATGAGAATACAGTCTTTCAGAAATGCTTTGACCTTGCTGCACAGCCCCAAAGCAAGCCTGATGAGATAAAAAGAGTAGAACCTCACATTGATCAGCCAGGTAACTAATTTCTTATTCTAGAATTATTTTTTACTTTTAAATGAGGTACTTCTAGCATAGCAAATGCTAAGTTTAGATAATGCACTGGTAGAATTTCTGTAATGTGCAATAAGCGGCAAATGTACTGTTACAAACTTGCAATATGTTTTTGGAAATTTTTTAGTAGTACATACCTAACTAAAGTACTTTCCAAAAACAGTGTAGTTCTTTTTGTTGACTATACTGAAAGTTTTATACAATAAATATTTCTAATTGCTGTTAATCAAATGCAAGTATATATTACAGCTTAAATATGTTGTGTTAATAATTTTCTTCTGAGTCATAGTAAAAGGTAGCATATGGACTGAGAAAAAAAAAATTAAATTCAGTACCAGCTGAAAATTTATTTCATATTTCTTTCATATTTATTTTATATTTATTTCATATTTATTTCATATTTTTGTCTTCACGAAATCCATTTGTAAATTTAATGACTGATGTGCTGGTAATGAAATGTCAAATATTTTGGGGTATAAATTACAGCCAAAAATATATGCTCCGAGGTGATTCTTACCCCTAAAATTTTTTTGCTGAGTAAATGAGTAGGAATAAATATTAGTAAAGTGAAATGGAAGAGCAAAAACATTCCTCATCGGTCATTGGTTTAAACTCTGTTGTCCACTATGTTTCCTGCTGAAATGAACCACCTGAAAACTGTTAATTACCTGGAGTACTACATTTTCACTTTTAATCTCAATGCATTTTTTATAATTTAGAGTTCAACTCTAAGTAGTACCACTACACTGTAAATTTCCTTCTGCTGAAAAGTATGTGAGCAACAAGAGACATTTTCAAATGAATATTATCTAGTTAAAAAAACCCTGAAAAACCCTGAAGTTATTTTTTAGGAAGAATGGGGAAAGCTTCTGTAGAATTTTTTTTTTGTTTGTGATTACACATGATCTAGTTAGATGCATTTGCACCTAAGTAACAAAATTAATAGCTTATTCAATGTCATATAGTTATTGTAGCCCTTAATTGCCCAAAGCACTCAGTTGCAAACATTTAAGAATATTGAGGCATGTTTAGATCTATTTATTAAAATTATTTGGTTTAAATTTTTTTACATTTATATTTATTTTGGGGACATAATCTCATGACAGTACCTGGAATGTGTCATTAAGTTAATAGATTTCGTTAAGAAATATCATGTGGGCTGGAATATGATTAGCAGCTTTAATGGCATTTGATATATCAGCTATATTAGTACTCAGGTGAAAAAGTAGATCTCCCACACAAAGCATGCTATGTTAACTGTAACTAAATGGGGGGAGGGGGGGGAAGTTGCTTAAAATAATAATTTAAGCTATTAAATGCATCAAGAATATAACTTGCTGTGTCTCATTCTATGAAAACATACCGCATAAAATATTTCAGAATAATGAAAGATAATATAGTTAATATAATCACACATGTAACTTGATTTAAATTTGTAGTAAATACAGTATATTTGCTCTTAAATATTTAAAATAGAGTGTTATAATAAATGTAGCATTAAATGTTTGAGTTCTTTTCTGTTTTTTGTCTTTTTTTTTTTTTTTTAATAGTACTGATAAGAAGGTACTCCTGGGCTGAAACAGAAGGACAATTAATTTTTTTGTTTAAAAGGGAATGGTCAGACTTCTTCAGATAAGGTTGCTTAATATTACTTGTTTTCATTTATGCATTCTGTGCAGGCATTCCAGATTATACTAGAAATTGTCCAGAGGAAAAAGACAGGGAAAAGGGAGGTGCTGAAAAGAAAACAAGAAAGAAGAAAATAGATGTGAAAGAATAGATTTAGCTGTAACATTGTTGCCACTAGCCTAGTGCCCAATAATGCAGCTACCTCCAGGACACAGAAGATGGGTGCTGAAGGGAAAAGACATAGCTTACACAGAACCTTTATTCAGTTTTACTTCCTACACTTCTGATGGGTGTAAGTGCTGTGTTTGATTGAGAAAGGTGAAAGCTGTTTGGCTGGAAGACCAATCTATAGGTAGAGCCCAGAGGAGATGCACTTTGGAAAATATGAAAGTGAGCGCACCATTAAGCCTACGACTTGGCTAGACCTTTGAATGCTGGGGTCTGAGAATGCCATGTGCTGGAGTTTGTAAGAAACCATAGTCTCTGGCACTGCTTCAGGATCCACACCCTGGGCTTTGCAAAAAAAAACTTGAAAAGGAGTATATATATCAGGAAGACCTTTGCCCAGTTCTCATCATCTGTCTTCCCCTCAGAAAACAACAAGCATGAAAATACTGCTAAAGAGAAGTTGCTGTCACACTGCTTATAGGTGTTTGCTTTAAAACGAATTTGTTTATAAGAAAAAAATTCTAAAAAAACCTCAAGACCATGATATTAAAATAGTCCAGTAATAAATCTGTGATATTTAGGATGGGAAAGGGCAGGCCAGTGAGTGATAAGACCTGCAGAGTATTTATGATGGAGAAGTACTTTTAAAAATCAGTGCAAGTACAAACAAAACCTCTGTCTGAGGAACTAGTTTTGTTTTAAATATGCAAACAATTATTTGTGAAAGAACCAATATTGTTTTCACCACTGAGAAAGGAACTGCCACATTAATATATTTCACAGTAGAAAAAGCACTGGGAAAGTAAAATAAGCTTTGCTCTATGCTGTATTTAAATGAATATATGTTCATGTTTCATTTGAGTATGAATACATTTTGTTGTTATTCTCCTTCTCTCACATCTCCCCAAATTTTTCAAAGAGAGTTCCATCAAGGATAAATTTGGTCCATGAAAAATGTACTTGGTGTGGGGGAAAAAGTTATATAGTCAAGCTGACTTTTGGAGGGGAATTAAGTATAGTGAAGGTTTAAACTCAGTGATTAGGTAGAAACTTTCATTTTAGCTCCCAAATAGGGAGGGAACTTCTAATCAGTGAACTCTTTTTATACTGAGGCAGACCATATATATTGCAAATTATTTTAAGTGCAGTCACTGAATTCTTTGGAGAGCACATCAGTGTCCACAAAATAGTAAGCATCAAGCAAATCTTCAGTTCAGTGTACAGGAGGCTTTTTGAGACTGAGTTCTCTAAAGTACTGCCCTTTTCATAAGATGACATACTATAGCAGAACAATTATACATACCTGAATTAGACATCTTGGAGACTTTTTGGTGGTACTACAATGGTGAGATGTTTGCTTTTTATGAAAAAAAAATGCATCAAAATGAAAAGGATGTAAATGCAACAGTAGTCACGCCATCAAGGATGAGTAAAGGAAGCCTTAGCAGCCATTTAGGCAGATGTGGCACTCTCAGAGGGAGACTGACCCGTAAGTCGTTAATTGGTTGCTTTCTAAAATCCATAAAATACAACTGGAATGATCAGCTTAATTTCCTGCATAATTATGGACAACAGGCCTGCCTAAATTATTACTCTCAGAAATCCTAAATACTTGGGCAAACATTAAAGGACTCGACCACCTCATTCATTTAAAAGACATAGTCTGTCACCACAAGAAAGGACTTTGCTATGAATTGACAAGAGGACATAAATCACTAAGATTTACTTTAGTCTGCCCATTTTTTCTGAGACCCATTTTAGTCTGCGTGCTACAATTCTTAGAGAAAATAAAAAGAAATCAGATTACATATAATACTTCTATTAAAGAAAAATTTTATGCTACCTACCACATGCATCCTGTTGAACCACTGGGGTTGCCTTTTTCCAGTAATATCTTGGAACACACAAACTCATTTTAAGGAAAAACTTTTTTTTTTTTTTGTTTATTTGGTGAATTTGGTTTGCCCTTATCAAAAAAATGTGCACCATTGTATTAAAGAAAGGACAGGCCAGGAATCAAAGTCTGAGTTCAACTGGTTGCTATTCCAACAAGAGGTCATTTTAGCAATCGCATTTATCAGATTTCAGACTAAAACCTCCATTTCATACAGCAGGAAGTTTGAACCTTTTTTGAAGCCTAAGTTGATCTCCTAGTAACCATTAATGTTATTTAGTGCAGATTTTGAAGAGTGACGGGACCCCTATAGTCAATTGCAATTTGGCTTTGTTTTCTTTAGGGTTTGTATTTTGCTTTTGTGGTTTTTTTATCTATTTATTTGGACTGAAATTCTTGTGTAACATACACTTACATATATTCTATAGCTGATTATTTTCATCTATAGAGTTGTATAAGAAGGTTATTTGGTGTTTCCTTTTTTGTGTTTTTTTTTTTTGTTTGTTTGATTACAAAGAAATTCATTGCATTCAAAATTTATTTCGTTTGCCAAATATGCATGTATTCTTCATTCTTGAAGCATATCTATCACTGGAATTTTGTGCAACACAGCTGGTTGTGCTCATAGAGCTCTCCAATATGAGAACGCATTAGTGCATTAAATAAGGTTTACTAAGGCACCTTCATATCCATTACTGGAACAAATGATAATTTCTTTTTGGCATGACAAGTGCATAGAAAGCTGTGCTTTTGTGACTCTATAATGTTGTTTTGTCTAATGAAGGCAAAGACATGGAAAGTGAAATAAAGCTGGTTTTGAATTTTTTTCATTTATTTTGATTTGCCTTAAATTATAAGTCTACTGAGAATTCACACATGTTCTGTGTAGATGCAGCCTGGCATTTTGCATTTGAAGTGCAAGCCTCTGAAACATGTTTCAGAATCAAATCCAAGTACACAGAACATGAAGAACTGTGTTCAGTGACAGTAAACATGGTTTATTTGGGAAGGTTTATTTTGAAATACAGCTACCCTCATTCCATTTCCTTTTCATAACATAATCTATTGAAAAATGTGTGTAATAAGAGATAATTTATATAAGAAATTAGGTTTTATAGCCTAAATTTTTGCCCATGAGAGAATTATTAGACAGTTCTCATCCTTGGATACATCCAAGGATATGTCATCACCTGTCTAATATTTTTATTAGAGTGAGAGTTTCTTATGTCACAGCATTGTTATTTTATGGATAAATTTGCTATAAATTCAAAATGAGAGCTTTTTTATCAAGATGGACTTTCCTTTTTCTTACTTTTTAAGATTCATATCTATGTTCTACATGTAGAAAAAAAACATGAAGAATAATGCCTTGAAGTTCTGAATAAAAACCTGAAATAGTTTATTTTTATGTATATCATCCTTTCTTTTATTCTTCTGTTTTGATGAGAGAACTGGAAACAAGATGTGAACTCTCCTGTTGTTTTCCCTACAATAGCCTTAAATAATCTGCTTGTGATTATGAATATGAAATGATAAAACAAGATAAAATGAGGGGGTTTTACCCCCAACATCTTGTTTGAAAGGAAATCTTAAGATTAAAGACAATTATTCCATTTTAACATAATAGGTAACAACCTATGGTCCTTTTCATCTTTATTACCATTATATATGTTTATTTATTTATTTATTTATTTATTTATTTATTTATTTATTGGCAATCAGGGTTTTCAGGGAAGGTTTATCTAGTTTTATCACAGCAAAACCACTCAACAGTACCCCGGAGCTAAGGAAAAGCTTTCTAAACAAACTAAAAGGTTTGGACATGCTTGAACGTGCTCTGAATTCTGTACTGTACTCCCACAGGGTACATGGTGTTTATACTATGGTGTTTTCCCTCCTTATTTCTTGAGACATTATTTCTTTCATTAACTGTTTAATTATATTATAGTATCTAAAGGCCCTCCTCCATTTGTCTGGAATTATGTAACAGCAGTTTTGTTCTGCTTTATTTTCCTCTAGTACCTTAATCTGTTGCACTCTGTTCACACAGAGCTGCTGAGACTTTGGGGCTGCATTAATACAAGTTCTGCGGGTTCCAAGAGAGAAACATTAAACTTGCCTTGAGTTGTAGAGATGAAAGTTGATGTATGAATGTATGAGTAAGAACCCATTCACCAAAGTGCAAACAAGGGCTGAAGGAAACAAATATTTAGCTAAAGGATTGATTGTAGGAAATTTGAAGAATCTTTCATCAGGTGTTGACATTTTAGAAGCACATATGTCTCAGCCAGTTCAGCCAGTGGTGGAGAGAGAAGAATGGAAAACAAAACAAAAAAACTATATCTTGTGTATTATTACATGGAAACTGTTGGGAGACTTCTTGTTGAATAAGATACCTACAATTAAACTGAAATAAGATCTCTCAATGAGTAAAATTATATTCATTTTGTAATGTATGCATTTAAGTTCTTTCAAGGTAAAATCAGGTTGCAGTTTTGATATGGAGTTTTTTAACAACACTGAAAATTAATGATGCATTTATGTTATTTCTTTTTAATGTACAATCAATGAATTAAAAAAACAGAAAAAAAAAATAAATGCAAATAAAAAAAATCTAAAGAGCCCAACATCTTGGAAATATTTATGAAAATTGAAGTATGAAATCATATATAAAAGTCTTTGGGCTGGAAGAGACTTTCAAAGATCATGTACTTCATCCTCCCCTCCCCTGGGCAGGAATATCTTTCACTAGATCTTTCCCTCTAACAACAATGTTTTTTAAATTAAATGGCTGCTTGAAAAATCTCCAAGTAGCAAGAAACTGTAAAAAAATAATAGCAAGAGAGCTGAGTGAAGGAAGAGAGTATTTTTTAGGTGGTTTGTTGGGATGTTTTTGGTTCAGCGTAGGTAGATCTTTAACTATGTGATTTGTAATGGGTCATAAATCCTTTTTCTTTTCTCATCTTTGTCAGGTGTAGTACAGGGCCACATACATTAGTATTTTGGTGCAAGCATCCTGTATATTCCCAGTTTCTATGTTTCTTCATAGAGTAATGTCAGAGAGCATGATCTGGTTTCCCTTTGGTTGAAACAAAATAAAACACAATTAAAGACACCCTTGGAGCACCCATGATACACTCCAGCTGCATATTCAATATGTGGAACAAATTTAGATATCAAGTCAATCAATGGACCTCTGTAAAAAAGAAATCCATACTGTGTGATGTCAGGATCCCTCAGTGAACAGTTACATTTTACAGAAATTATCTTTCCAGCTTTCACATCTTGGTAATAATAGGTATAATCAACTTCTCTTATACTAAGTGTATGAGTGCTTGTGTGTTTATCCATTTATAAAACTGTTCAAAAGGTATTTAGTCTGTATATAGGCTCACAAGAACATGCAGCCTTTAATGGGCACCATGTGCTAAATTTTGAGCCCAATTTGGAAGTAAAGGAATTGTCTCACCTTTTGTCAGAAAATTAACTGTATAAGGCATAATTAAGGAAAACACATGCAGAACTTTAAATGAGGAATTCCTGGATTATGTTGAGCTTTTGTTGCATCTTTTACTTATCTGTGGCCAGCCAAATACTTAAACTGGTGTGGAATATACTTGTTGTATTTTATTCTGTTAGTGTACAAATGTGGTAAGGAAAGAGAACTAGACAGTATACCTACATGCTCATTTTGGGGAGGGCAAAAAAAATAAAAACCAAAACCTTTAATAGTATATGTTTCTGCATATTTTTACTACTTCTATTTCTATTGTCTTTTTTAAATGCACAAGGAAGAAGGCAAAAAATAATGAAGTTTACAGTAATCAAAATGGAAAATAAACATCAGCATGTTAAGGTCATGTATTTCCATCCTTCTCCCCAATAAGTCTCAATTAATTTCTTCTGGGAGCCACATCACATCAAAGACAACTTTGAAGAGAGGCTGGAATAAATTCTCCCACAGAATTTGAAGAGTCTAACCCAAATAACACACCTAGGCCTCAATCTTCTCTTCAAACTTACATATTTCTATCTTGAAAGTAATTTTGCCTGTTAGAAGTGTTTACTGTATGAAAATCACTGGCAGAAGGGCATTAAGGTGCACTCATAATGGAAGACAACACTTTCCACCATGACCTCTTAAGATTAGGTAAAATATTTTTATGTGTGTTTTATTTTCATCCAGATCCAATCCTCTATGAATCTAAAAGGAAAAAAAATAGCAGCAAGCTATGGCCTAAAAACATACAAGCACTGACCACTGGTATTCCAAAAAAGAGTGAAGAAAAATATGAAGCATCTAAAATTTTGCAAGAGTTCATTTCACAATAATGAAAAAGAGACTTAAAAAAGTTAACTAAGTGTTTATATGCATACACATAGCATTTTTTTCAGTTTTTACATATGTATGCAAAATATAATTTACAGTAGCAAAAAAGTCTCACTTCCTGTCACTGAAGTTTTCATCTTTGAATTGCATATCTCTAATCCCACTAGAGTTCCCCACTAGGAGTTCTTCTCTGCTATGAAAATCTAATTCAGGACAGGCAGGGTAAAGCTAGGAGAATATATTCTGAATTTATTAACCAGTATTTTGTCTCCAGTAAAGAATGACAGAGAAATAGGAAATACAAACATCTATGTAAATGGACTGCCTTTACTTATTGAGAATCACCAGTTGCAGGAGAGTAGTAGTTCTAAAGATTTAGCCAAATATTTTTATTTTTTTTTAGTGCATCCTGTTATATGGATAGAGTTTTAATACTCTTTAGAAATCTGGCTTTTAGCTGTGGAAATCACACCACTGTTTAAGTTTAAAAATTAAATAGGCACAGTGTCTAACTCTGGTTTATAGACATCAGCTTTCCTAGTTTTGAGGTACACAAGTCAAAGTATTCTTAAAGCAATTACAACTTCTATTACCCAGGCAGGTAACATGTCTCAGAGTTACAATATTTACCACTCCATGATCACCTTTTTCACCCTCTGCTCATTATGATGTTGCTGTTTTTTGGGGTATTGAAACATGTTTTCATAACTGGATTACAGCACACCAAAAATATCTAGCATGCTATGCCAACAGTGTCACCACTGCTTCCCTCTGGGTCCCTCTGATTGATTCCAAAAAGATACTGATCTGTACCAGTAGATAACTTGGAAAGGAAAAGCAAGCCAAGCAACAAACAACCAAACAAAAATAAACCCCACTAAAACTAAACCAAATCAAAATAAAAGCCTTATTGATTTTTCTCCTGGAAATGCCTGAGAAAATCTTATGAACCTATGTCTTGTTCTAATACTCTGCAAACCAAGTGATTATGCTTTGCTTGTTGTCTCAGACCAAATCCCTAAACATTCTCAAGGATTATTAAACTTTTTTTACCTGGAAAAAAAATAATTATTACATTCTCCCTTTCTCCATTTGATACTAAAAAAGAGGAAGCTGAGAAGAGTATGTAGTCAAAGGTCAGAATTTTACTAAAACATTTTGGATTTCTATGCTTTGCTTGCTAAATTGGTTCTCTATTTCCTTCCATGCCACTCCCCAAAATTCATCAGAAACCTCCTAGAAACTGACTTGTCAGTGCTACTTATTCAAACCAGTGAACATGAATGAATCATACTTTCTAAAATAATGATACCACCAGAAATAGTGAATTACAATTATTATATATTTTTAATTTGTTCAAGATAGTAGATTCTTATGAATAGAAGCTTGAGACACTGATGTAGCTGTTTGACCCAAGTTGCTGCAGCTCCAAGAAAAGCAGCAGATTGTTACTGATAGCTCTGGCAGTAGATGCTGAGAGTGGGGACCTGAGTGATTCTCATTCTAAAATTAATAAATAGCACACAAGCCAACACTGTCTTTAAGGCTAGCAGGTGGATTTCAGCTTTTTTCCCTATTGTGAAGACAAACTAGGAAATTTAGGGCTGGGCTGCTGCACAATGAGGTCTCAGCAGTTTTATTAGTTTCAGCAGCAGATGCTGTAATTGTGTGAGCAGGAGGAAGAGGAATCTAATAATCCAAAATAAGGAAGATGTTTTGAAAAATAAAGGCTAAAAAAATTAGGAAATATTTAAACAGAATATCACCGGAACTATGAACTGAGGATTTTTGCTGGTTCCTAAACAATAGTTAAAATTGCAGAATTGTTGAGGTCAGAAGGGATTTCTGGAGGATTTCTTAGACAAAACTCCCTTCTCACACAGGGCCACCTAGAGCTGGTGGGGTGTGGACTAGATGATTTTGAAGGTCTCTTCCAACCAAAACCATTCTATGAGTCTATGATTCTATGACTTGTGATATTATGATATGTAATATTATTATCTGTACATGGAAAATGTAGAAATGTTAATGACAGGGACTGCAGCACAGGCACTGGCACCTAGAAGTGAGTGTTACAACACCCTAAATAATCTTTAGAGCAAAGCAGCATGGGAAACTCTTTAATCCCTTTGCATTATATGCCACTTTGGGGTGTATTTATGTGTATTGTATGTACTCAACAATTGGACCTGGTCAAGTGCTTGCATATGCTTCAAGGGGAGGTTATTAGGACACAGGCCAAAGGAGCTTCTGCTAAAGAAAATATAGGCTGCACATAATGCCTTCAGCATGAAACACAGAGGCTCTGTGGGGCTGTGGCTTTAGTAAATTAAGCCCCAAAGAAATTTGAAAATGTTGATCATGCCTTTTTACTTCACCTGGTAGAATTCTATTAATGTGAGTGAATGTTTTACCCCAGGATATGGGGAAAAAAAGAGACTTCTGCAGTCATGTCCTAAAGATTTTCACTCTCTTCATGCCTGTTTGATGAAAGCAGGGTTTATATCTCTTTCTTGTCAATATATTTATTCATCATTCTCAGAATACTCTAGCACTAAGACTATATTCATATGTATTCAGCTGCATCTCTGTTTATTTACAGCATAGGGTGGGGGGCTGAGTTTCCATGACATTGAAAAATCAAGTCTGAGAAAGTCATTAGTGGTACATATCTAGGACTTTGGAAAACTAGATCATTTGAAACTAGAGAGTGGATTTGCAAAAGTATCTGCTTACTAGGGAGCATGACTCTTTGAAATTATATCTTTTTTTATTAATTGTATCTAATATTTTAGAGGATAAAAAACTTCATTTAATATGTTTAGTGAAAAACTCCTGCCCTAGTGCTTTCATTATAAAACCTTTTTAAATAGCAGTAGATATTAGTTACTTTGTCAAATAGCTTTGGCACTAAAGTGATACTCAGAAAACATCAATTCTATATTTTTTTGTGAAATAGGGAGATAAGTGGTTCATAATTAAAAAAAATTTTTCACAATATTTTTTAGAGGCATGGCAAAATATCAAACTTTTTTTTTTTGGAGGATTTTCTAGGATTATCTACTAAGGCTAAACATGGTGATTGTTCAGAATTTTAGCTGTCACTTCATTTTTTGTGAAAAAGGGGAAAATGCTTTCCTTTCCTAGAACATTGAAAATGTAGATTATTTCAATGACACAGTACCTATTAAAAACAAAACAGAACAGATAGTGAAAAAATGAACTGAGTGTAAACAGATAAAATTTTGGAAACAGTGATAATTCCCAACACTTAGATTTTTTGGCATACTTATGAAATATGTGTCCATTTATCAACTTTTAAAAGTTTGAGTATTTTTTTCATATAGAAAAATCTAGGGTGGTGCTTTTTTTGTTTTGCTTCCTTTTTTTTTTTTTTTCCTCCCCTTTTATTTTCCTTTCTCTTTTTTAACTTGGGGCTTGAAAGAAAGCAGCAGTAAGAATGGATTTCATGCTAGTAGACACTTTTAAGACTAGATTTAGCTGCAGTCACATTAGCTTAGATAATGGGAGAATTTTTCTTCATTGAAAATGCTCCCTGTCGCTTAAGAAGAACTCACTGAGGCAGCCTGCCATCTAGCTTTTTCACAGCAAAATAGGCTTGCAGACTGCAGATGAGAGACTCGGGAGCAGAGACAATTTTAACTTAGCCATCCCTAATTTATCTCAAGCTTTTTCAATTCATCTTCACTGCTCTATGCACACTGGAACACCAGATTGTCAACCCCTGGGAAAAGAATGCAGCCAGGGATCTAGAGAGCTGTCACATCCTGAGAAATATTTAAATTGTGCTGATTTTCTTCTGGAGTGCTGAGCAGAGGGAATGAAACTCTCCATCAAGTCATAGCTTTGCGGGCAATAGATCAGAGGATACTGCCAGTTTTTCTAATGGATTATTGTTATCGGGCAGGTTCTTCCTGAAGGTATGTAGTTACTCTCTCGATTCATTACCCACACTATTTATCAGGTAATGATCTAATGACCTGGTAATCCAGATACATTAAGAAAAATGTTAACTAAGTAGTCTGTATTGATTGAATGATGGCACTTTATTGCAGCATGTTTGCAGGTAAAATACTCTGATCTACTTACTGTAGATGTGTTGTACCTACTGCTAAGTGCTTTGTCAGCAATCCCCCCAAGCAAAACCAGTCCCTAACCTTTAAACAAAAAAGCAAAAATCCATTGTGTTGCATATAATATTGCCACAAGTTGATGCTGACTGTCCAGAATATGTTGTTTTTTGAAACAATGAGCAATCAATAGCAAAATCATATGTCTGATTTTAAATTTGTTATAGATGAGTATTAATTTTGCAAAATATTTTCAAACCTGGATATATGCAGAACTCCCCTTAAAGTACTACAAATTAATTCTGCAGTTAGATATTTGCTTGTTTACTATGATGTTCTATCCTTTCACATGGGGAGTTACAATATTTCATTCTGAAAATCTGTGATAGAAATGTGACAGAAGTCTGTTGTGGCATCTGTACTGCCACACTCCAGGAGCTTCTTAGTAAAGCATAAGGGTTATATACCACAACAGGAGGTTTAAAAATAAAATCTGTAAAGAATTTACTGCCTTTTAAACTTCTGTGTTTATATAGGAGTTACAGCATGTTCCTCCTAATCTGAATTGCTTACTGCATGTCTGTAGCTTGTGAAGCAGCCTGACCTAAAAATGAAAGATCTCTAAATTGCAGAAGCAGCCAGACATTTTTGAACTATTCCAAGCGCGGGAGTTGCTGCAGAGATGGAAAAAGCACTGCCACATTTAAGTTAAAGTCCTGGCCTTGTTTCATTTTCAAGTTGGCACTCTACCTGAGTACAAGCCCTGAGACTTGAACACAAATTGGCAGGTGCAGGGCTAAGCAAGAGTTAAGCTCTGAGAAAAACAGAAATTCTTATCTGTAGTTTCTTGTCCAGTGCACTGGCTGGGCTGCTGTCATGCTACCAAGAGTAATTGATGTATGAGCTCGTCTGTGGTGTGCTTGATAGTGCAGTGGATATGCTGAACTGGATTCTCAGTCACAAGACAGATGTTTGTCATATTTTTGAATATACTGCTGAATGAAAGCAATAAGATAGAAAGAGTAACAAAGCTGAGGTATGAAGGAGGTCTCAAAAGTCCATATTGGTTAGAAGCAGTAAATCTGAGACAAGAGTATTTTCTAGTATGTTTATGTTCCTCTGTTTAAGGAATATAGTATGTTCAAAGCATTAAGAAAAAATGACATTAGTACATGTTGCTCCTGTATGCAACACCTGAAAGTTCCTTTCCACTAGTGTCTTGGAAAGGCTGAAGAAAAAAGTAGAGAGATTGATTTTATCCCATTTCCAATGAACTCTCTTAAAGCACTTCCTTTCCTATGGACCTCAGAAAGACTTAGGCAAAGAGGCTTCCCTTAAGCTCTCCCTAGAGGCTCCTACCAACAGCAAGATATTATTTAAAGGAAATGTGCACACTAGCTGTGTTTTCCCCAATCTCCCAAACTTCTCACTTAAATATGCAGAGGCATCACAACATGCTTCTAGATACCCGTGGATATTTCAGCATTTTGTGCAATCACTTATGAACGTCACAACCTAGAGTGTAATACAGGCTTTTCTTATTATATATTGCTCATATGAAAAACTAAATTTTCCAGATCACATTCCATTTTGTCTCCTTTGGGTCCAATATATGTTTCCCTTTAAATGTTCGGTTACTTTAACCACTGGCTTTTTAAATATAATTGTTTCTGATATATGGGACTGGGGAGTAACCAAGAGCAACACAAAAGTATCTTGATACCTTCTCCAAAGCAAGATGAAATAAAACACACTAAACTTTAAGTAGGAGGGTGTTATTAAATAATAGAAAATAAATGAAGATTGATAGCTTTATGTTCCATCTTTACCTTCTCATTGTGTTTTATTTTTCTTTTTTTTTGTCTATCATGATGTGCAGTAATGGCTCTCCCTCATTCTCTTGATATCCTGATCTACCCATATATTATGCCATTTTCAGGTGGACCTTTCTACCACCTTCTGATATCCTTTTAGGCCATATTTGTAAAGAACTGTATTACAAAATGTGGTATAGCATAAATGGAAGAAAATAAGTTTGGGAAGAAAGCTTAAGCACAAATTGTTTGTTATGGTGTTAAATTTATAATCTGTTGTCTTCTGCCTGTCCTGGCTCCACTGGTATTCCTGTTCTACCTTTAGCTTCCTATATCAACAAGTTTGTACAAAAAAATCCCAACAAAACAAAACAAAACAAAGTTATACATAGGAATTTACAGCAATGTAACAAATATTCCCATTTTATTTACATTCTTCAGCATTTCTTAGCCAACACTGCTTATATCCTGTGTCAAATTTTGCTGAAGTAAACTAATGTGTTGACTGTGTTCCTTCCTTGGGACCATAGGTTTTACTCCTTCCTGTTCTTCTATGTGCTAGACAAATCAAAAAAACAAAAAGACAATTTTGACCTTTTTATGCAATGCTCCTGGTTTTCTCTTGTGCTTATTTAACATCTGTTTGAGCTTAGAACTTGTTCCTCTCCCAGAATGAGCCTTAAGAAAGTAAAGATATTACACTGAATTGATGCAAAAAAGGCAGCTTCCTGCTTATGTCATTCTTTTCCTTCTTGTTTTAGAGTTGGCAATATGTTTCTGATAACACATAATTATATGCAGCTAATAAAAATAGTATCTGTAAGAGCATTTTTTTGGTAAAAAGTAATTCATGACTCTTTAATATCATCTGTTCTTTGAACTCTAGCAGGTAACTTGTGGAAAAAGTGCTTAGAAGAAGAAAGACCTAGGGGCATGGATAATGACAAAATTAATGTTCTCAGGCAAAACCTGGGTATTTCTAAGATCAGGACATGCTATGACCTGATTTGTTTCTTCCCTTTATATGTCTTTCTAGATTTCAGGACTGATTTAAATCTGTTTAAGCATTTATTAAATGAATTATTTTGCTTAATTTGTATCATTTACACAGGCCATTAGCTAGACAACACATTCAATTATATATTAATTCTGCTAAAATTTAAGTAGGTCTAATGGCAAACAAAAAATCTGTGTTTTCACACATATAATTGCACAATTTTGAGTGAATGAGAGTGAAAAGATGGTTTCCCCTGAAAATATCTGATAATTATAAAGGAATTCTGAAAGAACATACAAAGCTAGTTCACATTTCACAAATTGTCTTATTTTGGTGGAAATTCTTCATTACACTCTCAAAGTGTGATCCAGCTTCTTAAATTGTGGGATACATTGCCTAGATACAGGTAAGGTCTAAGGCCTCACACAAGTTTTGTGTTGTATCTTTTAGCTCATTATTTTAGTTATGCAAAATATCTGAAATTTTAGTAAACATTAATGTTTAAGTGACTGGGTAGAAATATGTTCGTAGTCTAAAAACTTTTTAAAAAGATAAATTAGCATTTGAATTCACTTCTCCTTCTTTACTTTGTCCTCATCTCTTAAGAGAATTCAGATCAAATATTAACACAGTTTTAGTGACTTATATCATCCTAATAGACAAAGCACAAAGCAGCTGGTATTCCTGTTGAAAGAGACATGCCTCACAAATAATATTGACATGTCCATGATTAAATGAATTAATTTTTAATTCAGGGTAATATCTTTCAGATTATGTATTTTAAAGTTAATTTTATAAAAGTGGACACTAATTCTCTTGTCCTATGATTACCTTAGTTTGACATATTTTAAGTAAAGCATTTTGTTTCAAAACACAATGATTTGGGGTTTTCTGTTTGTGCCCTTCATTCACTCCACACCCACCAAATCCTATGAAACCACATTTGAAAATCTATTACCTTTCTGGAAAACCCAAACTTTAGAGTAAGAAAACCTGCAAGTATATGTTCAAAGACCATTTTAAATAAAGTTTTTACCATAAGTTTGAATCTTATTTCACTTTACTATGCAGTACAAAGTAAATATGACTAAAAAAGTGAGAAAATCATATACCTTTAATATTTTCTTACACTTTTTTTTTCTTTTATGTATTGCTGAGTATAGAAGCTATTCTGAAATATCCTAGGCTGGTCTCTTCTTCTTGCCAATAGATATGCAGAATTTTCTGCAGTATGTATTTTCAGGTGCAATTAAAATTTGGTTTGTTCAGGGAGATTAAACATTGCTTTTCTAACTTAAGGCTGTCATTACAATTATTATATGACATAGAGAGATAGATAACATTAGTGAAGAAATTATAGTGATAGATCGTGTTCCAAATGTCATTGAAGACTTAGTTTGACTCTTACGCTTCTGGAAGTCACTACATTGAAGGCAATGGAATAAACAAGAGTGGAATCAGATCCTGTATATTTAAGTATTCCAGTTGTCCCTTAACATCATCAGCATGAAGTTTCTGTCTTAAATTGTGCCTATTAGTAAGTGTATTGAAAGATACATTACTTGTTTGCACATAAAACTGCTTATGCTTTGCTTATCCAGCTGCTGCTGAAGACTGGAAACACTTTTCAACAGTCCATAGCTTCTCAAATTTTGAAAACTACTTAATCAGAATTGAAGGCAGATGAAAAAATTATATTTTAAAAAATTGTAAAGAATTCCTTGACGGCTGCTTATTGTCTTTGATGCCCCAAACGTTCATTATTTGAAGTAAGTGAAATATGTATTTCATATGGATATTATTTGAAAGACACTTCTCAGGTGTGTTTTCATCACAAAAACTTCTATTGAAACACTTTTTGGGTTCTAATTTGACTATTTTGGAGCAGCAATTAACTTTAAAAAAGATTGGCAAGCATGCAAATTTTTGTGTGAACCAAGAAACATTTCTCATTTGTGTTTTTAAATGTGTCAAACATTATATGGAAGGATAGAAAAGTTCTCTGTAAAATCAAATTACACTATTAAAAAAGAAGGAGTTGGTAACTGTCTCTAGCGAAAACTCCTTTCTCCAGTACTCCTAATCCTATTTGATCAACTTTAATTTTCCAGGTTGAACTTTTCTGATATTGTATGACCAAAGTTAGAGAAAATAAAATTTAAGAGGTTTTACTTTTTAATACCACTATTCTATAAGAAATAGAGGGACTGGTAGGCTTTCCCAAGCTGTTGGTTTATATGCAGCATAAGAATGAGAGAAGTTAATAAGATATTTTATCTATCTTTTGCTTGCAAAGTTCATGAAGAAAAACAACCAAAAAACCAAACAGATAACCAAAAACAACACAAAAACCAGATTCATGAAATATTTTAAAACTTTAGGAAAAATATTTTGCTCTGTTTTCTGAGTTTTTACTCCCAAGAACTTTAATAGAACTATTGCAAAAAATGTAGTACAGACTCTGGAATTTAGGGATGATTTTTAGCACTTTGAAATTACTGAAATATTACTCCCATAAGTAACCATTCACATTCAGCAGTTGATTCACACCCTCCTATGCTATAATCTGTGTTAACCATCATAGGGTATGCTTTACTATTGTTCCTTATAGGAAGGGAGTTTGTACATCAGTATGATGCAGCAGCAGCCACTTCTGCATCTGCCCAGCACCAAAAGGAATACCATGGCAGCCCTTCCCTCTTCTGGAAAGGCTTTGACTGTGAAGTTTGCCCCTCCATCAGCCAGTAATAATAAGTCTGATAAAAAAACTAGCTTCACAGAAAAAAAATTAATAGTTTTTCAGTGGCTTAGTAATTTAAATCATGTTATCTAAGGATCTGATGTATCTGAGACCTGAATCACAGCATCAAAATAGCAGGGAGACTGAGGCTGTCAGAGTAATAAGGTGGAAAGAGGAATTTCCTCCTTCTTGCAGCAGAAAACTGTTAAATTACAACACCTATGACATTTAACCTCACCTTAAAACTGCTTTGCACTCTGCGTGTCTTCCGTACCTCCTGTCAAAAAGTGTCAGTGGAGGAAAAACGAGATCTGTGCTCATTTTCAGAATAGAACTTATTTCTCTGGTGTGTGTCTCCTTGGGGAAAAGCAGACTGGCAGCCAGACAGAGAGTTTGAAATCCCCTAGAGCTCTGATGTTTCCCTTGCCATCAGAACACCTGCTGCAACACTAATCAAACCACTGAGTCAATAAGGATCTTTAAGAACTACCTGTACAGTTTATCTGATCTACTGAAACAAATCCCAGATCTGATCAGTTTTATAAAAGTACTTCCCTACATACTTGATAGTGAAGTAGTTTGTTCTTGTTTTTTGTTGTGTGTGGTGCTTTTTGTTTCATTTCATTTAATTACATTTTTTTTTGTTTGTTTTCTTTTTGCTTCTTTTGTTGTTTTTTTTATGCAAGTTTTTTTTTTTTTAAAGGAAGTTTTCTAAAAACTTCTTTACTTGTTTTTTGTAATTTTGGATCTGTCAGTCCTTTGTGAGAAACCCCTCAATTTCTACACATGCATACCCTTCAAAGTCTGGGGATTTGTTTGGTTTTTTGGTTTTTTATTTTTTCTTGTTTGTTTCTGGCTTCCACAGTGCTGGAGATTAGAGGGGCTGGGCACGCTAAGCTAAACCTGTATGTAAATCTTTAAATGAACAATGCTTTAAGAGGACTACCTTTCTTTCCATGTATCTAGACTAAAGGTCTTGAGTGGAATTCCTAATACAGTAAAATAGAATCACAAAATCAGCAAATGGGTGAGGTGGGAAGGGAACTCTGGAGGTAAATTGGTCCAGCTCTTCTGGGGCCACCTAGAACTGGGAGTCCAGCACCTTGTGCTGTCAGCTTCTGAATACCTCTAAGGATAGAGACTATGTCAGCATGTGGAAGTGCTCATGTCACACTCACAGTGAGGAACTGACTCTCAGTGCTCAGAGGATACCTCCTCTGCTTTGATTTGTGCCCACTGCCTCAGGTCCTGTTGGCAGACACCACTGAAAAGGGCCTGGCTCCATCTCATTTGCACCATCTCTTTGAGCATTAATAAAATCTGCCCTGAAGCTTCTCTTCTCCAAGCTGAACAGTCCCATTTCTCTCAGAATTTTCTCCTAGAAGAAATGGTCCAGTCCCTTCACCATCTTTTCAGCACTTCACTGAACTGTCTCCAGCCTGTCAGCACCTCTTTTGTACCGGGGAGCCTAGAACTGGGCACAGTGTTCCAGATGTTGCCTCCTCAGTGCTGAGCAGAGGGCAGGAATTACCCACCTCAGTGTACTGACAGTGCTTTGCCTCATGCAAGCTGGGAGCCTCCTTTATGGCAAAGACACATTACTGGCTCATGATCAGTTCAGTGTTCATCAAGACCCCTGGTATTTTTCTACCAAGCTACTTTCCTGCTCTTTGTCTCCTGGCATATATTGTTGCAAGGGCTGCTCTTCCTCAGATACATGACGTTGCACTTTGCTCGCTGAAATAAAAAAATACATTGCTTAGAAAGACTACGAAATTTGCTTTCTTTATCTATACATCTCAAACAGTTGTGAGGAACCCAGGCCACATTATTTAATTAATTTTCTTAAATTTTAAAAATTAATAAATTTAGAACCATGATTTCAGTCAGAAAAGCAAGCTGTTTGTTTCCTTTCTTCAGTCTTATGTTAATGACTCCTAGGTACTTTGTAGAAATATGTCACCAGTGACCACCAGCAGTGTTCCTCAGGGTTCAGTTCTAGGGATGGTTCTATTTGATGTATTTTTTAACAATATACAAGCAGAAGTTTAATGTATTATTATCAAGTTTTCTGATGATACCAAACTGGGAGGTGCTGAGGACTTGTCTTTGTAGAGGGATCTAGATAGGTTAGAGCACTGAGCTATGAATATTGGCAAGAACACTAACAAGTAAAAATGCCTGATTCTGTGATTCTGCTCCTGGGACAGAGTATTGGCTGGATAATATAAATTGAGAGAGGAGTGGTTGGGGAGCTGCCCTGCAGGAAGGGGTACGAGGTTGGTGCTCAGCAGCAGGTCCTGCACGGGTCAGCAGTAGTTCTTCACAGCCCAGAGGACAAAATGAATTGCAGGGTACACCAAACTCTACATGGCCAGCTGAGAAAATGAGGTGATTATCTCACTGTACTCGGTGCAGCCTCACCTTGTGCGCTGTGTGCAGGTTTGGGTCTCACAATTTGGGGAGAATCCTTCAATGCATCTAGAGGACACTGATGAAAGGGCTGGAGGGAATGTCTTGTGAGCAGCAGCTGTGGACTTTGGCTTTGTCTGCTTTGCAGCAAAGGAGTCTGAGGGGTAATAATAAAGATATTAAACAGTACTGACCTTAAGCTGAGCCATGTGAAACCTCAATAGCGACCATCTGCCAACCTGATGTAGCACCATGCACCACTATGAAGATAGCAAGCAGAACTTTATCATATACAAATACGTATGATTTTTTTAGCTGTTTTATTTAGTTTATTATAAAAAAAAAAAAAAAAGGGAAAGGAAGAATGAAAGAAAAAATTCTACTTAAAATTGAAATTACCTATTGAAATTACTTGGGCATATAAAGGTAATGCTGACAGATTTCCTCATCCTGATTTTGTATAATAATTGGTAGATGATTACGTTAACAGAAAGAATTCAAATTCCATACTAAAATCATCTCTACATATGAAATGGAGGTATAGAAGGAGAGATTGATAGAAATCCCAGAGAAACATGTGATCAGAAATACTGAACACATGGCAACTTTCACTATAGTGCATTGTTTCATAATGAGCTTGGTAGAGAAAAACACCAGGGTGTATGGATTGAACCATAAAGAGCAAGCAATTAAATTTTGAGACAATAAAGATCACTTACTGGATGTGGTGCATTTATTCAAAATAAGAATACAGCAAACAGTACCTCTAATGGTATAAGAATGGCAAACTTCCAGACCATTTTGGAGAAATACTTGCTCTCTGTATGCAATAGCAGTCTTTTTAGAACATGCAGATGAAATTCTTTCCTAGAAATTAATGTGAAAAATAAATTCCGTATTGATAAATCAGTAGACAAACTCAGTGCCCAGGAAAAATAAAAAAAATGCTCAAAAACTTAATCCACAATTCTGTGCAGATAACTGACTTTTCTCCTGAACAAAATCTGCAGGTTATCTTTTCCAATCCAGTATTTTTATGAACACATAAGGGCAAACTATTTATTTCTAATAGCTTGAAACTTCCCGGCCTTAGGCGTATTTTAACTGTGGAAATGAATCTTTTCTTGTGAATGTCTCTCCTACCTACATATGAGATTTGTACAAAAAGATGTTCATTAGCACTAGATCTTCCTTATGTTAGTTTTGTTCCACAGCCAGAGATTCCTGCTGAGATTTCCTGTAAATTCTCTACCTGGCCTGTTATGAGGATTTAGATTTTTCAGTATTGTCAAATGGTGTAACAGAATCTTAAGGATGCACAGCCCATTCCCAGTTACAGATACAAGATCTGCAAGAAAACACACTTGGTTCAGTGCCAGTACTGCATGACAAAATTCTCAGCTTCAAATAAAACCCATCTTAACCAAGTAAAACATACACAGGAGCTCATACAGAAGCTTAGAAAAGCCTTAAAAGGGATTTTACTTTTAAGCTGTGTAGATTTTTTTGTTTGCTTGTTTTTAATTTAGATTTAGTTATATGTAATATAAAACACCACTTAATTGTAAAGTGAAAATCTGTTTGGCAAAGAAATAGAAAAGCATAATTTCTGAAATTTACCAGTACATCATGCCAAATTGAAGTGACTTAACAACCTGAAATTTTATTCTTAGTCATCCAAAAAAATTGTTACACTTTTTAGGGAACATACTACAAATTTACCATACAGAATAGGCATGCTTAGTACTATGACTAACTTTATAATAAAGTGTATTATTTTCAGTATCTATGGCAAAGGATGACAAAGCATGACACAAACAACAAGATATTTGTGTGTTTGTGTCCTCTGCCTTCTTACTTCAGATAAGACTCCATTGTTATTTAGAAAGGAAACAAACAGAAAAGGATGACCAAAACAGACTTGCTTCTAATGTTAGATGGAAAGGATTTTTTGTATGTATGTTTGTGATAGATAGATAGATAGATAGATAGATAGATAGATATGAATGATAATGAAAAATAATATCTTGTGGCTTTGAAATGTAAATGGAACATTTAATTTCTTTTGAAAATTAGTTTCAAGATCCACAATGATCTTACATATACAATTACACAAACCTCTTTTTTCTACAAACTTTACATATAAATATTAAAGAACCTATCTGAAACAGAAGATGCTCTATTTAGCAATTAAAATACTGGTTAGCTGTGTTCTGATAAATATTCTTAGACTGAGAGATAACTGTCTTATATAATAGACTGTTGAAAGACTATTTTTTTTACTTTTCAGAGATTTCTAGTATGATTTACAAAAACTTTAAACAGAATATTTTGTAAAACACAAATTATACTTATTTGCCTGAATAATGATTTTCCTGAAAATTGGAAATATATTTCAATGTACATTTTTGGGAGTCAAAAATAAGACCCAGATATAATTTTCTGGATAACAAAATTTGCTTTTTCTCTAAAAGCCCTTTTTTGCAAAGGACGGTATGAAATAATTTCTTACAGTTAAAAGTATCTCTACCTTTAAGTGCAAAATTGCTAAAATTCTAACTGGTCTGTTTCATGTAATACTTGTTTGTTTTCCTTTCTCCTCCATATACCCCCATTCTTTCATTGAATCATAATTCAGCCGCCAACATCATGTCTAAGATGCTGGGTTAGGCAGCCTTCTGCCTCTAAAAATTTTCTCCTGACATTGCTTCTCTTATCAATATGGCAGAAAGGGATGCACAGATGGCTACATGGCTAACTAAACTGAAAGTATCAAAGAAAAAATGCCTTTCTGAGATATTTTCCCTTCCCATTTAAGCCATCTAATTGGAGAAAATCGTGGAATAATGGCTTTAAAACAAGGCTGCTTTATTAGCATTCTGTCTATTCTTCACTCTTTTCCTTCCACTATAGCAGATGTTTAGAGAGGTAGTGACAGAAAGCCCTTTTACCTTTGTAAAGGTTTCTCCTGTTGAGTGTGTTCATTGACAGAAACAATTTTTTAGGTTTTTAATGTTGTGCTGTGCAACCGGGAACAACTTCATTCTAACAGCATGAAGGTTAGTTTGGTCACTCTCCAGAAAGTGAGTAGGTTACCATTCAAATTCATATGGGGTCTCACTTTGCAGTTCAAATTCCTCCCTGTTACTAAACCAAGTTAAAGTACCGGTGTTTTGCACGGCAGTCTTACTGTAAACATATATTGTACCTCCTTAATTATGCAATGTTGTTATTGGACCCTTGCTGTGCAGGTGAATCCTTAGAACATGAGTGGTGAGGCAATGTAAACGTGACTGGCATCTTGCTTAGTGTTTGCTGTATGGAGACAGGCACTAGTAGTCTGGTCACCCCTGCCAGATATGTTGTACAGAATTCTACTACAATTGGCTGGCATATCTTTATTGAGAAAAAATTATTTAAAGATTTGGCCCTGAAAACGCTTTGTGCATACCACGATCTTGCACAAATATTTCATGTTCAATAGAAGTTTCATTACTGAAATACCAGCTTCAGTCATGGTTTTAATGAAGACCAGTGCTGCTTGAAACTCAAGCTCTGTGTTTCAATAGCACAAAATTTATCAATTGAGATATGTACTGTTCCCAGAGTGTTGACATGTAGAGTGAGTGTTTTAATGAAATTAGTTTTTACAATATGGAGAGAATGCTTGCACAGTACTGTTTAATCAATTAGCAGAGAAAATAACAAAAATATCTCCTTTCAGTATATCCAATTGCTCCACATGCTGCTGTTGAAGCAGATGATGGATATTTAGTACTAAATAGGTGCCCTGGTTTGTATGCTGAAATGTTACCTCATTACTTAAAAAATGTACTTATAGAACTGACATATTGCATTACTTTGTCACATTGTGTCAAGCTGAACTGACTTATAACGTAAACTACGTAACATGATGTGACGTCCTGTAATTTGCCATAATTTGATGTGACATAATTTAGGAGGTCAGAAATGTAAAAGAAAACCAAAAAATTTGTCCATGAGGAAATTCATGCTGCCTATTTAGGCAAATGTGAAAAGCGTTTTTGCCAGAAAATTAAATGGAAACATATTTCATATGATGGGTACTTCCCTAGAAATATTCTCCATACAACATAGAACTGTTTCACCAAAAGAGATCTCGGAGATGATACTTAGTTTTACTGGGTGTAGATCTAAGTAATGTCTTGAACAGTTGCCATTTTCCTCAAAAGCCATCAGAATACAGCACACTAACCTAAGATCTATCTTTCTAGTAATATTTTAGTACAGTGAATGACAGCTTCTCTTCCCAAGTCATTAGCACAGACGTGTTAATAATCATGCTGAAACTGAAAAAATATTTTTGCATGTAGGAGTTGATTGACCCATAGTTTTGTATCTGATCATTGAGTCAAGAGAATTGTGTTAACATGAAATCCATGTCAACCAGAACTGACAGTGTCAGGCAGGTGTCACCCACAGTATCAAAGAGTGATTGACAGAAAATTCAATACTTGATTGGGGGATTAATTGTTTTGCTTACTTGAGGCAACTCCTACTTAACAGCTTCAGGCATTCAGCAGGGCATAAAGCTCTGGGGCTACAGAGAAAGAACAAAACCAAGGTGAATAAAAAGGAAAAAGCTATTTCATTTGTCAGCAGCAATTTGTATTTCTTAGGCTGTCCATATAAATGGGAGAAAAACAATGCTTGAAATAAAGCAGAAGACAATCCTATATGTTATTTCAAGTGATCTTTGGCAAAATTACTTCACTAAGCTTCAGCTATGTGACATATTCTACAATTGAAATTCATGCTCAGCTTTGAGATGCAGCAATCTTCCAGCCTTGCTACAACACAAATCTTTATAATGGCCAATCAAAGAGTAATATATGAAAAATACTAAATATTATCAATCCATGGCAAGATTTTGCTTTTAAAGCTGTATTGTAAAATTTGTTCTTTATTTAAGATGTAGAAATGAAAAAAAAAATTAACTTTAACTTAGAAATATTTTATTTTATACACTGTTAAAAGGTACCAAGGGTCTTGATACCCATTTCTTTAGTTAAATATCACTGTATTTTGTATGAGAGACTTTCTGGAAAAAGAAAAATATTTCAGAAACATTTTTTTAAAATATCAGATATGTTTTGATTCTTTTATCTGTTAAGTAGTTTCTGATAATTCTTTTTTAAGAAAAAAGGCAGATTAAACAAAATTTCTTATCTTTATCATCCAGCATACCTATTTGGAATGTGCTAAAGTGACGCTGGGCAAGAACTAGCATAACCACTTCTCTTTTTAAGAATATGTATATCCAGGAAGCTAATAATTTTGAAACTTCATGCTTGTCATTGTATTTTGTACAAAACTGAATCAGGACCGCCTAACCTGGTGGCAGTACTCTTAATAATACATTCCAGGGTGCTCTTGGACTTCTTTGCTGCAAGGCCACATTGGTATTTCATGGTCAGCTTGTTCACCAGTACCTCCAGGACCTTCTCTGCAAAGCTGATTCCTAGCCACGTGACCACCACTGTGTATTAATGCCTGATGTTCTTCCCTGGTCACAGGACATTGGTATTTTCCTCTGTGGAACTTCATGATGTTCCAATGTACACATTTGTGTACATTGTGTACACAAATATGCATATTTCTCCCAGTTTTGAGGTTACTCTGTAAAGTAGTGCACCCGTCTCATGCATTCTTGACATTCTGCACAGTTTTTAAAAATCATCCATTTCATTAACGAGGAAGTAAAAAATCTTTGTCTCTGTTATTGGCAGGTAATGACCGAATGCATATATAACCAGAAAAGACAAAAGTGAAAAAAGCATAGGATACCTCAACCCTTCCCATGTTCTTTGTCACCAGTTCTCTTACTCTAATCAGCAGATATATGGTGGGCCTTCATTTTCCCTCATCTTCTGTTTGTTGGTGATAGATTTGGAGGAGTCCTTCCTCTTTCCCTGTATGTACGTCAGCAGGTTCACAAGTCCAGGTTTTTTCTTTCCTTACACTATTCCTTGCATTTTCAGACAAGTGTCTTTATATTCCATCTAGTGACCAGGCCCTGGTTTCACATCTTCTATACTTTCCATCTGTCTCGGTTCTAGAAGACAGGTGTCTGCTAGGGAGAGCAGGAGCCTCCCTTGGAATGAAAGAACGTAGACCCCCTCCCTCTGAATTATTATAATTCTGAAATTAAGGGGCTTTCAGGGAAAGATCTGGGGATAGGAATAACAGTTCTTTACTAGTACAACCAGGCAAACAAGCAACAATAACTACAGCATTAACAAGAAAACAGAACCAGGGGCCCCGGGACAGCTTTCTCGGCTGAGACGGGATGGAGGAGAGGCTTTGTTTCCACAAACCCCCTTGGACGGGCAGTCCCAGTGCTCCTGCAGGGCTCCGAGGAAACAGTCAGCTGGAACAGCAGGGACGAGCTGAGATCCTGGGCTGGTGGATGAGGTGTATCACCAGCTCCACGGTGGTGGCTGGCATTGCCACACGTCCCAGCAGGACAGGGGGTGCGAGGCCACCAACAAAGAGGGGAGAAGGAGAAGAAGCAGCAGCTCCGGCTGGGTGATGGCGAAATTCCCTTCTCTCTACTGCAGTAGCTCCGCGCCAAAAAATGTCCTCCGAAGCTGAAGAAAGCCAGCCAAACTATCCCCACCCTGCTTTCCTGCCCCCCTTCCCCCCTGGACCTGGCCACTCTTTGTCTTTTGTCGAGCACCCACTAAGTACCTACAGTTAGGTTGTCCCCGCAACTAATGGGTAAAAATTCCACGGGCAAGCCAGAACTAAAAAAGAGGACACCTAACCCCCAACACCATCTATGTTTAAATTTTGTTTGCTTCTCCTTACTCACCTGTAAATGTCTGTCACATTTTCTTGGCTGTCATTTTTGGCTTGATATATTTTTGATGTCTGGAGGACCTGAACTTTGAGAATCACTGACTGCGCGGTTTAGATTCATTCTTTGTGTTAGCTGTTAGATAACAGACAGCTTTCTCAAAACTATTTTTTCAGAACAGTGATAGATCACCTTGACTTAGAATACGGTTAGAATAATATTAGTGTCTCTAAGTAGCTACGCATGGAAAGGGACTATTTGAAAAGATGTTGACTTTCTTGCAAGAGATGATGAATTATAATCAGCCCACATCACAGGCAGAATGGTTATTTTTTAGCTAAATAAAAAACTTTCTCTAAGGCCTTCCTTTGTCAATGTTAGGCATGTCCTAAAAGTACTATCCTATTCTTATTCTGTAAAGAGCTGACAAATTGTGTGTAACAGAATCAGAACTGTGAAAGATCCCTGATACATTTTCTGACAATAGAAAAGATAATTGTTCAGTTTTAGAAGTGTGAAGTTACCTTTTTCTAGAAATATCTTCACATTTAATACTCTATTTAAGAAGGAAAAAAAGAGCCACAACAATGCAAAGCATGTTTCAAGCACAGATCATTTTATTATCTTGTCACAAGCATTAACATATGCATATAGAATATATTAAGTGTAGTATACAATATTTATGTAGAATTGTCAGTCTTTACTATTGCTTGCTTTATAAAGCAACAAAGCAATTTTTACATAGCCTAGTGCATCAATATCCCATCATCCTTTCAGTTGCCTTTATCCACATTCCTACCAAAATCTCCAGTGTTTCCAAAGCAAATATGAAAGCATAAGTTAGGTGTCAGTGCAAAGAGAACAGCTGTGGAGTTTGGCAGAGCTTTGTTCTTTAATGCCTACCTGTCTTGCTGCTGAGTGCTCAGACACAGACAGCCTCACTGAGTTATTCAGGCACTGTGAGCAGAGGAGAGCCAGAATCTTCTCAGTACTAAAAAAGGGCACGTGTACAGTGAGGTTTTTCCTCAGACAGTCCCCAGACAGCAAAGGTCATGTCAATGAGGGTCTCTCTCCATGGTGGCAACTAACAAAGACTGCTGTTGGGGATTTGTTACCCACCTTTAGCAACTAGTTCTTAGGCAGGTCATATTCCAGTCATATTCCAGCAGTCACAGACTTAGTAGAGAATTTCCAAGCTGCTTGTTTAAATTTGTTATTATACTTATGTATCAGTTCATAAAGACAAGGGTGGAAAATCTTCACACTTGACAAGAAAGACCATAGGTTGGTTGTTTGGGGTTATTTTTATCCTTAGCATAATAAAATACTTCTGTGTAGTATTTCAGCTTGTACTGAGGGACAAAAAATAATTGTTTCCATTTAAAGTTATATCCATGGTAGAGAAGCTTTTAAGCTCTTTGTTGGAAATGTAGCAGATGAATACATTTTTTCAGGCTTACTGTATTGCTATGCTGCTAATATCTATATAAGTTAGAAGACATTTTCTTCCCAGAATGACTTCTATTAATTTGGATACAACTCAAAAATCTTCTGAATTTAAATTCTTATCAACTCTTCATTTCACAATAGGTTTTTTATTATAATTACTGAGCTTTTTGAGAAAATGAGAATCCAACATTAATACTATGCCTAAATTGATGCTATTTGCACATTTGTCCTAGTTGCTTAAAAATAGGAATTTCACTATTTTAAGCAATTAATGATATTTTAAGGGACACTATGTCAGTAAACCTATTGGTTTAGATAGATAACTTTTTGTATTGATAGATAACTTTTAGACTCTTCCAGAGCTTTTAAGTGCTAACATGATTCACAAATTCAGTTTTCATTAATTAACTGCATGTTACAGTATGAGAGTCAATGATGAATCAGGGCCTGATTAAGGTAATAGAAAAATTATATCATTCCTTCAGCTTTTAATAATTCTACCACAGATCTGTTACATTTTTATGCTTCACTTAAGTCCATAGCCAAGTCTACAACATGGAATTTTGCATAAGGGCTCTGTTTTTAGCAGAGTGACAGCAATAGTAGCACTTCAGGTTTGAAGCATTTTGAATTATTTCTGCTCATTCAATACCCCAAAGTGTAAATACTTAATTAGAAAAAGCAAAATGGCATGTAATCAATTATTCTGTGATGCTAACAGATGGTCTAACTGCATAGCTTACTCATTCAGTTTCTTGTATACCTGCTTTTTTGGTCAAAAGGATGTAACAAAGTAGCACAGAGGAATGTTCCCTGGCTGTGGTATTGACACTGATTCCACTTTAAATAGGAGCAATTTCTTATAGAGGGGATAATTCTCCTTCCCTGAGAATTCACAACACTTAGTTCAGGAGAACTGGAGTATTATGTGAAACAGATAGAAGAAAAAGAAAGCCTGCAAAATCAAAATAAGTGGGAGATTGCAGAAAGGAGCAGAGAAATTTTCAGCTAGAAAGTCACAGGCACAAGAAACTTTATTTGGCTATTGCAGAAAGGACATGGAAACTTATTTCTCTAAATCAAAGAAAATTGCTGAAATGGAAAGAAAGACTCAAGAGGATGACATTTCCTCCAACAAGCCATTGGAATCCTTAGAACTGCTTATCAGATATTTTACTTATTGTATTTTCTTCCATATCTTATTTTCTGTGCTTTGAAAAAAACTAATTTACAAACCTATGGCTATCTATTGTCAAACTTACATGAAGAAAAAAATGGTAGTAGGATGAAAATGCTCATCTCAAACTTGTGACTGACTCATAATCCACTCACAGATGTATGCAAAATTGTCATTTGTGGACTGAATTTGTCCAGTGCTTTTTAAGAAAGATGAAACTGTGAATGCCTCTTTATGTGGAACTTTAAACAGTGCATTAATGGGAAGCATTCTGGTCTGTCAAGATATCTGAAAAACTGTTTGCTTCTACACTTGAACAAAACACACATCTTAGTTGTGGTAAGAAGACTCCTTCAGTTGCTTTTCAGTTGATGTGTCTGTATTCCAAACCATACAAAGAATGTCCAAACACTTTTTCACGCAGTGCTATGAATATTGGCTTTGAGAGTAAAGTGACTGGTTCAAAGTAAAGAAAAATCCCATGTTTGTTCTAAGTTTAGTCTCACTCCAAAAACTACCGGAAGGAGCAGGGGCCAAAACATGAGTGTTTTAAGATTTTTGTTGCTATACTCATTTAAAAGGTAACATAGATAGATAAGACAATGCTAATTTTTTTTTTTTTTTTGCAAGTGTGTTCACATGCTTCAACAAACAGCAGTGACAAAACCACTGTCAGTGAAAGAAATTGAGAGTATTTTGGGACCAAAATGGTACAATTTTTTTCTTTTTTTCCTTCAAAAGTGTAATATTTTCCTGTATTTCTTCCAAACTAGAGCTATCAGGAGAAGTGTCTGCTTATACCAGCATATATGATTAACTCATAAGAGCTGAAAGGGTCAAAGACAGCACTTACAGCCTTTTGCAGGATTAATTTTGATTTCTTTAAAAATTTGATTTTTAACCATTACTGCACAAGTTCTCAGAAAAGCACTTATTTAGAGAAGGTGATTTAGCCCATGCATTATTGGTGTAGAAATTCAGAAATTAAATGTCAGACTCTAAAATACAGCCAAAATTAGCATGGTCAAGATTCAATGAAGACAGGTTATTTCAAAGATTCAATACGACAAATCCATTAAGCTTAATGTAACTGTACGACCGCTACTAGTCTAAGAGATGAAATTTCAATCTGCAGAACTATTTTGATTTAAAAATATTTTGCTGCTAAGGTAAGAAAAGTTTTTATAGGTAATTTAAAGTTGAAGTGATAACTTCAACACTGAAGTGTTGCTCAAAAATAAGGTGTTAATTTCCAGAAAGATCTATGATTATTCTGTGTAGTTTTTTAAAGCATGATTTCTTATCTGAAGTCACTTCCTATTAAGATTAGATGCAAGATCCTTTTTAAAATATCTTAAACACTTTGTGGCTTACATGGATGCATATAGCAAATGTTTCTGATATACTTTGATGATCTTGAGAAATATCATTAAGAATTCAAAGAATGATGACTTTTCATTCATTCATCTCAAAAGTTTTCAGAACTTTTCCAGACTAATTGAGCTGTCAGGTAAAAGCTTTTGCTCTGTACAAGAAAATGCAGGTTAGATTTATGTCTCTTTAATCTGTTGCTTGAATGATGAGTGGTTTGCATCTAAATTAATATCTTGAATCTAAAGTAGTCTATTTTTTTCAGTTTTTCTTTTGATACTAAAACCGGAGGAAATTAACACAAAAAATAATTTTTAACAGGACGTAATTAAAGGACTTTTTAATGTATTTGTATTCATTTTCCCAGCAAATGCTTCAATTATGTGTTTTGAGATGTTTCAAATTTTATCTCCTTTTATTAATATCTCTTAATTTCATTTTTATAACTAATTTAAACAAAAGATTTAACAAATTTCTTTGAGATATATTTGTGTTGAGCTCTCTGAAGCAGATATATGTTTGTTTCCCTGTAAGATTTTTCCAGTGTTATTGTTTCATAAGAATTCCACTTCTTGTTTGCTAAGTATTTTTTCATTTAGCTATATATTATTTTGTCATTTTCACAATATGTAATTGCCTAATTCCCCTTGTGAATACAATGTAATATGATGTAGAACTGCTGAAATAAACATCTGAAAAAACCTGAGCCTTTCACATTCTTCTCAATAAAGCTGACATGAAATTGTAGATTTTGCAGTATTACTCTGGGATGTTATCTATTTCTAATATACTCTGGCAGTAGAAAAGTGCTGAAAAGAAAATTTAAGTTTCAAGCTTTGAAGTATGTGGAATATGTTAACATGAACTGTCCAACTAAAAGTTCTGAAGAGAATCCTCCAAAACTAGGATTTCATAGTTTCCCTGACACTTAAAAAGATTATTCTAAATATTGGTTCTGCCAGGGGAAATTTGGGAGTGTGAATTCAATTTCAAGAACAGCAAACATAACTCCCCCAGATTTGCAATAACTAAAGTTCAAGGGTTGGGTTTTTTTTTAATAACTGCAAATCAGTGAAGTTTTTGTATGTTATGTTAGAATTCACTATAATTTCTCTTTAGGGTGACATGCTTCTTAATATTTCATTTACAAAAGAAAATTCTATAATCGTATTCTTCCATAGAATACAAAGGTGGGTTCCTAACAGAGAAAGATTATCAGACAGGCATATTTTTTTTTCTATAACACCATAACAAAGAATTCATAATGCCTTTTAGGTTTTCTTTATCATATTACGTTGTCTGGCTTTTGTGGTTAAAAAAATCAAAGTTTTTAATTGCATTTTATAAATGTCATAGACATAACACACTGATTTCCTTTCATTTCTTCATTCCTTTATTTATTAGTTTCTTTTGGTAAAATAAAACAAATATCCAGGCTTGGTTTATCTTTAGTCTTAAAAATTGTTTGCTTATGTTGGCACCTACAATATACAGTCCTCAAACAAAAAAACAGTAATAAAGACACTTTTTTTATTTATTTTAAGGTGAATTTCACACAATCTCATTTAAGACATCTTAAATATTCTGAATTGTCCCCTTGCATGCTTCTGCTTTCTTCCACTTTTTCCCTTCTGCTCTGAGTCCCACCACACCTATCTGAGCTATACCAGGACTTAGGCTCCTTGTATACTACTCTAGACTTCTGACTCGTCACTTTGGTCCTCACTATATCCTGAAGCTACTGCTGGTGAGCTCATGCACTCAGAGTGGCTGGGGTCTGCACTCAGTGCCTTGGAAAAGGTTGAACAGCCCATTAGGACTGAAGCTTGGCTTTCCTTACCAGTGAAATGTGAGGAGTGATGCAAAATTATCTTATCCTGTCATGGAGTACAGGCCAGAATGTGGGATATGGACAGATATGAGATTTGTAAATTCCATTTCCCACACAAGTTAATCATACATAAACTAGTGCACTGCTAAAGAAATACAGTCATTAGTGCTGTCCTCATTCCCTTTCTGGTGTATTTTAACTTCTGAAGCAATACCTATCATTGATTGTTCCTCTTGGAATACTGTACATAAAGAATGCACAAAGCAGAGTATTAATTTGGGTGAGGTATTAGTATTTATTATACAAGGTTCTGCACCTGGGTCAGGGCAATTTCTAATTTCTATAAAATCTGGTGGATAAATTGATTGAGAACAGCCCTGCAGATAAGGATTGAAGGGTACAAATGGATGGAAAATTGGATGTGAGCCAGCATTGTGCTCTTTCAGCCCTTCAAAGGAAGTGTGGCCTCCAGATAGAGGGAGTTTATTTTACTCTGCTCATGTGAGACCCCACCTGAAATACTGCATCCAGCTCTGGTTTGCCCAGTACAAAAAAGATATGGACTGGTTAGAGGGAATAGAGATGAGTTCTATGAAAATGATCAGAGGGATGGAGCTCTTGTTTTGGCCTTCCAATACAAAAAGATGACTTATAAGGAAGATGGAGAAAGGTCATTAACCAAAGAATGTAGTGATAGAACTAGTGGAAATGATTTTAAACTGAAAGAGGATAGACTTAAAGTGGACATAAGGAAGAATTTTTTTATGATGAGGATGATGAGGCACTGGAACAGGTTTTACAAGGACCAGGTTGGATGAGGCTTTGAGCAGCAGATCCAACAGTGTTTGTCCCCTCCCACAGAGAAAAGGCTGGGCTAGATGATTCTTAAAGGTCTCTTTCAACCAAAACCATTCTGTGACTGTCCCATTCTATGATCAGGCTGAGCTCAGATGAGCCCTCAGAGAAAATGCCAAATAGGGAAGGTATGAGCAGGCCGTGTCATTTGCCAAGAAGCCAGAGAACAGTTTATCAGTGCAAATGTGGGAGGAAAGTCTTATCCTCTTCCTTATTTCAAGGATTTGTATTCAAATATAAATTAAGTAAGTTGAGCTTTAAGGGAATCAATTTCCACAGAAACATCTGGTACTACTGTGCGCAAATTGGACAAACTTATTCAGTAACAATCTATACTGACAGGAAACTTACAGAGATAAATTTCTGCTTATAGGTATACCCAATGCTGCAGAATTATCTTGGGCTAGCTCTGTCTTCTGCTTTCACCTATACTTTGTATCTAAATTGACTAAGAATGAGCCTTTTAGTAATTGTATTTATGCATTTTATGAGTAACACTTTTTCCTTCACTGAAACAATTTTGTGAAATATTCGGTTTTTTTACCAAATATTAGAATGTGTTTAAAAGGTAATACTTTTTTTCCCTAAGAACCATCAAAATATAAATGAAAAAAATAATTCAGCTATCTCTAAGAAGTTTTTTTTGCTTAAGTAGAAAATTCCATCACAGGAACTATTGAAATTTAGAGGAAGAAAAGAAACTTATGAAGAATGGAATGACACTTGGTATATGTAAAACAGAATAGAGAATGGGACCACGCTATTGTCTTATAATACAATAGCTGGAAGATTGCTTATATTCATTTCTTAGAAAAATGCCTCTATTCTGGCAGAATAATAGTATCCTTGACTTTTGTAACTACAACATATTGAAATGATACCAGAATGTAATGGTTTTAGAACTGAAAACTTATCCCATGTATAGAAATTTTTATGGATATTAGAATCAGCTGAGAATACTTCATATTTGGACAAAGAGAATCTCAGAGTGAAAAGTTTTCCAGAGAGACACTGCTTCCAAGGTTTGACTGTAGCTGGGATTTTTTGTTTTGAAGGATGACTTAATTGTCATGCTATGGAATATATTGCTACAGATGGTGTGTAAATATATGATTCCTTTGATGTGGAAAAAGAGAAAAATATAAATTTATTTACACAAATAATCCATTACAGTAATATTAAAGGGGTGAATGAGACTACATAACGTTAAAAAAATAAAACAAAGATCAGGATAAGATAATACCTTATTTCTTTCACTCTGAGTTTTCTAGTGGTTAGAAGCAGATTGCCCTGGAGTTTTACTGTGTCTGGATAATTTTTTTCAACTTGACACATACCTCCTGCTTATTTTCACATAGACTAACAGTGTCCAGAGAGGTTTCACACCATTGCTATCTTGATTTATTTCCTGCCAGTCCTGTTCTGAATAAATGGCTCTGTTTAAAAACAACAACAAAACCAACAAAGCCGGAAAAACACATGCTAAGTTTATGTCTCAGAAATGACCCATATATATTTCATTGATTTCCTGGATTTAGGGCTCTTTAGTTATTACAGGAGTCTATCACCAGAGAATATTTGAAAAAGATAGGAAAGAACAATTAATGGAAAAAAGGAGAAACTGATCAACCTCACATGAAAAGGTTGAAAACATGTGAAAGCCCCTAATGTGAAAGATTTTCTCATTATCAGCATCTCTATTTGAACTGAAGGTGGACTGATATATATCAAGGCTTAGGAAAGGAAAACAAAAAAGAGAAACTATAAAAAAAATTATCACTGTCTTTTCACCTGCAAATAGTAGGGGAACTTATGTTTGTGTACAATTCATTTTGTGTGTTTGCCATTGAAGTCCTAAACAGGGTAAAAAATATAATCTTGCAATTTTTATGGTCTTGGGTGAGTTTTTTATTCTACTTTTGTATTGTAATTTCTGCTTCTATGCATAGAAAAAAAAGATTTATGAACCAAACAAACTAATTATTTTTTGTATACATACTTATAAAAAAAATCTCTTATAAAGCACAAATCCAGCCATTTCTCACAACAGTTTGTCAGCAAAATTTTATCATTGCTATTTACAGAACTGGATAGGTGGCATTTAAACAAGTCTTATAGCTTGTATTATGAATTCCTCAAGTTTTCAAACAACTAAATCCAATATTTCTTCTTCACTTTCAGGGACAGATGATAATTCATCTTAGCTTAAACAGTGCATATGCTGAATCTTTGATATACAGTGGCTGAGTTTATCTTGCTGTTTTCCACTCCAGGTATCTAATACTGCATGAGTGGTCACTTCTGATTGACTCAATTTTTCTGAAGAGCTTTCTTTGTGACAGTATTTTTTCCCCACCTAATGTTCCACTCTGTTGCCTATTAAATGATATATTTTTGTTCAATGTAGCCTTGCTTAGTTCTCCCTTTCTATTTTTTTTTTTTTTTTTGCAATCATTTGTACCTGATCCTAATTTTGGATTAGAAAGTTATTCATGTTCTAAAATTAAAAAATATATTTTCCTATATTGGCTTGAGCAGTATCTAAAGAATCCTGTATTTATCTGGAAATGGAATGTCAATTCTAAATAGCTCTGCTTACACCAGCAGAAATTTTATCTAATATTTGTTGCTTAAAGACCGAAATACATGAAATAGCTTCTAAATGGAATAAAATATGTTTAACTATTTTTCCTAAAAAGATTGATGAATAATTTAAGGATGCCTGGGGGAAGGTCCAATTTGTTTTTGGTAATTTGCTCATGGTTTCCTGACTTTTTGAATCACAAAGTGAATTATTAAATTAAATATGAGCCTCTTCAATGTTACAGGGGATTTTATGTTTATATCATCCACTAGTGAAATGTGAAGTTTGGCTGATATCCTTAAATGGCTTCCTGGCTTGATATCCTAAAATGTGGCTTTATCATCAAAGTTCAGCAAACATTCTACAAGAGGGAGCGCACTGTAGATACTTTGATACTTGATAGCATAAAACAAACAAAAGTACTTTCTATGTGCACATAAGATTGCTTTAGAGGGCTCAGAAAAATCTCCCTAGAGACTCCAAAGCTGGTTAAAACTGTAGGAAGGGGTCATGTTGCTTGCCACTTTACTTCAGCATCCTGCATTTAGGTCACAGCAGGTGAAATACAAGTACTGTGTCTGTGCACAAGAACCACTTATACTAGCAGTCTAAAATGAAAAGAAATGTGTAACTAGTAAAGTTACTTTGAACTGTTAATGGTGCTGCAGCATAAAATTTTGCTGATACAAAAGCCATTATTAAGATTTCATTTTGATATTGCTGGAATTATGTCTTTATTAAACATCCATTATCCAACATATTTTTTAGGATCCTGAACTTCAAAAGATATCGAGTGTTTCCCCTCTGGTATTTTGAAAGTTTTTCACTATCTGTCTAAGGATTGCCTATGCCTCTACATAGTGTAAATAATACCACACACTCTTTCATTTGGAGCTCTGATAATACACTCTTCATAGTGGATTGACTCTTACAAGCTTATCCATCATTAAAAGGAAGAAATCTCCTTAAATAAAGGATAACATTTTCCCCAAACTGCAGTTTTTTTGCCTTGATGAATTGACCAGTGTGCTTACTCAAACTAAGAAAAAAGTTCAAAGGGAAGGAGTATTACGTTTAGCTAGGAATTAAAATTGCATTATAAATGAAGAAATGTTTCTTTAATCTAACTTAGAAAAAAAAAGAAAAATAATTAAGAAAGAAATTCTTAAATTTGCTCACTTCAAAGATTAAAAAAAAATAACATTTTGGGACATAAAATTAAATATTTCCTGAAAATATATTTCCTGTAATTTATTCTTTACTGTTACCCTTCAGCAATAATATGTTTACTTTTTTTTCCCCCCTCCATGCTTTTCAACTAGAAATTAAGTAAAAATATATCTCTGCTGGGTGTTGGTATCCTTATTTTTCTTCTCACATTTCAATCTGATTTTCTACAAATTCTAGATTTTAAAGAAAATCTTTTTTTAAGATACTTTAATCTCAGATATCTTCTTCTTATTTTTTCCACTATGGCTTATTTGCTGGATTCTAAACTTTAGAGAGCACAAAGATGACTTTGTTACACATTTGTGCTCACTCACACATAGATAGAGCATTTGTTCAAAAAGACATGTTTGCTGAGTCAGCACCGAGCCTCATGAGAGCACTGCCATTTCGACTGAAATATTGTTTCTAAGCAATATTTCCAAAAGGATTCACTTAATCTGAGATTTTTACTTAAATGATAATGTTAATATTTATTTATAGTGTTTTCAAGTCATACTCAAGCTCTTTCTATAGAATTTGGTTTTTTTAAAATTTTAATTATTTTTTTAATTTGGAGGGGTATATATGTGTACCAGATTTTGGACAGTGATAGCTTTTCTTGTTTTTCTGTTTGTGTATATGTCTGTATGTCTACATGTGTTATTATTTTATAAGTTTTTTAAGTTATAGAAGAATAAAAATTACTTTTATTTCTTTCCAATTTATTTAAAGCATTCTATTTCTTGTTATTACAACCAGATATGTTTGATGTTACCTGGTTTCATTCTCCATTTAAAGTTCCATTGATAAAAAAGGAAATTTTTTGAAAAAAAGCTCAAACCTTTCTAAATCCAACATAGCAACACGGAGCAGTAATAAATGTTGGCTCTCAGCACAACATGCAACAAAGATGTCTATGTATATTTCAATGAAATAAAAGCCCTAAAAGTCACAAAATCTCACTGTCAGCAGTATGGTAGTACAGTACTACAATTAAGTTTTCAAACGCTATCTTCCAATGCCAAGATTCTATGGTTGGCTGAGGGCCCTGCAGTTGCAAAAGCAGTAAGTAGCTAACCAGTCTCTTATGTGCAGGGAGATGGAAATTTGCTGCTGATGGTTTTTGTGCATTTTGGATTTCAATTAACTCCAGAAAGATGTCTGTTGGTGGTAACACAGACTCAGTACCTCTTATTTTAATAAATAACTAGTTGATTTCTCACAGGAGTGTTAAATATATTTAGGAAGAACTTATGAAGATGCTGTAAAACAGAACATATATACCACTTCCTCAAGCATGTTAAGAAAGTCAACCTGAGGAATGAGAGCCTCAAGTTTTCACATTCTCAGTTCCTATTGAAAAACAGTGTCTTTTTTCCTTTGTAACTATCAAATGGTTCATAGAGCAAAATAAAGATTTCAGAAATGTTTATTTCAGAAAACTGAATGTTTCAGAGTGTGTCTAGGAGAAACAAAAGAGACATTTTATTTGGAAAGTTAATTCTTTGTGTATTCATCTGTGACTCATATCTGTGACCTCTAAAGTGGAAAAAAATAAAGAAAAATATTATTTTCCTTCCATATATTTTGAATCTTTCAACTTATCTTGCCAGTTTGGTTGCTGGCTGGGGTGTGTGATGCTTGCTGATGACCACATATGTCCATTTGTTATTAGTAAATTTTTCCACAAGTCTTGGCTAACCTTCTGCTGATCTATACCCACACAGTATTTCTCTCTGGTTTTGATCCAGAATACCCTGAGGAACATGGGATTCCTTCAGAAAAGGCAGTGCATGATTTTATGTTTGATTTAAACATCATGACCTCTTTAGGTTTCAGAATCTTTCATCTGCAGAGTAGAAATTTACCCAATGTTTTCTCTCTAATTGTTAGCCCCCTCTATTGTTAAGGAACAACCTAAAATTCTGCAGCCTGGCACCCGAAACAGGTCCCATATACCTCATCATATTTGTTTAATTAATTGAAAAAGTAATAGACAATGCAGATGATGAGTGGATTCATGGCAGACATCCTCAGACAGAAAACTATGAATTGGCATTGTGTCATACAAGAATAAAATTAGTTTTTTGCCTGTTTCTTCTACTATGAGTAGGAAAAATATCCACAAACAGCAAGAGGGCTTCAGTATCAAGTGCACCACAAAATAAGATGCAAAGTATTGAGGAACATTTGTCTGTCTTCTGTCTTCGAACTAGAATACCCAAAAGACCTAGGCATATATATTATGAAAATCCAAGAATTTAGTGACTTCTTTTGAGTGCTCATCTCTTAATTTTCCAGTGTTTCTTTGATGTCTCTCAAAAGAAAGGAATGGTTAAGGGCATCACTCTTTCAGCAAGGACAAAATTATTCTGTACTATTGGATTTTGTAAATGGTTAGAGGAAAATATCCAGTTTAGGTCTTGCTCTGCATATGAAATTTTCCATTTCCTCTAGTGATCAGAGCTACCTGACTTCTTTGTATGACTCATATCCCACTTAATTTAAAAAGTGCTTGTTTTTCTTGAAGCACCTGATATAGTAACTATATAACACTATAGTAAATTCCTTTAAAAAGTGGAATCTCTGCATGAGAAGTTAAATGAAAAAAATCCCTACGAGACGTAACTTGTACAGTGCTTGCTTTGATATTTTAACTGTTCTTGAATGGTAATGATATCAAATAAATTGTAAATCTTTCTATTAATTGTAGCATTATGATCTACCAATCTCATTAGTTTATGTTTCTACTTACTTATGTCTAGAAAGAAACATGGTTTTAATGTCATGATCTTTCTCTGAGTCCTCTAACCTTGTGACCCACATCTATGATCTCTTAAATTGAATGAATCACTCATTTATTACCAGCTCTTTTTAAATTTCCTCTCCAGCTAACTCTGCAAATAAAAGGCTTCTAGCTGTTTTAATTTTCTCTTCTGACAGCAAAAGACATATCTGCATGATAAAAATGCCAGATATCTTTATAACTGTTATCAATTACATTAATTAATAGAAAATAGCAGTAGAATTTGCATGAGGAAAAAGTATTACTCTAAATCTTAGTTAATTCACAGTTGTCTGCAAGATGCCATTTCTCCCACACCCCTTTTATTTTTCACCTTTATGTGTATTCATTGTTAATAAATACTTCCCTAACAAGTATGATGTAGAGTTGCTGTTTGTATCAATATGAAGTATAGTCCTATAGTGGTTCTATTTCTCAAGCTGAGAAGAAAAGGAAATTTCTTTCATAAAACAAAACAGCCTTATTAAGAGGCTAAATTATATAACAGCAAGAAGCCTGTATGACAATTATATATTTTTTAATTAACTGAGACTATAGACTGTGGGTTTATAGTGTAATATATTTTTTCAATCAGAACTTTCCCTAAAATTAGTTTCTCCTCTATTCATACATAGCTTCTGAGTGGAAGTTCAGGTCTTATATGAAATGTGCTACTCTCAAAGTGAGCTCTGTTTGTGCGAGGTGCAGAAGCAGCATGTAATGGTTTCACAGCCTGGCAGCTTGATACGAAATGGAGTGGAAAAGCAGGTCTCAGTGATGACAGGACAACATGTTTCAGACAGAATTTGGCTGAGGTTTTAAGACTTTTAAACTTTCTGTTGTGGGCAGGTAGCACCATTTGTGTTAGTGAAGCTGCTCCCCCTCCACAAAATAGTCCTGTGAAAGCATTAATGTTAGGCAAATGTCATGTGCCTTGATGGAAAACATGTTTATTTGGTATAGATTTAAAAAAACATCCCTGTAGGAACAGTGACTTTGACTAAGATGGGATGTAAGGATATTTTCCATCAGTTCTGAGAATGTAGGTTTCTATCTACTTACATGATTTTCATAAGCACAACTTTCCTCTGGCTCTAGAACGCAGCTATTTTGGTTCCTTGGCCTTTTTTCACAGACATCAGCCAAATGATCTTGTGGTTGGCAGCCTGGAGGTCTCCAAGAGCCGCCAGGATCTTCCTGAGTTTGTAGATTTCTCCATACATGGAAGGATAGGCACAAAACTCATAGGGATTTTTGAACTCTTTACTATAAAATAAATCCTCACATCTGTACCTTAAAGAGCTTGAAAATGTCTGTATAAATTGTGGCGGTGATATAATTTTGTAGAAACTGAACCAACCCATTTGTTTTATTTGTTTATTTGTTTGTTTCAATTTTTTCCTGATGACATTTTGGGTTTGGTTTACCATGGGTTTTTTATTTAATGGACAGCAATGATATATGTATATATGCATGTATTGTTAGATATCTAGCTATTTTAGGTATATTTTAATATGCAGTTTAGGAGGAGCACAAGGATTTTTAAAAATTTCTTGATGAAAAATCCAGGCCTTTATAAGAATCTTCAAATAAATATTGGCAAACTTCCTTTATTTTCTAGCCTCAGACTGCAGGAAAACTCCAAAGTCTTGCAGGGAAACTCCAAAGAAATGCTTCAGAGAAAGGGACCTGAAGGAAAAAAAAGCAATCTATTACTCCAAAGCATTCTGTAGCTAGAAGTGGAGTTCTTCTCATCTTTAATACCTTTACAATTCACAGAATAGCTGTTTGTTGCAGATCAAAGCCACAAATTGACAAGGATCAGAAAGAAAACCTAGGACTCTAGCAGTGCTCCTTTCTTCTTGTTTCCATACTGCTGCTGCACTAGGTTACAGTAAACATCTTTTCTCCTTTTTTCTTACAGAGGAAAGTGCATGATGCTGCTGTACTTTCCCTGTTTACCTGCACTTAAGAAAGAAATCAGAGCCATTCTGACACTACTGAAGAAGAGAAATGCTATAAACAGCTCACCACTGAGACAGTTTTAATTTTTAAAGGAAGTTAATACTTTTAAAGGAAAATTTGCGGTAGATAGTAATTTCTTAAATTTTAAATAAATTGAATCTCTTTTATACTTTGAATTCAAGAAGAAAAAGGTGCACAAAATTGTTTCATTTTGTAAACAAACAAGCCAGGCATTGCATTTATACAATATTTTGTGATAATTGTATTTATCCGAAGGAGATAATCTGTCATTTGGAACACATGATCTATTTAGCAGATTTGGAATACTAAGGAGATTTTTTTTATATATCTGTACATATATCTCAAATAAACAAAATAAATATCTGTGAATTTTAAAGGGGGATACAGTCAGGATCCCCAGCTATTTATATTGTCTTTTTCTAAGTAAATTACAATGCCCAGTGAGTCAAATAGGATTGCATTATACTTTGCTTTTAGGAAAGTGTTCCAAATTATCATAAGTACTTTTATGTTTCTTTCCTTATTTTCTTCCCTTTAGGTAAAAGTATGTGTTACCTTCCCAATGATTAGTTGAAAATAAAAAATAAATAAAAAATAAATAAGACTTTATTTTTTAAAAATAATTTGAAAATATTTTAAATTAAAAAATAATAAAATAATACAGTTTTAAAACAATCCGTGGCTATCAAACAATATGCTGGGCATCTTTTCAAAATAAGCCAGTTCAGAAAGCAGTTCCACTGTCTGGGTCACTTGGTAACAGGGTACTCTTTTCTATTTTTAAACACTGAAGACATAACTTTGTTCATGTGTGTACAATTCCTAAATGTGAGTGATTTTCCAAATACAATTTTGGTGAAATTAATTCTCTATCAAAGTTTATATGCTGGAATTTTTAAATACATGAAAAAAAGATGAAGAAGGTCTTCGGGGAGAAGTCTTCTCTTGTATACCACAAAATGCTTCAATCTTCTGTGAAAGTATATAAACAGTTCACAATATTGACAATCAGGCTATTTTGTTACTAAATTTAACTCTGAAAGTCTTATTTTAACTACTTTCTAAAATATCTGTATATGTAGTTGTTGGCTTTTTATTTTATTTTTGTTTTACTCTGGAAATGTTTTCTGAGAGAGGTTTGTAATAAATAGCAAAGAACAGCAAAATACTGCCCCTTTATTTTACAATTGATACTTTTATTTAACTTCAGTTAAGCAACCTTGATATGACTTAGCACCACCCACTCAAATGGTTTCTGGTAATATTTCCAACAGAAAGTGAAACCTCTAAAAGCATCAGGATTCTGCTTTGGGTTATTTCTTACTAAGATTAGGGACATCAACTACACTTTTTACAAAACTTCAAGGAGCAGCTACATCAAGAAATAGTGAATCTGAGTAGCTAGAGGAGAAACAAGCCAGTTCAACCTTAAAATAATTTCTCTAGATATCACTAGAAAAACTATATAGTAAATAGTGTTCTGTTTGATATCTATGTTGTCACAGGCAATATCTGGGCCAACTGAATCCGTTATGAAAATTCTGAAAAGGACCACAGAATAGTATTTAAATTAATAAGTTTAGAGCTTTTATAAACTGGAAGGAAAAGTTAATCCAATACCAATTAAGGGTGATTATTCAATGATTAATCTGTAATGAAGAAAGCATTATTCTTAACCTTGTGTTTGACTCACTTCATAGCAGTGCAGCTAGTATGTGACTCTGTAAATGTGGGAATCTTTGGCAATAATTATCAGTCTATTTCTTGGAAGACTGTAAATATAATTTTGGCTTTATTGAAGTTAGTTTCAAAAATCATGGTGGAACTTACTGGGATGAATGTTTCTTATGCAGCACTTAAATGATTCAGGATCTGGATGTTGTTGTTACAGGATCTGGATGACATACATCCTGGAAAACGCATTAGAGTCAAAAATCTTTTGAACTACAACCAAATGAGCAGCTATTTACAGACACCTTTTGACACATAACTTAAAAGTCCTGACATAAGCTGTGTTCGTAACTAAGATAATAGTGAAAGAACAATGAAATAAAAATTAGCTATTTTCCTTTCTTAGAATAAGGAATAATAGTCTGATGAGAGAAATGTCTGTCACTGCTGCTAGTTAAAGGAACTCTCAGGTTAAAATGCATTTATGCTTCCTATTCTTTCTCTAGAAAAGGAATCAAGGAATTCCAAGAATTCAAAGCGGCTCACCAGTGCTGCTTATCATCAGTTGCACATTAAATTGCTTTGACTTTAGTAGATATTGTTGCCAGAATTACCACCATATCCAATAATCATGGGGCTACTATACCAGAGAAGACAGAATAAAAAAGTACAATTTCAGCACTTTCAGATATGGAAGCTTAGTAATTATTTTACATACTTTTCTCTCTTGTACCAGGTATCTCTTTTCATTTGGAAACAAGTTCACAATATATGGATATATTGATTATGCTCTGATGTATTTTTAGTATGAACATAATTCTTGACAAATTATTTATCAATCTTTATGTCCCATGTCATTTGCAGTACACCTAACCTTTGTGTCTTTAGTTTTCAAATTTTATCTACACAAAAATCAGCTTGGATTTTTCAAAGATTCTTTTTTCTTCCTCTGCGAAATGTTTTGTAGAAGAATATTCTTTACTGTGATAAGAAAAAAAGGTATTGCTTTCTACTGTGAAGTGCCATGTCAATACAACAGCTTTGTAGCTTTTAGATCAAGGATCTCTCTATACTGTCCCACCAAGTCTTACACTTTTCTTTTCCTTAAGATACAAATTTAGTCAGTGCAGTTCTGTCAAGGTTATTCTAGTGCTTGCTGAGAATATAATGGTTCTCTGGACTGTTTCAGTCAATACACCTGACTGCATGAATACTCTCAAATCATAGCATCCATCTGTTTCTTTTCTCTGCTTATAGTGGAGAAAATGTACTTCACTTCTTAATGAGTTTACTTATTAAAATAATTCAATAGGTTGATGTCCTTCATGAGAGTTACAATTCTTTTTCTTTCCTCCTGAAGCTTTAAATCACTGTTTTTCTTTTCTTTCATAACTGCCAACAACCATCAGTTAATCACAAACAGACCAGCAATGATGAATTAAGCATGAAGCTTCTTTCTTTGCCTCTGGCCATCCCTTAAGTATCAACCTTTTGAGGACTAGCAGCTTCACATCCTCATGTTTCTTGAATTGAATGTTGGAACTGTATGCTTTCAGTCAGTTTGCATATGTCATGTATTTCAATTTGTGACCCTCAGCATGGCAACAAAACTTATTTTTAAACTGACATAGCTTAATAAAATTATTTTCCAAAAAGATTATTTTAAGGGGCATGAAGAACTGTTCATCACAGAGCTCACCAATATTTAACATTGAGCTAAATAACTTCTACATTTTTAAGACCTTCCCTTGTGCATCAAAGTTTGTCTACAAGAAAGGGAATTAATTTGATTAGTAACAACCTCATTTAGGTATTGACAAATTTAATGACAAAGTCTCTGTTTTGGTTCTTGATATATAAAATACTTGACTTTAAGGTACCACTTGCAGACTTTTTCCTGTTGTTATTTTGCTGAAGTGAGTGTAAATATGACTGTTTAGTTCTAATTAAAATGTTATTGCTTCTTGAATATTTATTTCAAAAGTACTTATGTGGTGTACACTAGGTGTGCTCTTTGCCTTGACAATTTTTTTCTGAAGTGTCTTCTGTAGTTAGGTTTAGCAACTTTATAATTACTTTGATCTTTGGCTAATATGAATATAAACTAACAAATTAATATTCACCACAAACTTTGGATATAGCATTTTTTTTTTTTTTTAAACTGGCTTTATTTTAGTTTTAGCACTTTTTTTTTTTTCTGCACATTTGAATTGGAAGAGGAAAACTATGCAGAGAAAAACGTTATGAAGCATTGTTTATTTTTTTTTCCCATATTTCTAGGGTTTTCTCTGATCGAATACAGAAAGGGTATTGGTGGTAAATGTGATACATGACATTCACATGCCTTTTTTTTGAATATTTCCTGGTTAGGTAAAAAAGAAAAGTATAAAGTGAGTATACAGTTTTCAAATATTGAATAATTTTGCAAGATGTGGGAACAGTTGATTTTATATTATTGTGCATGGAGTCTAACTGGCTAAGAGGAGACAGATATGCACATATCTACACTTAGGAACTGTATGACAGTGAGTAGAAATGACTTTCATCTCAATTTTGTGTGCTTGCCATATTCTTAACCTGTCATTAAGAAATCAAATGAAAAGGTTAGTAAACTTGCTTAAAGAAAGGTAAAAAAAAGAAAACTTCACATCAAAGAATTAATTTTTCAATAGTCTTTACACTGTACTATGTGCTGACAAAGTAATAATAAGATGCAACTTTTCTGCCAAGATTCGTTAATCATAGTCCACTGTAATCACACTAATGAGGCACTCCTCACAGCTGGAATGAAATTGTCCTTTTGCATTAAAAAAGAGTTACTCTGATGTACATTAAAAAATAATTTATATGTTATTTTTGAGTATTGAATCCACATTAAGTTTCCTCAGGACCATAGTATGTTATAGTGAGGTTATAAACATTACACAGCCCACTTTCTACAAGGTTTATGTAAAAAAGACTTGCTAATTTTTTTTTGTTATTTCTGTCATAGACAAACAAAAATACAAAGGAAGTCATGCAGATTTTCAGATTTTGTCGTGGTGGTTTTTGGATTTACATAAAGTATAAGCCTGTTCATGATCCTTAAGGTGACAAAAAAAAAAAAAAATCACTGGACAAAGTGAAGAAAAAAACCCCAAAGATCTGCCCCTATATATTTCAGTCAAGTAATTGTTATAGATGTTTCATAGAGATATACAATGGATTAATGGGAATTCATCACTTATCAACCCTTTGGACAGATTTCCTTTAGTTACTTCTATTAAATTTTTTAATTTTGGTCTCCCAAACAAATGAATAGCAACTCAAGAGTAAAATCCAGTCTGATGCAAGGATCTAAAGACTTGTGTACAGAGAAACAAGATTCTATTACGTATTTTTACTTTTTATTGTATCCTTAGATAATGGCCTTCTAAGAAGCATTAATTAATTTTTCAGAAAGCTTTTGTGGCTTAGAAATATTTTTGAAAAACTTCCAAAGTTCAAAAGCCTGTGAGAAAAAACTGAGTCATTCCATGAGTTGTTCATTTAACATTATAATTACATTTTATAATTTCCCACTCTGTAAGTGGGAAAGCTGACTGGAGATATTTTGAGTTACTGTTGATAATTGCCATTATGCTTGTTAACTGGCATAATTTTTGATGCAATCTGCAAATGTTGAACAGTTATAAATTTATGACATCTTTATATTAGAAAATATGAGATAAAGTTATTATTTTTCTTATTATACTTTTAACACCTCTGAGACTTAATTTCCAGCTTTGCTGTTTGTTATGATTATATACTTTTAATTCTTACTTCCTCATTGCCTGTGAATAGGAAAACCACATATAAATGCAGTATTTATTACGATAAGAAAAACTAATCTAAACTTCAATTGAGTGATGCATTCTTCATTATTTATTCTTTCTTTATTATTTTAGATTTAAAAATATGACAAATAACATAAGTACAATCTCAAAAAAAACAGTCTAAATATGACTTCAATACTTCTGTATGAGTCTTATATTACTTAGGATCATAAGAGTGATAAAAGATATTATATCAGGAACGAATTCTGATATGCACCATTCTACTTTCATCAACTAACTGGAAAATATAGAAAAAATTTGGAAACAGAAAGAAAAAATATGTACGATTTTGAGATGGATCTCAGCAGACCAAAAAACCCATAGAAACCTTTTTCTCTGGAAGTTCTCAAGAATCTTATATGAAATGTATTCATTATGATTATGGGATCTTTTATTTAGGTGTTCCAACTGACTTGCCCAGCCTTGATAGGAGTTTTGGCATTTATTTCAGTGAAAGGTGGATTCAACTCTAGATTGGTTTTAGACCTCAGTCTTAGAGGCTTTCAAGCCTACTGGTGAAGAGCAGATAAGATTTATCAAACCATATTCTTTTGGTACTCCAGAGAAAAAAACGTACTGTGTCTAGGTTTTTTTGACACATGTTTTTCCAAGGTGATGAATTTCCTTCCTTAAATACTCAATTGAAGTACATGGTACCAACTCTGAGAGTATTAAGAACTATAAGACAATAATTTTTTGGAAGGATTAGTAATGTGTATCATAGGAGAGCTAATAAATACACAAACTGAGTGTCAGTTATTTTAACAGTGTTTCTCCTCTGTTATGTAAGAAAAAGTTATGGAAGCTTCCTGTGAGGATCACACTTACACATAATGAATTCTCAAGATTCCAATGAAAATGTTTTTGTAAAGAGGCAGGAAGCACAAATAATTCAGATCTATATTTCACTAGACCCTCTCCAGCACCAACATTAAAAATTCTCTTACCCTCCTTGCTCCCCTTGCTAGCCCTCATTCCTCCCCCCCACCAAAGATACTTTTAATTTTCCCCTAGTGTGCTTATGGAAGCTTCAATTTCATTCTGTTTGGAATTTATTTCTGTTTGGAAAGTTGTACTTGGAAAAAGTATTCTTTGGAGCATTGTACATAGAGGATGGATCCATTTAATTTTCAATGTTAGATGGTGAAGTTGGTTGAGTTTGGTCCATTTTCTTTGCATTTTTTCTTTTCAATATTATTGCACTCGACACTTGCTCTCCCAGTCTTCGCACTGAAACATCTAGGCTTTCAATAATAATAGGTGATACTCAAGAATATGTTTATTAGTTCAATTCCAAATTGCAAATATTTTCCACATGCAGCATGTTCAGCTGATTTAGTGAAAAGTTCCTCATTTCTAAATATTTTTTTAAAAATAAAAAATCCTAACCCAGTAAATTGGGCATTAACTACTATCTCATTTTAGTTCTGTTTAATGAATATATTTTTTAATTACTCATCCATTGAAGAAGAGGTTGCATTCCAGTTGCATTGGAAGTATTAGTACACTTTTCACATAATTTTATATCAGCCCATACTGTATTTTTCTGATCTGATGCCACAGTTTGAAATTACCTTACCCAAGTGGATTTTTTGCCTCTGAATTTTTTTTCAAAATTATTTTCATACACACTTACATGTAAGAAACCTCAAAACATAAAGCCAAATAAAAGACTCCAATGCAGTTTTAGGTGAAAAAGCCAACAAGTTAATTTTATAACACTGGAAAATTAAAAATATTGGTATTAGTAATTTTATTTCCTGTTCTGCCTTAATTTCTTCCCTCCAAAAGTAAATCTTTATTTTTCTTTTCTTTTCTCTGTCTGGCAGGACTCAACACACACACACACACATACACACACACACACATTAATGTAAATTAGAAACAATATTACATTAATATGAATACTTATTTTATTTTTTTTCCAAAACACTACCATTGGCACAAGTATATTCTTTGGCTTTTAATGTGGAAAAAAAATATTAAAGTAGATGCTGCTAGGCAAAGATGAAACACTAAGCTTATGAATCAGAAGGAAATTCCCAATAATTTCCAAGGAAATAGGAATTTTATCCAGTTCCACACAATTGTTTGTAAGTTTTTCTCTGTCTTTTGTATTTTGATAATTGCAGCGTAATTGCCTATATGGATTATATTTAGAATATCTCTAAAAAAATTTCCTAGATAATATTTTTAACTTTAAATGTAGTGGAAATGATGTATGACTTTGTTTTCTTGATTCATCCTGTCTGCTTCACAAATTGTGAGCACTGCAGTGATTTGTAATAAATGCTTGAAGTGGCATGAGCAGATATCATTTGTATGCATTGTCAGTCAAGTGGCAAAGAACCCTGAATTTTTGCAGTGAGCAGCTTCTTTATGTACTTCCTCCACTTTGAATTTATTTTCATAGGTTCTCTTGAGAGTAATCATTTCATAAAGTAACTTTCCCACCCTTGAATCCTAGTAGGGGGCAAAATTGCAGCTAATTATTATAATTGCATGTTTCAATCCATACTGGAGCACCAGGAATTAATCTTATATGAAATGTGATCTGCAGACAGGTCCCCTAGCTTGTTAATTTGCTGTTAAACTAAATCAGTATTTTGTTTTACTCTTGATGCTTGAATGGATTCATTCTATTCTTGGCCTCAATTAGAGTTTGTTTGAACTGTGTCCTACTAATCTGTCAGATTGAAAAATCAATTGTATAATTCCATTTTGCAGTGATAGTAGTTGAAAAGGTATTTACCTACTATGATTTATATAAGAATTGCCATTAATTTAATGCAGATACATTTTTAACAGAACATGATTAATTGCAAAACAAATTGTATCTCCTCTAGGGACTGAAGTCATCAATACAAGCAAGAAAATTCTGAGGACTTTCAGGGAACATTTGAATTCAAATGTCAGAAAAAGCTTTTTAAAACTGAGAATTCTTACATGCCGCAAAAGTAATGCTACCTTAAAATGTCTATAATAAAACAGCAATTCTTGTGCTTTGAGCACCTGGATCAATACTTAGGTACTGTCAGATGTACAGTAGAATTAAAAATATTTCAAGGATACCTTTGTCAAAGGTATTAAACCAATTAATATGTTGTCTGAAAATGTTCCTTCCATGAATTTGTTAGCTTGCTTTGATATTGATGGAGATGTACATTCTTAGTATATGTTTCTGATTTTCAAAGTTGGAATTAACATAATAAACATCAGTATGAAAATAACTCAAATTTTCTCCTTAAATTTGTAAACCAGTGATCCAATTTTTCAGTACATTTTTAAATGTAATTGTGCATCCTGAAACACCATGCTAGACAAATCCACTCATTCTCATCTAGTCTTATTTTTTTAATTTCTTTAGACTCAGAAGACCTGATATTTTCAAATACCAGTCCCTCAGTTTGGAATAAGCCTCCTTAGTCAGTAAGTTTATTTTCTTAATCTTAACATTTCTAATTGTAAATTGTAGATGGCATGCAGGTGCTGGTTCAGTGCAGCTGTGAATATAAATACAACTTTGGGGATGAAAGGCTGGAGAGCACTCCTACTGAGAAGGATATGAAATTGAACATGACCTACTGATGTCCACTCAGAGCCCAGAAAGCCAAATGTATGTTGGGCTGCACCCCAAGAACCATGATCAGGTCGAGGGGGGATTCTGTCCCCCTACTCTGGCCCTGTGAGACCCCATCTGGAGCACTGTATCCAGCCCTGGGGTCTCCAGTACAGGAAAGACATGGGTCTGTTGGAGCAGGTCCAAAAGAGGGTCATGAGGATGATGAGGGGATGAAGCATGTCTGCCTCGAGGAAAGACTGAAATATTTGGGGTTGTTCAGCTTGGAGAAGGCCTAGGATGACCTTATTGCAGCCTTTTAGTACTTAAAGGAGGCTGATAAGAAAGAGAGCCTGTAATGACAGGAAAAAGGATAATGGTTTTAAACTAATAGATTAAGACTAGAGATAAGGAAGACATTTTTTACAGAGAGGGTGGTGAAGCACTGGCACAGATTGCCCAGAGAGGTGATAGATGTACCATCCCTGAAAACACTCAAAGTCATGTTGTACAGGGCTCTGAGCAACCTGATCTGGTTGAAGATGTCCCTATGCATTGAAGAGGGATGGAATAGATGATCTTTAAGGGCTCCTTCCATCCTAAGATTCTGTGGCACATGATCTGTGAAGACCTTGTCTTCCCTCCCAACAATTATTCCAACACTCAGATTTTCTCATCCACAGGAATTGAGCTAGTCAAGTTACCATATTTTTTTAGTTCAAATAGTTAATACTATTTGAGGGAGGGTGGATAGACTAAATCACTACTATTTTTGTTAGAATTTGCAAATAAAATGTTATATGCTTGTTTAAATTACTAATCTTAAAAAAAAAAAAAAGTTTTAAATACCTTGACAAACAAAAACTAACATTTGGTATAAAGATTAATATCATAGTTTGAGATGCAGGCCTTTGTGGATTAACATTGAAAAAATTTAGCTAAATATTGTGTTAGATTTTATAAATATTTACTGTATATTATTTTTAATAAGTATAAATAATAAATAGTATCACTGTTAAAAACCCCCAAACAGATGCATAAACATGTCAGCCCCAATAGTTCCAAAATCTTTGAATAGGCATAAAAATACAGAAAGTTACAAAAATCATATGTGTTCTCTTAGATAAATAACTGGTCATGTGGAAAATAAGAGAAATTCCATAGGATATTGCTAAAGTAGGCGAGCATATGAATTGTATATGTGTGTACGGTACATGAGCATATAGGATTACTTGAAACAAAGGCCTTTGTCAGGACTGATGTGATATGGATGAATCAGTTTTGCTTTTTCACAAGTTCATTAACTCCTGTGGCAAGAACACCATGCACTTCAACAAAATCACAGAGGTAAAAAATAAGAAATAATTTATCTTATGGTACGACTTGGGGAAGAGAACTGAACCATCTTCTAGATAAATACTGCATTAGAGTTTGCAAATTTTTACTGTATATTACTGAATTTAAAAGTATAGATAAGACATGGACTTGATGGGTGGACCACTCAGTGCATAAAGAACTGGCTGGATGGCCACACCGAAAGAGTGGTGGTCAACGGCTCATTGTCCACGTGGAGACCAGTAACCAGTGGAGTCCCTCATGGGTCAATACTGGGGCCAATTGTGCAACATCTTTGCTCGCAACATGGACAGTGGGATGAAGCACACCTTCAGCAAGTTCACTGACAGCACCAAGCTACATGGTGCAGTTGACACACTGCCTGAAGGGAAGCCATCCAGAGGCACCTTGTCTGCCTTGGGAGGTGGGCCCATATGAACCTCATGAAGTTCAGCAAGGCCAAGTGCTGTGTCCTACACCTGGGTCAATGAAAAACTCAACCAGATATCTGTGTGTGCTCACAGCCCAGAAAGCCAGAGGAAATCTGGGCTGTATCAAAAGCAGCATGGCCAGCAAGTAGGAGATGATCCTACTTCTCTACTCTGCTCTTGTGAGACCCCACGTGCAGTACTACACACAGGTCTGGTGCAGTACTACACACAGCTCTGGTGCTCCAGAGGTAATAAGAATATGCAACTTTTGGAGCAAATCCAGAGGAAGGCCATGGAATTGATCAGAGGGCTGGAGCACCACCCTTATGAAGACAGGCTGAGAAAGCTGAGGCTGTTCAGCCTGGAGAAGAAAGGGTTGAGCGAAGACCTCATTTCTTCACTAAAAGTGTTATTGAGCACTGAAACAGGCTGCCCAGAGAAGGGTGGAATTTTCCTCCCTAGAAGTGTTAAAAGTGTCACTTGAGAACAAGGTTTAATGGTGAACAGGGCAGTGCTATGAAAATGGTTGATGCAATCTCAGATGTCTTTCCAATCCTATAATTCTTAAGGATTCTGGACTTCTCTGATGCCTTTTAATTAAGGTATTTGGCATCCTAAGATGAGCTCCAAATAAAATACTGGGTTTGTCTACAGATCCTGTAGCTTCTCTTTCTGTCCCTTATAGTTGTCTTCATTTACCAGTGAATTTACTTCCAGATAGAATGCGTGAGTCAGTTGTGACTCAGTTCATTACACATACTTTCAAATGCAACAAAGGAAATAAAAGGAAAAAGAACAATTTATTTTCTGATTACATTTGTCAATGACACTGCAGGTTCCCTATTTTCAAGTGACGATCACCTCTCACTGAGAGAGTTGCAGATGTGCCCTAGTGATAATTTTATCACAATTAATATTTTATCAACACTGAAGTAGGACTTGTTGCATATGCTTATGAGTGTGGCTGTGAAGATGCAGAGGACTACTCGAGGGAAGAGGAAAAGTTAGCTCTATGATTTGATTTAGCAATAGGTGGAGAATATACAAGGTAGAATATTAGTATGACTAGCAACCAAAGTCATAAGTAGTATCTTATAAAAATATGCATGTCATAGTATTCTACAAAATGATAAGTTAAAGGCTGAAAATGGAGGCAATACATGCTGTGAAAAAGATCAGTCTTGGAAGCGTATTAATGAGTTCTTTTTATTCAAGATTTATTTTTTTATGCCATCATTGAAAAACTCACCCTCTGAGATGAGTAACTCATTAACTGCAAGATTTTATTTCTTTCTACTAAACTACATGCTCCATTCCACTGGTCTACTGGAGTAAGAATACTTTTGCCATAGTAGCTGTGTTTGGTTTATGTTTTATAAAAACATATCTTTAAAGCCAGTTATTTCTATTACTTTGTGTCTTTTTCCAATAGTAATAAATATGAAAAATTAATATGAACAGAAAAAACAATTCAGGATGTGTTAAAAAAAAAACTTTTCAAAGAGGAGATGATAGGAATCCTAAGTACAGTCTATTTTTCAGCAATTTTTTACTTATTTTGCCTATTCCTGATATAATTTCAAGTAGATTAACCTACCTGAATAATTGCACAGAATTCCTTTATTTGTTTTTGATTTTGTTTCAGTATATGTAAATATATGTTTAAGAAATTAGAAGTTAGCTTTTTATTTATGAAAAAGGAATTATTATTTGTAAACTGAAAGGCTACTGCTTTTGGGGATATTAAAGTTTATTTCCACACAGTGTGTAAGAAGATAAATGAATATTTTGATGGCAACCTTCTATTAATAAATTCTTATTCTGTATTTCCTGTACTACATACGATTTTCTATTTGTATGTTTTAGATGAAAATTTAGTCAAGTAGTGCTGTTGAGATAATAGAAATTTTTTAACTGCCTTTATGTTATTTCATATATGATTTACATAAGTGGTATAGTTGAGAAATATTAAATAAAATGGAAGAAAGTCAGGTTAGTGAATATCTGTCCTCTCATTAAAAAAAAAAAAAAAAAGCTGTTTTAATAAAAGAAATAATTGTAGAAGTTGTGGAAACTTTCCTGAGACTGAATGTCTTGTCATATCCGTATGCATGCAAACAATGACAAGGAATCCTTTCTGGTCTGCAAAGACTCTAGACAAAGATACTGCTCTCTCTGTTGCCCTCCTCCCCATCCAGTTTTTGGAGTTCACTTTGGTTTATTTTTGTGGTATTCCTATCCAATAGATAAAAGATTTGTGATTTTTTAGCTTTTCTATCTCCTCTGGAATATTTGATAACATAGAGAAAATGATATCAAAAAGAAGTAGATGCTTTTACAGCCTGAACATTGCCTCCTTACCTGATGAGTGAGCAGCAATTGAGTCTCTCTTAAAAAGATGAGAGAGATCTTGAACTTTCATTCATCCAGAAGAAATCAGCCTGTTCCATACCTCATTACAGGAATTGCTATTTTTATTTTCCTTTTCCACAAAAAATGATTGGGTTTTTTTTTACTCTGTAATGGTGGATAAAAACTGATGTCAAAACTTTGGAAATGGTTTGTTTCTCAGACAGCCCTAAGAAAGAGAGATACTAAAAGGTTACAACAGAGCATGACAGAATATATGATGTGAACTGTGAGTTTCCATGAGCAGTCTGAAAGCATAAGATGAAACAATATAGGTTGATTTACTGTACACAGAAATTTACTACTGAAGCGCAACAAGATCTTAAGGATAGAACGCATCTGAGAAAAGATATATTTCCAGCAGACCTGGGAGCAGATTGGAAATACTTGCAGTCACAGGGGGGTGGTTCCAAGTCTAAAGATAGGTCTATAAAAGACCATAAAGATATATGTAATTCAAAAGATGGAAAGAAAGTGGATTAAAAGTAGTGAAGGAAGACATCAAAGGCAGAAAATATAACCCAGTGAAGGTTTTAAAACAGGTATGTGTATTCAGTCTAAAATCTATGATGTCCTGAAATACATTAATTAGTAATATTTTCTTAAAAAAAACCAACTTGTTTTTCCACACAATCATTTCAGTAGATTTTTCTCTTTAAAATATTATTGTGAAGACTAAGAATTTAATTTTATAATAAGGTTTTAAAAATAAGCTAAGATTGCTGGTTTTGATGATTATATTTCAGACGTTTGCTATAGGAATCAGGTGCTCAGGACTTTCTATCAGGATAGAGCAATTTTTATTACATGTATGGGAAGCACATTTTTCCAACACTCCAATGGCTTTTTAATATCCTGGGTCTATTTCTTTTTCAAACATCACTATTAGAGAAACTCAGTTTTTTTTTTAGTAGTGAATCATGCACAAGCTGTGGACTATCCCATGTGAAATGAGCATCCTTTACTTTCTTTTTCCTAACTTCTTTGATACAGTTTCATTAAAAATATGTGTGTAAGAATCATGGACGACAAGGTGTCAAATGATACTGTTTGAAAATATTTATTAGGACAATTGTAACTTCTCAAAATCTTAAAATGCCAAAATTTTTTAGATGTGAAGGACACAATTTTCATCCAGGAATTGTGGAAGACTTACAGATGAGTAAGTATTTTCTTGTTTGAATTTTCCACCTTTGTAATCAGCAAGAGGCTTCTATATGGCAAGATGAATTCTTGGATTGCTCTTAGTTCTAGCTATATATATAAATGATACACACACATATATATACACACACACACATATATACACACACATACACACACACACACACACACACACACACACACATATATATATATGTATATAAAACAGTCTAAATCTACTTTAAAAATAGACCTGCTCCTAACCTTTATTTCTGTAAAACATGTGATTTACAAAGAATTACATTCTTGTGTAGTGTAGATTTCTCATTGACACTTTTCTGAGATGACTCATGTAATTTGCAAGTGGCAAAATCTGAAAATTCCTTATGCTTTTTTAGATCTACAGATTTTATACATGCCTACATAATCATGTAGCTTTTACTCATTTATAAGAAATTATTTTAGTCTTTCTTCACATCTTATTGCTATTCTCTTAATAATACACACTTAACTTATTTTTCCTCCCCCTGCTTTTACACATATATGCCATTCCCCTCTTTATCTCTTTCCTTCCTATGCTTGTTCCAGTTTATATCTGACTTCCCATACATCCTGCCCAGTTGTCCCATATTTTTCAAAATTCCTGGTTACTTCACCAAAAGAACTTGCTTTTTTAAAATTTTGTGTTTCTGTATTTTTGTTTCTGTAAATTTATTTTCTGTATACTTTTCCTGAATTTGAGTTGTTCCAGTCTGCCATCTAAATAAGTACATCACAAGTATATATTCAAAAGAGAAATAATTCTGTGGCATTTAGCAGTAAGGTCAAGGCAGTGTCTTGTTCATTTGGTCTGGCAATGTATGCTTTCTTCAAAACTTATTCCTGAAAACTAGTCACAAGATTATGTGCAATTCTGTCTTCCAGTTAAAAAACCAGAAGTTTAGTTAACCATTTATTTTCAAGAGAGAAGATGAGCTGTTTAATTTCCCCTTTGAGATATTCAGTAACAGGAGGGGTAGTTTGGTTTTTTTTTTTAGATGAAACAGTTTGATAATTTTGGGAATGTCTTGCTTTTCTCAGCTTTACACAGAATTTTATTTAATTAATTGTCCCAGTTATTCCTGTGCTGCTTCAATAGAGGGATGTGCTGGACCCACAAATTTAAATGAACAAAACACTCTGTTATTTGAGCTTAAAAAATAATGAAAATTTAATGATATTATTTTCTGGAGCCTAAATAAAGGTCTGTTAAGAATTCTGGGAGTTGGGATACAGTTCTTCCTGAGTATGAACATGACCATATAGCTATAACTGAGACAGATTAAACGTCTTGCCTTGAGCATTCATATCTCAGCTTAAAATCATGACATAGATCCTAATAGTAAAAATTATATGTAGGATTACAGATCATAAAGCAACATTTAAGTAGAACTCAGTATCTGCATGATTGGCAAGTATATCAGCCTCAGTAAAAAAATAATGAAAGGATATAAAACCCAGAGATTCAAGCTGCAGTTTCTCTTCTTGCATTGTACTTTTTCTCCTCACTCTAGTCTCTGGAAGTGTTTGAAATGTAATATGTAATTAATAAGTGTGTCAAAGAATGCTCTAATTAGAGACAAGAGTTAGTATTCCAGTAGGGTTTCAGCTGAATATGTAAATTTTAATTATGCTTTTATAAAGCTAACTTAACCAACCACATTTCTAATGCAGATTGAAAAGTGTATATCCATATTAACAAAACACCTTTAAGCAGAATAACACATTATCTGAGTCTGTCAGTAAGTTTATCACTTTTGGAAATGGATGTATTATTTGAGATATTAAGCATTTAAGTAAATATATTAACAGCATTAAAGGCATTAGCTGAACTGCCAATGAAAATGAAGGCAGAGAAAAATAATTCACATGTTCCAAAAGTGCCCTGGAAAGAGTGCTAAACAAGGCTGCTCCTGCTGGCAGAATATATACACTAACAGGTGGGTTCAGTAAGTGGCTGCTTTGGCCAATAATAGTATGTATGAGTTTGGGCTCCTTTCTCGTATTCTTCCATAGATGCAGTTTGACACTGTCCATTATTTAAAATATCCATATTTTAAAATAACTCATGAGAGGGGAATACTGTACACAATGTCATGACTTTACACAGTCCTGTTTCTGCAGTCATTAAGATTTGCATTAATAATCAATTTTAATTTAAATTTATAACCCATCATGTTCATTTGGAATTCTTTGTGCAGGCGGTAACAGCTGTGCTAATGAATTTTGTGCGATACCTTATGAATAAATAATTTTCGTTGCTAGTCTCACTGAAAGAATTGGCTCTATATTACTGACGTTTGTTTAAGAGCATACCAAACTAAACCACAGTTTTTCACAGTATTTAAAAAAGCTTCTGTACAATATATGATTGATGTAAATGAAATACAAAGGAAATTATACTATACATAGTGATATAAATGACATATAGGGCCAAGAATACATTATAGAGAAAAGGGATGAAATACCAAACAAATCTTCTCTATATAAAAAAAAAAAAAATAATCTACAAAATAATAAAAAAGTGATTGACAGCATGGTGGCATTTTGTCTTGATATGAATTTTGCATAAAAAATTGGAGAAGGTTTAAAAAGTCTTTTATAGATGTATTGGTTTATTTGGATAGAAGCTGGACCAAGAACTAGAATGTGCTGCCTAGAACTAACCTAGAAAACTTTTCAGAATGTGTCCGTAGGATTTCTGCATCCTAGACAAATTGAACAGCAATTTCAATTTCCTTTTCAGTGAAGCCTCTCTATTTCTATACTATAATGCATCCTATTTTGAAACTTCTCTTGAATATGGGAAGTTTGAAAAGCTTGAAAAGACATTTTTATATTTTGTTGAGTGGTTACAATATCTAATTTTGAGTTTTTATTTTGTTGTATGCTTTTGAAAGAAAGGTATCATTTAGAAATAGATACAATTGCTCTTGATCTGAGATAATGAATGTAAGGTTTTTTTTCCAGCTAAATAGAAGTGGTCTTCCTTTCCTTTTTCCTAATAATTCATTAACACATTATTGTATCAAATAAAGATCAAATTCTAGAGTCATTATTTAAGAAAAAGTCTCATTGGAATAATATTTTCTGAGTCACATCAATGTGTATCTTTAATAACAGTACAGCTCAAACCTTACAAAGAAAGTAGAAACCAACTCACATTTCAGTAGATACTGAAATAGAGCAGGAGTCTTAGCAGTTAAGCAGAAAAATAAGATTAGTCTTTTTATAGAAATATTTATTAAATTACTTTTTTGATGCATTTAAAGTTCCATAAGTTTAATGAAAGTTACTTTTTAAACAGTTTTGCCATGAATGTTACATGGGTTATTTCATTAAGCATTAGTTCTTCACAAATTCTACTGAAAATAATGCTATATCTGATGTTTTAAATACTTCTAAAATTAACAACTGCACTTTTGTTTCTCATGGGTAACAGACTGAAGATCTTCAATAATTTAGAAAATTCCAAGGGAGATCATCAGATGCAAAATTCTGGATTAGGAATTGAAAATTTAGAGAGCTGTAGTGGTATAGATTTGCTAATTTCGTTTTCCCAGCCAATGCACCAAATAAATGTCGTGGTTTTAAGGCAGTAACTAAAAAAATTACTAGAAAACTTACTTATTTCTTGCTGTGATATGGATTATGATATGATATGATATGCTGAGATATGGATTAGACCAAGAGCTAAACAGGCTTAAAATTTAAAAGGACTAAAGAAAGTTTATTAACAAAACTACAAGAATAAGAATATCAGAATAAACCTCCAGAAAACCCCTTTATCCCCCACTACCCACCATTCCCTTGTTCACATGACAACATAGAGACAAAAAACTTTGGAACTTTGGTGTTTAAAATAGTCCCAATTCTTGCTAGAGTCTTCATCAGCCTTTGTAGAGAAACAGAAGTCTTCTTCTGCTAATCTATGGAGTTTCTCACAAGAAAACTATTTCTGTTATAGTTTTCTATTTCTCTGATGCCAGCTGCCCGGAAATCCTGTCATCAGTTTACTCCTCCCATTTCACATCACTCTGAGGTGTGTATGGGCCATGAGTCTAGGGATGTCATTTTTTAAGGATGAGTTATTCAAAGGCAAAAGTTCATCTGTCTCTGTGAGCTTCTCTGGAAACAGTTTTCTCATTGCTCCCAAGGCCTCAAATCTTCGCTCCACTCTGTTCCAGCACCTCACTGTATCACAATTACTCTCCCTTTTGCTCAAAATCCACTCTTTGAACACTGCATTCCTCTCAATATATTCTGTCATGAATTAAAGGAGTGTTTTCAGAACACTGTTGTCTATCTCCAAAACTTTAACATAAAAATATTCAGCTTATAAAGCATCTCCTTATTCTCTCTTCTCCATCTAAAACTTAACTCTTTTCCTCACGGTCTTTGATGGTTTTATGATGTCTTCTTCATGTTGATTGTCTCTCTGTCTCTCTGGGAAAAAGGAGTAATCTGTACGTTTTATCCAGGTAGTAAAAGAATTAAAGTCTTGGAAAAGCTGCAAGTGTTCATGGTGTCAGGTTTCAGTCCAGCAGCAGAAACTACAAACTAAACCAGGCTGGCCGGTTCTGCTTCTCCCCCCCACCCCCACCCCCACCCTCTGCGGCCTTGTCTGGCCTGGAGCGCGGGAGGAGGCCGAGACAGAGCCTTGTTACCTTGTCAGAAGCCAGAAATCCAAAGAGAACAAGAGAACTCTGCCTTTACATCTTAAGGAGGTGTTCACAAGTTGATCTCACTTTTCAATGGTCAAAACTGCTGTCAATTCTTAGAAATGACCGATAATTGGTCAAGAGAAAAGACTCCCATCAGTCACCAGCAGCTTCAACTTCCTTAGCTCTCAAAACTACCTTAAAGGTAAAGTCACCCCATGACAAGAGCCTATATACTATCATATGAGAGTTTTCTTCAATTTCAGAAATGTGTGGTTGTGTGTCAGCAGATACTGAAAATAGAGTAAAACAATTCTGAAAAAAAATTTGTAAATTAAGCTCGCGGTTGAAATAATGAAATTCAAACAGCTGTTGGTTTTTTACTTGTGTTCTTGTTAAATACCCAAAGGATCAAATGGTAAGTGCATTCACTTTATTAACTTTTTTAATCAGAAATTTATAATTTCATTGGATTTTAGTAAGGTACATACATCTAGTTATCAATATATGCAGGCATAGGCTGTCAGCGTTTATGTAGGTATTCTGGCTGGCATTTCAAAGGCTACAGACAATATAATGTTACATATTTTGTTATGTTATATATTTTAAGTTATAATAACTTAAACCACAATAATTTTCAAGAATATAAATTTACAGATGACATCTTGAACTTATACCTAGGAGAATGAATGATGCTTCTGAAATGATTTTGTAACATGAGTAATATTTCCAAATTGTAGGGAAGGTAATATAAATGCATTAAAATTTGTTTGGAATGATTGTGCAGGAGATTTGTTTTTAATGTCCTCATGATGTGACTTTGAATGTTGTTTTTCTTTTGTCTTAATGAACCCAAGCGGTTTCTTGGTAACTTAACCTAATTTTTATTAGCTTACTAACAGCATAATGGTTAAAAAGAGGCTGGGTTTGCTTGTTTACTAATTGATTTACTTTATTTATTTCCACTTGTTTTACATGGATGATAGCTTTGAAGAAAAGAAAATTAGTACAGTAAAAAAAACAAATTATACTTCTCATCTGCGGGGCTCTTCCCTTATCTCTGTAAAGAGAGTTAATGCTAGAAAAAAATCTGGGACTAGGTGTACTGTGATTAGACCCAAGAGTACCGAAAAACCTTTGAATACTTTCAGCTATTTGAAAATTAAGATGTTATTGATTTCCTTACTGAGATACCTATAATTAAATTTGCTTTAAATTTGCAGTCCTTTTTGCTATGCTAAAATGAAACAGTGCATTCTCAGTCTATGTCTTTAGGATATATTAGAGACTATTTATGCAGTGCTTGGCTTGTTAAAAGTTTTCTCCTGAAAACGACATCAGATACTATCTAAAGTGAAAACTTTTTAAAATGTGGCCTGCATGCTAAGAAATTAGTGAGGGAAGTTGTTAATAGTAGTTTCTCTAAGTCATTAAATATTCAGTCTTTGATTACCTTAATACCCTGGTCTGATTAATGTATTGAAAGAAAAAAGATTTGCACAACTAGAAGAGAAAAATGTGGTGTTTTTCTTATATTCAGTAGCTCAGCAACACAGATTTCACAAAGGGGAAACTTTTATTTTACTTTTCCTAACAGGAATCTGCATTTGTGCCTCTCAAATAAAAGCTTAAATGTAATTTTTTTATTCCTGGAATAAAAAATGGAATAAAGAAAGAGAGGAAGTACACAGAATTAGCTAATAAGAGCAAGATATTTCAATTAAATGAATTAACTCAGAAAATTTCTTATATGGGTAAATGTAAAAAATGAATTAGTGTGTTTTTTTCTTCACATTTTTATAAATTAATGTCCAGTCTTGGCGGGGGGTGTCTAGGCTTTTGGCTTTTAATGGATTTCTGGAGGTTCAGTTCATTTGTTGTAGCTCTACAGGAAAATACCCTTTACACCAGGTTACAGGTAAGTATGAAATGGATTCTTTCCTGAATGTGAGTCATCATAACAGCAGGCTAGGGAGACAGTATAATATATCTTGTATCTGCATTAATGTGTGAAGGCTTCCTTTGAGAATGGAAATTCTTTGATTCTTTCCTGGGTGTGTACACTTCTGTCCTCTAACTGCGGCTTGAAAAACAGTCAGTCCTTGAATGCAAGAAAAGAAACAAGGCTTTCCTGATGCAAAAGGACTCCCCTGACTATTAGATATTAAGAAAAACAGAGGCCCAGTATCAAGCTTGAAAATCCCACAGCTCGAAATTCCTGCTGCTTGGATGAATGTGATAGTTAATTGCCCCCAACAAGTCAGAAGCTCTAATTACTACAGGAAAATGTAGGAATAAATATTCTAGGTTTCCTGTAACAAAACCTGAGGTACATGTGAGGGATACCAGATAGCAGTTTCTCAATGCCCCCAAGATTTAGTGATCTAGGGAGAAAAAAATTCTTCATTATTTCTTTGAGGAGCTTTGCCTGCTATTATTTGAAGCTTTCTAAGCTTCTAACTAGGGAATCTCATCCACAAATTTACTTCCTCTTCTACTCATGCCCTTCACCTGCATTCTTAATCTGAAAGTTCAAGAGTTCTGTTCAATAGTAATGAAGATTTCTAGATATTTAGTATAATTGTACTGCTTCCATATTTCAATATGAACGGTAAATAGCTTTTAAGAAAATAGTTAAATTCACTATGGTCACAGTATATGCATAACTCAGAATTTTGTGTCCAAAGAAAGATGTCATGCAAATCTTGAGTCTTGAAGTAACTTAGGCCTTTGCAACTCTCCTTCTGTCATTCATAATGGTTGGTGTGCAAATGGGTCTTACTTGGAATATTATCAGAAACATGAAAAATATTGACCTTCACATAAGTTTCAATACTCATGTTTTTCTCAATGAAAATATTCTTGTTGCCATGGATTGGATTTTCAGCAATATGTTTTTTAGGATAAAACAACTAAATATGTCTTCACTGCTGAATTGTCAGAAGGAAATAACTTAATGACTAGGTGTCTTAGCACACTTAGGTGTGTTTATCTGCTTACTAATGGCTAATTTTTCATTAAAAGTATCTTTTAAATGGATAAAGATAACTTTAAATAGGAAAAAAACCCCACATCTACATATTAATTTTTACTTTAAATATGAAATATTATTCTAGTTTAAAATGGAAAATATGACTTAGTTGTCCAGAGCCTTTCATACATAATGCCACCATACCCAGTAACGACAAGCACACTTTCCCCCATCCCCTCCCTCCCCCTACTTGTTTTTCTAATCAAGGACATGCTTTCTTCCCTGAGGCATGTGGGAGTTTAACAATTACTTGCAGCTCTAACACCAAGCAATTTCTTCTGGGACTGCAATCTGTTAGAGTTCAATTTTCTCAGCCATAGATAAAATGATCAGAATGAATTTGTTCCTTCAGACTGAAACAGAATGAATAAACTAAATGTGATTGAAATGAACTTCTGTAGCACTCGTATGAGTGCAGACTTCTTTTGAACGTAACCATACTGTCACATACAAATACAAGTGCTGCAGTTTCCAATAGCTGCTTTCCTTCTTTCCTTTTGCTGCTTTTTATTTCAGATGTGGCCTTTAAACATATAACTTTTACCTACAGAGATCATTAAGAAAACAATTAGGCATGTTAGAAACAGAGTCATTACACAAACAAGTGGGAGAAGATTGGGATATTTTTGTGAAGACAGAAAACAATATATTTAAGAAGAAATTGATCTACAGAAAAAACCCTTAAACAACCTAACAACGATTCAAAACAAAAACATGTGCAAACCCCTATCAGAATTATGTCTTTGAATTTATTTCAAACTAACCATAACCCTGAACATCTTTTCAATAGAACTTCTTTTTAATTCATCAGGATTTACAAACCATGCAAGAATCTGCTTGTTGGAGGAAAATGCAGCCAGCTCTCTGAGCAGACTTGGAGTTGAGACTGTGGTTAATATTTAGATTTTTGATTGAATTTTATTTTGTTTAAATTAGTTTAATGGGTCTAACAAGCTTCATTTGGAAATTACATGAAATAGAGGAGATATTCCTGCAGTAGCACATAATGTTGGTTTCCTTCTATTCGTTCCAGAACCACATGAAGAAATAAAACTACTTGTGAAGATTTGCAAACAAACCAAACTACATGTTTAGTTTACTACTTGCTTCTTATTCCTCCTTTGTGCTCAAATGTCAGAATTTTCTTGTCTCAGATTTCATTGTGATTCACATCTGTGGCTGATGTTGAAGCATTGTAAACAAATCGAAATGGTGTCACTGTAGGTCATTCTATTTATTCTTTGAAGAAGCTGAAGAGTAACTATTCAATTGTTTGTAATTAATCCTGTCTTGGTTTTTCTCTCAAACCAGCCACAAATTTAGATAATGAAACCTTCAGAGACTTCCTTACGTGCCATTATAAGCTGTAAAAATATCCTGAAATTATTACTCTTTTGCAATAGCTCTTAAGTCCTGTGAACTATTGAGTTTTCTACACCAGTTATTTGCAGGGTAAAAACTCAAATAGACAAACAGTAACCTAAACTTTTCTGGGGTGGGTTCCAACATTTCATCTGGCTGTGTGAATGTGGTGTGTGTGGGAAGCCAAGTGAGGCACCCCTCGTCTCACTGTGGCAGCGCTTGGCTAAGGGACCTTGGTCCTGGTTAAGTGAGGCTGTCAGAGTGGCTCCTGGAGGGTCTGACTGGAAAGTTTCCTCAACAAGAGGCTGGGTGATGCTGTAGCAGGAGGGGCTTATTCACTGAATTAATAAGTATGAATATAAATATAAATATGTGCAAATACTTCTTGTAAACAATGGACAAACGTTCAAATTGCTCCTTATTTTTACTCTTCTTTATGGTATTGTAAAATGTTTGTGATAGGTGATGAGTTACATTTTAGATAGTTTTTCTTTCTAAGGTGACATGCACTTAATTCAGTCTGCATGAAAATTCTAATAAAATATAGGGGTTTATATACTATAAAAAAAGCTAATAAATAAAATAAAATAAAATAAAATAAAATAAAATAAAATAAAATAAAATAAAATAAAATAAAATAAAATAAAATAAAATAAAATAAAATGCTACTTTTCATTTTGTGTTATCAAATATGAATTAATTTTAAAGCAATTGGTGTTCAGAGGCTGCCTTTTGTAGCACAGCCGAGCAGAGTATCCCTTGGAAGACATGATCTCATTAGACTAGTGCTAATAATTCTCTCTTTATGTGTGAAAAATAAACTGGCTGACTTTTAAAGTGTCTGTAGTAATCAACTGTAGTAGGACTTCATAAATTCTATTCAGCACTCTTTCCTTAGTACAATAGGTAAGTCCAAATCCCTGAAATCTTTAAAATAAAACAGTCAGACGTATTGGGAATGCAGAAAACCAACATGAGTTTAAAAGGCAAAAAAGACAGATCTGTCTCTAACTAGATGCTTGTCTCTTAAAATTGGAGCAGTTCTGGTGTTAATAGATATGTGAAAGTATTTGTTCATAACTCATGACCCTGTCTTCTAGATGCTGACAATATGTTTTTAAAGTAGCTGAGCAGCTATGACACGTTGTTAATGGAGTGTGCTCACATTTTAGTTTCTAGGTGTGCTTTTAAATAATAATGTGTGTGATATTTCTGGTCTCTTTGATGGGTTTCCCTTTAAGATGTCCATATGGACAAAACACAACAGAGCTTTCCTGCTCTCTCTCTCCTCCTTTCTGCTCTGCTAGAACAAAGTTCTCTTCTTACAGGTGCTTAAAGTGTGTCTCTGTAACCACAACAAATCACATACCGTGGCAAGGAAAATAAGATTCAGAAAAGTTACAAAAAGGAAAGAGGGAAAGGCTAACGTACAAGCTCAGAGCTTTTTCTTCTTTGAAAACTACCTACACAAACACAGAGTAAAAAAGTACGAGTTTCAGACTCATTCAAATTATTAACCAAATTCCTGGAAAGTTTGCATGGTTAACAATGGAATTAGCAATGAAATTAAGACCTTTATATTACAAAGTATATTTATTTTTTTATAAAACAAAGTCAGTATTGTTGATCCTTCCAAGTTTCCTTGTGTTCAACAGAATTAACCCCAGAATTTTGAAGGTGATCATAAATCTACATGCCCTAAGTATTTGAAAAAAATACTACTAGCTGCTTGATATTTATATTTTCTGTTTCTGACTTGAAAAAAAGAAGTAAGACAAAGCACAACTCAAGAATTTTGAAATGTTTGGATCAACTACAGGTCTCAAAAGGATTGTTGTAGTACTTTCCTAAATGTTGTTTAAGCACTACAAGCGTGAACAAATCACAGATACATACGCGTAAATTTGCAGACACTTAGAGACCATCTGCTCCACTGTTCACAGTGACCTAACAGGCTGACTGCTATAACAATACGATATCTTGACACAAAATGCAAGGGTCAAAAAAAGAAAAACTGAACATAAAACTAAGCCAAAAAGTCAAAGTACTGAAGTGTTATCAGAAAGCCAGGTTATGAATAGTAACAATTAAGAAATACAACTAGAAAAGCAAAGAGAATGGATTGTTAATTGTATATGTACTTGTGCAGGGGGTCTGGAGAATATAAGAGTTATAGCTGTTAATTTGTGAATATGGAATCTAAAATTAATTGGTATTTCTAAAATTTCCTGGAAAAATTGCAGGACTGGAAATTTAAATTAATGGATTTCAATTAAGGTAGTGAGAGGGTGATTTATGCAAGTTAGAAGATGGGAATTGGGGTTTACTGCATATTTCTATCAATAAAGTAAAACAGGAAAGGTGATTCCTGTGACTATAAAATCTCACCTGTGTATACATGCTCCTATTTAATGTTATTTTTCATTTTACACAGCAAAACCTTGTATGCTAACATTGACACTGTATTTAGGCATTTATGTAAGACCATAAATGCAGATAAACAGTAGCCAAGAATTTGAAACTCCCAAGTCTTCCTATGTTAGTGTCCATAAACTGTAGAATAACAGAGAAAATCAACAGAAGAAATAAAATAACATTTTTAAAGAGGAAGAGAAATAACACGCATAACATCAAAGTTGAATCATATGTGAACAAGCAAACATTAGCAGATTAAAGAAGGGGGAACAATGAACAGATGTTTAAAATAATTCGTTCTGATTAATACGATCTCAGAAGTATAATTTAATCAACTTTCATTTTTAATTAATAAAAAACCTTGCTACAAGTTTGATTACAAAAATTTGTTTAAGCTGCTTTAAGACACTGGAATTCACATGGCAAAGCATCTAAAAAGCCAGAATCATATTAAACCCACAATTTGGAGACCATCTGATACATCTTAAAATGTTTTTCTGGGTAATAGCTGGTGGATTATTTCTACAGAAATCACTGATAACTTTGGTGGAATTCATCTAGTTTTTATCTCTTTGTTGATAAGGAACACAGAAGTGTCACTGATGAAATTTAAGAGTGGGATGAAGACTGGGATAGGTGTGGGCAATTAAAGATGACAGTTATCTGAATTGCTAAGCAGACAGAATTAATACAGACCACAAGAGTATCACTGCATCCTAGTGTAAACTGACTGGTGTAGAAATCAAGAAATCTAAGGATGTGCAAAATGCCTTCATCTTAGGAAGCAGTGACTGTGAAAAACTTAGACCATGGAAGATAAGCAATAGACTACAAAAATACTTCATTGCATATCTAACGTTTGATTCCCAGTGAAGAATACGGCCAAAAATAATTAGCACTTGGAATTGATATAATTTCAGCTGTATTTCTTTGTCCAGCTCTGGCACCTAGAATTCAAAAAGAGGTTTAAAAAATTGAGAGTGTTCAGACGAGCCACAGAAAAGATAAAGGTTTAGAAAGTATACTGCAATAAAAGATAACCAAGCTTTTATTTTTTTAAAAAAAAAGTTGTATATAAACTATTACACTTCAGAAGTCATACCAAAAATAAAAGAGGAATTTTCTCATAAAGCAATGTTATCTGAAGACAGTGATAGGTAATTTAGAATAAAGAACTGGGCCTAGATTGAAAAAATAATATTTCAAAATAAAATTAATTAATGAAACCTTTCATAACTGAATTATTTTATGTAGATTTCACAGGAGCATATCCAATTTTCACAGAAGCACATTATTTTTCTGCTTAGGCAGCTCATAACCAAAGAAAACAATCTGATAAATTGAACCTCTTTACTTTTTCCCCATATAAAATTGTTTAGGGATAGTTCTAAAAGATTTTGCAAGCAAAATATTCACTCATATATGTGATTTTTCTCAAATTTATTCCCTTGTTTTCAGCTACCAAATATAACTAAGGAACAATTGCATTTAAGCAGGACGTGCAGAATAAAGTTTCTTCCTATAGTTGAGGGAAGAATCTTTTTCAGACTGAAATTTTTTATTGGTGTCATATCAATGTTGTCAAGTTATTGACCTGCCTTATGCATGGTTTCATTTTTATACTGAAAAGTTTCAATTTAAAAAGCAGAAAAATAATATCTTATACATATTTAGATTATTTAGATCAGTTAACATTGGCTTGAAATTGAATTCAGTGTAAATCCTTTTTTTCAATAATCTATTAGAAATTCAAGAGTTTTTTTCAGACTGCTATGTTTCATTGTTGCATTTGTGTGGAGGTAAAAAAAAAAAAAAAAAATAGCAGAAGATATTGAAAAGAAGCTGACCAAATCTGTTCCATGAAAATGAACATTTCAGTAAAAAACACAGCATGAAAATATGGCACTCATGACTATGTATTGCAAACAGTATCAAATTAATATTATCTGTTCATAACTAGGGTTAATTACTAGTTAGACGTTTTGTCAATATTAATGGCAATTAAAAAGTAGGAGGCAATGGTCAGAGTTTCATTGGACGCATTGGAAGTGAAGCTGAGGGCTAGTAAGTAAAAGGAGGAAACAGCTCAGCCAGGGAGTGGTTTTTATAGCAAAAGAATTGTTATACTGTCGTAGTATAACATAATATATTCATGTTTTTGTAAAATGAAGGTGAGAAGAAAGGGATCAAGACAAAACCTATGAATTATTTGTATAATTCTACCTATGAATTATTTGTATAATTCTGAAGGTAAAGAAGGAAAAAAAGGAGAGAGATTAGAGTGAAGAGGATTAGTGAGGGGATGACCAAGTCATGAAGTCAAGGAAAGTTTGTTCTGTGGAGAAGTCAATCGTATTGCAACTGAGGTCATCTCAAGGAGGAGGAGGCTGAACTCAACATTCAGGGAGTGCATTGCTGTTCTTTGCAACATGCTGACAAATACAGGAGTGTTTCATCAAAAGATGTTTACTGCCTCTGAATTAATTTTTTTTCTGAAAATGGAACAGCTTTCATTTATGCAAGTATTTCTTTTCTCTTAATATATTTAACACAAACTTGGTAAGGTCAGCTGGTCACTTCCTTTGCTACCTGTCTGAGGAGAATGAGATCTCAAGCTATGAGCAATGTATTCCAGTGGTGTGGCCTTGTATTTGAATTCTCATGTTCAAGCAATTTATTTTTAAAAAATATTCCACAAGCATAATTCAAGTGGTCTTTATGGTAATTACAAAGCATAATGAATTTTCTTTTTTTATGTGCTTGAAGTGAGGCTTTTCTCACTCTATTTTTGATCTATAATATTTTTGTTATTTTGGTCTTGATTTTTTTTCACTACTTGTTTCTATGCTTTCACTTCTCAGCCTGCCATCACTGTGTGAACAAATGATGTTTTACTTACTGATGCAGAAGAGAAATGCCATTGTGACACATTTAACACACTGCAGAGCTTTTCTTCAAAATCCATGCAGTGCTCAGAGCATTTATTCCAGAATTGTCTTTTATGAAAGTAATTTACCATTTTCTGTGAAGCAAAAGCTTTACTATTGATTGTTGTGTTAACTGAATTGCCTTTTCTTGATTTCACCCTGTACTTCTTAAATTCAATTAAAAATGAAAAAAAGAGACTTATTTTTATTTACCTCTATCCTAAAAATGTTTCGTTTTCAATACCAACTTTTCTTTATGAGTTATCAGGCTTAAACTTTGACATAGAAACTATGAAGAAAAATCTTGACGGAGATAGAGAAAACTTCAGCTGAACCCACTTGGTTTGTTGAGAATTTATTTTTAATTTGAAGTCTATAACTTTTACTTCAATAGTGGGAAAAGGAAGAATGTAAACAATCCAATTTAGATTTCATGTTAAGCATTTAGTTAATCAACAAACACATATAGAAAGGCTCAGCTGACAATCCAAATGTGGAGAGAAAATTGATTCATACCAGATAAATTCAGGATTAATATCAGATAAAAATAAATTTATTATTTAAATTAAAAATGGTATGTGAGTTATTCAGACTTAATATCTGTTTATCAGAAACTCATTGTCTTACTGCTAATTGCAAAGAGCATTGTAGTGTCGAGAAATGCAAAGTTATCTATGATTTGGGGGTGGGGAGCAGAATGAAAAATGTTCTTTTGATCCTAAAATCCAAGAAAACTTTCTGTCCTTTTGCTTATAAAATGTAAATTGGTAGATTGAAACAAACCATTTTCAGGGTGGCAGATCTCTGTGAGGAAGGTTTTTCTCTCTTCTGGCCTGCCCAGGGTGCCAAGAGGAATGCTGTTTCCACAGAGGCGTGAGTCACCGTGGGTCTGAGCCCTAACACACTTGAGGAGTGTAGAAGGCAAGGCAGTGTCAGTGCCAGTCTCACCTGTTTTGAGTCAGGCATTACTAAGATTTGAAATAACAAATAGGCATTTCCTATCCTATGAGCCAGTAAATAGTTCTTCAGTTTCTCTTAATAAAATGATCATGGATAAACACTTTCAGTTATTAACACAATTTGCTGGCATGTACGAGTCATGAAGTATAGCTACATAAGAATTTATTGTTTCTTCTTTCTTTCTTTGAACCTGTAAAACCTAAATACTACTTCTTGGAATGGTTTCACTGCCAGAATTCACTGTATCTTATTGGACATGTTTAGTTAGAATACCAGGAGTCTCTTCTGACCAGATGCCTCAATAAATGAAAATGTGTGATTTTTTGCTCATTGGAGTCTTTTGAATAGTCTGGGTTATTTTACTTAGAAATGTAAAACGTAATCTTTAATTTTAAGGGAGTCAGACTGGAAAATTTATTATTATAATTGTTTTAACTATTGATAAATAATTTTAATTATTATTTGATAATACTAATTTCATCCCTAGCTTTTGAATAGAGGGGTGCATTAATTTCAGATTTCTTATGGGATGAAAAGATTTGAATGATCAGTTATTCACGTCTAATATTCTGTAAAAAAAGCTAAGTGAAAACTTACAAAAGCTAAAGAAATTCTGGCTTTATCTAATAAATATAAATATCTTATATATTAATTAACTCATTTTAATAAAGTAAGTACTCCAGTTATAGATTCTTGCCCTAGCAAAATGCTTTTTTATAAGCTTAAATTAAATGTACCTTGCTTAATCAGGTCCAATGACAAATCACTATTAATCCACTACTGTGTGTGACTTGCTATTCTTAAATTGCAAATATCTCTTCTGTTGTCTGATATTCTAAAGAAACAAAGATGACAATTAATAATACAATACCCTTGTCACTCTAGCAAGAGGCAGAACATATCTGATGTTTCTGGTAAGGACTTTAGACAGACCTATGCTTTCTGCAATTAGTATTGGTTTCTAGCATTCCATGTTTTTCTTATACTAACAGACATTTTTTAATGAGAAAGAAGAGGTAAGCACAAGTATGTGCCTTGGTAGCAGATCAAGTGTCAGGCTACGATTCCAAAGTACCCTGAATTTTCATGCAAATTAAGTGTTAATGTGAGTTGCCTGAATTTTTTCAGCTATTTAACCAAATAGTGCAATGACCTCCTTTAACTTTTTTTTTTTTTTAATCTTCTTTAGACAAATCTCTAACATAAGTAAAGTATTCTGTAATTAGAACTGCTTTCAGAAAAAAAAAAAAGATTGAATCTTTGACAAATAAGGAGGAAAAAAAGAATTGACATTCTTACCTCTTTTCACAAAGATACAGTCTAGAGAATAATTCAGTTTTGGAGATCATGGTATGCCAGCATTATGGAAAGATAGTATTATACCTGAATTATACCTAAAAGTTTAATCAAAAACTTTCATAGAATTATGTTAGCTGTCATTTCAAAGAAATGAATTTTGATGGTACCAAAGGAAGCCTGTCCAGTAAGCGGCTGTTCCTGTTTTGACATGATCACAGCAGTGACAGTCCTGTAGCTGCCAAGGGAGGCTTCCTAGCTTCTTCAGATATCATATTTTCTTGGATAGGCATCTCTCCACTTAGAATCTAAGGTGGCCACTAAATCCTATTTGTAGATTAAGAGGAAACTTTTTTAAAACTCCAATTGAAGCTTCATAGAAGCTTAGAATACAGATGTGTGATCTGTTATTATGATTGTTGGGTTTTGTCTGGTTTTTTTTTTCCTCAGTGTTAAGGATTTTTTGTTGTTGTTTGTTTTTGATTGTTTGTTGCTTGTTTGTTTGTTTGTTTTATTTCAGATGAAATAGTTAATCTTCAGTCCCATTTGTGTGTTTTCTTCTAAAGCAGTCATTCCCAGGAGATATGATATCACTTTTCCCCAAAATTCAGGACTTCTTGGCTGGAGTCTCAGTTTGATTATATGAATAGTATTTCGTCTGGCTGAAGATCTACCAGCATGAGATGCACAACCATTGTTTACCCCATGATTACTTTTAAAACCTTTCAGATATTTTCTCGCTATATATATTACTTATACATGAAGATAAAGGGACAGCAGAGAGGAAAATTAAGTAAAAGTTTTAACTAGATTTGCATTCTGGACATGCAAGTGTTGCTAAAAGAGAGAAAAAAGTTAGGTGAAAACTGTGATTTTTCCAATGTATCATAAAGAGCAGTTAAATATTGTTTTTAATTATTCAATATGCACTTGAAATCTGTGAAGGTTTAATTCCAGATCATTTTAGTAATGAACATATGCCTGAAAATAAATCAGACGAGTGCCTTTAAGCCAAATTTGAAATTGATGTTTTTAGTATTGCCTGGAGGGTAAAATTATGCTAATAAAAATTATAGGTATATCTATATAGTTATATCAAGTCTAATAATTACTAGCTTATGTCTACTTCTGAGATACATTCTTTCTGAGGACAGTCTTGGTTTCCACCAAGTGAAAATACATATTTCTACCATCAAATGGGGTGAAAAATATCTCATCTAATTATGCATTTGGTCTGTAATTAAAAAGTAGTAAAATCTGAATGAAATTCTATCATTACATACTGTGCTCTTATGAAGTGATATCAAATATTGCTGGCACTTATTATGAATTCCACTAAAATTTCTGTAGGGTCCAGGGTTCAACAATAGGATGATATTGCTATTGTTCCAAGGTTACTTATTTTATTTTTAGAAGAAGTATGAGAAATGAGAGAAAATTAAATTTTCATGCTCTTACTCTGCACATGTCATTCCAATTTTTGGATGAAAAATCATCTAAAAGGAAAAATGTGTTATTAGCTGACCTTAGGAAAGGACTAATATAAGTGTGAATAGAAACATTGTCTGAAGGAAATTTAGAATTCAGTCAAAGGCTGATTGAGATATTTCCAGAGTAAGTTTATGTATATGATGGACAGCAGGAAAATGGCAGAAAAAAATTGGATGTGTAGAAATAGACATGTCAAAATCTTAGCTAAAGTGAGGAGGATTGTTCTGCTTTGGACCTTGAGGGAAAGGGTGAAATGGCTGTTTTCTGTTTTAAAAAAATAAAACAAATATATCCCAGAATTACTGTTGGATTTATATCTAAATGTAAGCAGTGGTGAAACTTTCTGTCTGGGCAGAACACTTTTCTAAATGTAAACAAAATTTAAATAAGTTCAATATTATGTATCAACTCCCCAGTGAGATGTTGCTTGTGAGCATTTCCATTTTTGTGGAAAAAAATAATTTATTAAATTAACATCTAAAATTTAGCTGTCAAAGGACTAGCAAAGTGTTTATAGAACTTAGAACTTTTTCATTCCTTTTAGCATAGCTCTAAAAATTCACCTCTTCTAAAGAAATAAGGAGTACAGGTAGCAAGCAATGCTTTTAACCACTTCAACCTTAAGGCTGCAAAATAAAATACTAGTATGGATAACAGTATTTTTTCTTCCTCTTTTCCCTTCTCTCCTCTAGCATAATTGGAGTTGCAAGGGCATTGATGAGAACAGACTAACTTTTAACACATTGGAGGGAAAACCTTTGAGAACTTCATTGAACTGTTTCTTCAGTAGCCTTGTCATTTAAGTCATGTCTCCTACTACATATAAAATTAAATCATACGAAAGTCAAGTTTTTTAGTAATTTTTTTCTCTATCTGGCTAACAAAATAACTATTCTTATGGTAAATCGCTACAGAACTAATTCCCTGAAATTAGCTCAGCTGATTTACAGCATGGTACTAAAAACACCAGGATTGTGGGTTCAATCCCTGTACAGGCCATTCACTCTAGGGTTGGACTTGTTGATTGTTTAGGGTCCCTTCCAACTGAAAACATTCTGTATGTACACTATTTAGGTCCTGATACAATGGTTTTGGTTGCATTTAGCATAATTCCTACAAAAAGATTTTCCTGTTTTAATTTATTGGAAGGTTCACTGTCTTTTCTGAAAAGCAAAGCAAACATACATATATCTACATGTTTTCTAAATAATTCTTTTTAAAATACATCATTAAAAAAAAAAGAAAGAAAAGGTAAGGATTATGACAAAGATGAGATATTATGAAAAAATCACTACGGAGTCTGCATTTGTTAATGATGGGTTGATGAATCTTCATCTTCATTTATTTTTGGAATTAATTTTTTTCTTCAGTGGCTTCATAGAGTCAGAAAAGTTCATGCTAATCATGTAACCTTGTTTCCTGCATAATGAGACAAAGACCCTATTTTTGTGACATGTTTCATACTGCTTTTGAATTATTTAACAAAACTTCGATCAAAAAAATTCCACTCAGGAAGAATTTAGCTCAGCCTTAGTTAATTGTTCCCAAGAAAAAATATTCTTCTATTGTCTATAAAAACTTACTTTTATTTGCAGTATATACAGTTTTACTCTAGCTTGATGCTTTATCATAACCTTATATGCCAGACTGGGAGCTCCCTATAAGGAAATTTCTGTTCCCTAGGGAGGTATTTAAAGACTGCATGAAATTGCTCCTGTTACTCTGAGTTTATTGAGTTCCTTGAAACAGGGCTTGAACAGTAAACAAATGTATATGTTCAATTTTTAATGCTTCTTATAAATGTGTTTGAATACTCCTCAGTATTTTGCTGAGTATTTTGCTGTTTATTTGCAGTCTGGATAGACACACCGGATGCAATAATCATGTCACTGGTGAGGAAAGTAATTTCATGTGATAGTTGACCATGGCTGGACATGAGGTGCTCACCAAATCTCTCCCTCCCGTCCTGTGCTGGAGAGGGGAGAGAAAATACAACCAGGGGTTCCTGGGATACAGCTTCCCCTCCACAGTCTTCCCCACAGGCTGCAGGGGATCCCTGCTCTGGCTCCTGGAGCACATTCTGCCCCTCCATCCTCACTGATCTTGGTGTCCACAGAGTGTCTCCCACATGTTCTCACTCCTCTCTCTGCCTGCTAATGCTTAAGGATTTTTTAACCCCTTCTAAAATCTGTTATCCCAGAGGCACTACAACTACCACTGATGGGCTTGGCCTTGGCCAGTGGTGAGTCTATAAATAGTAATTTTAAAGTAGTATTCATTACATCTCATGAACTCCATACAAGCTGGACAGGATCCCTTATCAATAAGAAATCACTGATTTTGATTTAGCAGTCAATTTCTGTCTTTCAGCTGCAATGAAGTTATTCTGAAGAAATGTATTCTGTGCAGGCTAGAAAATACTTATTTGTTTATGTTCATATTTACTAATTATTGGAAACATTCAGAGGGTTTTTTTAGTGCTGGAGGCATCTTGTCCATCATTTCATCCTTCACTCTGAAGTTCTACAAGCCATTTCAGTTTTTTTCTTATCCTATACAGAAGCACCTGAAGTGTGCAATCACATGTTCTCTGCTGTGCTTAGGGGTTTGTAGCTCATAGTACACAAAAATGATGAATAGGTTATTTTATGTAGATTTTTTTTCACTAAGGAGGATAAACTGTGTTCTTTAAACTGTATCATGCATTTAATATGCCATATATAAAAGATAATTTAGTTGTCATAATTAATGGCTAAAGATGATGCTACAGCATTCCACACACATTTTTTAAGGAGTGGTAGAAGCCCAAAGCTGAAATATATGAATATGTTTCTGCTTAGAGAGGCACCAGGAGCCATTGTAGCCCAGTTACTTATGCTGAAAGTTAAAATAACACAACTAGTTGCCTCATTTTTTATAAATTCACCCCAAAAAATAAACATTTAACTCAATTCTGAAGCGGTTACATGTAGCCAGCAATAGCACTCATGTCTCTCTTCCAGATAAGTTACTTCTTTCCTTTTTTACCCTGCATAATTAGGTTGCACATGAAAAATAGTAATTTATAAGGGTTTTGTTTTGTTTTTTTTTAGATAGATTATTCTCAGTGAAAACTTTAGTTTTGATGGCTTGACCCTCCAAAGGAAGCATTTACCACAAGTCAGAATTCCATGGGCTGTGCAGGAACATTAGATGAGCTGATATCACTCTTTTCCAGTAAACCACTTTTCTCTTTGTCTCATCCAGTGGTCTATAACCACTGATTTCTTGTCTGATTGGATGTTAGCCACCTCAGCAGCTGTGTATCCTTGAATTGAGGAAAACATCCACAGTAAGCTCAAAGGAAAAACAAGTGTCTGTTCTAATGAAGATCAATTTACCTCAGGATAAAGACTATGAAAAACAACACCAAGTTCACCTTCCTCCAGTCAAGACCTTTGGAAATATAATAGACCTTTCATCTGACAGGAAGAGGCTTGAGGAAAACAAAAGATTTGCTTTGCAGACAGAAAGTGTTGTCTCTGTACGAAGCTGAAACCAATATTACACACTACACAAGCCTTGTACATCATGATAGCTTTATTTTAAACACAAAGTTTTCTGAGAAGAAAAATTAGGCAAGCTTTTCTTTTGGGAAGGCAATTAATTTTCTACTGCCTCTCTGGAAATCAAAATTTAAAACCCATGAACAAACAAACAACAAATTTATTCATTTTTTCTTCTATTTGATAAAAAAAAAGGTTTCCTAGGATGAGTAAAAAGAGCTTTATATAATTCAGCTTCAGAAATTTCTGATAGATTTAAATCACTTTGATTCTGGAGACTTTTATTATGGATGTAAAACTTTTTAAAAGGCAAATGGATGTTGTAATATTTCCCTTTACAAGATTTTGCAAATTACGAGCTGGTCAGAGTGTGTAATATATAAATGCTGGTTGCCTTTATATGCTTTATATTTTTATTGCCTTATTTAACATTTCACTCTATCGAAGAGAGAAATACTTGCCAAAAGTGTAACTCTTCTCACTTTTCACTCAATATGGCCCCTAACCAAGTTTTAGTTTTCTGACCCTTAAATCCACAAACTAAATGGAAAATGTACCTAATCTACTAAAAGGAAAATATAAAAAGCTGATTCAGTTGCTAATATTTTACTTCTCAAAATCCCCTAAATGCCCAGTGGCTCTTATAATGCCCTTAGCAAAATACTAGCAATCACTGAAAATAATTTTAAGACTTCTCCAATAGATAGTAGAAACTTACAATGATATTAATCAGGCTCGTTATTCCAAGTGTCATTAAAGTCTGCAGGCATTTCTGGCATGAACTTTCTTTGGAATCAAGTCTTACAGGGATTTTGTTTGAGCTAAAAGGAAGGTCTCCAAGCAGTGTCTGATATTAGAAATTCATTCAGTTGCAAGGTTGTCAGGCACTAAGAGCCAGGCCATAGTTCCATGGAAGTATCAATTTGTATTTGTGAATGTATTTGTCTGTTTGTGAGTAGTTCTACAAGGCCTGGTAGGTTTGAGTCTTGTCTTAGTGCTAATTGAAGGGTTTTTTGCTCCAGAGCTGATAAAGATTGTTATCAATTTAAAAATTACTTGAAATATTGCAGAGTGTATACATGAAAGCCTTACAAATACAGTTATAATACCTTTCCTGTTCCAGTAAATCCCTTTTGCTACCAAAATGCATATTCTCTGGGATTACTAAAAAGTCAGTCTGTCTCTTATTTCTAAAAGTAACGTGTAGTCATTTAGTATTTCTTACAGTGTTAGTTATAGGTGTTGGGAAACTCTTGCCTTTGTCATTGTTGAGAAGGTAAATCAAAAATCTGATTTTCACCACATCTGTGTACAGAATTTTAAAATGCAAGACATTGGAAGCATATTTTAAAGTTTAAAGCGCAAAAGCATAGTTTAATTAAAATTTTGTCCTCAGATATAGTTCTTATCAGAGCTTGCCTTTTTCAATTTTCCACTCTGATGACTGAGGAGCAGATGGGCAAATCTTGTGACATTGATTTAAAAATATTTTAGGTTTTTAATATATTTCAACAGCTTGTGTGTTTTGTTCTCTTTTAATTTTGTGGAGATCTTCCTCTATAAATCCTGATGAATCTATGAAAGATACTCAGGTTCCATTTCTGTGACTTGAGTCCTTTTCCAGCATTAAGAGTCCAGAGAATTGTTCATCTTCTTGCAGAAACTTTTGAATAATATGGAAGAGAGGTTGAGTAAATAATAACAAAACCCAAATACACTGTGGGTTATTTATTTTTTTCAGTGGTGATTCTGAGTAGTTCTGTGGAAATATGAACATAGATTTTCTTGGTACCCTTCAGATTTCATAATTTACACCCAATGAAGTTCTACAGAGGGTAGAGGAAAAGAAACTAAATTATTTCTTCCAGCTTCTCCATTAAGCTTTCCTTGCTATGCATGTTCCACAGTATCATGACAAAGTGCTGAGTGGTCTGTGATGGTGGTCTACTTTAAAGTAGGGGTTGTCTGGTGTTGGGGTTTTTCCCTCCTTGAAGATTTCACTTTTGTGACCAGAGTCAATCACTGAATGATGGGGGGGATCATGAATCTGTCAGTTTGTGTGGTGACATACCACCACTCTATTCCCAAGTAACTGAGAAACAAACTATGTAGATAATTAATCTAATTTTTTTTTTACCTTTTTTTTACCTTTTTTTTTTTTTTTTTTTCCTTTTTTTCCACCATAGATTGTATTCTGAGAACACAGATGCTCAAAATAATACCGAAATCATTCCCAGGACTGCTGCGATTTTTTCTAAATCCTTCTAGTACCTCTGGATTGCTGTTTCAGTGGTTTCACACATCAAAAACAAAGTGAAAGCCATTTAAGGCAGTTTAAGACTGTGTTTTAGGTAATTCTGTAATAAGGGGAGTGTCTGTGTGTGTCTATTTTTAAAAGTTTTTGGGAAACTGAAAGGTGCACTGCATATTTATTATCTCCAGATCCTGCTGTTACACATGTTGATGAGTGAACATGCGAGCCCCAACCAGGAGTACATTGCTGAAAATTCTTCCTGGATGTAAAGTTTCAGAACTTTGGAACCATCTTTCTGATCTTAGTTTTATGAATAACTTGCACACACTCAATTTTTGAGCACTAATATTTTTACAGAAATACAGGGTTTAATAAACTGTGAGAACTACTGAAATTTTGATATGGATTTTACCGAAGCTTTAAGGATCAATTCATTCAAACTTCAGATATGCTATGACTCACTTTCTTCACAGTGCATTCTTGACTGACTTTAATTAAAACAACAAAGAGACACAGCATCTACAAAGTAAACATACAAAAGAAAATATCCATAAAAGGTGTCACCTTCAGTTACTGTCAGTAACTTTGGGTTTATGAAACTTCACAGCTTTGAAATTATTTTAAACATGGTAACAAGATGTTTCCATTAATAGCACTTTTGTCAAAAAGTTGTATAGATACTAAAAGAATTTGATGAAAAATCAAAATTTTTCGCTTGTTTTCCCAGTCTTTTAAAACACAATTCTCTTTATATATTGTTTTTATATGTATATTCTTTTAAATATAAAAGTTTAAGATAAATGTATATTGTTACACTTTGATAGAACCTGTGATAATTTTATATTTTGTCATTTAATACCCCCTACATGTATTAATATGTTGAAGAATGTTGGTTTTTTTCTTTTATTATTTTTTCTGCCTTACCTATTCTTGGAGTAAAGTGTGATAAATTTCCAGCAACATGAAAACCTGAAAAATTCAATGGAGCTAGGTCTTTATTTTGAAAAAAGACCTGTAAAATTAAGGTTATTACCTTATATATTTATGAGGATTTGACAGACATGAATTTATACTTGTCTAGTATGTAACTTGTTCTAACACCAGGAAGACTTGTGTTTCATTCAGAGCATGAAATTCATGTTCTTCCAAAGACTTCCAGATTTGTTTGGATTCTAATAAATAGAAAATTTTACGTCTCATATAATTTATGACGTAAAGACATGAGTAAACAAATATGTCAAGTAATGAAAACTTAACTAGTATTAAAATAGTTATTGAAGCTTAGCTAAGAATTAAGATACAAGCCCTCTGTCCTTTAACAACTTGATATTCTTTTTAGTTTTCCCAGAAATGTATCCAAATCTGGTTTTGTTTTGGTATCATTGTTTTTCATCATGTCCCATTTTCTCTAATTTCACATCTCACAGGCTGTGTAGCACAGTGAATGGCATGGATTTTTTAGTTTTTCCATTTTAGTTATTGTTTTGTTAAATAGTCTGTGATCTGTAATTGATGTTTACAAAAATAATTGCTTAAAGTTTTGTTTATTTTTTTCATTACACTGCAATATAGATTTCTAGGATAATGGAAATTTTTCAGCATGCTAGTTCAGCAATGTATTTTCATTATATGCCAATGTTTATGCATAAAGCATCCTGTTTACTTGTTGGATGACAAGCAGCTTGTCAAGTATGCATGACTGACTTTCTTCTAAGAATATTTAAAATTCTTTATATGAAGATCTTTATATGACTAGATCTTCTCAACTAACTCAGTGAGAGGGAAAAAACACCTTACTGAATATTTATAATTTTGATGGACGAAGTAATTCTTTATGAAATTTTGTTGTGCTTTTTTTTTTCTTTTTTTTTCTGCTCATTATGTAGTTAAGTCCTTTATATAGCAATGAATTTTTGATAATATTAAGCCAATATTTAACTCTTGGAAAAGAGAATTTAGACCTTGGGGAAGTAATGAATCAGAGATTAAAAAACCTGAAGCATCTAACTCAAGGTGTTTCCCAGGACTTAGTAATTGTCAAGTCATTTTGATGCAAAAAGTGTTTTGCTAGTGCAACACTTGAATGCAATGTATTCAAACACATATCACGTTATTGCAGATATTTCTCTGTTGTCTTCCTTACCTTAGTCTGTGCTGCATTAGGGATAGGACCATGAAACACCTAAAATCACCATTACTTAGTGTAGATCTTTATGAAAAGATATCTGACGCTCTGAATATGCAATTGCAACAAAGCTTTCTGCAGACTTAACTAAGCTCAGTTCCTCAGCAATTACAAGGTACAAAGAAAGCCTCATTTCGCTAAGTTAATTCTGATTATGAGATTTTTTTTTTTATATACTCTTCTATTGGTACCTTTAAATACCATTTTTGTCTGGTCATATGTCTATTTGGGTCAAATGTACTGACATCAAAGCAAAAATGAAATTGTTGATGGTGACTGTGAGTATAACACATCTTAATAATGTTCACTGTATCAAGTGCAAATATTTAAAAGACAGGGAACTCAGATTACATTGCCAGTCTTCAGGATTGTCTTTCTTCAGCAAGCCCTTGACGAGGAGGGGATCTTGGCTTTGTTTTTTGCAGTGAAGATTGTAAGAATTCTTTTTAATCCTGTGCCCAGTTTTAAGACCCTTGCAGTGTTATCAGAGTTTCAGAGTGTAAGATCTCCAATTTTGCTGGTGAGGACCTGCTTACAAAACAGATTACGTGGTATAGTAAATGTTGGAACACTAATGCACTGAAGGATTCTTATTATCAAATTAATTCCTTTACTGTTGTGGGTAATTTTTTCCTAATTATGTTAAGCCCTATTTACTATTCTTTAATAAATTACATCCCTTAAGAATTCCATTTCACTAAATATTCTCATATGTTCTTCCAAGGTAAATTTTTTAAGTTTCAAAACATTCATGTATACCAAAATAAAATATTTTCTATGTGCATAATTTTTGTTTCCTGTTTTGATTTGCATTTTTATATGATATTTTAACACAAGGTATTAATCTATACTTATTTCCAGCTAATCAACACTGTGGGTACAGATAAATGTTTGACTTTTGCTGACTGGCACTTATTTTGGTGAAAGGTATGTTGCTGATGCAACACAGACAACCAATTAACAATGAGGTGACCTTTTTCTTTCATTACAAAATTGTCATTCAGTAGTGCATCTAATGAGCATCCAGAATTTTTGAGAGCCTCTACTGGAAAAGTGTTGTCATCTCTGGTGAACATGCAGGTGGCTGAAGTAGAGTTTTTGATAAATGTATACCTTTATCAGCCTTGCTCTCTGGGACCCATTAGGAAAGGTTTCACATTGTGAATCGTCTAGGAAGCCTCAGATGTAGAAATACAGTGAAATGAAAATGGCACTGAGCTCCAAACTTAAATTCAGGGGCATACTTTTGCATAGAAAAGTTGTAAGATATTAAGATATAAAGGTCATTAGGCATGCTAATGTATTATAACTACAATGTTTTTATTTGGTGATTTCAGAGACTTCATTTTTATGAATCATGTTAATATTTTCATACACTTGGCATAATCCATGTGAAGAATAGACAGGTTGGTGTTTTGATGCACAAATATCTATCTGCAAGATTTATTAGGCTACAACACGATAGGAAGAGTATAGTTTGAAAAAAAATTCAAAGGAGGATTTTTACCAGTTTTTGTTTGTATGAAAACGGAATGTATTCTCTCAGGATGAGAGAGAACTTCATTTAGGAGGAAGCTGATGCTCAAAATTTTATGAAAGCTGCTGCAAGAAAAGTGACATAACTTTCACAGTGGGAAGGATATTGGTGATTAGAAATATTTAACAGAAGTTAAATATTTTGTATATAGCCTTTTCATTAAACACAATAATATCTCCAAGATAAGTGAAGGATAGAAGAAAAAGCTGACCTGTAACAGAGTTGGGAAAGCAAGTGTCTTTCAAGTAAGATGGTAGGTGTCAGTGGACAGGTGGCAAATTAATAAAGTGCTCGTGCTGTCTCTCACCTTTACAGAAGAGTTTTGAGGGAAAAGAATAAGAAAGAAACTGAAAGGAGAATGATAAAAGACAAGTGATACATATCTTTCCTTAGAGGCCTGACATTAATGAGCCTGTAATGGGCTTATTAGACTAAGTTATCTTTTCCTGAAATATGTAAAGTTAAGCAGTTATGCTAATAAGAAAAGGAGTAGCAGGACAGATTAAAAAGAGTCAAAAGTAAAATATGGAACGCTTCATTGCTAGTCAGTTCCACACAGTTTGGCTATTAAACAGGTGTAATTTAGGATTATAGAACCTTGATATTTTTCAGCTATGTAATTCAAAAATTAAATTTTCTCCTATAAGATGATGTATTTCTTCCACAAACATTACCCCCAAAAACACTGGTTATATATGAGCACACACATTCACATAACCTTATGTGAAATATTTATGGTTTTTTGTACTGAATATAAAAGGTTAAAGTGCTGCTTTCTTTTAACTGAGGTTTCCTGTTGATTGCCTGTAATGTACTTGAGAAACTCTTATGCCGGACATTTGTTTTGGCTCTTGAAACAAGCATGACAGCATAAACCAAACAAATCACTTCACTGATGTATATTATAAGATACATTTTTCTAAATATAAAGTAGTCTTTAAATGGAAGTGCAGGTGGTTGGAGGAAAAGGGTTCTGTTTTTTTTTAAATATTTTTCAGTTTGAATAGTTTTATGAAAAGTATGGTCTAGCTTTATTTCTGCATAGTTGCTATCTGCAAAACAACTCACCAACCTCATTAGCAGAAGTTTAAACTAAACTGTAGCAGTTTAGGATGTGGTTTGATTTGGTTAGGTTTCATCTTCAAAGAGTTTGACTCAAAAAAATTTGCAGACTATGTAAAATTGGGATAGTACTTGATGGGCCACTCTTCCTGGACCATCTGTAGGCAATGGAATCCTGGTTGTGGTGCACAATAACTGCCTCCTAACATAACCCTCTGAATTACAATGGCCACAGTTTGGGTGCATTGGCCGTGTTATGGAACTTCTGTCTCTGTTCCCTGAAATCACTGAACAGCTGAGATCGGCACTCATCTCTGGGCATCTTCGAGTCCAACCCCACTGCACATATCAGGGTCAGCTACAGCAGGTTCTTCAGGGCATTAAATAACAGGTTTCCAATATCTCCAAGAATAGAGACACCACAGGCTAAGCTCTCTCTGGTCCAGTGTTTGACTACTCTCACAGTTAAGTTACTTCTCATACTTAAATGCAATTCATTTTATGTCTAATGCTTCCTGTCCTGGGTGCTACTGAGGAGAGTATGACTCTGTTCTACACCCTCACATCATGTGTTCATACCCTACTACTTGGAATGCCTGCTTTTGCAACTTGGGCTGGCACAAATGTAAACAGAAAGAAGAATGACAACACTTTAAGTAGTTCTTGCTGCAGAGCTGTACTTTAACCTGGAAGATCTGATGTTTTGGGAAAATCTAGAAGACAGAGCAGCTGGAAAAACCTAAGATACTTTTGATCATGGGAAGTTTGAGAGGAAAATTCTTCATTTCATTTGGACCAAAATAAAATAACTGAAACAAAAGAACTTAATACCTGCATGTGACTCACAATCCTTACTGGTACTTTATGTGCCCTGCTCAGACTAATCACATTTATATATTTTTCCCCCTTTGAGACATGTCTGCCTGTAATTTTATTAGACTAGTTAACTGTATAACTTAAGCACAGCTGAAAACTGTACAAGCATTTCCAATAAAATTGTTTGTTTGGGAAAACTTGGAAAAATGCACTTATTCGCTGAATGGAAAATGTGGCATGAGATTTGTAAATGGAATAAGTATAAGAGATAACTGAGTTGTTTTTATAACTGTTATTTAGTTCTAAGTTTTCATTTTCTGATCAGTAGGATTTTAATCCCTACCATTTTGTTCCTAATACGTTCATTCATTAATTTTGGCTTGTTGCTTAAGACCACAATAAGATTTATAGTTTATTTGCAAAGCAGCTATGCTAATTCAGATCTTGGCCACATTTTGTATTTGAATGCTGATCAGTATGACTATATTTTTATTTTACTGCTCTCCTTTGCATTTAATTTTACTGGATATCATTGGAAGTCATAAATATAATATGTTCAACTCCCAAAACTATTGTGAACTCCTAGCATTTAGGAGGTTTTGATTTGGCAGTGAAAGCATGTTTACTTTTAGAATAGAATTTATAATAGAACACATTTATTTACATATTTAAGTGAATATTTATCAGGTCTTTTTGCAAACTTGGAATATGCTCACTGGAATAACTTTGGGTCAGTATTAATAACTGTACCATATGTCTCTATATTTCTGAACCAGGTGGCTGGCAATCATGTCTCCAGATGAACAGTGGTTCAGTGACAGCAACAAAACCCCTCTTGTTCTGTGCACTCATTACCATGAAAAATCCCTGTTTTCTACTTTAACTTTTGTTTATTTCTGAATGCTGTTTTAGTATCAAAAATTCTGTTGTTTGATGATAATTTAGTATTGGATAACTAGAATTTCTTTCATATGTGATTGAAAGACAGATACTGTGAAACAAAGGACACTTATATCAGCATTAGCTTCTCTGCAGTGTTGGTTAAATTACTAGTATCATACATTTCTTACATGAGTACTTGGCCTAGTAGGTGCTGTATCATGTATTCACTAAATGAAGTAAATGACTTCACTTTCTCCATAGTCAGAATAAACCTATTTCTATAAACCTTACTATTTCCTACCTATCATGTAGAAAGAAAACCTTTTGACATCAGTTTATCAGTCTATACTTCACATATGATTTTTTTCATTCCAACTTATATTTTCTTTCCTTAGAGTCATAGAAATTATTACAGCCAGTAGATAAAGTTGGTCTAATATTTTCCAAGACTTTTCTTCAATGTATTTTCTGACTTTATATGTACTAATACCTCCCTCACAAAAATCCACTAAGAAGAAAGTGGTAAGACAGTTTTCAGTGGTTTTTAGTTTGATTATTGGTTATCATTTTAAAGTTACTTGAAGATATTACTGTGTTATTTTTTTTTAATATGTTGAATAAGTATTGTGTATAATGTGAATTTTTAATGTATATGTTTTCCTAAGTGTCTTTAAAAAAAAAGAAATCTTAAATCCTTTATTTGGAAATGTCATACTGTAAGTTAAACTATGTGGAGTTGTTTATATCCCTCAAAGCTTGAGAAGTTCAAGTGACACGTAGACACTTTACCTAAGTTGGCCTGTTGCTATATTTTTGTACAGAAATACTTACAGAGAGATGGTTTTTTTTTTAAGAACATGGAGAATTCTGGTTTTAATGCAACTTCATCCAGAAAAAAATCTTAGTTTTGTTTTGCTCACAAATACTGAACTTAAATATAATCTCTTATTTCAGAGGGGAAATTTTTCTTTTATACATACATTTTAATTAGTACTGGTACAGGTATAGGCTGTTTTTCTTGAGACAATCCCATACTATTTTTGTTTTGACTTTGTCTTCACTTTGACCAGTTCCCTTTTTTTTCCCTGTACTTTAACTGAAAAAAGACAGAACCCCAACACCATGATTGGCTTACTAATACATTGTGTTTCTCATATTACCTGGTTATCTTTGTCTCTGCTGTATACTTTGGCAAGAAATGTAATGGCTTATATCATTTGATACTCTCACATGAGCCTATGTCTATTACTTCCAAGGATATTTTCTACATGAAATGTCTTGTTCAGAGCTAACTGGTGAGTGACTGCTGGACAAATCTGATCTGTTCTGTTGAGACAAAAATAGTAAGGTGCTATTCAAAAAAAATGTTACCTGAGCAGGTCAGGAGAAATACCTTAAATAACTTTTGTCACAGAAAAAATAAAAGTCTGAAGTTCTTTGTCTCTTCCACAATTTCAGGAAGCTGTAGGACAGAGAAAGTCTCGGGGATTTTATGCATGTTTAAACATGAAACAAACAACTGAATTATGCACACATTCTATTGGTGTGTTGCAGCAATAAATGCTGGCTTTTGATGCACATCATCATCACAATCAGGTATTTTTCCCTGTCTTCTGGGAATCTGTTCCTATATTAGCTAAGTAACTTTATATTCCCCACAATCTGAAGGAGTATAAGAAGGGGCTAAACACAGGCACACTCAGAAAAAATGGTTCTTGTTAGTTTATCAGTGCATCCGGGAGTGTTTGCTATATCTCTACTCTGAGACAGAATATCAATTACACAGGCTGAGCAAAAGATAGAAGTATTGAAAGCTAACACATCATCTGTGTTGCTTTATTACATATACAGTGAGATCTCTGAAAGTGCTCCTATCTATTGTGTGCATTGTATCAATAGTTAGCTCCAACAGGGAACAAGAGCTTTAAGTTCTCCACCAAAATTCTTCCTCTTGCCTCCTAAGACTTGTAAGAAATCCAAATTCAAAGTACCTGAGAAACTGAATTTATGAATTATCGCTTACTTGTCTTTTACAAGCTTTGAGGTATTTTTCCTAAGGGTTTCTCTTGTTATGCATAACAAAAATCTTAACTAGACTTTAAATGCCAACCTAGAGCACTCTGTCACAAAGAATATGATAGACTGATTATAGTACCAAAATGTTCAGTAAATTTTGTTGTATCACTTATCTATATTTTAGTTTCTGTTTATCTTAGTTTTGGTTTTTTTTTATTGCTTGGATGGTAAATTTTCATCTCATAAAAATCTGTATCTAAGTGCAATATAAAGGGATATTTCCCCTAAAAATTCTATTTACAGAAATAATTTCATTATACATTTAGAAGTACACTTTTATAGCTAAATTCAAGTTTGTCAGCATAAAGGGTTCCCAAAAGGAAAACTAAAACTAGATCTATCCTGTCGCTGGGGATAGCAGGCTGAGCTATAACTTTTTAGCTAAATATTTTTGCTGAATTTTCTGATCAAAAATAAGTGCATTTCTGCCTGAATTGTGTGCCATATTGTGGAAGGAATTTTTTTTCTGAATTTTACACCCATCTTTCAGTAAAAATAGTTTTCAAACCTTGCAATTTAGAAAATATTTATTAAAGAGAAGATAGTGATGCTTCATGGCTTCTGTATGGCAGTGTTTATGTAGGCTTGCATGATATATTTAACTTAAGAATCTTGTTTTACTGGAAAGGTAACTACTGATAGATGATAGGAGCATAAGTGCAACTTAATTCATAACTTTCTGTTATTAATTTGTGACTCCACAATCCAAGTCCTTCCCTATAATATAGAAGTATTTTTTTGTCCACAAAATCCATCTCAAATTTCATTTCTATGTTTAAAAATAAACTAAAATTTGGCAATTTTTCAAGAAATAACTAGTAGGTTTTTGAAGATCTCTTCCAACCTAAGACATTTTTAATTTAGAATCCTAATTCTGTCATTCTAAATGGACTGTGTGCAAGTGCTTTTCCACTAGAACCACTTCATCACATAGATAAGAAATAAAGAATAATACATAGCTATTGTTCTTTTCTATTCTAGTTTAAAAAAAGGCTCATTCAAATTTTGTCTTAGACTTTTGCATATGGAAATGTCAGTGCTTCACTGGGACTATGAGAGTATGTGTATGAATTCTCCACATGTAAGGAATGTCAATTCTGTGGTTCAGTCCCTAGAATATCCATTTACTCCCTGAAAAGTTTTTCTCCTCAAGAACTACACAGTGTGTGGACCAACCCATGACAGCACCAGGTAAGGAATGTTATCCTGAAAATGTTTAGCTATTTTGTATGCAATAGGATGATTTTGTAAAGTGAACCACTGGGAAAAAGAAAGAGGAAGAAAAGATATTCTGAAATATTTACATGGATTTATTTTTTCTTTGCAGATTCTTTTAAGTGAAGCAGCTGTAGCTTGGATTTCACTGTGTGACCTTGACACGTAGAGTCAAGCCCTTCAGAGAGCTACTAGATTTGGCAAGGTTAAAAGGTAATTGAAATATTTAATGTTAAATATTTAATGTTATAGTGAATCTCAATAAGAAAACAGAAACCTCTGTATTTAGTAGGCATTGTTATTAATATTATGTGTTAAAATGAATGACATCCATGGTGTGAGGGACTCTTTGCAATCTCTTTAATCTCTTTCAAAATATATTGCTTTGTTAAATTTCTCATGATCGTTTCAAAGTTATAAGTTAGAAGTAAAACTCTATGAAGGAAATAAGGAAGGAGAATTGAAAACTAATTGTCCTCTATATAACTGGGTGTCATTAAAACAAGAATTCAGGTTTTTAAATCGAGGTGTGACATGAGGGCAAATGAAAAAGGGTATAAAAACTGTACATATGTACATATTAGACAAATGTAACTATCTTTTTATGTTTTTGTTTATTTGGGGATTTTAGCTGGGGTTTTTTCCTAAAGCAGAAAACAAAAAACTGGCCAAGCTTAACAGAAATAATCAAGTGGAGTGGAAAGAGTAAATTAAGCACACAGAAAACAAAGCTGTACAAAGCTGTCTTGTCAAGTCTTGGTCACTTGCATGATACTGAATATCTTTTGTGAAATAAGCTTCACAAACCAGTGTCATCAAGCATACCTATTTTGCTATTTTACTAGAAAGATTAGAGAAAACATATCTATTTAATCAGTCCTTTACATTAAATGTAATATGTAAAATGCTCACTTAAAACATTAATTTTAATCAAGGGGAATTAAATGAATGATATATAAATCAGCATTTCTTTTATCTCTAAGAGAGACATTTTTCATCCTTTACATATTTGTGGGTCAGATATTGCCTCAAGGAGAAAGAAAGTTATGAATAATTTAAGAATCACCATTTTTGCTTCTTATGAGAGCAGTAAGAAGCACTTTCAGGGCTAGTTACATGCAATATATTCCAGGGAGTATTGCTTATTAAAAGAAGGCTTTTACTGTCCAGTACAAGAAGGACATGGTCCTTTCAGAGAGGGGGCACAAGAGGGCTATAAAAATAATACAGGTCATACAGGTCAGGAACACCTCTCCTGTGAAGACAGGCTAAGAGAGTTGCAGTTGTTCAGTCTGGAGAAGAAAAGGCTTAAGGGGCACCTTATCATAGCCTTTCAATATATAAAGGGGCAGTTAGAAAGATGGAGAAAGGCTTTTAACCAGCTCTTGCACTGACAGGACAAGGGGCAATGACTTTTGATTGGAAGAGTGTAGGTGTACATTTGGCATACTGAAAAAAAATTTATAATGAGGGTAGGGGGACATTGAAGCAGATTGCCCAAAGGAGTTGTAGATGCTCCATCCCTGGAAGTGTTCAATATCAAGCCAGAGGAGGCTTTAAGCCATATGATCTAGGGAAAGATGTCTCTGCCTATGGTATGTTTACTAGAAGGTCTGTATAAGGTGCCTTCCAACACAAACCACTCTATAATTCTATTGTGTGTCTGGAAACACAGTTTATACTTGGAATTTTAGGGAATATGATCAAACAAGCTTTTGTCTGAATCTCATAAGCAGAATAAAAATCATCATAATGAAATACTAGAATCTAGAATAATAAAAGGACTAATTGTGCATTAATATTATTGTCAATAAATTGACAGTGAGGAAAAGTCTCTAGAGAAAAAAAATTATCCCTGCTCTATCAAGCTATTTGGAAATTGTAAGGACAGATCTAATAAGATGAGGCTAGTTTTTCCATCCAGATTACTGAAAATTATTACACTCTACCTTTATATCATTTTGAAGTGTATGTTAAAAACTCCTGTCAAAACTGAGCCCAGAAGCTAATAAGACTTTTAATGTCATTACATTTATGGTCCAGAAAAATAGAACAAGTTAATATGTGGAAAATAATTTACTGGATTAAGAAGAGGTGGGGCTCACTTAGGAACCAAGCATACATTTAGGGTTAATGGGTATCATCTGTGATTCCACCTCTAGTGTCTGTGGCCACCAATACAGGAAATATTTTAATGAGGTGATGGAGACAAGTTTCTGCTCTGTATTACTTCTCCAAAAAATATATATTCTATTATTAGTAGCTCATTCTTCAGATAAAATTTTTAGAAAAGACATTCTTAATATTGCTATTTTTTTTTTCTTCAGTACTTGAATTAAATGTCACTATTAACAATATGTTAACGTGCAGTTTTTCCTACTTCATTAAATTTCACTATTTGACTTACTATTCTTTTTATTAAAAAAAAAGAGTGTCTATAATTCAATAGAAAAACAATTTTCTTTAAATAATTGTCAGTATAAACATATTTTAGCAGTATCTGTTTGGTACTTAATTATCAAGAACGTGAGATGTACTTATTCGGATGATGAACTTTGCAATTCAGTCCTTGTGCCTGACAAAACTAATTTCAATTTATGCTCCCTCTGGTAACAAGAAGAAACATGAGAAACCTATTCTCTACACCTTCAAACCATACAATGTTCCTAATGTCTGACTTCACACTGTCTTTATCTATCTGATGGCAGTATATTGCACTGCATTTTGCAGAAAATAAAATGATGTTTCTAACGTAACCATAAATTCATCTCTTTTTGCTGAACTCAGAAGTTAAATCCTTAACAAAGAGGATTTGACATATGAAATCACTTTCTGGTTTCTATTTTGATGGGTTTATATATAGTTGCTTAATAAAATCATTGACACCTATATGCATGTAATATTGTATACATAAGAGAGGAAGACATAGGAAGTAAACAGGTGCAAGATATTTTGCTTGATTGACTATAAACTGATGCATTTCAGGAGGTGAAAATAGTGTTTCTTGATGTATTTCAGGAATAAATCTTTTATATCTGATTAAAATGCAGATGAGCACCACAAACTATTGTAATTTGTAAGGGTTGATCTCCTGATGCAATCTTCTTCCATCTGCTTCAGGTGTAGAGCTTACTGAGAATTTGCCACAATTACTGAATGCAATTTGGGTGCAGATGCAATCCCCAACCTAAAACTCCCCATGCAAATGAGAACTCCTTTATAATACTTTTGATGATATCTGCTATTTAAAAAGAAAAAAAAAAAAAAACAACCCTGCAACTTTATAATAAAATCATTGCTAGTGATGAGAAATTATGGAAGTACTATGCAAAATCTGCATGAGAATACATGGAAAATCTGAATGATTCTGAGAACAGGATCTAATATCTTATTTCCAATCTTAAAGTACTAGTAATGTTAATTTGGTAATTTTTATTTCTTAGATTGTTTACTTAATATGCAAGGAGACATAAAACAAGCCAGAAGTCAATGTAATTATCTTAAAGACTTTTATTTCTCCATTTTTCAGATTACCTTTGGATTTTATTGACTGTTTACTAGGGTCTTTTATTAAGGAATTCCATTTCAAGAATTATTTAGGGAAGGGAAATTATCCCAAAATCTCTTACCTCTGAACATTGTTCTTTGGCTATAAGAATCTCAGAGTAATTTGTAGAGACTTTATCACATTAAAAACAAACAATAAATGTGAACTTTACCAGACCTACACTTAGGAATTAGTAGAGGGACACAAATTTCTTGGAGTAATGGTCACTAGATAGAAGTGACTAGTGAGTGAAGAGTTATCTTCTTCAAATGTGTCAGAGAGAAAGGGAAGTGTTGCCAAAAAGGGAATTTTCTATTTAACAGATGTTACACGCAGAGAGCACATTTTTATTTTAAAAATATTTTAATGTTTTGTATTTGGTAGGATGAGTAACAAACCTGCCCTTTCAGTACACAGCTTCTGCAAAACAAATAGTCTGCTTTTAAAGCTGGCAAGGAATGCAGGATCAGCAATGATTTGACATTGAGAAATTAAGCCGAGTTTTTAGTAGCGGGAAACTGCATTCAATGAACAAAGAAAAATATGTATAATACTCTGCTTGCAAAGAACGATAATATTCTGTAAAATGGTTGCCTGTCAACAGGAGCTTTCTTTATAACTTTTCTTCATGAAAAGAAGTAATTGAATATTCAGTTCACTCTCAGTTGATTTTTTGATAGGCTGTGTGTTATGGTAAAGTAGTTTTTAAAAAGTGTTATTTTTTAAAGGGTATTTACATAAGTACAAATCTGCAAGATTCTTTTTTGCTGTGTTACCTGGAGTTACAAAGCCTCACTTACATCCTTAGCAAGAACTCTCCTTGCAAGAGTACTACACTCTTGAACACTAGAATGGCATATCTTGGACAGCTGGAGTGAAGAGATACGTAACATGGAACAACTGACAGTAGATAAAGACAGTGTCAGAAGCATTCTTAAGGGTGAAAGAAATTAAAGACTAAGTGATCATAAAAACTTGGGGTTTAGAGTGTATTTCTTAGTGGGTATGTGTGTTTTTATTTCAGACAGTAACTAGAACCTAATACCTCTCCAAGAGGAGAGAACAGCATCTATGTGGACGAAAAAAAACCTCAAAGATCTAGAAAGTAGATTGTGATTTTTTTTTTCCTTCAAAAATGAAGAGAATAAGATAGCTCTATTAATTTCTATGACTATTTAGAAAGAACCTGACCTTCCTGGCCTTTAACTTTTACATATGAATGACAATTAGCAGTGGTTGTACAATTAGATTAATTGCTGATACTGTGATGGAAGTTGAAAAGAAAGGGTGAAATGTAATTGTAACTGAACAATTTCTGATATATTAGAAAGGCTTTGACCTGAATCAGGCTATTTACCAAACTCTAAATGTGGTAAAATAACTGCCAGCATAATTGTCTAAAACGTTTTTTTCAGCTTCCTATTCTGAGCAAGAAATATTCTCTCTTCAGTTTGCATCTTCATAAGTGTCACAGGTTTGGTGTCCTGCTCTGGCTTTTAATATCTTTGTCACTTCTTATTTTTCATATTCTGTGCCTCTAACTCTTGGATGTGTGTTCTCAGATTCTATAAAACAAATTGGAATTCTGGGGAACTTTCTGGTTCCTAAATAATTGTGTGGAGCTGTACGAATGAGGAAGAAATGAAGTTAAAGCTCCTCTTAGAAAAGGGACAACTTGTAATCACAAGGTGCTTTTTTCCTACTGAGGAGATGAGAGCTTTCCTGGTGGTGGATTGGAGAGGTTTCAAAATATGCAAGAATAAAAGATTTTTTTTTTTTTTCATTCGTAACAAAGAAAATACCCTTAAAAAGGATAAAATATTTCTGGAAGCTCTCTCTTTTTTTTTTTTTTTTTTTTCCTATTCTCTTTATCAGTGCCAGCAAGTGCAGATTAAATACCTCTAAAAGTAATGACATACTAATTGTTTTAAAATGCTTGTTTTTTCCTCTTGATTTCTATTTCAATCAATAAAATTTCCATTAATATCAAATGTAAACTCAAGCCATGCATATATATATATGTATATATATATGTGTGTGCATGTGTGTGTATGTATGTATATATATATATACAGAAAGAGACAGGTAAGACCCCCAAAAATTACCCGATTGCACAGTGGTGATATAACTGAGGAAATCTCAGCAACTTACTGCACATACCAGTCCCTTTTCCTTCCTTCCTTTTCTATTCTCAGCTGAATATTACTTCCAGCTCTATTGCTCTATAATGCGCTCATCTGATCCCTTCACAGATTAATTCTTCCCAGTAAGTCTAGGTCATACCATGCTGGAAAAAGAAATAAAAACTTCCTGCCTACTCAGATCTCAGGGGGGTAACTCTAATGACAGAACTGAGGAGGGAACACAAGTGGGGGAGGAAGAGGAATGGGAAAGATGTGAGAATTGCTCCTTTTGCAACAACCAAACATAATATAAATATAAAAATAAAAATATTTAACACTGAAACACACCACCAATTCATTTTTTTTGAGGGGGTTTGTTTGGGTTTTTTGTTTTTTGTTTTTTTTTTGCTGGTTCATTGTTTGGCTTTTTTTTTCTTGGTTTTTTGTGGTTTTTTTCTTGATTTTTTTCTCAACTCTTTGTCAAACAAATATATTTTGTTTCAATGCTAGATTAAGCAGCCTTTAGCTTTCCTGAAATTCCATAGCCATTCTAATATACTACGACCAACATTTTCAGAGTTTTATATCATAACTATTGTTTAAGTCAGGATTTTTTTTTTACAAAAAATATCAATGTATTTCATTTTTTTCCTAGTAAACATTACATCTATGCATCTATGAAAATGTGATACTGGTTCATGTTCACTAAGTCACTAAATATACACATGACTAGAATTTCTTGCCTCAGACAATAAATACTATGCTACTGTTCTGTTGGCTTAAATGTTTACTGTAAATGTAAAATATTTATTTTTATAATTTTGTTTCTTCTATCAGTTACCTTTATGATTATTTCTATTTTATCAAGATATTTTAATGAAAATGTAATCTGGGAAGTGGAGGAGATATTAATTGTGAAATATACTGTACAAGTAAATAAGAAATTCAGATGTTAACATGTCTGTAGATGTATGATTCTCTGAATAATTAAAAGCAAAGATCACCACCACATCATCATTACCACCCTTTTTCTACAATGATTTCAAAGTTCTTAAAGGGTTTGCACTGGGAGATTCTCATTGTTATTTTAATTTAAATAGAAATTAATTGTTCAATAAAGTATTACTATAACAAATTCTCTAATTTGATCTTTAAAATTTACTTTGTTTCTATTATGCTTTCGTATTTCAGTCTTCCTTGGTTGTTCTAATTTCTGAAATCCATTTATGTCTAGCTGTGAAAAGGACAAAAATATTTTATGAAAAGAAACAGATCATTATGATCTGCATATATTTTCAGTAGTTGATAAAATTATCAACTATTCCCATTTAAGTAGTGAATTTTAATTAATAAGTTATGTTTGAACAATGTTGTAGCACTAGTTAGAACTCTAGAAGAAAAGCAGCATTAGGTGTTTCAGTGTCTTTATATTAATATATGCATAGGATTTTCAGTCTACTTTCCTTGCTGTGAGAAATTTTCTGTTGAAGTCACTGAATTTCATTTAGAAATGTCATCTTATATTTTAAACCATAAGGCTTAGAAAAGTGATATAAAAATGGGGCTTCCAAGTGACCTGACATCTGAAGTTGCAGAAACTTTGTTTTGATTAGGGCAGGGAATAAAACTTGCAAATCAGGAAGAAACACAAAGAAACCAAACCAAACCAAGCCAAACCAAGCCAAACCAAGCCAAACCAAGCCAAACCAAGCCAAACCAACCCAACCCAAAGCAAAGCAAAACAAAGCAAAGCAAACCAAACCAAATCAAACCAAACCAAACCATTAAAACAGAACAAAAAAGTGTATGAAAAGTTGATCTCCAGAGCCCAGAATACCTGTACACTGACCAAAGTCTTATGACTGGCTGGGCTTGGTGCATTGGGATTGACAAAGCTAAAGGTGGTGATTTTCAGATGTGTTGTACTGGTTACTAACTAGTAACTGTTGAAGAGCTGGCTAGTACCCATCAAACTATAAAGGAGAACATACATTTAATAACCTGTGAATCATTCTAAGATGACAAGATTTTGTCTGCCAGGTTTTCTACCTCTCTGTAGCAGTGTTAAAGAGAAGACCTATTTTGAGTGGGTTTTTTTTAAATAAGAACAACTTCACATTTTCTCACAGAAAAAGAACATGTCTCAAAAGATACTTTAGGAGGTGATATAATAAGTGTCCCATCTAAGGCCAGTATTAGCTGTATATCTGTGGGGAATATTCCACTTCTAATATGTTTTAAGGAACTGACCACTGGTATGCTCCTGTATCCTTTCTCTTGGTTTTGTTTGGCTATTTTGTGCAGGTTTTTTCATTTTCTGTTTTTAATTCACACATTTGTTATTGTTTTATTAATCTCAGTTACAGAGAAAGCTACTTTTTTTCTCCTCATTGGCCTGTAATGTGTTTGAAAACTATTTTATCCCCTCACATATCTTCGAGCATGCCAATTGATCTCCATTGCCTTGAGTTGTCTGGAAATAGGATATTTCTTACTACGTTACTCAAGTATTTTATTATAATATTGAAGAGAGCTAGAACCACTTCAAATTCTGATTGGCACATCCTCCACTTCCAAAGGGTTCTTATGAATGTGGGTTATGCCAGCAGACTATACCCAAAAAGAATAATAGTAATATGTGCAGAGAACTTGTCCCATTGCTGGAAATCCTTGGGGCCAGATGGGGTTTGGAGCAACCTGCTGTAGTGGGTGGCATCTCTGCCCATGGCAGGGACTTTGGAACTAGATGAAAGTCCTGGTATTGGAACCCAGACCATTCTATGGTTTTATAAATATCCCCATGTTTAATTTAATTATGTTTTATCCTACCACCTTCTTACTAATGGGTTTTCTGTGAATGAGATTTGTCCTGTAGAATTAAAGCCCAGGAGCCTGTGGTGGAACAGTCTTCATGTAGCTGCTTGGAAAAGAAAGGAAAATTATCTTCCTTGACTCTTAGGCTAGTCATAAAGCCTTAAAAACAGATGGATAAGTTCTGGTGTACTTTTAAAACGTGTTCCATCAATTTAGAATAAGCATGGCATTTACTAGTTCTCTATTACTAATTACCAATGAGATACAGAAACTTTGGGATGGGAAAACTCAAGTATTTGTTTCTTTTGTGGTTTTTTTACTGTTATTTTCACACTTCTAATTCAATCTTGTCCCATGGATTTTGGTAGGTTAACCCAGTTAATGAAGTTATTAATTGGTAAATTGGTTAATGGTTTTTTTTAACCCAGTTAATAAATGGTTTCTTCTGAAATAATCTGAGTTCTTTGTTATAAAACATACAAAAAGCCTCAAGGTTTTTCCTTGATGAATAGACTGACTTTGTGAAGAAAAGAAAGCAAATATTTGAAGGGAGAAATTACCACGTCTTCAGATGTTGAATGAGAGAGGAAAAAATTACGCATTTCTCAATTACAATGCCTCTTTCTCTAAAACTCTAAAACTTAAAATTGTAATTTTCGATAAAGGTTTCAATAAAGGTTTTTAGTCCATTGTTTTAAGATGAAACAGTATTTATTGTTTCTGCTTTAGTTGCGTATATTTACAAAAAGAATAATGCTGGTATCAAATATGCTGAAGAAATCTGATTTTCATAAGGCACAATACGAGACTTGTTTAAGGAAAAGCTCATTTTCAAATAATCTTTTAGAGTGTGTTATAGAGTTTGTCTTTCTGAAGTTGTAGGATAATACAAAAATATGGAATTACGATGAATAATCTTTTATCATTCAAAGAGTATTAAATAATGAACATTTTATGGTCCATTACCTTACAATTTAGAGCACTCTTTTTTCTTCTCCTTCACATGAGAGAAGATCATTTACTAAGGCTTCAACTGCAGCCAGCTTTAACAGAGAACACAACTTAATATTTTAACAGACCAAATACAGTGCTCTAAATTGAGGAATTACTTAAAAAATTCCAATGCTTGTAAACTTGTGTGAGCTTAGAAACCAGGAAAAGCAAAATGGTTGGATTGTACACCGAAAAGGAGAAGCTTATTTGAGATTCTTACACTTTCTTAAGTAAGGTCAACTACAATTCAATGTCTGTATGTTCATATAAGATCTACATATGAGAGCAGTCAGTAGGAAAGAAAAGCTAAATTTCTAATATTTCTGTAATCAAGTGACTATTATAATTTTTGTTAAAGGATTGTTACTGTCCATTAGACATAGAAGACATAGTTTCATAACTTTTATGTCATGAAAGGCAGGTTTAATGCTTTGAACAATTTTCAGTCTTTAATATGTATTTGTTCTGCAATATGAATTAATATTACATGTTCACTTATGACTGAGAGTGGTCTGCCAAATCTAAGAAAACCTCTGATAGCTTTTCTTTCTATTTTATGCTGAATATTTAAAATTAATGCAGTTTAGATTTTGTGTAACATGCTCCAGATGTGGTTGAATCAGAGTTTAGTTAAGGGGAAGGTTTATGCATTTGAGAGAGGCACCTCAGTGTGTTGATTTCCCAGAGGCAGGCAGTCTGCTTGGCCCTTTTTTTGTAATGGTGACTTGTGGGCACTTCCTTGTTTGCATGCAAATGCTGCAGGTGACCCCTCCTGATCTTTGTTTTGTTTGATTTTTCGTTCCCTTCTTCCACATCGTTTCAGACCCTCTGCTCAGCAATCCTGTCTGCCTCTCTAACACAGGGCTGTTCTCAGCTGTCTTCCCCTCACATCATCGCTAGTTTGAAGTCCTCCTTACCTTGAAACATTAAACAGTCTCTGAAGACTTTATCACAATATATTGGGTTGTATGAAAAGGTGAAAAACAGACATCAGTACCAGGCATAGGTCCGCAGGTTACTGAAATTTGTTACTGAGATTGTCAGTGAGTTCTGGAGATATTAGTACAGAGGCTCCAGCTGTAAATTGAAAATATATTCATAAAGCTTTCTCCTTTGCTTCCATAGCTATTGATTTACCTTGAAGTGTCATCTGTTATCAAAGATTTTAAAACTTGATGCAAAATTATAAAATTAAACTCAGCTAATGCAAAAAAGGATGTATCAGATGCACAGATTCAGGATCTATAAAAACTTATCCATAAAACAATATTTTCTTATATATATATTATATATATATATATCTATATATATATATCTATATATATATGTATATTTTCTTATATATATTATATATAAGAATATATATATATATATCTTTATATATCTATATATATATCTTTGCAGCTTCTTTTCCATCTTGTATTTCCCTAAACATTGTATTTATGTCCAGATGTTATCATGTTATCAAGTAGTGCAGAATAGTCCATTTTCTACCCAATTATTTATATAGCACTTGAAAATATCTGAAATACTCTTTTTAGCACTTAAGTACAAATTTTTCAAACTTGACAGCCGGGAATAAAAAAGAAAAAATACTCAATTTGTTCTCATTAAAACTGGCTAGTGTTTGAAGTACAGTCACAAATAATTAAGTAAGACAAGTCATCTAATTGAAGAAAAGGTGATGTACAGATCAATATATTTGTTCTTTAGCACAACATCTGTCTATATAAAATCAGAGGTTTGAGAAATCCAGGGACTTTGATACAGTTATCTAAAAGATAAGATTATAGATTTGAACTTTGCCCATTCAACTTTTTATAAGACTGTGTAAAAAATACTTTATAAAATTGAAAAATTAATTCTAAGCCAAAAAAACCCAGTGTAATAGATTTAAATTCAGTCATCTGCTTGAAGCTCCACTTCTCCCTCAAAGCAGAAAAAGAGAGAATAACTTTTTTATTAACAAGTAATAAAATTTCCCTTCCCAAACAATTAATTACCTTTTTTTTTATATTTAAATAAAATAAATGCTTGTAAAATATTTTTGTCTTCTACATTTTGGGTTAATCTACTATTCCTTGAAATTCTACTTGACTGCCAAAACAGAAATACCAAGTTTGCACAACATAATAAATAATGAAAATGAATAAAACCTACGAAGTTTCCAGTATTCTCTTTGCTTTACACAGTCTAAATAATATCATTCACTTGATAAACCCTTCTTATAAGCCATTTTCTTTTCCAATATATGTATGTAATTTTCTACAATTTAAACAAATATGTAGGAAATGATAATATGTATGTTTTTATACTCTGATAAGTCTTATGTTTAATAAGATATATCAAGAGGTTGATAATTACTGTCATATTCTATTATTCCTGAATATGTAATGAACATCATGGGTTGCAGTTGATGGCAGGATGTGCACTTTTCATATGGGTATTGTACAACATTTAAAATTAACTCACTCAAAATTTTTCACATACTTTAACCATAATTAAGCAAATTTATTACTGTCTAAATTAACTATTCTGGGGCTAAGAATTACTTTATAATTAGCTTAACACAGACAAACACAATACCAATCTATTCCTAAAAATGTAAAATTTTTGTACAAAATCTTTTTTTTATAGTCTCTGTGAGTATTAGTACATGAGAGGAAGGGAAAATATTGTAAAAGTATAGAGTATCAACATCAACTGTAATTGCCAGATTGGATGAAAGCCATTCAACCCACACTAACATACTTAGATATACGAATGTATTATTATAGTACTAAATGATGTTTACAAAATTACCAGATGTGCCAAGGATTTGCTCTGTAGTTAAGGTTACAGTATGAAATCTTTATTTGATACATTCATACTCTGTCTTCAGAGTAGCTTGAAGTATAAATGCAGTATCAACACAAAACAAAAAAAAAAATATTTGTGCAGTCATAGTAAAAAGGAACAGTAGTGTCATGACTGACTTCAGAATTATTTTTTAAATACAATTAAAGTGGAAATACCAACTTCTATCCAATAGAATATAGTAATAAAATATAACAAAGACATTTTTTTACAGTGGAACCATGGCAAATTTTCAGTCGTATATACATGATATATATGTATATATATATATACATGACATATATGTGTGTATATATATATATATATATATATATACATGATTATTTCAAAGATGTAATATTTTATATTCTTTTCTTTTCTAACCACCCATATTACAAGGACAATATGTGCTTTTAAATTTGGATATAGTCTAGTTATCTAACTCATACAATTGGAATAATGAGAGCAACAAAAATAGGACTCAAGATACTTTTTTTTTTCTGTGCATCAAACCCCATTCTGGATCAATTGGAAGGCTACCACTACAGTAGAGCATACAAATTCAATGTTTAATGAAGAACTCTAAATAATATCATAATTGGTCACAAAATACTGATCCTGTTCCTACTCACTTGTCAAATGGAAGTAACGGTGTGATATAGGTGTAGATACAACACCACCCAAAGTAACACCACTGTGACTTACCTTTTCTAACTTAATGAACATTGGGAAGAGAAAATGTAATTGATGGTGTAATTTCTTAAAATAGAGGTAGTCTACATATCCAATTGTTTTTCAGGTTTAAATCCTGCATTAAGTCATGGTCAAGGTCTGTAGGCTTTCAGGAGTGGTTAGTGTAGGAGAGTTAAAGTCCTTAGGGCTTTCCATCTGGAACCTGGAAACTGTGTGTGGATTTTAAATCTTTCCCCACACAGAGAGTCTGTCAGTTCACAAAGTTATTTGCAAGATGAGGCACAACTTCAATGCACAAATATTAGGGTTAGTCCATAGACGTGGGGAATTTTATAATTTCTTAACTTTGTATACAGAGCAAGGTAAGATATGAAGACATTTGAAAACAGTATTCAGAAAGTACAAGTTGCTACTAGATATTGGGGTTTAATTTCATTTAATTTTCGTTCTCTAAAAGCAACAAAACTGAAAAAGAATTTAAGTTGGGGTATTGTGGACTTCATGCAGCAGAGGGATTAATTCACAAAGGTTAAGCACAGCACAGCACAACTGTGAACAATGCTTCAGTCATATTACTGCTCCTTTTTTGTCCAAATAATCTCTCTCTCTCATGCAGCTAATACAATTCATGACAGTACATAATTTTTAAAGTGAAATCTCTGGTAGAAGCCTATTTGCTTCTCTATGCACTGCAGAAGTGGAGGAACTCCTTAATTTCCTCCTCTGTCCAGAGAGAATCGCACAATTTCTCATGAACTGGAAATTTTACCTTTGCTTTTTCTTTTCCTTCTTTCTTTTAACGTGCCATTGAGACTGAAAATGCCTAAATGATCTAAACTGCCAGTTACTGTGCATTTTTTCTTTTTTCCTTTCATGTAACAGGGAAGAGATCTCCACACAAAACTGCCTTATAAAAATGCATCTGACTGTGAAACAAAATACTTTGAAAAATGAATGTATAAATAGTTCACTAGAAGAAATTCATAACTTGAGGATAACGGGAAAAAAAGTGATGGAAAAATAAGATGCATCTGATTATATATAGACTTATAATTAGTGAAAGCATTTTATTAGTGAAAAGCATTACGTCAGTGAAATAAATGAAAAATTTATGATCCATGAATCAAAAAATATATAGTTTTTTTTAAGCTACAAGTGTGTTCAGTGAAAAGTCAAAAAAAACCCCAAAAGACCAAAAAAACCCACCTGCTATTTGAAAGAAGTTGTCTCCTGTATGGTTTTTAGCTGGGACAAAATTTGTCGCTTCAGAGATAAATTAATCTGTGTATGATGAACTACCAGATAGAAACTTAACACAATGAATACATTTTTTTCTGTGCTAATTGTACTGCAACCTGCAAGCTCTGGATCATAGTCTTACTGAGAAAAATGTTAGGTAGATCAAGTAAAGAAGAAAGAAAAATAAAATTAGTACAATTTACTTCTGGGACTGGCTTTCAGATGACACTCAAAATTATTTAAAAATACTCTGTCACATATACTTTCAGCCTCATATTTCTATATTAACATCATACATTTAAGAAGCATTGAAGTGAGGAACTGAGGTATATCTAAGATCTTTCTTATTATAGATGTCTAGTGTATTTAATTGCAAATTTTTGTGTGTTCTATCCTCATGCTGTCTAGTATGTTTGCCTTCACATATTTATCTGAACTCCTGAAGAAATTATAAGCTTAATGATAGATGGCTCTTAGAAGAGCCTCATTTATCATAACTGTACTAGTAGGAAAATCCTCAGATAGGATAAGCATCTCCTCCCTGACATAAAAGTACCATTAAAATTGACACTGATTTCAGTCAACTGAGAAAAAACCATAAATTAGTTCAGCCTCCACCAGACAGATTTTCTGGAATTGTATATAATTGTAAACCTGTCCTCGAGTTTATACATTGGAATTAAAGCGTAATGACTGTATTTTGAGTGTAAGCTTGCAAAAATGAAAATAAATTAATACCCTCATGCATTCAATGAAATACTTCAATAAAATGGCAATGAAAAGGAATCATGGACCTCAGAAAATTCATCTTAGAGTGTTTAGAAACATCTAAGCTGATTGAAACCTGCAAAGTAAAATGCACGTTTTCACCCAGATTTTGTGAATACATATTGTATGTAGTCCATTAGCTATACCAATAGAGTGTTTGCTTCTGGGAAGTACAAATTTAGAGATAAAAAGCATTAATTTCCATTAATGTCTTATGCAAAACTTACATCAAAGGTCAAGAGAATCAAATGTTAAACCACTTCCCCAATTCTGTGTGGAAAGTAGAAAAAGTCTCTGTGGTTAGGAGGAGTTTCTGTTTACCTTTCATATGATTCTTCTTGGTTTATGCTTCAAGAAAAAGAAAATAAGTCAAAATGGTGGTGAGCTGGAAGTAGAGGATAGTGGATCTATATTTAAAGAAAAAAAATCCATGTCTTTACTATTCTATATAATCAGAAAACACAAGTCTTCTAACGGAGTCCTTATCACAAGGTCAGTATCAAGATCAGTGTCTTTTTCTCCTTCTAGAGACAATGTTAAAAATTGGGAACTTATTTTTAGAAACACAATTCAGGCATCCTAGGTTTATCAAAGTATTTTCAGAGTTTATAATAATGAGTGAGGATGTGCAACAATCACAGTAAAACTTTTTCTTCTTTTTTCAAAGTGATAGATGTTGGCCCAATGTGGTAAACCATGTCTTTATTTCTGCCTAGTAGATTGAATTTCTCTTGCAATCCCCAGCAGATCATCCTTGCCAAAATGAGTCAACTCCTCTAGGTTACTTCTGACATATGAAAAAAAATTGACTGCCTGTTTTTTTCTTGAGCCCCAAACATGGAATTTTGCACAACAGCCCAAGATGACTAGTTATATCACAGATACAGTAAAAAACTGGAAAGATAGAGGGTCTAAATCAATCCCCACTGAGGATAAAACTTTCTAGACTGTAATCCTTTCTTAGCTGTGGTACCTGTATTAGAATACATGTCATTTGACCAGGTGTTAAAACAGCTGTTTGAGAAAGAAAATATTTATAGACTATGCTTATAGACTATGAAGAAAAATGTTAGTTTGGCAGAAAAAGAATGGTTAAAATAATCTTGTACATAAGCATGATGGCTAGTAAATACTTTTCTGCATTTACTGTTTCTCACATTCTCACATGATTTTATTCAGTCTCATTGGCCCAAATGACCCACAGATTTCTGGATTTGTTTCATGAAGAGGGTGGAAAGGCTACTCATTTCCCCATACACCAAATAATAAAAAAAAAAAAAGATAAGGATGACATAACTATTCTTCTACATCTTTTTTTTTTTTTTTTTTTTTTTTGGGAATCTCCCTCAACCTCCTCTTATAAATAATCCCAATTCATTGAATCTAGAGTAAGAGCAAAAATATTTCTCCCCTTCAAATTTAAATACTGCCGTTGTTTTCCATCCCCCCCCCCCCCCCAAACATCGCATGTTTTATTTCTTTCACAGTAAATTCTGCAGACACTCAGATTTTGTGCTTGTGGCTATGTAGTACAGAACATGATGAGATGTCTTCTTTGTTTTTGTTTTATTTAACCCATTACTCTTAAATGCAAACTAACATAATATATTAAGATACATGTAACCACAACAGTGCAGCTCCATGGTTAAAAATGGTTTATTATTATTATTTACAAGTTTAGTGTGTTAGGAACTTAATTTTTTATGTATCACTCTGTGTAAGAGATGTGTCAGGAAGATTGATCTCTTAATATAAAAAAGAGAATAAATATTGACTTTATTAATCATTTGGATAATTGAATGTGTATTAACAGATATTTCATTTTGAGAATACATTATGATGCTCTCCACTTAGTGTCTTTCCTTCTTCTAGTCTAGCTACACTAAATGAGTAATATTTACAGGAAATAACAGCTACCCAATAATGGTTTCCATCTAGGCACAGAGGTTGTGTGTTTCACAGCTGCACTTACTTGACCCACATCTCACTTTATAGCAGCATCTCAGTCACCACAAGATACTAAAGGGCAGCAGTGCTAAATGAAAATAAATATCTTACTTTTGATAAATAAAAAGAGGAAGAAGATGACCCAGAAATCCTAGTGCCACCCAATTTTTCATAAGCCAATAATGGTTATTTTCCATGAGGGTGGCAAATATTAGCCTGGACTGCAGAATACTTTCAGGAGTCCTGCCAGCAGATTGAAGGAGGGGATCCTTCCACTGTACTAAGCACTGCTGAAGAGATATCTGGAGTACTGTGGCCAGTAGCATATTCCCCAGTATGAGAGAGGTATGGAGGCACTGGGCAAAGTGAAGCAAAAGAGTCACAAAGAAGATTAACAGACTGGAGCATCTCTCCATGAGAAGAGGTTTAGAAAGCTGGAATGATTTGGTCTAGAGAAGAGAAGGCTCAAGAGAGATCTTGGCCTGAAGTGTCTGAATCCTCACAGAATAAGCTGATGGGACCCACAAGGATCATTAAGTCCAGCTACCAGCTGGACTTACCATCCAGCTATGACACCATCCCCCAGAGTCATACCATGTGCCAGATAGCATTGTCCAAACATTTCTTGAACTCTGTAAAGAATGTGACCACTTCCCTGGGAATCCTATTCCAGTGCTCGACCACCCCCAAGTGAAGAACATTTTTCTAATATCCAACATAAACCTCCCCTGATACAACTTCGGGCCATTCCTCCCAGTCTGATCACTAGAGAAAAGAAATCAGTGCCTGCTCCTTCTTTTCCACTCTTGAGGAATTTGCAGACTGAAGTGAGGTCTCCCCTCAATCTCCTTTTCTCCAGGCTGAACAGACCAAGTGACCTCAGGCACTCATACAGCTTCCCCTCAAGGCCCTTCACCATCTTTGTTCTCCTTTGGATCTTCTACAATACTTTAATGTCTTTCTTACATTGTGGCACCCAGAACTGCCCTCAGCACTGGAGGTGAGGCTGCCCCAGCTCAGAGCAGAGCAGGACAATCCCTTCCCTTGCCCAGCTGGCCATGCTGTGCCTGATGCCCCCCAGGACAGGGTTGGCCTTCCTGGCTGTGATGGTTCAGATGACTTGTGTTCAACTTTCTGCTGAATATCTATCTAAAGGAGTGTAAAGAAGACAAGGTGACAAGGCAGGAGGCAAAAGAGAAAGGAAAACACTTGAGGTTCACCCTAAATATCAGGAAGATTTTACTGTGAAGATAATTGAACACTGGCAGAGGCTGACCAGAGTGGAGTCATTGTTCTCATCAAAAGCTGCCCGGACATGGTGCTGGGCAACTGGCTGTGGATGGCCATGCTTGAGCCAGCAGGGTTAGACTAAATGACCTTCAGAGATGTCTTCTGACCTCAGCCTGTCTGCCATATGATGATTTTGTGAGTCACTGTTTTCAGGAATTTTAATTGTTATTTTTTTCTGCTACAAAATTATTTTTTTTTCTGAGAAAAATAAGTATTCAATGTCCATATTCTCCTTTTTCAGTCTTTACAGATATGAGGAAATCCCCAATGGTCATGACCAATGTTCTGTTCTAAGTACTTTTATTATGGTTTTGATACAACTCTTGCTGCAGTAAAATAGAACTGATCAATTTATCCACTGTGTTCTTACTGTTCTTTAGAATCTTGCCATTAATTTAATTTGGAAAAAACACCAGCTGTAACATTTCTCTTTATTTGAAATGTATCTTGTAATGAAGAAAATAGTGTAAAACTGCAAGCAGTCAATCACAGGCTACTGATACAATCCACACCTGAAAAAATGTTCACATTTTAACTTAAAATTGCATTAGTTAGAATAATCTTACAGCTTATTTTGGTTAAAAAAAAAACAAGCACTAATATATCCATACCTCTTTCATGCTAGACATAGCAAAAATCTTCCATAGTCCATTGTGATACTTTTGTTATTTATTTTATTTTATTTTATGGGATTTATACTGAAACCAAACATGCAAAGGATTTTCTATGCATCTAATAATAAGATGGAATCTGAATAGTTCTGTGTTTACAGAGTAAAAAAATTGCTAAAGCATTCTTTACCTTCTTTTATGTTTCTAGCCAGAGCTCATAATATGAACAGGGAATAGTTTGGTGAACCTATGTGAAAAAAATTATTGAAAACACCGAGGTACACCATCCTCTCATGTACTTAGACATTGATCTACTTAGTTGCCTGCACACTGAGAAGCTGCTTTACAAGATTGTAACTTGAAATAGTGTTTACTGGGAGGATTTTTCCATAACCTCTTGACATTTCACATTTCTTACAAGCTGCAGAATAAATTTTTGCTTACCATTCCTCTTTATTTCCAATGCATTATTAATGCCAGAATATTGCAATCTGCTCTGTCCCTGTTGCAGAAGTAAAATATACCCTTGCTTCACAAGTAAATAAATCAATATCTATTCTCTGAAAATAAAACACAATGTTTCTGAACACTTAAAAATCTTACATGGTGTGATGTATTTTTTAACTGATTCTTCCCACAATGAATGACTGCTGATTGTTCCTTTATTAAAATAAAGACAATATTTTAGTGAATACGAAATTATATGGAAGAAGTTAACTACAGATGGGTTTGCGAGAAAATGCACTAACCTAAAGTGGAATATTCCCAAAGGATTTGTTTATGTATGTGCTTGCATTGCCTGATGCCTTAATAGCAATTTCAATGGAAAGCTTCCAAAGGATTAATTGCTTGGTTTTGCACAAGTTCTTTATTTATCATCATTAACAGGCTTGTTTGAAAGAGTTTTTTCACGGTGTAATGTATCATTTACTGAAATTCTTTTTCTGGCCAGCTGACAAAAGGAGTATATTAGATGTTATGCTGTCTAATTACATGGCTTGATTTTAGCAATCATTTCTAATTTGTTGGTCTCAAGACACAGGAAGATAGAGTAGAAGAATATTGCAGCTTAAAGCTTGCAACTCTTCCCATCAGAGCAATATCTTAGATCGAATAAAGCTGTTGGGAGAATGTATTTAGGACAAAACTTGTGCCAAAAATAATTAACTCATTTGAGAGATTTTCTAGATTGCCCAGAGTTTGAGGGAAGGAATCATTAAAGAAATAAACATACCACAGAATCTTTGTTTTTAATAATGGTAGAACTATGTCATAAATTCTAACCTATTCAAAACTGGTATTGAGGGCAATTGAACTTTTAAAAAGTAGGTCATGATATTTAGATTATTTTACAAAGTATATTTATTTCTAATTTTTACATAAAGATTTCCATGTGAGTAGTAACAACAATACAGTAACTGTAAGATAACTACATCCAGAATTAATATACAAAACACAATCATTACACTGATTTTTTCCTTATAAATTCTACTACTTTCCTTTATATATTTCTTTATATACTTTCCTTTATATATATTTTCCACCATATATAAAGGAAAGTAGTAGAATTTATAAGAAAAAATAAGTGTTTTGTATACTAATTCTGGATTTTGTTATCTTAGAGTTATATTGACTTCATACATTAATTAAGCATTCGTAATTTTAATAAACTTCTCATGTTGTAATTTATCTAAGGTGTCATTCCATTTAAACCTTTTTGAGAATTTTGCAACAGCAAAAATAAAGCAAATTTTTTTTGTTAATATGCTTTTCTGTAGAGATAATTATTTTTTGCTACCAGTTTTTTACTGTGAGGACATTAACAAATTAAAAAAAAATTACAAATGCAGTTAAAACATAATTTTCTTTATTGTCACTTCAGATTCTTTAAACTGAAAAAATACATGGTAACCTATTTTCATAAAAAGTTGCATAGAATGTAGTGAAGACATTAAGAGAGCTAATTTTCATCAAACAAAGGACATAAGACTAAGCTTCCTCTTTATTGTATTTCTTTTTTACTTTTAGCCTTCAGAAATAAGTACATCAGATAAACTAATGCCAAGTTAGCTCACATTCTCATGTCTGCATGCTTTATGCTGGCCCTACTCATTTCCAAAAGCTTGTTTTTGATTAATTTCTCCAATTTACTTCCAAATGGGTTTATTTGAATTTTTCATTTTGTTGTCTTGTCTTGAATCATGGCTGCTCTGGATAAAACAGCAGGGTGGAGTTTTGGTATCTGAAAACAAGCTTTGAGGAGACAAAATGACTATTTAAACTAAATGGCAAAATTCCTATTATAGGAAAAAATGGCTACTCATTTAGAAGAAAATAGCAAATTCCTTAGAGAAATGGAATTCTCAAAAATCTTTCCAAAATCAACACTTCAGGCAGCATTCTCCCTGAGGTGATCAAGAATGCAACTGTATGATAATATCAAAAGGATAGGTATAGTAGGTAAAAACAGTCTCATTCTCTCCTCTTTACAAAACTTTGGTATAGTGTGAAGATTAGGAAAAATTCTAGATATGAAGTGATACGTATGCAGACTCTATATACAGCAGCACAGAATGATTTGTGTTGAAAAGGAGCTTCAAAATTACTGAGACCAACTCACCTGCCATGGGTAGGGACACCTTCCACTAGAACACATCTCCCAATAGCCACTGTCAGCAATTTTTATTTGGCTGTAATTCACTTTTGACTTGAGCTAAATTAAGATTATAGACTTGTAAGAGCACTTATGATATCAAAATATGCATAAGCTGATATAAAATACATGAAAACAGGAGGAACAGCTCTCTATTTACATTTGATTTAAATCTGTAAAGTTTTATTCTGTTAAAACCAACTAATTAATGATAAAGTCTTTTCTGACACACACCTCACCATGGATCCTCTCCTTTCATGTATTCCACATATCAGATGACATCAGATACAATTTTCTTCTACAGGAGGAAGTCAGTTTGCACGGCTTACATACTTTTTGGAGTCCTCTAAAGAAACACGGAAATATATTTCACGCTTATCTGCCAACCCAGTGTATTTTTTTTCTCCCTCAAGCATATCTGCATCTATACTGCTTGGAGGAAAGAACCAAATTAAGTCTTGTTTCATGCTTTTAGGTGTGCATATAAAAAAATACTCTTTTGTCAGAGCAGGTGTCAGCTTCTGATCTTGAATTTAGTTTAACAATTTCTAGACTAGACAAGTGGTCTTCCATAAGCAATTCATGAAGTACCTTTCAGCATAGTTTGTCTACATTCACTGTATTTTATATGAGTGTGTACATTAAGGACATTTGATGAAGTTTATAAATGGGCTTCATACAAGCAGGTTCCTAATACACAACACAAAATAAAATCAATACTTGGGACATTGGCTATCCTGATCCATATCTCTGTGGTTCAGGATTAAAGTAGAGAACTCACTAAGTTCCTGGAATAAAAAAGGTTAAAAACAGGTTTTCTAGAAGATATCTAGTCATTGTCACTGTTGCAGGTGATAGTTTTGACTTTCCATCCCTTTCATGGTACGGCTGATGCCTGTTAATGTCTGATTTTTTCAAAATCAAGACACACAAAGATAATCTAAAACTACAGGAGTTTGGATATTTTAGAATGTCAAAATACCTAGCCAAAATTGAAGGAAACAGATTCATCTAAACATTAAATTCAGTATTAAACTTTTTTAAAACTATTAGTTTAGGTAAAAAAGATTGATTGGTCTTTAAGATTTTAGACACAAATATATAAAAATTATAACTTAAAATATATTTCCCCAGTTTTTTTTGAGTATACATATTAGTTCCTGCTGGAAAAGGGAATGTTTATTCATATTCCTTAGGTCAGTACTGATGGCTCTTTTAAAGATCTTTCTACTTGAACATATGGAAAAATAATTTGACTTTCTCTTTTTATAGTTTGTTATTTCTACTTTCTGGAATAAATGAATGAATTCATTCAAATTTTGTTGTAAAATAACTCTGTCAGAAATGAATGGGCAAAACATAATGGATATTGTCTATCTAGGTCTTGCGGACTGCTGTGGAATATATGATATTTAGAATTTCTGTGTTATTCAGTCCTGTTCGACACCAGTATTATATCACTGAGGATTTTAGAATGCCACAGCCTACCCTGGATATTACATAGTTTGAAGTGTATTATCACAGTCCAAAACACTTAAATCATATGCATCCCTAAAATGCTACTACTCATTTTACACAACATTGCAGTGCACTCTTTGCAGGGGTAATCTTATTCCAGACAGAATAGTGCAGGTGAGATGGACTCTGCATGCTGAGCCCTCTGACAACCAGCTGCACTGTATCATGTATCCTCCAAACTTTGCATCATTTTTCATTTTTCTGTCTCTGATATGTTTTAGGTAAGATTTGAAATCATTCACTGCAAATGGTGGCAACACAACACACAGAATATTGCTTTTTTTTTTTTTTTTTTGTCATGGAAAGATAAGTAACTTTGTCAACCTTGTTTGTTGAGGGGGGTAGATTACAAGATAGGCTGTCTCCTTCTTGAGAAATTTAGAGAGAAATATCTTTGCGAAATGACATATTTAATAAACATGTAAATAAAATGTCATTGTGTTTCTGAGATAAATCTCTGAGTGTTGTTCTCACAGATAACAGTGAAAGAGTGAAGGGCAATTTAACAAACTGAAGGTATCATTTTATTTAAATTTTTACATGTATCTTCATTCCAAAGACTGTTTAAAATACCAGATTTCCTTCACAAATTCAGGTACCAAAATGTTATGATTTATTCTCATTTTTTTCTAAAGTACACAGGATGTTGCAGTATGCAGCATTAAAGTCTTAGGTAGTTGCATCATAGTGAACCTCATGGGTGGAGACCAGACAGGCTTGAGCACCCAGCACTGCTTCCTGTATACTTGAGTATTTTGTGAACTCATCTGTTTTTCCCAGGCTTTCAGTAACAAGATCTGGACAGAGGCATAAAAATCATTCAAGCTGGCAAGGAAATTAATTTTCAAGGTTTTTCTCAGGAAAATAAAAATATTTTTTCCAGGCATTTTGTTTTCCTTTTTTACCTAATTTATAATCTAATCCCCTTAGCCTTATTGTGACCATTCAGAAAAGAAAGATTAATGCGTTGTTTTCTTAAGTAAGTAGTGGGAGTCCAACATGAGATGAGCTGAAAAATGGTCAGATCAAATCTCAGAAAGAAATCCAGCGGTCTTTTGACTGCAAATTTGAAGTCTGATACATTTAACCTTTCTTTTACTCCTTTAAAAAAAACTCAAACAAACTGTTAGATGTTTTCTTCACCACTATTGCATAATCAGAAATGGGCAAGCTCTAGCCCTAATTTACAGACCAATCACAAACAAGAAAAGATAATTATATTAAATGAATGGGGAAACAAAAGCAGCTACTTCATGACAGGCTCACAAAGTTCAACAGGTCCAGTTACAAGGTGGTTCACTTGCTTCTAGGCAATTACAGACATACGCACAGAGTGGAAGAACTCACTGAGAACAGCCCTGTAGAGAAGGACTTTGGTGTTCTGACAGATGAAAAGCTGAACAGCCAACAGTGTCCAGGAAGCCAGCCACATCTTGGACTGCACCAAAAGAGTGGCCAGCAGGTTAAAGGAGGTGATTCTGCACCTCTCCTCTGCCCTCTGAGACACAAGAAATATTTGGATCTGTTAAAGCAGGTCAAGAAGAAGGTTATGAAGATGTTTGGAGGAATGGAACACCTTTCCCATGAAAACAGGCTATGAGAATTTGGGTTGTTCAACCTGGAAAAGAGAAGGCTTCAAGGTCACCTAGTTGGCCTCCTTCAAGTACCTGAAGGAAACCTACAAGAAAGGTGGAGAGAGACGTTTTACCCTTGTATGTAGTGACAGGACAAGGGGGAATGGCTTCAAACTGACAGAAAGTAGGTTTAGATTTGATATTAGGAAGAAATTCTTTACTGTGAGGTTAATGAGCCAGTTGAACAAATTGCCCAGAGTTGTGGGTGTTCCACCCCTGGAAGTGTTCAAGGCTAGGTTTGATGGGGCTCTGAGTAACCTGGTCTGGTGGGTGGCATCTCTGCCCACAGCAGAGGGATTGGAACTAGATGATCTTTATGTTCTCTGACACCCCAAATCATTCACTGCTTCTATGATGTGAAGAAAAAACCTGTTGTTCTTTCATTGGTTATCTATATGCCTTAGAATGTTTATATATGAACTAGATTTGATAAAACTATCTTTGAATTTCACTCCCCAACCTTATTTCCGCCACTATTACAATTGGGCTTTCAAGGGTCTCTGTCTAATTTCATGGTGCAAGATACATAAGTAATGGAAAAACTAATGTCATAGGTAAAGAATATTTTTTGAAATATGAAGTACTAGCATATGAAGTAATGCAGAAAAAGTGAAATTTTGCTTATGTAGAAGTAAACAATAATTTATTTTTCATCTAGAAAACCCACAAATCTCTCCAAGTCATGCATAAATTTCAGTTTCTACGCTGTCAATAAGCAGCTGGCCCCAGCAGGGGAAAAAAAAAAAGAAAAAAAAGAAACCAGAAAATAACACTTGACATAAAAGCAAAAGAATAAGTTATTTTTTTTATTGTTATTCATACCTACAGGGTAATTACTATTACTCACTGGAAGGAGGAGTTTTTCTGTATTTTAAACATGATATTTAGACTGACTTGTGCATTTTAAATAAAATTTAGTTCATCTGCTTGTATTACTAAAAGGAAAAACTATTATATAAATTGTTTTTAAAGTACTTTCTTTGAAGGCAAGACTTTTTTTGAAGTTATGCAAATTTAGTGTTTGTGACAAATCAAGCTGTAGAAAATTGCATTTACTAATTGTATGCTATATGAATTCTATCTCAGCCAGTGTTTCTAAGTCAAATAATTTCTAAGCAACACTTGAATATATTCCTCACCTAGCACTTTTTTTCGGACTTTACATAAGAATCCTTGGTCTCAAAATTGTATGAGCATCAGTTGCCACAAGTATATAACAAATGTGCCATTTGACTTTTTCTCTATTTTGATATATATAATTTTCCTCTATGTAAATATTTTCCTGATATGAAATATTTCTAGCAGTCATTGTGCTTGGTGTCAGTGCATTTCCAGAGTAGTGTGCATTTTTAATGGATCCATTTTCATGTCCATTAACTGGGTTGCTCTTCATGAAGGGTGGGCTTTGTGCAGGTGAACATATTCTCTTTGACTGAAAACAGAAAGTAAGATTTAATCAGGAGTTTCTTTAATGGGTAAAAAAATGGATCAGTGATCTTCCAGAATGTACTAGCACATATGTGCTAACCGAAAATTTTGAACACATCACGATCTCAGCCTACATTTTGGAGTTCCTCCTATGTGATACAAAACATGTCTCATACATTTTTATATTTACTCTTGCACTAATTTTCCTTAGTGACTCCTCTTGTTCTTTGCTCATCAATCCCATCTTCTCTTGTCTCAGTTTTGTTTTTTGTCTTACATGCCCTGTGTTCAGTTCTCTTTCTTGAAAGGACCATTTGTCCCTTATCTCTTGATGTTTTCAAAAAGACATTCCAGTGCGATGTCACACAGGACTCCAAGGAAATGAAACAGCTCATCAGTCTTTATCAAAGGAGGGACAAAATCCAAAGGCATTGATGTACAGCTATGTTCCTTTCATCCTATTTAATCTCCTCAACGCTCAAGATTATTCCTTGTCTTGAAAGCACACAGAGTGCTGTTCTAGCTTCCCTGACTCCTTGCAGATTATGTGATTATCTGACCATAAAGCTCCTGAGAAAACTGGGTCCTTATATTTCTGAATGGAAAATTTCACCATTTCTTAACAGAGGCTATGCAAGACACATCTGGCAACCATAATTAAGAGGATACTGAGAATGCTGGTGTCTCTTCTGTTACGTGAAGCTGCTTCGCATTCAGGAAACCAAAATCATGTTTTACAGCCATGTGACATGCAAATAAATGCATCACAATATGTTCCATCATCATCTGTTCTATCATCAGTGCTGCTGGAGTATAAAGTCTCCCCTAAACAAGTTGATAACTGGGGATGAAAGTGTTTCTGTCTTGCTGAGAAAGGTCATCATCCTCTTTGTTTCTGGTGCAGAGTAACAGAACTCAGCTGTTTTACATTCTTTCTGGAAACCTTTAACTGTGCTTTATGCAATCATGAATATCCTGGAGTAGGCACACCAGTGAAATTTGGAGCTTGTCAACACCACCCCCACACCAGGAAAGCACAGAGAAGAAAAGAGATAAGCAATGAGAGAAGATATGTTTTCCATATCTGGATGGTGTCATCAATATCTCTCCCATACATTATCAAGGAGAAAACTTGTAAGGTATCCTCTCCAACTGATCATTCATTAATTGATAGCTAGTGAGGAATTAAAAACTCCACCTAGTCATTTTCTTCTCTACATTTAAAAGATCCCTAAAAGACACTTATTTAAAATAAAGTTGTGCAAAATTGTTTAAAACAACTGTACCAGGAGGCTTCAGCCACACCCTTCTGCATGTTTCAAGCGTTGCTACAGTCTGTCTCTATCCAAATAAAAGGAAATTAAACCAATCTGTTGATGAAGTTGATTCCAGGGATCACACTCTGGTCACAGAAAGGCCAAATCTAACAAGGCAAAGACTCAGAAAATTACTACCTGTATCTTTGTCTCCACATAAAAGTACCATCAGGAATTTCAGGCCAAATCATCCAGCAGGGCCACATGCAGTACCTGCCGTAACCACAACAACAAAGTCACTGTTTCATGCCTTGCACACAGAAATTCATGCACACACAATGGATGTTTTGTGAACATTTGCTTTGTCAGTGGTGGGTTTCAGAGGTAGGGGTAGGTTCAGATAGTAAGACCAGTGACATAACAACTTGTGTGCATGTTCTGGTGCTTGTCACCTTTCCAGTTACTCATTCCATCTTCACGTTTCCATCCTTGGCCTCTCTTCTGCTCTAGTTCAGTCTCATCTGCTTCCTCGTGACTAACCGGCTGGGAAATGAGCGTGCGAGGGAGCATGTGCCTTGGAAAAGGGAGGAAGTAGGTTGAGGTGAGATAAACTGCAGTAAGAAATCCTTTCCATTGATTTACCATGTGTTTTATAAGCATAATAAAAAGCAAAGGAAGTAAAAATATAAATGTATTTTTATTTTAGGGGGTTTCTTTATAAAGGTAATGCAGAGGGCAGGAATGCAATTGATGTAACTGACAATACTTTGGGAACAGCTCTCTATTCAAGGTTAAGAAAAGGTACAACAACCACGATGGAGAAAGAGACAAACGTATGCTGTTTGTCTTGCCAAAATACTTTAATGTAATGATAAAATCTGACTAATTTCTTCATAAGAGATTTCTGTCAGTATACAAAGACCTAAAGTAGTTACAGAATGAAGAGCTAATACCTAAGTCTAGCATCACTTGAGTGCTTTAGAAAAAACTAAGGAGCAGAATGGGGAAATTAATTGAAAAATATGCGTACCTAGAGGACATTTCTGGTACTGTTGTTTCTCTAATTTGTTTGGTTTTAATTCCTTAAATTGCTCTTTCTGGCTTTCACTTAAACTGTAGTCTACTGTTGCATAGATCAATGGATTACAACCTCCAAGTTACAAAAAGCCACACTGTCAACTTTTCAGGAACCTGAAGGCTACAGATAATTTGCATAATAATTATGAAAATACTTGAAGTTTGCACCAGTTTGTCTTCTTCCTTATTCCCTACTGGGAATAAATAAATTAAATCAACAGTAGCTTAGCTTCTCATGATTTCTGATTTTCGTTGTTGTTGTTGTTTTAATTTAATTTAATTTTATTTTGAATTTTTTTCAAATTAGGCATACTTTTGAGCTTCACCTTGGGTCTTAACAGTCATGTTTCAAATTTCTGAGCATCCATATCTTGATCAGATTGAGTCAAAAAGAAATTATTTAATACCTCAGAAAATCCAGCATGACTACACTTTATCAAGTACTATCGTTACTATTATAAGTCTTCAGTTTTAACACTGTACTTTCAATATGTATTTCTCTTTTATTTAACCATCACACTGAAAGTTTTCATTTCTCTTAGATTAAATCCACTCTATTCAATGAAAATAATGTGAATAATTTAAATGAACTAAATTAATCTCCCTTAAACTAATGTGTTGTAGTCAAGGATATTTGAAAAGAAAGAATTTGCTGTTCTTATGATACCTTTTTATTACTGATGTATTTTTTACTTAAATATGACAAGTTTGCAAATAAGAAAATCCCTTAACTTCAGCTTGTGGCACTTTCATTGGAAGGTTAAAAAATTATACTGCAAAGACTTCCCATTTATTAATGAGGTAATTTTCCTTTTTAAAAAGAAGTCAGCTTAAAGAAAGGAGAGTCTGTAGCCGTGAATTTTGTATTTGTTTTTTCAATAGAGTTTTTAAAATAAAAACAAACAAAAAAACAAACAACCACTCTTAAATTTTGAAAAGTATGTTTTAAGGGATACCAAGGACTTCACCGGCTGGCCAAGAAAATTATTTTAATTTTCAAAAATAATTTGAACATTTCTGTGTGTGTGTGTGATAAGATTGCCTACTATTCTTTTTGTGCCATGGTTTAAAAGTAGACCAAATATTTTGGCTTTTTTTCCCAGTTTCTTTTTTATGATATGAGTTCATTTTTTTGTGTTGAGAAATTCTCACATCACAATAGCTTCAGAATACTATAAATAGAAATAAAAATAGAATAGAATTAAAAAAAAAAACAAAAAACAACCATGAGATTACCAACAGAACATCAACATAGGGGCATATGTGACCAGTTATCTTTAAACAAGATCTAAACTTCAAGATGTAAACAGCTGAAAGGATAGTCTACAAAATTTTAGAAATATATCTCATCTATTTGTAGCTTGATAAAGAGAAATAAGGATAATGTGTTCCTAAGAGCATGTCTGTTGTAAAAAATCCTCCTTACTTCCAGTCCATTAAAGCTTTTGTTCTTTTCCATCGTCTAGGTTGCAGTGGGTAGCAGAGTGCACGTTACACTTTGATAAAGTCATCTTTTGAATGAAGTGCAGCAGTATTAATATATTTGAATAAGTTTTATGATCAGAAAAGGATTAATGGAAAAAGCAGATTTATAAATACCTGACAAAAATATCTACTATCTAGATTGGTACACGATTAAAATAGATTCTTGTATATTTTTTATGTTTATTTTATGACATTTGGATTATCTGAAGAGACCTAATAAAATCTTGGAACATAATTTCTCTGAGAGGGAGGGTGGGGAAAGTAAGGAAAGTAAGGGAAGGCAGGTATGAATCACAGGGGTTACATTGCTAACAGAACAGCTGTACTGGATTATGTCAATTGATGTGGGTCAATGACATTTTCTTTTATTGTTGCTATCATGCATTACATTACAGTAGAATGCTAAATGTCTTAAGGCAAACTAAAGTACCTGAAACAAAATAAACACCTGCTTTTTTTTCAGCTCTGTTTCATACTTACTATTTATTTCTACCTCTTAGCATTGTTGATCACTCATCTTTCCTACAGATACACTTCTTTGACAGAGTTTCTGAATTTCTTTTTTTTGTTCTTATTCTGACCTTTTCTCCACTGTTATCTTCTAGTACTTCACAATTTCTTTTGGTAAAATTGTGCATTTTCCTCTGTTTTTCAAATTCTTTCATTTCATTGAACTAGTGTTAAACCAATAACTGGCTATGCAAGTCAGTGACGATTTGTGATCCCACTTCTTCTTCTTTCTCTTTTTCTCCTCAAAATATGCCTATAACAATATTATGATTTCTCTACTTTAGAACCTTTCTGACAATCCAAATTGAAAGAAAAATCTCTGGTACTGTCTTATTCAAAAACAACATAATAGAAAAGAGCTAATATTCTTCTAATCTTCATTATTTAAAAAAACTATATTTTGAGATATTTTGACCAATAAAATCTATGTCTTCACTGCACTTTATCCTAATGAAGTTTCCTTTATTCCTGTGAGGTTAAGTTTTTAAAAATAAAATAGAATGATAGCACAGCAGCTTATAATACTATTACTGTGGAAGGCCTAAGCAATATCTAACTCAGATCAATACATGTGCTTTAAAATGTTTGTAAAATTTTGACATATTTGGGGCATTCAAGAAATTCTTATTCCTCTGCTCTGATCTGGCAACCATATAAGGCAATCTATAATGACTTTCTTATGTATAGATTATTACATCAAACCCTAATGCAGTAAGTTTTTGGCCTGATATGCCATGATTTACAGACCTCTTTGAGTGTAACCAGCTTGGGTTTCAACCACATTGTACCCACATTGTTTATGTATATTGTACATGACCACTAATAGAACACTAGAATATTTACCATTTTCTACAGTACTTGAAAACTAAGGCCTCATTCTTCCTGGTTACATTTGAGAAATTGTTTTTTCTCAAAGTATTTTCATTTCTGCGAATAAAAAAGACTCAATATAAGGAATAGGTTCTTCCTGATTCTGATTTGTTTTTTGGCAACCTTGACATCTTCCCTACAATATAGTATTTCTAAACTGGTTCAGCAAGGCCTCTCTTTTAGACCCTGGCATATTTGTTACAATGAATAATTTACAGAATATCCTGAGTTAGAAGGGACACGCGAGGATAATCGAGTCCAGCTCCTGACCCTGCGTAGGGCAGCTCAAGAGTCACACCATGTGCCTGAGAGCATCGTCCAAATGCCTCTTGAACTCTGTCAGATTGGTGCAGTGACCACTTCCCTGGGGAGCCTGTGCCAGTGCCCAACCACCCTCTGGGTGAAAAACCATTTTCTGATTTGAAGAACCATATCCTGATACCTAACCTAAACCTCCTGGCACAGATTCTTGCATTCTCTCAGGTCCTATCACTAGAGATGTGTCAAACCTGTAATAAGAATTTTGTTGCTGTTCTTAAAGGGGCAAAGCAGATATCCTAAAAGGAAGTACTTATTTAGTGTAAAAGCAATAATGAGCTGCATGGGACTTAGAAACTCTTAAAGTGTATGTCACCTGTGTGGGAAAGCTAGTTCTAGGTTCTTGTTTTTCAGTAGATGTGGTAGCAACATATTTGTGCGGCTTTCTCTTTACTGTGTCTGATTTTATTTTTTAATAATTATTATTAATACTTGTAGGCAAGGTATGTTGTCTCATGGCTCTTGATGGAAGTATATTTGTATTTTACCTTAATGTCCTTTATTTGATACAAATCATCCATTATATCCTACAAAATAGTTAAACCTTCCTCTCTGATATCTTACAATAAACCTTGAACAGCTTTGGAATGGCTTGAGTATTACATTATTTCAACAATACGTAATTTTTTAGCTTTGGTACATGAATATGAAATTCCTTATCACAGAGTGAAGATAAAATTGCTTATTTTGTCTTATGCTTCAAACATTGCTCTTGTTATATACTTCCTACAGAGTTTTTCTTTGCCTAGCAAATTTTCTTTCTGTAATACCAAAAATAAATTTAAAAATTTAAACATTAAGAATTTAGATTGCATTTCATACTTTTAAAATTCCTTCACTTTTGAAAATGTCATGATCTCAAATAAAAATGCTTACTTTTAGTTTTCACATACTATCTCAGTTGTGCAGGCTATATGAAATAATTTTGGCAATATCTCAACAGAGACAGCTTCTCTATAAGATGCATAGAAAGGAAAAATTTATGATTTATTTAAGATTTCTGACCTATAGATTCCTCATGTCTAGCCTGATTTTACTTGGTTGCAGTTTCCTATTGACAAAGGACCATTTTCACTTCCTTGAAATCTTACTCTAGTTTTTCTCTCTTCTGAATTTTTCTCCCTTTTTGACCAAAATATATTATCAAAATATATTATCAAAACTGATTAGGCTGGAACCTCAGCAGTTCCACGTCCTCCTTCTATTACACCTACAGCTAAAGCCAGCCTCTCTTCCATCTGTTACTCCACAAGGTCACTTCTGTTACCTTAATGACATGGCTCTCCTGAAGAGATTGCTCTCATGTCACTTATTATATATTAATTCCCTGTATAAGTGGTTTTACCTCTAGATTTCAAGCTACAGATCTTTTGTATGATGTCAGCAAATATATCAATGGTTTGTCCCTTTCTGGGGACACATTCTATTCCAATTTCTAATTCAACCTTCATGGGCAGTTACCTGCAAGCATCACACATTTGAAATTGCTCTTCCTGCAATTTGGAAAGAATTTGAAATACTGGTACTATTTAATATGCTGCCAATTGTGATGCTCAATAACAACAATCCCCCTACATTTTCAAGAATTGCTTGCATTTTGCAAAAGCTATGTTTTATGTCTTTTGGATTGAGTAGTTGCTCACATGATTGAGGTTATATCTTAGTTTGAGGCTTGTAATGGAGCATCTCTCCAGTACTTTATCATTTTAGGAGCAATAGCACTACATGATCTACTCTGTCTTGGCTGCATTATGTTCACATAAACACATCTGCTAATGTTTTCCTGCTATTGTTTGAAAGGTTGAGTTGGAGTCAGGGCTGCTTACACCATAGTTCACAGGAGACTAGCAAAATCACTTACCTAAAAGTGTTCATTTAAAACACTTTGTGCTATTCAAAGTAAAAAGAAGTAATACTTCTGGTGTAGTTATTACAGAAGTGAAAAAATCCCAAGTACCCCAAAGAAGTGTATTGAGTGGCCCATTGTTTCAGATTTCTGACTGGGAATAGGAGGCGATTCAAAGAACAGGCAGTGTCTGGATCTCAGATGAAATGCCTCCTCCATCTTTACCAATACAGCACTTAAATGATGAAGGAGGGTAGAATCCTGTGTGTGGACAAGCACTAGATACAGATCAATAACTATTCAAGATTAAATGACTGTAGTTTACCTGCTGCAAAGACTTTCAACCTAATGTTCAATACAATAACCTTATTCTAAGTGCCATTCTTTGAATTGTGTGCATGTGAGAATAACTTTCCAAAACCTATATGGAGCATTGTATGTATACTCCTGGGTGCAAAAGTATTAAGAGCTACTTTTACAAAGTAGGATGCTGTCTGTCAAAACTACTGTTACTAAAGGGTTTTACCCCTCATTTTTCATATAATGCAATTCAGTATTCCTCTTCATCATTTGTGTCTGTGTATATCTACATTACTAATTGTATCTCCAGAGCTCTGGGAAACATTTTTGTTAATTAGCTTCCTTTCCCTTTGCTGACTAGCTGTCCACGCAAAATACCGACTATTGAAGAAATTAAACCCTGATTGTTTTTTTGCTCATGTGATCATCATTGTAATAAAGTCTGTAAGTGCCTTGGATTTCAGATAAAGTAAAACTGAGAGTTATATCTCCATTGTTTGGCATAACTTAATAATTTATTCCACATCTTGAAACTGTCCAATAGGTGAACTGAGAATTTTTGTCTCTGATCATCTTAAAATAGTAAGGTGTAAAATAATACCTTTTTTATATTCCAATATATCATGTACATTATGAAAAGGTATTTTTAACTGAAGAGAAATACTGTTTTTGCTATAATCCACAATATCTCTTTGAACAGGAGAGTTTTTTTAATTAAAATTCAGTCTGAAATTATTCTTTTTTCCTCTAAGTACTTGCAAGGTGGTCTACTTCAGCCCAATAGAATGGCTTTTCAGAAGATAGAGGCGTAGTCATCACTACATACATGATGTATGGTTTTAGTTTATATTGTATTTTGTTTACTCCTCTGGACTAACTGAGACGTTCAATGTCATTAGCTGTGCTCTTAGAAACTATTATCTGGTTCTGCATTATCAAAACCAAACTCAAAATCCAGTCTTTATGTCCACATCTGACATTTAAACCTATGCACATTAAGTGGGTATGACTGCTCCAAGACCTTACTCCCAGTATGAACTAAAACTCTGAAGTAGACTTCACTTGGCAGGCAAAGAACTTATGATTATATCATGTCAGGATTTCTTTCTGACTGTTTGGGAAGGGAGACAGAGTACAGAGATTTCAGATTGAAAGGTTTTCAGAAGGCTTTAATATTTTGAAAGGTCTTACATTAATGTGTACATCACAAACACCTTAGAATGCATGAAGTACTCATTAGTCTAGTGGAAAATAGAAGTCAGAAAGGTAAAATGAAGGATGATATAAGAGAGAACTGGCTCAGAAATTTCTGTGATGCAAGGAGCACTGCAATTCTGCTTTAGTTCTAAGGACCATTTAATCTCTTTCTGAGACACTTGTCAAAAATTATTCAGCTGGTTTTATATCATCTTTATTTTGCAATCAGTTTTATATTAAGGAGACAATTTTCCCTGCACCTTATGAAAGCTCTCAATAGAATGCCAGAAAGGCAATGGTGCAGTGCTGCCAACAAGGGAGGCAATGCAAATCTAGATGGAGCCATATGGTGATATATCAACATGCTCTGATTTATAGATCTAGACCTCTGAATAGTTCTGAATAATAAAAGAATTATGAATCTCTGAATTCACAGAACAGGGGATTACTTAGCATATGAGAAAAAACTAAATTTATAAACCAAAGTATTGCATGTCTCATTTTCCATTCATCTAAGAGAATGATTGAATTATAAAACCTGAGTGCTTTTTAAGTTTAGAAGAAACTACAGTGGTATGTACTTTCTATTGCAAACTAGCTGGAATAAAGTTTTCATATTTACTCTAATAATTTTCTCAGTAAACAGGTTTTCTGCATTATTTGAACATGAATGAGAGACAAAGTGTAATCACTGATAAATTCAAATCTCAACCACTGACATTCTTGGTAATTATATCATTTGGAAGATGGATTACCTTTGTTTATGGATCTGCTTTCATTGTCTGCATAAGAAGATCCAATTACTGTTTTTTATACATTAACATGGATGTTTTAGATTAAGCAGTGAGTTTTAAAATTTTCATCATATTGAGGACTGCAAGTTTCCCTTCTTTGGTTCATAAACTTTTCTCTGCCGTTCTGAGTACCTAATTGTCTGTGAATAGTCTCACTTGTAATTATCTGAAGCTAATCCATTTCAGATTTAATATTCTCTATCTGCTAGCCTTTCCAAATTCCCAAATACTTTTACAAACATTTAAAATACACTGTTAATATAAGATTAATCTACATGTCTAAAAGTTGTTTGAAAGAGTTGTTCAAAGAACGTGATAAGTAATTTTGCATTTTCATTTGCATAGAATCCAGTTCTGGTCCAGGTTAAAGAACTGTAATAAAATGGTTATTCAGTAATTTATCCAGCATAATAAAAAAAGGTTATTTTGTAACTGTTTGGAAAAAAAGAGTCACCCTTCATATTCTTCTTTCACAGTAAGATCTATCTTGTACATTGGTTGCATATTGGTCATTCCACCAAAACTCATTAGTACCTTTCCTTCCCATATTTTCTCTTTTATTATGTGCAAATTTAGATATCCCAGCTGACATTCTCTCAATGTCACCCATAATGCTGTAGAAAGCAGGCTGAGCTGTGTCTTTAGTACTTCCTAAAATAACTTACGTCACAGAAGGAGGAGGCTTGTTCATTTACAGTTAGAGGGTTCATAATAAAATAATTTTTTTTTAATTAAAAATTGTCTGGAAATATTCTGAAAGCTTTATAATGTAGAAATAATACTAGTATAGAACAGTCTATATGTTCATTTCTGATTAAAATATGGGTAGTTCATTTCTGTTAAACATAATCACTGGATCATTATATCCTGAAATCTAAGTAAAAATCTCATTGAAACTTACAGTTCTATATTTGTTTTTTTATCATTACCCAATTGCCCATTCCAATACCTAATAACATATTGAAAGGGAAGAAGAACACTTGTACTGCTTTGAATTGCAATCACTCTTCAATTCAATGGAATTGAATGCAAATTAAATATTTAGATTAAAACTTTTAGAGGACAACTAAAATACCATAGAAAGAACAAATCATATGAAAGAGGCTGGAAAGAATTGAGAATTTCATGTAAGACTAAATATATCTATGAGAATTTCATATAATATTAAATTGTTTTTTTCTTTTATCTAGATAATTTACATAAAGTTTTGTGAATAATATTTTTTTTAAATACGTATTTTTTTAAATACGTATTATTCTACTAAGAATCTATTGTTTAATTGTAATAAACTCTTTTCCTTCTTTTTCAACTTCCATTTTGGATGTCTTGAATATTTCTGCAATCCATTATTATCCTATATTATACATTATTATCCTATATTATACACCATTATCCTATACATTACTGCATAAAGTTTTCATTGATCTGTAAGTCCATTTTAATTCAGTACTTCTCTTTTCTCTGTTTCTTGGAAGTGGTGTTTGATGTGTTATATTTTGTTTTCCTTTCCATATTTATACTGACTATATCATTTCAGTAAGGATACAGAAACAATAATTGTTGTCTTGCAAAACATACATGGACTTTAAATATAAATTCATTAGTACATTATAAACTGGAAGGTATCCTACGTGTTGAAGTCATAGTCCTTTAGTTTTTGTGATAGTGTTAGCAAATATGGGCTGTCTGGTTTCCTTGTCACTGTTTTAGCAAAATAACACTCTAATACTAGGAAAACTGCAAGGAAAGCATTGAATTAACTTTTTCACTTTGATATTATTATGTATCTACATTAAAGTTTAGGTATCTCATAGTCTTCCAGTAGGCCAGTTGGGCTTTTTTGCTACAAGTTAGGCAGCTTAGTGGGACAGTAAAGTATAGTTTATACATAGAAAATAGAATTTAGTATTAATTTCAATGAAATCTAAACAAGCAATAAAAAGCAAACCAAAAAAAACACCACCAACAAAAATATTTTTCCAGAACAATTACGGGAGAAAAGGAAGTAAAGAAATTATTACAGAGATCCTTTAATAATAATGTTTTTTTTGGTGGATACACAGTCCACCTCTTAGTTTCTGGTGTTACACTCATATTTTTTGCTGCCCTTCTTATTCCCAAGGTCAATAACTTTCATATGAAACCGTACAACAGTTAACTTAAAAACATGTTCTTCTAGTCCCAAAGCTCTATATTCTATATAGGAATGCTACCCTGCATCACAAATATGTTGTGCTAATATGATAATAATTTAGCTGGTCCATGATTGTCTTTTATTAAAAGTATTTTTGTGTCCTTTATTAAAACTAAGGGCTTATTTTGGATTTGGGTTTATAATTTTTAAGACAGTGACTGATGAACAATCCATACTGAAATGGTACATGACAAAGATTTTTGAATTTTGCTCATTTCATTAAGGAAAGAAAAATTAGATCTATTTTTTATCAAAAATTAACTTTTATTTGTCTTTTTTTTCTCCCAGTAGAAATTCCTGAAACACTTCTTTTTCTTAGCATACCCTTTGTTTTTGACTCATATTAATTACAAGAATTCCTCCTTTACCCATGTTTTCCCTTAACTTTCTCAATCCTTTCCTTTTTTTTTTTTTTTTATTAAATTTATACTAAAGCAGAACAAATCAAAACAAGAAGCAGCATATTAACAGTCTGTCCTTTCTCTTAAATAGTAGTTTTGTGCCAGGGTAATTACAATTTTATTTCTTTTAAGACATGTAGTTGAGAAAAAATATGAAACCTATTATGACATGCAGCATAATAATACATGATCCATAGTTGTGTAACCACAATTTACTTGTTTCAGGACAGTGTACCCATCTATTTTCTCTTATAATTAGATTGTAAATTTCAACAGGGAAGGCTCTTTGCCATAAATCTATCGAATACGTAGCAGCATACAGCCCAATTCTGCCTGGAATGTCTTAGAATATCTACATAAAATAAAAGAATAATAAGTATTGAGGAATTATTTATAAATATTGTGTTCTCTTTGTCTCAGCATTTCCCTAAGACAAAGCAGCGAGAGACATTACAGTACATAATGATTTTCTTCGCTGTTCTTTCTCCATGAATGATATAAATTCTCAAATGATTCATTTCTACTTCCTCTTTGTGACAGAGAGAGGACACACTGCAATACATACATTTTTGCTAAGAATTAGGAAGTATAGGATTCTGCATGCTGCTTCATCAGAAGACTCCCTTGCACAGGGGAACATGGTCCCATGAAGTAACTTTACTGTTCCAATACAGTTTAAGCATTTGCATTTTTCCCAGTAGTTCTTAACTTCAGCTTTCAGACACGAGCAAATGTGAGCAACTGCAGTATTCATCCTCTGAACTAAGACAGGGAACTTTTGTCTTTCATGTGACTTGGAGATCAATTCAAATCCCCCCAGTGAAATGTCTGCATATCTATAACTTGGATACTTAATTAATTCTATCCAAGCGGGAAATGCTGTTCTCTCTGTGTCCTGTCCTGTTTACCAAAGAAACATATCTAATTATTTCAGTCTGCCCTAAAGTGAACTAATATGTGTTAGTAGCTGGCAGGGGCTTTGTGAGTTTTTCAGTCAAAAATACAATTTAAAAAAGGAGGAAATGATGATATTATTTACAGCATTAAGAAAGAAAAATGTGTTCTTCCCACCGTAATTCTGTCAATCTTCCACAAGGTAATTTTTTTTTCTTTTTTTTAATAGTTTCCTGTCTCAGAAATACCCACCAATTCAAATTGCAAGTACTGTCCCTTTGCTTCTCTTTTCCTTGTGTATTTCAGATCTGTCTTTAAGATTACTTTTTTCCATTCACTGTCTACCTGAAAAACTAGTAAGACAAGGTAGTGTTTAATTCTGCTGCTTCTATAAGGTAACATATTTCATTAGTTTGATGGGATATTAATACCTATCAAAATTAAATCAAGTTAAACAGTATTTTTAAAATAGAGAAAATCCCAATAATCAAGTCAGAAACTACTAAAGTCACTTTCATCTGATGAGGATCTCAACAGACAGGTGCAGAAGATTTTCTATTTCAGTTAAACCTTTGTGTTTCGGTGTTTTGGTGATAGGCTTGGTGCCAATATCTGCTTTAGCTGTACGTAGTAGAGGTACAAAATAAGATTTATGTCTGAAGATCTTGTGGGTAGGGACTCTACTATTCTCAAATTAAGAGAATAAGAGTTATTAAGAGTCACTACTCCCAGAAACTATTATTTTGTTAAAATAAGGTCACTCTGAAATTACTGATACAAGATTCATTCACTTAGAGACCAATTTTTTGTTTCTATTTTTATTCATGTGATGTCTAATAAAAAATGCAGAAATGTTGGAACTGACCTTAGTAAGGAACATAAAATTTTGTATTTCCTTCACCTCCATTTGATCCCGTCTCCCCATTGCAAACATAAATATGCCTAGTTCTGGACAGTATTTTTTTTTATTTTGCTTCCTTTCATTCTCCTTATTTTCTTTCCTGGCTAGTTAAAATTGCTGAGAGGTGAATAACAAGCATCCTTACGTGGGACAACAACTAATTAAGAGTACTTGGGGTCAGTCTGTCTGGTTTGGGGCTCTTCCTTTTTCTTCAGAGAAATATGCTTTTAATATACTATTGTCTGTGTAATGTTATGTTTCCAGGCTTTTTTAAGCAAGTACACAACTGAATTCCCTAAAAAACCCGGGGAGTCAAGTGCTTCTTGGACATGGAGCAGGAGCACATAATAGTGACCAAGAGAGGAGCAAGATTGCATTAAATTGGAAATTTGGTGAATCATTTCATAATCTGGAGCCATGCTTCAGGCAATAGAATACATTAGTGACTTTTTCTGAATCATTCCCATCAATTTAAATAAATGAAATCCTCATAATTTTCACTTAAAGAAAAGAAAACCCTACTGAAAATCTTAACTATTAAGAACAGAAATATATATATCTAACAATTAATTTAAATGCATCATAAATTCCCTTCCTAGTAAAGCAAACTGCTATTATATTGAGGTCATTTAAGAGCCAAAATAAGATTCATCTAAGCTTTTCACCATGATCTACTCAGTCTGAATGCCAAGGAGCCCCATCATCCTGTAGCCTTAAGGAATAAAGTATAAATTATGGAAATACAGCTGTATGTTAGACAACTGTGGAATGCAACTAAAAGACTCTTGAGTTACATGAGCTAGTCACAGGAAAACATGTTTGCACCCAAAGAAAGGAGTGATTGAAAGACAGCTCAATGTGATCACAAAAGATTTTGATTCACTTTCCTGATATTTTGATTAGAAATAAAAATACCTCTCCATCCCAATAATTTTCATTTTAACAGGGAAATATTTGAAAGTTCATATTAAAGGTGTAACTGCAGTATATTTTGCTGCATTACTGTCTGTTTGGTTGTTTCTTTGGCTGACAGATTACCACACAGCTATATTTTTGACTCCTTCATGAATCACCTGTATCACATCGTCAGTCTCAGACTTCTAGTCAACAGTTCTCCAGTGGTGGGCTGAAGACAAGAATTAAGACTGTAAACCCCTGACAGTAAATTTTGATGACATTATCAGTTCTGAAATTAAGTTAATATTGCAGCATTTGTTCTTTTTCTGAGGAGAGAGGTGTTAATTACTAATGTTACTAATGTAAAATTTTTCACAAAGCATATCATTTGAGATAGTGACCTTATTGAGAAAGTGTAGGTGATAAAGCAATAAATGTTTTCAACCAGGAAAGGTACTGTCTGTCTTTGGCATAACTCACACGTGAGACCCTAATTTGGCCAGTCTCAAGTCCTCAATGTCTTTTTTCATTTGCTATTGTGATGACACATTCCTGTAAGATAAAATTGTCTTTGTCTCTTGAGAAAGACACAAATAGCATACACAGTCTTATTACTCCAAATGTGCATAAAACACCTTCTTAATTCTGTACATGCCTTGAAGTCATATTTCAGAAGATGTACAGTTTATGCTACTTATTTACAGTAACTATCATCCAGAAAATTAATTTTAATCAGGAAATACACTGTACAATGCTATATTAATAATATTCATATTTTATTGTCTTTGAAATTCTCATTCTTCCAAAGACCTATGTCTGTGACAAAATGTGCAAACCTGACATTTCATTTTTATCAGTTTTTCTAACTCCTCTGATTGACATCTATGGATTTTTAATGAACAGAATAGACAGACATTGAATGCTATCACTGAAGATATATTTTTATTATATCCCCACTATTTCCAGTAGATCAACAACAGCCATGGAACACACACACTGGCTTTAAGCTTTTTAAGTACCTTCCTGGATGTATTATATAAGTCAGTAACTTCAGAATCTGCTGAGGACAGTCTGCTTCTGAAACCCATAAATTACAGTCAGAATCATTCAGACCAAAACCATTATTCCCCTGGACAACCGCTGAAGTCAAGTATATACTGTCATTTATTCAGACTGATTCCTGTGAAATTGTTAACTTTACAGTGACTTTGACAAACTGCATAATTCATGCTTTAAGCAACTTCATTTAATCCTAACTTCACCATTTCTTTTAGTTTAACATTTTAATGGCATGTGCCTAACAAGGCCCCATAAGTTTTGCATATTTTCTTCATACACTTATATATTTGCGTTTGATTATAGAGTCTTGGTATATTCAAGACTGTTGTATTCAAAAAGGTGAAGGACACAGGATTTGTAATTATAGGGAATATTAACAACTGGTTTAGGAGCAGCACTGTAAAAGACGAAGCAAATCAGAATCAGCAGTGGAAAAAAAAAAGTAGAAAAAGGTTTTTGCATTGTTACATGTATTTTTTACATGTGTATATTGTACTATTACTAACGTTGATGACTTTTTGCAGCTTGACAAAGATGCCACCACACCTATGATAATTGGATCTTAATATTGGATGCATTCTAACTTCTAAACAGAATAAGAGTAGTTATATGATGTGTGCACATACAAAACCAGTAGCTTGTTGTGCAAAATAGAGAGTTCATGCCTTTTTATTGTCAGAGACATGAACAATTAATAAGGTTTTAGTTTTGTTATTGTTCTTTTGATTTGGGTTTTTGTCCTGTAGATATTTGGATTTTATTTCTTTTTTTTTTCTCTTTGGACAGTGGCAGAATTGTGCTGTTTCCCAGATTTTCTAAATTGACTAAAAGCTAAGAAATAGTTCTTGTATTGAGTTAATTCTGGGATTAGATGTTCAGAGTCAGCTAGGTGCAGGAAAAAACTTAGATGAGAAGCAACCACTGTTGGCTTTTGTCCTGTATTTTTAAAGAACTCGAAGACAGTGATTGACAGACCTACTTTGCTATTTCCAACTTTTAAAAGCTGGATTTTTTTTTTTCTCATATTCAATTTGGACTTTCTTTCAATTATTTTGGGACTTAATAAATATTCAAACAAATAATTGCATATCTCTTCACAAAGAATGATGAGGTGGAAATTTGAAAGAACACCAAGCCTTTCTGCTTCCTTTAGCAAAGTTTATACAGTAAAAATATGTTTTGATTTTATCAGAGACATCATCATTCCTTTCAGGGTGAAGAATCTCTAGAAAGGTTTTGACAGCTTCATCACAAGCAAGAACCTCTAGAGTCTGCAATCTCTGTCCAGTATGTCTGTGATAGAATAAATTAACATATGATTTTCTTTCTCTTTGAAGTTATGGCAGTATTTTGGCTAGATATGATTGAAAAGAACTTAAGTGTTACAAAATAAGATGGCTATATTCTCCAGAGCATGACCCAAAAGTGTAGGTGCAGCAATTAGTCTGGAAGATTTTTCTCCTTCTGTCTAGGGCATTTTCAAATTCAATTTATAAAAAAAGTAGACAAGTAAGATAAAACTTTTCCTTAAATAGGATTTTAGTCAAAGTACCTATGGTATTCAATGACTTTTTTATTGCTTTTGTTTTTGGGTAGTGCAGCTATCTTCATGGAAGAATAATAAAGATATTCAACAATGTGCTATGTCTCTGGTATAATTTAGTTTCATCTTAGTCCTATACAGCTGCTAATAAGCTTCCAGGTATATCATGACGTTTATGAGTCTTAAACTGGAGATCTGTAGTAATTGAAGAAGTTCCTCTGTATTGGACAAAGATGTGTGGAATTCTCTTTTTTCAGAGAAATATCTCAGTTCAGCTGAATCACATTTTGGAACAGTAACAGTAGTTACATTAAGCTGTTGCCTGAAGGTCCTCTTTATGTCCTCACCTTCAGAACTCAAGACAATCCATCTTTGGGTAGTAGATATAACTCCAAACTCCATGAATTTATGGAAGCACTCTAATTCAAATATTAACTTCCAAAAAAATGGAGAATGGAAGTGTTAGGAGTGAACATTGCCTGACTGCAGAGAAGAAAAGGACTCTAAAAGTGATGACTTAAATTTATGTTGATTTGAAACTTTTACTGGGAATTTTTACATAAGAAAATTGCTTACTTTGATCCAAGTTTGACATGTATCAGGTTTAGTATCTTTAGTATTAGATTTGAATTCAGTTCATTACCTAATTTTCCATATTTTCTTTCTTCAGTTCAACTTTGCAGGAAAAAACCCCTGAATTTTAACCCTCAAAATCCAAAACTGTATTTCAAAACCAATTCCATGGGTATAAAAAATATTTTAAAGGCAATATTAATTTTCCTTGTTGTCTCCTTTTTTACTTTGAAAAGATTTAAAAAGACCCTAGTATCAAGCGCAATTACAGACAAACCATACTTGAATTTCTCAGACAAATTCATCTCGGAAATTCATAAATCTGAAGTCTGTCCCCTGGGACTGCCTTTTATAGCTTAAAAAAGGGTATTTCTTTTTCAAAGATAATTTGAAAAGACATTTTACAAAGCATCTAGGAGTTTGAGTGCTGAAGATACCATTTTGAATGTCCACAAAATGTATGGGATTCTACCTTTTCTTCTTTTTAGCCCAATTTCACCAAGAAGAGTGTTCAATCACTTACCCATCTGTCATTCCCTTTTCTCTAACAGCCCTTTATCTGCTGGTCAATCTAAACTAAATTTGACACAGAACTGCAGAGCTCAAAACAAATATATGGTTCTGAGTTTTTAAAATTCACAGGTGAGTAGAAAGAAAAAGATATATCATATTGAAAGAAAAACTTCTTCAGGAGCTCAGGAGTTATTTATTCTTTCTGAATTCCAGGATGACTTAGGTTGACTTGAACCCTGGCAAGTTCTGTTCACTTCTGCCGTGGTGATAGGTGGGTAAAGAGCATAGAAGGAACTACAAATATACACAGAGTAGGCTAGAAGCAAAGTGGTAAACTGAAGATGCCACAAATCAGATGTGTCTTAGGTAGAAACAACACAAATCCCTGGGAAACTAGTTCGATTTCTTTCATTGTTCACTAAAAAAGAAGTGACAAATCAAAGTTATTTTTTACCTTTCCACTCTTGTAAATGCTTTTGAGAAAATACTGAAAAAAATAAATTGAACTGCTTGGAACTTGATAGGGAGGAAGTGTTGGTAAGTTCAAGACTGATATGATTATATAATATATATATATATATACACATACACATTATATACTATATATATTGCATATATAAAATACACTGTGATCCAGGGCCATAATCAAACTTTTATATATGTTAATAAAAGGTCACTTACCAGCTGAAATTAGCATCTCTACTTCAGCACTGCATTTAAAACCTTGAATCACACTAGATTTGGTGATTTTAAGAGTTACCTTAAATACTTACATGCACACAGATTTCATATTTGAAAGATGTTTTTAAATTTTGTACTGAACTTTGCATCCCTGAGAACATGTCTGGTTCTGGAAGCAGAAATGAATGAATAATTAATGCAGTCTTTAGGGTTCTAATTTTTACATTTTTTAACAATCTAGGCCTTTTGCATCCTATACCCACACGACTGTCTCTGTCTTTCTTGAGCACATGAAGCATTGTTGAAATCTTTGAAAAAAATCTGGGACTGCAAGCTGCTAAAAAAACCCTTTGTCACATAGCATGTGCAGGTGAACTAAAGGTCAAAATCTGCTTGATGTACACTGCACTTTGCTATGATTTGATGCAGACACAAGCAAATACATTTGAGCAGAATCTAGTACATCATCAAAGTCAAATGCACATGGGCTTACAGTTTTTGAACCTCATATAATCTCTTTTGAAGTTCATAAAAATCTTTATAAAGTTTTTTTCCCCATTTGAGAATTCAGTGTCTTCATAGTATTTATTTGTTCTTCTGAACCCACCTTTTTGATTCCAGTTTTGTTTTCCCCAAAAGCAGCATCAGCAAATCATTGCAACAAATTATTAATTTTGCCAATCTGTCTGACAAATGCATGAGTTTTGGCTTTGTTTAGATCCTTTTTTAGGTTAGATGTGATTTGATTAAAATTGGGTTTTCTGAAATAGACAGTAACTTCAAATTTTGAACAAAAATATTACTGAGAAGGGGTTAACCTCACCATTTTTTAGTTGGGAGAACCTAAAAAAACCTGTTTTGATGATAAAGAGGAAATAGCCATCCAATTCTCACGTCTTCAGTTAGAAAACTGGATTGTCACAGTCATTGTGCCATAGATAAATTATCAAAGATGCATTGTTCATCAGTGAGTGCATTTGTGGATGACGCATCCCATAAATTTGCCCTAAACCAGGACACAAGTAATTCTATTCACTTAAGCATAATAAGCATCTCTTCTTAACCATAGTAAGAAAAACTGCTAGTTTATATTAATTTGATTTTTTTTCTATTCTCCTGTATGTTTTCTTTAAAAATTCTTCTGAAATTGACAGGCATATTACAGAGCAGGAATTTAAAAAAATCTGAACTAAATGAAGAAGATTAAAAGAAAAAATTGGTTTTTGAGGATTCTTGTCAGACTATAGATTCAATTTTCAAATACTTTTATTCAGTTTGTCCTAAATATGTCAGATCCAGACAGTTTACTTAAATAATGTTTTTTTTGGTCTGCTGTTTTCTAGTCTTCCTTGTATATTGTCCACGATGAACCTAAAATAGGTTGTGTGAAGCATCTAAAATATGTTATAGGAACAGATCTTCAAAATCACTGTGGTTGTTGCATTAAATGAAGTGATGGAGGACTCTCTGTCACAGTAAACTAATTGGTCTCTCAATACTGTATTTCTAGGAAACACTAGCAATTTATTTACTTTATGTATTTGCTTTCACTACTATTTTTTGAAAAAAAAAGCCTGTATTGCCATACATCCATGAAAGGCACTGCCTCTGTTGATAACCTCTGTAAAGGTGTTTCATGGTCACAGTACATGATATACACCCCTGCTTTTGGGGAAGGAATTTTATAAGGGCTCTTTTATATTTTTTGTGAAAGGCACATGACATGGTACATATAATACTTTAAGTGCACTAGTAACAGATTTTATGTATCCCAAGAACATTTTTTCTTATTAAATTACTCATTCAAGGTAAATTATGGGAAACCAAAGTTAACATTTTTATAGGGTTTACAGACAGAGGTGTGATGTAAAAGATATATGATTCTTTACAGAATCTGAATTTAAAACAGGGCAAAAGTATCAATATGCACTCAGACTATAAGTTTGTATTTTTATGTGTGTATGAGTGGAATAAATTTTGCTTAAAGAATACAAGAGGTATGTTTCAGCATTTCATTTTAATTGAACTTTTACATTTTTTATATTACTTTTAATGCCTCTGCTAAGTTTACCGAAAAAAAAAAAAAGAGTAGAAAAGTTTGCTTTTGATTGAAAGAGCAAAATAAATATTTCTAGTTTTACTTTCCCTGTCTTCCTGTAGGTTTAGTGGAATATCCAAAGTAAAACAGTATAGGGAGTGAAAAGTAGAAGAATAGCTAGAAGTGAAATTATTCCTGTTAGAGCCTTTGTTATCTTCCTTAAAACTTACTCATCTAGCATGGGTAAATACCTGTCTACAGTTTTCTCTTCTGCCATAGGAAAAATAAGTCTTTCACATCTTAAACATACATTCTCCTGTCTGATCTCACCTTTTCCTCCTGATTTTCCCGTTCAATAGTTCTTGCTCTTGCAGCCCTTTGGAAAGAGTAAAAAATTGATTCCAAGAAAACTATCTGGAGAAAATAATCTGAAGTTGTGAGTAATTTTGATGATACCTAAGTTGTGATGTTACAGAGCAAAATTTTCTTCAAAACTTATTTCAGGCTGCTACGATGGAGGAGAAAATCAAGTTAAAAAAAATCCTAGCAATGCAACAAGTTCAGGAAATGTAGAAGTGATGAATTTTCCAGATTCTGCTGTGAACATGATATTCTTCTTTAGAATTCTCTCTATGCACTGCATTCAGGACTGGCAACTGATATAAGGAACAGGGAGAAAAAGTACACTAAATATCCAATTTTGGCTATGCTTTCATATTTTCTTTTTCTGTCTTTGTTTTCAGATTTATTTGAAATATAATATAGCTAGAAAGAAGTGTTAACAATGCAGAAAAGAAATTAATATAGGCTAGAATATCAGTAGAGAAGAACATCAGCCAAGAGAATAACAGATTAGAGAAACACTTAATTCTACTAAAGTAATTAAGGTAGTGTTTTTGTTTCTATTTTCAATCTAACTTGGATGAAATTTCATAATTTCCAAGAACAGGTTTATCGAAAGGAGTCTTGAACAATCTGCTAGAAAGGAATAACTTAGATGGAAACAGATTCATCTGTTCAATGCTTGCTGGAGCTTGGTGGCTCCAAAGTTGATGTCATCAGAAAAATGTTGGGATTTTGACCATGGGTTGGTCAAATTGACAGCTGACATAATGGGCTTTTTTTATTGGGAGAAAATGAGCTCAAGCGAAGGAGCTAGTGAGACTCATTGATAGAGCTTTAAACTGTCTTGGAAGGAGGAAGGAGAAGAACAGCAAGTTGAACCTGAGCCAGCAGTGCCCTGGCAGCCAGGAGGGCCAACCCTGTCCTGGGGGGCATCAGGCACAGCATGGCCAGCTGGGCAAGGGAGGGGATTGTCCTGCTCTGCTCTGCAGTGGGGCAGCCTCACCTCCAGTGCTGGGGGCAGCTTTGGACACCATAACATAAGGCATTAAAGTATTCCAAAGCATCCAGAGAAGGGAAACAAAGATGGTGAAGGGCCTTGAGGGGAAGCTGTATGAAGAGGCCCAGAGGTCACTTGGTCTGTTCAGCCTGCAGAAGAGGAGACTGAGAGGACACTTCAGTCTATGGCTTCCGCATGAGGGGAAGAGGAGGAATAGGCACTCTGGTGACCAGACTGGAAGGAATGGCCTGAAATGGTGACAGGGGAAGTTTAAGCTGGGTATTAGAAAAAGGTTTTTCACCAAGAGGTTTGTTAGGCACTGGCACAGGCTCCCCAGGGCTGTGGCTCCCCAGGCTTGGTCTCACCAAGACTGAGAGAGTTCAGAAAGTGTTTGGACAATTGTGCTCTTGGGCACGTGATGTAACTCCTTAGAGAGTCCCCTGTGTAGGGCTGGGAGTTGGACTTATTGATCCTTCCAACTCAGCATATCCCATGATTCTGTCTTCAAATTCTCTATTGTGCTACAGTTATCCAAGTACATGCAACATTTCCGGATGCATTTCAAAATAATGGAATTGTCATGACTGTGATATTGTTTAATATTTTATACAAAATTCACTGGAAACCCCTACTTCAGAATAAAAGCACTTTAAATTGGAATAATTTGCTTATTTTTAACTAGTTAAATTTCAAAGTAATGAAATAAAAAAATAAATTCAAATTCAGTTGAACACTGTTTTCTTAATTCTATGAAAGGTAATTCCTATATTCTCCACCACACAAACCCTTTGAATGCACAGAAAAATCAGCTTTCAGTGTTCAGTTACCTTATTAATTTTGCACACTGGGAAAGTGAAAACAGTGGGATTGTCTAGCTCTCTTGCTACTTTTGTGGGGTTAGTGGGAGAAGCTTTTGTAAATATTTCTAAGATGCCCTATTATCAATGATCAGTGTTTTAAATATAGATTTTGAAACTGCTTAAATGTATTATTAGGTCCACAAATTATATCTTTATTACAGACTGGGCTTAAGTTAGCACAAGCAATAAAAACTTACAAATGATGGATTGGAAAACAATAAGAAATTTAGGTGGATATGTGATTATATTTATTTTGAAGTTAGTTTATAGATGACTTTCCAAAAAAAACCCATGTAAACAAAGCTCTGGATAGAGTTGTTGCAGTAGACATATTACAACTGATTCTTTAAGCTAAAGCTTGATAGATATGATTTGTAAAAGTCAACACCTCTGCTAATCTTTCTATAGAATGTCAAAACCCAAAATGCAAACATCTATTGCTCACTGAATTAAATGTAAAAAGATGCAGCTTCATGCATTAGGAGTTAGGTCCATAAACAATTTCTTCAGTGTAGAATGAGCTTTAGTTATTAAAAGCAATAAAATCTTCCAAATAAGAGATTGTTCAGTAATCCTAAAATACTGACACACTGCAGCTGGATTCTTAGCAGATGTCATTATTGCCTTAACAATTATCAGTCTTGCATTATTAATATCTTCCTTTCTATTGAATAATTAGAAAAACAACCAAAAGAGCAATATATGTAATTGTGTTTTTTTGGCCTGTAAATAAGGGTATTCTTTGAACACAATAACTAAATTAAATGCTCTTTATGTTTATAAGAGCTACTCTGTGTTTACATACCCAATATAATTTATACTGTCCACAATCTTTATACTTGTCCACTGTAGATAAAAACCAAGGAAATACAAATCATATTTTTTTGAAGAACATGTGACAATTTAAAAGAAAGCTACCTAACAAATTTTGTTAGTAGCCATTTGTTCTAAGTTTTCAGACCCACACCTCTGCAGTGTTTTTATGCCATGTATACCAGCTCTTACTATTGTGGTGGTGGGTCTTCATTATGAAATTAATTACAATAATTATTATGGTGCAGTTACTCTATCTCAAAATTACCATTAGCTTTCATGCCATTTCCCACTACTTGAATACAGAAATTTTTTCAGAATGCTTTTTTCTTTCATCATTGAAGATGGCTTGATTCCATGGAAACTGTAAGAGTTTTTTATATTTTTTTGAAAATTATTTCATACTCACCCTTGCCAGCCATTCAGGTGAGCAGGGGGTGGTCAGAGGGTCATTTGGAGGTGATTTAAAGGAGCTGATCAAGCACTGCTTACCCTCCTGAAGCTTACTGGGATACTCACTGAACTAATTCATCCTTCTGATGATTACCCACTGCTGGTTGTCCAGGTTGGCAGTGATGAGGTTGACAAGAAGGGTACCAGGATAATTAAAAAGTACTTCAAGGCTCTGTGTTGATTGGGCTGATGGCACAGGAGCGCAGGTGCTGTTCAGCTCAGCTCCCTTGCTAGCAGGGATGAACGACGAAAGGAACAGGAAAACCCCAGTTAACAACAGGTGACTTAAGGGCTAGTGCCATCAGTGGAATTTTGGTTTCTTTGATTGTGGGGTAATTTTTAAGCGTCAGGCCTGCTAGAGTTGGATAGCTTCATCTGTCTAGGAAGGATAAAAGTATTCTAGCTCATGTGTTTGCAGGGCTGATTGAGAAGGCTTTCAACTAGGTTTGAAGGGGGAAAGGGATCCAGAGATGAGTTGAAAAACAAGTTTTATATGGCCATTATCATGTGATTTACATATTTCTCAAAAGTCTATGTGTGATCTAAACTGCTATCACATTAAGCAAGTCCATAAAAATTGATTTAAGGAGAAATAAAAATTTTGCTTCTCATGTAATTACCAGAATTTCATTTTCTTTTAACTTGTTTTGTCATCCTGTATTTACAAAATATGACAGAATTGAATACATACAGGTTAAAATGAATGAAAGAGAGATCAGAGAAGTAGTATAAGCAAATGACATTTGGAATGCTGTATATAAGCAGATAGAGAATATAATGGAAAAAAATATTATTTATAAACCAAGCAGAATTTTACAGAATTCTTAAGGTGATATTTTTAACAATAGATTTAAGGGTAATTTTTGTGGCTGATTCAATTAGTTACAGATGACACAACCTTTTTCTATTTCTCATTAGCATCACAGGGAAGAATAAGCCTTTGCATGTCTTACAAAGCCATCACTCAGGCGTGCATTTCACTTGTGAGCCATAGAGTAGTTCTTGAATTGTTAATGTCTTATGAAATGTCAGTATGATGAATTGTCTTTTGAAATATGTAGCAATGTCAACTTTAGACAGACACAAAGTTGTAATGTATATTGCACAACAGTATTTGCATAATGTTTTGCCATCAAACAGTACTTTAAATTCAAGTATTAAAAACATGGAGCAAAACAAATTCAAGGTTTATTAAAACTGGAATAGATTCTGTGTGAGTATCTGAAATATTGTAATTGGCTTTACATAGTTATTGCAATCACATAAACTATGTATTTCAGATTATTCTTGACTCTGCAATATCTCCTATGGCTGAAAGTTTCAGTATTAATTACTGTCCAGTTCATTAATTATATATATAGGATTTCTCAGTGACAGACAAAATTCATTCTCATTATTCTTTAACTAGGAATGAGCCTGCAGTGAAAAAGGTTGGAGTCTCAGCAGCAGCAATCATGCCTAGTCCAGCCAATTGCATCAGGAGGACATTATGTGTTCAGTGGCCACAATCAAGGAAAAGAAAATTCCTGGGCTTTCCTATGATCAAGAATCTGTGATAACTGGGCAGCTGGAAGAGTTCTAATGTGTCTAAGTCTGCTTATCTGACAGCACAGATTTTCACATCCTCAACAAAACTCCTTAACCCAGGAGCAATATAAAGGAAAATGTGGATAATTACATGGTAGGATTCAACAATAGGTGGAATGTCCTGGGGTGACTTTATGATACTGGTCACCCCAGGACAATGTCAAATAGATTGTTTTTACATTATACAGATATAAACTGTAGGATTTACCTGTACAGCATGCCTCAGTGAAGGATTTCTATTGCATAAGCCTTGATGAGGGGAAAAAAAGTTCTATTAACACAAGCAGGAGAAATATTGAATAAACTAAGGTGATATTTAACTTGCTTATTTTAGTCTATGGTCATCAGCTTCCAAACATCCCCTTGGCAATATAGATTTTCCTACAAAGAATCCAGCTGAAGATACTATGTATGTTTTATTCCCTAGTAAGTGTTGAGGACTGGGTCTTGTGCTTTGAAGGGTCTTTGAATCCTCCAACTAGACAGTTAATATAATATTAAGGACATGTAGCCCCCACTAAGAAACAGCAAACCAGTAGAGAAGGAAGATTACATTTTTTTCAAGTAGTTTTATGAATAACTTGAGATTAAGCCTTCTCTTCCAATTTGAACAAACAAACATACAAGCAAGAAAAATCTAATAAGAGGAAGGCAGTTTCAAATATTTGAACTTACGATATGCAGTGTCAGACTAGTGTTTTCTTCCCAGCCTCAAAATCATTCTTCAAACTTGTTGAATAATTTAGGAGGCACTGTATACTGGCATCTACATATCTTTGGTCATAACTGAATAGCAAGTTATTTCCTTACTTGTTGATCTCAATTCCCTTTTTGGTAAAATTCACAGAATGGCTTAACTGCTTTTGTGTCCTAATTGGTTCATGAGTCTGCCTCTAAAATTGTTTTTTTGTCAATAATTAGGCACTTGCAATTGCAACTGTGAATATATGTTACAAATATTCCATTTTCTTGTAGTTCCAGTTGGACTGTTCTGGAGCATTAAAACAGCATATTTAGGAGGCATGTCTTCCTTTGTCAGGAACACTGATCTCCCTTAAAGTTCAGTCCAAGAGAATTTTCGCTTTAATTCTTTCGTACCAGAAATAGTTCTTGGAAGACTTAAAGAGGAAATGTGTGATTTCATTGCATGGGGGTGAGAGGGTATATTCACAGAAAGGGGAATGAGTAAGGGGTATAAAATAAACTTTTCATTTCAACTTTCTACAAGAAAAAAAACCTTAAATTTCCTCTAGAAATTTCAAATAATGTTAAAAGCTTCAGTGACTAAGTACCTGTTAAGACCTTACAGACAAACTAAAACCTATTTTATAGGTTAAAATTATTATAAAACTATTTATATGCCTAACAGTGCAACTCTCTTTATGATACCAACCATATTACTTTCTTGACAACCTCTGATAAACACCTGATATTTTAAATAAAAAAAAAATTAAAGCATTAACTAATAGTGCAGTGGCAATATAGTTAACATACTGATGATAGATTTTTTTATTTTGGAATACTTTAATAAGATAACTTTTAGCAAATTAAATGTTAAGCAGAAGACAAAAGAAAAATATTTTTTAAAATATTTAAATATTAATTAAATTGCTTCACCACCAGTACCAATACAATAAATGAAACATAGTCTTTGTGAAATTCTTTTCTATGGGAAATATTTTCTTAAAGTTATTCTTTTGATTATATTATTATATTTTACCTTGTTAAAATTGTTCTTTTGACTGCATATCTACCTTGTTATGAATTTATATGTGCCACATCTTTTGTTGCCTATAAGGCTGTATCCTCCAGAGGGCTATTATTGTACACGGTCACAGAAATGAAGCAGTTTTTCACAAAGTCCTTTCTCTACAGTACTATCACATTGTTTAACATAGCTATGTCACCTACTTGCCTCAGCAATAAAAAGGTAAAAAAGATCTTGCTTCTGTATAATTCCTCTTGCTATTTCATGCTACATAAATAGTAATTTTTTTCTGAAGGTACAACTGAAATCCATCTAAAACCACAAAGTTTAGTTCTAAATTTAAAGATACAGAAGTTTCAGGCTTTCTGCATGCTTTGCTCTATGCAATTCTTCAGTGTATAAATTCTACTTTTTTGATGTGCTATAGTTCATGTCAATATTGAAAGGATAAATATATGTGAGTATTCCTCTAATATCAGAACTTTATTGAAATAATTAATTAAACAGGAAAACAATATTTAAAAGACATTCAAATCTCCTCACTTCTAATTATCTCTTCTTAATTCCTGTTTTATTGTTAAGTTAGCCAGCAAAAGAAAGCAGATAGAGCTACTGGTGGATTCTTAAATTACTTGTAATACATCATAATTCAAAGCCCCCAATCTTTCATCTTAGTGGTACCCAGTTAGGTTCCAGTAACAATATCGTGAATTTTAACTTTAAATATCTCATTGATTATAAAAGCATTTTAGAAATAGAAGATAATCATATGATGAATTCTGCACCCCACTGTGTGAATTTTTCAACAAATTTCATCAGCATATGTTATAAGGATAAAATCAAAAGGTTAAGGAATGTTTGAACAAATGAATATCACTAAATATGTCTGAGAGAAAGACATTCCTTGTAGGATTTTCTGTTTGTATTGTATTCGGTGACCATTTAATATAAAATTAGGAATAAGCCAGGATGGTGGGACTTTTTTGTTTACAGTTGAAAGTAATATTCACTGAATAAAAGTGTGTGAATCTCTTTGCCCTTCAGCTTTTCTCATCTTGTATTTCTGCCACATTGAGACATGTTCTCAGCTATGAAAACTGAGATATTGGAAAAGCACTAAGTACTCCTTATATTGTCTTCAGCAAAAGGCAACAGAGAATCCTGTGAAAATGTACTTATTTCCAGTGTTTATAACTGAGTTAAACAAAAGAACTCATGACTTCAGAAAGACCTGGTTCCACCAAATCAAAGAAGCATAAATTACCTGCCTTCACGGTCATGGGGGGAGCCAACTCCACATCCATTGCTGTATTTCTCTGAAATACACTTACTAAGAAAAAAATTGACCCCCTGCATCCTATTTGTGACAGATACTGTATACCTGACACAATCTGAGTTTAGACTCCAAAGCTGATATATATTTTACAGAAAAATGGAATCAGACAACTAAAAAATATAGCAATTCCATTTTGAGCCCTGGGTGACTCCTAAGCAGGGCAGTAAGAATTCCATTTAAAAGCACAGAGAAAGGTAAGAAATACATACAGCTTGAAACTTGGGAGAGTCAATACAATATGCCATGTTTTCCCAGAGTTTTCCTTTAGTTCTGATGCAGAATCTAAGGTTTCAGTGGATAAACTTTTCATGGAGCTTCAATGCAATATGTGTGTTATTTGAATGGTTCCAGATGGAAGGGACCAACAGTGATAATTTACTTACCTGACCATGACAGCACTGACCAAAATTTAAACCCTGTTATAAGGGCACTGTGCAGCATCATATTGGAGTAAAATGACTAAACACAATTTCAAGTCTGATGCAACAGAGAAAAAGAAAATCCCAGAAAAACATAGCAAATCCTATATTTTTCATCTTAAAAATGGAAAAAAAAAAACCAATTTAACTATTTTAGAGGGCTGTATCACAATGTGTAGCCTTGGGACTTAAGTTACAGGAGGTTCTACATATTCTACATATTCTACATAGTCTCTGTCCTGTGTTGGATATAGCATTAAATCAACCTTTGAGTAGTATTTTATTTTTAAAGTGATTATAAACTTTTTAATTTTTTGGTGGTCTAAACTATGACAATTAATCAATGTAAAAATGAATCAAAAAATAATAATCCTTTGAATGCTTGATCTCATATTTAGTTATAAGGTTCTTGAAAATATAACTGCATATGGTATCATTGCTTGATCTGGAAGCTTCTAAATTAGGATTTTCCCAATTACCTATATCAGCATTAGCAATGAGGAAAACTGAAAATCTGAGCCTGGGTTGTGTAAAATTAAGAAAAATTCCTAATGAATCTTAAGCATGTTGAATATGTATTATAACTGCCATAAACAACTGTTTAGAAGACAGTCTGAGCCAGTATCAAAGAACATGCACTTCTGTATCAAGTACACTGCAGAACTAATTTTAAATTCACAGTATTTGTTACACTATAGTAAGTATGCTGATGTCTTTCTATAGCTTTATTCTTGTCACCAAGTAGCAATGTGAGAATGCAGGAACAAAGTACCTTAAAGTGGTTTCTAAAGCAAAGAATCAAAGTGGATTGGAATGCAAAATGACATTTGCTTTTACTGTAAACAATCTTCATTCTACTTGGAGTCTGCATTAATCGGTGATGTTGTAGCACAACCAAGAAAATCTAAGAGCAGGTTCTTAGAGAAATGATTGTTATGGGATGGGCTTCTGAGCTTTGCTAGAATATCATTAAGCTCTATACTCTTCTCCTAATGGTAATTCAATTTTGCTTTGTTAGAAATAAATCTCAATTATGAAGCTTATGCAGTACTTGTATAGCACTTAGAAAACCTCTGTGTAACAAGAACAATCAAAGACCTATTATATAAGAGGAGAAAGAGGATAAAACAGAAAACAAAAACCTGTCATAAATTGGTTGCATACAGAATAAATGGTGATAAAGCTGAATCCTTTACTCTTGCTGTTTAAACTGAGACAAAATGCAATTTCATCCAATTACAGAAAATCATCGGCATTGTATCAGGAATATTGCTACCAACATAAATAGCTAAAGAGAGCATCATTATTCAATTAGATATGTACAATATAACTTTTTAAGACTGACCAGCAGTGACTGTGTTTTCTTACCTTGTTTTACATCCAAAAGCCATAAAAAATAATGTCTTCTATTTAAGAACATAGTAAAATTAATTAGTGAATATAGATTTTTTTTTCTGATAAGTCACTATGCAGTAGTAATTCAGAGAAAGAGGATACTCGTGTCTGTCCCCTTGCCCCTCCACCCCCATCTTTTTCTGGCTACATATACAGTAAAATCATAGGAAATGTATGTTTTATATGGGAAGATAAGTTGATGAGTTGCCTAGCAACAACATCTGTGTCATTTTCCCTTCGGTATGTAGTATGTATCCGTGTCTAGAATGCTATTTATCTTCATTAGACCTAAGCAATTTAGATTTTCAAGACTCTGGTGACCATTAGGAGTCTCATAACCAAATATTTTGGGGTCAATCAGATGCATTTACAAGGAAAATAGAAACAGCATAAATCCTCTATCCTACGTTTCCAAATTATGGCATCATTAGCATTGGAGTATTGCCTCTCGCTTTGCTGGTCCCTATTCTTATTGGTATCCATTCAGTAAGGTGTGAGAACAGAAAGTGAAGACCAAGCCTTTATTATCAATTTTCCTTATAACAGTGACATTTTCCTAACTATAACAGTCTTATCACAGCTACATCTCTTGCATTTCAGAAAAAAACTCTAAAGATACTTTTCTTCACTGTATCACCCAGTAATTCTGACAAACCCAAAGACTTCAAAACCCATAAAACCACAAAAACAAAACCCTATATATGTCTCTATCTGTCTATATTGAAACATACATATGTGTGCCAGTATATCTACAGATATGTAAACTTGCATATATGTATCTGCATATGTACATAAAACCATAAAAATTGACATTTCTGCCTCAAAACGGCACTGCAGCTGCAGTACACATATTAGCAACTATGCCACAATCTTCTTATCACGATTTATTCCTCTCCAGAAAAAGACTCCAAACCATTGATGAGGTTTCTGAGGTGATGTAGAGCACAGTAACTCTCATATTTCTAAGATTTATTAAAATCCTTACATAAATGTTTACATTTTGGAGTGTTTCTTATGCTTTCACCACTTATATCTAACTTACAAAACCTTAGTGTGTCAGATTCTTAAGAAGCAGTGTTTCTAACTAGGATGTATGTCAAAGGATATAGAGAAATATAAAGAGACTTAGACCTTCTTTGTGGGGAGGGAAAAACCAGTTTATTCTAATTTAACCTGACCCTTTTATCCCTATTGAATATATTTCTGGCAAAAGAGAAGATCTGAATAAAAATATCAATGCTAACCATTTGAATTCTGCTGACATACGTGTTAAAATGAGTTATTTTTACTTATCTCTTCAAAGTATTACGTGAAGTGTCGCAACAGGTGAAATAGAATCTGAAAGTTCCCTCCTTTAAAATAACCTCATTTTATTTGCACTTATTATGCTTATTGAAGTTATTGAACAGCATGGTTGTGTGTTTAGATTAAATATCTACATAGACACATATTTAAATTAATCTATTTAAGCAGATGGAAATTTAATGTATGGATTTCCTTTATTGTAGTGATTCATCTTTTCTGTCATGACTAGTGAGAATCATCTTGCTGACCTGGTAATATAGCATTATTATTACCCAGTTGGTGTCTTAGGCAAGCAACTGATGGCTTTTATTAACAATGTCAAGATCGTGGAAGAATTAGCCAAATGGATTTTACTTTCATTACAGTCTTTCTTTGCTGTGATTGTTTTTTCATGGATTATTTGTAAATAAAGATCAGAGTATTCTTCCACATCCTTAAATTGAAAACTTAAAAAAACCCCCAACAACCCAACAAACAAACAGCAGCTAATCAGATTACACAGTAACCACTGTTCTTGATTATGGTTCAAATTCCTGATTTAATGTGCAAATAGAATATGGAATTTTGGTTCTATAACTTTATATTGTCCTAAATAGTAGGAGACCATTTCTTGACACTAAAATGGATAGCCTTTGGAATTTCCTTGACCTGTGACAGGCCAAGAAGGAGCTTTAAAAAACACACTGGTTTTGTAGCATTTCCATCTCTAGCCTGAGTCTGAGTTTTACATTTTTATGACTTCTGACTTAGATTTAAAAACAGATTCAAGTTACAAAGCAGAGAGAGATTTACATTTTTCATTTGGAAATGAGTTGTGCACAAAGAGTTGTATATAAAATCTATACTATTTATATTAAAGAGTATGCAACTTAAAATAATTTAGAAAACTCAAATAGTTGGTCATGTAATGACTGGCATAATTTTAGTATGGAAATAAGTAATATTAACAAAATTGCAGATTAATTTTGTCTTTACGTCTCTACATTATACAATTTTATCAAAATTTTAGGCAACAACTGCAATCACGTATATGATTATTGACTGCAGTACTGCTAAGTATAATATATTATCCAGTGACTTGAGTAACAAGTTTCATCCATAAGAATATTTAACTGTGCATGGTAAGGAATATTTGTGCACATAAGAGTGATCAGAGTGTTCTCTTAGTTTTACTCCATTACCCCAGAAAATAATAAATGCAAACCAGTTTTTTTTCTTAAACTATGTTTCATCTTTTTTTCTTAAGCTCCAATTTTATAGGAACAGTTGTGTTTTCACCCATGTGTGACTATGACCTCTGATCCAAGAGACACTGAGTGCAGAATCTGTGACTGCATGGAGAGATCGAGCAACATCTAAATGCCTTGCCTGGTCTGAAATTCATTAGTTATTACTAAAGAAAAAAAATCTTCTCTGGATGTCATATATCCAGCCCATGAATATCTGTGATAATTTAAAGTCCTTAAAACAGTACCTAAAATAATACATTTGACTCCCTCCATTTTTTTTGTTAACAAATGTTTTATAACTTTTTTGTGTTCATAAAATTTTAATGTTCAGGAGAATACTATTTATGACATTTTTCATCTAAGGAGCCAGAGAAGAAAAACCCTAAAACCGCAGTTAGCTGCAGGATTTATGATTATTTCTGACTTTCTTTGAGCTAAGTGAATATATGTTGGCTGCCATTCTTACTCTGCAACAAGTAAGCTGTACCCATGGTATTCTGCTTTTCTATGCTTGGGGTGCCATAGAAAGAGAATTTCAGTATGCTATCCAGATGGATGTTGTGTTTGATTAACAGAGGTCTGATGGGATGAATAATACCAAGATTGTAGGAAATAACAGAAAGGATCCAGATGTGTAAATATCCTTTCCTTTCCCCCAACATAGCAATGAGTCAGCATGGCTGTTTCACTGAACTATCATTCTTATGGCTGCTGTTGATGCTAACAAGAAATAAAACAAAGCAAGCCCTGGACCTCTTCCTAAGCAAATATATGAAATTGAGGCACGTCAACAAGTGAAATCATTGTAGAGTAACTTAAGATACTAATTCAAAATGCCTCACTGGGGGACACTTCACAATTCCTAATAGAAAATTGCTTTCATATTAGGTGTACAGTTACCTCCTTATAAAAACAGTGTTTCAGTGATTTTGTTTTTCTTTTACCATTGTTCATTATGTTTCTTCTACAATGTTATAGCATAAAGACACTTTAATTTTTTTCTTTCAAACAGAATAATTAAAAGCATTGTTTCAAGACTGATTTGTCAAATCAATGAGGGAATGTCTTTCCTGTAAAATTAGGTTGGGTACAGTAAAAAAGACAGCATTAACAAAGCAGATAGCAGTCTACTGAAAGATAATTAAATCAAGATATCTCTTGTGCAAAGCGTATTTTTTTGCATTAATTCATGGATTATATATGGTATTCTCTAAACATCTTTTCTGTTGGAAAGAAAAGAATGAAGGGTAAGATAATTTGAGAGAGTATTGGATAAAAACAGTTCAAAAGTATAGGAAATTTCAAGCAGAAGTCTTGGATTCAGGAAGGTGATACAAAGTCTGGGTGAGATAAGGTAAAGAATGGGTTCTGTGGTTGGCACATGTGAAGGGAAAAGGCACAAAGGAACTGTAGGCAGAAAATTTAAATTGTTAAGCCTTATCCTTTGGCATCTAGAAGGTATTAGCTTGTCAATGGGATTTAAGAAAATACCTATCGAAAGAGAGAAAAATGGTGCTTCCTTTGTTTTCCAGCTAAGTTAGCCAATGATAAATGTCAGTGTTTGCATAACAGATTGAGATACTAATAGACTATATGTCTGTTCGGTATGAGCACTGAGAAAACAATAATAACCTGTGGAGATGTTTTAAAACAGGAATAGCAACTGGGTGGATGGTCATGGGGAAGCTACTTGTTCATGAAGAGACAGGTGGAACTGTGTCCTCTGCTGAACAAATTATTTTTTCATTTGTGGCTTTGTGTTGAGCATTACTGTAAGAAGCGGAAGTCAGAGCAGCTGACGGGTAATCTGGAATACATTAAATAAGGCTGTAAAATTATGTTATAGGTGAAAGCATCTGCTTCATTGAGGTTGTCTGATATGGGCTTTTTCAATGCAAAAGGGAGTAATAAGTAAATGGGGCAGTGTTAAATAAGAGCACAGGGAGACAGAAACATATTAGATAGCAGGGGATAACAGAAACAATGGAGGGAGTCCAAAAAATCCACAGTCAGATATTTGTAGACTTTTACAAAATCCCAAGCAGAGTTTTAGAGAAGGCCACGTGGTCTTTGAAACTAATAAGGGAAAATAACATGAACTTGAGGATTTGGGAATTTTTAGGGGGTCTATGAAGCTCTGCAAAGTTTTTAATGGAATATTAAGGGATATAAAAGATGTCCATTCCATGTAAAACACTGTATGTTGGTACATTTGTCTGACCAAGTCCTGCATCTTATCATCTCTCTTACCTTCTAAAATCTCTTCTTAACTCTCTTTTCATGTAATCTCATCTGTGCTGTGCAAGTGAATACTGTAACGACCAGTTCCAGCTGCTGGTGAGGTCAGTGTGAGTTCATTTGGTGTGAGCAACCAGGCTCCATCCAGGGTGTAGGCACCCCAGAGGTGACAACAGCCAGGGGGAGGAGGGGTCTCAGTGGCAGCAGCTGAAATGGATGAGGGTTTGGACAGTCTGCCAGAGGGGAGACAGCAATGATGTCCCATAAAGACAGTTACTGGGAGGGGCTGGCTTGGCTGGGACGAGTGAGGGCCCCAGCACTGACTGCAGAAGTGCAGCTGTAGCTCACACCTCTGCCTGGTGCTGGCTGTTGAAGTGGAGAAGAATCTTGCTTTCTTTAAACAGATATATTGTGCAGTTTGCTAGCAAACCTCAAGCAGGACGAGCTGGGAGTAGTTCCAAGGTCCGGGCAAAGGTACCAGGTGGGCAGTGGACCTGTCTGTGTAAACCTGCTTTTAGGTATCTCCTGATTAAGTGGACTTTTATGCCAAGGGAACGTCCCTGTCCAGCTGCCCAGGAGCCACTCTGGCAGTCACACTGGCACCACCTGAGCTGGGACTGAGGCCCTTTCGCATCTGCACCCCTCACACTCACACAGCCACACCAGGTTTCCTCACCAGCTTTCCACAGCAGAGTCACACACATCTTGATTCTTAAAATACTTAAATATTGGTGCAAAAACTAAATACAAATTAAAAGCCTGAGCTGGTGCCTCTGAGAAGGGACCCCAAGCAAAGGAGTCCCTGTGTTATTTCACCCTCACAATCTAAGCCTGTTAAAACCCAGGTCAGTGTCTCTGAGTGTCCGGACACCTGACACTTTCTCTATCCCATGCCATCTTCCACCCTGAGAATTGTTTTCAATAATTGGAAGACTTTCCAAATTTGTTCTTATGGGATATTTCTCTGAGACAATAATGCAATAATGCTATGCCATATTGTAATGAGGAGTTACACTGAGGTTTTTAGAAGTGATTGAATTATAAACCTCTCAGGAGACTAGAAGTATGCAAACTTTAGCCTTATGCTTGACAGGACACTTGATGCAGTTGTTAATGAATCAATAAAGCACAGTATCATGTGTCTTAATTCCAATTAAAATGTTGGAACTATGTGAGACGAAGCTGATGTCTAGATAGATAATTATATTTAATCATCTGTGTCTACATGCATAAATAAATCCACATCATTCTAGTTGGTTCTGTGAGATGTGCTATTTTCTCTTCATGTCCAGTAAGCTTCAAGATTTAAGAATTTCTTCCCTTCCATCTGGGATTTGCATACAGAATACAAAAAGCTTCTTTTACAGAAATAAAACTAACAAAATTTGCCTTTAAGTAATTTAGAACATTCACAGTTTTTAAGAAAATGTGCCAGTGATGTACAGAAATGCAGCCATTATCTCTGAACTATTTACACATATTTTCTCTGAATACCTGTAATTTTTGTTTAGATAATTTTTGAGGATTTTGAAAAATTATTTATAATATAGACAAATCTGTATATTCCATCAGCTTGGCTGAAACCGTACAAGTAAGTTTGACTGGGATTGGATGTCCATAAACCTTTTCTGTATACACTACTTTTGCAGAATGAATTTGAAGAGCATGAAAAGATTTTTGATGTTTCTGAAAAGTACAGCCAATTCAGTACGAAAATGTTAAATGTTCTTAATTTTCAAGATTTTAACGGAAACTACATTCTATTTTAGGCTTCAAAAGTTGGACATTTGGGAACTATATACTCTGTAAGAAAGCAGATGTTCTTTGTAGGCAGGCAATAATCTTGCTCTGTGAAGAGAAGTAGCCTCCTTTGCAAAACAGTTTGAAGACCAAATACTCTGTCCTCGCTCTGTTGACTAATGAGAGTCTAGGTACCTAATATTCCCACAGGGTATGCCTGGAGTTAATTAATGAGAAACATTAATCACAAGATTCTATCTAAAATGGTGGTTAACCCCAGGCTGAAAAGCAGGCATTTCTTTACTTGGAAAAAAGAAGTCATTCTCAAAAAATTGAATGTATCATAAAGTCATTTCAAAGTACTTGCTCTGTAGTTGTTTTTCTTGAATTTTTGTGGCTAGTTCTGCTTCCATCTATCAATTTGCTGGCAGTTTTGGGAAAGAACAGAAAAAATATTATATTTTTATTTATTTGTGATCTAAATATAACAAATGTGTTTTATATATTAAAATTAAATTAAAAATGAAAAATAATTTCAAATATAAGAAAAAGACAGATGTCTAGGTTATTAATGGACAAAGTAAAATATTTAAAATCAGAATGTCTGTAGTGTCTCTAAAGAGATATATATATAAAGTTGAACATTTTAAACTTAATTTACAATCTTTCTTGGTATCTACACAAGTATTATTATCATTGACTTTTTCACTTCCCCTTGTCCATACAACTGGCTAAAATTATTTACTCAGTAGAATTTTTAAAATTACATCCCTTTTTGGCCATTGGAAGTCTGAACAGAAATGTAGTACTGCAAATAGACAGGTAATATGTATACCTGCATATGGTCCCTCTGTTATAAAAATTCTCTGCATTATGCAGCTAAGCAATAAAGAAAATATTTTTTAGATTAAGAAAAATCATATTTTATTTCACATTTTCCTATGGTATGGACAACTCTTTTCCTAACATATAAACTAGGAATACTGTTATTACTTAATTTAAGTAATAAAAAGGAGTTTGTCAAGAAATAATTAACTGAAATTACAATGATAAGACTTTCTAAAGATTCTCAGAGATGCATCAGAAAGCACAGAGCACTACTATTCTTCCCTTCAGGACACCAAAATTTGTTGTAAACATGTTCCAAGTAAAAATAGATTTTTACACCTATTGGTGCTGAAGTAAGATACCTGTGGATCCATCTTTAATCAGTGTTATATTTTTAAATTCCATCTAGTTTCTGTTAGACTTCACAACTAATGAAAGAGGGGATCATTAGAAATAAAAAGGGATAATGGAGACTGATAAAAAATATGTTCTGCTTTCTGTTCCTGTATAACGAAATACATACCACAATTCTCTTGTCTTCTAAAACTCATTTTAGACAATCACCTGTGTTTAAAATTGTTCACAACAATTTTCATTGCTAAGTATTTTTCAAATATACACAAAGTGGAATTCTGATTATTGCTTAATCCAGTTCTAAAAAGCAGCCATCTCTGTAACAAAATATAAAATATACTCTGTGAACCAAATACCTGCAGGCAACAAAGAAGGCTGGAATCCACACCTGAAATGTAAAAAGTAGATTTATTCCATCACTACACTAGCAGAATGGGGATAAATGCACTGCTGAGTTAACCCAAACTTAGCAGGGGCAAAAAGGCAAGGACCCTGCCCCAACTGTGTAAAAAACAGGTCTGATGCAAGCACAGTCCTTCACAAGGCTGTGTTTTACAATCTCCACACTTCTCATCTCACTTCCTCCCTTACAAGGAGGGCCAAGCCTATGGGAAAAAGGCTTATACATCTCTAACAGCATCCTGCTATCTGATTTGAGAGACTTCCATTTCTTTTCAGCAACAGAAAACAACCCAAAGCAAGCACTTACATGTAAAATTTTACACACTGAGTATTTTTAGCTTCTCCCAGGTGCAAGGTTGGTATTTCAGCACAAAAAATTCTAAAGCCAGCTTAATTTTCTTTCTTTTTTACCAGTCTTCCATTTTCAACCACTTTCTCACCACTTATGCTTAACTGTTGGGCAGAGGAGCAGAAGAGAAAGTTTTCAGAGAGAAACTGAAGTAAAGTAACCTCAAAAATCTAAGTACTCAGTGTATCAATTTTCAAGACATAATTTCTTTGAAAGAACTATGGGAATGCCATTCAAAAAGCCACATTGTCTTTATTATTTATGACAGTTGTAATTTTTTATAAGAATGTACGATTTTATGTATTTTTTTTAATAAGAATGTATATCTGCTTGTGGTCTTGTTTTGTTGAGGTCAGAAAATTTAATTTACTGTGAAGGAGTGATATGTCTCTACTTCCTTAGATAGCTGCCTAATCTTTTTCAGGGAAAGGAAAGTGTCTTACATTCAGCTAACTACATATTTTTCTGAAAATGATATAAAGCGTACAGAAGTGAGCTTTTTTTCATACTGAATCACTTAAAAGCCTTGTCTGTAGTTGTGTAAGTGCTAGGTTTATAGCTTTGTGGTTCTGGTTTTACTAACTGGTATTTTTTAAAATTACTATCCTGGTAGATGTCTTGCTCTGTTCACAGAAAGTGGAAAGAAAAGGTAGGGAAAGAGAAACAGTAATTTTTCTTCATCGTTTTCTCTGGCAGTAGAACTATGTATGCTGCTTGTAATGCAAATTTATAAATAATACACTGCTGACATTAAACTGAATAGTAGTAAAAGTGAAGAGGAGGAAGAGTAGGAAATATATCTCATTATGTGGATAAGTTAGTTTATTTCAAAGTTATTGCTTTTTTTTTGTGTGTGTCAAGTTTGCAACTTTCCTATCTGGTTAATCAATTATTTCTTCTTTAATGTATTTGAGATAATTTATGTCCCTTTGCATTCATCTCACTCTGAACTTAAATGATCTAGAGTTCTATGCTATCTGGTAAGACATTAAGGTCTGCTGATTTCGAATATACTTTGTTTTTGCTCTCCAAATTTATGAGCTTAAGCCGGTTTCTGTTGTGAATATTTGAATACAGCGTGGAAGTTCCAAGCTCTTAGAAGATGAACAGAGTCCATAGTTTCTCTAGGTACAGCCCTACAACAGAAATGCAGAGAAAAGCCACATTGATTAGAATGTTTGTCTAGTACTAGTTCTAGTTTCCCCCACATTTATATTTGACAGAAGATCAATCTTCATTAGTATTTTAGTTTGGAGCAGTAATGCACTTCTGAGACAACATTCTGAACCTTCTCATTTATTGTGTTTGGTTTTGACTGCCAAGCCAGAGCGAGATTACTTTCAGGGTAAAATTAACTGGAAAACCAACTCCAGCAGAACACCCTGTTTTCTCATGTAGTGCAGACAGGAGCATCCCAAATACTGGGGTTGTGCAGTTTATATCAGTGCTTACAAAGCCCTCACGCAAAAATAAAGCTTTCAAACCACTGAGTGACATCATCATATTTGAAATGCTCTATATGAAGCCAAAACTACTTTGTCACTCACTAGCCCTCTAGTTTTACAGCTCATTCCTTGGCTGTCCACAGAGATTTTTTCTTGTCTTGATGTAATTTCCTGTCCTTGCCTATTCTTTGGCTACTCTATCTTGTTACTGAACCCCTTTAGTTTTATTGTTTTGTATGTTTTTCCTTGCTTCTTTACCAGCTTCTCTCTGTTTGCCTTACCAAAGGTTCAAGTGTAGTTTTTTCTGTAGCTGTGATAAGAAGTGTTTCATATCAGTCCAGCCTGTGGGCTGATGTCCTGACCCAGCTCCTGACCAGCCTGAGTCCATCATTTGTGGATAATTAAACTGCTTCAGGGTTTTGTGAGACTCTGGTATCCCTCACCATGTCAGATCCACACTGTCTCTATGGAGCTGCCCAGTCCTGGGGCTTGGGCTGCCACAGTGCCTGCCAGCTGCCCTGCTCCTGCCTGGGGAGGAGGCATGTCTGGCCCACTGCTTCTAGACACAGTACCAGAATTCTGTTTCAAACCTTTAGGGAGAGATTATCTAATCTCTATTGTGCATAATATTAAATAAGATCACTTCATAATCATGAATGTTTGAGTGGGTACATATGAGTTATAACTTCCTGAGAAGTCACTGATATTAGTGAAACATTGGGGAGTTCTCTGTTGGTTTAATAAACTCCTATTTAAAATAGTCAGGAAAAAGTATTTTTAAGTTATTAGATTGTTAGAGCATTTAATCAAAGAAAAGGATGCATTTTTTTACAGATAGTTCAAGAAAGAACTGTTCTAACTCTAGCTAGCCTGATCACCACTTTGGAATCTTCAGCCTGAATTTCTCTTGTCTTTTTAAGACTATCAGGTTTCTTGAAATGTGCTTAGACTGATTAGACCAATCTATCTTTGAGCAATGATTTTTGTAAAAATGACAGTCCATTGTTCTGCTCTATGTCTTTCAAATTCGAAGAATCAAATCAGGGGAGGAAGGCCTATATTTCTTCAACTTTCCTGTGTGAGAAATGCTATTTCTCCGTCATTCTTCCCAATCTTGTATTCAGATGTGTAAGAACAAAACAGTGATGTGATAATTAGCTGATCTTACAACTTTATTTGAAGATGAAATATCTTTCTTATAATGTAATAGCAGAATACGTTGCCTGAGAGTGAAAGTTGTGCATTTTACCTCTGCTGCTTTTTGTTTTGATTTCTTGAAATAGTCTCATCTATTTTTTGAACCTTGAGATGTTTTTAATTTATATTAGAATTCACATCAATGAGAAATCTAGTTATGCTTCTTCATACCTTCAAGATCTGTTTCTGACCTCTTTCAGCAATTTCAAGATTTTACAAGATACTTGCAATGGTATGAAAGATAGAGGAGAGTAATATTTCTTAATGTATGTATTCATGTGTGCACAAATTTGTGCTGTTTTTCTTGTTCCCTGAGACACATCATAATAACATTTTAATAACATCATCACAAAGCTTAAATTTCATCTGTTACCACATCCTTCTAGTAAGCTTGTCCATAAGATTCAGACCTTTGAAACCAAAATATGAGCAGATGTTTAGCTGATATTAAGAAAAGCTTGATGTCAACTTGCAGATGGATGCTGCGTGTATCATAACAAGTGTGTTCACCAACATACAGTCATGGATTATTAGCTTAGGAAGTTTACTTAATGTGATGTTCTTGGCATGTCCCATATTTCTCCATGAAAAAAAAAATTATCCAGCCCATTGGCTTTTTTTTCCCCCAAATAAAGTTCTTCTTACTACTGTATTTTTTCCAACAACACTGAATCTAGTTCAGTTCCTTTTAACCCTAGAATTATTCTTTTAGGGATATGTTTGTTTCAGTTTTAGTTTGTATTTATGTTTTTTTCAAATATAAAATTCAGCTTTTGTTTTTTAGAAATAGATAAAATATTTTTCCTAGCTAAGGAATGAGGTCCTGTTAGGCAGAGGGTTATGTGACTTCCTGAAATACCTTAAACTCATCAAAGTTAGATTTCATCTTGGTTTATGTATTGTTATACATGTTTCTCACAACCCCTCTCTGAAATGAATTTTGAACTGCTAGCAGAGAATGGAAAATAACTGTGGTAGCAGGTACTATTCATGTGTACATATATACCAAATTGAATCTTTATGATTGATGGTATTGCCACAAATAAAAAAAAAAGATGTGACAATTATATAAAAATTGTGGTTCCTCCATCAAATTTCCAGAGCTTATGTGTTTTATGACTCTGTCATCTTTAATTTATTCTAAAAATTGTACTAAAGCATCTTCAAATAGGGTCAAAATTTCACCACAAATAGTCGTTCTTCAGATAATTGAGGCTTATTTTTTATTGCAGGGTATTGAACATGTTAAAATTGCTGGAGAATTACCTCACTATATCTTATTATTTGTTGTCACTTTAATGATGATTTATTCTTTCAGTCTTAATTTTGACCTAAATAATATTTCCTAACTTGAAGTTTGAATTAATCCTTTCCTAGAATATGTATTACAGTTAGCCATGCTTTCGGTATTAATCATGAAAGCATAGTATTGTAAATATTTCAGACTATGCTTTTCTTTTTTTAATTAAAAAAACATTTTCTGTCCTTGAAAATATACTGCTCTACAAACTGTAAATGCTTCTCTGTGGCATAGTAGTGCTCAAATAGAAACTAAGTAATACATTCTTAGTTTTACAGGTTTAGGTATATTTTCTTTTCACTGTGACTGATGAGGTTTACAGGCATTTAATTTGTTATGTTTATAATTTTATATTTTCTTTTGGTGGATATATTAGAAGGATAATTCATTGTATCATTAATGTGTCAGAACTTTTTATCTTCAAGACCTGAAGACCAGTTCTCCTTGCATTCATGCATTTTTTTTCAGCAAATTCTAACAGTAAAGGTCACTCTAGTTAAACAGTTTTTAAATTTTCCAAGAGCTCTGTTTCGATTGTACAGATATTGAAGTACCTACATATAAAGTTAAGGTAACAAATTTGGCAGACAATGCAGTAGAAATCAATTATTTCTAATAAATTTCAACATTAATTTAGGTTTTTTTCTGCAAAATCAGCTTTTATGCCTGAAATAGCTTATGACAATATTTCAAATTTAAAAATCATTATTAATAGTTTTCAATTATTATTATTGTTATTATTGTGTTCTGAATGTAGAATAGATAAAGATAGAATAATGGCATATACTTCTTTAGATGGTCTCCTTAATACCAGTCATAACAATACAGAACAACACAGATGTATGAAAAACATACATTGTTTTCCATCCAAGTTTCCCAACTTAAACATCTTCCCCAGACTTGAATACATGTACAAAATCCAAAAATGAAAATCAGAAGAATCCCATGCCTGTAAAAGTGATGGTATTTATCTCACCCAGCAATATATTTGGTGGGTATCTCTATGGGTGAGGATTATTTGGAAAAAATTATAAAAAAAACAGTTTATAAATATATATATATATATATTATATATATATAATATATATAAAAACCAGTTTAAAAATAAAAACTGTTTATCTCTCTGAGGTCAGTCCACTCTTGTTTGAATCATATGTTTTAATATACAATCTGGAGAATGCAAAATGTTGGTATAATTACATATATACCTAAAACTGTTGCTGTCTGAGCCTAACAATTTTTACTGGGTGAGTTGCTTTCAAGCATGATTTTATGTGTTGTAAGCATTGTAATAGGAATCAGATATTGACAGTAGACACTTTGGTCTATTGTCAAATTCATATCTGAATGAATTTGCATACAGAATCTATTGCATACTTGTTAAATTCCTGCATTCTTTGCACACGCTGAATATGTGCAGGTTTAAAAATTAATATTTGACGGAACAGGAAGTTAAGATTCTGATTTGTCTTTGGTTTAGCAGGAATTGGCATTGTGGCTTTTTTAATCATACAGCCAACCTGTTCCTTGACTTGATAAGAGTACTACTGGACATTGTGACAGGTAATTCAAATTCACCTTATTGCTACCGCTGATGAAAAATAATTAAAAACATAGCAAACTTCTTAGGTTTAAACTCAACCACTGTAACATTGTAAATTTCATCATTAAAGAAAGTACCCATTTCTGGGTTCTTATTTAATTAAGCATCATGCTGAAGTAAATTAGGCTTTAGTAAAACACAGATTTGTACATGAATTATGTGATCTTGATATAAATAATGCATTCTATTAATAATATTTTAAATTAATAGTTTGCAACTCAATTTTTTTTTTTTTTTCCTAAACACAGACTACTTATTATTATGCATGTTTACAATTGTTCCCAAAATAAACGAGGCTTTCCGGTATTTTTTTTATAACAGATATATACATATTCCTTAATTTTATTAGGATTCAGAGGGTATGTAAAAGTTCTAAATAATTTTTAAGGTTCTTAATGTTTTTTCAGAAGTAATGGTAACCAATTAGATAATTTTTTTAAGATGTAAGCTCTCATCTCATTGTCTTGTGCTCAATGAACTTGCTTGTGTTTGGCAGCTTCTTTCTCCCCCTGTAAGAATCTCTTTTTATGGTCCTGCTGTTATGTTCTTGACCTTTGCCATGACCACAACCCTGAGGCATCTGAGCATTCAGATAAAAGAGTGGAAAGAGGCTGGTGAAAGTCGTAGAATGAAAAAAGCTTTGTAATGCACTGATGAATTTCCTGCCAAAACTTCACCTCCATTGCTGTCACATTTCCTTAACTAATAGGGAGATTTTTCCTCTAATGGACAGTGGAGGCCGTTTGCCTAATGAGAACTTGCAGAGGCAGCTTGCCATGTGTCTCTGTCTTTTAACTGAGGTGAAACAATCTTGCCTGGCTACAGACAAGAAGGCTAAGTGGCAGTCATATTCCAATGTGCCTGTCAGTAATTAATATGTTTGGGCTTATTTTCCTCCCCCCCCCTCCCCAGTATTCATATCTACTGCTCTTTGTGCAGTAGAACAATAAATTACATTCCACTGGGACTAGGTCACATTCAAGGGTCATCAGAACCATGTTCCTGGGAAGAACATTCTTGCTTCAGACAGGCTATTTCTGTCAAGAACTTGGCATCTGAAATCTCCAGCTATTCAGGAGATTTTACACCAGATTACCTTTTTTAATATTATTCTGGAAATACTGATTTTTATTTAATATCATGTAGATAAATAAAAGTCATTCAATGGATAATTTAAGTCTAACTTTGATGTAGCTACTGGATAGCCTACTTGATTGTGTCAAGATTCCTAATTTTTTCAGTATCTGCTAGCAAAGCTTTTTGTTGCAATTACTATATATTAAAGATAGACTCAATTTCTTGCTTTGTCGCTAGATCCTCTCCTTGGGGTCAGGGTGATGTGCTATAGAACAACAGAGATAAATCTGTTTCTTATTCAAGCCCAAGTCTGTTCTAAAATCTTCCTGAAGTCCTGATGCCTGAAAGTGAATAATCTTTCAATTTGAAAATAATGCATTTTTCCTAAAAGTCATTCAGCATGTTTTCAATAGATAAAGGTTGCATTGCATTGAAAGAAATATATTTTTTGTTGCAAATTACTTTTTCTCCCAGTTTGTGTATTAGAAAGATGTTTTATTTTACTTTCATTTCCCATCTTATGATATGAAATTAATGTAATAAAGGACAAGTAAAATATAAGATCAATATTTCTGGGCTTTTTTTAGTTTGGTTTGTGTTTTTTTGGTGGTTTTTTTTTTGTTTGTTTGTTTGTTTTTTAAATTTATTTTTATTGCAGTCTTTATAGCTGCAAAATATGTCAAAATCAACTGATTATTTTCAGTAGAGAAGTGCATGTTCTATACAGGGATGAAGCACAAAGCTAATGGAATTAGTTTCTTTCCACTGTAAAAGAGCAGTATATTATAGACCAAACAAAAAACTTTGTACTGCATGGATTAAGAATTAAATCCCTTCCCCATCACTTCCACTGTTAAATTATTATTTTTTTATATCAGTATTTATTAAGGCCTAATTTAAAAGGCAGATTATTAAATCAATAATTTAGAATTCACAGTATCTAAATGAAAAATCTGTAAGTTAAACTAGGAACTTCAACCTTGTGTGTCTATCTAATAAGTACTGGTGACAAATACAGAATTTAAAAGCATTTATAGAGACATCATTCTTTCTAAATTGTTAAATTCATAATTCTTTTTCAAGAACAGAAAAAGGAATCTTATGTCTAGTTAAACATTTGCAAGTCAAGCATGAGTTTCAACTAGAGAACAGGAAACTGTATCACATGAAAAGCCAACATTTTTTTCTCCTTTAGAGATATTATACCTTCTGTCTTAGTTGACTTTTGAGCATGCATTGCTAAAGATGATAAACTTACTGAGTGCTAAAATATCTATACATAATAAATCATAGGGCTTTTCCTTTTTAGACGAAATTATTTTCGGCTAACATTTTTACTTGCATTTTTAATATACGACATGTCACCTAAATGTCACAGATATTATTTCAATGCTTCTCTCTTTCATTGATTATTTGGGTTTTTAAAATTTTCTTATCTCAGCTGCATTCATTTCCATGAAATGCATGAAAAGTAAAGGAAACTAGACACAAAGCAAAGACATTTAATCTCTTCTAACTGCATTACTACTTAAGCTAAACCTGTGCATGATTTTCTGAGTGCTTTAGAACATCAGCAGTAGTTTTGGAAATTACAATTTCAGTCCTAGTTGTAGAAATTAATGTTTTACTGACTAATTTCCATTTTCTTTTTGTGCTCCATAAGCTATCAGAATGATGGGCTGTCTGGTAATTTCACAGCAATATTTCCATTTTCTAATTCCTTTAAGCCTGGTATTTTCTGTTTTTAAAAAAAAAGAAAAAAAAAAGACATGAAGATATTAACCTCCTGCTGAATGAAGCAAAATTCATACTCCATAATTCTATCATTGAAAACTCCTTTAATTTTTTTTTCATTTTTTCAACTTGTTTTGTTTGCCTCTGTTGAAAAGAATATATATATCCTTCTGCAAAGCTTCTTTAATATTCATTATTACACCTAGCTGTCCTTTCCGAATACATAAAACATTACTGGGTTTTTAAATGTGAAACTGAAATGGTCAGCCAAATCAAACAGTATCAAATATTTAAAAGTGGAAAACCTACTACTGCTCTATAATAGGAGATTATGATTAGAAATTGTCACATAAATATGCTGATATGTTGATAAAAGTCTGAAGTTCCTTGCCGTGAAAAGGGAGCAACAATATCAATATCCAAATGAGATTTATCTACAAATTTGGACTTAGAATGTCCTCCACACTGACTAGGAAAGAGGAGCTAGTAGTCAGGATCTGAAGTAAAATATTATTTTCCATGCATACTTACAGATACTGAGATTACTTACAGCGATGCAGCAAAATGAAGAGCTTTGCAACTCCCTAGAAAAGTTGTAGTCACAGGACAAATATTTGCCATGTGACAGTTTCCTACACAATTTATTTATTTTTATAATTTTTGAAACCCACTTGCTATTGTAAAAGCTCAATTGTTATTGCAAAAATTATGATTTCATGGTAGTAGATCTTGCAAGAGTTGGTGGCTTTCTCAGAATCCAGTGCCATCCTTATTCATTGATTTGAATAATAGACGTGCTTTACATTCACCACACCTCTGTAAAAGTTTGTGGAGATCTTAGCTACCTGGAAACCTACAAAAGTCTGATGACAGAAGGTTTCTGGAAATCAGAACTTTGTGCTAAATTTAAGGCAATAAATTCAACTTCAATCTTTCATTGCTCTTTCAATCTTCCTTTCCAGTTTTCCTGCCTTTTCCTGTGCTATTCCCGAATGACTTGACTTTCAAACAAAAAGACAAAAAAAAAAAAATCAACAAACAAATTAAAACACCCCAAAAAACCAATCAAATGAAAAACCCACAACCAACCAAACAAAAAACCCACCAACCCCCACAACCAACCAAACAAAAAAATCCCAAAGAAGCAGGCTGTGCTTACAAGCATTCATAGATATGAAAAACCTTCTTGCTACCCTCAGAGCATTGCTGCCTTAATTCAACTGCCTGGAAAACCTTTTGTGTTGTCTCATTTATTGCATTCTATTTCCTTCAATGAATGAATTAAATGAAGGACTTATGCTGTATTGATTTTTTTTTGTCTTTAATTTTACTAGGTTTTATTCAACTTTGGTTTTCCTAGAGCTGTGGCTATTGTTTCAAATTGTAAGAAAAATGTTATTTGTGAAATGGTAGCTACATCCTATACAAATTATATATTATATATGTATGAGATTTACTTCTTAGTGCCCCAAAAGACTAACTTTTCAAATATAAGACTATTGTCACAGTAATACACAGGTCATTATAAATACTAGAAAGTCAGAGGTATTTTGCCAGATCCCTTTTTTCTCTCTAAGTATACCCCAACACTATTATACTGGCTAATTGGTTTGTGCAACATTATTCTAGCTTGAAATAACAGACATAAAACTTCTGTGAACTCTGACTTTTGTGGCATCCTATTAGTTGAAAATAAGATTGCAGACTATAAAAATGCCTTTTCTGTTACAAGTATCACTACTGTATCCTATAAGATTTAATTACAAATTGACTAGTTCAGCTTTATACAAGGCCTTGCAGATGAAGATTTTGGCATGGCAGTAAAGGCAGTTTAAAAAAATTTTGTCCCTTCTGTTTGATCTGAAAATCAGAATTTGTATAGACAAAAATATGCTGTGCAAACTATATAGCATTTTAAGAATTCTCCGAAGAACTCTGCAGGCCTAGTATTTGTATATTGCATTTTCAGGTTTGCAAAAACTAAAGACTCCAATAAGTAAAAGGTGGATCTTTTACAGGCCATTTTTGAACTTATTTATTCCACATATCTCTCTAAATAAGGATTACTGTATTCAGCATCTTAGACAATATTGATGTTTTTTTTGGTGTGTGAACTTTCTGAAAATCGGCAAAAAACTGGACAGTTTGGATATAAGGAGAAAATTAGAGAAAATGTTTGTGACTGAACCCCACTAATTTTTAACTCTTGCAGACACTCAATGCAAGCAGCACAGTGCCATGCACATCTCTAGGTGGCAGGCTATGGATGTATTGAAGAGATATAATAAATAAAAAGCACAAAAGTTACACTGTCTGTCTCTTAACAGGGAATTTAGAGCCAGAAAAATACATATCCAGATCTAATGGGCTACTGTGAATGCCAGAATTTATGTTTAATAATCATGTAATGATTGAGATTGGAAAAGACCTCGAAGATCATTGAATCCAACCATTATGTACATATATCTCAATTCAGTGCTATCTTTTGCATGACTTACAGCCATGCAGTTATCTTCAAATTATATAATTTAGTGGCTGCTTCTGTGACTCCTTTGATCTTTCAATGACAGTGTAGTTAAGATAATTTCTTTTTTTATTAATTTGAAGTTACATTATAAAAATATTCTGAATTGTTGTACATGTATATTCTATAATATATTGGTAAGTAACTGATCTATGTGCCCCTGTAAAAAGTACTTTGTTCTATTACTGCTCTATGCAAACTGAAATGAAGAAATCTTCTTATAGAAAACTCTTAAGGTTTTTTGAAAAGTACTTTTCTTGTCTGAGGCACTGGCTACATCTCAAAGTCCACATGTACCAAAAGAAATCTGCAGTAAAATGTATTAAACCAGAATGAAATTTAACATACTTCTATCAAAGGAAATTTTCATATTCTTGTTACAAAGGAAGATGGGAAAAGAATTAATAATTTGAACATGCACAAAATTATTTGAACTTTTGATAAAATTTAATTTTACAGATCTTATGTCAATCCCAGAAATCATATGAAAGATCTGAACACAATACTGCTTATAAAAGAACTATGACTATCGTTCTCTTATGTGCTGCTGGAGGAAATACTGGTTTATTGATTCGTCTCACCTAAATCAGGTCCTTGGCAATCAGAAGTATATATTATTCTGTATGAATGATTTATTTTTATTAAATTCTGTCTTGGGCTGTTCATGGGAATAGGGACCCACACAAGATTGACTTCATTGTATATGAAACCTACCCCCTGTTAGCAGATAAGCATGAGAAGAAGAGCAAGGTGCAATAGGCTAGAACCAGTTAAGCGTTCTTCAATCTGGGGAAGATATATCAATCAGATTGGCATGTATAAATGTAATAACATAAAAATAATTTTTTGTACCTTAGCTTATTAAAAAAAAAACATTATCCTTCTGTACCTCTTCAATCAGATTTAATAACAGTAAGATATATACTATGAGATCTTAACATAAAATTTAATTTCAGAATCCATTATGCACAAGAACTGAAAAGGAAAATAACATGTTAAAACTCCTCTTAAAAGGCTAAGAGTTCAGAAGTATATATAAAGACATAGCAAGCATTCTAATTTTTTTTTTTTTTTTTTTTTTTGAATATCTGTTATTTCTGGAGGTTGTTTTCCTCCAGAAAAAGCAATCTGCATGGTTTTGATGAGCAAGGGGAGATTTCAAGAGAAATGTGACTGAAATAGTATTTTAAATTAAGGTAATACTTTTAATACACATATTCATTTTAAACCATAAAACAATATTCTCTGTAATAAGCAGTACATCAACTTATTGCTCAGTCTTTCAAGGCAAGCTAGTCCAGTGCCTGAAATACACATCAGGCAACAACTCTGCACTGATGGAATAAATGACATAGCAATCCTTTAGGTCTTTTGCTTCTCCCTTCTAATCTAGGATACCTGAATCTATACTAGTTTATTTTTCTCAGTTACACAGGCTAAAACATTTCGAACATGCAGGAATTCTTTGAATGGAGTCACAGGAACCTCTGAAGTTGTACTTTGTCACTCTTCTGCAAGCTTTAGGAAGAAAAAAAATCTGTCACTTCTATGAACTTGAATTTCTCTTAGCTCAATGTGTTCAGCTTTATGATGACCTTAAAATGTAAACCAGAATACAGTACTTACCATGAAAATGAATGCAATTTTGGAAGTTTTTGTACTCATCTTTATGTCAAAGGGAAGGATTTTGCTAATCATTTGCGTGGGCCTTGTCTTTCACTCTCATCTCTATTCACTCTCTATGCCACTATGACTGTTTAGGACTGTCGCCCAATTAACAATAGCCAAAACAAGATACCAGTCCTTTGCATGTCTGCAGATTGAGCCATCCAAATTTACTGGGTTTCAGTTCATTAATTTTACTCATGCACAGGCCTACATCAAAAATGCACAAGTCAAATGCTTAATTTCAAGAAGCGATCAGACTGTGAAATGATCATAAAAGCAACAATAATGGGCAAGATAAAAGACTTCTACTTCAAGATCTTGTGTTAGTCAGTGGTCAATTGTGGATGCAAGAATAAATTAATGCTTCACTCAGTTAAACCTCACAGCTTCTGACATCCTGTAGTTTAGTACCTTCTGAACTGGAATTTGTCTCTACATCCTTCTGTTTGATATCACTTAATAACTGCAACAGCAGTTATATTGGCACAGCATGTTGCCACTAAGTTTCACAAGTCATTTGCACATTAAGTAAAAAAAAAAACCCCAAACTTCAGTTAGTACAAGAATAGTTCTTGAATATTTCTTCTGATTATTTTTGGGTCTAATATTGTGGGAAATAATGAATAACACTTATCTCTCTCTATTGCAGTCATATTTTCTTCTCCAATAATTTATTTTTTCAGGTAAAGAATCCCAGTTGATTTAATATCTCTTCATACACAAGTTTTTCATACTTCTTCTTTGCTTATACTCTTTTCTTTTAGTTGAGAGAGCTGAAGGATCTTTAGCATTCAAAATACATAGGAATTACACAATTATGAAGCATTGCAGTAATGATTCACAATTTTCTTGTGTATTTTCTTTTTATTTTCTAATATTTCACAGTTTCGATTGCTGCTAGGAATTGTTTTCATAACATTAACTGCAATAACCCTAATGCTTTTTCTAAGATGTTAATTTAGAACCCACTTTCACATATATGCACAAATCAACTTTTTCCCAGAATTTTTTGTTTACACAGATTATACTGAATTACTTCTGTCATTTTATTATTCAGTTACTTAGTATCATAAAACACTTCTGCAAATTTTTGTTGTCAGCTTTAACGTTTCTAAATCGTTTTGATATGATCATGTATTTGTCATTGTTTAATACCTTTTCCAGATCACACACCTAGGAATACACTAAAAAGCACAAGTTCCCTAAAAGTTAACCAAGGATTAGTTGTTAAAACAATTATTTATTCCAGTTCTTGCTTTACTGTTCTTTAGGCCAGTGTTAACAGCTCAGGTGGTAGCACATACTTATTGTCTGATTTAAAAGATCTCTATCCCAACTGGGCAATTGTACAACTTACTAGAAGAGCACCCCATAAATTAGGGAACAATGTACTTCCAAAAATACACTTTAAGTTACAGAGGTATTAACACCTTTGCTTATCAAAATAAATACATCACTATATTTAGATACTTAAATATTTTTGAAAGTTATCATAAGATAACTTTTAGGTGTCTTGATGGGCAAAACAGTGAGTTAAAGAATGTGCTGTTGACTTCAAATTCCATGGTCATTCAAAAACAGCTTCTTATAAGGATAAGTGTCACCTGAAATTTATTGATTGTAAAGTGATCTAATCCCAAAATATATTTCAAGAGTTAAAGTTTGCAAGTGCCTAGAAGTCAATGTCCAATAGAAATTAATATTTTTCTTGTAATTACTTCTTAAATTACAAAAACTAAGGATTTTACTTTCTACCTACCTGATAGAAGACATTTACAGTCAGTAGATACTCTCATATGAAACAAATAATTATAGATTCAACTGAGAAGTGTTTTGGTTTTTTTAATTTAAATTTAGATTGTAAGATATTATATGTATTTTAGGGGAACTGTGAATTCTTTTCTATTTATTAAAATAATTATATTTCTAGAGAGGTAGATATATAGACATAAATATAATTTCTATACATGGGGTAACCTTATTGTTTTGTATCATATAGATGCATTTACTTAGTGACTCATACTTACAGGTCACTAATTAGTGTGTACAGATATAGATATAGATATATATGTACAGTTCATAGAGGTGATCATAAAGATGATATATAAAAAAGTTCATATAAAGTTGATGAAACCCTACAAGAAAACTTAGAAAAGAAAAAAAAGCAATTCACACACATATATTAATTTGATAACACAAGCCCTGCGTGGAAGATAAGCAAATATAAAAAAAAAAATTGGTATGCAAATTCTATACTATGCTTATTGCCAAACCAATGAAATATACAGTGTTGTCCCATCTTTCATCATCACTGATAAACACTATCTTCTCCAGGGAGTCATTTTCAGTACAAGCATTGCAGATATCTATGTAGATTACTAAAATTAACAACAGTGTTTTAGGAATGGAACATACTGCTTGACAATACAAAATGCCACATGGAATAATCCAAGTAATGAAGGGAGGAAGCATTACATTAATGCATGGATGATGTGAACTACTAATATATTTTAATTTGGGTATTAATTCTTTGTGTGATGAACATTTTTCATAAAGTGCTAATTCTGCATTATTTTGTTATTCCATCCTGTATGACAGCTGCCTGTTAATAAAGCTTAATAAGCAATATACTGAGGAGAGGAATTGCATTTCTAGTGATTTGGTAACACTTGGTAACATTCTGTACCATTCAGCTACATAGAATAACTGGCCTGATGCAATTATTTATCTGGTCAGAAAAAAACAGTGATCCATTGTCATGCTGCTATGATTGTGGATACAGACACAGGTTTCTGTGCAGTTTCATCCCAGGCTGCTGCAGGTCTCTTCTAGAAGTTTCTGTGTTTGGCCACTGTGTGAGCAAAGCAATCACACTTCAGCATCGAGCCCAACGTGCCTGAAGTCTCACTGGCTGTGGACTGAGTGATTAAATGAACATTATAACGGGAAACATGCAAGTTTGCTGTGATTGTTTTGATTTTGTGTCAAAGCCCTTATTAGCTAATAAGCTGCTTCCCTAAGTACTTGTTTCTCCCTACTGATCATCTATTGTACACTTTCCAGTTTCCTAATTCTCATTACTGATGGCAATCAAATTCTCATCCATCTCCAGGTTATTGTAATACTGATATGACTCTAACACACAGTACCACTGACTACAATTCCTTAAATTAATGCTTTCCTGGAAGTTTGTTTCAAGAGGTTGGCTTCTTGCTATAAAATAAATTACAGTAATGCTCGCAGGACTTGAAGAAGTCTAGATTGCACTGAAAATGTCTGATTCTTTTACCAAAAACAATTCAGGGAAGTGCTCACTAAGCATTGATCTCATATTAAGAGTCTATTCCTTTTTAAAATTAATAGGTGACACAAAAATTTTTGTGCTGCATGCCCTCATCCCTCTAAGTAATATGGCATATTGCTAAAGAATTTAGAAAAGAAAAAAATAAGTATGTGATTAATGTCCATTCAAAAAAAATATTTTCTGGATCTTTTGCTTATCATGAGACTTGCAGAAATTTTACAAACCTAAAATGAGGTAGGAAAGAAAAGGAAAATTTTTAGCTAAAGCTAGTAAGAGTAATGGATATGTAAATGGATCCAAGTAAATAATATAGAAATAACCTCTCTTTCAATTCCTATCTACCCATCTAACAGTTTCATTCAACGTTCTTGTAATAAAATTCTCTCTTCTATTATAGTTGTAGAAACCATTGCCCTCAACCAAACACTCAGTCTTAGGAATGCACCCATAAATCAAGACATCTTGGTCTGAAAAATGCCATAACTCAGTCTGGTTCACATTTTTGCTGACACAGCTATCCATAAATTTTTTCTCTCTCCTTCCTTGTTGCATCACACACATACTGAAGAACAATTCAAAAGAGAATCACAGAACAAAGGTGGTAGATGAGCAATTGTCTGAATCTATGCTCCGTAATCTATTGGAAAGTAGGACATAGAACAATTTAAGCTATGCATTTCTACCCAACTCATAGGCAGTTTAATGAGAAAGAGACCCAAAGCAGTCTGTTTATGTAGCTCTTCAATCAGGGCTATTGCATGGAGTTCCATAATTAGACTCATCAAACATAATTAGGTCATTAGCTGAAAGGCATTCAATAAAAATCTTTGTACTCTTTGGTATTCCCACCAGCTACATTTTAGGTTTCATAAGGCAATGAAGAAAGCTGGTATGACAAGTAATGATAGTGTCTTGAAGAAAGTCCCAGTTGCTATTTGCTTGGCAGGAACCATGCTTAACTGCAGTGCAGCACGTTTCAGTCTTGAGCCACATATACGATATTTTAATGGCACTTGATAGATTTTGGTTCAACTCAGAGATCACAGCTGACATTCAGTGAGTAGAAGACAAGATGCTGTTGGGAGTTATTTGTAGCTTCTTCCTTAACAGTATCTACTTAAACCATCTGATGTTACATTTAGCATAGCTAAAACATTCTTCACAATTTTTTGGATACCTGTTAGTGAAAATGGTTAATAGAAATAACATGATGGACAGTAGTACTTTCACAAAGATTTTGAACAAATACTACCCACTTCTGTAAAAGGCTTTTGCTTTTGAAATAATGAAGTTTAGGAATTATCATAAAAAAGATAATCACAAACACTAGAAGACTCAGGATCTAATTTACAAGTGAGAAACAAAAATTTTATCATAATTAGCTGTGAAATCTCTTGCATTGAAACCTGGAGTGTGCATGTAACCTACAGCTGACAATACTGCAGAGTGACTCTGATCGATGCTATTAAATTTGACAATAATTAAGATCCATGAAGATATTTAAGTTTATATCTCCTGACAAGGAAGTAAGGGTGCTTTATACATGTTGTCCAATGGAGTGAAGAAAAATTGCCTGTATATTATGGCTACATAATTTGTGGCAAATGTGACATTGTTGGAAGGAACGTGAATTAGAGTGTGTGCTTTTGAATTTTTCAACCTCTTTTGTGTGAATTCATATTATTCCACAGTTGTTTTGAAGTCACAGAAGTAAATGGGATTCTATGTGCAATTGAGATGTGTTCATTTCTGAAGTTACATTTAGCAATGCAATCTGTGCCACTCCTATTAATATTTATTTTCTCATGACACATGAATTTTTTCAAATAGGGATAATTCTAGTCTCACTTTATTCCATAGTATTTTAGTTTTGTATAAAGAAGTATATTTTTGTAGTCTTCAAAGTCTGATCATGCCTCTCTAATTATTAAAAGTAACTTTCATCTCCTATCTTCTTTACAAAAACAGTACAGATTTATTCAGTAAAGATGTTATTCAAGAGAATAACATAGTACAGAGAAAAAAATATTAAGAAATATTTTATAGTGAAGCATTAGGAAGCACAAATGAAAATGGACTGCTAAACATTTAAAGTTCCTCCTCAGCTGATCGTTAAATTTAACTGTAACAAAAATTCAGGTCTTATCAGCCCTAATTTCATTAAAGAAAATTATCACAATAAAAAAATCCTCAGAGTGAAAGAGCTACTAAACATGTCCTTTATGGTAATTTCTAACTTCTTTCTCAGATTTTCCAAATAATCTCTTTACGCATGTCAACATTTACATGTATATTCATTCCACGATTAAGAACTGTGACTCTGATTACCTTTACCTTGGGATTTATAAGTCATTAGGTAAAACATCTTGTTTCCCTTGGTTATGGCCTCTCATTTAAAACTTTTCTTTTAGCCATGTTATAATTGTAAAAAAATGAGAGTAACGTTTTTATTTTTCTCTAGGTTAAGTTCCTTGGCAGACAAGAAGACTCTGGGGAGCCAGAGTTTGTCTCTGTTAGTTAAATCAAGGATACTGATCATGACTTGAACATAAATTTCTTAACTTTTCCCTGGTGATAACTTCCAAGTAGGATTAATGTTCTTTAGACCTAGTTCACAAGAAATTAATAACTTTTCTTTTTGGCAACTATAACTTTTAAGTGAGTTGCTAGATATAATCATGGATACCATACAGAAATTCTTACCAACTTAGTAGAATAGAATAATCTTTATTTTAAACTTAAATTCTGTGACTACATGGTATATAATGTATTTTCAAATATTAAATTAGCATTTCACAATACATTAGCAAGTAATTAAGGATGATTATAACTTACTCCTAAATTTTGCTTTTTTAATCTGATTTAAAAATTTCACTATCAATGTCTGTGCCTGACCTCCATGACATAACTACCTGAATACATTATACTGTGCCAGATAATCCATATGTTCTTTTAGATGACTTTTTCCTTTTCAACCTATTAAGTAGCCCTGGACAGTCAATTTGGCATTCTGATATTACAATGTGAGAAGACATTCACAATTCCTTAAAGATATGACTGAAGTGCAAATTGCCAATGTCCTTTCAGATCTCATTACCAGCTCTCCCAATGATGCTGCTGCCCCAGCCCTGGAAGAATTTATTGAAATTCTTTATCAGAAACGCTAGCTTTAGCAATCCTTTTTTTTTTTTTTTCCACGCTCACAATGATTCTTATTCTATGAGATCCTCCTACTTTATGTATTTCAAGTTATATAACTTATTATCTGTGAGAAAAACTGAAGGTTTTTTTCTTTCTTTTGTGATTATAGCTTTGTCTTGCCATGATTTTGTCGTCCCATTCTGTATATACAGAATCAAAATAATTAATCATCTTTTATCTCCCTAAATTCTTGAACTCTTCTCAGAATAACCTCTCCATATTCAAGGAACCAGATCCTGTTGTCCAAGTTCTTTTACATGTTATAGATATATCGGTTTATCTAGTACTGAATTAAAAACATTAATAATTATGTACTCCTATGTTTGCATTTTTAACTCAGTTCGTACTAACCACAGTAAAATATTGAATTAAATCACTATTCAAAGGCTTCTCTATGCATTTTTCTATGTTTCCATATATTCTCTGGTACCCTGAAGCAATCAGCTGTTCTCAAACATAATGTAGAGTTTGATAAATGACTGAGTATGGTAGGTATGACAATCCTAGCTCTATCAATAACTGCAGGTGCTAGAAGTATCTTACTTTCAATAACAGATCCAACCCTGAAGCAAACATTTATCTTTTTTTCAAAACTACATGAAAACACTTTAAAACTTTTACTCTTCAGATTAGTTACCCCCTTATTAAACAGCATATCACAGCACCACTGATCTGACTTTGATTCAAAATCAAGTGGGTTTCAAGTGGCCTGCAACTTTTGTTCAGGGTCCCACAGTCAAATCTACCTGTGCATAGTCTGGTATACTAAAAATGCTTGATTTCTTTTTCATATATATTTTTACTGAATTTTATACTGTTGAGAAATTGAAAAATCTTTCAACTATAGACCTGAATTTGCACTTCTCTGTGTTCAGTCTGCTTAGCTTCATTTCAGATAAATGGATGATATTTCACATATTATATTATGTGAAATATTAAATGCAAAGTCCTTTTAGATTACCAGTCATTTCCCCCTGTGAACATCATATAAAAAACCAAATGCAATACCATATATGACAAAATCAAATAAGCAGTATTTTGCATTTTTGATGACTGCGATTCTTCTTTCATTAATTTGCACTGTTAGTTTTCAGATAGATTTCTTCTAAGATTCCCAAAATAAGCAGGAAATTAAATACTTTGTAGTTAACTACATTATTTTATTTTTACATTAGAAAACAATTCTTTCAATATAAATAATATTTTGTGAGTATAAACACCAAGTAATAAAACCTATTTTTTTTTTCATCATTCTGCATGAACCCACTGAAAATATTAAAAATGAAAATTTTATTTTAAGCTGCTATATTTTTTAATCAGAATACAGCTGGTATATGAAAATATATGATAAGATAAAATATATGAAAATATAGAAACAATATGATGTTTACTTTTGTGTATTACACTATTTTGCACATTGCTATGTTTGACTGAGTAGTGTTAGAGAAAAATTGTAAACATTTTTCTAAGATGTTTATTGAAATGACATCTAACTTTCATGACTTTTGAGAATAATATTGAGCAATTTCTCGCCTTTGCATATCACTAGTGATACCTATTTGCCAGTGTCTTCTCAATTAACTGTATAATTTATTTATTTTATTGAAGGTTTGGTTGTTTGGTGATTTTTTCTTTAATTTTTCTATTTTTTTGTTTGTGTATGTATATACCTACACACCAGTGTTATTTAATATCTTTGTGGAATGGATGAAGGGATTGACTGCATCATCAGCATGTTTGTAGATGACACCAAGCTGAGTGATATTGACACACCTGAAGGTCTGAAGCCAGGATAGGATTGAAAAATGTGTCCACGTCAATCAGTTGACACAAGACCAAGCACAAGGTGCTGCACCTGGGTCAGGGCAGCCCCTGGTACCAATCCAGGCTGGGGGATGAACAGATGGAGAGCAGCCCTGGGAGAAGGACTTGGGGTGCAGGTGGTGAGAGGCTGGACATGAGCCAGCCATGGGCACTCCCAGCCCAGAACACCAAACGTGTCCTGGGCTGCATCCAAAGCAGCGTGGGCAGCAGGGCCAGGGAGGGGATTCTGCCCCTCTGCTCTGCTCTGCTGAGACCCCACCTGCAGGGCTGCATCAGCTCTGGGGTCCCAGAACAGGAAGGACATGGAGCTGCTGGAGAGAGTCGAGACAGTCCAGAAGGCACCAGAATGATTAGAGGGATGGAGCACCTCTCCTGCGAGGAAAGCCTGAGGGATTTGGGACTGTTCAGTCCAGAAAAGAGAAGGATTCTGGGTGACCTAATGGTTACCTTCCAGTAGTTGAAGGGTATGTACTGACAGGTCAAGGGGGAATGGCTTCCAGCTGAAAGAGAGTAGTTTTATATTGGATATTGGGAAGAACTTTTTGCTGTGAGGTTGGTGAGGCGTTGGAACAAGTTGCCCAGAAAAGTTGTGAATGCCCCATCCCTGGAAGTGTCCAAGATCAAACTGGATGGAACTCTGAGCAACCTGGTGTAGTGAAAGCTATCCCTGCATGTGTCAAGAGACTAGAACTAGATGCTTTTTGTTGTCCCTACCAACTCAAACCATTCTATCATTGTATGAGGTATATATTTTAAAAAATTATAGTATTATACATACAGGTAATATATATTGTTTAGTTATGTATATGCAGGTAATAGATATAAGGCATACTTCAGCATATTAAGATATGTATATGTATATGTATACACTGGGAGCACTAACTGTTAGAGCATATTTTACATTTAGGTTATGTAACATGCTATACCATTGAATCGTACACACTTCCCACTACAATTGTACATCATAAATATTACACAGAAAGGAGGTTTTAGAAGTATACAGTTAGAGTTATTCCAATAAATCCCCCCTATCTTCATGTATACATTATATTTATAACTTTAAATAATGAACACATTTAGCTATGTGAGTGTACCTGTATGAAGGGTAAAATGGTGAACAAATTTTTGCATCAGACAAATACACCATCACCAGAGATGTGTAGATCTACCTGAGACACTGTTTTCTTTCCCCCTTTTGCATTCCTTTATTCATAATTTATCCAGTTTGAAGCATATAAAAGTCAGCATGCTTTTATTTTACTATAATCAAAGTCAAATTAATTGTTTTGTAGAGGGACTACCAGAATTCAATTCCATTTTAGTTCTAATTCTGGTGGATATTCTGCTCTGACCCTCTATCTATCTAAAAAGGATATTTTAAAATTATTTTCTGCATCTTCAACTCCATAGTACAGTCATTTGCAGTGAGATTTAGAAGTAATGCTGTTCCCCTGCATTTCTTTGAAAGTTAAGAAAGGAAACAAAAACCAGTTCTCCAGACAACAAAAATGAAAACTTCTCAGCAGAGGTTCAGTGTGAATTTGATGAGAAATATTCAATTAGCTAAAAACCAATTGAAACCCAGTTCCAGAACTTTCTTCACTAAACTACTGCTCATTTATTGCTTCAGTGCCTTATGTGATGGTGCCTCCTTTCTTTGCTGCAACTCTTCAGGCTTGGACCAAGACTCTTGGATAGTGGAAGGTCCAGTACTTGTTAGATCATTACTGTATTTACACCCATATATTAAGTCATAGCTCTCCTGTTATGATCCAGTTATTAAAATTATTAGAAATGCCTCTGCCTGAATTAAGGTGCAAATGAGACCATATGCCAAAGTAAATTTTATGGGTTCTATTTAGTATTAACTTCATTAAATGAGAGACAAATGGGGGAGTAAAGAAAGAAATAGAAGAGAGAGGTGAGGACAGAAAAATAGTGACAGGACAGAGTAAGAAAAACATCACCATTCAGTGGATCCCAATGATGTCTTGTTGATCCTCTCCATCTGGTCTTCTTGGCAGTGAGGGTACCCCAAAAAACATAGAGTCCAATGGATTAATATATGCTTAAGCCAGGTGGGGATGTCCAGATACCTCTCCTGAGGTGAAGCAAGTTTGACAGTCTCCTGCAGCAGGCTCCTGCTGCTTCACTTTGTATCATGTGCAATCCTGGGGTGCGAGGTCTCAGGAAAGAGTCTGGGGGCACTTTGGGGGTGTTTGATGGATGTTGACATCTCCTCAGCTGCCTCTCATGTGAATGTCCTGTGGATGTGGCCTTGCTGGGGTGGGAGAGGTGAGTGTACAACTGAGCCAGTTTGTGTAAGGGAGGGTGGCTGTTCGCTGCCTCTGATCAGAGGTTGTGACACAGCCAAAACTCTCCTCTCCCTGCCCTGTTGGGGAGTGTGTGCAAACCTGGCCTCAGCAGATGAGCCTGCGGGCTATCCACCCCCTCCTCCACCCTGAGCTCAGCCAGACCTGATTTTCAGGACAGCCGATGGGTTTGGCTTTCTTGCAGATACATTTTTCTCCCTCAGCCTTATTTGCCTTTTCTTAGACCTGAAATGATTGAACATTGGTGTTAGCTTTATCTTATCTTAAGTTCCCTTAGGTATTTTAACTCACAGGCCAAAGTTTCCCTCAGGAGGCATCTTCAAGCACATGTGGGCTTCAGTGGTGACATCTTTATAGATTGCAAAAGTCCTTCATAGCAATGTTTAAGCCATGAACCATAACATTTCAGTCTCAGACATCTACTCAGTGGGTATTCTCTACAGGCAATCACTACAAAAATATTCTGACAATGAATTTTGAAAGTTATGGAGAACCAGAAGATTTAATTTCCAGTGTAAATTTAAATTTTCAGAAGCATTCCTCCAGCTTTGGGCTAACAACATGCAAACATGAAATATTTCAGGGATCAGTACTAGTCTTTCTGACTTGGTTTAACTTGTTTTAAAATTTCCAAAGTCTTTTTATGCAAAAGGTCATTCCATCTAATGCTAAAATTAGATATGAAGTTCATTATTTTTTAATTATTTTCTGCACATTAATTCAACTAATTCTAGAACCAAATTTTTTCTTTTCTAACACTGAATAATTCATAATGCAAATTAATTTAAGAATACTTTCAGCAAGAATTAGTAGAGCTGTCAGTTCAGATGCCATTGTTTTTGTTAAATGGAATTGAGATTAGTAGTCTAAAAGATGTGGAGAGCAGGATCAGTATCATGGGTCAGTTTTTTCCAGTTGTTTTAAAAATTGACAGGACTTGGTTCCTGGATTAAATGTTTAGCAAGGTCCCAAGACAGCCATAGTCAAAGCAATTCAATCTGCATTCTTGTTGTGCTGTGAGCGGTCATTTCCCCAGCTGCTATCAGGCAAGTGTCAGTGGTGACAGCTTTACAAACCGTGAACTCCAGTGGAAAAGTGCAGTTACTTATCAGGCTTCATCACTACACAGAAAACAGGGGGAAGTCAGGCATTTCCAAACTCTCTGTTTATATCAAAGTTCTCATGGAAAACTATAGTAGATTTTTCTCCTCTCTTACACACTGAATATTTGTTATACTGTTCACTATATCAAATGTTCTCTGCTGTAATTACTTGCTCTGAAATATCCAGTAATCCTGGCTTAAAATGCTCCCACTTTTCCCTTCCATTCCATACCACTACCGTTTGTTGTTCCATCCATACTGTTTGTGCCTCCTTAACCAGCCACATTTTGTTGGCAGCAGCTACTGGTGAAGTCATTTGGTGAGTGGGAACAGCAAACTGATTCAGGCTTTAAAATGAGTAATCCCACCTTCTGTCCTCATTACAAGAAGGGCATGGAATAGTTTAAATTGGTATTTCCACCTAATGCTTCATATAATGAAATCACCTCTTGACACTCCCAAGTTTTTTGGTTTCATTAAATAGTCAAATTTATTTGGAGAACATGAAGAGGCGATTTTTATTTATTTTTAACAAGGGACCTGATGAAACTAGAAGAAATATTTCATTGTATAAAATGTTTCAAACATACTGAGCATTGTAAATGAGCAAGTAAAGAAACAAGTCAGAGGGAAAGGTGCAGAACTAAAGATTCAGTGACACATTTCTGAGTCACATGCACTAATGCAGCTGTCTTCTACACATGACATCTATTGTTGACTTCTACTGTAGTTATATGGCATATACATCTCTGCTTTTACTTACTAATTATATAGATAATTGTGCAGAACAAAAATTCCAACAAAACATCACTTTCATCACAGGAGAAACCCAAACAGAAAATGAGGTAAGTATATACAAGTATTCCAGTTCTATGAGATGTTTTTTATTTAACCCATGACAAAAAAGCTTTAAGAAATTTCTGTGTGTAGCAATAACTATATTATAAATTAACTATCTTTAAAGACAAGATATCTACAAATAGCTCCAATAGCATTGTATATACAAGAGGATTTTACACACATGCTGGTAATGGAAACCAAATTTATTATTTTAAATATTTTATTTAATCTCAGGGTGTTTGGCTATAAAAATGAAAAAAATTCCCAGTAATCTTTACAAAATCAAAGCATTAAAGAATGAAGTATTTTTATAAATGACATTTCTGATTCACCATAAATGGAGGGGTAATTTTGACTATCACAGTGCTTGTGGAATCAATTTTGAACTCAGATCCAATTATATTCTATTACATATAGATATATATACATAATTTTAATTTTTACTTTCCTCCCATTTTACTAAACTAAATAGTATAGTAAAGTTACTTAATAAGTTATTGTACAGCAGGAGACAATCTTCTGACATTAAAAAAGCAGAAGACATTGCATTCAAATGAAAGAATAAATCTAAATCTTCAGGTCAATATATTAAATCAGGTATAAAAGAAAAAGGATCTAAATAAGAGCAATTGAAAGTCTGTGGTGGGGAGCTCAGCCTTGGAAATTGTTCTGAATTGAAACAATTTACTTTTCAATAGCAAAATCATTTTCTTCTTGAAACAGAACAGTCATAATTTTTGCTCCAAGAAATTTGTGAGGATCAAATCATACCATGAATCACTTACTGATATTACAAGGTAATTAATAATATGACTTAGGCTTCATTTTAATAATGTTCCCTTGAGGGAGGGAGCTAGAGTGCTGGACATCTCTCATCTGTTTTTCATGTTGGAGGTTTGTTCCCCAGCAATTTTTAAAGACATAATCTTTTAATAAAAGGCAGATACTGATATTCATTAACATAGTTTGTCTTGAAAAGTAATTGAAATCCTGCCTTTCATCCTGTTTGACCATTTTTTTGGTACATCTATCTGCATAAAATGAAAGCAAATTTCACCTGGAATATATCTACATCTACCAATGATTTTTACTGAAAAATCTAATAGTACTTGAAGCTGTCATTCAGGTGTAAGATGCAGCTTTCCTCTGTGTACCCAGTTTAGAAAGTGGGGATTGGTGGAAAAATTCAATAAATTAAATTATGGTATTTTATATAATTAAAGAAAATATTATGAAGAGAAGAACAATGCAGTCAAAGGATTTTAGATCATAAATGTGGATATATGTTGCTTACATTTCTGGTCCCCTAATATGGAATATATTCATAAGATGCATGGTTCTCTAGTTTTTGCAGTGACTGGAAACAGTTGTCAATATAACAGCAGAGACTGGAATGATTTTCAGACTAAGATATGATGGGAAAGGGTTGGAAAAGGTAGAGAGACTTCAGCTGGGCTCTTTGAAACCTTCTAGTTTTTTATGCTTCACAAAATTACTACAAAAATAACCAGTAATCACCCCAAGACTACTTTTAGATTTGAAGTCTTATAACAGCTCTCTGGTTACTCTTGATTCATAAACTCAACAATTTTAGTGGACACAGAACCCATACCATGCTCCTGTTTGTGTAAGGGTAACATAATTCTGCATCTTCAGCACTGCCCTGCTCTTCTGCTGGTATACCAATGTGTAAGAGTAGCTATTTATTTCTTTATATATTCTGTTTGATATGTGTGTATAAAAGATACATTCAAGAAATGTAAGATTATTTCCATTTACAATAAAAGCCATTTTAAATAATTGCATATCATATTTTAAATGAGATAATGTAATTTCTAATTGATAACCTATATAAAGAAGTTTGTTTTCTTATTTATTTAATCTATATCAAATAACTAAATTAATGTTTTAGTAGTTTATGCTCTCCTTCAAAAGTAGGCAGGAGTTATTCAAAAGAGAATATATTTCTCTCAACTCTGTAGAACTTAAACTTACATTTATGGTTACCTTTGTAATTTATAGAGGAAGCTGAAATCTTGAAAGCTTTATATCCCTAATATTCGATATACTTTATACTCTACATATCTTTGTGATTGGAAGAGGAAATAGCAGCATAAAATATACAGCTCTGGCAGACAACCTTTAGGTGTATTGGAGAAAAAAACTAAAATTAACTGTAGAATGGAAATCTACAGCTCCAAAAATGCACTATTTACTGAAAACATCTATTGTAAAAGTTTTATATTTATATTCATCCTATTTTTGTATATTTCTGTGTATTTCTATATTTATGTTCAGATAGGTTATTTTCAATAAGCTAGGCGAGCATTGGCAGACTCACCTATCAGTTTTGTTTCTTTCCTTGGCCAAAGGTGTAATCCAAGGCTAGTGGTTTTCTGTATAGGTGCATGATGATGTCTTGATTACTTTCTCTGTCAGAAGTTAAAATAAAGCCTTAATCTATATATGGAAAACTTCATAATGTTTAAATAGAAATCTTGTTACAATACTTACATGTGAATTAATCAGTTCTAATTTTATCTTTTGTCTTTTTTCTGTTCTCTTGTCTTTTGAAATATTACTGTCTAAAATACATAGCTATGGAAGAGTTTCTGGTATGTGGCGTGTTGATGGTATTGCAGAAGCAATACAGATCATCTCCAGGTTTCCTTTGTGCAGGCAAACTGTCAATGCTGACTAAAAATCAGCTAAGCATGGTATATGTGCAGGCTCTCAAAAATAATTTTTACCTACCAAGAAGATGTGATTATAAATAACTGGCAAATTAAATTATAACTCATACAGGTATGCCTGTTTCCTCTGATGTTTCCTTGCAAATGCATACATGCAAATAGGAAAGCACATCTCAAATTAGAATTCATGTTGCAGTCATAGCAGATCTTAAGAGTAATTTCTGTTGGTGTTGGTTTTATTTTTAGTCCTCTTTTAGACATAGAAGACTTTGTTTCAGGGGTATATATTTGTGGTTTGTGCCTTTGTTTTTGAGTACTCAATGGTTAATACACTCTGTATTATAAGTAGATTGTCTGTCCAAGCACTATGTTTAACCAGCTGTGCTTAAAACTCCAGTTCCCTTTACCTTTGGAAATTTGAAAGAACACTGATGTACTTTTTTTTTTTTTTTTTTCAATCCTTTTGTACCTCTCTCATATCTACCATATTTGGTTTACAGTTCTAACATAGTTATTTTCTGTCAACATTTCACTGTGAATGACTGAACACAACTGATATATTAATATTTTGTTCTTTTAAAGTGTTACCCTGAATCTCCAGCCTAGTACTGACATGATGGCCTGTATGGGGGTATTGCCCACACAGTTTAAGAGCAAACACATTTGTTTGGATATGACCCATAGGTGTTTGGCAGTCCCAAAGAGGTGCCCATAGCAGGAAGAAAGTACTCAATTTTCAGAAGCTCAGTACATCAGATTTATCTGTAAGTAGCAGAGATATCTGTCTAGGGGAGAAGCCTACCTGAAATCACCAGACAGGGGAGGATTAGATTATATCTGCTGAGTTGTAACTGACAAAATTTATTCTCTTTAGATGCTGAAAAACAAAGAATCAAGAGGTGAACTTTGTAGTACAACTGATGCAATGCAGCCGGTATTGTTGAGCAGCTCCACGAGGCTAGATGATTCAGATAAATTCTGGAAAACCACAGGCTGGTGAACAGTTAAAGACTTTACTTCTTTTTAGCACCTTTGGGGCAGGAGGCTTGAAGGTGATATTCATATAATACATGAGGAAAGTTAAAGAGATTGGCCTGCTCATTAGTGATGGGACTAGCTTGAAAAGCAAGCTGGAGGAAATGCATGCAGAGTTGAGGGACAGTTTTCTTCACAGTAGAAAGGATGGATTACAATTTTTTCCTTGTCACGTGCTTCTACGGGTGTAAAAGTCTGTTCATCACTACAAAAGCAGTTTCTGAAATACCAGTGAAGTACTGTGGCATCACTGATACTGCAAAAGAGTTCATGTGTTTCTAAAGGTAGATCTTTAGGCATGACAGCAGACATTTCAGACCTGTGAGTCTTGAAATAGAGAGGCAAGCATTGGTTCATTAAGAAGATTCAGAGGACCTAAAATTTATAGTTATATCCCAATATGAATACCATGAAAAAGTTTAAACCAAGCTAAAGAGAATGAGAAAGTTTTGTCTTGTGGTTCATAGCTCAAGTACAAAAGCCATCGTTTTTTTACAGGCACCTAAATGATGTTTTAAAGACACTTCAGCAGTTGTTTAATGCTGTTTCCTAGTATGAAATAATCTAATTTACATATAGATTAAGAATCTATTTATGGCATATGTGATACAATAAACAAATGTGGGGACTCACAAAATCTTTATTGTATTTGTTCAGTGCTGTTTGATTTCTGTTTGCATTATAGTCCCATTAATGTTGCCATTTTAACATACAGCATACATCAAATATTTCTTATCAATGGCCTGACTTCATGAAAACCTTATCAATAGTCAAGGGTTAGCCTTTATTACTTAATCTAAATATACTTTGAGACTTAAACATATTGGGGAATCACAAATTGCAGCTCTTCTGCCTACTGGAGAAATATCAGATATATGTTCTCTACTATAAAAGCAGTCATAGTGTCACAATATTATAATTAATATATAAGCATAGTTATACAGAAACTAGGAGTGCATTTAAATTGTGGGTTTTTTCTATTTTTTATAAAGCAGAAAATACAAAGATGGTTCCAGTTTTGAGATTGCTACATTTTTAAAAGTTTATGATCAACACTGAAAACTTTAGTTTTCAGCTGTTAAGATAATTACCTTTGTATCCTGAAGCCATTCTTTTAAGTAAAATGTTTCTGAAGAGTCCATAAGTATGATGTATATGTGGTCATATAATCCCATTGCTGGAGAATAAAAAGAAATTACTTGCAGGATTTGTTGGTAATAGTCTTTTTTTTTTTTTTTTTTTTTTTTTAACTTCACTGGTTGAGTACATTATTTAGATTTTATTTTATTGTTTCTAAAATATAATTGCTTTGTCATATAGTTACTTTTAAATTTGATTTCTTTACCTTATTATACCATGCGTTCCATATATTCTCTGTTGGAGATTCCATTCTGCATGTTTCCTTTTTTATTCCATTTTCTCTTAAACATATATTCTATACTGTTTTTAGGAATTGCTGTTTATGTGTGAAACTCTTAACCTTTGAACTGTCTGACTTTGAGATTTAATGGTGCATACTTAATATACAGTTAACATAGATTTTTGCATTCGATATAGAATTTATAGATAATCCATCAGTTGTATGATCTCTTATTGCTTCAACTGTGTGTGTGGAAATATTTGTCCTCCTTTTTCGTGTTCATGGGGTTTCAGTTCTGTTTTTTTTAGAGAAGCCCACTTTTTCTATGTCTCTAAATTAAGAAAAGACATTAGTGTTTTGAAAGTGAACATAAGTTTCCGAAATTTAGGAGAGTTTTCTCAACAGGGAGAATGAGGCTGATTTATACAGTCAGCCTACACGATGAGGCATGGACAAGCATGCAACAGTATCTAGGACCGAGGCAAGTTCAGCAGCTAAACCTATTAAAGCTTCAGCTCAGATGGCAACAGCTAAGACATTGGATCTGAAAATGCCAAAGATATACTAAGACTAAGTGTATTTATCAAAGACTGCTGAAATAATACAGTCCAAATGTCTTTGAATTGTCTGAAATTCAAACAAGTGAAATGTGTGTTTCTATGATGGTTTATTTATTTATGTAGTAAACAGCATACTTAATATGTGTAAAATCTAATTCGTTTATAAGTTTTTTCTTTTATAGATTCTAGGAATTTATAGTCTTTCTCAAGTTATTTTGCTAAGGAGACACCATTTACCTATCCTCTTTCTTCAATTTGTTAGGAAATGCAATGGTTTTCTGGTGTTTTTCTGCCTGCTTGCTCCCAAAAGTAAAATGCGTTTCATGAATTCCATAGAGCACTTAATTCTCTCTCTAACATCCAGCCAAGATGATCTAAAAAATGATGCCAGCTTTTCAATTCCACAAGGGAGGACCAAGCAGGTTCAAGCTGAAGAAAAGTTAGGGAAAAGCATCCATCTATCCTTAACATATTTAGACAGGGAGATCTAGAGCATGAAGAATATGCAAGTTCCTTAGAGTGATGACTAGCTGTCATCATAGTGATGTGAAAAGAAGCAGAAGAGTGTTTTAGAAGATTTATGTGGCAATTTAGTTTAAACTCTGATAATCTGGATTGAGCGCAGTCCATTTCCTGAGAGAAACTAGAAGTGTATAGAAGAGATAAAAAAAAAAGGAAATTAAAGAAGGAGAAGCTTCCTCCCAAAACTCCACAAAAAACATGCTCAAAATACGTTCCCCTTGCAAAACCACCAACTGTATTTTTGTCATAGAAAGGGGCTTAAAAGGTGTTTTTTATCTTTCAAAGAACTCTGATTACGATACTTACTAAGTGAAGCATTGCTGCTATCCACAGTAGTTTTTAACAGCAGTCATTGTAAGTCTGAAAACAAGGAGGTACCTTGTCTTATGCTCGTGCATAAGACAAGGTACCTCTTTGAAGAACTTCAAAACAAAGCTGTTACAAACACAAAACCTAATATCACTCTACTCTGGTCATCAGGAAAAGTATTCTTCCTAATGTATATGCATATACTATATCTTTTTCATGAGACATGCTCTATCATATTTCCTCCAGAAATATGCTTACTAGAGAATAAAGAGAGGATTTTTTAGTGATTCATGATTAAAATCAGAGGAAATCAGAAATACCAAAATGGAATCTCTATGTTTTGCAAATATCATGTTCTTTAAGAAGGGGAAGACTGGTTTGCTGTTTGAAACAGTTACACAAAATCCAGACAATGCTGAGAAGTGGATCATTTCTTACCACCATCAATAACAATGCAGCAGTTTGGGCCTGTCTTGTTTAATATTTCACATGAAGAATCCTTGGAGACTTACTTGACAGACACAGCTTTTTTGGAGTAAACCAACAACTTCAAAAGCAGAGAGCCACCACTCCAGATGGCATATACACAGAAGTCTAAAAAAGCTTAACTGTGCAGTGACTGAGCTAACAACAGAAAGATACAGTCCTTTATCCTAAGCAGCCGAATGTTGAGCAGAAATTTTAACTGTGCACTGATTTCCCTGAATCACACAGAATTTTTGAGGTTCGAAGGGACCTCTGGAGGCCACCTGGTCCCACTTGTGGCTTGAGCTTGTGGCTCACGCAGGGCCACATAAGGTCAGTTGCTCTGGACCATGTCCAGATGGCTTGTGAAGATCTCCAAGGATGAAGACTCCACAAGTGCTCTGGGCGGTGTGTGCCAGTGTTCAGTCACCCTCATAGTAAAACAAGTGGGTTTTACATCTAATTCCATCCTTGTTGAGATGGAATCTCCTGTGTTTATGTCCATTTGCCTCTTGTTCTTTTTTAATTATGAGTTTAGAAACATATTTTAAATGTTATAGATGTTCCCTGAGAAATTTAAAATCAGTTTAATCTTTACATTATTATGTAAAAACTTCCTGTTCAGAAATAATTAAAAAAATAGAATTAGAGAATTAGGGAATTAGAATACCATGAAGTAATGAAACATACCCAGTATGGTGTCTACAAAAAACCAAACCAAACCAAATCTTTTACTTAGTTCTTAATTTGAATTGTAGATGTCAAAAATGTAATGAATAAAAGAAACATGCTATATTTGACTTGCAAAAGTTTGTTCATTTGGTTTCATATAGAAGAACCAATAAAGAAAACAAAATATTCATGTAAAGAGACACAGTGAAGATATAGATATAACTATATATATATATAAATAAATACATATAAAAGTATGTAAAATACACGTCTCGGTCTATGCTGCCAGACAAATAGACATCTTGGTCTCTTAACATGTCCAGTTCCAAATGTAGAATCTTTCCATAACAAGCAAGGTGAAGAGGTTTTCAACAACAGTGAGCTTCTATAACTCCTTCTGTGGATTGTTCAGTTAAAAGAGATAATGAGAGGATTTTTAAATGTGTTGAATCATTGAGTAGACACAAATCTCTATTTCTGAGAAAATGTGTTATTCATACAGCTAATATTATGTGTACCAGACAAAATAATTGGGGTTTGTTTTTGTTCTTTTTTTTTAATTTGAAGGAAATACTTTTATAATTGGGCAAGCACCAGCAACTCTTTAATTTCTGGTTTACCAGTGTCATAACTTGTATCATTAAATGTCACCTACAGACTGAAATTTTTTGCTTCCCCTTTTCTTTTATTAGAAGAAACTGGACTTTCCTTTGGCCAAATACGATCATTATATTTGGATTCCTAGTGTGAAGCAGTTGTCAATTTCTTATCCTCAATAATAAAGTCAGTGATGGTACGTATAGTGAAGTTAGCAGTTTTTTACATGAAAGATGGAAAAAAAGGAATTTATTTATTGGATGTCATGTAAATATGAGAAGTTTTTACAAATCATTTAACATTTGCTAGAAATGGAGATAGGTTAGAAAGAAAGAAAGAAAAAAAGAAAGCTGTCCAAACACAAAAAGTTTGCTCAGTAAATTGAAATTGAAGATTGAAAATGGAAAACTTTGATTTTAGTCTATGACAAGGGATACCTTTTAGCTTTTTTTTTTAAAGGCAAGTTTTATGAAATATTTATCTTAGCAATGGATTATTTGCATACTCTGCTTCTTGTTCACCCCAATCTTCTGATGTAATTACTGCTTAAGAAGTTTGGGTTAAAAATTCAGTATTATACATTTGAAAGCCTTTATCCTCATATATTACACTCATGAAGGGTTGAAATACATTTTCAGCAGCAGCCACTTGATGTACTGAGCAAACAACTACTACATGTGATCTTTCACAGGAAATATATTCTGTGATTGCTATAGTCATCCAATAAAGAAACAAACAAAAGAAAAAAAACAGAAAACAATACTAAAGAAAAAAAAAACACCAAAAAAAAATCAAATTCTTTACATACCTTTCACAACATTTCTCAATGACAAGTTAAAATCCTGTTCATGTTACCCTGAAAGATAAGTCAGTCTCAGGCACCTACAGCTTGCAACTGAATGGAGCAAGACATGCTATAGAAAAAATACCACTATTGCAATAAAAGACCTCATACATGAAACTGGAAACATGAATCAACCTATTTTATACTCACAAGCTAAAAATAATGTGTTTCTAAGATTTAGTTAATTCAGTCATCAAGATGTTCTGAAAACCAAAGGAGCTTAAGTCCAGGATTTACATGTCTAAAGCAGTTCACGAATATTCCAAGATAAAATAGTAAATACAATCAATTTTACAAGCCCCTATAAAATAATTCCGTCTTTAACCAGAAGGAGAAAGAAGAGTCATTTAGAGAGTTTGTGGGTGAGTTTACAAACCTGTTCATACTAAGCAGATTTTGTTGCACAGTTCAATTTATGCTTCAGTACACAAAGTAGACAAAACATAACAGCATAACTATCCAGGAGGAAACTCACACTGTGTTCCAGTCAGAGAAACATTTACAGATGATGGTTAGGTGTTATATCAATAAAAATGCTTGGGGATTTGGGGTGCTGATGATTGTACTGGTTGGAGGATGGTACTGATATTTTCACAATTTCCCCAGTAAATGAAATCATCTAGACCAAAATGAAGCTTTGAATCAAAAAAAGAATTTTCCATTTTTTTAGAGAAGTGAATGCTGTGCTTTTCATTGATTAATAAGTTGAGTTGAATATCTCAGAGACTCAGAAAATAAATTTCAGGTAAATCTCTGAAGTCTTAATTTGTACTTGCACTAAGTAAGCAGTGTATAAGACAAAGAAGGAATCAAAAATGCTAATTGCTTTTCATGAGTTATTTAATTGTGAGGGGAAAACCACAATGAAATCAGGGTGTGGTGCCTCATCATAGCTGTGAACTGATTTCAAATATCTCCTCTGGGTTCTGTTGTACATTACCCTTTTATTGAAATATTTAACTTTCTGGAGTGTGTGGCTACATCTAAGGGGCTCTTGAATAAAACCAGAGGAGAAGAAGATATAGAAAGCAAATAATGTTGGTATTTTTAGTAATTAAGTAGTGCAAGACTAAATATGCATAGTTAAAAATTTCAGAAAAGTCATCTAATATTGCACCAATTCTATATAGATATATAACAAAAACAATTGTTCTGCATATTTTTTCATATCAAATCTAGAATCCTGCATCTAAACTTGGCTTCATTGTTTTCCTGGAATTTATTGGCCTTTAACTCCAGTAATAAAATATATCATAACAAAATATACAGAAAAAGAAAGTGTGTCCTTTTTGCACTGATTGATCTAAAAACAGAACTTTGTCCATCATGTAGCCACAATATACTTTTAGCTGGAACAGCAAAACAGGGTGAATGTTGTTCACTTTTCCTAGGTAATGAAAGTTTTAAAATCCCTATTATCAAAGTTCGTTTTGTTGTGTAAGAATACAGAAGGTCAAAAACACAAGAAAAAAAGAAAATAAGACAATCATTCTGCAAGACTAGTAAAAAAGCTGGATGAGAATTTGTTTTACAAATCTTTAGAAATATTTTTCTTTCTTATCATCTGAGTGTTCATGTCTGTAAGACATTTGCATACTCTTAAGTGTGTTTGTATCTAAATGCCATAAAGATAGAAACTTCAAAAATATTTTTATAATAACTTAGTACCTCACTTCAGAGATCTTTGCATGACCTTTGAAATACGTATGATTCTGCTGAAGTTATAAGAGCTATGTTATGTTATTTATTTTCATGAACAAGCTGGTCTTCTTGAAGTCAGCTACGTTTTTTGCTGGTTACATGTACAGTTAAAAATTAATACATGTCCCCAGATTCTTTCAATTTCCATTCAGCTATCCTTTGCCATATTTTTGATTAAACTCTGTGTTAATGTTTTTATTTTAAAGAAATAAAAATAGTTGTTAGATATAAAATATAGTAAGCATCTATGAATTAATTCATCATACACTGTAACTTTTACAAAAGTACAGTGCCAAACTGTAGTGCCAGAGAGGAATTTAGTGGAATACAGATTTAGATATAATTGGCAGTTAGCTCAACATGCTTGTTTCTTCCAGTATAATATACACCAAGTAGCACTGGTAGAGGGTTATTTTGTTTTATGCTGCTTTTTTTAGCCATATCTGTGAGAAAGAGAGAGTAGAACAAGTTTTCTTTCCTTGTAAAGCCTCCTAGCTTCAAAAACAGTGTCATTAACAGTGATAGCAGAAACCTTCAAGAAAAAATTGCCACTTGAAGCTAATGCATGCAGCTACTCATTTAGGATGTTTTGCTCACAACTTAGAAGCTCTCATTTATTGTCTTTTTTTCATTATATCCTGATCTTATTTCAAATCCATTCCAAATAATCACATCCCAAAGAAATTTTTGATGGTCCGGTTGTTCTCTTTTCAACCTTGTGACCAGATACAGCCCTGCATGCTTTCCCAAGAAACTTTTAAGCACTCTCTCTGACACAGTCAGAGCCCCAGATACAAATCCTATTCATACATGCATGCATACACATGGCTTGTGTTCTCAAGCTTTGACATTTTTACTGGTCTATCTAGTAGCCTTGTAATTTCCTAATGATATAAAATTTCTAGCTCATATTGATCCTTCCTCCTACTGCCCTTCAGTACCTCCTTGGAGATCAGTGTGCTCCTCTTAGAATACATTAGTCATTCATTACTAACACCATAAAAGCCCTGGAGTCCTAAAGAGAAGAGTCTTTTACCTTTCTGCTCTCTCACTATTAATAGATAACTCCCAGCTGCTATTTCATTTTTCTTCTGTCATGAATGCTGTAACTACATGATTAAAATGGCATGCAGCTCTAAAACCCCTATCAATTACACTAATTAAGGTCAAATAGAATGGAACAGCACTCTTCATGGAAAACAATGAAAGCAATGTAAACCTTTATTAATTTAAGGACATCATATATACATATGACAGTTTCTACAAATCTTATTACTAATTATTATTAGGTAGTCACTTATAATGACTTCTCTAGGAGGTATTTTGCTCTTTTCCATCTGAGAACAAAACACACAGACGGAGATTTTTATTTTTCTTTTAACTGCGTAAGTAGAAATGACCTCTTTTTATTAGAAAAACTGTTTTCTTGGGTTTCATTTGTGCAAAGAAAGCTCATTATGAATTTTCAACATTTGCCATCCCTGCAGCTACAAGGAGGATAACAAGTCAAGGAGGACTTGACATACCTGTAAGAAATGTGTTCTAACTAGGTCTAAAATCTAGTTTTACAAAGGAAAATGAATGTTTCCTCTCAGTAGCTGTCCCTAGTACTGTCTATCTGAAAGATACACTGTAGGAAATGATGTTTAGTGGAAAATAATATATCTATTCTAAGAGACTTTTTGAACAAAATGAGTGTTCTGATTTCTGTTTTCTATCATGCAAATTATTTTCATTCTGACAAAGGAATTAAAAACTAAAACAAGCCACCCAACAATCTGACTTTTATTTTGAAATTTATTTATTTAATAAATAAAAATTATTTATTAAAAAATTATGGCATTTTCACCTCTTTACTGAGAGAGCCTATCTAAGCCATAATATCTCTCCTCATCTGCATGCAGTCATCTTTGAGTAAACAGTCATTCTGCTTAACCAGTAGGGGACTGCAAGGAAGATATTTTTCATTTTAAAGGATACTCAGAACTGGAACATGTTTCCTCTCTTGGTATCAGCAGTGTTCAGTCCTGACCATCACAGTGAATTGCTGTTTTCCTGCATGTCTGTGAGTAGGGTTCTTGAGAGGAGCTAAAAGAAATTATTCATCATGGAAAGTCACCGTGCACAAAAAATATCATCCTTGAACACAATAATCTCAATGAATAGTTCTTTAAATACAAACCATGGCTAATTCCAAGTACAAAACAGTGTTTCACAATGGAAAATAAGAAATGCCAAGTAAGAATCCCTTCGTTTTAAGCTTTTGAAACACTCTTTTTAAAGCCTCTTTATGAATGTTTCTAACTAGTGCTTCAAGGTGTTGAGTAACGCAAACAGAAAGAGAATGAGGGTGAGGGGTGTAAATGAGCTGCTTGAGAGAATAAAGGATCATAGGCAGCAGCAATGACTCATTGTTACACAAAATGCCCTGTGGTTAAATTATTCAGCCAAGATGGGTGTTGTAATTAAAAGTAGTTACCATTCCTCCCTGATAACATCCTAAAGAACTTAATGAAGAGGATAATTTCATTAACATATTTTTAGTGATCAAAAATTTAGAAATGTCTTCCTTTAAATTTCTTCTAAATGACCCCTGATTAACCTACAGAGACATTTGACTCATAAGAGATATTTTGGTACACAGGGAGAGTTTCAAATGAATTTTTGACACAGCCTCGTTTAGTCTGCAAAGACAACTGAACTTAAACAAATAAAAGCTGCACTAGTTTAAATCTGCTGAGGATTCATCCTCACCTAACTTGAAGGCAATAACTAACATTTTGTTATTGATTATGTGCTCCCTATCACCTTAAGGCAAAGCTAAATAAAAAGGTTGAGAATTTCTATACTAGTATATTTTATACTAGCGCTATAGATTTAGGAGCAGGCCTTCATTTGTCCTTTTTATTCACCAGCATCCCACTCTGCTGTGCCCTGGTGCAGCTTCACCTTGAGTCCTGTGTGCAGTTTTGGGTACCACAGTGTGAAAAAGATGTTAAGGCATTAGAGAACTTCTAAAGAAGAGCTATGAAGATGGTGAAGGGTCTAGAAGGAAAAACACTTGAAGAGTGTCTGAGGGCACTTGGTCTATTCACCTGGAGGAGTCTGAGGGGAGAATTCATCTCGGTCTTAATTAATTCCCTCATGAGGGGAAGAGGAGGGGCGGGCACTGATCTCTTCTCTCTGGTGCCCAGTGACAGGATCTGAGGGAATAGCCTGAGGTTGTGTCAGGGGAGGTTTAGGTTGGATACAGGAGAAGGATCTTCACCCAGAGGGTGGCTGGGCACAGGAGCAGGCTCCCCAGGGAAGTGTCACAGCACCAGCCTGACAGAGTTCAAGCATCTGGAGAATCCTTACAGGCACATGGTGTGATTCTTGTGGCTTTTCTGTACAGGGTTGGACTTTGATGATCAGGATCTTATATAATTCCATGATTCTCATGTAGTATTTTCTATTTCTGAGGTTAGATTAGACGACCCACTGTAGTCCTTTCCAACCTTACTCTTTTGTGATCTTGTTAGTCTGTGATTCTCTGATTCTTATCTATTCAGGAACCATCTAGGTAATGTAGTGTTAAAGTGATTTTTATGAAAAATGTGATATTAAAAATGCAAACTTCAATCACAGTTTAGGAATCACACGGCAACAGAATTAATGACTTACAAAAAGATCTTAAGCATGGAGGTTGACCTATTTGGAGGTTTGTCTGAAGTCTTGGAGATGTCTGAAATGACATCTTGGAGTTTTGAAATATGAAGTAAACATTTCAACCCGCTCACAAAACAGAATTTACCTACAGTTTTTGGTGAATCCACAAAGGACATTTTATTTCGTCTGTCCAGTTAAGTTCCATAATTTCAAGTTAATTGAATATATAAAGGGAAAAAAACATCGAACATTCATCTTGTCAGTAAGAATACTAAAAAGTAATGGGAAGATTAATTTTATTTTTTTATAAGAGATATCATTTATATAAATTTTGAAAGTTCATAAAAGTCAGATAGTTTTTTTGTTTGTTTGGGTTTTTTTCCCCCCCAGGGGGCTTCTTTTGGGCTGTACATATCTAACAGTAGCAAACAAATTGACAGGGGAAACTCTAATGACAAGTCTTATTTGTATGCACAATGATAATATACAGTCTACTTAAAGGCTGCTGTTGGACTTAGACAATTCACAGACTTTGTTCCTACCTTTTGCCACAGGGATGAATTACAGCCACACTGAAAATTCAATTGTGCACAAAGAGCATGTGGGAGGAAAGCTGTGTAGCTAGAGGCTCAGAGTGCATCTTACTGAGACAAAACAGAGGCAAAATGATAAAAAATACAAATAAACATAAAACTGGTAAAAACTGAAAAAAACATATATGGGATGGGAAGGAGACACAGAGGTAAAAGAAACTCTGTACTAAAGCAATAGATTAATTGTTTAAAGTAACATTTCTTGATATGTTACTGTTTTAGACCTTTAATGGAAACAAAGAAATTATGACAAGGAAATTGCAATAAAGAATTTTCTCATCTAAATAAAAATTAAGATAAACTGATTAAAGGAAACTTGATTTTATTGAAGGAAACAAAACTGGGTTCATCAATTCAAGACACAGAAAGCAAAATAGGTATGCAGATTAATTTTAAGTCAAAGAAAGGTAGCAAAGGTCATACAGATTATTAATTTCAGAAAAGAAAATATAAAATAGGATTCGAACTTTATTAAACAGATCCAAAGCAGATGAAGTGGAATATATGAGTCATTAACTTCAATAATAAAACTCAGAATAGATAATATTTACGTAATTTTGTAACTTAAATTAAGGCAGAAAATAATCAAAAAAGGGACTAATTATTAACTGAAACCAAAGCAAGACTATATTATAGGATGTACTTTAGGATCCATTTTGGGAATTTTTTAGATTAAAACAAGGTTAATGTGGAAAACATGATCTGTTTTGGTTTAGCAGTGGTGGGGGAAAAGCCTCTACCCATGAAGTCAGCATAGTCGAATAGTGGTCTGTTAGACATCATTTCAAGCAACTCCTCAGTCAAGTAGTTTAAATAGGGGGAAAACATGTCACTGTGACATATTTATCATGTCCTCAAAAAAGCAGAAGATTCACTGACTCAGCAATGTATACAGAGGACCGTAAAAAATTTTATTTCCAAGAAAGATATGCTTTACAGAGTGTATTGGGTTTGCATGGCCAGGTTTGGGTAGTGGCAGAAGGGACCTGCAGGGATGGATTCTGTAAGAAGCTGCCAGGAGCTTCCTTCATGTCATGAAGAGCCAATCCTCAGTGGCTCCAAGATGGACCTGCTGCTGGCCAAGGCTGGGACAATCAGCAATGATGGGAATGCCTCTGTGATGACAGATTTAGGAGGGGAAAAAAAAAGTTATTGCTCAGGTATAATTGTGGCCAGAGAAAAGCAGGGTGCGAACATGTGAGAAGATCAGCTCTGCAGTCACCAAGGTCAGTGGAGAAGGAGGGGCAGAAGGTGTTCCAGGTGCCAGAGCTGATATTCCCCTGCAGTCTGTGCTGCAAACCATGGTGGAGCACCTGCCCCCTGCAGCCCATGGGGATCAAGGCGGGGCAACATTCAGCTGCAGCCCATGGAGAACACCCACATCAGAGCAGGTGAATGCATGAATGGAGGCTCTGAAAACCCTACTGGAACAGGCTTTCTTCAGGAACCTGCAGAAGAGAGAAGCCCACACTGGAGCAGGTTTCCTGGTAGGACCTGTGACCGTGGGTAATGAACACATTGCAGCAGCTTGTGAAGAACTGTTTCCCTTGGGGTGGACTTACACTGGAGAAGTTCATGGAGAACTGTCTCCCACGGGAAAGATCTCAGGCTGGATCAGGGGAAGGTCTCCTCTGCCTGAGCAGTGACCAAAACAACCTGTGATGAACTGACCATGACCCCCATTCCCTGTCTCCCTGTGCTGCTGGGGGAGTAGGTGGAGCTCAAGAAGGAGGAATGGGTCAGAGAAAAGTGTTTTTAAGATTTATTTTACTTCTCATTACCCTGCTTTGATTTCGTGATAAATTCATTTAATATCCCCACGCTGAGTCTGTTTTGCCTATGACAGCAATTGGTGAGTGATCTCTCCCTGTCCTTACCTTGATGCATAAACCATTTATTATATTTTTTCTCCCCTGTCCATTTGTGGAGGGGAGTTAAACAATGGCTTTCTTGGGTGCCTGGCATACAGGCAGGGTCAATTTACTAGACACAAACAAAAAATCTACTTCCTGCAATTAATTACAAGCAAAAGAAAAACAATAGAATTAATGTAAAAGTAGTGGATTATGTAATTCCATATAACCAAAGAAAGTGTCACAAATTTGCAAATGCAGTGAGACATTGTGCTAACAGGTGATAGTGTACACAAATAATTCCTCACTGTGGCTTTCAGACATAAAGAGACATAAAGAGAGAAAAACTTACAGCTAAGGTCTACCATAAGATGCAGCTCCCACATTTTCATGTTTGTGTTTCTCAGATTTTTTTTTTTTGAGAATATTTAACTTCAGTTTAATGGAGAATGAATCAACAAACATGCTGTTCTAGATATCTTAACGTGTGTTTAAAAAAAAAATATTAATATTTGTTTCACAAAATTAAATCTGTTAAAATCTCAGCCTCACAATTGAAGAGCAAATGCATTATGGAGAAGTCCCACCTCAGAGAGCACACATACTCTCACAATTCTGTTGATGAAAATAGCCATATGCTTTTGGTTTTCCTTCTCTGGTGTATTTTAGGTAATACTGAGACAATAAAATATTACATTGATACCATTCTTCTTGTGCTTCATTTACAAGTGCAAGATCTATATGCAATTTATGCTCACACTCACACTTTCACTTCACAATTTAGTTTTTTAAGTACACATCAAAAGGGAAAACAGGTAAAATATACATTCTTTCCCAAGTTTGTTTTTGGGTTTTTGTAACTTGCTGTTTAGCTGCCTGGCCTGAAGACCTTGGATGAGGAGGGTGCAGGTCTCCTGTAACTCCAGTGTTTACCTGTCACTTTTTAGAAAGGAGAGTTCAGCTCCACAGATATGCTGATGCTTCAGATACCCTTGGCCAACTCAAAAAATATTAAACATTATTTAGAACAACTCTTGTATTTAGGCAACTGTATCTGTCCAAAGGTACCTAGTTTAAAGCAAGCTGAACTTATTTCTAGGCTCCAATGTTTGCATTGATCACCTCTGCCCGGGTTATAAAGTTAGATAAGATACCTAACCCACATGTAGATACCTGAACTTGTGGGTGTTAATATAAAACTGAATCCCATATATAGGAGAGATTTACCAATTTAAATCATGCAGAGAGACTTAAAGATTTAATCTAGCAGGCTAATTGAAAATTCCCCCCAAAATTCAGTTATTTTGTGCAGAATGGTTTGACCAGCTTTAATTACTAACTGTTCTAGAACTTAAGATGTTATCATTTTAATAGATTGTGCTTAATAAAGTAGTGGTTAGTATTGTAACTTGTGTATGCTTTTCAATCTACAGGAAACTCTATGTGTGCTTTACTGAATAGTAATTCATATTGAACCTCCATGTTGTAACACTCAGCACATTATCTGTGATGGCAGATAATTACGATTTTGTCATAAAGTCATATAATCATAGAATGCTTGGGATTGGAAGGGACTGCAAAGATAACCTAGCCATGGGCAGGGACAGCTTTCAACAGATCACATTAATCAAACTCTCCAAGCTGATTTTGAATACTTCCAGCAACTAGGCATCCACAGAATCTCAGGGCCATGTGCTTCAGTGTCTCACCACATTCATAGTAAAGAATTTCCTTCTTATATGCAATCTAAGTTTACCACATTTTAGTTTATTTTTCCTCTCCTCTCACTATTACTGTCCCCTGAAATTACTGAGCAGTATTGAATACTTTTATTAATAATGGTTTTTTTCTAATTTTCTTTTACTACCTTCAGAAACTCTACTTTAAAATATGCCTAAATACATTTTATGACACATCTCATACACCATATATAACTTTGTATATTCATATGAATCTAACAGCAATTCACTATCATTTTTAAATGCATCTTTCCAGTCACCAGCAGAGACCTATGACAGCGAGCTGTCTTTTCCACTTCTGTTTCTCAAACCAATGCCAGGATGAAGATAATGTCTTCAAGACAAAATCACTTCATATGTCATCATCCTCAAGGTCTTTGTCTTGTATTTAGTACTCCCTTAGCAATCAACACTGAAGATGAATACCTTGCTTAGTATCTTCCTTAAAAATATTTTTTCCTGTATTTTCAGTATGCTCATTTTAATATTGTAATGACTCTATTCGATATTGCTATACATGTTTTTGGAAGTAACCTTTTTATGTGTAAATAACAAAAATGTAGTTATTTGTCAGTTCAAATTTATTTTAACATTTAACACATCAGAAAGGTTGTTTGGTCAGCCAGCACAGCACTGTACCTCAATCAGTCACCTCTGCCTTTTTTAGTGTGACATGGTTTTGTACACTGTCATGCTAGCTGCAGAAACAAGCTCCTCATTTCATACTGGCTCAAAATCTCCTGGTAAAACACCAAACACTGGTGTACTCATTCTGAATAATTTCCTCTTTGATAAGCTTTCAGCTGAACAGCTGAAAAAGTTGTCGTGTGAGGATGAAACTCAGCAATGAGTTGAATCCCAGTGGGAAGGAGGAAGGGTTGTAGAGCTTGTACATTATTATGCCATGTGATGCATTTATGACATAATTTATGTATTTTGTAAACCGTCATTAATATCCAGTACCTTTACTATCCCTTGCAAATTGGCATTTGGCATGCCCAACACTGGAAAACTTCAAGAGATGAGTGCCTGTATCGTATTTTATAGTGATCATGATAGGTGTTCTCAAAGACCAGTATTTCAGACTTGGATCTAAAAAAATTGCCTTTGTCTGCTGATTTAAATGATAACAGAGTGCCCCTCTCTACAGTAGTGTCTGAAAATTCTGCTCCAAAATGGTCAACTATCTTACAGGTCAAGATATTGAAATGAACATCAGTATTAAAAGCACAATTTTCAGGAAGCTCTACTCATTCTTTTACCCCTGTGATCCTTACTTTGGGTAAACTATATTACACAGCAATCACAGCTTCCAGCAGTGCTTTTGATCTTTCTATTTGGGGTTACATTCACAGATAATGTTATCAAAATGGAAATTTAAATTTTAAAAAAATCTGTGAAGTTTGTCTTTTATAATTCAGGTTATATTCTGATTCCTATGTGGGAAATCATTTTGAGTTTTTCCCTAGTGTTTGTCCTTACCAAATAGTATTTCAACTTTGAAACTTTAAATGCCTTATCTAGGCATCAATAACGAAGTAATTAATTATCAAAATATAATAAACTGATATTCACAAGATTTCTAAAGCAATTATGGAAACTAGGTGCTAAATGGGTGGTTTGTAAAATTACCTTATTTTATGGAGAAAATTTGTGTAATTATGTTCTTATCAGTTTTATCTGAGACCTAATAATTCTGAGAGCTAAAATTTCTTTAGACTCTTTGTATTAATACTATCCAGCTCTGGAATCAGATTGTAAAATGTTTGTCTGAAAGTTCTGGTTATAGAAAAATTGTAGCCATTTAACAAGGAGATGCTTATGACCACATTGTGACCAGCTGAAGTATTGCAGTGACATGATCATCAGAGAAGCAGAAAATATTTACATATTTCAGTCGTTATTTTTCTGAAAATTTTTCCATTCAGTGTAAAAATTCAATCTTCACATTCATGTTTTCTTATTGAGAAAGCTGCAAATTCTTGGCCTAGAATATAGCTAATGCTCTATTACATAATTTTAATCTACAGAAAATTGCTCAATTTTTTTTTTTTTTTTAAGTGTATTATCTCACAGTAGACCCAAAATAACAGCCGACTTATGCTGACATAGAACATTGCCCCCACATACACACACAAAGGAAAGTTGGAAGCCTTTTCTCCTGACACTTTTCACAGTTTAGTTTTTGGAATGAACATGTAACTTTGTGACATAAATGTGTTTTGACATTCTGTGACGAAAGACCAGCACTTGTGTTATGACAATACTCTGACAAGTGGTGTGCTGTTACAGCTGGCTATATGAGCCACTCACTCTGGGATTGTAATTTGTACTGAATCATCTGCTCTGACATAACTGAGTTCAGGCTCATGTCATGCATTGGGCAGCTTGCCTTGCCTTCACAGAAGTCTAAATTATCTCCAGTTGCCTTTGTCCTTCTGTCAGATCACCTTTTCTCTTTAGACCCTTTCAATCTACTTTTCTGCTGCTGCTCACCTCAGTCTTGGGAATGCTAGGGAATGATGTGACCTAGGTTGCCAAACATCATCTTGTCCTCTGGAATTTCACATCTCAGAGTTGTGCTTTTTCAGTTGTGTAAAATGCTGAGAGAGAGGTAAGTGCCTCTAAGCCATGAATCTTGGCCTTGCTGCCTCGCTAACAAGTTACTGCCCATTAGCTGATCCGTGACAACCACTCATACATGTACTGCTGCCCCACACTACTTAAAAAGAGTTCATCTCTTTTTCATTAAGATGTAAGTTACATCAATCAATTCTGCATTTACTACAGACTGTAACTTCCTGTGCACTGATTTATAATGATATGTGCAAAGGGTCTTGGTCAATGATAAATTTTAGGAAGCTCAGAATTCCTTACTCCTCTCTGAGGGATCAGTGATTCCACTCCAGAAATGCCATCAAAGACTGCATGCAGACAGTTAGCCAAGCCAAATAATTTCCTTTGAAATGGCTATCCCATGGGCAAAATGTTTCCATGTTAAATTATGCACTATTTCAGTAAAGCTTCATTTTAATTCTCTGGTTTCATTGATGAAGAAAATGCTTTCACATCTATTCTTGCTAATCATTTCAGCTGTGAGTGAATCCCTTGAAAAGAGCTAGACCGTGTTATTTACGTTTTTCTGTATTTTATTAATTTCACAAGGCACAAAGGGTTATTAAATGTCTGTGGTTGATCCATACATATAGATATCTCAGCATTTTTTAACTTAGAAATAAAGATATCTATTAGATTTCAGTAACAGAAATGAACATTCTGGATGAGTTTAGATATAAAACAAAGTAAAATAGATCATTACCCAGAGAGGAAATCTATTAACCTAAGTTTTCTTTAGGCAAATAAGCATTTCCTTTTCTTTCAGTTAAACCTTTTGTACTCTTTAAATTGCATCTGTTAAAGGTTATGCTGGGTTTGATGGCCTAGAAATTAAAGCATGAAAACATATGGATCTTAATGGAGAGTCTTTCAAAACCCTAAGATTTTGCTGTTAAATATTCTTCTTATTTTTCTTAACTTGCCAAATTTTACCTCAATACTGGGGTTAATTAATGAGTATCTATTGTGCTTGTTTGGTGATTTTTAAAAATTCCTACGGAGACAGAAAATCATCTCCGCTAAAAAAAAAAAAATAAAAATTACTATGTTATGATTTTCAAGTTGAACATTGCTAAAAGGAGTGACCATGCAAACAGAGCTGCCATCTTGTGGATAAAAATCTCCTAAGAGCTGGTAGCTCATGTTGCCTGAAGAAAGGTTTATAATAGTCATCAAGTCTACCTGACTTGGCATTCATCTCATATACAGGATTATGAGAGCTGTAATTTTGAGCTTACACAATCAATCTCTAAAAACTCATCCTCTGACTGAGTTCTAATTTCCCCAAAAATCTTTAAACCTAGCCCTTCCGATATTAATAATGTATAGGTTAAGCAACACTGAATAACCACTTGTGTTTTTCAATTAGTGTTTGGTGCAGACCTATGTTTTGTAATATAAATAATTGGTTTAACCATTAAATTGATGTGACAGAAATAATTGTCCAGCAATTAAATGCAATAATGATTTCAGCTCATGGGAAATATATACTAATAAACCTGAGTTTCACTTTGCTTGAGGACTAAAATATCCCCTCTAGTTAGACTCTTCAGCCTTATTCATACATTGATTAATATTAGGTTATAGAAAGAAAAACAGATAGTTATTGAAAATCATTAGTCACTTCTCTTTCATTTTCTTGGTCTTCCTTTGTTCTTTCTCCATTTGATTTGAACTTGAAACTAAAAAATGCCAAGAAATATCACTGCCAACAGCACCTTTATTGTGTGTGCCAGGTGGGAGCATTGACAAGCCAATCTTTTCAGATGTGGAACTCATGGCACAATGATAGGAGCATATGAATTCTGTGTCCCTGGATGCCACAGACAGTCATGCTTTGAGCTCTTGTAACCTGTGTTTATTTCATTGAAGAGATTTTTCTTTTAAAGAAATGGCCTTTCATCTTTTTATTTTTTTTTCTGAAGTGACTTGCTGCTATTGCATATTTAAAGGGTGTAATTTAAACCCTATCATATGTTTTCATCATTTGTGTTTTGAACTAGTTATAACCCACGTGTGACAGCATGTGGAAGTGTGAAAAATGCTGAGTGCCTTGATTAAGGTCATGGAACTTGTCTGTTATCTACAACTATTTCTTTGTCTAGCCTGGTTCTCCAAATGCTTCTATAGTTTTAAAAATACTGGTGATAGATAATTTTTGAAACAAGGAGCATGGAAAAATTGATAGTTCATCATTAAATTCACAAATAGTTCAATTTCAAGACATTTATTAATCATATATTACTGCAGAAAAAAAAACACTTTTTTTTGTAAAGAAAATGTCAAATTTTAGAGGTAATTTCCTAAAAAGTATTCTTCACTAATATTCCAAATTAGCATTGACACTACACTAAGTAAATTTTATAGGTTACTGCTTAGTTCATAAAGCATAGGTTTGCTTTTATCACTGGAGAATAACAAACTTTATGAACACTGAGAACTTTGTAAAAGTGTGGCTCTCTACTATTAAAGATGGCCTAGCAGGTAATCTATGAGTGATAGACTCTTTAAAGGTATCAAGTGTACATGAGGGTAAAAAAATACATAGAACTTTAATTCATCATTTTAAGATTAACTAGATTTGGGAAATCCAGGTATTTTTCATGTTGAATCAACGATTGGTAATAAAACTTTGGCAACAATGTGTCAGTTTGGTCTAGACTATATATATCATTAAATATTCAGAAGAATATAACTTTTACATATGCTACATCTAAGAATACTTTATCTCATCAATAATTCTTTTCCTTATGACTCATGATACTACATCTTACCTTTATCATTCAGTAATCATACAAAAGCAAAGCTGAAATTCCCATTGTCCAAATCAGTCTTTTCTGACCTGAAATTCAATTTTGCCACTTTTTATAGCAATGAATCTTTTTTTATAGCTATTTTCATCTGAACTACCCTGTTTTCTGAGCAGAAATAAGTGAATAAAGGCCTTCATTTTGGCCTAAAGAATGTTTTGACTAATATGTTAGCCTCCAGATCCCCACACAAAATTGGTGTTTATTAGGTCCCCAGAATTTAATCCCCTGAGTCTCTAAAATTTTGTGGAAGAACCACAAGAAAATGACAGAGCTCTTTATCAAGTTTGTTCTAGAAATCTTATCTTACATACCTTTTAGATTAAGTTAAACCATGTTTGATAATATTTAATTTTTCCTGGGGTTTTTTTACTTGGTGTAGTTGGTTCTTTGGTATTGTTTTTTCCCCCAGAGAACAAACTGAGCAACAATAATTTTTTGTTTGTTTGTTTTTGAGGGATAGCAGACTATAAATAAACTTATGTCTTATATTATTTATTATAAATACATTTAGGATCAGGTTTCTGTAGTTTCCTAAGATTAAAAAAAAAGTTTACATAGAACAAAAGATACAAGTACAACATGTGATAGATCAGATTTTTTGCATTTTTCTATAGAGTAATGAGATTTGTTTTGCCACTTAAAGTTGAGAGATCAAAATATTCATTTATCGAAAAAGCAATTATTTAAGCACTGATTTGGACTAATTTTAAAGTTCTCATTATTTATGATATTGTCTGTAACATAGTTAAATACTTAATGCCACTATATTTAGGACATTATACATTTGGCAATGTGTTTCATGCCTCATTTACTAAAGAATATCTGGGCTGGTACTTAGCATTCAAAGAATAACTCTGTGTGTACATTTGTGCATCTCTACACTTTTCCTGTTAGTTTTTAATACTTAAAAGGACATGAAAATCTGTCTAACATTACAGTAGTATAATATTCTTGAATTTACACCCTTTTTCCAGCCTGTGCCTTTATTAATCTCATGCCTTAAGAGGATGCAATGTAAAATCATTAAAAATATGAGTTCTCCAGGTGCTGCATGCATTAACCTTTCCTTTAATACCTTTTCTGTATAATATTTTGATGATTACTGTCATTTAGCAAACAGATGACGAAAATGCAGTTACCTGAGGGTCTTGTTTAACAATTTAGGCAAATTAGTTTTCAGAATTTATTTAATTGCTACATTCAATAGCTAAGCCACAACAAGCACCTGGTCCCCAAAACCAGGAGCTTCTTGTACAGGAAAAAAAAAAATAGAAATAAATAGAAATAAAAATCATAATTAAAAAAAAAAATAGAAGAGGGGAAAAAAGAGGTTAAAAAAAAAAAAGGGGAAAATAAATGAGAGGTGAAAAAAATAATAATTGGGAGGGGAAAAAAAAAAAAAAAGAAAGAGGAGGAAATAGAAAGCCCCCACCTGTGTGTATGCATCCAGTGATTAGAGACACCTTTCAGTGGGCGGCCGGCAGTTTAGGGTTAAGGGCCGGTGCAGGTGAGGGAAGCCAATGAGCGCCCGCCCGGGGCTGTGCCTGACATCATCCCGCCGGGGAGCGCCCAGCCCGGCCGGGGCAGCGCCCGCCGCCGCCCAGCCCCGCCGTGATGGATGTTTACAGCTCCTCCGTGAAAGCCAATTATCTGGCTTTTGTGTGAGGCCCAGGGAGCGCTCAGGCTGCCTGCTCGCACACGGCGCCGCTGCATCCAGCTGAAGCAATTGTTTTCTGTGTGGCTGGTAAGAGTCTGCTCTGCTTTGCCTTCTCTTTCAGAATAAAGGTGATGCGCCTAACCTGGGAGGGGAATTGCTTTCATAGTTCAGAGGCTTGTATGCCTATTATATGTAAAAAGCAGATTGTTACTGGCTAAAAAGGAGATCCTTTAGAAAGGGAATGGTTTTAAAGGAAAAAGTCTGTGTCTGACAAACTCTACTTTGCAATATGGAAAGAAATAGCCTGCATGTTTGTGCTGCTCTTCAGGTGAGCTAAAGAGTTATTAGGCTGACAAGAATATCACACAGATCAGTAATTCGATACTTGTATTTTTCCTTTCTTTTCCTTTAACACCTGTGTTTTTCCTTTGAAATCTAGCTTTTGTTGATGAACAAAGAAACGAGGAGATTTAAGAGGGAATTTAATGTTGTAACTGTGTACAGGTTTTGTATTAATTGATGTTTGGTTTAAAAATGTTCTGGAATACTTTTGCAGATATCAATCAAACCTGTGAAGGATATTACCAATATTTTAAAGTTTCCAGTTCTGGAATTAGTTATAGGTACTTTGTTCTGCTAATTTCTTAAATTTAAAATGTTGAGAAACTGAGTGAAAGATAAGTGTTCAATATGAAACATGCTGGTAGCAAAACACCCAATAGAGTTTTTTGTTTTTTTACTGTTTATGCTTAGTAGGTAATCTCAAAAAAACATCTCATTCTGTAGCTACCTAAGTGTATATATATAAGTGTTCGTATCTTTTGCGTTGTTGGCAGGTTTGGGGCTTGCACAGAGAGAGGGAGAGGGGAAGGATTCTGTCTGTGTAACTTCCCAGTTTTGCAACAGAATAAGTACATTTTAAAGCTTCTGAACCAATGTGGATTTAAGAGATTAGAAGTGACACTGACATTGACAAATCAGATTCAATAAAGAATTTAATTGACTAAAGGAGTTCAGGGACGACTGTATAAAGAATCCAATAACCAGTTTAACTAGTCAAGTAGTGTACCTAATAGGAAATAATAAATATCAGGTTCCAGTTAATTTAAAAGCTTGATGACATTTACTTTATAGTGATTAGAATTCACTAGGTCACTTAAGAACTCTCTATCTTTCTTTCAGTAATCCATGATTACACAATCCATGATTCTACAATACAAAGTTTAAAATAATAACATATGTAGTATTACCAGTGCTTGCAAAATTGAGATATATTGTCATTCAATTTAGCTATGACTATCTCTGCTCTAGTCACTGTCAGAAGAATAATAGTTATTTTCATCTCAAACACCACTTAAGACAGTAGGGCTTCTCAGCTGTATTACACTTTTCTGCTCTTTACTAGTTCAGCCCTGTCTATGCTGTTCCTGGTACTTACCATTATTAATTCAGGTCTGGATAACAATGTGACAAACAATCCCAGGCTTTTATTAGATGACATATCTGTAATATGGATGGGGTTAGAAAAAGCATATTTTTGTTAAGGTGAAACCTTTATTATTCTTTCTTGTCTTTTTACTAGCAAATTTTGCTAGGTGAGATGACCATGGCCTATAAGGAAGAGGAATATTTAACATTTTACTACTTCACACTTCTTTCTTAGATCATTATTAAACTTGAATATATCATATGCTAGTCTTGCAGATATAAGTTGAATACTTTTTATTTTAAAGAAAAAGTGTTTTCACCTCTCCCTTGGTTACATACCTATCCATTGCATAGGTCCATGTCATCTATCAATGACTTTGTGTCAGATCTCCCAATATTTCTGTTCCTACTTGGTTTGGCAAAATTCAAATATAAACAAATTATCTATTATGCTAAAATAAAGTGTGATGGATATAAGGCTGATTTGTTACGTGGCACAATGTTCTGATCCAAAGCATTCAAAGACTGCTTTCAATAAGTGTGTCCAATGCACCAATGTACCAATGCACATTGTTTTATTAGATAGTAATCACAGAACTAAGGAAGCCAAGGAAACTTAATTATATGATAATCCAAACAGATAGCAATCAGCTTCTTGTAGGAAATGAGACTTTATTCTTTAGTTTAACCTTTCAAATGGTTATTTCTGGTACTACCTTTTATAGAATAAAAAAGGAGGTTTTTTCCTTATTTTCAATCAGAAACTAAATTTATCAGAAAAAAAAAAGTAGAAAAGCATATTTTTTTGGATAAAAAGTATTGTGATTTTTTTTTTCCTTAAAATAATAAAGGTAACTGTGGTAATGCTAGCCCAAGAACTGCCTAGCAGATTGACCACTGCTTCAGAAAAGAGTCCCTCTAGTCTTCCACTTGGTTTTACTCTGTAAAGTCCATATTATGTCAATGGACAGCTGCATTAAAGGAAGAATTAGCATGAGGTTCCTTGATTGTACACATAGGCCATTTTGTTTGTCTGATTCTCTGTGAATGAGACAACTCGAACATTTTGACCATGACATCGGGTAATAGCCCTTACAATGAAGATTTGAGTCATTCCTCCTACACAAGATACTCTCTTCTCTTGTCAGGTAATTTGGAGAAAAGTGAAAAAAAAAATGAGGTTTTGGGGTTTTTTTGCAATATTTAATACATTTAGTATTTTTTAGCAACAATAAAGGTGTCAGCTAAGCAGAAATATGATAATAACATCAATTTCTCAAAAAGTATCCATACCTCTAGTAGTAAAAACACAAATTGAAAAAAAATCCCTCTTCATCTACAACTGACAAAGGAAAATTAGCAATAGAAAAATAAAAATTAAAGTAGTATTGCAGTAGCACATTATTTTTGTATCCATTTTCAATAAGTATAGGAGACAGAGGAGTTCTTTCATACCCCAAACTTTGGTATACGGGTCAGATTTTTGATCTAAGACAGATTACAAAGACTCTCCTCCAGGAGCTTCCAAATTATAAAAACAGTCATAAAACCTTGTGCTGCAACCATCCTCCTTGCTCATCAGTGAGGTCCTTTATGTGTAAGTGTGCCAGATGAGACCTGAAAGTCTGTTTTGTTTCCTTAGATTTTTATCCTTATATTCTACTTAAATTTTACTTATATTTTACCCAAGATAAAAAAAAAAATAAAAATAAAAACTTATCTATATAGAGATGAGATTTTTTTTTTTTTAGATTTTTCTCTTACTAAATTCAAAGACAATAGAGATTACAGAGAGTATTTCTAAACCAGAAGTGAGATGCTGATCTGCATCTCTCCCTCCAAGTCATTGTTTACACTTGGAAAGAAATCAAGATATACATACGTGGAGAACACACCTTGGATGTCCTCCATAGGACACCTGTCTGGATGCTGAAAGGAACAATAAAGTAGATCACACGTTTGTCACACAGTGCAGACACAACTTTTTCCTTTTCTTTTTTGTTTTGAATCTTAAATGAAGTCCAGTGCATGCCCTGATACCTAATAAAGATTGTGTTAAAAGATGATTATGGTCAAGAATTTATAACTCAGATTTTAAAGTAATTTTGCAACTTCAGTCTAGATATTTTGCCTACATATAGCATGGTGTTTTTTGTTTCCACTGTTTGTGTATTTCCACACAAGTGTGACATGTTGAGTGTGTTGAGTCAATCCTACTATGATTGTCCTACAATGGTTTAGTGATAACGGTTTTGGCTAATTTTATCCAGAATGTCTCCTCTTCTAATCTGTTGGGAGAAAGAGGTATCTCCAAAAAAGAATCCATCTTGTCATTAAGATATTTGGCATAGACACGCTGAATCACTCTCTGGAGGGGAAAATTCACTCCATACACACAACCTATTCAAGTATTTTCAATTATGTGTTGAACTTCCTGACTTTTAAATATTGTCTAAATAATATCTCCTCTTAGATTTGAGTAACATTCAATCCCACAAGTAACATAAATAAATGAACAAAAAAATAATTATACTCATTATTTGTTGCACATAGGAGTCACAGTTACTGATTTCTGCAATAGATGGACTCTGGACTTCATCTCTGAAGTGGCAGGGTGTTGACCAGAGCACTTGGTGCAAGTCTTTGAGGTTCCACAGGTATTTGCTGGCAGGCTTGTCCACTATTTGCAAGAAATGTAAAGGCTTTGGAAATGCAGATCTGTGGCTAGCAGTAGGGGGAAGCATGCTCCATCTCTTTCATTCAAGCATTGTCTCCCGTGCTTAAAACTTATAATTCCTCTCCCTGATCATTTGTTTACTGGCTGTCAGAATCATTGGAGACTCTAGCTGTTTCTCACATGCACTGCACAATTTCAGATTATTACATCTTGGTTTTGTTCTTTATTTCCCACTCCTAAAAGACACAGATAGAACACAAGTTTTTTTTCTGCTGAAGGTCTTCAATTCCCTGCACTAACATTAGGGACTCCTCAGACATTCACAGTATTGAGCAGGCACAAAGCAATGCCACTTTTCTAGCCTCATTCTTTGACAACATCAGGTGTCTAGAATCTGTAATTTCAGAACAAATAGTCATGAGTTTATCTTTTCAGTTGTTAGTCTATCTTTTTTGGTTCAGCCTCAAAGCAGGAGTGCTTCGACCAGTGCACTTCTGATCAGTGTAAGTTTACTCTGCCCTGATGCAAAAAAAGGCCAGTGTATTTAATAAATCCTTCATTAGGCCCATGATTTTGGTTGAAATACTTTGTTGTGGCTTAAAAATACAGACTTGTAAAATAATAAAATTTCAAACAAACTTGTGCTATAGCTATTAAATCCAGACATGTAGCTGGGAATTACTGGATACAACTTTGAATTTTTTCTGAACTACCACAATCAGTTTATTAATAAACTTTGGATTTTAGGACCTTGATTTAGAATGTTAACTGAGAGGTAATGGATTATAATGCATAAACAGAAGGTGAAGAGTATTTTCGAGAAAGAAAACAATGTAAAACAACTTCTCTCTTCCCATTTCCTATAAATTTAACAACAAAAGAATGAGGTCAAAATTTCAAAGATTCAGAAGAGTTTTTCCTGAATGAAATATAATCTATCATCATAGAATAATATTACATTATCACTCACAAATGAGAAGTACAGCTTTCATAGTTGCCAAGCTGTACTTATCCACATCTGATGGTCCCCATTAATTTTTAGCAATTGTCCTGTCACCAGTCCAGTGAGCTGTAGAAAATACTGTGGAGATGGCACTTTCCTTGATGATTGCAGTTAATGCTGCTGCCCCTCTGAATCAGCATGAAATGTAGACACTTTTATGACTGAATCTGCAATTTGGGATTTGATCATGCTATTTATAGTATTGCTAATGGTCTGTAGCACTGACAAGGGGTGTGTTGAAGTCATTCTCTCAGTTACTCTTGTTTTCTGTTATAAGGAAGAACAGACGTCCGGATCTTATATTTCAGTAACTAGACAGAAAATAACAGCACAAAGAGGTCATGATTTTCAGTGGTGGAAGATTTCAATAGGCTTGGTGTTTTTGTGTTTGTTGGGGTTTTTGTGCATTTGTTTTTTTAAATATCTGTTTTTCAACTAATATTTTGATCTAGGAAAAAGTAGCATTTTATTTTGATGTAGTTTCTAGAAGGTTGATTTCACTCATGTTGTGAAGTGAAAGGAGGCTTTAGCGACCTCTCAAGAGAATAGTGTTGAATTTAAAAACAGCTGTGCATGGGTTTTAAACTTACCATGCATTACTATATTAGCAAAATGCAATTTTCAATTCTTATCAAAATAATTTAGAAATACTGCATCACTTCTGAAAAAGAATGGTTTACTTCCAAGTCTTCATTTTCTTTACAAATGCAATTCCCAAAATGTGTAATATCTAGTTTGTTCTAATTTTGAACCTAAAAAACCCAAAAACCACTATGTTCTATAAAAAAAATCTGGGAATAATCCTTCTCAAGTTAATAACATTAGAATATTTAGGTGATAACCTGATTTTTATCACTCTGAAAGTATAAGTGATTATTATCATGCCAAATAGCTCCAAAAGTATCAAGAACCCTTTTTAATGCCACATTTCTCATGATTACTGTAACCAACATTTAAAGAACAGTAGGAATTAGAGTATCTTGCTTCATTATTTCATCTTCTAATTTTCCTAGAACCATGGGGAGGGAAAAAACCAACAGCAACAGCTAAGTACATTAATGATCCCTGGAAACAGTGCTTGATTTCCTATGGGTTTGTGTCCCTTAATTAATTAACTACTTAAGTGATTTATACTAAGATTTCTTTTTATCTCTCCATATGCTTGTAAAAATTAAGCCATTCTTCTCCCTGCAGGACAAACGAGTACTGGCTTGTGCCAACTGGATGGGATCAAACACCATCACTAGCATACCAGGAGAACTGTTTTCTCACTGCCTCTTGATTTCCCCCAACACAGAGCAAAAGGAGTAAGAGACGGATTAATCTGAACTGTTTTAGTTGTCACTGGAGAATTGCCCCCCAGATGTCTAAGTTTGGCATCCGCGACTACATTCAAAAGTTGTTCTGTGGGGAAGAGTAGGCGTCTTTCCTTGAGAAAACAGTAGGTTTTTTAAATGCATAGATATTAAAACTGTGTTACTAAAGCTCTGACAGCTTTCATCAGTTGAGGATATCATGGAAAAATGGACCTGCCCTCTTCCATAGGAGTGGTGGGAAGCAGCTGGAAATTTGCATGTTTTAGAACAGCCATATAGGATGAACCATAGAAACATTACATTTCATGGACATTGTGTTATGGGGACACAGCCTGTAAACTATGTCCAGAAACATTTTAAACATTATATCTGTACTCTAGTATATATTTTGAATTTTTCCAGTTAGTCTTTCCTATGTACTGATTTAGCTTGCAGGACTATGATTTAGTTAGACATTGAAGTAGGCTATCTATCAAATCCTTTTCTGCAGGTTCTCAGAAGTACCAGTAATTCATTGAAATTATTCCAGAGCAATAAAACTTCTAAAGGCTGTGGTTATCTAAAAAGATTAATTTCTTTCTTTGGTTTAGCCAAAAATTTCTAGAAGTTAAATGTTTCATTTCCAGTTGGATAATTATTTCTCCCTAATATCTGATAGAGACCTTTAAGTTGCTTCTAAGTTAGAACTAGAGAAGAGAATTAGGAGATCAAAATCCTTATAAGGCTTGTTACTTCCTTCCTGTGACAGATGCAGAAAGGAGGGGTCTGTTTCTTGCACACCTGCAGCAAATTCCCTCTGAGCCTTGCAGTTTTATCCTGGCACTGCAGTAAGTTCTCTGAGCTCCAAGAGAGCTATACTGGAAGAAATAGCTACAGTGACTTTGCTAAGACTTTCAGAAATTCAAGAATCACAAAGGATTATGACAGACAACTGCATCAACATTTCTATGAGAAATAATAGGAGCTGATTGACTAGGTTCCACCTGCTCCATTTCTCCAGATCGATTCAGAGACTAAAAATCCATGTATTTCTACTGGAATCAATCTTCTTGGCACACTCTTACTTATTTTCAATTATTTGGTTGCACTAGAAGACTCATTTTAATTTTTTTTTAATTAATTATTCTATATAATATGCTCTATAGTACATCCCAGGGACTGTATGCATTTGAAGTAAAAGCTTTTAAGCAGATGTGTTCCTTTGCTTAAACAAGATGAAGGAATCTTGAAATTAAATCACACACTAAACACCTGAGTTCTAGGCAAGCTTCAGTCTGAAGGAGCTGAAACCTCCCTAGTTGTGTGTATGGGATCATATCACAAAGACTGACCAGCAGACACAAACCTCTTCTCACCCAAACAGCTGAATCTGGGATACTGTGCAACCATAGGAATACATGGATATTGGTATGCTGGTTATGTAGGAAGTCAAGTAGCTTTACAGCTGTAGTACTGTGACTAATGGCAAATTTTGGATTATTTTTGAGTTTTATCCAGGGGTTGCTTAGAACAAAACACACAGACAATTCAGAGTTGGCTGCAGAACCAGAGCAATTATTGTCCAAAGAACATACTGCATAACAGATGCATTCCCTGGTGCACACCATTGGCTTTGTGCGCACATCACAGCTATGTCCTCTGTCCACTTTGGGATGAGAGACCTCTGCATCCCTCAACCTCTGCATCCTTCATTGCCCACTGGAGGAAAGAATGTGTTCCACTGTGTACTACAATAGCTATTTATATCTGGATGACCAGGAGCTAGGACAGTGATGCGAAACACAGACTGCCCTATGGGTAGTGTTTATAGACAGCCTGATGTGGGTCTATGTTTAGCACACCACCTTCCCTAATAATCACCCAAAGACACTTAACTGATATAGACAGGCACCTAAGCTAGGCAAGCATTATTGCTCGCTAACCACCTGTGTTTTTTATGGTCTACTACTTAAATTTACTGACTAAAAGAGACTGCTTGATTTTGACCTTATGCGCTATAGAAAATGTTCCTCAGAGAATATACTTCTCCTCCTCATTCTTTTAATGTTTTGATGGTACTTTTAAAGTCTTTGTTTAAATCACAAAAAGGTACTTTTAGTAGTTTATTTGGTGTAAGTTCTCTTATGTTGGTCTGTCTTCCTTGCATACACATCTACTTTACTACTCTTTAAATCTTAAAATCAATGAATAAAATTATTCTATGAAGAACAGAATAAACTAAGACAGTTTGAAGATAACTGATGTGGTGTCTTTCCCTGAGCAAAGATTTGTGATTACACTAGTCATCTGCAGACTAGGACAGGGAAGAGCCTTTGGCACACATTAGGAGAGACCATTAGTTCTCATACATTTCCTTAAGTGACTATTGTCAGAGAAAAACCTGTAAGTTCTAGCTAAGTGTAAAGATGTCCTAAAATATATTGGTCTCTTCAGAGAGAAATTGGCTGGGGATATACTAATGAGAATGCTTTCTAAAGTGGTCATATTTCTCTGTAGTCAGATTTTTGGGTACAAACAAATTGGTGCTGGGTTATGAAGGAAAAAAAAAATAATTCTCTTTTTGCTTCACCTGATTTCACCTTTTTTAAAGTTACAGACTACATAAAGCAACATCCTTTTTCTGCAATATGAAACCACTTTTGCCCTCTGACTAATGTTTCTCTGGTCAATGTACACATTTCCTTAATATCTATATCTTTGCACTGCTGTGGCCAAAATTTGTCAGTATAGAATCCCAGATTCTTGAGAGTTATAGCGCTCAAACTGACTATTTTAATTCCCTGTTGATTTCCTGTACAGGTTTTGTATTGACTAAAAGTTTATTTCCAGCCTATAAAGCCAATTGCATCCTGCGTAAAAAGAAGTGTGGCCCGTAGGTCAAGGGATGCTATTTTCTTCCTCTACTCTGCTTATTGGAGTCCCACATGGAGTGCTACATCCAGCTCTGGGATGAAGAAGATGCCCAGAAGAAAGAAAGATATGGACCTGTTAGAAGGGTTACAGAAGAGGGCCACGAAGATGATTGAAGGGCTATTGAAGGGCTCTTCTGTGAAGAGAGACTGGGAGAGCTGGGGTTGTTCAGCTTGGAGAAAAGAATACTCTGGGGAGAACTCATTGCAGCCTTTCAGTACAAAAAGAGGGCTTATGAGAAGGACAGCAAGAATTTTTAGTAAGGTCTGTAGTGATGAAACATGGGGCAACTGTTGTAAATGGAGAGAGAATAGATTCAGACTGAACATAAGGAAGTTCTTTACATTAAGTATGGTGAAATACTGGAAGAGATTGATCAAAGCCCAATCCAGCTTGGCTCTGAATGCTTTTAGGACTGTGAGGCATCCAGAACTTCTGTGAGCAATCTGATCTATTGAACAATGTCTCTTCCTGTGGCAGGAAGTTTGGACTAAGTGATCTTTAAAGGGTCATTTCAACCCAAACCATTGTATGTTTCTGTCAATCTGCTCAGTGTTTCTGCCTCCATCAGTGAAAGTCCACTGGATTAAGGGCATAAACTGAAATAAATAGCTTTAAAATCATGTTTTGGTGAGCTCCCACCAACACATGTGTAAGTGCTTTTTGGGTTTTTTCAGGATTTTTAAGAAGTAATTGTCTGTTCCTCTCATTTTGCAGTATTAATAAAATGTTGCAAGTATTTCTGCAAGATATTAAATTGATTACAAAAGGATGATTCGAATGTTTACCCATTGGCATAGCAGGAAGTGCTATGAGGAGATCCTCAGCCACTGGTAAGGCCATGCCTGTAGTACTGTGTCTGGTCTGGGCTATCAATTGTGAGAGACATGAACATACTGGACAGAGTCCAATGAAGGGCCTCAAGGGTGAGTAATGGAATGGAGCATCTCTCCTGTTAGTAAAGACTGAAGAGGTGGGATTGTTCAGCCTGGGAAAGAGAAGGTTTGGGGGGATCTCATCAATTGTGTAAGTACCGGAAGGAGAGGTATATAGAGGACAGAGAAAAGGTCTTTTTTTTTAGTGGTGCCCAGTGACAGGACCAGAGACAATTGGCACAAATCAGAACATGGGAGGTTCCCTCTGAACATCAAGAGATACTTTTTACTGTGAGAGTGACTGAGCACTGGCACACACTTCCCAGAGCATTTGTAAATCTCCCTTCTTGGAGATATTCAAATGCCATCTGGACTTGGTCCTGGGCAACCAGTTTCAAATGGCTCTGGATAAACAGGGTGGTTCAACATCTGGATGTCTCTTCCAACCTGAATTCTTATGTGATTTTGTGATCCTTAATCTTTGAGGACTCTTCAGTACCACTGTTACTTTTTGCTTAGACCAAAAAAACTAGAAATATAATAAAAATTATTGAGTGTGAAGAATTGATGTGGGACCAGACAGCCCAGTGTGGTGGGTCCAACCTTACCCATTCTTTCATTCTGTAATACTTTAGACTGGTAGAATTTCAGGCTACTGTCTCAAAGCTACACTGCTTCAAGCTCTATGGTTTACCTCCTGCCGCTGTATAAAGTGCATTGATTTTGTGGGTGTAAAGATTGGGGTCTAATAATGGCTAGATGGATCAGTGGCAACACACAAGGAGTGATCCCCCTTCCCTGACCATTTAGGACAGGGGATTGACCAACACACCCAGTGTTTCTTTTGTGGCATGGGTTTCCCTGTGTCTAGGTTTCATCAGGGGATGCATCCATATGCAGCCTAGAAGTGCTAGTCATTACTTACAGTGACTAATTTAGTCAATATAATTTTAGATTCACTGATACAGAACTGAACATTCTTCTCATGATCATCAGTCACTCAGAGCCGAGAAACTTGACAGACATTTCTTCCATTTAATACTTGTGCTCTGAGCAGCACTGTGTGAGCCAAACCTTTGTCTCGCACAATGACTGATTACCAATATACCAACTCTTAAATTTAGGGTTTGCTTATCTTTTCTCATTTTCTTCACATTTGCTAAAACCTTGCAGAATTTTTTGTGATAAAAAAATCTGTTAACATGCAGAAAGCAATAAAAAAGGACAATGACAGATAAATATAGTTTAGTTTCTTTAAAGCAATTCAATTTAAGCATTAATGAGACTCTAATACTAAATACACTGTTGCATGTTTTATAATATAGAGATATTACGACTTTGAAACCTTGAAAAAAATTGCCTGAAAAAACTTGTTAAAAGAAAAATTAGATTTATACCATTATAGTGACCTTTTCATTTTGATTTGGTAAAGATTAGTGGAGTAATAAAGGCAGTCCTTGAAGAGTTTTGTTGATTTTGCTTTCCAGTTCTGTGCCAGATTGCAGGTGTGACAGCACTCTGGTGGCCCAGTAAGGACCAACTTTAGCAATATGGATATGTATTTCTGTAGCACTTCACTGTCTACTTTTGCAGCAGCAAGATTTGATGGGATTTATAAGATATTCCAATTTCATTACCAGTATTATTGCAATATAGCTTCAGGTTTACAAAAATAATTTGGTCATCTGAAAATACAGCCTATGTAATGCCAACTTTTGAGCTAATGTGAATTTCCAACTGTGTAAAGTAGAGGTGTAGGTAAATTCAATTTAACATGCCCAGAGGCGCAGACTTGTATATTACTTTCTGAAACTAATCAGTTATTCATTCATGAATCTCATTTTCAGCAGTCATATCTACATACTTTACATTTCAACCTTAAATTGTCTTAACTATCAAAATTCAGTATTCAGCTGTGAACAGTGGAAAACATTTAATTGATATCTAAGATACTCCAAATAAGCTATTTGTAGTTCATCTCCTTCCTCAAAGAGAACAAGTATTACTTGGCTTCTTTTTATGACAAATGCTCTCTTTCTTCCCCACTTCTTCATAATTTTGAACTTCTTACCTAGTTTAATAGAGAAAGCCAAAGTTTAGATAAGAACACTTAAAGTTCTGCCACAACAAATTGCAGAATGCAGAGGTTCTGAAAGAAAGGCAGAAAAATCTCATTGTACATTGGCTGGCAGAAGCCAGATGCACAACTGGCAGGTGAGATAGTATTCCTAAAGCTTCCGTCTGCATCATAGCTAGTATTGATATCACAAGTGTCCGCTTCATGTGAGGATGGCTAGGTGTGATAGATTGGCATTTAAGAAAACAAAGAGAAACACCTAAAGAAGTTAAAACTGCTGGAGGCTGATGGGAGATTTTCTCCTAGCCAACAGCTGGCCATTTCTAAGAATTGACAGCAGTTTTAACCATTGAAAAGTGAGATCAACCTGTGAACACCACCTTAAGATCTAAGCCTGGGAATTTCTTTGTCTCTTTGTTTTCCTGGCTGTGAAAGGTAACAGAGCTCCAGCTGGCCTCCCGTTCCCTGCCCAGGCCATGCAGCCCAGGCAGGGGCTGGGCTGGGCCCAGCGGCTCCCGGCCGGGAGATGGGGCCTGCGGGGCTTGTCCCGGGCTCTGGCCGGGCTAGGCCGGTCCCTGGCTCGGCTGCAGTTTTTGCTGTGACTGAATTCACCAGAGACTGCCGAGTAAGGAAAGGGAAAAAAAGCTCTTGACCTGCGGCGGGCTGAGACAGTGACCACACTCTCCAGAGCAGACATGAAGAATCTTCCATCGCAGACAGCTCCAGATCCTGCTCCAGCAGAGATCACAGAACCATCTACAAAACCTGGATAAGATTTTAACCTTTTCATTACCCAGATGAGACTAATCTTTTTATCCAGAGAAAGAAAAAGAGTAATCAACATGTAAAGAGACTTTATGAACTATTAAAGACAGCAAAGAAAAGAATTAAGCTGCAGAAGAGGTAGAGAATAAGGAGATGCTTTAATTAAACTGAAATATTTTCCTGTTAAAGTTATGGAGATGGACAATAGTGTCCTGAAAAAACTCCTTTAATTCATGATAGAGTATATTGGGAGGAATAGCGTGTTCAAAGTGTGGATTTTTGAGCAAAAGGTGGAGTAATTGTGATACAGTGAGGTGCTGAAACAGAGAGGGGAGAAGTAATAGTTGAAGATTCGAGGCCTTGAGAGGCAATGAGAAAACTTCTGTTTCCAGGGAAGCTCACAGAGACAGATGAAAAGAACTTTTGCCTCTGAATAACTAATCCTTAAAAATGACATCCCTACACTCATGGCTCATAACACACCTCAGAGTGTTGTGAAATGGGAGGAGTGAACTGATGACAGGATTTCCGGGCAGCTGGCATCAGAGAAATAGAAAGCTATAACAGACATCATTTTCTTGTGAAAAACTCCATAGATTAGCAGAAGAAGACTTTTGTTTCTCTACAAAGGCTGATGAAAAGACTCTAGCAGGAATTGGGACTATTTTAATCACCAAAGTTCCAAGTTTTTTGTCTCTATGTTGTCATGTGAACAGGGGAATGGTTGGGTAGTGGGGGAAAAAGAGGTTTTCTGAAAGTTATTTTGGTTTTCTTATTCTTGTAGTTCTGTTAATAAACTTTCTTTATTCCTTTTAAGTTTTAAGCCTGTTTTGCTCTTGTTCTAATCCATATCTCACAGCAAGAAATAAGTAAGTTTTCTAGGTTTTTTTGTTACTGCTTTAAAACCACGACATTTATTTGGTGTGTTGGCCGGGAAACAGAATTGACAAATCTAAGCCACTACACTAGGGAAAAAAAAATACACATCTATAAGAAAGATTTTCATTGGTTTTGTTCTGAAAACAAGTTTTCCTGCTAAGTGTTCCTGCTAATCTGTGATTATTCTAAACTTATTTCTTTTCATTTGCATTTCTTGACCAATATCTTACCATCTCTTTACTCGTTCTCTATTAACTTTGCCCTTTACCATTTTATTTGCTACTTAGTCTTATTTGCTCCTTTTCCTTCTGCCTGGTGATCATGTCTTCAAATTATTCCGATGTTAGTCATCTTGCAGCATGTGGACCACAGGCATTTCACAGATACCAGAAAATGGTACATGAGCTACTGAGTTGTTTTTTTTCAGTCAGACACATTTACACACATTTATATAAAGAAGAAAAACAGAGATAAACATGGTTGCAATTGTGCCTTTTATGTAATTTATTTTTTTTATTCTTGAAGAATTTTCACTGGGGATTCTGATTGACCTGCAATTACAGACACTATTTTGTCAATCTCATGTATTAGCAAAGTTTTCCAGTGCACTAAGTAAACAGTCTGCACTCATTCTGTTACAAGCTACAGTGTTCTGCATGAATTTCTAACATTCCCTCTGTGTTCCATCTACCAAAGAATATGTAATATAAGACAGAAGCACCTGTGGATCTTCTTCCTGTGTTTTTAACTAGAAGGGCTCAGGTTTTAATATTTGGATTGAATTTTTTTAATGAGATCTGCTCCATCTTATTTTTTCATGATTATTTTTTATTATTTTTATACTTCAGTTGCATTATGTTTTTGCAGGCTAAGAGAAATCAGGCATGTCTTTGCAGGACTCTTTATATTATAAACTATTTACAAGCTAAGCAAAAGCCATGTGGCTTTGTTGGTGCTGGGTAATAATTTCTATCATAAGGTAGTTACAACAGGCAAGATGTACCCATCCCAACATGGTTACATTTGGTTTTGGGATTCAGCTGGTCCTCCTCAACCTTGCTTTCCTGCAATGCTGCAAGCAGATTGAACTCACATCTTCTTTCAGCACAGCTTGTTAGTGTTGAAAGTAAAAAGCAATAGTTTAGAGTAATATCTTCAAGATTATGTGTTTTTCAGATTATATAACCTTTCCTTTTATTCTCAATTAATCTGTTTTGTTGGTGTTACGGTTTAAGCCCATCTGGAAATTAAGCAGCATACAGCCCCTCTCTCAAGCCACCTTTCTGATCTCAACCCCAGTGGAATGGGGAGGAGAATCAAAGTAAAATTTCTATGTTAAGATAATAAAAAATTAATAATTTAAAATAAAATATAGTAATAGTGGTGAATGATAATGCTGCTACTTATAATAAAAAGAAAAAAATGCACAATGCAATTGCTCACCACCTGTTTATCAATGTCAGACCCCCCTTTTCAAACCCACATCAGCATCTCTTCTGGGTACCTTCCCCCAGTTTATATCTTGGACATGATGGCATTTGTATACTGGGATGATGACGCTTCCCAATATCCCATCAACCTCCTTCTTATTTGTTTTGGTAGACATACATAGAGACATCATTCCCTCAAGTCCATTGAACACCTCTGTCAAAGGTTCATAAAATGTCCATAAAAAAGTTTGTTGGATTCATTTAGTCCATGACTTTGGCCTTCATCCTTCAAGCAGGAAAGACAGTGTGAGGAGTTGGACTATTTCATACTGCACATTTGAGTCAGTTCCAACTACAGCACTGCTGCGCTTCTTCAGTTTTACTGAAGTTCATTCTTGGCTGGTGAGAGTGGTTTGATCAAATGGAAGTCAGGCTCAGCCCCCCAGAACACTTGTGGTTAAGATCAGTGCTGTGGGGTGAGGTACATATAGCCATCACAGAAGCAGTAATACACAGGGTTGAATAGTTATTAACTATAGCTATTAATTACAGTTTAAATCATGGGCTATTTTCACCCAAAGTCAAAACCTCTTGAAGCACATACTGGCCTTGCCTATCTTTCTGCATTACCCACAAAGTGCACCCAAGTCATTGAGCAAAAGTAATGCTATGGATGAGTCTAACTTTGCCCGAGGCAGGAATAACCCTTTTTACCGTAACTTTTTCCCCAGCACGCATTTAATATGCACTACGGGAACTTTATCCCTTTCTAAGGCATATAGCATTTTGATTAGGCTGGAGCAGCCTGACTGGCAGATCCTCTGGTGTTGACTAGCCAGGTAGCCTTTGCTAAAAGTGTATCCCAGTGTTTGAAGGTCCCACCACCGATTGCTCTCAGCGTAATCCCCAACAGCCTGGCAGAAGTGAGACTGCTGGTGCTCTGTGTGCTATGTCTCAGTTTAGTAAAAATTTTTTCTGTAAAATTAAACTAAGTTTATTCAGCTACGCTGCACTAAACTAATGATTGGATCTCTTATAGCTGAGACATTGGGAAGTGGATTATATATTTTGACTTGATATAAGGCCAGGTGGATACAATGATGCTTACAAAGTGAGAAATTACTAAATTAAAAATTAATTCCAAATAAATTCAATTTTTTAGTAGGTTAAAAAGGTGATGAGGAAGAGTGGAAATACAGTAGCACCATGAAATCAGTGCAGGAAACCAGATTCCTGGCAGCAAACCTAAGATTCTGATCAAAACAGTGAATTTAATGCTAAACATGTGGCATGACAGTGCACTAATGAAAGGCAAGAACATGTTCAGCTAAGGACTGGGTTACATTTTTTAATTTTCTAAAAGAAAGACATATTCATATAGCTGCTGCTCAAGGGATCAGGAAATTTCTATGGCATGTTTTGGGCCCACAGAAATGCTGTAGGTTGCCTTTTACCAGTATGTATACTTTATTCAGTATTATTATTTTGTTGTACACTGAAGATTTAGTCCAATAACACTAAACTATCAAGAAAGAGAGAATGTCCAAGTCTACAGGATTTGGGGTTTTTTTCCCAAAAAAACGTCATTGCAAAGCTTGAAGTCTGGAACAGCAGTTCAAAACTTTTTGCCAGTCTTAACTATAATAGTATTACTTATTGAAAATGCAACTACAAACTGAAAAAAAAAAGCTTAATGTAGAATGTGTGGATATTTTATGCATATGGTAGATGTTGGTAGTTAAGTTAGAATATTGTGCCTAATTTCAGGATGAGATTAGTTGTGTAGCTGTATGCGTGAGAAAAGAATATTTTGGACAATGGGGAATGCCAACTAGATTCAAGGAAAAAAATCATCCCTGTACCTCAATATATATTTTTATTCTAATTTTTTGCTGATAATCAGTTACTTTTTAACTTACAGCAAATTCTTATAATCTGAAAAGGTAAATCTATTTTTGTTATATATATATAATATTATAATCATATAATATGGCTAGATAATATTTGTCTCTTAATATCTTATTTATATTACTGCTAACTGTAGACAGGTTCTGACCAATTCAGTCTCCTAGTCCTACACAGTGTTCTATCCTAGGCAGTGATGGAGCAAAATACTTTTAAAAAGTGTCAAATTTTGTCTAGATTAAATAACTAGAAATAATTTCACAGGATTGTGACGAAATTTAATGTTCTATTAGCATATCTTGAAACAGAGATGAAATCAAGTATTTTATACTCCTTTTATTCATTCTGTGCATTTTTATACAATTTATACTAATTTCAGATTATGTACCTAAGGAAGTTTGTTTGTTTTTTTTCCATTCATCAGGTAAAATTGAAATTCTGGCTTTCTTAAGCCTTAACCTTTGTATCTTAACTAGTACTGTACAGCTGCACTGATTTGCTAACAGAATTTTAAACCCATGTCTAATTCACTAGAGACTGGAAAACCTCTTTCAGGAAAACTCAAACCTTTCAAAATTCATTGCTTCACATTTCACAACCAGACAACTTCTAGACATTCGTAACACATTGCAAATAGTGAAGAGAAATATGATCTTCTGCACTCCAGAGTGACTCTTAAAATTATATGAAGCTGAAAATTTTGTGAGCAAGAGTAAAATTTTTCCAAGTGTCCCAATGAATATGAACTTTTTTTATTTTGAAGGTTAAAGAACTGAGATGTGTCTAAACTGTGTGCTAAAAGAGAAATTTAATGCATTTCCATTATTTGAACGTAATACAGGACTAAGTTCCTTTCTGACTTCTGAATATTAGATTCATTATATCAACCAAATGAAAGCAGAATATATATTCAATTAATGTAGAAATATAAAATAGAGGCTATAAAGGATCTTTATTTGAATGGGGAGATTTCATCTTCTTATCAGCACAAGATGAAAGTAAACCAGAATTTGGCTGCTATTGGAAATGAACTTCAGCACAGGATTTTTTTTTTTTTTTTCCCCTGTAGAAAGCACTTTTCTATGTACCAGAGAAGTTCAAGAGCATCTTTCTCTGACCTTTTTCACAGATGAAATGTAGTGAAATAAATTGTGGTATACAGGGTATTGACTGCAAGCTGAAGTTCTTGCATCAATGAATTTTCCATTTAGCACTATAGTTTGCTTTCTTACTAGAGTTGAAAGTAGTGTATTTTTGTTATATTTTTGATTCTGAGTCCTGCAAATGTTTTTTAGTGTAATACTTAACTGTTTACAAGCTCTAGGATATCCTAGTACAAATATTATAGATTATGTTGATAATAAGGATATTCTACTAAGAAATTTTTAATTTAGACTGTCATTTTCTAAGAAAATTAATTTCAGGTATATCAGTTAGAGGTTTTCTTTGAATGAGAGATATAGAAATTAATCTATAATGCTTATGTAGCTAGTATCTCATCAGATAACATATTTCCATTGACTTAACCTCAATTTAGGAGTTGGGTTGTTGAATTTCACATTATCAATGAGGCTATTTAAACAAGAATTGAGTTTTAATGTAAGAATTCTTTGTTTTTCTTTTCCTCTGCTGAGTGTGGATCACTTCATTATCTGTTTTGGTTTCCATATATTTTTACTGTGACATACAGCATACAAGTTAAAAGACCACCTCAGAAATGCTTAACGGTGTTTTATGCTCTCTCACCATCTACAAATACATGTAGGGGAATAGCTTCTCTCTAACTCAATACAAACACCGTAATTTATTTATTTTTTATTTCCTGCTACATGGTAAAAAAATAGACATTAGCTGTTTTGCAAACATGGACATACTAATCTAATTTCTGAAAAAAAAAAAAAAAAAAAAAAAAAGCAGAGTGTGAATTTCTGCCATGGAGGCTTGATCCTGTGCAGAACTGGCATTTCAAATGGTGATGGCTTCTGTAACTTCACTTTTTTTCCTTTTAAATTGTAAATATATCGCTGAAGAGTAAAACTAGCACAGTAATTATTACTTAAAAGAATCTTAAACAACCAAAAAAAGTATTTTTAATACTTTGAAATCCAAAATCTTTATCTTAATTAGTTAAGTCTAAAATGCACATTGAAAAGTGTTTCCTTGTTTCTCTCAAAAAACCCCAAAACATTCACGTCATGAGTATGTGACTGTTTGAAGTAAAAGCACAAATTATATTCTTGGAAAAAAGGATAGCGTGGATGAGAATATGATTAGCTTTTTCCTTAAAATTTTCTGCTGATGTATTTCTAAATCTATTCACATAATAGAAGAAAACAGTTAATTGAATGGATCAAGAGACCACAGTTTTCCTACCTCACTGTTCTGTGTAGTCTCTACATTAATGAAGACTTTGGTGGGGGTAACAAAGGGAGAAGGAATCTTCATTCTGTCCTTTGAGACAGAAAAATAGCAGAGTTATTTGTCCTGAGAATTTTGGAAACTGATTTTCTGAGTGTCATATTTACAGTGCCATCTTTGTACTAAAAAGATAAAGAAACGCTTTGTTGTTTATGAATTAAAACTATTATGTCTTTCATGGATCCAGCTTCCACCAGGCCTTATTCAGGAGAACTTGAATTTTCATTTTAATCCTCATCAGTCCAACAATCAATTATACCACTTGGTATTTGACTAAACATGGCATGTGCCCTATCCAGGACTGAGAGTTTTTGTATAAAGTGGAGCTAATATTCTTGATTTATATGGATGTTTCAAGGACTAAATAAATGTCTGAAAAATGTTCTGAGAGACACAAGAAGAAGGTTCTGTGTAATAAGTAATGGTATTACTCTTTGGCCATATTAAATCACAAAATAGGGAGGGAAGAATTAACGTCTGTCTCTGAAATTCTAGCTAAATTACTTTTGGTTACTTGCTTTGCTAAATGTCGAGAAGTTTGGCAATTTTCTACAGGACACACCAAGCCCAGATTTTAAAACTTTTACTTCAGTTGTGTGACGTTTGTGAATTTAAGACTTACTTTTACCTAATACTTATTAGCAAATGGATTATGAGATGATTTTTTTCTCTTTATGAAACACAAACAACCCCCCTTCCCCGCCAATAAAAATCAAAAGGGAAAAAAAAAAAAGAATGACGAACTTAGTGGAAAAACTTTAATAAACCAGGTTTTAAATTACACTTCCAAAATGGCTAAACACCAGAGAGATTATATATATATCTTTTTTTTAACTGATCTGGTTTGTTGCTTGAACTTGTGTAAAGGGAGTGGACCAAAGTATGTACTACCAGAGTTCTCAGTTGTACATGAGTTCTGCTGAAAGCCTTAAGCAGCTAAAGTGGTGGTGATACAGTGAGACTTTCCCTTTTTCCTAAAATTATCGGCCAGACACATCAGAGGGAGCACTGATTCTTGAGGCAAAAGTAGAAATGCAAGTCTTAGTCCTTGTTTTCATTGCCATTTCTTTGTCTTTTGTGACTCTGAAGGTCATCTATGACCTCTGAGTTCTCGCTGGAGTCCTCCAGGGACCACAGAGTGAAGAGCAACTTGCATTTTGAAAGAAAGCAGAGCTCCACTTCAGTGTGATTGCTGCCTTGCCTAGCAGACCATGTTGCTGCCTTATTATTACCAGAAAACCTCAGTCATTCAGACTGATGACTGAGAAACCCATTGGGAATTACTGAAATACTGCAATACTCTTCCTCTCCACCCCTCATCAAATACACTTGATTCATTGATTTGTATCAATGGTTTTAAACTGATTTTCCCAGCTTCAGAAAATGGAATGGGATTGAAGCAAACTGATAATGATTTTTTATTTTTTTAAATCACAGGAGAGAAAGAAACATTGTAAACAGGATGCGTACATGGGCATAAGACTGTGTGAGAATATTTGTTATGAGCAGTGCAGCAGGCTCGCACAAATCATTAAAAATTACAGCACAGACTTGTAGCTGTAGAATTTGCATTCCTCTACTATTATAATTTATTTCTTGTGTTTTGATAGAGCCCAGGAGTCCCATGATAGACTCCAAATGAGCTTCGTTCTCTGTTATGCAGAACAAAAAGAGACTCTCTGTCCTCATTTATCTCACTATGAATTGATTAACAGGTTTCTATGTATTTATGAAAGTTTTAATGTAAAAGTAATTTTAATTATTTCTTATTATTAAAGTATGATGAAAAGGTAGGGATGAAATATTTTATTAGAATTACTGACAATTTACTGTCACTGCATTGCAAAACCTCATGGGAACTGGAAACCAGCAGATGTTTTTCAATACTAATTAGAAATGAATCTTCCTTTCCAATTTTAGAGTAAACCACAGATATTTTGTCAATAGCTCATTTAGAACAGAATCGAAAAGAGAGATTTTTCGGTGCTCTCATTATTGCATGACTGTTCATTCTGTACTCCAGCACCTGGAAAAAACAAAACAAAAAGCCAGGCAGAGCTGTAGAGAACGTCACAAACTACATCTGAGATTTTTGTTTAACATACATTTTTTATCCACAGAACTAAAGTAGATGAACTCCTTCCCAGCTACAGAAAAGATCTAATGTTCCCAAGTATCTTGAGGTCTTTCCATCATTCTAGTTGTATGTAAATAGTATGTTACTCATAATCAACCCTCAAAACAATCTCTTATCGAAAGGTGTGGTATTTTGTTTTTTTCTTAATCATTTTCCCATGCTCTATTTCCCCTTTCTGTGAATGAAGAAATTAACCTGTGCAAAAGACACTTAACAGGGACTAATCATACAGGATTTCCAGATTAAAAATATATGCATTAACCTTGAATAAAGTTTTCATCTCCTGAATATTCATCAAGACTGCATTAATCTTTTTTTTTCCTACAAATTCTTCCTTTATTGTATGCACTTCTACACACATACTAAAAAAAGTCAAACATAACCCTATATGGAAGAATCACCCATTCCTAAAGCAAATCTTAAATTATACATATAATTTATGTATAAATATATGTATACATGCATCTTTGTTCAACAAAAAATCTCCTGTAGTATTCAATAAAACACAAGTTCATTGCTGGGAGTCACAGGGATTTAGTGAAATTTTATCAACTTTTTAAACTACGCTAGAAATTCAGAGAAATGCGTTATGTATTTTTAAAAATTTGTTTAATCCTTAGTTACTAGCCTTTGTACTTAATTTCTTTCGCTGTTTGAAAACTGTCTTATTAATCCATTATGTCAGAAGCATAATTCCTTCCTGGTTCCTGAACAAATTATTCACAAAGAGAATAAATTAAAATGCTTCTGGGAGAACGATCTGCTTTATAAGCAACCCAGATACCTAATGTATTAGACCTAATTAATATGGCTATCCAAAGCACTAAAAAGTTTATGTTACATTATTAGATATTCTTTTGTTTCTTCAGAGGTATTCAGGGTAACAGAGGTGCTGGTGCTTTTTACCTGCAATGACAGTGCTCACTGTGCAAACACATTTGAGAGAGAAAATAATCTCTTCCACTGTCTAATACCTTCTCCCCACTTCACACACAAATTAAGGAAAGAAATTGAAGTAGAAAGGCAATTGTTTAATATAGGTCTAATGTCCAGTGATGTCTTTTACTACAGATGTAGTACAAATGCAGCAAGAGTGATGGTCGTGTTCCTTTTTGCTTCATCTCTCAAGCTGCACAGAGTATGTCTGCTTGGTCCAAGTTCTGCTAGTGGAGATTCTCAGGCTCTAAGGTGTCAAAGAGAAATAAATAAAGTGGTATGGTGATTTATGCTTAGTACTGATATTATGGGTAAAAAAAAAAAATCTGGTCAGGAAGGCAAGATTATTTTGATAAGAGCCATTTCCCTGACACCATCAGGAACTTACTGATTTTATTTTAAAGATTTTGAGTTCTGCTTTCAGGAGCATTCCAAGACAGCTGTACATATCTATCACTTCAAATTGGATTGATTTATCTTTCTGACCTGCCATTTCCAAAAATGGAAGAGTTCTCTCCCAAATTTTAAGATAAAAATATTCAACACAATGGTACTTCCTATAACTTTAATGCATATCTCTGCTTCATAGGATAGCTCTTTGAAGATTCTGAAATTCACATTAACTTCAAACCTAAATAATGTCAAATGTTTGAAATCTCATAATGCAACTCTAAGTATTCCAGCTGTATCTTGACAATACTGAAACTAATGGTTTTTATTTCCCTGTTTAGTATATAAATGAAAAAATGTAATCCAATACTATATAATAAAAATTATCTTGCTTTACTGGAATATTTTAGTTTGATAGATCATACTTTATTATAAAAAAGTGGAATATTTTGCTTGATGAAAATAAACTATTCAGTCATACCTAATACAACTGACAAGAAATCAATTCAGTCTTAGGAGGAAAAAATTATTTTCGTTTATCAATATTACTTGTAGAAAAAAAAAGAAACAGTGATCTCCCAGAATGTTTTCAAAAAGCTTTTCTAACATGCAATTGTTGAAAACAGGACTTCATTCTTTTTCTACCGTGCTCCCCAAATATCACTGTACCAAGCTGACAGTTACCTTGTGATGCCCATGTTTCTGAATTTTACTTGACAAATTACAAAGGAGAGGATCATTGTTTATTTTTATGATACCTAAAATCACAGAATTCAATAGTATTTTAATTCTTTATCCATAATATATTGCTTGGTTCTGAAAGCACAGTAGTAAATCTTGACTTTGGGTAGCATATATAACATGTGAAATACAAATTTCAGTCCTGTGCTCTACCACTGTGCACGTGTACAACGTCAAAAACTATTTCAGTAACAATTCTGACTTTTGTGTGTTTATAATGAGCATCTTTTTGGTCCTTATGGGAGGAACTGGAAACAATCATGGTGTACAAGATGAAGTACTTGTTACAGTGATAAAGTTGTGATTCCATCATCTTTTGTCAAACACAGGTTTTAAGGTGCACGTACTGTGGGAATAATTCTGACTCCTCCGAATCTCTCAAAAACTAACAGGTTTATATTGTTTTGGTTTGTTTTTTCTCAAACTAAACCTGCTGTGTAATTGAGTTGTGTGTTCAACTTGTGCTAAAATAATCTGACCAACTCCATTTTTCCCAGCCTCATAGCTCTGCAAACACCATGTCTAATCATTTGTGTGCCGTCATAACAAGACATTACATTGCACAAAACCAAAGGATAGGAAGTTAGATAGTCCCCCTCTTTAAAGATATTAAGGCATCAGTGCTTGGATTGAAGTAAAGGGCAAGTTGGCATAAAAGTGAATTAACAGAACAGTGCAAGGATTTACATGCACAGTTGTAAGAAATGTTTGTTTTCATAAGCTGCACAGAAAGCAAATTTAGAAAGAGCTTCTCAGTGTTAGTCTGGGGAAAAGGGTGAACAAACCGCTTATCAAGAAAAAAAAAGCTTGAAATATGTCTAGCAGCAGTTGAACATTGTAGGTTTCTTAGACAGTATGGAGCAGGTTTTGATGAGCCAAAAAGTCGCTTTAAACATTACAGCATATGAAAAAAATTAATTTCAGTTCCTCTTCTATCCAAAATTGTATATTCAGTCAATACTGGGATATATGATTCTTCTAAAGCACATTTTACCGGAAGCCTTTGAAATACTTCCCAGATTGTATGATTTTAAATGGTGTACATCAACATTCCATAGCTAAAAGACCAGGAAGGTCATAGAGATGTTTATTTTTCCATGTCAATGTTCTTCTAATGACTTAATTTTACTTTTTTAAAATTGATGATCAGACAAACATTTGTCACACTAATGTTGGAAGAAAGCATGTAAACTTACATTACACATTCTCACTTGCATTTTTGAGAATGGAAAATTATTTTTTGACTGTAAAAAAATGAAAATTAAGATTTTATTACCATGAAATATATTTATTTCTTAAAGTTTCTTCTGTTAAAAAGATAGGAATATTTATTTTACATTTTACTGTTAAATTATACTTTTTAAATATAGCAATAGTGGATATGAAATTTGCAGTCAAATTTTCCTGAGTAGTACTTTAGCAATGTAGCACAATTGATATTTTCTGTCCAATTATCTTCACAAAAGTAAAATACTAATACTTTGAATATTATTTTTAAATGCATTAAAGCATGATTTGAAAAGTACATAGTAGTTTATTTCTCTATCATATCCAAATGCATCTCATGATCACTCCAGACAGAAGAAGGCACAGTTCATATGTTCTTGACAACATCTTTGATAATTGCTGATAGAGCTCCCATGCTGGCTGGAGACGGTTCCTTGGTGACTTTGTCCACAGAATCTGTTTGTCTAGCTTGGTTTTGCTGATCCTAACAAGAATGAATTCCCTTAACACTGGTGAATTTATAAATACTGAGGCCTGTCTAATCTGATCTTGTACACAAACATGAAGTGGGATAACTTTTGTACAGAACAATTATGTGTCTTAAAAAGAAATCATATTCTGTTACATAGCTCTTTCAGTGAAGTCTCATGAGTAAATTCTTGATTCTTTTCATCACAGCAGTCTAAACATGGCAAAATTAGATCTTGTTACTCAGCTGTGTCTGATAAAATCTGCAGTTGAATTTTTTAGAAATGTAAGTTTCAGTGGTCCACTAGAACAGTAAAAGGTTTGACAAAAAAATTTAAGGTATTTGTTCTCTGTTGCTGAGTGACTGTGAGTCATAGCTGCAAATCATAGAATCACAGAATCATAGAGCAGTTAAGGTTGTAAGAGATGTCCAAGATCAACAAGTCCAACCATTAACCCAGGATCACTGGATTAATCACCACAAAGCCATATCCCCAAGTGCCAAATCTGCACACCCTTTGAACTCTTCCAGGGATGGTGATTCTAGCACTTCTCTGGGTAGAAGGTATAAGTTTTTGCCTGTCTGGAGTAGGTGATAATTATAAAAATGTAATTGTAATTCACAGTTTTGTGAATATTGCAGATTCTTATCGGAGTGTGGGCTCATAAGGTATGAGAGAAAAAGAGCTATTAGGATTGTCACTGAAATTGAATGACTTAAAGGGCTTACATTTTATAGCTACATGTACATCAATTGATACATTTTTTTGTCTCAAACCTTTTTGTTTGTCAGGGGACAAGAAAATCTGCTGATTCTGAAGTAAATATAACTACTGTACTTGAACTGTGAGATATACTGCCATTTTCTGAGACAGAAGAAAGAACAGTAAACATCACTGCACAAAGGAAAGTTATTCCCATTTTAGATATTATTGTGGTGTTATAGAACAGGAGTTAGCTGAATCAAATCAGTGGAGAATATTCACTGCTACTGTTGGATGGCCAACAAGATACATAGACAAGAGCGATTACAGCTTAGATGAAGAAAATGGTAGGAAATCAGGATATTTTTTATTTAACATGTCTTTTTCTTATGTATTATATAATTTTTAAACAATATTTTATTTTTTTTTTTGTTATATGTAGAGTGTTTCTTATTCATCTTTCTCTACTTTTGATGGAGAAACTTCTGATATCAGACAATTTGCTCTATCCCCTCTCCTCATTCCAGAGGGAGTCTCCTCAAATTGAAAATCACATTAGGAATTAAGAAGTGTCAATTTGCTGCAGAAAATCTCAAAATATCTTTAATATAAACCCAAAAATATCAATGTGCGCAGGGTTCTAAAATGAGCTGGAGTAGAATTACAATGAAAAAAAAGCTGGGAGCAATCTGCTCTGGACTGTGCACAAATATTGAAAATTAATTAAACTGAAATGCATTATTAATATATAACTAAGACCAGAAAGTACTTCCGAATATTTGAGGAAAATATTTAAATTATTTATTTCTAATTCAGAAAAGTAAGTCAAATTTAAGATATAAAATTTTACAAATAGCCTGATAACACCAGCCATTCCATTTACCATTTCACTTTTAATATCTTTGGACGAAAGAGAACATACATACCATATATACCATATATACACATATATTTATATATAATATATATATACATAAACACACATACAAATATATGGTATCTGGTGTCCCCATACCATCTGTGCTGCTTCTTTACTGGGACTGTCCAAATTAACTGTTAATAGAATCACAGACTCATTGAATGACAGTTTAAAAAGTACTTCTAGGATCACATGGTTCAAACTTTCTTGGCAACAGCGTGGTCTAGACAAGATGGCCCAGCACCCTCTCCAGTTTAAAAGTGTCCAATACTGAAAAATGCACTACCTTCCTGGGGTGATCATTTCAATATCTGATTGTCCTCATTGTGAAAAATCACGATCTCCTCAGGAGTAATTTGTACCCATTGTCCATCATCTTTCCTATGTGATTCCTTTTGAAAAAGGAGTCTCCATCTTCTTTGTAGATACCCTTTAAATACTGGAACATAGTGATCAGGTCTCCAGCCTTCTTTTCTCAAGGCTCTCAGCCTTTCCTCACATGGCAGGCTTCCCAGCCCCTTGATCATCTTTGTGGCCTTTATCTGTACTCCTTCTGACATCACCACTGCTGTTTTGAATAGCGGGGACCAAAACCTGAACACATTATTCCAGATGTGACCTGACAAGCACAGAATAGAGTGGGATAGTCTGATATGATAGGCATCTGCTGGGATCTGCTGGTCTCTGCTGGTGATGCTCTTGTTGGTTCAGGCCAGCATCCTGCTGGCTTTTTTTGCTGCAGCAGCACTGCTCACTCCCATTGAGCTCGTCTACCAGCACCCCCTTTCCATGGAGCTGTTCCTCAGGTGCATAGATGCTGGCCTATGCTCTATTCCTGGATTATGTTTTTCAGGTGCAAGACTTTACATTTCTCCTTGTTGAGCTTCATAATGGTCTTGTTAGCCCACTCTTCCAGACTATTCAGGTCTTAGTGCTGGGTGACTCCAAGTGTCTGTTGCTCTGCTCAGTTTACTAACATTAGCAAACTTCATCAGGGTACATTAAATCCCATTCCAGATCCCTTATTAAGATATGGAAAAGCATTGGGCCTTGTATTGATCCCTGTTTATCTCCACTTGTGGCAGAATGTCATTTTAAAAAGGAGCTATTTACAACTACCCCTCTGGATGCCACTGGACAGACAGATCCCCACTCTGGGAGGAGTCTGTGGGAAACTGAACTGAAAACCTTGGAGAAATTTACATAGATGTCTACCCAAAAGTAGATGTCTACCCAAATGGCAAGAACTGCTGAGCCTCATGTTCAGGCCCAGCAATGTTTCCCACCTCAGTGAGGAGGGGAGCAGGCAGGTTACACAGAGGTGCTGCGTGGCCTCAGCTCACTGTGGGCTGGAGCAATGTGACCACACTTCTGTAACCTGACTGATCTGTCAGTTTAGATCAGTAATTCTGGACACTAGAAGAGCAAGACTAACAGAAAATCCCAAGCTAATGCCAAAGATGTCCTCCAGCTGCAAATTTATCTTTCTATCTAGGACAAAGAACTGATAGTCTAGTGGCCTAGCAGCTGAGAAAGAAAACAGATGCTATATCATCCTGGTAGACATCCCTGTCTATCAAAAGTGTTTCTAACCCATTCAGAAATTAAAGTCTTTCCCTGTTTTGCCAAAAACACATGCATCTTCAGATTGGAGGCTGAATGGGGAATTCTCCCTTTTCCAAGTGACAAGCTTCAGCAATACTAACAGAAAAAAATATTTTCCTAATATCTGAAGATGAAGGGTTGGTCTTTTTTGTGAGCTTTCAAATCTGTGCAACATTGACAGTGGAAGACGCTTTGTCTTTTATGCCTTGAAGCCCTTCTGAATATTTTACAAATTGAGTATTGTTCTAGTTTTATTTCAGTTTTGTATGGTGAATATTTTACTTTTAAAAAACGTGAAAATCATGCCATCAAGAAATACTTGGAAAGCAGTGTTTTGTAGTTAACAATGCTTTTTGTTTCTCCCAAAAGTAAGCTGATATTTAAACTCTTCACTTGAAGATTGAATAATATTAATTGTGTTTTGTTTTACTTAAACAGGGAATTCATTAAATGCAGACAATTTCAAAAGTAATCTATTTACTTACCATCTTAAATGAGGTATTTAGTTTCATCCAGATCTCAAAATAGCTAAGGGAGGACATATTTATTTAACCTTGTCACTACACTGGGGATACATGTTTTTTGTAAATGTATCTCAGCTTGGAAGTCTTAATAGCTCTGGTTCTCATGCTACTTTCCAACATGTACAGTAGCTATTTACTTACCAAATAGAGGTAAATGCTGAAAACTACTAATTTTTGATGGATGCCAAAACACTGTGTGCTGTTGTTTTACCCTGGTTGCATACTATTCAACAGTATATTCACATACACAACAACTTTTCCTTCCCTTTAATATTTACTCTGTAGCCCTGTTTTCTGTTTCTTTTCCATTTGAGGATATCATTGAAATGATTACTATCCTATCTTTAGGAACCTTGTAGTAGAGACTTTTTATGTAATCTCAGTCTATCAGTGATAATTGATCACACTCACCTAACCCCTACAGGGTCTCTTAATTCTGCTCAAGATTAGTTGTGTTTAAGCCTTAAACATATTCCATTACAGTTCCTAAACACATTCTCTCTCAGATGGGCTTGTTTTTAAATTGGAGGAGTATACCTTATGGATTGAGTGCACCCAGGTGTATTGGCAGAATTTAAGGACACATTTGCAAATAGCAATAACTTCCTTAATCTGAGCAAACTCAGATTATAGGTATCCGAGGAGATTTGTGACCAAAATCTGTGATACAAAGTGATTTTATGAGTCTGTGCTTCTTACAAGGTGATGGTCAGAGTAGCCATAATTCTTTGGTGTCTAATATAAACTGAAAATTAAGTTCTCTGAACACAATGACATATTTATTTTCTGAAATATTACAGGATCTGTAATTACTACTTAAATAACTGACAGGTTCTCTTTTTCTCATTTTTTTACAAGTCTAAATAAAAACTGTGCAACCTTAAGTTTGGATTGCTTCAAGATTATTGCTGTTTCTGTTAATTTGCTAGAACTGGGAATTTTGTCATGCTTAAACTATTATCCTGCCCTATCAGTCCCTGCTATGAATTTATTCATTTGGTTTGCCATCTCAGTAACTTAGCCATAAATAATATGAGCTTAGTATATGTAGTGGAATATGCATAAGGATTAGAATTTTCTCTTGTGTGTGTTCTTAGATAACTTATTTTTTTGCTGCTTTGCTTCTGAGCGATGTGAGATACATAATGTATGAGCTCCTTTAGAAACTAATGTATGAGCTACATATTTACTCTTCCATCCTGTCTGCTTTATGGTCTATTTTGCCACTAACAATGCATATGAATTGCTACTTGTTATAAAGCTATTTGTATTTCTCATTTTTGCATACCTTGCAGTAAGTACTGATGGTCATGTTGATTGAACATAATGATAATATTCATAATTATAATTTAGGCAAGATATTACTGCTGCTATAATCAGACAGCCAGCGTAATCCTTAAGTGTGAAAAACTATACAATTTTTCCTTCAAATTAAAGCACTTTATATTAAAGAAGGTAATTTTCTAATGAAAAAATGAATAATATTTCATATAGCAAATAATTCCTCATGGACAGCTAACAAGATTTTTCATAAATAACTAATATAATGGACTTCTGTGTTTGTACTGTACCTAACAGTTAGCACAACAGGACCTCAATCTTGATAGGAACATAGGCTGTGACAGCAGTATAAATATTTAATCAAGTTAATTAAGTGTAAAAGGAGGGTGTCAGGAGTAAATTCCATGTGTAAGGAGTATGTTAGACTGACTGAAACAGTACTCAGCTGAAAATAGATCAAAGACCCATAAAATTTGAAGTTAAGAAATAAAAATAGAAATAGCTATTTGAGGTCACTGTTGTACTTTCACATACTTAAATTTAAGTAATGTCCCCACAGTATAGTGAAGTATTAAACAGTTACAGCTGTTTAATATGGTAGGTAGCTCATTAAAACAGTCCTAATTCTGTGATATTTCACAGTGGGGAAGAACGTTGGCAAAATGTGAAATCTAAAAGGACCCCTGAGAGACTAAAGGAGAGAGGAAAGGGAATATAACAGGGATTGAAAAGTAGCCTATTGACAAGCATATGCAGTCAATTATTTTACAGACAAATAAGAGTATGACTTTAAAATAAACATAAAAGTTTCTTATGGCTGTTCAATGGTAAAATTAGTATTAGAAATTTAGAAAATTAGAAAGAAAAATGAAATAAATTAAATTAATGACATAGAATTGTTAAGGGACTTTTACAATGACTTTTACCTTCATATTTCAGAAAAGAAGTTTGAATATCTCACAAAAATAAAATCTTTATGTTGAGGTTTCCTGGAGAGTGATAGTGAATTAGAGTATTATGTGTTCCCTTGGACAAGAAATACTATGCCATCTCAAATGTCAGTATAGAGTTATGTTTAGACAAAATTATAAGCCCTTATTCAATTAAGCTCAGGAAGTTATTCAGGTGAGAAGACACCAGGTGTCTCCCACAGTTTGAGCAGATTCTCTGAAAAGATGCATTGCTTTTCCTAAGTACAAATCAGTTGGTTACCCAAGGATACCTGAGATATCCTGAGCTATTTCTGGGCAGCTGGCCTTTACCTGCCAATCCAGAGGAACATACCAAAAAAAAATTATCCTATCTTGCATAATTTTGCAGACTTCTGGGATACCTTAGAATATCTCAGGATATCTCAAGAGGCACTAGATTCTTCTGTGGCCATATATCACCTCTGACTGTAATGGGCGCCTCACATACACCCAATAAATTGACATTGAGAGAATGTGATCCTGAACTGCATCCCACTTCAGGTACCCATCCATTGAGCTACTTTAAGCTATTTTGTTGGATCACAGGTCCTTTGAAATTGTGATAGCACAAAAGCACATGAGTTACCCTAAGTTATCTGGGACAGGCCTGCAGTATTGGATGCTGAACCTGGGGTCTTCTGAAGGGGGGCAAGGTGGAATCCTTGAGGGTACCTCTCTGGCATTGTGGGCTGAACAGAGTACTGAACATCTGAACTCCTTTAAAGCTAAAGTGGAAGAAATAGGCACTCCTTAAAGAGTGATTTATATGCCATCTTCCCCAGTAACACTAAAACAAGTCTGGAGCACCAGGGCCAATGTAAGTATCTACTCTGTGAAGTGTTTGGTGAAATGATTCTCGATTTTTTTAATAGAAAACTTATTTTCAGAAAGCTCATTTCATTTCCACTCCTGTGAAGTGAAAACAGGATGTAGGACAGCACAGAAAAAGAAAAACATTGCAATGTATTAAAATGACAGAAAGCATTTCATATGGTATGAAAACAAATTACTTGTTGGGCTATTCTTTCAAACCTTCAGTATGGTTTAGCAGAAATGCGTAACAGAGTAATGAACCCTGCAAATGTTACTTCATTAGGAGGAACAGCCAATTTCAGGATTGATTTGAAACCTTCCATCTTTGACACGCAAGTGATATGAAATAATTATCCCTCAAGAGGCAAGCTAAAGATAATTCATAGTGACTTTCCGTTGTGAAAGCTTAGCTTAACTTCCGTTAAAATTACAAAAGATAAAGTGACAGAACACCAAAATTGTGACTGAAAAGATTTTATTTGGTTTTCCTACTCCCTTTTGATTCAAACAGTGGTTTTCTCTGACATGGTTTCTCAATTTGCGATGAATAGTCAGCGTTTTAAATTGCATATTGAGTCATTTTTCAAACCACTGTAATAGGATGTGGTGATTTCACTTTCATATAAGATGACAGAGTCAGAACAGAGTAATAAAATTTCAATCAGTGGAAAGAAGCTTCATTTAAAGTTTTCAGACAAATAAAGAACTAGGTTAAATTTAAACTACTATGTCACATAATAATTATCAAAAATATATTGTTTGGAGGAAAAGGATAGAGATATTTCTTCCTTGAAAAATGAGTAAGCATAAAGAGTATCTACAAGGGCATCTGTTCTTAGGCTATGGATTGAAATAAATGTTCTAAATATCAGAAAAAAATAAATATCTGAAAAAGCTATGGCTTTAGCTGAAGATTAATCCCAAAAAAGAATGTTTTTTTCCTAACTCTTGAAGAGTTTTTGTATGTTTATATACATGTCTGTAAATACGCTCATAGCAAAATATAGTGGAGAATCATATCTCTACTTAAGGAGATTGAAGAACTTGAATGCCTCGCCAATGAAAATAATTTCATGTATTGATGTCAGATTTGGGACAATAATGATGTAAACGGTGGCCAGGGACACTTTCCAATACTCCAGGTTGTTCAAAGCCCCATCCAACATGAGCTGGAACACTTCCACAGATGGGACATACACAACTCCTCTAGGCAGCCAATTCTAGTGCCACACCAACATCCCCGTAAAAAATTTCTCCTAATATCTGGTCTAAACCTACTCTTCCAGTTTGAAGCCATTCCCCCTTGTCCTCGCTACATGCTCTTGTAAATAGTTTCTCTCTGTTTTCTTATAGGGTCCCTTCAGATACTGGAAGGCTCTAATTAGGTCACACCAAAGTCTTCTCTTTTCCAGACTGAACAGTCCTAATTCTCTCAGCCTCTCCTGGTAGGAGAGGTGCTCCATCCCTCTAATCATCCTGGTGTCCTCATCTGGATCCATTTCAACAGCTCCATGTCCTTCCTGTGCTGGGACCCCAGAGCTGATGCAGCCCTGCAGGTGGGGTCTCAGCAGAGCAGAGCAGAGGGGCAGAATCCCCTCCCTGGCCCTGCTGCCCACGCTGCTTTGGATGCAGCCCAGGACACGTTTGGTGTTCTGGGCTGGGAGTGCCCATGGCTGGCTCATGTCCAGCCTCTCACCCACCTGCATCCCCAGCAACAGGGGTTGTTCTCAACAGGGCTGCTGTCCATCTGTTCACGGCCCAGCCTGTATTGTATATAATGAGGCTTGCCCTAGTTCAGGTACAGGACCTTCTGCTTGGTCTTGTTAACCTGCATGAAGTTCCCATTGGCCTCCTTCTTGTCTTTGTCCAGGTCCTGCTGGATGACATCCCATCCTCCAGGTGTGTCAACAGCATCACTCAGTTTGGTGCTCTCAAATATGCAAATTTGCCACCCACTGGGTAAACAGCTGTTTACCATGACTCTCTGGATGTGACTATCCCACCAGTTCCTGATTCACCTAATGGTCCACCATTTGAATCCATCTCTCTTCAATTTAGAGTGAAGGATGATGTGGGGGACTCTGTCAAAGAGTTTACAAAAGTCCAGATAAATGACATCTGTAGCCCTTCCCTTGTTCACTGATTTAGTTAGTGACTCCATATTATAATGCATGTAAGTTAGTCAGGTAGGACAAATAAATGCCTCTTTTATTTGCAAAAAAGGTAATTTTTCAATTAAATTAATATTTTCATTCTTAATCTAAGTTTTATTTTATTTTTATTTTTTGTTACCCAGATTAACAATATTCCTCAGAAATTTTTTACATAATCTCAGACTGGATCAAAGTGCGCATTAGTACTGGTGTATAAATGTTTTGTCACTTTTTACAGAATCAGCATGACTCCACGTTTGCTATGTCCACTCATGCTCAAAGTATTAATAAAAATCACCCTTATTTTAGGAAAGTCAATATTGCTCATATCCAGGCTTCACATAAAATTTCCACAAAGCAATTATTCCATTCAAACAGATAGCAATAAGCCATGTTTGTTGACCTTTACAATTTCCAATTACAAAACTGCCCATTCTTGCAGATTTTTCATGTACATTTTTTATTTGTTTTTGTTCATTTGTCAATCAATTAAAACTTCTGTTGTTTCTGTTTCAGGCAATAAACTAGTGTTCACTATCCTCTTGGCATGGATTTTTTGTTGAGCAGAGGCTAAATATTTAAACTGACGAAGTGAAGCTCCTCCATGACTTTGTCTGTCATGCTGTTAAAAATTTACTTTCTTGATCCTTTTCAATTAAATCAAACCCAGCTACATTTACAATTTTTTAAACCTTTGTTTGATCTGTAGCCCATGACCGATGCCACTTGAATCAGCTCTGAATTCTTCCATGTGTGGTTATCCCCAAATTATCCCAAACTATTTAGCTTTTATATATTAAATTTTTGAGCCTTATTTGAGGGAACAAAATGACAACTGATTATCAATTTTCATCAGAACTAATCTGATTTTTTGCCCTGTTGTAAAGTGTACTTCAGTGTTTCTATCACTGATTTCAGGTTCATATATGAGATCAAAGGTTTGACTAATTGTTTGTTGCAATAATCTAAAAACATTCTAATAAAATCTCACACTTCACAACAGGATGCAATTAGGAGCTAAATTTAGGAAGGAGTGGGTGCTCCAGCTGGTTAATTGACAAAGGTTATTTTTTGGCTCACTGACTGAATGATCATAAGAGAATCAGCAGAGAAGGGCAATGGGTAACTCTGCCTGTATTGCTACATTAGTTTGTCATTCAAGAACAGACCTTCCACCATTACTTTAACTATATTCTCTCTAGAAAATTTGTGATACCTTCTAATTCTTAGAGACTAAATCATCTTAATTTTCTGATTATTTTATCTATAAGACTCTTTAATTTTCCATGCATATGTTTCAATAAATATTTTTAAATAATTCCTGTGGTGGAAGACAATTGTTTCTCTTCATTTACAGGTGTTCTGTGGCTTAAGGAAGTTGAGTGTTTTAGTCCATCCAATAGAATTTACATAACAGTGTGTTTATAATATCAGGTTTATATCTTTTTGTTTATTAGGTCATGTAGTTTTTACATAGATCTGCAAACAGTGAATTCAATAATCTGAAATGTAATAAATAGGGAAAAATTACAGAAAGAACACTGAACCATTGGGTTTTGGGTTTTGTCTCAGTGCCTCTTTCTTAGTTTTACTTTTTAATCCTTTGCTATCTTTGAATGCCCTTTGTCTTTAAACTGCATTCCATATAAGTTATTTTGTTTTCCTTATTGTGACAACTCTTTCCCAAGTATGTAACCACTTGGAAATGCATTATTTTTGTTGTTTGGCTGAGCTTCTCTGTTTCTAGAAAGAAGTTTATTCATTGAAAAGTGTAGTGATGCTGCTGATTTTTTTTTTTTTTCTGAGAGAATTCAGTGTTCACTAAGACAATGAAATGTTTCTATCTGCCCCCAATCCTGCCCTCACTCTTTCTATTCCACTCCCTTCCCTTCTTCTTTCCTTGACTGTCAAAATAACTATTTATTCCTAAAATGTGGAAACAAGTTGGCATCATATTCTGGACTCTTTTTACATAGCCAAAGTTAATCTACACAGAACTGAACCTGGAATATATGTCTATGGGCATTTTCTGTATATAAATCCACATATACAAACTAAATATTATTCAGATAGTTTATTTTCACTAAAGAGGTGACCTTGTTTTATATGTTTGTGAATAAAATCATGTTTTGAAAGGTCATCTATGTTACTGAGTGTTTAGAGTAATTTCCTAATTACTTACATAGCAAGGATTTTTCATGTGCTTTGCCTTTCACTGCAAAAGGCAATGAAGAAGTAATATTTTCCAACATTAGAAGATTTAAAATCTGTGGTTAACAATTTTTTTTATTATTTTCCCCTTATGACATCACAACATATTAAATTTTCACTCTTGTTTTACTCCCTTCAGAGAGTTATTTCTATGCTTGAATAAATCACCACCCATCATAATTTTGCTAAATGGATTTAGTCTAGATGATGTGTGTTTCTCTTCGGGAAGTCCTCTCCTACGTCTTTTGATGCAACACAAAATTAAAACCATGTATCTGGTGTATTAGGAAAACTATAAATGTTTTAGAAGTGTGTGTTTATAGGGATGCTTCAGATGATAAAAAAACCCAGAAATGTGTAGTCAGATGTGACAAGTGTCTCTTTTTCTGTTATCACAGTGTTCCAGGAAATTATTTCTAAATCACAGAGCCTCACTTTTGATCAAATTTCTACCAGCTGGATTTCCACTGTATTATATAATAATCAAACTTTACTCTGGTATATTTATAATGCTCCAAAATTATATCATTTCTGTAGCAAGATTATTGCAGAGTCTTCCACTCTTCATACTGTTTTTTTCTGAAACTCACCTATATTTTTCATCTTAAACTCGTTCAAATTTAGAGAACTGAGCATTACCTTTGACTGCATCAATATTTAAGACCAAGGCTACTACTACCAGGGCTTTGTAATACACAAATATTTTAAGAATCCTAAGCAACACAGCTGCTTACAGGATCCCAAAAAATTGTAGATGAAGAATAATATTCTTTATTTACAGTATTGTTTCATCACTGATTGGAAATAATCAAAAAACTCACCTTTCTTTCAGTGTTCAACTTACCTTGTGTCAAAATCATACATCTCTCATGCCACACAGTACTGTCCTGGTAGTGAAATTCAGGGACCAAAACCTATAAATATCACCTTGTAATAACTCTGTTGCTTTAATTCTTGATTTGTTGCAAGAGGACATCAAGCAATTCACATAGCAATCTGGGCATGTTTACTTTTTTTCCCTAGAAATGTGATTGAAAAGGAACATCCAAATATATATCTACTGGGATTAAGATTTCTGAACTAGATTTCCTGACATTACATTTATTCCTGAGCTAGAGAGGAGTAAGGAAATTTAGGTGAGAATCTCTTGAGGAAAATTTTAAAAATAAATTGGAAAACAAATTCATTGTTTGCAGCAGAATTGCGTCTGCACTTTAGCTGCTGGCATTTTTCTTGCTCCTTGACTTGGAAAAGAAATATTTTACAATGGCATTTTTCCCTCTGAATCCTATTGGGAAGACAACTTTCAGGCTGACAGAGAAAATGGGCTTCGGGAATGTATTACAGTGATAACAATTCTTAAAAAAAAAAAAAAAAAAGGATAAAAAGTCATGGGGAAAAAAACCCCACAAAATGTGGAACTTATTTAACTCCTGTCAATGTTTCTATTTTTCATTTTAAGTTATAAAACAAACAAGGAAATTACCAATAAAACTCATGACTGCCACACCGTAGAAGCAAATGTCTAACATCTAAATTTTTCTTGATGACCCCATATTCCTGCTTCTGCATGAAATCTAGTATCAAGAGTTTTCAGAAAGTACCTGTGGGACTGTGGGAGGACTTCCCATTTATTTCCACTTACAATTATTAAAATAATAATGAAAACCCTTGTATTTAACTGAAATGCAAAACAAAACAAATCCAACCTAAACTAAACAACTCATTCCTGACCACAAAGGATTCCTAGTGCTTACCTAATTCTGATCCTTGGGCTATGAGTAGCAGGGAGCTTTTGCATTTTGGTTTTGCCCTGTTGCAAAGGCATATCAAAATCTAATCAACAGAGGAAAAAAAAAAAAATACAGACCTATAAATATTGGAACAAGTCAGAATTACTGAATATTACTCCAGTGGTCAGATGATAAATTGAAATCTGCCAATGGAAGCTTTTGTATCTGCTCAAACTTTTCTATTACAAAAGGCCAGGAAGAGTTTTTCAAGGATCTTACCAATTTTTTCTTTTTGTTTCCAGTCATTTTGTAGGTTATCTTTCAAGCTGATAGTTGTGTTCAAGTTTTGTGTTCAAAGCTTCATATCAACTCAAATCAGAAACAGGAACTATTATTTTAGAAGACTGGGTGATTCGAAAGTGGGCATGGTTTAGGTTAGAGAACACATGAACTCCTTTGAATGTGTGCAGTCTCTAATCATGTCCCAGTTTTATAAAGAATCATATGAAAACTACCCTCTTTTCCCAGTAAGTGTCCTCTACTGTCTAGAAAATATGTGTAGCCACATCTGCCAGAAGGTCTGCTTTGTTCCAAACAGGGTAAACTTTGGATGGTAGGTATAAACACTGGGGTTTTTGGCACTGAGTGATGCCTGGAAGGCTACCTAGAACAGAAGCTAGAGAGTGTTAAAAGAATAAAGCAGGAATTTATTAAAGAGGCCTCCAGAGAACACACCTTGGGCAATACAAGAGCCCAGCTGAGCCTACACCCAAGATGGATGACCAGTCACACCTTTTCACACTTTTATATGTTCTGATTCATTGGCATGTTTGGGTTAATTGTCCAGTTACAGCATCAGGTTATGAAGTCCCATCCTCCCAAATTTCTCTCCTCAGTTCAGTGTTGTTTATACTTTCTGGGCCTGAAGCTGCAATGGTGTCCTTGGTTCCTAAGCTGGAAAAAAATTGTTTTGTCTAACTACCCTGTGAAGAGAACTTTCTAACCCTTTATATGAAGGGCAGAGTTACATACCCAAGCAGTACAGAGCCTGGAAAATATGAAAGCTAAAACTTAAGGCATCATGGGGAGAAATTACCTTATTGATTCTAATAGGTCTTCAGCTGATTCAGAGTATACCATTGCATCTCATCCACTAGATTGCTTGTCCTGTTATTTCTTAGCCTTGATTTTTAATTTGCAGTTTTCAGTGCTAACTTGGAAGCTTTTTTTCAATTTGTTTGTTTTGTAGACAATCCTTGGATTGTTATCTAGTATGAAACATTTTCACATGATCATGCTCATTGTACTCTGGTCTACTGTCACCTTGCATGCACAAGGTGATGGTGAAAGTAAACATATCTCACTTCTAGAGCCTATGATAATTAATTCAAGCCCTCTTTCCCCCGAATATTCATTATTTCTTCACAACATAAACTTATTATTGCTTCACAACATAAACTTACAGTAAAAATTAAATATCTGAAGGAAAAGGGGGAAATCAGTGCATTTTACAAATGGCTACCAGTCCTGCTTAAAATATTGGTATAACATACATTAATATGGTTGATATATGATGAAATATGCAGCCAATATATAGTAATGAAATAATTTTTAGAAAATAGTTCAGCACATCTTATTTTTTGCCCAATGTAAATGTAGTATATATTCTTTCCAGGTTAGTTTTCCTGAAAATTCTATGCTGTGTTACTCCTTTTGTTATGGCTGAAGAGAAAGCTACATAGGAGCAACAAAATGTTTTGGAAATTGGGGGTGAAACAAAAACAACATTGTGCATTTAATACTTATGTAGTTAAAGAAATAGGTTTTATAAGTCATACAGGGGAAAAAACATATTGCTTGTCTCTGTTGATTGAAAGAAGCACAGGAATATTATTTTTTCAGAAAGTGAAAGAGCTTCTTATGTACATTTAATGGTAAAGTTCTACATACAAGACTGATTAGAAAGTGTCTTTTCACTCTGGGTGATCTTCAGCAATCTGTGTAAACCTATCCATCTTGCAGATTTTTGTTAGGCCTTTGCTTGTCTAGTTTTGATCCAGTTTTGACTGGTTTATAAACCTCTGCTTAAGGCTACCCTCTCTATCACATTTCATGTAGCGATGTGATGCTTTTATTCAGTGACAAGAATAAATACACAGTGTTTCTTTTGTTATTAGCATACTCTGAAAATACAATAAAGGAAGAATTGTTTAGAACAGCATGAATCTCTTTCATAAAATGTAAATTATAAATATCCATCCAATGGGCTAATCACAATGCATTATGCATCTTTTCTGATAAGCAGGAAAATTGCAGAGAGAGATTCAGATAGATACAATTAACAGAATGTAGAAAACTGTGGAGGAAAAAGGTATTTCTAAAGAGGCTCTAATCACAGGGTTTAAAAAGAAATCCATTTTACAGACGATTAATTACACTGCAAAATACACTTTTCTGATCATCAAAATAATAGTTTGTTTAATGTATGGTCTTTTATTATCCTAAGTAGCAGAGTTTGGAACCTCTCAGGATAGAGATGGTATCTTTTATTATGCTTCTGGATATAAGTAGCGTATAAATCACATTTTGTGAGTGAAGTCTTAATAAATAAAAATATTTTGCAAAGTAATTATAGATTGAATTAAATTTGCCTTAGAGTTTGATTCTCAAAAAGTTTGTTCAGACTCACATTTTCTAAAGAAGTATATTATCCTTTGTGTCTGCACTGTTTGAACTCTTTCCCAATTAATATAATATAGCTTACCACTTGATTATTGAAAACACTGTTCAGCGATTCCACTAATAACGAAAATTACACTGATACAATTATAGCATGAAATATTTCTGACAAAGAGACTGAGGAACTTTTCCATATAGCAGTTTTAGGAAGCAGGGGAGGAGTGGTCCAGCAGCACTTGTGTTGATGTATCCAAATCCTCAGAAGCTCATAAAATGAATGTTTATGGGTCTTTCTGCAAGAAGGAATCATTTTCCCATCTAAGCTGTTAGAAGATGTCATGGTATAGTTCTCATTGAGACTTCCCCCACCAAAACTTGTTGACATGAAAGTAAGTGTGACTCCTGAGGACAGCACAGTATTCCTTTCTTGAAGACTGCCATTTCCACTAATGTTCAGAGGCAGCTGTAAAACCAGTAACTCATACTCAAAAGCAAGTTTTCTTGGAAGTAAAGGTATACATTTTCTGCTAAGTCACGTAAAACCTTTGAATAATGGATTTATATGAAAATTTACCAAGTATCCAAGACATATAATCTTTTTATTCTCAGTGACCTCTAGAAATTAGGGAAGAAGTATGGGAGTATAGTCTGATTATGGTGTTACATGTGGTGTATAGAAGTTTTTACATGCTTTATATTAATTAATTAATTAGTTGCATAAGCAGGTACTGGAATTCAGGAACTTCTCTCCAATTTTAGTCTCTAATATACTTTGTTCTTTACTGCATAATGGATATGTCAGTGTTTTAGTACAGCTCCAGGGTGAGCTTTTGAAATGAATTGTATTATTTTCTCCATTTCCTGGGAATTACCAGTGGCACAGCTACTGCATGAAAAATAGAATGCTGTGTATTGTATAATATTCTGACTTTTCTTTGCAAAAACAAAACACAGATTTGGGTTTCAACATGGTTTTGTAGGCCTGAATCTAGGCCTACAGCTTCCCAGATACTCCTTTAGCAGTAGACTGATTTTACAATGAATATAGTACCTTTTGAAGGGACATGAGAGAGAGAGAGAAACCAGAGGGGGAGGCTCCTGTGCAGTGAGCACCCTAAACACCCCAGAAGTGATGTGCACCTTTGAAATTAGGTTCTATCAGACTACAAGTCAAGACCTTTTTTTGTACAAAACTCAGAATGACTCAGAGGAGGCACAGAGTTATGCCTCCTGTGCTCTGCTGTCATCAGCCTAGTGTGCTTTTGAAAAGACCCTTTAACCCAGGTTTCTTCCTTGAACCAGATTCTTTTCAATGGCTGTCTGAATTGTGATAAGTTTGACATGATCCTTTCCAGATGCCTACAAACAGTTTTTCAAACTTGCAGGACATGTAGATCTCTATATATGCTCCTTGGGCTTCTCAAGAGCCCCTCAGCCCTGCAGTTTCCCAGGTGACCAACACCCCACCCAGTCATTTCTGACTCCTCTCTGCCCCTGTGGCCCAGGAAGACCCACAGATCAAGTGTCAGGAAAAGGCAAACAAACCATTTTTCCCTCTGCAATACTATATCCTGGTAAAGAAAAATGTCATACAATAACATGTGCAAAAGCAGGCCTATCTGTCACAATACATCCCACGGCTCCGTAGCACTTTCATGAATGAGACATCTCAAAATAAAACCACAGTTACGGCATTTTGGCTTTTGTACAAGGACTGGTCTCTGCTAAGAGACACATTTTCTTCTTTCCCATTTTTCACAATTCTCTAAATTTAGGGAAATAACATACATTAATGAACAAATAAAATATATTTGAACCCATTATACCTCTTCATCTGCAGGTTTTAGGGAACTACATAGGTTTTAGATACCTATGTTCTTCTCTGACTTCCATCTTTCGTGTAATCAGATGCCATATAATAATAGCTTCCCCAGAGGGAAAAACTTAAGCAGTCCAAAGCAAGTTGTTTCAATTCTGAATTACTAGTAAATACTAGAAATCAAGAAAAATAAAAAGGGACAACGTTCAGGAAAAGACCCTTTTAAAAAAATTGTATTGAATACTGCACAATACTTGATCTGTTACATCTTTATATTTATGGTACTTCATATTCCAGATTTTGTTGTTTCAGGTTGCAGTCCCAATCTGATTAAAGCTCATTTATTTTGGCATAGATGTAGTAATTCCAGAAGTAGAAAATAATGATATTACTGATCAAATACTGAAATCTCAAACTTTTAAGATGATGATCAGAATTACAGCCATTGAGGGGAGAAATATTTAGTCAACTAAATATTAAGGTTTTCAACAATATCACTGATCTAACTTGTGCCAGGTGTCAAATTCTGATTGTCATGTTGAATCAGGGAATGAGATAATTGGAACGTGTTTTCTTCAATTTCTCTCTTTACAGCATCAACTACTTTCTTGCCTATAAATATATGGTACCAGTAGTCTCAATTTGCCACGTAGAAATATGGCACTGCAGGACTGCATTTACAGAACAAGATTTTGAGAAAAGCTGTAAAAGAAATAGGTACATTACATCCTGTGGAGAAATGTATATTGCCAATACCTAATTTGACTATATTTCTCAGTGTAATATCTGTGTCATTCCGTGGTAAGAAGTAGAACTACTCTTCATAGAGAAACCCTTTCTATTTCATGAATATTCAATCTGGAGTTCAGTAGTCCATGGGGAAGTTACATCTCTGTTTCACACAGAGAATTTAATTATATAAATATTGTTTATGCAAAATAATAACCGTGTGGAAAAACTCCCATGTAAACTTCTAGCATTATGGTTCTCTCCACCCTTTCCTTCTACAATCAAATGTATTAGGGTTTTTTTTTTTAAATCTCCTCTGAAAGAGGTTAATTTTTAGTTTCCATTTTAGAGTTTATTCTTCACTTCAGGGTTAGCATTTCTGTTCTGGAAGAGCGCAGTAAAGAAAGTAGTTTTGATGACTTTAAATGTCAGAAAAATCATGTTTGTTTTTTTTTAATTTATTTTTCTGATAGTTTTTGTTTGTTCTGGGTTTTTGTTTGGGTTTTTTGTTTATTTATTTTTGTTGTTGTTAGAGTTTTTTGTTGCTGTTTGTTGTTTGTTTTTTTGTTTGTTTTAATAAAGCCTAGAATAGTTTTGTGGTCTGAACTGTATGGAAAGTTTCACTATCTTCAGTACCAAAATCATAGCTTCACCCTGTCATGTATTGCTCTACCTTCTGAATAGCATCTGCTGCAAACATCATAAGAGACACGTGGTACAGTGATCTATTTTTAATGTTATTGTTATAATGTAATCCCTTGAAATCGATTGCCTGAAGAGAGTGTAATTAGAACTAAACTGTAAGAGAGGTTTAGTGATCCATCGGCTGAATATCTATAGACCTGCCCAGGCTGTCGGTTGATATACTGATAAAGATATATCTAAGTTGCATTTTTTCCCAATTTTTAAATGGTTTTTGCTAGTTGCCAACTGCACTTTAATTCATAGAGAAGTAGAGTTCTTCTGCTAGGGTTATTTGTATTATTTTTATGGAGAGCACTAAGTGAGATTTCCAGACATATATTGGGACATAAAGCTCAAACATTTCAGATCTTGACTAGGCAGAAGAATTCTTCAGATGTGTTAGTGGAATCAAGGTCTAATTCTGTTAAGTTTTGACTGATGCTAATTTTCTTTCCTGGAGCAAGAAGAGGACAATGATACACTGTGTCTTAAAAATGGAAGCTTTTGAATTATGAGCAGAATATTGAAAGCAAGAATGTGTTACACTTTCCCAAGGGAGAGATGTTTCATTATAATACATTATTTTGTAGTTGTCTGACCCTGTGATTTCAAAACACAGGTAAAATTATTACATTGTTTTAAGCTGTTCTTTGAGAGCTACCCTTGATGTTTTGAGCAGTTCAGTAAGAATTTTCTGGGAACACATTTTTGAAAGTGGGAAATTACTTTAAACAGAGTAAGTTAAAAATTTAAATAACTAGATGCCAGGAATAAGAGGATGGACTTGCATACCACAGGCTGTAAACCTGTAAACCACTGAGCCCTTGTAAAATACATATCCATTACCTGGATCACTGATATCACACCTTTTATGCTGAGCTTGTTGACATCTACTCACATTACAGTTTGGATAATCAAGTTCATTTTACATAATGTTGAAAGTCTATCATGAAACTGTGGCTAATTTATAACAGAGCAACCCTTTATTGCAGTGCTAAGATTCAGGATTTGGTCATCTTCTATATTAATGTAATTACAGAAACTATACACACAAAATACTTAATGTCTATGTGACTTAATAGAGTAATTGATCTCTGATTTTCCATACTAAGATGATTTATATACTATAGACTTTTATTTATTTATGATGAAATATTATCAGAACGACAACATTGTCCTCTATTACCTGTCTTTTCTGTGACAAGGCAAGATTGAAACCTTTTCCACTGCAGTTTTGTTATTTTTTTGAAAGTTGGCAGTTGATCAAGTGCCGTACGTGCCTGGAATAAGAAACACACATTCTGAAACTACCCATAGCCTCTAAAATTATATTGTTATATACATGTGAAAGCCTGAAAAAAAAAAAAAAAAGAAAAAAAAGAACAACCTTTGAAAAAGGCTCACTGGCTAGACATCTAAAGAAAAATGCAGTTAAATTTCATTCATCCATTTACCTGTGGGGCTTAAATTCACATGGATCCCTCTCAACCAATTAATGACAAAGGTTATTTACTGTAGTTGCTTTTATTGGCATAAGAAATAGTTTGAGTAACTGAAAAAGACAAGCAAACAAAACAACCAGCACCTAAAACCTCACAAAAATGCCCCATCCAAAGTCATGTAAATACTTAAATCAGAATGAAATTCTAATTCCTAATAATTTTTACTGGACCTGCAAGGTATTTTTTTGTCTCATAAAAATAAAAAGGAGGACTTACAGTGTGACATAATTAATTGTATTAATAAGAGGGTCATATTTGAGTATATAATGTATTCTTTCCCCTTTTTATACACACCTCTGGGAGTAAGCAGCATCTGTTCTCCTCTGATTCAATGAGCAGTTGAAGAATGTGCTCAATTACCTTACTTTATGCAAATCTTACCATGTTTATTTGTTTGTAGAATGCAACAATATTGAAGCATTACCACTTTTATCTCTAAAAATAAATGAAGAACATTGTTTTTATATGAAAATTCTTGTATTTATACTGGAAATAGAAATAATTTTGGAAGCAGGCATTGTACTTTATAATAGTTTATTTTGGTCATAATAAAATAGTATAGAATATAGAAAATTCATTGTATAATATATATTGTAATACAGGAAATTTTTATGGCATTAACTCAAAGTGTTAACATCTATTCATTATATTCATTATATTCAATAACTTTATAATCAATATATATATAAAGAGTTTAAGTTTTTAATATTCATTTCAATAAGGGGAAATAAAGGTTAAATAGAATCGTGTTATGTATGGAAGAGACTAGATTTTGTAAACTTTGTTCTATCTCCAGAAGACATGGGTCATTTGAGGCCACTGTGGTAAAGAAAAGATGGTGTTAGAAACTCTATCATTAAAAAAAAATGATAGTTATTTAACTGGAAAGGTATCAGACTGCATGCTATCAAAAATTTTGGACCAAGAGTTACAGCATACTGTTATCACAAATTTTCCTAGATTTAGTCTACACCTTAGGTCTTAGGTAAAGCCTAAAAATAGCTCCTATGTTGGAAATTGTATAACACTTTATTAGTTTGTGCTTTTCACATTTCCAGGCCAAATTATATGATGCAGAACAAAAAGCCTGATATCACAAAAATGGTCAAATTCTTTCTTGTTTTATGCATTTTTGTTACTAAATGTGAAGTAATTAATTTGGTTTAAGTTTCCTTTAAGCTAATTCATAGGGAACAATTTTTCAGGGCTCCCTAGTGAAAGCCCACCAGAGACCTCAAGGGAAATCTGTGCTGAAAGGACAGGTAGATCTAGAGTTTCTTAAGGAAGAGCCACAGAACTGAGTTTATGTAGAGAAGAAAGGCACTGGTTCAACATTTTTTAATTCACATATTTAATTTCCCTTTCTATCTTAACTATCAGGATAGTAGAACAGTCAAATCATCAGCATCTTGTCCACTTTTTTCTTTTTGGACATGGTCCTTTAAGAACTGTAATTAATGCACAGTTTTATGTTTTGGTTTTTTTCTTCTCAAAGGTTAAATTAAAGCTATCTCAAAATTTCTAAGTGATTTACTTCCTAATATCCTTTCCTCCTTATAACTTTTCTTGTTGGTCTCTGAAAATGCTTTCCATTTCCTACAATAATTCCAGCAAGGTTATTTCCATTTTTCCAAATTTTTTTGAAGCTAATTTATGATATTTCCATACTAAGTTTGGGAGGAAAATCTGGAGGTACTAGAATATAAGTGGAATGTCTTCTTGGCCTTACTACTTGCATTTCACGGTAGAGTGGTTATGTACTGCAAAGAGAAAACCTTACCATACCCTGCTGCTATGGCACCACACAAACAAGGGACTTAATGGATAGCCCTTGTTTTCTCTGGTATTTAGAGGCTGTCCAACACCTGGCACTTAGTCCTTTAAGTATGGGGGATAGTATGGGAGAAATTTTCACTAAAAGTCCTAGTTGTCTTTGGAGTACTCCAATCATAAGGATAGTTCTTCAAGACACTGTGAATTGATCCTGTTGGTAGCTTCTGTTAACAATGCGGAAAAAGAATTAAAAAAAAAACATAAAAAGAGTGAACAGATGGGTTTGGTTCATTTGGTGATATTTAACAAAGGAGGAGTGAAACAATCGAATTGCGTGAAACAGTGCACTTTAAAAACTAAGATACACTAAGAAGGTAGAAGTGTGACATTTACTAAGTCAATAATAATAGCAGAAATTAGTATTACTTTAGAATGTGTGACATTCCTGTGTAAAGTTTGTTGGACTCAGTCTTCTCCAATTCTATAATAATTTACCCTCAATTGTCAAAAATCCTTCGAAGTTCAGTTTGTTAATGTGTTTAAAATGAAGCATGCTTTTAAATGTTTTGCTAGGCTATTGTCAAAATATTAAGCACCTATTACTGGAAAGGTGCTCTCTGTCAGAATGATATCTGACATCTGATGGAGAAAAGAAAATGCTTTTCCTGTGGTTTTATATTAGGTTTAGTTAAGAAACAACTGCACAGAAAGCAAATAGGTGAAATACTCTTCACCTCTTCTGAAATATCATTTTCAGGAATAATAAACTCAGTGTTTAGAAATCAAATGTAGATGAAGACAGATGTGACTCCATCTTCTTTATTTCTTTAATAATGGTATGCAAAAAGCTAAGTATGATGCAAAGTTCTCTTAATATAGAAAAAAATTAGTTACTGATGTCTGGTCCATCTGAATGTGAAGTCTATCATCTCACTATCCTTTTGATACAACAATGTTTCAAATCAAATATACATTTAAATATTTTAAACTGCATTAAAATTGCTAACAGGATAAATAATTTGAGCCATCTTTGATGGACTTTAGTAGAAGTTTTCACTTAGAAATATGTATTTATAAGCTGAAGTGATGGCAGAGTACAAGATGCCCTTTACCTTTTTCCTTAGCAATTTTTTTCTTATTTCTAGGAAAATTCAAGAAAGAAAGGATAGAACAATAGCGATGGCAGTGCTTTCAGAATAGCATTGAACCACAAACATTCATTTCATTCAGATTAGGTCATTTACATGCAAACAGTCCAGACTTTAAGCTTTAAGCTTATCTGATTGCTGTCTCAAGCCTGTAATGACACCCTTTTGCAGGTGCCATTACATTTAGTAAGATAACTCCTTCCACTGTACATTAAATGTGTGACCAGTACATGGTTTCTGTATGATATGGAATTGTTAACAACTGTTTGTCTTGTTATGTTCTAACACAGTCTTTTTAATTTGCCCTGCTTGGAATAGGATGTGTGACAACAGGTCCCATATCAGTATTTTTTTTCAATTTCTTTTCAATATTTCCCTCCTTTCCTTGTCAATGATTTTTTTGTCTGATTGGTTACTTTATTAGTGATCAGTTTTAGTCTTTTTTGTCAGCAATATTTAATTGACTCAAATATTTTAAACAAAGATGTTCTTTCATTCCCATAGATTATATGGATTTTTTATAGTTCATCATCTGCTCTTCAATATATGAGATGCAGAATTTTTTTTCCACTTCCCCATATCAAACCGTTGGACAAATTTCTAGTCTGATTACTGGATGTAAATACCTTGCAAGTGAACCTTTGGGCTTTGGAATCACTCAGAGGCCAAGATATGCTGGAGCAGAGACTTTGTGATGGCTGCAAGCTAACAGAAAAACTGTACCCTAAGAGGAAATACAAGCCCTAACCATTTTTCCAGACAGCCATGTCATGGATAGTGAAACAAAATAGAATCTAGGAAGAGAGGAGACAAACAGTCCTGATATACAATTTTTCAGTCTCTCAGAACTCTCCCAAGCCCTGTCCAGTCTGCCACAGAGCAGAGGGGAGAGGGAGAGGGTAGGAGATATTGGGTCACCAATAAAAAGTGTAAACATCATGAAAGTCTTGAAAGTGATTTCTTCAGTCTGTCACTAGTATAAGAATTTCCCTGTGAAATGGTACGCAGCTGTTAAGGCAGAGTGTGTGTCAGTAAAAACAGAGTGGGAAGAGTGTGCACATGCCTTCAGCATGTGTCCTCCAAGCCCTAGGAAGTGCTGAGTTTTGTTGGATTGCTGGCATTTGATGGGAAGTAAAATGGAAGAAAATGGGTACAGAACATTTCAGTTGTGTAAATTATTAACTCAGAGCTCTGGATGAATGGGGAGGAAAAGGACACATCTTCCCCTGTCTCTCTGTTTATAGTGGCAGGTGCCTCTTTGTGTTAGCTTTCTTTTGATGACTGATAGGGCTCTTTGTCAGGGCTGCTACAGTGCAAGGTAATTGTTTATTGGATCTGCCCTCCATGCTGAGGGTAACAATGCTTAAATAACTAGAGGCATTTAATCTTTCAGATAGAATAAGGCAACAATGCCAAGGAACATCCAAGAAAAGTAGGTAATTTTTTTGGCATTCCTAGGAGTTTTTCGAAATTGTTTATTAAATATAAGAGATGCACTAAGGTGTTAGGTCATATCTGTTAATGTTTTGTATCCTGCCATTGAAAAGACTTCAAAAGTTTAGAGACCAAAAGTAGATAATTTTTAAATTTATTTCTACATTTTCTAGGACTTGGCCTATATGCCTTTAACTGTCCATTTTCTTACAGTTTTTTGATGTGAATTTGTATAGCTTCTTTAGATTCTTGTACAGCATCAAGACCCATTTTCCAAAATAAATAGTTAGACTTATAAGAGTACTTTGAGGCTAATAATATAAAATATCTTTATATATTTACATATATAAATATTCAAGTATTCATATAAACAAAATAAGAAGAAATTTGTATTTGCATGCACACATGCAATATATTCATATTATTATTTACATAAATATTATGATTGTGTATTTAGTTATAAATATATGTATTTATATATTAACTTTTTAATAATATTTTTCACTGTGAATATAACACCTTATCTATATAAAATATTATATATATGAAACCACATGTACTAAAAACTATATGTTTGTCATCTGATTGTCCAAAACTAACTATTTGCCTGTGGAGATATACAACATGACTGTAAAGAAGAAGGGTCAATATCCATTTCAGATTTTCTTATGAAGATTCTTTTCTGCTTTGCAGTTTACAACGGGAATTGTTTCAAATAAATTGTCAATTTTGCTAATGAAGTCAGATCTTAATAAGGTACTGAGTGGAATGTTATTATTAACCTAAATATAGTCTTCTGTTAGATTTTCATTCATTATGCCCTGCCCTAACATACTTGTTAATAACATAAGAGAATTTCTAAATTTCTAAAGACTAGATTTTAATGCCAATTTTTTATCTTAATAAGTTAAATTCACATTAAGTCAGAAAAAAATTAATGTGAAAATTATTTTTTTCATGCAAATAGTTTTTAATTGGATGCACCATGATAAATTGCAATGCAGTGTATACCTGAAATGCCAAAAATCACTAAAACCAGAAAATTTAATAATCTAATATAACAGTTTTAGGATCATCCCCTGAAGCTTATAATTATCTGTGATTAAATCATCAAATGGCACTCTATATCAGCTTTTAATGAATATTTTTACTAAAAATATAATCAGTTTTTTAACTGGTTTCTTCTTTGTTCTGTTAGATACTTCTTCCGAATTTTCCTGAATACCAAATTCAAAGACTTCCTTAAACTTACCCTTCATAAAGAAAAATGTTCCTTAGGTTTATTAAATTAAAAATAATCCATTAACCTGACACTACCTACTTTCCACAACAATTATAAAGTGAAACTTTTACTATTATTAAAAATATCTTAAATTTCTGAATCTGATTTTTTAATTTCTGATGTATGCTTTTTTAGTCTCTTATTGAATTGACTGCATTTATTTTGCAAGCCATATCTAGGTGAAACTCCTGCCAAGGAGTAATGCTGGTATCTCTTCCTGATGTTATAGAAAAGAAATATTGCTTTCACTCATTACAGAATTATATATTCACAGATTCTATTGGGTGTTCCTGTACAGCCTTTAATACATTTGTGTAAAATTATGATTTAGAATTTACTAATTCAAAATATAAATTCATAAGAGGGAAGAGATAAGGCCTTGATAGAAGCATAGAAAAAAATTTCTGTGTTGGAAGGGACCCATCAGAATCAACTAGTCCTACTCCTGGCCCTGCACAGGACACCCCAAGAGTCACACTATGTGCCTGAGTGTATTGTCCAAATGTTTCCTGAAATCTGTCAGGCTTTGTGCTGTGATCACTTCCCTGCAGAGCCTGTGCCAGTGCCCTGCCACCCTCTAGATGAGAAACCTTTTCTAATATCTATTTCTAAACCTCCCCTTCACACCTTAATGGCTTTCCCTTTCCTGCCACCCACCACACAAGCAAAGAGATCTGTACCTGCTTTGTGAGGATGTTGAAGATTACAATGAGGTCTCTCCTCAGTATTCTCCAGGCTGAACAAAACATCTTCAGTTGCTCCTCATGTGACTTCCCCTCCAGAGCCTTCACCTTCCTCATGGCTCTCCTTTGGACACTCTGTAATAGTCTTGGTTATATTGTGGCACCCAGAACTGCCACCAGCACTGGAGGTGAGGCTGCCCCACTGCAGAGCAGAGCAGGACAATCCCCTCCCTTGCCCAGCTGGCCATGCTGTGCCTGATGCCCCCCAGGACAGGGTTGGCCCTCCTGGCTGCCAGGGCACTGCTGGCTCCTGTTCAACTTGCCATCAACCAGGACCCCCAGGTCCCTTTCCACAGTGCTGCTCTCCAGCTTCTCATTCCCAAGTTTATACATATAACTAGAATTTCTCTGTTGCAGGTGCAGTATCTGGCACTTGCTCTCATTAAACTACATAAGGTGGGTGACAGTGAATTCTCTAATTCACTGATGTCTCTCTGCAGGACCTCTCTGCCCTTGAGGAAGTTGACAGCTCCTCCCAATTCAGTGTTGTTAGCAAACTTAGTTCCTACTCCTTTGAGTCCCACATTCAGGCTATTGATGAAGATGTTGAAGTGCACAAAGCTGAGGATAGACACCTCTGGAACCCCATTAGTGCCCAGACACTAGCCTGATGTCATCCCATTCCCTACAAGTCTTTGCGCCCAACCTGTGAATCAGTTGCTCACTCATGATGTAACCTGTTTGTCCAGCTGTGCATTGGACATTTTTTCTGGAAGGATACTGTGAGAGACACTATCAAAATCTTTGCTGAAGTCCAAAAGGATGACATTTCTTGACTTTCCTGGACCAACAAGGTGGGATACCCTGTCACAGGAAGAAACAGGATTTGGCATGCAGGACTTCCCCTCATGAAGCCGTGCTGGCTGTGACCAATAATTGCATTGTCTTCCAAGTGTTCTTTAATACCTCCCAGAATAATCTTAAGCATAATTTTACTGGGCACTGAAGTGAGACTCACAAGTCTGTAGTTTCTGAGGTCCTCCTTCTTCAAGACAATTTTCACCAGCTTCGAGTCAGCTGGCACCTCTTCAGATTCCCACGACCATTCAAAAATGATTGAGAGAGGCTTTGTGATGACAACAGCTAGATTTTTTATGATTCTTGGGTGAATCCCAGCAGGCCCCATAAATTTGTAGTGATCCAGCTGTTATGTCTTCTGTCAAAATATTATTTCATAGCCAACAAACAAAAGCCTGTGTTTGTTTCTTGATTTGGATTTTTTAATATACTCAATATACTTATTTTTATCCTATTACTCTGGTTATGCATTCAGACATTTGTTCCCTGCTAAAATAAATGGTGCATATTTTGGAGTTTATGATTTTCTTATTATCAGGAATAAATTTACCTATCATTTAAAGATAATGTTCTAAGTTTTTGAGGCAAACATATATTCAGCCTAGAGGTTTTGCCTTCAAAATCAGGAAATATCATCAGATTGCCTCCTTTATCATTTTCAGGTATTTTAGTACCATTGCCAAGACCTTATTTTTCTGACATTTCTGTCTATCTTACAGTTTATAGTCTTCAAGACACCTGCACACTCAGCCTAAGGTGGCTGCTATTCTGCAGTGGCCAAGTGGCTTGAGATGCAGCTTACTGCTGACAGAATGTCTCATGTGTTTGCCAGCCAGCATCAACAGCCCATCTTGTGGCCTATGACTATGAATTAGCTCTCTGTGCTGAGCATTTTCTTAACCATTATTTCAAGAGATGCAAATTCCTTACATCCAGCAACAATCATTCCCATGTAGAAAGCCAAATATCTCTGGCAGAGCAATGGTCAGATATCAAGTATCTGTTCTGGTGTGAATCACAATCACTCCAGAGCAAGATTTTCATTCCTTTGCTTAAATAAACCAAATCCTGCAAGCCCTCTAAAAAGCTCAAATTTGAACTCAAAAGTAAACTGGTGAGTAGGATTAGAAGGCATAGAAAAAGGACAGGGAGCTGGAACAGGAAATATTTAAAGCAAAAATAGAACCGTGACCCTGCCATTTGCAGCCATTTTGCCATTTGAAGCATTGCATACACATCACACCCTCACAAGATACCTGGGATGTGAGTCTTTTGAGTTAGTGAATGTACATTGTTTCTCATAGGAGAGGAAGAACTGTCAGGCATGAAATAGGGCTAAGCTTCATGATAAATGAGACCCTATTACCAGCAGTTATTGGTTTTGACACTAACAGTGAAGAAATTCTTTATCGAAGGATAAGAAAAAAATTGTAAAATAGTGACCTTAAATGCTCCTTCTGGAAGAACAGAATATGAAATATAGGATGTTTTGTGAAAAGAAGTGGAAATACAAAGTATTTTATGAAGACTATTAACAAAAAACAGGTAATATGCCTCACTGAAACAGTCAAATGCCTGCTGATGACTGAAAGGTAGAAGCATTAAAAGCACTTCCATATAAAGCCAATTATAATTAATGAGTGGTGTTATAATATAATGGAAGGAAGAATAAGGAGAATAATTAAGCATATATAAAGCTCTGGCTGAAAAGAGAAATGTGTTTCATAAACTTAAAGCTTATCAGCAATCCTAAATGAAATAGGATATTTGTTGCTATCAAGCAGTTTAATCATGCATTTACTGGTTTCTGACATTAGATTAATATCAGGAACAAGAAGAACCTCGGGGGAAGTTTCTGCTCAGACCACTGACTTAGAAGAGTTAAAAAAACTGTCACAGACAGAGAGGTAAGGGAAACAGATGAGCCACAGGTAAAACTTAGAACCTTTGTCAAAGCTAAAATACAGAAAGGAATATTAAGCTGAAAGTAGGGGTTTAGGAGACTATAGTGGAGATTTCAGATGTTGCTGATATCTTATGTGACATGTTCAGGCATATACTGAAAAGAGACACCAGAGACCATGAAAATGAAGAGTAGGATTATTTGAGGATACAATTCTACAGCTTCCTGTCTGTAAAATGAATTGCAAGCTACATGTTTACAGAATCAGTCATGTCTTGAGGAATGTGAAAATAAGAAAGAGAACAAAAATGAGAGACTAGTAAGATATCTCAAAAGGAAATATTTTATGGTTTGGTGAAGAAAAAGAAGACAGAATGAAATACTAGTGATTAGTCGCACAAGACTGTAGAAGTCTCAATATAAAAAAGAGTGACTATCAAATACGAGTGAATTTCCCAAAGACAAAAATTACAAATCTTCAAGTCACAGAAATTGCAATTCCAGAATCTTAGGACATATAAAAACAGAAGCTTTGAGCTAATGTTTTCAGATGCTGATCTGATTTGTGAGCAGAAGTAAGAAAATTGAAGACTCTTAAAAGTTAATGAGAATAAAAAGCTTAATATTTTACAACATTCTTGATAAATTATTCAAGGCAAGAAAGGATAAACCAAAAAATGCTTTGCACTTTAGTTTAGTATTTTGAAATACTGAAAAAAAAAAAAACAAAAATTTGAAGTTTTTAAAAAATATGATGTAAAACCACTGCAAAGCATCTTACCTCAGTGCAATCAATATAAATATATGTATATATATATATAAAATAAAAAGTGATTATGGGAGAGAATATTACTTGCAACATTCAGTAATCTGTTCTTTTCTGTCTAAAGTAATTATCCGCAGTAGATGACAACAATTTGGAAAATTTAAATATCTTTGAGTACTATTTATTACTAACAACCTAATAAGAAAACATGATTATGGTGTAAATTTATTATCCTGCAGAAAATTTTTAGGTTAAAAATACACGTTTTTAAGTTAAATACACTATACACTAATGACACTAGATGCTATGATGTCATTACCTATAAGAAATGAAAACTCATCACTTAATAAATAGAAAGACAGAAAACTATAAACTAAATATACTAAGAATACTGAGGCAATTTTTTTGAAACAGAGAAAAATGATAAATGGAAAAGACCTAAGGAAGACTTCAGAGCTCTGTAAAAAACTTAATAGAGCAAAACAATGAAATGCCTACAATATGATTTGGCAGGGCATGCAGTTAAGAGTGACAAAAGCTAGACCAGCTAATTATTTAATTGAAGAGTATTCCTCCAGTTTTCTCCCTCAGGGGAAGGGAGGCGAGAACACTGAACAGAAATAGAAAACTCTTGCTGTGAATTAGCAGAAGGGAGGGCACAGTTGTGACAGAATCTGAGATCCTCCAGAGCTTAATGCCATCTAATATAAAGATGTTTTCAGAAAGAAGGAGCAGGTTGGATGCAGGGAGCACCTTTGTAGGACTGATGACAAACTGCTTAAGAGCTTGTATGGTAGAGTAAGAGACGAGAAAAATGGCAAATCATCTGTCTGAGAAGGAATAACAGCTTCAAGTGGCAGACAATAGGACTGGCTGGGGAGAAGTTCTGCTGAAAAGCCCCTGGGGCTTGTGGCAAACAGAAAGCTGAATATGAGCCAGCTGTGTGTCCTGATAACAGAAAAGACCAGTGGCATCCTAGACTGTCTTAATTATCCTTTCTTAGAAGGTATTATAATTAAATAATTATTAATTATTAATAATACTTATTAATAATGATAATTGTTAATTCTAGTAATGATAATAATAATGATATATTAATATTTTAGGCCTCTTTATTACAAGAAAGATATTGACAGACTGAGTGAGTTCAGTGAAGCCACCAGAACCATCAAGTATTTGGGGCACCTGACCTAAAAGGATAAGCTGGGGGACTGAGGTTGGCTTTTTCTGGGTAACAAAAGGTTTTGAAAGGATTTAACAGTGTCTGTCCATGATGGTGGGTGAGGAAACAGAGCCTCCACAGTGCATGGTGGGAGACAATGGGTGTAAAATAGTTGAGGGAGGCTCTTAGGGATGTGAAGAGAAACTCCTTTTCTGTCAATGAGACGGATTCCACAGAGAGATGAGCAGTCAGCACCCTGCCAGATACAACCCTAAGCAGCCTGGTCTGCCCTCACACCTGGCTCTTCTTTGAGCAATGGATTGGATTAGAGACTTTGTGAGGCCCAGATGCCTGAATTATCCTAGGAATAGTCTCTACATATAAACTTTATTCTGCTTCAGTTTTGCTTCCCATTTTTTTTAGGAAGAATCCCAGGGAGAAGGTAGTAGCATTTCCAAAAAAACACTTAGTATGACTGTGAAGATGATGCCTAAAGATTTTTAGCTTTTGATACACTTTTCATATGTTTGTAACTTTGTAGACTGCTAATATATGGTTATAACTTCTAGTACTTTTCCTGCCCCCTCCCATAGTTTAACAAACCCTTACTAATGCATTTTTAAATCCTGTTTAGTCTTGCCTTTAATCTAGCAAGAGCAATTTATTTTGCACCACATATCATACACATAATAAAGTGTGGGGCTAAAGGACCAGGGTGGGAGGGAGCTGCAATGGGGCAGAACCTGGGGGGAAATTACCTAACCAACTGCTCTTCTAATTGGACAATATTTGTTAGGTAGTCTATAAATACTATATCATTGCATATGGCCATATTGTGCACCTGAAAACTTTCAATCAAAGACTTGCTTCTATATTATCATTTTACCACTGTTTGGAAAGGTTTGTGTTTTATTCCAGACAGCAACGGAGAAGTGATTTGGGTTAAATTGCTGCACTCCTTGTCAGGCCATTACTCCTGACCTAGGGAAATAAAAGTGTGGATTGTGACAGCGTTTCAGCTGATTTCTTCTGGTTTTGTTCATTTAGTAATGGAGGATTTTTACATTGTTTTAGTTTGGGAGAGGGTTGCTTTTATTATTTATGGCACTTGTTCATTTTCTTTTGGGTTGAAACCACAATTAGCAGGTCAGTAAATATTGTTAGATGCTTGGGACATGTCTGAATATGAAACTCAATTTTGACACTTGGTGGGGTTGAAAAGAGCTAAAGAAAAAGAGGAATAGGAAATATAAAAGGGAAGATAAGTGAAATAATTACAAAATGGTAACTGACTAAGCGCAACAGTGATAATTGTAACCTGTGGTATTGGAGTGAGACTCCAGGAAAATTGGTTTTCAAAAGTCACATGATCAATAAAATTCAGAACAAGAATGTGGTTAGAGATTTTGGCTATGTTAAAGGTATTTACCTTGTCATCAGGCTTTTAACAAATAAGAACAATGTGCATATCCTGAAATCAGAAAATGATCTGATTATAGTGGTGCATGCTTATGCACACACACACTCTTGCATATATAGGATAAATCATTCTCTAGATCATTTCAGAATGGTTGGTCTGTGCATGTATATTATATTTACAACCATGCTGTTGAAGTATTTTAGCACAAATTCTGCTGCTATGATGACTTATTTAGCTGGAGTGGTAGCACTCGGTATACATCATTGGAGTAGCAGCTATTAGTGTTATGTAGTACATCATCAATGTGACAACTTTGAGAGGACATGTAATATATAATCAGAAAAGTCCCATTTGGACATCAATATGTGGCATTTACTGGTATTAATAATGCATTGGTTTTAGTTTCAAACAGCAAATAGATATAATTCTGATTCTAAACTGCAGTGAAATTCCTGTAAACAGTGCCACAGCAGCTTCTACCATGCAGTGACCTTTGTGCTAAGAAATTATTCTCAGCCTAGAGTCTATATATATGGATTGCCACCACTTACACTACTATATGGGTAAAAAATCCACCATCAACAAAAGGAAAAAAAAAGTCAAAATCAAATAAGACAAAATATTACAAAATGAAAGCAAATACAAACAGAAGTGGTCAGCCATTCCATCAGCAAAACAGTATGGTACACACTATGAATTATTCTGAGAGTAAAAAGGATCAGTAAGAGCAAAATGAAGAGCCCTGAGAAATAAAAAAAACCCTTGATGGTTGTGGAAATTGATGTATGACTTAGATGATACACCTTCATCGTTTAAACATAAGGTCATGAAAATAGGAGATTCCAACATATACTCAAAGCCTTACAGAAACTTCCCGGTCTGAGCATTTGTGAGATTCCCTGTCAGCTCCCAGCACCAGCAACTTCTGCCAGTCAGACCAGGTTTTCTGACTGGTTTAACGCCAGGTTTCCCATAGCAAAGTCTGAGTTGTCTCATTCCATAAAGCCATTTATTCACAGTGCAGTAACACCAGCCTGGACTGGTGCCTCTGAGGAGAAACCCCCAACAAAGGAACCCCAGGCTGTCCCCACAGTCCACCCCGGCAAAAGTCTTTCTCTCTTCCCTGAGTTCTTGGCTCCTGCTGAGTCTCCCAGTGTCCATCCACCTGGCTGGCACCACCTGTTTTGTGCCATTTGTTAACCAAAGATTTGGCACTTCATGGCCTCTTCTTGTCTGGGGCTCCTACCCAGAGCTCAACCTGCATGTCAATCTGCAGTTTGCAAATAGAAGCTACATGCACCAGATATATCCCTCAACAAAAGGAGTGGTGAATATATTAGGATGTCACTTTTCTTCCATAAAACTGCATACATTTTGTGGTATCAATTAAAACAGGTTTTTTTTTCCTTTTAATCATGAAAACTTATGTTTGCTTGCTTCAGTTATCACTGAAATTTAAACTTTAAAATTGGTCTGAGTATTCAGCTCAATATTATTGACAACTGTATTGTCAAATCAGTACTGCATCTGAGAATCTTTACTACTCAGTCTTACATCTGAAAAATAGCTTACAAAATCATAGAACCATAGAATAGCTCAAGGGGAAAAGGACCTGTAAGGATCATCAAGTCCAAATCCCTATTATTCACAGAACTATCTACAAATAAATTTTCCAGAAAGATTAAGGGAACAGCTAACACAGAAGCTTAATCAGTCCAAAGAAAACATAAGGCTTTTAGATATAAAGAAAATAGTGTTTGACTTTTTGACCCCAAATATATCCCAAAATGCTTCCCATGTTAATATTATTTCCTCCTTAAAGCAATATAATTTTTTCTTATCTTACAGTATATATTAATTTTTTTTCACTTGATTTAAAACACGGTATCCTGGCTGTGACTGTAGAAATTAACACATAGAAACAAAAACCAGGCAACATTTAAGTGAGCAATGGCTGAGGTGGAATCCCATAGCAAGTGAAGAAAATGTGCAACAGGAGTGCACTTGTTCAGCACAACTCCTAAGCATCTAGTCAGCACACCTTCCACATAAGTCCTATGCCTCAAATACCTCTTCCACGTTAATGCTGTTTCTACTTCCACCATCTCTATCAAACAACAACAGCAACAAAACTCAACAACAAAACAAATGTATTTTTTACCATATTTTGAGTTATATCTGATGGTACAATTCAGTTCTAATAGCCTTACCTGAAGGATTTCAAGTGATTTTATTAGATTTGTGTCATGCCCTAAAGACCTATATTTCTTGATTGGAGTTTAAATTGTTAAAACCAAGGTATTTCAGCACTGAATATAAATTTCCTTCTTCCTATTGGAAAAGTTTCCTACTGAAGACGGCTTCAGCTTCTTTCCTTTCATTTGGGCATTCTTGAACTAGACAAGATAGGGAGCCATTTAGTTGTATATATGAACCCATTACTGAATGTTCTGCATTGTAATTCCTTCCTTGACTAATAAACTGGTGATTTCATTAAGCAACACATTATACAATGCATATGTTGCACTCTGTACTGACAGTAAAGTTTTCTGATGGCCAGCAATCTTCCATATCTAATTTTACCCTTAAAGACTGCCTACATATTACTTGTTTACAAATTTGTGCCTCCAACTTTAAACTTTACTTTCTGATAAACTATCAGTTGAATGTGCTGGGGAAAACAGACTTAAAAAAAGAGTGAAAGATGAATGAGGAAAGTACATCTAAAGGTTCACACTAATAGTATTAGATGGTTTTTCATATTGTTTATTAAATTGTTCTCATGTCTTTCATATATTTTTTTTACCTCTTTATTATCTAGCTAGAAAGTGTCCTTTTGAAAGACATGAAAGAACATTTCTTCCTTTTGTAAACATGAATTTGTCAAAGTATGCAAACTTTAGCATTATGTGTATTTGTAATAGCCTTTCTTGTTCTTTGACAGTATGCTAAAGGAAGACATGTATTTTATTTTTTTTAATAAAATGTAATAAAGATAATTCTTATTAATCAGAAAAAGAAGTTCACTCTAAACTATGGTATTGACATATTCTTCATATAATCAGTTTGACCCAATAACAACCATAATGATACAAATAAATGGATTCCAAATGCCTAAATACACAGATCATTTTAAATGAGGTTAGATTAAGAATTAAATTTAAAAAAGTAAGAATGGTCATTCCATTTAAAAAAGTGTGACTTTTAATCCTAGATATTTTTAAGAAATGAAAGTTGAAAGAAAATGTGTTCTTTTTTCCTCTATTTAATTTTCAGGGTTTGTTTGATGGATTTTGCTTTTACTTTTTAACCTAAAATTATTCATAATAAAAACAATGTCCCATCTGATAGCACGAGGAGGAAGCAATCACTGACACAATTAGGTGCTCATTTCAATGTAATTTCCCAGATATTTCACAGTAGTGAATGGCGACTGTGATTTTTGGAATATATTTGGTGATTTATGGAGTAATTAAACAAACACAGTTCAACAATTGTCTAGCTAATAAATCATGAAGCACCCCTTTTTAACTGTTTCTTTTATGCTTTAATTATAGATGCTCATGTCTTCTGTTGTAATATCCTTCTAAAACACTGTTAAATATGGTGTGAAATAATGCAATATTATTGAGAGCTTAAAAATAGTAAGTGCCATGAAAATAGCTCAAAATATAAGAATGCCTCTATGTTACTTTGCTTGTTACCAAATTCTTGTCTGGTCTACTTCTCTTTTGTATTCCAATCCCTCACCCTCAGATATTTCAACTACTGTACAGGTTTGACCTCTCTCTCCTTCCAAATGATGTGTTACTCCTAATATTCTTGAAAAATAATGAATTTTCACTTGTGTACAAGTCATATATTGCAGCCCTGTTATTTGAGTCCTATGAAAAATTCCTTTCTTTGCAGCCTTTTTTTCCTGCTCCTCATCATTGCTTCCTTGGATATCAGAACTACTCTCCTCTGAATGTGTTAGTCACTCATGAATAATGACATAAAAGCCTGGCAATGCTTTAGAAGAAGAGACCTTTATTACACTTTTCTAACAACCATTAATATTTCTAATACTCAGCAGTTTTCTGATTTTCTTTTGTGAAAGGATGAATCATGACTACATGGCAAAATGGCATGGGGTCTGCAACTATTACTGCTTTCATTAATGCAGCTGAAATGCAAAGAAGCAGAACAATACATTTTCTCTGTGTCTGACAGGAAATTTCTAGGTTTCCAACACCTCTTATCTGCTTTCATTGAGTTCATAAACCCTAATTAAAGCAAAAGTCTAGCATGATGGTCACATCATTTTCCTGATCTATGTGCCTGAAAGACAGTAAGGCTGCATGTACATCAAATTCATCAAATTCTCCCTTCTTAATGGGAAATATCATCAGAATTATTTTTTCCCGTAATAACAACAAAAATTAAAATAAACCAGTTATGACCCTAGTTCTTCTTCATAAGGCTGTAACTCTCTGGGGTCATACCTGAAAGGTATGGTCCATAAATGCTGAAATTCATGGTGGGAGGCAGCAAAGGAGGGGAGGAGGAAAACAAGGTAGCGAGGCCAGTGTTTCATGGCAATCTGATGGATCATTCAAAATGCAAATGTATACTCCCAAAGTGACCTGCTGATTTTTCTCTAAGGACACACACCACAAGTAGGAAGAGAAGACAGTGACCCTAACATATTGTCTTAACAAAAACCTTGGTACGCTCTATGTACTGCACATACTCATTGACTGCACTCCGATTGATTCCCTGAAAACTTGTGTTTAGTGTTTTCTCATTAAATGTTAAGGGATTCTTAAAGTTCTACTATTCTTGGAAGGCAGCCAGTCAAATTTTCTACCATGAAGGATCACTTCAGGCTTGTCAGGGACAACTCTGAAGCTACATACAAGAAAATGTAATTTGACTCTGAAAAAGCTTCCCAGAGAAGTTAATGCAGAGATACTTTGCTGACAGCTTAAGCCTTTAGGCACATGACCAGAACAGCTTGTCCATGAATGATATAAAAGTTCCTACTTTGCTGCTCCCAGCAGCAGTAGTCAATATGACTGCCTTCCGGGCAAAAGATTGTACTAACATGCCTGAAGGCAGGTCAATGCAAATAGATATATGTTTATAGAAGTCTAAACTCAAAGTGTTCATGTTCTAGCAAGAAACTACTTTAGAATGTATCAAGACAGAGAATATATCTAAAGTAAATTTGTTAGCAAATAACTTCTTTGGGGCTTAATAGATCAATAGATAGTTTTCTTCTGTCATTTATAATGTATATAAGGACATCAAAAATGCACATCCATAAAATTGTTAGTAATTTAAAACTAAATTTAAATTCCTTTTTAAGCCTCAAATATTGGAAAAATTGCAAATTATATCAATAACAAAAACAGACACCTTAACTTTATAAAGTATTGACACATATGGTATAAGCTTTACAAACCAGTTCTTTAAAATAGTGTTATAAACTACCAAGCTTATTGATACCATTACCTTTGCAATTATCCTTTCTCCCTTTCTCCACCATGCTCTGGGCAGGGTGTGTGGAAAGAAAAAGGAAGTAAGAAGGGCTTTTGTGTTTCACTTCCACAGCCCATAAAGATGGTTGTTGTCATTTAAGGTAATTCACCTTGTAAACCTGTATTTCTAGAAGCTATTATGTAAAAGATAAATATTTTAATAGGGAAGTCAAATATCCAGTATATTTTTCATTTATAGCAAGTAGTAACTGAGCTGGGTTTTAAAATTATTATTTTTCAAACAGCAATCCTTCATTTTGTAAATATTTTTTTTTCTATAGAAATAAATGATATATGTTTATATCCCCTGTCAGGCATCTTTTCTTGAAAAATAGAATGTAATTTAAGGTATGTCACTTCAGGTGAAGCCTCATGGGAGGCACACAAAAAACCAACCAATATTTTTCCCAAGCAATAAAAATAGAGAGATTTTTTAGTATTTTGGTTTCCTATAGCAACATACTTGTTGGACTGCTTTAAAACATTTTATCCATTTTTATCTGATTTTTGATTTTCAAGACAGAAAAGCAAGAAAAGGAAATAATCATTCATGAGACCTCACTGAACCTTGATTCTTAAAAGGAGTCACTGAACACAAAGGTGTATGGGGGGGGGGGCAGGGCTGTAAAACCTATTTTATTTAAATATTTTTTCAGGAACAAGTTTTGTGTATGTATGCATATACAAAAATACAATGGCCATATCACTGCCTTAATTTTTTTTTGTTGTTTTTGTTTAAGTAATTATTATGCATGCCTTACATGATCATATATAGCTTTATCAGTACTAAAAAAACCAGAAAGTAATGATTAAACAGGCAGTTATGAATACATTGTAACTATGTCATTAAATATTAAAATGTACCACAATGAAAAAAGTTCATTTGGTCTCTTCAGCTGTTTCACTGTATTGAGTCAACATACACTTGCTCATTTTTTTCTCCAGTAGACTGGGGTCTAACACATCAGTTGAAAATTTATTTCCGGGCAATTGGGAGAAATTTTCAACTCTCACTGAACTTAAAATTGAAAAAAAAAAAATAACCCAAGAGATGTTTCATAATGGTTTTGGCCCTTTCTGACTTCCCTTGTTAGCCTGTCCTCAGAGAGAAATGCAACACAGAGCTGAGCTTTAACTCCAGCCTGTTCCTACTCTCAGCTGTGTAACACAGGGCACTTGATGTACATTTGTAAGAGACAGGCTGGACCTTGGTGACCAGTGCTGTACTGTTCTTCAACCACATCCTGGAGGCTGTGCAAGAAGTAGCTTTCTTTGTTTGTCTGATATTTGTGGTCTCAATGACCCCTGACAGCAACAGAGTATGATAAAAAGTGAACCAAACTTTTTTAAAACTCGGTACTTACATTTTCTTCAGGGTGCTTGGTGTCTCTCAGGATGCTCACCTATCTTCACTAGTTATAGCTGCATGCAATACTGGCAGAAAAAGGTAATATCAACTTTAGAGATATTTGAATGAAAATACTGAATATTGGAATTCAGTGGCCAAACACTCAGAATTCATTCTGTGACATCTGATATTGAAGTGCTCCCCATTTTCCCATGGTATATCTGGTTATAGTCTGAATATGCTGGTAATTATTAACAGCATGTGAAAAATCCCCATTTTTCTATTTTATCTTAAATAACTTCCCTCCCTTGATATTTTTTCTGCTTTTCTACTGTTTAATCACAATTTATACACTTGGTTTACATTCTGTACTCTTCACTGATATTTATCCAAATAAGCAATTATAGGTTTTGGTTAAATTTTGATTGCATTTGGCAAGCAGCACTTTAACTTCTACATCATTTTGATTGCTCAAGAAGCATAGCTATTTTAAAATTATTTAGATAATAATGGCACAAATAGATACCCCAGAAAATATCCAAGGTGGTAATTTAATGAATTTCTGTCTACAAAACTTTCAAAAGTTAACCTTAAGGCTCTTATGTTATTAAGTATCCAGAGATACTCAGGAACAGTATTTTTTAAAAGTCTTATAAATATACTAATACATTATAAAGTTATTTTTCCTCTGCAGCAGTGTAGCAGACACAGCCGTAAGTGTAATGGAAATACACACTTGCATACCTAATCCATACTGCTTTATATTGGATTAAGATTTTCCATCAATATAACTGTGAAACTACAATGAAAACTTTAATTAGCTGTTCATTAAAAACTGTATACCTTTTGGGTTTATCATAGTGTCAGGGTTTTTTTCCCCAAAATATTCTTCATTGATTTTTTTTTTTTTTTATATTTTCATTGCAACTGCAGTTTGATTTTTCAAGTAGACTCTAATACTTACCCACTAGAACTAAACTTTATGTCTAGGAAATTAATCTCCTGATAGTTAAATCGTAAGTAGACTTGATAGTGTCATGATAGCTCTTGAAGAGACACATTACAGACACCAAAAGCAACTGTTTCTTACAAATAAAAAGCTAATCTTCAGTGCAAACTTAAGAAATATTCTGCTCCTTTTATTAATCTGCAACAAAATCTCAGTCATTACACTTGCAGCACACTTTCCCCAGATATACATCTATTCTTTACACTGGAACTGGTTCATTTTTACCTGTCTTATTAACAACTGTACTGTCAGGAATTCTCTCTGTTTAATAATAACTTATGCTCTGGTAGTCAGGAACCTGGTAAGGAATATACAGTACTGTAACATCACATGGTTTAAATGCAGCTCGGTAAAAATGTGGTTCATAAAAATGTTATGGATTATGGACAGAAAGTTGAAAACACTAAGGAGGAAAGGAAACTATTTTTAAAAGAAATGTTACATCTGCAAAAGAATTTTAGGATGCACTTTCCTGTTTTTCTGTAATATTCATTAAAGTTGTAAGCGTGATGTATAATACAAATGACTAAACTTTATAATACAAAAATAATGCTAAAACACTTCAGTTGCTTCTGTATGTTGCATGCAATTTACCACTTTCCAATCAATAGGCATTTTAAGCTACAATTGATATTCTAGAGCTGTAATACACAATTTGTGCTATGGATATTACATATTCAAATCATAGACATGAGCTCTAGAAAAACAATTACAATATATGCTGCAAATGCATATTAAAAGGCAAATCACATTAAGAACTATATTTTAAAAGGAGACATAACCCAGGCTTGAATTTTTGCAACTGTTGAGATAGTTAATTTTCAGGTTCAGTCATCCAGTTACATATTTAAATGCTGTAATTTGTGTCAACAATGGTTAATGCATACAAGAATGCCAATACAAAATTTATTTTGCTTTTGCCAACTGGGCCTTAATATCTATGCATATATTGTCTTCAGGTGTGTTGTTGGTTTAAAGAATGGGGGATACTTGTAATGATATTAAAAAAGATTTGGTATTTTGTTACTTTTTTAAAGACAAACATGCATTTCTGGCAAATTTCTACCTACTTCATTTAGGTAAGCTGAAAAACATGGGGTTTAATATATAAGAAATACTTGGGGATGCAGAGGGTCTAAAGTGGGTCAAAGCTACTTAGAAATATTTTTCTTCCAGATTTCCAAAGCTGGAATTTTCTTAGACCATTTTGACTAATTCCATTTCACCCCAGAAACTGGCTAGCTGCTGTTAGCCAATTGTCTGTAAAAATGTTATTTCCACAGACCAGCTCTGGTGTGTTGAAGGTGCTCACTTCTGTGCTGGATACAAAAACCCTTGTGCTATCAACAGACATCCTCCAGTACCCCTTACTCTTAGACAGATGTGCACGTAGCCTACACAAAATCTCAACTTACTGCCTTAAATTCAGCAGAAGGTTTAGACAAAGTTCTGGAGCTTAATTAAACACTATGTTTTAGTGAAACTTGGCTTAGTCAGAAAAATTCCAGCCATGAATTTCTCATTTCATGTTATCTGGCCTTTGAGTTGCCTCTCGCAATATTTCCTCAATAGTTGTAAAGATCATAACTATGAAGATGAAAGACTACACAGGGATTCCCCACACTCATGTTTTTTAGCAACTGATAAATGGATTACCTCCATTTGCAAACAGATGGGTTATTCTGAATACAGTTTTGTCTTGTCTCCTGCATGACCAAACCACAGACAACTTAGTTAAATGAAACTTGTTAACAAAAATATTTGGCTTTTTTTTTTGTTAGTTATTCAGAGCTACTACGCCATAGCTCAGCCATAGAAAGATGAACATGACCTCTTTAGGAGAAACACCAAATGCAGTGATTCTGCAGTATGGAGGGATGGCAGCTTGCCACACCTCAATGGTACACTTTCTATAACAGAACTAAGAGGTCTTTATGCCTTAAATCCCTTTTTACACAGATGTTTCTATTTTGAGCCATGGAAATAGCTGATTTTCTGGGGACTCAAAAAATATTGTTATTGTCACATGAAAAAGATCACATGAGCTACCTAGTCAGGTATCCATGCCCTTCAGTTTAGAATTAAAACCTGAGTTTGAGAATAAGCAAAGTACTGCCAGGGCACATTAGCTGAGGTCCCATGCATGTTTAGAGATCATGTACATCACCAAAAGAAGTTTAATAATCAGAGAACTGTGAATGGCTATGGAGTTTGACTATTATCCAGAATAAAAATATTTTAAAGTAGTCAAAAGTGTTCAGAAAAATGATGGCTAAATTACTATCATCACTCAGGGTAGGAGTTATCACACAGGTTAGGACACAAATGGGCATCTAGTTATTTAGTCAATATTGTTAGTGTTGCAAACAGAATTTCAAAAGCTGTTTAGCTGATCAGCCACCCAAACACAGGACTGAATTTCCCAGAGGCATCCGTTGTCATTGTAAACACTGAGACCTGCTCTTGGGCTTCAATTAACTCTTCATTTCAAAAAAGATGACAATCTGAAGGTTTGACATTGTTATGTTTAGCCGCATAAGTATGATGCACATGTCTCAAAGGGACAAAGATGGCACCAAATTATAATACTCTGGAATCTCACCTTAAATTGCTATTTTACTGAGCTAAACTGCTGAAGTGTTACTGGCTGAACTGCTCCTTAACCATCACTGATTATGTTGAAAATCACGTCGGTAACTTCCCTTCAAGAAGGCGTCTTGTGTCATTTCAGGTGCTCTAAGTTGTCTGCAATGTCTTCCTGGATGCAAACACAGTGCAGAACCTATAGAAGAGCAAAACCCCAATAGCATGGCAGATGGAGAGATTCTTGAATGAATTTCAGTTGACAGTATTTAACTAATGTGCAAATGAGCTGCTTTCTCATTCACATGTGAATATATCCATACAGACATCTTCATCTGTAAGAACAATCTCAGGGTTGTGAGCTTTTTGGACTACACTTCTTTTTTTAATATGTGAATTTCTATGGAATTCCTTTACCTGAGGCGAAAGCAGTTGCGCTTAGAAAATGGGACAGACATCCTGGTGAATATAAAGATCTGATCTTTAGCTGATGTAGATACATGTAACCTTACTGTTTTTGATATTGATTTAGATCATATGGGACCTGGCTGAGCTGTGAAAAAGACACTCAGCATTGTCTAAGGTCTGTATTCTGTGATGCTAAAAAATGTAATCTGTCATGGGGCAGAATCAATTTTCCTTTAAACTGAAGAGAGGAAAAATTTTTTAAATTGTCTTTCACTTAACTGTTTTAATAGCATTTTCATACAAAGACATAGTTTTTTAATCTTTCATAAGTGTAAAATGACGTATTTCTTGGAAAGACCTGCCTCAGAATTATTTGTAACTAGATAATTCTTCAAAACATAAGAAACCAAAACAAAATAATTTCAATTATGAAATAACATTGTTAGAATGCAAGATGTTTACATTTTACTATATAGGAGAGAAAGAATTAGCTAATTTTGCAATTAGGTGTTGTTGATTTTCTATTTTTTATAAAAAATAGCTTGATAACTCTCCACACACAATAATAATGGCATTTACTCTTAATATCATAGCACTATCTGTTCAGCTCTAGAACCTCAGTAAAACTTAATTCATTAAAGATCTGAAATGAATCCTTTTTCTTTTGTGATTTCTTCTTCATATGTCCCTGAGTGCATTATTTTCTTGTTTCTTTTATAGAACAATCATAAATACAAGTAAACAAAGCAGTTTTGAATTGATTATTGTAGGTTTATTTTGTTTTGATACAGACTCATGCAGGTATGAAAAGTAAGTGCATGAGATGGATTCACATTTTTCTTCAAAAGAAAAAGCCCACATTTTTGTACTCTCTTTGAAGCAGGGTTTTGTGTACTTGATAAAGCTACTGAGTATGGTACAGACTAGTGACCTGAATCATTAAATGCTGTCAAAAAGGAGCAATATTTTTCTAGCAACATCAATCAAATGGTAATGCCCTCTGACATTATTCCTAAAGGACTTTGGGAACTATAGCAGACAGCTATGGGATGTTTTATTATTGTACATGAAATGCTGAGCAGAATTTTTGAGTTGGCAAAGGGATTACATTGTACACCATAAACACAAATCTTATTTTAACAATATTATATATATATATATATATGTATGTATGTATGTATATGTATAATTATTTTGAGTTAGAATTTAATTATTTTCATATAGAAGCTGGATAGGACATGTAGAAAAATCATACAACTTTGTCCAGTCTCTGGGATCAGAAAACACCAAACAATTGGGCTGCAGTTTAACCCTCACAGTAAAGGTCAGTACTTCACAGCATTAATCATTTCTAACCCAAAGTGCTATGGCCAGGATAGTAATGCTTTTAACTTATTAATTAATAAAAAATATTAAATAACCTCTGGACATATGCCCCAATTTTTGCTCAGTGCTAAGTCTTGGTGCCACTCAAATAAATACAAAGTCAGGGATAGAGTAAAAACAACTTTCAATTTTTCTGACTTTTCCAACTCTCCAGCTTGATCTGGTACTGAGATGATTTCTAATTTATACCAGCTGAAGGGCTACTGAGACCTTGCCTTTCTTCACCTCTGGCATTTGTTCCAGAAACAACAAGAACTGACATGTCATGAAAAATTTTCAATATCATCTTTACAGCCTCAGAGAGATCCCTCTGCATTCTAGGAAGCCCAAGAAGTACCCAAGGGCATTTTTCTGCACTTAATTTAAGCAAGTGGACTAGGAGCTAAACCTGGTACATATTTTTTTACACCTGAAAAACTTCAAGTTATGAAGAAATTTGATCAATACTGTAATAAATATTTTAGCTCTCCAAATATAACTTTTGCCTATCATTAGCCATCTGGTTTTTTCTGTTAGATGGGACATAACTTACATTTATGACATCTATATTTGTAATTGGAAACCTGGCTGCCACAGGAAGTGATGTGTCATGAGACAGTTAATTTTACATTCTATTTTAAGTGGCATAAAAATTCTCTTTCCTTTATGTGATCAGATAATGTCCAAAAGTACTCTCCTTTTCCTAGACTGGACATCCACTGTTAGTGGAATAGTGAAAAGAGGCTGACACGTGAAGACTGCTGGGAACAAGAATCACAGAGGCTGGGATCACAAAATGGTTATGATAGCCTGTAACATCAACATTTGAAAGAATTTTACCCCTAGCTTGATTGAATCTCTTAACTGCTGATTAGTTCTAAGTTTGCCACTCTGAGGTATTTTAGGAATGATTTAGATTAGCAGAATTTCAAAAGAAAGGAACACAACTTAGTGCTGACCAGTGTTTTAGAATTTAATAGGTCTTGATTTTAGTAAATTTTTATAACAAATTTGCAATAAATTTCATGAATGCAAACAACTATACAATAATATTTTTTAAAAGTGTTCTGAAATATCTGTATATAAATTTTGTCTGAAATTGAAGATTATTACCATTCAATCCAAAAAGCAACTGCTTTGAAACAAGACAATTTTTCATGATCAAAATATCTACCTACAGACTTTCCAGAAAATCCTTTTTATTTCATTACACCTGAAGCCATGGAGCACTGTGATAAAATGAGGGGAAATGTAACTACCTGAGAAAGTTAAAAAAAAGTACAATATCTACAAAATCCTTTCTTCTTTATAATAAATGGTATTTTATTCAAAGAGTTATGTATATTCTGAGACATGGCTAAAAACCTTAATAGGAAGTTACAGCTCTTTTTTGTTTCAAATTTTTATAGCAATGAATATTTTAAAAAAATTAATAACAGCACACAAAATGAATGGTAAAATTTACAGTTAGCTCAAGGTACTTTGAATATTGATTGAATGTCATTGGCATTCAGTGACAATTTTGTAACTATTCAACAGATATTTTTTCCATTTGTCTGTTCTTTTTTATTTTTTTTTTATTTTTTTTTTTTTTTTTTTTTTTGTCTGCTAGTAGGTTATTACTGTTAGTATGGTAGCTCTGGGAAGGTTCAAAGAGTCAACTTTTAAATAAAGGTTGTAAGAGTCAAGTCTTTTTTATGTACTTCCATAAAAGAAGGCTAAAATGCTTTAGGGAATATTCTTCTTGGTATGAACATGAATAATTCCCATTAACCATTCTGGCAGTGCAGTATATGCACAGAAAAGGGAATGGATCTTTTATGATGACTTTAAAAAAAAAAAAAGCTGGTCATTGTTTGTCAGCTCCTTGGAAAATTTACTACTTAAAGTGAATCAATTCGGACACAGACTGATAAAATAACATTGGTAAATAGATTAAAAACAGGAGAAATTTTGAATCTTTTTCATACAAGCTCTAATAAGCTTATTTTACTGTGAGTCCTATAAAAAATTATACAGCTATTTATTACGCAGATTATAAAAAAAATAATTGAGAAATCATTTACTAAATGTATACATATATGAGACTATTTTGCAAGTAAAATTGAATAAAATAAAATTACTGAATGTTGTCAGAAAATGTTTAAATTAAGATGAGAGGATTCAAAGTTATTGAACAGGAGAGTCCTTTTCCTACCCTCACACTAAGTTTGTCCATTGCCTGAAACATACTTTGTGTATTCTTTTGTAAAATATTGTTTTGATACAATGTAAGGGATGTCATGTTTTCATTTCTTCTGTCTTGAAGTTTACCATTTGAAAATAATATCCATATCCTATTTTCTTCACATTTATAGAAAATAAATTTTCCATGTTATAAAATGGTTGGATTCAAAGCAATATCATCTGATTTCACATGAAAATTTGCATTAAATGAAGGCCGTTATCTTTACTAACTTGTTTATGGTTTCCAGTTCAGTTGTAATGAGTCAAATCTCTGACTTCAATTTATATTCTGGATTTGATTTTTAGTCCCATCTGGCTTTCTTGATACTGAGTCTGTATGTGCAGGAATAAATTTACTTATTTTTTTCTAATGTCACCCTGGATCTGCTATACAAAGAAATGGTAAAAAAGTATGAATAGTCATAACCTGCTACACCTCTGCCTGTTTTTCTCAGAAGACAGATTTTTTTCTGGTGGTAGTATAGCATTAACAATCTAGGAAACGTTATAAAAAAAAAGAATGTGCCTTACAGGTGTGTTTCTGGGTGTTCTCTGATCAATCAGATTCTTCTGTGACTGTTGTAATCTTGTGTTCAATTGTTTTAAGGTAGTCTGTAAAAATAAAGGTAACCTTTACTGAAGTACAATATTTGCAATGGCAAAAAGAACCCTGTTACATATTCCCTTATATAATCGCAGGATAATGATATTAATAAAAAGTATGTCTGGAATGAGCCCATTGACTCAGTTTATTTCTTTTATAGATATCTGAAAGGATTCAGATTACTTTTTTTATTATTCTGTCTGTGTCCTGGGGGTTTCCTAATTAAAAAAAAAGGGAAGTCTGGTTGGGTTTCCTAATAAAAAAAAAAAAAAGGAAGTCTGGTTGGTCATGAGTTGTATCCAAAAGACTGGAGAGGTACCTGTAATCCACTTCCAGGAATGCCATGAAATGTTGCCACTGGTGGTGTAATGAACTTCCAGTTATCATGGTAATGATAACCTGGCAGTCTCTTTTTTTCCCTGTGATTTCACTTTTATATGAGGAAAGAAAAAGGAAGAGAAGGTTATGTTCTCATCAAGAAAAGGAATCAATGAGAAATTTTTCTTAATGCAGATGTGGAACTGTATTTGCTAACTACATGTTTAATGTTGCAATAGAGCAGGGTGCAATTGTACCAGGATTATGAAGTTAAAACTGAATAATGGGAAGAAACTATTAAAGCTAACTAGGAATAGGTCAAGATTAGCATATTTTGTATCTGGGGAAAGGCAAGTTAACAGCATGGCATTTCAGAAGTAGTCAGAATTTGACAGGTAGTAAACCACGGACTAAACTCTGAAAGAAAAGAATATCCTATTTAGAATTGTATGCTTTACATTGAAAATTTATTATGGATCACTTATTAAGCTTCATCATTTGAAAACCCATACAAAAAAAAATCTTTTAAGAGCATAATCCTATTCACCTTTTTCAGCTAAAACTTCCCTTGACCTCAATGTCTGGGAATACACTAAATTAAAATTTCCACTGTCTGACCTATTTATATTGCCGTATGGCAGCAAAGCATGAAATTGAACAGGACTTCACATCTTTCTGCCCATTAGGATCACAGAACAATTTGGTTCAAATACATTAGCAAACAGTTGTTGCAAAACAAAAAATAGAGAGTTATTGCTTATACCTATGGACTTGTGAATGTCAGCATTTCAAATGCTGTCTCCAAACAGATCCTATAATGGTTTACTGTTATTTCTACATAAAATCTTAAATACATTTCCCAGCACCTCAGTTTTCTCCTCACAGAGGCCCCTAGTGCTTCCAGTGCCAGTGCCATGGACCCAGGACAACATGCAGTAAAACCCAAACAGCTATAAAAACGGCGGGACTGAGAAAGATGTAGTGCTGAAGCTTGCAGGCAGACTAGGAACAAAAAACAAGCCCACTTTTTATGATTAGTGTATTAAAAAGGAAATCAGCAATAAAAGATTTGCATAAGAGGCAACCAAAGTAATTGAAGGCTAATAAGTGCTAGCGGCTTGTTTTTAAATCCATTAAAATTGCATCTGTATGTGCTAGGAAATGAATGTGTTTCTTCATGAGCCCAGATGGAAGCAAATGTCTCAAATGCAATGAAGACAAAATAAAGGAGAAAGAAAACAGACAAAACTTCTTGCCAAGATCTATGCACTTCTTTTTTTGTTCTTCCAAAATTCTCTTGGTTTCCACATTGACTTGCTCCATACTTCTGCGTTCTTTAATAGAATTGTATTTTATTAATGGCAGATAAATAGCTAGAACATATTCCCTGGTATACATTGTAATTATAATATCTGGGAGGATAACAGAATAGAAAGAAGCCTTATTTTTTTTAGAAAACTAATAAGAATATTTTTAATAAGTTTTCATGCTTATCGGAAAAAAAAAAAAATGAAGCCAGGAATATTAGGATAAATAATATGATATGTGAAAAAAAGCTAAGACTTTAAATGTTTTTATTTTTCCTGCAGAAAATAACTCTTTATGGACTTTTCAGAACTTTCCCTGACTGGCAACTGAGAGCAAAGACTGGTCAGGATGTGTTCACAGTCAGACACCTTGTGACAGCTACCTTCTTATGTTCTAGGCCAGATAATTTGTTTAGATTCATCCAATCCTTTTGTTGTTAATCAGACACAGCTCTATTATAATTTTTTTATGTCTGTCTAAATAATAACATTATTGACTGTTCTGAATCCTTATTCTTTTTATCAAATTACATTCCATAAAAATACCTGTAGTTTCTGAATTAAATACATAGTGACAGATTATCTAACATATTACAAGTTCCCCTTTTCTCCAGAAAAATTTTTTGAATAAATGGTTTAATTTAATAATTTTTCAAATAGCTCAATATAAAGTTCTATTCTATTTTACTGTTTCTAGATAATAGGCATTTGCTATCCGAGTCTGCCATTTCAGATTTAACATTTTTGTTGAGCTGTGGTTTGCCATAGATTTTATATTAGGAATGATGAAATATAACAACAACAACTACAACAAAAGCCAAAATTTTCTTTTGGCAATTCTATACTATGAAATCAATATAAATTATTATGAAGTATACCATAGTATAGAACATATAATACTGTGTCTGGTGGAGAATGCTTCAGGAAAGTAGCAGACTGATGTTTAACGTGAATTTTCAAACTAAACAAGCTCAGAAAAAGACTATTCTTATTTTAAATCTGACTTGATAGGAATCACACAATGTAACTTCAGAGTTTAAATGCCTTTGGTTAGGCAATTTCTATCTACAAAGCCTGTGTTTCTGGAAAAAATAAGGTAGATTTGCCACAGGAATAGATTTTTGCTCTGATCAGCAGTGATTCATTCCTGTGGCATGACTTCTCTCCCATCTCTTATGCCCCTCAGGTTTCTGGCAGAATCGATAGTTTTAAACCCCACAGCAGATATTGATTAGGGGGCAGCGCAAGTAGAATGGTTTCTCTCTATATATCCTCAAACATTTTATTGTTGCTTGTGATTTCTGGTTTTGCATTTAAATTATTTCAGGCATTTAAATTTTCAAAAAACATGGCATATAACTAACAAGATATTCTAAGAATATAGATCTTTATAATTGCAGTGTTTAGTTGCCATCTTCTCAATATGCTTGGAAAACCATCAAACACATGTTCCAGCCTGGCTTTAGATCAGATTCAGCTCATCATCATTTTTACCTCTCTCTCTGCATTTTTCCCATGTGTAAAGGGAAATAGCTGCCCAAGTGATGCTTTCTTTTGCTTTGTTTTAAAGCCTGACAGAAATCAAGCTGCCAATGGGCAAGTAAGGTTCTTTAGCCAAGGGGTTAGCAAGCAGTTATTGAGAAAGACATGGACAGCAGCCATCACCAGGAGCGCATTTCTCAGCACACGGGGGAATGATAATTGAGAAAAGTGTCCTGAATCAAAATTGAGGACATAGATTAACTATTTAGAGGTGACATTCCTATGTGAAGTCTATGCAGACCCTCTATAAACTATTACTCAAATACTGAGGGTTTTCATATACTTTATCCTAAGAGCTTATATTTTCTACCTAGATATAATTTCTAATATTTCCCTAGTATTGCAATTTACTTAAATTGATTTCTAAATTTATATGTCTTTTGATTGTGCTGTTCTGTTTCTTAGATAATATTTTGATAACCTATGGTCTATAAATACTTTGATGTACCAGGTGTGCTTTCTACAATATTTAGGTATCATTGTGCATGCGGATGGATTGTATTTATAGTAAAAATGCACGGATAAAAAAAATTTGTAACTAATATTCTATTCAAAATTAGTAGCTTTCATTTTACAATGTGTTAACATCCATCAAACTAAATTAATTAGGAAAAATGTAATGGAATACAAGGGAAATATATGTCTTACAGTGTCACAGGAAATAATATTATCTCTCTCTGAAGCTGGGTTTGTATGAAAACAGGAAAGACCTTTAATAAATGGAAGACTTATCCAGCGGTAATCTTAGAGTAAGACAAGAAGGACATTCATTCTACTGCAAATATTTGTCAAAGCTGTCTGATTCATTCTCCATGGACAACAAATACTTCTGAGAATTCTCTGTGGTCCATGAGTAAACTACCAGCTTCCCACTTCTCCCTGCTATCAGTCACATTTGTCTACATCTCAGAATCAAGCTCAATGGCAATGGCTTCAAAGAAAAAAGATATTTTTCATTAATTTAGAGTACATTTTTATGAAATGAACCCAATTAACCTGCTTGTAATACATTTCATATTAAATTGTGAGATTTTTCAGTGAAGCCTGTTGCTATTCATTTGGGAAGTATTAAATAGTGCTTAGGTTTGCTTCATAATAAGTCCTAAATTCACATTAAATTGCTGTTTTAAGTCTTCTTCAGCTATTTCTTACATTAAAATAAATCTGAATTAAGTGTATGAGGAAAAAAAAAAAGTATTTTTTTTCTTAATAATTTTCTGTTCTTCATTATCCATAGACATTAATGGAGTTTTAATTTGTTGTAGTACCAAAGTTTTACACTTCATTAAATCTATGTGCCGATAATTACAGGCCTTATTGATTTCCTGTCTTTTTAGGTATTCAAGAGCTCTTCAGGGTTTGTCTCCCCCTGAATTGTTTTTCTTACATTGAGATGTGATTACTAATCTTTCAAAAGAGACGTTGGAAACATTTAAGCTTTCTGTAACACATTCTCATAGTTAAAATTAGATGACTTTTTCACATGCATAGAATAATTCAGAATTTTCTGTGATAATTCTTCTATAGAAAAAGATTAAAATACCTCCCAGTGGTCTCACAATATGCAACAGGGTAGATTTGCAGCACAACAATTTAGTTTTTCCATTAATGCAGAGAAAAATAATTCAGTTAGACAGATAAGTATTGCACAGATAAGGATTAATATTCAAAACTGAGGAAAGGATTTAAACTGCTAAAACAGAATGCAAGCAGATAACAGTTGACTAAATAGAAAGCACTGATCTCTTTTAGTTTATTGACTACCTAATCATATAAGTGTCTAAACTCACTAGGTGGGCCTGATTTGACCTACAAGCTCCATGGAAGTGCAATTCCATCTGCATGTAAATCTGCAGCAAACCAAACTCGAGCATGCTGGAAACCAAACTAGTCAGCAGTATGTGAGATCCAAAAACTTGACAGAATAGAGGTGTTTCTTTTGGAAGACTTAGAGCATATTGACAAAACAAGAAATGTAACAGACGTGTAGCAAATAATATTTCTGCCTCTCAAATCTTTCTGAAATTTTATATTGTCTTGTTATAGTTTAAGCTGTATGGAATAACTTTCCATCTTTCCTAATCAACCTGGAAATCTGTGTAATAAGCAATGCACCACATATAGGCTAGAAGAAATAATAAACAAAAAAGGAAACAAACAAACCACTAAAATCTAGCAAATAGCAAAGAGCCTCATCTCTGGACAGACAGTTAGAAATGTCAGCTGTGACAAAGGAGTCAATTGTTTGGATATGGATTCTGAAGTGATTTTATTGCCTCATTCCTGTTATTGTGTGTCCTGGTTCTGGCCAGAACATGTCATTATTTTGTTTTGGTAGCCCAAAGGGCACATGGCTAGTACCTGGAGGTTATTCCACATCACCTCACATAATTTTCTGGGGTAGCAGGAAGTCACTCCATAGTGACTGTGTTTTGATACATAACACAGCCATTGATTTCTTATGAGATTAAATCACAGCACATAAAAGCAGTATTAGATATGTCAGTACTCAGGATGCATTTGCCTTTAGTTCTATAGAAAGCATTATTTAATATTGTAACACATGCAACTTTATGGAATCAGTTAGCATTGTATTGCTCGGGACTATGACAATTATGTCTGATGTCATTTGTTCAAGGCTGCCTGTAAATGTTCAGTAGTATTAGAATAGTAATATTAGAATATTAGAATATTAATATAGTCCCATGCAGTCCAATATTCAATTCTTGTCAGTCAAAATTGCAGGCCCCATGGACAGATATAAAGACCATAACTGGCAGGTTTACTGGCAAATCTGAATAGGCTGAAGACTGAGAAACAAGGAATGACAAAAACTTTGGCCTCTTCAGATTAGTACATTTATCAACTTAATTCCCACAACCATCCAAAAGAAATTCTCATTCTAGAGAAATTAGAAATTATATAAATAAGAATACAAATCTTCCTGAATATTAGTAGTAAAAACTAATCAAACCAAATGATTATTTTATCTTCAAACCAAGTGTATGTTGAGTCCTACATAATATAGTATTAAAAACTGTCAAAAATATGTTTTATGCATCAAAATTATTGCTCTTCTTTTCACTGCAAATCATAGAAAAAATTAAGATAAATATCCTCAGAAATTTGGGAAATAGATTGCCCCAAAATCTACATTTATAAAGAAATATATATTGTGTATTTAGAGTTTTATTATCCTATAAATAAATACATAAATAATGTCAAAACACTTTTCCTAGTATATTCTCAAAAATCAGAGCTAGACTGTTTTAGCTATAAATCTCCCGGGACTAACTACTTTTCCTCTGTTTACTAATGAGAGATACCATGTCTTTTCTTCACCTTATCTCAGTGTTTTCTTTCTTTGAAAGATCTTTCTAATCTCCATTAAGAATTATTAGAATAAAAATAAGAATATTCCATTAGAATAAAAATTCAAAGATAATTTGGGTTGTTTTTTTTTTTTTTAATTCGTGCATTTGTGTTGAGTATCTGGTCATTACATTTTCTGTAGAAAATAATGGAAAAAATGTTTCTGTAATCTTTTCACTCTTCAGGGTAGTCTGCTTGAGTGCTCCTCCTCCCTGATAAGCAATAGAAATAGATTTTTCTTTTTCTCTTCTTCTTAGCATGTACTCTATTATCATCTCTAACTTCTGTGGTTTTAATGTTCTTAAAGAACTGCAACTCTTTTCTCTCCCTAATCTTTCTAACTTTATCCTTACGTCACTACTTGCCCTATATCTTCATACTCATCTTCAGTAATATATGATTGCTTCTGCTTTGTGAATGACTTTTTGACTTCAGTGCCATCAAATTAGTACTGAAACAGTCAAATATACCTCATCTTATGGTTTACTCTTGTCTGTGGGCTGAATTCATTAGCTTTTGAGTGTCACCTTACTGTATTTCTTTTTTGCTGCATAGTTTTTTTTCCTAAGAGAAATTAAATATTTGACTTACTGAGGTCAGCTTTTCAAAGTGTATTATTTTCCTTTTCAACCCTTTTTCTTACTAAGTACTTTCATAAAAATTACTTTCAGTCTTCAGGTTCTTATGTTCCTCCACTTTTAAATCAGAAAAAAACAATTTAGCTGATATTATCTCTTTATAATTGTCTTCACTCACTGAACTGAAATGTTAAATTACAAAGAATTGCCAATGTCAGTGAATTCACTATATTGCACTTGACAAGCCTTACAAGTGCTGATCTAAACTGGTCCATTCCAATCTTAAACAGATTCATATGAGAAAGTTGCTACAAACCTTACCTTCTTGTAATTTATAACCCAACTGTGCTTCCTGTATGCATTAAATTCTTGTGCCAGTTTCAGTCTTCATTCTATTTGTTTTTGTGCTTCATGTTGCCTCTTATTCCCTTAAAAAAATATTATCTAACATTTTAAGAATATACTGAGCTGTTTATTCTACTCTATTTTTCAAAAAAATGTTCAAATATTGTTTCCAGCTAGGATCTCAAGATTTGTATTTGTATCCTCTTGTATCTCTATAAGTAGAGTTGAATCAACAAGAAGATAGGACTGGAGTCTGAAGTTACATTCCCATTATTAAGGAAGTTTAAGATGTGGGATTTGGTAGTACTTGAATCTTGCTACAGTCAAGGTCATCTTCTTGTCACTGAAGTCATTAGTCCACTTGCATTTGTTCCACATTTGCATGGATGTTGCTGTAATCAAATGTCTTGTAGAATTTATCTGCTAATGAGTGGAGAGACTTTTAGGGCCATTTCAGACAAAGATTTTCAAATTCTCCAGCAATCATGATGGAAAATGCTACTATAAAAATTTCTTGCATTTAATATATGTGACTGCAGTGAATAGAGAATAAAATTTAACTCATTAGTTTACATAACTGCAGTCACTACAGGGAAAAAAAATCCTGTAAAACATTAAGTACAAAATGAAAAAAGGAATGAAGTATTTAGCATTAAATTAAAAAATACAAATGGCAATGTTTTTACTTACAGTTTAATTCAACTGTCTTAGTTTGTACTAAATGCAACTAAAGTTACACTGTGGGAAAACTACATTAGCATCACTTTCACACCAGCTGAAAAAAAACCTCAACAATCAAGTTATTTTTTCTATCAATCAGCCTAGCACAAAGCAAACAAATACATAACTATTGGACAATATGCCATTATTTTATCTCCTATAATCTGAAAATAACTCTACACTGCTCAAGAATAAGCACTTATTATGCATCCTCAGTTTTGAACTTTTAAATGTCATTTACTATTTTGCATTTTGGAAAATGTCGTTAGTGGAGTCAGAATCAAACATAAGATGTTTACATGAGTACATCAGTAATTAAAAGCTAATGTTAACTGGTTACAAATTAAATAAAGGAAAATTTCCCATGTGGAGACAAAGCACCATCAGCAAAACTGTGAGTTCACACTATGTTTAGAACAAACCAAAAATGAGAATAGAAAAAATTCTGGTCATGAGACTGGGCATGCTTGAGCCTGGCTGTATCGTCCTCAGGCAGCGTAGTTGGAGGCTCAGTGTTCTGAGGCTGTGCCACATAAGTAATCAGAGCCAGCCATTATTAACCACTGGTTAGCAGTCATGCTTTAAATCACTGGTGCTTGTTTCCCTGAGTGGCTGTCAAAGACAAAATGATAGTGTAACTTTTAGAGGAATCACAGTTTACAGCAGCATTTGGGGAAAGCACAGCATGAAGTTTCACACTAAGCCACACAGTGGTGATGAATACTTATTCTGTCCCGCTTCCAGGAGAAACCATGGTGCTGTTCATTAGCTCTGCTATGGCATTAATACCAGCTAGTGACAGTAATTGCAGCACACTGGTAGGTTCCTAAATGCTGAGATGTGATCATAGATGTAAAACCAAACATTTTTATTTCCTCACTCTGGATACTCAGCATTTCTTGAATTAAAATCAAAACACCCATCTCCATGTCTATTCCGATGTGATGGGATTTTAGTGGTCCATTACATGGGCCCATTCAGATGAAAAATGTGGTTATTATTTCAGTTGAATTTATAGCATGTTCCAAGTACCTTTGGAATGTAGAAATAAGTTTAATGCAATTTTCAAGACTGAGATATCTCTAAACCACTTACTACATCACTTGAAAAATTGCCTAATTTTTTTTCATTTCAATGTTCATCTAATGTTAAGTTGTATCAAAACTAAGAAAAAATACGAAGAGAACCCAATCATTTGCACCGTCAGCAATTTTATATGCTCAGCATCAAGAATTAAATGAAGACTGTTGATTATCTTCATATAGTTTGTTTTGAATATGTGTAGAGTTAAAATTTAACCATACTACCGTTTATGTTTCAGGAAGTGAGTGGTCTAGGCTAAAGCCCTAGAGACCCTTTGGGGTTCATTTGTTGCTAGCTCTTCAAGTTATATAGCTAAACAGCATTGCAAACTAATAAATGTTTTCACAAAATTAAACAAAACGTTGATCCTACCCTAACTCTTGTTAAGACATAGTCAAACATGGCACTATCAAAACAGAAGTAAGGAGTGAGCAGATGGAGCAATCACACAACTTCACTAACCCTATAGTATTCTCCTGTTTCATGGCTGAAACTAATGTGCAGTATACTTTAGGAGAACATGTGCATTTATCCTCATGGGAAATACTTAGTCTTCCTAACTGCAGCAGAACACGCCAGCTCCTTGTTCAACTATTATGGAATTAAAGAGCAACTCTTTTTTTTCCTCAGGGTAATTGGAAACAAAATAACTTGTGCCTTTATTGCTATTATATGAATTCTATCCCAGAGGCCAAGCTGAGGGTAAACACACAGTTGTGAAGAGAGTGAAGAGACAGTTGAGGTATTTCCTCATATTTGACTGCTTGGCCTTCAGCATTAGTACTGGCCTTTTAATGCAATTTTTTTAATAATATTAAGAAATTGGACTATTTAACTTGCCTATGTGTCTATTAGATATCTTTTAGAGGCTGAGGATCAAATCAAAACCTAAGTCCTTTTATTTGTTTTTCTCTTTTCTCTCTAGAGCACTGCAGCTTTCCTGTTTCTTTTGTATGTCAGCTATTTCCTTCAGTGTTTTTTAACTTGCTTCTGGCACCTGAATTGTGATGGCTTAAAATTTAAGAGCCTTTTTTCATATTGTCATTTGTCCAGTACTTCTTAGCTTCAAATGTAGGTAACTATTACATTGTATGTGACTTTTCATTTCTTTCCCTGAGTAGTGAGTGTTGAGGCCGTTGATCACTCCAGAATTGTTGCACATGCCAAGGCTGCATTCCAAGTCTAATTTCAAGTATTTTTTTTAATTTACAAGTGTTTTAGTGAAATGTATTTGTGTTTTTTTCTTTAATTTTCTAGAAATAAATCTCACTAATTCTTTGAAATCTATTGCTATATAGAATGAATAATACTGAAAAAGATGGAAGTGCTGCAACATATATATTTAATATAGATTTATGTGGTCAAAACTATCATATGTTTCTAAAAGCGAACAGCTATATATACATACATACATAAATATACATATATTTATGGCCACTGCTAAACTGAATATATTAAACTTGTGATTCAAAGCTAGCTAAAGCTTGTTTTCTTAACTGTATGGTGTCATACTTAAAAAACCCGACACTGATATTTAGCACGTCTAATGTTTTCTGTTACAGTTTATTAACACAACATTTTCTCTGTACAATTGGAAAAATGTTATGATTTAACAAGTGACTTTTCTTCTGGAAGCAGTGATTTCATTGTCTCTTGTGAAAGCCTGCTCAGATTAAATGAAGTTTAAATAATATTGAAAATATTTTTTTCCCCTTTCTCACCCTTATTCTTTCAAGACTTCCTGCCAGAATCACTGAATATTCCCATGTGGAGCTAGGCTCTTGCCAGACCATGGAGAGACATAGTGCTGGTTCACTGAGAAGAAATGTTTGCTGTCACAAGGCCTCTGTGTGAAGAGCAGGTAGAAACAAACCCTTCCTCCCCAAGAGAGCTCTATGGAGCTGAATTCCTTCCAGCCCATAGGATGCTGACAGAGACAGACATTTTTGATTTCTTTCTTTCGAAACAACTTTCATGCAGGCAAGAGGCTATCAGACTTAAGTGATGAAAGTGAAGGAGAAAAAACAGCTTCACCAGGAAAGATTAGATTAATACATGACTCCAAAACTACTTGTCATGTAGAGATTAGATAGGCAACACAGCCTATGTGTGTAACAAATGTTACAAATGTAACAAAGGCATTATCTAGAGCAAAAAAAGAAAAATCTTTCACAATAAGAAAACCTGGTTTGTGATTCTATGCCTAGATTCAGTAGGCTAGCTAGAATATCACAGGCAAACAATACTATCACAAGCAGATTGCAACACAGTCCCTGTGTACGTCGTAGAAGAATTCAGTTTTGTATTATCCTGTCATAAAATACAGTAAATGCTTCGTGAGCCATACTGATATTTTTTTGCAAACTAGATTATTAAGGGTGATGCCCCAATACCTTAATTGCAGATGGTGGCAGTTGAATTATGCAAGATTCTTCTACTGTATTGGTAATTTCTCGCTGAGATTTTACAAAATTTTTTATATGGAAGCTTTTTGTTGAATTACATTAGCATTCCATAAGAAAGATAAAGAGTACAGTGTACAGAGTACAGAGTACAGAGGAGTCTGATAGTAATGCTAGTCTCTAAAATGACCAGATGAAATGATCATGGTCTGTTTCAGCATTCTTTGTAGGAAATTTGGACAATTATGTACAGTGGCTTTAAATTAGGGATCACTTATCAAGTCTTCTGATGTGGTAGTTATCATAGACTGCATTCTGATATCCTTTCACTAAAAATTTGCAAAACATCCAATACGGAATATTTCTAATTAAACACTAACTTTGAAAGCACTGAAAACAAAGGCTTTTTAACTTGCATTCCATCTTCTATTTCTAGTAAGTGTATATGTATTTATATATAATGCATATGTGATATGTATGTATACGTATGATTTATTGAATATGTGCATATGGCCTATTAATTCCCCCAGGAACTCTAAGTGATAGTGATTCTTTCTGTTTCTATAGATAGAAATTTCTATAAGCTTGAAAATTCGGTATTTTGTGCTGCTTCATATGCTTGGAAGGAGTCTTAAGGGTTTAATTTCACAAAACATTGGCACCTAACCACTTTTGAGGGAGATGTTATGCTCAGAAATGGTGTTCAAGGCCAGAAGGTTACAATAAGAGCCTGTATACCCTCTAACTGCCAAAATCTGTCAAATTCCACAAATATTTCTCCTCTGAGGCTTACAGCTTCTGATTGCTCACAGAGTTCTGACCCCTGATAAACATAACTTTCCAATAAAAGGATTTAACAAAGACAAAAAGCTCAAATTTTGAAAGTGGTAATAGGTGAAGAAGGGCTTTTTCCTTACAGTTATATCTGGCAGCTTTATGTTTTTCTGTTAGTTCCATCTGTAATTTGAGGTGCAGCTGGTAGTATCTGAGAATTTTCTTTTAATAAATCCATCCAGAGCTGTACCATGCTGACCAGTGTCTTTGATCTCCCCCACTTCCTCCTAAGGAAGTTTATAGTCCCATTCTGTGAACTTCTGCCCTGTTTCTTCTGTAAATCTGAGTTTTCTAAGATAGGAGAAGTGCTTTCTGACCCACAGAGAATGTGAAGCTGTTACTGGATTCTTTTGGATAACACACCTGCTGTATGGCTGTAAAGCATTAGGTCAACAACTCAGAGGATTCGTTTAAAATCTTGGTTGCCCTGAAACTGGGAAGCAGAGTAAAGAGTCTTGACCCAACTGACACAGATTATCTGTAGGCAATAACTGTTGAAATCAATTTTCCCAAGAGAGGTATCAGCTCTGATAGTTTGCTGTTTTATTATTAAAAGAATGCCCATCTAATAAAAATACTCAGGTTTAAAAATCATATATATTTTCTTTAATGTAAACATGTGCAAGATTTTCAGATTATATATAAAAATGACATCTCCTCATTTTTCTTAGAGAAACAGATCAATAAACCTTCAATTTTTTACTGTTAACACGAATTTTTTTTTAACATATTTTCCATCAATTCTTTAGCTCTTGGCATTAAATATTCAAATAAAATGGATAATAGTCCACTGTAGAGTCCTAACATGAAGCTCTGTGATAGGACATAAAAGGACTTATACAAAAAATTATATATATTTCAGTGATCTTTACCTAACAATGAGATAACTTATGACTTCCAATTTTCATAAATTATGGCATTGTTTTCATTATTTTTCTGAATTTAATAATGCAATTGTAAAGCTATCTCACAATGGTAGTGAGATCTATCTATAATCAATGAGCATTTAGCATTTTGACTTTCTAAGTATATAAATACACATAGGAATTAGTGGAAAGTTGTTAGGTCATTATGCTGTTCACTGAGAGTCATTTGGGAACTGCAAGACTCTACATGATTCTCATTAAGTGAAATATCTTCAATGATAATATATTATGGTGTCATCTGCTTAAGAAACTGTTATAAATTAGCACTTTAATATTTGACCTAATATTAACCAGTACTATATAAACTTTGTGCAAATCATGTATATCAGGATTAGTGGATTTTTCAAGCTTGTCTGAAATTAAATTTCAAAGTACTCCAAAAGAATATTTTAGTGAAAACTCTTCATAACACATTTCTGCATTGTGGTATCCAGTGGTAGCCACAATCTAGTTGGCTGTGTTGACACACAGGGATACCACCTCTCTGTGCCTCTGGGGCCGATTTGGGAAGTACATATTTGTAGGCCAGAAATATAAGTATATCACAATCTACTGGCTCCCCACATCTGGACAAGAAAGGCAACATGGAAGTAGGCTGCACTGTGGCTTACTTGCCTGTTCTCCATATAAATTGAGCAAATTACTGACTATCAGGACCAGGCATGTTCCCAAAATTGAGAAACCATTTCAGTCCTATTTGTGTCTGAAAGTAAGAAAGTAAATAAAGGTAATAAAGGTAGGAAAAAATATTGTATCTGGAGTATCAACATATTTTCCATTTAGAAATGTCTATGTTAGCTATTGGATCATTAACTAAACTATTGATTCCTTTGTTAAATGTGAATTCAGGAATCTGAAACACAGAAAGTTTTATATTGATATACTTCATCCTGTATACTACAATAATTCTTTTTTCTAACTCCAGAACGAAGCACATATTTACATTGAAAATCCAGTTTTGCATGAGTACCCTATGAACTGCAGAATGAATCAGAATATGAAACACAGAACACTTTCCAGCTTTTGTGCATGTTAATAGTCTTTATTCAGGAGTTTTTCTGACTTTAATGAAGTTCATGATGCACTGTGGGGAGTTTAGCACTAGCTAAAAATCACCGGAAAACTTAGTCATTTCTTGCTGTGAGATATGGACTAGAAGAAGGGCAAAACAGGCTCAAAACTTAAAAGGAATAAAGAAAGTTTATTAACAAAACTACAAGAGTAAGAAACCAGAATAAAACCTCCAGAAACCCTTCCTCCCGACCACCCAACCTTCCCCTTGTCCAACTGACAACATAGAGACAAAACCTGGTGGTTAAAGTAGTCCCAAGTATACAATAGTCTTTTCATCAGTCTTTGTAGAGAAAGGAGCTCTCTTTTGTCATTCCATGGAGAGTTCTCCACAAGAAAACAGTTTTCTAATGGCTTTTCATTCCCATGATGGCAGCTGCCCAGAAAACTTGCCATCATGCCCTCCTCCCATTTTCACAGCACTCTGAGGTCTGTTCATGGGCCATGAACTCAAGGGGTATTATTTTATAATCATTATTATTTTATAATAATATTATTTTATATTCATAATTATTTTAATAATCATTAAATCATTAATAATAATCTGTCTCTGTGATCATCTCTGGGAACAGAGGTTTTCTCTTTTTCTCCCTGGGGCCAAGGGTCTTCATCAGCTCTCGCTTTTCTCTCTGTTCCAGCATCTCATGGGATCACAACTACTCCACCATCTGCTCGGCTTCATCAATGGACACCTTTGCTCAGATCTAAACTTTGAAATGAAATGCTTCATTCCCCCCTAAATACTCTTTCATGAATTAAAGGAGTTTTTCAGAACATTGTTGCTCAACTCCATGGCCTTATCAAAAGAATATTTCAGTTTATTAAAGCATCTCGCCATTCTCCTTCCATCTGAGGCTTGATTCCTTCCTTTACTGACTTTGATGATTTATATTGTCTCTACATGTTGATCACTCTCACTTCCCCTCTCTCTGGAAAAAGGATTAAATCTGCAGGTCTCATCTGGGTAATGAAAGGGTTAAAATCTGGCCCAAACCACAGCAGGTATTCATGGTGTTGGATTTCAGCTCCTCAGCGCCCAGGGCCGGGCCCCCCGGAAAGGCTCCAGCCACCCAGCTGGAACAGGAACCGGAGCTTTCAGGGTATGGCCACAGCAGAGCCCAGCCCTGCCTGGGAAAGGCTTCAGCCACCCAGCTGGAACAGGAACCGGAGCTTTCCGGGTATGGCTGCAGCAGAGCCCAGCCCTGCCTGGGAAAGGCTTCAGCCACCCAGCTGGAACAGGAACAGGACGTTTCCCAGGAGGGGCCGCAGCAGAGCCTGGCCGGGGCCTGGGGCCTGGGGAAACCCCTCAGGCTCCATCCCATGTCCACTAGGGCAGTGACAGGAGTCTCAGAAATAAAGACTTCCCTACCACTGTCCTGCATGGGACAGTAAGAGAGTCTTCTTTACGTGAAGGTGAGGATTTGGTGCCTGTAGAAAGAGCTCAGAAGCTGTTTGCTCCTCTGCCCTGGGCAGAAGTCTTATCTTCCCCGGCCCTTTTTTGCTGCACGTAGCTCTCTAACTCCCAGGTTCATGGCTGTGCGCAGCAGGACCTGGCTGCTCTTTACCTGTTCCTTCACATCCCAGCAGTTCTTAATCTGCCTAATGCTCAGGCACTGTTCCTGAAGGACAGAGGCAACCTGCCAGCCCCAAATGGCATCCTGTCATTCTCATTTATGTGTTTGGAGCACATTAAGAACAGATTTTTTTCTACTCATTGCAGTGCATGATGTGCCTAAAGGTATAAGGATGAAGTTATTATTCTGTCCCATTTTCCAGAGGAGCCTTCTCAATGAAGTGGGATTGCTGGGGACAGAGCTGCCTGTCCGTCTTCTCTCCTATATGAAGTGCCTGAGAGGGAAAATTGAGAGAATGTCAGTCCTGTTCTAAGTGTCTGATATTCCATGGAGATTGAACTAATGAGCAAAGATCAGTTTTCCAAAGCTTTTCTGGAGTAGGGAATAGTCAAGGTTGTGAGAAGGAAGCATGGTGGAAAGATGCATGTCAGGTGTCAGTTGCTTAAATGTGTGTAGATGTATGGCACTGCAGAACACTGCAGCTGTTCTCTTGGCTCTAAGTGTTGACTTTGAAAAAAGTTACTAAGGAAAAGTTTTGGTGCAAATGTCTCAAAGAGGGTGTCCTGTATAAGAGATCCAATTATAGCTACCTTTGAGCTAAATCTTTGGGCTACTATTGGAGACTGCACAGTTGGGAGAAGTCTACAAAAGCAAAATGAACTGCCTACAAAAAGAAAAGTGCCAAGAACTTTTATTTGAAGCCTAATCAAACTGATCTTGGCTCATCAGTAGCCAGCAAAAAATTATATTTTGCACAATATACTCTTTTGTCAAGGGATGCATTAAATATCCAGCTGGTTCAGGCAACAAAAAATTACTTAGTTTTGAATATATTCATACATCAAGAGTTTAACAGAAATCAGTATAAGAGAACAGAAAGAAAATATTTCTTACCAAGCTGCTTCACTTTTCTTCTGGAGTGATAATGTAAAAATGATGCACTGGTCATTTTCTTGAGTATCAAGTGTTTGTATGTGAAAGTATTTTAGTCAAATAAGGCAAAAATTATAAGAAACCCTTTGTTTTATGAGTTTCTGGAAACCAAGATTGCTTGAAAAATATTAGAAACTTTTTTTTTAGCTCTCTTTCAACCAAAATTACAACCTGTGAGCTTTCAACACATTTTCTAGAGGTTGATAAAATATTAAAAAGGTAGTCATTAAACTTTTATATGAGTTGTACTTTATTCTTCGTATGTCCTCACATGGTTATAGATTTCTCACAATCTACTAAAGTAAATAAATTGAAAGAACACTTTCAGTTTCTAGAATTTCAGTTCAAAAGTCTTTATGCACTAGTACTAGTACTGGAAAGCTTTGGGTCTCTTTAAAATGTATATCATAATTATGCCACAAATACATCATGAAGTAAAGCTCCAAATTTAATTATTTTTACAGTGGTATAATTCAGCCATATCAATAGCTCTAAAATTCTAACACACATTAAAATTCTCCTATTCTGTCAATAGTACTTCTAAATTTAATTTGCCTGTCTTTATTCTGACAAAATTTTCACTTTTATTTTTATAAGGACTATAAAAAATAAAACATAAAAGTAATTTATAAACAAAGGAATCTGAACTTTAAGTGCTATCATTTAATAAAAGAATTTGCAGTGACATTTTGTCAATGTAAATATGTTTACTACTTCAATTCTTTAAGACCCAAATGGAAAATATTACAATACATTTACAGTTATACTGTAAAGTGTGAAAGTGTGAAAAAACCACTTCAGATATTCACAACACTAAATTAATTTTTCTTCAGGTACAATATTGTAATTACTGAGAAGTATCTGAATTGTCTTCTAATATGTTCTTTCATATTGAATTGTTTTTAAAATTAATTACTATCATATCTGAATAGACACTGTAATAATATAGTATGTGACTTCATAAGGGCAGAATATGTAGCGCATCCACTCTGCCATTAAATATTTTAAAAACTCATAATTATATGCAAAACATATACTTCCTCCATGCTTGATATAAATTTGGTTTTGTTTTTATGGTGGTAAACTAGCAAACAAAGACTTATTTTTACACTTTTCTTACCATGAATTCAAGACTTATCAGTTCTTGGTTTTGTTTCTGTTCTACTCTTAGCCTTAGTGGAGCATTATTAGTTGTCATAGTGATCCCAATGTAATTGGAATTAAGTAAACTCTGAATATGTTTCTGTCATTCTATTAACTTTAAATGTTATTTCCCTCTTCCTTCCGTCTGCCACTCTTTTCTGTATGTACAGATGTTTAGGAAACAAACAAACAAACAAAAAAAATAGTTAGATGCCATATTTATCCATTAGATGGTAGCCTTCCATTACTGAGGATTATATTTATGTTGGTTCTTCCCCTTTTTATAGTATGCATGAAAAAAATGTTTTATCTTATTGGTTGTTTAATAAGTGCTAATTGCAATTGTGTAGTACTGTTATATTTTTACTTTTTATCCAGCTCTATTTTAAAACATTTTAAAATTAGGGGAAAGAAATACATTCATGAGGTGAGTGAGAATTAAAAATCACTTGTAGGACTAGCCTGTTTTTGCATGGTTTTTCTGGCCTTGTAGACGTTTTCCCAGCGCAACATGTCATGGTGTTAGTTGTCTAAATGTGTGTAGATGTATGGCATTGCAGAACACTGCAGCTGTTCACTTGGCTCTAACTATTGACTTTGAAAAAAAAATTATTACGTTTATGAAAGGTTTGGAAATGTTTGAGGGTTCAGATTGGGTTTGTAGTGGTTTCTGATTCTCACAGACACCTCACTTCCTAGGAAGGTACTTCTGACATTTACACAAGATTAATGCTGGAATAACTTTGTCAGTCTTCAGGAAGCAATCATTTCTCCTGCCCCAATAAATAAGAAAGAGCAGTCTGTTCTATAAACCTAGCTACTGAATTATTAGATAGATAGATGATAGATAGATAGATAGATAGATAGATAGATAGATAGATAGATAGATAGATAGATAGATAGATAGATGGATAGATAATCTTGTTTGTATTTCTGCTGAAATGGAGAAAGAAAAACAGAGCGTATGAAAATCTTCACTATTTGCATTCAGTATTCAATAACAACTACTAGAAATTAATCTTACTAAATGAGTAGCTTAGATGATTAGAAAGATTAAATGGCTTCTGACAGACACTGACTGTTGAGGAAGAAAGGTGCACTTCTTTAGCAGTATAAAACCATAGAGTGGCTGTGTAAAACTGTACAATATCAAAAGTAAAATTAAAGAGGAAAAAAAGAGGTAATGCAGACAGGTATTAAAAGTTGAATTTAAGTAAAAATTGGAAGATAAAAGTAAAGTTTTTAAAAACTCCAAGTGTAGAGTTTAATATCATATTAAATTCTAATTTTAAGTCTTTTACATGTGTTTGTTAGCAAGCACTTATTTATTCACAGATGCAAGAGGAATAGTACCTAAAATTATGGTATGGACCAGTTTTAAAGTTCAGAAGAATCGGAGTTTGAGTTAAATTAGTACTTTAAACCATTCAGGTAAAGCTTTAAATATTCCAGCCCATCTTGCAGACATGAAAACTTCTCTATTGCTGTGAAAAACAATAAAAGCTGATATCAGATGCTAAATTTAAAAAAATATATTTATAAAATAATAGGTATTTTTACTTCTTTATTTTATTTTCCTGGACTAATACAGATGCATAGATTTCACTAGGCAAATTGAATTTCACATTTTCAGGGAAGCTTTATAAATTCCTTTAACAGTTATACTTGATGTCTCTGGAAAATGTCCCCCTCTTTACACTTCAGAAACCGCCTTTGCTAAAAGAGATGAGTCTATGTAAAAACAGCCCTTTTCCATCCCCTGCTTTCCTTCCTTGAATCCTTAGGCAGCCCTCGAGGTTCACGCTGGGCACAAGAGCAGTGCCTGCCTACTACAAATACTGGCTGACTTGGCACAGCGTCCCTCACATCTAGCAGAGCTTTGCTCTAGGAATGGTGCATGTTCAGTGAATGGGCTTCAGAGCAGCTGCCAGCATGCATTTCTGGCAGACAACAAAGGGAGATGTGTACCCTGTGAAAGTCTTTTGCTAGATTTCAAGGTATTAAAGAATAAGTACTGGAAGAATGTGGCACAGGCTTGCCTATCATCCATGAGGACTACTAGAAAGAGAAAAATCTCCTTTATGATTATTTAACAGATTAGAAAGAACATTGGTGTGAGCTCCCTTCCAGTACTGTTCTAGAATGCCATAATATGCCAATTATAAGATCCTGCCCTTAGCACAAAGAAATACGAGGACAATATAGTATGAATATGCAACATATGAAAATCGAAGCTATGTAAAAAGGTATTTAAGAATAATTTCCAGGCATGATTCTGAGTCACTGTTTTCAGTAGCTTATACACATCAAAGAGTCAGCAACAGCTTTTGATCAGTAACTGGAGAGAAATTAAGAAATAACATTCATGCTTTACCTTCCTTTTCTTTGTCTATTCATATGAAAAATTAGTCTGGGAAAGAGAAACTTAAACTGAGGAAAAATTTCTGAGAGGGCAGAAAAAGGTGATTTCAATTTCAGTAGACCTGTGGCAATTTGCATAAACCAAGTAACTTTTTTTGAACCTTCTCTAATAAAAAAAAAAAATAAAGGGGAGCAGTATAATTTTTGCCTTTTCACTGTTTGATCAGTTTGGTTTGTGCTGTTTCTACTCCTCTATCACAAGCAGAAACTCTTCAGTAGAAAGTCACTTCTCTCTGAGACATGAGCTAGGAGCTAGAATTGTTATTATCTGAGAATATTATTGTTATATAGTGGAAGCAATGCAATATATAAATGTCAAACTTTAAAGCCAAAATATATGTTAATTATTTTTCAGTGACTAGGATTAGACTTCTGTGGATTTGAATTTTTTTCAGCTTTTTTTACCTCTTTTTTTCTAGCATGCACATGCACAACCTCATGATAAATGGCCAGACATGAGGCTATTACTAACTGACGCTGTAAGAATCTTTACTCCCCACAATGCTTAGTGCTGATTTTCATTGCTGGAAGCCTGAGGATGCATAGGATTTAGGATGAGTTCTGCTTTTCCAAATGATGCTCTGATTTTTTTTCTTTTGGCAGTTTGACATGCTCTCTTTGTTGTAGCATTATTATTATTATTGTTATTATTATTATCATTATCATCATCATCTATAATTTAACAGCTCTCTTTTTATAGCTGTGTTGAAGTCCCAATAGTCTAAGAAAATACACCATTGACCATCATTTATGTCTACAGTAATAAAAGAATTTATCATTTCAGCAATTTTCTTGGCTATTTGTAAAGGGAGTTTTATGCTATCTACTCAGTTTTCATTTTGTTCTGAAGACCTTGGGATGCTTTAGTATGTGGAGGAATCACAGAAGCAATCTATCTGTCTACTCAAATTTTGTGTTTAACAGGTAACATCACTAAGGATTTAATGGCAAAGGACAGGCTGAATCATTTATTTTAGTACTGGATCCTGTGCTGTTTTCATTTCAACATGGGGAATTATAAAACTATAATTTTAAGTGAAACTGCAATTTCTCATTTCAGCACAGGAAAAAAAATTCATGTTTCACTTTAGCAGCAGAATTATAGTGGTGTTAATGAGTAGGAAACTGTATGTTGTAACATTGTCCCAGATTAAAGGATTAGCAGTTTGCCAAAAATACTGTGTTCTTTATTCACCTGTAGCTAGATCTGTTGGCTCCTGAATGAAGATTCTTCTCCTTGCCCTTGCCCTTGCCCTTGCCCTTGCCCTTGCCCTTGCCCTTGCCACTGTTCTCCACTATCCAGGTATCCTTCTCAAAGCATTTTCTTCTGCAGTTTGTAGAACAGCTTCCAGGACAATAAGAAATATTACCTCATATTCCTAATACACCACTTATTGTAGCACTCTCCTCTTTTTATAGTTGTTCAATAATGCTTTTGGAATTAGGGTAATCTGATTTACTTTTAATGAAAACATTACTGATTCATTGGAGATTCACTGGCAGATTTTCAGCTGGCTGTATTCATTCAAATAAGGTATCTTAAGAGACAGCACACTTCAAGCTGTGATTTGCCTTCCTTCTATCAGCTCCTTTGCACTTATTTCTTCCCAGATATGAATTTTGAACTGCTGTTGAGGGTGTGCTATGAGGCTGTGGGTTTACTTGAACATTGGTAACACTGACTATTAACTATCAGATTCTAAAATATTGAATATCACCTGCGTTTTAATTGTATTATAGATACTAGAATATTTTTCCCATTGATCTAAACTGGTAGCAATTACCATAGTCATTCCTAATAAAGTTGGTGATATTTGAAAAATGTATTTTCATTTCTTGTCTTTCAGTTTCTGACTCAGATATCCAAATGGTAAGGCATTCCACTAGGAGAGTTTTCATGTCTTTCTTATGAGCTGTTGTGAGATGACTTCGCACTGAAGATTTCAGTTCCTGCATCTGGTAGCACAAATGAAATGTTGTAAGTGTTTTTATTACTTTTTTTTTCATATCTAATTTTCATATTTAATACTAGGTAATGCAATTGTAGCTTTAGTTCTCTACCAATGTCAGAGATTACATCCTGAGAGTTTCAGATTAGACACTTGGGCAAGAAAAATATGCAGGAAGGGCAGGGCAGCACTGGAACAGGGTACCCAGGAAGGTTTTAGAATGTCCTTGGATATTTTCAATCCTCAGCTAGACAAAGCCACAGCTGGCCTTTTCTAGTGTTAGTTATAGCCTCATTCCATGTAGGAATTGATCTGTATGAACTCCATTGACCACCCCCCAGCCAGCACTTCTGTCTTGGAAGTGGAAATGCTGTGACTCCATAAAACAACTGCCATCACAAGGGCTGTATATCAGGAAAACCTTCCTGGAGAGTTAGTGTCTTTGGACTTGTCAATTTTCAGGAGCTGCTCAATATCACACCAACATCCTGTGACTAAAAGGGATAATGATGAAGCTGGTCATTTCTCTTATGTAGCTGGCACAGTACAGAGGAGTGTATCACAAACCAGAGCCTCATTTTCATAGCTTACTTTAGTCTGATCAGGAGTTGCACCAATGTTTGCTCTAGACTCTGCAGATTTCAGAGTTGTGTCCTTGTGACCTGAGCCACACAGCACAGTCTAGGCAGGATAAACAAAGAACTTAACCCAGGGATTGTTCAGCAAATCTTTTAACCTCATATATCAGTACATTATCATCAAATTATGATTCATGGTTTTGTAACTGGCATGTATTAATTGAATTACAACTAATGTTTTTTCTGTGTAAATTCGTTGTTTCCTCTTTGCCGTAGGCAAATGTGTTTTTCCTGCTACACCTCAGCATAACTGACAAAGTTATTGCAGAGCAATAACAGTCCTTCTGTTCTTATATTTTCACATTTCACTAAAGCAAACAGACTCACTAACAAAATTATTTGAATGGTATGGTCTCCTTAAATGTCCTTACCACAGTCAATGGTCCTTGAAGCATTATTGAGGTTCATCAGTAAATGCAGAAAAAGAATAATTTAGTTTTACATTTTTTTCTAATGCTGATAAAATAAAAATAGGCTAAACTTGAAATTCTTCTTATAGAAATCTGCAGCAAATGGAGTGGTTGTTACTTCATAGAATGACTGTATAAAATGAAGTGCTTAGGTAGAGTTAAAAAAAACACATCTTAAAAACAGCATTCATCATATTTTTTTCTTAATGGGTATGCAATCATACTTGTGTATGCTAATGTTGTTTTTGTTGTTCAAATAAAGCACTCCATGCAATGTTTCAGCCAACAGTAAACAAACACAATACTTTATTATGATTTCTGTATTGTAGTTTGCATTTTACCTCCTGTTTGATAAATTCTTTAGCTGTGCCATATTTTTCCCCAAGATTGGGCAGATCAGTGAGGGCCATAAAATATTAATCATAAAAGCTTAGAGAATTACATGTCTGTGACTGCAGGTTTGTCTTGTTGGCAAATATTTCTCAGTCTAAACTATTTCTCTTTTTTTAACTCCACCAGAAATGATGCACCGTAAAAAGTATAATGTCTGTTCAGATTAAAATATATGTGGTTTTTCAGACCTGATAAAGGGTCTGACTTTTTTATTTAATGCTCCAAGTTTATTTAATAATTTTATACATTTTTAGTAGTTTTGTTGTCAAAGCAGACCTGATTGCCAGTATGCCATTTTCTTCTATTTCTCCAGTTATGACATTATCCTGTAGATCCCATGAAGCTAGAAGAAAAGATAGAAGTATGGAGAAAGAAAATTGTAGCTTCCTTGGTAAACCCGTGCTACTACAGACTAAAGACACTTAACCAGGTGGTTGCCATGGTTTGTTACAGGAGAAGCTGTTGAGAGATCTCTAGTTTTTGACTAGGCCCTAAATTGGGATTGGGCCCTAAATTTGGGGATTGAAGAGGAATGGGAAGTGATCCTTCCCTTTTTCTTTTCAATACTTTTTTAGACTTGTGTATTTGTGGTTTGCTTACATGAAACTAAATGGTATCAAAACTTCTGTCCCAAAGATGGAGGATTGAGAGGACCTTTTCTTTGGCTGAGAGATATTTTCTATTATCTTCCTTGTTGTACTGCCTTATATTTCTTGGTTTATTTCTTCTTTAGTTAGCTTCTATTAACATGGGTTAGTTAAATAGAAATAATTCTAAGGCTGAAGAGGCAGCCATTTTTTTCAAATTAATGTTAGCCCGTGCTGGGTAGATTTTAATGAATTATCCATAAAGCAGCATAAATGGAAATGGGAATCCTGACTCTGAAATGAAAAATTAAAGTAATTACACAAGAACAGGTCATGCTAAAAGTCCTTGAATGACAATAAGCAGTTTCTAATTATTAGTCTGTGGCAATGTGGATTTTTACATCCTTGGAAAATTAATTGTATAGCACTAGGAAGATTTTGCATTTTTCCTCCTACTTGGCTCATGCTGTTTGCCATGCATTTGTTATTTTCATTGTCCTTTGCTTACTACTGTGATGGGATTCTATCAACCTGCTTCAAATATGATTTGAAGAAAATGACTGCATTTCTAGACTTCTCAAAATCTATAGCAATATCTAAAGACAGGAGTCATCTTACCTAACTTTACTCTTGAAAAAGTGGAGTAAATGGAAAGAGCTTACCTATTCAGAGCACCTTTCTGAAACAGCTGTCTTAGTATACATTTGATTACTTTATAATGAGTACCTGTGTAAGCAGCATGGATTATATGACTAATGCTTAGGTGACTAAAAACAGAAGATTAATTCTTTACTGATGGTTGAAAGTGTTGCTGTTTCTGCTCACCGTACTATCAACCAGCTTCAAGGTACTGCCTTCATAGTCCAAAGTGTGGGAGATGGTGACACAATCATTAATTCTAGGTTTTACGCCTTGTCTATGCCTGGTACTACATTGGTAATTCCAGTCTGTCTTTTTGATTATCCTATAAAAGCTTTTCCCATCAAAATTCCTTGTTAAATTTATACATCCACCAACAACAGGGACTCAAATCTCATGATCTCTGTCCCAGACTCCCTCAAATTCCCTATCCAATATTGTGTCCATTCTGTCAATTTCTGTAGCTCCTTGTAAATCAGGAATTTGACAGTCCTTCAGCCCCGTAGGTACACCCAGAAGATGACAAATTTATTGAGGTTTCTGGGCTGTGCATACATTTTTCTTATTGTCAGTACCTTCCCATTTGTGCTGCTGATGGTTTGCTTAGAGTATTTCCAAAAGTCATATGGAGTGAGGAGTTTCTGATGAGACATAACCAGGACAGTCTTGCACTCTACTGGAAGTCCCATTGTTGTGGGACACTTTTAGCATTATACTTTCTATTTTTATGAGAACAATTTTCCCAAAATGCTAGAAAAAGGAATGTAAGTTTCAAGACTTGTTGCCTTCTAGAAGACACCATAATATTCCTCTTGAAGTGACCAGAAACCCTGTTGTACAGAGCAGTTCTGTCTTGTGCTCAATGTGCTAAACAGATCAGAGCTAAGGTGGCAGTGGTGGGTGAGAACACTAATCCATGGTATCTAATTGGTGTCATCCCTACAAAAGTCTCATTTTTTTTTAAACCCTGTCTTTCATCTATTAAAAATAAAGAAAAAAGGAAAAGCAGCTTTCTTTTAGTCCAGAGTAGAATGACACACCAAGTTATATGTTTCACAAACACAAGAAGAATCAAGCAGCTTACTATGTCATGTTGGCCTTTTGCATAGTGTTAAATTAAATCACACATTGCTCAGACTTTCTAATTAACAGTATGCTATGTGGAGGAAGTCTTTCAGTAATTAACCTTTCAGTTAATCAAAGCACATTTTCTGCTTCTTTCTATCTTAAATCTATTTCATGTTTTTTTCTCCCTTTATTTCTTATCATTTACTTTGCAGTCTAGATCTTGCCTTTGAAATAATAAGATCAAGTCCCTGATTCACAGCTATCAAAATTTTGAACTACACTGTGAGATAACAGAGAAGGGTAAAGCTTATTTTAATTCTAATAATTCTGAATTAAAATATCAGTTCCAATATGATAGAAAAATAACTCCTATGAGCCATTTTTCTTGGCTGAAATCATATACAATAATAGAGATGTTCTGCTTTTCATTCAAAATCAACGGTTATTCATTTTAGGAAAGTAGAACTCTTTTTGTAAATGGAGACATGTTACTTACGTATACAATAGAACTTCATCAAACTGAAAACTGAGCTCACATATCACCTGCAGATTTTCTCTTTGTTTTACACAATGTTTCAAGTTCTTAAGGATTTCTTAGCTAGTTTTTTTTGTCATTGTATTCTATACAAATACAGAGTCATCTATAAAGTGCAGTACAAATAGGAGGCTGACAAGCCAACATATACAGATCTTAAAGTATAGAGAGGTCAGGTAAAAATCTCTGAAAGAATTGTCTGTTTAATAAAGTCATTCTAAAAAGTGCAAACTCTTTGAAAAATATCGTTTTCTCCAGCAAAGAGCAATTTTTCTTTTCTCTCTTGTATCCACTTAAGGAAGTAGAGCAATGTATTTCAGCTTGACTACATGGAAGAGAGTAATTGCCAGATAGTCAGCCTAAGTGATCTGCTAGTGGATGTTTTATCAATATTTTTGTTGAATTAATTATTACCTCATGCATGTTTTTTTTCATATTTTTAACTTATATAAATTTAGAAAAGCCTACAAATAATCTTCTAAAGAGAGATCAGATCATGTAGTGACAGGACTAGGAGATATGGATTCAAACTGAAAAAAGGCAGGTTTAGGTTAGATATTAGGAAGAAATTATTTACTGTGAAAATGGTGAGGCACTGGAAAAGGTTTCCAGAGAAGCTGTGGATGATCCATTCCTGGAAAAGTTCAAGGCCAGGCTGGATGGAGCTCTGGGTAGTCTGGTCTAGTGAAAAGTGTGCCTTCCCATGGCACACCCCCTTGGGGGTTTGGGACTAGATGATCTTTAAGGACCCTTTTTAAGTCATTGCACACTTTAAGCCACTATAAAAACTACTAACTATATTGTCATGTAGTTTAACAGAAACAACAAGCAGTAGGAAATCACTGTGTACTTAGTGAGCTACAGAACATGAAATATTCATGCAATATTCATGCAAAATAACACAAAAATACACAACATATAATATACCATTTATTTGTAATCATCTTTGTTTCTGTAGATAGACTAAAACAGACTAGGCTCTTTACTTCACACAAACTTGCTGGAATACCCTTCATTAGGCAACAAACCAACTTTTCAAGTATCCTGTTAAAATAATGTATTGTCATAGCTCAGTGGAATCACAGAAAGATGTTATTTCATCTATGAAATAACACTGGTGTTACAGTGTTATATCATGTTGATGTTATAGGATTTATACAGTCAGTGGTCAAAAGAACATTAAAAGGCTAGGCTGATATCTACAGTCTAGATGCATTAGAAGTGACACAGAAAATGTTAGTTTTATATTAGAATCTCAATGGTCATTAGTGCTCAAGCATTCAATGGTATAAAAATTTCAATAATATTGAAATTCTTCTCTTCCTAAGCCCAAGTTTAAAAAATACTGCATATGTCCTGAGAAACTATTAGATACTATAGCATACTGACAGCTGATGGCACCTAAAAACATAGCTGCATTCTGGCCTTTGGTTTCATGCCCTGGAAGTCACCAGGAGGAGTGGAAAGCAATGACATCATTTGCCATGTAACTTCACAGCTCTTCTTGAAGTGTCTTCCAAAACTCATGGTGAAATATTAAAAATATCCCAAGCACACACATAAAGAAATTTGCCAGCAAAGAATTGTAAAAATGTTCTAGTACATAAGCCCCTCTTACTACTATATTTATTTCAATCTAAGACTGACAACTAAGAAACCTAGAATTTTTGGCTTTTCACCTTCATTATTTTTCCTGTGCTTATTATCTGCATTAAAGATTCATATAAAATTAATAACTCTAAACTTAAAACAAAAGAAGCTGAGTATCAGCGTGATTTTTCCACTTGCAGACGATTCAGTAATTTTCCTCTAATTTACTACAGTTTTATGTCTGAGTCACATATTTCCAATATACAAATCAGCAAGTCACTCTGTGCTGCATTTTCAGATATGTTTAGTCCCACTTCCCTAATCCACACACAGAAGAGCTTGTCATAAAACTTAGTTGCTAAATATTTACAGTTTGAAAATATTGAGCATCAGCAATACTGTGAATAATTTCTTTCCCAAGGACATTGTGCCTGCAGTGGATGAAGATATATCCATGGTCTCTAGAGCTTCCATTAAAAAGCATATTCTCACACAGCTTGCAGCCAGAAAGCGGGGCTTCAGCATACCTAGCACTTGTTCCAGAAGGCAAACATTGTAAATAATTAATGCCCCCCTTCCTCCTCCTTTCCTTACCTTTTATATCTGAGCTGACATCATATGGTACAGAATATCCCTTTGATCAGTTTGGGTCAGCTGGCCTAGTTGTGTCCCTTCCCAGGATTTTGCCCACCCCCAGCCTACTGAATGTTGAGAGACAGCCTTGGTGCAGTGCCAGTGCTGCTCAGCAGTAGCCAAAACACACTGGTGTGTTATCAGCACCTTTCTAGCTACCAATGCAAAGAACAGCTCTGTGAGGGCTGCTGTGGGGAAATGAGCTCCATTTCAGCCAGGCCCAGTAGGTGGGTTGAATACCCCATAGTGCGTTGAAGTGAAAACAGCTCTCTGACTTACTGTCCTGCCATACAGAAAACTTATTCCACCTAAAATAAGTTCCCCCATTAGCACAACTTAAGGGCACAAGTCTGCTGTGGCTGTTAAGCCCTTCAATGGGTATCTCTTCCACCTTTCATATATCCTGCAGTAAAGCTATTAGGTACCTACTGTGTGGCATACAGCTAATAGTTGGTCTACTGTGTGCTGTACTGTGATGAATCTATTGAATGGAAGCTCTAGAAGCAGCAAAACCATGCTGCCAGTGGGGGAAGTATACTTGTAGTCGCTATACTTGTAGTCAGAGACGTGGTTTGTTATATACACAAAGAGAACTGTCTTGGGATAGACAACAACACAATCTTTTTAATGGAGGGAAACTTGCAGCAGTCTACTGTGGATAAGATGTGCCAGCTGTACTGCCATAGATGGGGATGATCAAGGATGTGTTCTTGTGTTATTGTAGAAATAAGACATTTCTGGGGATAGGTGCAGGTCTGTGCTGTAGTTCCATGTTTTGGAGATAGAGACAGTGGCTGATTGACTATGTGCTGTCCATAAAAAGGAAGCAAAAAGAAATTACTAAGGGAATGTGAACGGAATTCCTCCCTTTGTCTATCTATAACTGAGCATGACATCTCAGACTATTTTTTTAGCCAGTGAAGAGAAACTGGAATTTTGGGGGCACAATTCATCTGTTGTATTTAGAAAATAGCCTTTTAGTGACATGAATCAGGGTTTAGAAATAATTTTTTTTCATTGGCTGTAAATGGAGACTAAGTACAACTAGCTCAGATTTCTGTGTTTGGTAAAGCAAATGTCATTTTAAGAAGACAATGAAGCAAAACTCTAATGAATTCTCAAAGGGACATACATCCAATAGATATATCACTCAATAATCAGTAGCAGAGTAGTGGCCTGAAAGTATCACCTCAGGAACTTTGTGCATCTGTCAATACAATTCTTCTGTGTTCTTCTCCTGTAGTCATTCCTGAAAGCCTTATTTGAAAAGATGCCATGTCTCTTGTCCTTGAGGCTCACTAAATCTATTTACATTGTAATTCATTAGAAAAACATAGGGTACTGAGATTTTATGAGCGTTTCTTGTCAGTGCTGAGTTAGTTTTCTTTTCCCTTAGCTCTCTGTAATATCACTGATGGTGAGAAGCCTCTACAAAATGTGATTCAGAAGGATATTGCAAGGTTGGTGTTCCAGAGGAGCCAGTTTGAGCAAAGTGGCACATGTCATTACATAAGACTCACCATTCAACTTATTTCTGCATTTCAGGATCTATTTAAAAATAAGAGAGCTAGTGTGTCTACAAGGGGCAAACCTAGGAAGTGATGTAAAATATAGAGCAAAATGGAAATTATTTTTTAACTTCCCATGGAGATTTTATTTCTATTCTTTTTTATTTTTACTTTATTTATGATATTGTGGATATTCTGGTTGTTTTTCTTCTCAGTAAAAATGCTACACTTTGCTTCTAGTACATAGGTCCAACTAAAAGTTTAACTTATCAGTTGGTCTTGTTTGAACTTTATTTCCAAAATATGTATTTTTTTTTAAGAGAGAAACTCTTTTACAGTAATTTCTTTCCCCCAAACTCTAAAATTCTCTTTTCTTTCCAAACTACACCGCAGCTGCTGGAATTGTAAAATGAGATAAAATGGATGTTAAAAGTGCACATTTGGATTTATTGAGCTTATTTTTGACCATATAGTGAGAAATTCCTTCCTGCCCATGTACTGAATTTAATTGAAATAACTTGTTTATTTATTAATCATATTTTTTATATTGATTTATGACACATGAAAGAGTCTTCAGTCATTAATGTAAAACAATATTTAATAGCTTCTTCAGAGGAAAAGTGGATTGGAAGTTTACCTTAAAACACTCAAAACCCCCCCATCAAATATATTTATTAAAGATTTATTCACCCTCTGCTACTAAGATTTGATTATTTAACAGTTTATTTGTGAAAAAATAAGGAATTCAAAAATATTTTTTGCACTAGAAACCTCAATAACTAATAGTATTTTATTGCCATGGCTTGAGCTTATTTATAATAACTGAAACATAGAAGAGTGGAAAAAGTCATTTAAGCCTTTATTGATCATCAGGTTTGACATATAGTAAGGATAAAAAAAGCCTATTTGGCACATCTGACATGTTGACCATATCATGCAGCTAATTTGTTGATGTTTTTTCTTCAGGTTTGCTTTGTTTTGTTTTCAAGAAAGGCAAGGAGGAAAATTTTTTGTTTGGGTTACAAAAGTATCCTTGGCACAACCTAACAGATGCCACCAAACATAATGCTACTAAAACATAAATAGAAGCTAGAAGTAAGATGAATTAAACATCTAGAAAAATGGGAAACTAATCTGCTGCAAGACAGAGGTAGTAACACCTTCTTCTCCACTATCCCTTTGAACAATGGTGCATCAGTTCAAAGAAATCAGGCTTCAGCTGCTCACTTAATAGCAGAGATTTCCAGAGGCACAGGATTTGGAGAGATGTTCCCTTCTCAAACTGAACTAGTTTTACTTGACAGGTCACAGAGATAAAGGGTAGCATGGCCATGCTCACTGAAAGCAGCTTTAGATAAGTCGCTGTGCTTGCAGAGATCCCATGCTACTCAGCTTCATGGATCTGAAATGCCTGTTAGCTTGGCATGAAGCTATTCATCCAAGCTTTTCACTCTGCCTAGAGCCACTTTCATGAAGTCTGTGGGAAATCTGATGATTAAAGTTGAATTCATCATCATTGCAATTGGAAGCTGCTGTGCACCTGGTCTGCCTCCCTAGTATGAAGGATATATTCACAAGGTCTCTAAACAAATATTAACTCAGAAGCAGTGCTGATACTGGCAACAGAGCTATTTACCCATAGATCCTGCTTAGCTTGCATGATCAAATTGCATTAGACTACAAGATAACATTGCAGATTTTAGGTACCTCTAAAACTATCTTCCTTCCTTACACAAACATCAACTGATGTAATTGATCAAGGCCAGACTATCCATAAATAACACGGTCCACTCAACAGCAAAAATAGTTTTAGTTCTTTCCTGTTAAAAACAAAACTAATGCAATCAAGACTACTGGGTTTTGAACTCATGAACAGTTTTGGAGATATAAAGCTGGGTTTCTGCTAGTTAGATGCAAAATCAAAGCAGATTTTTGGGTATTTTGTATTTTGTCCACACACTGGATTGCTTCTGTGGAAAATAAATTATCAAAAAGTATGCTTTGGATGTGAGAATAGATGAAGACACAAAACATTAAAAGAAATACAAACAAATACAGTATTTTGTAAAGAACTTGTTTCATCTTATATATGGTTATTCAGCAAAATTTACTGAAGTTTGTAGTGTTTTTTTTTTTTTTTTAATAATAAGCCAATTGTTGGTCACACACACCCATCCATAGTTTTCTAAGCCTTCTCTACAAAATGAGGTTTTTTTATTGATCAGGAAGCTAGTGCCAGGGTGCTCATTGGAATGTCTAAATGAAACTTTTATCTTAGAAACGAATTAGTGGAATGGCCAGTGAAAACAAATTTTCTAGCATTTAATTTTCTACTCTATTTTACATTATTTCCCAGGGGTACCATAACCTTCACAGATACACGGCTTTGTGCAAATATCCAATTATATGGTAGAATCTCATGAGTTTGAGAGTTGCCCCTTCAAAGTTAGCCAACTTTCTAAATGGACTTCTTTCTTCTTCTGAAAAAGTTAAACCTAGTCTATGTAGACGTTAAAAGACCCAACCATGCCCTTAAAAAAAATTAAAAATAATAATTAATAAGAAAAAATGTAATGCACATATATGGAACTTCATGAAGGATCTTTGTTTTTCAGTTGAGGGGTTTTGATCCACATTGGGTTTATAAATAACAAAATTATTGTAGATGGCACAAAATTGGGAAGAGAGGCTGATATGCCACAGAGTTGTGCTACAATTGAAATGGACCTTGACAGGCTGGAGAATTGGGCTGACAGACATCTTGGGTGTCAACAAGGAGAAGTTCAAAATCCCACACCAATAACAACCCCTTACACCAATATATGCTGGGGACCACCCAGCTGGAAAGCAGCTTAGTAGAAAAGCACCTGGCAGCCACCGATGACATGAATTTGAAGAAGAGCCAGTAATGTGCCCTTGCAGCAAAGACTGTGGGGAAATAACAGAAGATTGGCAAGGAGTAGTGTAAACACACACTCAAGTGACTTACAGCTGGGGTGTCAAAAAACACATATATCATATTAATTGCTGTTTAGCCTTGTGTGTTTGACAAGCAGAACATCTGTGTTTAGATAATATAGGCCTGTGATAGGCTTAGAGACACCCTATCAAACATTCTAGAGATTTATTCTCTGCTGCAAGAAAGATCAAGCAGAGTGGTAAACTATGCCTGTGCAAATCCCTGATACACAGGCAAAACCAGCAGGTTCAGTGACCCTCTAGCATGGACCAAGCTCTAGAGTGCCTGCAGCTCTGCTTGTGTGCCTGGGTGCTGTTTCAAGGATCCCCAGATGGTGGAGTAACAAAAATAAATGTACTCTGTGATTTTTGATATTATTGATTTGATATTGGTATTTTTATATTTGTTCCTGCTTCTGGCCTGTGCTGACCCTCACAAAGGTAAATGGTACCTTAGGGCATCTTAGACAAAGCACTGCCAGCAGGTCAAGGGCTGTGCTGTGCTTGGCACTGGTGAGACCTGTCCTAGAGTGTTGTACCTAATTTCAGGCTCCCCAGTAAAGGAGAGACATGGACATGACAAACAGAGTCCAAGGAAGGGGCTAAAGGATGTTTAAGGGACCAGAACATCTTTGCTGTTCATCTTTGAACATCTTTGGAAAAGACTGAGACAGCTAGGACAGTCAAGTCTGGAGAAGATCAGGCTCAGAGGGAATCTGACACTATATATGAGTACCTGAATAGACAATGCAAAGAAAGCAGAGCCAGCAGTGCCCAGTGACAGGACAGAGTTAATGGACACAAACTGAAACACAGGAGGTTCCCTCTGAACATCATTTGCTATGAGGGTGACTGAGCACTGGCACATGCTGCCCAGAGAATGTGTGGATCTCACTCCTTGCATATATTCAAAAGCTGTCTGGAGGTTCCAGGCGGTACTACACAGACACAGAGAGTGACACAGATGACTTCTAAATGCCCCTTTCAGCCTCAATCTTTGTGTGATTTTTCAGTTCTCTGAAACAGCCACTCACCTTTCTATTACGTGAGGCTACAGAGTGTGCTGATGAGAAAACCATGAACTGATTTCATCAGAATCAGATGAAACTCTTTTCACCAGGATTAGTCAGCTTTGGTCAAATACTCCTGTTCGTTATTTTTTATCCCAAAAAGATGTTTGTCTCGGTTCCAGTGCAATTCCATTAAAACAGGGTTGTTCCTGGCACTCGACAAGCTCTTAGCTCTAAACCTTGAAGGCTGTGGGACATTGAGGTATAAGTTAACACATGGAGGAAGTGTTGCTGAGACATTAGCTCATATAGTCTGTGCTTTGGGTGAAGGGACTGAAAGCTGAGGTATCTTCACACCAGGATGTCCCTCTAGTTTATTCCTTCTGGTCCCTAATAGACTCAAGGAATTTAGTTTATCTGATAGCCTGTAGCTTCTCATAATCCCAGTACTCTCATACTGTATAAATGCACTGTGTGACAGCTTTTCATTAAATTTTTATCTTCTGCTGAATCTATCAATACTTGTGTCCATGTATCCCTTTCATTAACTGATGAGTCAATGGATAAAATCTACTGGATATATATGTAGCTTAATATCTAGCCTATCTTTCTAAAAGTTCTCTTGTCTGAATGATGCCCAGTGCTATTTTCAACGCACAGGATTTCTTCCTGTATTTTTGATGCAGACTCCTGTATCTCTGAAAGCTTCTAATCTCACTCTCCCTGGATGTCACAGTTATCTGTTTCTTCCCTCTTCATGCCCACACTGTTTTATTTTACTCTGCTTTGTCTCTGTGGAACAGAAGCCCAGGGTTATTTCAGGTTTCTTTGTTTTTGGTTTTTTTTTTTTGCTTATCTTCCAGGCTTTTTCTACATGCCATTAACTCTCTGTCTATATCATTTTTCTAAAACCCATATTTTACACTACAACTTACTTGATAAAATATATCCAGTGGTATACAGCCACCCATCCAATGATGGATTAGATAGTGCTTTACCATCTAAGTCAATGCAACTTCACACTTCTTAGTCATCTCTTTCCCTTGATTAGACTTGACTCCTCCATGCCAGAAGAAATGCATTACATTTTGCTCAGAGAGTTGCAGCCAGAGTTTTGTGACTCCATTTTGTATCTCTCTGAAGCTGTCAGAGAGGAAAGACATTTCATCCACCAACATCTGCTTTGAATTTAAGCTCTTTGCTTTTCTGTATTGTTTAGTAACTTGCCTCAGCTGAATCATCTGTTTCCTTCCATACTCTTATCCCTTTTCCAAAACCGTTGGGGTCTGTATATATCTGTATGCTATATTAGTGTTTGAAATAATCTCCCACTTTCTGTGGATCAGGAATAATAACGCTTTCAAATTCTTTTCTACAACTTACTTCTTTTGCCTGTTCTTTTATCAGTGTCAATTTTGAGTAATCTCCCGACTAATATATCTCCATTTTTTAACCTCCTGTATCTAGAACCCAAATTTCAGATGATATAATAATCTTTAAACCATTTTTTTAGGCATGTGTAGCCACACAATCTACTTATGGCTAGTTTAAAACCTGAGCTCCTCTGGATTTGTGAGCTTCACTCTGAGTTAAACTTTCCTTTCCTTCAACCTAGTTTTTTTTCCTCTGCTGCCAGTGGCAGCTAACATCCTGCCTGTCAGCCTTAAACATTTTATATGTACATTCAGGCTTTCAGTAAGGCAGACAGTGAATCTGCCTGGGAGTCTATCTGAGCCCCATGGAATAGTCTATCCATTACAATTCTCTAGTACGCTAGCCTCTGTAGCTCAAGTCTACATCACAATTTAAGATTTGTTTTTTTTAATCTTCTGTAATAAAATCATGGTACATGCAAAATATAATAATAACCATGTAAAAAAAATGATGTGTGGGGGGGGGGTTTCCCTTTTTTTTTTTTTTTTTTTTTGAAAATGTTTCCTTTGTGACTTTATAAAGAAAACGGAATGAAATCCTTGAGGTATTCTGTGCAGCTTTGCACAAAGAAAAACTGAAAAACACATTGGACAAGCATTAAGAGCTGCAAGTAAAGCAGTTCAGTAACAGAGCAGTAGAAGAGTCTATCACAAAACTGAGGAATGAAGTGCCTGCTTCTGAGTGTCTCAGCCAAATCAGGGATTGCAATAAAGTTTGCAAGGGCTTCAATAATCCAATCATGTTATTTTTGTGTTATGTCATATAATAAATGTGGCAGTCGATCAGCTCCACCTTAAGGGATATGGATGCTACAGTGACAGGTAAAGCTACCTGCCTCATTTGAAAATATTAAAATAATCCAGTTGCCATTTCTCACAGCCATCAGTGCCTCTGTAAATAAGCCACGTTTTTTGAGCTGCTTGGGGACAGCACTCAAGCAGACCAGAATATAATACAAATACAACCTTGTTGCTCCACCCCTGTACAGTTGCCGATACAAGCAGATTAACTGTACTGTTTAGATAAGGCTAAATCCTTAACTTGTGTTGGCCTCCTTAAGGGTAAAGTAACACCACAGGGCCTTTTTATGTATCTGTTTATAGAGAAAATATGTAAGGAAAGTAAGTGATAATCTCAAAAAGCAGGAAAAAGCACAAATCCCTAGGATTATCAGAAAGTGATGAAGAATTAGAATAGATCGAATATGAAATGGTTTACCAGAGTGAGTGTGCAAGAATGTAGACTAGAGAAATTATTCTATGGATGGCGAAAAGTCTTTTCCTCTGAAAAAGGAAAATAAGGAAAAAAATCTTGATTTATATAATTTTTTCCTTTTGGGAATAGCCGCATTGAAATCCAAACTGAAATTTGTTTTAAAATTTTAATAGAGGTAAATTTAAATGTTTTCATTTCAATTTTTGGTTTCAAGAACTTGACATTAAAAACAGTCTCTTTCTGGATTGTCATTTGGGATTTAATTTTTTTAAAAAAAATGAAAGAATGTAAAATTCTTCTGTGTTGCAAATTGTGCAAGAGAAAACCTTGCATTATCATGTGAAAATCAATTCTTGACCTTTTACACAGATTTCACACCTTTGTAGATCCTATAAAGAACAGCATCTACACACTATAAAGGTATGTCATTGAATTTTTTGGCTCACCACCCCTTCAATGTGTATTGTTTTAGAAAGACAAAGGAATTATAATTTCACATTACCATGTAAAACTGCACACGTATGTCTGATACCAACACATACATGTGCATAGAGATCTGTGGTCTTACAAGTTCCTTCTCTAGAGACTGAGGAAAGCAATACATCTCATTTAGAAAGGAAAATATTTATAATTTATGCATGTTTATTAATTATTTTGTTTAACTGCTTAATGTCAGTTTTATGAAACAAATTGAATTTATACCGTTCTGATAGCTACTTAATTGTGCGTGAGTAATGAAGACATAAAATCTTCAAGCAAAGCTGTGCCTTCAGAATTGAATTATAAATTGTAGCTTTTTTTCAATATCAAAGTAAAAGATTTTTATAAATGGTGAATATTCTGCTCAAATGGTCTTAAAGAACATCAGAGGTCTCACTGCAGGAAATTCTGAGACTATTTTTCAAAAGATGAATAACATTACCTGCAAAAAAAGGGTAAGATTCACCTTTTTTTTTTCTGTGCAAATTTCACTGGTGCGGTGTTCCACAATGTGATCCACAGGCTGGATACAGAGAGGCAAGAGGAGGCAGCTCTAGGAAGATGTAAGGAATTCTGCATGTACATATGTATGATCCTGGGCTAAAGGCTTACAGAGTGAGGATGGCAGCACCTTCAGACAAATGCTGGCTGGGGACAGCGTGAGAATCAGGCTGGGGACAGTGGTGAGGAGCAGGCTGGGGACAGTGTGAGGAGCAGGCTGGGGACAGTGTGAGGATCAGGCTGGGGACAGTGTGAGGAGCAGGCTGGGGACAGTGTGAGGATCAGGCTGGGGACAGTGTGAGGATCAGGCTGGGGACAGTGTGAGGAGCAGGCTGGGGACAGTGTGAGGAGCAGGCTGGGGACTGTGAGGATCAGGCTGGGGACAGTGGTGAGGAGCAGGCTGGGGACAGTGGTGAGGAGCAGGCTGGGGACAGTGGTGAGGAGCAGGCTGGGGACAGTGTGAGGATCAGGCTGGGGACAGTGTGAGGAGCAGGCTGGGGACAATGTGAGGAGCAGGCTGGGGACAGTGTGAGGAGCAGGCTGGGGACAATGTGAGGAGCAGGCTGGGGACAGTGTGAGGAGCAGGCTGGGGACAGTGTGAGGAGCAGGCTGGGGACTGGGAGGATCAGGCTGGGGACAGTGTGAGGAGCAGGCTGAGGACAGTGTGAGGAGCAGGCTGGGGACAGTGTGAGGAGCAGGCTGGGGACAGTGGTGAGGAGCAGGCTGGGGACAGTGGTGAGGAGCAGGCTGGGGACAGTGTGAGGAGCAGGCTGGGGACAGTGTGAGGAGCAGGCTGGGGACAGTGGTGAGGAGCAGGCTGGGGACGGTGAGGATCAGGCTGGGGACAGTGTGAGGATCAGGCTGGGGACAGTGTGAGGAGCAGGCTGGGGACAGTGTGAGGAGCAGGCTGGGGACGGTGAGGATCAGGCTGGGGACAGTGTGAGGATCAGGCTGGGGACAGTGTGAGGAGCAGGCTGGGGACGGTGGTGAGGAGCAGGCTGGGGACAGTGGTGAGGATCAGGCTGGGGACAGTGTGAGGATCAGGCTGGGGACAGTGTGAGGAGCAGGCTGGGGACGGTGGTGAGGAGCAGGCTGGGGACAGTGGTGAGGATCAGGCTGGGGACAGTGTGAGGATCAGGCTGGGGACAGTGTGAGGAGCACGCTGGGGACAGTGTGAGGCTGGGGCTGGCACGGCGAGCCTGCGCTGCCCCCTGGTGTCAGCAGCGGTGGCAGAGCCTCCTCCATGGCGGGATCCACCGGGGCGCGCCCTCCTTCGGCCGTCCTTCCCTCCCGTGCCTTTGCTTGGTACGGACCCACCAAGAGATCTGATGAACAGAGAACCCCCACTGGGCTGATGTTTTGCTTTCAGATGTTCCCACGTGCAAAACAGTGATGCAATGGCTTCGTGTGAAACCAGCAGGAGCAGTGCAGCTGTTTTCTGCGTGGTGACTACTGTGCTCTCCTCTCTCTGTACGTCAGTTTTAGTCATGACAGTCGTATGTTTCTCTAGCCTCAACTATGGAATTCCCTCTGTATTTATTCCTAGTCCGAAAAAGGAATGCTCTACTACAGTATGACCAGGAAATATAGTTCTATGCCCCTTCCTCACCTTTGGGGATTTCAGACAGGGGCTCAGGGCATAGATGGGAGAGCTGTGTACCACAGTCCAGCCAACAAATATGTCACATATATTCATCCTGTGACTGAGAAAAACACACTTACTTATTTCCAAGATTGGTTGTTTTTTTGTAAACCCAAGGAAAATGTAATATGTTGACTGTGACTACAAGCACTCTAACCCAGACTAACTGCATTTTCAATAATCAGGCTAGTTAATGCCACTAATATGAGAAGTGTCAGTATTTAATCCATCCAGTGATCCTCTGATTGGTTTATAAAAGAGTGTAGTGATTTGAAAATCAGTAATTGTACCGTGAAGAGAAGAAGGGAGGGGGCAGAGGAGAAGGGGACCAAAAAAAAAAAAAAAAAAGAAAGAAAATAAATAAAAGTGAAACACAAATTGTGTATGTACCACAGTCTTTTATAAGACAGGGGCAACCTTTCATTTCCACCACAGCCTGCTGGAATCCACAGACAGCTAACAACCACTGTGCTGTCACAGGGAGTTGCAGGGGTATAGGGAGGTCTAGTGTTTAGAGATTCATGTCCTAACACCTCCTTCCTGAAGTTTATTTTCAATGTCCTTAGATATTAAGAAAAAGGAAATCCTTGATGTAACTTTTAAAAATATCTACACTGGGTTTTAAGCTTCTGAGTAATCAGGTTTCTGTAATTCAGCCCACCCGAAATAAAGACAGACAAAAATAGATATTGTTACCGATTCCTTTTTTTCCTTCTTTCAGCCTGTAAATTGGTTTTATTCTCAACACAGTGACTATAAAAACATTCTGTGTATGACCAGCCTCCATTTACTGCAGTTCATTTTGAATCTATAGATTCCTTGCAATTACTAATTGTATTACTAATATTTTATATATTTGGCTCCTGTTTCTCTCGAGTCTAATGGAGTCATATTACACTGTTAAATGTGTTTATTCAGTTTGGCAAAACAAATATACATTGGATTTTGTGCTTGGTAGGTTTTTCATTATTAGGGCAGAAAATTTTCTGTACAACATGACAAATAATTTACGGAACTCCTAATATGGCCTATTTCATATCAGTGTAGATGTTCAACACTTTCAAAAATGAAGGTATTTAAGTGCAGGGTTTAACCTTTGCATGTGTAGTGTTTTTTACTACTTTACACAGGTTAGCTATAGTCTTCTTTTGCATATAAGTTGTGTATATTCAATTTGATTGAAGAATCATTATTTACTGTGGAAAGTAGTCAAAATATGAGTAAGAATATAATACATAAAAAATAAGTTTATAGTCTGATGTTTTTCTAATAATCCCTCGGAGTTTGAGCAGTGAGATCTTTAATTTAGGGCGAAATCTTGTTCAAACACATGCAGTCCTATACAGATTAGTTCTTACAATTTGGTGGACAAGGAAAGCATTCATCTTGTTTTACAGAATAAAATGACTAAAATGAACATGCAACATTGCGATATGACTAGACATTTCTCTTTCTTTGCCTTGAACAGAAATTCTCAGGGGTTCCATGATCTCTGTGCCACCCTTATTTGATTTTTCTAATCAGATTTGTAAGGATTTCCCAGTACTCTGCTTAGATGTATCTGGCTGAAGGTAGATACCCACCTTGATTTGGAAGATGGAAATAATACCTCCGCTGAGAGTTTTCCCACCCTAGTACAGAGGCCGAAGGCTAAGGGATGTTAAACAGTCATGCTAGTGCTTTTTCACTTCAGGGAAGGTACCTTATTTGTGCCTGGAAGTTCTGGTATGCAGAATTCTTCTACTGGTAACAGCAGAGTCATGGAATGATTTCCTCCTTGCCTGGCCTGTTGACCTGGCCTGTTGTTGGGAGGAGACACAGGTACCTGGGGGATCAATGCACAGCATCATCTCTAGCCACCAAATTGGGATCTGACAGTTAAGCATAGAACTAAACTGTTGATGCACTCCTGCCACAGTGACATCATAAGCTCATTTTAAAATGGATATGACAGCAGGTATGTATTTTTTCCTTTACTGACACACACACAAAAAAAGAAGCTTAGTTTATAGTTAAGATTGTATATTAAACCTGAAGATGACAATGGTTAAATAAAATTAATTCTGCCTCAAAGTGCAGTTAGTGTATGTTTGAAGGTATTTGATACCTCTGAAGGTAAGTTTAGTTGTTGTCATCCTTATCAGGTGGACCATTCTTGTAACACTGTGGTTTTATTCATAGGTGACACTACTGTATGCAGTTCTTCACGAGACACAACTTGAAATATTTTGATAAAATGAGATGCTTGCGGAAACGATCAGCAGTGTCATTCTTAGGAATCCTTGTTGTTTGCTTGCTGTTCATGAACTTGTACATTGAGGATGGTTATGTTTTGGTAAGTTGTGAAGAAGTGATCGTGGAACAACAAAACAGTAAAACACCCCTAGTAAAACAGTAAATTATTGAGGATAAACTATGTATGAACTATTTGTGTGAGCTGGGAGCTTGTTTTTCAGTACACACTGCAAATCTCACCTCTGAATGCTGCATTAAATGTTATTATAGAAATAAAATTATAAAAGAAAATTTACACCCATTCATCTACTTTAAGCTCCTTGCATAAATAATTTCATTTTAGTGAGTTTATTTTGTATTTTTCTTACTTTTTGTAATTCAGATTTTAGTCTGGTGTGTTCAGTGCTACAGCATAAAAAATTAGACAAATGAAACCTAATGTAAGTTTATGTTTTTGAAAAAAATTGTGGAAATATTTATGTTAGGAATTTCAACAAATAAACTACTGACAACATAACATAACCCTACGTTTTGTGTGTTACCTAGGGGTGTTTCAGTGCTGAATGCCAAGTGAGTCCTGGAGACTCGATTAATGGATTGAATTTCCAGTTCTTTGGAGATTGGACTGGGCCCAGTAAAAGAATATAGTGATTGAAAAACTGGATCTTGCAAATACTAAAATGACTACATTGAATTTTTTATATTGTGATATGACTAGATAGTGCTGTCTGTGTCTTGAATTGAACAGGGACAGTATGGATTTTCCAATATTTTGAAAGATTAATTCTGATCTCATTTGTGTCTACATAAGAACAAGAAAAGAAACATAATAGTAGGTCAAAAAGTGTAATATACAAGTAGTAAAATCCTTACATTATTTATCAGAACCATGTATACAGTCCTAGTTAATTTAAAATATTATAACTATAAAATTACTTAGAACAGTAAATATGTACAATATTAATATTATGCTAGTACTTTTTAAAGTCATCGTAAAGATAGGCCATGCTTGTAACATGTCACTCCATTACAGACATATTTCCATGTCTAACACTGAGGATTTGCACTTTTTATGTATTTCACATTTCTTGGTTATGAAATTTGACCTGGCTTATCACTTTATTTTTCCTAGTGGCATTTTCCCTAATATTTCTTCTCTGCTCACTAATTGTTTCAAAGTCCCCCAGATGTTCCTGAAAGTGCTTTTATTATCACTGCTAATGGTGTTCCTCTTGGCTTATTTTTGAAATCTTTTCCTGTCCTATTTGCCAGCTCCCCAGATGGCTCCATGTCTTATTCTTAATTTGCTCTTCCCCCACCTCTCTTTTATAAATTCACTCTCTTTCATTGCTTCTCTCATCACAGTTTGGCATGTTTGCATTCATGTAGCTCTCAGCCAAGTCTCTTGCCAAATCTCCTGAGAGTTCTTCCAGGTCTCTTGATACCTTTATGGTCCATCAAGTGTTTTTCAAGTGTGTTAGGATGTTGACTTTTCAGCTTATTTATTTAGTTTTATTCTCAAATTTCCTGACCCTGTCTGACAGCTCCAAACACACCATGTCTGGTGTGTTTTCTCTGCTGAGGTAAAAGATGAGCAATTTCAGTGTTTGTGGTGAAGAGAAATATACTTTGGGTAAACTTTTTGAGGACAGCAGGCTAACCAGTTTCCCTCAGGGAATGAAAATGTGAAAGTCCTCAGAGTCCCAAAGGCTCTCTGAATTGCAGCCAATCTCTTTCTGGACTGTCTTCTAAAGGTAACTGGAAGACAACTGACCCAGAGTTCCTCCTCCCAGTCTGAGACAGCAGGCTGTGCAAAGGTTTGTGGTGCTGGTGTCTCTGGCACCAGATGTAAGACAAGTGGTCTTTTCAAAAAGTTAGAGTATTAAAATGACATTAATTCTGGTAAACCTTAAGGGAGAAGAGAAACTTTCTGGTTTTGCTCAAAACATCTCACATGTCCAGAGAATCCCTTTACTGTTTTCTGCAGGGTATTTGCTGCAGAAATGGAAAGGGCGCATGTGGCAAGAACAACTGAAGTATATTGGGTAGAGGGTATGCAGTTGTGCAGTGCCGATACATGTGTATTAAAAAACCAGTTTAAGGTGCTTAATCTACAGCATATGAACTATACTTGATCAAGTATTTTGGAGACATGTTAAACTAAAATATACCAGATATCACAATATACACAAGGGGGTCTTATACCTATTCAGAGCTGTAAGTGGACTGTAAGTGAAGCATGTGTTCTGCACTCTTTTATGAACACTAATCACTATTTTGGGCACTAGGCAAAGAATAGCACTATTGCAATTGATACAGCATCCTTAGCAGAGCAGAGTATCTTCATAAAGGGTGGAGAACTCTGGCACTTCATCCTCTGACTCCCAACATGAAACTCCCAGCAAACACTGGAATGTAAGTTAGAGGTCAGTTTACAGATGAAAGCCAAAACCATTATAGAACAAGCTAGAGAAGAAAACCAAGGAGAGTTAATCAAGCTCCTCAGCTTCACTGACCTCTACATAGTAGTCAGAGATAGAAGAAATAGATTTTAATCTTTTGAAAAAATCCAGATTTCAGTTTTTCCCATCATTCAACAGAATAAGGAAATAGCAACTATTAAAAAGAAATGTTAGCCACAAAAGGGATTTATTAAAGAGGAGAGAAAAAAGGAAAATTTTTGTGGTCAGTTTAGATATTTTGCTTGTTAAAATCAAAAACATTTTCTTCTGACATTGTCTATTTCTAAACATTTTATGTAGCAAAACCTCAGCAGAATAAGTTTTCATTCTATGACCTTATGAAACAAGGAATCTTGGTGCTCCATTCTGGAGCCCATGACGCAGTGTTTTAATACTATTTTAAAAAGAAAGTTTTTGGACCAACCTTTTTTCTTTCTCATTTGACATTTTCATGGAAAATCTGAAGTTTTGGTATATTTTCTTCCTAGATCACTGAGTCACATTTTAATCTTGAACCTAATCATCAAACTTCCCCTCATAATTTATGAGCAAATGCAAAGTGGCACATAAGCACTAGAGAGAAATTGCTCAAGAGTTACTGAAGATCAAGAGAGCATAACAGTGCAGGTAGATGCCCCTGGATGTCTGCCAAAGATCTTTACAAAGCTCAGAAGGGGATTATTTACTATTTCTGTGCAAGAAAAACAATGAACTATAAATGAGTGTAACATCAGTTTACAGAAATACTTCTTTGTGCTATAAAAGTTATCTTTTGACACATTTTTAATATTTATGCCATTAAATATGAGCACTGTTTACTGTTTCTGTGGTTGTTAGCAGCAGTACTATTACTGCACAATGCTCCCATTTAAGGACAGATCCGGAAGTTTTAGTGCATTAATATACTGCATTTATCAGAAGAAACTAACTAATTCATACATGTGCTTGTCATCAGACTAAATCAAACCAGATAAATTAAATAAGCATTCCTGCTTTTAAATTCAGTCTTCATGACCTCTTAGATATTCTCCCTTTTCTTAAGGACTGAGGGACATATTTTTCCTGAGGCCCAAGTGATCTTATGCATAGGGCACTTATGCATGATGAAGCCACTCTTTCTCTTCTGTGCCCTTACTATGACCAGAGAAGCCTCTTGGAAGAAAAGGACTAAAGAAGGCAGGAAGAAGAGGCATGGTGATAATAATAGTATGATATAATAATAATATGATAATAGTTCATTTTGACTATGCCATCAAAAGGTGTTCTCTAAATTCAGAGAAACTTGTACTGTCTGCATGATCACAAGCATTTCAGCTTATTGCAAACCTGAATAGAAGCTTCTCAGAAAAATGAGCCAGATGCCAGGATCTAGATTTGTCTTTCCTTTGCAGCAGTTTTTGTAGATTTTTTTTTAATCACTGAAAACATTTTTGTTTGTTAATCTTTCCTGTTTCTACATCTGTGAAAATTATTTTGTCTGTTGCTGACTAATGTTTTCTTATCCCTCTTTTGAGTACCACAGCATTTTTTGGCTAGTAATTTAATGTTTGCTACCTTTCCAGAGTTTTATGAAAAGTATTTTTTTTTCCTTATACTGTAATCTGAAGGTTTATAGTAGATTTTCTGTAGCCAAAATATATGATATTCAGTAATGCTTTTAGGTTTGGGGGGGTTTTGTTTGTTTTTATTTTAAATGAGGTGACATCCACATGCTTTCATGAATGCTGAAACTGAAAAATGTTATTTTTGGAAACCTGCCTGTCCATGTTTCCTCTCTAGCTGGCATTCACAAATGTGTTTCTCTCTGTCTCTCTCCCTTTTTTGTTATTTTTGTTTTCCCGCTAATAGGAAGGGGACAAGCAATTAATCAGAGAAACAGCCACGCACCAGCTCAACCCAGAGCGTTATGTTCACAGTTTTAAAGATTTGTCTAATTTCTCAGGATCTATAAACATTTCCTATCGCTACCTAGCTGGCACACCTTTGCCAAGGAAAAGTAAGTAACTGCAATTTGAATGTTGCAAAATGAGGTAATTTAAGAAGGAGTGAAATCCATATAGTCCCTGTGGTATTTCTATGCAAGAGGGGCTGAGTTAGGCAGTGACAGTCTCAAGAGTGCTGGTGAGACAACTATCATAGGCCATTCTTGAATGGCTGCTGGTCTGTAATTAGCAGTGATTGCCCCACAGCCTGATTACCTTCTGACCAACGGCCTGACTTGCGGATATCCTGCAGGCAGCCCCTGGATGGTCCATGTGAGCATAATTCCATTATCTCCTCCTAGGCAAGAGGAAGATGATTTTGAAAGCAGAAGCAAGGCATGTGCTGGTGGTGTTCTGTAACCACCCTCTGAGACCATACGGTCAATCTCTGTCTAACTGGTAAATCCAATCTTAAGTATGCTTGGCATCACATAGATACACCCCTCAGGTCCACTATTCTGCCGGCCCAGCAGCTGCAAATGGACCTCTTTGCTCCTTTAGCTGTGCTAAAATGGGAGCTGAATTGTGCTATTATTGGGACTGTAAAGGAGGATTCTTCTCACAGCCATCTGCAGATGGACTATTTAGTTACTCTTATTTCAGAGATGGTTCTAGACCTTCCTCTAAATGTGAAATACAGCTATACCTAGACTTCAAGCAGGTGTCCTTTCACCTGGTTCCAAATGATTCCAAATCAACCATTTCACATACATAAACAAACTCTGAAGTCCAAGGCCATAAGGTAAAATAAAATAATGTGTGAGTTGTAGAAAGCTATAAAGTTTGTTCAAATTGGATTTGAAAAATTTTGGGCTCTGTAGGCAGTGTAAATGACTTCTGGAAGTTGTACTTCACTGTACAACTTCATTTTGAGCAGACAAGCCTCGAGGGAAGCACTGAATGACTACCAGAGCAGCCTGTTACAAATGACTATATTTTAAGAAAGCTGGGATAAGTTCGACCTAAGTACACTCTGTCAATTACAAAGTCTTGACATTTTTTGCATCAGAAGTTAGAAAAATAGAGATATATTAGCAAATATCTGAAAAAAAAAAAATAAACTTATTTGGAATCCTGGTAAAAATTCAATGGCAATGACTATAAAACAACAGAGATTAAATTTCTTGTTTTATAAGATATATCTCTGTCTAGAAAGAATGTAAGAGCATTAAAAGTTATTTGTACAAGCAAGAAGAGAAGTTCTCTTCTACTTTAAAATAATGTCTAAATTGTATCTTCCAAGAGGGTGATCCCTGTAAAATGCTTAATGAGTCCTGAAAGAGGGTTAGAAGAGAAACTACGAGCAAGGAAAAACTAGACAAGTGCACCTAAAAATGAACACACTGAGAAATAATTATCCATGCAAAACTCATAAAACTGTCAAGTTATGCACAGATGTAACTAGACTTTTAGAGGGCTTAAAATGATAAAAGTGCTGCATTTGGTAGTTCCTTGCTTTCAAAATACGGTGTGAATAATCCCCTCATAATCCCCTTTCTTTTAGCAGATTTACAGCCTTATCATTGTATATGTGGTTTTGTCTACAAGGCATAAATATACACACTGCTTTGCCATTTGTCCCCTGCATGCTATTCCTTGCAGTAAACCACTGAATGTTTAACACAATAGTCTCCATATGTCTGTTTGCTTGCAATATCATACTTCTTAATGAAAAGGCAATAAAGGTCCTTTATAGCATGCAGCTTAATAAATTCACATACCAAATTTCTGTCTTCACCATTCACGAGGTTTGTTTAATATAAACACAGCTCTGGAGAGTATCTGTGATAAAATTGCTTCCAATATCAGATACTCAGTTTTTGTTTGAATTGTCTTTTGTACAGGGTATCTTACGATTGGACTTTCCTCTGTAAAACGGAAAAAGGGAAACTACTTGCTTGAGACCATCAAGTCCATATTTGAGCAGTCAAGCTATGAGGAGCTAAAAGAAATTGCAGTGGTAGTACAGCTGGCAGATTTTGACTCAGCCTGGTGTGAAGGGATGGTCCAGGATATTTCACAGAAATTTGCACATCATATAATTGCTGGCAGATTAATAGTTATTCATGTCCCTGAGGATTACTATCCTGTACTGGATGGCCTTAAGAGAAATTACAATGACCCCGAGGACCGTGTGAAGTTTCGATCAAAACAAAATGTAGATTATGCTTTCCTTCTAAACTTTTGTGCTAATCTTTCTGACTACTATGTGATGCTGGAAGACGATGTTCGCTGCTCAAAGAATTTTTTGACTGCTGTTAAGAAAGTAATTACCTCACGAGAAGGATCCTACTGGGTGACATTGGAATTCTCCAAGCTGGGGTACATTGGAAAGCTTTACCATTCTCATGACCTACCACGCCTGGCCCATTTTCTATTGATGTTTTACCAAGAAATGCCTTGCGATTGGCTGCTCATCCACTTCCGTGGGCTGCTAGCTCAAAAGGAAGTGATACGTTTTAAGCCATCTCTCTTCCAGCACATGGGATACTACTCATCTTACAAAGGAGCTGAAAATAAGTTAAAGGATGATGATTTTGAAGAGGAATCCTTTGATATCCCTGACAACCCACCTGCAAACTTGCACACCAATATGAATGTATTTGAAAACTACGAGGCAAGCAAGGCTTACAGCAGCATTGATGAGTACTTCTGGGGCAAAGCTCCTTCTACTGGAGACTTCTATGGCATTGTATTTGAAAAGCCCATTAAAATCAGTAAAATTAAAGTTGTCACTGGCACTGAAGATCGGCAAAACGACATTTTACATCATGGGGCCCTGGAAGTAGGTGAAAAGATTGTAGGCAGTAAAAAAGGAAGACAATGTACGACTTACTTGAGACTAGGGGAGTTCAAAAATGGGAATTTTGAAATAACAGATGTAGAGCACAAAGTTCTGTTTGATATTAACTGCATGAGAATACTTGTTACTAAAAGTCAAAAAGAATGGCTGATCATTAGGAGCATTAGCGTCTGGACTTCTCAAACACCAAATCAATAAAGTAAGGCCACCTGAGAAGGTACAGGGTGCATACAATCAACTGGGTCACAACTGGTGCCACTCCCCAGAAAAACAGACACTTGTAGCTCTTCACTAGAGACACTGAATATCTGGGGAAATCACAAAACAAGTAAAGCAATTTATTTTTTACCAGTTTGGTCAGGCAATATACAAACATTTATTTGTTGAAAATTTTGAATTTTATAGAAAACAAAAGGTTCTCATACCTCTCTTGAGATCTTTAAACCCTTTTTTATTATTATTTCTCTGTAAGAGAGATCTTGTGGACTGTACAGAACAAAAACCCCCACCTTATAATTGCCAAAAGGTTTAAATCTATGACCATTATGTTGTGAAAAGAAATTGGATTGCACCTTATGCACATAAAAATTTAAAATCTTATGGTAGTATGCGTTTGTACTGTAGTTGGTAATGTGTTTCTTTTCCAGGCAGTTGTGACAAGGAGATCTGTCCTGAAACTGGCAGTTTACTTCTGAGCACTGTAAGAAAATAATGTGGCTAGTCATTGCAACTTCTTGTCAAAAGGGAATGTATAAAATTATTAATCTGACATGCCAATTATGTAAAAAATAGATAATTGCATCTGTTACTCTGTCTCAACAAATATCCTTTGTTCTTTTTCCTGGATCCTTACACTGAAATGAGCACTACTTGGATTCTATATTACCTAAGGGACCAATTTACTCTCCTTACTTGTTCAAATTGCCTCACACCAAGCAAGCCTTCTGCTTGAGTACCAATGTCAGTATCAAACCCAGGTACCTCAAGAGCAGCACTGTTTTCTTAGAGAGACATTTTAACAGATCTCAGCTTCAACATCTTCTGTTCTTTCATGATATGGAGAGCTCCCCCTAAGAAATTTGCAGATAGCTGTATACTACAGCCTGGTTTCCAAGGACTGTCATACCTTCCATATCTACATGTCTGGTTAATGCATGATACAGAGGGAAAGTGTACTGGGTTAAACAGTTGGGGGTGAATGTAATCTCCAGTCTGTCCTGGATGATCTGTAGTCAATAGAAGAGACACAAAATGAAGAATCTTAATACAAAGAGAAATTAATATGTTTCTGAATTGGGGCTTTATTTGGTATTTTGGAGTTTTTAAATTTTCTGATTCTGATAGTATTGTAGACATCTTCCCACTGCCACTTGTTATTTCCTATAAACATATTTTTCCTGGCTTTAGTCAATAAACAGAAAAGTTCCTCCAGTCCATATGTCTTCAATGTTAGCTCTGGGCTTCTAGTGCGTCACACAGGAAGGCTGTATAGCATATGATTTATACTATATGCATACATTTAGGTTACAGAATCTGTGGACTTTTTTCCTCTAAGAAATTCCCTAGATTGTCCCAGTAGACATACTAAGAAATATATGAGTAGCAAGTGTGACAGAGATGAACATTGTATTATCAATCTCATGAATACTGTGCTCATCACTAGATTGCATTTAGTGGGGTTAGTTAAACCTGGAAGGCAAGAATTAAATTTCAAGACTGCTTACACTGACAAAGAGTGAACTAGCTTCTGGATGAGTACATACAAACCTAACATGAGTATTTCAGAAAGATAAATTATTTTTAAAATCTACACAAAATATCAATGCAATTGATTTTCCTTGCTCAGAAATCTGGATAAATTCAGGCCCAGCTTTGGCAGAACACCCAATACAGAGGTAACGTACATTGTCAATTAAGTCTTCTGATATCTGCTTCTACATAATTCAGAAAAACATCTTTTTCTCGAAGAAAGTCTTTGTTTCTTTGTTCCTTAATATACACCTAAATCTCTGGGTTTTTATATACATATCTTCAATAAAATAGATTAAAACTGTCATACATGTTTAACTTGAAAAGGAAAATATAAGCTCTTTAAAAAAAAAAGCAAATGCATGCTTATCTTAAATTATTATAAATACTTATGAAGGAATTGTTTTTTAATATTGATATTCCACATTTCAAAAATAATGATCTGGTAATTATTTATTAGTCAAGCTCCATTTTTTTTTTTTTAAATAAGTCATCATTCTTCTATTTTTCCTTTTATAGAATCACAGAATGGTTTGGGTTTAAAAGGACCTTAAAGATCATCTAGTTCCAACCCCTCTGCTATGAACAGAGATGTCTTCCACTAGACTAGATTGCACAGAGCCACATCCAGACCAGTTCTGAACACCTCCAGGGAAGGGGCATCCACAACTTCTCTGGGCAGCCTATTCCAGTGCCTTGTTACCACAGTAAAAGATTTCTTCCCAATTATCTACTCTAAACCTACTTTCTTTCCACTTCAAGCCATTCCCCCTTGTCCTGCCACTACATGCCCTGGTAAAGTCCTTCTCCAGCTCTCCTGTAGGCTCACTTTAGTAGAAGAAGGTGCTAAAAGGTCTCCATGGAGCCTTCTCTTCTGCAGCTGAACAACCCCAACTCTGAGCCTTTACTCATAGCAGAGGTGCTCCAGCCCTCTGGTCATCTTTGTAGCTCTCCTCTGTATCCACTTGATAATTTGATCATTAATTTGTAATTCATTAACTTTCTTTTATCCCTAACTATTAGAGCCAAAACAAACATGCCTAGGTTAACCAGGAACCTTTACTTTATTGTATTATTATTATTTATTATTTATTATTATTTATTCAGAAATACACTATGTCTGAAGCAATCTTCTAAATTAGAATTGAAAATACACTCAATCCAAAAATTTTGAATACCCTTGTAATCAAAACCATAGACAATGTGAATGGCTACTTGAGTTCTTCATGATGATGAGAGGCCACACAAGAGGTTTGTCCTGCACATTCATCTCCTAGAAAAACAGAGATACGGGAGATCTATTTTCGTATGATTACATGTAATATATACAAAACTAGATAAAACTACATGATACATAGTAACTTTTACAGATAATTTCCTATCAGCAATACCATTCTTCCCAGAAGGAATGTTCAGGGTCTTCCTCATAAATACTATCTTGCAATGAGAATAATTTGTTGAGCTTTAAAAAAGGGAATATGTATCTCCACCTCAATCCAAAGAATTATTTACTGCATATTAGTTTAACAATTAAATTAAGTATAGAGAAAGATTAATTTCAATACCATATCCATAATGGTAGTCTGCTGTTAAATTGCCATGAAATTGGATTGGCATCCGGGCAGATATTAGACTAATTTTCAGCCACATTTCTAGATGTTTTTCAGCTGTCATGCTACCTACTACTCTTCTTGAATAAAATTCCACTTTGCTCTGATAGTTGTAAAAAGGCTCTTAAAATTCCATGTAGAACTTGAAAGTACTTTAAGTAGGATTATATTGCTGATTAAACTCTTTTCCAGCCCTTTGCCGGGCTTATGTGAGAATTTCACATTTAACAAGTAAAGCTGAACATCAAAAGCTGATGTTCATTTCCTCTGTTCAGACAGTTAAAGATCTGTCTTCTTTCTTTATTGCTATTTAGCCATTAATGTTGGTTTTACTTTTGCCAGACTGAACTTTGGAGCAACAATTTAAAATATTCTGTCTTTTTTTCTTTAGTATACCATGCACCACTAAGAGCAGAGATCTAAAGGTGTAAGTTAAACCCTTACACCAGCCTCTGCTGCTACTGAAAGTCCCTTCCTGCATGCTCATGCCATCTGGGATATTTCAGTTAATTTATAACTTTAGAATATATTCTATTTTCATGTTACAATTTCACCTGCACACAGAGCCATTCCCTTCTTCTCTCTTTAATTTCAATTTAATTTAATTTAATTTAATTTCAATTTAATTTAATTTAATTTCAAGACTTCATAAATGAACATTGTCTTGGGTGAATATTGCCAAACCACTTTCATCCCCATTCAGGAAACTGAGTTGGTTACTTCCATTTATTTCTCAGAATTACTTCCTGCTTTTGGCCATTGCTCACTACACTTAAATGCCACATCTGCTGAGAAGACAATAAGAATGCTCTAATGAGACACTCTTTTAAAAGAGACATACTAATTCTTTTTGGTTTTTTGCCATATAACACTAAGAGTGCACTATCTATGTCAAAATTATACACATACCATTTTACCTCCATGGAAATCCTGTAAAGCAAGCAGGTTTTATTAATCACTCCTACAAATGGTTCCTGGCAGTGGTCTGGCTTTGCATTTGCAAAATGAGACAGGTTTCTCTCTTCCACAGAGCTGAATAGCAACTTTCAAGGAAGGGGAAGTAAAAAATCCACATAGGTCCTCTCTAGTGGTTGTCTGCTACCTTTCAAAGATGCAATTTCTTCCCTATGTTTCCTCTCTTCTTTCACTCAAAATTGTATATAAATCAACATGAGGTCCTACTTCTTCCCAATACCTCAATTCTCTCATCAACTCTCCCACCTGTACACTCATAGTTTTTTGGAGAGGGATAGTCGTAGTTTTAGTTTATGCAGAAATCCTTAAAATTTGGGGAATAAATGACACAACACAGCCAGTAAATTTTTACAGAGGTCCATGTTTATTTTTTTAAACACTCAAAGTGTGATATGCAATATGTTCACTCAAAGTAGAAAATATGTTTACTCAAGCATATTTATGATAACTGCTCCTCAAATAAAAACAAAAAAAGAAAAAGCTCAGGTAAGGCTTTTTAGGTAAGTAAGTGTGGCATGTGCATACACAAGTGTATTAATAAAAACCCCCACAAACCCCCACATCTACGGCTGTCTTCTGTACTAAAGACTTTAAGCTTTCTGGCTTTAGAGAGAAACCAGAGTGCCAGAAATAATTTGGATATTAACTTTTGTATGGTTAATGTCTCATTCTTTTGATACTAAGCCAATTCCATAGAATATAATTCCTTGGGTTATATCACTTGCCAAGTTGTTTTGTAAACAGATGTTACTTTTCTTGAATATTGATTATAATTAATATATTTACCTTGTCCACAGACTATTGATAACATTTTTTTCTTGTTTTGGTTTTTTTGAAAGCTCATTTTTTTCTGTTTTAAACTGAAGAAATATGTTTTTGGTTTTTTTTTAATAGCTTTAGCATAAGCATTATAGAACAAGGGAATAGGAGTCATGTTTAATCTGGTATGAAACTGAAATCAACTGTTTTCATAATATCATATTTTATAAAAGGTATCTAATTCATTAAAGTATATTTAAGCATTTATCTGTTCTAAAGAAACATAGAATATCTTTGTTTCAGGACTCTGTGATTAAAAAAATCCCATCTAAAACCATATGATTGGAAAAATTCCCTTTCCCACACTTTCATTTGCTCTGCCAGCAGCATGGATTCACATTTTTTCAGTTCTGCTTCATGGTCAGATCCTACTAGGTTTGAATGCATTTAGTTAATCAACATTCACCTTTTTATGCTTATTAAAGATTGAACATCTATCTTTCTGTCCTAAAGAAAAAAATATTGTAAAAATCTGCTTCACATTTCTCATTGTTTTGATAATTTTTGGCTAATATTTGCTTTTATTTATTATTCTTCATAAACACAGCTTTCTTGAAGAGTGAAAGGGGAAAAAAACTGGTTACATTTCTTCATCATTTATTTCTGTCATCACATTCTTCATATCCAGATTTGACTACTCACTTGCTCACTGCAGGCACATGCTCATGCAGTGAAAACACAAATAAATGAAAAAGTACTGTAAGCAATAGGTTTCTGGTAGAGAGGGGAGCATGAGAGAGAGTTAGAGACTGTCTTAGCTATTTAAAGTTCACTACAAGGAAAGCTAAAGAACGCTTTCTTCTGCTGCCCTGCCTTTTGACTGTGACATTTCTTCCATTTCATGTGCCTCTGTGGATATGTGATCTGAAGTGCTCACTGCACTTAGCTGGAAATTTTCTAATAATTTTGTACTTCTTCGCTATTCCACTTCGGCTATAAATCTTTTCTCATGTAACCAGCTTGCTTTCTGCTTGAGCTACACTGTGTGGTGTCAAAGTACCCTCTAGCCGTCTATGTGGTTTTAAATCTGGGACAAATTACTAACCCAGCAAACATTTTTGCAGCTGTTTAAGTTAGAGAGGTGTGTTCTCCTGCTGAGATTTGGCACTGGAGCCAAACATGGCATGCTACATCACCTAGATGACTGCTTGGGCATGCATTATAGCACCACAGGCCTGCGACTCACTGACAGCTGGAGTGGTTTAAACCTTACCACCAGCCAGCTTTTGTGGTGTTCCCCTCTCCTCATTTTGCATAAAGTTACAGACCCACCAGTGCAGCCAGAAGAAGAAAAGTGCTCAATGCAGTGTCTTTGCCAAATGTGCATCCATCAGTATTTTAACTATTCAGCAATGCCAGAGGCACTGCCCCACGCTGCCGTCTGCTCCTGCCCAGCAGGCAGGAATGGTCATGAGGAGCTGGTTCTATGAGACCTTCACCTGGCCATTAAAAAAGACTTTTTTTGGGGTGTTTTTTCCCCACATATCCTTCCCTATAAAATCTATTTTGCTTGACATTTTTTGTGGAGATAATGTATTTTAGAGCAGCAAGTTGTTTTATTTAATAGCAAAGTAATACAGATGTTAAGAAAATAAAAGAAAAAAATTAAAAGAAATATTTCAACACTAAGATTTATGAAATTAGTTATTAAAGATAGGCCACATACAGTAAAAATTACAAGATATATCTCTTTTTTTCCACTCAAATTAGTTTTTCTTGTGGTTTTGGTTTGGTTTTTTTTCTCTCACTTTTATGAGTTGCAGAGGCAGCTAAAACTGAAAAACAGCAAACTTTTCCCACCCTTATTCGCAGTTTGTATAGATTTAGAATTTTTTTTGATATTTACCCACATGGAAACATCTACCATCTGGTGAGCATACTTTGGTCAGACGTTCTGCTCCCAGTAGTCAGGACATCTTGGAAAAATTCCTAGTTCTTAAAAAAGAAAACAAACCTTGGTCGGTGCCAGCATAGTTTGTGGGCCAGATGCTTATCTGAATTACACTGCCGTGAATAAGCATTTTCAATACTAACGAAAAATCAAAAGTTTGGTTGGGTTTTTTCTTTCTTTATTTTCTCTTGTTCAATTTAATACAGTAATTAAATAGACCAAGATTATTAAAATAGCCTCAAAAGTCTTTTAAGGATAAAAGGATCTTTAATTTAACTTGGAGTAAGAAGTCAACAGTTCCTTCTCTCTCACAAAAGGGAGTGCTACAGCAGATTTCCCAAGAATCTGAACTTTTGAATGTCAGGAACTTGGAACGGAGGGCCTCTTTCCTCTTTCCTTATCTCAGTATAAGCTATAGAAAAGCACCTTTCTTCCAAAGGACAAAATTCATAATTACATAAGTGGGGTGTAAATATACTAGAACTCTTATGGGAGCTTCTATTGCTTGTCCCACTGTTCTAAAATACTGTATTCAGTAGCTTAAGTATCTTCACTGCACTTTCATTAGCAGACTCAGTTTTCAGGTGTCAGTCTTTAGTGACAAAAATTTAAAAATCAGGAATTATTTCTGCTCTTACTGTTTTCTTCAGTTCACTGCAGTTTTCAGACAAAAGTGTGAGGAACACAAAGAAACAATTAGAAAAAATGTATCTAGACTTCAGAAGAAATTTTTCTTTTCAATCCCTTTTGTTGGAAAACAGATATTTTATCCCATATGGCACCTCAAAACAGAGCTAATATGTATTCCTAAATGCTAATGCACGTTTTTTCCCCCCCTTCATCTGCTTTTTTTAGTTTTCTCTAGTGTCCAAACAATCATTTTCTATTATGAACCCAATGTGATATTTTGTGTTTGGCTTATTATTTTCCTTTTTCACCTGAACTGGATTTCAGATGAGAACATCATAATAGCTTCTCTTTGGAGTTGTTTTTTAATTATTTTATTTTTAATCATAATGGGGACTATTTGCAAGAAACAGTTCATCTGGTAAATTTAGCTTGTTTTTTTGGTTTTTTTTTGGTTTTTTTTTTCTCTTTTACTACTACAAATGAAAGGATACAGCAAGAAGTGGGGCTAAATTTCTGAGCACTGTTAAACTTTTCTCTTGGAATGCCCTGCCATGCTTTGGCAATGAGGATGAAGGGTGCACCCTGGATACCATCTAATCAGAAAAAGCAGGGAAATTGCTTTAGCTTAAACTATTCCTTGAGGCTGAAGATAGCAATTCCATAGTTACTGAAAAGAAATCAGATGTAAGAAGCCGACGGTAACAAAACAAAGGATGACTCGGATGTTGCTAGTACTCCCAAAATATTCTATAACTAAAAATATTCTAAAAAATCCCAAATCAAAAGGAGTGCATGTCTTCATTTCAACAGGTTTGATCACATCCTAATTTAGAAATTACTTCTAATCATTAAACTATTCTTAGAGAAGACACTTTGAGACAATTGCCATGAAAACCAAGCACTGTTGATACTGAAGTTTTTTAAGAAATTGTGTTCAGAATTATGCAGAATTTAATTAAAATTTATTCACCATTATTTCCCCTGAACTGAAAAAGGGGTTTGATGCTCCTCTTCTGTCCTGTGTTTCCAGCCATTAATTATGTGTGTACAAGTACCAGTGAATCAGATAGTGAATCAAATAGAGAAATATCATATGGATTATAATCAAGAAGGAATTAAAAATATGGTGTTAGTTCAGTCACCATTGGGCCATATTTGCATTTGTACTGGCATAACACAATTCAGTTAGGTGGAAAGAAGACACTACAGCTAATGACTAAGCAGTTGTGTGCAAACACAGAGATATTCCTAAACCCTTTTCTTTAGTGTCCGTATTAGCACATACAATAATCCTCTTATTGTCTCAGATCTAAAGACTTAGAAATGATAAATGAAGAGAGAGAAATAAAAATTAGTTAATCCAAGAAGATGAAATAAAGCAGAGAAATACTGAGTTACCAAGACCATAAAGTAAAATTATTTCAACCAAACTGAGCCCAGATCTCCACGTGTTCTTATTGTTTGACTGCAAATATGTTGTTCTGATTTTAGATCTTTGGCCTCATATAATTTTGCATAAAATATAATCTCATGGCCATAAGAAAAGCCCTCTCAATATAATCATAATATAATCTATTAGGTTATCGAATTTAAAAATCAATTTCTGTAAATAAATTCTCTTAAATTTAATTAATAATTCCTATTACATTTTTGCTAAGTATTGGTATATATATAAGTATTTTCAACACTGTAAAGTCATACTGATTTAACCTCTGCTTAAAATCCATAAATAAGACTTATTTGAATAACAGATATATGTTTTAAGTCTCCATAGCCAAATAGATGAATGCTGTTTCTATCAGACTGGTGAACACAACTGAGTATAAACCAGGAGCTTAATGAATAACAAAAGAATTATAAGAAAGCTAAAACCAGAAAACCTAGGAATAATCTTCTGGTTGCATAAAAATCTTCAAATTAGAGCTGGTATATCTGTCAATTCTTTTCCAAAATTCATAAGCTTATGCATATTTTTAATACATTATAAGAGCACAAATGTAATTAAATGTGCATGGCATGCCATTGATAATTGTCAGTAGTGTGCATGAGGTTGCAGGGAGTAGGCACTCTTATTACTGCAGGAGCTCAGAGTTATCCCAGTGTTTAGATGTTTACCTTCAGCATATCCCACATTTCCCACTGATGGGTGAAGGTTCCTATGTCACCCAAAACACCTGAGTTCAATCAGAAGACAACTGTGGAGGCAGACTTCACTGCCAGTAAACAAGTTTCACAGCAAGAGCATGCAAATTCAGGGCACTGTGGAAGGAATGTTGTGGGAATAAAAAAAGAGGAGTGGTTTTTTGGCATAGTTTTAAACCTAGGGATAGAAAACAGAAGTCTAACTGAATTGTCTTATATAATTTTCTAATGCAATTTCCACAAACATTGATTTTTTTTTTAAGACTTTTTTTTAAGACATTTGGAGTTGCATGGTTTTGTAAAATAATGGTTTTTTTGTTTGCAAGACGAAAAAGAGCTTTCAGCTCTTGAAATAGTGGTAATAGAAAAAATTTTGTTATAGTATGAGAGAGGAATTCTAAGGCTGGAAAGGATAAAACTACGTCAATCCCTTCTATTTTATACAGGGTTGGACACAGCTTATGACCTTTAGTAAATAATTTAGAAAAAAAAGACGAGGGTGGAAAAAATGGGGTTCTAGTGCAGCCAGGCCCACTGGGAGATGAGAAGAGACAGATATGCCAGAGAATCATAGCAGAGATCAATAAGGGATGGATATTGGAGGGAGATACAGGAGAACAGGAGAAAATAGTGATGAAGAATGAGAACCAATAAAATCTGTGTTCACATGAATAATTTTCCAAGAGCTGTCACTTAAAAAAGCCAGTGATTCAGACAAAATTATATTTCCTATTGTTTTTCTGTTTTGGTTTGATTTAGTGCTAGAATAGAAAATAATGAACTTAGATTTGGAGATGCCAAATCTCTACTAGTATTAATTGCAGATTTTCAGTGTGAAGGCTGGGTTCCGAGTTCTGTGCAGGCCTAAAGCTGAGTTTGTGTCAGAAGGTATGTTCAATTGAAGTTGGCTCTCTTGGGTGCTATGACCCTACAGTCTCTTTTTAAATTAAGATTTCTTCTAGATCTGTTTCAGATTATTGTAAAAATTTCAGAGGTTATTAGACTCAAAATACCTAATATTTGCAATGCTTCTTGGTTTAAATTAAAAGTTAAAATTAACAAGAAGGTAGTGGAAAAAAGAAAAGGAAAGGTAACATTTCATCTTTTTCAAATTAATTCAGTTTGATTCTGGTTATATAACTGGGAATAAGAGATGGTTGAAGTTGTACTTGTTTGCAATTGTTATATTCAGAAATATTGAGGTTTAGTACCATCTTGGCATTATTAGATATTATTTGGTATTGGAGACATTTGAAATCCAGAGTTAATCAGTAGGGTAAGGGACCTTAGGTAATAAACAGCCTTCCAAAGCGATAACTGGTGGCCAAATATTTCTAAAAAATCAGTAATAGAAATCAGTGTTGAAACAACCAAAGACAGAGGTATCTGGTTTAAGGTAATCAGTGTAGGTGCATCCATAGTCAGGATGGAGACAGGGCATCTCCAGAGGGCAGTTCATTGGATGCTAGGTTAAGTTCCAAAGAGAGGTGGTACCTCTCAGGGTACTCCTGTCACAAGAGGATGGGAGGAGGATGACCAGCTTAGACAAGACTCCAGTGTTAAGCTGATGGAGTGACATGTATCCTATTGGCTTTGTCTGTTAGTTCCATTTCCTCCTACACCTCCAGCCCAAAGATTATTCAGGCTGATATTTCACAATGAAGATGGTTGTGTCTATAATTTTTTTTTAAAAAAGAGCTATTCTTACAACAAATTTGTTATATTAATTTCAATTAATGGTACAAAAACTTCAGGATTAGGAAAAGATTTCCATTTCACTGTAACATCTTGCGACTGGTTTTATTTCCCACACACTGATGTTTTGCTGTAATAAATTTCAATGTGCATATCTTCAAGGAACAGTACATCAACTAATTAATGTTAGAAACATAGAACCATTTAGGTCTAAAAAGACCCTTAAGACCATCTAGTCCAACCATTAACTCAGCACTGCCAAGTACACCACTAAAGCACATTCCTAAATGCTGCACCTACAAATCTTAAATACCTGCACAGGTGGTGACTTGAGTACTTCCCCAGGAAACTTTTCCCATCTTGACAGCTTTTTAAATAAAGAAATATTCCCTATGTTACTGAAATTAATTTTGTTCATAACATCTTTCCATGGTTTAAGAATAGCTTAAACAAGTAAACAAGCTTGCTTCCGAAAAAAAAACCTAAAACCAAAAAATCCCCAACAACAACAAAGCAAAACAAATATTTGCAATGTTCTCACAAATTAAACATCAAGTTAAAAATATCTGTTAGCATTACTAAGTTAATTATATTCATCAGTGGTACAACCTGTGGGTCAGGGGTTTATGAACTAACTGAATATCAAGTTCTTAAATGCATAGAAGCTTGACTGCAAGGTGGTTAAAGCATTCTGTGTGGAAAGCTACAGTGTCTAATTCCAGCAATACAGAATCTGACCTTTTCACAGCTCACATACAGGTGCCTTTCCCAAACACTCATTAAGCTTGCCCAATGATCTTCACAGAGTGTGTGCTGGAGTTTGAAGTGGCTAATAGGGGAGGAAAGTATTCACAACACTGAGCTAAACGTCAGCTGTTTGGTTTTTTCTCTCCCACTGACACTTTGTTTGTTATCTGGAATAAGGGTACCACCTACTGGTCATCAGAGTTTTTGTGAAATTATCTGAAAATATCTTTGTCTTCTGCTCAGCAGCACTTATTCTTACCCTATTGATTAAAACAACCTAATCTCCCATCATTTTGTACCATTCTGGGCATGTGTATTTGAACAAATATTCTTTTTTCTTTTATATATATATCAATAAAGGTAAAAAAAATTGAGGCAGATAAGCAGGAAGCCAACTGTTCTTCCTTTTAATGTATGGTTTTGTTGATGCAGGCAAACAGTTATATATCAAGGAACAGCTTGATTTCTTTAGTATGAGGCAGCAGCAGTCTCCAGAATAGCATGCTTTCCTACAAAGAAATGTAAAAGGATATGCTCTTACCTCTCTCTCTCTCTCTCTCTCTCTCTCTTTTAAGGACATAGGAGATAATAAAATATTCTTAGTTGTGATTTTCAGCCCAGGGATCTGACCCCATTAGGCACAATTTCTGCCTCTGAAGACTTCATTTCCTGCCAGCATGTGAAGAAGAAAAGAGAGGAGAAAGAGGCGGAGGTCCATTTAGGAGCAGCAAGGGTCCACAGATGGACTATGAAGTCCTGAGCATATCAAGAGCAGGGTGATCTGGGATGGACCAGGAGAAGCTCTGCAGTCACTTTTCTCACTCAGCACACTCACACTACTCATGAAAAACCACTGATCTTTTCCAGTCTCACACCAAAGGCCAAATCTCTGAAAATTCCCTCTTATATACCTTAGTCCAGGCCACCCAGAATTTGGGTCATCATTTGGGTGCTGGAGGGTTTTATTTCAATAAAACCGGTGGCCTACTAGGTATATTTACTAATTTTGTGACCTTAAGCAGGGGAAAACTAAACCTTTTCTTTAAAACAAGATAAATGACATCAGCTTCCTAGCAGTGACGAAGGAGATTGCAGACTAATCCTGCACCCCCTTCAGGTAAAGAACAGAAGGAAGGTGCCATGTCTTTTCTCAAATAAATTTTTATTGTGGTGAAGACTGTGTATGAAACAGCTTTTGATGCTGTACGTGGTACAGAACTTTTGGGGAATATCAATCATATCCAAGAAAAATGGCCTGGATAGAGTTAATAACAGCTCAATCAGTGCTACAGTTTATATTTGTGATCAAAACAATACTGATGACATACTGATGCCATTGCTATTGATGAACAGTGTCTGCACAGCACCAAGGCCACCTCTGCTTCCCCCTGTACCTCAAGTCTGATTAGGGTGGAGGTACAAAATAGAGAGGGAAAAGGCAGACAACCCAAACTAACCAAAGAGATATTCCATGCCATATAGCATCATGGTCAGCCAAAATAAAGGGAAAAGAGTGAGGCAGAAGAGGGAAACAGTGAATGATTGCATCACCTTTTTTTTTTTCTTTCTCCTTTCTTCCATTTATCCTTCATTTATTACTTTTTTTTTTTAAATAATGTTTAGACACTCAGACTTTTTTGGGGTTGTTTTAATGTTCCTTTGTTTTCCCCCATCCCACTTCAGTGGGGAGTGAATGATGGCTGTTTGGTTCTTAGCTGCCTACCAATGTTAAACCACAACATATGGAGAGAACTTAAAAAAACAGATGATAATTTTAGATGTATTGTGGGCCCCAAGAATGTCCTAGAGAATGAAAGCGTTTTTCTGGTCCAACAGAGCTTAAAATAATGGAGCAATGTAATACAGCCATGTTGCGATAGTTCTAGAAAGGAAAGAGAAGGACTCGTTAAAATTTAGAATATTTGTAAAAGAAAGCCCTTCACTTAAACAATTACACTGATTTTCACTCCCTAAATGTTAACATAGGTTGAAAACTAAATCTATCATGTTTAAAAATATCAATAATGGATTCATGTTAGAAGACACAATTTGTGAAACTCATCCTCAAGTGATTGAAAAAGAATGAACAGCTCTTTAAAACTGGCAGTATCAATTATAAAAAAGCCATTCAAAATTACTATAAGTATGATAGATCTCATCTTGTGTTCATAAATACCTGAGTCATTAAAATGGTATGGTCTGCTGAGTCATTTTAGTTGCACTTCCCTCTGGATCTAAGTTTCCCATTTTTCTTCAGCAATATGGCTTAAACATGAACTTCTGTTACCAGTAAATTGGAGTTCTTGTCCCAGATGCTTAATTACACTATGGAAGCTATACCTGTTTGTACAATTAAATTATTCTAGTCGTGTGCTTCAAAATAAAATTGCAATTACAAAAATTAAATTCTTTAAAATCCCCACTCATAATCGATACAAAATAATAATTTTACAGAAACACAGTCCAAATTTTTTTAAAGTTACATCTGACTCTGTCCAGAACGTCTTAGGAAGGAGAAGAGTCGTGGATATTGAACCATATTTAACAGGTAGCCCCTATTCATGCTAACAGGCAGCTATCTGCAAGTTCTGGATGCAGCTATGCATTGTGTCCTCCTGAGCACAGCCTCACTGGAAACAGCAGGCAGGACAAAGAGATCCTCTCCACCACCTATGTGTGGCAAACCCTGTGAACATATGCCACAGTCAACATTTTCATGATTCCACTGTTGAGATGTCTTTCTCCCTGGCAGGCTGGAAGGGCTCAGCAGCTCTGCACCACCAAACATCTTCCTCTGCCAGCTGCACTCCCTCTGGCTTTCTAGGGGTCAGAGACAGCCCTTCTATCAAGGGCATGAAAGGCAGCTGACACAATGCCAATGCCACAGCTATGTCCATGGTGTGCTATTAGGGCTGGTTAAAATCTGACAGGAGGACATGTTCCCATTTAAAAAAAATGACAGCTGTCTGGCCTGGCACTCTCCTGTGGAGTGGCTGATCTTGTCAAAACTCCAGCAGAAACTGGCAGAAAAGCTGACCCTTGGCTGTGATCATGTCACTGAGCTCAGCAAGTCTCTTTGTACCCTGGAAAGCTCTTGCTGACTTGCTGGTAGCCTAGACTGCATAAGGTGCCTGTCTGTAAGTCTGCTCAAGCCCTTTTGCTGTAAATTCTCCAACATCTGATGGTGGCATACCTCAATTCCCCAAATAATTGTCCGGTCGACATTTGGGATGCCCAACTGTTTGGCTTGTGAGCTTAGCAGGTGGCAAAAAAATAGGTGAGACACTGAGTAAGCATCTTAGTAAACATCTCCAGAGCAGAACACTTAGTTCTACAGTAAAACAAATATCAACATAATTGTTTGGTGCTTTTTTACCCCTATAGTTTTCTAGAAAGATTTTTTTTTAATAGATATGTATTTTATTTCCAATCTTGTTGTGGCCACAATATTTAACAACATTTGTTAATGACAGCACAGAAAAAAATATAGTGGCCATAGAGAGAGCACAGATTCTACCAGCATATACTACAAACTATGTTAACCCATGAATTTTTGGTGCAGTGTAAAATGAAATTTAGCTCCCAAAGTGCATAGGCAATAAGACTAAAACTTTATCCCTATGATTTTAATCAAAAATTTGTGGGGAAAAAAGGCACTAATAACACAAAGAAAGTAATCTAGTTGAAAAAGAGAACAAAATTAAATTCTACCAGTACTTAAAACATACAGCAGTAGTGCATGGTTTTTATGATAAATCTTGCTTGATATTTAGTTTGTATTGTATTTTGAAGCATTTTATATCACCATATGGAAAATTCTGCCTTGTCTTACAGATCAGATATATTAAGAAATACTGAATTGTGTGTTTAATTTTAAGAATATCCTTTGGCCCTTTAAAATGAAATAATGGAAGCAAATAAATTGAATAGAGTAATATCAAAATTACATGGTTTAAAGTGATTTGGTGCTCTAAATCCTCAAGAGCTCATTGAAGACAATTAGTACTAGGAAACTAAAAGGTCTCAATTATCAGGACAGGTTAATTTTCAAAATCTTTGTCTTTCTCTTTACTTCCACCAGATGGTGGTATATTGCAAAAAAAAAACAACTGAAGCCTCTTCTTCCTTTCAAAACCTATAAAGCAAGGGAGAATTATAATCAGTGAAAAAGAATGCATTGAATCTCTATGAGACAATACAGATTTTACAGAAATTAAAGTCCTAATTTTTTGAAAATTATATTTGACCCATCCACATTTTTGTAGGTAGAAGTATGACTTCTAGTCTCTTTTTTATTGTTTAAGATTAGTCAGATGGTTTTCTTTTCACTAGATATAGTATGAGAGATAGATATTCACAGTTTTTGTATTTTTATCAAATCTTTTAATGTTTTCTATTCCACTTCAGCAGTGATTCCTGACCACACTCTTTTCATCTACTTTTTCTTAGAATAATTTGCTAGTTGCATTTTGCTCCCTGTCTCACCTGCAATGCTTTCTGGTGGATTAAATGCAAGGCCTTGGGAACCCCAAAGAAAATACTTAAACCTTAGTAAGATATCATGATGCAATTTTTGTATGTTCCAAATACTTTGACATCAGGTCAAGGAAGATTTAACTTTGGCTTAAAGATTGTCCTTGTCTTTAACTCAAGGAGCTTCCCACTGATTCTGAAACCTTTACTTCAGATGGGTGTCTGTGTAAATCCACATCAATATTTCCACTAGTTCCTAGAACTCAGTAACTCAGTAGAAACACTGGGTTTTGAAGTCCTTACAGGGTATGAATGCTTTTGCAAGTGCCATGGATACTGGTGACAGGGAGTGATGTGACCTGTGATGTTTTGAGATTTATTCTAGGTAATTAATACTCTTACACTTCATCTCCAAGGATTGTGGTATTGTGTTAGAATCCATATATGTAGACATTTAAGCACTTACAAGAAAAAAAAATGTTAAAGGTCTCCTCATTAAAAACGTTTTATTTGCATCTGAGAATAGGGAAATGTTTTCTTCTATTGAGAAACTGTTATTTCAGCATCTGAAATGAATGGAAGCTCTGTGTGACTGGTTTTAACAAAGGAAAAACTTAAAAGGCAAAATATAATGCTGTTGTCTATGCTTTATTTACTGTGTCTCTCCAGGCAGTGCCTTGATATTCATTCATGAGCAAAAGGGTTCAATTTGCTAATCCTCAAGTTCCAGAGGCTGAGCTTGGGGGCCCTGGGAATATGATGTTCAACACAAGTCCTGACACTCCACCCTAAGCTGTGTGGATCTGAAAAGCAGGCTTCAAGCCTGGAGCAGGACTCTTTTCTAATTATCCTCTCTTCATGTGAAAGTCAAAGTCTCAGAAGCTAAATGTAATTAAAACAGTTATTCTACCCCTTGGTATCAAACATGAAGCAGCCCAAATTCCCAGCTCTGTCATCCATACTCTGCCAAATTATTCTTCGCTGTGTTGACTGCTGCCTTCTCATCTATGTGCTCACCAATAATACAGATCCTCCTAAGACCATGGATTATGAACAGCAGCTAGTCATTTGATCTCCTTACTTTGGATTACAAATTGTCTGCTACGCCATGGTATGACTGATCTCATAACATTCTCTACTAAACTTCTTGTATTGCCACTCCTCTCCTCAAGTCTACTGTAGAAACTAATCTACCCCACCCAAAAAGATGATGAAGGGAAAATACATGGGTTTTTTTTCCTTTTAAAATCAAGTGTTCCTCACATCTTGGGTCATATAATTTTTTTTAATTAACTCATAGCTTTATTTACATCTGAAAATGGGTCTGAAACTTTGTTAAAGCAGGGAATTTCATCAAAAAAACTATTAAAATTTTTCAAGTTGGAATTTAGAGTTTATGCACTGCCTTGTTTTGTAACTGGTCCATTTGAAACACTTTGAGTAAATAGCAGCATGCAGAAGGTACAGTGTTCTAAAAGGCAGTCTTAATTGACAGAGTACAAATCAGACATGAAGACCTATTAGTAACTATAGAAAAATTGATTCCCTACTTTACAACAGGTCAAGCAGCGTCTTGCAACAATAAGGTCTAAGACTGTGTTGCTTACTAAGTTTCTGTAAAAAAAGAAAAAGGGCACTGTCCTGACAGTCTGTCTCTCTCACTTTCGTTCCCTCTTGTCTTCTCCTTCTCTCCAGGTTATTCACCAACTCACCACCCTCCCCTTTTTATTTTATTAAAGATTTAAAGGAAGAATCTGATAAACAGTATATTACAAAAATTTCAGTCCCCAGTTCCAGAGTGAAATCAAATCCTGAATTTTCTATTGATAGCATAGAAAATCAAAAAATCGACAGTAATCACAAACCTTATTGGAAGGAAAACTGTGATTGCCAGCCCAAATATTTTGTAGGGGAAAGCATGGCACCTTTCTCTCTGCCCCTGTTCTCTTTATTTAGCTTTAATAGTGACAATTGACTCCACTTTTTGTTTGAATTCCTTATGCTATTTTACCCAATCATCATTTCCAGCTTACAGAAGGCTTCTCTCCTATCACTTTTGCAACATGTGAGGGTTATAACTGCTGCCTTAGATGACTGAAGCTTCTCCATCCCCAAATCATTTCCTCTTCTCTCACTTCAAATTGTGTGCTCAGTTCAGGACCAGTGCAACTGTACAGGACACAGAACTGATTTTCTGAATGTTGGAAGGTGACCATCAGGCATACAGTTGTGCAGCTCACACACAGACTAGACAAGATGAGCTATGGGTTATTGTTTTGGCCAGATCCGATAACACAAGCAAGAATTATGAAACAATGACTTTTTCTTGCAGAAAACAAGCATAAATATTCATTTTTCTGGCCACAAAAATCAAGTAACATCCCTGCAAAGCTCTTCTTGTGATAAGATACATCCTAAGAGAGATAAGGCAGGAGAACACAATATGCAGTGTCTTCATATACAAATACACATTTGTATTTGTGCCTGTGTGTATTGAATGAATGTATATCATAGAATGGTTTGTGTTGGAAAGGCCATTAAAGATCATCCTGTTGCAACTGTCCCTGCCAAGGACAGGGACACTTTCCACTAGACCTCAGTGCTCAGCGCCTCATCCAACCTGGCCTTGAACACTTGCAAGGATGGGACACACACAGCTACTCTGGGAAATCTGTTCCAGTGTCTCCCCATCTCACAGCAAGGAATTTATTCCTGTGTGTATGTGTACCTATACATAAGCAAAATAAATACTTTCCATTTATTCGAGTTTTTCCCCAAACTGTTTCAACTGGTGGTACAAAGTTCCACTGTTTAAATAACATTTAGTTTTATATATTATCAATCTCAAGGACTATCTATGATGGTGATTTTGAGCACCTGTTGCCAAAGGGGCAGATGCACTCCTAAGAGAAGCACTGAAGTGTTTAAGTGAAGAGAAATCAGGTTTTTAAGCACCGTGCTACATATATTTTAACACTCTCTCTATCTAAATAAAGACTTATCACAGTAAATGTCAGTTCCTTTCACTTCAAGATATGCTTTGGAAAGTGTTGCAAATAGTACATTATGTTTCTTCACACACTACTGAAACCTGCTAATAAGGCATCAAAATTCTTTTAGCACAGCATTTCTTCTTATGCCTTCTGCCTTGTTGAATGTTCAAAAGAGATCTTATTTATAACTTACATCCATCCATTTCACAGAAACCTGGATTTCAGGTCCAGGTCAGTGTACCATGAATTGAAGTAGAGTATCTGATTTACCACAATTATGCTATTTACATGAAGAAAATCTAATTTCTTCAAAGACCAGTTCCAGAATACTTTCTTTCTGAGAATATAAATTTCTGGAGTTTTTCTCTCAACTTTTATCTGAGAAAACAATCTGAAATTGTACAACCTACAAATGTAGGTTTCTTGCTACCTTTCAAGACTGAAATGAGCTTCTGCTTTGTTCTAAGGCCTTCACTTTGGATCTAAGCTTTTGTTTGTTCTTTTCTTCATCTCCCCTAAAAAGGTATGTACACTGGGATGTCTTCTAATTCTGAGACCAGTGTGACAAAATAGCATTAACTTGCTTGAGACAAGGATTCAAACAAGGTGTCTCAAACCTGGGCAGACTGATTATCCCAGACTACGAACAGAAATCTGTATTTCTGTCTCGTACTGACAGTCCAGGCTTACTGAATGATTCAACTGTCTGACTTGTGTATTTCTTGACCCTTGCCATGCACTCCCTCCTTTTCCTGATCAGCTTGCTTTAGTTGTTCCAGCTTCTGCCTAAAATCTTTCAATTGGAAACATCTCAGTTCAAATCTGTTTTTCTTAATTCAAGGGAAGCGCTAGGAATCCCAGCCATATAATTCTTCCATTACACTGATGGGAATTCACTTATTTTTTCAGAATATCCTGTATCTTCTAATTTATACTAAACTATCTACACTTTAGTTCTTAACCAAGAGAGCAATGCAAGACTTAACTCAGTATAATATTCCCTTTCCTCTTCTTCCCTGACTTTTCCCTCCCTTTTTTCCTCCCCCTAGATACATACAACCCATGCCTCAGCAAGCTCTGGCACTCTTTGGTTGGAATCAGACAGGAGGAATACCCAGTTAACATCTTTGCACATTTTTTCATTAAGTCCTTTACCTATCCACATTTTGCTTCCTATTTGTCTGTTCCCTTACAGTGCCTTTCAGTTAAATACAGTAACACAGGAATCTAAAACCACAGAGGTTAAGTGGATGGGGCGTGGGATATTTATTAAAAAAACCCAAATTTTAATGTTCAAAACTCCCTCATTCTCTAAAGATCATGTCCGGTAATAGTAACTGTTAACTTAGCTGTAAATAAAAAAAAAAAAATTTGAAAAATCAGCTTTCAGTAAATGGGCTTTTGAGTAGAATGGAAGTATCTGCCAAGGAATTTATCTTCAAAAGCGGTGTGGTTTTAGCATTTCAGTGTCTTTGCATATTAAAGACAATAATTTAGAAATTTGTGTTATTGTCTATTTCTGGAGCAATCAGATGCAGAATACTATAATACCACGCTACTGTCGTATTCTGCAGTCACATATTCTTCTAAGTTATACTTTATATGCTGCAAAATTCAGAATAATTTGAATAAATTCTTCATTTGTGAGTATATACACATATACCTTTGCTCTGTGTAGTGCTATTTTTTTTATCCTTTCTTTTAAACAGAACAAAAGTCAAGTTGTCTTTTCCAAATACCTCTTTATTTAAAAGATCATTAAATAAGATACCAAAACACAACAACTTCTACAGTATATGATTATGCAAATACCTTAAGGATTTGGTAGTACACAAAAACATTCAAGAGATTTCATTCATGAAAGAGCTACTGAATAAACTAAGATTTTCTCTGTATCTGCTAAAAAGTAGGAAATATTTAATATTTATATATATATATTTAGGTTTTTTTAGGACAAGAATGATTGTGTTTTAAGCATAGAGTTTATTCATTAATTTTTTTTTTTGCATCCTAATAAAATGCTTTTAAATATTAGATTATAGTAACAGCTGTTTTTAAATACATATAAACAATAGATATGAAAAAAAGATTGGAAGAACAATGTCATTCATTCTAGATAAAATTATTTCCAAGTCATATTATTCTGTAAAAACTTTAAGAAAATAATTCATAATATAGCACATATTCTTTCTTTCTCTCTTTCTCTCTTTCTCTCTTTCTCTCTTTCTCTCTCTCTCTCTTTCTTTCTTTCTTTCTTTCTTTCTTTCTTTCTCTCTTTCTCTCTCTCTCTTTCTTTCTTTCTCTCTTTCTCTCTTTCTCTCTTTCTCTCTTTCTCTCTTTCTCTCTTTCTCTCTTTCTTTCTTTCTTTCTTTCTTTCTTTCTTTCTTTCTTTCTTTCTTTCTTTCTTTCTTTCTTTCTTTCTTTCTTTCTTTCTTTCTTTCTTTCTTTCTTTCTTTCTTTCTTTCTTTCTTTCTTTCTTTCTTTCTTTCTTTCTTTCCTACATATTTTTTAGACCTTGAGTTAAATGCCTACAGGAGATAAAATAATCTTATGTTCTAGAATACTGGATTACAAAAATCTGTTATACAGCTTGGATTATTAAATCATTAATCCAAAAAAGCTGTAATAATGATGTCAAGATTCACTGGTGTACAAATCCACTCTTATAATGTTAGCACATTATTAAGCAGATGAGACAATGCACCTGGAGAGAGGTCTTCATGTTGCTGCCAGTCATTTAAAAAGTAATGTGTAGACCACCTGAGTAGCTAATTTAAAAGAGTAAAGCAGCAAATGGTTCCAGGGTACTGTAAATTCTGTGACAAAACAGACTGGTGTTTGCCCTGTTAGGAGCTCAAACAGAAAAAGACTATTCCTTGGTAATTCAAGTCCATTTCATATAGTCCCTCTTTTCCTTCTGTACAATGGAATGTGATGCAATTTCTGAGACATCAGCTGCACACTCTCATCTGCTTGGAAAAAGTAAGTCTTTGTTTGGCAACCAGGAGTTCCTGAAGGCTTTGTTTCTTAATAGCTGACACCCTCCAAAAATTACTGGGTGGCTCCCATGCAATTTTCCCATATTGCTACTTCAGAGGAATCATTCAGTCAAACAAAGCTTGCCTGCTAATGAGGTACCACAAAGCTCTTTCTATTCCACTGTCTGATTGATTGGTCTGGCAGACCCATCCAAGTATCCTGGATTTGGATGATTTCAAAATCTGGTTGTGAACATTGCGCTTTTGTGCATGTTGTAATTCAACAGCCACTGGATTCAAGAGGCTGAATCCTTCAAGAGATGAGAATGTCAAGTTTCAGTAGAAATTAATATTAACAAACAAATATGTTTAAGCTCTTCTTGTTGACAAAGCTTAGATATGTGATTCTAATGCCCCCTGGCAGTCCAGTAAATTAAAAGAAACAAAAATAATTTTACATATATTTATTACTTTCTTTAGGTGCAAGGGATATTTTCTTTCTATCTATCTATCTTTCTATCTATCTATCTATCTATCTATCTATCTATCTATCTATCTATCTATCTATCTATCTATCTATCTATCTATTTTCAGGGTTTTGCAGCCTGAATACTGAATTCTGAATGCTTGCCTTTGGCAGCAATTCAAATCTCATTCTCCAGGTTCCTTGTGGAGGTTAATCCCTCTCTTCCTTTTTTTTTGCTTCCTGGAGAGTGAGATCTGGGTGCTGACTCCCTTTAAATCACTTTATTTTGCAGATATTTGAAACTCTTGTTTTCTCACTGCTTTCAGTCAGTCCAGGATTTTTGATGTGGAGAACATCAATGATCACTCTGGAACATTGGGGAATTTAAGAAAAACCTGCTCCTCTTTCTGCCCTCCAACATGAAATTATTGTAGTGTTAGCTTGTATCTTCAGTTTGATACCCCACGGTGCAAACTGATAGCTAATCTTGGGGGAAAAGAGTCAAGATCAAGATCAATTTTGTCTACATTTTGTGTTCACTATGAGTCAGGTATGAGACATAGCCCGTATCATACATTTCAAAATTAAATCTCTCTTGATCTGAAAACTCAGCATTTCATCCACTTTGTTTTCAGCACATGCATTAAACTGTTACCTGAAACATAAGAAAAAAAAATTGACTTATAATAGAAAATACAGAAAAAAGCAAAGATTACAACATACCACAAGCAAGGCTTAAGTACTGAAGACTTATTTTATCAACACTGCCTTTAACCTTGATAACAGCAACTATTATATTTTAACATTTATTTTAAAGAAAAAGTAACAAATATATGTTTTGGAGATGATAAAACTATTCATTTCTCTGTGTTTTAATTTTCCAGTATAGGGCATTTACAATATTAGAGATGATAACTTAAAAACATAAAATCAAAGTAAATTTCAGTTCCATTTAATTCTTCATTAGAAAGTACTGACAGGTTTCTGTAATAACTGTATGATTATATCCAATATTTTAGGAGTCTAAGAAATATTTAAGTATGAAGTTTCTGAATAATTGGTATAATTATTCTATGAACTTAATTAAAAAGTTAGTAATGGAATTGGAAGAAAAATGTGCTCCTCTGAAGACATAGAAAGAGACAGAACATCTCTCAATAATTGCTTTTATAAAACAAAATTGCTCATATCAAAAGGTATTCTTTAAGAACAGCAGCAGTCTCTTGATGAATGGTCAAAATAGGAAAGGGGAAGGGGAAGGGGAAGGGGAAGGGGAAGGGGAAGGGGAAGGGGAAGGGGAAGGGGAAGGGGAAGGGGAAGGGGAAGGGGAAGGGGAAGGGGAAGGGGAAGGGGAAGGGGAAGGGGAAGGGGAAGGGGAAGGGGAAGGGGAAGGGGAAGGGGAAGGGGAAGGGGAAGGGGAAGGGAAGGGGAAGGGAAGGGAAGGGAAGGGAAGGGAAGGGAAGGGAAGGGAAGGGAAGGGAAGGGAAGGGAAGGGAAGGGAAGGGAAGGGAAGGGAAGGGAAGGGAAGGGAAGGGAAGGGAAGGGAAGGGAAGGGAAGGGAAGGGAAGGGAAGGGAAGGGAAGGGAAGGGAAGGGAAGGGAAGGGAAGGGAAGGGAAGGGAAGGGAAGGGAAGGGAAGGGAAGGGAAGGGAAGGGAAGGGAAGGGAAGGGAAGGGAAGGGAAGGGAAGGGAAGGGAAGGGAAGGGAAGGGAAGGGAAGGGAAGGGAAGGGAAAAGAATTCGAAGTTTCTCAAATAATAAGTCTTTATGTATTGTGAGAGTCTCCTCTGACTTTGAACTTCATCCAGCTCTCATTGCTGCTGCAGATATAGCAGCATGGGTATTGTAGACAATGCAGTTACAGATGAGGCAGGTACCCTGAGGATCTCACTGAGAAAATGTGCAAAATAGAGACAAATATGCATAAGCCTATTATTTTTCTGCCAGCATCCAAAAATGAAGGCTAAAGGAAGGCTGCAATTCCACAGCAGTGAGGCCATCAGGCGGTAGCAACAGCTAAAAGAGACAAGGTATTTCAAGCAACGAAGTCTCCCCGACTTAAAAATTTCCTTCAACAGCTCTGAACGCTTGGCTTAATGCTATAGTTTGTGTTTTCTAGTATTTTCATACTGCTGTGCTTCTCATGAATGTCCAATAAACTGAAAAACCAGCACTGGCTTTTTAACTTAACTGACTATATTTCAGTTACAGTTTTAGTTTCCTCGTCTAGTTCCAGCTATCACACTGAATGACATTCCTCTGAGAATGACACCTCCATCAGAGACTAAGGACAGCTGACAAGCTGTACTTTCCTGCCATACCTTAACTGTGTCTCCACCAGTGACACACGGTAGCTGGCTGTTTGGGGATTCACAGTCTGCTGAAAGGAAATGGGTTATTTAATGCCATTTCCAGCCAGTCTGACTAATCTGGTAGCTCTGCACTGCAAAGAACAAGTACATGGTCACAAGGTAGTGTGGAACACAAGATGAGGATGGAACAGTTAGTATCATCCTTTGAGGTCATATGCCATTACTGTGACTGTCTAAATTACCTCCAAAATGAGACATGAAAGGATGTTTGTTTCTGAAAAATGTATGTTCTCTATCAGATGACAACCACATTACCTTACCCTACTTTTTTTTTCTTTTATGCTCTTACACTTAACACGAGAGAAAAATGTAATGACAACTTACTTTTTTCTCTTATTCTTCTCTTTTTCCCATGAAAAAGTGAAGTTTCTTTTTAGTTTTTCCTCAGGAACTACAAGCGGCGAATTTTTGAACAAACCATTCTGCTTTGTTATTTCAGAGCAAAAGATACTTTAGAATGCAAATATGCATAGTAAGACTAGGGATCTTACAGGTTTGTTGGAAAGAAAGTGTTTATTAACCACTTGAGAGCATGCTGGATGTGCAGTCTAATTCAATGTGTTTTGCAAAAAAAGTAAGGTGTATGAGTTTACTTATTTAAGCAAAGCCCTCAAGCACATTAAGCATTTCAAGTATTGAGACTGAACATACTTAATTGCTTTGCTGTATTTGAGTCATAATGATTATTGCAATAATTAGTGTATGCTCAGTTATTTCTTGTCAGTGCATGCATTTAAGGGTTATTGAATGAATAAACTGATTAATAACATTTGCAGTGAGAAAAGGAAATATAATTAGCTTTAATATAGTGAAAATACATTTTAATTTAAAAACTCCATCCCTCTCCATCTAACAAATTGTAACAAACTTTTGAGAAGATTGGAAAAATCTCCAAGTATTTGGCTTTTCTGTTGGGTTCTTGGTTGTTTGGGGATATTTGTGTGTGTGGAAGGTGGGGGGGAGGGTTTTCTTTGGATTTTTGTTTGTTGGGGGGAAGGGATGGTGTGGCTATTTGTTGGAGGAAAATTGCTTTGAAGAAATACCTCAAACAGGGTACAGGCAAGTTTTCCAAGACAACATCTGTCCCATTTTTGCCTTCTGGTCTGAGCATCCAGGCTTCACAGGTCCTGCACTACCCCTCAGTTTTGATGGTTGTTTTGACCCCCAGTCCCTTCAGACTGTTTTCCTCCTAACTGGAACCCAGAATCACTGAGATCCCAAATCCCATACATGTATCACAAACACAGAACTGGAAAATGTGTAACTTTCAGGCAGCAGTTGATTCCTCATGGCTTGAAAACAATTTTTCTCATGCTGTGACCCTCCCTCTCTGTTAGCTTCCAAGACTGTTTTCAACTCTAAAACTTCCTGCTCTCTATAAATTCGTGGAGGGAGGGAAAGGAAATGCCTTTTAATTGGAATTTTAAGATGTCCTAATTTTACTTAATCTTTCAAACACCAAGTTTCTCATGTAACCAGATTACTATTTTGACTTTTAACAGAGACAGCACAGGGACATATATCAGCTTTTTGTTGTTCTGGGTTTTTTTCCTGAGCATTTATAGATTAGGAGTCAAAAATTTAAAATTCACTTACAAGCAAGCTATTTTAAATATTCATTTTTAAATTTCCACTTAGCAGTTAATTGATAAAACTCCTTTTCTTCCTTAGACCTATTTCCTAATAAATCAAACTGGTCAAAATATAAAATACTGTGGCAGTTCTTACTACTATATTACTCAAGAAATTTAGAAGCATTTACATGTTTGAGGTGTTGCATTAAGAAATTGTAAGATTCTCAGTAGGATTTACAGGTAATATCAATTTATGTGATGTTATGTTGGTGTGTTTTATAAAATTGGGAAAGACTAAAAGATTGTTTGAAAGCATGTTGAAATCTCAGTTTTGTACAATACATCATGCTTAAAAACTAGTTTTATTCGCAAATGTGTTAGTCCAATTAGTCTCAAGTAGGAAAAATTCACAATCAAGAAACAGCAATTGCAAAAAAGACACAGCTATTTTATCATCTTGATCTTCCAGAGTATATTTTCACACAAGTATGATTTTAGATTTAGATAAGATAACCATAACGCACTGTTACCTATAAACTAAATATACATTGTTTTCTTCTGCTGCATCAGTAATATGAACTTCTCTTGAGTATGTATGGTCTTCTAGCTTTGTTCACATGTAGCTGCCGTTTCAGAATATAGGGATTTTTTCTCTTCATGATTTCCTTTTCTTGGCTTGAGTTCTCTAGATCAAAAGTATCTTGCTGAAGTAACTGTAGGATGCAAGAAGAGAAACACTCCTCAAAATTACAAAAAAATACTATTTTAACGTTTGCCACCAAGAAAAATATTTACTATATTAGCTGCAGCATTAAAATAAAAAAAAAAAAAAGACAAAACTCAAGGCACAAAACTATAAAGGTCAGCTGAGCCATACAGAAGTGATATTCCACTTCAACAAATTAGATAATCAGCTTTGACTAGAGAGGAAAGCTGGTGTTTCCTCCTTAGACTAAAACTCAAATTGACTGTGAGTTTTCTAATGACTATCACTCTGTTATCACACATTTAGGTTAAACACCTACATGCACTGATCACTGGTTTCATCTTTTGAGAAATATTTTAATCTACAATTTCCTGCAAAGCAAGGAACTGTGATTAAGATATATGGGTTATTGCATATTTGGTTCTAGGGTAGGTCCTTTCCAGCAGTAAATGCACTGATGAAGAGAGTCTTCAGAAAACTGGTTCTCAAAGAGGTTGCAGTCCTTTGCATGGACCACCCCAACTAATCTGAGGATTGGGATTATATATAGAATTATGACTCAAAACCCAAACAAACAAACAAACAAACAAACAAGCTCTCTTCAGCTAGACTGTACATGAACCTGAGATAGATGAAGAAATTTGCTTTACTGGAAAGTGAGTAGTGAGACTGAATTATCTTCTTTCACTACACAAAGCAGCTTTTAGTGTAAAATCTAACAATGCAAGTGGACTGCGCCTAGTGTGCTTCTGTGTAATCACTGCAGTCACTGTACTAAAATAAATATCACAAATGGACTACGAACAATAAGAGCAGCAATCCTCATATAATCACAATGTCAACTTCCAGGGACCTCTTTAGGTGTAGGGAAACAAAAAGTAGGGGTTCCCTTGCTGCCAGTTTCCTAGCAATGATAAGAAAACCAGAGTACCTAGTAACATGGTATGTACACACAGGCATGTATCCCTGCTTTTTGAATACCATTTGCCTTAGGGTCTTAAAAGAGAAACACTGGCTACATTTATTTATGCTTCAATTGATCTATATTAACTTCATGTCTGTTAAGCAGGTATTAATTATGTTCTCTGATAGGATGGCTTCCATGTGTTTGTTTGGTTACCTGGAATGGCTACAAAGACTGGAGAATGTATGTAGTTAAGGCAAGTTCTCATTTATCCATGGGTCTTTGTAAGAAACTTACACTCTTGTCATCAGGAACTGCACTAATTTGCTACTCTTACTGAAAGAGGCATATTAGAGGTACTAGAGAATACAAAAAAGAGAAGGAAAGCTTAGACAGTGCGATGGAGGTCACTTGGATATGGATTTTTAGATCACTACAACATGCATTTGTGACCGTTTGTGTTACCTCCCAATGCTGAAAGGCTCTGCTGTGGCAAACTTTTTGGAGTTGATATACTGTCAGCATTGCTTCCAAGCTGAAGCCATCCAGAGCAGCAGGGAACTGTCTTCCTGGAACCAGATCCTCCTCATCTACCTCTACTGTTTCCCCCATTTGGTTGTTTATCTTGTTGACAAGATTGCAGACATTTAGCAGGGTCATTTTCCAGTAAGGAAGTTTTGCTCTGTTAATCTGAAAATAAAAACACCCACGATTTAATGTATTTTGGGTTTTTTGTAATCATGTGAGACATTCAAACTTTTTGTTAGAAACAAGTTTATGTTTCTGAAGTGTTTTTCATCTGGTCACCTTGTAGACAATAATTAGAGTGCTGAACTTAGGACAACTCATTATTACACACGCCAAGTCTGCTTCTTTGCAGCATTGCCCCCCAGGTAGATATAAATGATGAAAAAACTGAACTGCTACCAAACCAGAATGGCAGCATTTCATAGTCATTCTGCACAGGTGCAAACAAAAACACAGATGGAAATTAATATAATATAAACTCACAGGTGTAAATAAGGATAATGAATCAAACCTACTGGATAAATTCCCTGCTCAGGAATCCAAGCTGGATGCCTGTGGTTAACTAGACACTCCTCCCTAGTTCAGAACAAACACCAGTCATCTCAAAATTCCCTGAGAAAAGGAATGGAGTCCCTCCTTCAGGACAAGCTGTCTGATGAGTCTGGGCCTGAAGTTACAGAATCTGTAAGCTCCAGGAGTTTTGGATGCTGGGAAGTCAAGAGCCTGGAAGATGTTAATTGAAGATCTATGGTCTTAGGAAGATGGAGCAAAGACAAAACATAGCTGTGAAAAAAAAAGTATTCCTGATTTGGCAACTGGACTGGAAAAGTGAGACCAACTCAGGTGGCCAATAATGAACCTGTCCAGAAATGTTACAGAAAGATAGAAAAAAGGAAATTTCAGCATGGTGAAATTTCACCAAATTTTGCCTGTTCCAGTATCTTGCATTATGCATGAGCTTTTAAACCATTTTAAAGAAATGGCGATTAGTGTGCTTTTTACATTTCTACTGGTATGGTTTTATCCAAGCAGTTGTAAGCAGCATAGTCTTCTTCCATTTTGATTATCAATAGGAAAAAAAAGTAAGTTTAAAACGTAGCTCCTATCTCATTTACTACTTTTCACAATTTTGTCATTTTCTTCATTCTCCCACTATTAATTATTTATTCTGCACTGTATTCCTTTTAATGATGAGTATAGAATTTAGTTTCCTTAAACGAGAACTGGTGACATAGCAATCTCCTATCAAAAGCCAAATAGCAAATTTGGTACTTATTCCTGGCAAGATTTCCTTGCTACGCACATTAGGATTAGACCTTACCTGTGAACTGAAATGTAGCTCCTTCTTTTCCTGTATGCACAAAGTTCAATATAAGTATGACACTGATTCAGAGATTGCATTTCACACATATTTGACAGCACTAATTGGGAGTGTGGATGCACTGCTTACTTGGCTGAACACCAGGTAATCACATAACCTGTCTCTTTAAAGCACCTTCCCAAAAAAGGGGCCTTGCTTGCAAAATTTATGTATATTCATCACACTTGACTATTTTTGGAGGGAAATGAAAGAAAATTCAGAGGAATGAGGAAGAAACAAGAAAAACTGGCTTCACTCTTAGCATTAATTACAAAAAGTTTTCTTTTGGCCATAATCATTAACTCCAACATCTGATATATGAGTGCCCTTTAAAATGAGAATGACTTAGCCTTTTATTAAAATTGCCGTGTATTCTCAGATTTCTGACAATATTCAAAAAAAAAAAAAAAAGATTATTTTGTTTTGAGGCTAAGAAAACAAATCTGAAATCTTATTTGGAAGTTTGTAATTGGTTCTGTGCTCTTTACTTTGAGCTCATCTGTTGTCCCACTGAAGTACTCTAGCTAGTCTACCAAATTATTTTAAAAGACAGTTTCAAAATAAATTTAATCTCTTTGCAAAATATTCAATTCTATTAACAGAAGTTAAACTAGGAAAAAAACCAAATGTCCAATGCAATTTCAAAATCTTCTTTTGTCTGTTTTAATATATTTCTAAAATATAAAAATATGGAGCTTTCCATGACAAATGAGGAGGCTTCTCCAGTTTGCTTTTCTCTCCTGTGCATGCAAAAGAAATATGGGCTGGCACGGCAACAGCCAATTGCAATGGAGCATAGAGTCTAGAGGTAGTGCTACATGAGCGAGATTTCTGAGTTAAGAACCAAAAATATTCCAGTGGATGGAAACAGAAGAGTAAAGGATAGGGTAATCTCTCATGCCTTCTTGCAATATTTATAGAATCTTTTTGATCTAAAGTTACTGTTCCATGTCAGCCTGATGTACACCTATATATAAAGGAACTTTCCTCTCTGTATTAGAAAAATACTTCTATAGCAGATTTCCTTAGGTGAAAATTGTCTTAGCTCCTACTTATGAGGTTAGGAGAAAACAAATTTGAAGTGCTATCTGTTAGCTTCTAACTAATATTTAATTTGTTAAGGGAGTCTCATTCTTATTAATGCCATGTATATATCACTACAAAGTATTTTTACTTGGGTACACCTGCTTCTGACTTATTTCTACCATTAACAACTCAGTTAGAGTGAATTTTGGGTTAATTGAACTGAACATGGAGTTTGCCAGGCCACGTCCAGTCACTGAAAAGAGCAGTCATGCTGTTAAAATCAGACTGCTTTTCATTTTGGATTATGGAAAATATCTGAGGCATTTATCCTAAAGGTATCAGTTTAAGATGATGATATTCCAAATGTTCAGGTCAATTTACAATATGTGATATATTCTATATATAACATATTTCATATTTTGTACATTTATATATTTTCCACACAGGTCTCAGCAATATCAACTACAGTAGCTCAAAATATGATGTGGAAAACACCTACACAATAAAACAAGAAACCTTTATTGGCAAGATAGAACTAATTTTTTTTAAGAGTAACTTGAAAAATACCTGGGAATGACCTGAAGAATCAAAGGAGACTGAAGTATGAACTAGAATTTAAAAGTTATATGAATACTGAAGTGAATATGATGTAGGTATTTCCACTGTTGAACATGTTTGTAAAATAAGAATCAGATATATAATTTCTCACACTTCATGGATCTTGAAAGAGAATTTAAGATCATCTAAGAAACTGAATTAAGCTTATTTCCTTCTTTGACAACCAGCTTGTCCTGTGCAAGACAAAATAGATATTTTATTTCCATTTCTGGTTGAATGATACCCCTTAAGTATCATTCAACCCCTTGAGTTTGCTTAAGATACTTCTTTTGTTACAATCCACCCATACATCCGAAATGCTAGTTTTCATTAGGAAAAATGATATGTGGTTTTTCATTCTTGTCTTTATCTAGTAAAAGCAGATAAAAAGCAAAGTCATAATGAAGTAAAAATCCCAAGCAAGTGTAGGATGTCTATGATTCCTTTCCATAATAATAGTTGAATTTTCTTCAGATTGTAACCATAGAAATAATATCTTTAATCAGATAAAGCATTAAGTTCTGTTAAAGACGAAGTTCTTCTGTGGTGTACATTAATGCCTGTAAAGTTAACTAATTTTTATGTGATGACTGGGTCAGGAAGTCAGTAACTCCTAGGTAACTGTAGGTTCCTTCTAGGCAGCTCCTCAGACAAGAAGGTTAAAATATCTGGGCAAATATAGTCATAAACAGGCATCCTGCAACAATGAAAACTCAGTGGGTCCATGTCTTTAGAAAATTAATGTTTGGGTGGGATCCCAAAGGTGGAGCATATTCTAGGGATGATATATTCCCTAAGGAACACTTTTGTTTTACTTTTTTTTTTTTTTTCCCCTCTAAATAACATAGTCTCAATCTTTTTTGAGTTCAAAACATTATTCATGCAACTAATGATTTCAGGTAAGCACTTAGGAAACTGGAAATAGAATTACCGCTTTGATATGAATAGAGTTTTCTATTTAAAACAAAAGAGAGAGAGGAGATAACTGTCCACATATTTTTGACAAGTCAGGTTTTGTTGTTTTACCAGATCTTCCAAATGGTTTTTTGGATTTTATCTTAGAAAAATACAGAGGTAGAGCATTTTAATGGCATGTTTGATCGTTGTATCTTGGTTCAGAGGTAACAGCAAGGAAGGGTGACGAACTGTATTGAGTGTTAAAGACAGTTGCAATAAGCATACTTTAAGGATGGAGAGTGATTCAGCATACAGGTGACTTTAAAGAGCAACTTGGGAAGGGGCAGCAGGCACTGGAAAGCAGTCTGTGAAGTTAAAGGCATAAGGCAATTCTTCCCATAATATTGTACAGACTAGTGAATATTGAAAAAAGTGTGCTTAAGCCCTGACTGTAGTCTTGATACTAAAGTCCACAAGTGCCTGCTTAGGCAGATTTTTGTTCTATCAAGTACTAAACCCAAAAGTGATAATCCACTTTGCTGCACTTTTAGATCTCATCTTTCACAAACAGTACTTTCTTTCCCCATTTTAATGTTGTTTAAATTGTTAAGATTTCCTTTGCTGATTACCAAATCAGCAAATATTTGGTTATTTAAATAATATATTATTTATATATTACAGTTAGAGCAATTTACCAGTGATTGCACTCAAATGGAACCAGATCTCAATCACAACACAAGACAGGTATTACACACACTGCTTTCAAATTTGTCTATCACACCAGAGCCATCATTTGTTGTAATGAGGGTTAAAATCTAGCAGAGGACAACAGAAAAAAATAATTTCAGTAATCTATGGGACAGTGATATTATTCTTGTAGAAGATTTGATACACAGTTTTTAGTGCTTCTACCATGTTTTCCTTTGATGTCAAGAGACAAGGTCTATTCAACTAGGGAACTTTGGATGGTGATTTAAGGCAGTACAATGCAGAACTAAAGCAATGTCTCCAACATGAATCTACTGCTTCTGTCAACTTCAAGTGCCAGTTGACTGTGGTAAATACCCTAAGGAAGCTGAATATCAAGCTACATGACATCAAAAAACATAAGAGTATTATGGCAAACATCATGACATTATCACTGGTGCAATGTATTTGTGCATTTGGAGTTACCTGAGCTTGTGTTCTGTGGTGAGAGGGAGAAGATGGAAATTATGTTCACAGGTCCACTAAAGTCAGTAGCAGAAACAACAATTGTTGCAGGATTTTATTCCAGGGCATGCTATGCTTTGCCACACAGAAAAAAACACCCTGTTTTTGTCAGCCTCCTACATTTAAATATGTCTCAGAAAAGAAGTAGTCATTAAGTCTTTCTGTACCTTAGAAGAGTGAATAGCCAACAGGTTAATTTGTAATCTAAGGTTAACTATCATGCCAATAAAGAACATTGAGATCAAAAAACTGACAGACCAGATAAAGAAAATACATTTTCTGGCCTCATACTTCTTCTAGTCTATACAATAATCCTGTGGAAAAGGTCACACACATTTAAATACAATATATGCAGATGTCTTCCTTACAGGTTTTGTCTTTAAACTAGTAATTTTGTCTTCAACTAGTCATTGGCTTATAAAAATTTCATTTTTGGAGGGAGAAATTTTTCATTTCTCCTTTTATTTTCCATTATATTTAAGTGCCACTTAAACTTTATTGGAATAATGAAATAAAATATTCACCCTTAAACCCATAGCATTTGCTTCAGTTTGTTCTTTATATGTCACTGAAGATATATCTGACATATATATTTCTTAGACCATTTATGGAAGATTATTGTGTTGAGAGTCTATCAGCCTATCCAATGCAACACTTTCTGCTTCACCTTGTCAATATGAGGTTTTCACTGAATTTTTATATATTCGTATTAAATAACATAAACATTATTCACAGTCTGGAAACCTGTCAAGGAAATGCCATTTACAAAGTTAGTATTTTCACAGTCATGTCCCCATGTTCCTGTACTGGCACTATGATTAAAATCCTTCACCAAAATTGGCCTGTGTATTAATTATTTTTGCTTTAAGATTGTCTTAATTTTATATGCATATAGGAAGAGTTCTGCATAAAAATAGCATTTCAAGATTTGACTCAAGGTTAATTTAGCTTTCATCGGGCATAATCTTATTGGAAACACATTTCCTCACATAAATTTACATCTCTGTACATAGCACAGTTTTGACAGTTTAATGAAAGTACCAGTGTTACAACTGAGGAACATGTTTAGTGTGTCACATCAACACCTTTAAATTTCCTTTGAACTGGAGAAAATCTTGCACCAAAGTAAAACCTAACACTGAACTTTTCTGTCTAGACCATAGGTTATTACTCTGTGCAAAGACTTTTGGGTTTGTAATGAGAATTCATTTGCTCCCTCCCTGTCAGGTAAAGGAAGAAAAATAATTACCTTTGATGTGTACATATTGGTCAATAAATCTGCTTCTAATGCTTTCATTTCCTCTTCTGAATCTGGGTTTAAAGCAGAAACATATGTTTATTATTTGATCATAAATCATGGACATTTCAATTCAGTATACAGAACTTAGATATTTAAATGATTTTTAAAAAATAAACAACAAACACCAGTGACCTAGAGGGACTGTCAAGAGTCTTCAGTGAACAGCAATACTATTTAAAAATAAATAATCAATACATTTTTAAAGAGTGATCAAGCTTATTGAACTGAATGGAACTGTTAATTTATCTCAGTTTCATAGCAGAAAGGCTCATTAAGCTGCAATTCCTTCAGTATAAAAAAACTTGCTCCAATATTCTTCATTATTTTCATAATAAATATTTGTCAACTTTGCTTTCTTTGGAAGAAAAAATTGAATATTTATTTTCAAATAATATTTATTTAAGTAATAATTATTTAGATAAATGGCAGCTCTGATTACTTTATTAATAATCAATATTCTTGATTATCCTTAATTAAATTAAGGATATTTTTACTGATATGAGGGAACTGAGCTTGACCAGTTTATGATACAAGCTCTTGACAATGTATATACAAAAAGAAATTATTCTGACTGGGAGTGTAGGGATTTTCTTTACTGATCTTATCAACCTTTGATAGCTCAGTAGACTTTCAAGACCTGTAATTTGGTAAATAGAGTAAAAATTGCTGTGGAAAGAGAAAACACACAGATAAATTTCTACACACAGCATCACAAGATGAAGACGAGAATCACAATGAAGATTGGGTTCCTTGGTAGTAGCAATCACAGCTCAAAGAGAAAAAAATGTAAGGAATTAATTAAGACCTCAGGTGAAATTGAGTTCCACATAGCTTTTACCTCTTCTGGAATATGAACAGTCCAATCCCAAGTGATTCACTAATATTTCAAACCATACTAAACCAAAATATATTCCATATTCATATAGGTCATATCTCACTTTCTTTAAAATAATCAGTGATGCTGGCATATAAGACTCTACCACTGAATCTATGCATATATTCTGCTGATGCCCTCGTTTCAGGGGTTGTCACCATTTTGTGTCACTACCTTTCATGGAACATGAGACTGTAAGGGACCACAAGCATGTGTTAATGTGTCACAGGTTTCTGTCAGCACAGAAGCCACCCATTACAATGTTCTTAAAAATCAGTCATGTTCAGTCTTAATGAATTTCACCACTACTATCACTTTGTTTCATCTTTAGGAAATTCTTCTAAATATCAGTGCTTACTCACTTGCTTCTGATTTCAAGTCTAATTTATTTCTAATTACAAATGCATTTGCACTGTTTGCAAATAAATTTCTACACTATAAATGATACCTTTCCATTTGAAATATTTATCCATCATGTATTTATTGAGAGGAATTTCATTTCTCTTCCTAGCTTAGTGTTTTTGTATGTCCTTACAAGATTAGCAAACAAGTGCAAGATCACTGTGTCTTTCTGGTCAAAAACCATTGCCCTGGAAATTCTATTAATGCTTCATTGAAAGGCTATGCCCAGATTTATTGGGTTCTCACCTATTCTCCTTTGCTGCAAAAGCCTTGTATTCCCCAACTCATCAGAGCAGCCCTCTTCTGTCCCTGATGTGTTCTTAAGAGAGAACAGCTTGTTTCAGGAGCCTCAGTACTTGACCACCTTAGTGCTTACTATTAGCTACAGAGGGCAGCTGTCTTACATATCTTTTGGTTTTGTTTGTCTTTTGTGGCTGAAAACCCCCCAAAAACAGGTTAGATAACAAGATAATGCCTTTTATTCTTCAGATTTCCAACAGTTGTGCTTTGGTTAAAAAGGAGCTTTTAACCGTAATTTCTATTATTTCCTAAGCCACTGCATTTTATGTTGTTCGCTGCTTCTTATTCCTATTATTTAGGTCATCAAAAACTTCTGTGTGTCATGCATATCCCCTTCCTCTGTAGAGAAGGGTTCTCCTGTTCACCTTTGCAGTACCAACACAATAGATCCATTCTTTATTTTTAGCATCAAAGCTTTTGCATTTAAGTGACTTGCTGTAATGCTGATCTACAACCAGTCTTATTTAATGTTTAAGTTTTTCATATTAAATAAGACTAGTTATAGAAGAGTCAGCAAGTCATTGGCAACTGGTCTCAAACCTAATGCCTTTCAGCCCTTTCAGCAGGAATGGCAGTCGGTTTTATCAGCTTTACCATTAGCCAAAGATCTGCTGGCAGCACATGATCACCTCAGCCGAATTTCTATCAATGATAGCATCTCCTGTGAGCAGGGGATCACACACACAAAGACAGCATCATGATTTGTGATGTCCTGGATCACACCAGCTGGGAACAATAAAAGGACTTGTGCCTGGTTAGCACCTGGTTTTTGTTTCTATAAAGGATGGAAGATAGCTTCCATACATCAAGGCTGGAAGATAGCTGCAGGCATGAAAGATGGGAAGAAAGGTATTAAGACACATTTGGATGGAAAAAAAGAAATCCAGAGGGCATTGTTTAGGAGTCAAGATTCCTTGAGTGAAGAATAAAGCAATGCTTAGAGAGAGAAAAGAAAGCACGTTCAGGTAAATCAGAAATGAAGAGATGGATGAGGAGCAAAAGAGTAGAAAGAACACTCTCAGAGAGCAATGTATAAAAAGCCTGGTTACACATTATTGTTAAAATCAGAGAGAAATTCACACAATTTGATGTATTCATGATTCTAATGACAATAAAAATAATTTCTGTTCATATATTCACATTTTACAGGAACAATTCCATTCTACAGGTACATACTTTTGCCTGAAGACAAACATATTCAAAAGAAAATTTAACAATAATTTTCTTTCTCATTTACAAATAATTTTAAATTTTCAAGCAAATAAACCATTGTGTTAATTTCCCAGATAGTATGGCTTTGGGTGGGTATGTTATGAGCCTATTTTAATTCCCATTTAATTTTTTTTTTTTTACTTTAGTGGTCTTTCATTCAGGCTCTATAAGGAGTTGAATCTGAAACTGCTCCACTAAAAATACTAGTGAGGAATTTGTTTAAAAACCTTAGAAATACATGGAGAGGAAAAAAAAGTGTTAAGCTTTGTCAGTAAGATCATGCATTCTCTATAACAAACAGAAAAATTATACTTTAAATAAAATAAATAAATATTTTATAAATAAAATGTATTATGTGGTTTACATTTTTGTTCTGCACGGGAATACAAACTTCCACTGAAAGTGAGAATTAGTAATTCTGAGTTCCTCTGAACACTGAAGATGAAAAATGAAACCGCTTGTAAATTTATCTGGTAATTTAGTGGAGTTAAAAATTAATTTTCAAGTTAGTTAAGAATGGATTTTGGAGGTTATTCTGCTTCATATATGTGTTTAACATACCTGTTAAACTATCACCATACCTATTTGGTCATAAACTTTAGAGCTAAATGGCAGATGCTTAAGATGTGTCATTTTTCAAAGGAGCAGGAAATGCATTTTAATATATCGTCCTCCTTTTGAGCTTTCTACAGCAGCTGCTCTTGGAGAAGAAATGCATTTACATCAACCTTCTTACTGTGTGATCTGCCTGTGCTTCAGCGGTTTTGGTTTTTTTTGGTTGTAATTTCAAATTGGTTGTTAGTAACTTTTTCTCCAGATAATAAAATTTTATTTCTCTCTCTAAAAAGTGACGGAAGGGCATACATATTCATGTTGATTTGGAATATAGCAGCTATTCACATGAGTTGCAGAAATTACAATTTGTATCTTAATTTGGAAATACATGATATTCAATGAACCACAGCACACCCAAGCAGATGGTCTGCACTGATTTGTATTTCCAATGGCTAGTCTGCACTAACTGCCGTGGTATGGATGCTGTGAGGAGGAACGGCTTGTGCGAAGGGAGAAAGTTAGAGTGATATAAAAAAGAAAAAAAGAAAAAAGATGCTGGCCAGAGCCCGTTATCAGAGCCGGCTCCCGGGTGCCTAATGGGGACAGCCGGCGGAGCCCGAAGCGACTTCACTGCCCTCCTTTAGGTGCCTCTTAGGGCTCCGGGAGGGACCCCGTGCCCAGCGGGGCTGAGGGGCCGGGCGGTGCGGGGCGCGCCCGGCGGAGCAGCGGCGGGCACTTACCTGAGCACAGGCTGCAGGAGGCCAGGGCCAGCAGCACCACGCACACCAGCTGGACTCTCATCCTTGCCGCTCCACCCTCTAGAAAGTAAAGTCCATAAATCCTAGGGAGAGACGGAGAGAGAGAGAGACAGAGAGACAGAGACAGACAGACAGAGCCGCGCCGCTCCTCGCCCTCCCGCACGCGTGCTGACGGGCGGCTGCAAGCACCAGACGGGGGACCCAGACCCTTCCCCAACTATATAAGCCGCGGGGTGATGTCACGGCGGTACCGCCATCGCCTCCTGACGAAGCTGGCTCCCTCCCTCCCTCTTCCCCCTCCTCCCGCTGCCCGCTGCCCGCTCCCCGCCGCTCCGCGCCCGCTGACGCCACTCGCCGCCTGACGCACGCGGGGCCCCGCGGGGCGCGCAGAGAGCCCCCCACCCACGGCCGCGGGCAGCGCCCGCCACGGCTGCTCCCGAAAGGGAGCTATCCTGGCATTTTAGCATTATTGGCATTATTATTTAAAAAAAAATAAATAAAAAAATAAAAGTTTCCGCAGGTGCTCGGTCCCCCGGAGCGGGGCCAGGGGTGGGGAGCGACCGCGCCGCCGTCCTCGTGCGGTTGACGCCCTTTGTCTTTCTTCTGTAGAATCTTTCCCTACAGCAGAACCGCACACCGGTGGCGGCAGGGATGCTAGACCGGGGATGGGCAGGGAACGCCTGACACGGGGCACGGCAGGGATATAACCCTGGCCATGGGTAGGAATGTTGCATTGGGCACGGGTAGCAGGAAAAAGAGGGCAAGAAACGAAAAGGGAAGTCTGTATGTGTGAGAGATGGAGGAAGGTAACGGGAAAAGCCACTTGGTAGAGTGTTTCATAGATGCGCAAAAAATTGAGACCCGACCAGGCGAGACTCCCTATTACTTCTGAAGAGCGCTTGCCACAGCCACCCGCTGCGCTATCAAGAGAGCGAGCGTTCCTCAGAGACGTTTCTCTCAGGATGCACCTTTCCCTGTTGATTTTTCCAGTAGGTATCCTTCCTCAACGACTAGCACAGGACAGGCTCTGTGGCAGCAGCCAGAGGTCGGAACGGAGCAGCACACGCCGGGACCCCGGGCGGAGGCAGGGCGGCGCCGGGACGGGCGCGCTCGGACCGGGGCGGGGTGCGGAGGGTGCGGGGTCTCCGTCTGTGCACCGCTTGCCCTGCCCTTCGGGGCTGCCCGGGAGCCCGCACCTGCTCAGGGCTCCCTTTCTGCCTCCCGATTCTCGGCTCCTGAGCCGTAAAGCCTAGAAAAATGACCCGAAGGTGAGGGCAGGGTAACCTCCGATGTGTGAGAATCAAAACGTAAAGCTGAAGACTGGCGTCACCCTCCATCGCGCTACCGCTTTTGCTGTGAGGTTCATTTTTGGTTTTTTCTACTCAGATACAGACGAATGCTCCATATGTTGAATACAGATACAATGCAGAACATTTCTGTCTCTCTGAATACATTTAAGGACAGATACACGTGTCATACGTAGCAGGAACACAGGCTGCGAGTAAATTCTTCTGTCGTGGATGTTCCCTTCACTGCAGAAATTTTCCTTTAAAATGCAAAAGCAGAGATAGGTGTTGTTTTCCTCCCATACCCTCTGTGACTGAATAGGTGTCGCAGAAACACGCAGAATTTTCGAAATCCTGCTGCAAGCAATACCTGGTAAGAAAAGTTTAATTAACTGAATTTTTTCTTCCCTGAAACAACTTTTGCAGCACGACAGAATTTAAATTCAAACGTTGCTTTGGTTTATGGTGAAATAAATACACACAGAAATGAAGTAGAGTGCACTGCTATGGTATTAGATGTTTTAAGAACATGGAATTTTTGCACACAGTTAGGAACACATCCTTCTGTGCTACTGAGAGAATATAAAAAACAAACAAAACCCCCAAGTCCCTGAAACACATTTATCACATTTTATGGGCTGTGCTAGTCTACCAGAAAGTTTCAGCTATCATTCATCTGCCTGAGAACCAAGGTTAGATGAGGTAGACACTTGCACTTCACTCTAGTCCTATTGTCTATTATTTCCATGATACAGAAAGACCAATCTGCAGCTAATTTTGCTCTGTGGGTGTTCAATAGTTGAGAAAGCTCTATGAATGGGAATCATATTTCATAGATATTTTCTAGTGCCCACTTTCTGTCACAGAATTCTTCAATAGTCTAATTACCCATATTCTTATATAACTGGAATTTAAAGGAATGATTTTTTTTGCCCCCTCAGGAAGAGAGCAATTGCCATTTTTCTTGCCATTAAAATCTGTGATCACCTAATTGCTGCCTTTTTTGTTTTCCTTTTTTTTTCTGATCATTTTTCTGATCAAAAAAATTATTTGCTAGTGATTTGAAAGGGACAAATATATGGTATGTTTTGGACCATAATGTTTTTTTTGCCATTGGTCTGTTTCCATGTTCTTTTTCTTGGAAACTGACAAGGCAAAAAACTTCAGTGTTGAAAATCTTTGCCTTCTTACCATGCTTTATGCTCCTGACATATTATCTTCAAGTTCCCTGGATCAGACTCAACTGAGCTTGGACATTTTTGGGTTTTTTTCAGTAGAACTCAGCTGTCATCTTTTTCCCAGACATTCCTTTACTTATTTTTCCTACCTCTTTCCTACATCAGCACCTTGTACTGCTTCACAGAGAATTGTATAATAGGAATTTTAACCCTTTTAACAATTAATTTGCTTAATCACCTCAACTTCAAGTCATCTTCATATCACATTTCTCCCAATAAAGAAGAGAAGCTGTTATAAGGCAAAAAGCCAACCTCTCTCTTTGCAGATCTGTCTCTCTCTCTCTCTCTCTCTCCCTTTTATTTTTAAATATTCTTAGCTAAAGAAAATGTCTCTATCTATTCATTAGTGTTGGTCAGTTTCAGAAGCCCAGTTTATCTTTATTTGCTCTCAGCATGTGATTTAGCCAGACTGTCCAGGCCTATAATTCAGGTCAATTCACAACGGTGAGGCACTGGAGATAACGAAACCATCAGGTAAATGGCAGATTCATGGAAGAACAGATACATAAACCTCTGTTTACTTTGTCATAAAACTACCATCATAGCAATATGGATAACACCAAACACAAAAGCTGTAATCACCAAACAGAGGGAGAATACCATTCTGCTAATGCTCCTGCAGGAGAAGGTACTGGGGATTATAAGGAGCTCTCAATGTTCCAGTTACCAGTCTCACAACTTTGGAACAGAAATAAACACAGAATGAATGGAACAAAGTTCAAGATGTTCAATCTTGCCATTAAATATATTTATGTCTCAGAATTTCTTAATGGGTATTTTATGTTTTGGTTTTTTTTTAGCTAAACCTAGCAGTAGTTATACAAGTATGGAAACTCCAAGGGGAATCATTCTGGGGATGGTCATCCAGAAAATGTTTCATACAAACTGTCTAAAGATACTCAAAATCTTAAAGCTGATTTTAGTTATGGTGATTAACCTGCTTTGCCCCTACAGCAGTTTGGCCATCAGCAGTTTAGGTTAAGATGCTGGGCAGAAAACTGATGCCTAAAATTAATTTCTATCATGTCAGGTCAAAAGACAAGCTCAAGCAAAGCAACAGGACAGACAGGCAAGGGTATTCAAAGCACATGTAAATCATTAATGTAGTCAGACACTGCAGCAGAATTTCCCAGGCATTGTGAATTCTCAGCATCACTTTTCCTGAGCTGAAAAATAAGTCAAGGGGGTTTCTTGTGTTGGGTCAGCACAGTGATACTCAAAATTTGGTGGTGTATTCAACTATTGAAAGTCCTGGAGAGTATCTCTGCTGCAAAGGATATCAGAAAAGAATTCACAAGTAAAAGGCAGATGGTGCTTTACACATTAGATCATTTTTAAGTAAGTAAAACATTAAGCATCCTCTCTACTTCAAAGCAAACCTCCTTTAGTCATTCTACGCCTCAATTTTTCAGATTTATGAGGTTGTGCGTTTTAAGGAATCCTTGAGAAGTAGACTGAGTAGTAAGAGCTTACTGATATAGAAAAAACCTAAACACATAAGCAACCACATTATTGTCTGCATCAGAAGAATTTCTTAATATGCAACAAATTTCTGCTACATTTTTAAGAAGCCACAAATCCATAGAAACTTCCTGGATGTCCAGTGAACTCATCCTTTGTGTTTTAAAGTTTTGGGGTCTAAAACTGTTAAAGTGGTATTCTGTGCAGCTTCTCCATGTGAACATGCATGGCAGAGTTTTTTTTTTGACGCTTTGTAGTTTCAAACAGCAACACCATCTCAGTGTCCTAGGGAATCATGATCCTCAAATCACAGAAAACTTAAAACTATCATTTTAACAGAATAATCTGAAGTATCATTTCTCCTTTTAATTTTTTTCCCATTAAAGCACAGCCAATACATTTCAAGAACTTTGAGATTCTTTAACCCTTCTCATGAAAAAATAGATTCTATAATTACATTGCTATAAAGTAAAAAAAATGTATATGCATCTATACACTTACAGTTAAAACAACTGAAAATCCAAAATTTTAGGACACACGTACACACACACACATACATATATATAACTATTTGGAAATTGTTTAATAAAAGTCAGTTTGGGTAAAAAAGGCCATAAGAAAAAAATCTTCACTCCTACTCCTAATTTCTATTTCCTTTTAATTTTTTTTTTTCCCTTTTACTAAAATCCTCCCATATGAGAAAGCAAACAGTGCAGTTAGAAGTGCCACCACAGTGTGTCATGGGAGTTATGCTTCGGGCACCTCCTCCTTACTCTCACTTCTTAGTAATTCATTCCCAGGCCAGACTGCATCTTTCTCATTTCTCTGATTACACATTTTCCCCAAATACCTAAGTTAATCAATTTTTCATCTCTCTCCAGTGAGCTATGAATATTTTAATTTAGGTTCTAGGGTATAATATATACAAGAGACATGGGTGAAAAGCCTGATATAACTTTGTAGAGTATTGCATATTCATGTAATCCACTGTTCATCAGACTGATCATGCTTTGAAATTTTGTGTTAAACTGATGAAATAGTTAAAAGGTACAAAATTACTGTTTTAATACTGTTACTGTTGGACTGATAACAATGAGTATCGACAATACCTGAAAGAGTAAAATGAAATTGATGTGAATTCAGAGGTTTGACTCTGTTTTTCCCATGATATTCAGTTTTCGTCAGCAATTATTCTTCAGCATTCTGTGGAACATGGTAACCGAAGACATAAGTATCCACTGTTATATTACACTGGTTCAATTATGCCATATAAATAGGATTTGGACTCCACACTCTGAAACTATTGAAATCATCTCTCCTGCCTCCTTCACAAATTTCTCAAAGAATTGTGCTTTTTCCTTGAACTCAAAAGAGAATTTACTTTAACTAGTTATTTAAAATCACACGGCCATGAAGGGATTTTGAATTAAAAATACTGAGGAATATTTCCTCTGTGCACAGTAAAGGGGCAATATGTTATTAGTACTGTAAATCACTGAGATTATGCTGAGACCTTCAACTTGATCAGATATGAGTTCTTCCCCAGGAGTCCTTAAGAGATTGCCAGCCAACCAGTAGCCTTTCTTTTTATTCTCTTCTTTTATTTTTTTTTAAATAAAGGTAGCCTCAGAGTCATGGGCATCCTTCCATACTTCTTCCAATGCAACATAAGGAAAGACTAAGAATCACTTAGAAGTGTGTTCTTTTTTCAGTTTTTAGTTAATTTTCTTCTTCAGAAAATTTAGTTAAACAGGGACAGAGCACCAATTTTATATTAATTCTAAATATACAAAGTTTTTTGCTTGACCATTTATGAGTAAATAATTTAGAAATCGTTAAATCTAATTGTTCTGGATTTAGGAGTGATACTCAGAAACAAAATATGATTCAAAGAACTGTGGTTTCAGTATTGCGCCAGCACGCACATACCAAGTGTATACCGCTTCTGCAACTTCCAGCTTTTTTACCTAAGAGGGATGGAAAGCGTTTATGTAATTTGCACATCTGTGAATTGAAATTTGCATGCATAGTATTTAAGAAATTCCTTGGAGATTGAAAAGCAGACATCCCAATAAAGACAAACAAAGTGGTAATAAGAATACAAGTTAGAACAGCAAACACAGGCAACCAATCATTTACAACATAAGCAAAAACATCACTGACAAATAAAGAAAGCACCCTTTTTGAAAAATAAAAAGAGGCTTTGCATCTGAAGAATATTTTGCATTTGCATAACACCTTTCAATTTAAGTGCTTTATAAACATGAATTAACTAGAGCCATGTCTAAACTAGAATGCAGCTTATAAGTATACACTGCTCTAGAAAGAAAAGTTTGTCATCTGTGGCAGCTTACAGCTGCCTAGATTTTACTGTTAAGGCTTATCACAGGCAATGCTGAAGAGCTGCAGTATTTATCTCTATCCCATATCAAAGCCATCCAGCACAGCGCATCCTCCTGGGTAGATGTCATGACAGCAGTTCCACATCTATGATCACCATCCGGATCATAATGGCACCAAGCCTTGGTGCACTTACTTCTCCCTCCCCCTGCCCCTCCTCCCAGCAGAAATATGTTACACTGGCAAGAGAACAGTTGTTAAAACTGCAGGTAAACGAAGGGATTCAGCGAGCACAGAGCGCTCACACCCCAGATTAACATGCTGATGTCAGCCATGCCTTGTGCTGTAGACATGATCTCAGCTTCAAATCACTATCCCAGTACATTGATTTGTGCTGCTGGAGCCATGTTTAATTGAGACCCAGAGGGGACTGTTTTCTAATCACTTGATGATGCAGCCCCGATCCTGAAAACACCTCCTTACATGCCTAATTTTAAGAAGATGAGCAGCATGACTCAAATGCTAAAACGTAAGCTTGTCTGTATCTGTAAATTTCACGTAGCCACACTGAGAGGAACATGGATTGTTGATTTAAACTGTGAGGCCTGAATTCTTTATTTTAGTTGAGGTACCTATGGAATTCTTTGGACTTCAACTGAAAATATTTAGCAGTCAAAGATTACAAGCATATTTGGAAAGCATTATACTGACCTCAAGGTACCCTCTAGCATTTCCTATTGTTGCTTTAGCTAAACCTAAAATTTTAAAAATCAGGAATAAATACTTAGTGCAGACATAAACTTCAGCTTCTTCCAGCTTTTCTCCTCACTGTCACCAGTATCCCTTGGATGAACAAGTGGTCCAGCTGTATTCATGGTAACTGATGAGACAGCCTGACATTCACCCTTAGGGCTAACAAGTAAATGGTACCTTTGTATTCATGTAGTTACAACGGTCTCTCTCCATACTGCCATATCTTTAGGAGTAAGGTAAAGCATGGGAACTGAACTTCCCTGACCCTATTTCAATGAATATCACTAAAAGCAATAGGTTTATTTACACAGATGAGACCCCTTTTTTGTGTGAATAGCCAGCTGAGGTCTTGATGCAGAAAGAATAATGTTATCAACCACCCCTATATACCTAAGGGGATTTAGAAGGTGTGAAGGAGTTAAAAAATAAGCAGATATGGTGTGTTGCCTCTGGCAGGCTCACACAGGTCCATCAAGTAGCAGTAAGTCCCTGCAGCCTAAAGCTTCAGAAGGGGGATACACACCACAGAGCAATGCCTCACTTCAGAGATTCAACCCTTACTAGAATCATGGAATCTTTTAGGTTGGAAAAGTCTTCAAGTCATCAAGTCAAGACATCATCAGCTCCAACCATCAGCTTAGCACTCCTATGTCAGCCATTAAGCCATGTCTCATATCCATACATCTTTTAAATACCCCCAAGGATGGTGACTCCATCACTTCCCTGGGCAATGTTTCAATGCTTGACAACCCTTTCCATGAAGAAGTTTTTGTTAATATCCAGACTAAACCTTCCATGGCACAACTTGAGGCTGTTTCCTCTCATCTTGGTACTTGTTACATGAAAGAAGAGGCTGACACTCGCCTGGCTACAACCTCCTTTCAGGTGATTATAGAGAGCAATGAGTGTTATTTTCTCAAGGCTAAACAGCCCCAGCTCCCTCAGCTGCTTCTCTTAAGACTTGAGCTCCAGACCCTTCATCAGCTTTGTTGCTCTTCTCTCAGCATGCTTCAGCACCTCAATGTCTTTTGGTAATGAGGGGCTGAAAACTAAACACAGTATTTGAGGTGTGTAAAGTACAGGACAACACTGACAGAGTTTACCATTCAACAAAGTTTCTCAGGAACCTGTTTTAAACCCAGCCAGCAGCCAAGCCCCCTCCAGCTCCTTACTCACTCCCCTTCCATTGGGATTGGGGAGAGAATCAGAAGGGAAAATGTTAGGAAACTCATGGATTGAGATAAAGACAGCTTAATAGGGAAAACAAAATCCACACGTACAAGCAAAGAAAAACAAGGAATTAATTCACTGTTTCCCATGAGCAGGCAGGTGTTCAACAACTCCCAGGAGAACAGGGCCCCATCACATGTTACAGTGACTTGAGGAACAAAGGCCATCACTCCAAATATCCCCCTCTTCTTCCTCCCACTTTATATACCTTAATATATGGTCTGGAATATCCCTTTGGTTAATTGGGTTCACCTGTCCTGGCTGTGTCTCCTCCCATCCTCCCATGCTCCCCCAGCTTTCTCACCAGCATGGCAGTACAGAATGCAGAAAAGGCCTTGGTTCTATGTAAGCCATGCTCAGCGGTAACAACATATCTATATTATCAACTCTGTGTTCAACACAAAAACAAAACACAGCCCCATACCAGCGTAATAAGAAAATTATTCTTTCTGAGAAGAAAATTTACCTTATCCCAGCCAACACCAGCACACCTAGAGATAAGGAGTTGGCTATTATTTAGTTTGTTTATAACATCTCTTTTTGATATAATGTTGATTTCATCAGATAGCTTGTGCTGGGTGATCCTGCTCACTATCTTTTTGTGAGACAGGACAGCTATGTTTTGAAATTCTTAGTGCAGACACCAGCATCATCACAAGACAGCCTACAGCCCTGGTACCAGGGTGAGACTGTGTGTTTTTAACAGTAATTGAGGCAAGAAGAGAATAATACATTTCTCTGCTATGCACGGAAACCATTCAATTTCCCCTTTCCAAAGCACATTACTGTAGCTATCATCCATATTTGTAATGCAGAATATGTCTTTTTGCATATAAAATGCAATAGCAGCAGTTTCTTGCCAGATCATACTCTTTGTGATTACATAGCTGATTTTATAGCAGTCCTGGTCACAGGTTTATACTCCCAACTGTTGGGGTCAGAGATGCAAGATATATGCCTTTATCTGTGATGCCTAACTCTGACACTCAAGAGAGCACTGAATTTCACATAACACCATGGAGACAACTGTTAAGTAGAGAAACTGAAAATGTGTGTAAGTTAGAGAGTTTCTTAAGTCACTAGGTAGAAAAGTTAAAGTTTAAGGTAGTTTAGAAAATTGAGGCAAGATGGAGGACTTAGGACGTTGTGTCTTTTCCTTCTTCCTTCGTCATCTTCTTCTTCTACAGGTTTTTGGGCCATAGTAAGTGATTGGATAGAGAATGCTGCAGTGCAGCACACAGGTGTTGGGTCATTGGGTCACTAAATAAATAATAAAAAGAAAAATAAATATATGTAAATATATAAACTAAATAAATAATAAAAAGAAAAATAATTTCCTTGGCATTTGTTAATTGGATAAATAGACATTTAAAAGACCTTGAAGAAGATCTTTGTTAGCCATTTTGCACCTTTCTATCTTAGTGCATGTAGCTCCTTGTACCCTGTATACATGTAATATAGATAAGAGAAAAATAAACAACCAAGTCCAAACAAGAGAAAACTGCCTCTGTCTCATGTCCAAGGGAGAAAAGAACCCAGCCACCAGTGTCCCATCCAGACACCCAACCAACTAGGTCCCTTTGGAATAAGGCCTTGAAGCCATCACACGAGCCTGTACAGTAAGCCACAGTCAGGGACTGCCTGGCTTCCATCTAGTGTTACATCTTTCACCACAGGAGAGCTAGGCTTAAATAGTAAAAGTATTCATACATATTAAAATCAGTGGTAGTTAATTATCTAAACAACTTTGTGGATTTGGACTGAGTCAATACTAAGGTAAAAGTCTTTATACCTTTCACTAAATAACACTGTTTCCTTTATACTGCTTCACAATTTAGGATCCATCAGCTAGCAGAACAGAGAAGAAACCAATGGCGTACATTCCTTTTATTCTCTAGAGTTTAGGTGCCTGGGCCTCAGGGAATAATCTTGCCAAAGTAATAATTAACAATTTAGCTGTGAAACAATATGTACTTGACCAAGAGGCACAAAAGAGTTTCACAGGAGCAGCAGCGTAAAAGGAGCCAAGTATCCTTCACTGTGAGGGATTATACTCCTGTTAAATACATGAGAATATCTTTGGGAGAATACATACGTCTTGGCATGTGTACCCCTGCTGTGTAAACTGTCTCATTCTGCTGTTTTGTGTTGGTCTATCAGATGCAAACATGCAGCCCACATGGTTTTCTGCCCTTTGAAAATATTTCTGATGATAGTTGGTCTGAAATGCCATCTCTGGCATCTGTGTCAGAAACATTCATGTGAAATCCACCTAAAACTTTGATTGGAGACTTATGCTCCTTACTGGAACTAATGTTAAATGTTAATATTAAATGTTAATGTGAAAGAGCATATTTCTGAAAGACTCAGATAGTTTTGATTGTATCAGTGTACCTGAAATAGACAAAAATGCTAGAAAATACCATATAAAATATTCTGCGTCATCGGGAGAATAATACAGCTTTTGGTTGGATTTTGTTTGGGGTTTTCTTGTAGGGTTTGGTTTTTTTTGGTTTTTTTTTTGGGGTTTTTTTTTTTTCATTTCTGTGACTTAAATTATTTTTAATTGCTTCATTCTGAAGTTAACACCAGGTTTATTCTTAAGTTAATGTTCTGTGCAATAAATCTGTTTTTCAGTTAGGATAAAAGTAAGAAATTATTTTGGATAGGTATTAACAAACTGTCTCAATAAATTTGGTTGGTATTTCTTTTATTTACTTCTAAGGGAGACAAACCACTTGTAATTCACTGCCCCAGATATCAGTTGTTCCTAACACATTTGCAGTTGTTCATTTGTGCAAGAAGACCTTGATCAGGCAAAACTGCCACTGGTTTCAATGAAAAAGCTTCAACTAAAGCACATAGAAATGTGAATTTAATTATCTCCAGGTATTACATCATATGCAGATTCCTACTCTGTTGGTTTTAGAATTTTATTATTAGAAATGAAGTGAGAGATAGATTTAGAAGCTGCTTCAGCCTAGAATTTATCATGTATTGTGTATTAGAAGATTCCTTATTCTTCATGATGCCCTTACCACCTTTAAAAGTAATTTATGAACTGTTATAGTGCCCGTATGAGATTAGGAAACAGCAGTGTTTTGCCACCGTGGAACGTTCAGTGATGTCTCCATGCTTTCCTAGATGAGAAAAGATGAGTGGAGTACAAAAATTTGTTTCTGTTTTTCTGAGAAACAGGCTGGAGGGATGGACTTATTCTACCATTTAAGTAGGGTTTGAGTATTTTCCATGCATGGTTGGAATCTATCAAAGGAAGAGGGCTTGTGTTTTAATGTGTGTCTGGCCCATTTGAGAGACGACATGTGGAGATCTCTGTCTCTCTGTGCACAAAGACGAGAACAGGCATGCTAGAAGCTTACACAGGAAAACAATATCAAGGATTTTCGGTGTAAAGTTGCAAAGTGATAGGCTTAATGGGTGCAGGTACTGACAGGATCCCAGGGACTGGCATTAAATAAGAACATGAGTACTCCCTCCAGTAATGACTGGAATAGTGTACACCTCCAGGGGACATTTGTTTTAGATGTTTGTCTCTAAAAGGTGTTCTCATTTAACAGATTAACACACTCAGAGGATTGTTTCTTTCTGAAAATCATTTTCAATTCAAAAGGTCAGTTCCCCTAAATACTTTAAAATCTACTTAAATTACCTAAAAATGGGCTCCTCTTGTGAAAGATTAAATAATGACCCAAAATTAAGCAATGAATCAATGGATCCAGCTCAGTTGAGCAAAAGCTTCTGCAATACAGCAATAAGAAAAAATGTTTTCTCTGTATGTGTATGTATTTAAAGAATCATATCTGACCATGAGTGTGTCAGCAGTTCATTTCCAGCAACAATGATAAGAAGCAATTTGAAAATATATCTTTCAAGAAGAGATGTAAACTCTATACACAGGGAGTGCAGGCTCCTTATCTTGGAGGCTGTCTGGTGGATAGGGGGTCCTAGTCCTTCTTAAAGCTTGCTTATCTACAAATGCTGTGATCATATTTCCTCTAGTGCTGCAAGAACTCATTGATTATCTTCAGATGTAGGCAGCATAAGTGGCTTTTCTCAGTAGGTTACAGCACATAATGTAAATTTAGCATTTGTCTTTTGAAAGAAAAATATTTTTTTATTTTTTATATTAAAGAAAAAGCTTTATTAAAGATATTCAAAACCCTATATCATACTTGTATCAGGAAAGTATTTTTGCCACAATTTTGAAAATAGGAAAAATATTTTCTTTGTGTCCCTTCAACTTCTAAAGCCTTACAGTCATAGAAAGTTTCTTTGATGTACCCAGTATGTTTTCAATGTGTCTTTCTCAATGGATGCAATTTGAGCTAGGGCTGCTGGAAGTGTACTCAGTTTTAGGTTTGCTGATAAATCTTCTACAGCATGCATTGCTGACCCAGGTATGACAGCCTGGGACACAGCAGTTCATCTAAACTGCTCTCTTTGACTTAGATGCCACAAGTCAGGCACTTAACACCAAAGAATATAGCCACAAAATACTATTGTAACATGCTGCAAAAACTATTATAACAAGTAATAGTATAATATATTTCACAGGAGGATTTAAAAAAAAATAAAAAAGCAAAATAGGATATTAGGCAAATCATTTAACCCTGACTGCTGTTTCCAAGATAAATGAGCAAATCTGTAGGAGCTGAGAATTTAGCTGATGTCTCTTAGCACATTTTTATCAAATTTACAGTTAGGAAAAAGGATCTGCTGGAGAGAAGGAGAAAGTACAAAAGGAGAATTAATTTTCATGTTAATTTTCATGTTGCATCCAATCATTAACAGAAGAGCTGCTCTAAGAGACCATCTCAAATACTTTGCTGACATCATGTCCTGTCTGGTAGGTGAGCACTAGCACATGTTTAGAGAAGAGTGCAAAAGCAAGGCAAACATCAGCTAGGTTTTTTTTACTCCCAGCATCAGGTAATCAGCAATTCAAAGATTTTGAGAGCTGAAAGCTCATTTGGACCATCATATCTAACAAACCCCACTACAGACAGAAGGATATTCTGCTCACTTAATTTCCTTCAGCCTTTTATTGCAGACTCTTCAAACACCTAACCGACAAAAATGTCCACTGTTTCAGAAAGAGTAGGAATACATAAGGGAGGAGAGTTTTAGGAATGGAAAAATGGTAAATCCAGTCACAGAATATTGTCCCAGCACCTAATGAAAACAAGAAGAGAGAGAGATTTGGGGCTGGAGAAAAATGGGCCAACTGTGACTGTGCAGACAAAGAACTCTGTATCTGGGAGTGTTCTCCTTGCCTATGCTTAGGAGTCCTTGGGGCTTGTAGAATATAAAAAACAAGTTCTGTGTCTGCAACACTAAATTAAAACCTGTTTACAAGGGATCAGGCTGACTGTTTTGTTCACTGCTGTATTTAAAGCATAGGAAAACCCTTACAGGGAAGTCCTCTACAAGAGGGCACAGCAGCCAAGGTGATGTTTCATATGGACACAATCTGCAAGTCCAAAGTAACCTGTGAGGTTTACTGTACTTTAGGCTACAGTAGCTAGTGAGCTGTAGGGAAAGGAAAGGAAAAAAGAGTTTTGAGGTACAGCTGGATTCAGGTGATAAAGACAGAATACAGTGATTTTTCTGACTTCTCTTGTTCTGTAAGATCCATGGTTTTGCCTAACCTTACTTTTTAACTATTCCTACCTTTTTCCTTCCCCAAATTTGCAGTCAGATGTAAGTTCTGTCATTATTTGCAGTCAGATAGTACTTCTATCTTTAAGTAAAAGTCATTTACTTCCAAGTACAATCTTTTTATGTGTATTTAACTTTGCTTTATGACTGCTTCTTTCAGCAGGCCCTTGTATTTACACTGTGAGAAATAATTGTTTCATGTTTATTTTCTGCATGATGTAGATTATCATAGAGTTCTTTTAAATTAATGATATTCACCTTTCTTCAGAGCCAAGTCTTATCTCACTACTTAAGTTTTTCCTCACATATGAAACTATTCTGTATGTTAAAACTCTCTTGCTGCCACGTACTCTACAACATCTTTCAGATGGGCTACCTGTGTTATTCAAAATGTAGAATCAGAGTGAAAGTTTACTGTGGCATAACAACCTTTTCCAATTCATTCTGCATTCCTTTCTCATTAATTGTTAACTCTCTCTTTTTGTTTGTTTTGGTTCAGTTTTGCTTTTAACTGTATAGAACATTAACCTAAGGCTTTTCATGAACTGTTCCAAATAAATTGCATTTCCAAGATGTGACAGTAAATTTAAAGGTTTGTTTAGATTCCCTTCTGAGTATATTGCTCCTCACTCAGTATGACCCTCACCTGCCATTTTATTATCAGGCACTAGTCCTCTTGAGTTTCTTATGCAAATCTTCTAAATTAAGTTGAGCAGGACAACCTCTCTGAATACTGATCACCAACTTTGCTGACTTTCAGTGGGTTACAATCCCAATATTGACCTTTCCCTCTTACACTACTGGACCATCTGATCTAGTGTCTTTCATTCATATATTTGGCTGACTCAATCAGACACAATATTGATGAGGTTTTAAATGAGGAAGCCAAGGCACCCAAATCAGCCCATGCACGGAGCAAGGAATGGGCAATTGTCCTATTCCTAAGGTACGTTTTGCTGTCTCCAGTGCTCACTGCCGCAGCCAGAATAAAGTTACACAATGTGGCTGAGCCAACCTGGCTGCTTGGGGCTGCTCAGACAAGACATCTTCCTCCCACATCTCTCTTCCCACATTCATGGCCTCATCATCCTGTTTCTCTCCTCACATACCGGGCCTGCCAATTGTCTGATACCTCAATAAGCCAATTTAACTACCTAGACCACAAAAAGCTGTTTATTCGTTTCCCTGTATCAAGTCCATTTTCCATCCATTTAAAAAGTTGAATGGCGTGAGCACAAAGCCTGTTGAAAACCAGAACTGGCACAAGGAAAGAGTCAGGAGTCTGTGGCTGGAGAAAGTAGAAAGACCTCCCCACTTTAAAAGACAGTGAGCCATTAGATGAGGTGAAGTCCTTTCTTGTAAACCCACTCTTAGAGTAGGTTAAGCTGCCAAACTACCCTACCAGTCAGCCAAAGGAGGTCTTGATCCCTCCCCCTATTTCCAAGTTCTCCTTTGTTTACTCTCTTTTTTCTCTTAGTATTCCGTCCTTGCATCAGCTCTGGAAATCACACTGCCTGACTGAACTTTTCTGATCCTTAGGTAAGTCAACTCGTCTCAGCAATCAGCCAAAATAGAATAAACAAACTTTTGTGCTGGGTTCTAATTTACATAGATTACATCAGCTTACAAGGGGATCAGATGAGATCCTGGGGACTGTTTAAGATAAACGCTGGAGCTGAGTGGTGGGTAAGAGAGGTGAGAAAGGGCAAGAGGGAGCACTAGAACACCCATTCCTTGCTGCATTTAAGAAGTTAATTTGAAACTATATCCATAGACTGAAATGGTTAAATCTGGGTTCTAAATCTGAATTAAAGGTGGGGTTTAAAGCATTTCTATGGTGCAGTATTTTTGCAAAGAATAAAAAACTCAGAGTGACCGGCTTTGGAAGATGACAGGCAATACTCTAGTGCTTATAATTCCCTTTCCTTCTCCTTTAAATGTAAGAATGAATTGTTGACATGTCTTTCTGAAGATCTCATAATCCATACATATGTTTGGGTTTTTTCCAAAATTTTTTCCAAAATTTCATTTTCAAAAAATGAGTCCTGCAAAATAGACTGCTTGTAATTAATTCATTATTTCTCACAGAGAGAAGATACTGTGACGGAGAATGATTTGGTCAGCTTGTGAGTGAAAAATGTGATGTTGGCAGCTAGTCACCTTTTAGATTTTTGAATGCAGAAAGTATGATTAGAAGGTGATCATACTCAAAACTTGAGTGGTTGTTGCTTTTAATGTCAGTGTGGCAAGCTGGGAAGTGCCAGGGCCCTGGTCTGGAATGTTAGCACAATATTCCTGGAAGATCAGAGCTGCAGTTTAAAGAAAACTACGGACGTGTACATACAAATACAGATAATTTGAGGCACTTTGGAAGTTTAAGGACAAGCTAACTGAACTGTTGTGTCAACACTGCCTGCAAAATTAACCTGTCTGTCTACAAAGTTTTGCTACTATCCCTACACTATCCACAAACTAGCTTTTGTGCTGGTGAATGGAAATTCAAGTCCCTTCTTTTAATAAGAGCAATATCCATGCATTTTTATGTGGTTTTGTATGGTTTTTTTTAAACTAAGTTGGTCTTTTTGCCCCCTATGTTTCTTTTCTTTGGGTTCTACAGATTAATTGAATATTGGAAGAATCTGCATGTAGTCACTCCTTTATGGTATACTAAAAATCCTTTGCTCTTGTTTTTAGGAAAGATATATGTTCCTCATTCTTAAGATTCTCTCCTTTATTACTCTGTAAGACTTTATCATACACTCACGTACTTTCTTCCTGGTTTTGGCTAGCCTAATTGTGAAAGTACATAGACTGAAAGGCCTCTCTTTTCCCTCAGTTGTGGGGAATATGTCTGCTTATTATGCTGGAGTCATTTCTACAACTCTTTGCATAGCTACATGAATGTAACAAACATTTTGATTTACTTGTGTAGAGGGACCCATATTACATATATTTGGTTGAAATTTATTTTGCATTTGCTAGGGGAAGAGGAACAATTTACATGATATTTTAATTTCTGAATAAATTAAAATTGTGAGATGACTATTCAGAAGTAATAAACCGAGCTACAAATATCTTTGAGTTCCCATTTATTTTCATAATTAAAAGTGAACATTATTTTGTAGATAAAGCCATTTCATTTTAACTTCCCAATATAAATAGTCATTTGAATATTAATTATTCTCTAGGAAGTTCTACACTGGTTTGATTTTTTATGCCAAATATGCCTTGAACATCTCTTAGAGACTGAAAAATTTTCCCACTCCTTTAGATATAAGAATATCCCCTCTTTGTGCTGTATATAACCTGATTAAAGCAAAAATAAAGACTTCTATGGACTTAATGTGTGCTTATATTCATAATGCTGAAAAAAGACTATTTCAAACCTACCCTGGCAGCAGGATAAGAAATCTGAGTTATTTCATTTCAGGTTCCCTATTTTTTGTGTTATTTGAATGAATACACAAACAAGGCTTTTAAGAGGCTCCGGTCCCTCTCTTTGTAGTTACAGTTCAGAGAATTCAGAGGCGTGGGACTGAACTGAAAATATGTGGGGTATTCCTAGAGCTGCCAGTAATAGGTAAACCATGAAATGGGCCTTTGCTTTGTTTCCTTCAGGAAAATTGAATTCTTGAACAAGGGAGGAAAGCGGAAATTTAGAAAAAGACTTTTTTCAGATAAGCCCTTACTTTGCTCGGCTCCTATGTAATCATTGCAGCTAGTTGATAAAACAATTCCCTATTGTGCTGTACTTTTGGGCAGCCACATAAAGAATCGTCCCTGTGAGGGAAAAAAGAAAAAAAAAAAGTAATTACTTACATCTAATATGTACCTGTTAAATTACTGCAGAAAGGAGAGGGCTACGGTGTGGTAGGGCTGTGCACGGGACTTCCCACCTGCCCTGGCACCTTCACCCACTGGCATCAGCCTTTTGGGCACAATCGGTTCTCTTTCCCTTGCTCTGCTCTGAAATGGAGGAGGGAAAAAAAAAAAAATAAAAATAGCTTTTTCCTTCTGAAGCTCTGCTCCAAATCTCTCATTCCCAGAGGGTTGCAGTGAACAGGAACCATGGTGTGTGTTCACTTCCCTTCTGGCAAAGCCAGTTTAAAATAATAACAAGAAAGGTCGTGGAACAGCTTAGTACGGATCCAGTCTTTCGTGTTGCTGCCTCACTTGTTCTCTGCTAGGCCACATTTTCGAAGGTGCATTTAGCCTGCCAAGGCTTCCATGCAAATAGCTCTTTTACTTAAAATTCAGGGAGAGCAGAGGGGCCACAGCGGTCTTTTCCCCTTCATCTTCCCCTTACTCGTTCAACACCTGGTAAAGCAGCACCGAGGTACTGAAAAGGCAGGTTACTATGCATTGAGAACTGGTGTGGCAGCTGTAGCTTGCCCTGCATTAATGCGTGTGTTTAACCTGAAGTGGCTGGAGCCTCCCGGGGCAAGTTTTCAATGCTTTTGTGTGTGTGTGTGTGTGTGTGTGAGTGTGTGTTCGCCTTTACAGAGTTCCACACGGGAGCAAAACCCCCGCTTTCCCATTTGCTGCCTGCTGCCCTGAGGGAGACAAGGCTGAAAGTTTAGCGAGTTCTGTGCATAACTTCACATCACAGGAGCAAGTGCGTATTCCCCCCTCCCCTTTCTTTTTCCTGCTTCTAAACACCTCCTTCAAGTTCGCAGTTGGGCAGGACTCCAAAGGTGCAGCAGCAGCAACAAGCTGGAGTTCAAAGTTAGCAGTAAATTGCACAACTTCCAGCTCATCGCTACGCTCGGTGACTATTAACAAGCTGGAAGGCGCTCAGGCAAAAAAATAGGGGAGAAGGGAACACCCTCGAATTGTTTGGGGATCGCTGATGTTATGCCGCTGGGATCATGGCTCCTTTTGGAAGGAATTTACTAAAAACCCGGCATAAAAACAGGTAAAGTGCGTGGGTATGTGGAGAAAAAGGCAGGGCGCTATGGGATGAATTATTTTTTATACTTTTTGTTCGGCTCTGGGGGCAGGATGTGTTATCCGGACCCTGCCGTTCCCGGCAGCCGAACTCCGGGGCTCACCTGCGAGCGGGAGCCGGGCCGGCGTGTGCCGAGGGAAGGGGCTTTTCCCTCGCTCCCTTCCCCCGGACCTGTCGTGCCCCTCTTCGCTCTGGCTCTTCTGAGTCCTGGGCAGTATTTTCCGTGAGCGGGAGGTACTCTTCCGGACTCGGAACCTTCCCCGGCTAAAGCCAGGCGTGCCCCGCGCTCGGAAGGTGAGGCTGGCCGGGGCCGGGACAGCCGGCTGAGCTCCGACGTTCGCGTCCCGTCGGCGGCCAGGGGGAAGCCGGAGCTCTTCCCCCGCCCCGGGACAAAAGTCCCCGAGTTTCTCACGGGACGGCCGGGCTCCGGGCCCCGCGCCGTAGCCTCGTTGCCCTGGGAGGTTGACCGGCAGCCTGCAACCCCTTCGGATCAAACCCGTCCCTTATCTTGTCCGCTGCTGTCAGCCTGGGAGGTAGGACAGCATCGTGCTCCCACCGTGGGGGGGTGGGATGGTTTTTCTTGTTTAGCCTTTAGCGCGGGATGGACTTGTACTGTATATACTTTTTTTTTTTTTCGTATAAAATTCCTCAGAGGGACTGCTGTGGTCCTTGGGTCTGCTGCTGCGAAGTTTCTTTATGGGGACTTTGCCCCTTACTCTGTACATGCTTCCACATGCCCCACACACGGGCTGCAAAAAGGAGAAGGAGGGTTATGTAATCATGTTAGGTGCTAGGGTGGTACTAGATTTTTTAAGAGTAAATTTTCTTGGACCCTATGGAATGTACAGTGGTTGAGCCCATCTAGCTAAAGCTGAACAGAAGCAGGTCACTGAAATTTTGCCTCAGTAAGAAACTAAAATCACTTGTACTCTCATCCCCATTTTACCTAGTGCTCTTCACTGAAATTTAGTTTGTATTTAAAAGAATGGAAAGGATGATCTTTTCTATGGGGAATATAATTCAGCATACTCTAAGGAGTCTTGTAAAAATATCCAATTTCTTTTCCATGTTTGGCTTTTGGTTTTCACATTTGATTTACTGAAAATTATTTTGTATTTGTTGGGATTCTGTAAAAATATTAAGTTAGCATATTATGTGGAATATAAATTAGAAAGATTGTAACAGTTCATTATTTAAAAATTGGATACTATTTTAGAATTATTAATATTGTAGTTCACCAATTAAACAGCGTATTTTGCTAATGTGTCTGAACACAGCAAAACTTCAATACAATTCTCATGTTCCCATTTTTTGTTTAGAAAATCTAAAAAGGTGGACATGAATTTTTCTATGAAATTGCTTTCACACAGAGCTGGAAATTTATTACTCTTAAAGTAGAAGTTTTGTTCCTGCTACCACTTACCTGAATAAGGATTAAATAACAAAGCACAGTTCCACTGTGTTCAACGGTGAAACTGTTTCTCTTTTGGGTATTTACAATATCTTCACAGTAATTGCGTCAATCTCACTATGTTTGCTGATGTGCCATTTTATTCCTCAGGAAAAGAAAGTCATAATCCAACGCTTTAAATAGGCAATAAAAATTAAAATACCAAAGGAACCATTACTGTGAACATCTAGGACTTTCTATTCATTTTATCCTCATATCCCCCAAAATAAATTAATGCCTCTAATGGCTGAGAGGGTTTGTGGCAATAAGAAGGGGCTGTGTGACCACAGAAATGTCGGGGGAGGGGGGTGAAGAACAAAGTAAACTACATACTTCTTAGGATGTGTTATTATCTATTCAGATATCTAAATTTCTGCATATTTAATGTTAGCTTTGATACTGAATTTTGAGAATTAAACTTTGCTTATGCAGTTAGTAAAATGGTTTTGCAGTATGACTGAAGAGCTACATAATAATTATTTCTCATTTTCTTTGTATCTTGGTGAACTTGTTTGAAACCTTGAGAAGTGAGTTTAAAATCCTTCACTGTGTTTAGGCCAGTAGTTGGAGTCAGAACTTGTGGCTCACTATTTTGTCTAACTACCTGTAAAGAAGGCTCAAAAAGGGACATACAGAAATGTGTATCTTTAACCTGCTGCTGCTTTTTACAATAGGCCTAGTGCTCAGCCACATTTATGGGAAACACAGCTTTTTCCTTTTTCTCTGGAAGTTCTTAATGACCATTTGCTACATGCAAATATAACTCCTGAAAGTCATAAGATAAGCAAATGAGGAATAAAATCTATGTTTACATGAGGACATAAAGCTAAGTTGATGCAACAAAGGTAGGTGGAAGAAGAGCCAGAAGGAAAATGAAGGCGTTACAGTCATTTGCTCAGATAACAAGATGACACCACTGTAATTAGTGCTTGTCTTGCAGCATTGCCCAGAGGTTCCAGATCAGGGCCCTATTTAATAGTAGGCTCTTCACATCCAGATTGTAAATTGTCAGCCTCTGCCCCTTAGACCTCAGAGTTTAAACAAAGAGGTTACTCCAACTGAGTCCGTGCCTGAGCAAGAGGCGATGGATGTTGTCCATTATGCCACGAGTCTTTAGAGAAAGAAACTGAGATTAAACCTCAGGAAAACAAAACCTGTCCTGAACTACTGTTAGTATTTGAAAGACTCCAGTGAATATTACTCTCTTGGGCTGCTGAAGTGTCACTCCCACAGAGACAGCACAAAGCGCATGTAGCCAATGGATCACTTCAGCCCTGGTTTGATTTCAGGGGAGTGGCCTCTAGGATTGTGGCTCCAAAATAGGTTTCTTGGCAAGAAAGATGGTAGTGATATTTTGATATCTTTTTCAAGAGCTATAAGTAGTTTTTACACAATTCTTTGTCCTTCTGTGACAACCAGAAGTAATCACAGTCCCCAGAATGTGCATGTGCTTGTCGCTATGTCCCCAGGAGAACAATACTTCCAAGATGCCCCACCCACTTACAAACCCAAATGTGCACAGCAGGGACAGGTTGTACCCTCTAAGGCAACAAAGGAAAAACGAAAGTTTCCTGCAGGACTAAGGCTCTGCAACATGAATAAACCCAAAGGGATTTTCTTTTTTTTTTTTTTTTTTAATGCAAATCTCTTGATGCTTACTTTGAGAGTGAGAGGAACGTTCAGCTCACATCACACTTCAGAAGTGTAGTGAGAGCAGGAAATGCTTAGCTGAAGGTGGAGGAAAAGAAAAGGCTCTGAGTTCTTTGCTCATAAGGTCTAGTATTGATCTAGCACATTGCTCTGCATGGAGTCAAAACATCTCCCTATCCAGATATGAGAAATACAGGACATATATACTTGCAGTGTTTAGGTACCAGGGATTCATATTGTATTCAGTTTCCTGGTTGCTAAGCAGAACAGGAATTTATGCTACACTGATTTTCAGTAGGATTAAAACTTCTCTGCTCTTGGGCACTAGATTTGATCACTTTTGAAAATGGGTCTTTAGGTTTGTTTAAATACTACAAGGATATCTGGATCTGTGTCAGAGTGATAAAACTGACCTCACTGCTATTTATTTGAGACCATTTCCTTGGGTTTTGCACATAAGCCTTAGACAAAATTGTTGAATCTCTACTGTTTCATTTGTGTTGTAGCTGGGATACTGAAAGGGAGAGGGTACAGATAATCCATCTTGATGCTGTAGGGCTGTCCTGTTACACTCAGCACCTTGAAAAATACTTTTTGCCAATATACTTCATACTGGTCCTATGTTTACTACAAAAGTTTGTACATTCTGTTGGCATGTAACAATTCTGAACCCAGAGTAGTATTTCAGGATTAAACAATTGTGTTACAAATCTGTTAATATTTAAATGTGTTTATTGGTTTTACTTTTTCTTCCCGTATTTTTTTCTACCTTTTACTGTTTACTATTTTCCACTGTTTTCCACTTTTACTCACTGCCACAAGAGTTAGTGTTTCTCTGTAGGAGGAAAAGACTTACTTTGCCTGCTCCTTAATGCTGCCTTTCTTTAATCAGCTCATCTCTGGTCCAGAGGTAGAAAGAAAGACCATGTATCTCCATTAAATGTTACGGATATAAGAGAGAGTTCTTCCTGTCCTGACAGTCAGAGATCCCTCCCCACTGAGAGACACACTCAATTATTCTTTCAGTTTATATATTACAGTGCAGGGTAGTGAATTAGAGACTTCATCTATCTGATACTGACCTAGCATTTCCATGATCCCTCCCTTTCTCCCTCCCTCCAGTAGTTTCTCATTGCATCTAGTTAGCACAGTGATTTGTGTATTACTCTGAACATCTCTCCTGTTCTACCTACGGTTGAGTACACCACTGCACATTTTAAACCTTGATGTAGTAAAACTGAAAATGCTCAGCATTGAGGTTTGGACTGGTAAAGCTCTTGGAGATCAGCTGCTTGTCTGAATGAACTGTGTATGACCCACACTGTAAGTCTCACGGGATCATGTGAGATGTCTAATACTTCTCTTGGATGAGCACACCCGGATAAAAGTCTGTATGAAGCTATAAAGGTGCTTTTTGATACAAGACTACGAGTTATTTGGTATGTATATTGGAGGGGGTAGGTAAAAGTTTTAGAATCAGTGGTGCTACCTGTGTTAAATTTTTAGGTTGAAAAGATGGTGCTTGTTTGGTAATGGTAGAACTCATTCTCTTTACATATTTTTTTTTAACTTTTCCCTGAGTTTGAGATGTATTAGTGAACTTTCAAAGAAGTTGTTCCTTTCTGAGCCAGACTTCATACATTACAATTTATTTTCTGGTCTGCCTTGGAAGCTTTGTCTCAGGGGTCAAAATGGTTGCATACATTTTTTAATAATCTTTGTACATATTTGTTCACTTCACTTTCAGGAAGAGCTTTTCGTCTAGCAAAACACTAAACTTATTTCTAAAGAGTTAATTATCTACTATTCCAGGAGGGCAGGCAGCAATTTCATCCTGAAGGAGTAAATAAAATGAGTAATAGAAGTGTAATACTACACCATCTAAGAGCATGACTTAGGTTAAACTGAAGTTAATCTGAAACACTAACATAGTGTAGAGTCAGGCTGAGAGATACATTTCAGACGTAACTCCCATTTGTTTAGTAAATATTAAAAAGAGGAAAAATCTTGCTAGTCAATGGTCATTTCCTATTTTACTGTTGAAAATCTAGTATTGTGCATGAAGAAAGACACATTGCTAAATATGTAATTAATTCATAGACAGAAGTAAGTTTTCAGAGCTGGGCATTTTTTAGAATTCTATTAACTTTTATAAAAGTCAGTGATAATCACAGAGTAATACCTCCTGATTTACCTATGCTCAGAAAAAAAGGTTTTTTGTTTGTTTTGTATAATTAATAATAACAATTTAAAACTCTGGTCTGAAAGACTATTATTTGAAAACATTAACATCTCATATGCTGTACAAGCCTTAATTAGTTCATCCAGCTTCTATATTTAGTATGTTGGTAAATCCTTATTAATAGTGACAGAAAGGATGATGCAATATAAAAATGTTAAGACCACGCATTAAGTGAAGCCTAGAACTGAATGTTGCACATGGTGGTACCCAGTCATGTGCACAGGTAACTGGCTATAATTGTCACTCTGTTGTTTCCCTTGTGTGTTATGATACTCTCAAGATGATGTCTCTCTCTCTTCTTCTGCAGAGTGTTTCTGTCCTGGCAGTCCCTCAGTTATCACACAGGACAAAACAGATAAGAGAGTTTCAGGAAGCTTTGTCCAAAAGAATGGGTTTTTTTGAGCACGTTTCTGGAACTTGATTCAAATGAGCTCCTGGATTCACCACATTGCCTTTCCCTGGTTTGACCTAGCCAGAAATACACTCAGGGTGCAGGTGTTGCAACAGTGATAACGATACCGATTTCTTTGTGACCTCAAACAACCGATAAGCTTACTTAGTTTTCCTTAGCTGTAATTTGGGTGTTAATATTTACATGCCTCAGGAAAATAAGTAGGACATGACTAGACGGTGTAGAATGTGTAGAAGTGCAGAATGTGAAAGCCAGTTTGTGAGAGAGGCATGAATTAAATCTGTGTGCTATTTTTTTCTAGTCCTCATACAGTCCACTAAACCTTGATGCTGTGCAGGAAAATGAGAATACACTGCGGTTTGTTTAGACTTGATTTTGTGTGATTTTTCTGAGGAATTTTTCAATAATGTTAAAATTTTCCATAATGTTAAAAATGTCTTGTAAGAAGGGTTTTAATGTCCCAGGAAGAGAAATAAAGAAATGCCATGAGCATCTTAATCTATTTTGAGGTGGTTTTGTGAAGTGAGCAAAAGAAAAGAAAATTAATTGCAGAAACTAAAAAAACAGAAAGGAAGGTTCTCATTGATAATGATAATAAAGCTGTCATGTAATTACATTTTTAATGCTATGAAACCCAAGTCCTGATGCCATGTGGAAATGAGAAAAATATATCAAACTTGAAATAAAAAATTCTAGTGCATATTTGGCACATCTCTCATGCACTTTATTTATACCCTTTATGTAAAGATGTGCTTCTCTCACCAGCTTTATTGTTTCATTCTCACTCCTGTCTGCCTGAGTGCATTTTTGCCTCTGTCAGTTTGAGAGGTTTAAATTGTAGTTTAGATGGTTCTAGACATGCATTTTTGAGCATCAGCATTATAAGATGCCAGAGCATGTTGTAATCTTGGAGGTGATGTAAACCTCTGTTTTTCTGGGTTGTGGTTGTTTTTTTATGATTTTTTTCCACATTAATTAGTAAGTTGCAGAATAATCATAGGAGAAAAACATGTTTATAGAGACAGTAAGTGTTTGCTGTGAATATAATATATTGTTTATATCAAGGGTCAAAATCATGAATCTGATTAAGTTTCTTTATTCTTCACTCCTATTTGCTCTTTCATTGATGTAAAGAGTTCTGAGTTACAAATTTCCCATCATAATGGTAAATATAATCATCTCTACTGAAAAACAGAAGATTTTATTTTTTCCTTATTTTAATAACACAAAAATATTGAAGCTTAAAATAAATATGCAAAAGCATAATATTCTCATGTTCATGGACATAATCAAATTTATGAAAATTTAATAATCTATTAGACCTTTGTTTTGGTCAGGTATAAATATGTTTACCTTACTTTAGCTTGTAAGGGTGTATGACCTCACTGGAATAATGCAGTTGAGTGAAGCCTACTAATTTTTAAGAGAGTCTGCCCTTGGGTCTTGAACATGCAATTTGCTTTGTGTTAATAGATTCCATCATCCATACAGAACATCTTACTTTGCTTTCCCCAACCTCCTTCAATTCAAAGGAATTGTTTCTACAGAGGTTATTTTCCACTGTGAAAGCACTTTTAACCTACAACATTTGTCAGAGCAACAAAGTTTTGATGACCTAAAGTATACCTCATTTGCCATAGGAAATGATCAGATTTTGCTCACTGATCAAAGAGTCATTTATAAATGTGAGATCTTGTGCTGATCTTGTTCAGCTGCTAGTGTTTTGGTTGGTAAACTGATGTTCTGAACCAGTTTTGTTTGGACATCAGCTGTTGACAGACTTCCTCTGGACTGATTGTTAAGGCACTGCGTATACTTTTTAAACTTGATTCTTGTCTGTATCTCTCTCAGGGCCGCTTCATTGTTAATATCCTGCTTTACTGAAAAGCCCTACACAAATTCAGTTTTCTAACAGCAATTTAGGATGGGTATTGACTTTACTGCACTTTCCCAAACTCCTGGTACTTTAAGGATTAGGTAGATAACTAATAATGTTTGTTTATCTATAGAGGTCCCCACAGGTGTCACAGATCTAAGTTATTTTTGGAACTGCAGTTGTGGATGGTCGCAGTACTTTTCCTGACACTCATATTGCTCCTGAGATTCAAGTATACAGTAAAACACAAATGTCAAGCTCCATCTCACTCTACTTGAGCCACTGAAATTTAGGTATCTAGTCATCTAGGTACTCTTTGTAGTTAATGGATACATCTAAACACTTCCAGAGGGCAATTCATTCAGTCTTAGACAGGCTGTCAGTATGGGATTAGTCACCCTTTTGGAGGTGCCTATTTTATGCCACTGATTACAAGGAAGGTCAGAAAATTATCTTTGACTGCACATCTACATTTTTAAATAGCTTAAGGTAGATGATATGAGCTCCACCCAATCACTTTTCATGGAGCATGCTCAGATTTGTTGGGCAGGTTATTAACCATCTTTTGCACCACTCATTTTGGAAATTAAAAAGGGAAACATGAATGGAGGGGTGAATTACAGGTAGATAATGTATGATTAAGGGAGAACCATCCTAATAGCATGGATGTCTTCCATGACCCTGCCACAAAATTCCTACCTAGTTTTGGGCAAGACACATAAACCACAGTTTACAGAACTGGTTATTCACTCTGTATTCCTCATTTGCTAATTCAGTGTCCTGTAAACTCTTTTACATAAGGGCTCTCAGCAAAGGAAGTTTATGGATGTCTTACCTTGCACACGGATATCAATCCAGTTAGACAGAGTGAGAATTTAAATGAGTGAATAGCTTTGGTTTATAAAAAGGAGTTCTTTCCCTACAAGAGTATGTGAAGATAAATTCAGTAATGTCAGCCTGAAAAGCAATTGAACATCTGATGGTAAAGGATATATATTTAAAGTTTAAATTTTGAAAAGTGTCCTCTAACAGGGTTGTACCATACCTAGGAGAAAAGATACAAATAAAAACACACACATATTGAACAAAGGTAAGTAATAAGAGCTAATTTTATGGAGGTGCCTAAGTGTAATTCTAGTCAACTAAGATAATTTTTAATAATTTTGGATATTTAAATTCTGACTGGTAGCACTCCCCAGCCACCTGTACTCCTATCATGTCTTACACTGGTCCTGAACACTGTGCAATTTGTACTTCCCTCATTATTCATTTTCCAGGAAAGTCTTGTGAAGTTATTCTAAACTGAAATTCTCTCAGTATTTCATGTTGAAGCTGCTTCATTTTGTGCTGGCCTAAGTTACAGTAAGGCAGACAAAGACAAAGGTTAGTGTTGAAAGCTTCAGTGAAAGAAGGGAATCAGGTTTTGGGCTGCTGTTCTAATTAAGATTTCTCTTTTTTTTAATGCAATGAACATTTGAACATGATCTAACAGCATCTAAGTCCTTCCCTTTTGTTCATGTTTCTGATTGCTTCAGGTCAGCTCCTGCTGAACTTGCTGGTGTCAGCAAACCCCATTGCTGGGAGTTCAGCTCTTCTGTAGTACTTTCTGTGGAAGTTGAGATGTCCAAGTGAGCATTATGAATTTCAGCAGCAAGGAAAATACTTGAAAGTTGTAACATTCAGTGTCTGCAATGCCTCAGTACCTTTTATGTTTCTGACAAAACTGAGTACCATCTCTTATATTCTTTTAAGTGAGGAAAGTGACCAGTGTAGCAGAGAACGAATCTTTCTATGGATACATTGAAAATTAATTAAAATTAATTTTTGTTGACCTAAGTAGCACGGAAATCTTTAACAATGTCTGAAATTTCTAAGTACTTTGCTGCATGTTAAACATATTTCTTTGTGCTGAAGCATTTGTGCCTGTTAGGCATATATTCATTATAAAAATGCATTTATGACAGCTTGTGTTGGATGTGATCACTGAATGCATATGTATAGCTCATAAGATATACTGTCACATATGTACAATAAAATATCTTACAACCCCCAAATCATTGTATATATAAACAATACATGCAGAAACAGCCACTTCCGTAGACTGCATATTTATGCATCTACATATTACAAACCTGAGTACACACCAGCCTGTCAGAAGTGACAAACAGAATGTGCACATATCACGGAAGAAAGCTAAATATGTGTATTTCTCCCACCGTGACAGAGCTGCTCACATGGCAGAGGGAAGCATGCCTTCACCCAGCTGTCACTGTGGTAACCACTCAGCTTATGAAGTACCTTGTTAAAAGGCCTTTTTATCCTCCCTGAGCTAGGAAGCCATCTGAATGGCTCATATGTTGAAAGGATCCCCACCTGCAAAGACATTTGGATATGTGAAATAAAGAAACATAGGATTAATTTGAATGTTGACTCAGTCTGACTTTCTGTGAGCTAAAGAAAACAAGTAGTTTGCAATGTCTTTCTGGTGTCACAGTATGCTTGGGATAATCACTATCCTGCCATAGATGTGTCTCACAAAACTAGCACCATTATTTCACAGGCCTGCCTTGGTCTTGGTCACAGTCACGCAGCCATGCTTAGCTTCAGCTATGCCCATTGCAGAACTTTGGCCTATACCTGCTCTCCCTGTTCATCACAATTCTTTTGCCAGGAGTTACCACCTTTTCAGCTGCATTATATTTTTGAAGTTTCTTTCTAAACTGTTCAGTCACATTTGGATGGCTATCTTAGATGGTTTAACAAGGCTTTTATCTTTATGGCTTAATTCATCATGACTCATTAGAGATCAGACAAGAAGCACAGCTCCAGTGGGAGGGTTGTGATGGACAACTGATGCAGTTATGGGCCTTTTCATATGGACCCAGCTGGAAAACAGTATCTGAGCCATAATATCTGTTATAGAACAGGTTTGGGCTTAAGCCACAATTGTTCAAATATTTTAGTATTCACATGGCCTTTTTATCTGAGTCACATGGAATGTCTTCCCTCTGCAGTTGGCTTTCCTCATCTTCTTACAGCTAAAAACGGGGGTGGAAGCAGGGGGGCTACTGGACACCATTCTCTGTATCTCTTGTCTTTCACCATTCTTCTTTGCATCAGTCTCATACATTTCCCATTACTCTTGGTAATCTTTATGATCCAGCTTTAAATTTGCTTCCAGACAGAAATTCATCCCTTTTTGCCTTTCCTATCTGTATTGTTCAGCTGACTAGAGCTAGTTTTGCAGTCTCCTATGCCCTCTTTAATATCCATTGCTTGGGAAGAGCACAGTTGGTGAGGTTAATAATTTATTTAATTTGTTCAGTAGCTTCTTCAGAGAAGATGTGGTTATGTTTCAGCGACCCTATCAGCCTGTGGCTCACTAACTACATATTGAAGCATTCATTGATAGGCAATTTTAGAAAACTACTTGAAAGCGTAATCTGCACAAATCTCTCAGTCTGATAGTGGACAGTAAAAACGCTTCAGGTTTCTTTTAAAAAAAAATATGTCCACTCTTCTCGTTAGCATAATTATCTATCTAGTACTCAATTTAGCTCTTTAGAATGAACATTTATATAAGAGTCCACTTCATTATCTCTTTTTTTCCTTTCAGCTCTTCAAATACTATAAGCAATGGAACACATTTGTCACTGAATTGTCTTTCAGAAAGTTCGAGGGAGAAATACAAAAGAAAAAAAAGAAAAGAATGAATTTATTGTAAATTAAGTCTTGATAGAACATCCTTTGAGATGATATTTTTCAAAATGATTTAATGAAAGCAAATGAAATGGGAAAGATCCCAATGTAACTTCAGAGTGAGGTAGTTCACTCTGTAAAATTTATTGCCATACATACAGGAGAATATTAAAGCCTATCCTGTCTTTCTCACTCCTAGCCAATCGTAGAGAAATACTCAGACTGGAGTTTATAATACACAAAAAAATCTGTGTTGACAAATCATTAGATTTTCAGAAGTTAGGAAAGGGTAGTGATTGATTAAGTTGTTGATGAAGTTGTTGAACTGCTCTAAAGGCTTGCTGTTGCACAAAGAACAGTCCTAAGCCCCCTTTCCAGGCTCCTGGGCATTCTCTATCATTTCCCTTGCACTGCTGCTGTTCTTGCCAGACACCATAGAACCCAAATGAGTATTTTTCTTATTTCGTTTCCTGAGCCTGAGTTTAACCTTAGGCTTGGCAAAAAGAAACCAACTCCTTCTGGACATTCCATTCATTATGAATGGGAGAGAACCTGTCTTGCATGGTGCCACCAGGAGCAGAAAAGAGGTGTAAAACATACATAGCATATAAGGGTTCATAAGAAGGTAACCATCCCAGCCTCCTTCAAATCAGGGAGCGTTGGAAAAGCAGCAAGAAGTCTTATTATTTCCTTGTCTGTATTTTATTCCATTATTTAACTTGCCTTATTATCATCTGTCTACATATAGTGTGCTTTGTTCATGTTTTGGCAGCTCAGACCCAACCTCAGAATACTTTGTGTTTGTTTCTTCACTGGGCAAAATGTCAACAAAGGCAGGGGAGGGAAACAGTACACTTTTACCTTTCAACAAAAGCTGAACTGAATTTCATAGAACCACAAAAAAAAGGGAAAGAAAACCCAAAAAAACAAAAACAAACCAAAAAACCAAACCAAACAAAAAACTCTTCATACTCTCAGTGCTTGGAATTCCCCTCACCTCTTTGATCTCAAAAGCTCATAAACAACCAGGGTGCTTCTAAAAGGAAGTTGCAGAAATTCTAAGGGGAGAAGTTGGATAACACAGACTTCTGTAACAGCAACTCTATCATTTAGAAGCCTGTGTTCCAAAGGAGATATAAATTATTCTGCTTCCTCTATCCTACTGAAAGTGATGGAGATTTAAAGACATTCTGTACATTATTTATAGGAGCTCCAAAAAGCTTGTACAGTGTAACCAGTGTTCAAATATGCATAGGCACTTAAATTAGACACAGGAACAATTTAAAGAATTGTATTTTTGCAGTGTAGCAAAAATCTTGTGGTAGATGAAAGTTATCAGTGGCATTTTCATTTGTTCACTAGTGACAACTACCCACTGCTCAAAATCAAAATGTAGCATTTACTGTATTGATATTTCTAAACTTCTCATGTTGCTTATTAACACAGAGGAATTTGAAAATGCCTGTTCCTATCCCCCCCATCATGATCTAAAGAATTACTGTCACTGAATGTCAGTGTTTGTTTTGGCTCTGGAGTTTTTCCTGGATCTTCCATTCCTGTATAACAGCTGCTTCCTCAGTAGCAGTTGCAATATACACATCAAAGCATGTTTTCCCAGTAATGTAAATTGTTGATGTTACTGTTGCTCATCTTGGAAAATATTTTGGTGGAGAGCTATTTCTCCTCTTCTTTTCTCAAGCCTCCACCTCCACTATGTCAGACTACTGCAAATACAGGCCTGGTATGATAAACATGTTACCTGCCATGACATTTTGTGTACACACCATGCTTGCTGGAATTCCAAACATTTTTTTGACTAATATCCACTTACCAACCTTATGACTGACTATACAATGGAGAAATGATGATTAGTCTGACAGGAAGGCAGATTTAAAGCAGATGTAATTTATTGAGAATGCGTACCCTTAGGGGCAGAGGAAAATTTCAGAGGTAGGACAGGAGGAAAGGGCAGGGGTAAATTCAGTCTCCACTGTAGCCTTTGCACTTGCCCAAAGTGTAAACATGGTATAGGACAGAGCTAATAAGTGAAGGGGAGGACCTGGTAAACTTTTGTTCAGCTTTGCTGAACATCTGCACTCAGCCCTTGAAAATTAGGTTGTGCAAAATAATATTGGCCATTGTAGCAAGGACACAGAGTTCTGTCATTATTAAATAGAGCAGCAGGGGAATGTTCAGGTTAATTTATCATAACTATCACTCTTATCTAGTGAATGAGGTGTATAAGTTCTCTTACAGTATCTCTTACTTCTGTCTTTCTGTTAGTACAATATCCTGAGCTAGTGAAATTTCCTGGCTTATTTTATTTGTAGTACAAAGTCTGCAATTCATCCAATTAACATATGATAGAATTATTATTGTCAGTCCTTGTTGGTCCTTCTTGTTGTCTGCTTTAGTTTCCTTTTTATCTGTTTTAAGTACTGTCAGGACTTTTTTCCTTTTTTTATTTTTCTTACCAATTGGTCTCTGTTCAGACACCTGTTTTCAAGCAGTACAGTTATTAGAATGAAGCACATGATTTCCCATGGGACTTTTACCAAAGTCTGACACAAGTCAGCAGCAGTCTGGTGTGAATGAGTTATTTGCAGTAAAATAATTATCAGACCATACCTTGCATGTTTTTATTCTGTAAAAAAATACTATCCCATTGCAAGTCAAAGCTATTTCACTGAAATAACTGAAATAGAGCACCAACATCATATAAAGTGTTGAAGTAAGCAGAAATTTCAACCACAGATCATTGCTGAAATAAAATGTATGCAATTTTGTACAGTAGCTAGGATGATGGCATTTCTCTGAAAAAGAGATGAAGGACCTACTTACAGTTTTAAGTACATAAATTTTAATTCATATAGAACATAATTTGCAACAGCTGTTTCTAATTAAAATGCTTCATAGAGCCTTCCTGACAGTATGGGTATCTTGTTGAATTAAAAACTTTTGCCTGAAAAATGAACATTAAATTTATACAAGGAAAAAAAAAAAAAAAAAAAGATGTTGTAACTAGCTAGGTATAAAAATAGTCTTTCTTTAACTTGTTTTCTTTTTTCAAATATTGGAAATATTGCAATTAGAGCATCCAGACTACTGTGTATATGTGTATGTTTGAAATATATCACATGGCTCACAAGATGCCTAATTTTCATTTATTTTTAGTAAATGCCTATGTACATTTCCTATGTAAAGGAGGTAGTTATATCATAGAGCAAGATTAAATGGATACAGAAACAGATGGTAGAGAGAAATTTGTTTCTCTTTATAAATAATAATTATTTTGTTTTCAGAAGTTCTGTGGTGTTCTTTCCAAGTCTTCCTGCAGTGCTGAGACTACACTGATAATCTGTATCAAGAGCTTTATTCTCACAGTTAAAATACTAATTCTGCCTTGCCATGATACCTTTCAGGTGACCTTTTCCCTGACTTTCATATGATGCAAAAGGCAGGAGGAATCAAGTTTCTGACGTGTCATGTATGGATTTTCTGTGTCCTACATGACAGGAATATTAACTGTGCCTGCATTAATATTGTTTTTAGGGACTTGTGAAGGGGAATGGGAAGGCAGTTAGTTAATAGGTTCACTTGAATCCCTAAGGCTTTGGAGTAATTCCAGCTTCACTGGGTAGTGAGAGAGTAGCTACCTCCTCATTGCTGCCCTTAGGAAACTCAGAAGTGAGTAATGTACTTAGGCAGGAGGCATACCAAGTATAAGATTTGGCCTTTATTGCTTTTTGAATAACTTTACAGAAGGGGACAGAAAGTTAAGAGAAAAGGTGGTTTAAATGTGGAGAGCCTGAATAAACGTAATAAGGACTTTCAACATGAGCCATTTATTCCTGAAAAGTTGAAATATTTCTGACCCTCACTTTCATATGTACTGTGTATTCTGCATACCTGTAATGTTCAAATTCACTTTCAAAAATCACTTTGGATCAAATTAAGTTAGTTTCTTCCACACAAGAGCTGCAATACATGGTCCCAATAGCTTTACCTTTTTGCAAATTTCACAGATAAAAATCACAAAAAGACAAAATATGTTTTGATCTTTTTTTTCATAATGACAATCTATTGTCCCATATATATTTATATTTATATTTATATATATATATACATATACATACATATATATGTGGTCACATGCTGAAATTTTGAAAAAGAAACAGTAAAAACAATAATACAATAAAAACAATAAAAGTAGCATTATCTAAATGGTATGTGATAATGCATGTATTTTCTGTGCTTTGACTTCATATTTGGTTTTTGACTTCATGTTAGGTCAGAGATCTGGTACAAAAAGCATTCCTGCACCATTTCCACAAATCATCGGACATTAGGAAAAGGTTCTTCACTGGGGGAGGGGTTGGGTAGGAGAGCAGTCTCTCCAAGGAGTTGGTCATGGCACCAACCTGTCAGAGCTCAAGGATGATGCTCTTAGTTATATGGTTTAATCTTAGGTAGTTCTGGGTGTTGGAGTCGATGATTCCTATGTGACCCTTTCAGTTTGAGATATTCTGTGATTCTGTGACTGATATTAGTCCTTACATACCCTGACATGTAAGAGTCACTGGTATCAGAAGCTATCAAATTACATGTAGCATATGCCCTATGCTACAAATGTAAGCCATTTGTATCAAGTAGGCATCCCTGTAACATTGGCTTCTTATTGTTTCCATCAAGTAAATATAATTACAAACCATCACATTTTTGTTTGATAGTCAGTCTTATCTTTGATGATAGTTATAGCTTAGGTCTAAGAGGTAAAACAGAATAATAATCTTGACACTAAAATAACAAGGTTTTTAGAAATTGCATGAAAGCAAGGCAAGTGCTCTCTGGGCCCTTGCACATGGATAAGCATCTGTGGGTGTTGAGAGAGAAGACCATAACACAAATGCATACTTCCCAACAGGCATTTTTATGTGCCCCAGCAGCACGCTCAAAGACCAGCCCCTTGAAAACACTGGACTATTAAATGTTTAGTGTCTCTTGTTTTCCCAGGATGATACATGCCATTATGACACAACATTTTCAAAGGAAAGCAAGTGGCTCAGCCACTGAGCAGGCCTGGCTGGGAGGCTGTTCCTGCCTGTGCAGTGGGGCAGGTGGGAGATGCGGCACTGAGCCTCTTGTTGAGAGCTGGGAGCGTACAGCCTAAGGAAAAATTTAGGGACTGCTGAGCGACACGGGGAGCACAGCCCTGCCTGGGTCTCCCTGAAAGCACTATGTTCCTTAGTGGAGTCTAGGAAAGCACGTAGATGGCAAACCCTGAATCTCTTGGCAAGGACTTCACTGCAAAGATGTGGTAGGCAGCAGCGAGATTGTCTCTTAGAGCCTTTTTTTTTGCTCCATTGAAGAAAGTGAATTGTTCTGGGTGGTATCTTGGCCTAATGTAGGGATTTCCTTAGAAGTTTAGGAGCATTTTGATCCTACTTTGGGGAGATCAGGGCAGTGGCATACCTACATACCTACGTATTCTGGTCAGCTGAGGACCTCACCACAGCAAACTGTCAATTATAAAACACAATTATCATCTGATATTTTGCAGATTAGGCTGAATGTGCTATTGAGGGGCTTAGGCTGTCATAGAATTAAACATGATTTGCCCAAAAAATTGGTGAAAAATGGCTAAGATGTTTTACAGAAATAGCTCTCTAGCATGAGCTCTTTGGTGGAAAATTTATAAATTATTAAAAGTTCTATTAATTTTCAAGAAAAGGTTAATGTATTGCTTGGTGTGCGATCTATTTTTGCCAACTGACATTTATTCCATATAAATTATTTCAATGACTGGGAGGAGGCAACCAATAAAATTTTTGGTCATAAACATAGTCTCGGGTTTGAATACCTTTCCTAAGTATTTTTTAGTTTATCAGTTTGATTTATCTTTGCAGAGGGTATGTCAAGAAATATGGTAATATTGAAAAAAGAGCTATTTTTTTTGAGGGGGGAGAATTCTAGAAAGAATTTATTGCAGCAAAGGGAGATAAGGTTTTTATCTATGATTTTTTTCCTCAACAAAGGCAGTTGTTGGCAGCATTCTTTTAGTGTCCATTACATTTCAGAAACACTGCATTAAGTTGCTAACAACATGATATGGAAGTGATCTAGTCCCAGCAGAAAGTTTGCAGAAATTAGTCAAGAAATAGAAGTATCTTGTTCACATGAAGGTGAAATTCTAAAAAGTAGGGGGATATCTTAATTTGATTAGCATGATTTGTTGTAAAACTGATACATTATATAATTAGGGAGATTGTTTCAGGAAGGCAAAGAATTATGTTTAATATGTATATTATTGGGCCAGACATACCTTAAAATCAGTGAATATCAAAAGTTCCCCTTCCAGCATTTAAGCTATCTCATATTTTGACTTTGTGTGACATAAGTAAATGTTTTTGTTTTGTCTATATGTTGCTGGAATGTATTACCTTCCCCTAGGCCTGAAGAATATATTAACAAATTATATATCTGACACACAACAATCAGTTTGTGCTGATGTAATTAAGACTGTGTGAGGTCTAGAGCATGACTGAGATGGGGTTTTGGGTCAACTTGAAGAGAAACAAGGAGCAGAAGGCATGAAAATAGCAGTCAAACCAAGCAAACAAAAAGATTGGAAATGTACTTTTGACCATTATTAAGTTTAATTTCCCATCTATTCCTAAGTAATTAGTGTCTTTGTAAAAAAAAGATAGACTTGTATATTGTTGTCATCATCAAGACTTTATAATCTTAGATGTGTAAGTAGAACATTTCAGTGATCAATTCAAAGAAACAGAATTCAAGCCAGAACTGAAAGCTTCAAAGCCTGTTTACTGCAGCATTATATATTTTTTTTAAATATAAGTTGCCTAAAGCCTTCTGATAATGTTTTCATAGTTTAGTTACTTTCCCATGAAAGTTCTATAAACATAAGTTGTTTATCACATTCCTTCTAAGAAATGCCTTTTGATGGATGTTTCGCATGATCAGTGTGCTTGGGAAGGTGGTAACTTAATTATCCAATCCCTGCTCATTGTCGAGAATCTCTAAATACTGGAGTCAGAGAATAAAGGTGCTTCTTTCCTGAAAGGTGAAAGGTGGAAGGTGTTCGTGTGAATCATTTTGTGTCCTTTAGCAACAGCCTAGCTAGTTTTGAAGAAGTTGTTATTGTGGTCTTCAGGAAACACTTTGGCTGTTATACTGCTATTAAATGCTAGGTTATTAAAAATGTTAGTTCTTTTGTGTCCTTCACAAAACTGCAGGGTACAAAATTCAAAGAACCTGTATATATGAGAAGATTGTCTCTGTGTTAAAATGACTGTTTAAAAGCAGATCTTGCTCCTGAAGACCATGTAATTTCTAATAACCAAAATTTATACATGACCTCTTTCTTAATATTGAAATGAATTAATGGATTTCCTTATAAATTACTTGCTAAATTGAAGAGTCAAGGTCTAAACTAAGGTAAAGTTATGATATGTAGGTCCCACATTTAGTTGTCTGTACTAAATCAACTGCTGCTGTAACCATTCTTGTTGTATTTCTCTCAGATAAACCAGAATCTGGATTTATCTCACCTGAATGAATCTCATTGGATTAATCTCACCTGATTTTACTTTTTTGAAAGTGAGCTAATTGATTGAAGGTGGCCACATAGGTCTCTTGTAGTTAATGAAAGAGAAATAGCTTCCTCTGATGATAATTCCCAATGATCAAAGATGGGCTAGGCAGTAGGGATTCTTCTTGGAGATCTTCTCTCTTCTCTTTATGAGGAGGAATTGTTGATGGTAAATTTATACTGAAATCTTAATTTTCATATTAATTCTGCTTCATAAATGCAGAATCTGCTCTTCACTTTCTATGAGGAATGCACAGTTTAACAAAAGATAATTCCTAGTACTGGCATCTTCTTGCATCCTGAAAGCAAGGTTTTATTAATTGTTATTTTGTGACTGACACAATCATGTTTCAGTTTTGTTTGGAACTACCTGAATTAACTATGAAAAAAAAGAATTGTACAATAAATTTTACTTAAAAGGTCCATGGTGAGGTTCCAGTTTACCATTTTTAGTGGAAGATAATGAAGAGCTACTTTTGATATTTTAGGAAATATTAAAATTTCATGGCAGTGGAAGACTATAAACATTCTTTTTGCTTAGATGTAAGGATCAAAAATTGAGTGAAGTGACTGAATAAAAATTAAGACAATATATGTTGGGACAAACACATAGAAAAATTAAGGAATGGATTTGTACTTTACTATGCCACTTTGATCCAAGAATTACAGAGAAGTTCAGAATTTCTTTTAATTTCTTCTTTCCTTTTCTGTAAAATGTGGCAATATAATTAAAAGATGTAGGGTACATACATTATATGCATATATATTTCTTTCATGTGTAAGCTACTTGATTTCTTTTCATACCTGGATGTGAATACATTATCCAGTTGTTCTACTGATAGTTATATACTATAGGCAAAATAAAGAATAATCCTTCCCCAGAAAAGCTGAATGTAGAGCAGACAGGTGCATCATAATTGAAAAAGTTACAGGGGGCTATAAACAGCTAGGAAAGGGTTGAAAACAGTAATTTAAAGATGTTATTTTTGTATCCATATTGTTTTCAGGGATCCCGTAGAGATTGCTTTACAATATACAGTGTGTTTCCATCAGAAGTTTGCTTAACTCCTGCTGAACTCTGTGGGAATCCCATATAAGACAGTACAGTAAAAGTATTTATCAATACAATAATGATGAGATGTCTAGGGGTCTGCAGATTTATCTGAAGATTTGCTGGTAGCACAGAGAGAAACTGACATCATAAGAAAACTTTAAAGGAGCCCGGAACAGAAGAGACAGTGGGCTTCTGCTTAATCCACATAATCAATTACATTCTGAAAATATTGACTAGGAGAAAATATGCCAATCAAAAAAAATTCAAGGGAAAAAATATAGGAAGAGTTTTGATTTGAAAACAAATTGCATAAGACACTCAGAAGAATGCTAGAGGAGATGCCATTCATTTCCTGAAATGTATTTCTTGATTGCAAAAGAAATCAGGAAAGATACAGTCTGAATTTACTGCCTCAGGGTCCCCAATATTGTATTCTTTACATTTTTATGCCTTTTTTTTCCCGGTACTTTTATAAATTTAAATTCAATGGCTGGTAATACATTTATATTTGTAAATCATTTATTAAGCTATTGGTAGTGAACTTGGTTTGAGACACTGTATTTTTCCTTATTCATTTCACGTAATTTTATGCATAATGAATTACTTGTTTTTTTTCTTTTCATATCTATAGTGTAAAGCAAATACTGAGTTATTTTAGTCACAGCTGACTTACGTTGCAGCTGACTATTTACCTGAATTTCACTTAACTGTCAGTCTGTCAACAGAAAAAAAAATAGCATTCTGCATATTGTAAATCTCAGAGGACTTAGAGATATTGATTTTTTAGCATGTGATATACTTCCCAATAATGCCATTTAATCTAATATCATTCTCCATTCTTCCCCCCACCTCTTAAAACTTGAAAATCACCTTTTCTTTGTGCTTTGCCATTTTCTGTGTCTGTGATATGTGCTTTCTTATTTTGGGAAGTAGTCTATGAAAACATTATTAACTTTTTGAGCATCGGTTTCAAAGAATAATTACTGTAAAACTCTGGTCTATGAGGGGGAGCTATTGGAGAGGGAAAATGATGTTATTACTCAGTCATCTACCAAAACACACATTTTACAGAGAATGTTCCAAGACCTGAAGCAATGTAGTTGGACAGAGCTCTCCTGTGCAATAATACTAATAAACTTACACTTGTCAGTTTTATTAGTATTCATTTGCAGTTTCCTTTCTTTTAAGGATTTTTGCCTCCTGGTCAGAATGGCACCTAGAGCTGAGTCAGTCATAGTTCAATTCATTGGATTGCAGTGTGTCTGTCATGTTGTGTAATAATTAAGAAAAAAGAACAAGTTGGATTGCTTTACTAATCATAGGGTATAACTGTAATTAAGCCAAATAAACCTCCATGCTTACTACAACTCAGAAGACTAAAAAAGTTCTGCGAGTAAATAGTCCTAGATAGAAACATATGCTCTATTGCACCCTTTGAATATGGTCCAAATAGTTATTTTCTTTTTCAAGCTTTCTCTGTCAGACTAGGTTAAACCTCATTCATTCAAATTAACTGCAAGGGATACCAGAAAATCCAAAGACATTTTTCCTCAGGGAATTTGCTGTTTTATCATTTCAAGCAAGAGGTCAAATCATCAGGTCTGGGCAGGAAGTGGAGTCTTTAGGACAAGACTGTCCAGGCAACTCTGCCAACACAGGCCCACAGCAGTCCAGGGACAGATGGGGGCAAACTGAAGAATTAGCTGTAAAGTTAACTTCTACCTTTGGCCAACTGCATTGCTGTCTAGGCACTAGTGACTGTTCTGGTGCTACAGGAGCCATAATGGGATCTCAGACACCTGGAGTTAGGTATCTCAGTGCATAAGGAGGTACCAGGTTAATAGCAAATTCATTATAATTCCTAAACAAGCAAGCAAATAAACAACTAAATAAAATAACTTTTTTTCTTTTCTTGCATTTCATACTATTTCAAATAACAAAATAAAATGCAGATGCATGTATGCATTCTCTTGCAGCTGGTATCCTCTCACAACTCCCCGGAATTCAGGAAGAGCAACACATTTCTTGATAATTATTAGTGAAAAAAGAAAAAAGGAAAACAATAAAACATAATTGCTTTTATGCTTTTGTGGGTGCAGGTGTGGCAGAAGAGCTGCAGATACAGTTTCATTGGTGTTGTTCAGTCATCTTCCCTCAGTCCATATATGCTCATTCTTCCCTTCAGAAGCCATTTCTAAGAGCTTAGAAATGTCTGTGCAGTCTTTGTAATGAGAACAGATATGAAGATCTGAAAGCTGTGCTGTCCTAGGGCAGTCTGAAAGTGTAATGCAGATTTCCAAACTTTATTATTTTTTATTAATACACTCTTACTATGTATACAAAGCCAAGATTTGATAAAAGACATTTTTAGTGAGATTGTCATTCAGCTAGACTAGTAATAATATTAAAACCACTAGTCAATTAAAGCAGTTACTTAATCCAAAGACATTTCTTCATACAATTTAAACAAGTATATTTTCTTGTACAATACAGGAGTTTTTCAATGTGTTAGTCACATCAGAATTATAGTAATTACTCATACTGTCTCTGCCGTTGATATATAATTGATACTTGGTCATGTGTTTTTCAGGTCTCCCAGCAAGGACATGGCTTCAAATGAAAGAGAGATTGTGGTTTGGGTTTGCCAGGAGGAAAAGATTGTGTGTGGCCTGACAAAGCGCACAACTTGCTCAGAAGTGATTCAAGCACTGCTTGAGGAACATCAGACAACATTTGGAGAGAAAAAGGTCCTTTTTGGAAAACCTAGTGATTACTGCATTGTAGAAAAATGGAGAGGCTCGGAGCGAGTACTGCCTCCCTTGACAAAGATTCTGAGACTCTGGAAGGCCTGGGGGGAAGAGCAGGCAAATTTGCATTTTGTATTGGTAAAGTCAGATGCTTTCCTCTCGTTTCCATTGTGGAAAACAGCTGAAGCCAAGGTAGTACAAAATGTAGAAAAGCAGTGGGACCTCAGTCCAGCAAACTACATGAAGATGTTGCCAATAGACAAGCAAAAGAAAATTGTGAGGAAGACTTTCCGGAAACTAGCCAAGCTTAAGCAGGACAGTGTTCAGCAAGAGAGAGATAATATGGAGACACTGATCCATCTGATCATTTCTCAAGATCATACCATTCATCAACAAGTCCTTAGAATGAAGGAACTAGATATGGAAATTGAAAAATGTGAAGCAAAATTCCATCTAGATCGTGTGGCAAATGATGGAGAAAATTATGTGCAGGACTCCTATTTAATGATCAATACAAGTGAGGCTGAGCAGCAAGGGAGTAGGCCAGATGATCAAAAAGAGATGCATGACTATTTGAGCAAAAGCGAGGGAATTTTACAGGTTGAAGAGAGACTGAAACATCACAAACAATTAATAGAGAACCTGTGTGCTGAAATTGAAAGAGAAGTACACGGTATATGCATGGAAAAAAATGGAGAGGATGTTCGCACAGAAGGAGCAGCTAATGTTGAACTGGAAACCTCAGATTTGGAAAGTGTAAAATATGAGCTGGAAAAAAGTATGAAAGATGGTCTGAGAATCAACTCATACCTGAGCTGCATCCAGAAAGAACTTACATACAGGGACTCACTGCTTCAAAAGAAGGAAAAAGAATATGAACTTCTTACAGAAGAATTTAACTTACTACATGTTAAAGACAACATTGAAACTAGGCTTCAACCAAATGAAGAGCCATCCAAGGGCAGTGGCATCTCTAGTAACAGCATTGCTGCTCCTGACTTTGTTCATAGAGTGACTAATCTGGACATAAACGATACAGACTCTGACACTGGAATCAGCTCTACACACAGTCAGGACTCTGAAATAACTGCAGGGGACATGGTACTGCTGTCAACATAGTTTAAAACAGTTACGCATTTTTAAAATTTTTATTTTGGAGGATATTTATAAGAAGTAGTAAATCTGATGTCTTGAAAGTTAAGCTCTTCAAGGTATTAAAGCTGTGGCATTGCTTCAGCAAAGTAAAGAGTGTCTATTTATGACCTTAATAGTATACTTGTGCTCGAATGCTACGTGCTAAAATGGATTAACTGGTAATAGGTGCAAAGCTGTTGGCTGTGCTACATCAGGACAGACTGTTTAGACTTCATAATGTTGACACTCAGTGAAATGGGAGCATTCTGACTTGCTTGGACCAAATGTTTGGAGATTTCATATCCTTTGGTCTTTGGGTCCACTCCTGCATCTCCCTAACTTTTTAGGAACGAGAAGTAGAGACTAGAGAAAGCTAGACCAAGAGCTTGATTTTCTGCTCTGTTACATTAGCTTTATGCAGACAGAGTTTACTTGCTATGAAGCTGCTGTAAAAGATTATATAATTGAGCATTTAAGCTGTTAAAAAATAGTTTTTTATGATAATGTAGAACAGAAGAAATATAATTGCATTTATGCTGTATTTTTAAATTTAGTTTATACATATCAAGATTATATTTTTAAAAACTCCTGAGTCCCATTTTAAAAATTACCTTCCACACATAGGTTTTTAATTTTGATGCTCTTTCAGCAGCTTTTGTCTGTGTTTAAGAGACTTAAACCCCCTACTTATCTGCTGTTACCCTGTAGTTGCCCCAGTGATGTTTCAGTCCACAGAGTTCGTGCCAGCAGGCATGTCAGAACTGCTTACGTCCTGCTGGTGCGAGACGCTCAAATCCCAGGCTCACACCCAGCCTGAGGGGCATTTTCAGCAAGACTTTCTCCTGCCTATCTCACTGGCTGCATCCAGTGTCTTAAGCCTCCTGAAATCATCACTACCAAAAAAAGCATAGCAGAAGCAACAGGTAGGAGCCAGACATTTTAGTCTCTGGCTAGACACTGTTTCCCAACAGCCATATAGCAAATAGGTTTTCAAATCCCATCTCATACTGTTTTGGAGCAGGAACCTGTAAATCCTGCTTCCTCAGTGAGGACTTTGGGATATAGCTAAAAAACTGATCCACTTTCTATAGTTAATAAAATATCGGGCTCTAGGTAAAACTAAAAAAAAATTTAAAAAAATTAAAAAAAGGAATTCAAAACGTGAGTTTTACAACTATGTGGTTAAGTCAAATTTTTTTATTTTTTCATTTAGGATGTTTATCTCAAACCCTTCTCCAGTATATTGCTGTAAGTCAAAAACAAAGCTGTAGATTGAATTGTCTCAATTACCAAACAAGGCTTCAAACTGCACTAGAGGCTCTGCTAACAGAAAGCACGTACATAATTTCTGGGTTGCCATGTTCATATTTTGCAGATCAATATGTTTAGTACTTCTGATTAAAAGAATTGAATGGACAAATAATTAAAACATTTCTGAATAAAGTTTAGTTCTGCAAAATTCAAAGCAATCCTGGAATTAACAGCCTACAGAGTAAACAAATGGACAGTACCTAGAAGGTATAACTGTAAAATTCTTTCAGATACACTGCTTTGTTTTTCTATAATTTTCTTCTCCTAAGTGTCTGTCAACCATATGTTTTCTAAAATGACCAAAGTGCTAGGACTGCTGAGTAGCACATATTTAATGCAGAAAAACAAAACAAACAAAAAAAAAGAAAAAAAAAAACTTTTTTAAAAATAATTTTTTGTGGTTTATTTGTAATGGGTTTTTCCCCTAATGCTGGATATTATAAATAGTTTCTGTTTCAGCAAAGTGTGTTAGTTGCCTTAATATATTTTATGTTGTATTTTTTTTCATACAATGTTATTTTAATGCTTCAACAATAATGTGTAATATTTAGACTCATCAGCTTCTGATGGAATCACATGTATGAAATATATTATCTTATCTTTGTAATAATTTATTAACGCAACTCTGCATCTTTTGACCTCTGTGGTATCACTCTTACAAGTAGTTAAACCCAGAGCTCTGAATGCTGAGAGTAGACTAATGTGTTCTATGAGTTTAGTTACCAATAGCTGCAATTTCTATTGAGTCATTTTTTTATATATGAATATTTAGAGGCTAGAGAATTGAAACAGAGTAATATACACAGCTGTGCAGGCTAGTACAAGAACTGTCGGGGGGAAAATTAATTTCCACTCATATGCTACCAGGTTTATTTTACTCATAGGAATTTGTGTGGGTTCTGTCAACTGATCTTTATCCACACTTGGTGGTTGTACCTCCCCTGTGACTGGTAGGTCTTAAGGGTATTACTGTGTTTTAAGAAAAAAATAGGAAAAATAGGTTGCGAGAGAGTATTTCTTTAAAAATAAAACAATATTAAAAATCCAGTGTTTTGAAGCATTTATTTGAAGTTTGTACTACAATATCTCAAATAAAATTCTTTTCTTTCAGAATTTAGAATGTACAAGGTGATTAAAGACTGTGTGTATTCTTTGCTGTTTATCCGCCTCTAGACTTCCCATATATTTGTTTGACCTGGTTTTAGGATGCTAAAAATATTCTTTATGAACCTTTATGCTCCTTAATTCCTCCTTTTTCACAGCTGTCTATATTTTATTTAAATTTAAAATGTCCATAATTTAAAATTCACAATGAAAGTCTTTGTATCGTTTCCTGTCATTCCATTAAGCCAGTTACATATCCATCTTCAAATCTGGGTTTTTTTAATAACATTTTCCTTGGACTATGGAACACTTACTGACAAAAGGCAGATCAAGTAAGTCCTGCATAAGAGAAGAGACAAATTCTACTCAGGAGTGGAAATGTGACATTTCAAAGTAAAGTGAAAATCAGAAGGGCAATTATTTCATATAATCATAAAATTATTTGGGTGTGAAGGGGCCTTAAATCTTGTTCAACCCCCAGCCAGTAGGGATGCCTTTCATTACACCAGGTAGCACAAAGGTTGCATGCAGCTTGGCCTTGACCATTTCCAGGGATGGGGTATCCACAGATTCTCTAGGAAACCTATTCCAGTGTCTCACCACTATCACAGTAAAGAATTTTTTCCTAATATCTAATGGAAGCCTACCTTCTTACAGTTTCAACACATGCCTCCTTATCCAGCCACTACATGCCTTTGTAAAAAGTCCCTCCACAGTGCTCTGTAGGCTCCCATTAGATCCTGGATGCTATAGAGTCTCCCCAGAACCTTCTCTTCCCCAGGATGAACAATTCCAACTCAGCCTGTCTTCAGCCCAGAGCTGGATGCAGCGCACCAAGTGGGGTCTCACAAGAGCAGAGGAGAAAGAGCCTCTCCCTTTACCTGCTGGTCACCTCTTTTTTGATGCAGCCCAGGATGTGGTTGGCTTTCTGGGCTATGATTGCTCATGGCCAGGTCAAGTTGAGATTCTCATCCACCACCCTCACCAAGTCCTTCTTTCCATGGCTAGTCTTGATCCATTCTCTGCCTGGCCTGTATTTGTGCTTGGGATTGACCCAGCTTAGATGCAGGACCTTGCAGTCTTGGCTTTGTTCAACTTGATGAGATTTACATGGGCCCAGCTTTCCAGTCTGTCAAGGCCCCTCTGGATGTCATTCCTTCCCTCCAGCATGAGCACTGCACCACAGAGCTCGGTGTCTCTTGGTCAACTTCTCATCTGTCCCCAGGCAGTCAGAGCTCCGTGCACTCCAGCTGGTCACTGACACAGAGCACAGCATCCCCTCCCCTGCCAGTCCTTCCTAAAGAGCCTGTATCATTCCATTCCAATGGTCCAGTCATAAAAGCCATCCCACCACATCTTTGTGATGCCAATAAGATCATCGCACACATCTCTAGTTCTTCTTATTTCTCACACTACATGCACTTGCATATAGGCCTTTAAACTGAGCTTTAGATGAAGACTATTTTCTGACTGAAGAGGCCGGAATTCCTTTGTGCTGCTCTCCTTCCTGACCTGTGATTGCTTTCCAGGCTCTGGGCATCTCTTGCTGGCACTGGCATCAAACTGGTACGAGTGGGGTGAATGGAGGTTCCTCTCCCTCAGCAACTTTAAAATAAAGCCCTTTACACCAGTTTGGCAAGCCTATGACCAAGGGTGATCTCCCACTTCTCTGGAAAATGTTCCCTGTCAGCCATCAGCAGTTTTCTCAAAGTTGGTCCCATGGTATAAGTTGCTGAGCCCTGGCTCACCACATTTGACCGTCTCTTTCAGATCCTTGCCCTCTGAGTGGGAGGACTCATAAGAAAAGTGCCTGTTCTCCAGATTCCCTTATCACCACTCCCAGAGCTCCGTAATGCTTCTTGACTGATACTCAGACTGCTCCAGGCTGCATCACTGGTGAAACATTCCCCCACCTGAGCACAGCTTTTGCAGGCAGTTCTGTTGCCAGTCCTCAACCCAGCAGAAGGGTTGAGGCACTTAAAGTCTGAGATCTGCAATGCAGCCTCTCCTTCCAGTAGCTCTGTCCCAGGGCAGGCATTGGCCAGCACCAGGTAGGTGGTGCAGCCCTTCCAGCCAGGGCACAGCCTTTAGTGCCCTTGCCCTGTGCAGATGGTTACAGAAGGGTGCCATTGGCTGGGTTATGCGGACATCAAGTCTCTCTACGCAGCCAGTGGAATGCAACTCCTTCAAAGAAATGTCCTTCCACACACACCACCGTGCTAAGCACCCCGTTTGTCTGCCCTGGTCACAGTGTTTCTGCTTTTCTTCAGCATTAGAGAGGTAGTGAAAGGTGCCAGACTCAGCCAGACTCTGAGGGATAGGCTAGTCCCTCATATAAACCTAGGCAGAGACTTTCAATGACTGTCATCTGGGCTAACATTGCTGAAATTAATGAGTTCTCTGGATTCTACATACATCAATAGTCTCACATGTATATTTATAAACAACATAATTTAAGCAATTTCCAGGGAACAGTATACCCCAAATTACCCCAAATTCATGTTTCTGATAGACTTTATTATGTACCTTTACAAATTTGCTTCAGTTCCTTGATGACTATTTCAAATATAAAATAAAATTATCATTTGGTCATATAGTAATTTGCAGTATTTACTATCCTTTTATGTTCATAAAAATTACAATATAATTAGAAAACTATTGTATTTCTTTTCCTGCAAAAGTGAGCACTCCCTAAGAGTTGCTATCACTTCAAACTTATAGACTATATATTTGTCTTCAGACTGTGCATTCAGCAGTTGTTCTACTGGCTGGTTTGTGTTCTATACATACATACGTGCTTATGAATTACTGACACAGATTCAATTGTATGATACTGGCAGATTGAAATTCACAGTTTAGAGCTTCAAGTTACAACTTTAGACTGCTAAGATAGGCTCCTATCTTATATTCCTCTACATGGGCAGAATCATTATTTTACGACTATTTCCAATGGTGTAAAGATATAAGTAAATGCAATTTAACAAATCAGTATTTCAAAGTCATATAATTTCTATTTCTGATAATCTTTGCTTTGAAGAGAGGTTCAGATCCGTGCACCTAATCCAGCAAAGTGCTGCTGTATCTAGTGTTAAGCAAATAGTGATTTGAATGATTTTGTGTGATTTCATTAAGTTTGTGTGCCAAAACTTTGGCTATGGTGGGACTACAAGGGTGGCTTCTGTGACAAGCTGGGAAAAGCTTCCCTCATGTTCAACAAAGCCTATTCCAGCTGTTCCCAAGACTGCTACAAGGCCATGGCTGGCCAAGAAAAACAGCTAGGCAGCAGTGACTGGAGAGAGGAATGAGAACACATGAGAGAAACAGCTCTGCAGACACCAAGGTCTGGGTAGAAAGAGGGGAAGGGGGTGCTCCATGTGCTGGAGCACAGATTCACCTGCAGCCCATGGGAGGGTCCATAGTGGAGAAGATACTCCCCTGCAGCCCATGGAGGACCCTGCTAGAGAGTAAGTGGATGCATCCAAAGAAGTCAGTGTCTCCTTGGGATGCCTGGATCAGGCATCTGGCAGGACCTGTGGCCCTGTGGAGAGAGGAACCTATGCTTTTGGACTAGGGACCCCCTGGGGGACCCATGCTGCAGCAGGCTGTTTCTGAATGACTGCAACCTATGGAAGATTGCAACCAAACTGGAGAAGTTTGTGGAGGAGTCTCCCATGGTGAAGCAGGGGAAGAGTGAAAGAAGGAAGGACAAGCAGAAACAATGTATGATAAACTGCCTGCAATCCCCCATTCCCTGACCCCTTGCACTGCATGGAGAAGAGGCAGAGCCAAATCAGGAGTGATGTTGGCCTGGGAAGAAAGGAGGGTGGAAGGAAGGTGTTTTAAGGTTTAGGTTTTACTTCTTATTAACTAACTAGGATTTGATTAATATACAAATATTATGCTTAATAAATTAAATTCATTTCCATGAGTTGAGTCTGTTTTGTCCACAACAGAAAGCTCTTCTTGTCCTTCGCCCAACCCAAGAGCCTTTGGCTGTTTTCTCTCCCCATCTCAGCTGAGAAGGGATAGAGCAACTTTGGGCAGATAGTGTCCAGCCAAGATCAACACAACACAGTGTGCCATATATTTTCTTTTACCTTGTCTGAGCATTTCTTTTTAAATTTCTAGCATTCTTGTGACTGTTCATTTTGCTAGAAAAAGGAAAACAAACAAACAAAGCAACCCCAGGGAAAAAACAAACAAACAAACAAAAAAAAAACCCCAAACAACCAAACCAAAGTGTATTAATTTCAATTTTCATCCCATTAAACTCTGGTTTTGTAATAAAAGATCTTTGGTAATGATAAGCATTTTCATTTACACTGCAAGTGAAATATACATTTCAGAACAGAAGTCTCTAATCCAAAGGACTTTTTCTTTAAATTTACTTTAGACCATCTCTTTCTGTCTTACCAGTTTAATTACCTTGAACATAAATGACTACTTTTCAACAGTGGCATGCTCAAAATTATTACACACAGAGTATTTTTCTTTTCCTAGAGCTCTGGTGTTTATCCTTCTGGGTATTTTACTATGTCATTTAAAAGACATCTACACTATTTTGCCTTTTATAACTTCCAAAAAAAAATTGCTACTTGCTATCTTTCTCAGGGCTCTATCTGACAACATAAACACAGTTCAAAACAAACATTACTAAATTTTCAATGTCTGTAACAGAAGGTTTTTTCCATATATTAAACCCATTAATTTTTCCTGAAAGGATTTGAAATGAGTATAAGGGCGCGTATAATATTATACTGCCTTTGTGATATAGCATTTTGTAAAATGTAATAGTCTCATCCTGAAGGTTGCTGTTGTTGTTTGCTTCTTAAAAAAAAAAAAAATTAATTAATAAGCAACACAGAATATATTATGCTATGTCAAAATCTCAAACAAAACTGTCTATGACTGAAATTATTGTCTTCCGAAGAGAGGACTGTCAGTGTTTAAAGTACAAGCACCAAAATATTCTTCCTAATACTTAACAGATTCTAATATACCTTACATCAAATATAGCATTTCAGACAGATGATTACAGACTGATTTTCTGAAATTAGATTTGTAGCTGCTTTGCATTGCTGGCAGATCAAGCCTGACTGGAATCCAGTCACTAATTTCAATGGGAGCTGTGCATATGTTTTACAGACCTCCAGGTTTTGTTCAAGAAACCTTCACAAGAACTTCTAGCTACTTATGTCTGGGTAGTGTATTGCTTTTTTTGAATTATGAATTATATGCTTACATTTTTTACTACGTATATTTTTCAGGTTAAAAAAATCTGACTAGTATTCTAGCCAGTTTTCTATGATTCATCTGGAATTTCAGGGGATTTGCATTAATTATTTGTTTAAAAAGCATATGATCATTAAATCTTCAAAAATATTTACAGCAAGAATTTTGAATTTGCTGTTCTTGTCAGCTGAATGCCACATAAGGGTGGGAAAATATAATCTTTGTGCATGCAAATGGAGGTTGTTGCTTATGCAATGACTATATACATTTTGCTCTACTAGCTTGTTGGTTGAAATTTTAAAATATTTAAAAGTTGCCATGTTCAATCCATTCCTCAACATCCATTTTTCAGGAGATAATAATTCTGGGTAGAGAGGAATTATTTTGTTGAGAACAAAATAGTGATTATTTTGTTATGATACAGTTAAAATAAAAAAGTTTAGCTGGTACAAGAAGTTCAGTTCAATAACTGAATGTAATCCTAAGAAGTATTGAGGCTGGATAAATAACATAATATTAACTATGGAGAAAGTCACACAGTCACTTGCTATGATTATTCCACAGTGTGAAAATGTTCCACAATGCAAAAAATTAGAGTATATGAGATCCAAAAGTAATGGAGCCCTTTACCTGTGCATTCCTAGGAATAATACCTGCCAGCAACTCTGTTACAGATTATAGGGGAACAGAGTTATTTAGGAAGTTATTTACTATGAGGAAGTAATTGTTAATACCTTTCTATCTGTATTCAGAAGTTTTTCTAGTCACAGAGAGGGACCTTCTGATTTAGAGATCTTTTTTTATTCATGACCTAGAAGTAATGTGGACTCCTTTTGTATTAGACTATAGTGACAGAAAAATACACATGGTAATTTTAATTCTTTTGCAAATTGCCACTGATTGCATGAATGTAAACCTTATTTGCCCTTTTTTTCCCATTCTGATTCGACTTTTCTCCATAAATTACCTTAAATAACTGCCTATCTTAAGTATTTTCAGCTCCACACAACATTTCATTATGTTCCTGTCTGCAATTTTTTGAGTTATTCAGTGGTCAGATCAGATTTTATTAATAATGTCTTCCAATATCAAATATCATGCTCTTTTCTGTTATGTCCATTCTTATTTTGTTTCAGAACAGCTATGTTTCAAGTTCTTCCTTCTGAGATTATGCTTTTTCTTTAAACAGCAGATTAAACAATATTTTGCTCAAGTGGCAACAAAATAGATACACGTACTATCTTGGAGAAGGAGGTTACTACTTAAATCTCAGTTCACCAAGGTGAACTGACTTTTAATAGTTTGTATATAGTAAATTGCCTTAACTCTTGCTCATCTTTATGTATGAAAAAATAATGTGAATCAGAAGATGATTTTATGTAACATAGGAATGTCTTCATTAAAATATTTCCAACATTATCTATATTTATAAAATAATGAATTCTAAAAGCAGAGGAGTTACATAAAAAAAAAAAAATGAACTGCTATTTCTTGTCTGGTATTTTCATGTCAAACAGGGCCAGGTCAATCATAAACACAGGACTGTATTGCAGTCACACATTTCTAGAATAATGGATTAGGAATACAGTTTGGCTAAAGTTCACTAAACTGTTTTGGTATCCTTACAGCTGAGAGCTTGTAAGAGTTGCTATGAAACTGTTACTGATGATGACCTCAAGAAACATAGCCCTCATCTTAACATTTACTATTTTCAGGGTGGGTTGTTTTTGCCATCTGGATGATTATTTTACTATGCAAAAAAATTTGGTTCCCCCTTTCTTTGGGAAGGACTTAGCATTAACAAGCAGATCTTGAGTTGCTTTTCATTTCTCTTTTTTTTTGAAAAAGAAAAATTATATAAAAGATTTTTAGCTCAACTGTTCTTTAAAAATATTATTATTCCTTTCTGTACAGAATAGTCACTTATGCACTATTGCTGCTTTCAGTGTTTTTTCCCCAAGACATATTTCATGTATTTGGTTTTGATGTCTAAAATTACAGGCTGAGGGTGTTTGTAGTTAAATCAATATTTGAGCTATGCAACTTTGGCATTTAGAGAAAGGCCAAGTCCTGTTCTTGTGTAACTGTTTCATTGCTGTAAATTCCTCAGTAAGTGTTGCACCCCATATATTGAAACAGTGATACAGCAATTCACATATGTGCTATAAGAAAATTCGGTGAACTAAAAGAGAGAAAGAATATTTTCATCTGTGTTCTAAGAGTAGATTAATATCCCGATATTTGTGCATAAAAGCACAATAGTTGGTTGTGATTCCCTGCTAATTTTCCACAATTTCATAGCATTAACTACCTCAAATCCATTTTCTTATTTTAAACATAATATGGGTTTTTATACACTACATATTAACTAATGTTTATGTTGCTAATAATCTTATCATTTGCTTCAATATGTACTTTATTAATTAACATTTGGTTTTTCTTCTGTTTAGACTAACTCTCCAAAAATAGCATTTTGACCCTCATCAGTGCACACAGATTTAGACACCTTGGTTTGTTAATGCAGCTACTACACTACTGAGATAGACTTTGTAGCAATACTTTAAAACATCTTTTTCTAAGGCAAATACATGATTTTGCCAATTACAGATAAATAATAATGAAAATGGAAAGTCACCAACTCATAAAGAGAATAAAGAAACCCTATCTGTAGGATTTCATTGGGAGAGAGTTTAGGGGATTTGTTCCTTTCTTTTTTAAGACAGAAAAGAATATGGAAATAGATTGGGAATGGATTTGTTATGACTGTTGCATTTGGATGTATCTTTTTCAATTTGAAGTTTCCCTGTTGCAACACTAATAATTCTGGAATCCACCGTGTTGAGACAGTGCTGCTCCGTGACCCCCTGTGTCTGATTCAGTCTGGCAGGCTCAGAAATCACCAGTTTTGGTAGTTGGAGTCCCAGCGTGATTATGCAGAAGTCAGAAAGTTTATGTCTGGCAGATGCTTGGCTCACAAGGCAGATAGCTGCCTTGTGCTACCATAGTTTTTCTCCTAACACATAATCTTCTATGAGTAAAAAGTACCATCATCACACAGTGCACTGCCTGTTACATCCCATGACATACCTACCAGATAATTCCTGCCTTCTCTTTCCTGTGATCTGGGACCACTTTTGTGAGGCCTGAGAAAGGAATGAGTTTAAGTTTGGTTTAGCATTAAACAGGATAAAAGTAAAGTAAGGGTTGAACTAGAGCCAACCATAGCATAAACCCCTTAAAACATAGTTATAAAAGGCCAGCAGACAAAGGACATTTGCAGAGATAGAAAGCAGAATATTTTGTTCCTTTTTGTGGGTGTGACAAACTCTCAGGCCATATTCACCAGTATCATATGGAAGCCTTGTATTTGGTTTTGGTTCAAGACAATAATTAGAAACAACTGGTTTGCAGTGACAGTAATCATCCCTTGCCAAGGAAGAAGGAAATCCATCATCTCCAGGATTCCTTAAATTGAGACAGGATGTTTTTATGTTCTAGTAAACCACAAGTTATTGGGCTTGACAGTATTCACTTACAATCTAAGTGAAGATGATATGTTCCACTACAGGAATTATTGGTGAAATTTTATGGCCTGTGTTAGGCAAAGATCAAACCAGATGATCCTTATGTCTTATAATCTGTCCTTAAAATTTACAGCTGCTCAAAAAACCCCTTGTAAGCAAAATGATGAAGGGAAAGAGGAGGACTGAAATACCAATCTGAAATGTTTTCCTTATAATAAAGCACCATTGTTTCCAAGAACATAGGGCATTTCTGTCTGTTTGGAACTATTACGTCCCCAGACTTGTTCAAAGACAGGGCCTAACTGAAAATTTCATAAACACAAAAAAGCAAACTGTGAGTTCTCTGCTACTTTCTCTTCTGGCAGTTGAAAGAAATATTGCCTACACCTCCGCAGTGTGCATCACTCATGTCAAGCCATGTAGAGATTTACCTGCCTGTGCAATGACTATGCAGACAAAGAAATAGTGTCTGCTTACATATAAGAAACTAAGTTCAGGATGACTGAGTCACTCAAAGTTGTGAAGTTTCTGGCAGAGCCAGGGGATAAATAAAAATAGGCATGAATCTATCATGCTACTAGTGTTAAGGCATTCCCTCTCATCCAGTCCTTGCCATTCTGTCTCATGTCTTGGAGCATTCTAAGAGAGGAAGAGAAGAAAAAGGGTCCTAGGGTACTGGACTATCGAAGTCCTGGCACACAGTAAATCTTTTCTGCTTCCTCTTGCTGAAACTGTGGTGCTACACAGTCATCAGAGAGTGGGAGTATGCTGTGTGCAACACTAAGACTGGTGGAAAGAAGATGAGGACAATGGATGAATGCAAAGGGAATTTACAGGGAACATGAAACAAGAGAAGGGATGCAATTCCTGCCTCTTTTCTGAACCAGTGAAAAAGATAGAGAAGGCAAATACCAAAGCCAAAGGCCATTAATTCTATCTTCTGCTTTAGCTTCTAGCTGTACTCCTCATCCTTTTTAGAATTAATTTTAAATTTTCAAACTGGTGCACCTTTAATTCTCCATTCACTATTTCTGTTTAGGTGTGGGACAATTCTGATGCATGAAAATGTAGTACATAAAATTCTAAAAGTAAATCTTAGTTTTATTTTATTAGGGTTAAAATCTGAACTGATTCAGTCTATTTAAACTTTCTTTCATGTAATCATGGTCAAGTTGCTTTAACTTATTCCTATAAAACTGTAGCTGCAAAAATGGCTTTGCATTTTTTCCTTTATACATTCACTTTAAGTCATGAAGCACACAAACAGAAATACTGCAATTATGTTTTGGCTTGCACTTCCGGTTAGCATAGCTTAGTAAATTCTCAGAAGTCGTTTGTAAGATTATGGAGTAAGAGGTACATTACATGTACTTGGAGCAAATGTCAAAAACATGAGGACACACTGTCACAGTATTGACATATACCCTTTTATACCCTTTTATATCACAAAGTATTGATCTGCTCTCTCGAGTTTGCACAGAAAAAAAACCCCTTGTGTAGGTAAGGGAAAATGAGTTTTGAATCTTTTTCAGAATGTTTCCAGAAGTGTATACACAATGGATCCTCCAGATGACTGCACCCCAGAAAACTCTAGGAGAAACATCCTTCTGTCCCTTCTTTCTTTCAACTCTCTCTACATCACACACTGGTCATGACTGGAAAAGGATCTAAGGTATTTCTCAGAAGAACAGTGTGTGAAAACTTCTCCCTAAATAAGAAAAGTGGCAGATCAGAGCACGTAAAAGATAGTATATCTGACCTAATACGTGGCTATGGCAAAAAAACTTGAAAAACTAAAATAGGATGAGAAATCTGGGGTGTTTGATAATCTCTAGTCACCAAAGCATGAAGTTTTAACAACCCTAAAATCAAACTTCAAGATGCTTGATGGGACTGTGGACAATGCACATTAGCCAATGAAAAGATTGAGAAGAATTGATCTCTCATAATTTATTTAAACAGAAATACTCCCTCCTACATGACATTCCTCACTCATAGTTTGCCAAGCATTTTGTGAAAATTATTTCATCTGTAGTTACTGAACTGAAACTCATTTAGCATCAGTACCAGATCTCACTTTCTTTGTCTTATCTGCTGATATTTCTTATATCTGTCATGGAAGGAAAGAACATTTAGTTAAAAGATTCAAACTGAAGCAAAAGAAAGCAAAAGCTTTTCCACAAAAGCATCACTTTTTTGAGCTCAAAAAACAGGTGTTACCAGAGCCTATCCATCTTTAAATTATCCACAGAACTTCACTGGGACAGCAGGTTCAGGTTCACTGAGTTGCAATTCATCATGAATTGTTCAGGTTATAACACATGAAGGTCTCGATACAATGACAGTTCAGTCTCAGAAAGTTGAGTATAATTGTGTTTACTCTGATTGACAAAAGTAAGATGAAGGATCTCATTTAAGGTGTAAGATCACAATAAGTAGGAATGCTCCTGTGAATTTTTCTGCTTTAGTTTCAACAAAGACATCAGCTAATAAAATTCATATCATCCCGTATGAGACATCCTCTAATTGCTGCACTCCATCAGTTGTGGTGGAAATTGGATAATTTACTATACAACTAAATTTTTAGATTATTGGTGGAAACTTGCTCTTTTGATAGCACCCTCTGGAAAGTAATTTTTCAAATAGCCTTTTATTGAATAAACTTATTTGAAAACAGCCTGCTTTCCTGCAGAACTGTGGATCTCTGAATACACACACCCATGCTGAGAAGCAAATGACATGTGACGGCAGAAGAACATCTGTAATTTAAGCTCAATTTATTACTTAGAGAATAGTTATTTCATACAGAGTTGCATGACTTTTCTCACTATTTAAACACACTTTTCCTTACCTAACTTGGAAAATGATACAATATTCTTGGGAAAAGAGAATTAAAGACCAAATGAAGAAACAGGATTGTTGCTTTGGTAGTCTCTCAAAGCCTAGATGTACTTAGAAACTGTACCATGAAGCCTGAAAAAACCATGACATTGAAAAAAAACCAAATTGTTTGCTCAGGGGCTGTCAGTGTGGAAACATGATTTAACTTCATGTAACTGGCAGCGAACTTGTTACACTTAATTTTCAAATAGGCAGGACTGAAATTTCGGCAAAAATTATGTTGAATCTCCAAGCAATTTCAAGGTTGATACAGCAAATGTGGTGATGATGAAATGCTATATGATGCTACAAGCACCAAAAAGCAATTTCTCTGCTATTCTGTGTGAAAATATCGTGTGTTTAATACAGGATGCAACATAATGCTCCAGTTTAGAATGCAAGTAATCCACAGCAAGTAATCTATGAAATTGTGTAATTTTCAGGCCTATGCTATGGACCTTTTGCTAAAAATGGAAAATTATGGTAGCTTCCCCCTCCTCCTCTTTTCTCCTTTTTTTTTTTTTTTCCTTTTAATAATGAGCTCCTTCTCTTTGCATAGGCTGTTTGGGTTTTTTTAATAAATCTCAGAAAATTTGCATGTGACTTAGAAGTGTAAAATTTTGCAGGAACATTGACAGTGAAGTAATTTGTAGCAAACTATTTCTGTCAGGGGAAAGAATTAAGCAGCATAAGGTATTTTATAAATACATCAAAGGAAGAAAGTGCTAGAGAGAAAACTGATCTGGGAATAACTATTCAAAACTAGTTATGGCAATGCAGATTTCTAAGAATCAACATTTCACAAGGGTGAGAAGAAAAAATGGTAAGATACTGAAAAAATACTCAATCTTAAAGTCTGCCTAATCTCAGTTGCTGCTCACTTTAGATATACTGATCTCAATCCACAGAAGGAAATTTTTTAAAAAGAAGGTACTGTACAAACTTTTTACATTACAAAATCTGGCTCAGTTGCAATCCAGACATCCAACAGAGCAGGTCTCCTTTGGACTCCTTGGGAATGGATTTTTACCACAGAGAAGAAATGAGCAGAGGTAAAGGAAGTTGCATCAGTACTGAAATTCTGTACTCTCTTGCTAGCACTAGGATGTGGGAGAGGAAGGGGGAAAAGGGCTCTCTCAGCTCACAAAAGGGTGAATGTGGATGGGAGTGCCAATGCCCAGGACAAAGAATCACTCTCAGGTCTGGTTTCCTTCTAGAGCTCAAGCTGGCTTTTCTCCATCTGTGGAGACTTGTACTTGCTCCATGGCTGCTGATGCACCCCAGGTAAGCTGAACATTGAGTATTGATTGCATATGGAATAAAATAATCCTCAGATTTACAGCCAGTTGTTGCTTCCTCATGAGGAAATCTCTATTGCACAGAAATTCTCAGTGTTTACCAACTATCATTTTCCAAACACAATAGCAGAGGTTTTGCCAAGAGCACAGGGGTTATGCAACAGCCTCTCTACTATATTTGTAGTACTGTTTAGTTCTATCCTGTAAAGTAGCTATGGGTATTGAGGTAGATGAGCATGTAGGATTGACTTTAAATTTTCTGCCTTATGATGCATCATCTGGGGCATGGTCAGGAGTTTCCTGCTGTGGCAACAAATGACATAGAATCTGCCACTGCTTCCAAATATAACAGGTTCTCATGGCATTTGTTACCAACACAGGATCATGTCTTGAAACATTTTCAAACCAAAAGCAAGAGAGAAAGGCACTAATGTCAGAGTCATTGACACTTGTGACCCATACTGGGGTCTATTAGGCAGTGACTAGGGATATGTTCTGAAAACTTCCCTTCTTACATGCTAGCTGAATAGACATCCCATGTTCAAATGCCTGCTGAGAGGACTGAGATCTCTTGCAGGTACATACTGGAGAGGCCAATGGACCCACAGGTGTGTGGGATAGATTCTAAAACCAAGCATGGTTTTAGACACACAAAACCATGTGTGGGTATGTACTGGGGAGGATGAATAAGGAAAAACAAGGCAAAAATGAGAATGCCTGAATTTCATAACATGCAGCAGCATTTTAATGACATCTGACCATTTCAGTGACAGCTTTTAGGAAAGCATGGCTCTTCTACTCGTCTTCATCCTGAGACCTTACAACACTGTACGGAACATGTTAGTATTACTATTTCCTAGGTAAAGCTAGGCAGAAGAAGGAAATGGAGTTGGCCAGGATCACTTAGTCATTCAATCAGCAGGAGAATTGGGATTTTTAATGGGGACATTTAGTTCTAGAAGAGTCTTCTGCTCATTATTCTCTACCCATTCTCATTTAGGTGAATGGAAAGATTCTCAGTAATAGTTATTGCTGGGACCAGAGGTTTTTAACTCTGCCTTCTTTCAGGATGATTTTCTTCCATCTAATCCAGAGAACACAGTAAAAGGCAAATAGAATGGCTTTTTGGAGGTTTCTGTGATTGTAAAAAATAGTAAAGTTATTTGTCAAGGAGCCCAGCATTTCAAAGATATAACTTTCTTTTTTAAATAGTAAAAATATTTTATCAATTTTTAGCCACAAACCTGTTAAATGATCATTTATAACATTTATATGGAAAAATATCAGTGCTGTCCTTTCACTTCGTCAATGTGCAGGTACTGTATATGAAACAAGATTTGCGAATTTTCAAGTTAGGTAATAAAAATAGTTCTTCAATCATTAACATTTGGTAGATTTAAATAGTTTCTTACTTTTTTATATTTGTGTTATATCTGCATGGAGATTACGGAGGCATAATTTTTATTTTAAAATACACTTTTCAAGAAAAGCACTTTAAACCATGTAATTTTAATGAAAAATTAATCATGCCAGGGTTAGTTTATTTTCACAAAATGAATTCACTTCCTTTGACTTCTTCAGTTCTACTATGCAGGCATCAATCACATTAACATACTATTTTTCAGCAGGACCTTCCTTTATGCAGTGCAGTTTACATTCTTACCATATAATGTGCCCCTGTTTCAGATATTATTCTCTATTCTTCCCTGTGTAGCCGCCTGCTCTGCACATTGCACACTATGCAGACAATTAGAAAACTTATTCATTCCCTTTCCTTCCATTGTGGGAAGCATCCATGAAATCAACAACACATAAGATTCCCAAAAACTTACGAATTTCTTCTTAAAAGCAGGTCTTGGAAGAGGGGAAGCTGAAGCAAAAGGAGCTTAAGGTCAAATATTTACATTAATATGGCATGTTAAACATGAGCTCAGCTCTTTGACTCACAGCACTAATGTACAGCCCTCAATGACACAAGGTCAATGCAAGGTACAAGCTCAAAATCCTGCCCTCCAGTGATTTGATTTACATTTCGCTGATTCTCAGGCATTAGGTTGTCAGGAGCAAACATGGTCTAGCTGGAGGGGGAGGGAAGCAATGCAGCTTCAGCACTGCAGCCACACGTGATGCACAGCACAGGGACAACACGGGATGGTACTGTTAGTCAGAAAGACAGAAGACACGTCAAACTTCCTCCTGTGGAACCTCTGTCTGTTTAGGAGTCAAGGAAAGCAAGATCACTAACTGCCCTTGAAACATCTATCTCATCATCACGTCAGAACCCCAGATATTCTTATCTTTCAGCCGATGGCTTAGATAATTTGCTTATGGTGAGCAACCCAAGGTTTTTACAGTAAAAAAATAGAAAAATAAAAAAAATCCAACTAAATCAAATCTGTCAAAACAACCCTATCAAATCTGCATCTAATTTTGGATTAGAAATTAGAATGCAGTCAAAAAGAATTAGAAAAAGAATAGCAAAATGACAAAAGAAGTCACACTTGCCTGTCCACTGTGTCCCTAAAGACAGGTCCTTGCTGTCTGCCAGTCAGTCATGCAGTAAATGACACAGTCCCCGCTGGTCCTTAGGTATTTTCTCTTTCCATTATCTCAGTGACATCCATTCTCTGATCTTTAATAGTGGTTTGTGCTCCTAACTCCTTGTTGTTGTTTCTGTTTTTTATTCTGCTTTTCTCTGCAGTCACCCTCACCCTCTATGACAGGAAAGAAGGTATTCAAGTTGGAAGCAAATAAATAATACACTCTTTTCTTCAAAGTCTTGTCAGAACTTCTAAGAATAATCTGGTCTGTTATTAAAAATTTCAGTTCTCTGTATTTTTCCTAAGTTTTCCTGCTTGGTTTGCAAGAAGTCTCTTCTATTTTTTTTTTTATTGTTGGTCTCTCATACAATTCCTACTGCTCATAATCAGAAAAAGTTATAGGTGGCAGCAGGAATCTCATGGTCAAAAGGGAACAGCTTCCAAGATCTGCCACTAAACCTGATATTTCACAGGCAAAATAACTTACTTTTTATCAAGGGAGTCAGAAGGGCAGTGAAAATTTTTTGAAGAAGAAATTGGGGGAAATGAGTTCTGTGATGTGGTTTCCTATTTATATCCCTTATTTAAACCAATGGAATAAGAAACAGGTTTTAAGCTTACCAAAGCTAATGAAACCTCTTCATGGGCAAGTCATAGAGGAGAATGAGAAATTTTGCCAGTGGCTTTTATGGCCATTTGCCCACAAGAGGAATGAACAACGAGTTTATGGAGCTCAGGGCGCCGCTCCAAGCTCCAGAGAAGGTGGTGCTGTGACAGTGCAGGCTGTTACAGCATTATAGTCCATCCTCATGTCCCAGCTTCTCTCTTTCCCAGATCTGCATCTTTTCCACTCATGGTTTCTTGTACCAGTCATATTGTCCTATCCATAATAATTTTATCCAGTCATACTGTCCTATCCATAATAATTTTATCTCCAGCTAATCAGGCTTGTCCTTTTTTAAGGACATTAATTTCTTGAGTCTCTCTCTCACCCTTTCCTTATAGTCCAAGATTGCTTTGGCCACTGCCAGTCTTTTCTCATCCAGACATTCCCAGCCCCTGGGAATGTGTAAACTCACATTCCCTGGTTTACCTGTCCCAGTCTTCTTTCCAAGTTAGTCCTCACCTTTGAAAAGAACTAAATAGTTTTGTTTGGATTTTTCCAGAAGAATTCAGCCTGAGGCAGCTATGAAGCATATGGAATTTCAGCCTAAATGGTTAAAATCTGGCAAAGTTTTACACAACATGAAAGAAGGTTTTTAATAACAAGCAGCACCACTAGCCAAACCTGTATAAATCCTAATCTGGTTCCCTTTGAAGTCAATGCTAAAAATCCCAATGGGACCATTAACTTTAAAACTTTAATACAGTAATCAAGTGAGCACATGCTTAAAGTGCTTTTGTGGATTGAACGGCAATTAAAAATGAGCATGTACCCTGAGTTACTATGAACATGAATACATTATTTGCATTTACTACTTTCACTTCCGTTTTATGAATGTATCCAATGAAATCTGTAAACTTTCTCCTTGAAATTATTTGTTGAATAATGTGATCACAAGGGCTGGGCTTCCAAGCTTGTGGAAAATGAAGAAAATTGATAAAGTGATGTTTCTGCATAATTTCTGTAAATGTTCCACTACAGCTCTTTGTTGTGGCTGCTTTGGGTAGCAGTATTTCAGTCTCTAAGCATTTGGAGCATGTGTTCAAAGTAACATGGGAGAGGGGAACATGATCTTTTCCTTTGTTTTCATTTATTACTCCAAAGAACATGAATGACTCTTTCATGTTCTCCTATGGATTGCAATGCTTTTGAAATTCTTATGCAGGGCATGTTGCAGTCTAGTAGCCTTTGGCAATATGGCCAGGATACAAGACCTCACAGAAGAAAACAAATGTGAAGAAAATAACTGATGAGGCTGGGAAAAAAAAAAAAAAAAAAGACATTGGCAACATGACATAAAGTTGTGACATCCAGACTTTTTCAGAGTTCAAAACAATGAAGAGCTGTGTGTGTCTCATATATTATGAAGATGCAGTCTTCTTTTGATGATAAATTGCTCTAAACCCTACAATCACTTCTACAAATCATATTTCCCAAACTAACTCACAGGCCATGCATAATAACAGTCAAAATTTCCCTGTTTATTTTAATAGAGTTGTGAGATATTGAGCTGTGCTATCTATGAAGTTTGGCTGTATTACCTAGAAAATCATCCTCAGCCACATCACTGCAGGCTGTTCTGGAACTTTTGAATAAAAGCAAAACAAAACAAAACAAAACAAGCAAAATAAACACCATCTTAATTTTGATTCAATCATATTTAACTCAGATATAATTATTTTATTTATGAAAGTTAACATGTCGTAATCAAGGTAATCATGAGAAATATATTATGTGAAGATGGAAACAGTGTAAGTAGTAGCTAATCTTTTTTATTATTTTTCCTTGCTAGGAAATTCAGTTTCTCTGCTGTTCTTAGGAAATAATGAACTGTTTTTATTCCTTATTCTAAATCCCATAGTGATAATTCTAAGTAGCATAATTTGTAAGTGTAAGTAATTTTCTTTACTATTCACCTCTGACTTCTTTCAGGTAAATCTTGAAGGCTGAATGACTTGTTTGTGATGTGACTTTCTCACTGGAAAATGCATTAGAAAGATTAGTCTTATTCATATTGGTGTAATTAAAATCATAAACTAGGTCCAAAACCTCTGCTGCTTGTAAAGTGTCTCAGTTTGTCATTAATCAGAACCCAATCCTCTCCAGAGCTTTCAATAAAATATTGGTTCATTCTTTTCTGCCAAAAGAAATTGTTTCCAGGTTAACTTGACCTAATTATAATTATAATGGAAAAGTTGTTAATTCATTTTCTCATTCCAGTTTCTCAAATGTCAGGGTACAAATTGGATTACTACCTACCTTCTCTAAACTGACCAGCTGATTTCTGATATTTGCACATATTTTTTTAATACATGTAAATTTTCTTCTTGCTTTTTAAAAGGATTGTCTTCTCCATTCTGTTTTGAGGTTTTTTTTCTTATTGCCAGTACTTTCATATTCCCACAAAAAATTGCTCTCTCATTCTGTAATAGGCTTCAAATTATTTTCCTAGCCATCTAATAGCTCTCCTCAGAAGGTAACCAGCCCAAAGTTGAACAATGTTGTTTTCTTCTTTGGAAAGGCCCTATTGGGATTCAAAAGTGTTCACTTTCTGCATTGTTCCCAACAGTATTTAGACAGCAGTAGATTTCCAGCAAGAGTTTTCAGTCATCATTTGCCCCTGTGGTAGAACTAAATGAAGTAGTTAAAATAAACCCCAAATTAAAACCCTAGAGCCATCCCAGTTCATTTCTTTTCTCCCTCCTCTCTCCACCCTTTTTATTTTTGCCCTGAAGCTTTTTCCCAGGCATTATGATCTTCTCATATTGCTGTGATTCTGCATGTATCTTATCCTGAATAGGAAGAGGCCTGCCTTCCTTACCCTTTTATCTTGCAGGGATAATGCTGCCTTCTGAAGTGATTCATCCTGGAAACAGCATATGGGGAAAACATAAATTCTTACACCTTTAAAGGAAAGTTTGTCCAAGCAACAGATAAAGACAATAAATTAATTCTCATGGCAATTTTAAATGAAAATCTTTAATCATATATTATACAAAATTATACAATAACTCAATAAGGAAACATCAGCAATATCAGAATGTAGTAACACAAATGCAGGCAAATATATAGAAATTTATTTCATATTTACTGTCCCATTAATTTGCAGGACATTTATTGCAATGCCAAGGATAATTGGCAGAGAATGCATGCTCTGGGATAGATATTGTGGAGGCACCTTCCCTTTGGCCTGCTGTGCTCACATATTATTGCAGAACAGTTCTAGCATCTAATGAAGCCAACCATGGTTAATAAATTCATTTCTCTAGAAGCAAAGGAAGGCCCAACATTGCACATATAGGTCCCTCAAAGAGTGTATTTAATATTAGAATTTTAGAAAGGTAGAAAATAATGTGAATCCTCTAGTAAGTTACTCTATTAAAAATATTTACTGCTTGGAAGGACAGGAAACTTGATCTCACAGTAGTATGCAATTGAGATTTTTAAGAGAGTAAGGAAACAAAACAAATTTGAAGTCTTCAAAGCCCGGGTCCTGAAAGATATTTAGAGAGTTACATTGATGGAAGCTAGGCCCTGAAATACTGTTTAGGCTAACTTCTAGCTGTTTACATACCCAGCTGCCTCCGGTTTCAACACATGCACCTCTAAGAAGCAAGGACTGTAGGTTTGTTAAGACACATATCCTACAGTGTAAGACACTATCCAAACAGTTTCCAGCCATCTATACCTAATAAGGTACATGTAGACTCACTAGACAGGCAGAGCTAGGAAACACAGTCCAAGAGAGAGCATGTCCTTTGGAAGCTCTCAGTTTTAGCAGAATAACACTGCAAAGATGAGTGCTGAAAGCATCAAAGTAATGTCATTCTGGTGAAAACAGAAACACCTGCATAATTTTGCTTTTTGTCTCAATGGGAAGTTGAAATACATTCAGATTTTAAAATGTGTTTGAGCATGTTCCTCATTAGAGATATTTTCCGGTGAGGAAAAATACCTCAGGAAAAACAAACGAGGAAAGAAACAAAAAAATAACCCCACATTTTTTCTGTTAGTGATCTGAGCTTTAAATTTTTGTTTTTCTCTTTAAATCTGTAAATTAGGAAGACACTTTAATGATATAATGAAAATTTAATATATAGAGAGGACACAAAATTGGGTCTGGACCTTGTTTGGTCTTGGTTATGTCCCAGGAATAAAAAAAAAATATATATAACTGATCTAGAAACAGTGTATGAGTTGAAAAGGTACCATGAGCAGAAAATCAAGGCAAAAAAGAAAGAAGAAAGTTTAAAATTCTTCAGTGAGAAAAGGTGATGGGTTTATGTGTGTATTCCATCCTCAGAGACTGAAGTCTCTTCTACTTGTAGAGGCCCCCTACATCTGTATATTGCAGCCTTTATTCAGCTTATTTATGTGGCAAGTCTGGGTTTTTTTAAATGTTCTATAAGCCAGTCATTGGAATGTTGTAAACAAAAAATTATATATATATATATATATATATACATGCTTCTTAGTATTTTGTTAAATTTAAAAAAAATTAAAAAAAAATTTAAAAAAATGAAAAAATATGTTGTCAATAAAGCTCTTTATTGTATGTCAATAAACACAGCATATTACCCACCCTTGGCGTTATATTCTGCTGTTATACTGCACTGTCTGAAGTTGAAGCAGTTGAAAGGGAGAATATACTAAATGAAAGTGTCATGAATGTGAATATACTAAGAGAGGAGAGAAAACTGCAAAAAAAGAAAAAAAAGATGAAGGAATAAGAAATCTATATCTCAAGAATAGTGGGCTCCCAAATGAAATTAATTTTAGCAAGTTAAAACATAATTAGCAATATGAATTTAAATGATTCAATAACTATTTCAGTTATTGGCCAAGTTAATCCATAGTCTAACAGTTATTTTTCATGATATGTACCTAAAAATCGCTCTTATAGTTCTTATTTCACAGTAAAGTTAAAGTGATGTTAAACATCATCCCAACTTTACAGTTTGATATGAATATTTATACTATTTCTATACAGTATTTCTTATATACGAAAGTAAGAGTTTTGTGGTACCCTAAAGTATTCAGTCTCAACTTAAAAACTGTCATGTGATTCTATTTTTCTTGAACTATCATTATTGTTATTATATATGTTACAGAGGAAGAATTCCTGGAAATCAGTAGATTAAATTCTGACCACTTTGGCAGTGTTTTGCCCCTCCTGTGACATTCATGTATAAAAGAGTGAGAAGTAGCATATGCAGTTTCCTAATGCTGGGTTACAAGATGCTTATTGTCTGTACAAATATGGAGCTAAACAGTCAATACTTCCTCTTCTAGAAAAGTTAGTGTAATTATATATATTAACACATCATATAATATACAACATGTATAATATATATTATATATGTACATTTTTTAATGTAAAATATATTACTGTTGTTATTATTATCAATTATTACTGTTGATGAGGTGTCTGTATATGTGGCCTTTTCCATGGGACAAAGCAGCCCGGGTGCAGCCCCCTTGGTGCTTTCTGGCTTTCCCATGTAGGCTGTAAGCTGATGGGCTCAGGGGAGCTGCAGGGAGCCAGGGAACTGCGGCACTCTGAGTGAGCTGTGAGCTCTCCAGCCTCTGTAAACTCTCCTCCTTGAAGATTAATATTTTCAGGAGCCCTTGAGGAAACCTGACAAAAATGACTGTCGTTAAAACTCTGTCCAACCTTAGCAACTCTCTGGAATATTTTGATCAGATCTGAATCCAGATATCAGGGAGAGGAGCTTCCTTTGACTAACAATGGTAGGACTTTACATAATCTACAGCAGGAAACTCCATCCTTTATTTCAATGCACAAGTAAACAGAGCAGCAGTTGCTGTTATCAGCAGCTCATAGGGCTAACTTTTAAGCAGTCTTTTAATCCAAAATTTTCCACACAAGTCTTCATTCACACAGCAATAATAAGGAAAACAGTACTGTGAGACAAAGTTTAATGTTAGGAAAAAGAAAATCAATACAATTACTGGTTTCTGCTCTGTTTTAGAATTTTTTCAACCCCTACAACATGGATGGTTAGAAATTACACTCTGTGGACTTGCTTGTGTTTATTAATTTAATTTTGAGAAGTAGGTGTGTTTTAAGTTATTTTCCTATTACAAATTCTAGCTTTTCTAAACAGCCTAATTCTTGGATAGGGCTCTTCAAACCATAGAGCTCTAACATCCTGCAATGTGGTTGCATTTCACCAATAAGTTTTATTGTCCTTACAAGTTTTTTTTCAAGTTTCAACTGTTTTTTCAAGAGATAATTTATTAGCAATGTGCTGTATCAAAATTATCTCCAAGTGAAATAACCACGTCAAAGGATGAGAATACTTAGTGTGTTTGTACATTTTACTGTTGCAAAGTCCATTTAGTTTTAGGTCTAACATGCAGTTTTTATTTTTAATAGTTAATATTATTAATACTGAAGCACTTCTAAATTCCACACTAGTGTGAAATGGTACTCAGGAGCTGACAACAAAGTCAAAGAGAAAATCCGTAGGAACTAAGTATGCTAAAGCCAATTGAAGCAGAATACTAGTCAAAATGTGTGGTAGGGAGAAGCTGTTTGGGGTCACTTGACAAGAAAACCTGTATGTAACACTGTGAAATAACTCTCAGGTAAAGAGCACTGGACAGTGTAATTTAACATTTTCTACACTTAGTAAGCAAAATGTACAAGTTTTATTGTGCAATTGTTTGATTACCAAAAAAGCAAAGAGAAAAAAAGAAGTAGCATGGCTATCCACCTCTAAATTCAAAGTTTAGATACAGGCTGGATATAGATGGAAAGATCCAAATCACAGAGCACTGGAGAACAACCACAGGAAAAATACCAGCCATTAGCAAAAAGGTTTCAGTTTGGGCTCCAGCTGCAAACTGTTTTCATGGAAAAATGTCCACATACATTTGAAGAAGCAGCCATGCAGAAACTGAAAATCCTTTGTCGGTCCTACTAATTATTTTAAAGGGAAAGGCCTAACTAACTCCCTAACAGAAACATAGAAAAGCTACCTTACTGTTAAAGAATAGAGGAATTCTTCAGTTAGTGCTGAGGAGAATGGGATTAATGAGACTAATGGTCCCTGCTCAGAGCTAATTTCTTGCTGCCAGAAGCCAAACTGATTTCAGCTATAGCATTCCTTCACTGGGTGATCCTGGCCCAAAGCCCAGCAAGCAGCCAGGGACCAGCTCCACTGGCCTCTCATGCCAAGAGCCTTCAGATCAAATCCTCTCTGCTATGGCCTGGGGGTGTGCTAGAGAAAGCCAGGAGTTGTTAATATTCTCCAGCTTGGCCTTAGTGAGTTCTGGAAGGTAAATGGATTATGGACAGTCAGTCAGTTTGACTTCAGGCCTGACACAGTGACTTCATCCTACTCCCAGTGGTTCCTGAAGAGCTTTCAGGTGTCCTTATTCACAGTTCAGGTGCAGAAATGAAACACCACAAGAGTCCTGAGGCTACTCTGAAAATTTTCCAGGGGTGAATTTGTTCTGGTATCTCAGAATTTGTTCCTGTCACAGAGGAGAGGCTGATTTAGGATTTAAATGAAGCCTGCAAGATGTCAGCAGCGGCTTTGCCTTTTGGCTTCTCTGGTCAAGAAAAAATTCACATGCAGCTCAAAGTCTGGCACAATGCTGAAATTTTTATGCCTGTAGTTACTTTCCATTCCATTTTCCTTTTCTAAAAATAGCATCTTATACAGAAAGAAAAAAAAAAAGCAAAAATAATATTTGAAATCTCATTCATAATTCTGTGTTAAAAAGAATACAATAGATGTTGCATCACATAAATTGGCAATGATTGCTCTTTTTACAATGGATTATGAACAAAATTAATCTTAATATTCTATATTTTCACTTTTTTCTCTATTTATCATGGTTCAGAGATAGCAGGCATTATTTTATCAAGGCATAATATTCTAACTTACCTACAAATTAATGACTGATTTTGTTCTAGCAAATCTGCTGGGTTTATGGTTTTGGGGCATTTTGTGACCCTACCTGTCTAGTCCCCTTTGGATGATGAGTTGCTCACCTGTCAGTTTTGCTGAAGACAGGACATGCTCAACCTGCTATTATACAGCACTAATGATCTGTCTGTCCATTCCAGGCAGAATGGAAAGTAACACTGCTTTTTTGAGATGGCAATCTACCTTCAGAGTGACAGCAAAATAGTAATGGAAGAACAGGAAAAAGACCACAATCCTCTTGGAAGCCCTTTGGGATTAACTAGGAAAATGCAGAGGGTTTTTTAAAAAAAAATCACCAATTTTATTGGATCTCCCAGGAGTTGTAACACTATTCATCTTTGAGGCTAATGAAGCTCCCTTGTGAATCATGCTGTTTGAACTATGTGGGGCATATCTTGATTACCATATGTTTCTTCTAAAAATACATTTTGAAACCCCTGGAACTCGCCATTTGTTTGAAAGTTGTACTACACTTTCAACCTTGCATCACTGATTATAGGACAAAAACTTTACTTTTAATCTTTATGGAAGAACGTCTGACTTTGTCTGCAATTCCACTCCCCAGTGAAAATTTAGCCCAATAACTCCCTTCAGAACACAGTAAAAAAAAACCAAGCTTTCTCAGTGTGAAAGTGAAATAGAAAACTTTGAGCTAATACTTACTTTAATATAGTCTAATCTAGGAACTCCCAGGGAGCTGAAATTTTAACCAGAATTCTCAGTTTATGTTTTTGGTTTTATTTTTTATATTCAAGTCTCTTTCTTGGGGTGTCTATGGTCCTGGCTTTAAGGACATAGGGGTTTCAATGTCAGCCCTGGTCTAAAAAGAGTATCATCAGGGAGCACTGCTAGATCTTGTTCTCACAGATTTACTGTGTGTGCTGTCTATATCCCATCTCTATTTGAACACCAGACGCAAATGGACAGTGAGGAACATGTTGTGCCTAATGCTACATTCTCACTTTTGGGATTTCAAGGTATAAAGCACAGTCCTGAATTGTGAGCTCCATCCCCAATTATCATGAAATCTGTAGAGTCAGTAAAAGTGTGGCTACCTCCAGGAAGATCTTCAGTGTGATTTCCACTGGTTCAGAACAACCATGTTCTTGTCACTGGTCATGCTTTAACAACCTGCCCTGCCCTTGCTCATAAGCCAAGTCACTGTGAGGCAAGAATGTAAACACAGAAGATATTGTCTCTAGACATGGCTCGTCTTCCTTTTGTCCTAATCTAAATACCTTTTCACCCTACCTGATACATCTTTTTCATGCCCTGAAAACTGAAAAATGAAAGATTTTCTTTTCTTACACTGCATGAAGATTAGCACTTTGGGAGGTGACTTGACTAAAATGATACTGCAACGATGTCTAATAATATTTGCAGATGTTTTTGTTGCAACTGTATCTTTGACAGGTTTTTTTTAATATATATCTATATAAATAAAATATGTTATGAAACGTACTTCTCTTTGACCTGTATATACTAACAAATTTTAATGTAAAATGATACATAGGAGAGTATTATATAAGATAATCGATATATTAAACCATGGCCTTAATCTTGTAATAAAACAAGAGATTAGTCTTTTTTTTTCCTTTACAAGATATAAAGCATATGCTGCAGTTTCATCACCTCTGTCTTTCAAGGAGGTGAACTGTAATGGAAGATGAAAGTCTACCTTGTAAATACTGTTTCTAAGCACTATATAAGGATCAGCCTTCAGTGATTTGGTTAATGTATGAAGCTTCTCATATGTTCTATTGCCTCTTTTAATCAAAAGTTCTCCCATTTTTTTAAAATTAAATCACCTTCTAAGGTAATCATAGACATAGAAAATCACTCTTCTCTCCACAATGTCTGATTTTATTCCAACATTTTCTGATTATATGGACTAGGGTTGCAGTCAGCAGCTTCTTGATACCAGTCATTGTGAAATGGCCATATGTAGCTGTCTAGGGCATGTTAAGCAATGTTTATACACCTCACCTTCCTTCAAAGTATCTAGTTTTCCTTCACATGTGTAAAGCACATCAGCACTCTCTTTTGATTGTTCATACAACTGGAGCCTGACAGATGCTTAAAGATCATGGCTTAGTTTCCTCTGCTGAGGCATGAGGGAAATTGCTTATGTCTTAAAACTGCATTTATAATTATAATTATGTTATTTTCTTGCTGAACAGTTACAAAAAGATAATTTTTGTCAGACCAATTTTATTCAATCCTCTGTAGCAAGTTTTGCAAATTTTCAAAATAGGTCTTTCATGTAAAGCATTTGCAAAAATTAAAAACTGAAATAAGCATAGAATTATGTGGGCAAACAGAGGATCACTTCTAGCTGTTGTGCTGCTTTTGTGCTTCCAACCCTCCTTCAGGCTGGAAAACCTCTTCTCCATGAGCTGACTTCTGTTTCAAAAGTAGTTATTCCTCTCTTCTGCTGGTAAATTCCATTTGGTACTGCTGAATAAATCTCCAGTTCAAAGTGACATTTCTGTGTTTTCTGCCTGTCGGTGTTCCTTCAGCTCTTAGTTTTCATGGAGATTAACCTTTAATCAATTAACACACAAATTCCATATACAAATCAGACTCAAAGAGCTATTTCCCAGAGGATGCAAGCTTTTTATCTACATATTCAGAGCTGGGAGAGCCTGAGATATAAGCAGCAATGATCCAAATCCATTTATTAGTCTGGGAAGAACAGACCTGCTATCACTCAATGCCCTTGTGCACCAGCTCATGAATGCTTTGTCTAGTGAGGCATTACAATTTCTGAGATATTGTCCCAGAAGACTTAGAGTCAAATCCAAGAAGCCTTGCACACCACAGTGGACTTGTATGTCTGTGCTAAGGGATAAATACAACGCTGCAATATTGCAAATGGAAGTGACTAGATGACCTAAGACTCCAATATCCTGCACAAGACAAGTGCAGTAGTAAGTGTGCACCCTGGAAACCCCTATGGTTTCCTTCTTCAAGGAAGAGAATGGAAACTTTCAGCAGGCTGAAATAATTTTCTACCATCACACAAAGAAAATCGCAAGGCATAGTGAAAAAAGATTTGGTAGTGTTTCTAAGCAACCATCCCTCTAACTCTCATTAGGAATCCTTTCTTCTTCTATGTCATGAATATAATGTATAAGTGTAAATACATGTGTTTCAAAAAATGCTTCCAGAAATGAAAATAATGATACAAAGAATGTTAACTGATGCCAGTATGCCACATAAAAAAGTCATAAAAATAATGGTGGCATCATTGCATGTTTATGATTTTTGCTGGAACTTTGCACCTTGTTTAGTTGTAGCATATGGACATAGTAGATAGAGATTTTACTGTTTGTGGAAAACTTTAACTAGAAAAAATGCTGTGTTCCAAGGCGGTGGAAGATCCATGTTCTGAGTTTGTCTCTCTTGCTGAGCCTTTTTCCTTCTGGATGACTGAAGTAGCCTGGGTAAAGTTAAAAGAAATATGATCTAAAGTTTTACTGGTCTGTGTATGTAATATTAATGAAATGGATTATTTTAAAAATCAGTCTTGTGACCATTTCCTAGTTAGGTTTAGGGTTTCATCTGAGAAATGTTACATTCTAAACTTGCAGTTAAAATTGCACAAGGTATCAGGCATTAGCAAAGAAAATCCAGCAGAAAGCAAGACATCTTTAAAAACTTTTGAAAGATTTTATGTTTCTTGAATAGTTAAGTTCCCTTTTCTTTTGTAAGCAAACAGAACCCTTTTCATTATCAGTACATTATTCCTAAAACAAAGGTGATACAATAGTCTTAAAGAATTCTTAAATGTTTTTGTTAGTCTCAGTGAAAACAAAGGTGACTTATCTAAACGTCTGATTTTCAGGCTTAGTCAATTAGTTTAATAAGAGTTAAATTGTGACTCTAGGATGTGATAAAAATAATTAAAAATTTGTATTTAAATTACAAAAAAGTAGAAGATCATTGAAGCACTTCGGATACAAAACTTTACTTTGATGATGTGATAGAATTTCCTGGAACTGTTTATATGCATGATGAATTATAAGTGAGGAATATTAAAAAGAGGACTTTAACTAAGTACCAATTATTATGAGAAATTAATGTATTTGAAATTAATATTCAAAATACTGAAAAATATGATGATATGTACTTTTGCTTCATATTATTCTAAAACTCCTGAGAGTTTAAACTGTGTTTATGCAAATGCAACCATTCCTCTAGTCGAGAGGATTCCTGTGACATTATATACAAGAGAAAAAAATAATGAATTATTATATTGCAGTTGATGAAGTGAAACATACAATATGAAAAATGTTTTTCAAAATTAATTGCTCAGCTTTATCCAATGCTATGTAGTTCATCAACATAGATGACACAAACTAGATCCACAAAGGTGTGGAAATGATCAGTCTGGAATCTTGTGAGGAGTAATATACAATCATCTGGCGTATGAAAATGAATTTTATTCCACATATAGCAACAATTAAAACATTTTAATCTTTGCAGTGGTCCTGAAGGTGATGTGGATGAATACTGCAATTGGTGTTTCTTTTCCTACCTTGCTTAAGGAAGTCATCTTAACGTCTTGTACCCAACCAAGCCCCAGAATAGCCTCACCCTTTACTGGAACTGCTATAAAGCCCCCAGTCTCACATTTTCTGGAGTATTTCTTTCTAATTACTCTTAGTTTACCTTCTATTAAGAAGAGAAAGAAATTATAAATACAGATAGATGACCTTGAGAGCAGGAGATTCCATATTTCCAAACAGGCTACACTAGAAGAGAAAACAGTGTTTTACTACTTGAAGAGTTTCACACCACTGGTGTGAAACACCAAAGTCAGAACTTTGATGAGCAGACTGCCACTACCAGATAAAATGGGACCTGAGGAAATCTGAGTTTAAAATAAAGGCAATCTGTATGAAGGCTACAAACCTGTCAGTTTACTCAGTATGTTGACATGACGTTTAGATGAATCAGTGTTTCTGACAGAATGCCATAATCTAGATATTCTGTTAATATTATGTACCTGTTAAATCATGTAAACGTGTGCTTATATTCTAACATGGGAATCCCAGCAGGAAAAGATGAAAATTATGACTCTTCTTTCAACATTGTTTTCTGAAGCTCAGATTGATAAAATACTTGTCAGACCATCCTCCAATGCTTCTTCCTGGCCACAGCTTCCAACAAATCCTGTTGTGTGTCACCCACTGGAAGCTCTGGTGGATGTCTTGCAGTGATGTCTCCTTCACCACCAAAGGACAGATTTTCAGGGTGGGACAAGGGCTATACTTTAAGAATAAGTGTCTGTGAGTCAGCACCTTTTGGCACCCCCTGCTCTGGCAGATGTCCAGCCCTGCTTCTCCCTGGCAGTGCTATCTGCAGTCAGCATGAGGAAAAGGCTTTTTAACTGGCAGGTCTCCAAGCTTTATTCCCTGAAAGCTCAGCTCCAGCCAGGCAACTCTCCCACACAGCCACAACTATGTCACTGCTTGACTTCCTTCCAACCAAGGCCAGTAGTCACAGTCATGGTGCACTTTTGCTGCAGCCATTGCTGCCAAGGAAAACTGGGCCTGGCAAACCCCTGCCATTACTCCTGCAGTACATGGAAATGCAGGGCTGTAAATGCTCAACCCAAAGTGTCTTCCTTATCCAGAACAGCTGCAATTTGAAGGAATGTTATTTGTCTGCCATTATATTGGTTAAAAACAAATAAATCCCCTAACTCCTCCTCTGCGTTTCTCACACATCAAAGCATTTATATTTACATGCTAGACCAATAGGTTCCTCACCAAGTCAGGAGGAACAGTAGAATAAAGAACAGCAGCTCTCATACATCTCATTTACAAAAGCACTACAAGCACAGTAACATCCTTAATTACCTTTTCAAGGTGGTTACAAAGACTAAGAAAAGATGACTCTGTCTGTCTTTTACCTCTTTATCTCTACTTGCCAAACAGCTTCTGCTGAATCTCAGGTGCCAACTCTTGTAAAGTTACAGGTAAGATCTCTTTCTTCTTTTCTTGAAGGTTTAGAGAGACTTCCAGGTTACAGATGGGACAATTTACCCAAGATAGTTTTACTAGAAATCCTACTTTGACACCATCCACAAAGGGATTCTTCTAGCCTAGAGATGCTGTTTTGCAGTGGAAAATGCAGGTCCACATCATCTAAGGTGCGCAGGCAGGAGGAGTAATGAGGAAAGAGGAAAAGACACAAGTTTTGCTCCATTAGATGCTTCTAGTCCAATACTATCAATCCAAACCAAGTTGAACAGTTTCAAGGGGTGGGTTATGAAAAAAACGATAGTTATATACTGAAGTTTTACTGCTAAATATATATATACTGATAGTTATACTGAAGTTTTTACTTCATATGTTTTTATTACGTAGATTTTATATATTTGTTACAGTAGTATGTAATGTAGTCTTTTCACTATCATGTGGAGGTTGTACTGCAAAATTAATTTCTGCTCTATTCCTTTTCTGTCGCACTCATTTTTTCATACTATTTTTTTTCTTGGATGTGTGTGATGAGGGTGCTTCCTAACACATCTCTTAGTCTATAAAAATTTCAAGGGAGCTACTGTATTCCTGGTATTTGCAAAATTATTTGGCCATTTTCTGAGCTAAATCAGTAATTTGTGATAATGCTCTAACAAGGAGATCCACAACTCATTTTCCATTTGTCTACCTGTCAGTATTACATGTTTTATCTAGCTGGTGAGTTTGCTGCTGACTCATTAATGTACGCAGTTCATATCATGTTAAACTAGATCCCTGCCAAGCTTTTCCCACCCTGATGCTATCTTCGTGGTCTTTCAGATTAACTGGAATTTAGGATTAAGTGAAAGCCTGAGGCATTTGACTAAGAAAATGAGATTAACATAGATTATGTTACCAAGGACTGCTAAACTGAAACCTCAGGTGTGTAGATTGCTCATTATTTTTTGAGCATATAGATTTGCTGACTATTTAAAAATAATTTACTCTTCCTGCTACCATATCTGGCAAAAGTTCTTCACTCCCTGATCCCTTTTGCTGCTGGATATCTCATTTGTACAGGCTGCTTCCTCATAGGTTCTCTCTCTTTTCCATAAATTATATGTTTGTTCCACTAATTATGTGTTCTCTTTTCCGTCTCATCCAATCAAAAAACAGTTTCAAAGCATTCCTCTTGGACTAAAACTTGCATTCAAAGCAGACACAGACTAAACATCTTTCTTGGTTCATTTCCAAATATTTACAATACTCAGTCTAGGAGTGGAACCCCCATCCAGAAGTCCATATTGCTTAATTTATACAATCTCTTCAGCAATGTTTAGTGGGCATAACTCCATTTCTTACCTGTATTTATAACTCTGATATAAATATTTAATTATTTGGAGCACCAGATTAAAAATAAATTTTAAAAAAAAATGTTGCACCATGATCATAGATGTTGCACAATAATTAAAGCTTGTTCTTTGATTGTGGAAAGTAAAAGCAGAATAATTATTTTATAAATATTGCTAGTAGATGCAAATATATTTTCACATAGATTTTTCTGGTTTAGATTAGTAAATATAATGACAGCTGCAGAATTTTGAAGAAGAAGTTTCAATTCTGTTCCAGCTCTGTCATCCATGTCTTCCCTTTAAAACTGATTTTATTTTTTTTTTTTTGTGAGGAGGGAGGGGTGTCTATATGTCTTTTTGTTACACTAAAGAAAAGATGCCCAGCATGCTGATAAATTGTGTAGACAAGAAAGATTAATATAAAGAATGATTGATATAAAATCAGTATCTTGAGACAAATAAAATGGAATATACTGCTTGCTATCATAATCTTATTTCACCCTGAAGTTGCAGTTGACATTTATCATAAGTTCTCTCAAAAGATCACTGCATGCAGAATGAGTTTGGGATTCACTCATGTACACTCTACATTAGAGCAGTATACTGGCTAGGTATCTGATTATTTCAAATATGGATTTTAGACCAAACAAAAGGCGCAATTCAATATTTAGATTACCAGATTACATTACTGAATTATGGTGAAAATCCACATTCAGAGCATTGTCACCAATCTGCTTTATGTGTGATTTTCCCATCAGAATATAATACCAAAATAGGTGTACTTGTTGCTTTTTTTTTTTAATTTATTTTTTTTTTCCTTGAAACATTGCTAATTGCTAGGAAATATGTTATAGATAAAATGAGAGGAAGGCACCAGCTGTTAGAGTTTAATAGTGCAGCATTTCATTATCCAAAGGCTTTCATGTTCTTATTACCTATGTATACACCTAACTCCAATTTTGCAGAGATGTGTAGTTAGGAGTGGCAAACTCCGGAAAGGGACCTGGGGAGTTTTTCATCTGCAAATGCCCTGTATTATCCTTTTGGCACTGTAACAGCCTTAAAACCCTAAGTTCTTACTTCAACAATGCTCTTATGTCAGTTTGCCTTCCCTTCACAGTATCTCAGGATCTGGATATTTATTATCTGAATCCTTTATATGTCTGGCAAACTTTTAGATGTAGTGGAACCCAGTATCAGTGTCCACACACCTATGGGCATAAACCCAGGTCTTTATCTGAGCCTGAATATATTACTGAAAGGAGCAGGGATGAAGAAGCATACTTGAAAATAATACTGATGTTGTTCCTCAGCCTTTCCAAAAAGTAATGTGATAGACAGAAGTCTGAATTTCAGGATCCTATAAGCATGTCCCAAGGCAAATCATATGGAAGAGTACAATTTTGCTTTCATCATTTTCATTTGCAAGTATGTTTTACTTTGTAGCTGTTGATGATATGTATCAATGCTCTACACATTTTTTTTTATTTTTTTTTTTTTTTGTGGGCATGTCATATTTCTGAGGAAATTAAAAAGATGAAGACTAGGGCAAGCACCATATAAAAGGCTCAAGCCCTGCTCCAGATGTCTTGTAAGCACACATTACATTTTTCAGATCTGCCTGTGCTGAACTGTGTTTGAAACAGTTTTCCTTTGAGCTAAACCATGTTATCATCTCCAGAATAAAACTTTCTCATCAGTGTCTAGATCATGCATCTTTTACTAGCTACAGTAGTAAAATAGTGCTATAGTAATATAATAACTACTCATATTTGTACTACTACTGACGGCTAAAATAATTTTAACCAAAATTGCAAACAAACTGTAGAAGTTTATTAAAACATCTTTTGTACTGTTTTGGTTTCTCATAAACAAACCAAAATAATTAAACATTTGGAAAGAAAAATACAGTGAAGCAGGAATTATAAGTTTTTCCTTTCTTCCCCAGGGAAAAATATTTTTTCAGCCTCATCCTACTATGAATTTAAAATTTGTAAATTCTTACTGTAACAATAAAAATCGAAAAGCTGTCTTTTCTGGCCTAGCTGGAGTAATAATTAAAATAAGCTTAATTCAGATTTCCTCCAGTAATATTTTGGTTATTCTTGCTAAAACTATGCACTCATATTGATAAGAAGCTGTAAGAAATCCACTTTTCCTATAGATTTTAGCCTTAACACTCATGACTAAATATTGTCATAAGAGCTTTAGTTAAGCCTGTAGATTTTAGTACTTTAGATAGAAATGTTTATGCTAGTTTTTTCTTAAGTAGTTTTCTATTCAAAATATTAAAACCACAAATTTCAGAATAGGAACAATAATTCATCATATAAATGAGTGATTCTGCAGAATCACATCCTAAGTTTTTGAAGAGTAAAGATTATAAAAACTATTTGAGAAATTTTATCTTACAATTTCACTAATAAATTTCATTATAATTAATTACCAAATGACTAAGGAGAAGAAACAGTTGTAATAACTGTGATTCATAATAAATTATTGGCCTTTTTTGGTCAATACTCAGATTCCTCTTTCTTGGAACAAAACCAAATCTGTAAATTCTATAGACTTTTTAAAAGGGAAGCTGGGGGAAGGGAAAAGAAAAAGCAGGAATTTTTCAGAATGCTGTGAAGAAAAGTATTTCTCAAGGCTGCTGGACAATTTTAAATAGCTCCTAAGCCCAAACTTAGGTCAGGTTTAGTCTTTAGGTTATGGTAAATAATGCAGAAGAGCACTGCACTCTGTCTTCTGCCACTTCTCAGATATCTAAAGTATCCTCAGAAAATTTGGAGACATTACAAATTTTCAGGCAAGTGTACATGTTCATATGCTGACACGAATTCAACAGCCCATGCTCTAACTTTAAGAACTGACAGGCCCCTCATATCTCAGAACCTTTCATTTCTAGACTGTTTTATGGAGCTGGTTATAAGAAATGGGTAACTCTATAGAATGAGAAACAGGTGAATATTAGCATTTCTGTATTCTCACTAAGGTCTTAATTTTCAAACTTGGGCCACAATCACAGACTAATTTCTTTGGATTTTTTTCTTCATGTGTTCAATTTTAATACTTCCACCCTAGCCCTCATCAAAGACAAGAGATATTAATCTCAGGATGTATCTAAACCACAATTCTTATAAAATTTATTTCTTTGATTTTGAAGCCTTCTCAGTATTCAGTTGAATATTTTCTCTATTTTAATAATATCCATTTTTTTCTACATGCATTTCTATGATTATGTGCATTTGTGGGTGGTGTTTGCAAGTCCTTCAAATGTGGCTGAGTATCTGTGGCACTGCAATCCCTTGCAGACTCAGCTTGTAATGTTTCTGCATCTGGGTACATGTTTCTAATGCTTGCTATTCCCTGCTTTAAAGAAGACAGCATATCAAGTAAGTATCTTGAACTCCTGCAGATATTGGGACATGCAATAATTATTCTTAGGCTGTAGCTGAAGGGCTTGTCAGGCAGAATTCTGACATTCAGTTCTTGGTATAGCTTCTTCTGTACAGAAAATAGGTCAAAACTTTTCAGTTGTCTCTGCCTGACGAGTGAAAGCCAAAGGCTTGACCTTGCCTTGCTATGTTCTGCACAGGGCTGTTCTCAGCCGTGTTCATTACAATCTCACTACACCTGGGTGGAGCTACGGCTGCATTTGCACTTCAGAGAGGAGACCTACTGAGGAGGCAGGAGAGGTCTCACATTCTCAGAACACAGCACTGCAGCTGCCCCTTGCTGCAGAGATTTACACCTGACAAGGTGCCCAGTGCTGGTATAAGAATATGTATATGTTAAAATGCAGAGTTGCATGCTTTCACCAGAAACTTAAGGGACAAGACAGCATTTGTTTAGCGCAAGAGATAAATTGATCATTTGATCTAAGCCAGCAAACATATGTACCATGAAAATATTTATTAAAGATATACAAGCTAGGGGCGATAAGAGAAATATTGCTCATTGGGGAAAGACTTAATGTGGTCATCTTATAAATAATCATACATAAAGATTCTTGAATTTTATTTTCAAAATTCTGTATATTTTGGCCATGTATATGGCAGTCAGTACTAGTATTCTTCAATGCCCTTCCAGTTGCATTGAGAATTCTCTGATGCTCTTTTGATTTTGTTTGATTTACTCCTATTCCTATTTGTGTTCCAGAACTATCCTTTCACATTAATTTAAATTCTTTTAACTCTACTTACTCAAATTAAAATGTAATTCTTTAAGTGTTATCTTACATTAAAACATGATACGTAACTTCTCTGTTTAAATATGCAGCCGTCTTTTATAACATCAAATTTTTCTAGGGATTAAAAGTATAGATGAAGTTAAAACATAGAATTATAGAATTGTGGAGCTTGAAAAAGACCTCTAAGATCACTGAGGTGTTCAGTCATTAACCCAGCACCACCATGTTCACTGCTAAACCAAATTCCCAAGCAGCACATCCACATGCCTTCTGAACACTTACAGGGTGATGATTCCACTACTTCCCAGGGCAGCCTATTTCAATGTCTGACCACTGTTTCAGTGAAAAAATGCTTCCTAATATGTGGTCTGATCTTTCCCTCACACACCTTGAGACAGTTTCTTCTTGTCCTGTCACTGGTTACCTGGGAGAAGAGACCAACCCCACTCGGCTGCAGCCTCCTTTCAGGCAGCTGTAGAGAGCAATAAGGTCTCCCCTCAGCCTCCTTTTCTCCAGGCTGAAGAACCCCACCCCTTCAGCTGCTCTTGTGCTCCAGACAGTTCACCATCATTATTGCCCTTCTTTGGACATGCCACATGAAACTTTTGCAAGAATATGTGGGGTTAAAATATAAAAAGTACTGTCAAAAAAGAAGTTAAAGGTGACACACAGTTTTAACCTATTGTGTTAATGAGTGAAATATTTCAGTTGACCAAACTTTTTTGACAGTATATGCATATGCAAGAAGCAATGCCACACCTAGGTTTAGGGTTTTTTTGGTACATTTATCATTAGACCTTAAACTGTGGCAGAACTGAGTTTCAAGTTAAAATGCTACTGACCTCAAGCTAAGACCAAACTGAGGATACAAAAGAAATGGAAGCCATTATCATGCTCCAGACTACTGCAATTCTGTGTATCATTGCATTGGAAGTTCCTTTTTATGTGGCATTTTTGAAAGCAGAAATTTTCCTTAAGGTGTCCATGATCTTCTTTGTCCTTATTTTCAGCTATCCTACTGTTTGTACAGATGGTCCTGAAACCAATTTTATTCTTGTCTATAAGTCTTTACCTTGTGTTAAACTGAAATGTGTCGAGTCCTATTCCTTTTGGACTTCCATTGCAATCCTCCAGTCTTTTCAATTTTTTTTGCAAGATCACATTTAATGGTAACTCACAAGTGAAGAATTCTATTCATAGAGATAATGTACATCCTGTCCTAGAGGAAAAAATTTCTTGAGTAAAAAAACAATCCAGAAGCAAAGTCAGTTTGATCCTCTCTGTTTAAAATCATATATGTGATGTGGAAAAATGTTGACTTGGAACAAGTGGACTGAGAAAATCAAATTTATTTCAATTTTAGTATTGTAATAATTTTTTCCTTGTAAATTGAAACAGAGAACTGGAGGTGAAAAGTCTGCTAAAATTACCTGATATAGTAATCACTTTTACTTTAAGATTTCCTTTTAAATGCTGTTTTGAGACAGAAAACTCAATACATTTTAATTTCCAACAGTGAACAAACAATTTTGGTTTAATATTTGTGTTTTAATTAACAGTGTTTTAATTAAACTTTAATTAAGTTTAAATTATCATTAAGTGTCACAGGGCTCTACCCCTTCCATAACATAAAAAATGGATTTTTTTTGTTATGCTCTAAATTTCCTTATCTTTTTCTTGTTTACACTAATCCTCTTCTGAAATAATATTTTAAGTTTCTACTTCATTTGTTTCCTTAGCTGATGCCTTTACAGAGATATTCTTCTGACATTTATCTTTTTCTTCATTGTTACCACTGTTTCACTTCATCTTCAGGCACTGTGGAAAATACCTCCTCCAAAATCTCTGAAGTATTTAATTCATTGTATAGTTAATATATAATTAAGGACTGATCTCTGGTCTTTCTACTGAAGCTTTTCAATTTGTGAAGCTTTTCAATTTAATCTTTAGTTTATTTTCTTTTTGTCAAAGAAAAATGATGAGAAGTGACTTTGCTCTAGAGAGAGTGATATTATGATAGATGAAAAATGTAAAATGTAAAATATATTCTTATTTCCTTTTAGAATTCTCACTAAATAAATTAGTAACCCATTGATGGTTTATTCCGTTGCAGACTCACTGTGCCATGCAGACTGCTCACAGGGGTACAGGTGCTTACAGACATCATTGCACAAGTGTGGGTACAGCAGCATTTTGATGACTGCTTGGGCTCCAAAGAAGTACAGATGCTCCCCTGCCATGTGGCTCTCCAAATTACGAGGCTGTAGGAGCCAGTTCAGGCCTTTTCACATAGTGCTTCAGTTACCGTGGCTCCTGGAAGCACAGTGCAGAGACAGCTGAATTCCTCTCCATGTAACCATCTCTGCTGTGACATGGCTGGATAGGAGCCCCAACTAGCCAGCCCAGAAGACCCAGGCTGACTCTCCTCAGTCATGCCCTGTTGCAGCTTCAGTGGCAAAGGAGTTCTCTCAATAGAAGATACTTCAGGCACTGAGAATATATCCTACCATATTCTGTTAAATTTTCCACTGGGTTCACTGCAAACCCTGCAGGGATTTTTAGTCTGAAATACACCACTTTGTATCCAATAATTACATTTTATCAAAATGGTGCACACTGTGTTTAGTACAGGTGTGTGATTGTAAGCCATTCTTGAGTGAGATGGATTTTTTATGACTTAATACATCATGTGCCGCAATACTAAAATTTGTCAAGAATTCTCAGTAGCATACAGGCAGACATTCTGAACTAACATTTTACAGCTGGCACAAAACAAACATATGTTCTGTGATCTTCCAGGAGATTTTGCTTTCATCTCTCCCTTGTCTAAAACTATCGTTTTAGATTGAGAGGATGTGGATTCACAGAAAAACAACTTTTTATAAAAAAATTTTCTTTTCATTTATTTGAGATACGAAGGGAAAATATTATAATTTTTATTTGTTTACCAAGGTCCAGGATCTATCCTGGAAAAAATCCAGGATATATTGGAAAAAAATAGCCAAGCACAAAAATTTAATAATTATACCATTCTGAGAATGTCTTTGTCAAGATAATTTCTGATGGCAGAAGGAGTGACAACATCTGTACTCTGACTAAAATAAAACTGAACAATTAGAAAGTGAATTCTGATGTGGTAAATGAGGCTTCAGCTACTGCAGGCACACATTCCCTTATTTTCTTTATCAGCAGATGCTGATGTTACAAAACCATAACTAGCAATTGAGCACAGATGGTTATCTCTGTTCGTCACAAAAGCTCAGAAGGGAATAGGCACTTAAACAGAGACCTCAGTCACCCTTCTCAGTAAGTTTCCTGTTCTGACTTTCAAACAATACGTCTCCTAGCAGTTTTCCAATCACATGCAATCTGTGCATCCAGTGGGGTAACCTCAGTTACGCCCAGCACAGACCAGGCAGTAAATGAAAGCTGACCTCACCTGGCTGAAGCACAGATTTATGTTCTCCCACAAGTGGATCTGCCTTGGGCTTGAGTTTTAATGGCCCCCAGCACTCTGGGCACAGCTTGCTCCCTCCTGTCTCAAAATCAGACCACAGACAGACAACTACAGTAGATATTCGATTGCTGCAATATATTATATACATATATTTTCTCTTTTCACACTGTTGTCACCAATTTCCCAGATATTTACTGCAGTTCAGGCTGGCTGAAATAAAGAAATCTTTCTAATGAAATTTAAAATTCCTCAGCTTGAGATAAATTAAAAATATTTTGTTGTTCTGTGGTTGAATTTGCTGAACATGAAGCAAGGAACACACTGGCAGTGTGGTGGCTAGGTAAAGTTATCTCTCTGGTATTCCAGAAAGACAATGAGATGAAGAGTAAACATTGCACAAATTAAACATGGATTAACTCCATATACACTTAATTATACCACTGAACAGGTTTCCTCTGATCTTCTCCTTTAATGATGAAATAAAAGTAGTTGGAGCTAAAGAAGAAAGTTCAAAGAAATTGTAAGATTCCCAGAAAACTTTTGTGACCCTATGGCTTCTCTTTGCAGAGATATATGCTTCAACTTTAGCGATCATGAGCAGCTGGAATCAGAGCATGGCCAGTCCCTTGTCCTGCTGTGCAGAGCAACTCATTTGTCATTGAATCTCTTCAAGTCATAGCGCAACTCCTGCTCCAAAGAAGGGTGTCTATAACTGGTGAATGCAATTTCTCTGTCATGGTGCTTAATTACAGAGAATGTGTTCTGATGAGCTTCATGAAGGTTGAGTGCTTATTCAGTTTATAAAAAAAAATAAATATATATATCCAAATATATTACACAAATTTATTTATATAATCTATATAACATATGAGATGCTATGCATTATGTGACATATTATTAAATTTACGTGGAAAATTTCCACTTTATCCTAAATTAGATAGAATGGAATAGTACATAAGTTGAGGACTCTTAAAATTGCTACAGTCAGCAACTGCACAATGGTGTGAACGTGAAAAGTGTCTATACCTTTTTTGAATAAATGTTTGACTAGCTCTGAACAGAAGTAATTTGGACTCAGTACATTTGCTTAATGGCATTTTTTCCAGCTTGTTTGGTCTTTTTTACTGCCAGTCGTTCTCCCTACATTATCTCTTTAAAATTCTTGGTTACAATGACTTAAGAAAATGTGAACAGATTGGTGAGTGTAAAGTACATATTATGCAAAAAGATTGTGGGTGTGTTGTTGGTGTGGCTGTCTCTCCCTCTCTGCTTGCTTGAGAGCATTAGTCATGCAGAAAAACTGGTACAGCTTTACATGACTGCTATGCATGCAGTCAAACTAATACCAGAAACTAGAATAGGCTGATATGCTGTGGAAGATATTCAAATTGAGAACCAAAGGGGAATTTTCTCCAAAATAATGGTTTCTAGTGTCCATGAGACTTTTGGCAGAATTACCTAAGTGTGAAAGAAGACCATATGCTAACGTTGCTTGATTGACATTTAAATCAGGAAGAGTTGCTTGTTTCTGGAACAAGATGCTTGTAAACTAGTCATGAAGTAGGTAGTTCTGGGTGGTGGCATATATTAATGAAAGGCCTTTGTAGTATCTTTTATGATTAGCATATTAAATATACTATTGCCCTAATGTTTTCCCCTTATTTAAATAGGTCACTGTTTGGTGGAAACTAGAACAGAGAAATATGCAAATCGAAAGGAGCTTTGTGATCCACATCTGAGTGTCCAATTACTGGTCTCAAGCTGCTTGCATCTTACCTACTCACGGATTCTGTTAGGCCTTATTCAGTGTGGTTTTAGACTGCATAAGGGGAAAAAAATGGCCTAGTTAGATTATCCACATTAGCTAGAGGATATTATGTTATATGTAATAACATTGTAATATCTGTAGAGGACTGGAAGATAAAGACTAGTGCTTGAAGGTATCCACCAGCTAAACTCAACATCTTCCTCAGGCTGAGGTATTTTAAATATCTCTACCTTTTTCAAGAAGTTCAACCATCAGGCTGTATGTTTTTTCTGCTAGGGATATTCTTTTAAGAAGTCTGTGATCATTCTATGTAGCATAATATTTCTGTCACAAGCTTATAAAAGACAAATACCTGCTGAATCTGTACATCCCACTACCTCAGCACACCATGCCGTGAAACAGTGTGCTGAGGTGCCTTGAAAAAAAGAAGGAAAAATCAATGTAATTTTTCAAAAAGAGTAATAAAGGACTATGTTTTGAAAGACAAATTTTCAGCCTGAGATATCTGAGAAGAGAGATATCTCAAATATCTTGAACACAGTGCTGGATTTAAGGCACTTTTAATGATTTAATGATCCCAGTTGAAATGTGCTAACCTGTATTACCATGCTTTGTGTTCTTATTTCTTCAAAATTTATTCTAAATCACTTGATTTTCCACTTACTGTATGAAAATTTGAAAACTTGTGCTTTTTCTTCAGCTTTAGAAAGCTTAGGGTATAAGTAGTGAAGAGCTCAGCTGGTATTCCAAGAAAATTCTTTAAACAGAGTCTAAGTGTCTAAGAGTACTTATAGGAGTTTTCAGACCCATCTAGTGAAATTTTGCTTTTAATTCAGTAGAAATAATGAGCAAGTTATCACATGTCATCTGAGCCACAGCATCTGACTGTGTGCATCTTTTCAGTCCATGGCAAACAAAGGATAATGCAATTTGGTTGAAATTTCCCTTTTTTACATCTTAAGAACATGTATGCAGACAGGTAGAACATGTCAGCCCAAACTTGATTAGAAATCTGAGTCCATGGAAGTTTGTAAACTGCAGCTCTGACCAGCATAAACTTAAGAGAAAGGCAACCATAATAGTTCCAAAAGATAAGAAATGTGAAGTCTCATTTTATAGAAAAAAAAAAAAAGGTAAAAAAAAAAAATTTATCCTGTGTGAAAGAAATTAAATGACAAGAAAAAACCCTAAACTTTAATTTACAATCTAGTAGCTGACACTGTTTTTTTATGTCTTAGTGTATTTTTTTAGCTTTTTGTTTTTTATATCCCCTCCTTATATGTAGGATTTATCTTGTTAGTAGATACTTTTCTGTTTTGTTGTCTCCAGGTCTTACCACATTGCATTTTCAACAGCATTTGGAGCTGATTTTATCCTACCATGCAGTTGCTACTGATTTAGTTTTGACTTTTCTTTCAGAATTTGTTTAAGGGGGATAATCACTTAGAATATTTGGTGGGAATACCTGAAACACTTGATTCAAGTAATTCAGAAGAATTTTCAATTCAAAAATCTTCAATTTTGAAGAATTTTTTTCAAAAAAGGAACTAATTTTAAGTGACTTCATTGGTCAAAATATAAAATTACTAGTACACTAAAATATCCCTTTGCTGGATGTAGCTAGAGAAGGTTTTCATTATTTGCAGATAAACAGAAACAGATGTCTGCAATAAATTGTGGCCAATTTTAAAACTTCTCAAATGGGAAAAAAATATTATATTAAGCGCTGACAAAATGATGTTAAACATTTTCACTAGTGTTGATTTTATTGATCACCATATATAGCAATGCAGCTATACAACTTTAAGGAATACTGCTGACCTCAGCTCCTCAGACATGTAATGAAAGGTTTCAATAGTGTCTAAAGGATATTAAATGAACTTTAAACTAAAAGGTGAGCTGAAATATGCTAGAGAAGCCTAACACTGTTTCACTGTCTCAGGGAGCTACATTCCCTACTCTGAAAAGATTTATTCATGTATAGCAAGAAGAACCAAGCAAAGAATGTTTAGTTTTCACTGGATGAAATGGCTGAGACAGTATCTCAGTGTAGATAAGGGCTGTAACATGTATGCTTCACCTCTCTTAAAATTAGTGGAGTAGTGTTGCTTTGATAATCTAACAAGAACTTCAATACACAGTAACACTAAATATGTGTTTGTTATAACACTATTTAGGAATGAATAACATAAGAGACTCACCATAAAGACAAAGTCTTGAGATATTTTTATTTTTTTTGATAATACATGGAAATTATAAGTATAAAATCATAGAATCACAGACCTTTAAGATCATTGTGTACATCAGTTAAAGTGTCACATGTTGCTAGGATCTTCTGGGCAATATAGACTTGACTTCCTGCTTTATTGAAAGCTCTCAGTAAGATTGTTTTCCCCATCCTTCTTCCTCTTAAATAAAACAGTTGCAAAGTCAAGTACAGTAATGAATACAAGCAGAATGTGTCTGGAAAAAAAAACTATCATTACTTAAAACATAAAAATATAAAATTATAGAATATGTGCTGTTAACTGGAGTCTGACATCTACAGCTACTAACTTTATAAATTTTTTGAGAAATGAAAGCACCTCTCCTAAAGAGAAGTCACCTTGACCATTATTTTCCTGAACTGACAAAGGGAACAAAGAATACCCTGAAAAAGCAATGGTTACAATAAAAGTGCACAAGAAGGAACTGAAAGAACAAAACACAGAATTTGCAGCAATTGAAAGGATTGACTCATTTTCTAAAAAAACGTGCATGCTGTGTGATAAAACCCAATTGATACCTCACCACCTATAAGGAGTATAAACAAAGCACTACTTCATGTGTAGAATTTTTTAGATAACTGAAATCAGATGTTCATGAGCATTGCTCCATCAAAAGTTAAATCCAACAAGTAAATACTAGACTGATGGCCTGCCATACTTTGTAAGTGACTAATAGAATATAACAGTGTAGTACAAAAACATTGAGTAAAGCACTGAGATTTTTGTTTGGTTTTGCACCCATCTCCCTTTCTCCATTTATATCTAATTGTCTCCAATCTTACTTGGACAACTGCATTTCTCCATTACTGAATTTATACTTTGAACTTATAGTGCTGCAGATGACAGTACTATTGATCAAAGGACTGCTCAAGCCTGAAATGATATCTATGGGAAAAAAATAAGATTTTCTTTAAGTGTAGACATGAAAGCACAGAGAATAGCAAAGAACATTCATATCAAGCACTATCATCCAAGCTTCAGAATATGTTTCTTGCTTAACACTGGGGACCAATCAGTTGTGAATCATTTGTGAATCATTTGTAGAAAATTAAGAAAACAAGGAAAGAAATTCCATAACTTGAATACTTTAGATAATAAGACTTGTGGTTATCGACTAACTGACCAGAACTCACAGACTGGAAAATGCAGGTTTATGTATATGAGAACCAGGTTTCTATCATGGTGTTTCCTTAATAAAATTTTGAACCTCAATTCCAGTAATTAAGATGAAAAAAAACCATTTTTCTTAGGTAATTTAGTGGTGGAGCTTAATTGTATCATTAAAGCTTAGATGGTATACTCTTTTTGGTTCTTATTTTAATGTTTTTACCTTCTGAGATATGAACTAAGCACTAAAAATTAAAATACACTTTTGATGGATGTATTAAGAAATAGTCTTATATCATGTTTGACCAACTTAATGATTCCTATAATGAAATCACTCCCTTGATAGATGAAAAGAAAGTGGAGGACATTATCTCCCTTGACTTCAGTAAGGTTCTCAATGCTGTCTTTCATAAGATCTTCACAGAGGGGTTGATGAAGTATGGGCTAGATGCACAGTGAGATGAACTGGAACCTGGCTGAATGACCACATCCAGGGGTTGGTGATGAGTCTAGCTAGAGGCCAGAAGCTAGCAGTGTGCACCAAGGAACAGTGCAGGGTCTGGTCCTGTTCAGCTCTTCTTTAATGACCTGGATGGTGGGACTGAGTAATGCTGGCAAGTGAGCAAGTGACACAAAACTGAGTAGCTCATCAGAGTATCAATCAATCAGAGTAGCTGATACACCAGAAGACTGTTTTACCATTCAAAGGCCTTGACAATGTGATAGATTGGCATTTAAGAAAACACAGAGAAATACCTAAGGAAGTTAAAACTGCTGGAGGCTGATGGGAGTTTTTCTCCTGCCCAATAACAGGCCATTTCTGAGAATTGACAGCAGTTTTGACCATTGAAAAGTGAGATCAACCTGTGAACACCACCTTAAGACCTAAGGCCGGGAACTTCTTTGTCCCTTTGTTTCCGGCTGTAAAAGATAATAGAGTTCCAGCTGGCTTCCCATCTCCTGCCCAGGCCATGCGGCCCGGGCAGGGGCTGGGCTGGGCCCAGCGGCTCCCGGCCGGGAGATGGGGCCTGCGGGGCTTGCCCCGGGCTCTGGCCGGGCCGGGCCGGTCCCTGGCTCGGCTGCAGTTTTTGCTGTGACTGAATTCACCAGAGACTGCCGAGTAAGGAGAGAGAAAGCCATTGACCTGCAGCGTGTTGAGACAGTGACTACACTTTCTAGAGTAGCCATGAAAAATTCTTCCATTGCAGACAGCTCCAGTGGCTGCCCTGGCAGAGATCACAGAACCATCTACAAAACCTGGGCAAGATTTTAAGTCTTTGACTACCCAGCTGAGACTCGCAAATTAATCCTCTTTTTTTCCAGAGAGAGTGAGGAAGAGAGAGAGTGATCAACAGGTAAAGCGATAACATAAACTATCAAAGACAGTGAAGAAAGGAATTAAGCTTCAGATGGGGGAGAGAAATAAGGAGATGCTTTAATAAGCTGAAATATTCTTTTGCTAAAACTAGAGATGGACAATAGTGTTCTGAAAAACTCCTTTAATTCATGAAAGAGTATTTTGGCAGGAATAGAGTATTTCAAAGTGTGGATTTAAGCAAATGGTGAAGTAGTTGTGATCTTATGAGATGCTGGAACAGAAACAGAGAAGTGAGAGTTGTTGAAAATTTGTGGCCTTAAGAGGCAAAGAGAAAATTTCTGTTTCCAGAGATGCTCACAGAGACAGATGAAGAGAACTTTTGCCTTTGAATAACTCATCCTTAAAAATTACACCCTTTGACCCATGACCCATAACACGCCTCAGAGTGATGTGAAGTAGGAGGAGAGAACTGATGACAGAGTTCTGTGGGTGTCTGCCATCAGAGCAATAGAAAACCATAAGAAAATGGTTTTCTTGTGAAAAACTCCATATATTAGCAGAAGAGAACTTCTTTTTCTCTACAAAAACTGATGAAGAGACTATAAGAAAATTGGGACTGTTTTAACCACCAAGGTTTTTTGTCTCTGTGTTGTCATGTGAACGATAGAATGGTTGGGTAGTGGGGAAAAAGGAATTGTGGAAGTTTTATTCTGGTTTCTTAGTCTTGTAGTTGTGTTAATAAATTTTCTTTGTTCCTTTTAAGTTTTAAGCCTCTTTTGCTCTTGTTCTGATCCATATATCACAGCAAGAAATGAGTAAGTTTTCTAGTGATTTTTTAGCTAATGCTTTAAAACCACAACATGCAAGCTGGGGAAATGGGCTGAAAGGAGTCTCATGATGTTCTACAAGGTTCAAAGCCCTTCATCTGGGGAGGAAAAAGACTGTGCACCCAGCAGATGCTGGGGCCATGCCATTGGAAAGTGGGACATGGGAATAGAAAAGGACTTAGAAGTTACAGTAGAGCCAGGAATGTATCCGTGCACCAAAAAAGCTAGTGAACTCCAGACTGAATTTGGGGAAGCATTGTCAGCAAGTCTGCGGAGGTGATCCTTTTCTCTTATTTCAGTACTGTTGAGGCCATACCTTTAATATTCTGTCCTATTCTGGTGTCCCCAGTAAAAGAGTCCCGTGAAAAGCCACTAAAAATATTAGGGTAGTGAAGCACCCTTCCTGTGTGGAAAGGTTGAGAGATCTGGAACTGTTCAGCCTGGAGAAGAGAAGGCTTTGAGAGAGCTCATCTATGTGTACAAATTCCTGAGCAGATGGGGCAAAGGAGACCAAGGCAGGCTCTTTTCAGTGATGCCCACTAACTGGAGCACAGGCAATGGGCACAAACTGAAACGGATGGTCTGTCTGAACATCACATAACACTTTTTTACAATGAGGTTGATGGTGCACTGGCACTGGCTGCCTAGGGTGGTTGTGGAATCTCCCTCCTTGGAGACATTCAAATGCCTGAGCGGTTGGCTATAAGTAGAACTGCTTGAGCAGGGAGGTTGCATCAGGTGTCCTCCAGAGGCGTCTTCCAATCTCAATCATTCTATGATTGATTCTCATCTGATAGATATGGGGTTTTGAACTGGCCTTCAAAAGTAACCTCATTTTTATTAGATCTTTCTTAGATTTTTTTATGAGATCTTCAACTACCACTTTCAGGAATGCTACTAGAGTTTTCATATTTCTCTTCCAACTTTTTTTCTCTTTTAGGATTTCAAACCAATGCTGCCTGTTTGTGAACTACCCAGGATGATGTCTAATCAATATTTTTACTACTCATTACAAGTAATATGGTTAGAAATAATTAGTGACTAAAAGCCAGTGTGGAAAATTGAGTAGCACAGATTGCATGTCCTGTCTCACAGTTCTTTGTGCCACAGAATTGGTCAGCCTATGATTTACTTTTCTTACAAGAAAAGTGACACAACTGGAAACAATAAATTGCTCTAATAATCAGAGTGTAATAAAACTGTGAGATGGAAAAACTATTACCTGCTGGTGGATATAATACCAGTCTGAGTCAGAGTACCAAGTGTCTTTCTTTCATGAAGAGTCAATTTAAAAATACACGATAGAAAAATAGACAGGATAGATAGATCTTAAAATCTCCTTATTTTTTCAACAGAAGAGCACAGCTTTCCCCTTTTCTTATTTTCTGCTCTTATGTGAACAAAATCTCACAATTCTCTTAAAGACAATTACCCATACTGTCAGGTCACATCTCACTTATGCTCCATTCCTGGAGTGTGTTTGAATTCTTCTCTCTTTCAAGAACTTGTATGAGCCTGCTCATGTTAGCACAATACAAATATATTGAAGGACAGAACAGATGAATCTTATATTGTGTCTTGATCAAAATGTACAAAGGGAAATGATTGCTGGTTACATATATTTGTTACATTTATAAATTTCAATTTAGCATACGTTAAGACTAACTCTTTTATCAAGACTGTCCTGATGGATTTTGTTAAATATGTCATGATTTAGGAATGGTATTCTCCAATTTAGTAATCCCACTAAAATCATGCCGCTGCTTGCTCCCTCTCCACCTTCAACTGAAAGCACAAAAGGGAAAGATCACAGGTTGAGATAAGCACAATTTACTGGAAATAACAACGAAATAAGGAAATGAACAGCAACAGCTACAATATTAATAACAAGAGGCATAAGACAAAGAAATTAAAAAATCTGTGAAAATGTGACCGGCTCCCTTACCATGAGTTCTCCCCACCAGAAGGAACACCCTTCACCTCCAAAGGGAGAGACCCTCACTCCCACCCCTGGCAATACTTGAGGTGGTACAGAATAACCTCTGTGGCTGCTGGACCAGTTTGGTACTAGCACACTATTTCTATGTATCTGGATGTTTCTCTCAGAATATGAGAATATGAGACTGCTGGTTTTGATTTCTTATTTGTTCTTTGATGCACCTTGGGTGCTCTGAAGGAGCTGTTCTTGCAGCTATTACTTCCATGCTCTGCTCTTCTGTGTCATGAACTGGTTTATTCATACACCAGATGAAGGGGGTTCCTCAGGGCTTTGATCAAATTCCCCTTCCAAAAGAATATCTATGAATTCCAGGCAAGCAGGCTTCCTCATTTGAGAAGGGAAAATGCAAATGTCCTTAGATCATCGTTGTTTAACTATTTCACATGAAACTGGGCAATGCTAGAATCAGCAATATTATCCTTTATGTAAAGGAAGAGACAGCCAGACATGGAACATGTGAGCTAGTAATTGCATGCATTTTCATTAATATACGTTTGTGAAACATAGTCATAGTCAAAACATGCTTTCTGATTCATAAATTCAATATTGCAGTCATCTTTCAGACCACATATATATTCACTGGTAACTTTACTAGCATGTTACCTGTTAGATTTCATTACAAATTGCAAAGTTGGCCTGTATAACTGAGGTGATACACTGAACACAGTGGGTCCCAAACTCACATTGAAGTTTAAAGGACACAAAATTAATCCAGTGCTGAAATTTATGAAAAGGACAGAAGCTGTGACCACTTAAAGAAAGTGTTGTGTCACTGTGATAAGAGTTTGAAGTCCTCTACGCACAGGAATACTGACAGTGCTCAAGAACTATTTATTCCACTGCCTCTTCAGAGAGCAGACGTAATACACATCAGTCACTCCTTCCAAAATGTTTGGGCCAGGCAAACACTGAAAACACTTTCATTGGTACCAACCAGCTTCATTGCCAACCCTTATTTTCTTTTTTGTGTTCAGGAGCCTGATAGTTGAAAAGGACATAAACATTTTCTTTATTTTTAACTTGCAATATCTTCTGCAGAAACATTTATTTGGGTGATGTTAGTCACAATTTGCTATTAACCATAGCATTTAGCAAAATTGGACACCTGATGTAGGTAATTATCTATTCCTTTATGCCAATAAGCTTGCCAAACTTGGTGATAGTGAAGAGAGGGAGACCCTAGAATGGATAGCAAAACATCAAGTTGTTCCTCATTTTACAATTTGGCAATCATAAACATAGAACATGGAAATAAACAATGTATTAACTTTTTCTAAGAAATTGAACATTTCTGCTTTTTAAATTAGAAAACAAGTGTGCTAAACAAAAATACCAGACTGATCAGACTTGTCAGAAGTGTACTTTTTAATGAAAGTTTGATTTTGAAGCTTCCTTTGTTGTACATATGAAAATCTCATTTATTTTAACTAATTAACATTACTAATTAAACTGGCCTTGAAATAACAAAATCAGACATACAAATGCAAACCCATTTATGAAACAGGCTGTTAGTTTTAAACTTAATGTGTCCAAGTTTTCTTTTGAGTCTTTATTTCTTCCTTTGGACTGGAGATTTTTTCATTTCCAACTTGCAGAAGACCCTCAGTTTTTGCCTGCTAGGAAGCACTTTATTTTAATATTTTTGTAGTGCTCAGTAATTCACTTGATCGCTAAACTAAAGAATTTTGAAAAGCAAAATAGATATAAAAAATCAGCTCCCGTTCCTTCCTGATAGTTTCCAAGACAACTAGACAAGATGGGAAAGTTGAATACAGTTTTAAATGCTTTAGATGTGCCAAACTGCAGAAAGAAATTGAATTATTTGTTCACAGTGAAAGGAATGGAATATAACAGAAACAATACTTTATCTCCAGAATCTCCAGTGTTTTCAAGAAAGTTAAAGCAGTAAAATTATTCCACTCTGTTCAGATCAAGCCAACAGAATATAGCTTTCCATGAGTTTTGGAACAAGCTCCTTCTTCCAGCATAACTAAAAAATACCTGGTAGTGTGCTTAAACTAAACTGAAAATAAGAAAGAAGCTTTTCAACTTTATATCACATGACTTTATCCATTTAATTTCAGATATTAGCTGAATATTAATGGAGGGTCCCAGGGCACACAAATTAAAACTAAAGCAGGCAAAATATTTTTTTTTGTGAAAACATAAAAGCATGTTTAGATATAATTGAAGTCTAAGTATTGATGTAATAAAAAAATAGAACTATAATTAATTTCCTTTATGTAATTTCACTTACTTATCTGCAGCATAGGAAGATCAGCTTATCCATACAAAAATGCCCTGCAATAACTAATGATTTAGTTTGTGAACAGCTTTCAAAGTTTAATTTTCTTTCTCCCAATCTCATTCTATAATGATAAAAAAATGTTGTTTGCTTGTTTGTTTTATGTATAAACGTGTTGGCAGTTTGGAATTTGCTTTATATGCAGAAATACTGAGAGACCAAGCATCATTTCTTTGTTTTCTGGATGAGTTTCAAACCTAGACTTTTCTTATTAAAGACCTGAGTGGAACAGATGTATGACTATAGGTTTTTTTCAGCTCTGATATAATCCTGTTTCAACAAAGTTTTCTTCCAGAAAATGTTCCAAACAGTTTTAATCATGTATTACATTTAGCTTTCTGCAGAAAATCACCTTCTTTTTATTTTTATTTTTTTTTCCTGTGGGGCAATTTAATTGACCTGAAAATGTCAGCTGAGCAATATGGTATCACCTGTAGGTAACAAGTGGAACAAGTGTTAGCAGGTGCCAAGAATCTATTCTAACTGGAAGCAAGTTGGTGTCTCTTGCACTTGGGAATGTGCCCGTTTTTTATTTAAATATTCTTAGCTTTTGAAATATGATCTTAAAAGCCTCCAAAGCAAAGTCTGAAGCAAAACAAACAGCCTCACAAACTATCTTCAAAAATTTTGGAGAGCAATCAAGTATTCTAGGGTATAATTTTATTTACTTTTCAGTTGAAATGAAGTGATAAGAGTCAGGAGACAAAAATATATCTTTTAAACTTTTTTTTTAAAGAGGTAAATATTGATCTACTTTCCTTGGTGTAGACATGGAAGCAAGAAGAGATAAAATGTAGTGGCTGAAACTTTATCAACTATTTATTGTATTCTAGTAATCCTACCACTCATACTATAATTTGCCTAAATCTTTACCTAAATCCCTATGTGGATACGAAACAAGGAATCTTCCAATTTCATGGTATTTATTTCATGTTCTCTAAAAATCCACACCAGACTGGCACAAGCCCAGATCCAGCAATTAAGGTAAAAGGAGGGTGTGTACTATGTGAAAGATGGTAGAAATTTTAAATCTGTTTGTTCTTGGTCCATTGTGTGTGTGTGTCGTTTCCTGTATGCTTTGTTTAAGAAGGTGTGTCTGGGTGGTAGGAAGAAGGGCTGCCAGGTTGTGTGTTCCTGCTGTGGGTGGGCACTGCAGAGTCTCCTGGAGACAGGGCTAAAAAATACCCTGAGAACAAGTGAGTATGATCAACTAGGAAAAATTTCTGCAGTGCAGACAACAAAAACTAAGACATAGCAAGGAAGGATTCTCTAACTTGAGAGAAGCCTTCAAAAAGGAGATGCAACAAATATCAGAAGCAATTAAAAGATTAACTATAAAAGGGACAAAAGACACAGTAACTGTAGAGGGAGGGGAAGAAAGAAGGAAGTTGGGGTGAATCTTGTCAAGTCTTCAATCTTGTCCCACTCAGGGTTTTTTTTTGTTTGTTTGTTTGTTTGTTTTTTTCTATTTATGTTTTGTAGATTAATTTGTGTTATTTCCTCCATAAAAACTGCCGTACAGGTAGGAAACCTTTTGACTGGTAACATGGAAAAGAGAATTTCATCTCAAAGCAATGGCTGGCTCTGGACCTAAAAGAGGTGCTTTGTTGGTAGACTACATACTGTATAATTAGACACTCATATTGTACTTATCTCCAACAATCAACACTAGCAGGTCAAGCAAGGCCTAGAATCCAAGCTCATGTCCTAAAAAAACATCCAATCTCCTCTTAATTTGCAGCTTTCAAAAAGCATCAATAAAGTTCTGGAAAGTACAGAACAACCAATGCAGTCTGAAGGACAAATGTGAAAGCTTATGCAAAGTTACCCGAAGTGATCCCTGCTGGGTATTTCTTTGCTTCCCACTGGTCTCACTGGCTCTGTGAATGCTTTATCCACCTTGGAAAGAGGCATAAGTGTTCTGAGAAAAATGTCATTATTCTTTACCAGATCAGTTTGAGGGCATTTCAGAGAATCTCACTGTGAAAGCATTCACATGGCAGTAAGATATTTTTCTCCTTGAATAAGCCTATTAACAAAACTCAGAAGTTGTGGTAAGTCTGAAATATGTAGTTTATTCTTGTCTTGATGTTCTCATACTTCAATGCCAAAGACTCAGCAAGGAGATAGATTGCCAACATGCAAAATATGTTTCATGGAGGTATAGGAGACTAATTGAAGCTCTAAAGCATTGAAAATATTGCTAATACACTTTCTGCTAAATAAGAATGCTTAGGAACTACATTACTAAAGGGTTACAAATATAGTTACACTCCACTGATTCTAATGCTTCCTGTTCAGTATTGTATTGTTTATCTGATGAATATTTCAAAGGGACAAACTGTTAATTTTGATTTCTATTCATCAAGAGATGAATGAGGTTAGAAAAATGGTTAGCTTTTTAACATTGTTTACTAAAACATATCATTATTGAAATAAAATTAATAAAGATATCGTTTCAGTTCTACCTTTGCATTTTATTACTAATCCATTTTTATTTGTTCAGATTTCTCCTACTGATATCTTATGAAAGAACTGTGTTGTCAGTTTAGTAAAAACTAATTCTGTGTCATCAGTCCAAACTGCAGTTATTGCTAATATTTTTCCACTGAATTTAAAAATGGGTATAGGTACGTACATTTCAGGTGTTTTCATGCTTTGCTAAATCCGGGTGTAGTCTGATCCCAGAAAATTTCTGTACATGTATCAATATCCATATCATAAGGATTATTCAGTAAAGCTAAAATAATTGGAGAATAATATCTGAGAAATTGAAGCCATGTGAAAGAGATCAGCCAGAGATGAAAAACTGTAACTAAACCATTAGTAATCCTCTAATTCAGGAGATGTTCTGAGAAAGATGAGTCAAGGGCTTTAAGGTAAATAAGGCTTAGCCTTTCAAGCAACTTTTTCTTCATCAGTTTTAAGTACTGTTATCAAGCCATAGCATGAAAGAGTGGGGAAAAACATATCAGAGAGCACCTAGAAATCGTGAGAAAAATCTATTGATTCTGCATTTTTAAATTCCACAGAAGTATGCAAATGAGAATGTACTTTATTTCACTCCAACATACCAAGCATCTGTTACTTGAAGAAATGACTTATCAAATCTATTTTAACTGAGAGAACATTTGGTATTTCTGATTGCCAGTGAGTCCAAAAGCTTTCAAAGTCACAGTCATGACCCTGAGAGTAATTCAGTTGGTTACAGCCTGTTGCTAATGACACCAAGGTTGTGGGTTTGGCCCCTGTGTAGGCCATTCACTTAAGAGCTAGACTTGATGATCCTTGTAGGTCCCTTCCAACTCAGAATATTCTGAGATTCTGTGATTTTTTTTCATCTTTGTTTTTGTCCTGTGAAGATACAGAAGTAGAAAATAACTTCTCTGTTTTTATAACTTTACAAAGATACTGATACACCAATCCAGATCTATAAGCTTGGTCTATTGCTTAAACTTTGATTGTTCATGTTCTGAAGATATAATTCTTCTCTGCTGTTGGATAATACTTTTTGGAAAGTAATGTAATACAGACTGATTATACAAAATAAAATTCTACAGCAAAGTGCTAAAAGAATATGAGAAAAAATAGAGTTAATTATGTCTGTGATTATCAATCTGACAGTTTCTTGGAGACGAAAACACCACTTGAATATTACAACACACCTAACAAGACAGTTCACATGCTTTTCATCTTCCTTTTGAAGGTCTTTATTTTGGGTTTGTTTGTTTGAATTGTTTACAATTTAGAAAGGCATCTGTATGATACCATGGCTCATTTCTCAGTCACATGGATTTACCTGGCAGTTTCTATTGGATAGAAGTTTGAGTACTAGTACACAAGGAGAGAGGGAAACTGAGGTCTTATTTAGGAATTGCAAGTGATTGTGTAGAGCCTGGAGATCTAACGGAGGAAAGTGAAGTTCCTGAGATGAACCTGCAATGCAGAAAACTCTGCAATGCAGAGTCCTGTCTCTTAAACACCAGCTTTCTGTAGTAAGATCCCAGCTACTCTGGAAAAGGAATTCTTTCATCATGAATTTTCAGTGCATCTTTTGATATGTGTACCGTTTTTTGACAAATGAAAGATTATTTATGAAATCTTAAGACAAAGTATTTGTTATCCTCCAAAACATAACTAAAGCAGAATCTTACAAGTTCTGAGCAATTTCAGATCCAATTTTCAATTGGATCCTCATTGTGAGTTTGAAATATCTAAACAATAATAAAAAAAAAAATTCTGAATGTTCTCTGATTTGTGTGCAGATATTTGAGCTGCTAAGTTTCATTACAAATTATCTTAATAAAAAAAATCCATATGTAATGTCACCATTTTAAAATGAAAAGTTTAATGCAACTTTAAATAATATTCTTATATATTACAGTGATATAGTTCACTAGAAAGGTTCTAAATATTATCTGTTATTTCTCTGTTATTTCAAGGGAATATCAAAACCTGCATAAATAATTGACAGATTCCTTTTACCCTGTGAGCAATGCTCACATCAGGTTTCTCTTCAGTTAGGATTATGGCTGTATTAAAAATTGTCTGCCTGAGCAGTTCTATAAAAATGCTGCAGAGATGAATCTGTAACATTATATGATATCGACTACATTATCATAAAGGAGCAGTAAGAAGGAAATAGATAGAATGATATTCTACCATGTGAACCACACAATCAGCTTACAAAGGACTCTAAGAAACCAATACTCATCTGGGTCATTCTTTTCCAAGAGCTGGATTTTTCATGGAAATTAATTTCCAAGCTCTAAATCACTCAAACGAAAGTGCTTTATCCTCTCCAACTGGGACTTCTAGTTATTTCCTCACCATTCATTTGTTGTGATGCTCAGCCTAAATTTACTTTTTCTTAGTTTTATACCATTATTCTCAGTTATTTTGACAGTTTATAGCAGTGGACTTTATGAAACAGTTCCAAATTTTTTTTAAAAGAAAGTATAAACTTTTCTATATGACTGTGCTAAAAATGCCAATCTACAGAACTTCCCACTATTGCCATATGAAAGATCTCTGACATTTTCTTCTTAAATATGTTAATTTGCTTGATAATAAGATATCTGCCTGTAGCTTCACACACAACAAATGCATATGCTTACATACCTCTGTGTAATTTTAGAAATACAAGTATCCTCACTATCTCATAATTTTGAACTAAGTACAACTTTCTTCAAAGAAAATTACACCTCTACAGATAGAAAAGAATGAACCAAAGTAATTATATTTTTCTTTGCAGTGGAACAAAATATATGAAATCCTAGTCCTCCCTTGTTCAAATTGAAGCTCATTTGGTGAAAATGCATGGGAATGTTGTTTACTGTCTCTTTGTAATATTTAAGCAGTATACAGAAGTCAGAAGAATAGTAAAGGATATGCCAGAAGGATCCCTGGCATAGAAAACCATGGGCAGTTATTGAATGTTTGCTCAGTTGAGAAGATACTTGGGACTGCTTTGTCATGCTGTGGCTAGAAACAAAGCCAGTTTACTGCTGTTATTTGATGCCTGGTCTTTAAAAAACATGGAATGTGACTTGCAGTTCCTTGGGTCTAGCGTGCTTTATTTTTCCTTTTAAGTATCTGTTTATTATAACAAGCTCTTGATATTTATGTTATGCAGAGTGATTTATTTCTCTTGCGCTCTTTCCTGTTGTACATACGATTTCAGTTTGGGTGGAATTCTTTGGTGGAATCCCAAACGTTATATTATTTGAGCCAAACTTTGTATTAATTTTCAAAAACCCAAAGTTTATTGCATGAAAACACATTTAATCAATTATACAGTTCTATGTTGTTAATACAATAACATTATAATTGTATAACTAAACTTTGGACAATGAGAATATTGCATATTTGAAGAAGGATTTTTGATGTTCAAGTTTAAACTGGAAGAATATTTTTTGAATCCAAGAGAGCTAAATGTACTTCGTGAGTGACATACACACTGTTTGAAAAGAGACAGAATAGACTAAAATACTTTACATAATTGCCTTTTATATTTGTGGTAATCTTGTAAGTTGAAAACAGTCATACTTTCTCAAAACGGTGTTGAAGTTAATAATCAACAAATAATAAAAGTGAACTCTTATTTGGAATGAAACAAATAGTAAAGTTTCCAATAAATTAATCTCTGAAATCATGAATTAATGAAGAGAATGTGTCAACACAACACATGCTTAACTATAAACTTCAGCATAAGTTTGTAATTTTGTAGAGGCTTAACTTTCAGTCTCCACTGTATCTGGATTCCTTTTAAATTACCATCAAGAGTGGCACAAAGATGATATTAGTCCCTGCTAGCTTCTCACTTTTGACATAGTGCAATATCTTACAAAACATTTAAGCTCTGCACTACCTTTGCATTACCTTGGACAATATTTAAAAGCTATGAAAAATCAGATTAGAATATGGGTATAAACATGCTAATGCCTGCACGTCCAAACTTTCTCTCCTTGAATAATGCTGAAGAAAAATTTAAAAAGCAGCAAGTGTTTAGAGGAACACAACAACAGAAAACCACGAGGACCACACACACTGCTTCCCACCCCCTCCCCTCCCCCTGGAAAAATACCCAACAAATTGCAGCCATCTCTAGTTTCCCCCTGGTAGGCTTGCAATTTAGGAACAGAAAATGTTGACTGCTCATCTTGTGTAATCTTCAGCGTGTTAGACTCAATATAGCTTGCAGAATTCTTTACTGAAAAAATAGTTCAGATCAGCTATCGTTGTCTCTGGAGCATTCAGTTGACCAAGCTACTTCTATCTTGATACACCTTTCTTTTAAATTAACCATTCAGGACTCAAGAATGGGTCAGTTTGATCTTTCATCAGAAGAAAAATTTTAAAATTCTTTTAACTGCTTTAGCTCCTGTTTCTTTCAGACTACTTCTTGTAACAATGTCAAAAACTGCCATAACAGGTAGAGTTTTGCCCTCACTCATCTTTAATACATCATGTTGGATGGTTCTACATTTCTGAGGCTTTTTTTGATCACAGGCATGATCATTTATTAGAGTGTCAGAAATTCTTCAGCCCTTTTAGGGCACAAAAGGTTTTAAAGAGCAAGCTGTTTCACTTCAGTTATGCAAGAAATCTTTTTGCCCTCAGCAGCAAAGGTGTATGAATCATCAAGCTATCTATTAGATGTTAACATATATGCCTCTACAGGTAAAGTAAATTAAAACTAATGCATGCCACAACTCACTCAAGGGCTCTTTTCACTTACAACTTTGCTCTGAAAAATAGGTGAGGGCTGAAACAAAAGCAGGTTGATTAAATTCCACCTCAACAGTGGTTGTTTGTCCAATGTTTAGGGAAGTGTGGGGCTGTGCAGGCTAACAGAGAAGGGACTGCTAGGTCTGTTCTGGAGCTCGAGTTCACTTCAATCCACCGACCTCTGGTGGCTCTCACAACACACAAGTTAAGCACTGGGTCTTTTTCTTTTTCTGCCCCTTCCTTAGGCAAGACAAATACTTCTGCATTATGCTGTTTCTGCTGCAAGAGTGTCAAAAGCTCAGAGCCTCAGAAATGGCTCATGTAGCCAGAGACCAGGACAGCATGTTAAGACAGTCATAGAATCAATTTGAATTGTATGAGCAAGAGAGAAGAACTTTCGAAAATATAATCAAACAGGTATATTATGACCTGGATGAGCCTGTACGTGGGCACACAGTTATGTTTAAGTGGCTGATTGACTTAATTCTTTATTTGTTTTTATGTTGAACATAAGATTAATAGCCAACAGGACAAAATAATTTAGTAATTTTCTGAATGAATCTTTAACATTATAATCACAGAATTCAAGGCTGAATGTGATATGGCCCCATAGCAATTAGACCAGGTCATTCTGGGCATTGTCTAGTTTAACCCTATTCACATTATCATCTTAGTGGACATGGAGCAAAAGTCAAATAAACTTTATACTATTTCCTGTTTAAAGGATTTTTCTGCCTATGAATTACCCTTGCCTTAGAAGCAGAGTCTGCTTACAGCAAGTGGGTGTACTAAAATACAACAAAACTAATGTTACTTGTTCTGATGTTGGTATTTATGTAGGTGCAGTGCAGATGGTGTAGGCAATGGGATTGTTTTTCAGCTACATTCACATTATATTCTAAGATTTTTTTTCATACTAAAAATATTTGTTTACTTAAAATGTACTGGATTCAAAATTCACAGGAAGTGACTCTACTGCTTTAAATACACTCCTTTAGTGATGTTTTAGAGACCCGAAGTAGGGATATCTAAACCCAGATACAGGGTTATTCTCCTATGTCTTCCACTACAGGTCACATTCCCCTCTGGACTTCCCAAGTATCCTACAATCTCTAGGATAGCTCTGAGTATTTCTGCATAGGAAGCTGAATGCCTCCATTCTTTTTAAGGATTAACCCCCAGCAGGCAGTCAAGACCCTCACTCACTCCCCACAAGTGGAATGGGAGAATGAATTGGAAGGGTAAAAGTATGAAAATTACTGGTTTGAGGAAAAAGCGCCTTATGGAAAGCAAAAGCTGTGTGCAGAAGCAAAACAAAGGAATTCATTTACTGCTTCCCATGGTCATACAGGTGTTCAGCCATCTCTGGGAAAGCTGGGTTCCATCACACATAACCATTACTTGGGAAGGCAAACGCCATTGACCCTATGTCCCCTCCATATTTCCCCCAGATTTTGTTTTTGAGCACAACATCATAGGGCATGGAATATCCTTTTGATCAGTGGGGCCAACTTTCCTGACTGTGTCCTCTTCCAGCTCCTTGTGCACTCCCAGCCCCTGCTGGTGGGGAGGGGCAGAAAAGGCCTTGATGCTGTGTAAGCACTGCTCAGCAACAGCTAAAACATCCCTGTGACACCCGCACTGTTTTGGTCACAAGTCCAAAGCAAGCACCGTACAAACTACTATGAAGAAAATGAACTGTACCCCAGCCAAGGCTGAGTAGCCAATTTATACAGAATTTACAACAGAGTTAAGAGCTTCAGAATGGGATTCTCAAGAGTCAACAGACAGAGCATTCCCTCTTTTCTTTGCTGTTCTGTAGTGTCCATGTAGTGGAATCCTCCTAGGTTGTCAGAAGTGTATAGGACATTGGCATATTCTTTCCAAGGAGGGAAAACTGATACCAAAATGCTTACACAGATACCTATTTTCTGTGTGAATTTTTAAAGAATTGTGTGGCTTCCTTTTTGTGCCATGCCTTGTGTTTTCTGATAAAAGCACCATCTTTGCTGCATGTACTTGTTGAAGTCTACAAGATACAAATATTTTCTTTTTTTTTTTTTCTGCCTATATGGAAGCATTAGTTGAGTTGGAAAAGTTTTATATGAGGTGTTTTTCTTATCAATCACATAATAGGTGGAGATTTATTTGTTGGGCTTGGCTTCACTTATTTTATTGCTTGAAATTTGAGTTGCCGAAAACAGATTATTACCTAAGAAACCTCAGCCTTAATTTATAATCAAAAATGTTTCTAGCCTTCCAGACTGAATATTAATTGCAAGATAAGCATTCCCAGTGAGGCACAAAACCAAACAAACTCACTAACCCTGACATGTGCTCAGTTCCAAATCTCATCTTTTGGGCGGGGTGGGCGCAAGGTGTGGTACTAAAATAACTTGAGTGCCTGTGGCTGGCAATACTGAATTGAAACCTCACAAGAAGGGTTTACCCACATCATGCATTAAAACTTATTTGTGAACAAAAGTACTTTATATTAGCATATATACTTTACAGCAATTATCCCTACTAAGCTGCAGCATGCTCTTCGTTAGTCATCTTTTCAGACAGATCTCTAGCTCCTTTTTTTCTCTGGCTCATATAGAAAATTCTGAATTTTGCTAATAGGATCATCAGGGACCTCACTCCCACCTTACACTTCACTAATATGACAAGTGCTTCTGTTCTTACTAGAATGAATGAATAAACAAAAATGTACAAGCCATTCACAACATTTATATAACTTTGAATAATTATTCTGCTTTCTGAAAACTTAGTCCCAACTCTTGGAAAGTCAAATCAGGTTTCTGTGATGTCGTACTATGTTTCATTACACACTGCCTTTTCTGAGGTAACTTCCTTCCTGTGGGATGGTTATCAGCACTGTGCACACTGTTCCTGATGGGATATTTTCATCGTTTTAGTACTGAGATACTACTGTTGTTTGTTTTAAAGAGCTGTTCCCCTGTAATGCAATCTTTAATAGCATGCTTGGTTACTTATTGGCTGTTAAGATTAGAAACTAGACGGTAATATCAGCTTTATGATACAATTAATTGACTCCAACACTTGAAATGACCAATATAGGATGAGAAGAGAAAATGAAATCCTAATGAAAATTCTTAAGTTGAAATTGATGAAAAGTGGATATACATAACATACTGACTGCAATAATATATGCTTCTCTAATTTTTTCAATTTTAAAGAACCCCCAGAATTAGCCACTTAATTGTTAATGTCATCTTCTGAAGGTTATCCAGGCATTCTTGAGCTTCAGACAGCATATTAAACATACAGATTTTTGTTTTAGTCACTCCATGAAGTAGTAATAATCTCTCTCAAAATTAAGAAATGCAGTGAGTATTCTTTTGCATCATCTCAATTGCTAAACATTTTTTCTTTGATCAAAAGAAAAATTCAAGAAAACTCATAAAAGATATTTGTTACTTTTGATGAACCCATATTCAGGTTCCATTCAGAAATCTATTAGCTATCTTTGGTTTGCAGTTAAGATCACACAATTTCTAAAGATCTTTTTACTCTCCAGCTCAGAATACTTGCCTTTCAAATCAGACCTTAATTACATCCAGTAAAGTTTCATAAAATCTTTGTAAAATTTTCTTCAAGACAAGTGATATTTTATTACAAGGAGAAGATAGGAATTTAATATCAGATCAATTTACAAATGAAAAGCTGAATCACAAGTTTTTTCATGTCTCAAACAGTGAGGACATATATAAAAGAATAATGCAAACAGAAGGAAAAATTGAGTAAGGAGGTAATGGGGAGTAGATAATGCTGAGGAGGTCAAAGAGTTTTATGTGTCTGACTAATGCAATTAAGCACAAATTAAAAGGATAAAATTCCCACCCAACATTCAGTTTCCCAGAACAGGAGAAAATAAAAAAGCCTGCTGAATGCTTTATAGGCGAGAACTTAGATAAAATTAATCTCAGAATTATGTCTGAAGCAAGCTTAGAGACAAGAATTATAATTTTTGAGGAACAAAGGGGTGAGAAACATTTTTTGGAGGCTGTAAACTTGAAATACTTCCCTCCCTTTAAAAAGTGGGAGGAGAAGGAAACTGTAAGATGGATATGGAAAAATAGTGAAAAACTGTCAAACTATCAGACTTTGTAAACTCCTAGAAAAATGTAAGAAAATAAGAGTCTGCACTGGCCCAGCTTGTTGATGAGCAGCTTTTATATGACATCTTCAGTGGCCAGTGGGCAAGGAGTTGCAGAACTATATCTAGATTCTTGCAAAGTTATTGACATACTGAAAAACAAACACAAAAAAAACCCCAACTGACACCTAACAAACCTTCTAATGCTAAGTCTAAATGAAATTGTTTATTGGTGGGTCCATAATTAGCTGGATGATCACATCCAGAAGTATTATTAATGGTTCAAGATAGAATAATACTTGTAATGAGTCAACCTTACACAGGCATTAGTCTGGGAGGTATACTGGCTGATATTTAATTAATGAGAACTACTTTTTTTGTTCAGATATAGAATTGGGAGCAAATTTACATATAAACACATGGAGACCAAGCTATACTTAGTAGAGACAGGTGGTCTCCATTTAGGTGGTAATGTAGACAGGTGGTCTGCATGTAGGTGGTAGTTCAGAGCAAAAGTAGTTTGGAGAGGATGTTAAATAACCTGTCAAAAGAGGTTTGTTCTTTAAATTTACATGTTACATATGAATGACCAATTTCATGGTGTAGTAAAAAAGGGAATTATACTTAAGACATTCAAATAATATATTTTCACTGTCATATATAATATTTGATTTGTAATCTCTGTGCTGTAACCTTTGTACATCAAGCATAATGTGGAACAGTTGGAAAAAGTGGAAAAAATAGTCAAGAATGGTTGAGGGTTTAAAAACTGTGATTTTTTTAGAAAAGACTGGACTACGTGGGTTCTTTAGAGTCTAAACAAAGACAAAAGAGAAATGTGTTAATGGCATTCAAGTACATAAAAACTGCCTCAAAGAGGAAGGGAAGAATACCTTTCCTATGTTTACAATCAATAGAAAAAAAAGAAGAGCCTAAATTGCAGCAGGAGAGATTTATATTACTCATTGAAAATTTTAATATTAGACGAACATCTTTCAAGCTAGCCTCAGACCTAATTGCTTGAGAGAGGGAAGGAAAAATGACTCGGCAATATCTTGAAGTCCCTTCCAGCATTCTTTGTATGATTTTATGTTCCTCCTCTGTGGAGCAGAAGCTCCAGGGCTCAAAAAGGATTTTTTTTTTTCTGAGTTCTTTTATCCTATCCCTAGGCCTTATGCACAAAATGGGGCTGTGATGAAGCAGTGCAGTACCAGCTTAGGGAAATGCTGTATTCCAAGTTACGTTCTGCATAACAATTCAAAGAGCCAGTATATATAAAGAATAATAATAAAGAAAATAAATAATAATAAAGAAAACACAGAAATCTATCTTTAGTCTTTAAAAACTGGTAATTTATCGTTAATCTTTAAAAACTGGTAATTTTACCTGATGTATTTTATTACCTTTCTCATGAAAAATAATTTTTCAAGTCACAGGTTTAAAGCGTGAGCAGATGGAAAACAGATCATAGTAATGAAAACAGCGTAGCTTTTAAAAAATTTAGGAATAAATCCTGTAGAAATCAAATAATTGACATCTTCATGTGGAATTTATTAGCATTTATCAGCATTATCAGATAGCTCCAACAAACATACATGATGACTATGAGGCAGACAACATTAATAATTTTATGTGCAAAAAACATGAACATGAAGGCAGTGAGAACAGGCATTAAGTACCATTTTGTGAGTGCCCACAATGTATATGGTACAATTTTGATGAAGTACTGACAACTGTCTTATTAGTACCTGCAAATGGAGAGGTAGATTTATAATTTGGATAATCCCATTTAGAACAAAGACACGAGTTTTTTTGCATGATTGCATTAAATGATTCAAGTACTCTACAGAAACAAAGGCTAAAAAAAGAAAAAAGGGTATTGTTCAAAATGATTAGAATATCTTGAAAAAGTTTTGGGTGATAACATTGAATAATAATGAGTTTAAATTACTCTTGGCTATGATTTAAATTAATTAACAGTTTCTTCTCTCTCTGGCTTGTGTTCTACAAATGATGAAGAAATGCAATTTATCAAATTTTTCTGGACAGAAGTGGTGTTTTGGGATTTTTAGGAGTTGAGGTACCCTTAAGATGGAACATTTTTGGAGAATGAATTCTGACAATCTGGACCTCTTGCTGGAACTGGACCACCTGAAAACTGAGAAATCCAAACTCACAATCACTTTTCAAAATTCTGAATTATTAAGGTGTGTCCTAGAGACCTCATAAACAAGATCAAATTATCAGATGCTAAGTGCTCAATAGAGCATGGAAAGATGAATTTAAAATGGTACAAGACAGATAGGAGGAACAGCTAACACATTTAAGTAATGTGTCTAAGAAGCATATCATATCTCTCTCCCATAGGCTGGCTGTGAAGGGCTATTCATAAATGCAATTTAATATGCCCCATGCAAAATTGCTAAATATCTAATGCATATTAATTATACAATTGTAAACATTTAATTATAAAAACTGGAAATAAGACTATTACAGCACTTTTTAAAACAACCCATGTCAGGTTATTTTATCCACAGAAGTGAAGTTATATAAAATACGTAATCTAAAGCAGGAACGAAATTTCCACTTGAAAAAGATATAGGATTAGATATCTGTTGTGTCCTCAAAATGAATAGTCCTGCATTTATCACTGGCTCCCAACAGTGATAAACAAACACTTTAGTGAGGTTTCCAACAGAAACCTCACTAAAGTGAAGGTTGTTGGTCTGCAATAGGAAAATGAGCAAGTACTACAGTCATCTCCATAGAGCTGAACATTATTTAAAGGGAAATTTAATTCATGTAATATACGTTTGTACTTGCCTCAAAAGGCTTTTTTTATACTACTATATGTTTTAAGAACAGATAAATTCCTCATTTTTCTCAAAAATAATTAATAGGCTGAAACTAAATGACCATATTGAAATAAATCTTTGCAAATAATTGAAAAATTCAGATTTAATAACTCATAGAATGATGAAAGATAATAAAGAGAATAACCAAAAATTACTCAGAGAAATTGGATGTACCTCTAGGAATGAAAATCTGTACCAAGGAGGCACTAGTTTCTCTACAGGGATCAGTTAGAAACTATTCCATTAAACCCAGAGAATATAAAACAGCCTGATATAAATGAACACCCTGCAGAATAAGAGGTTGTTGAAGATAGAGAACACTACAGGGGTTCCATAATCTGAGTTTTAATCATGTGATATGTTTTGTCTGAGTGTATATTTTTCAATATATTCCTTTTTTCTTTGCTTCTGAAGGTAAGATCTGGATCTGGTTTCTTGTGTGGTTTGACTCCATGATTGTTTACTCTCTCAGGCAGAAATTATTTATAAATAAACAGCTGAGATCTTATTTGTGGTTAAGGAATATTTAGACATAGTCACAGGTACCGAGAAGGAGGAAAACTGACCTTCTCAAATGTTCTGCTCCCAAAACTGTGTCTGAGATGTTCAGGACTGTTTAAGAAAATACTGCACTAATTTAGTCAAGCTACACATGCTCTCCAGAGCTGAAACAGCAGCTGGCAACAGCTTTGTGTTGGCCAGTGCTCTCTGTATTTGCATTGGTCACTCCTTTCACCTTGGAAGCTGTAAGTGTAATATGAAGATTAACTCAGTCGTTAGAGAATTTATTCAGGCTGGCTGCCCGATCAGGTTGTGGTCAGGAAGGCAACAGTACATGCACAACCCATCTGCAGCCTCTGGAATCAGTGGGATGATTTCTATTTCCACAATGCACTGTTGTGCCGAATCCCTGCACAGTATCTCCGTACAGAAAAGTTTTTCAGAACAAATTGTCAGTATTTCTCAGAAGGAAAGCATTATTGTTGTCAAGTAACTGTCTAAAAAGACGAGACCATAAGGAGCAAATAATGAAAGCTCATCACTGGCATATGTGAAATTCAAGTTCATGTTGGAAACTATTCCTGCATTACTAATCAACTAATAACATAATGTCTTCCAAGTATGTGTGTTAATAAAGACCCTTGGGAGGTAAACAAAAGAATTATGCCTTTTCTTTTGCCCAAGAGAGCCAGGCTTACAGCAGAACATATGCAATTCTGATGCGCTACAGTGGAAGAGGGAAAAGATCCTGAGTAACTGTGTTTTCTATCTTCAGATTATCTGCTTTTACCCTTGGCAACTGCAGTCTTCAGCAACACAAGAATCTCAAGCATTTAAATAGAGGGCAATGGAGGTTGCACATCACTGTATTTCAGATGATATAGCTCTCTGGCATATTCTGAACAAGAGGTCGAGCAGTAGGATTCATAAGGGTCCTTTATATCCTTCTTAATTTAAGAGTTTATGAAATCACAAGTTAGAATTTATCCTAGAAATGGGGTCATTCAGCTTTCTTAGTACTAAACAGAATAAATAACCTTAGAAGGATCTTCAGTCAAGTCTTATTTGAAACCTGTTGAGCAAGAGAGCATGTATGACTTCTAAAATGTAAAGCTGAGACCATATTCTGTAGAATAAACTCCCTCTAGTAGAATTTAAACAGTAGTTAATTGTAATCTCCTGAATCAGTAAAACCACCCTGGATTATATCAGCTGAGGTGCTCTTCCAGATTTATTTAGATTCTGTTTATGTATCCTTCCCTCAGTCAGAGCTTCTGTTTAAAAGGATTATTTATTTTTTCCAGCATAGTTTATTTATTAAGTATTAAAAATAGAACTCCAGTAAGGGGTGCTAGAAGGCTTAAAATAATTGTAATTAGGGAAATCCTTAATTCTCTTTAACCCTGTTGATTTTACAGCTTGTCTTTATTATAGATATTTTCAATGAAATGGCTTTCTACAGCTCTTTTTATCCCATATTTTCATTCAGTTGTGCTGAACACTTTCTCTGGGGTAGATACTCACCAGAGATGTAACCTGCTAATGCCAGCCATTGTAATGAATCTACTCCATTCCCTAAAGAGTTTTTCTATCTCTAGAAATATTGCACTTCATTTAAATTGTGCTCATTGAAAACACCTATTCCAGCTCAAGGACCCAGAGGTGTTATTTTTCACCCTTGAATGTGGATCGTTCCAGTACTTATGATACAAACAACTCTCCACCCTTAGAATTTCAGCAGCATTATTTTTGCAGAGATTCAATTTCAAGCTGTCTGGGGCAGTGCAGTCCAAGATGTGCCTAGAATATTTCAATAACTCTTGAAAGAAATGGGTTAGTCAAAATGGGCCAGGTTTATAATTAGTTAAATAATTTATGGGTTTTCTAGTATTAAAATTAATTTCAGCTTTCAATGGTACATATTACCGTGTATCCCAGTTTTTGAGTCAGAAAATCATGAACTCCATTTTAGGGGAAAGTGTTATAAAAAGTAAAAAATATCTTTGCTTGTGTTTTGGATATTAGATAATAGAAGCACTTGGATACACTAGGATTTGATTTTCATTTATCAGGATGATATTGGAAATAAGCTATTGCAGATAGCTGTCTGAAATACTGGATGTTCTGTGGCAAATCTAATGGAAAGTGGGAAGTTAGGAAAGATTAGGCAAGAAATGGAATTCAAATCAAATTACTTTTTATAGTATATAAATTCATAGTTCCTGCCCTTTGAATCATGTATGCAGGAATAGCAATCACATCCAAACCTTATGTAAAAAACCAGGAAAAGATGACAGAAAAGTGAATCCTATGAGTTAAATATCATGTAGTATATATCTGCAGATCAAACAATTAACATCAATTTAATTTACAGTATCCATTTATATAAATTCAAGGTGTGTAATTAATTAGTTTGTGACAAATTGTAAATCTAAAGACTTTATTCCTTTAGTTATTATTTAATTTATTATGCTTTGTTCAAAAATGTAAATATAGTCTCCTAATATGATATTTTACCTACTTTTGAGGGAGAAGGGGGAGAAACAGCAACAAAAATGTAGAGAAAGGTGTACACAACTATCAAGATTTTGTGAAGTTAAAGGGATTTTCTGTCGTGAGCTAAATGTATAAAAATGTGTTAAAATTATAGTCCAGTAATCTATTTCTTCTGAATGTAATGATAGTAAATCATCAGAGGAATTTGCATAGTTTATTTATTCTAATTGTTTTCTTTTTAAAATGACAACAAAAAATCAAGACAGTTTGGATAACGGGTTGAAATGTGTAACAGATCACTTCCATAAATGTGGGTATTTGATTTGTGCCTCGTATCCTATTAAGTTAAGCACATAGTAATGGTGCTTTTCCTTTTCAATTAGATCCAAAAGGTGACAATCCCTGTAGAAATCTATCCATGATGTACCAGAATGCCTTCTTCCTAATATCTGTCCCTGAAGATGAGCCTGAAACCATACACCAAGGCTTTATGTTGGACTCAGAGAAAGTTAAGCACATAGATACGGTGTCCAAAGTCTTCATCTGAGATAGTTAGTATGGAATACCAGGGTTAAAAGTTTGCCTTCAGTCCTGGAAGTCATTCAGTCAAATAGTGGGACTCTAGCACTCTGTAGTGTTTTAATATATGAGATCAGTTTCTGATTCCTGCTTTGACTTGCCTTACATGTCACAGAAATTAGGTTCCTACAAGAATGGCAAGTTGTTATTATTTTCTCATCTGTATGAGAGAGCTTCTGTCTCTATTTTCCTTTCTTTGTTTCTGGATCAATGTTTATGCCATGTTTCCTTATGGTGGCTATGTTTCAGCAGGAGGAGAGCTCAAAAGGTAAGGAACAGTCCATGTCGGGTACCTGTAAGGTTTTGATGTGAAATTTGCACTCTCCTTGAACTGTAAAAGAACAGAACATTTCTGGAAACTGAGAGAAGCAAAACTTCAGGAGCCTAAGAAATTTTCAGATAAAAATCTTCATCTTCTAAGGAGTTGAGTTTCCTCCAGGGGTCAGTGCCAGAATAACAGGGATTTTCAGGATGTTAGTTTTAGCTGTGAGCATTTAAACTGTGTCCAAACTATACATTTTAATTGATTTAGTAAAAATAGGTTGAATCACATCCTCCAAAGAGCAGAAGGCCCATTCCACAGATGTTTTCTTGGTATCAGTTCTTCTTTCCTCCCTTTGAAAAATAAAATGTTTCTGTAGAACAATTTACTCTATCAATGTCTTTCTCATTTGAAAGATAACTCGAGAATGATTTGTATAATAATTACTGCTTTGATGTACTCATCTTCATAGAGAACAGTTTACTCCATCATCTCAGACATTGAAAAGGTTCAGAATATCAGTAATATGTACAGTCAGTATGAATGTCAGTGTGCTAAATAAGCTGATGCATGATTGCTGGTAGTCTGAACCTTAACTGTCCATCAATTCACCATTCTTACTTTTGAATAAAAGATATATTTTCTTCCTTTAAGAGTCTTTTATTAATGCAGCTATGAGAGAAACAGCAATTAAAAATCATTCCTATGTCTTCATCTGTGGTCTTCTATATGTTTTCTTCTAAATTTATACATGTATGCATTTATACTTGTATATATTATGCATGGACATAATATATGTCAATATATAGCTCAAGTGATCTTGCCTTCATCTATATGTGTGTTTTATAGCATACATGTACCTTTTTCTGTCTTTGTAGCTACTAGTTTTGACAGTTGAGCCTTTTTTTTGAAAGAATTGATCTTTATATTGTGATTTACTGGGGGATAAAACCGCCAAGCAGTTAGTAGATTTTTTTCTTTCCCTTCAGGGCAACTGCCCAAAATAACTTAATGCTCCTAATCACACAATGAACTCTACCCACAATACCCTTCCCTCCTTACCCTATTCAAATTAGAGCTATGTCCTGCTCTGCATTTTAAATTATACCATATAATTTATATTATAATTTATATTATAATTAAGTGAGCCACCCAAAGCCTTGTGAATGAAAGCAGACTTGCCTGTTTGTGTTTGATATGATCCACCTATTGCTCACCAAAGCAAGCACTGCCTTTAAATTTGCATGCAGAGACCCAACACTTGGAAATTCAGCGGTTCACTATTGTGAAGATCAGTCAGTGCAGCAAGCAGCACTTCTGAAGCATATTCCTATAAAGTTCTGGGTTTGCTAAAGAAGGCAAGTCTGTTATAAATGCAGGACTTCTTAATCTATGATTGATGTTATAGATGTTTCTTTTTAAAATATTCTTACACTGTTATTGGAATTGTGTACTTATGAACAAAAAATCTGGCATTCACTTAAAATAAAGTTCTTTCCACAACACACTCACTTAAAATCTTGCTGATAAAGTTTGCCACATATGTTGATATTTGGTTTAACTTATATAAGTCTTGGGCAGCAATCCAAGTATGGTGAAGGCTTACTGTTTAATTTGTTTTATCAACTCAAGTTTTCTTTCAATTGCTGCTGAGAAGTGAAATATTAATCAATCAGCAAACATAGTAAAAATAGTTCTGAAAACAACCTTCAGTAAAAGCTGATATAGAAGCACTGAAGCATGAATAGCCATTTGCACATTAGCTTAAGCAGGCAGGTCAGACACTGAGTTGCTCAGAAACCAGAAACCATAGCACCTCAAATTAGTTCAAGGAAGAATTTAGCTGACATTAAGGCTTGTTCTGTGCTATTGTATTATACTTCTAGAAGTATTTTTAATTGATTGTATTAATATTTCCTCATTTTTTGTTGGTATGGAGTTTTTTAAATACCACTGACATATAGGATACATCTTTTGCTCATATGGTCTTTTTGCATGGTATTAGTAAGTGAAAAATAGAACTAATTCTGAACCCAACCAAAAATATGCTGAAAATTTCAAACTTTATCATCATACTACTTTTTAAACAACAGATTTAGACAAGCAAATGTCAATCTGGATGTCTGAGAAAACTATACTGAGTTGTCACAGACGCAATAATCACAGAATGGTTGAGGCTGGCAGGGATTTATTGAGATTGTCTTGTCCAACCCTCTTGCTAAAGAAGGGCTACCTAGAATAGGCTGCCCTTGACCATGTGCAAATAGTTTTCAATATCTCCAGGAAAGAAGCTTCTACATCTTTGGGCAATCTTTTCCAGTTTTGCTCAACCTCACAGTAAAATAGTGTCTTCTTGTGTTTCCGGGCGAATTTTATATTTATTTGGTGCTGTTTTGTTAAGGAGGTTTTGTTTTGTTGTGTTTTGATTTTTTTTAATTTTGTTTTGATTTTATTTTTTTCTTAGTGTTTTTTTTTTTAATTTAACTTATGCCAATTACTTCTTTTCTATTTAAATGAAAGAAATCTTATCTTTCTTCCCCTACTGAAAAGCCTTGAAGCACAGTCTCCAATATTTACTTGAATTGCAAATAGTGGAACAGATAGTTTCTTAATTCTTATCAATTTTTGATGGAGGAATACTATTTTGTTGTTGTTTTTAAGAAAAAGTTCAGGGGGGGGAGTTGGAGCTCTTCAGCTTTTTATGAATTTTTAAAAACTGACACAAAAAACTTTCCAAGGGTGGGAGACTATAATTTCTCCTGAATTTGCACTGTAAATAGTGCTGTCCTGACAAAATTTCCTTAGATGCTTATTTATATATTTCCATTCCCAAAACTGTCTTCATAAGCAATACCCTAATCAAGCGAACACAGTCACATATGTAATTCATTCACGGATTTGATAGAATTAGTATGCTCTATTTTTCACCAATTAAAAATAGCATTTACTCTTGGGAAGAAACTTCAGGGATTGGGTTTTTTTCAGTTTTCTCTAGTGACAGACAGTGGTGCTACCTTCAGCTGAGGACATGACCTTGCTTGAGCCAAACTGTCTTCAAGATGACCAGGACAATTAAGACTTATATGGGACTACATTGTCTTTTGATATGTTTCTCTGCAAATAATGCATATGGCAGGTAATTAGGACTTTCAACATGTCTACTTTGTATAGAAATATTACATTAGGGTTATACTGTAGAATTGGCATTTACAGAGACTTTCATTGTATTTTAAGAACTTTATATAATACATTCATTATTACTTCCTTTCAACAGTTTTGCTGAGTTATGTATATTAAATGGGTGACGTTCATATGAAATGTGTTTACGGAATCTTGAGACTGTGTCCAGCAATGGACCATTCAAATTCAGAGTGGTCATGAATCATAATCATGCCGGAATATGTTGCTTAGCAGCATTAGGAGGTCAGGGTCTCAGAGAGCTACAAATATTGTAGGGGTCATTGTGCCTAGCACACTCTCATGTCAGGGAACCATGCCTTGTGGCCATGTCATAAACACATCAAGCTTCTTCTTAAAAATCAATTCTTTTCTGCTTCTCATTCTGCTAGAAAATGTTGTAAGACAGCTTTCCAAAATTGAATTTCTCCCTTAATCATTTTGAGATTAATTTTTCTCTTTGTTTTCTCTTAGAAAATATTAAGTATCTTTTTTTTGTGGCCCTATTTTTTGCAGCTTTTAAGCATGTCTTGCAAATTTATTTACACATTTATATTGCATATATGTTGTATTTTTTTATATGCATTTCACATGTATATTATACATTCTAGTCATCTCAGTACCGAAAAGTTTAGCAAAACAAGCTACCTTGGTTGTCTTCTGTAACTATATCCTTTTTTTCTGAGGAATTTGGTGGCTCTTTCCTATTCTGGTTTTGTTTGGTTTTTGCATTTCCTGAAGCATGCATCACTGATCAGCTTTCATCTGTTAATTTTGCAACATATTTTTCTGTGTTTCTAGCCCTCTACCTAACTATCTGAGAATTTTCACTTCTCCTTTCTTTGGTCTCTTTCAACTGTTGTTCAATCAAGTTTTAAAATAAGTCTTATTAGTCTGTCCTTAAATTACTTTGATATAATTCATCCATTTTTTATTAGGATTTGAGACTACTACTTACATATAAATTAATCTCCTGTCTAGTGATCATTTCTCCTGGTTTTTTTTAATTCATAGCAATAATCTAAATATTACTAATATTAGAAAAAAACTTATTTCAAGAAGGAATATAAAGTATATTTTAATATAACTACTCTGCAAGTCAACAACTCTCCAGTATAGAATAAGCATGTGTGGATCTAAAAAAGTAAGCAAAGAGCTGTATCAGACAATCTGCATCAAAACTAGTCTGAATGCATAAATTTTTAAATCATACATATATATATGTATATATGTATATATATATATATAAAACCTAATCTTTAAATTTTAAATTGTATCTTTGGCATCATAGCCGAAGATAAAATATCATGGCAACAGATCTTTATTAATATTAGAGTTATATTTGGATGTTCCCTAATCTGTCTGGAACAATAAGACAAAATTCATCTCAAAACTGCAAAAACACAGGTACAACTCAGCATGAGTATAAGCTTTTTATCACCTCCAGAGGAGAGGGAACGTTATTTTGGACACTTACCTTCCTGCCAGTACCTGTAAAGGATGAAAAGGTAGGAAAGGGTTTAAAAGCTTTTGAATACTATGAATACACATCAGCTCTTCCATTTCCTATTCCTGTTTCTTTCAGGAGCTGCTCTTACTCAGATCTTAGTCCAAACACATTTTTTTAAAAAAAACATTTATGAAAGCATTAAAACTGACTGTTAGAGCTGAATTAAAGAAGAAACAGAAATATTTCTTCTTCATTCATGATAGGCGGCAGATTAGAAGTTCAGTGGACAGGCCAGAGTCACAGAAATTGCCCAATATCACTTTCTGAAGTGTTTTAAAAGTAAGAGCAAACATTCTAGTCTACACCTGCCTGGGTCTATGGGTGAGGCAACAAAACCTCAAGGTCATTGTTGACTGATGATGGGAATTGTGTTGGCTCATCTAGGCTTGATGATAGAAATTAAAAATAAACAAAAATTGCACTATATCCCTTAGACCTTTGGATCACACAACAAAGTGAAAAGGAAATTATGATCTAAAATATTGTTTTTAATTCTTTAGTTACTGAAAATAAAGAGCTTTGTTTTGAAGTATGCTACCTTATCCCCTTCTAAATAATTGTTAGATGTTGACTCATGTCTGATTCAGATATACAACAATATTCTCAGTGGGTGGTGCACTAACTTAGGAAATTTTTGTATTGTTCTGGCTTGTCAAGCTTGCATTTTCATGCAAATCTTGATTAAGTTCACTAGAAGAAAAAATATGGTTTCATAATTATACCTTGAAGTAGCAAACTCAGCCTAAATTCAAGAGAAGATGCACTTCTTTATAGGAAGTAGTGTAAAAATGGCTGCTTATTTGACTTAGCTTTCTCTAGCACACCTCGCCTCCTGGTCATGGATTCAAAAATCAAGGTTTATCCTTTGAGTTTCGGTGTCATTTAAACACTGTGATGAGCCAGAACATATGTACAGAGGCATCCTTCTCCTCAGCAGCTGGACTGTTCTTGGAAATTTTTTATATCTTTTTAAAGCAATTCATGTAACACCAGTGACTGCAGTACACATTTGTACTCCGTATATATGCATGTATTTTTGAGGTGTCAATATTAACATTCAAACATGTTACAGTTACTAATGAAAAATAATTCAATATTTGTACTTAATTGAACCCAGTACTTCATATTCTGAGTTCTTGGTTTCCTCCCCACACTGCTATTTCTCTTCCCAGCTGATATTCAAACATCAAAGTTCAAAAATCAAAATAGACTACAGACTTTTGAATTGAAAGCAAAAACTCTCAGGAGGCATGCATAGCAATATTTTCGTCCTTGTAAAATCACTTTGATGGTACTCACACAAAAATAAATAAATATGCTATATTACAAATGTCTTACTTTTAAAAGTATTTTTAAAATACTTCTACTGAAAACAAATAAGATTATTTTTGTCTGTTTCTCATGGTAGGTAATCATCAAAGTAATTCTTTCCAATATATTACTTATCTGTACTAATGACTTTGGATCTTATATATCAGTGATCCAAAATGAAAAGATAAAAGCTTTAAATCAAAAAATATTAAGAAAGTCTACTCCAGTAAAAAGAAAGCAAAGCTGAAATTGAAGAATTTAACCTTTTGTAAATGAAAAAAATTATTAAAGCATTGTCAGAAAGTTCTTGAAATGATTTGGTATTTGGTGGGATGTAAAGGTGTAGAAAAATAATAACCTTCTTTTCAATCCAGAAACATATTTTCCAGATAGGACAGTTAATGCCAAAAGTTTCTGGACACAGTACTGCTTTCACTAAGATATCATAGTTTAAAATGAATGATCTCCTTTTAAATAAAAGTTTCAGATAATAAAAGTATTTTATAGAAAAGAGGAAGAAATCTTCATTCATTGGTAAGTAGAATGCTTTGATCTGTTGATTAAGCTCCTGTTTAGAATGTGCATTCCTTGCAGTCTCTATGGGGATCCAGATAGCGGCATTATGTACAGTGCCTAACCACAGAATTAACCTAATTCTAGTGTATTTTCTGCACTTTGGAAGTTATTAAAACAGGTTGCTATGGCAATAGCTGTTGAACTCCAGAATAATCAAGACAGTTATAGACCAAATTTGTTCTAACAATCAGAGCTAGGAACAATCACTCCCTATTTATTTGTGCACTGTGACAGAGTTGCAATTGTCAGAAAGTCAGCCAGCCTTATAATTTTAACAGGACTCCTGGGAGGAATGGAAAGTACAACTTTGCAGGTGTGGAACAGAAACACAGAGAAGACAAGTGATTTGGTAGTCTCACAGAAGGTCTGATGGACCAGGGAATTATAAAAAACCTTCTAAGCCCAAACATCCAAATATCCAATGCAATGAATTATCCCTTCATTTAATCATTGTGTGTGTAAGTACATCATCTTCTGTTTAAGGTCAGGTTGAAATGTTCTAGAATTTGTTGCTCTGCTGATATTTCAAGCAAAACACACAAAAAAACAAGCAATTAAACAGATACCAAAATATGACTGTGCTGATTATAGGTGCTAATATATATATACTAATAGGTATTAGTAAGCCAATGAGGGCCAGGAAAGAGACTTGTGCACAAGTAGCTGTATGCCTTAGTAGCACTGACTGACATCAAATCACCAGCATAGCGCAAATAACCCACTGTTGTTTGGCCCAGGGCCACAAACACTCTCCAGTCAATGCCAGGGCGTGATTCTGAGCCCACCAAGGAGCAGCAAAGACACTCCCTTCCAGAAGGCAACACAGGGTTCTTAATAGAACCTAGAGCAAAAGAGTCATTTTTAGCTCTTTTTCTTTACCCTGATAAAGAAGTAAAACCAATTTTTTTCTTTGGAAGCTTCTGATGATATAGCAAATTTTATGTGCTCTGTCATAGACTGGTTATAGGCGTAAAGAGGCAGGAAAAATCTCGATTTTATATGTTATTTTGATAAAAATTTGGAAAATTTCAGTGCAGGGGTAATTTCAGGATGATTGAATGGCCTGTCTTACACAAATACCTTATGTAATTGATGGCTTCTTCTTCCTTTAAATTTTCTGCAATCCCTCCAAATCTCCACAGTAACTGCATACCACAGAAATATGTATTGATCATTGATTTAATTAAAACTACATATAGTACGCAGAGCAAATAAATTCTGCTTTCAGTTTATAACCTTGTTGGGGTAAAGGAGGAAGAGACAGAGAATGAAATTCTCTGAAATACTTCTTAGCCCAGGAGTTAGGAACCATGTTTCCAAAGACCATAAAGCCTATCAGAGTTTTTAACCTAGCGGGGATCATTGTCCTGGTCAATGTCTGTCACTCCTCTTCAGATGGAAGTGTAGCAAAGGACCATTATATTATATGTATTTTCTACCCAGGGAAAGAGGTCTCTAGACTTATGGAAGAACATTGTATGAACCCTCTTGTTCCCTGAAATTGCATAAATTGAGTCATCCATTTGTTCCCCTGAACTATGTATCCATTAAAGTGTGCTATCATATGATTAACTTAATAAACCTGACTCCATTTCTTGGTATTTTATGAAATACCTATTTAAGTTGGAAGGTAATCCAGGTAATGCAAACAATTTTGGGAAGAAGCCATGTTTTTTGAGTGCTTATAGGCAGACAATTTACTAATGAGTCATTGTAGTTGCCAGGAAATGGATCGAATGAGCAAGTTTTGATTACTTCGCGTAAATTGAGTCAAACACTAGTTACCAATTTATGTACACATGGCTGTCTGAGCATACCAAATGGTAGGTAATGCTTTTTGAAATAGTAATCTAATGTTCTATGTCTGTAGGAACATTAACCTAGTGGTTCAATGCTCTTTAGTGCTTGTAAAATCCACCAATGTGTGCTGTAAGGACATACAGTTGCATGTTGCAATTTAAATACTGTCAGAAATCTTAAGACAAAATTTATTTAACTATTCTTGTCTAATGAACTCTTCTCAATTAATATACTAAACAATAAAGGAATAAAAAAAGCAGGAAAAGAAAAAAGCAATCAAGGAAGGACATTTTTCAGCTAGTCTATGAAAAGTGAAAAGGAAAAATTGAATGGTGGAAGGACTGAGAAATTTGCAGAATCACCTGTTTTGTACCGTGGAAACAGTGCTGACTAAAGTTAATGAAATTTCTACGACGCCTTTAGTAATTCTTAAATTACCACTGAATCTACTTGCAAGTAAAAGCACTAGTGATATGATTTGTAACTCCTTCATTCCTCTAAATGCACATAAATTTCTCCCTTTTCTGGTAATGTTTATGTTTACAGAAAGATAAGCATATAAGAACAGAATATCTACATAACAAAAGTGCTTTTCATTTTGGAAAATCATGTTAAAACTGCAGCAATTTCTAATAAAAATTTTTGAATTTACCTTTACTCCCATTATTTGGTTCCTAGTATCTTACAAATGCTTGTGGTTTGTAGGGGTCCCAGTCCTCCACTATTTATTACTATCCTTAGTCAGATATGAAAAATTAATAAGATTTCCTTAGTTAACTATTTGAGAATTAAATTCTACTTTCTTTAATTTGGATGGACCCTGAAAGATTTTTTAGTTCTGTGCTTCGATCAAGGTGCCATTATGATTAAATGTTTTCATTATATTTGAATCCTTGGATACACGAATCCAGGAGATATATGTGCAATAAAATGCATTAATAGAAAAAAAATTAAAAGGTTGTCTTAAAAAAACCCAAATAAACCACAGAAAACAAAACAAAACAAGCAGACAAAAAAACCCAAAAAAAAACCCACATAAAAAAACCAACATGTGATTAAATTTGTTATTGATATGCTGCTTCAAATAACATAGCTTTTATATGAACCAGTGTCTCCAGAGAGCTTAAATCTATCTCATTATGCAGGACAGTCTAACCAGGAGAGGAACTGGGGGGAAAGAATTGTGATTTTGAAACACTGAGTTCCTGGTACAAGGTTATCTTTAAAATATTTCTCTTATACTACTTATTTAAGCAGGAGTATTTCCTCTTCTTTTATTTGTTTTCCAATTTGGCCTTGTGATTTTTTATGAAAACTAGCACTTTCTGCAAAAGTAACTAAAGTACTTCATATCTAGTTCTTAAAATGGTTGAAGGATTAACTATTAACTCCAGACATTGTCTGGAGGACCACGTGAAAAAATGTTCAATCCATTTCAAGACTTCTAAAGGAAGCTCAAGGAATGATCCCGAGACTAATTTTGAAAGAAGAGCAGGTATCAATGAAGACAGATGTGAAAGAAATTCGCAGGAAGTAGCCAAATGAAGTGTCACAAGAACTATTGGATATAATTATAGAATAGAGGAGGTTAACCAGGAGACCTTATTATGCATAACAATGGTCTTGACAAAGGTCACTGAGGCAAATTCAAAGATCATAAATCCTTTGTTCATCAGTACATACATAACACATGGATATGCTTTGAGATCAAAAGTTTAAAAAAGGAAAAATTAAAAAACATTTTTATATTCCCAAGGGGTGTAAGTATGAATTAGGGCAATGCAAAGCAGCAAGAGAAATGGAAGTAGAACATATTTTTTGTAGAGCTTTAAATTATAGAATTTCAGAATTTTAATTATTTTTTAATTTTTTTAAGGCCAGCATTAAGCTGCCTTCTCGGGGAAGCCAGAATTTTTTTCATGACTGCTGCTAGGAATTTACTTTTTGCATTCTGTCTGACACTGTCCCCAATCAGAATCAGCAGACTTGACTAAATAGGCATTGGATATACTTTAACAATATCATTCCTGAGACCCCAGGAAACACAAAAAATTGACTAAAAATATAAGACACGCTATTCCCCCAAGATTTGAAGACTGTACAAGGCACAAAACACATAAAGAGTTGCCTCTAGGAGATAACAGGAAATTTAAAAATTTGTACACAGTACATGGGTCACAGGGATACAATTCAGGCATATATACTGTAATACATTTAATAATTTATAAGGTACATGAAAGCAGTAGAAATAAAAATAGCTTGAGGACAAGCTAAGAAGCTTATATATATTTTCCATACAAGGACTAACTGCCTCAATTATTTTAGTAGTGCAAATGTCTTTCTTTGAATACATTGTGAATCAGGTATTCTTCATCAGGCATGACCATTAAATATTTAAAATCTGAGGTATTATAATTATTCTCTGTCATTCTTATTCTACACCTTGGCCAGAGAGATAAGACATTATTAATAGCTGAGGACATACATGCTGTAAATTTCTTGAGCAGAATGAGTAATTGAATAAAACATACACATAAAATCATAAAGATTAAATTGTTTAATCCTTATTTCCTTTGCTATGTAGGCAAAAGATTGTGCTTAATTCTTCTTTCAGCACAGCCAAAATAATTTCATATGGATGTGCTGTTCTTACTGAGAAGGGTGTGGTCTGACATTTTTTGTCTTAACTACCTCTATACCAGGGCTCTGGCAACAAACTTTGGGAACCCAGCTTCTCCTTATGTCCCATCACACATGAAATATGCAGAGTTCATTGCAATTACCTCTTTTTAATTGTCTGTCATCACTTCAGCCTATGCTGAAAAATAACGAGTTGAAAAGCCCTAAACATGAGGACAAGATCAATCTGTGGTTCATTTAAGTGTCTATCTAACAATATGCTAAGTGCTCTGAACTCTTTCCAGCAGAGCAACTACATTTGGACTCAGAGCAAAACACTGGAACTGTCCAGCTGAATCCAAGGAGACATCTCTCTCATCCTTGAGGCTAAACAGTTGTTGTAATTGCTGTGCCTAATTATTTTCTTGGATCAGTGACAGCATGCTCAGCATTTCGTAAGATCAAGATTAGGTCCAGAAAATTTTAGAACAAAATCCTGTAGTTTGTTTTCTTTTCCAGTTTTCCAGTACAGTTCTAGGAAGTAGTCCAACCTTCATGTGAGCAAATATATATATACTCAAATTTTCCTCAGCATGACTGAAACCAGAAACATGGACCTTTCTAAAGCAAATGACTTTCTAAATTTTAATTAGTATTTACATGAAACATTGATTTTTATATCTATGTATGTACACATTATATACATGCAAGTACAGTGTGATAATTTTACCTTTGAGTCTAAACAAAAATACATCAAAAATAGTGTGATGTCAAAGTGAATCGCATTTTGAATCTAATATCTCTTGTCTTGCCTGACAACTTTATAAATGCAAACAATGAAAAATTCAGAACTAAAGCCTTAACTCAAAGCAAATCACAGAATAGTGAACATGGAGAAAATATTGCAAACAACCATGGGAAGCATCTGGTCTTTGTGAACTTAAAGTTGCATGGAAAACACATCTGTCCAAAATTCAGAGCACTGGCAGCTGTTGTAGCCAGCTGTTACATTGTCCATTTTAAAAAAAGAAAAGGGGTATTGCTTTTAATTAACCATTTCCCACTGACACTTTTTTGGTACGTATTTTTTATGTTTCCTTTGGTATGTATTCTTTTAATTAAAATTACTTCTTGTAGAAAAGGTTTCCTTTCATAGCCTTGGTTGTCTTCAGCATCAATTTACTAGTGATCTAAGCCATTCTGAATCTCAAAACCAGAAGACTGAAAGAAAAGGCATAAGTCTTTACAGAAGACTCGTGGAAGGGGTCTTTACCAAAAGATAGGCATGAGTCAAAATACCAAAGTTTTGAATTCTCATTGAATCTTCATTGCTTTCCTTAAGACAAAATCGATTAAGCTATTGTAGAAGCTTGATTTCACCTTATAAAAAAAATGTACTGCACATTTGTGTTCATCTAAAATTAAATATAGACAGGAAAAGCTTAAACACTTTATCTTTGCCTAAGACATATCTCAGTTGTCTACAGCTTTTGTTTTGTATTGCTTAGAGCACTGAACCAATTTCTGCTTAGGATGAAGTCCTATAACTTAGGTGGTAAAATATTTATTTAATACCTAAATACTTCAATGCTAGAATGTAGACATTGCCCTTCTCAAGGAAAAAAAATTCATCTTTTGAATTGAATTTATTGCAGTGGAATTGCAGAAATCAAAACAACTTGTCTAATCTTACTAGAAGCAATTATTGCATGTAATACACCATGAGGATTTTACCAATAAGGATATTTTTATTGTCTTACTCTCTTTTGATATTTTTTTAACATTTCTTTTAAACCAAGATAATTAGAAATATTTTTTATAAGCTTAAGTGAAGAATAATATGCTTCATATGCTTTCTATACTCCAGAAGTGGCCTTGTGATTTAGTGAGATACATTTAGGGAGCACTTCAAGCTTTACTGTATGCATATTTTGTTTATAAAATTCTAGAACAATTTTTCCTACTTTATTATACTAGATCTCAATTACTTTCATAATTTTCCTTCTGTGCAATTTCTCATCTAGGTAAAATGATCTCACACAAGGTCCTCACTGCAAGAGCTGATGCTTTTTCAATCATGCATGGTGTAAAAAGAATGATTTATTACTTTATTTGAAGTGTCATTTACTAAAATTGAGTAGTCAATGAAAACAAAAAATGTTAGAAAAAGTTTTCATGAGACAATAACAACAACTCATTAAAAAACCAAAACAGAAACAAAACAGAATACATGCTCTATGCAATATTGCTAGGAAAATTTGTTCCTTTTGCATGTAGTTGTGGGACAGTATTTTTAGTAAAAAGTTAGTTTTATAAAATTGGAATCTGTAAGTTTACCTAATAGGCAGCTTTTGAAGTTTTAAAAACCTGTTTTCCTGCAAATACCTTGTTCTGTCTGTCTTGCTATGTAGTAAAATTGATTAACCTTTTCTAATTACATGGACAGAATGTACTGAATAAGCTCCACTTGTTTTTCTCAGTAGTATTGCTTAAATTACTTTGGTTGCTGAAAACCTGAGAAACTTCATAGATACTGAGATTATTTTAATAAACCTGTTTTTATTTTTGGAGGTCCTAATGAAGGTTGAATAGTTTTCTTTCTAGTTCTGAGTTTTCACCTTCCCACTTTTTACTTTTTTTTTTTTTTAATTATGCTCATAAAAATATGGGGTATTTTTACTCATAATTGCAGAAACTGCAGCCCTGTAGAACTATAGAGACTTTTTTCATTTTATTTTCTCCCATATTAAATTTTTTTAGGAAAAAAAGGTGACATTAAACTAGACAATATTTTAAAAATATCGCCTGAAAAGATACAACCCTTATCTACTTTCTCACATTCATATCATCTTAGGTTTTTTGACTTGATTATATCAGGTGGTCAGTACAGTGAGCATGCTTGTGAATTTGTCATAGAAAGGATCCTTTCAGAGAATACCCATTTCATCAGTGACACTCTTCCATCTCTTCCACTTCCTTCCTTGTACTTGAGCAGTTTAAATAGTAAAATGGAGATGATGGTCCTCTCTAAAAGGCTGCATGTTTTACAGCTTGCAACAATAATATAAAGTGCTATTGAAAGCATTCCACCTCTTACACAGAGAACCTTTCTCCTCAAGTGCTTGATTAGCAAAATTGCTGTATTTTCTTCAGCTATAGGTATGTTGTACTTATGTTTGTGTTACTGTCTAAAGGTATTAATTAAAAAACAGTCCACTGAGATATGCTATGATGGAGTTTCCAGATCAAGCTTTGCTCTGAACAGTTGTGGTTTTCTTTTGGCTGAAACAGTAATGGAGTGGTACATGTATTTGACAGTAGTGAATCAGTGGAAACAATGATTAGTGATCATATAAGGATCTTGTGCTCTCAACAGCACTGTGTTAACTCAGGTCTATAAATTTTCCACTGATGAAATATTTGCTGTTAAAAATGAGACATTAACTGTCTGAAAGCTGGAGTCTTTTTGTTAATCTGCTTCATTGTTCTCCCTGGATTAACCAAACATGGATCCATATTCCCTTTCATTAGGATGTAGCTTCTAATAGAATGGCAAAAGAAACAAGATAGATCATTGCAAATCTGTCAGTGAGATGGCTTTTGAGATGTTCAGTATCATGGTGATATAGGTAAAGAATGTCATCATTAGATTATTAGTCTGTTCTTTCATTATTCATACTAGCTTCTTGCATTGCCTCTGATCTATTAGATCATGAGCATGACACTAATTATCTTAATTACGTATGTATGAGGTAAAATGTTTATGTATTCATCAGCAGAGAAAAACTGATTTCAGCCAAAAGACTCAGTATTTACAAGGTCAGACCTAAAATCTTACTCCTTTGCATAGCTTTACTTTACTCAAGAAATTGGAGACATGTCTGAGACTGGAGTATATTTTCAGAGAAAACCTTTTTGAGATTGATAAAATTAAGATTTCTTTTTTCAGATAATATTTGTTAAATATCATTCTTCTTTTTATTTCTTTGTGTTTCACATGAAAACAAATAAATCACTTTTTTTTTTCTTTTGTAGACTAGAATATTTTGCCTTCTTTTTTTATAATATTTAGTATAGTCTTCAAGTATGATGACATTTTAGTCTGGATATGTAGCAAGGCTACTGTATTGAAATGATTCACGTGTCCACTATGATGTCATAATAACAAGGAAAGAGAAACACATTCCTGGATTTGAAAAGATCTCAATCTGTTTGTACTTAAAAAAAAAATCAAATTCTCTGAATTAGGTTTAAAGGAAGCAAATTAGTTTTCCCAGTTGTAGGTTTCCTTTAGGTACAAGAAGGGAAATAATTTATTTACTTGTGCAATACCACAGGTCTGATCCTGCTGTATGAGATCTGGAAGTTAACATGAAAATTGTCACAATTACTTTTAGACTTATATGAATAAAAATAAATAAAGGTTATAATGCAATTAAATTGCTTTTAATTGAATAAATGCTTTTGACTGTGAGATCATTCTAAATGGATAAACAGCAAGATTTATGATGAAACAGGCAACCTGTTAATTCAATCTACCAGCCTTAGCTTGATTTTTTTTTTCTTTATAACAAATATTGTGATACATTTGTCCAAACCTAATGGAAAAAATTATTGAGTTTAAATATCACTGATGATGGGTGGGCATGATCAGAAAATGTACAAGTAGACAGCAACACTTCCTTCTTGCATCCCGTGTAGCATTTACTCTCACATTTGTTTCTGAAGCAAATATAGTATATTGGTTTGGATTATCTTTGTTTCATTTGGGCTACCTAACATGTGTAACAAAGTCTGGAAGTTCTTCTTATCAGACATTTCAACCAAGATAGGATTTGAGCCAAAACCATCAGTATCAGGTCCTGAGCAGCCTGAGAAAGGAGACTTATCTGACTATAAAAGTACAACCGAAGTGCCTTTAGTAGTATGTGAACAATTGTCCAGAAATAAAATGATCTTACAACTCTGTCTTAATAATGGAAAAATAATTTTCACAACATGAAATGGAGCACTTCTCTAGATAGATGTAACTGCAGAAAGTATGGATGCAAGCTTATTTCAGCGTGTTTCCCTACATTTGTGGGTTTGAAACATATTGTCTGCATACATTTTCCATTATGGCAGTGACATTTTTAATGGAAAACTGTCACACTTTTTCTGTAATATAAAATTGTTCAGCTATCATCTACTAGTCCCCAATCATTTAACTCTTTCCTTTCCCAAATGAATGAATTGTGAACTAGGACAAGACCATGACCTTTTGCAAGGATGAGTAAATTGAAATATATGAGTGGGGATGAAAGTATTCAGAGTATCCTCAGTGTCAGAGAACAGTCCTAAAGGATTTTGTTCTACTGAAGCAGATGTAGCCTCTACAGGGCACAACATCTTTCATGTCTACTCCTAGCTTTGCATTTTCAGTTCAGATTCTACTCTCTGTGTTATGCTATATACTTTTCTATTAAAAAAATACAACCTTAGGTGTAACAAATGCAATGTTTTGTCAGTGTATCAAAAAATCTTGACAGTAGGATTTATTATTAATTTTACTCAAATTTTGACACACTACTACCTACATCTTGCCTTCATAGCTTCTACAGGTGCCACAGAGCTGACTTGAGCAGTCTCCCCATGGGAGATCATTACATAAATAGAATGCACATATTTGTTGCACAACCAGTTCACACTCTTTTGACAGAACTGCTCTAATATGCCCTCTTTCCCTCACCTCCCACCTTCTCGCCAAGACATGGAAGATGGAACAATATGATGATTTTCTTCTACAATAGCTACTAAGTCCAATTATGTGTGGCAAACAGGCATTTCAAGTTGGTTTCACCCTATTGTAATTTGCAATGGCTTTGGCAGACCAGTGTGGTCTCAGTGAAGCATACATGATTCCTTCATTAGGTCTAGCATGTGTTTATTGAGTTATTTGGCTATTTAGCATAAATTTGATAATATGTCTGGTAGAGAACCTTTTTGAGCTCATCTAGACCATTTATTAATGACTACTTTTCCAGCTAATGTTAGTTTCAGGCTCATCTTCACTCACAATCTAAAATCAATTTAAGAAACCCACAGAAACCATTTCAGTTCTTGTTCCTATTTAAGATTACTGCTTTGCCATAAAGTAGAGGGAATATATTTTTAAAAATAGTATATTGCAAATATTTGTCTTCAAACATGCAACTTAGAAATTAAAATATTGTGAAGTTTTATTAACTAAATAGTAGGACAATTAAAGCTGTCCCATTCATTAGGAATATTTAATAAAAACAATGAACCTTATCTTCATCTATGTGGCATGGGACATTAATGCTAAAAGTACTTGCATGTTTAGCTCATGTGCACAGGATTATAGTAAGCCCCAGTCAATTAAAAGTCTCTCTTCTGAGAACCAGGATAAAGATCTCAAAATATACTACATGCTGACAGCGTTTCTGGACTGCTTCCGACAAGAAGCTATGAGAACTTTTTGGAAATAGGTACACAAGTGCATCCTTTCCTTGTTATACTTGGTAATATGCCTTGGTTCTTTCCTCGTGGTTTATTCTTGGAGGTCATCAGTGATGTCTGCATTTTGAAGAACACATTTTGACTCCTCAAGTACGTTAACAATATTTCACACACATGAAATTGCAGGTTGTCCTGGTCAACCTCTAAGTGTGATGAATGATGCTGAGGCTTTATGGGTCAATTTGTGGATGTATTAGGTCTGGTTGAGATGGAGTTAATTTTCCTCATAGCAGTCCTCACAGTGCTGTGCTGGAAAGGTGTTGATAACACACGGGTGTTTGGCTACTGCTGAGCGGTGCTGGCACAGCACCAAGGCTGTCTCTGCAGCACTGTCCCCTCACCAGCACACTGGGGGTGGCCCAGGTCTTGGGAGGGGACACAGCCAGGACAGCTGACCCAAGCTGACCAAAGGGATATTCCATATAACACGTGGTATCTGCTTATAACGGAAACCAAGGGAAAGGGGGAATATGGGCTTGTGTGCATTCACTATTATGACGTTTCCTGAAGCAACAGCTATGTCTTCTAAAGCTCTTTTTCTCAGGAACTGTCTGGACATCACCTGCTGATGTGAAGTAGAGAATAATATTTTTCCTTTGTTTCCACACCAGGTCTTTGCTTTTGATTTATTAAACTGCCCTCATCTTGAACTGTGAGGGTTTTTTCCGTCTCATTTTGTCTTCATCTTGTTCTGCAGAGGGGAATAATACAGTGGTGTGGTGGGCACATGGCTGTCAGCCAGGATCAACCCACCACAGTGGAATAGAGTTTCAAAATTATGTAATGTTTCATATTTTAAAAATCTTTTAAAACAAAGGAGGAGAAGAGTTGTCAAAAACCTTGAGGTTGGAATAGACAAACAAAAACAGATTCCTGGAAAAAAGGAAGCTTGCTTAACATTCATGAGGTTAAATTAGGTAAGTGTTGCACTTTCCTGAGTAGATGTTATGATATAGCTTTGAATCACATGGTTTCCATGCAAACAAGGAAAGATTGCAGAGCAGTACTGAGGTGAACAGGTCTGGAGGTAAACCAGACTGAAATACCTGGTCTTTAGACTAAGAAACATTCTTCTCTTTTTTTTTTTGAAAAATTGAGAATGCAAGCAAAAACTTTGCATTAAGTTTGCGGTTTGTAGTAGTATGAAGATATACATAAGGGTTATCTCAACTGTCCGTGGTCTTAGTGAATAATAATTTGACAAGTAAAATAACAAAAAACCTTTAGTGGAAATGTCAGTTGCTATTTTCTATTAAATTATTACTGGCATTCTATTGTCATATCTATTTCTTTATAGTTTACAAAAAAATTGAAGGGAAACAATAAAATATTTCTTATGGAGAAATGATTCATGAAAAAGAATAAGCATTTAATTTTATCTGTTTTAACAGTAAAGAAATGCAAAACCCCCCAAAATAGATGTCTATTCATATATTTCTCTACCTCTGTTACTCTTCTTACTTCTTTCCTATAGATTCAGTTTTTTCTGAGATATCTTGTGTAAAAGTGAAATTAGAAGTGTTGAATCCATCCTGGTGGAAAGATCCATGATTATTCATTTACCATGAGTGTTATAAAGGTTACATGCTTCTCTGCCTAACCATGTTCATTCGGAGAGGAGTGAGATTTTGAAGGGAATATTCCAATTGTCCCCTCTTTCTGATGTGATTTACTTCATGAAGGATTCAGACTGCACTGACTTATCATTTGGGGATGATACTTAACAGAAAAATGCACTCCAATCCCTCATGGACATTCAAGACCTATAATGAGATTAAACTCTTAGATAAAAGTATGGCATCAAGTCCTCAGCAGCAAATATCATGCTTCACAAGTCATTCTTATGATAATATATCATATGCTAATGAAAATATAGTCAGTGACATTTCAGAATGGAGTAGTGCAAAATAGCAACACCTTGTGTCATTGGCTCAACAAATTCTGATAACAAAGAATTGATTAAATTAATTAGAAGTTCAAAGTTCCATTTAAATCTGATAGGAATATGTTAATATGTATTTAGCCCTTTCTTCTCGTCTTTTAAAAGCTACAGGTCATGGCTATGGAATTACAGATGCACACACACTTTCCTAAGCATGGATATCGGGTTTCTTTTCAGCTGACACAGGTCATGCTTGGTGAAAAACTATTATAGACAAAGGTAAGCAGCATGTTCCAAAACTGCCAACCCTTTGTCAATTACAGAAGTGATGATTCTCATCAGATATATGGTAACAATTTCTTATCTGTGATTTGTGCCTGACACCACAGCTGTTAAGTTAGATGGGAAACTTTCCAATGGTCAGCTTACAATCAGTCTTGATTTGCAAGTCAGGAAATAGAGGCAATTGTATCTGCTCTAATCTTCAAAGTCTTTTAGAGACAACATGCCTTTCCTTTATTTACCTCTATAGGCACAGAAGAAACCAGGAAAGGAGGATTGCATAAATATTCTGAACATTTTGTTGCCAGATCTAATAGTGACCTGACACAACTTTCAAAGGCAATTGACTCAGTTGTCCTAGTATTCGATTATTTGGTAGTAGAGTTTCTTAAACAAACATTAAGCTCTATGGGACAAAAAATACATCTGTGACAGAAAACTGGTAATGAAAATATAGCAATTTACTAATATATACAAATCAAATCACAGGGCAAGTGAAAAAAATAAGGCAGGATATTACTTGGCTTGCCAGTTTGTGCTGGTCTCTAAAAAATTTGCAGTAATCACTTAGCCTATATAACCTAGATCTTATTTAAGTTTGGGCTTTAGGCATTTTGGATATTAAAGTATAATTTTCACCCTGCAGACACTCTAATGTGATTATTGTTAACTATCTTCAATATCATATTGAAATTGCTCAGTGGTGTATCTGAATGAGCCATATCACCTTGCTTCCTATAATATCTCTAAATAACATTGGGTACAATTAAAGAGTCTTTTACTAAACTAAAAGCCCATATCAGTCTGAACTAATGTTCTTGTGTCAAACTGGTTTACTCAATTACAAGGTTCTGAGTCTTTATGACTTTTCTGAAGTGCTTCATCTGATTGCTTTCTTGCTTTTCTAAACTGCAGATAGAAATAGTTCATACAAAGTTTGCTTTAAGTTTTCATGGTACTTCCAACATCAGAACTTTTAGACTGTTCACTTTGCTATAAAATATATATACAACAAAGTCAACTCTAGTAATTCCTCACTGACTGTCTTGGGCAGAGCCAAAGGTAAGCAGATCGTGATGATAAGCAGAATTATAAAAAAAGTATGGGGAAAATAAACTCAATGGAATCTTTAAGAGAAAAGAAAAGGCATTCTGAAAAAGATCTGCAAATCACTGTGAAAGATAGAGCCAAATGAGTAAAATAATGTTTGCATGATGTACTAGAGGCAGGTATGTATTGTTCTTGGAGGTTGAACAAAAGGTTGGATTAGATATGAGGTTCTCTTCAGTTACCAAACTGTTCTATCTGGGGCTTAAGCAAGTTGCTACTTGACCTAAGGCAAGCTATATGGATTAGAAAAAATTTAACCAAAATTACATAGATTCTAAGGTTAATTTTAATTCATATTTCATCTTGATAAAATGTAGGTTCTTATAAGAAATGAGTACAGTCAATGAAAGCTTAAAGTGTAAGCATGGAGGAATGAACAAGATTTTATTTAGAGATGAAGATTTAAACCAAGGGTGCATTTAGAAAAAAAACCTAGATGAATCACAAGTGACAAAGGCAGAGCCAGTGGCTGATTTTTGAAAATTATGAAATTTTATCTCCTTTCTATCTCTTCATTCTTACTGAGAGAATCAAATCAGAAAAAAGTTATTTCACTCATGATGCATTTGACTTCAATTCTATTTTCTGATGGATAATTTAATATATTTTTGAATTACTGTAGTGCCTCTAAAGTCCTGTCAGAAAATTGCCTTTTCTCCTTCTCAAAGTGTTCTGATTCACTTGTTCCAATTCCGGACCAGATATTTATTGTATTTTTGCATTTGATCCCAGGAAATTTTTAATGGAACCTTAGGTACAATTATTGGATGCAAACATCTTTAGGGATTAATATAATTAATTAATTAATTTAAGGATCAATTTAGGGATAAATATCTAAAAGGATTAAGGAACATTATCTCAATGTCATAAATAAAAAGTTATTTCAGTATTCTCTTCTACTTTTCACCTTGTCCTCCTGCTTCATTTCAGAAAGGTAACTGATTAACGTTTAATCCTTGTTGCTTACTTTATATTCTCAAGGTGTTTTGGCTTCAAACTATTTTCTTCATAAAAAGAAAGAGGCAAATTTAACATTGATACCTTCGTTTTTGGCATTGCATTTTCCTGAGATTTTTTTTATTTTTAAATGTTCTAGGTTTTTTGTTTTGTTTTGTTTTTGTTTTTTGTGGGTTTTTTTGCATATTATTATATCAAGAAAAACCACATAACTGTAAAATAAAAAATTCACCTTTCAGAACCAGGGAACTTTTTAAGGGTTTACCACATAATTTTTTCTGGTGTCTTGTGATTTTTAAGTGATAGAGTAGATAAAATAAGCCAGTAAAATAGCACATATTTTCTTACATTCATTTGAAATTAGTATTAAGTTCTTAATAGAAGTTTTGCTTCTTTTCTTGTTTGCTTGTTGTCTTTAAATCAGTGACCACTTAATAGGCATTTCAAATTAAGAAGCATAAAATTTAACAAAATGGAGTATCCTATTTGGTCACTATCCATATTCACTCATATTCACTTAAATTTGAAAATTAGCTAATCACAGAAATATTTTCTATACATATAAGCACCACTCTATTTTACTGATATTCACTTTTCAATTTTAAATTCTGATCATAATTTCAATTGTTCTAAAGCGAGACATGTCTTGGAATCAGTACTGAAATACAAGCTATATACAGTACCAAACAATGAAACTAATCATGTGCCTTTAAACAAATCTACTGGGAGATAAGATATTCTTTTACTGCTAATCAGTATTTTAGCTGCATTTCCATGTGGAAATTTTGCATTTTACATTTATTAAGTTTATAAGATGACAAGGAGTTTAATATGGAAATCATGATATCAAGATGAATTCAGGTGCTTATTTTTACAGCAAGAAGATGTGGTTCGGCCCCACGTATGATCTACATTTCTCATACATTTTCAGCATTTAACTTCCCAATAAAGCTAGTGTTTGGACAAAACCATGCCAGTCATACTTTTCCCAGAGCAAATGGAAGAAGAAGAATTTTCATATATCTAAAGGAATTTTGAGAAGTGGTATATCACAGAACAGAAATTCTTGCATACTCTTGTATGGCATGTAGTGATCTCAACTTTGAGTCCTTTATACAGTCAGTTTCTTCGTATATCTTGTATCAACATAGACTACATTTTCATGAAGACTGGTCATCTGAAATTTACAAAACTATCACCACATGGACTGAAGGTAAATTCAAGGAAGTAAAGGAATAACATACTTTAGAATCCTCATTATCATGTCTTGTAGTCTTATTTACTGACCTTTACCATCTACTGTAATGTGATGGGCCATGAAGGTGTTAGGCAGAGTTTTAAGGATAATCAACCAAGAACTTTCCTATGTAGAGTACAACTCAAACCACATCCAGGATCTTCCAAATTCAAGAAATATAGATTTTTATGGAGATAGAAACTAGATCAGTGAAATACTTGGAAATAAAAAAGTCCAAGTTGTTAAAGGAAAACCAAACTTCTCCCTGCCCATTGTGTCATTATGGATGGATTGGTGTCTCTTAAAACCTGCCGATAAAGAAAAATTGCTAGCTTGCTTCTGAAATACAAATGCTTTAGGGATATTGTGAACCACCCCCCAGTTTTTATTGCTGTCATTGAACTAAATTTATGTTCTGAAAAAAAAATACATCAAGAAATATAACTTATATCTGAGAGGTTGCAATAAATATTTTTGTTGGGAGATAGCTGGTTTTGGTTTACATTAATGATCACAAATAAGTTCAAATTTTATTTGTTTTTTTCTAAAATAACTCCACTGTTACCATTCTTCATAGCTCTGTAGCAGAATGCTACTTCCAAATTACTCCGGGGTGAATGGCACATCGTGCCATACTAAAGCAAATGCTCCTGAGAGCAGTCTTCAGGAGATATAAATCCAACCAAAACCCAGTTAAGTTAGGTACTGTAAACAGAGCTAGTGAACTTACTTACTCTAAAGTCTAGAGATAACACAAGTAATATAGATGTTGACAAAAATAAGGTGGAATTAAATTTATGTCATTTTCCTACTTAAAATGATGTGTCTCTATGTTATTATATAGTTCTCCAAAACATTCCATGCAATGAAAGGACACAGTGTCAGCAGTTGTTTTTGCTAGTGGATAGCGGTTTTCTTCCAGATGCAATTTTTTTATTTCATTCTATTCTGCAGGGAAGTTACTCTTTATTTTGACCAGTGTTTCCCTCAAACAGAGATAATTATGTGCCTACAGAATTCATGAGGTAGCCAAAGAAGGAGAACAATGTGAATGGGCCTGTAAGCCTTGCCACTTTGTGCCTTAGAAGGCCCCAGGACTCAAAGGTTAGGAAATCCAGTCATGACTTCAGGTTGCATTTCTCAAAAAAAGCTCATGAGCTTCATCTGTAATCTGACAAGAAAAGTTGTCTATAACGAAGGGATTTATATCATTAGAGGTTGCAGCCCTGGCAGACCTCAATGCTTGCTGTGCTTCTGGTGTTCACAGCTTTTTTCTGTCATCTAAAGCAGATTTTATGTAATTTTTACAAACATCAGATTAAAAAAGGTCATGTTCCTATCCCCATGAAGTTAAAAGAGCCTCAGTAACATGCAGGTGGTTCTTGGTGCAGCCCATGTGAGGCCCTTTGATCTCTTATAGCAGCTAATTCTGCTAGTGCCATTTCCCAGAGCAATGATATGTCTCACTGGTAAGGACAAATCATAGTGGCTAAAGAAAAGTGGTGATATAGAGAAGTCAAACTTTCAAAACAAATAAATTTTTTAGCTTATTATTAATTTCTATACTCTTTGAAAAATGGAAATTGGTGGATTTTTATTTCAATGGCTTTAAGATCCTTCTTTGAGACTGCATCAAGTGTTTAATTTTACAGTTTTCTGATATCACCAAAGGATAGACACTGTAATTCTAGCATACTTAAATAATATGATTTTGAATCACCATTGTGTGCTTGCATTCTCAGCCTTACCCTTATGAGAATTTAGTTTAGATGTTTCTTCCGCATACAATTATTCTGTGACTGTGAACATAGTGCCAATTAGACTTCACAGCACTGCATCATTCTCAAATGAATTCAGTTATCAGCTTATATCATTTCCTCCTACCTAGTGTTTTGTGAAATCTTAGTTCTATAGTAAGGGTTTGAAATCAGTGCTCACTGTGCAGCACAATTCCAACATTTTCTGAAAAGAAAAAAAATAGATGGAAAATCTAAGAGTTCAAGAAAAAACTGTAAACCAGAAGCTATACCTTGTGCATGCTCCCTGATTTTCAAGTATGATAGACATGATTTTCAAAGCTTTGAATTTAGGGACATTATCATACATGTGACATTACTCTTAATTTTTTTTTTTTCCGTTCTATTCCTAAACAACTGACAGTGTCTATAGTTTATTTAAAAGTCACTCTTGGTTAAATTTGATAAACCTAATGAGATATATGATCTTTCCTGAAGGTCTCTTGCTAGAGACCTCAAAGGACTGAAAAAAGGGAGAAAATGTTTCCTAACAGGAGCTTCCTTTCAGAGAACATGGGGACAGAAAGTTGAGATGGGGCCATGGGTGTAGCTGGCAATTTCACTGTTGTGTTTCAAATGCAAATAGTGACAGACTAAATTGACCCTGCAGAGCTTTTTTTCATCCTGGTGTGAGAAATTAATAACACCGATTTTGGATTATTTAAAATTATAATATTTAGACAATTCATTTAAAGCACTGGAAAAAAATTATTAAGATTATAATATATGCAGGTAAAAGAGTGCTTGCCACTCTGAAAAGTGTGATCTTATTTCTTCAAGAAATCACCAGGACTGCAGATATTTTGCAATACACTTTGAGAAGTGAAGATTGATGATGCTTAGATCACTGTACTCCTTTAGTGTGGAAAAACTTTCACAAGTTTTTTCTTCAATTAAGCTTCCTTGAAATGATCAGCAAAATGTTAAGAAAATTTATAAATACTCTTGCAAACAGTAAGAGGAATTTCTTTCAGTCCTAGAGTATTGGGATGATATTACATTTTTCATGTGTCCTTAGTGTCATGGAGTCAAGTTAGTACATGCTATTGATTTTCAAATTAATACTTTCAAATCAACCAAAGAACTTTTGGTAATAGAGATTTTGAATGGTCCTCCTAATGAAAGACAGAATAAAACAAATTAGGATGGTTGAACCATATGATTTTGCTAAACTCCCTCAGGCCTATGAAGAGCACACCTATGGATAAGTCTGAGGTACAGATAATACACCATTCTGTCATTTTATGGGTTTAGAGAAACCAAATGTTCAACTGGAAATTTAAAGATCAAAGACACTGGTTGTGGGGATATTTGTAGTTTGGACAGGTCAGACAGCTGCAGAGTTTCATGCCTTCAATTTGTAACAGCCAGCCCAGCTGCCTACTCTGGTGTAATGCTTTTACAGGAAACCACCAGGAAGAGGAAGTTCACCTACTTCCTATAGTAAAGACAGGAGACTGATGCCATGAACATTTGACCCTTCAAAGGATGGCTGCATAAGCTAATGAAACATTTGTCACAGAGTGCACATTGATGTCAAGGTATTTGCAGCTTTTATACCTGTGAGGAAATGGGAACATGGAAGCTGCTATAGATGAAACTTGCACTGTTTCATATCTGTAAAAGTAAACTTTTACTATTTTTTCTATCCCCCAAAAACTGAGGAAAATTCCTGTGCATGCAGATGCATTGACATATGTTTCTGTGTTCACTGTCAAGGAAATTATGTGTTTAAAAGAAACCATCAACACCTCCTAAAAAGTAATAACCAAGATGATAACATCTCAGAGAGGTGCAAAAAGTGACCTAGACTGGTCAGTTCTGAGTTGTACTTCTGAAGCTCCTCCTCCACACCATATTCTCTCCGGAAGTGCCTTCTTCAGGGAACTCCCTGCCATGCTGCTGTGTTCACACTGTGGCAGAAAGAGTGCATAACTTCAAGCCCCAGGCACACACAGCCATGAGACAATTGGCTACATGGTACAATAAACTGACTGGAAACCAAGCAGTAAAGTGGTGAGGCTTAAATAAAGATGTTTTGATGCACATCAGTCGTTTTGTCTGACATTTCCAAACTAGGGCGGGCAAAAAAAGTTGGGTAGTCTTTCAGACTAACTACAAAATATAGGTTCAGCTGAACTAAGTTATTTATTCAACATATTGAGATGGGAAGATGTGAAAAATAAAATTTTAATTTGGGAATTAAGGAAAAGCCTTGTCTTTTAATTTCTAAATCTAGTTAAACAGAAAATTTACCTACTGCTTGTCTCACATTATTTTAGTTTCTCATTTTTAGGCATCAAATATTTATGCCAGTATAGAAAATGCATAATAAAACACTTGAACTTGGGATAGATAGTATGGATGTGCCACTGTTCCTCTTATTCAGGTATGTGTTGCCTCATTGTTGTGCTCTTGAGATGCATGGAACAATTTTTCAAGCACTCATCCTGTGATTATCATCCTTGTTGCAGCTTCAGTGTCCCTGTCTGAAATGAACAAAGTGGCAAAATTGTAATCTGAAATCTATGTCCAGCAGTGCCTCTCCCTTTTTCCTTTTCCAGTGTAAAGTATTTATAATTCACCACAGATAGCTGTGGTGTATCAAAGCTAATTTAGTAGTGAATTAATTTTTATCTGTCAGGACTACTCACAGGATTAAGGCCTAAGTACTGGTTTTACTTGGCTAACTTGATTTAAAATATAACACTGTCTTTTCTGTACTGACATATTAAAAAAATGTTTAATGAAATTCAGATTGTTCAAAATTAGACTTTCAGAAATTCTATTTGTAAAAACGTCTTAAAAATTCCTTGTTAAAACCTCAAGGTTAATCCAAACATTTTTTGATTAATAAAAAAATTAATTTAGTAAATCTCAGTTTAGCTACACTCAGAATCAGATTGTACAATTATGCAGGCTGACAATCAGGCATCAGTGGGATTAGTTATTATAACAATCAATTGGTTTATTTGCGCTTTTTTTTAAATTAACTCCTGCAATTCACTTTTAAACAAGATTATTTAATATTTATTCTCCAAGATATAAATTCTGTTATTCAAGAACTCCGTGTACATTGTATGTGCATAGATAATGACTAAAGAGATATCCACAAATTAAATGCTGGAAAGAGAAGCTATAATTTTGGAGCAGTAAATTAATCTTATTAAAATGTACAGGAATTTAATTTGTCTAAACTATTACTCATAACTTTACCTATAAAAAGAGAAGATATGAGCAAGAGATAGTATTAGGCTTTTATCTCTATTATATGATTTATGTTTATCTCTACAGTGATATTCAATTATATTTTTTTAATACTGAAAAAAGGATGTATGACATATTAGAATCATCTTAAAATCTAGACGATACCGTAATATTTATTAAGAGATCTTCAGAATAATAGGGGTCAGGTAATGTCTTCTCAGAACTTGAAAGAATAATTTCTAATTTGTATAAGTGTAAATTGAAGATATGCCCCAATATGAGATGCAGTCTTGTTGCAAGAAGCCACGCCTCAAATTTATCCATCCTGCTTTTTTTAGCTATATTTTTCAACAATTCTAGCTGAGAGAAAAATATCAGATTAATCTATATTTAGACATGTTATAGTGTTTCACAACACAGAAGAAATCACTTATTAACAATTCTAATCAAAGACTTATGACCGTCCCCATATCTTTCACCCCTGACTGATTCCTCAAGTCCTCTTTTCACTTGTGTTTTGGCAGCTCTTTCTGTCATTTTCTTGATTAATTAATCTACTAGTTTCACTTTGCCCTCCACAAATCCCACTGAATGTGTGTTTTGGTCCTTTCTCCTCAACTTGTCATATCCCAAGTCTTGCTTTCAAACTTTCTAGCTACTGAATGTATTTTAATTGTAAAAACGGCATAAACACTGTGTGTGTGTCTGTGTGTGTCTGTGCGTGTCTCTTGTGTGTCTGTGTGTCCGTGTGTGTCTGTGTCTGTGTGTCCACGTCTGTGTGTCTGTGTGTGTCTCTGTGTGTGTCTATGTGTCTGTGTGTCTGTGTGTCTGTGTGTGTGTCTGTGTGTCCATGTCTGTGTGTCTGTGTGTGTCTCTGTGTGTGTCTATGTGTCTGTGTGTCTGTGTGTCTGTGTGTGTGTGTCTGTGTGTCCATGTCTGTGTGTCTGTGTGTGTCTCTGTGTGTGTCTATGTGTCTGTGTGTGTGTGTCTGTGTGTGTGTGTCTGTGTGTCCATGTCTGCGTGTCTGTGTGTGTCTGTGTGTGTGTGTCTGTGTGTCTGTGTGTCCGTGTGTGTGTGTGTCTGTGTGTCCATGTCTGTGTGTCTGTGTGTGTCTCTGTGTGTGTGTCTGTGTGTGTGTGTGTCCGTGTGTGTGTGTGTGTCTGTGTGTCCATGTCTGCGTGTCTGTGTGTGTCTCTGTGTGTGTGTCTGTGTGTCTGTGTCTGTGTGTCTGTGTGTGTGTGTGTGTGTGTGTGTGTGTGTGTGTGTGTGTGTGTGCTGCAGCATCTGGTGTTTGCAAAACCATTCCTTAGCTCTCCAACTTAAAAGTCCAGTCTGCAGCTTCTGTAAATCGATGCTGAGGCTAAGTAGCTTCAGTGTAATATAACCTAGACTCTGTCACCTCTTGGCGCTTCCTAAGTCCAACTTTCTCTATTTTTTAATGACATAACTTGACTACATAAAGAACTGCAGTTCTATAAGAAAACTATAAACATCAGCAGAAAAAAAAAAAAAAAAAATCAAAAAACAACCAGAATCACAGGGCTATGCAAAAAATAAAAATAATTCTGTAATTTCATGGCCTGTGCATGCCATCTCCAAGAAGATAAACATTTGCACAAAGGGATTTTTGTTTAGGAGCGGCCAAGACAGTTTATGTAAGAGCCTTGCAGTCATGCTCACAGTTTGCCAGTCAATCTGATAAGGCAGAAAAGAACAAAAAATTTTAAAGCATCAAGAAATAATTCACAGAAAAGTGAATAAAGTAATACTTAATGTATGCATTGAGACCGAGGTCATCCTGTATGAACACACCTCAGGCTCAGTAGTGTTTCAGAGATCACTAAAATCTTAGCAGTAATAATAATAATAATAATAATAATAATAATAATAATAATAATAATAATAATAATAATAATAATAATAATAATAATAATAATAATAATAATAGCGATATTTAGAAAGTATGCAGATTGTCTGTCTGTAGATCCTGTGAATCTCCCTGAAAAGACTGCCTTCTCTGTCTGAAAATCAGCCACTGCACCATGTAACAAGATTAATTTCTTAATATGGTTGATAACTACTAGTTCAAGTAATCATATATTCAAAATAGATTTAATGATATGGAAAACACTGAATTGATCTGGAAGATCATGACAGCCAGAATAAAGCACCAGAAAAAGCCTTCATAATTTTTCCCTTTTGTAAATTCTGTCTCAAACTTATCTTTGAACATGATTTGTAATACTTACTTTGGATGTTGAAATATTGAAGTTATAAATTGCTATTATCCAGAGCTGTCTCGCTCCAATGAGGAGCTTCTCACTGACTTAGGTAGAACCACATAGCTGATCCTTCAATCCACTTGTTGACGTTTGTCTGTGACTCTTGAGGTAGTGACTATAGGATTATCCAAATACCTGTGGTTTTCAAGGGAGCCCTGAAGCCTAACTGAAACTTATAAGCTTCTTATAAAAGCAGAAGGAAAAAAGCTGCTTGAACTCTAAAGAATTTCCAGGAGCAAGTCATATAATGCAACTGAACAGATAGGTAGGACATTGTTGAGTGGCTATATTTTTTAACTACTTTAATATATATTTTAATATATATTTTTAATATATAAAGATCAACAAAGTGTGCTATGATAAAGAAATAGCCATGTCTCTTCAGATGGAAGGAACAGGAACTAATAGGTTAGAGTCACCTATGTCAGAGAAGCCTTTGGAAAAAGGCCTGGAAGTAGCAGCCTTTTGAGAGTATTCCTGGAACAGCCTTAGTAATTATCCTTTCACTAATCCTGTATGTGTGAATATTTAGAATGTTACACATCATTAGAAATAATGAGAGGATAAGAGAAATTTTATAAATATGAATAGTCTAACATTGCTGTTCTCTATTGACAGACTTAGATTTAAATTTTTCAAAATTTATCAAAAATTTGTTTGAGAATTACATTGTCCAGATTGAGCAGTGGAGCTTGACACACCACAGAACTTCTACAAACCAGCAATAATTACAATGAAGAGCACAAATGAGAGCTTTGAAAGGACATTTTTTGTGAGTGATAGTCTTCCTCTCCAATAAATTATCAAATCAGATTATCTTATTTCTCCAGAGCTCTCCCAAATGGATTTGTTACCTATGGTTAATAAATCTTGATTAGTTTTCTATAATTTAAAATAGCTTCAACACTTCCAATTAACTCAATGATCAATTAGTGTCTGTTCAGGATGCCCCTTAAATCTATTTTATCTCAAATTTGCTTGTGAAAATCATGTCTGCAAGACAGTCAAAAATTTCTCACAGACTATTGCACATCACTGTAAGAGTCTGAGACATGACTTGAAATGGAACACCACTACATGGGCTCTAAATGTTTCACAGTCTGCCTGGATGCCTTGCTGATTCAAATGTTCACCTAATCAAGCTTCAGTGCTGATCAATGAGCCCTTGTGAACTTTTAAGTATTCTGCAAATTTAAGGATTACACTGATAATTTTGTCTTATGATTAAAATACTAATATTAATTTATATTCATTTTTCTCATTATTTTGCTTCACTTAACTGCGACTGTTAAGAATTTGAAGAGGTAAAAATTCTTTTAAATGAAGGAGACCTTAAATCTAAGTTTTTTGATTCAGCTACAGGAAATTTAATTTCAAAACATTTATTGGAAGACTCCTGTTGTAATTTTACATTATTTTAGAAAGCTTTTAAAATTTTAAAATTTTTGGCTACATTACCACATTGGAAGAATTTCAGAAATGGATCCCTCCAACTCTCTATTCCAAATTGTTTTATGTCTCATAGAATGACCTAATTCGTCTCTTCTCATTATGAGATAAAAACAACTGAGGAACTGCCAGCTAGTATTTTCTTTGTGAGCAAAAGGATGCTTTTGAGCTGCTTGCAGAGAGACACATTTTCTCAGTGTACCTCAGCTCCCAAGAAGAATTGGTTAAACTGAAGATCAGTGAGATGTATCTTTCTGAGGCAATGTGTCACACCTACTCAAATTGACTCCTGACATGCAAATGGATTTTGTGTTTCTACCCCATACTGAAATCACATATTGATTTTTAAAAGTTTTAATTTAAACTTTTAAAAGAAAAATGGGAGGCACAGTAAGGCCTCTCCAAGTTAGTATTTGGCAAATAATCAGGATGGGAATCAGTTTGGAATGAAGACATATAAATGTCGATATTTGCATGTATATTCATACGCCTAAGCTTCCATTTATGGAGATCTACTGAACAAAAATTACAGAACAGATTAATCCACAGCCAAGTAAATATGCAGGGACGAGTTACTTCAGTTCTTTCAAGATTTTAGTGGCTGTATTGTTTAGGATGTGGATTGTGTAGCCTGAACCCAGGTTTCCAGCCGTAGTGCCACCTTGGATACTCCAGGATGTTGGCTCCTTTGAGGAGGCCAGCATGGGCAAGTCACAAAACCTAAACAGGGATGTTCTGCAGGTGGCAGGTGGAACTTCAGACTCTAGTGCGCCTCAGACAATATTGAATGCCTATGCCTAGGCAACTGCATCAAGCCCTAGAGTTCTGTTAACTTTAAGGTAAATTAGACATCAGCTCGTATTGAAGACATCCAATTTTAGGTGACTTTACCTGGAAGAGAATTCCTAGCCACCTCTGTAAGATGAAGCATTTCCTAAAAGATAGAATCTGATCCACAATGACTGAAAAACTTTTTACTCCATGGAGAAGTGTGTAAAGCAATACTTCAAGAGCTGAAATGCTCATGATAACCAGACATTTTATGGGACATTATGCTATTTTCTCCTGAAGACAAAAGGCTGTGTATGAAGCAAGGCCATGTGTGAGAAACATAAACTAACTGTAAAAAAAGAGAAAGAAATGTATTGCTCAAAAAATATATGTATATAATTTTTAAGCTTAATTTTACTTTTATCAAATCTTAAGAGAATGGACAAGGGGTCATGGAAAGTAAATAAAACCAAAAATAAATCTCAAAGGCTTTGCTTTTTTTGCCATAACTTTTTTTTTTTTTTTTCCGTAAAGATAATGTGAGAAATTAAAAGAAAAGTAAGATTACATATTTTTTTTGACATAAGCTCTGAGAGCATACTGCATATGGTTTCATGAGAGCATTCTCACTCTGAGGCTTTAAACCTACATGTGTCTCCTGTCTGCCCTCTCTCTAGCATCCATAAGCAGGAGCAATGACCAAGATAAACACATCAGTTTTGATTCTGATATAGATGGATACCATTCACTTCATGATGGACCTGGATCTTCAAGCCAATTGCCCACTTATGTTATTGGAGTAGTTAAGTGCAAAAGAGCTTTTCTTGATACTATTTTCTTTGTATTTCCTCTGAAACTTGTATGCCTGGAAAATATCAAGAGTTTCCAATAATAATCTGCTCTGGACTTTGAGCAAAATAAGCTTTCTCTTAGCATCTGTAATTGCTGTGTCTTGCTTACATGGTAAAACCAAGTTGGCAAGAGATATTAAAGAATGTACAACAAGAAATATCTGGACAAATCAAAATCCCAAGGAGGTTCCCCTGGGAGACAAGTTAAATATGAATGAAGACATCTGACAGATAAACAAATAGCTTTGCAGCTGTAATAAATATACAGCTTGGAAGAGACACAATGAACCACAGTTAAATCTATATTTTTACCTTATGGGAAAATGAAAATTAAGTCAGATTTTATTTGGAAAAGGTCAAACAAAGACCACTGTAATGGAGCAGTTGCACAAAAACCTACATGCTTCTATTTCAACCTACCTGATTTTGCTAAATTGCAAAAATTACCTTACAAAACTCTTAATATAATTCTCGGGGGTTTTTCCTGAAATAAGATCTTTCAGTTAAATCCCAAGCTTTAGATATTTTTAGAAGATTTTTTTGGTGTGTTTCAAGCGGCTGACAGCTCAACTAAGCAGAATGATTATAAAGACTCAAAAGTGAAGCATATCACTCGGTCTGTCTAAAACATGAGAGAACCTATGAAAAAGAAAAAAAACAAAGCAATGAGAAAATAATTCACTCTGTATTATTTTAATACATAATTTAATCAGTAATGACTTGGATGTCTAGCTTAGAAAAAGGCATTTTATCAATTCCAATTCAGAGAAATTATTTTCTACTTCTCTTATCCAAAGAAACCGATTGCTTGGGAAACAAATTCAAATTATCTTGCTAGAAAATTATAACAAATATTCCTCAGATCATTATGTTTTCAGTCCACTGTTGTAATCTATGCCAAGTTATGCACAGAAAAATATAGCATTAAATGCATGAGCAGTGTAATTTACCTTTACCTAGGCAGTCTTCAAAAAACAGACACATTTGTTGCAGGCAGTAAAACAGTGTCTTTCAAGGCATTATTGATGGGGCTTGTATTTTATTTGATCAGAACACTTTTTGTATCCACTAAAACATTTTTCCTCCCATTGTGTCAGCTTGCTTAATAATCAGACCTCAACAAATTTTGCCATAGACACAACTTATGCAACAGCTCCTTTTACAAAGGGATATGAATGTGAAGGATTCTATTACCTTTTTGCGTTAGTTACCCTTCTGTTGAAAGTGATACCTTTCAGCTCAGCAGGAAATGTGCGTTTCAATTTCTCACTATTGTGTAATTAGCTCGTCAGTGCGAGGAGCAGCCTGTGCAGCTGTGTTCAGGTGCCACTGCGGAGTGACCTGTACTTCCCTTGCCAACCAAAACAATGGGGAGAGAAAAAAGATAACAGGCAGAATAGTGCAGATAACAGAGGTAAAGAATTGCAGAGGGAATTGATTTTGGCAATGGTATTCTTTTCCCTTGATGCAGCAGCCAAAATATAGCTAAAATTTTCCACCACCTTGTCATAAGTTCCATGGAAAGTGATGTCTCAGCTCTCAATACAGAGCATAGTGTGAGCCTTTCCAGATTTCTCTGAAACCAACAGAGGCTGTTTCATTTACACTTATATTGCAGTCATCTCAGTGAGAAAATATTTATAGAATAAATTTAAGCAATGTTCAAAACTACTGTAGATAATCAATGTAAATATATGAACTTGTTTCAAAAGACAAAAAATATAGTTGCAAATTCTTCAAAGCATTTTGTGAAATGGAACCACTCTTTAAAATCAAATAGGTACATTTCTAAAAACACTTCAATTTTTCTACTGGTCAGCATCAGTATCTAACACATAGGATAATGATATATCATAGTGAATTGGAGTAGGTAATGCTTATAGTAGGCATTGTGATGTATGTAAGCAGTCTTACTTTCCATGAAGTGTCATTAAGCACTTTCCTCATACTTTACATTTTTACAATCTGGCTCTGTAGGAAGAATAGCATAAATAAGTCTGAAGTCATGCTTCAGAAAAACAAGTGTAATTCTCTGCTAATATATGTCAGAGAATCCCAGAATCCCAGAAAGTGTAAGGTTGGAAATGATAACTGTAGGTCATGTGGTCCAACCTCCCTGCTCAGGCAGGGTCATCACTGAGTACATGGCACGGGATTGCACCCAGATTCATCTTTAATATTTCCAGTGAGGGAGATTCCACAATCTCTCTGAACAATCTCTTCCAGTGCATGGTGACCTGCACAGTAAAGAAGGTCTGCGTCAACTTCTGGTGGAACTTTTGGTTTTTGTCACCGTAAGATCAATATTGAGACTCATGACAGATATTGCTTTTTTGAAGAAACATTCATCACCTGAGCATTCATCATATGCAAAAAATTGTTTATGTAACATGTCTGGCAAAGGGTTAATCCTGTATTATTTATCAGCTGGCTAAGGACTGGTAAACACGAAAAGTAGCTATTAGACATGGAAGAAAAGGGATATATGTCAAGTAGTTTGCACCAATGAAAATTCTTCATGAATGATAAGATCAAACAAAATTCTTATCCTTGTTGGGAAAACAAAGAAAAAGTGTCAAAGATGAGAATTAGACTCGATCATCCTTGTCTGTCCTTTCCAACTCCGAATATTCTGTGATTCTCTAATTCTGTGGAGATCAATTAAGGTAAACATGTTTATGTAGTTATAAAATCTGTTTGTGGAAATAAAACACAGAAAAGCATAAGTAGTTGAACTTCAACATGTCAGTGCCTCTAAAAGAGTTAATTAAGACCTGTAGACTACACTTCTGTTTAGAAAAACTATTATGTTGCTATGTGCTACAGGGACAATCCTGATTAGCCTTGATTAGCATCAATGTATACATGTCAAGGTGGGGTTTAGTTCATTTTTTCTGGCATCAGATTTTCCATAATTATGGGAGGGAAAAAAACCTTTTATAGAAGTAATGAAAGATAAAGAAAGTTATTATTCCACATGTTTTTTAATGGAATTGCAAAGGGCAGCTAATCTCCCCTAAATAAAATGTTGGATTCCTTTTTTTTTCTTTTTCTTTTTTCTTTTTTTCTTTTTTTCTTTTTTTTTTTTTTTTTTTTAATATTCCTAGAATCTGCTGAGCTCAGAGTCCCACCAGGATCATTGAAGTGCAACTCCTGGCCCTGAGGCCCTGCACAGACACCTGTAAGAATCACACCAAGGGCCTGAGAGCTTAATCCTTACTGTCAGGCTTGGTGCTATTACCTATGGCCACTTCCTTAAGTAGTCTCCTCCAGTGCCCAGCCTCTCTCTGGCTGAAGAACCTAAGAACCAACCTAAACCTCCCCTGACACAACTCCAGGCCATTCCCTCAGGTCCTGTCACTGGACACCACAGAGATCAGTGCCTGCCCCTCCTCTTCCCCTCGTGAGGGAGTTGCAGACTGCAGTGAGGTCTCTCCTCAGTCTCCTCCAGGCTGAACAGACCAAGTGATCTCAGCTGCTCCTCATACGGCTTAACCTCAAGGCCCTTCACCATCCTCATGTCCTTGCTCTGGACACTCTCTGAGAGCTTAATGTCTTTCCTATATTGTGGTGCCCAGAACTGCACAGAGCACTGTGCCGCAGAGCAGAGCAGGACAATGCCCTCCCTTGCCTGGTTGGCTATGCTGTGCCTGATGCCCCTCAGGACAGGGTTGGCCCTTCTGGCAAGCTGGCTCTGCCTTCCAGTATTTCATTCCCCAGTCTGTCCATACATCCAAGATTGCCTCATCCCAGGTGCAGAATCTGGCACTTTCTCTTGTTGAATTTCATACGGCTGGTCATTGCCCATCTCTCTAATTTGTTGAAGTCTCTCTGCAGGTTCTCTCTGCCTTTGAAGGAGTCAGCAGCTCCTCACAATTTAGTTTCATAAGCAAATTTACTTAGTAATCCTACAAGTCCTTTGTCCAAGTCATTTCTGAACATGTTGAAGAGCACAGAGCACACAGTAGAGCATGGAACCCCACCAGTGACAGGTCACCTCTCTGGTGTCACCTCATTCACTGCAACCCTTTGTGCCCAACCCACAAGTTGATCACCCACCACATGAGTGATCACGTGTTTATCCAGCTGTGTGCTGCGATGAGACTGACAAGCCTGTAGTTTCAAGTATAATCCTTGCCCTTCAAAATTTGGGCAACACTAGCCCGCTTCCAGTCAACTGAAACTTTTCCAGACTTCCAGGACATTCCAAATGATTTTCAGATTCACATTCAAAAATCACTAAGAAAGGCCTTGCATTGATATCAGCCAACTCTGAGTATCCTCAGGCCCCTTGTATAATTTTATACAAGGTCAAGAAGTCCGTAAGTCTGGTGTCTGGCCATGTGAAAATTGCTCAAGTTCTATATGAAGCTTTAATAATTTCAGCTATATATTGCATATTTTTAGTCATTCCTTGGGTATTATCTATGATATAATTGTAATGTGATGAATACAACTTTGTTTAGCAGACTTCCTGTACACAAATGATTTCTAATTTAATAGATAAAGATTCACTTATTAGCAAGAAGGCATATGATGCAGGAGAAACGTACTGTGCCTGGTCCTACATCTGCGAGTATGGAAGACCAGCACAGAGAAAAAAGATATTTTACTAACATAGTAGGTGAAAGAAGACAATAAAATGCATAGAGCTGTGCTGAATAATGGGGAGAATAAAATTCTTATTTATTGTATGAAAAAACAGTTCTCTTCTAAACTTGTCTTAAAATACTATTTTGATGTGTTCCCAAGTGAAGTATGAATTCTCATTTAATTCCCCTTAGAGCTTCATTCACTTTTTTTTCAAATTCAAGTGGCATCTCCAGAACAAATATTGAAGCTCATCTAGTTTTCTGAAAAGACCTTCTTATTTTCAGTCTAGTCTGGTTTTGTGCTGCTGAATCATATTCCACCTGAGAAGAACTGTAACCTCTTCACTTCATCTTTCTCAGCCAAACATTGCACATGGTTTGTTCATAAAACACATCATATGTTTTCTGCCAAAAAATTTAAAAAAAAATAAACCCAGGAAGATGGTTGGAAGATGACTGAGAAAATATGGAACCATATGTCTGAAAGAAATCTCAAGACCTTGATTCATATCCTGACTCATTCCAGGATTAACTATCTTCTCTCATAAACATTTGCCTAAACTACTGTTACAGAAATGTCTCCTGATATGATTTGAAACTTCCCTGAACTCTATTAACAGTTTCTTTTTGGCATTTACACCAAACCTGTAATTTCAGTCTTGGTATATTTTCAGAGAATATACTAGGGAGACATCAGTCCATCTTACTTCCCTTCATATACCCTTCCCCAAGCAGTCTTTAATGGCTAATGTTAAATGCAAAATAATGGTAAGTTAGCTGGACCTTTGAACCAAGTAAAAATTGTTTTAGCATCACCTCTTTCAGTCCATTTTGGGCTTTTCCTTTTCTTTCCCCTAGATAAGACAGTTTTCAAATTTCCCACAGTTTTGGTTTTTTTTTCCTTGACATCTCATCATTCTCATTTCTTATTTTATTTAATAACTTGAAAGTTGGACAGTGGTTTTGAATTGCTGAATTTTTGTTCTCTGATTTGCTTGCAACACATTCTATACTGACTGTTGAAATTCTGTCAGTCAAAATTTTTTAATAATAATGAGTCCAAGACAAATCTTTGTGGTCATCATCAGATAACTGACTCAAATTTCATAATGAACTGTAAAAATAATTATTTTGCTATCAAAATTCTCCTTTTTAAACCAGTTTTCCATCCAGTTCAATGCTTTCTTAGGAAGTCATCACGTAAAATAAAAATAGAAATTCATGTATGCATATATATTACCTTATTTGTATTACATATACTTCTTCCACTTTTCATCAAAGATTGTTTTTCTGACACAGATAAAACAAAATTGTTTTGAACTGGTTTGTTCTTATCATAAGCCAAAATTATGTGAATTATATCATTGCCCCTGGCCACTAGAATGTAGATTCTGCATACCTATCTGAGGAGAGGCTTTTGTTCAGACCTCTAAAAAGCTTCAGTAATTACTCCAACCTAATTTTCATTAATTTTTTGTTAGTTTTTTTCACTTAAATACTTGTGTTTAACAGTTAGGGAAATAGCTGATCCTACGCAAATTTCTTTGGTTGCCTTAATATGAGACCTCAGCAGTTTCTGCCTAGAAAAAGTCAGTCTTTAATTACTATAAACAGAGGAAATATCTTATTTATTTCCCTAACTTACCTCTATACTTATAATTCCTACCTGAAATCTGTCTTGTTTAACTTCTGTTTTCTGAACACTGAGGGGATGTAGATATGAGCCAGATTCAGCCAAAGAACCCTCTTAAAAAAAAACCTAATCTGGCAAAAACATACCAAAACCTGGTTTATGGTTCAAGCCTTATATTTTGAGACAACTTCTTGTAGAAATGTCCTATATGTGCTCTTTTTCTTCTCTGACCCAAGAGCTCTGCATAAGGCATTTTAAAAAGGAATGATTTATCCGTAAAGAAAACATATTAGACTTCATAAAAATATCTTTCCAGCTTAAAGTCAGATGAAACCAGTACAGATATGTGTCAACTCACCATAAAATTAAATGTGAGCAAAAGTTTGGCTGAGATTCCAAAACATCCTTTTAGCTTCTGTCAGTTCACATGGGTTTTATTTTTCAAATTCTTGCAGAAATCAGAAGTGTGGATGCTTTAATGATAGAAAATGGCTTCTAACCACATTTAACTACTTGAAAAGCTCTTGTAGGCAATTGTATGTCAAAATTATCTCCTGGTATTTTGACTAATTTGGTGTATAGAGGGTCAAGATGTAGCAACATCTTAACCATGTCATTTTTAGCAACTTTGACCTTAAGATGTTCTACTCGACTTCTAATGGAGAACAAGAGTCTGTCCTTCTGCAAGTTCCAGTGTTTGCTGATGACAAAAATAATTCAATGTTCTGTGCCATTTGCATTTACCTTAAAATGTTACCTCTCAGTAGATAGAAGCCTTTCCGGTGGTGCTAATAATTTAGATGCATTGGTTTTCAGGTTATAACTCAAGAAATCTTTTTGTTCGCTGGTTATTTGGGGGGAGAAAAAAAAGAAAAGTAAAATCCATTTTCAAGATCTCAGGTTGTAGTTTAAAATCCATTACTCAGAGAAGCTGAAGACCTTGAAAATTATTTCTGTAAAATACTCTATTGCTTCAACTATTGCAAAATTACTTGCTCTTGTAAAATTCATGGTCAAATCTCATGCATTAAAATGCTTGAAGCTATCCAGTGACTAACAACTTTGAGATGCTTGTAGGGGTTAATTTATTTCCAGGAAGTTTTCCAAGATTTTCCATCATAATTTGCAGCTGCCTAATTATTGATTTAATTATAGCTGACACCACATCTTTAGAGAACTTTAGCAGTGGAGAAATCTGTGACTGGAAGTGGGCATTGAGTTGCTTTAATTGTCCTGCTCTGTGATCTAAACAGTTGTCTAACATATTTTTTTATTATTTATTTGAAAAATACAAACCACAGTGAATCAACTCCAATGTTCACAGGTGTATTTCCAGTTTTGCAGGTTCAGAGTGCTTTGTGGTTGGGTTTTGGTGGGAGATTTTTTGGTAGCAGATATGGTTTGTCAGATTTCAGTTTGATGTAATCTCTATCACCTTCAGTTGCCTTTTTCTTCTCCAAAAGCAAAGCATACATTCAGAATTTTCATGATTATTCATTCATTTTAGTTTGTTCTTGGCAGCTGATCTCCTTTTTCTTGTGCTCAGTAATACTGAAGTTTAGGCTCAAGGTTCAATCTCCATATTCAATATAGAGGGATTATAGTTTAAGAATAAATTGATTTTAGATTTTTTTTCTCAATCAATTTTTACTCTATTTTACAGTTACTGCTGTCCTTCTAAAGATTAATTGCACACTATTAGGACTGTTATAATTCATTATGCTATTCTAATACATTTAAACAGAAGATAAAAGGTAATTCATCGCTCAGTCACATTTATTACTTTGACCATTCTTTACCTTTGGATTCGGATTGAGTTAGGAGTGGTTTATTTGGTACCTTATCCAAGTATAAATTAAAAAGTTCAAGACGTCATAATTTGCATTAAACATATGGTTTTCTTTATTTCTTTTAATCTTAAAAAACTTGGCCAAAATATTAAAGCTGAAAAATTATGCATTGTTTATACCAAGCGCACATTGATTTATACCATCTGAAAGGAAAGATCTGTGTTCAGCATCTTGTGTATTATCCATGTTGTTTGCTCGTTTGTCTATGAGTTATGGACAATATGCTTGTTGGTATAATTAGTTTTATATATTTCTCCATTTTTTAGCACAATGGTATCTTCATATTTTTATCCAGAAGTTTTGGAATTTGTACATGTTTAATGAATATTTGTTTAATTTTTACTTTTTCTTTTTTTTTCTTCTTTCCTTCACTTCAGCCCACTAATAACTGATTTGATCTTTCTCAAAGAAATAAGCAAGTGAAAAAAAAATCTGTCTATATTTTCTGTTGGTTCTGTCTGAACTTCTTACGCATCACCAGTGGAATTACACAAGACTGAATTACTCAACTATAGCCAGTTGCAGCTGTATAAATACAGACAGTGAAAAATTTTATCTGCAGACCAGTTATCATCAATTACAATAGGACTAATAAGTTTACAATCAATAATTCAGACTGGTAGCAATAGTTATCTGATGAACCTGTTTCACTCCTTCCATTTCCAGTTCTGCTTCAGGTTACGAAATGGCCTCTTTTGAAATGTATTTTAATCCAGAGACACCTATATTTGTGTCTCCAAGAAGCTCAACGGGGTAGCTTTCATCAGAAGAAATCCACTTTGCCCAGCATGGGTTTGTTACTTGCACTGTAACTGATGAGCAGAAGATGCCTGCTTCTGTTTAGGCTGTTTTACCAAGCTTTTAAGAACTCCTGTGTGTGTATACATACTTGCTTGAAGGCAATCATGGTTTCAGCTAGTGATTTCAGCTTTTGTATAAAGATTATGGTCCAGTAGCATTGCCAAGTAATAAGAGTTTCTTCCTGAACATTTTGCTCAAATAAGCCTTTTACAGCCATGGTAATAGCACTAATACACCTGCTGATATTTGCATTGCTTTTATGAAGCCTGGAAATGATTGTTTTCTTAGCATTTTACACAGAGCAGTAATAAGCACTGAATGCTGCAATATAAACAAGGAGGGTTGATGCTGTTTATTATCTCATCTTACTTTTAATAGGTTTTTTTACTATACTTATATTACTAAGTGATGTTTTGCAATGATATGAATTGCAAGGATTGCAATGTATTATTTAGTCATCAAATATATTTAGTGTTGATCCTGTATGCACACCAGTGCTGTATAAAATAATGAGCGAACCATAAGAGAGAAAAAAAAAACTCCTTAGCTGGTTTGAAGAGTTCCTTATTCACTGGCTGGAGGTAATGCAAAAGAATTTTTCTTGCTAATGCCAACCAAGAAGTGCCATTTGCGAACAGCAGCATGCAATCAAAGTTCTCTTTGCTATCTAAAGTATCACTGGCAACCTAGAAAGCCTAGAAGATAATATCTTATCTGCCTTTTAAATGGCTGAAGCCACAGGATGTGAATGCCATGCTATCTGAGTTTCCTTTGCTTCTAATTTATAAGCAGTATCCATTTTATCTCAATCATTGTTACATATAGACAGTAGAAAAATCAGAAGTCTCCTTTTTACCATGTGGAATTATAAACCGCCTGACTCAAAATGACTTTGGCTTATAATTACAAATAAATAATTAATGCTATGTCTTAAGAGCTATAAGATAGAAATTAAAGGTTGTAGCTGAACCAATATGTAATTAAATGGTATTAAAATATGTTAAAATGGTATTAAAAATAAAAAGAATAAAAAGTAAGAACAACTAGTAGATGATTGAATGAAAGAAGCTGTTAGGACAAAACATGAAAAAAAACCCAAATATATTAAGTGGCTTTTTTTGCATCAATTTCCCTTCATTTTTTCTTACGCTTTTCCTGTCTAAAGTACAGCTTAAGTCAATTCTTCAAACTGCCAATAAAATCCTTCACTTTTTGTAAGTGCCAGAACACAGAAACCCCAGCCAAGTCTCCTTCTTTTTTAATAAACTGTGTAGCTGCAAAGAAAAGGACTAATACAGTTAGGATATTCTTCTGCAACTGATTTAACTGTTTTTATAATGTAGAAGATTTTTTTGTGGAAGAGAAAATATGTGCCATCGTTTCCTTAGTACAACTATGTAATTAAATGCCACAGTTTTAAATTCCATTTAAATCTTTCTTATTTTTCATTTGAATAACAGGCATATATTATTAATATGTAGTGCCAGTTGCCATCTTCTGGAGCCATCTCTGCACACAGCTAAAAGATACTTTGTGTCTGGGGCTGTTAGTTTTCAGGCAATGAATGGTTTGGTTTTGAGAGTCATAAGTAGGAAATGTATAGTGATACAAACACCCATGAGAACGGAAAGGTCACCCACACCCTCACACCTGAGTGCCATTCTCTCAGAGAACATTACAAGAATAAGAGCAAGTATGACATAGGTAGCCAACCTGAAAACTTTTGCGACAAACTTCTTTAATGTTACAATATTTTGCATCCACACAAGCCAGCTTCTCCTTATTCTCAGTTTAAGTTTACATCTCACATTTGTATAGAAGATTTAAGTCTTCATGCAGATTATAAACCCACAACCTTTTTAAGAGCTAATATGTAACATGTGAAAGAGAAAATTACAGTAAATTGACTTATCCACTTTACCATTAGTGTCTTTATATATCCCAGTAGAGTCTTTAGTGTAACAATAAAGTGAACGCTGGAATATTTATATTGCTAATTATTCTAACAAAAGCAAGTTGCTTAGAAGAGATTCTGCTGGCTGTAATTCCATTTAGTGCAGATATATAGTCATGTACATAGAAGAAATTAATTTGAATTTCTGCAGACAGTATGTGAATACTTTAGTGTTGGGTTTTTTTGGAGGCATAATGAGCCTTTGGTATACAAAATTCCAGATGTATTTGGTAGAGTGTTTATAAACCGATGAGGAACCTCTGAATACCAGATGATTTGAATGGAAGGGATTCTTCTCAGCCCTTTGTAGCATATAAATTAATAATTTGCTTTATCTAGAAGATTATGCTCATTTTACAAAGATAGTGAACACTTGGCGTGTTCTAATCTGATCTGCCACAGTTAGCATTTACATATATTTGCAGTGCTTTTGGGATGTAACAATATATTTGCTTTTTCCAGGAAAGAGGAGAAGGATTTCTCTAACATATAGAGTGTACTGGGTAAGTGACTACATGACTTCTGGAAGAGTCAGAATGAAGGGCATGAGGCACATACTGAAGAAAAATAATCTTATGAAACCTTACTATATAAGAAACAGAAATTACTAAATATTGGGTTCTTTGCTTCTCTGAATTGTACTCACTTTTCAGAATCACATAGCGCTGAAAGGATTTCTGGTTTTGAATGTCTCAATTTTGAGAGTTTCTTATGCAAAATAAACCCCTTTTCTTCAAACTCTCACAAAGCTGAATGTTAAAATAGCTTATTTTATTTTATTTAAAGTATTCATAATTGGAATTGCATTCAAATACAGAGCTATCATTACAGAGCCATTATGTAATAGAAACATTATATATGTATTTTTATTCTTGCATAAATTCCATTAAATAAATATACATGATTTTACATAACTACCGATTGGTATTTGCATTATAGTAATACTTAAGAATTCAGTTCAGACAGATCTATATAGATATATATATATGTATACATATATATATATTTGAAGCACATGACAAAGTCACTGCCTGAAAAAAGCTTAGAATTGAATATAAGGCAAGACCAGAGGCAGCAGATGAATGCAAACTTGCAGGGAAGTACAAGGATACAGTATTGGTCAGCGCAATAGGGAATGATCTCAGCAGCCTGACTTAAAAGCTTCACATTGAAGAGATCAAACAAAAGTTGTATGTGATTATTCAGCACCAGGTGAATCCTTGCACTAGAAATTTCAATAGCCTGTGGCTTTAGAACTGTGAAAAAGATCTTAAAAAAAAAAAAAGAGACAAAAAATAAATACATTTTTAAAAGAAAATGCTCTTTTATCTTCTTTCAGATCCTTTTGATTTCTCAACTCTTCATTTTCCCTTCCCAGTGGATGGATAGAAAAAAATTTATCTGAATAATCCTAAGGAAACTAACACTATGACAAAAAGATTCAAAGAAGAGTTGGCAAGTTTTAAAATACCATACCATTAACTGTAAAAATCAAAAATATTACTGGATGCAAACAAATGTAGTTTAAAGAAAATTATTCAAAGTGAATTGCCCATATAATGCAACTAATTTAATCAACATGTTGTCGATCTAGGACAATTTAGGAACCTGTGTGCTGAGAAAAATACATCATCTGTGTTAGCTTTGTTCTAGCAACAGGAACCCACATATTCAAATGATCATTGATTTTATCTCAGACTTTACTTCAATGCAATGGATACATATTTGCTTCCTAGATCAGAAGGGTCTTAAGTAAAGATATATGACTTATGGGTTTTTGATCACAGATGAGCATTTCATGTGTTTCTAAGATTTATTCTCTAAATAAATATGATTCTGCAGTTAACTACCAGAAACAAAGAAACTTGCTAATTAATAGTGCTAAATTTTGTTTGCTTTATTTCAGGTATAGAGTGCATTCAAGGCAGGTTAAAGTACAAGATTTAGGTACTAGTATAAAGCTTAGGCTGCAGAGGGGAAATTGTAATTGCAAAGTCCTGACTCACCTTCTAAGGTGGAGACACCTAATCTCTGTAAGCCCTCTAACATTTGATGTTAAATCTCTTCAGTACCTATTAAGTCACTGCACGTGCCCAGAACTGTCCTATGCTTGGCAGGCTTAAGCAGCTCAGCACTTAGATCATGTCTGAGCTCAGGTTAGGTTGAGAAACTTGGAGGAGTGAAGTGTGAATCACCCCAAAAGCTCAATCCATTAAACACTTCCAGAGGCCACAGAACACGGCAGGACTGTGCTCTTCACACACAAATCTAAAGTAGGTCAGTTTTAGACCACAGACAAAGAGAACTCTTTCCCTGGTTTCTCACCCAGCATGGCACACTACTTAGTGCACTCACTGAGCAGGTTGGACTCACAGATTCAGTCCCATCCTTTTCCTAAAAGCTCTCAAATGCATTCTGCCTTCAGTCTTCATGTCATACTCAGACAATAGTCTACTGGAGTGTAAAAATCTGCATATCTCTTTTGACAAAGTCCCCAGGCAGATAAGAATGAAGGATGTACTGGACCTGAGAGGAAGTGCAGGGTAAATTTGACTTTATAGTCTGATGGTTAGACTACCTTGGAAGATCTTGCATCAGACTAATGTTTCCAGGAATACTTCTATATTAAGTATGAAGAGGGTGTTTTACATTAAATGTTACTTGCGTTTTCTTCTTTTTTTTTTTTTTATGCTACCTAGGATTTCTAATACTTCAAGATCACATGATAGAGTCCTTTCTTTTGTGCCTTTGCTGTAATCAGTAATGTAATATCAGAAAATAATTTTGCAGTTGCTCATAACCCATGAAACATAAGACAGAATTTAGGTAACCAAAGAATTTCCTAGCACCCAGAATATTATCTGGTGCCAAAGGACATCAATTTATTACGTGTTCAATTTATTCAACTGAGAATCTGGCCCTTTAGATAGGCAACTCTGATTACAATCCAATTAAATAAAATAATCAACAATGAAGTTCATTTGCTCAGACTCTCTACATAAATCTCTACACATGAAAATAAATCCTTACCTGACTGTAGACAAAAACACAAAAATAAGAAGGTAAAAATATAGCAATTAAAACTCTTAGTTCTCTTAGCTATAGGCAAACTGATCTATAATTCAATGGAGCTTAGTTACAGCATTGTCTAATTATGTGCTTAGCTCTAAAGCCTTTAATAAAGAGAATAATTTCTTTAAATATATCTAATTAGGTAAAGTATCTGTTCTGGTTTAGCTGCATTTGGCACCAAAATGAAAAATACAGAGAAAAACAACTTTCTTTTCATGTACCCCTGAGCTAGGTAGCCCAATGTCCTCCTGACTTTCCAGTACAAATGAAAACAGTGTTATAACTAGACCAAGTTGCATTTACAAGGTAAGGACATGGGAACAACAGGCAAAAAATGTATATATCTCACAACAGCCACAGAACTTCGACTACCTCTTTATATCTTTAGTCCTAACAGTTCTGAAGCCAAAGAAATAAATTCCTTAGAACTCGTCTTGGTCCTTTTCTTTCTTCTCTCGATGAAAAACGTGTATTGACTCCTTCCAAAGGGTTAGTGCTATCATCTGCCCTTCTGAAAATCCTGTGTTGCTCTCAGTCATAACAAGAGGTCTGTGTTGGCCTAGAAATGGAAATGACCTATTAAACCAATTAAAATTTATTTCTGACAAAAAGGGTTTAGTCTCCAATACATACTAGTGCAGCATATCTTATATTTTGTTGTTCTTGTTTAATTCTATAGAAATCATTGCACACCCAGGTATATGTATGAGAGGCTTCATGTTGGTTAAAAATGATTTATTTTTGGAAAGTCACTTGTATAATGGACAACTTTAGATTATAAACCTTTTAGGAAAGTCTTTTATTACTGTGCTCTCAGTAGAGGTACAGCACATGATTGTGTTCTGATGCACAATTGACACTCATAAAACATTAAATGTAACATTTCAAGGTAGTCTACTGAAGTTACAGGCAAAGCTGCTTTCTTTTTTAATGAAGTCAAGACCTTCTCTTTAGTATATTATTGCCCAATTTTAGGTATAAATTAATCTGAGTAAAATATACAGCGTGACAGTTGTCTGATCATCAAGTCCAAAAAAGGAAACCAGGAAAGTTCACAGTATTTTGAAAGCTATGTTCTATGGCTCTGTTACTTAGGAGATAACACCAGTAGGTGCAGCCTTATGACAAGTACCCCATTTTTTTTTTTTCCCATGCCATATGTCCACAGTGGAAGTAGCTGAGAAAAAAAGAGTCTCGTTGTTTGATTGACATGCATTTTAAACTACTTGTCAAAACTGCACAATTATTTAAGTAGCATCAATGTGCCAGTTGCCAGATTTAAAGGAAATGTTAAGCCTTACAAGTAGTAGTGTTTGTCTACTTCATGAAAAGAGATATTATAGAAGAATCAAAAAATAAAATGAGGGTAAGACTAAAGCTTGCTAAACTGCCCACACTTTGCCTTTACATTACTGTAGGTGATACTGGGAAACACACTAAAAGCATAAGTTGCCATATATTTTCTATTTTAAGACTCTATTTTTCTTTTTCTAAAGATTTGCTAAATTTATCTGGACTTGTATTTTTTTGCAAGAATTTTCAGCAGCAGTTATTTACTTCCAAGGAATAAAATATTTAAAAAAAAGGAGAAAGAGAGAAGAAATAAGAATATTAGTATGATATTAAATAGCTAAGTGCCTGAGAAACGTTCCATAGTTTCTCATTCTGATTTTTGGCGGTCATCCTGAAAGCTAGCACACATTCCTGTGTTAGGAGTGAGATGTGGCCAAATCTTCATATGACTATGAAGGTCCCCTGAGAAATCTCTTATACATATTCAGCAGACATATCTTAGTCACTGACAAAAGGTTAGGGTCCTATCATGTAAAAAGAACACAGCTTTACCATGATGAGTCTTCCTCATTGAGGTAAGCTGAATTTTTCACATAAATATTTTTATTCATATGTACCTTAGAAGGGAAATAAATATTAAATATTATACTTAAACTTTATAGGGGAAAAATAATTTTTAATAACAAAAATCTGTTGTGTTAGGCTGTTATCAGTGTAGTCTTTGCTATAAAATCAGTGAACAAGTGAATATGATTAAAGTCCACAAATAACTTTAATGTCTTATATTCTTAAACACTGAGAATTAGACCTAAACCATTAGCATTCTCTATTTTTACACATAATTTTAAAGCTTGAAGTTTTCTTTCTCTGTAGCCTTCAAGTAATGATATCCCTTAATGATATCCCTGAAGATTTAAGATTAGGTATCTTGTTACAAACGAATATTAATTGACATGCTAAATTGCAGCATTTCAACAGCTACCACACTGCATTTACTTAGAGAATCATCACACTCATAAAGACCACAAAAGGGAAAAATTATAAATTCATACAAAATTGCAGCAGTGTCCTGGTTAAAATTGCTTTATAAATCATGTTCTGAACTAATATTCCATTTTCCTAGAAAAGCTGGAAGACCATGGCTTGGACAGGTGCACTCTTCATTGTGTTAAAACCAGCTGGATGGGCAGGACATAGAGACCCATGTTGAATGGTGACACATCCAGTTGGTGGCCAGTCACTGGTGATATTCCCCAGGGCTCAGTAATGTTTAATATCTTTACTGATCTAGAAGAGGGGATCAATTGCACTCTCAGGAAGTTTGCAGATGACATTTAGTTGGCTGGAAATGTTGGTGTGCTGCAGTGTAAGAAGGCTCTGCAGAGGGACCTGGACAGGCCGGATCAATGGATCAAGGCTAATTGTATGAGGTTCAACCAGGCCAAAAGTTGAGTCCTACACATTGGTCACAACAACTCCCTCTCCAGCACTACAGGCTGGGCGAAGAGTGGCTGGAAAGGGGCTTAGCAGAAAAGGACCTGGAGGTGTTGGTTAGCAGCCAGATAAACATGATCCAGTAGTGCACCCAGTGGCCAAGAAGGCCAGTGACACCCTGGCCTGTATCAGAAATACTGTGACCATCTGGACCAGGGAAGTCATTGTTTCCCTGTGCTCAGCACAAGGGAGGCCACAGCTCGAGTCCTGTGTGCAGTTCTGGGCCACTCATCACAGAAAGACACTGAGGTGCTGGAGTACCCAGAGAGGGACAATGGACAGGGACAAAGGGCCTGGACAAAAACTCCCATGGCGAGCACCTGAGGGAACAGGGCTTGTTTATCCTGGAGAAAAGGAGGCTCAGGGTGTCACTAGCACCCTCTACAAGTACCTGAAAAGGGTTGTAGCAAAGTGGGCGTCACTTTCTTCTCCCAGGCAACAAGAAACAGGACCACAGGAAACAGTGTCAAAATGCACCAGGAGAGGTTCATATTAGACATCAGGGGAATTCTTCATGGAAAAAACTGTTAAATGTTGGAATGGAGTGCTCAGGGAGGCGGTGGAATTACCAACCCTGGAGGTGTTCAAGAAACAGCAGGACATGACACCTTTTGCTATGGACCAGTTTTGGTGGTGTTTGGTCAAAGATTGGAATCAATGGTCTTGGAGATCTTTTCCATCCTAAAGGATTCTTTGATTCTGTGATTGTGTGACATCTGTACAGTGTTGAAAAACTGAAATATGTGTAGATAGCTTACAGATTAGTGGACATTACTTTATTGCTGTCAGGATCTAGGCATGTAATATTACATATGTTTGGTCCAATGGCAAAATTCAGTTATCTGGCTAGCCATTGTAATCTTCAGGGCAGCATGCATCTTTGCAACTGTTCTCCAGGGTAATAATACTATAAACCAGATAATTTAAATGAAAAAGAATAGCAAAGATATATCTTAAAAGTGCTTTCTAGTTTGAGACAAATTGCTTCTTTTGGTAAGGTACCATAATAACTTCAGGATGCCTAAACTTTGCTTGGTTTGAGTTATATGAGTATTACATCTTAATTGAAACTCGATTAATGAGCTAAATAATATTAATGAAATTTACATTTTTGACTTATGTGGGTTCTCTACAGTGACTTCAGCTGCAGTGATCTCTCTTGCCTGAAATAAACCTTCTTCTCTGTTCTGGTTACTTTTGACTCTCAATTTCTGTTTATCATCATTTTATAGTCTTCAGATCTGAACAATTTTCTACAGCATTTCCTACACATTTAGCAATCTAAATCGCTAATTCAGGGGTTTTTATTACTTACAGAGATAAGGAATTCAATATTGATTTATTATAAATCAAATTCAGTAGTTTGCAATCTATGGATCAATGTATACCACACTTGAAGGTTTTGAAGTAACTCATGTAGAAATCTGCAGTCTATGACTAGTTTTCTCACGCATATTTTTTTACCTCTTTCCATAGTTCATTGTAAGGAAAATATGACCATTCTCTGTATGCTTCTAAATGAAATTGTAGAGTTGACAGTTAGGGAAATGATTTGTTGATATAGCATTCCCAAATCTGAAGAAATAGCTTGCAAACATAAATTATTTGCTACCCACTGGTGGAACTGAGTAAGGTTTAAGAGCTAGTTCCAAACTTCTGAAATAGCCATTTGTAGCTTTTATGTTGCAGCTCAAGTGTTCTTCCATCAGATTCTGCTCTGCAAAAGTGCCTTTAATGGAACAAGACACTTTCTCAGAGGCAAGCTGCGACCAGATGTTTAGTACTGCACCAGAAGAGACCCAGGGAGAAAGTACTCAGCAAGGAGGCAGAGGCCTAACCTTTCCTTCCTGTCATTCCAGTATAAGGGCTGTTCAGTTTCTTTAGAAATTTAATTTCAGAAATAAGCCATATCAGGGTCTAACAATTCCATGCTTGTCAATCCCCGTTCCCTTGGTGGGTCAGTAGAGTCACAGAGAATACACAAAGAAAAAGCTTTCTAGTTTCTTCTCTTCAATAGGATGCCCTGTCTCCTCTTTCATGGTTAGTTCTGAAGAATCTGAATTGTTTTTGAATCTGATAACTACTTAGACTGAGCTGTATGATATCAGATCACTGGAATTAACCTATCATATTCACTCTATTTTCTGATCTGGTCAAGTTATTTACCTGGACATTAACTAAGGTTCAACTTACGTTACTTTCTGGATTTCTGTTATTAAGACACCTGAGTGATTTTAGAGATCTGTATTAAGCTGCTGGATGGATGATTGACTATCCAATAGCAAAATATAAGAAACCATGCAGTAGTCATTCACTAGTGGCTGGGGTACCACAAGGGAAGTGGGATGCTTTAGATGGTTTTTTGCCTTATAGGTTTTTTTTCGTTATTAAAATTAATTATAACTTTTTTTTTTTTTTCTGAAAGTAGATAGGAATAAAAAAATGTATCTGAAAAATTCTATTTATGAATATTTATCTCAATGGGGAAGTCTCCCCAATGTAAAGCTGTTTCCTTTCTAAATGATAGGACACTAACTTTTTTGTCAGTGACAAAATATTCAAGTTCAAAAAGGTCTGATTTTCAAGTCCTAATCCATTGAGTTAGACACTTCAATATTTGGAGCTCCATATAGATACTTGGCATATCTGCTATCGCATACTTATTTATTTATTCATTTATAGAATACAGAGTTGGGTAACTACAATTGGATAGACAATCTTGCTCGAGATCACTTCCATATAAAGACCAGAAATTCATTTTCCTTTGTTTTTTCACATGATCAATAACACACTGTGAGAGGAAACAAACAACTTAAATCTTCCCTAATAGCAAATATAATTTAAAAAGTTAAGTAATCAAAGCTGTGTCTTTTTAAAAAAAAAAAAAAAAAGTGTTACGTTTAAAGACAGGCAAAAAGGTCAGTTGTTTTTATTGACTATTTTAAGTATACTTTCAGGTGTTTACTTGATAGGAAGAGTGGCTCAGCAGAACAGTTAAAAGCAATTTCTAGCAGACAGAGATAAAGAGCAAGCTTGTAAAGACCAAAGTCCAAAACAATATGAATTTAATTGTCTTTGGCTACTGACAAAAATGTTACAGTGACCTACCACATAAGCCTAGATCACTCATGATGCACAGCAAGGAAAACATTTTTAAAATAAAAAGGGTAAAAAAATAGAATGTTGCATTTGTATGAATAATTTGTTACATATATCCATGGTGTCAAAAAAAAAAAAAAAAAAAAGCCAGAATGCACTGCAACACTCAGGTCTCAAGATATTTCAGAAATCAGGTATTTCAGCAACTGTTCTAAGACCCTCACTAGGACAGTGTGTCAAAATGTCAATAACCTCAGATGCAATTATGCTTTTCTGCTGGGATTTGTCCTTCTTATCCTTTGAGGTTCATAGCAAATATTTCTGAGGTTTAGTAGCATCAGGAATATCTAGATATTCCCTTGAAAAATAATTATGGCAATGCCTCTGACTGGAGACGAGACTTCCTGGCATGTTTTCCTCTCTGGAAATAATTTCTCAAGGCAAATATTTTCCTCCCTCTTCATGTACTTCAAAGTTTTTCTTCATACAGTCTCAGAACGCTTCTAAAAAATTACTTACCTTGAAATTCAGGTGTGTCTTCTACAAAAATAATTCTGAATTTACAGCATAATGTAAACTGGGTAGATTATGTATATTGTGATATTGTCTGAAAATATTTGTCCTATTGTCAAAGCCACCGCATGAAATTCCAGCAAAATATTGGACATATTATGGAGCAGGGATCATCTCTAGATTTCAGTATTAAAAAGTGTTGTTCTATTATCTGCTAAACAAACACATTAGTTACAACATATCCAGAGAAAGGATACAATTGATACAATTAATGTTTTTGCTGAGCCAGACTGAGATGGTTCATCAGACCCATTTTTCAATAAAATTCCTTCCACCTCCAAAGAAATAAGGGTACTTTATTAATCAACAATTCACTGCTGTTTTTCCCTTGGAAATTTCTGAAGTCAAATCCTGTCAAATGTGACAGGACCCTGACAGGAGAAAGCTAAAATTTATCTGGAAAACAAAAGGTTTTTTTAACCTCAACATAGACTCATCTAGGAGTTGTAAAGCTGGTTACACAGACTGAAACTGAATTAACTCAGGGTCACTCTAGCGAAATTTCTGGTTCCTAATACCTTTTAAAAGTCAGCTCTACATGTAATGCTTTTCATCAACTATAATAGACTTACACATGGTACTCTTCAGACAAATTTCCTTAATTGTTTGTAACAATAATTAAATAGCAACCTGAAAATTAAATTACATCTTCAGCTGTAGGAATATTTCAGTTAAAATGATTAGCCTTTTCCTGTTCATGAATAGTTTGAGCACCACCAATTACTGCATGTGTGTCTAATTCAGGAGCACTTACCACACCATTATGCAGACAAATTCCATCTTAGGGTTGGAGCAGTCAGTCACAATTGTCACGTATGTTGTGCTAGCTTCCTAGTTATTATGGTCTGGGAGGTGGGATGTGTGGTGGGAAAAAAATAAAATACATTCATTTTTGGTGAGAATTCCATGGGTGAATATTTGTAGCAAAAATTTCCGTTTGTAAAAATTTTCAAAGAAAAAAATATAAAATTTACAATCTGGTATCTATTTAATTTGAAAAGTCTAAATATCAGCTATGTGTATGGAAGGAGAACATTAAATGCAAAGACATGACTAAAATCATTGGTGTGCAATGCAATGTGCAGTATATATGGTTATTCATCTCATGCTCTCTGCAGATGCTAACAGCTGAGGCACAGTGTTCACTCATCTGGGAAGAAAATAGTTTTAAATACTTCTGGGAATAGGAAATTCCATCCAAAGAGAGTCTGTTCTGTATAAAAGAGTCATGTGCATGTTTACTAAAAACTTCAGAATGAAACCACCAAATAGTAGCTGTGGTTCTATCCCTTGAAACCTAACATTAAGTGTTCTAGACTATGAGTTAATTTATATAGATTAATAGACTTGAGAATAAATGGGACCAATTTCGTGTTTTGCTTGGATTTCTGGTTTGACTTCAAACTGTTTATGTAGCATCTCCTACTCATCCAAAAGCTCTATGATTTCCAAAACCTTTATTGAATAAACATATGCCAGTCAAACTCTAAAAAATCCTTAAGTAGCAACTTTGATTTTACATGAAGGACTATTTTTACCTTCAGATAGACAAGCTGATACTTGAATTAATCACCAAAGCCACTAAAAACAACTTTTGGTGCTGCCTAACACCTGAAGTCTCATTTATCAGTAGAATATCTGTAAGGACAGGATTTCAAACTCTCCAATCTATCCATTTCTGTAAGCAATTTTTAAGAACACGTTCTGAAATGCAGTCCTTCCTTCATTAAAATATTCCACCCAGCCACCCATTCATGTGTTTCTCTCCTTCCTTTCCACTCTACTTAGGTACATGAAGTAATATGTAATGGAACTGCTTTACAAATCATGGTTGAATACACAACCCTTATACATCTGACAGCTCATAGTTAAGGCACTATCCAGAATGGTGGAGATGTGGGACTGGGTTCTCTATTCAAGGCGTCTCTGGCCTCCTCAATTCTTCCGAGTTGTTTAAACACCGGTTCTCTCACTTGGAGGAGACAGTGTTTTTTACAGCAACAAATTTAGCCAATGGACTCCAGAAACTCTTCATCTGACAATAGGTTTGAATCCTGTAGGTACGCAGTTCCATAGGCATGGAAATGTCCTTTTCTCTCTAAAGGGAGTCAAAATTGGTAAAACTTGGAAATGAGCTGGGTCAGTTGGATTCCAGGAGTCTGGTGAGTTGAAACCAGGCCATTGTGGTTTGTTTATCAATTCGTGCAAGCACTTTATAGCAGGTGGTTATGACAGTTTTAAGTGGGCCTGGAACAGGGCTTACTTAATGAATGTGAGATAAAACTATCCAGTTATCTATTTTGTGAATATAATCCATTCCAAGCACAGGTTCAGTTTTGAATTTAAAAAGGTTTTATAAAGAAAAAAATCAGTTAGTTGAAAATTTTAATGGAAACAATTATCTTTATTGCTGGCATAAGAATAGCTCTGCTTTGCCAGGACATCATTACAAAGGAAATAAGCCCAAGATTGCTCACCTGGACTCTGAATCAGAAAAATCTTCTGCTCACCCAGGTCTTACAAAATTTTGCAGGAAAAGAGAAAGGATGGACTACAGGCATTTACATTTTGAAACACTGGAAGGAAAAAAGTCTAGGTGAACCTGTTTTTCCCCAGGAGGTTCTGACCCGTTGTGATTTGTGTAAAAAGAAAAAGGTATTTATACCATCTAAAGTCTTATTTAAAAGGCTTTTCATTAAATTTAGTGCTGGAAGAAGAGAATAGCATGGATAATTCTATTTCCCCTTACAGCTGGTGTCCCCAGATAGTGTAGCATCAAATAGGACTCTGACCCAGGAGCAGCAAGCCATGCAGACCCTCATCATAACAGATATTCTCTCATTTTGGTATTTCAAACTATTTTCTTGTGAGTAAAAAGCTCTATACAGTCAAACATAAAAGTTATCCCAAGAAGTTCTTGAAGCACTGTTATATAAAAGCAAGGTCAAGCAGGAGGTATAGTCACCAGTGCTGAGCAGAAGCTGTCCAGGGTCTGTCCTTTTTGGGTGAGCTGGTTGAGCTTGTCCCATGGCACAGTGCTGCACGCTATCCCTGCAGCACAGCACTGCCTGCCACTGCTCAGGCTGTCTGTGCTCTGGATCACACTCTCCTCCAGGCACAGTCAGGATCACTACAGCCTGTACTCTGAGGATCAAAAACAAGGCAAATAAGGTGATCTCAGCAAGGCATTAAAACAGGAATTTGGAAGGGAAGGCCTGCTTGTATGTTGCAACACTGCTGTTCATTCAGTCCTGAAGTGTTACATGACTTACTGACAAGTGAGTACTTGATGAGTCCTTATAAAAATATGAACTGGCTGCTAAAAATAGTATATAACTGAACTCTGAAGGGTTTTTGTTTCCTAAGTGACAATACTTTTCCAGTGATAATGTTGAAATACATTTGTTGACAGTAGATTTAACAGTAGATTCTGAATAGGTATATGACCATGTCTAATTTTTCTCCTACTCATTTACGTATATTTCTCATCTTCTGGGGAGTTTGTTAATGCATAGCTCCTAAGTAAACAGTCTGTAAAAGCATAATTTTCTATGGAATTTTAACAGTTCTATTTCTACAGAAGTGTTCTAAAAAGAACTCATTGAAAGCACACCTTGTATTGGTCTTTTGGGTGGAATGAAGTTTATCTTGTTTATAGTCTTTGCTGTGAGTTCACTTTGCTGAAAGGGATGTCTATTCTTCAGTCTGGTTCCATCTCATAGAACAAAGTTGTCACCCTAATGTAAGTTTATCTTTTCTGACTGTGTCCCTGGCTACATGTCTGCATGGCAATTTCTTTATTTGAGTACTTCTTCTTCTCTAGAAATTTCAATTTTGTAAATTCGCTCAAATTTTCACTTTTCTACAATTGCATGTTATATTTAATTACCTGGATTGCAAAATGTGTGGTTATGTAAAATTATTTTTGAAAAATAAAAAGAACAAATGCAACAAAGATAAAATACAAGTCATAACATCTGAAAGATTAAACTTAGGAAGAAAATCCTTGTGCCACCCAGCATCAGCAAACATAAAGGCACATGGAAAGAAAGACTTGCATATCTGCTGATTTTCTTTAGTTAATACTAAATTGCTCTCTTTTAGCTAAACATCCTCTGTATATTGTGAGCAAAGATTTTATGCTTATGTAATGTTCACATGATGAGGTAAAGCTGTTCAATAACTAGAAGGCAATTATGGTATAAACAAGAATAGATTTTTATAGTTCTTTAAAAATGTATGTGAGTAAAATAACAATTGTTGAGCGATAAATAGTACAGTAGGGCCAATATGCTGATATTTGAAACAAAAACTGCTTTGAAACAAAAGTATTATTTTAGATTTATTAAAAAATGGAATCCTTTTCAGTTTGTTTCTCTTGATTTATCTGGGGGAATTATCAAGTCCAAATTCAGGTTTTTTTAAAAGAACATATCAATTCTAGAGAAACATCACAGGTTCATCCAACATTTGCATGCAATGTACTTTGCAATTTAAGTTTTTCTCATTAATAACATTACAGACTTAACTGAAACAATAAAACTTATGTCTCTTAAAATACCTGAAAGCAATGCAGGTGTTACAAACATTTTGCCTATAACTAAGCTTTAAATAATCAGTAGTAATGAAAATTATATACATTCGCTGCAGATGTATGCTTGTATAAGTGAAAGAACTCTAACTAAGAGGGACGAAGAGATTGAAATTATAAATTGCCTTTTTCCTTTTTGCATATATCTAAAAATACAATTAAAATTGTTTATAAATATGAGTATGTATTTCTGATCATGATTAAAATGGATTTTTTATGCTTCTCAGAAGAAAATGTTCTAAAAGAATAGCTATAAAAATAGCAGTCTTCTCTAACAGCAGTAACATGATGGTATTACAAATTTTTCTTGTTCATTAACTCAGCACAAAGAAGTAACATTCAGCATCTCCTAGGATGGTACGTGTTCTTCCAACCACTTCTGCACTTGATCTGTGTGGTGGGTTGACCCCATCTGGATGTCAAGTGCCCACCTAAGCTGCTGTTATACCCCTCGCTTCCTAAGCAGGGAATAGAAGAGAAAATACAACCAAAAGATCCTGGGCTGAGATAAGGACAGGGGCACATCACTCACCCATTACCATCACATGCCAAACAGACTTATCTCAGGAAAATAAGTGTTATTTATTACCAATGAAATCTGAGGGTGGTAAGAAATAAAATCAAATCTTCAAACACCTCTCTCTCATCCCTCCATTTTCTCCAGCCTCAACTTCATTCTCAATTTCTCTACCTCGTCCCCTCCAGGGGTGAAGGGGGATGGAGAATGGGAGTTGAGGTCAGTTCATCACATATCATCTGTGGCACCCTTCTCTTCATACTCTTGCCCTGTTCCAGCATGGAGTCCCCCCTCTGGGAGACAGTTTTTCACAGGCTGCTGTAGCATAGGTCTTTCCCATGGGCTGCAGTCGATCAGAAACACACTGCTCCAGCACAGGTCCCCCTCAGGTTCACAAGTCCTACCAGCCAGTCTGCTCCAGCATGGGCTATACTCTCCATGGGTCTGCAGGGCCTGGTAGGAACCTGCTACGGTGGGGGCTTTCCTCCTTTTTTGGATGCATCCTCTTGCTCTGGTGTGGGGTCCTCTGAAGACTGCAGGTGCACCTCTGCTGCATCACTGACCTCCATGGGCTGCAGGGTCACAGCTGTCTCACCGTGGCCTTCACCATGGGCTGCAGAGGAATCTCTGCCCTGCTACCAGGAGCACCCCCTCCCCCTCCTTCTTCCCTGACCTTGGTGTCTGCAGGGTTGTTTCCTACATATCCTCACTCCTCTTTCCAGCAGCTGCTGTCCAGAAACTTTTATTCCTTTCTTAAACATGTTATCCCAGAGACACCACCAGTATCACTGATGTGCTTGGCCTTGACCAGTGTTGGTTCTCTCTTGGAGTCAGCTGGCATTGTCTCCGTCAGACACGGGGGAGGCTTCTCACAGAAGGCACCCTATATCCTGCTCCCCCTCCAACCCCAACCCTGCCACACAAACCCAATGTAATCTGAAATATTCTCTTCATTTTGGTTTTCTCCAGAGGGAAAAAAAGTTCACACCTTGTAAAGATTAGTGGATGAGGTAAAATGCAGGACTATAGACAGCAAGAGAAGCTTATGCAAAAGCACAGAATTCCCTTTTCAAATAATTAATTCTTAGTAAATTCAATATTTGGGCACTTGCAGAAAAAAGATAAAAAAAATATTGTGGATTGGTTTTCTTATCCCCAGAGCTTCCTTGTTCTTCATGTGCAAGATGCTTTGGAGAAACATCTGATGGAGAAAAACTGGTAAAAGGGATATTTGACATAAAATACATGCCCTTAACAGGCTAAAATGCTTTTTAAAACTAATGTATAAAACATTGCTTAACACTGTAATATCAATTCTCTTGTCTTATCTCAATTTCTTTTCTTTTCTCAAAGCAACTGAATCATTGTTTCTTAATTTGCCCCCAAAATGACAAATTTCCACCTAAATTTTAGAAGTGAAACCAGAAGTGCAACTTGGTCAAATGGAATCTCACCTCATTAGCTATCCTTGTAATAAAATTCTCTCCACTCAAAATTCTTGGCTCTGACTTGGAAAATTGCTAGCAAATTTATATCAAGGGGAAGTTCACGGGAAAAAAACTCTGCTACTTAAAAAGCAGAGTATGTACTTTGTACTTAAGAGTCAATATCTCGTTTATGTGTTAAGGCCTACTCCCACTGGAATCACAAGGAAATCCAGGCTTATGGTAACACACATACATTTGATCAATATTCTTGAAAGAAATGTAACTATTGATAAATAGAAGCAAGCCATGAGATGAGGCCAGTACATCAGATCAACAATGGGAATGAAAACAGCATCAAAGCTAGAAAGCTATTTCCATATTTTCAATGCCTTTTCATATTTTCAATAAAACCTCGTGAGAGTGAAAACAATAGTGTCAATGGAAATATTTGAAAGTTTTTTTTTAAACAAGTGCCAACTTGTTGATAATTATTGACAGTAGAAAGTTTTCCAGTTCACATGGGTTTTTTTCTGTTGAAGCTGGATTGCTTTGGACAAGCATTAAATGACATGTCGCAATGGTATATGTCACAACGAGGAAAAGGTGAGGAGGGAAAATGGTGTCCTGAACTCCTCCTCTTAAATATCAGTTTTATTGTCCCCATAAAATGTCAATTTACTATTATTCCTTTCCCCACCTTCCTAAAAAATTCAGTCTCAGTGGAGAAACTATGGTGCTGAAGCATATTGATAAAAATGTAACTAGAATGTTCCACTTTGGTGGCTCAACACTCTCCTACATGGTATAGAAAACATTTCCAAGTAGTAGAGACAATATATGATAATGTATTTTTTAGTATGGCCTGTATGCATGGTGTTACTGTACGCCTTATTTATACATACTTCTAAAAAAGGAAAAATAGTCTCTAGAGTAGTTTACTTTTCCTTTTCCCAAGATTTTCATTCTTTTAAAGCATGTATCTTCATATTTTCTCAGATCTTTGCAAGAACATTTTAGAAAGTAGCAACACTTAGAAAGTAAGAAACAAAGAAGTAGCTCATTACAGCGACAGAAATTACTCACGACATTACCAATTCACTGTTGTAGAATTCAAAAGAAGATCAGTATTCAGTTCTCCACTGTTCAATACCTATTTTGTAACTTTCTATAGCCCTTGGTATCATAGTACTTCCACATCTTGTATTTTGATTTCATTTTGTTTTCCTTGCTGTATTGGATCCAGTTCTCCACTGTATCAAAACTAAAATTTGGACAATGAGGCTGGAAATGTAAATTTTCTCTTCATTGTTCTTACTTTAAAAATGAATTTTAATATTTATCACAGATCTAATTGGTGCTAATATTTCTTCACAATAGAATAATCATCACATCCAGACTATTATATTGTCTAAAGAGTAGCAAAAATTAATGTCATGAAAATGTGATAAATCTTAGCTTTTTAATGAAGATGTGAGCCAGTATGGGCTTTGAAAGATCTGAAAATTTAATCCTTCAGGAAGAGGACAGTGGAAGATAAGATGCTTCTTTCCAGTTTAGACAAAATTTTTCTTACGTTTACAGTGGGGTCCATTTGGAGAATTCTGTTGTTATTCTTAAATGTTTATTTGAACTGATAAAACTCTGCCACCATGTTATGGATGTAAAGCTGTGTTATTTCAACAATTATACTCTACATTTAGGTGTTGCTGATACAGTAATAACTTTACCATTGTCTGTGCAATGTAGCAAAAATAAAGAATGAATACTTCATAGAAAATATGATGAGGAATCTAATGTCATGGTGATGAATTAGATATTTTCCTATTAAGAATTCAGAAGTAAGAGGGGGAGGAGTGATTGGTGGGTAGGAGAGTTATATAAAGTTTTGTGAAACCAGTTATCTAAAATAATGGTCTGATATTCACTGGGGTTTTTTTGAATAATATTCAGGTTCAACTCATTTTTTTTCATTTTTCTTGCCAAGAATAACCAAATTTGAGGAGCTTTTACTTTGTTTCTAATTGTGCTCTGAAGAATGACTTCTGCAGCAAGTTTGTGTAATATTTTACAGTTTCCATAAGAGCCAGGAGTGTAGATACAAAAATCTTTGGAGAAATTCAGAACAGGATAGGAGTTGAACAGAATTTTGACCCTGAGTGCTGGAAGAGGATCCAAAACCAAAAGAAGACAAAACCTATGCTAACCAAGAAGATCTTTAGTCACCAAACCATAAAAAAAATCTATATATAACAGCAAGTTTGTGTTGGGTACTGACTGTTTTTTTCAGCTTTTGAATCCCCATTAATTTTAACTTCACCGTATTCAGGTTTCTGTATCAGTTACAGTGCTTCAAAAATAATGGGGAAACAAAATTGAAATAATTTATTGCCTATAACTGCAGGTTTTCATTATACTAATATATAGAAGCCTCCAGCTTTAAATATCAGTCATGTGATTGTGTATTGCTAATCTTAAAATAGGTGGAGCAGCTGGAATGTTTTGTTGCTACATTTTTTAAGAAGTAGATACCTAATTAATGTAAAATTACAGTTGATTTTTTTTCCTTATTGCTTTTTAAGTAAAAGGAAAGAAGATAAATAAAACAAGACACAAACCAGTACCTGAAAAATCCCGTCCTGCAGCAATTACATAGGTGTACTAGCAATATTCATCAGTTGCATCTACAGGCTGGTTTTTTGCCAAGTATTTTATTCTTGTATTCATTTGCTGTTTAAGAATGATGGCAGCAGATGCTCGAGAAGGTAACTTATTCACTGTTTAATTTGGTCTGTTTATTCTGTTGGTAATTATTTCCATTCCTCAGGGCCCACTGTTCGCTCCTGTTCCCACCGTTCTCTGAACCATTGGAGACTGCGTATTGCTCAGGAAGACATTCTGGATTTGGAGAGCTGGTGCTTCTGGTGACATTGAGAAATCTCTCAGCTGCCTGGCTAGTGAGTTTTCCTCACACAATTCAATCACCAGATTTTGAGTTACGACATAATGTTTCCTCCATCTCATATTCCTTTTTTTCATCCAATTTGGAGGTGATTGTTTTGATTTTACTGACTTTGGAAGCATGCATCAGTGTCTTGGGTAATATGAGTTCATGAGTATTCTGTTAGTACAAGGACTTTAATCTTTCGTCTTCCTATAGCTTTGTGGTTTCTCTTGTTCAACTAATATTTTTAGTTTAAAATACAGTGCTAATATTTTTTGAGATGAGTCGTAAATTGACAGATACGAGTTTTCTCTGACATCCATTCAAATTGCTGTCAAAACACTTAATAACTTTGGTATTCTGAGACCTGAACAAGCATTCAGGATGTCTTTGAAGAATTTGAGTTAATACTTGAATTCCTGAAATTTTAATACTTGGAACTATTTTTTTTAAATTTGTTATACAGCTTTTCTGAAAGTTTTGAGTAGTGATTCATTATTGATAATTACTATTAAACTCATGTGAATTCTAGCCTGAAACCTAGCATTTTCTTAAATTATTTTTTTACTTCCTTTTATTGTTAAATAACTGACATAAAATATTTAATACTGAAAGAAAATAGTATAAATGGGATAGTTTTAAGAAACTAAAGGAAGGCTTAATTTTATCAAGTGAATAGTATTTTATCGAATCATTTAATGCCTAAATATGACCATATTGGTACAACTGCATATATTCAGCATAATATATTTTAAATTAAGTACTCTTGACAGGTACTGTGTCTGTTAGAACATTTAATAAAAGCTAAAATAGCTATGAAATAGGTCAACACTATTCTCAAAGCCACCACATCATGCTTTCTCTAAAATCCAGTGTTGTTAGGAATGAGGATTTCATTTGCAATTACTTTAGGAAAATTCAGCATACAGAAGCTTCACAGAAGAGTTCTTGAAATATTTTTGATGCAGTAGTTTCCACTCTTGATATAAAGCCTCAAACTGAGATGCTTATGGAATGGCATTATTCTAATGAATTTGTGGAAGATTTATTGTTTTGTAGTAAGTTATCTGAAGGATTAGCTGAAAACTTTTATTACTTTGAAGTAAATTAGAAGTATACAAAAATAATTTTGCTTATGAAGTCTGTATACTATCTGTAAGAAGAACTGTAAGTTTTGTTTTTATATTTAGCTTGTGTTTTATGGAGTAAGAAAATGCTGAAGAAAATAATGGTATTATGATTGTACATGGATAGACTAAGTGAACTCATAAAATTATATTTTTCCCTGCTAATCCCTTTATTAGAAATTTTGCGTTCTTCAATTGCAAACATTTCCATGGCATCAAATTACAGAAAACTAAAGCCAAATAATTTTAAACACAAGCCAAGGAATGAATATGAGAATAATTTAACTTTAAAACAATTTAATATGGTTTGTGATAGGTTTTCCAATGTTACAAATATTTTACTTGAAATAGTGTGCTCTTCAAAAGGTATGCTCTAACTCAAAACATGAGCTAATGAAAAAATCCTGTAGCCTATATATGAGGCTAAATTCTCACTGTGTATGCATCTTTATTTGCATTGAGTGAATTTTATCTCCAGCAATTTGCCTGTAGGTTATCAGCTGGTGTTAAGGGAATAACATTAGATGAATTTCTTTTCTTCCATATGTGATTCTTAAATCATGTACACTAAGAAATACAATGCCATGGCAAGTAATGCTAGCATGATTGTCACATTATTGTTGCTACTGCTCCTGTACTACATTTAAGCACAAACCAAGATTGGGACCTGCTATCACCAGAAAATTGATCAGCAGAAAATTATTGAGTGAGCTTCTTGAACGGTCTTACTTCATCCCAGACCCTTCTTTCAAATTACTGTGCTTACTTCCTTTGGTATATTCAGTTTTTCTCTGACTTCTGCTGTTAACACAGAGAGGAAAAGGTTAAATAGAAGAGATGGTCATGAGTGACTTAAAATGAAAAATAATTCTTGTCTGAAACAAGCTACTGAGAAATAAAACAGAGGACAAAATTATAATGTTGCAATAAAACCATCAATGTCAATAAGAAGTACATATGTTGGACTTAGCAACTGCAAAATGACATTAAAATATTAAATTTGGAAAGGAGGTGACAGGTGTCAGTCAATGTGCAAACCACTTTACGCCTGCTTTTTTTGTTTTGTTTTAAGAATTATGAACTATGACAGCTTCAATATTTGCCTATGATCTCCAATAAGCAGTAAAACTGAGCTGGGCTGCTATTTAGAAAATGTTTACACTGCTGTATGTCTGCAGCTAACATCCTGCATGAGTCAAATAGTCATTAGTGTTCAAGACTCAATAATTTACAACCAAGTTTATGGCTGTGTCCTTTTTATATTCCCATTGCATCAAAAGACCTGAACTGTGACAAATGTAAAGAAATATTAAGAGGCAGTTTCTGAGGAGGGAATCACACCTACTTCTGCTCTTTTTTAATAAAACATATTATAAATCTCGGGTGTACCTGGAAGAAGCTATCAAGCCAAATAAATTTGACACATACTGAAGTTTAACTCAATGAAACTTTCTTTATCATAATCAAGATTTTCTTTTGCCACTTATTTTCTTTTCAAAACTTCTCATGCAGCTTCCAAAGAAGATAGAGATGAAATGGGATTTATGGTGCATGGTGGAAAAATATTAATAATTTTGATTTTCAAGAGTGTTCTTAGTATCAGATATCTGAATACTAGTTACACATTTCAATAGTACTATTAAAGCCAAGGGAAGAGAGAACGAAAAAAACAGAAAAATGTCAGAATTATGAAGTATACAAATGATTACTTCTTGCAAGGATCTCAGGTTTGCACAAGTTATTCAAGGTTTGAAATTGTGTTAGATTTTGTGGTTCCATTGCTTGAATGGTCCCATCCAAAGGGTACTGATGAGCAGCTCAAGGTCCAGGTGGAGATTTGTGAAAAGTGATGTTCCTCAAGGGCCAGTATTGGGACCAGTTCAATACTTCATCAATCACATCTAGTGGGATTGATTGCACTTTTAGCAAGTTTGTACATGACACCAAGCTGAGTCGTGCAGCTGACACATCTGAGGAACAGGATGCCATCCAGATAAACCCGAACAAGCTCAAGAGGTGGGTCCATGGGAACTTCATGAGATTTAACAAGGCCAAGTATAATGTGCTGCACCTGGGTCAGAGCAACCTTCAGTATCACTTCAGGCTGGGGAATGAATGGGTTAAGAACAGCCCTGCAATGAAGGCCTTGGGGGTTCTGGTGGAGGAGAGGCTGGACATAACCCAACAGCGTGAACTTGCAGCCCAAAAACCAGCTGTATCCTGGGCTGCATTGAAAACAGTGTAAGGCAGCGGGGCAAGGGAGGGGATTCTATCTCTCCTCTCTTGTGGGGCCCTGTTGCAGCCTGCAACCTCAGGATCTCGTCCAGGGAAGCAGCAGGATTTTGGAGACCAGCATGAAACACCAACGAGACGGGCTCCCGTTCATGAAACCATTTATTCAGCATGAGAACAAACTCAGGTCCAGAACAGAGAGCCCCGAACAGAGGCACAGCAGGGGTTTTTGAGGGACAGAACCCCCGAGGGTTTACACCTTTGAGGGTGGAGTTCAGGGTCAGGGACCATTAGAAACACACCAAGGGAGAACCCCCCAGGGACTCAAACCCAATCAGAACTCCTGGGCCGCCCTTCACAAGGGGTTTGGGGTGGGACAATGTAACTCTTTGTCTCCCTGAGGCCGCTGCAACATCTGCTCCTTTTTTATTTTTTTTTTTTTTTTTTCAAATTTTAATTAGGAGCTTAAAATGTTTTCAAACATACACCTTAAAATCTCACCTCTTCCACAGAGCACCCACTTTGCTTTGTGGGACACCAATAGCTCAATAACAAAACACATTAAGCAAACAGAAAAAACAAAATTGAAAACAAACACTTAAATCTCGGACTACGCCGGGCAAATTAAACGGTGATGGTACTTAATGCAAACATAATATTTTTTTTTTTGTTCAGTCTCTTCCACTTTAGGATTCTCTGTTAGGAAGGGTGCAGCTCTTAGATCTCCTCTTACGAGGGGCAGAATTCTTCCATCTCCAGCTTCGGCTCCGGCTCCCATGTGGGCGTCGCCTCTTTAGATGATCTCGGTGAAACACCGGCTTTCGGAGCTCGGTTACAGTTTCGATTTCCCCGGAGGAGGTGTTGCCCACGATGGAAAAGGCACAGCCCCCAGGGGTGGAGCACCGAACAAAGGGATGGGGCCAAGCAGGAGTTACTGGGAGGTTCGGGAAGGGAAGGTTTGGGACCGGAAAAGAAGGAGCAAGGCGGGAAACCAGGGATCCCAGACCGCGTGGCCGGCGCCATCTTGGGATGGGGGGGGAGGCCGGGACGGACTTTCCCGGACAGGGAACGGGGAATATGGAAAGACAGGGGGTGAAAGAGGACACGGAACGGCGGGCAGACGGCAGCAACCCCGAGCCATCTTAGCTTTTTTCACCCTTTGTCCTGCCCTTAGGAACAGAGGAAAGGGGAAGGTACAGGAAGGTATACACCAAAAAAGGAACTCCACAGAAGACAAAAACAGTCCACTGGAAGAGCCATACCGTACATAATCGTCCATAATGTTAATCGTCCATAATGTTGATATCGTCCATAGTGTTAATATCGTCCATAATCGTCCATAATGTTGATATCGTCCATAATACGTCTCGTTGGGTGATGTTAGGTGCTTGTCCCAGCGTCTGGTCTCGGCTCCCACACCTCCGTAATCCCTTTTCTTCCCCATGCCCGAGGCACTCTCAACCCAGTCTCCCTGCCAGGTACTCTCGAGTCCTCCTTTCCAAGGCGGGGGTCTCGCCGGCTCTCAAGCCATCAGCCGGGGACTTACGAGGTGTCCATGGAGCCGGGTCCTGCTGTTCTCCTGGTGCTTCACTGGATGCCACGCATTCTCTCACCATTTGTTGCAGCCTGCAACCTCAGGATCTCGTCCAGGGAAGCAGCAGGATTTTGGAGACCAGCATGAAACACCAACGAGACGGGCTCCCGTTCATGAAACCATTTATTCAGCATGAGAACAAACTCAGGTCCAGAACAGAGAGCCCCGAACAGAGGCACAGCAGGGGTTTTTGAGGGACAGAACCCCCGAGGGTTTACACCTCTGAGGGTGGAGTTCAGGGTCAGGGACCATTAGAAACACACCAAGGGAGAACCCCCCAGGGACTCAAACCCAATCAGAACTCCTGGGCCGCCCTTCACAAGGGGTTTGGGGTGGGACAATGTAACTCTTTGTCTCCCTGAGGCCGCTGCAACAGGGCCCCATTGCTGCATCTAGCTCTGGGGTCCCAGCACAGGAAGGACATGGGCCTGTTGGAGTGAGTCCAGAGGAGGACACCAAAACATTCAGAGGGATGGAACACCCCTCCTATGAGGAAAGGCTGGAGAATCAGGATTGTTCAGAAGAGAATTTATAGTCTCTGTAGACTTTGTAGTGACCTAATTGTGGTTTTCCACATGAAGGGAGCCTACAAGGAACATGAACAGAGACATTTCCAAGGGCATACAGTAACAGGACAAGAGAAATAATGATTTTAAATTGAAAAAGAGCAAATTCAGGCAAGATATAAGGAAAAAAAATTTTGGTGATGGTAAGGCACTTGAACAGGTTATTCAAAGAGGTGGTAGAAAACATCAGAGTTAAGGTTGGATGTGGCCCTAAGTAGCCTGATGTAGCTGAAGATATCCCTGTGCAATGCGGGGGGTTAGACTAGCTGACCTTGAAAAGTCCATTTGAACTTAAACTCTTCTATGATACTACCATTCTATGAAAAATAAATGCACTCGAAGAAAGTACGAATTTGCCAAACATTCTGCATGCATATGGCTTGCATGTGAAGAATGGAATCACAAAAGCAAATATAAAGTTACATAATCAAGAATTTTTGATCTCATTTATTTGAATCATATTTGCTTTTTAACATGACTAGCAACCTCTGGACCTTGCTCAAGAAAGATTCTCAGTACACTATAAACATGGCTTTTAAATTAATGCATATACTGAGAGTGATGAATAAAAACTTTTCCTTAAATGATGTTATGTTTGTTTCTCATGTTAAACTGCAGTACATATGTGACAGACTTTTCTAAGAAGTGCTGTAATATTAGTTATAGTGAAACTTCAGTCTAGCAGAAAAGGCGTAGACTGCTAATTACAGCAACTACAAGTGGCTCAGGACATTACTGAGAAAAAATATCTCCTCCAAGCCAGGGCTCTCAATGACCGTTTTAGCATTGAGTGAAACTACTTGATATGTGGTTTGAATTGAAGAATATTTGACATTATTTTCTTTTTGAGATTTTAATAAATATGCTACATGTTAAAATAAGCAGTTTTGCACATTCAGTGTAAGGAATAAAGATCTGTATTTGATCTGTGACAAGCAGAAAAGAGTAGAGTTCCAGAACAGGTTTGTATACAGATGCAAAGCCACATGGACATGCTTGGAGTTCAACACAAGCACAGAGGTAGGCATAAACTGCAATCTGTCTAAAATGATGTGATAGAGCCATATGTACCAATTTACACAGTGTTTGGGCTGCATTCAGAGCTCATTGTAAGAGCAAGGCTTTGTCTTCAGGTAAGGATGTACTTTATTTTCTTCTTTTCAATACTTTAGCTTACATCCCAAAAATACTCATTAATGGACATGTTCTGTGACCTCTGGGAAATCAATGACTATATTTTGTTCTGATTCCTATAGCAGGCTAGTCACAGCTGTAAATCTGGGCTATAAACAGTGACACATAACAACAAACACGTCAGTTTTCTACTATCAACTGATAATGCATCTAAATTATAGATAATGGTGAGTAGCTTTAAGAATACTCCTAATACTACTCACATCTTTTCTGCTATGCTTCATGTAGTACATTAGGTAAAGTAAGTTAAACTGGAAAGACTAAGGATCTGAATGAAATACTGAATATTTGCCTCTTCACTTCTAAAAAAAGAAAGGTTATTAGAAAAAATTATGCTCCTCCAAAAAAGTATTTATTCAAGCATGAGCTTAGATTTTAAATAAAAAATATTGTTTCTACTTTCTTCAGACTTGAATCAGTGAATGTTTGAAAGGTAAGGCTAATTGGAAAATTAATTAAACACTTTCTTTAATGAAGTTTTTTTGTTAATTACAACCTTATTTCTCCCATCCTGTTTTTACATCTTTGTTGAAATTATATTATTCAGTTATATGTCAGATATTCTATGATATAGTTCAAATACAATGGAGAAAAAAATTGCTTCCTGGCTCCCAAAATGAAAATCTAATTGTAGTTCTGGGCTTAGATCTGATTTAGATGTTTAACAGAGTTTCTACAGCTACCAAAAATTAAGTGCTGAACACAAAGTAGTATTAAAGCCAAGAGAAATAGAAAGTCTCATTGACATGAACAGCCATCCTGCTAGCGAAAGTTCTTTGTTTTTAACTGCAAACAAAGGAGATGACTCAGAAAAAATATCAGCACAGAGCATGGTTAGTGATAATTCTTTTTGTGATCTGTGACCATTCTCAGTTCAGAGCTTCTGGTCATCTGCAGCTCTCTATGAATTTCATAGTCCTCACTGAGTTTTTCTTCCATGAATTTTTTCTGCCCCTCTTTGAAGATATTGGGACTTAACGTTCCTCTAACTTTTGCAAAGTTAGTCCACAGTAATCCTGCAGAACCATTTCCTGGAAGTAAACTCTTATTTTTTTCATCAAAATAATACAGATAGTTTACTTTTTTCTTGTATATGTCCCTTGATAAGTGCTGAACATTACTCCTGACTGGTCTGCACTTGGACATCTAACCAGAAACCATGAGTGCGACCATCCAGCCAATTTTTTATCCACCAAGGGGTTCACACACCAAAACCATTGTCTCTCCAGCTTAGAGGCAAGGATGTCATGTGAGATGACATCAGATGCTTGGCACAAGTCCAGATAAATGTCATTTGTTGCTCTTCCCTTATCTACCAATACTGTTACCCTGTCATAAAAGGTCACCAGTTTTGTCAGGTACAATTTCCCCTTAATGGAGCCATGTGGGTTGTCACCACCAACTTCTTTATTCTCTATGTGCCTTAGCCCATGTTCCAGGAGGAATTCTTTGTAAAAATAGGTGTTATATTCCCTTTTTTCCTGTCAGTAGGAACTTTACAAGGCTAACATTATTTCCCAGATATGATATATAGTGGCTTAGCCACTTCATCTGTCAGTTCCCTCAGGACCTGAAGATGCATCTCATCAGGTCCCATGGACCCATGAAACGTTGGAATTCAAGATGCTGGAGGCAGCAAGGGGCTAAAAAGCTCCTGCAAGCTCCATGAAGGTCACAGACTACTAAAGCATTTATAAAATTCAAACAGAATTCTATAAAGCATATATAAGACAAAAAATAAATATACTTTCCTGAAACAGGTACTTGATCTTCTTTCCCTCTGATTTCCTACTGTGATGGTCACATACATTTTCAGAAATAAAATTAAAACAAAAAATAAACAAAACCAGAAATTGTTGGATGAATGAACTGTGCAGACAAAGCAAGTGTCACTCCAAATGTGGGGAACTGGAATGTTTGGATTTAACAGTCTCCTTTTTCATAGCCATCTCTGCATTTCTCTCCAGAAGGTAATAGGGCTATTGATTACATTTGACCTAGACCATTTCCAGCATGGATATTTACATATGAATGAGTCATCGTAGAAAACTCTTATGGATACTAAAAACAGAAAGGTTTGCAGGGACTCATCACTTGACCAGTTTTAGATGTCTGACATTTTGGATGAAATGTTCATATATAGTGGAAAGAATTTGTCTGAGCAACATTTTTAAATGAAGAACTAAGTAAAAAAAGACAGGAAATGGAAGAGAACTAGACATGGAAACCCTTGCCATATGCTCATAAAACCTGAGTGCAAGCTCTAGGATGGATTTAATGACAATAGTGAAAATTCAAAGGGAACTGAAATGCTTTCCAGCAACAAATGCAACAGACTTCCAACAACATTCAGGTGATTTTTGACAAGAAAATTAGATTACATGTAACTCAAGGAAGGCATGTATGAATATGTAAAGGCGCCTAAATTTAGGTACTGAAAACTTCCAAGACAAATAATAGGAAAGCTGAGTACCTCTCAAGGTACTCAACAAAATAGTGTTTTATTTAGGTACAACTGAGACTGCAATCTATCCTAAGATGTCTACCTTTGAAAGACAGTGAATAGCATTAGAATTGCAAACCTATATTTTTTTAGCAATATAAGAACAAATAATAAACATATTATAGACAAATATCTAGAGTGTAATCATATAAGAAATAGTCAAAATGGATTTTAAAGTGCAAATAATATGTCCTTGCACACATGAAGGGATAGAAAAGATACATGATGTTCCGTGTTTGTACATAAATGTCATACTAAAAAAAAGAAGGACATAACCAGAAGATAAAATCAAAAATTTATGTATTATACCGCTACAAGGAATACTTGGTCAGACTTTCTAAAGTAATTTCCTACTGTCTACAATTTTTCCTTTTTTTTTGTGATAGAAGATAAACACAGGTGACATCAACTGTTCTCACAGTCAGTGCAGACATCTCTTGCATGACATCTACTTAGGAAAGCTGCCAAAATTTGGCACATCCATCCCATCTTTTCTTTCATTTTTTAATCTCCTGAATTTAATTTCTATAAATTCAGAGAAATTGTTAATGGTGCTCTGACACTTTCTCCAGGTACTGCCTAACTAGTCTATAATGAACCCATCTGGTTCATTATTTGAAAACATGTTAGTTGTCAAGGTTCTTAACCTGCACTTTGGTGCCTGCTCCACCATGGATTTACATACATTTTATGGATGTAATAAAAGTTTGACCAGCTTCAGTCACAAATCATTTATTTCTACCATTTCAATCAGCTTCAATCTTCTATTTTCCCATTTGTAAAGCTAGTTTTGTGTTTTGAAATTAAAAGATATCCTCAGTTCCTCTAATTGCTGCTCTTTGTATTGCTATAGCTCTTTAATAAAATGTCTGGGAAGCAAAGCAAAAACGGGTTCTAAAAAAGTGCTGGAACTGTGAGTATTTGACAGCTCTATCTGGCTTTTGTTCATTTATAGTTCAAGACATTCGCAGATATTCAAGACAATTAAAATGCAGTTCTTGGGAAAAAAATGGGATACAATTTTTTGGGACCTTTTTAGTAGATAGGTTCTTTTTTATTAAACAGACAGTATCTCATACCAAATGGTAAAAAACAGTGTAGACAAAATTTTATTTCAAAAAAGTAATGAAGATACAGATAATCTAGAAACAATTATGGTGACATTTTAAAACCTACATTTTTAAGAACTGGATGAGGAAAAAAATAAAATTCCTTTTCATTCAAGTCAGTAAAAAAGTACAAAACTGAAAGTTTCAGTGTACCACTGGGAATTCTTTTATATCACTATGGTATGCATTGTAAGAGATCTGTAAGGATGTAAGTGGCATAAGCACTGCAGGGAAGGAAATTCATAGAAATGTGCTAGGGAAAAAATCACCTATTTTAAAATAGTGCTAATTATTTTCCTGCTGTTTCTCCTTTGCTATCTTCAATATATGCTGTACCTCTCTATCCCAATTAAAGTTAATAACAGTTACATTACTTCATCTAGTGTTCCCATTTTATATTTCGCTTACACATAAGATATTATATTTTACATGTGTAAATCTGTATTGATTACAAAAAATTCCTAGCAAATACTCTGAACAGACTTTAACTGCAAGACTGATTTATGGTTCTTGTAACAAAGTTTTGGCAAGCAGCACTCATTCATTTCAGTTTTGAATTTGAACCAAAGAAATCTCACCAGTATTCAGATTTTATCTGGTGCCAGACACTGGGATAACCATGCTGATCTCTGCAACCAATTTCTGAATATAAATCTAATGGAACCAAATAAATGGGAATTTTGAATGAATTGTGCTGTATTTTAATCATCACTTGTTATTTAAATAGTTAATGAAAAATCAGTTCCTCAAGGAGAAACAGTTTCATGCATGACTTCATTATACTTTCATTTTTTCTCACATACCAGAAATAAGACCGCTCTGCAAATAGGCTGTTAATCACCTAAAACTAAATCTTAATCCTGTTAACCTACTTCCAGTGTTCAAATCTTGTTATGTTAATGTCATAACAATAATTTTAAAAAAATTTAAACCTTTTTGCACTCTCAAAAATGTTTTCTCAGAGGGCTATTCATTGCTCTCAGAAAATACTGTGTATTTTCAAAACAGAAGACCTCTTTCATCTGTGTTTTTCCAGTAAAGCTGAGCTTTCCCTAACCACCTCTCTTTTTTCCCTTTTAACTTGCAATAGGCTACCTTCCAGGAATCTGCTAACAAGTGCTAACGAAAATCAAGATCTCTCCTGAAACTGAAGCTCACAGAAGAGTGCCTAAAATCAATTTGTATTGTAGTTTGAAATAATCTTTAACAACCCAGACAAATGCAAATGCATGCAATCAGTTTATATATGCAGGATTGTGTCAGTAGCATGCATTATGCCTTCAATTGAACTATCAGGGATGTGAACAATTTCTGATGTTAAGTTTACAAAGTTGTTTAATAATTTCTATTCATGAGTATTCAAATAAAACAGACTATATACGAAACACAGAACTCAGATGATTCATTTTTTGTGAAATTAAAATTTGTTCTTTGGGTTATTAAAAATCTCTCTCCCTGTGCATTATTAACAAATTTCAGCATTTACTTAAGATTTTTTTCTGATTTTTCAAAGTAACATGACTAGCCATAATTTGTTTGAAAGCAAAATGGAGTCTTGTTCTATATCATAGTAGCATATGCCAGAGAAGGCAATAGTGCATTCTAGAAATTACTTCATTATTTCCATGAAGGCTTTGAATGCTCAAAACAGGCTCTACCAAACTCTGTGGAGTTTTTTTTTTTTGTTTGTTTGTTTTTTATAAATATTTTACCATATTTTGTTTTACTTTGAAGCCTAAGAAATTAGAATCCTTAATGATTGGCTAGAACATTATGAAGGGCAGCATTGAAAATTTTACAATCTATGGCCTCCAAGCTTTTTCAAAAGCCTAGAGCATATGTCTAATTGTTAGATATTGATTAGACAGGGCAGAAATGTCAGCTGTTGTTGACATTTTTATTGTTATTACTATTAATGTTTGCTTTCTTCTGTCTATAGAAGTCAGATTTGTATAAATGTTATATTAAGGAAAAGATACATATTTTTTAGTATAGTGAATAGAAGATGCATCTATTCTTAGTCTGTTTTTTACTACAATCCTCAGCTAAAATCTATGCTGTTCAGATAAATTAAGCTTTGGGTTTTTCTTGCTTTTAGCACTTTACACATTGTGCAAATATATTAATACAGATTAAATGGACTTTTGAGTCATATTCACCAAGCCCACTAATTCAGATTCACCTCTCATCTTTCCCAAGCAGCACTGCTTTAGATGTCTAATATTCCTGTTTCATGGACCAAGATGCATCATATGCCCATGATGGATTACCTTTGTAACTAAATTACAAACTTAGGTACTTAGAATAACACAATCATAGAGAATGGTTTGGGATGGAAGAGACCTTTAAAGATCACCCAGATCAACCCTGTCATCTCTGTTACCCAGCCTGACACTGAACATTTCCAGTAATGGGGCGTTCCCATCTTCTCTGGACAACCTGTTTCAGTGTCTCATCAGCCTCACACTAAAGAATCTCCTCTTATATAAAACCTAAATTTACACTCTTTCAGTTTAAAGCTGTTTGTCCTTTGCCCTGTTGCAACAGAACCTGGTAAAGAGTTTTTTTCCATCTTACTTATATAAACCCCCTTTTGCATATTCAACTGCCAGGTAAGCTGTCATTGTAAGTTGAAATTTCTCTTCTGCAGACTGAGCAACCTGAGCTCTCCCAGTCATTCTTCACAGAAGAGATGCTCAATCCTTCTGATCACTTATGTGTCAGTCTTCTGGTGCAGTTCCAACAGGTCCATATTTTTTTGTACTGTAGCTGGACGCAATCTCTCACAAGAGCAGAGAAGAAAAGAATCATCTCCCTTGACCTGCTGACCACACTTCCTTTTATGCAGCCTGGGGTATGAAAGCCTTTTTGGGCTGCAACTGTATATTGCTGGCTCACTTGCAACTTTTCTGGTTACTGGTGGATGAAAAAGTCCTTTCAAGTACTTCATTTTGCTTACGTAGTAACCACAAAGGTGGAAAATGAAATACAGTAGTAACAAAATGCTTTCCAATGTAAAATGAATTAAATGAGATGGGGAATTTGTGCCGATTTGGAAATAGCACAGTATGGGGAAGATGCACAGGACATTTCAAAAAGGAAAAAATATTCTGCATGAAAATCAGGCCATTTCACTACCTGATGCACCTTAGTGTTTGACAGTCTAGCCATACACTGGGAACTTTGGAAATCTGCTAGAATGTAAAGAAATAAGCTGCAGATTTCTTTATCTTTTCTCTTTGTTTTGAAAAAGACCATAGCACTGAGTGTTAGCCAAGAATAGTCTTCCTATTTAGTGGATTCAAAAAGTGGTGATGTGGTAGTGGAGAAAGACATCTGGCACAGCTTGTGGAAAGCCTATTTTGGAAGCTCAAAAAAGAAAAAAAAAAAGGAGTTGTGTAATCCTTGGGAAAGCTAATCTTACTATGCGTACTTACTTTTTGTTTCTTAGCCAGCTTTCTTATTTCTGTTCTTATGCTTCTGACAATATGTTGTAAAACTGAAACATCCCACGGAAAATTTTGAAATTTTGCATGAGTCTCATTAGAAGTCTTTCCTTCCAAGGCTCCATAATCCACAGAAGTTATTTTGAACTTTATTACAAAGAATTCTTCTTAATTATTTTTGATTAACACACTTCAGTAAGCTCTTGCAAGAAAAGTACCATCCAAAAATACTCACAGATTTTGGTTCTAATTGGAACCAGATTTTGATTATGTGTTTACACATCAAATGTTCTGAAAATTAAATACCTTCAACTGAGTGCATGGAGAAGAGGCTAGATACAGAGTTGTAAGCATCCAAGGAACAGTAGCTTCAGGATAGAAGCACATGTCAAAATATGAACCAAAATCTCAAGTTTCTTTACCCCTATGGTGAGCAGAGGAATGATAGCAGTATCATGTTTTGCTACTGCAGTAGTTGTAACAAAACAACTAGCTGTTAAGTAATCACATTTTACTTAGGCTACCAAAGCTTCTTCAGACCTTAAGTTGTCAGAAGTATTTAATAACAATTACCCCCGTGGAAAAAGCTTTCAGTGTGTTAAAAGAATATTTTAATTTGAAATTATCCTGGACTCATTTTCATAATTATTTAAATAATTCTACTGCTTGTTTAGCTTCATCACTTGATTTTTTTTTTCTCTTTATTATTTTTCCCTTTTTTTCTTTCTTACTTATATGTTAATTTGCAGTACAGAAAACACGGAAGAGAAGTTGAATTGCCAACAGAATTGACTCATTTCAAAGAGATAGCTCCACCTAGTGCCACAGTGAGACACCATTTTAAATCTATCTCTTCTTGTACAAAGTAGAACTAAACAATTTTCATGGCCAAAATAATTAATACTTATTGTCTCCTGCTAGAAAAAATAAAAATTTGAACAAACAGGTGAATGCGGCATCTTAGATATTATACAAAAGCAATTTTAATTATGCATTCTCCTAGAAGGAGCTGAATTTGCATCATAACTTTTTTTGTCTGCATTTAATTCTAGGATTTTCTGACTCTTAATGCTCTTGCTATAAGCAATTGTGTGGAATAATGTGCTGGAGGAAAACATTCATCATCAATTCTCTAAGTCATCATTCTATTTTGTTTAGGAATGTTTGAGGACTTTGAATATACACAATGCAAGAAATTGTTCTTATATGTCCAACAAGGACTGTTCAGAAGTTCAGTAGTTATGTGCAAAAGAAAACAGACTTAGGAAACTTGGGTTGTGGAAATCTAATATATTTGAATAAAGCCAATCCAAATATTATTTTTTTCAAGTGTTCATTGGTTTTAAAGTGCTTATTTATGAATTAAGTAATGGTAAAACAAATTCTTTCCCTTACCTGTTCCTAAATTAACTAATGGTAGAACAATTTGTTTCCTCACTCCAGATTTTACCAGGACATTTGATAGTTTGGCAAAAAAGCTCTACCAATATAATTAGTAATTTTCACTTGCATATAAAAGCACTTACCTGAAAACCAAAACATACAAAGAGGAACAAAGAGAAAAGTTATATTACCTATATTTCATGAGCTACTAGACTTGAGATCTGCAATAAAGTATGCAAGGAGAGTGCAACAAACTCCATATTATTTAGCATACTCTTTAATTGTCTGGGAAAAAAGATAAAGAACACTTTAATTAGGTTTGCAAACAATGCTAAAGAGAATGTGGAGCAGAACTGGGAACAGGAAACAGAAAAGAGAACTTTGAAATATTAGCAATATGAAAGCATAAAGTAAACAAATGAGATTCAAAATAAATAGTTTGAATGTGGGATTATAATCTTAAAATAACTAGCAAACAGCATTACTGTCAGGCTTAGTGATGGCATCAATGGTAGATAAGTTTCAGACAGGTTTGAAAACGAGCAGAGAAATTTTATGTTAGGTCTCAGCCATAACATAAAGTATCAAGCCAAGAGCAATGGACTTACTGTCTTCAACAAACTGGTGATGTTCACACTTGCTTTAGAGTATGTAAGCTTTGACCCTCCCCAGTGGGGGCAACATCGGATTTTCAGAGACCTTCAAGGGCCATTGAATAAAGCACATTAAAAAATAGCATACTGAAAACTAACATTTTTCCCCAAGTACTTTCTTAGATTGCAATCAATAGGCTTTTCACAGTTTTGAAAGGGTGCCATAAATCAGAATTTTAATTTTTTTTCAACTCAGACTTTATTTGCAAATTATGTGTTACAGGAATTATCTGTGTGATATTCTTTAAGAGGTTTGTGAGTAAGGCATTATATAGCCCAAATTATAAGTTTCCATGAAAGTTGACCTAAAAATTTTAATGAAATATTCCCTAATGGTATTTTTTTCTAGTAAGAATAAATATCCAGAAAATATTTTAAAATTAGAAAAAGACTACAAAATTTATCAGTGTTGTTAGTTTCTTAATTGGACAAATCTTGGCAGCTGAATAGAGTATTCAGTCCTGGGGTATTTCCTCAAATACCTGCATGTATGTGTCCATTGGTCTCAACAAATGTCAGACTCTTGGTTGTTTTCAAAACTCATTCCACCAACCCACAGGTTTAGGTATTGAAATAACAAATGATTGCTACCAGATCATAACCACATCTTTATTATGTTAACCTTTTTTAGAGGTATTCCTTTCTTATTTAATGCATAAATGATAAAATTACATCCATGCGAAATAACATGGCATATTTTTTCCCAGTTATTAAAAATTTTCATAGAGTTTCAAAGCTAGTCAAGGATAAGAACAACTTGGAACTGACTTTTGTATAAAGACTATCAATTAAACATTTTTAAAATATTCATTATATTAATATTCATGCTCATATTCATATAAGAAGATTTTAAGTGCACATATTATACATATAAATTTACATCTATACATCAACCTGTCACTGTCTACGACTGCCTAGAAGTTGGGCTTAACGAGATGAGTGTTAGTGTTTTCTCCCTCTAACAAATGACAGGACAAGAGAAAATAGCCTGAAGTTGTGCCTGGGGAGATTTTATATTGCTTATTAGGTAAAAATCCTACACCAAAAGAGTTATTGAGCTGTGGAACACACTCTCCAGGGAAATGGTGGAGTCACCACCCTTGGAGGTGTTTAAATGGTGTTTAAGTATAGTGCTTGGTTAATTTGGCTAGGTTCATGGCTGGATTCAGTGCTCTTAGGGATTTTTTTCTGCCTAAATGGTTCTTATGTTTTCATTAGGTAGGCAAAGATATTTCTATACTTGAATGGTTTACATATCAACAAAAGCTACAGGGGAAAATATAACAAATTTTGTCCACTTAGAGGAAGAAAATGAGTATTTTAAAACCTGCAGTGAAAGCTATCTAAAAGAATGACTTTTCCTTTCCATACGAAGACCAGACTGAAATCTGGGAATGTGTACTGGAAGCGTTCACCAGCCAGTCAAGGACTTTAAATCCTGTATTCTGGTTAGATACTGTTAATTGCTGGTTTTGTAATGGTAGAATTTCAGCCAGAGTGAAAGTGTAGTGTTCATCTTCATTCTAGAGAATTTATGATTTAAAGTTGAAATGCCAAGAAATATAGAATACACTTCTACCTTTCCTTAACATATTTTGTGGTAACAACATTCCTGATAGATGTTCATACATACCTATATGCATTTCTGAATTTAATTTCCCTACTCTTAGATACCAGACAATGATACTAGGATATTTTTTCTTATATAGATTAATATATTTTCCATATTTTCCTCTGATGACCACATTATCCAGTGCAATCAGCTCAGGTCTCTACTATCTTTGATGAAATAAATATATTTAAATATATTGACTGATCTAATCAGTCCCTTATCTCTCTAAGGTTTGCCTTTCCCTTTTGTTTTTGCCATAGTTTTGATGTTGCTTAACACCAAATCACTGCAATAGATATTAATGCTTCCTTCTTGTTTTTTGATGTTCCATTAAAAATGAAAGCATACTTTTGCTTATAATTATGGTGGCAGAAATGAACTGAAAATAAACAAAACTTTGAAATAGCACTGAAGTCTATATGTGTTACGTGAATGCGACTGGGCACTAATGTATTTGGGGAAACAAGTTTTCCTTTCCATCAGAATCCTTAGGGATGGCCCTGAAAACATCTGTTATTTCTTTCTCTTCTGGGAAAATTTACAAAACTTGTAATATAATTATGAAGTCTCTAAGTAAAAATCTACTTCTTCTTTAGGTCATGAGCTGGTCAAAAAGTTTCCTTAGGAATGTTCAGAAGAACAGGTCTTCATTGATCTACCTGAAAACTGCTTATGGATGTTACTGTCTCAAAAAAACCTTAATTTTTGTAAACAGCTCTAAATCATTTCATTACAGAAGAGTGAGAAAACCCAGTTTCATATTTTTTTAATTACTTTTAGTAATAATTGTATTAAGAAGAAAAAGTGTACTCAAATAGATTCGTAGAATTCTGAAATGTTTTACATATTACATTTGTTATAGTAAACGTCACTTTTAAGATCAGTCAATTCTAATTTGCAAGATTATAGAAATTCTGTACTGGTAAACTGAACTAACTTTAAAATACACTAAGATAAGTAAAGTTTGAAAATCTGATTTTAAATAAAAGTCTACAAATAGTATTTTTAAAACTGGATAGAATATTCAAGGATATCTATTTAAAGTACTTATACTTTTTACAGATTTCCAAAGGCTATTGTCTATCTTATCTTTCACTTTCAATTAAGTGTCTAAACAATATTTATAATGATACTTTAGGGAAAAAAAAAGTGAAAATATTTGTGATTTATAAAAGAGAATCTTACATTTACTGGCAAAGCTTTATTGGACTAAATGCTAGGAAATGGAGAAAGAAATTACAACAAACAAACAAGCAAACAAAACAAACAAATCAAAACTTCAAAGCAAAACTCTAAAAAGGTCGTTTCAGACCTGACACAATCAGTTATCAGTTGTTTTGTGTTGGAAAGTAGAAGGAGAGTAGAGGGAAAGTGTTCTCCTCAATATTTATATCAGTTAAAACTACAACTTTGTGAAATATATATCTGCAGACACAACTTTGGACATATGGACTTCAGTGCATTTCAAATTAATGGAGACACAAAATCAGGTTGTCAGTGCAGAGCACAAATAGAAAATGCAATAAAAACACATGGCATAAAACTGAAAGGGAAATTATAAATTATTTTATTACATAAGAGATCTGTAGTAGAGGAAGTATTCAGATCTGAAATAAAAATCTTCTCTGGCAGACTTTCAGTGTCTCAGCCTATAGATCATACATTAAACATTGAGAAGTGTAAGTTTTCAGAAGACTATGAAAAAGAAGAAAGTTGCCTATCTGGAGTCCAAGTCAGGTCTAAGCCATTGCTCATCGATATGGAATGGCTCCCTGGTCACTGCCCAACACTTCAAAGGCACAGGAATATCAAAGATGTTCTGAGACCTCCATTCTTTGAGTCTCAGAGAGACTGTGCTTTGAGGATGAGGATCTTGAGGAAACTGTACTGATTTTACATTTTCCTTTCTGATTTTTGTAAGCTAGGCATTGTGGGGAAAAGATATAGAATACATACTGGTGTACAGTATGTATTGCGTGTACAGTAACCAAAATCATGTTTTAATTTCCCATTTTATGCTAATAAAGAGATATATAGGGAAAATCTTCTCTTGCTTATGTAATCTTTCACAGCTCAACAGAAAACAGACAACATGATCTGGAAAAAGTATATGTATTTTTGTGTTTGTGTAATATTTATCAACATGGATTTCCAATCTTGATTTCATAATTTGAAAAACAGGTCTAAAGATGTATAAAATTATTTTGCAACTAACTGATTTATTTTTTACAGCCATTGAACTCAATTTTGTACTTAACAATTTGATATAATAGAGAAGAGGGAGCAAGGGGAGGAAAGAAAAAAGACAAAACTCTTGGAGAAATGCCACTTCAACTGCTTGATGAAATCTTGAACTGTATCTTTTTTCATATAAAGACCCTGAATTTATTCTGAGACACTAACTATAGAAATAAAACAATCCCGACCTGTCCCAAGAGTGGTTGCACTTTAGTGACAAGAAATAACTGTGGACAAAAGTAGTAAAAATTCTCATGTCTGGAGATTTTAAAGTAAATTCTTCCTTTACCAAGTTTAATGAAGCATGCAGATTCCAATCCTTAGTCTGTATTTAAACTAAATGGCACATGGTTAACAGGAGAGGCCAGAGCCCCCTTTTACTATGGTAGCTAGGGAGTTTGCTCAAGAAAACAAATATGCAGACTTACTCCATAAAAAAAAGTGAACAGGATATTGTTTCTTGGATACTGGGTGAATATTTTAAGCATAAACTTTTTTTAAAAAGTACTTGTATTACTTCTTTAACCAAAACTGTTCAATGAAACTTGGTCACATGGAAAGATTTTTTGAGACGAGTTTTTGAATGACAAGAATGAACAGAATATCCTCAGGCTATTTCCCTAACACTTCATTCTGAATCACAAGCTCCTCAACCAGGAACGTCTGAGAGGGTATTAGAAAGCTTCAGAGGAGCTAAATAAATAAAATTATTTCTAGTCATGATTACTTCAGAAAAATCAGAATTTGCTTTATTTTGAGGGAATAATGCTATCCATGTGGCAAAGCCTGGCAAAACTGAATAACCTACACAATTTCTGAGCCTGATCTAAATCCAAAAGAGATATTGCTACACTGTGCCATGGCAGCTGCTGCAATTTCTGAGCACAGAGGAGTGAGGGATTCAGAGCAGAGCTAACAAGTGCTGCACATAGAGCTTGGCCTTCAGGCCCACCTTCTGCTGGTGGTTCCTCATTCACAGGATAAACTCACAGAGAGAAGTTTCATAGAGAAACTTTGGCAGCAGAGGCTGTGGTGCTGGCAATTACACCTCCCTACATCCTCCTTATCTTCTCTTATTTAAAGAGAAAATTCCCTCTGTTTTAAATTGTAGGAATGTGTCGGTGTAAGAAGATTGAAAGACAGGAAGGTGACGATCTCTGCTATGCATGCAGTCGGCACTTGATTTGAAGTCAGCTCTTACACTGATGCCTTTCTCTGGTAGAAATGTTTTCATTGATTTGGATGTTGATCTACAAACATGAACGAATCACACAGTACTGTAGTATTGTAGAAACCCTGGAATTTTGGCACAGCAGAACTGTACTATCCTTGATAGAATGTCTTTCAAGGAAAAGCACCATCAGTTTGTATTTTTGCCTTTCTAGTAATTTTGTTTATTTCTCACTAAAAATTTTAAGTAATGAAGGTAAAATTTAAAATATTGAAATTATGCAACATAATGTTAAAATTTAAATAATATATTTTTAATTGTTGTCATATTTTTATATACTGCAATGTATAGCAGTATGTTGCCTGTTATTTTATTGAATAAATACAAAATATAGTTTAATATACTGCAACAAAACTTTAATGAAATAACAAAAAGAGAAAAATGTGATAGAGAAGAAAGATAATAGATATCAAAGCTGTGATATTTCTATTATTCCGTTCATTCTACAGAAGAATGATCGTTCTATAAAATCCTTCTTAGGGTTCAGAGAAATATTACTAAAAAAAGTATTTCCACATATACATAGAAAGACACAAAGACTTTTTTTTTAAAGTCTTTTTTTTTATTATCTCTTCTGTAAGAAATCCAATAATTTTCTAGAATTTTACTTGACTTCATACTAACTTGGTAATATACAATTGTTAAACTGCTTTGGACATATTTCTCTCAAGTGCATACAAAAATGAATGAAAGGTCAAATGTGAAAATTACTTAAGAAAAAGAATTTCCTTCACTAAAAGAGGTGGTATTGGTAAGTAAGAAGGACATACACACATCTGATCATAGTTTAAAGTGTCTTTTCAAGTGTCATTGACGAGATACAAGTTTTATAATTAAATTCCTATTTAACAAAGATGTCAACTAGTTTACTTAGTGGTTATTATTTAATTGCTGACTAAGACAACATCTTATTTAAAGCTTCAGTCTTTTTTACAGTAAGGTATAGTTTAGTTTACTAACCTTTCATCCCACTAGGATCACCCTTTTTCAAAAGGGAAACTCACTGTATGTTCAAACCTGTTTTCCCATCATATTGTCTGTTTTATAACTCTGTGATGTGGTTACCACACAACATTTTTTAAATTAGCTGCTTTCTTTTTTTTTCCCCACCCTCTTTCTTCAGTTTTGAGCTCCCTGTAGTTGTGGTCAAGCCATCACCATGAACACACCTCTCCTCAAAGCAAAATTTCCCAACATATATTCATGTCAGAAGAGAGCAATAAATTTCCTCCTCCATAGCAAGTCCTTGAGAGGTGCCACTCCAATTCAATGTGTAAAAACGCAGACAAATAAGAACTTAACAAGCAGACAACTCAAGACATATTATTCTTTTTCTTGAGGTCACATGGTAGAGTTTTTATCTTTCTGTTTTTCTCTTTATAAGTCATTATATGAGTAAGAGACCTACCAAGGGGATACTCATATAAACATTTATTTTTTTTCTCACAAACAAGGCTGTAGCTATAGATTTAGTTTTCAATATTTTTTGAGACACATTTCACATCTTCTGATGAGCAAAGGGTTGGTAGCTGAGGGTCACAGAGCACAAGGTTATGACCCATGTAGCTCAGGATCTTCTCCAGCAGTGGCACTTAAGAAAGACTGTAAGATTCTTTCTCAAACTGCCATTTTGTAGCCATTAATGAAGTTCTACCTAATGTCCAGCTTTAAGAACAGCAATTTTTGGAAATATCCTGAGTATTCCTGTGAACTATGGCAACGTCTCTGCTCTCCTCTGAGGCTGATGTCTCTGGTTTTCAGCAAGCAGGAAGGTAGCTTTCTTACCTGTAGAGGTAACTCAAACAGAAAGAAATAGATTTTTTTTTTTCTTTCAGTTTGTGGCCATCACGACTAGTTCACCATTCTGTTTCACTTCAGGGCAGCAATGAACAGATGGAAAGAATGAGAAGATAGTTATCTAGAGACTGCATGTACTTTTTTTTTAATAAGATTTTTTTTGGAAAACATCGTGATCTAAAATTCCCTTGCAGTAACTTGAAGTTTGGGTTACATATGTTCAGAAATACATATCAGTTTAAAAAAGAGTAATACCTCCAATATTTCAGCTACAAAAATTGAGTTATCAGATTTCCTGCTAAAATGTTCTATTTGTTTTCAAAACCTCAGGGTTCTTTATGAAGGCCATTTTTTAATTCTTTTTCCTATATCCAAATTATCTGCAAAAGACTTGGAATTTTATAAATTAAATTATTTTTTGCAACTTTGTAAACTTCTTACAGCCATTACTTGGGGTTTATTTGCATTTTCTTTGTCTGTCTTTCCTGTTCAACTACTTTAAATGATGAATGAGGGAAAGGAAAAAATCAGAGTACCCAAAAACTGGAAAATGCTTCAGGGGTCATAAAATATTTTCATATTATTTAATTCAGTGTGTGAGATTTTCTCTGTAAAGTTAAGACAAATTCCTAACAAGTCACTCTAACCTAGGCAGATTACTATGTTCGATAAATGTATGAAAGGAATGCAACAGAAACCTCTTATTTTCTTAGGCACCATATATTTGCCAAGACAGATTATCCTACACTTTGAAATGAAAGGTGTGGGAGTGGACATATAAGTGATGATGATATTTTTGCTTTTTCATCCAGAACATCACAATTCTGTTCTATATGACCCCACTGACGTTTTAAGCAGCTGAACAGAACTTTAATTCAAAGACCAAATGCTTAGTTATCTGGGGGTTGGGTTTTTTTCATTTCTGTGATTTAAAATTCTTTCTCTTCAACTAAGTGCCTCAGCTAAACCTTGCAGACTTTCCAGGATAATAGGAGTGTTCTGGAATAAGGAGAAAAGTGTCTGAGTAAATCCACCCATATGAAAGAATATCTCTGTCCTGAACGTCTTGAACCCTGTTGAACTTACTGAGAGTTGGTGGCATGAAAGAGGTACCAGGACTTTTTGGGTTGGAAGCAACAGCCTACAATGTCTTCAACAGCAAGCCTTTTGTTTCTCATTAAGCCTATTCCCATTCTCATGTGACAAGAAATCACTGCCTTGCACATTTTTAATTTTCATAGAAAAACTTCTGTTCAGAAGATAAGTGGTACATTGAATATCTATGACTTAAAAACTGCACAATACACTGGTACTAATAACTGCACCTGACACCAGAAATAGAAGCTGATTGTTGATAAACAGAACACTTAATGAAATACTCTTATCTGAATTGTTATAGCATTGCAGAAATAGGAAATTGTCTTGGTTTGAAAGAAATAAAATAAATTTTCTTTGTAAATTGAGCTTCTAATTTTTAGATACATTCTCTGAGCTTATAATAATCCTCAAAAAATTAATACTAGAAAACTGTTGTGTGACTAGGAAGTCTCTTTCTCTCATACAGCTTATTTTTCTCAGGTTAAGGTTTTTAGCTTACTGAGGAGTAAGACAGCAGAAATCTTACAGCTCCAGAACTTTGCTCTATGTATGAATTTATGCAAGGTGTTAGAAAATCCTCACATTATCTTTTCACAAAAATCCAGAATATAAAGGGATGATGTAAGTTTGCTTTGGACAAAGCCCACAAGTGAAAAAGAAGAGAAATACACAGGAATTTACTATAGATATGAAATTGCTGTAGATAAAGAGCCAAAATGAGACCTTAGTCCAAATCTGGCCAAAGGCACAAGTTTAAAACTATTTTTTATGTCTATTTTATGTTCTGTTGCTGTAAAAAAAAAAAAAAAAAAATCCAAAAAAGGGGCCAAAATATGTGAAGGAATAAGTCCCATTGTGAAGACTGAGATACAACAGTCACTTTTAACTTTATTTGACTTCAGAACTGGGAATTTTAGTTTTAGAATTGCAGTGTAGATATCTGGGTTTTTAAGATAAAGTGTTTAAGATGTTATTATCATCAATTGAAACATAATCTGTTCCATTGATAGTGCCAAGGGTGGTGTCGACTTGAATAGGTGCCTAGTTTTGGTCAAATTAATATTCTTAAAAAATTAAATTATTTGTGTTCAAAGTTCTAGTTACATCAGCAATAAAATTTCAAAATATATTATTCTGTCTATAGAAATTATTATATTACTATGGCTTTTGAAGGACTTTTACTATTTTCCCCAGCCTTACTTATCCATTCTTGCTTTGCAGAGGGATGGACCTCGTTTTTGTATGGTGTGATACTCCAGAGCACACAAGCTTGAGAGAGAATATTTAATGTCACTTTGCCTTCTACTCTCCTCAGTCACAGTGGTGACTATTTCTCTTAGGTTTGCACATGGAACAGAAATCCCCAAAGTCCCTCTGTATCCTCCATCTGTGAAGGCAAACCACAAAGCTTTTTGTGAGCCTACACTAAGTTGATTATGTATAATTAAACTCTTCTAATGAAGTCATACACCATGGTTAGTTCTGATGTATTTTCCGATAATATCCAAAACATTCTTTTTTTATCCACCCATTCTAGCAGAATAAATAGAAACTTTCCAAATCATTCTACAGTAAATCCCTGTCAGGGCCTTAAAAGCACACAGCTGTTCAGCTCCCTGCATGGACCTCAGAACTCCACATTTTCTTTGGTGCAGGAGGTCTATCAACACGCAGGGCTGGTCTGGCCTGAGGTGCATTGCCAGTGTAACTGGATCCAGTCTTGTCATCTGCTCTTAAATTTCCATTTGTCTTTCCTGAACTGATCTTGAAGCTTTCTCTGGGTTACCTTGCCTCTGCCAGATGAGGTGTCAATGGGACTGGTTGCCTCCACTGCCCTGCTCTGCTCCGAGTATGGGGATTCTGATCATTGCCCTGCTGTTTTGGGGCACCCTTAACTCCCGGCTCAGCTTCCCTCTGGAGCAGCCTCCCTCTTGCAGCTATGGACAGTCCCCAGGTAGGTGAGTCCATAAACACAAGAAAGGAACTTGAAAATTACAGAAAAATATGCATATTTTATGTACAGAAGTAGGTTAAAAACTGTGTCAGTGAATTGGGAATCCCTATCCTTACTCCACTGTCTGAAAGCACACACTTCAGTGTCTTCACACTTCCACACCAACAATCAGTTTGAAACATTCTGTTTAAATACTACTAGCTGTAATAGCAGGGTTTTGTGCCTGACTTTTGAACATGAAACTGTACAGAGACTATTATCAACCTTCAGACATGGCTGACTGGATGTAAGTTTGTAAGGTGACAATGATGTTTTCACTCTTTCTCTTGCCTAGATTCATACAACTGTCTTAGAGAATTTTCCTTTTTTTTAAGAGATTGTATGCCACTACTGTATTTCAAAGTCAACCATTTTGCCACCTGGGGTTTCCTTCAGTATGCTAATATAACCTATTTGACAGGTTTTCATATGTCACCCAGCTTTCTGCCAAATGTGGTGTTTGGTGTATCCTGCTTGTCGCTCACTTCATTTGTAGCAGAGTTCAAGTTATTTGCAAGGAAAAGTGCTGGAAAAGGAAACAGCTGAGGCATTGTACAGTCAGCCAGGAAGAGTGGATAGGAGAGTTACTTATCTGTCTCATTCTCCCTTCACGGTTTTCTGACATACATGGCAGAAGTGAAAAATTAAATTATATCTGAATAAAGCCCAAAAAATGTTGGTATATGATAATAAATACACATAATTACAACATTCTCATGGAGTACCCCATCTGACAGTGTCAGGTAAACTTTGTGATGGGAGCAGTAGAAGAAATTATTCTATTGAAAATAAGGCTGCCATTTTGAGACTGATAGAAGTGTGGAAGTCCAGCAACATCTCTACCCTCAGATGTTGTACCCAGATGACATGGTTTTCCCTTTCCCTCTTTTTTCTTTTCTGTTGGTGTTTCGGGTTTTCTTTGGGGGTGGGGTGGGGGGGCTGGAGGGAGGGGGGCAGTGGCCTGGGCAGGGATAAGGATCTGGAGCTTTCTTGTGTGGAGATTTCTGTTCTTTGGCTTCAAGCTGGAGCCTTGTTGGAGCCTTAAATACTTACCTGTACACAGAGCACCGTAACTGACCTACACAGAAACAAGACTTAATTCAATTCAACTAGGCAAAACCCCTGTATTAACTTTCAGCTACTTTTGTTGATCCTTTCCTCCTTATTTATCTCTGTGGGTTTTTGCCCCCCTCATGCCATTCCACAATGCTGTCTCTGTTTGGGCTCACAAGAAAGTAAGACAGACCTGCTGGATGCATTGATGCCAAGGAAGTGGTTACCTTAGCAACAAAAACAAGGTGAAAGCTCTCAGAATTATTTTGCTAATCAATGTAATTTCTATTCCCAGCCTTAGACAAAGAGAACATAATAGCATGAATCCACAAAATATTGTGTTACCACATCCGCTCACATATCTTGAAAAGCTACATATCAGTGTCACCAGTACAAATTTAAATATTTTAAAAGTATTTTAAATAAAAATTCTCATGTCTGAAAATAGTTTTTAAATTAATTTTCACCACTTTGTTCTTGAAAAACTAACAAAGCTTATATCAAGTGCATTTGTGCAGCACTCTGTTCACATGCTATATAAATTACCATGAAAAAGATCACCACGGATAAGGACTGTCTTGTGTTCTATGACTAGGAACTAACACACTTCCTGGTATCAGGGTATTTTATAATTTTCAGCACTAGTTATAATGAGTGTTGTTTGTCTAAAGACCATTTTTTTTAAAAAAATGTTATTTTTCCATTGTAGCGGTTTTGCAAGTGGGTATATTCTAAGAAATTATGGGGGAGATGTTCCCATCCTGTGCCTTTCAAAAAGATAATTTATAACAGGTATGAGTTTTAAATATGTTTCCAAAAGGAGAAAAACTAGAGAAAAAATATTTTGTCAGAGAAACCATAAGAGTTATGCTAAAGCTATGGTTCTTTCTCCTAATATTTTTACTTCTTATATGTGTTTTATAACAGAAAAATGATCTCTAAAAATTAAATCTTGTAAAATCACTTACACAAGATGCCATTAGATTACAGTTGCTTATTCTGCTGCCAAAAGATGAATTTGAGAGCAATGCTCATTTGCTTCTTCCCCCAAGCTCTGTCGGCATGATATTTTCTCAGCTTATTGCTGGGTGTACCAGAAGAAAAACAGCCTGTTTTCAAGGCAGCAGGTGAAACATTCTTATACATCTTGCCAATTGAATAACAGATGCAAAATGCTTAGATTGTTTCTGCATTTCCTTTAAAGAATTAAATCCCCCGATAAAAAGGCTGATCTGATACAGATACCCTAAGCTGCAGTGTTTTATGTGCTGCAGTATAGAATGTAGAGATGTCACGTGTGGATTTGAAGGAAAGGATACAAAAACACCTTTGGAAAGGGAAAAGTACCATTCACATGCTTCAAAATAAAAAATGAAATCTCAGAACTGAATACTTTTAAAATGGAGATGTAAATCTGATTGGAGTCTAGGGTTTATTGCTTATTTAAAACTTTGTACAAATTTAAATAAAATCAAGAAATTTTTACATTATTGAGTAGATTTAAAAAGTATTCTTCCAAATAGGATTCTTAGGTCCTGTTTATTGCACTTGGTTGACATAGAATATTTTATTAGGGGTTGTAATGCATCTGTTCTAGATAGAACGTAAGTCATGTATTTTTGGAAGGTATATAATACAATGACAATACGCCTTAAAATTTTTAATGTTTGAGCAGCACTTGCAGAATTTCCTCTTTGCTGCAGGATTTTATTTCTTCCCTAATTTGCATTACAGTTCTGTTGTTCAGGTCCCACTCAACAAAATCTTTTTGGGAATGTTATTCTAATCATCTGCATACTATAGCGTGGAAATCAAGAATCTTCTACTAAGAGGTTAGGCAAAGGCTAACACTGCATAACAGTACCAGTATTTGTCATTGCCAGTAGTTATGGAATCAGTACACATTCCTTATACACTCATAATATGAACTAACTGGAATGTCTTGGGATATTTCTGAGGGTATTAGCATTCTTGTTAAGATCACTGTTTTGTGATAGGGAACCTCCTGGATTTTGCTGCCTGATGTACCTTGGGCTCATGTCCTGAATGAAGAGTTCTCAATGTGATCACTGGATTCCTTACATTTTAAATTAAATACCCCTTAATACCACATCTATAGTCTACTGGGCCAGAGCTAATCTGAAATACATACCCCCAAAATACACCTCAGAGTCACTCCTACTGCACTGCATTCCTTCCTATGTATGCACAACTTCTGCATAATGTTAAATGAGAGGGCACTTGCTGACCCCAATGGTAAAATAAGTAGCAAAGTATAATCTCACATCATTTTATTGACCCCATCAGACTGTACAAGAGAAACTAAAAGAAAAATTAATCAAGCCACTCTAAAATTGCCCAGAACACTGTAATGATTGTTAATTGCAATCTTTAGTTTTGTGTTGATTGATTTGGATTGATTTCAGTGATTGAAATTGAGAATCTGATCTCAGACTCTAAATTTTGGAAAACTGTTCTAAATATTTTAATTAACCTGTCTTTTTTTTTTTTTTTATCACTCTTAGATTTGTATCTATGGCTTTAATAGGAGGATCGTCTGTCATTTTTGTATTGCTATACTAACATCCAGAAGCCCTTAAAACTCCAAGAGATATGAGACTTTCTAAGTATCAAATATGACCAGAAGAATTTAAAAAAAAAAAAAGAGGACAGTTGTGAGCCCACATAGTTTTAAGAGAATGAGTATCAATGGACTAGTGAATCAATGTCTAGCCACATTAAAAGAATGTGTGAGGGAATGCATTTAGGTCTGGTGAAAGTACATTAAAAGTCCAACAACACTTTTTCTTAGCTCTCTCTGTGTGATTCTCTGAGAGATAGAGCTGCTAAATTGGATGAAAGTGCAGCCAAACCATGCTTTGTTTTTCCAGGTCTCACAGAGAAATTCTTCAATTTCCTTTACTTATAACTATATGGCCTGGTATTATGAACCCATTACCCTTACAGAACTCTGATAACATTACATTTATTAGCCACTTTCAAGGATACAAAAGAAATGCTAACAAAAATAAGCTACTACAAATTATGTATAAATTTTTGGTTGGTTTTTTTGTTGTTGTTGTTAACAACTTACAAGATTAGTAATTTTTCTATTTTACAGAGAGTTTTTGCTTTATGGCTTCCATTTTTGTGACTAAAAGAGGCCTAAAACCTATATAGGCCCATCCATTAAACAGCACAGCTGATGCAAATCTGATACATCCAGGGGTCTAAAAATATCTTCAGATATTCAGAGAAAAAGACAAATAGCCAAAATGTTCTACAAGTGTATAAGAATATACAAAAAACTCAGTCATATTATCATTCTATATAACCCACATACAGATTATATTCCATAGTGGACATGAATTTATTGTTTGGACGTCAATATGCATAGATAGAACCTAGAAATGTCTTTTTATCAACAATATGGCTTTGAAAAATTTCCTAGCAAAAGGCTGTGTTGTTTGTTGCACCTTATATGTCAGGATAATTCCTTTTCTATAAAGGTGTAGAAATTGTAGAGATTTTTCCTACAATTTTCCTACAATGTGTGTGACATTATGTGTCATAATCCTTAGTTCCTTCATGTGCATGGACACTCAGACCAACTGAGACTCTGTCAAGGTACAGCTAGATCCCTAAGAGGAGCAAAGTCTATTTTCAGTAGAAAGAGTACCTCCAAAGCTAAGGAGATTCTGAAACTAAGGCTTCAGTACAAATGCGATTCCTCAAGTTAGTTTAAATGAAAACCACCATTAACAAAATCTACTGTGTTTTATCTTTTGCACTAATGCAGGAACTTGAAAATTATACTGGAAGCAGTCATCCAAATCCTTTCATGTAAATTAGGGACCTGTGCATATGATATCTGTGACAATCAGGCTACGTTTGTTTGTCAGGTACTTCTAGATTCATATCATGAAATGTTGTCTATAAACCATTCTCATTTATAATGTGGCAAATGAAACATTGTCAACAAGGCTCACCACAGGCGTGTGTTTTAAAAAGATTTGGGATTATCCTAAATAATTTCAATTTCTCATACAAAAAATGAAACAAACAAAACCCCAAATAAAAACAAAATAAAAAATATAAATTAATCTGAGGCTATGTTCTCCCCTGTCTGGATTTTTTTTTGTTTGTTTCTGTTAATAGGTTTATTTTGATTTGAGGGACTTTTTATCTTCAGAAGACTGCCTGCCTTTGTAAGTAATACATGCTTTTTGAGAGATAATCCTGAGTGTACCAGTAACTGCAGTTGGGCAGTCTCATGGCTAATTGCTTTGTTCCAAATAATTGTTTCCTTGTTGACAGAGTTCCCAAGGGGATATTGTTTTAACTGGTATAGATTTTCAAGGAGTGATAATGGTGACATGGAAGATGGCATACATACAAGAGTAAAAGAAAGATTCAGAGAACTTACTAAGGAAAATGTCATAAGAGCAACACAGATAATGGGAGAGGAAAAGCAGAGAGATGGATTTAGACACCATCTTGCAGACAGCACCCAGTCCAGCAAAGCATATTACACAGCAAAATTGGAGCTTATGTTGCCATAGTGAAAGAGATCAGGGATCACTTTAAATTTACAGGGCATTATTTTAATCTGCCTTGTTACTTTCATGTAAATAGATCACTGGATCAGGTCAGATACAGCAGTGGTGGTTTTTCTGAAAATAAAATCCACTCTTCTTGTTCTCTTCAAAAGGCAACTCTTTAGGAGGACATAATTACTCTTTCAGAAAGTACTTTTAATTTCTGTAGCACATGATTAAATATGTAATAACAGTGTGCCAAGCCTTTGTTGAAATTGAATTGTGACACTTGATTACTATATTCAGTAACTTTATGACATTAGGAGCTTTTTATTGGTTTATTAACTTTCCATAAACAGGCTTTCCTTTTCTGCAGAGAAGAGAGGATTTCCTTAGATATGTTTCAGAGGGGTTTGTAATTGTTTCAGACGGCAGTCTGTGTGATCCCGCTGTTGGTGTCTCGCTAGATGGCGAGCACAGTCCGGCAGAGCCCAGCCCGCAGTGACTGACCGCACACCGGTGGCCATGGGCTGCCAGGGCCCTGCCAGCAGGCTCTGCTCTTAGGAGAGGGCATCAAGTCCTCCGTGAGTCAACATTTATGTGCCAGCTTTAAAAACAGGGGCCTGAAACTAGAGCATGCATTTCACAGACAGTAACTCAAAGGAACCTGGATAGTTTTCCAAGTATGAGGAGCCCCTCTGCTCTATCAGAGAAGCTCTGAGTTTTCACTTAGCTGTAACAGCTGCCTAGACTCCTAGCACTTTGAGTGTACACTCATGTGCATATAAAGTTATTATCTTCCTCTTGGTCACATGATGATTGTAAGTGTATTTCTAAATAATAATCTTGGTTAGAAACTGTGGAGCTATCCTCAGAGGCAGAGTCCAGATAGTACATGAAACTACTTGGTTTTGCAGGACATTTAATTATGAAGTGTGTTGTCATTATAAGTATATACTTCAGCTCAGCAAAACACTGACCCATGAACATAAATGTCTTGCAAAATCAAGAACATTAGAGAAAAAGAGTGACTGAACAGCTGAACAAGGTGTTCTGTTACCCCTCATTGAGTGTTCTTTTATCTCTTTCCAATCATGTGGCAAAGAGCTACTAGGAAATTTATAGCTAAACAAAGTTTTCATTTTCTGATTGAAAACTCTTTGACCAGTTTGCTTTCAGCCTAACAGCATGGTACAAATATTTGGTATATGAAATCTCTTGGAGCCTTTTATATCACGGTCAATTGTTCTCATATTTTGTCTGAAAGTACTTTTGACATGGTTCACATGAAGAAAATTTGCTGGCAGGACATGTGGTTTGGCAGGCCTATGAAGGCCACATCTACATTATTCTGTTAAAAGGCCCCAAACACCTGATACTAATTTTCTTAGGTATTCACACCGTCTAAATTTTGGCAGCTGTTACACTGAAGACAAAACCTTGAGGTTGCTTGGCTCCAAAGAATTACAGACATCTTTCTTTGAGGATTATCCATCAGAATATTCACTATCTGTGCAATATGGTTAGCCTTGAAGAGCACTGAAAGGTTATGGTGAAAAAGATAAAAGACGTAGATGCTCAAGACAAGGTGGAAACAACTGGTTTCATGAGACAGAGGAGAAAACTTCTGAGGGTAGAAACAAGAATGCTGCAAGTGGTGCCCAGAAAATAAATTACTGTATAACATATGCCTCTATGTGACTACAAGGAACTAGGGCTTACAAGGAAGAGTAAGGGAAGTTAAAAGCAGCAGTGAAACAGCTGCCACATTTGCTCACCTGTGGCTGGATGTCCTCTAATCACTGTTACATGACCAGGAAGCAAAAAACTTTCTGTGACTACATCAAACCACCCAGCTATGATCAACCAAATATCATTACCAAAAGTCAGGGAGCTAGGGTTACAAAATTTAGCAACACTGAACTTCCATTTTCCTTGACTTCCTTGACTCTTATCAGCAGACAACCACAGGATGAGAAACCAGGAGTAAGGTGTAACCAGACCTCTTGTACCTAGGGCAGTGAGTCATAAGTCTTTAGCTGAAGTTCATACTTTCTCATTAACTAGATAAAGAAGAAAAAAATTGCACCTCTTTAGAAGTGCATCCTTAATAGAAGGAGCACAGCTGTCGCCTTTGCCAAATGCAAGGGTCATGTTGAACAGTTCAGCACTTGGACAAATCCAGATAACTCACAAAATACCTTCATAGAAATGCCAAGAAACATTCTCATTGACTACACGTGTATAAAATAGCTGATCATTCTGCAACTTCTGTCCACCTCTTAGCATCAGATATAATTACTGATAAGTGCATCTGGTTACTACCAAAAAAAACATATTACTCTGATGTGTGATACTCCCTTCTGATTTTGACATCAAGGAATTTACAGGAAATAGTAAACCTTAGGCTTCATTGTCTACTATGAAACTTAAGAGGTTTCTGCTCTAGCAGGAAATCTTTCTATATTTGTTTACAAACAAATTTATATATGGTATATTAAACAACCTAAATTCTTCAGCAACTGACTACTGAAGCTACAGTTTTCTGTTATATCAAGAATGTTTAGTTCATTTGTTCTTACAAACTGGCAGAAGATTTCAATCGAGGACCCTGAAAAGTCTTGCAAAAAGCAGTTTTAAGCTTTTGCTCAGAGATATTAAAATTAAGATATTCCAGACTAAGACTAAGCAGTTTGCACAGAGCACGTGCATTAGTGTCTACATGAAGCTGAGGCTGATGGAGATTTCTCTTGAGGAATACACTTGTTAGCCTAAATCGGGGCATTCATTACTTGTAAAAAGTAATGTCATATATAAGGGCAAGGGATAAACATCTTGAATGTTTGTTTCTTTCCCTTTAGTACATTATCAGGAATGTTCAATAAAAACAAAAGGAGGATTATTGGGTAATACATCTGGTGCAGGGAGTGATGCATCTATTTGCAAGGTGCAGATTGAGATGCAGATGAGCTCTGGGTCGGAGCCCAAGATGAGAAGCAGTGAGTTCTCAACACCTAGGTTAACAAAGAGCATGAAGAGGATGGTGCCAGCCAGGTGGATGGACAGCAGGAGCCAAAAACTCAGGGAAGAGAGCAAGACTTTTGCCTGGGTAGATTGTGGGGATATAAAAGCCATGGGGTTCCTTTTTGGGGGGTTTCTCCTCAGAGGCACCAGCCCAGGCTGTTTTCGTGTTACTGCACTGTGAATAAATGGCTTTATGGAATGGGACATCTTGGACTTTGCTATGGGAAACCTGGGGTTAACCAGTCAGGAAACCTGGTTGACTGTGAGTAGGGTGTGTGGGGCACCCCTGGGCTCACTGGAGATGTGGAGGGACTTCGGTCCCAGCAGTGAAAGTCGCTGGTGCTGGGACTGTGATTGACAGGGAATCTCGCAAATGCTCAGGTTGGGAAGTTTCCTTACCACTTCAATCCCCTTACTCTGAAGAGCGAGCTCTCACTGAAGTCTAACACAACCTCGATGTGGCCTGCACCCTGTATTAATTTCTTTTCTAGTAGCAGTATACATATTTTCATTGGAAGGAAAAGCATCAGAATAACTCAAAAAATGAAAAATTAAATGGTTTATTTTATTATTTGAACAAGCAGTTCAAATAGCAATGTATTACTCTGCAGCAGCCTAAATTTATCCTTTTTTGCCACTTCCAGCATAATTTACATAAAATTCGTGCTCAGCCTTCATGTTAACCTAAAGAAAATTCTCATAACCCCTTTTTAGTCTAGGGTTATTTGTAGCTTTTTGTTCCCATTCCCTTATCATTAGCATGGATTGCATGGTATTTTTAAGGTCACCGGATTTTCAAATAACAGAAACACCAGACTCATAGCTTTATAAGCCCTAATGCTTACAAATTTTCAGCAGTGATCTGCCTTCTAAGTTGAAAGTCTAGTCGATTATACCCCTAACAGTGCAATAAATCTAAAGTATTTGGATCTGAAATCCAACCAAAATCAAGCTGGGTTATTTTCAGAGGAACTGTTCAAGTACAGTGTGTGCTGATTGTGTTTCCCTTGATCTTGGTCAACCTCGACTATAAAGTCTGTTGGCAGAGTAATCTGATCTCCTTCTACGAGTTAAGTACATGTGGAGGATTAGGATGCCCTTAAAGAAATTATAAGGATCACCTCAAGCTGGCAATACTTGCTCTTCTTTGGTAGAGAGGAAAATAAAAAGAGCTAACTTAGAGTTTTAATTAGAAAAAGAGAAATTATATTTATTCTAGTAAATGACTAATGAACAAATCCTTGGCCTAAAGCTGAAGATTTCACCAATAACATGGAATATTTTCTGCACCATGTTACTGATACTCAAGACCAGAAGCTTTGCTTGGCCAACCCCTAAGACAGATGCCTACAACAGCTTCTGAAAGCCTCAGAATGTAGGCCTAGAGTATATATAAAACCCCAACAAAGCAGGCTGCAATCTTTTTTTGGGTGGTTGGAGGGGGTGGGAACCAATTTTAGAAGTGTTATTCAGTCTTAGATATTCCAGGTAATAATCCCGACCTACCAAGTGTCACCAGCATTTCCAGCACAACATTTTTTTTTTTTCTCCCCTTTACCTTTTTTTTTTTTTTTTTTTTTTTTTTTTTTTTTTTCCTCCTCTTTTTTCCAAGTCTAGTTTGGTCACATCAGGGTAAAAATTCAATAGCTTTTACAAAATATTTATTCCTGTTCCCAGAAATAACACATTCTCCCTGGGCCCCACAGAAAAAGGATTGATGGATTGAAGGAAATACAAAGTTGCACTGAAGGTGTTGCCTTTCCATTCACAGGTTGATAACTAGCAAATAAATGTCTGATTTACTATTAGTCTATGTGAATGCCTCTGGAGTGTTCAAATGCATTTTAGTTTTGTAGTCTTAATCTTTTGCACTTTATTTACCTGCAATATAAACAGCCAAAAAAAGTGAGTGATAATGTGGGATGGAAGGGCCAGGCTTATGTTTTCATTTATTTTTTTCTCTTTCTGTATTTCCTAATTTAACCAAAATTGCTCAGCAAAGAATCAAACCACAAACGTTTTCTTTGTGTTTTGTAATTACAGTCTAGCCAGGCTTTGAATGTAGAGAAAGTTTTTCAAAAAATTCTCAATTTTTTTTGTATCATACACTGGAAAAATTATTGATACGCATGCAGAATAACAAAAAAATTAACTAATAGAACCGACTAGTGCCTAGACTTCTGATTATGCCATTAGGCATTATTGTGTGGGGAAAAATTAACAGAAACAGGAGAAAGGAATAAGAATAAAAGCAAATTAAATAAATACTTCAGGAATGGTGGGGAGGCAGGAATTGGTTTCAATTTTTTTCTTAAGTATACAGTTTATGAAAAATACATTCTTTAAAAATTAAAAAAGATGGTTCTTGATTGCCTTCTTTTTAAATATTTTTTTTCCTCTGGGAAATAGCCACAGGCCATTCAGGTGACAATCAGATCCAGATGTAACTTTTCCAGGTGAGGGGAGTAATGCTGTAAGTTCTGTCTATGAGTCACCTAAGACTTCTGTAAGTTTTTGCCCCATGACAGATGGTTCTCGCCTTGGGTGTATATGTTTTAATGGAAAGGTTGATATTGTGGAGGTGAAATTGTGACTAGTTATGGCTTTGAAGTCAGGTAAAATGCTCTTCCCTATAGCAACTGTTCTAGAAATGTTTGAAACCCATCCTCTATTCCCAAATAAAATACTTCAATGAAGACTTCAGTCTTTCAGAGAGGTGCTTTCATTTAATTCCTTTCATTACCACTAGAAAGGAATCTTAAAATCCACTTACATCCTTTCTTAGAAGCAGGTTGTTAGGCTTTTTGTTCATTTTGGTTGAGGGATTTTTTGGTAAGCCCCTTCAGGTCAGTTCTGCTATTCACAGGTATACAGGCATCCATCTGAGGACCTTAGGGCTAGTGGGGCTCCTTCAGTGATTAATTACCAAGTATGATAATCCCATTCCATCCTCCTGGAATAAACACAAAATCTCTGCTCTAAGAAACCTTTGACTGAGATTTCCAAGCCCAGTCTTGTTGCCTTATGGTGACACCCAGTGGAGGAAAGTAACACTCCAGCATTAAAAATTATTTCTTACGTATATATCTGAGTTTTTGAATTGCAAAATGCATTAAAGTTTTGTAAACTGCTTTATATAAAATACATATCCACAAGAAACTCATGGTCTTTGGTATTTTTGATTGAAAGCAAAAATATGACCAGTGTCAGGCCAAGGTATTTTATGGTTTCTACTTCTGGTAGTAATAGAGTTAGAACACAGATTGAACTGAAAAAAACCTGCTTCCTCCTTCAAAGAGCAGGGGAAAGAATAATAGTTTTGTCTAAAACTGTTGTAAATTTAGAAATTATATTTGGGTTCTACCTGAAAAAGAAACATTGGAATTGCTGGCAAAACTTAAACCTCTGCAGAAATTTGAATCTCCTACAGAAACGGGGAAAAAAAAAGAAAAAAAAAAAAATCCTGCTTTCTACTTTCCCTGGTAATTTGACCTATAAATGTAATCCCTCTTCAGACCAGACTAGCCAGAGAATTTTTCAAATGCTTCTTTTTATTTTCAAAGTCTTCTATTTTCAAGGTGCTTTAATAAGTCTTCTACAAAAAAAAAAAAAAAAAAAAAAAAGTATCTATCTAATTTAATACTCATATAATGAGAATTTCCCAGTTCTTTACAGGAAACTGTGCTGTCTTTTGTTTAACAAGACCAATGAATTGTGTGAAATCAATGTGATCATGTTGTGGCAGTGAGGGAGAGGCACAACTGCATAACGTGTGAGTAACTACTATAGACGTATTTTCTGTTTGTAACTTTAATTGACTGAATTATACATCTTTCTTAGGCCACACTTAAGTTTAATTAAACATCCATTTTCACAAAGCAAATCCAGTAATACCAGCAAAGAATTTCTGTTGCAGCTTGCTGCAGTAGTTCCAATATCTCTGCTCATTAATATATGTTATAATGAAGCTTATTTTACTTAGCTTAAGCCAGGAGTAATTTAATTTTATTTTTAGCACAGTAAATAACAGCACAATAGACAGTGCTTAAGGTCCTTAAAATGCAAAAAGGTGAGGAGCTGATAAGGATTCAGGTTAGAAGAGATCCCTCAAACAAGTTATTTTGCTACTTCTCTGATCTCACAATTTCTTTGTCTTGGCAACATCTCTTCTGAATACTGCTGTGAAAATTATTTTTAACTTAGCTACCACATTCCAAAAATTCTTCTGTGAGGGATAATGGTTGGTATGACTATGTAGTCACAAGGGAGTTCAACTGCTAAGAGGTTATCTAAGACTTACAAGAACAATTACATTGCTTTTGTTGGCTTTGCATGAGCATGGACTTTGTATTAATTACGGTACATAGCTCACACAAACAGTTTTCATACTGCTAAGGTAGTCAGGATTTGACTACATTAAATAATACGAAGCAGATTTAAGCATGAATATGAATGCCTGAAACTATCCCCTTGGAGAAGCTGCTGGTTCTGAGGGTGAGCTGACTGGCATGACATGGGGGACACTGAGATGTTTGGCTTGAGAGCATAAAACTTATGTACGGAGGTAGGCTTAATTTCTTTTGTGCAGAACTAGCATCCTCTCATCTGATTCCCCGTTGCAAAGAAACTGTCAGAGAAACTAAGTACTTGATCTTGGGGAAAATACATTTCCACTATATGGCAATCTGTTAAAGAGGAGAGAATTTTGTTTTTTCCTTGAAATACATGGAAGAGAAAAAGAATACGATTAGAGATCAAGGGTGTAGTCTCTACTGTCAGAAAGCAGAGCTCCTAGTTTTCTTAGTCCTCCAGGACACACCACATGTCCAGAGTCTTCAAAAGCTCCTTTGTAGTGGTTTCCTCACAGGCTGAGGAGAGAAAGAAAGATGCTACAGAACTTTCCAAACCTGGCCTCGTATCTGGTTCTGGGATCACCATCCCTAGATCCTATAGCAATATATTTACCTTTCGTGAAGTGTTTTGAAGACAGGTCCTAAGTAAGGTCTGTTTTCTAACTGTTGCATAGTCTTAACTCGATGGGACCCTGATGGTTCAGCATGTCTGTAAATCAGGCCATTCTGCTTTTAAATTGCAATTCTGTCAGAAAGCTCCTTGCACACTCATAATTCAAAAACTTCTTTCCCAAACCAAAATTATGCTGGGGAACTGGATGAGTCATGGGACTGGGAATTGAATATGAAGCCTTTCATCTCTAGATCACAAGTTCAAATATGCCCTGGGTCACTAAAACTTTGCCATGTACTGGCTTTTCAGCACTGTAAGATTCAATGCATACATGAATGACAGATTTCCATTCTTGAGGACTACAGAGAAATTGCACCAGAAGGGGAAAAAACTCACACTAAAATAAAGTCCAGTTGCATTGCTGAAAAATGTATGAATGTGTATGCATTATTTACCTTTTTAAGTTTTTTTTCTTTATTTTCTCTTTTGTTTCTTTTTCCAGTGAAGATAAATGAAGCTGTCTTGTGAATCAGAAAAATGTATATATCCCTATATAAGTTATAATAAAAGATACAGCATGAAGTTTCCCCAGTATTGTAGACAGTGGGGTGAAAAAGCATCAGGGAGAGTCTGGCCAAAAGAGACCTGACAAACCACAGCAGTTAAATTCAGTTAAGGCTGTGTTATTTTTTTCTTACTTGTGGGATCTTTTCTGTGGTTGGGATTTTTTTAATCTTGGGTGGAATAAAAATGAAACATGGAAGCTGATTAGGAGAGGTATTTATTGCAGTTGTCCATAATTTTATATTTTTTTAAAATTTATTTACACATTATCAATCCTTGCAGACTATTTTTGTGAAGGTAAATAATTATAGATGCATTTCTAAAACACTGAAAAGGGGAATGAAGATCTAAGATGGAGAACAAGAAGTCAGAACACAAAATTTATGATCTCATTCAACTTCAAGACGTTATCAGTCTGGAGGAGAAATTTAATCTTGAACATAAATTGCATTTCCTAAAAAAAACATAATCTTGCCTTAAGACACCAAATGCACTGATTACAGAGAATGTCTGTGTTTACACATTTTTACAGACCATGCTGACTGTATTAGTGTCCTAGGAAATAAACTATGTGCAGCATACAGACCTGCTGCAAGCACTAAGCAGAAAAAGAAAAAGAAATTTTGAAATCAGACCCTCTGATCTCTAAATCCTTTCAAATTCCTGAAGCACATTAGCTTTACTACTGCATGATGTGTGCGGTAGTATTTCCACTAATGAAATCTGACTAAAAGTTTAAATTAGTTTAATGCATGAAATATATAAATAAAAGGTGGCCTTGATTAAATTTAGACTTGATACATAACTTAAATGGGTAGCACAAGAGCAGCTTCAGTATCATGTGTCCAGGCTATTTTTGGCTACACTTTGTTAAAAAGTATAACATTCCACATACCTTGCAGAGAAGGCAGTATTGAGAAGCTGCATATAAACAATATGCTACAATTCAGTTTAAAAACCAGATCCCTTTTTCCCTGTTTTAAAATGTTCTAGAAGGGATTGCTATGTAAAAGCAGATGATGCAATGTTTCTCCTCACACTTTAAAATAAATTTCTTTCCAGGGCTGTCTATGACATCCAGATGACAAACTTTGTACAAGCATCCCTAGAAGAAGTATAAGTTTTGTCATATTACCTCACTAATGTGTCTGAACTATGACCTTTAGGAGCCCATTCATGGGGAAGAAGGTATTTCACCTTCCGTATCCACTAAATCTTTGTCTTCTTTCCAACACCAAAATCAGGTTATCCATGCAGTCTTCTGTCACAGCCTCTGAGAAGCTGTCAGTTCATGCAATTTTACAATGGTTCCAAAGAAGGTGCTGCTTCATTTTTATGCCTGAAGCCTCAGTGGTGCTACCACTGCTGGTTTATACTCAGCTAAGATATTGCACCCAAAATTCCTCCAACAGGCAACTTTGTGCCGTAAGAAAATCTGTGTTGCCAATTTAATGCCACAATTCCCGTCCCATTTATTAACTTTATATTTAGGTTATAATTAGAAACAAATTTCCATGAAAGAAAATATCTCAAGGGAAGGAGAGCAGGATTTTCTGGGAAGGGAATAAAGGTATTTTCTGTTAGTCATGCAGATACTTGGCGGTCACAGACTCATATTTGGGAGCCATTTACTACTCTTGTGAAAGCCTTATCCCAGGACTTGTTTTTCTCAGCAAGTTCCCTTTTGGTCTCCATCAATTATAACCTCTGTGTGGACACAGAACCCAATTATTGCTCACTCCAGTTCTCTGTTTTTCCTGTGGACAAGCACTAGTTTTCAGTAAGAGACTCACTTCTGAAATCAGTGGAACTGAACCTGTGAATAGCCCTTGCTACTCACTGAGGAGCATGGAAAGATTTACAAAGCAAATGTTACCTGCCGAAAGCAGCATTGCAAATTTTTGCCTAATGAGTCCTTGAAGGTGTTCTTTACTCTGCTTAGGATCTTTGCTGTAGGGCTTGCACCCTACAGACAGTGGAAATGCAGAGAGCAATCCCCTAATGATGGTAAGGCTTCACCAGCAAGAAAGTGAACTCGTGTACAGATGGCAGAGGATGTTCCCACGCACATGTCATAAAGGCAGCAGGTAAATGGGATAATCTTGTATCCTACTATAGTGTCAAGGCAAAACTGCTCAGACAATCCCTTGAGGAGGGAGAGTCATATCATACCAGCATCCTTACATTAAACAGCAAGGGAATAATTGTGCATTGAAGAAGAATTGGATATTTTTCCTTAAAATCTGAAGTACTGTCCTCCTATGCCCTAGTTTCAGTAAGGCACTTTAGAAGTACACGAAATATTGCACATACACACAAGGCTGCCCTTCAAAATTTTGCTTCTTTTCAATATGAAACAGTTCTTAAAAATATTCCTAACACCTTTAGAAACATTCTTCAGGTTATAGTTTCTTAGTAAAACTTTACCTTAAAAAATAGGTGCACAGCTTGATCTTTTTATTTGCTTCTTTTTCTTTCTTTCTTTTTTTTTTTTTTTTAAAAAAAAAAAAAGCTCACTTTGGATTCTGCCACTTCTGAAACGATGAACACTGTAAAATTGGATTTGAAACCACAGCATTAAATGCTTAAAATCTGATCCTTCTGTTGGGACCTGGGATAAATTAAGCTGATGTACATTATTTTTAAAGAAAGGAAAAAATATGGGAAGTGGGTTTTGAAGCCTGAAGGCAGAGAACAAAACAAGTTATGCAGGTGATATAAACCATCTTATTTTCATTTTTTAAATAGTTTTCTGCTTCCCTATGGTTACTTAGACTGGAAATAATTGTCTAGAAAATACATTTCAATGTGATTCCTAAAATGCCTTATATATATGTGATATGAAATGACAGCAATTTAGCTACTGGCTAAAGTGCACTCGTTTTCCCCCCCTACATTTATTTGGCTTGAGCACACAGTGACTTGTAAAGTATACAACTCTGTGGAGATCAACTTGGTGCAAGTAGGTTGGTAAATGAATTAGGTGTGAGGTATTTAAAAATAATTTTTGTGCAACTAAATTAAATACAGGATAAAATTAGCTGGGATTTTAATTAAAATTTTAAAAATGTAAAATAAAATGTTTTAAAAAATCCCATATGACACTAGCTAATAATTTTTAATATATAATTTACATAATTTTATCAATGAAATATTTGAAGGTAAATTTTTGATTGTCAGCAACTTTCTTTATGAGAAAAATTATGAGAAAAAATATTAAATTATTTTCAGGAATTAATATTTAGAACTATCAAAATAGTGAAGAATAAGGCAGAACCAGGTAATCTGGGGCTCTTCATCCCTTATTCCCAATTAACCATCTAGTCTACCAAAATTAAGTTAATTCAATAAAGAAATATCACTTTCTATACAGATTCTACTCAGATATTCAGGATGAGTGTAGAATGTTTAATTAATTCAACATCACAATAGGAGTACTTTCCCTTCTTAGACCAGGAGACAGAAAAATAGATTGTCAAATTACCATCTGTTGCCTTGCAAAAGAGCTGTAAAGAAGTATACCCCTCTGCCTATATCCTCTTGCAACTATGAATGGCTTAATATTTCCTGACTACCCCCAGTAAGGCAATTCCAAACCCCTTCAATGTGCAGGAGATCCATGAGCACAGAAGATGCACATCTCAGACATCCCACCATGCTCTTTGCAGTGACATTTTGTTGACATTTTGAAGACTCATTCATACCCTAGCCAATGGAAATGGTTCATAACCAGAAGGTCTTGAGAAGAGCAAAAGGTAGAACGCTCGATGAGGCTGTTACTGTTCAGAGCTCTTTTAGCAACTGAGAAAATCAATAGCTTTTAGGTATCTAAAAAGCCAAAAATAGGTAGGAGAACATGTAAGACTAGATACAGGCTGCAAATCTTTCTAACCCTGCAGGACAATAGGGGAAACAGATCAGTACTGAGATGGTGAAAGTAAGGATTATGAAGTGGGACATAATGTATCAGTTTTGTACAAAGATAACAGAGTCAGAGATGTTTTTCTAGTTCTCACTGATCCATGTAAAATGGTTTGTGCCCCTAGTCTGGTCTTAATTCCACAGTCAACAGGGTTAGTGGTTTTAGCACCATATTTCTGCCCCAGACTTACCAGAATTGAATGAGATTAAGGCAATCTTGGAAGGAAAAAGGAGGAGAGAGAGGAAGATGAGTGAATGGCCAGGGTCAGTAGCCTTGCAAATGGTTGAACAAGGGGGAATAGTCATTTCCTCTGCTGGAGTTGTTGGTCCAACTTCCATTTCTTTAAAAATAATTCTATTTCAATAATAAGACCTCCAATGAAAATTCATATCTATCTATTAAGCTTTACCTCTTCCATCAGATGTTTTTATAAAATCCAAACCTACTTTATACAACAGAAGTCAGAAAATAAATTTAGCAAAAAGTTTTCATTTTTTCTTTTAAAAACAAGGCTAAAAAAAAAACATTCCCCAAATAATTACCACTCTGCTTGTTTTATATTACTGTATCTAAACACCAGAATATAACTGAATTTTGTGTGGTTTTCAACGTTTTGTCCATGCTCCCAATAATCATTGAAGTCATTTTTGCCTGAAGATATTTCTGGTAGTTCTATAATCTATGGGAAGGCAAACAGCTGTGAAAGGCCTTTTGAAATGTTTCTAACTCTCCATCATTAAGAAGTGCTGTGTTTTTTCCCTTCTTACAGAAGAAAATTATCATTCCCTCCAGCCTCTTCTTTTTGTTTAAAAACCCTTTGGAGCAACAGCAATTTAAAAGGCAATTAATAAAATCTAAGATCATCAATAAATCTAAACAAAAAACCCCACACGGTGTCTGTACTGGAAAAAAAAGGTAGGAGATCTGAAATTTCCTCCTTTGTCAATCTTCTTTTTGAAGGTCAAAACTGAAAAGCAATAGAGTCATGTTATTGCTGTTGGCTTTGCACATGCCCAACAACAAAATCTTACCTCATGGGCCACTGCCACCCTATCATAGAGTTTTACAGACCTAAAGAGAAAAATAAGTGTTTAGTTAAAAAAAAAAAAAATTAAAAGTGTTTTAAGTCTATTTTTTACATAATTGTATCCAAATAAATGGTGTAAGATGTGTATGCATTCTGCAGCATCTCACTCTGGCTTGCTTTGCCATTTTTCTCTATCAGATTTCTTGCAGTTCCCTAGGATCTTCCCTTGCCTCTTTGTAGATCAGTGCAGCTCAGATTCAAGTTAATCCTTGTTCACTACATCCATGAGCAAATGGATAGCGAGAAGCAGCGTAAGCCTCTCCTTAGATAGTTTTCCTTTTCCAAAGGAAACGCCACAAAATGACTTGCCATGTGCTGCCATTTGTCACATCTTATTACCTTGGCTACTCGGTGGTAACTTACAGCAAGGATGTGGCTAACAGTAACCACATGTAATGCTACTCAGTACCGTCTTGTCCCCTTCAGAAATTTAACAAGGCATGGTTTCCAGAGATCAAGACCTTTTTGTAATTGCAGATTTTAGTGGCTAGAAGACAGAAATGGGGAGCCTTTAAACCATTAACAATCTTCTGTGCTTCAAAGGGTTCACTGCTACTAAGTCTCATGTCCATTTATGCAATCTGTTTGATATGGAAAATTAACAGGTAAAAGTGGAAGGAAATCTGAAGCCTGATCTTGCTCTTCTGCTCATTGAAATCAATGGGCAAACCTGTGCACTTCACTGAAAATATAAGGTCTCATCAGTCTTAAATCTAGCTGATCTGCAATCCTGAAGTATCCATTATTGCTTCAGGTCTTGGAATCCTCCAAGCTGATATGATATTAACCCACTGTAAACCATACATGATTCCAAAGTGAGAAGGATCCTCATATTAATTAAATTTACATTAGCACTAAGGGTCATCCTGTCCTTCTGTTAGCTATGGTTCCAGAAATGTGTAGCAAAGATGTGATATTAAGCACCCTAAATCACTAAAGTCCCCCAACCTCTGTCCTCTGAGGTTGTTAATTAATAAGAAGCTTGATTGCTAGAATCTAAATAAAATCGGGAGGTTTATAATTTTTCAAAGTGTTGTAAAATTGGCCATACTTTTTGACAGATTTAAACTATTGCTATAGATCTGTAGAGAGTACAAGTAAAAGCAGAGAGTAAAAGACAACTCCTAGAGTATGGACAGAAAGACATTGTAGTTGATTGGCAGCTTGTGAAGGAAATTACATGAAAACAGTTACTACTAACTGCTATTTACAATTTCCTATTGTACATATAATTTTTCTTGGATATAAAAAAAAGACTAGTTTTATTATAAACCCTATTTTTTTTGCAAAGCATGAAGTAATGACTTCCACTGCAAACCAGTTTAGTTTTACACATATAATCTATGGAGAGCCTGTCATCAGTAATTGGTCCTGTTTTCAGGTTTAACAGTCACTCAGATTCCTAGACTTGTCTAGTATTTGTCTCAGCAAAAGCATCACAAAGTAAATAACAATACTGCAGATGTGACTTCAAACTTAGATAGAAATAATTAGTACATCTCTTAAAGCCTTTCTTTGCTGTTCCTTATATAATTTAATTTGGTATTACAGGAAATCTTAAAGAGTTAGAGCTTAGAAAATTAAATTTTGAATCTGAATCAATAAATCAGGGATTTGAGTTTTCAGAACACAAAATAATTCAGTTAGCATGTTCTTATGTCACCACCATTGCTCATCTCAGCCAGTGCAGCATTTCCAGAACACGAGTGACTCAATTTCATTCATGTTCTGTCAAATTTTATAGTTTTCTGATTTATAAGAGAAATTTTTTTTTTCCTTTTTTCCTGCTCAGTCAATCATATAAATACTGACTAGATTAATAACATGGACGTAACTCTCACTTTTGAAAATTTCTCCTCCACTCTGCCTTAGGGAATTCAGAAAGTTATCAACACTTTTGTGTTGATAACTTATGCCTCAGCTAATCAGTTTTCAGTTTATTTAGATAACTCACACAAAGAAGGAGAAACTAAAATTGATCAAAGCTGTACTATGTGACTGGATATGTTGGTAGGTGAGTAAATGGTATGACTGACTTAATGTGCCCAAAATTTCCTTCCTACTTATTTAGAAAATTATTTCTGCCCCTCTTGGACATCAACTTCTCTTTTGAAGTCATGCTTTATTTGCTTTTTCTTCTCAAGCTCCTATAATTTAATAGAGGACAGCAGAGAATACTTTAATCTTTGGATTATGTTCCATAATGTATGTTGCATGAGGAGCACATTAAGTTATATTGTCGTCACTGTGTGGTACACTGGGTCTGGTTCTGCCTGATGCGGATTAAAGTTTAGTTTTGAAGTATTTTAGAGAACTCTTCAGAGACCTCTGGAAGTTTTTCTGGTTTTTATCCTAACTTTGCAAGCATTCTTAGTTCTTTTGCCCAGAGAACTATCTCCTGTGATGCCATTTTGTTATTGTACCAGTTATGTCTGGGAGAGAGTTAAGTTTCTTCATAGCAACACATACAGCGCTATGTCTTGGACGTTTTGCAAATTTTTAATTCCTTATTTTGTTTTACTTGGGGATGTAGCTTTTGCTTTATCTCAACCAATGAATTTTCTCTTTCTGCCCTTCCAATTCTCTCCTCCATTCCACTGTGGGGCAAGTGAACAAGTGGCAGCTTGGAGCTTGTCTGCCTAACAGTAATGACCCATAACAGTTACTCACATTTGATGGTCATGCAAGTAAGGTAAAAATAAAATAACTCATGAAGGGTATAAGTGCATCTATCTTAAGCTGATACTTCTCCCAAGCATAGCGAAAGATTTCCATCATAACCTTTATTGCTTTACTGAAATAGCATTTTTCCAAAGTGAGAAAATTTGCAAAGTGAAGAAACATAACCAGTCAGTCATGGGCACAGTCTCTATCATGAAAGATTAATGAAAGATTCAAGCTGATGTACCAGGTATTATTCAAATACTTTGAACTGACTCTTCTAAGATGTTCAGTGTAAGGATTCTACATGCTTTAATAAAGGCAACCCATTGTTTCTCCTATACCACAAAAGGAGAGGGAACGCATCACCACCACTTTGGAACACGTGAAATTCCAGATGAATGTCAGTAGATGGCTTAACTTGAAAGAATAATGTAACTGTGAATTCAGTAAGGTCTTCAGAAAAGTAATCCTAGCTCCGCCCTGTCTGTGTGCAATAGGTCAGCAGTAGTCCTCTTTATTTGTTTCGGTCATCAGCATGTTAACCAGTGCAGTATTTTCAATACAAAGGGATTGCTTTTCAAATCATGTCACTCTGCATTACATTCTAGAGTCATACTTTAATTATATTCAGATTCAGATTTCAGGAGAAGATAATGCAAATTAATAGAAATTGTAGATTTTTTTTTTTAATGTCATCAGATTTTTGATTTGAGCAGAAAGCACTTCACCTTTCTATAACTTCTATGTATTTTATTATTTCTGGGTAAATATACTTTTAGAGTATTAAATTGTTAATAATTTCTTTAACTTAAATAGATTGTATGGAAGCAAATTTTCAGGAATTCAAAATAGAAGATATACTTGTCAGATTCCATTTCTGTATTAAATAAGGCTTTTCATTGTATTTTTAGTGCAGGATAATTGATAGAAATTGAGGAACTGACAAAAAAACAAAGAAAAGAAGTCTGGTATCAGTAAATTTCAGTAGTCTTAAATCTTACTCCTCTGTAAACTTTAGTGATCTACTGAAAAAAAAAAATATGTATGAGTAAATTTGGAGATTCATTCCTTATTCTGTCAGAAGTACAAGTTTAGTACTATATTGGACATGCTAAATATTATATTTTAATAATGACATAATAAATTATAAATAATGAGGAAGATATCACAAACTGTTGCCTAAATAAGAGCTTGAATAAGAGCTTGGAAAGACATTTCTGAGATGGAAGTTCTCTGAGACTTCATATTTATTACTATCTACTGAGGCTGGATATCTGGAGTAGGCAATCTAAGGTCAGGTTTCTTTGGGTTACTTGTCTTGCTTTTATCTAAAGTAAGGCGAACTAACTTCATTAGTAAAATGAACTAATTTGTAAACCCTCCTAGTTGTGTAGAGTCAAAACAGCGAATTCCCAATATATGCTGGAATTTTCAGTCAGTACAGCTATTTGAGTTATTGAGATGAAGCTCTTGAATTATTCTATGCTACCAAAAACATCTTTCTATACAATATAAAATTGTTTTCATATACAAATCATTTCTACTGAGATTGCCAACCTAAACATGAAAGAAAGGAAAAATAATCATTGTATGTTTTTATTTGTGTTTTTCTGTGATATAAGCCATAATAACAGTAGAAAGCTCCCCTTGCATACAAAACTGGACGTGGTTTGTTTAGTAAGCCAAAAAGGATGTTAAGCCCCTCTTAAGTGCTGTTAATTAGAAACAGGGACATTACAAGAAAGGACAAATTAAGAATTCAAATGAGTGAGAAATCCCAAACAACCCTATGAAGTTTTTGTTTATCCAACACTACTGTAAATAGGAATCTGACACCATCAGTGTTACATTTCACCAGTTATCTGATAAACCAAAACAAGAGACACATTGACACATTGGGTAGTCCTGTCAGTCACTGCTAACTAGTACACAAATAACTCCACAGGATATCCAGACTATTCAGATATATGGTTTAATCTGGTGGGAAGGAAACATTTATTTTTAATTAATCTTTTAAATAAGGATTTTTAAAGAAGCATTTCAGTCTATTAAGCTAGGCCTCAAAATTAAGTTTGAATAGAACACTGAATTTTTCTAACCAAAATTTAATAATATAAAGGCACTACATAACTTTTGTTTTGGTTTGACTTTCAAAAGTGACTTTCCGGGAAAAAGTCTGCAAAAAAATCCAGAAGGAGAAAGCAACCCTTCTACCTATGCTTCTTGGGAGAAAAGGGACAGAAAAAAAAAAAAAGAATGAAAGAAAAAGGTGAGCTGTTTAGTGGTGTGAATGTGTCTTAAATACTGTTACCAAATGGAATTGTAAGGGAAAGATATTATATGTAAGATGAGAGCATGTCCACAGGGTCAGGAAAATAATTAAATGTATTAAATTATTTTCAGAGTGAACCTTGAATTTTGATGGTTCTCTTTTTCCTCTGTATTGTAAGCTGCCTTGGCTTATCGGGTGTTCTTATATCTATTGTCCTTCATCCACTAAACATTTTTTTTGTTGTTTTTTGCTGTTTAATCTTAATAATTGTATGAATTATTTAGGGTTTGGCCCTCAGTGTTTCTGGATAATAACAAAGGTCTTTCAAAAGCATTTCTGGGTGTGGATTGTGGTTTTTCAAGGAAAGCTTGGAACTCTTAGTAAGCAACCCTTACTAAATCTAAATTAAAAACCAAAATTAGCCTTAATACTAATTGAATGTTATCCAAAAATCAAAATGTTTAAGTAATGTTAGGGAAGAAAATTAGTAGTTTAATTTCAAAACTGCACCTTTAATTTATATTTGTCATATTTGTTCATCAAATTGAAAATAAGGCACTTTCCACTGAGACTAACATTTTGTTCTGTTACTTGTCTTTTTTTTTTCCTTATGTATCTTGACATAACCTTCTTTTCACAAAAATTTCCCATTGATATAATTCATGTCATAGAAATAAGAACACAGAGTGGCTTATGATTGTTTTTTTCAGCTTTTTTACAGATATATATACATATATATATATCTCATCATCTAACCTTTCAGAGTGCAGGTCCACATGACACAAAGCACCAGTAGGTGCTTGACATTATCACATTTACCATTTTTAGCATCTCAGCTAGTTATAGTCAGTTCTAACTATAACTAAATGAAGGAAAGCAGTTATCTGAAATAAAAATCTTTATAAATAGAGCAGAAGGACCTGAACATTTCTGTGAGATTTGTTTATTTAATTCATAAAATTTACTTTAAAACACAAATTGTATAAATTTTAATAAAAACTGTAAAGCATCTATTCTATGAGCACTGAAGATAAAATCTTTGCACAAATTAAGTTGATAGAGCAACTTTCCTTATCCTGTAATATCTGAGTGTAATTAAGTGGCCAAGTTGAGTGGCTTTGATATAATTCATTAAGTATATAAGTTTTATTAAATGTCATTTTCATTGAGATTAAAAAATGTTAAAACTTTATTCTGTTTTTCTGTATCTTCTCAGTAAAATTTTGGAAATAATATTGTAATTTTAGCAATTTGTATGTCCTGAATGTTAAAAAATGCAATATTCAATTTATTCCTTTACACTAACAGAAATACAAAATTTAACACTTTAACAAAAGCTTACTCAATTTTCTTTGTAATACAGGATATTGAGTTTACTGAGGATAATGAAATCTTCTTTAAGTTATGTTTCCACAGGTTTATTTCCCCAGGTAAAACTAAAGTGTTTTTCTTTTATTTCTTTAAATGAGTCAGTATTGCAGCCCTTTCTTGCAAAATGGTTAGATAAATAGAAGTAATTAAAATCTTTATCTCTTCTCTGAACAACCTTCACTTTCTCATTAGATCAAAAACCAATCAATGATTAGAATTCTATATCTAAATTAGATTACAGTACTTCAAATCCTGCAATCCATTGCCTCATTCTCCTCCATAATGCTGTTGAGTAGCAATAATTATACTAAAAGTCTGCTTGCAAATTCCACAGGGAATTAGCAATAGCATATGGTTTTGAGTTTGGGTAGACTTCATTTCAAATTGAAGTGCTATATGGTATGCATTTAGAGCAAATATTACTGCCTCGAGTACAAAACATATCTATCATTTATAGCTAGAAATTGCTTAAAGACCCTTTCCATAGTACATTTTTATTATTCTGTAAGAGTGAGTAGTAATTTCACAGCCTAATAAAACAGCAATGATATTCCTTACATATGTATGACCCAACAATGCTAAATATGTTCTTTTCCTGGCATCAGCTGAAATTAATTTGAATCTTTCATTAACGAGAACACCACCACAAACTAAATCCGTAATGTTAAAAACTATTTTTCTAGCAAAAAAATAGGATTTCTTACCCAGTTATGATTAATATTCCTAGTTTTGTTGTTTTTTTTTTTTATCTGAATGAATTTAACATCTAACCATTGCTCTGGAGCTTATTGATTATGTAGGTTTTTCATAACCAAACTATAAAAACCTAACAAATATTGGTTTTAATCAAAGCCACATTTTATCTGCTCTTCTTTTCTTCAAATTTCAGTAACACACACATTGGAAAGGAAAGTGGATGTTTATTGAAACAAGAAGTTTTGTTGCTTTAGTGTTTTCACTTCCAGTCATCTTGATTGTTTTTGTATTAGAAGCTAAAATAGGTCATAGGAGAGTGTTGGTTGCAGGGAGTGAACACGAGAAGGGAGGGAGATAAATCACGGACTCTGCACTGCCATCTGACTGTGGGTGATCACTGAGGTCACAGCCAGTGCTGGCCCGTGGATCTGCAGAGCACGGCACCAATATTGTTTTCAGTCGGATCAGTTAAATCTCATACAAGCTGATATGTGAGAAGGTGTGAAGGTCAGCAGCGTTTTGGAAGTCAATGAACTAGATAATAGCTGGGGAGGAAAAAAAAAATCACAGCTAAAATTTTACTAGGAAAGGCCTGGAGACTTGTAGCACAACCAGGGACAGTAAATCCTTCAGTCGATTTGGGTCACAGTAGTGCTCTATATACTGTATAGAAACCATATGCAAACACTTATGTACCTTTACAACTCTGTTACCTCACACCTTATCATCTCAACCCAGTTCTTTTAAAACTAACTAGTCAGCTGTTGCCTAGATGTATCCTAATTTTGCTTGAGGGGGTGAGGAAGGAAAGATCAGAAAAGTGTATTGTGAAGTCTTATATCAGAGATGAAGGAAGAGTTGACATTTTTGCAAAAATATCTTTTGTCCAGAGTTCTCAGAAGATGGAGAGCAGTCAGCAGGAAATAATGGACCAGTCTCTGAAGACTGAGATGACCTCATTGAAGTTAATTCATTGGAATAGTAGAAAATCATGGAGAATTAACCTTGAAAAAGCATTTTTTCTTCAAATGCTCCAGTGTAAGACTATAATATTGCCACAGATGTTAATAACAATAACATGAAAAGAGCTGCTGCCATATTATCTGCTGTCTCCTCAAAAGCTATACCAAGCCATGTCTCTAGGAACTTCATTCATCTGACTGAGATTTATTTCATTATGCAAATCAGTGAAGACAGGCAGGAACAGCTAGGCCAAATTTATTCTATCATAAAGTAGAGGTGTAGTCTCAAATGAGTTAGGCAAACTCTGCCTTACAAGCTCTGGTTTTACACCATTAATTAGTGCGGTGCTTAATATTATTAATTCAGGTAATGAAGTTGGCTAAGTATCCACAGCCAAAAACACACTCTTTTAGAAGACCACAATATTTTTTGGTGATCTGTAGGTATATAAAGGAAATTGTTCTTGTTTCTTTTTCTTTTTTAGTCTCCAGTCTACGCCCAAGAGAAGAGCAGGGGAGACACCGAGGATGATCCTTCTCAAAGCTGATAATGGAATGGAAAATCCATTCCTGCTTTTCTGATTAAATTTTCTAGGTAATTCATGTTCCCATATCTATTGTCAACATTCTAAAACTCTATCACTTTGCTGTACTTTTGCTAGGAATTTTCATTAAATGCTCATAGGAGAACATTTATGTTACACTTTGAAAGTGGCTTTGGGCTGAAATAGGTAGTCTCCTGACATGCTTCTCCATAAATTTCAAAGGAATTTTTAATGCATCAGCAATGCAGCAGTGAATATTTTGTCTGCTGTTAATTGTCCACATTTTTATAACTAACACATGATTTATTCGACAGATCATCTGCCTCACTGAGGGCTTAAAAGAAATACATTATTTACTAAGTTTGTTGCATTCATTTCTGATGTGTAAAATTTGCTTATTATAAAAGAGAAAGAAAGATATGAACTGAGAATTGAGAAATCTCATTTTTAAAGACACATGTTGTTTAATTCTGGAACCTACACACGCTAGTACAAGTAAGAGCAAATGTGCTCACTAGTACACAAATACTTTAAAATCCTAAAGTAATGGGGTTTAAGACAATGGGTTTAAAATATTGTATGAACTTTAATTCAAAGTGCTTGGCATTTATAAGCTAGATTTACCTTAGCCCTACAAAAAATTCTTAATTCAATTAACTTGATTGACCAAACTCAAGCAACACAGTTCTTTTGGACAGATGTGCTACTTAATTACATTCTGATATTCACTTGATGTCCATACTGTAACAAAGGTCTCAAGCAATTTTTTAATTAAACATAAAAATATGCAGACATGAAATTGGTTGTATAGATCTGATCTGTTTAATTTAACTTCATGGCTTTGTCACATCATTTTCGTTCTTTGAAGCATACTGAGTATGTGTAGCTTTCCTTCTATAACAGGGGTGATTCGTAATAATAGAGTGAGGGAGATGGCTTTTGGACTGTTTCTTCCTTCAGCTCTGTCTGTCTTCACATCATCACATTTCCAGGAAGAAGAATTGGCTGAAAAATGACTCTGAGTAAGCCCTGCTTAGTGCTTTTTCAGTGTAAAACTTAAAAGTGACATTATGGTATCAGGCAGCTGCTTTTTTTTTTTTTTTTGGTGTTTTTTTTTTTTTTTTCCCTTTTTTTTCTTTCCTCCCTGCCAGATGCAAGGGCAATGATATGAAACTGAAAGAAACCACAGCTCAATCGTCTGCCTTCCACTTAATTTTTCATACAAATTTAAGGTCAGGTTGTGGCCTGGTAACCAGTGAGGTGTATGTAACATTAGAACAGTAATACTCTGAAACTGATTATGAAGTGAAGCCAGGAAGAATGGACAGGAGCCTGCTCTTGGTTAAACTCAAACTAGATCAACTCTATTACTAGTATTAGCATGAAGTAATAGACCTCTTCAGATTTATACTATTGATAAGAAAATGCAGAATCCATCCGTGGATAACAGTGACACAGTTATGTGGCACTTTCAAGAAAACAATATTTTATGTTCATGCATATGTGTTTCATATACTTTACATATTATATAAAAGTTGTGTGCATAAAAGACATAACTTTGTGTATCAGAGCATCCCAGTATGACGCTGGCTGCTGCATATTTCTGACTAGATAATAAAATCATTGCTTATAGTAGAAAAATTATTTACACAAATAGAAGTATCAGTAGAGCAACAGTTTAAAAGCTGCTATTGGATCTTTTTTTTATTAGAACACCTCCTTGCACTTGTTCTTTGTGAAAACATTTACATCTGTCCTATTTAAGAAAATGTATATATATATATAAAAATAATCAGGGCAAAATATTCTTGTGAACATTTTTTTAAGACTTTTCTGTATTGTTAGGAAAACTTAACAGAATTTACTAAATCTATTTTTTATCTAATTTTATGGCAGTGGAAGAGAGGAATGCTCAACTAAAGTTGTAGGGAGGTTTACAAGCTGGTGGGGAACCCTCAGCAGTATTATTAAGATTCATGGTGCACATTCCTGTGTGAAATGAAATGCAGTGAAATTTACTTTTTCTTCTTCTTTTTTTTTTTTTTTTTTTTTAATGTTTGTCTTTTATCTTTGTATCAGACAGGATCAGACAGGCCAAAATTTCTGCAAATGTGAGAACTATACTTCCATTTCCCACAAGTCCAGCTGGTAAAAGCACCCTTCCAAATAGTAGTCAATTCTTTCTTATTCTAATGCACAGAAGGAAAAAGGGTTTTATTAGTCTGAGTAGTTTTGATTCATTTTCAAGACTTACCTCTGAAAAAATTCTTGTGTTTCAGTGTTAATATGAACTGTATAATAATGATTTCTATCTGGTTCTTGAGTAACCAATGGTGGGGATATGATTTTAAAATTGTTAAATAGGTAAAAAGTGAAAAAAGTAGATCATATGACAGGAGACATTTTAGATTTCTACTAAATCAGTTCAGAAAAGTCTTCTGATTAAGGCAGAGAACATCCAAATAGAGGAATCTCTGATGCAGTATTTACTGATTTTTCCACCCCCTCGTTCACCATATCTTGAATAAAATTTATTTTGCGTTACTTCCTGTTTACAATATCATTTAAGGCAAATGAAACCCTAAAAGGCTAGAGCAGACCCCAAAAAAGGTACAGAAAAGGATAATGTGCAAGACAAATTTATAACTTAATAATAGAATCTCATATTTATTCTATGCCGTTACAGCAAGGTTTATTCAACAGATAAAATTTACAATGAAGTTAAAAGACAGTGAAAAACATAACCAGCTGAAAAAGTACCATGATTTTCTAGTGACTTCTCTAAATGAGTGTTCTGAAGGCAGAAAACTGCCAGTGTTAGATAACATTCATTCCTCTGTCAATGGTCAAAGCAATAGTGGTTTTATTGCAACCATATTCCCAGCTTGACTTAGCAAAACCTCAAGGTTGCTGAAATGATTTTGAATTTTACCATTAATTCTGTGAGGTTTGCAGTTCTCCCTTTAGGCTTTAATATGTATAGAATGTTGTTGACGTTCATGAAAGGTGAAGATATCAGTCAAAAAATAACCCTTACATTGCAGAAATTCAATAAAATAATGCATCACAGATGAACAGAATAGCTTAAAAAGAGTGAATAATTTCCTGTTTAGATATTAAAGGAAGATCTAGCATTTCCAGCACTTTAAGCAATACTGTATATAAAGTTTATAAAGGTATAGCACATTCAGCTTGTGAAAGTAATGCATTTTATGTGAAAATAAAAAAGTGCTGAAGTGTAATTGCTCACTAATATTTTCAAATGAATTCTTGCTGTTGCACACTTTGTTTCAGTTCTGCTTGATAACTTTCTTGTTCATCAATGAATTTCCAGTAATGCAACCAAAAAATTGCATCTGTTACTTGTAATTTTCTCAATCAAACTCTGAACTTTTTCCTTAACATTTTCAACAATTCCAGCATGTGGTACTTGAGATAATCCTGAACCCAATATGTTTTCCTGATGGCTAGATTTGCCTGTCACTAGTGTTTGCTTACCAGCAGTATCATATGAATGAGGTGAAGTTTCATTGGAAGAAGCATATTGAAAACGTGTGTGTATCCTGCTTTGTTACATCTGTGTAAAGTTCCCCCCTTCCCAATGCAATAGTTTTTACTTTCTTTTAATCTTGCAAAGAAATGTAAAAGTGGAATAGCTGACCCCATGTTCAAAGTCGTTGTCAGAGACAATGAAGTCATAGGCTTCTGTTTTTAATAATGTCTTGCAAAACACAAAGCATCATTAATCATATTCAGAGGATAAAAGACACACAGATTTCCTAGTCTCAAACTTTTCTGAGGCATTGAAGGTTTCAGTATTGTAGATTCACATAGATAACATCCCTCATGTGCAGAAAAAGAAATCAGCAAAGGAAATGTGAAACAAAATCAGTTTTATTCCAGTGTATAGAAACTGAGACTGTCTTTTACATAAAACAAAATAGACTAGAATGCAGTCCAACAGCAGATGACATCTGTAAACAGATTATCTTATTCCCCCTTTTGGGATGGATTCAGTTAAACTACACCTAGGAACATAAATAGGAATGTCTGTACAAGAAATAAGACAGATAACAATCATGCTGTTACAATATTAATTTTCTTCCTTCCTTCCCAAACACATCCACTGCCAGTCCTGTGTTTTATTGAGTTTAGATGAATGGCAGAAGCAAAATTGGATTATAAGTTCCTAGAAATATTACTGTCCTATCCAATGGTCCAGACCTTCATATCAAGCCGAATTCTGTGAAATCCAATTACCTTAAAATTTGAATCACTTATGTCTGGAAATACAATCTTAGTTCATCTGCACATTAAGACCTCAGAAAAATAATTTTGGTCTAAAAGGAGGGAAATGTAATAGTACAGTTGAAATTTAGCCCTCTCCAAAACAACATGTGCCAAGCTGGAAAGGAAAAATAGCCTTGATGATGTGTTTAGAGATGTTCCTTCAGCAAAGCGTTTGAGAATAGGCTTCACTCTGGCTTAAGTTTAAACATGTGTTTAAAATGTTATGATGAGTTAGGACTATGTTGTCAATGTGCATGCAAAGTGACAGTAAGAAAGGAAATGTATAAGGCATGCATAATATACACTATTCTTGCATTTGTCAGATAAGCGAGAAAAAGTCTCTAATTTGCCTACAGTTACAGATCATGTTGTCCCAGACAAAGGGAGGAACAATTAGTCTCAGTGTAGTCTGCAGGGGGAAATTCAGCCTCTGTGAAGGCCATGTGAGACTTGACACTGATTTCAGAACAACCAAGATTTCACTTTCAGAGTGACACTCTGCACTAGGACAGATTTATTCAATGAAAGATTTCTCCCCACAGCTAGAGAATGCAGTGTAATACTCTGCAGAGTAATTGGATGGAATGGAGAAGACGGTCACTGAAAGTCATCAACAAAGGGGTGAAATAATCAGTATCAGTTTTTGTAGGAAAAATCTTCAGAGACATTTCCACAAATTAAATTTTCTGGCCCCATCAGCCAGAGATTGAGGCCACAACACTCTCAGCTCAGCACCCAGCAGTCCCATAGACACCAGTGCTCCACACATCCACTGTTAGAGCTGTCTATCTAACCCACCTTTTGGGAATGTCTTTATGCACTGAAGTAGTCAATCAAACTATGTGATCTATTACTAGGTCAATTTGTATAATAACATCTTTTCAAGGTACTGTACATCTTTTGATGTAAAAGACAAATTGCTAGATTTGTAAGATATGCAAGGTTATATTTGGAAGAAACAACCAATATGCTATCAATAGGATAGTTTATACCATTCCTAACAACAGGGAAGAAATGCAAAAAAAAAAAACAAATCAGATCATCATTCAATCTTGTCTATGTAACATTTTTTTTAACTAAAATACAGAGTTTTTGGCTCAGACTCTCCCTTCTCATTAAATAAATGAAGATAAAAACAATTTTGCAGTGTTACAGCCTCAAATTGATAATGATGAGATCTTCAGATATGATCCAGATTCAACAGCAGACTTTGGGTTTTCAATAAAAAAGAAATCTCTTTGTGAAAAGGGAGTTTCTGGGGAGCTTGGAATGTTCATGGATTTATTGAGGAACTGACTAACTGGGGTGATTAAAACAGGGATGGGAAATACTTTAAATTGTAAGGCTGTCACTTTGTCTCAAGTGTTTATTTTCTGGAATTTCAAAAAGTTCTTAGGGCATGCAACAAATTGTTTTTAAGTCAAAATATTAGTTTTCATTTGAAAATAGGGAATTTTTGAGGAGACGGGGGGGGTTGGAGTAGTTTTGTTTGCATTTGATTTTTTTTTAGTTAATTTTATAAAAAAACTCTGCAAAAATCTCTTTTCATTTTATCTGAATAACATTTTGCTCTCACATTTATTTTTTTTTTTTACTAATTCACCATGCAGGAGGCCATTTCTTTGTATCTTATATTTTTTTACCCAAGACCGACTTTGTGTTTTTATTTGCCTTGGGGCCAAAGTGCTCTACATCATTTTAATGTCAAATACCAACTCATATGAAATCATGTAAGTTGCCATATCAAGACTGAAAATCATCAATCACTATTTATTTGTCATCACAATCACATTCCCGTGGGCTGAGTAACACATCCCACTGTGTATGTAAATATAATGGTGTTTTGCATTTGTGTGGACTCTTGTGCATGAGGTCTTGCATAAACAAGGCCAAAGGCTGATGTACATTCTAATTAAAAAGTGAATATGAACCAGTTTTCTATATTGGTATCCAACTGTGCTGTAAGAAAAGATGTTGATTATTCATGGGTTGGCCTTAACCAGTGCTTTATTCCTTCCGGATTCTATTGGATATTTTTGAATCTTTTAGATGACAAAGATGACAAAAAAGTTGTTTTTAAGCCAAACTATGAGTATTTATTGAGTATAATTGAAGCATAAATCAAGAGGTCATGGCAGGACTTTTTTCTTGGTTATCTTTAAATTTCAGCTTTTTTTCATAAAGCTGTATTTCAGCAGGTCCAAATAATAAGGAAAATATTGTGATGTATTTGTGGACTTTTTTCATCCAAATGAGTTTAAGCAATAGCATCTGTAAAATGAGAAAAACAAAACAAACAAATGCCCCTCCTCCCCCGCACAAAAAAAAAAAAATCAACTTAAAAAACCCCCAAGAAAACAAAAAACACTCCCTACTTCACCAGGAAGGATTTGATAATGCCTCTCCATCCAAAGCATTGGAAATACAGAGGTGATTTTGTGAATGTGGAGCAATAGGGTTGTCATTCACAATATCGTCATTTTTTAAGGAGGGATTGTGAAAGGGAGTGAGATCACAGAATCTCATTGATTCCCTAAGCTGAAGTACTATTTTTATTTCATTGTCCACTTCCCAAACACCGAAAGTAACTGAGATTCAGTTCATGAACAGTATATTCCTTTAAGTCATAATCTTGTCTAGAATTGACAAACCTCTTCATTAGGGACAATACCTGACTTTCTAAGAGAGAAAAACCAAGGAGAATTAACACTTCTGAAGTTTCAGAGAAGTTTATCTTCTTTTGAAGTTACCTGCACTTTCCTTTTTCACATAATAAAAAGGCATGTTTCTGAACAACTTTTGTGTGGGTTTATTGGATATAAATGTGGCAGAGTTGTTTTTTTAACACATGGCACAAAGGTCAGCCTTAGTCTATTACCTGTTTTTTTACGGATGCTTGATTACTGCTTGCTGATTTTTTTTAACCCTGAACCACAGAAATCAGTAAATCTTTCTGAGAACTGAACCATTTAGTAATGCAATGTTGAACATCTGTCTCTACAAAACTGTAAATCTATTTTATAAAGAGGTAATTCAGCATAGCTAATAAATATGATTTTATGCCTTTTACTTTTCAGCTGTTTCTAGGTTCTAGATAGTAATGAATTAGTAATTCTTGAAACCCATTGTAAGGGAATAAGCTACTAAACGCAAGAGATATTTCTGAATAATAGACTTCTACCTTACAGAAGTATTGAGATATATTTTTCTGATAGGGACCAACTCTTTTGAGGCTCTGAATTGTGTTGTACATCATCCTGACACTGCTTCTAGCTGGTATAAATATAAATGCCCGCAGTAACTATGGTGAATCATGTTTCCACAACTGATATTTATCCCACAGCTGTGTTTTGAATATCAGCTCTCTCTATACCCTCATACCATTAATTACATACCAGATTTCCTACAGAAACATGATAAAAGATGAGAAATAAATAGCAAGTGAAAGACCACAACTGAAATAGTTGTCCAGACTTTTATAATCTGTAGAGAGAAACAGCCACATCTGAACTGTGAAACATTTCATTGCAGGGGTGGTACTTCAAACAAGCTGATAAATCCTGCTGTGAAATCCTTTTTCATTCTTCAGATGGTAAGAGACAAGAATGACTAGGCCAGATCTACCCCAGGGCTTGAAATGTGGCCAGCTAGAGTTAGATAATGTGGATTTCCCAGTCAGTGTTGAGAATCCACCACACTCAACTCAGTGTTGAAAAAATGTAACTCTTCTGTGGAAGCAGGGAGAGGAGCAGCAAGAATTCTTTTTCTTTGCCTCAGTCCTCTGGCCTTAACATTCAGTTTTTACTCAGGCTTATTCTACAAAATGCATTTGTTTTACTTTTATGAGTTCATATATTTTTAACATGAGAAGAGTAATTCCAAACATTATTCTTAATTTCTTTCTGACATGATTTGGAGACTACATTTGAAGTATGACTGTATTTCTAATGAATCTTGTCATTTCTCCTTATATTATTGTAGGTGTCAGTGTTTTGGTCTTGGCTGGGTTAATGCACTTAGCCATGCCTCCCAATATTCAGGAGCATTAACCTGAATTTGCTTTTGTTTGAATTTGTTTTCCCAGAGGTGAGACATCAATTAGGTGCATTCTAGTCAGAATAACAGGGCGATTTAAGGCATTAGCACTTCCTTTCCAAAGTGGGAGCACCTGCTGAGTGCTCAGTGGTAAATGTGAAATGGAGAAAAACCTCAAAATATTTGCTGGGTAGATACTTTCAGTATCTACCTATCCTGGCCTGCCCATTAGGCTTAACTGCAATTAGAGTGTGAGTAGCTATCACTGTCCTTAATTCACTAAGAAAACATGAATTCTAATTAGCTTCAGACAAAATTAGAAGTCTCCCCAGAGGGATTCTAGGTCCACGTGGAAGTTCCCAGTGGGATACAGCCTGAACATCCTCCAGCCTCATAGCAGGAGATGCTAAAGCCTCATAGGAGGCTGGAGACAGAGCTTTATTAGAAACATCTCCTTTAACCCACTGCTGTGTCTTCAGTACCACAAATAACAGCACATGGAGTCCATTTTTTTTATAAATTCTGGATTTGGCTTGTAAAAAATCCAAATGATATTTTATGCTAATAGCAACATTATGGGCTCTGTCTTCTAAAGCTTTACTGAGTCCTTACATGGCAAAATTCCCATGGTCTTGGATAGGTGATTTGCCTTTGGAAACTAGGCAAATTAATTACTCAAATGACTAATTTAAATATTCAGATTATCCATAAAAGCATTCTCACTGCACTGTTCTAAACTGTTTCAAGGGGTGGTTATGAACTATTGATGGGAGGTTTTTTTGTTAAGGTATTCACCATTTATTTCTTGGTTTGAACCTCACAAAAGCACTACTTGAGGTTTTGTGATATGATTGTTATGCTAATTTGATAACAACATCTCTGTTCATTGTTGAGTCCCTACCCTGCTCTCCTGCACACACACAATGCCTTAACAAATGATTCTGAGTTTGAGTCTAGGTTTGTTTTACCAAAGAATGCTGAAATCTGTCATTGCCTGGGAATTTAGCTGTAGTGATTAATGATCTAATGGTTCTCTAAATTTAATAATTCAGCTGATGTGTTATTATACCCTAGTTTTGAATTAAACTGCTTTCCCTTTCTTTGGCAAGGTCCAGAACTCTTGTCTAAATTTTTAATCTTGAAGCATCAGAGAAGAGACCTCAGTGCTGGGGGATCCATGGTGGGCTCCGTGTGTGTATTCAACTTCTTGGGGCCGCAGAGGCACGAGGCACTTGCACCCCCCCCCACACAGTCACTCCTGCCTTGGAAGGACAAGAGGAAAGCATGTCAAAGTCACCAGGTGAGCAGGACACTGGAAGCAAGCTAAAGAGTGAAGAAGGTGGGAAAGGCAGTGAATTGGCAGGGAACATGTCTTTAGACCAAGTGCTCTACGAATTGTCACTCTAGACACTAAGATAATTATTTGTTGCTCCACATTTCAAAACTGACCAGCAACAGTTGTCAATATTTTGTAGGGAAAGATTAATGTTGTATCAGCTGAGGGGAAGGGTAAAATTAGTTGTTTTCTTATTACTCCTTCTTTTTGTTTTGGACAGAGACTTTGATGTAACTCAGTGTTTGGAATGCTTAAGATAGTCTCGGCAGAGATGGATGAATGAGGCAAGCAAAGGTGGATGATAAATACAATTTATTTTCTGACCACATATGTGGTACATACTTTTTTATGATCAGTCTGGCAGTGCACCAGGTATTTACTATTCATCAGTATATTGCACTGTTGGATGACTGTCCTTTTGTTTTCATTCTCCTGTTGGTAAAATTAGAGACTGTCAAATCTGTAAGCAGTATTCTAGGCTTTTTTATAATTTAGCAATTGTACTATGGCAATAAAAACCTTTTGCAGAATTCTTTAAGTATTCACTCAAGTAAGGTTTTTATCTTGACGAACAATATCACTTGTTCCAAAATAAAGAAAAACTCAGGTATATTCTCCTTTTGGGTAGAAAGAACTGATGCAATGGTCTTGATCGCAACCCAGAAATAAAGAAGTGCATCATTAACACTGGGCTCTGTCTTTCAAGCCATTCTCATTCATTAGTTAGGATGCATAACTGCATAGCCTGTTATGTGCAGTTATAAGACCTGCAGAACTCAAGGTAAAATGTAGAATAAGCTCTAAAGTGACTAGCATCCTTTAAATGTTATGTGAAAACAACAGGATTATGTGCATGAACAACACCAGAAATTAGTTTTTCATGGATGGAAAATACTTCCCCAGAGGCAAGAGAAACTAAATAATATAGAACAAAATACAGCAATACTGGAATAAGAACGCGTAACCAAATCGTTTCCTTACATGTACTTTTTGTTTCAAACCTAATTTATATTTTGAAGGACTGCCAAAATAGTCCAACTTCTCTCTCCATAAAGTTCTGTGTGATTCTTTTTGGAGTGGGTGTGGAAAGGGGAGTCAAATGAGGCATGTTATCAGGTAAAATATATCCTTTACAGTGTTTTGAAATTGTGGTGCCTTTTTCTGACTGATGGAATTTTGCCAAGTATTGACATTAAAAGCAGGAGGAATTTAAATAAGATTGTCTCCTAGCCTGCCAGAGGATGGTTCTTTATGAGCTCACCCCAAACTTTCAGCCCCAGTATTTTCCTTGAAAAATATTTTGGCTTCTCTCCATCTAAAACCTTTGCTGATCCACTGTACTTGGCACATTAATTTTTTCTGATTATTTTGGCAGCCATTAGACTTTGCTTAAGCCTACCATAGGGAAAAAACAAAGAAAGAAAACATGGGTATGCTTGACATGGGATAATTTGTTCCTTTACTTTTGTATTACTGATAGCAGTACCACTTCATTTACCATATATAAGGTGTAAGATAAATTTATAGAAAAGAGATTATAACTTTTTTGATAAAATCTGACCATCTATTTGCTGTTGGATGCTAAGAGCAGTTGTTCCAAGCTATAGTATTTACATCACTAATAGTCTACACAGACTTAATAAAGTTCCCCTAGCATTGAAAGGAGAAATTGAGCCTGAAAGAGCACTCAGGAAAAATAAGTATGTTTGGCTTAGTTTTCAGGTTTGTCACACAGGATAAGACCTCTCATGGCAGGCACAGGATCCACCATCCATCAGGAGCCTTACAACTAGAAAAAATGGATTTTAACCAAGCCAAGTACAAAAGGAAATAAGGCCCAAATAAGGAAAATAGTTTTAAAAATATCACAGTATTTTAATAATATATCTTGTTTTAAAAATAGAATACTCTGCAATAAAAATAAACAATAATTGGGTGAAAATCTGGGGTGAGGGGAGTGGAGAAGAAAGGTCAAATTTGGTGAAAACTATCTAAAGTTTCCATTGAACTAACTACAAGGCCCTACAGGAAGATTTAACAATTTTGTGTTTCCTAGTCATTGCCAGTGGGTTTGGAATACAGTGCTGTAGTCAACAAATTCTAAAGGGAGTTTTATTCCAGAGCTGGGCTGGTAATTCCTCCACAGCAGCCATTCTGAATGTGTGTAGTATAAGGAAACTTTTGTGCATTCTGCTGATGATATGGAACACATAAAACAATGTAAGACCGAGCAAGTAAAAGCAGTTTAAACAAAGCAATCTGTTACTTGTGGCTTGATTTCAAACTGCCTTATTCAGACAAAGAAATTGCAGTTTAAACATCATCTGTGGGGGAAACAATTAAATATATCCTGAAACATGGTGAAAAATAAAATACATTACAGCATGCCTAATTATTTTGAAACCCATCATTTTCAGGTAGTAGAAGATAGACTATTGTTTATGTGTGTGTCTAAAATTGGTGTTGATGATACCAGTTTTATGTTATTCACTGTGAAAATAACTACCTTGGCCAAATTCTGTTAAAACAAATTCCTCCATCTTTAAAGCAATATTCTTGCCAACAGAAGTTCTAAGTAGGAATTCCACAGTTTAGCCAGCTAAGAGCTTTTCTTAGAGAAACCACGGCTTATAATGCATTTCTCAGCAATGTCACTTGTAAATTTAGATGGAAGCCAGAAAGTATGAATGAGATCTTAGAACAGCCAGTAGTCCTCGAGGTTAGAGAAATTTTCCTGAAGAGCCAGGTTTATGCATTTTTTGAAACTTAATATTCTAGAGAAAAACACAGCCTGAGTGATGACTTTGATGTGAAACCTTTCCCTCTTCCTTAACATATTACTTCACCCTGGCTTAGTGAGTTGCTTGGTCTTTAAAGTACTCCCATTGAAACTATTTTGCCCTCATTAAATATTCATTAACTGGTTTTTGGAGAACTCCATGCCACACAGCAGACATATTCATTGCTCTGAACCACATAGTGTTAGACCATGAACATTAATGAATGTGCTACAACTCAGGTGAGTGTTTACTGGCTTTCTCTCCCCTCCCTTACCTTGGAAATACTCTCCTTTGACATGTCTTCAGGTAGAACAAGTGAAAAAAAATTAAAAATCAAACCCCTATGGTTAAAACTTCAGAATATTTCTGTCATTCTTTTCCAGCCAGCTGCAGCAAATACCATCCAAATTCATGCCCTATTCTGGAGAAGAGTAGCAAAAAATTAAAAAGTGTATTATTCCATCCTTTTGTGATTTTTCAGCAGCTTCTATAATTTGAATTATTTTCAGATAAAGACAATAAGATAATGTCTGGTTTATGCATAATAGTCAATTTTCTGACTTTTCCATTTTTCACTATTGTAGGATGTTGCGGGAAGATGTTGCTTTCTGAGTTTCGGTTCTAGTCTATCCAGATTTGAGAGGAGTGCTCTTATTTCATAAGAACTCTCTTCTACAGCAGGCCCACAAGGGTGCACAGGTGACAGAAATTCTGTATCATGGCTCCTGGTGTATCTCTGTGAGCATGATCACCTCTGTGCTGGAAATGCTGGGCAAGTTCTGCAAACAACCAGCAGCAGAAACACAGACAACCAAAGTCAGCCAGGACAACAGAACCGAGATAGACCAGGTTCTTGAAATTTGGACTTATGGAACTAAACTGTGAAATTGTTGCCTTTGCTACATTTTGGCTGTAGCTGCTGCATTACCTACCCATTGTAGAAAATATTACCCTGAATCTCAAATCAGGGTCTCCAGATATTGCTGGAATATAAATAAACTTAAGTTATTTTGGTATATATTAAATCTCAAAGAGGGTAGCCAAAATACAGTCATTTTTATTAGTGCTCTGCCAGTATTGTGGGGATTTTTAGTGGTTTAGGATGGTTTTTCCCTCTCTTGTGGCTGATGAGTTTCTTAAAGGCAATAAGAAGAAAAGTTATGTGACTGTAATAAACACTTCTATACCCTGACTGTGGACTAGGCAGTGTGTCTCACTATAAAAAGCAAAGAACTAACCCTTTAAAAAATGAGATTATATGTGATGTCTTGTTCTAGGAAAATAAACACTAAGCAAAACTTTTGGAGAAATTTTCCATGAAGCTATTGTGGATAATTATCAGCACCCTTAAGAGAGCCAAAATACAAAATCTTGGAAAGGTGCATATATTTCATGTTACTAAATGTACTTTGATGTCTTAGTAGGAAATACAATTAACATAACTCAACTTATGAATCATCTTTCAAGTTGTTTATACTTATTTCTTCCTACTCTTTTTTCCCCTTTAATTATTTATTCAATATTCCCACAGAGAAGTAGATGAGGGGGAAAGAATTATTTATATAATGGAAACCACATACTGCATAATGAAACATTTCATAAATAGCATACACACTCTTGTCCTTCATAAGTGTTCACAAAGAATGGTTTTATCCTCCATGAGGCAGGTTTATCCAAAGTAAACAATGTCCTTCTCGAGGAGTGTTATGTTGACATGTTTGTGAAAAATGCACGCAGTATGCAAGAGAGACATTGCCCTGGATTACAACTAAAAGCCAATAAGGATGGATATTTTTACAAGAGATGGGGAAAATGGTTGCATTGAGGATATAACTCACAGTAAGCTTATTAAATGGAAAACTTTATCTTTAAGAAAAAAATGCAACATGTTGCTATTAATCTTTATTTAAAAGGGGGTACTATAATACCATTATGATAAGTGAACTGTTTGACTTCATTGTAGAACCAGTTGGGAATTTGTCAAAGAAACATTTCTTCATATCCCTGCTTCTCACTGAGAACTAAATCACACAATTCTGCACAGTGCTGCACTCTGTCATGTGGGTGAATCTGTAAAATTCCTTAATCTCATTTCTCTGATACACCCTTTTATTCCATAATGGCTCACTTGCCCAGTAGTCAGGGCCAGTGTGTTTGGAAGCAAATTCTTATTTAGGAGGTAATTTTTTCTCGGAATAATTATTACTCTGCAATTATTAAGTGTAAAGTCTTTGAGGAAAGTAGTAATTCTATCTAAAAAGCCATAAGTTAAGAAAATTGATTAAATATTTTCACAGTTGAAAAATGCATCTTTGTAATGAATATGCTTCACAGAACTGTGTTAATATTGTAGAAAATACATGTCAAAATCATGCAAATTACAGAAATTATTTTGTCAAAATATGGTCCTTCTTTTCAGGCCCGTTTCTCTGTTTGAGTGATCTCCATGCTGAAACTTTATTCCTTGTGATGGAACATACAAGACAAATTCAAATAAAATGTTTTGACTGCACAAAAACAAAACTTACCCAATTCAAGCCATTTCATTTGTGGACTACATAGAGTCACTGAGAGTTTGTTCTTGTAACAGTCATCATTTGCTGAATGGCATTTTCATTCTCCTGCAAGTTTTCAGTAAGGTGTATATGAATATGCATCTCTATAAGTATTTCTGTTATGGTATAGATATGTACTTATATATATATAATTGTGGGGTTTTCTTATTTTTTCCAAAAATGTAAATTTGTTGTAAATTTTATGAAGAAACTAGATGAGGCTAGTTTCTAGATTAAGAACTTGGTTTTATTCTCATGGCTTGAATAAATGTTCATTAAAAGTTGTCCTTTCATATCAGTTCACAAATGGAGGAGATTAATGAGTTTTAGTCAGCCCTCAAAAAAATAATTCTTTGGTTTCAAATTTTTGCTTTCCATACTCTTTTCTGAAAGGATTATCTTTTCACCACTTCCAAGATCAGCTTGTTTTGGATGGACAAAAACATATCAGGGAATCTTACTAGTAACCTAGGCAGAAACTAGGTATTTAAACACCTCCGAATGGAGGTGCCTTCACAACGGGACTTCACAAATATGTACTTTTTATCTGGTTTTCTGCAGCTACCCATAAACAGCAATAATGTGCTTATAGTTCCTGGTTCTGGTGCTCAGAACTCAGCTACCAGTAGCACTCCATGCTGGGACAAATTCAGTTGTGAAGTCATTGCACTCTAGAATTACCCTGAAATGCCCTTTCTCAGCATGCTCTCTAGGAACCAGCCACAGAGTACTCCAAACCATGATTGATCTGGAAAATCAGGTATCCTGGGATGGGATTTTTATAATTTGATTAAATTATTTGTAAGCTACAATAGTTGATTTATTTCTAGGCTAAAGTTCTGGTCAGAGAGTTCCTTAAGATTAGCATGGAAAAAATTTATCAACTTATTATTCCACCAATTCTCTATTTCTTAGAATTGGTGTTCAGTCTATTATTTAAGAACTTTGCCCATCTTTGAGAAAATCTAGATATTTGGAGATGCCAAAACTTCTCTTATATACTATTTTGTTCAAACATAGATTGTCTTTCTACTATTTTTTTTTCCTAGAACTATAAATATTCAGAAAGTTTATGGTGGGAGATCTCTTGAGACATATAAGCAATTTATTTCATGAGATGAATTGGCATAGTTCAAATGAAGAGAAACAAATGTCCCAAGGAGAAACTTTTGAATGGGATCAGAATCCTACCACAAGTTGTTTGGAACAAACTCCTGATTATGATGGGATTTATGATTTATCATGGTATAAATTATTATCAGAGTACAAACCTGAACAAAAAATATTAAATGTATGTAATTATAGAATTTAAAAATATGATGAACTCCCAATGGGATGGAATAAAAGGGTTCAGGTTTTTTAACATAGTCTCTTCACTGAATGTAGCATCAGACTTGTTCCCTCATGCAGGTTATAATAGAAAAGAATCGCACAAAAAAAGACCCTCACAATGGCTTCTTCTTCTTTGTTTCTTGTACAAAAAAGCTAAGATTTCTCAAAGGAATTAAACCATGAGAAGCCCATCTGTTAGACAGAAATCCTTATGGTGCTGTCCACATGGGAATGAATTCTACTTGATAAAAATAACCATAAAGCTGTTGTAATTAACAAAATCTTTATTCAAATTAAAAAGTGAAAACATTCACTTACTGGATTATATTTTTACAAGCTGCAATTTAGAATCATTTCATATGACATAGCATAAGACTTTGACTTCAATAATGCTTTTGAATCTTTTCATTGAAAACTAACATCGCTAGGTTTATTAGAAAAAAATGAAGACTCATATCACTCAAAAGTTAATTTGTTGAATTATTTGTTGAATTATTTTGGGGTTTAATACCTTTTTCAACCCTACTTCAGAAAGATAATCATATAATGCTAGTATCCAGTAGATGAACCTTCAAGAAATGATGACTGAGTGTACCATGTTGGATTTACTACCCCATGGACATCACTTTTCATATTCTGATATTTCAAAATGTAAGGGCTTTTAGAAAAACCAAGTCTTTCCAAAGTCAAGTGTGTTTCCTTAATAATTTTGTGTAGTCGGCTAGGAGAGAAATTCAAAAATTAGATTCAGTTCTTTCATTTTTAAAATGAAAGTCTACCCAACCTTAAAAAGAAAATCAAAGTAGTGTTATGAAGTGTTGTCATAATGGTTTTCATTTACAGCCAAATTCCCTTTCAAGCTTTGTTTATTACTTTTAAAATCTCCCAAATTGATTGTTTGCTTGTGTGCATACGTAGGAATTTCTGTATATAGCATGGAGGTGTTTTCTGCAGGGGAAGGTTAAACGTTTCCAACATTTTCATGAACTACCATCAGATGTCTTCCAGATCACTACTGGTTCCCAGAGCACAGATTGAGGAATACTGTGTTAAAGGAGACATTTCCTTTTCCCATTGACTGTGGAAGGATTCTGAGGGGATTTGGCACCCCAGGCTAAGGTTAACCTTTGTGAATACCATCTGTAGTTTAATTTTAGTCACATATTTTGGGGGATGGTGTTATGTGATCACAAATGATTAACATTCATGGGTAGGCAGTCCTTAAGCAAACAGGGCTCATTCTAAGAAAGAAATACAGCACAGGGGGCCAGTAAAAGCTGTTACACAACACTTGCACCATTATTAAGACCTTACTGAGGTCTTTGTGAGACCACAGGTAAAAGTGGCAAAGATGACTGACTGAGGATGGGAAATTACTACATCTTTGGTCTGTGCTCTTGAACTTCCCACATTTTGTTTCTGGGAACTCCCTGGGCGTCCCCAGATCCTTGGGAGGGACTATGCCAGGAACCTTGGCTGTGAACAGAACTACATATTAGCAAATTAATTGTCATATTTCTGATAAAAAAGTGGCATCATAATGACTAATTTACAGTAGCTGCGCTGGGTATTTGCTACAGACAGGGATATTATAAGGTTGTAATTATGGATTTTAGGAGATTACAATAATTTTACAGAAAGCTTCCATTTACTGTGGTAATGCTAGCTTTACAACCAGAAGGATGAGGAACTAAACCAAATATATCTGAATAAATAGAAACTAGTAGCACAAATCTTCCTGCTCTTTTCACAGGATGCTCTAGGAAAGCTTCAAAAGAACAATAACGGAGCTGGAATTGTATTCAATTTCAGTAACAGTGTCACAGTCCACCAGTTATTTTATTAAAATTCAATATCATTTGAAGAAGGAAGTAAAAATTTTAAATTAGGTCTGAGAAGAGGTAAAATTCACTATTCACAGGGGACTTTTCTCCATTAAATGGAAGGTTATACTCCTTTTACACATGGAGTGGGTTTGCTGTGTAACCAAAAGAGAGAACCACTTAAAAGCCCAGCATGATATGAATAAGTGGTCAACCATTGGCATGTATAACATATATAATTTTTCTTTCAGCATTTACCCCTCCCCCCACCATGGATTTTTATGCTAAATTCTGAAGTACTCAGCTACTCTGCTGTTTCAAATTCTCACTTCATCTAGTCAGTAGCCAAAAACCATAATGTGAACTACCAATAAGAAAATTTAAAATAAAACAATGAGTTTGGACTGTGTTTCCATCTCTGTTGGAGCACTAGAGGTAAAATGCATTTTTGTAAGTATTTGTGACAGAATTTTCTTACTACAAACACAAGCTTGTATTTCCTTAGGCAGTGTATTATGCCATGTGCAAAAATGTATCTATCATCTATATCACAAAACCTTTAAAGAATTAATACTTCCTGTGTAGGACTGCACAAATGATATTAATCGTTAAATGACTATTTCCATACATGCATATGTGAGCATGTAGCCAACATACAGCATAATATAACAAATAATGTATGGTATACAAATCAGACTATTTTCATAGTTATGGGCTTGATTTATTCAAATTTCTTTAAAAGAAAAAGGAAGGGGAAAAAAACTTGAATTAGTTTCAGAAGAACTCACCCTAAAGATAAATGAGAGGATAGGTATGAAGTGTTGAAGTATAACTCTGCCAGAATTTATCAGGGTTCAAGTCCTGAGCTACAAAAACAGGAGGAAGAGACAAGCCCAACTGGGCTTCAAGATTCTTAACCAGCAACACTGCACTGCTGAAGCTTAGAAAGATTGAGTCATCCTCTACAACTCACTAAAGAAATACCATGTTTGCAGTGATTATGGGCATTAAAGCAGGTAAAATAAGGAGATACCAAATAGAGTCTTTTGAACTTTTCAGCAAAATACCTGATTGCTGCTGGGCTGCTGTTTCTTCTCTTACTGACTTCTGTTTTTAGAGGCTGCCTCATCTCTCCCCTGTCCAGCTAACATGTCAGAGGCAAGACAGATGGAGCAGGTTATCAGTGGCCAATACGGTCAGCATAACATACCCTTTGTATATATCATCTGACACTACATTTTTGGATTTCTCTGAAATCTGGACATGTGTTATACCACAGTTTCAAGACACATCATGTGGGAAAAGTCATTAAATAACTAGAAACCAAATCACTATTATTTAAACTATCTCAGACTATATAAAATTTCTAAAATACAGGACAACCCAGAGCAAATTGTAAAATATTAGCTGAAGTATATGGTTGTAATATAACTACAAATGGCATATCTGAAGGGCTTCTGAGCAGTTAAAAGAATGGTAAGTTTTATTGTGAAATGATAACAAGAAGGAGAGTGCTATCATTCTGACTCAACTTTTAGGGAGTCTGAAGCCCTGGAACCAAAGGAAAAAAGCAAGCCAGCCTGTAATATTACTTCCATAATTGCTTTTATATGTACCAAAGCCACATGCTGTTCCATTGACATTATATCATACTCCAAGGTGTTTCATTAGAGTATAAGAGCTTCCATCCATGAGACACTATTTTCCTAGTTTTAAACACGTGTACAACCTTTACATGCATGATTAGGCTCACTGGTCTTCTTGGTACAATTCATACAGGCCAGGATGAGGTCCTGGGCAGTGATGTTTTCTCCTGTGGGTACTTTTTAATTATATTTTTGCATGCTGTAACAATTCCCATTTCCACACCATTTTCTTCATGTATTTACAGCAAAGGAGCAATGACATGATTGGTTTTGGCTTTTTCAGGTAGGACAAAAGATTTTATTTGAATGACGGAAAAATTGAGAAACTGACTTCTGCCCAGATTTTCCTCAGCTAATGTCATTTTGGTTCATATGTGCACATTTAAACTTTATCAATAAACTGATGAAGAAAAGCGATGATTAAGTAGTTGTGAAACATAAAGCAGACATTTGAAGGAGAGTCATTAAGGACAAAGACAATTAGTCAGACTAAAAAAACAAAACAGAGATATGTGTGTCTAGCTTAGATACACACAGTAGCTGCACTCTGGAAGTATTTATCTTTGGCTTACTTTTTTATCTATTAATAACATTTGAAAAATTATTCTTATCCCAAGTTATTTTCATGAGGCAAATGTGAAAATGTAAAAACTTGCACAGAGCCTCAAATGCAAATAGGAATTATGGATTGTACTTGAAGAACCATCCATATGCTGTCTCTGGATTAAGGTAGTTCCTAAGAAATAATATTCCTTAAAATTCAGAAAAAAATCCTCTTGTCCATTCTAAACAATAGATAAATTGTGGGTTTGTTTTATTATATTTGCTGATACTAGCTTTGTGTAGAGATGAAGGGCATATAAAAAGAACAATTACATGCATAGAATAACCTAAAATGATATGCCCTAAAAAGGCATTCATAGCTCAATCCAAAGCCCATTAAAAACAATCAGTGTCCTTTCACTCATCTGATTGCATTTTGAATCAGAGCCCTAGCCAAAAAAATGCAAAATCATGCAGAGCTGACTGCTGGCAGATTATTTTCTTTTAACTGAATCATATGAAACTGCATGATCAGATTGACAGTGAGAGTGTAATAATGAGTGGTGAGGGAGAAAATCCCAGAAGAGTATATAACGTGGCAAGTCACATTCTTTAAAAGATCAAAACCAAAGGAAAGTGCATAAATCAATAGGCAGCCTCAGTTTCAGCTCTGGCTGTTAATGCAGGTTTTATTGCAACTCGTTTCTGTGACTTCCAATAAAAATAAAAAAAATCTGCTGAATTATCAGCAGTATTTGATACATTCACTAGCCCCAATACAGAGCACCTTCTGATAGAAATGTGAGCACTCCTGAGCAATTTCAACTATTGAATCTTTTATGGCATTTTAAAAGAAAAATATGTTCTATGTAATTCAATCATTTCTCCACTTCTTTTTTTTCCCTTTTTTCCTTCTTTTGTCTCCTTTAGTGTCAGAGTTTAAAATGTTATTGATTCCCAAATCAAAAGCATACATATTGTTCACAAGATAGGACACATAAGAGGAAGCCTGCAGATGCAGAACAGTAGTAATATGAAATATATAGCTTTTGCATTAATATTGAGATTTTAGCTACTTAACAATTGTTCCTATAAATCTATTCTTGATACAGTAACGAAAATGAGGTAGAGATGTGTGCCTTTCAACATCTTTGAGACAGGGAAAGTATTCTGTTAACCTAAATATGTTTCCAATCTATTTTTCTGGCAAATTGTCCTCTGCTTTCACATCTGTAGCCTCCATAGAAAGATACTTTCTTATTCCTGTGTAAGAAACTTGAACAGAGAAGAATATCATCCCTATGGGAAATCTTCAATGCTTCTTGAGGAACAGACAAGGGAAGCACTCATCATAAACCGAGCTGACTTGCCAGCCCCATGGGAGACACAGAAAAATACTGTCAGCCCTCAAGTGGCGGTTCAGCTTTTTTGCTCTAAGTGGTCTGCTGTTAACTTCTCAACAGTGCTACAATTAAGGAGCAGGACCAGCAGCAGTGTGAATTCTTATGGCAATACCAGCGAAATGAAGGGTAAAAATTTTTATTATCTTTTTTTAGAAATGTAACATTACTAAATCCAGAGGAAGCAAGTAGTTGTGTGGAATATCTGAGCAAACAGATGTAGTGGATGGTGTCCCTGCCCCTGTGTCAGGGGGGGTTGGAACTGGATCATCTTTAAGGTCCCTTCCAACCCAAACCTTTCTATGATTCTATGATTTTAAAAATCTATTGAAACCTATTAAATAAACACAGATAAATCTCTCCAAATATACACCTGTAGCTGTAATAAATAACCATCAATAAAACCCTTTGAGAAGACTTCCTCTTCTTTGAGATTTTTAATGTGTAGATTAGTGCGTACAACTAAACACAAAGCTAGGATAGGTAAGAGAGTTAAGGGAGGGCCGAGAGCCGACAAGGGTGTTCTGCTGATTTATCGAGGGAATCAGAGCAGCTAACAGCCAGCGGGAGAGTAGATGCACAAAACAGTTCAGTAGTGAAAGCTACCTCAGATGTAACTGTTTTTCTTCAATGAGCAGGATGAGTTTAATACAACTTTTACAAACCAGAAGGCTAGAGTTTACAGCTGTAGTAACTGACACTTTGAAATAATATGTACTGGTGAGACAAACATGAGTTTGTCCAGTAACACTGCTCTCGCTGCTACAGCCTAAATTAAAGCATGTTATTGTTACAGGATGATTTAGCCTCCCTGATCTGGAGAGCTGTTACTGGTTTTCATTTAAAGAAGTTGCTAGCAGAAAAACACAAGTGGAAGATTGCTTAAGAGAAGTGAACAGTGCGAGCCAAGTGTTTTTTAGCAGAAAACAGTCAGTGTACACACAGTTTATGAGCTGGGGTTTGAACTTGGGTAGAAAATCATAGCTATACACCTTGAAATAAAGAATGAAATAAAATGTTGCACAACTTAAACAGCTGGATTTTGGCTTGAAAATGGACCTTAACAGTAAATATTTTTCAGTAGGGGTGCTAGCTGAAAGAGATGTAGGTAGGGAAAATACCTGATTCGACAGAACCTATTCTGTTGAGGAAAGTGATTTTTTGAGGAGGTGAAGTCTTGTTTGGTGGGTTTTTGTTAACAAACGTAAAAAAAAGCAAAAATTCGCTGTGTAATTTGTCTGTCTCCAGATGGAATAAAAAAATCTGTTTGTGCAGTCTTTTAAACTTCAGAGAAGGTAAAATAATACATATATTATTCATAATGGTAAGCAACTTAACATGTTGCAAAGAAATCTTCAAGGCTTTCCATTAAGTGATACTAAAAATACTTACTAACACATCTCTAAAATAGTGTGAAATCCCATTTTTTCAGAAAGGGAGACATTATATAAGACATAGAAGTGCAATTGTTATAAATGTGACAATCCCAAGACAAAGAAAGAATTCTGAGCCTGAACTGCTCAGCTTTTTCCAAATTTACCTGTTAATCAAATAAAATTCCCTTTCTCACATTTTTCATGATTATATTAAAAATAACTACCCATAGAAAAAATGTCAACATTTTTCTGATATCAAAATATAATGAGAAATCCACTCTTAATCATGATATGAAACCAGAGATCATTAAATCTACTCCTGTGTTATTGTTTCCTCTAATGATTAAAATCACGTGCCTTACCTGTATTCCAGAAGATGTCTGGAACTGTCAGAAAATCCTATATATAGTCCCAAAACACTTGTCAGGAAGAAGTCTGATGAAACAAACTTTAGGGACAATTCACATTCTGAAATCAGTGTAAAAGTTCTTTTGGCTTTGGTGACATCAAGATTTCATGTTCTGTATTTCCATTCAATTAATATACAAAATGTTTTGCTTTTTTTAAAAAGTAGTTGGTGTAAAACTTTAACTGTCATTTTTTTCTTTAAATTTCTTTGCATGCCAAGGTGTAAGCTATTTTATTGCAATGAATGAAGCTCTTTAATTGAATAATTGCAGCTCAAATTTTACAAACAAGTTAGCTAACATAATTACCTTGCAAAGCTTCTTCAGAATGCAAGGGTGAAAAACAGCTAGAATTTCTAATTTCAACTTAGAGTAAAAAAGCATCCAAAATACAAATATTACAATGTAAATAACTGCATTCAACTTCTAAAGCAAAGGGAATTTCTTCTGTAACTACAGTGATCCCATAGAAAAGCTCATGTAGAAGATGCAGTAGCTTGTGTTTGCTTAGGGCTTCAGGTGAATTTAAGTTCCAGTTTCATTGCTTAATCAAAACCTGCTTTTTATGAGGTGATTATTTTTTCAGCGCAGGATAAAACCATTACCTAACATATCTACCATACATAAAGTACTAAGAAAAACCGCATTTCATTTAACTGATATGTTCACTTTAGTCCAAACACTTGAGTAATGAATAGTTATGAATTTATGACCAGCCTCCTACCACAACAAAAAAGGTTAGTGCACATGATTAAACTATTAATTAATTTCCTTCCAGTTTAGTTGCACACTCCTGCACCACACATGGATGCACAACAAATTAGACAGTGTTTCCAATGGTTATAAATGGGAAACCTTCAGCTTTTTTTGTTGTTGTTGTTGTGTCTAAAATAAAACATTCCTGTTGAACACAATTAAAAATATATAGTTCTGTTACTTCTCATGACATTTGAATTACTGGAGACATTCTGCTTTCCTCTTCTAATGAGGCGCATTAGTCAAGAGCTAAAGGACCTTTGACCCCAGGATCAAGTGCTTACCCTGCAGGGACTGAGCTCAGTATATGGGATTATAGCTTGACAGGAGGCAGCTGGAAGAAATACCTGAGAATTCACACTTAAAAGTAATCCCTGAAAATTGAATGTAGGTATGTGGAAATAACAATTATGTTCTCTAGTGAACTTCTCTAGTGAAAAGCCTTATAAAAACTTAACTAGGGTTCTGGGACCCCATCAATGGCTGTACTAGTGAGTGAAACTATCAAGCATGTTTAACACTACACTCAACAGGGACTTAAGTTTTGTGAATGAGCTTAATGTCCAGTTGATTTTATTGCTGACTCTTTTCCTCTGCTAATGATGTCCTGTGTTGCATACTAGTAAAATGCCACAGGATTTACCCATCATCTAACAGTGAAAAATCAAATGGTTTATTTGTAAAGGTTTTCCAGAAGAAACTGGTGACAAATATTTATAACACCTTGAGACACTTGGATTGATGGATATGTACATGTGCCAGAATAAGAACAGGGCTCATATTTTCTGTGCACAAGTGAGATCAATTATTAAAAACAAAATGCTGGCATTCTGTATATTTAGTAATTTCAATTTAAAATATAAAAAATCCAACTACTTTTTTGGAGGTTTTTTCTGCCTTTTTGCACTCATTCCCATTTTATGACTAGAAATATACCATTTAAAACACTTAATATCATGTCAAATAAGATTCCAGAAGATTCTCGCTTCTTATGGACTGATAAAGTAAAAAAACACAGTAAAATATGTCTGGCCCAAATTAAAAAATATTAATGGCAAAAAATCTTTAAAGAGTTTTAAATGCCCCAAGAGTTTAATTAAAATGAGTATGTGATCGCTATTAAATTTTCAAGTAAAAAAGTTCCTCTGGAGAAGGAAACTCTTAAAATCTCTAATCTTTACCTAAGTTGAAATAACATGCATCTGCCTGTGTCTTGAAACTAATAAAATCCTCCATATCTATTTTTTTCCCATTTTTTAATTTGAACATATCACTGCCTTGACATGGCATCTTTGTGTGTTTCCAATGAACTAATCTGAGGCTTTTGCCCCTGTTCTGTATCTTCTGAATCTTGGAAATTCTCACACGGTTTCAGAATACATTCATTGCTAAAGGTATTAGGAAACCAAAAGTGTAGCCAAGCCTGACACAAGACAGGAACATTTCTTTGTGGTGCCTCGGTTGCACCATGAGGACAGAGGTAAGCAGGCCTCAGCTGAGCTTCTGCTCTGACAGGCTACCCTGCACTGAGACAGTTTTTCAGCACTACTGTGCAATCTGCTGATGCTATAGAATGAAGCAAAAAATCCTGCCTCAGCCACTGTTGCCTAAAGAACTGACCACAAAATGAACATAGTATATCAGTACATCTACTTACATTAATGTACATAGTACATGTACATCTACTTACATTAATGGCCCATTTACATCCAGGTTAACTCAAATTTGAATCAAACTCTTTAAAAAATAAAATTCCATTACTGATATCCAAAAGCCGCCAAGGGTCCTGGGGAGGTCCATCAGGTGCTACACAGCCTTAATCTGCCCTCCAGTTTTTGGGGGAAGAGATGATGCAAAACCAATCTCTCTAAATCAAGGCAACCAGAAATTACAGGAGAAAATTTGCTTTCTTGCCAGCACATTTTGGTCTCCTGTGTTCAATTGCTGTGTGGCTGATGTGAGCATGAGGTTATCTTGACAGGCTCACTGAATGTTCAGATGTGAACACCATGAATTAGTGCTGTTTCTCATGGAAGAGGATATCATTTTTCAGATATTGTATGTACTTTGGAGTTGCCATTTTAAAAATGCAACTGTTTTAAAAACACAATCTGGATTTTGCCACAAATGATAAATTACTATCTACAGCTAAGAGAACTTGTTCTGTGATAATTCTTTAAGATCAACAGTTGCCTGGCTGTCTGGCTTACATTGGCTAAAGAAAACTAAACACAAATATATATTGTTCATTATTATAATTGCAGGCAAAGGAAGCAAATCTGTCCTTCTTTCTGGAAAACAAAATAAATTTGTGGCAAGAAGCAGATTTATTTACAATTGCAGCAATCACGAGGATAGTAATAAAATAAATCCTGTAAACAGTGCAATTATTCTGTTTATTGTAAACTTGACATTGCATTTGGAATGAACTCCTGAGAGAGTTCCCTTCTCTTCCACAGCTAGTGAGATGGATGTTTCTGCACATAAAATGAAAGCCTCTGTCTCTGTGTAGTGCATGTATGCTTGGGTGTGGGTGGGCGTACCTCGGTTCCTGGTACAGAAACAAGTAGGTTAAAAAAACAATTAATTTAAACTAAGTAAACAAAATGTTCCACAGAAGAAACTCATCCAATAGCTATATTTAATCTGTAAAATAAGACAATTTCAGGTAAAATTTTACTAAAAGTAAGCACCACAAATGTGGGATATTTAGATCATTGACTGTGCGAGTATTGAGGCAACACATTTTTCTTTAATTGTACCTATACAAATACTAGTGTGTAAAAATAACTTGAGTGAAAGAAAGAAGAAAAACATGATAATAATTCCAAATTATTGCTCTCTCGATGTGTGAGGCACAGATGGACCAACTGTGCTCAAGAAACAATCAGGGTTCATAAATATGAACATACTGAAAAGAAGAGTTAAATGGGATTTTCATCCATCCTTCATCATTCTCCTCTGAGATATTATATGTTTCTCCTTGGGTTTCCTGCAGCTTTGCATGGGATTCTGATGATAATCAGTGGGAAGGGACTACACCTGCAGGATCATTTAATGGAAAGAATAACTCAGAATTATTGTTGATTTCTTTAGCCTAAAGTGGGCAGCAGCAGCCCAGAGGAAGTCAGCATAAGCCAGTCATGTTGTCAGAAACCCACTTTGACCCAGAAGCAGGAGTGCATGGTCTTCTCTACAGCAGTCCAATCTCTGCCAGGGATCAAAATACTAATAACACAGGAACATTGTGAGAAAATTTCTAGGTCATTATTTTGTGGTTTCATGGTCCAAGTATCTTGGGTGATTAGAAATGTTTACTAAAAATATGTTTTCATCTCTGGCACCAGCACAATGACAAGAACCATTAGACAAATTTTAAAAATATCAAAAGATTTTTTTATTTTGTCTGATAGCTTTCAAAATGGTGTTTCCAAATATTCAGACATATGTACAAATATATTAATGAATTAAGCTCTAAAATTACCACTTCTCCTTTCATGTCTTCCTTTGGTAAATAGATCTTAAACTCTATATATCTATAAGATATATTAATATATATTAAGATATACTCTGTATATCTTAAACTCAGATATCACTTCTTTTAATGAGCATGATAGCAAAAAGTGAGGTAATAGCAACTCATCTACTGACTGGTCCAAAACCTGTAACCTGTAAGCTGAGTTATAGCAGCTTTTAGGAGAGCATTCAAGAATCCATCACATCTGTAAGAAAATTGTTCCAGTTGCTATTTGTCTTGTTAAAAACATTTTTATTTCTAGTTAGTGAAATAGAATGTGTGAAATAGTGATGGCTGCAACTTGCAATTTTGCTTGAGGCAATGAAATATGGGTGTCAGTTAAAAAACATGATATTTGAGATTGCGTTATTATCCTCAGCAGCTGCATCTCTTTTTTTGTATTACCAGTTGTAAGATTGAGGTCTTTGAGTGTAAAAGTTTTAGAAAAAAGAACATTTCTCTTCTGTATGGGACCAAGAAGAAAAGAACCCTGATCTCAGCTTCACTGCTTCATGGAAATACAAATAAAGATACATTCACAACAGAAATAAGGAATAATGAGAAAGAGACATTGAAATTCTTCAGCAATATTGCAAAAATAAAGAGGGACATCAACTACTTTGTACTTTACCTTAGCATTCTATATTTGCTTGAAAATACAGTGTTTCCTCTGTAAATATAAATGAATCAATTTTTCTTCAGTTTTTCATGATTTCTCCCCCCTTGGTTTGCCTTTTAGGACTGATGTAAGTGCAGCTGTGGTTTTTTTAAGAGGTGTTTATGCCATTTCTTGCACACAGCTCATCCATCACTCTCTGCTTAGATACAGCAAGAATTCAACATGCAGCCTGACTGGCACAGCCTTTTCATGAAGTGGCTTGGCTGGACCTGGAGCATCAGTGTGTCACCAACAGTGCATTCCTAGGATGAATGTTGTGGTTTCTCCCATCTTCCAGAACATGTCAAAGAACAGAAATACTAATGCTTACTTATGCTGTAATGAAACCAGAGATTCATGCTGGAATAACACCACTCCATATACACCACAGGTCACACAGGGGCTCTGTTTCAGGTGTCATCTTTGGTACAAAATATTTTTCTTCACTCAAATTTATTGTTCCTAACTCTTCCAAAGGTAGCAGTTTCTGCTAACATATAAATGTTTTTCTTTAATATACAAGACCACCTCTCTGATTAAATCCTAAATTCAGATATTTCATAAAAAATATATATTATCAGTTGTCTCCATCTGGTGCTCAAGAAGACAACAAAGTATGTCCAGGGTGGTGCCTGTGACTGGTTTACTTTAATCAGCTCTTGCTTTATGCTGATTGGGAGCTACAGTTTCATGGCAGTTCATGAAAGCATCCCTTCACCTTTGTGAAGCTTGAAATGTGCATATATATGTGGTACCAAATTCATACTACCAGTGTGACGAGACAAATTCTGTCCACTGAAGTTACTGGATATTAAAATGGAGCTAGAAGCATCCAACAATGAGCACTACATTTCATGCCTGCATGATTCATAGCAAGAAAAAGGCAAAATTTTACCTGTGTTTCCTCCTCTCTTTCAAACCCAGGTTTACATTAGTAGTGAAAAAGAAAAAAATAAACAGTAGGTAAAAAGTCTGATCAGTTAACATTAAAGAATTGAAAAATATTAATTTCAACATTAATTTGAGATAATTACAATGATAGCATAATTTAAAAAAATAAGAAAAGGGGGGGAAAAAAAGAAAAATCAGTCTTAAGTTACTTTACTATGTAGTAACAAGTGTGAAGCTTAATGGGTGTGCCTGACACAAGTCAAGGGAAGGGTAAGCTCCAGATTGTTTTTCTAGGGATGGAATTTCAAGTTTAGTTCAGTACTGGATGCGTGTTGTTTCACCTCTGCTCACAAAGGTGGAGATTTCATAAGCACCCCATTTAGAAGTTATATCATCAATGCATCTTGATGTTTTAAACTTACATACTGGGCTTCAAGTGCTCTCTCCAAAATAGGAAAATTTTGGATGGCAGTGTTAAATAGAAAACTATAAGTTTTGGGTTTTTTTAAGTCAGAGCAAGTACATGTAAATTAGAGATGAGCAAGGGTTACAAGATTTTCTGGTCCTTAGCAAAGAACCTGAGTCTGTTGAAGCTCAGACTGGGAAGATCTAGCCCTGGATCAGACTGGACTTCGAAATCTAGCCCTAAGTGCATAATTCCACAATACTAATAAATATGATTGTTTTCACACAGGAAATGTCTGAACAAAATCTATCTAGATAAAACTAATTAGAAACAATGACAATATTTATGACAAAGTCATGAAAAAAAGTTTGGAAAAAAATCTAGAATGTGGCTTAATTATGTGTCATTTACCTTATTGTGATCTTATCACAGAATAAGTATGGGATAGTGTTTCCTGCACTCACACGGGCAAAACTGGTATGCTTTACACTGCTGGTGTGAACCAGACATTACAAAATAACTTTAACAGGTACTTGTAAAGAAAAGAAAAAAAAAAATATATAAAAAATCCTTTTTTTTCTTCTGCATGATCAATTAAGTTTAAAATAATCAACTAACTTTACATCAAAGAAATATTTTGCTTTGTGTGACCATGGTGCTTTATCCAAGAGCTCAGAAAGCTGCATTTATTATATCATCAAACTGTAGAGCTTGAGAACTGTCTGAGAAGCAGGCCTAGCATGCCTCTTCCCCAGCTGCTATCTCTGAACCCGAGCACTTCAAATAATGATGGTTGTTCCACTGCTGAGCACTACATGCATGGTAACAACTTGAAAAATCATTTCAATAGAGTATCTTGCCCAGGGGTTTGTGCATTTTCTAAGTTAAGCAGTGAAATGCAATCCACATTCTCTTGGTCTCAAAGTTAGTGAGCTTTGAAAAATGTTCTAACGAAAAGAAAGGAAAGAGGTAACAGATATTTTATAATGTTCAAAGAAAGAACACCCATAAAAGAAGAGGCTTCTACAAAGCTGATTGAGCTATAAATCTGCAAGTAATAACACAACAATTAATTTCAGGGCTTGACAACAAATCATCCTAAGTAGACGAGAAAGGCAAAACCTTTTGCGTTTGGCCTGTGGAAAACAATTTTAACATATAGAGTAGCAGAGATGGCACAGAACAAGAATAAATATATTAGGATTTGGGGGAGGTTTTTCTTTGATTTCAGGATTTAATCCTCTTTGTTCTGTATACATCTTATAAACATATCTACATTTAGGAGCATTGAAAACATCAGGGATATTCTATTTCATATTCTTGAATTTAAGACTTTTAAAATTTCTTTCTCAGGTGCAATAGAATAAATCTGTGGCCTACTTAATACCTGCCACTTAAAAATACTTAGACAATTTCTTCTCAAAGGAAAAAGTAATCACAAACCAGAATACACCTATGTTTTCATGAAGTTTGCTTACAAATACTCAGCTTTAATCGCTCTTGTCTCCAATTGTTTTATGTCACTTTCTACATAAAGTTTCAGAATATCTCTAAATTTTGGATAAGTGCTGAACTATATCCATATCTTGGCTTCTTTAGGATTCAAAATTTAACAGAAACCAGTGTGTTTGTCCTATAGTATGGAAATGGTTCAGCATTATGATTTCAGTATACATGCCACTTGAATTTGTTACCCAGCATAAGCCTTCCTGTAATCCTACCCAGGATTGTCAGCATTCAGCCAATTCAGCAGTGGGAAGTTTTGGTTGGTTTTGTTTTGGGTTTTTATGTTGTCAAAAAAAATAGATATACTTATATAGAAATATACTATATATGTGTGTATATATATATATATATACATAAATCCATTAATTCTGCCAGCAGCTCTGCAACAAGTACTACTGTGTTTTCTGTTGCCTATATCTGGAAAACACAAATATGAATTTACACAAAGGTAATCACTAGAAAATTAAGCACCTGATATCTTTCCTGGCACTGATAGCTGGGCACGTCACTTGGCATGGTTCTGGGTCAGAAAGACAGAAACAGAATTGTCTGAGACTCAGCTGGATGCATCAATGTGAACTCTGAAACCACAGATCTCTCCAGCATTTCCCTTAATTCCAGCCAACTTTGTAGACAACTAGTCTTGGAGCGAACCAGGTTGGGAAATTTTGATTTACTGTCTGCCAAAGATATGTTTCTTTATATGGGCTTGATCCTATGGGACTTCTTTTTCCTTTTGGTGTTGTTTTCACATTTTGGGGGTTGTTTCATGAGAAGATATTTTATGTAGATGGATAGAATCGAAAGACTCTTTTTTCCTTCTCTCTTGTTCTTTTCTTTCCTTTATCCTTAACTTTCTTTATTGATCTTTTATCTTAGGGGTTTTATTACATATTAACTAGATTTTTGCTTCTAAATAAATATTTATTTAAGAACAAAAAGTAGGAAAAGAAATCTTTGGGCAATTATTTACTGTCTAAGCCTGTACTCTTACATCTCCCTTACCTCTCTTCACACAATTACTGATTTCACTCAATCAGATAGAAAAGTTGCATTTGATTCCCTCTGTTCCAGTTGAGTTGTATTTAACACATAGACTTGAGAAAAAAAATGTTGTTCCATAGTTATTACTGCTGCTTCTGATCATCTGAGCACAGCTTGGGGCCTGCCTGCCTACGACATAAATTAAAATAGTCTGAGGATCTGTGTGGAGCTGACAGTAGTAACCTTAAATAACTTCCTCCACTGTTGTTACAAAAGAGAGACAGCCTCCTTGATCAGCTTTGTGTTGACTAGAGAGTCACCTTACTTCAAAGGCAAGGCATGGTAAGATTGTAGTAAATCACTGCAACAGCTCAAAGGAGGTGTATGAAAAGACATACTTGCAAAATTTCTCAAATTGTACCTTCTATAATTATTGTTACACATGTATGTTACCCAATATATGTATCTGAATCAGAGTTTCAGGGAGGAAAACCTTTCAAGCTTGCTGGTAATGTCTGGATTTGTTGATCTGGATTCCTGGTTTACGATTTTCTCACAGCATATGTCATCTACTATATTACTGGTACTCAGCTACAGCTAGGACTTTATCCATGTAGGTACATTTATTTTCCTTGAAACAGACATAAATCCTCTTTCTCCCAACTTTCTTGATCAAACTGAGATGTCTGAGCAAAGAAAGCAGGGAAAAAAGTCATCAGAAAACCTAAGAGTATCTACAGTTTTGGCATAAGGCAACATTTCCTTCTGAGAACCATAAACTGTTGTTCCTGACCCAGTGCTGGAGCCCTAGCCTCTTGTCTGCTGTGTGTCTTCTATACTTGGTTCTACTAGCAGGGCTTTTAACCTTTGACTAAGTTCCCCTAGCTGTGAGACTGAAGATATATAAACAAAAATAAATTGGATAATTAAATGTATATCTATAGTGCATAATCTTAAGAATTCAGTCTACATATGAAAGGTTATATTTCACCTGTCTTTAGGTGAGGTGGTAGTTTTTTTGTAAGACCCCTTCTTTTGCTGTGAGACTGACAAAACAAGTGTATGTTATTGTTTATGGGGACTCTGAGAGGTAAGGAATCATAAAATGAATCTAGCAAAATAGTAGTGTCATGTTCATTATTGCAAGAGTCAAAGCACAGGATCAAAGGCTCAGGAAAAAACAAAGTTTGACAAAAAAGAATCAGTTGGGAGTAAGGGTCACAGCCAAACAGGAACAAAAGAATAAAGAGCAGAAGAAAACATCTGCAAGCCTTGCTTGTGGGGAGGGAGAAGGAAATAGGAAGAGGGAGGAATCTTTCCACATACTTGCCCTCAGAGGTTTGCGTACATTTGTGTACTCCAAATTGTTTGAACCTGATTTATAAAATAGTTAAAATAGTTGCATTTCAGAGATAATGAACATCACAGACAACCTCTCCAGAGGAGTTTCCCGTCCCCTTTATGGATGGGGGAAGAGAACTTGCTCAACACAAGAGTATAAATACCCTTAGGAGATTTAAACACCTAACTCTCATTCATAACATTTGTGGGATATGTGCAGAGCTGTGAAAGTCTACTTATTTCCTTTCTAGTTTCTCATCTCAATCTCTGTGTGTGGCTCCACAAAATAGAGAGGGCAGGACTTCAAAAGAGAGATCCAGAGAAGGCAGTTTCTTGTGGACTGAATAGCACCAGACTTGTTCTTGCACCTGACAGAGATTCAGAATAATAAGCTCCAGCCTGGACAATGACTGAGCACTCAGACAGAGCACAGAATTCTCCTTATAGCTTTACTGCCCATAATGACCTTGGGATGGGCTGCAGAAAGCCACTGCAAACCTAGGGATGCTTTACTTGATACCTGATGTTTAATTGCTGGTCACTCCTGCAACCACCTTTCATTCTCATGATTTGAAGCCAGAAAGATACTTTCTGTTTAGTAAACCAATGGTAAGGCTTCAATAAAACCATTGCTTTCATAAAGCTTACTTCGGATAAGCAAAACCAACTTTCCTAGGCTTCCTCTATAGCCAATGATGTGAAAAGTGCTGGTTAGGAATTTTCTTTAATATCTGCCTTTAGTGTCTAAGGAGACTGTAATTTTCCATTAATATGAAAGTTTCCTAAGCAGAATATTCTCTTTATCAATATAGAATATTGCTGTTTCCTTATCTTGCCACACTTATTTCCTGCAGAAGAGGTTAGTAGCTGTAGATTGGTGCATTTCTGTGGACTAACCCTCACAGGAGTTAGAAGGTATTATGTAACTCACCTTTTACCTTTTGCATTTCGTAATGCATCACAAAAACCTTGTGTTCTTGCACTCAAGGAGTTAGGATACACAGAAAATATTTGGCAGGTAGAAATGGGGCAGAAAATAACATCCATGAAATGAATCATTCTTAACACTCCCTCTTGCATGATTGATATGTTTTTACAGTGCATTTTTTGCCCTTTCTAATATTTACTTGCATTTATTTTTGTTCAACTGCTCCTGAGATAATGTTATACTTCAATTTATGACTAATGTGATATTTAAAGTAGAGCAAATTACTCATCAAAGACCTAGTTCTGCAGTATTGTCACCCCTGTATATTTTTGGATAGTTTAATTCCTCACTATAATAGTCCTCTGCAATGTAAATGCTCAAAACTGCTTACAGTGGTTTCCAGTGTTTTGTAAACAAAGGTGCAAGAGTAAAACTGAGAGATGAAATTTCAAAGATGTGACATTAAACACAAAATAAGAATAACTTTTTTCAGACTCTTACTCAGACTTGTGAAACCTGTTTTCCATCCAGCACGCCATAAATAGGTGTTAGATGTGGTCGTCAAAGTAATAATGGAAGAGTAAACTACCCTATGAAATAGGGGAGCATTTTTTTTCAAACTGGGACTGATGAATTTTTTGAGAAACAATGAAAAAATGTTTTATACTGTGAAAGACTGAAAAGTGAAACAAATTTGTCATGGGCAGTGGAAGATTTTTAATCCCTTGAAATCTTCAGTGTGATGACTGCACAACATGTCTTAGACCAAATTTTATTGGACCCAGAAACAATTTGATTTTTGTAGTGTGTTAGCACTGTCTAAGGGCCAAGTTCCCACTCAGATGCTCAGTGACTCCCATCCCAGCAAGAAGTGAGGAGACACCAGGATTAGAAAGCTTGCACATGGAGATAAAGACAGGTAGATTACTTACCTATTACTGTGCTGGGAAAAACTGGCTCAGATTGGGGAAGACTAATTTAAAATTCTAAAATTTAAAATTAAATTTAAAGAGCAAACATTAAAACAACTTTCCTCCCCAGTCTCCCAAGCATTGCTCCTTCGCTCCCAGCTCCTTTACTCACCTCAACAGTGACACAGGATGGGTGAGGAGCTAAGGGTCAATATGTAATAATTCCTCTCTTCTGCTCCTTCCCTATTACACCTCTACCCTGGTCCAGCATGGATTCTCTGCATGAGTTATAGTTCCTTCAATATCTCTGCCCAGTTCACTGCACAGATTGCAATGGACAGCTGCTCTGGTTCCCAGAGAATCTCCACACCCATAACATCTTCCTCCTCTTCGTCTGATCTTGGTGTTCCCTCACTTGTTCCTCAGTCTTTTGTTACTTCCTCCTCCTCTCTCTGCCCAGGAATTTCACCTTTTCCCAAGTGTTTTCTCAGAGGCACCGCCAGTTCCACTGCTGGGCTCAGCTGTGCTGTGCAAAGGGTTTGGCACAAAGCAGACGCTGCCTTCCTCCCACAGAGGCCTCCTCTGGAGCCCCCCTCTGCCAGCAACTGCATGTCTGCACACCAGACAGCTTTTAACACGAGGAGGGGACAAAATCTAAATCCCTTGGTGGGTACTCAAGTTCGAGAATCAACACTATGACATTAAAATTTTGTCTCTGTAAATAATATGCACCAAGTGTTCTCATCAAAGCAAGTTCCAACTACCAGTGAGTCACTGCTTCCACCCAGAACTTGCAACTACTTGCATGACTGATCTGAAGCCTCCTCACAATCTGAAAAATAGAAACCATGTTTTATGGAAGACAAAGTCAAAAATTAAAATTAGTCTCTGAAATTTAATACAAATCCCACTTTAAGGCTTGTAAATGTTTCAGATTCATGTGGTTTTGTCCGAACAGGTTTACTGTAAATATCACCTATTCGAAAAAGCCACATAGTTTCAATTTCTGCATTTTAATATCTTTCATAAAACTTTCTGCAGAGAATTGGACTTGCTGTTTGAAATATACATAGAGAAATTTAAACACAAACATTTTATGATAGTTAAAATATATGCCTGTATATTTGGAACATAACAACATACTGTCTCATGTTGTCTTTGACTAGTGTAATAGGAAGATGCAGCCTGGATATCCTTAATCATGGTAACACTGTTTTATAAATATGGTAATAAATATTAAATCCTGTCTCATATGGAAAACACAGGTTATTTAAGACATGCAGGGTCATTTCTGCTTTGAAAATTATCTCACACAGGTAGAATTATCATTAACCTCTGCTTTCCAAGAGAGCAGGCTCAGCTTCATCTTCTACTTGAAAAATTATAGTAGTTTTATCCAAACATCCTTATAAAACACTGTCAGGTACATTAGGGAGACACATAGTTTTATTAACTTTTGCTGAATCTTTAAGAAATCACCATGCAAGGGTAAAAGGAGAGCAAACATGAGTGAGAATTTTTTGATCTAGCAAGCAGACTCTCATCTTAAGAAGTCCCCATCCTGTTCCACCAATATTTTCCAGAGTATTCAAGTATTCATTGGAACAAAAATTTGAGTTCTATAAAACTTCACTTAGCAGAATTCCCTTTGATGGCCTTGAATTAAATAATTAATTTAATTAAATGTGATTAAATGATGGTTTTGTCATGCCTCCTAATGAGGTTTTCAGTATTAAATAAAGGTTCCTCTGCTTCAGTTTAAGTTCTGTGCCAGGAGATAGAAAGGCACTTCTTACATCCTGTGGTCCAAACAAAGTAAAACTCATTGGGCAAATTTTCAAGGAAGAAGGAATAAAAATAGGTTGAGTATAGAGAGGATGGTTTCTAATTCCTCCTTAGAAAACCTTATTTTTATTATTTACTTAGAAAGGCGAGAAGACAATACAGATTATATATCTGTGGAATAAGTCAGAAGAAATATATAACTAGGAACTTTACTTAAAATTCAAAGAAAAGGTAAAATGATACATCAGGACTAATAAAGCTAACAGAAAATCTGTTCTGTGATGTGCAAAAACAATCTGTTCTATATGACTAACATACTTAAAAATAAAAAAAAAACTTAACCATCTGACAATATATATTTCATATAATTCTTCCCTTTCCACCATATTTATCATATAATCTTTTTTTTTTTCATGTCTTTGTCTGTCAAAGCTGCATACAAAGGATCTGCTCAGGAGATACTTCTGCAATAATGATGGAATCAAGTATTGCTTCCCCATGCCCCAAACTTTGCAGAAGGGGTGCTGATAGACAATTAACTAACCAGATACAGAGATGTCAATTACTTCTCCTTCAGGATTCACAGGTAAAAATATATAACCTGTGGTTAATTTGCTTCTACCATGACTTTCCCACTAGCAATACATTTGCAACTCAAGTCTGGTACTAGTAACAGCTAGATGCTGACAGCACTTCTGTGGTAAACACTGAATGGAAGAAGTCTTTGAGTATGAATCCCATGTGACACAGCATCAGCAACAACAAAAAATGAGCATAGGTAAGTGGAAAAACACATTTCCCAATACATGAAAACTGTATCAAGGTTGCAAGCTGAAGAAGGTGTAGACCAATGAAAAGAAGGATGTGGCTAAGAAAATTGAACAAGCACAGATTAAGGAAGACTAGCTTATGACAGTCAGGTAGCTGAATAAATGGAGAATATCAAATGGGAAATGAATATGGAAGATTTCTTCAGTATGAGAACTAAAAGTGAGGGAACAGAGGACATCATAAATCTGTTGACCTACAAAAATAATTTTCCATAGTTATTTTTGCCAATCACTCTGCATAAAACTATGGACAGTTTCTGCTTTGAGATGACACAAGCTGAGCATTCAGGAAAATAAATGACATTAGATCACTTTTGTACAAATCCGTAACGTCCTACAAAACCAAGGAAGACAACTTAAAGAACTCCTTTTTGGGTTACACAAATCATTGCATGGGAGGGCTGTAATACTCTATCAGGGCTATGTAAAAGGAGCATTAAAAGTACCATGCAACAACTTTGCTAACATCCGTGAAACAGAGACAATAACTGAGAGCTAGCTCACATATTAACAAAAGGAAAGCAGAGATGTATAATACCCTGAAGAGTTAAAGCAAGTTTGATTTTGCTTTGACATACTAGAGGAATGCAACAGAAATATTTTATATAAAAACAAAGAGCTCTAAAGTCAAACTGGAAAGTAGCAGCAACACTTTAAATATGCATATTGGATGCCAAAAAGGAATGGAGGTGGAGAAGTTAAAATAAATAAAAAGTCTTCTGTAGCAAGCTATTGCAGTTTATAGAATTCTTGCCTCTGACAACTTCCCAAGGACCCCCATCTGAATACTGATCCACAGAAAAAATGGAACATAGCCCTTATCATCCTGGGCTGTGCTTTACAGCAGAATCAATAAAGTTAAAGGACAACAGAAATGTGATTACCCCATTAATCCACAAGACCAAGTTCAACAGCCAAATATCCTCTTTGTAAACATCCTAATGAATTTTCAGGCAGATCAAAACTGTGAGGATTGATTTCAGGATGAATTAGTTTTTGGAGAAATTTTGAGATCTTTCACTAAGTGTCACCCATCTTGGATGTATAGTGTCTGGTGCTGAAGTGAAGAGAGGGACAGATTTGTTTTTGTTTCATTTAAGGCAGATAATAAACCATGTTTTCTCTTTTAAAAAGAGATAAATTTCTTCCCAGGGCAATAAAAATTCTCTGTGAACTTTGATCTTCCTCTTGGAGAGTGCAAACAGATGCATGCTTATAAAAATGTGAGTCAAGATAGAGTTATACAGTAGTACTCTGTCACTGGTTCTTTGCTACAATCTTTCTTTTTCTCTGTAAATTGCATATTTTCACTATAACATGCTAGGTACAGGACCCAAGGTTCTTCCTTACACTTCTGTAAATCAGAGTGGAGAAGTGATTATAAAACTAGTGAACTAACATCAGAACTGTGTGCCTCATCTCCATCTTTGGCTCAGGAGCACCTCACACACACACACTCAGAGGTGCATGAATAACAAATAATTGCTATAAGAAGCAAGAAAGAGGCCTTTTCTCTTTTCTCAACCCAATAGCAGAAGACCTTGAGAACTTGACCTACGGGAAAATAAGGCATAAATCTGCTAGGCAGCTATGAATATATGCAATATAATGCCTTTTAAGGACTTGGGAAATTCTTTTCATTGTTCTGACCTCAAGAGGGTCAGAATTGTTATCTCCTGGCAACGAGGCATAGACTGGCAATGGAACAAGATTGTGGTCTTGGGTTTTGAACAATAATGAGCTTCTATGATGAAGCAGACAAGACATGGACAGCATAGATTTCTCCTGAGCTAAAACATATATCAAGCTCTTGGTTATTCACATAAGGCTTGTTAATGATGGAGGCTCCTGGAAGATTTGGGAAATTTCATGGCTTGGAGGGCTCCACCTATAGTCAATTAAATTTCTACAATGAGAAGGGCTCCTTCTCACTGTCATCAACCCTAACTATGATTCTAAGGCAATATCAACAAAGAATAAAATAAAAAATTATCACTTATGCAGGCTTATTTGGTAGTCTTTGAAGGAGGTAACTGCATCGCAACTGCATCTCTGTTTGGTTACATGCCACAGGAAAAGTGAATCAAAGAAAACTGAATATTCTGGTCAGTCGCCTTCTGCAAATGCTCCACGATTCTCTTTTTGTAGACTTAGAGGAGATTATAACACTATCAGGTCTGCTGGCGTGACTAAGATTGATATAGATGGGGAGGTAAGTCCCAGGAGTAATAGTAAAAACTTTTTTTTAATTGTACATGTAGCTTACATATCTAGTGAGTCTTTTCTCCACTTTATCATGCAACCATCCCCTTGGACTGGAACAGAGTATTCTCTTTCCATATAACATAGTTATCTTTGAGACAGTGAATGCCCTCATTTTTAATTCCTTTCTTATGTTCGTTGGACAGAACAAAAATATTTGAGCCATTGCACTTTTGTTACCACTGAAAGATTGTTCTCACTTAAAAAGCATATGTGGCACAGACTTGGGAGGAGGACAGATAAAATTCCTACCTGCAGTTTAAATATCCTGTTAAAGGAAGAAATGTTACTGGTATTAGTAGGAGTATCATCTGATATAAATAACAACTTCATAGCAAACTATTGACTCTTTATATTCCTTTTCTGATGCTGAAAATTAAATAGACCCACACTGAATTGCTTTTGTTATTCTCCTGGTGTTCTGATAGGTAGATGCCATTCAGTTTCATATTGGACACGATCATCCATCTGGGTGCTGCTTATACAAACACCAATATAACAATGGCAAACTAAAGTATAAATATGTTCTTTGATACATATCTAAACTTGAAATTAAGATTTAAATTGAGTAGTGATCAGCAACTTTTACCAAGAATGAGAAAGCAAGGTGGGTGGACATATTTCTAGGCAGCCTCTAGGGAGGGAAGTAACCCTATGCTATCCCAGTGCTTCTAAGTACATCTGTGATATCTCTCAGCACTCTATATTTCAGGAAGTCAGCCTGTTTATGAAGTTATTGTAAGGTAGCAGCGGGCATAAGTAAAACACTGCTAATATAGTACTTGGCCAAAAGTAGCCTCCCCTGTAGGAGTTTGTTTATAAATTGCTTTGGTCCACTTGACAAGGTCAAATCCATTCTCTTAATGATGAATCTCATCTGTTCTGGTGCAGAAAGAAATGTTTTCTTTCACTTCTACGTGTGGTAAGAGCTCATTCATCTCTGTATGTTCTAAAGGGAAATCTAGCTACATCAGAGAGAGAAGGAGTATTCAGAGGGCAACTGATGGCCAGGAAGATATATTGAATTCACTTTCCTGGGACAGACATTCAAATGGTAACAAGTGATAGAAAACAGCTCTATATTTCAGCATGATGTGTGTTCTCTCTCTTATGATTAAACCCCCTGTGGGCCATCTGCATTTAATGGGTTAGAACTACTTTGTAGCTGCAGTTTTTTCCTTCCATGGCCCTTATTTATTTGAGATGAGACCAAACTGCACTCTAAAAGTGCAGCATGTAGGAAACACTGCCAAAAGAATGAGAACAAAAAGGCAAATTTATGGGCTAGTGTTGTTTTAAGCATTTAACAGTATAAATAGAAAGTGTAGATAAATGTGGACATGTAAGCGACTCTGTTTATCTCAGTTACATTATTTGCCTAAATTCCAGAAGAGAACTAGTCCAATTAGTTTATACAGGAGTTAATGCCTCTGCACTAATGATTTAGCATATGCATAGAACTGTTTTCACACTAAAACTAACAGTCCCCTTAGTACACATCCCCCTAAAAAAAAAAGCACTGCTCAGTCTATCCTTGTCTCTCTAATTCTGAAAAAAAATCAGACACAAATCTGGAATACATTGTAGTAAATCATATGTAAATGATTTCTGTATTTCAAAACTAGCTGAATGGACTACCTTAACAAAAAATTAAAATCATGTAAACTAAGTAATGTTGTTCCAGAACAATTCAATTTAGTAAATCTAATAGTAAATCTATTAAGTGTTAAATCTATTAAGTGTTTATTAGGTATCATATCCTACTCCCAAGTGAGATTGCTGGCAAGATTCCTGTTAACTTCAGCTAGGATTTGATCATAAGGAGATTTTTGAATAAAGAAAATTTTATTCCTTCTTGCCAACACTGAGTTTTCTGGCTCTAAATATTCAATAAACTCCCAGCCAATGAGTGTATTTTCCTCTTTGCTCATTGTATATACTACTTAAGCATTTACTAAATAATACTAACTCTGATCTCTATCCCAGACCTTTTTCTAAAAGACCTCCAAAATAATTTAGTGTTTTATTTACTCTATGTGTTTAAGTAATATCTGACAGGTTTTTCCATATATAAATATGTATTTCATTATATACTAAAATGTTTATAACAAGGAATGGGGAAAATCATTCTTAGTATACTAGAAGCAGAGTTATTCCTCCAATATCACTTTGAAAGAAAAATACAATTAACATGTTTTATATTGTTATTTTCCATTAAAGATCTCATCTGTTTTCCATTTTTAATGAATAAACCAAAATTATTTCAGTAAACACACCTGAGTAAATAGAGTCTTACAAAGATTCAGATACTTCTGTCTGTCTTTGAGCACACTGTTTGACAAAGCTTCATTTTAATGATGCCCTTTTCTTCCTAGGTGGACAAAAATATTATGAAACTGTTAACTAGGACTTTATGCCACCTACAAGCAGTTTGTTATTTATAATCACACTGTATTCAACCCAAACCAAGCAAATTAAGGTTTTGGGTTTTAATGAAAAAAAGGCTTTACACAACTTAGTCATTCCTCTCTATATCAATAAACTGTTCACCCACAGAGCAGTAATAGTATCAAAAATCAAATCTTTTGCAACTACTGGATTAAAGCAGAAGACTTTGTCTCACTGTACTGATAGCGAGACTAAAGTAAATTGCAGTTAGCACACATAAATGGGTTTTTTCACAGAAGTAGAAGGCAGGGAGAATCAAGCCTATTTCGTTTATCTTTCATAATTAAAGAATGCAGAACCCAGCTTCTGAGAGATGAAGCAGACAGCTATTAGATTACAGAGGGTTGCTATAGTTAGAACCAAAGCACAGAAAAGCACTCTTGCAACAGCATCTTGTGAACCATCAAGTTCCACTCTATAAGCCAGTCAGAAATTACGATTTTTGACCTGATCCTATAACCTACACTTTTTGAAATTATGTTTTTTGTGCTAACATCAATTACTTTAATGAATATTGTTTCCTATACATTGATGTATTTATTAGTCTAGTGCACTAGTTATCCTCATGGGAATAATCACTGTTATGAAGTTGGGCAGTATGAGTCAAGCTAAAGTTGAGCTGTTGAGAGCAAGTCCTCACTTATACCTTATACTTATAAGGGTTCACAAACCCTATTCTTTCAGACGATAACGGATTTTGAAGATTCACTTACTTGGTTTTGGCTTTTCCTCCTTATATTGTATGTCTTGTGCTGACTGTGAAAATATTTGATGAGGCATTGTGTCATATTTATGCTGTTATTTAAACAGATTAAAAATAACTGGCAGGAACAGGACAATATCTCAAATCTATTTTACGTGGTAGTGTTGTGATATATTCCTTCATTTTCATGCCACAGCCATATCAGTTTTAATGAGCCTGTGGTACAAACGAGAATGGCTGTGCTTCAGGAATTTTGTGGACTCGCTTTTTCAACCATTGTTGTGCTTTTGCTTTAATGCTGTGTCCTCCTGTTGCCTCAAAAATGCAGAGAAAAAAAAAATCTTGAAATTCATTATTAGAGATGCTTCTCCACAAAACTACTCTTAATTTCACAGTATGTATTTATTGCCAGTGACAGTCATACACCTACCAACCCTACCTCTGCAAGACTTAGTCTTGATTCTTTATACCCCTCCTTAAACCCATACTGGAGAGGTGACAATAAAATAAGCCTTATGTTGCCAGGTCCAGGTGAGATTCAGGAAGAGGGGTCTAGGCATAGAGGGAAGGGAGGGTCGCACTGGGTTTTGGTTTCCCCCTTACTGCAGTTTTTGCTCTGACATTCCTCCCAGAAGATTATTCTGTCCCCAGCCATCCTACTCCCATTCACTGCACACTATCTCATCATTCTAATGCCAGACAAATCTAAAAAGATCACTGCAGATGAATAAGAAGTATGCATTCTGGGAATGAGTGAGCCACTTGTTATTTGGGTATGAAAGTGCTGAGGGAATGCCTTGGTTTTTGGCTGGGGTAGGGTTAGCTTTCTTCACAGTGGCTGCTGTGGTTCTATGTTTTGGATTTGCGCTGAGCAGAACTGATAACATAGAGACGGTTTTGTTATTACTGAGCAGTGCCTACACATAGCCAAGGCCTTTTTGGCTTTTCAGGCTACCTTAGCATGGACGTTGTGATGCCTGGGAGCTTGGGAGGAGACACAGCCTGGATAGGTAACCCCAGCTGACCAAAGGGATATTCCATCAGCATGGCACCATGCTCAGTAAACAAAGTGGGGGCAGGAAGGGGATGGCTTTGTCTTCTGAAGTCACTGTTACTGTGGTGGGGCCCTGCTCTCCCAGAGATGGCTGAACACCTGGCTGCTCATGTAGAGAAGTGAATGATTTCCTTGTTTGGCTTTGCTTGTGCGAGTGGCATTTGCTTTCCCTATTAAACTGTCTTTATCTCAATCCACGAGTTTTCCAGCTTTCACCCTTCTGATTCTCTCCCCAGTCTCTGGTGTGGGAGTGAGCGAGCAGCTGTGTGGGGCTTGGCTGCTGACTGGGCTTAAACCACTACAGGAAAGAAATACTTGTTATAGAAAAAACTTCCCCTGAAAATATTTCAAAACTAAGAAAAATAAGTGGTTTTAATGGATTCTAACTCTGATCAGCCTGATTTAACTCTGATTTTGAAACAGCACGGATATTTAGAAATCTATCAATAAAACAACCTTTGTAATTTTGGAAAAAAAAATCCTGTATTATTTTATTGTTTGCAAAACAAAATAATTTTCTTCTATTATGCTAAATTATCTCATTATTAAATGCAGAATATAGGTTATATTTGTTAAATTTTATACTTCAGGCCTTACCATAAAATTCACAGTCAAAATAAAATTCCTTTAACATATTGAACTGAATTTTTTCAACACTTTGTTGTACAAAATATTATAACATTGAAGAAGTGAAATGAGAAATACAGTTCATTTCAACTTATTCTCAGAAACTTTGATTGAACAATGACGCTTTCATTGATGTATACTGTTAAACTGTAGGTAGAAATCATTTTTGTCAAACTTTTCTGACCATCTTGGTGCTAAGACAACTGTATCTTTAGCTGCTAAATGCAGTGTTGTCCATCACTTATGAGTCTGTAAAAATCATAATATAAATAAATTTACATTTCATAAGTAAATTTACATTAATTCAGAAATTTGTTAAAATGCAGGCTTAAGATTTTCAAAATGTTGATGAATCAATCACAGGAAAAAAAAACAAAAAAAAAAACAGTGCATCAATAATTAGAACAATATTTCACTTTCTCTTTTAACAGGATAGGGACTCTTTGCCCAAAAGTTCTATAAATTTACTTCTCAGCATAGCATGATGACCACATATCTCAAAGTTTAGTTAACATGCTTGGCAGGAAGGCTTTGTAAATCACCTCCTTTTGTTTTTAGTGCATTTTCCACATGTTCAAGAAGTGAAAAGATTAGTTGCTCAAGAGAAGAAGTCATTAAGGGATAAAATCAAAGCACAAGAACACAAGTCCTGTCAAATGTGGGAGAATAATCCAATAGAAAATAAAATAATTTCCCTTTCATAGAAACTCACTTAAGTTATTTACATATATTTAAATGTCTCTTTTCTAGAATTTTCTTAGAAAAAGAGAACACTACAAATAGCCCTGCTGGGTTTCTCTGCACTATTTGTGGAATAAGGAGCTACTCATCTTGCTTAAAAAATCTGAGTCTGGCCTTAAGCCAGCATGGGCCAGATTCTGCCGTCCCTACTAGAGCTGAATAGTACCTTAAGCCGGGCCTGATTATGAACCGATTACTCATGTTGTGCTGAGAGGCTTTTTTTTTGCATGAATGGGGCCATTGTGAATAAACATTTACAAGTGATTCACAATTTGGCCTATGTGAGTAGTCTCACTCCCATCAATGCGACTACTCACGGAGTAAAGCACTACTAAATAAAACTGGCAGAATGTGACCCTGTTGTAGTACTTGACATCTAACATGAAGATACTTTTTCATTAGCTAAATGAAACGCTGCAACCAACAGGCTATCATTCTTTCTTCGAGACAAGGCTGATGCAAGAGCATGACAAGCTTAATGCAGGCCTGCAACTTATCACACCTCAGGTTTAATGAGGGGTTGAATACCTATTTATTTAACATACAAAGTTATGCTAGCAACAAGTAACAAAAAATTTCCATTGCTAGATTTGAGGATGATGAATAATTAGACTTGCATCCCTTTCACTTAATTAAAATCAGCAGGAAGATGACATGGACTTTTATTTTTCCCCTTTGATTTTGGAAGCTTCAAGCATCTAAAATTGTTGTAATATCTTGAAAATGGATACTTATTCTGTAATAAATCTGCAATTACAATAAATTCCTAGGAATTGTTACGTTTTACTCCTGACATAAAAAGCCTTGTACAAATTATTTTGGGGAGATTTTAGAAGAAAACAATAGAAAATTCTGCTATGAAAATAAATAAGTAAATTGAAAGAGGCAAGAACAAAAATGAATTGGAGATTGCCAGCTAAACTTTTTATTCTTTGTCCACTAATGAAACCCTAACAAAAAATTCTGGAAATTTCTTTGGCATGTTCTAAATATTATACCTTAAAAAGTAGTTATGTAGAAACCGAATAAAATATAACAAAAAAAGAAAAACCAAAAACTGAAAACAGTTTGCTAAAAAAATCCGTTGTATTTCAACCACTTGCATTCTTCTGCATGTGGCAAAAGTGTCTGTACAAAACTAATGCCTCTACCTGTACCAATAACTTTTTTTTCTTTAAATCATGAGTCTAGTTTTACTGCTGTCTAAACAGACCATAAAAAATTGAAAGATAACTTCTAGCCAGAATAGTCTTTTCCAGCTCCTCAGGCCAAAGTTGAAGCTAATTTTTAGAAGGAGAATCAAATCAGGAAACCACAAATTGGAGTATATGCATGTGTTAAAATTTGAGTTTATTACTAGTGGAAAATAAGACAACCTTCCTTTCAGCTGTATAAGACTCTGCTGTAAAAATCCCATTTTCAGTTGATCCTGATGGTTTCAAAGTCAAGTTTGTTTATTCCCTTGAAAGGCTACAGAATGAGCCCATCTCCTTGTTTTGTTTCAAATTTAGCCCTCCTGAGTGGAAGAAGAGAAAATCTGAGGATTCCTGTGTTTGCTTTTGTGAGTACTGGTAGTTCTGCAGTTCTGTGGTGAAATCTGCTTCCCGATCTTCCCTTCTTCCCCCGTGTGTCTTCTGTTCCTAACTAATGGCCAGAGAGAAAAGCAAGAATGAGCAGAGGGTGCCCCGAGAGTTGTATCCTGTTCTAATCACAGCCATGCAAGTCCTTCTTTATTTCAATTAATTTACTTTGCCTTTATGAACCTGAGAGACTGACTGTTGCTTTCAAAGAGGCTGACATTTCACTCATCTGAAGGAGCTTGGAATGTGACAGGGGAAAGGGAGGAGAAGTAAATCAAAGCAGATATCAATTCTCCAGATGTAAAGTATTTTTCTTCTCCTCTATTTTTTTTCCACCAGAAATGTCAGAAAGTCTGCTGACATTTTAATTCCTTTGTGATAGGCTGGGAGTTGAGAGCCAAATCCTGCAGCCATTGCAGTCAAAAAGATTTTTCCTATATACTTAAAGGTAGCAAACGAGTCTTACACTCTGGAAAGCATATAAGCAAACTTTCAATGAAATGTAACTAAAACCAAATTAACAGTACTCTAATACCATCTTAAGATCAGTTACAAACTGAATCTGACAAGCCTTGTTGGACTTTTTTGTTTCAGTTTGACCACAGAGAAGAAAAACCCAGTTAAATGGACTGTACTGGAAGTAAGACCTCAGTGTTGTGTTGTTTGGGTTTTTTTCCTTAATCTGTATTCTGTTAAAAGTGTAGGAGTACTATTTCGTGTCTTTTAGTCACCTCAGCTTCATGACACCCTCTCTATAACCTTTAATATAAATATTAATACCGGTTGACACATAATCTGTGCACATCTTTGAAAACTCTATTAAACATTGTGATCCTACTCTCAGCATTATACTTGACTCCAAAAAAATCTCTTTATCTTTAATAGAAATACACTCAAGTCCATAAAATAAAGTAGTACCTTCTATTCTTATTACATTAGCTGTTCATTGATATAAATTCAACAAGCTCAACATGCATTTAGCAAAAAGCAGAGCTGGCTTAAAGCAGCAGCGCAGTGCTGAGGGAACTCAGTCTACAAATTCTACGTAGAAAATGAATGGTCATATATTTCCTTCTTTGCGTGGTGTGCCTAGAGATTTACATCATGGGTTTAGTATAATAAATTTATTATCCTTTACCAGGTTGTTCCTTTATGAAGTATTCATTTGTAAAGCACAATTTTTTTATACAGGACTGCTAAAAACCATGGAGGAGACACATTTTCTTAGTAGTTTTATTTTTTTTTTTGTAGATTCTATAATCATATTTCATCAACTGGTACAACAAAACATATATAAAAAGCAGAACAAAGAGGGCTTGTTGAGCTTGATGCATAGTAAATCTATTTGGTTTATTCTTGGTTTATTGTTAAATATTATATTGCATTTCTTTAAGCAGACATCGTGTATATTGTGATTTCTAGCATTCCACACACAGCAGCTTATTGTTGTTCCCTTTAAATATGGGAAATAAAAATGGTTTTAGTTTGCTTTAAAAAAAAAAAAAAAGAAAGTGAGAGAGGGTACTGCTATATTACATGGCCCAGGAAATATTGGCAGCATGCTCTTTAGCTTTCATCCGTAGAACTGCAATGCTGGAGGACCTCCTTTCAAACTCTGGCTTGGTTTCAAAAGCATGTCCATTGGTTGCCCCAGAAAGCAACGAGTCAGTGAAAAAATTATTGAGGGGCATGTGACTGAATTGATTCTGGTGGTTTGAAAAGCCTGTGTAGCCAGAATCTGTCCGGGGTGAATGGGAGTAAGGTGTCATACAGGAGGATGTATCTCGTGGCAGCATGCAGGAGGTAACCACAGAACCACTGGCAGCATTCCCTGCCCACAGATTGTTCTGAATCTGGAACACATAAAATGAATACAATTAAACTTAGATAGTTCATCTTTTGTTTTCTGCAATGCTTGGTTTGCTCTCCTTCATACACAATTAGTTCTCCTCTGAAAGAAGCAACAAGTATTTAACAAGTTCTCTGCAAATCATGTTAGAAAAGAGTATGAAGAGATCACACGAGTCAAAATACGAGATTGTTCACTCAAGAGCAAGGGCTGATGAGTCATGTTCCTAATTTTGTCATCCATTTGCCCTGTGGTGTAGAAACACACAACTGACATCAGAGAAAGGGTGTCAAAAGAGTGTACAAGATCATAGATGTTTTCAATATAAATGCTTCTCCTCATTAGAATTCCCACTGTAATGGCAGGAAAAGGGTGAACAAAACAAACTAATTTGGATTTCTCAAGCGACAAAGCCCAACAAGTATTTGAAAAATTTAATAATGAGAAGTGTTGCATAATTACTTTAAAAGAAATGAAACCCTAAAAACAGGAATTACTGATAATACGTTCAAGACCTTTCCTTAAATTTGTTTCAAAGATAGATTTGACATAATATTTCTTTTCATGATTTTTTATGTGAAATTATACTTTGAGGGCCTTTCTGTTTCAGCACTCAGCCTTAACAAGCTGCATTGTGCATCCCTGGAAAACGTTGCATGACAGACTAGGACACAAACATTGTGGTTACCAGCAATGTCTGGAGTAACCATGTATTCAAGCTTTGATGTATAACCCTTTCTATACTTGGCAGTCACTTAAAGCTTCATTCTGAGTCTCAGACCTTCTACCATCTATGTATAGATGCTACTTATGGATAGGTATTTTTCACTTGTTTGTTGCTAGATGAACAGATAGGAAGATTTTTAAGACCTAACATAAGTCAGCTCTTGTTGTTATCTCAGACTGCATGGTCTTTCGTCCCTGCTCTATTCACTTTGATTTGATCAAACTTCACACTCAGCAGCTGCCCTTCTGTTTTTCCAAACTGTCTACTTTCTCGCTATCAGTACTACATGTATATGATATAATTTCTGACATACTCAAACTTCCTCAGTCATTCCTCATTTGCACACACCATTATACAATATACAGCTTTGTATGTCTTCTCCACTTGTATCTATATATCTTTCCTGAATGTTGATATTTTTTTTTGTATAAATAACATCAGGCAAGGCATTTTTAGCCCCCATTTCCAGTACAGATCTTGTCAGCCAGTAACTATATAATTTCCTATTTGTTTTCCTTTGCTAAATTTGTCTTCACTCTAAAAATCTGTAGTCTGTTCAGTGTATCCTTGCCCTGATGCACTACGATTGAGCCCACATGTCTTTGTTCCCTGTGATATGTTGGAAACTCTTCAGTTTCAGTTAGCACTGAAAAGTGAATTCCCACTTCAAACTTAATTTTACATTCACATTCCGAATCCATAGACAAAGGAATTTTGACTTTAAGATATAAAGGTTATCTCTCTAGCTGAGTGATTTTTTTCTGCCAAAGTAGAGGTCAGGGGAAGTAATGAATTATGACAGACACACACATACACACACACAAAATGAAAACATGTTTCTAAGGCTGATGAGTTGTGTTTTTTCTCCCATTGCCCTATCACTTTGCAACAGCACATACCCACCAAACCACCAACACGCTAAAGCGATAAATTATAGTTCACTGAACTCATCTAGCTAGAGATCTAGTGCAGATAGGAAGGATGAAATAGTCTTATTTTAAAAGTTAATATTTTAAACAGTTGTATTAGCAAGGTCATTGGGAGCTGACAGCTAATCCAGGCTCCTTGGGAATTCCGGCAGCAAAAAAATAATCCAGTAAATGCTCCATTCCTGTTTCCTGCAAAATCTTGGGGAAAAATCATGGTAGCAACACATCTCCCCAAACTCTGGGTCTGCTCAGCTTGTTCACACAGACATGCATGCATGCAGCTACAGTTCCACACAGTCATGGACGTGCCCTTCCATGCACACACATACACCCACAGAGCTGGGCGCACCTCAGGCTTCTGCTCCTGCATATTTTAGGTAGCCTGCTGGGAGGCGATGGAGGGAGTAATGTGTCTGAGGACAGATATGGAAGATTTTTTCCTCCTCATTGTGAGCCTCCTGAAGTCTACATGAGGAAATCTAAAAGAAGTTTCAGAACTTTCCAGTTGCCTCCTCCCATAATCACTTTTCAGAAGACTCAAACGCCAGCCCATGGGAGACTCTCTACACTTTGACATAGTTCCCAGCTGCCTTATTACTCCTTAATTAACCTACCTGAGCAAGTTTTGACATATAATCAGACAAATTTCCCCAGGGAGAAACTAGTTAATTTACACAGTGTCTAATACATGAGCTATTTCTGAAGGAGTTCATAATCTCCAAAGCTAATTTACATGCAACAAAGCCTTTTTTATCTGACATACTGAAATTTCTTTCTAAGAAATGCTATGGCAAATGCTGCAGTCACCCATGCAGCACAGATATAATTATGGGAGGAATTTTCAAAAAAGATATGTTTAAATACAAACATGAACAAGTTTACCTTTAATACAGTCATGATGGGAAGTCTTCAAAAGGTTCAGAGGCTCAGTTAGAAAGTGCCCAATAACCTATGTGGTCTGGAGGAATCACAAAATCACTCCTTCTTTCCATATTTCGAGTAGTTTGGTTTGCAGTAAACTAAGTTTAGTACCACCAATTTTCCTGATATTTTTATCCTAGACAAATCTCCTTCAATTTAGGTTCACTGAGATTGCACAGGTGTAAATGAGAACATAATCCAGCTGCAAATCCTTAAATATGCCAATATCTTTTTAAAGAAACATGTGAACAAGCTATTAATTTCTAAAACTTTTAAAGGAGTGCCCTAGGTTTCTTCCTTAGAGAAAGGAATCCAAATAATTAAACTTAATTCAGGAATGCCAAAAAACTCTAGAAAATCTTTCCATCTTCTCTCATGAGGCAGTTATGCTTTCCAAAACAATGTTTCAGTCATATCAATTTTCTATTCATTTTAGTTGGTGGGATGACTTCACATTTGATATTAAATTTTCATTTCTTTGCAAGGATTTACAACATAAATATCTTGTAGTGAAATTAAGGTGCAGAAAGTATTCCTGTATTAAAAATAAATACAGTAACATTTCACAATAAGTCAAAATGATGAGAACTTCTTCTGGTATGTTAGAAGGAAAAGCAACATTATGTACATGAATTTAAAGAAAATATTTTTCCTCTTAAAATCTTGTGTGATCCATGAACTATATAAAAGGCAATTCAGAGACTGTGAATGAGGCCATACATGCAGCACATCTCTGGTTTCTGTTAACATCACAAACAACTTGAGCTTTGCTCTTGTGGTTACCATGAAATTACCAGAGCCCTTCAATATATTTACCTACTGTATGTTTTATACATGCATACACATGCACACACACCCTTCCTGATAGAAAAAGAAATAGGATTTCATAGCTGTGACAAGAACATAACTGGAGAGTTATGGTTGTTAACATGGTTATGATATGATTTCCTAGGCACATGACCTTCTTCTGTTAGACACTGCAGAGGAAAACTAGCTGAGGTAATTGGTCATCCCGCTTGGTTTCATTGCTTTTCTTTATGATAAACTTTCAAACTCCCTGAGCTTCAGCCTTTTTATGCAGCCCCTGGGGAAATCACATAAGCTCAAAGATCAAAATTTTTCCTGGGAATTTTTCTATCACTTCCCTAGCTTTGTTCTCCCATCACCAAACTTTTGACTTGTGTTATTTCTGTGACCTGCTTATCCAGACTAGAGACCATCTCCAGCAGATAGCCCTGTGAGCACACACAACTTCTGCTTGAGTGCACCTGTTCTAGTGCTTCATATGGGATACAAAATTCTAATCTTTTAAGATCTCTAGATATCAAGAGATGTTATTCTTATATTACATAATAGATGTTATATGTAATGAATGTTGCTATAATTACACTAGTAAGTAATTAGAAACTACACATTTACTCTGTGGAAAACAAAAATGGCACTAAATGAAGAGCTAAGGATTTATGTAATTATAGAAAATATGTGAGTGTCAGACTGATTTGCTAAATTTTTAAATACTCCTCTCCTTGCACTGACAGAAATATCAGATCTGTGCTAGCACAAGGAGCTACTTTTGGGAGACTAAATGGAATAGCTGTTACACTGCTCAAAACCACTATAGTTCACATCTTGTATCTGTTGGTCATTCCTGGTCTATCAGCACAATTAATTTTTTCTGTAACTTTCCACTTTTTTTTTTTTTTCTGGGTTCCTCTTTAGAGTGTCCAAAATACAGGCAGAAATTTGCCTGTACTTCCCAAGCTTGTAGATTCTCAGAATAACTTAAACTGAAAAGATCCTCTGGGATTATTTTTCTAAACCCTTGCTTGCAGCTAGTCTCAAATTTAGATAAGGTTACTCAAGCCCCAACCAGCCGTGTTTTGAGTCACTCCAGCTGCAGGCCTTCATTAATTTCTATGAGCAACTTGTCCCAATGTTTCACCACTCTCATTGTATTTTTGCATTTCTAGCTAGACTAAACACTTCTCAGTGTTTAATTTGTGATCATTTTGTAGGAGCTGTTGCAATGTGACAAGTGCACATGTGAAGATCACCTGTACTGTATTGGGCTCAGGTATGAGAGAGATGCAGCATACAATTTTCAGATATGAATAAAATGCTAATTAGCACATGTTAGTGAGAAGTTTAATGATACAGATTTAAAATGTGATAGACACCTTTTGTCCACTTTTGCCTTACACATGGTGAACAAAATAAAAATTGGACCGTTAGATTCCACATTTAAACAAGTCTGCTAGGCTTCAAAATAATGTAGGACTTGAAAAGCCATCAAGCTTTTACTCTTGTATGGGATGTTTTGTAAACTGTAAATTCTCTCTACTGCAATCTTGAGGCCAGCTACAATATGGATTAATTATATTACAACCCTATTATACAGTTAAAGACAATATTTCATATTTTGAAAAATACTATTAAAAATGTTGTGTATCTTAGGAAAAAAAAAAAAAAAAAAAAAAGAGAATTTGCCATAAAATTAAGCCCCAGTAAAGTCATTCACACTTTAAAAGATACATGTTTCACACAGAAACCCCACAGAGCAACAAACTGGATGTTGAGACTATGAGAAGGACCACATACAGTGGTGGCTTATTACCCAGAAAAAATAAAAGTGGAGTGCAAAAGCTACTTTGTGTGGAGCAGACACCACCCAGAAAGATTAGAAGTGTCACTTCACTCTTGTTGGAAGATCAGCCACAGCCAGGCAAGCGAGCACACATGCAGCAGGACACACGCCATGCAGGTGGTAGCTCAGCCCGAGCTCCATGCATGAGTGTGTGATAAAACCTCTTTGAAGCTAGCTCAGATATGTCTGCCACAACCACTCCTACTTAATCAGGGTACCCATAGCCTTAATGAACTATTGTGATTAACTGTCATTTATATGTCTACTACAGTTAAAAGAAATTTTAAGTCATATAACATGTGGCGTCTAATACATTCCATATGAACATTTAATTGGAGCATGTAACTTTGATTATTGCTAATGAGGATTAGCCATATGTACTAAGGCTATAATGATGATCCAAGGACTTAGTACTTAACACATGTATGCTGATACCAATTCTACACTCTTTGACTGCCAGCACATCATGTGATGCCATGCTGTTCAACATATTAATTTGATTTATCATTCTGGTGGATGGAATGCAAACTTCAGCCTCTTCCTTCTGTTTCTGAGATTTCAACATTTTCCTTTCTTTCTAGACCTTCTATATCACTCCTGTTCCCATTCTTTGGAAAAGCCTTTGTTGTCTTAGGATTCCTACCTGCACTATATTGAGTTTTTCAATTGAAACAAAAAATTAAATTCAATCCTATCCAAGTCTTCCCTGCATTTTCAAGAAAATTTTAAAAAAACACAAACATTTTACATGTGACATTAAGAGGGAAAGTAGGGTGGTGTGACAAAATTAATCCTTTTAAAAGAACTTCAGAAGAAAAATTACAACAAATGAACATGATTCAAAGAACAAGTAAAAAGGAGGAAAGATGCAAAGAAAGAACCTATCTGGAAGAAAAATGTCGACCTTTGTTATCAGCTTTTCAGTAATACAGTTTAATGTTTATTTACATACTGATGCACTTATTTATAAAGACAACAGCTTTATTAGTTTAATTCACACAGGGAAAGCTGGAAGTCTGTGTGATAATATTATAGGCTCTTGCATGCGTAAATAAGGAGGGCGTAGAATGAAATTTTGTCTCAGGTTTTCTTGTTAGTTCTCATAGGTAATCATTGAATCTGATAAGATCAAGTACCCTTTGTAACAGGAGCCTTCCCACTAACACAGTGTGGCAGAGGGAGTCAAGTAAAGACCAATAAGGTAAGAGAAGAACAGAGCTAAAGAGACTTTTTATTGTTCCTCTTCCAACATATCACTCATACATCTGTGTAAGATAACTACAGATGACTGCAGATGAACCAGGTATCAGAATAAAAAATGCTTAGAGATCATCTTACTTATTTTACACCTTATGTTTTAGGAATAAAAAATTTAATTGATCAGATTTTTGACAGCTGTAAAGGGAATCCGTGTCTGGTATAAAAGTCCCTTTGGTTAAGTTTCCTAAGCACAAATGTCTAATACTTATCTGACCATGACTGCCTAAGATGAAGGATAGATCCTTCTTTTAAATCCTGTTCATCAACACTTCAACAGTGTCTCAGATATCCTGACACATGTTTAATAACACCCTACACTGTATTTAAGTGACCACATTAACTATGGCTTATTTACTGACATTCACCCCGGTGAAATGAAGTAAACTTCCCCATGAAGGGCATCTGCATTAATTTCCCAGCTGATGTTAAGATGTTGTATCTTCACTTTCATATCATCAGTAGGCTATTGTTAGTTAAGCTAAAACTGTCTAGGATATGTGTACTCCTGAGTGCATTTAAGATGACTTAGACCACAATGTGTTGCATCTACAAGAGAACCTTGAAGTTCAAACACTGAAGCTAATGAAACTGAAAACTTTTACTAAAATGAATGAAAATCACTGTGAATAAAATTTTCCTAGAAAAATCTGATTTTCAGCATAATGTTTTTAAAGCCTTGAAAAAAACATCTGAATAAGAGGTGGTTGTTCTAGAATGTTGTACAAACGGCCCTCCTCTGTAACCCAGGTTTTGACTGTATAATTAATGGAAAATATATGCATGCAGAATTTGTCCAGTTTAGGAGATTTTCAATTTCTTGGCAGGTAGATGAACAATTAAAAAACAAACAACAAAAAAACCCACAACAAACAAACAAAAAAAAAACCCCAAAAAAAACAGCAACCAACATCTGAAGTCAATATACTGTAAAAATAATTAAGGTTAGACTGAAAGAGCAAAGCAAAGAATTATGAACTACCAAAAAATAATCTAAATTGTTATTATTGTGAAGATAAAGATGTGGAATTTAGTAGCAAAATTAGCCTGGATTATAGAGACAGATGTTGGACCAGACCACCTTCAGAGGTCACTTCCAATCTCAACTTTTCTCTGATTCAGAGCCAACCTTCTGTCTGAAATGAGTTGAAAGATTCATTTTCCTACAGGAAAAACCTTCGGGTTTATGAAGTCACACAATGCCTAGCAGCATTATGTTCTTAATTTGTATTTGATGAAGATAATTGGTGAGGAGACTAAGCAGAAGTCTCCACGGCACCCTCTGTTGACTGCAAAGAGACTGATGCTTCTGCTGGAATGCAACCGAGATGTGTTTTCTCAACATATGCATGGTTGGACTCAAAACAGAAAATCTGCAGGCTGCAAATCCATATAATGCACACCAGAAATTCATATTTGTTCCTGCTCTTTCTGCCATAAAGCTGTAAATTTCTCAGCTTGATTTCATTGTTCTTCAGCATTCAACCTATATTTTTTTCCAGCAACAGAGAGTCTGTTTTTCTCTGTGATTCTTAAATAAGCGCTAGTGATCTGTGCTCTACAATCCACAAGAAAAATTTAACTATTTATTTAAAAGTATGGAAAAGCTTGTCTAATATTTGCCTATTGTCACAAGAGAAGTGCCTGTGGTGGTGTTGGTACATGAATAAAGATAAAGGAAAAAGGATATTTGTTTTCTTTTCTTACATTAACTACAATGAAATAAAGGAATTGTTGGGGAAATCAATATATAACATTACAATAAAACAATTTTAAATACCATTTCTGCCTGAGTTCTGGGATAGATTGATGAATTTATAGCAAATCAGGTGCTGTATATTTATTTTCCATAAGTGAAGCACTTACGACATCTGGTTCAAAATATTTGAATGCAGTGATGTTAGTAGTCATTGTTTTTAAAACAGATTTTCACTGTCTCAGTCATTCTCACTGGAAATGTTATATACATGATAGAGATGTGGTTTTACTGAAGGAGAGGATTTCATAGCATGAAAACTATGAAGAATTACCACCACAACAGCAAGAACATGTATTATTTTTATTAAATGTTCTGTGATAATTGCCTGGATACCTACTCATATACAGAAAAGTAGCCAACTTTTTCTCTGACGAGCGGGCTACCTTGTTTTTATCATGTAGCCAAGCTATGCATGCAACCACTCAGCTCAAACAGCCAATGCAAAGTGCACTCACACCTTCATTTAGCTCCTTGCTCCTGTCCTTGAGGTACAGAACAGCACAGCGCAGCATTCTCATGCAGGTGACCAGACCAAATCACACATTTGTGCCTCACTGTTTTCCTGCAGTCTGTTAGTCTGTGGTTGTAGGTGAGCACGTTGCATTCGTGTTTGTGAATGAGTACACGTCTTGTATTTCTACACAGAAATTTCAGAGATGCTTGATCAAAGATTATGGGGCCAGCATTTGCATTTCAATCGTCTGTTGTTAAGAATCTATTAATTAGTGATGGAAATATTTGTCAGGATGAAGATTAGTTGTGTTATCTGTCTAGCAGATATTTTTTGGCAAAAATATAAACAGAAATGCAGTGAATTAATCTTTTTAACAATCTGAAAGTATGGAACAGGTATTTTAATTTGTTAGAATTTTATAGATCTTATTATCATATAGTTAAGAAATGTGAGATTTTTGAAAAACATTAATTTTAGGACAATCATTTTAAGTGCTTACCAATGACTTATATTATTCCATTATCTTATACTAATGAAACATTCGTCATTTAGGAAAATATGTAGATGGAATCCTACTAAAAATACAAGATAAGCTGGCAGATACAAATTTAGTCTAGAAATCCCAAAGCTTCAACACTGCTCCTTGTATCACTTGTTGTGATGCTATAGGTAACTCAGAAAAACCTCCAAGAAGAGTTGACCACCTTGACTGAGATCTGTGAGTGAATGAATATCTATGTTTTTGCAAAAACCTAAGATTGTGTCCACCTAAACACACAGTCATGCAGCAGTTGCTAAAGCAATTTGGGTTATTGCCCTGCTACCTTTTAAAACAAAACCAGGCAGACTTACAAGTGACACCACAGATGAAATGGTTGTGTCCATGTTCTGAGCTGCTGGAACACAAGCCAGCTCTGGCCCAGGCACCAAACCCAGAAATATGCAACCTCCTCAGAGGTAAAGCATGTTAAACTGAGTAGATGACACATGACCCCTGGTTCATAGCCAATCACATTCATAGAATCACTAAGAAAAGACCTCCAAGAACATCAGGTCCAACATTTGACCAAACGCTGCCATGATATATTAGAGCATAGCATAATTGTCATTTCCAGTCAATTCTTGAGCACTTCTAGGGATGGTGACTCCACCACCCCAGTGCTTAACCACCATTTCAGTGAAAAAATTCTTCCTGATGTCTGACCTGAACCTCCCTTGGCTCAGCTTGAGGCTAAGTCCTCTTGACCTGTCACTTGTTCCCTGGGAGAAGAGACCAAGGCCCATCTTGCTACAGTCTCATTTCATGCAGTTGAAGAGAGTGGTAAGGGAGACCTTATCACCCTTATGCACCACCTTTTCTCCAGGCAAAGAAGCCCAGCTCCTTCAGCTGCTTCTCATAGTATGTGTGCTCCAGGCCTTTCCCCAGCTCCGTTGTCCTTCTCTGGCCTTCTCTGGACTCGCTCCAGCCCCTCCATGTCCTTCTCACAGTGAAGAGCCCAGAACTGGACACAGCACTCGAGGTGTGGCCCCACCACTGCCAAGCACAGGGGGACAATCCCTGCCCTGGTCCAGGCCAGGATGCCATTGGCCTTCTTGGCCACCTGGGCAAACGCTGGCTCATGTTCAGCTGCTGTCAACCAGTGCCCACAGGCCCTTCTCTGCTGGGACAGCTTCCAGCCACTCTTACCCTGAGGAACTCTTCATCCAGCCAATTTAGAGCATGACTAAAGCAAGCTCACATATAACATATTCTTAAGGTTGGCAGAGACCCTGCTACCTAATGAAGCTGAGGAGCACCAGAACACCAGAAGTGGAAGAGAGCCATGCAAGAATTTTTGCTTTGTATGGTGCTTTTTTAATTAATTATGTGGTAAAGGCAACGTGAAGCCAGAGACAAGAAAAAAAATGGATCCAGAATAAAAATGTTCAATGTGCTAAAGCAAGCAAGGAGACAAAAGCAGAGAGTGAGGTAAAGCAGTAAACCAAAGGACTGAAGAACAGAGTCAGAAGATTATGACCTTATTACACAGTATAACTTATTATTTACTAACAGGGAACTGAAAAAATAAAAAAAAAACCAAATTAAATCAAACACAATGGTCTGAGAAAGCTGTCCTGTCCCTCTGCCTCTCTCCCCCAGCAATATACATGCAGTTCTGATTCTTCATGGCTATATTACAGTTTCATGCTAGGAGGAGACTCGTTCTATTTAATGGTCTGGTGAGGTCCATAAAGAAATGGTGCATGTTTAACACATCAGAAGGAAGCTAGAGATCAGATAGTTTCTACCTCATCCTAGAAAAGCATACAAAACCAGAGTTGTTTAGATGGCTGCTAAATGTAGAACCAAAGTATTGCTTGGTCTTTACCATACCTGAGGGTAGCTGTCAGTCCTTGGAAGAACAGATATATCATAGGTGGCAGCAAAGTGGCTCTTAGCTTGCTGGATCTGACCATAGCGTTCTCTTTTTCTCCATTTTGCTCTTCGATTCTGAAACCAAACCTATAGCATACAAGGAAAGAGTCATCAGGGTACAAAAAATTATATACTGTGCAGAGGGTTTTAGGAAAATATAAGGTTTTGGACACTGGCTTTGAAAATTTCTGTTTATCTACAAAAGGGAAGTTTTCCACCTGAAAATTAATTTTTTACTGTTTCAATCTTGCAAATGTCACACCTTCTTAACTTTTGCTAGCTATTTTAAATGCACATATTGTTTCATTTATATTATCTCAAAAAACCCACAAAACCCCAAACAAACAAGAAAAAACCAACCTGAGAAAGATCAGCCTGTAGCAAGTAAAGAAGCATTCTCTTAAATCCCCATGCCTACTGATTTGCTATGACTACCCATTATCTGCCTCCTAAATGTGTCCATAATCTTTATTAAGTGCAGTAAAAAAAAGGCAGGAAAAACTGGCACAAGGACAGTAGCGTCCTCAGCAGGAAAATTTCCTATAAAGAAGTTTAAAAGGCCAGGAAGATAATAAAAAGTCACCATGTCACAGACAGTTTTTGAATTATTGTGAATTTTTGTTCACATTGGTGTTAGGTGATATCTGTTTCTTATAATGGAAGACAAAAGAATTGCACTTTAGACTATGGAATAATTTGGATTTTATGCTTGAATTTCTTTATACTCCCTGGTTTGTTCTGTAATATTTTGAGTGTCAACTATTATATCAAAAACCTGTTATACATACATTTCTTTCTGTTACTGATAACTGTCATTGTCCCATGGTCTTAATAATTTCTTTTTGTCTTTCAGACAGTTTACTTTAAACTGGTTAGGAATTATCCTGATGAATAAAGGGGATTGATAAGGAAAGTAACACTGTATAAGAGTAATATCCAACCAGTCATTATTGTTCTGGTGTAAGCAAGCTCACTGAGACTTTTTTAAGAAGACATAGTTTTAACTGAACCATTACTTTTTGTAAAGGAAACAATGGCATTAGTTAGTCATCCTGCTAAATTGATCATTAATTCATTTTGATGTATATATATATATATATACATGAATGGCGTTTTTAATACATAGTTCCTGTATTTTGAGGGATATTTTCTAATTCCATATTGTGGGATATTCAAAAAAACCACTGTTTGGTTTATAATTCCATTCTTGGTTAGATCTTTAGAGAGCTCAATTGTGTTTTGATACTGCTTAAACAACCAGGGCATAATTTTGCTCATTTTCATTCTCAAGGACTTGTGGCAGATGTATTATGTGCAATCTTTTAAAAGATTCAGCAATGAAAGCAAGGCTTATGCATATAACTCCTGAGAATATATTGTTAGGAACTTTGGAGGTAAATTTGTGTTATTTATGATGCCTGAGGTTCAGCAAAAAGAAAAAGGAAGGGAAGAAAAAAATCTCTTGTCTCCACAGGAGGCATCAAGGACACGATAAGAAAATTTAGTCCTGAAGTTCTTTCCTTGAAAAAAGACCTTGACAGTCTTCTTAAAATGGGTACCAATTACTGGACTGACATGCAGCAGGAAAGAGAACAACTTAGATAAATTAGGTTCAGGTTGGCTCTCTCTGCATGTGTGCAGGACAAATATTAAATTGGATGTTGATGAAATGGTGGTGAAGGGAACTGTGGGTAAGGTATCCAGCTGATCACTCTAAATCAAACAATTTGCTTGAATTCATAGAAGTAAATGAGAAAAAGCACATATTTTTTTCCTTTGACAATCCCTCAAAATGTTTCTGTTTACACCACTTTACTAGAAACTTACTCTTGGCAGAGATAAAGTAACCATTTGCCTCCACAAAGAAATGTAGAAATCTGCTGCTTGTTATCCTTGAATTGCCAGATGCTTGCCTTTAATGACGTAAGGCCTTGCAAATTGCTTAATCTTGTGATGGAATACTCTTGTTACTCTGGATAGAAATGATCAACATGTCCTTTCATATTTAGCATATGAGAAATGCAGAGATCAGTTATCTTTTAAGCATGGTAAGAACATGTTTAAATAAAATAGAAATAGATACTCTGTGAAAGTCTGATATAGACATATATTTTTCATTTACTGTCTTATTTTTAATACTTTTACTATGTGAAGCCTCTAAATCTTAGAAAAAAAATGTGATTAAAAAGTCAGATGACACACTTTAGTTCAATTTTCCCCTCCCTGTTCTCACTATTAATTTTCTCTTGAAGTAGTTCTTCGTATTCCAGAATTACGCATTTGTTAGAACAGTGTTTTAACATTATGCTACCTTCTTTTTTCTAAGTCAAGACTAAATCCCAATGAACGCAAGTCATACTTGGAAAGCTGTACCAAATTCAGGGGAGGGGTTGTGCAGAGCCTAAAGAGTTAAAAGCCACAGAAACAAATTCCATTGACATTGCTGCTATCACATCGTCGTAACCGGACACACAGTTTTGGACCCTGTTTTCTGATGACAACAGCAAATGTGGTGCCTGCTTGAAGAGACATTAAGAGAACACTTCTTTACAAAATTAATAAGCTGACTTTCTTTCTGAAAGTGTTTCTGATTTAATTTCAGTTTGTATGCATGTGCACTGACGTCTATTTCTCTATGTGCATGTGTGAGTATGTATTTAATTACAAGTTGTGAAGTTGTTATCATATTCAAGTCACTAAATTTTAAAAATTAATCCCAGTCTATAAGAATCAACAGGATTGTTATTCTTTAAATTGAAATAATGATTATTACCAGAACAGGGAAGATATCTTAAATTAAGATGAACTTGTAAAATGTGGCTCACATCCTCTTCTAATAGAGGGCGTCTAAACAAGGGAAAGGCTGCATTTCCTGGATATTTAGCTTCTTTTCTCACCATTGTACATCAAAAGCCATAAATATTATTTGGATTACTATATGAGCACACACTGAATGGATCACATTTGTATGCAGTTGCAATACTCAAATAATGTACTATGTGGTCACCAGTGCGTTTCGTTCTAAAAACTAGAGTAACATTATTCATCAGTTATGAAAGTTTAAAAACCAGAAACTGTACCTCCTAATTTTGTGATTTTTAAGATCATTCCATACAAAAAAGATAAAAGGATTATGTCCTTGTTTTATACAGGCAAAAACCACACATACGCACACATATCTATGTTTACATATAAGAGGTATAGTATATAAATATAGGTGTATAGATACTTATACACATTTATGTATGTGCTCTTTCGCTGCACACTCTTTGGATAGAAGCAAGGAATTTGATTACTGTTCAGACTGTAATTTTCATGCCATAATACATATAGAATCCTCTGCATCCGAGTTCTGCATTGTCATCAGTCTGAACGACAAGTCTTTAGTGGAATCTTTACACATAACAATTTATGTTTTCACTGCCTGGAATTTTACAAGAAATCAAGACAGCTTTACTATTGATGTTGCTTTCCCATCCTTTAAACAAGTGTTCAGAACTGCAACACAAGCTATCTAAAAAATAAGTTATTTTAGCACTACAGCATAACATCTCGCATCCATAAAGAAATGAGGCAAAATTAGCTGTTTACTTTAGCTCCAAGAGCTTTTGTACAATCCCCAAGAGTGTAATTTACTCATTCCTACAGTGCACAATTTGCCATAGAAATGCTGAAATCTGGTTCCTACCTGGACTCTGGCCTCAGTGAGCTCTGTTCTCAGAGCTAGCTGTTCTCTTACATAGACATCAGGGTAGTGAGTTTTCTGGAATACTTTCTCAAGTTCCTCCAGCTGCAAACTGGTGAAAGTTGTTCTGTGCCTCCTCTTCTTACTGCTGGAAACATTGCTGTCACACTTATCACCAAGTTCATCCAGGTCCCCCTTCTCCTGCAGCCCTTTCACTGGAGACATCCTGAGATTGTTGCAATTGTCCATGGGCCTGCTCAGCTCTGTGTGAAGAGGCTGTCCTTCCACTTTAGTAATCCCGTAGTTCACTGTACACAAGGTGGGTTAACAGCAGGTTAATAAATGATCAAGGGGGAAGGAGAGGTGTTTAGATTCAGGAGCTCATATAAAACAGTTTCACAAGGAACAAGGTTCCATCGTGGCAGTGTTATTTCTATATGAGATCATGGAAGAGGAATTTGCAATATTAAGTACAGACAGAATAAAAGTATGAAATCACATTGAATTTTAACTGAGAAATACATCTGAAAATATCATCTGAAAACTTACAGAGTAAGTAGTAATAAGTTACATTTATATAATACTATATAATATTACAGAGTAGAGAAATAAGTTACAGAGTAAGGAGACTGTACAAGAGATTTGGGCATTTTCACTCTGCTGCTACTGCCGCTAAAGTAGTTAACAACCCATGAAATCAGCATCAGCTAGAGTTGTACAGATAAGGAACCTTAGCCCAAAACAGATTTTCATAGAAGAGGCACAAAGCTATTGACAAATGTGCCTTTAAACTTGGAAGCAAATGTAAAAACCTCTATTTCTATGAAAATACAAACTAACAATGAAGCAAAATTAATAGGTGTAAACTGACAAATCAAGAAGCAAATGAAACCAAAAATTAAATTCACACTTAAAATTCAATAAATTCCATATACCCTCTTTTAGGTTTGTGAAGTGGAATTGTTTCCAATGAGGTTTGTTACAGTTATAAAATACAGGACATTTCTTCAAAATGTCAACATATTAAAAGAGATTGTTTCATGTACTTTGCAAAAGGATTGCAGGAATTATTTGTCTTTAGGTAAAACTTGAGTGGCAGAGATAAGAAATATTCCACAGTAGCTCCTTAATAAGAAATTAAAACAATTTCTATTTTTAACTTATTTCATACTACTGGAAAAGTAATGAGATAAGTTAAAGAATTTAAAAAAACTCTTTTTTCTTTTCTAAGAAAAAGGTGGGAAAAAGACTCAAACTCCATTGAAATTAAAACTTACAAAGATTCTGCGTAACAGAATAAGCTTCCTTTGAGATTTTCTACATTTCTCGGTCATTTCTTTTCTTTCAATTTGAGATGATTGTAATGAAACACAATTTTTAGATACTTACCATCAACGCATACATAGATAGGAAATGCCCCAAAACCCTCGAGGCACACAATAAATTAGCTAATTAAGAAAAGCTCCAATGTATAAATCAATTTTCTATAGGTTTTTCTGTTCTAAATCACACTTGAAGAAATATATCAGTATTTCTTACAAATTTTTTCATACAAATAAAAGAACTTTCTCAAAAAATATATATAATTCAATGACTATATGAAATCAAAAAATATGATATTGCTAGTCTTCTTAATGCAGCTGATCTTAACCATGCTTTCCAATTTTTCTAAGAAATTATTTTTAAAATTTCTTTCTATAGCGATTTTCATCATGTTGGAATAATGAGGAAGATCTTAAATGTTTTAAAAAGGAAATATTCAACATTATCCTTGTCTATGAGAGAGAAAATTTGAATACTTGATAAAATGTTTAACACTATTCTTCGGAAGAGCGAAGTGGTTTTCCGAAGAATCACCTCTACTCGTCTTTTGGTAACACGGCAGAGAGCCCAGCTACCGTCGCAGGACGATATTTGAGGGAAGCAAAGATGACGGAGCGATTCCCTGCCTGGGGTCGGCACGGGAGCGCGGCCGTGTCCGGGGTCCCGCCGACATCCGGCGATGCTTTTTCCCGGCGGTTCGCTGGGTGAAAACGCCGCGGCTCGCAGAGGGACCGGGGGTGGCTGGGGAGCGGCCGGAGGGCGAGCAGGGGCCGATCAGGGGGTGGCCAGGGTAAGGGGGTACCGGGGGTACCGGGGGTACCGGGGGGGGCCGTGCCCCGCAGCGCTCTCCGGGACCCGCCGGTCCCCCCGCGGGCTGTGCCCGAGCCGCGCTCTCGGCCAGCCGGGGGGACCCGGGCCGGGGCCGGTGGGGACGGCAGTAGCTGAAGGGCTGCACCGAAAGGAAAAGAGCTCTTCGAAGCAGGCGTTTGCCTTCTCCCGGAATTCTTTTTATTAGAAGTGGTAGCAGAATTATAACAGTAGTATTGTTACTGTTATTGTTATTTTACTACGACCTGACAGCTCCTCGCATGCCCACAGCTGCACAGCTGCCTTTGGTCTCTCCCTGCCCTCCCCCGTACATCCCCAGGAGGGAGAATAACCCTGGGATGACGACTCACCGCTGTTGTCCTGGCAGGGTGATGTCCTCTCCAGCCTCACATGATGCTCAGCTCTCTGCAGAGGGTTGAAGGCCTGTACGCATTTGCTGCCTGACGTTTTGCTATAAAAGGACTCATTGTCCAAAGTTTCCATAACGTGCTCCAAACTGCCTCCTGCTCCCATATAAAAGTCACTGTTCTTGCTCGGCTGGCTCTTCAGGGCAAACTTCTCGCTCAGAAAATCCATAATCATCTAAGGCTGTTTGAGAGCCTCTTCTCTAGACAGAGGCTGGACTGTGAGCAAGGGAGGGAGAGTGAGTGGATGGGAGGGAAGGAAGGAGGGAGGAAGAGGCGTTCAGTGCTCAGGGAGCTGTTTTGCCTCTGAGCCTTTGATTTGTCTTGTCTTGAAAGGGGAACCCGAAGTTGCTCTTATATCTTGAAGCTCAGCAGGACTTCTTGTGCAACCTCCCATTTCTAATGAATATGAAATTAAGCAAGCAGTCTAACTCCACCCCAGGTCCCCCAAGACCTAATCCCAACACAGGAGGGAGTTCCAGGCCCGTTTTCGACAGACAGATCTGTTTCAGACAGACACACACAAGCATTCGGGGAGGGTGAGGGGAAAAAGGGAGGGAGAGAGGGGAGGGAGGACAAATAAAAAGGACATTTCCCCTCTGCAACCTATTCTCATTTCTCTAGGGATCCTGGAAAGAGTAATCCCTTGCTTCCCTCCCTCTCCCCCCAGCTCCCTGAGAGGCTTAGAGTGAGGTAATTTCAGGGGCACATACCCTCAAGTAAAGGATCTTCTTTAATCGATTTGATTGATATGTCGGTAGCCGCAGTCTTGTTCTCTGAAGCTGTAAAATTAAGAGCCAGTGTTCCTTCTTTATTAAGCAGCTCAGAAGTTTTGTCCTGGAGTTAAACAGAGAAAGATATATTATAGGCAGTTGTTTGTGTAGAGGAGATGGAAAACAGAGAAACTTAAAACTAGAGCTCTCTCACATCAGAAACTGGCCTAAAAGAGAATTTGTCTGCTGTGAAACAGATCTCAACCAGTCTGCCTCTGTGTGTGTGTTTGGGATTGAGGGGGTGTGTGTGTCTGTGCAGAGTGGTTAAAACGGACCTTATTTTAAATCTCCTGAAACATTACCATTAAAAAACAATACTGTTTCTAAATGAAAGTATTTTTTTAAGTCTTCGGTAATAAAAAGAAAAATAAATAAGCCATGTATGCATGCATTCCTATGGATATTGGGAAAGCGGACGGTTTGCACCCGAAGTGTGAGCTTTGAAGTGTTGAATTCCTTGGTCCTTTCGCACAATGATGAGCTATAAAGCACAGGCCAGAGAAATAGGGGACGATTTCGAAAAGGCACGAATTACAGAAAAGATCTTCCGTATTTCCTCGTGAAAAGAGCACTCGGTGAAGTAAAGCAAACCCGAGATTGCAATCACTTCAGACGAGATCTCAGCATCCCGGGCCCGCGCTTGTCTTTTCTACTGAGGCTATTTTAGAACCCAGTCCTGTGGGCCCTTCCCCCGCTGGGGCGGGGAGGGGAGAAGAAGCGAGGCTTTAATGAGTGGTCGAAGTACCGGGGCAACACTGGCCAGCCGGGCTGCGGAGTGGCTTAGAGACCCTTCCTGTGAACCCAGTCAAAGGTGAAGGGAAGGCCAGTTCGGGTCCAGCATATTTCCCGGCAGGCAGCTCCTCTTCCTTCTTCAGCTGGTCTCTAATTCGATATTTTCCCGGAGAAAGGGGTGGAGGATTTTTGGGTTGTTTTTTTTTTTTCGGGTACCACTGTCGAGTAGCTGAGGGCACCACCCGCCACACTCACAATCTGCCCTTCCCTGGCATCTGTCCGTGCCGGGCTGTGAGGCACGGCTCCGTCCCGATTGCCGGCGTTACCTGCTGCCATCGAGCGAGCCGGGGCTGCGGGAGCCCCGCCGTGACAGAGCGCAGAGGTGGTGCTCGGGGACTTGCGGTGGGACGGGTTTTTGGGGGGATGCCGCTTTGGCGGGGAGGGAGAGGTGGAAGCGGTTTTTGTAATCCGCCGGGAGAAGAGGAATTGAAAGAGGACGAGCGGTGCTCGCGGTGAGCGGCCAGGTGCGGCGGGGCCAGCTCGCTGCCTGTCCCGCAGGAGAGAGGCTGCAGCCTGCCCCAGGGGCCGCTCCAAGGGCAGCTCCCGTCCCCGGATTTCTCATGAAAAACGACACGTTTCCTCCTTGCACCTTCTGGAACAACGCCTGCTCCGGACCCGGGGAAATAGATCCTGTCCCTGCCCCCGCACCTCCGTGCGCTGGCACTTCGGCAGCGTGTTTATAACTGTGCCTTAAAAGCACTAAATGCCTTGGGGAAGGGAAAAAAAAAAAAAAAAAAAAGAGGGGAGGGCAGGGGGGGAAGAGAGACAGAGAAAGGGAGAGAGAGGAAGAGGGAAAAAATGGAGCTCTGGATGTCTTTTAAATGAAAGACACATGCAAAGTTTTTGCAGCCCTCAATCCACTTTTATCCCAATAAATGTCCCTCTTTAAAGACAACTATTAAACAATGGGAAAGCCGAGGACAAGGAGCATCTCCTATGACCGTAAACCCCCACAAGAGCTGCCAACAGCAGCAGGGCTCTTTCCAAGGAGGCTGGAAGGAGCGCGGGTCCCTCCGCGGGGCTCAGCGTGTCCCGCTGGCGGCAGGAGCCGCCTCGGCGGCGGCAGTCCTCGCTCCCCAGCTATCTGCCCCGCACCCCGGCAGCCCCTCCACCCCTTCCCTCCCGGGAGGGTCGGGCCACCCCGGCGGCGGCTGACCCACGGGGCCGTGGAAGCGCCGGCCTCTTCTGGGGACCAAGCTGGGGACGGGCTGCGGTGTCCTCTGTGCTCTTCACCCCTGCTCCTCTGAGAAAACACGAGCCTCCTGCAGCATCTTCCGCCCAGCGGGGACTCCTCTCCCTGAACTTCGTCTTTGCGAAGTTCTCCCCGCCGAGATTAGCGCCGGCATTTATATATATGAACTTTATTATATTTTGATATTTATAATATCAAAAGTATTAAACATAGAGCGCGATACAAATTCTAACCGGGTCCTAAAATCCGTCCTTCCTCAACAGGAAATAATAAATGAATAAATAAAAATCAGAGCGATTTCACATCACTGTTAGCTCTAGGGACCAAATTCTACTCTTATTTACCTCTGTGCAACCCAGAGGACTTCAAAGGGAAGGAGAGATGTAACCTAGGGGAGAATTGGCGCCACGTATGGCATCCGTTCTCCTTAAAAGCTTGAAAACAGAAAACCGACTTCAGCGGGCTAAAACCATTTGACAGGGCTTGGGCAGATCCCGCGGGACAAGGCGGCAAAAGGAAAAAAAATTCTGTGCTGAGGTGAGACAGCTTTGAAAAGCATCTTTCTTCAGGGACCTACTCCCTCCGCCAGGCAGCCCCGTTATTAAGAGCTGCATGCAGATGTGCCGCTGTGTTTCCAGAGATGGAGTATCTCCCAGACCTTCTGTGGAAGGGTGTTACGTGTGATGGAGAGACGTTTCGTGACCAGAGGTGGTGTGAAGGAGCTCACCCCTGCAGTGCATAGGAGCTCCCTGGGGGAAGCCTGTCCGCGGGGACGAGCCGGGCGCGCACACCGCGGGACGCCCCCCGGTACCGCTGGGCTCTCCTGGGCTGCCTTCCCCCCGCCGTCCTGGCATCCCTTCCCGAGATCTGAAGCTACAGACCAAGCGCAGGAACGAGGATCCCGCCTAAATTTCAAACGTCTCGCTGCCGAAGTCAAAGAATTTGGGAAGAGAAATGTGCGTCTGCTGTTCGGACCTCCGTTGCTGGGTCCGCAGCCGCTGCTGCTCGTAATGGCAATTTCCAGCCGAAACACGGCTCCTGCATGTTGAAGGCATCTCCTCACACCCTTGCGTTTGTTTAAATAAAGTGAGAACGGCAGCAATACGGGCGATGATCTCTCTTTCAAAAGCCCAGGAATCCCGATCGCCTCCCGTCCCTCCTCCCCACTTCTAATATGATTTTAACTATGGATGGTAGCATAGAAAGATTATTATTTTTAATCTTTTTACACCAACTCTTCTCTTCCCTCCAGAAGAGTTAAACCCCGAAATTTATTTAAGGATTGAAGGGGAGGAAATTCGCGCTACCTGGGACTCGGCTAAACGAATTTTGGGGTTCTATTCAATTCCTTCCACATACACACACTCCAGTTGTCTGGGAAGATGGAAGGCGAAGCAATGGAGATAAGGGCTGGGTGTTCCCGCGGGAGAGCTGGCCCCGCAGTGAGGAGGGCTGAGGGATGGCTATAGGGGAAGAAGGGAAGCGTATATGTTTTCTTGAATGGGATCAAGCACCCCAATAGACGGAGTGGGAGGGCGGGGGGGAGGGTGTGTAAAACACGACGAGAACTGTCTGTCTTGAAAAACAGGTGTTCAAATGGTTCACTACTTCCACAAGCCTTCTGTTTTCTTTACTGAGGCTTTACCTAGGAGCTGCTTCCATGTTCAGACACAGAGATTTTATTGCATAAGATGGGCGTAGGCTCCAGAGAGACCCTCTGAGAAATTAGCCACTCGGTCTGGGAACCGACCTGACGCGCAGAAGCAAAAAAAGGTGAAAAATTGCTCTCTGCGACTCCTTCCATAACTCTCTTCCAGCGGAATGTGGCGAATTGCAACTTAAAATCCAAAACCTAGCTTGGCTGAGTAATAATTTTCCAGACGTCGTGTTTGTGAGAAGAATCATGTGAAATATTATTGCCAGCAAAAAAAAGTGCATTGCCTCTCAAAGAACACTGAAAGAAGTTGAGTTTTGGGACTGTTGGATATTTTTTTTTTTTTTTTGTGTGTGTGTGTGTTTCTTTTTGTATGTGAAGCATCACTATTTTAATCCCTGAAAATAAAGATTGTGTTTCAGATTTCCGCAGCCAGGCTGCAAAAGGTCCCAATCCAAGCCCCCTTTAACGAACTTTCTTCCTAACAGGCAGGTTTTGTTCACCTGTGCAAACACAGATCTGTTCTGGTGTACGTGGATAGCTTTAAGATTTTCCGTTCGGAGAGGAAATGTTTAATTGACACTGTTTGGACTGACTTTACCAGAAACCTGTAGGTTCAGAGATCATTGAAAGTGTAGGAGCAAATCAGCTACACTTCTACTCGGTAACTTGATGTTAATTCTGCGTGGGCAGCGCACGGGTCTATTGAGCCCGACTCACCTCGCACAGGGAAAGTGGTGTCACCTCTCATTAGGCTGGGCCCGAGCCGGGAGCCTTTCCCACTTTCCCAGCCACTCTCGAGGTTCAGACGTTTCCAGGTCTAGTCCACAAAACAGCCCCACCGTAACGACAGCAACCATTTCACGGTTCCTGCAGTTTGGCGCTTTGACAGTGCCTCAGCTGCTCGGGAGATATCCTGTATGGCACCTGCACAGATAAAATGAGGATTCCATGTGCCTCAAAGGCACATTCAGGGGACAGGCAAGGCATTTGGTGAATGGGAAAATTACCCCGTTAGGAAAGCAAGATTGCTGTCAGGGCTGGACGAACTTCGACTATTTTCTTCTTGCAACAGGTAGTGACATTTCTTAATTTTTTTTTTATTATTATTATTATTATTATTTTATTTTTTTAAAGCAGAATGGAATGAGATAATATTTAGTGTGTTGATTTAATCTTAGCCCCATAGGAAATCTCTGCAGAGATGCTCTAGAAAAGCATTAATCTCTTATCTTGATCTAGTTCAAATTATAATGAACCCTACTTACATATGTGTTATAAAAACAAATCCTACATGAAATTAATCTGTGCTTCATCGGACTGCTATTGTAGCCCTTTATCGAGTTTAGAAAGGATTTGAAAGTTGGGTCGTGGGACTCAAAGCCCCGTGCAGTCTGGCACCGCCAGAAAGAGGAGGTTTGTTCCTAAAGATGCTTCTCAGGTCCGATACACATATTCATTCCCCTCCACTGCCCCCCGCCGCCTTCTACTGAGAGTAGGATCTGGCTTCTCCCCGGGATGTTGGGTAAGGCCAGTACGGAGTTGCTCTGTGTGCAGCCCCGGAGGAGGCGGCTGTCCCCCCGCCCTTACCGGGGGACAAAGCTTCTGGCGGCTTCGGCCGAGCCGGGCTCCAGCAGCCGAAGCGACTCTTCAGAGCCAAATCCTTGCCCCCTCCCCCTCCGCCAAGCTTTCCAACAAATTATACACATATTCGCAAGGCAAAAGACAAACACCGTTCCTCATATCACAGAAAAAGACGCCTTAAAACAAAAATCTAGACGTGGAAAAGCACGCTACTAGGTTTTTGCGGGTGAACATTTGCTTCTCCTCCCATCCTTACCCCTGGAATTTATTTCCAAGGAGCGGGCCGTCCCCCAAAGGAGCTGATAGCGAGTTTTTAGTGAACCATTCTGTCTAAATTACCCTTTTTTTTTTCTTTTTTTTTCTTTTTTTTTTTTTTTTTTTTACCATCGCGAACAGACTCTGGGCTGTAGGGCGCTGAGCATTAGCGTACCTATGCAAGGGAGCAAATTAAAAGCAAAGTTTTCCTTTGTAAGTCACACAGCCTTCCCTGATGTCAGCTTGATTGGTACTGGGACAATTCGGAAAATATAAGGGCTACATTACCGGAGCGACCCGAGGCTCTGAATGTATCGAGAGGCCTGGAGAGTGTGTGGGGGCTGCCTTGTCATCTCAGATGAATTGATTTCTTCTAAGGCATGAAATATGGGTCGACATTGTGGTTTCTAAGCACGAAGGTAAAGGAAGGTGTGAGACAGAAGGGGCAGGGTCTAAGAAATAGATCCCTGTTCAAGTTGGAGGTACTAACAAATGGATGCATTGAGCTGCTTTGACAAGGACTGCCGGTTTTCAAGGCTACCTCGTTTGAAAGAACCCTTGCTTTTTTTGCATTTTTTTTCCCCTAATGCGATGTGTGCTAGATGCGATTAAAAATGTGTAATTCAGTGATGCTGAAAGCCACAGAGCAATTTTATTCCGGTCTTTCAGCACCGCCTCTGTACAGCCTCAGCCTTATTTTGTCATTTGCTGAGAGCTGCCTGTATCTTTTGAAACGCTAGTCTGCATTAAGGAGCATCTATCCCCTGCCCTTCTTACCAGAAACAGCTAGATGGATACAAAAAAGAACTTGGTGGTTAACCGATATGCTGCTAATATTTCATCCACCGGCCTCCTTCTCGTTCACCCCTCCACCCCCCCACGGCTTTAAAACTTCAACTCTTGGAAAAACAACATATTTTAAGCTTTCCACGCAAATATTGATATTGGCAAATAAAGCCAGCCCCCAGCCTTTGGTTAGAGACAGTCTTCTTTTTGTTTCTACCCTGGGCAATCCAAATTAATCCACTGTATTACAAATTGCCTCGAAATATTTGACTTTTCCTGACAAAACCCATACCCGGCATATGTCACCACGAGAGACATTTTTCCTAGCCCATTTGTGTGCTGGCTCTTTTTAGAATGTATCAGACTGTGATGGGCAGCGAGGAGATGACATGACCCAGTAGGAAATTCTGGTAATTCTGTTTGCGTTTGTGCTGTGGCAAGACACAAAATGTTTCATGTTATCAAGTAACCAGGTAAAGCAGAACTGCGCAAGCTTGAATCTTTGCCTCGCCCCCTGTTCGCAGGGCAAGAGGTGCCCGCCAGGTGAAAGCAGGTCCCCCACTCGGACCATTTGCCAGCACAGCCAGAGCATCTCTCCCGAGCAGGGACAAGTCCTTCCCACATCGCCCTGGCCGAGGCTCTGAGCCTCACCCGGCACTTTACATGAAAAGCAACAACTTCCCGAGTCATTACCTGAAATTAAATGCGAATGAAAACGGCACAAACGTGAAGGGACCGTGTAAAAACGCAGCCGTTTCCTATGGGTTTTGTTCGTTTGTTTTGTTTTTTGTTTGCTTGATGCTTTCAAGAATTTATTTTCGGTCAAATGTGGCATAGAAATCCATGGGGTTGTACCCGCGCTGGAGAACGAAGCTGTCGCTCGTGGACTGGAAGCCAGGATCTGTGCCGCTGTCCCGGCCGCAGCCCCTCGGCGTCGCTCCGGAGCGGGCTTTAGCACCGGCCGCACCTCTCACAGAACCTGCGAATTACAAAGTAAACTGCGAGGCAAGAGAAAAAGCCACCAGAAACGGCCACTCCTTGAGACTGCGAGGCCGATATTTTCATTTTCTTATCGCCTAGCCGCGCTTTTCTAATCCCGCAATAATCTTTCTTTTTTCATGTACGTTTACACCATCGTTTAAAAGAAAAACTGCTGGAGAACCTGTATTCAATCGCACGAATAGCAACGTATTAGACAAAGGAGCCAAGCTTACGGGTGACCTGTGTTCTTGCAACGAATAACCCCTCGAACCTCCCCTAGCCTGTAATGGTGAAAAAACCCCACACTATTTGGACAGGAGAGCTCTCATCTCATGATCAGAATGTAGCAGGGATATACAACCCATTTTATTTGTGTACGTTCCTCTTTTTTTCAGATCACGGCTCACAACCACAGAAAATTGTGCCGATTTGAAAAAGAGGCATTTATCCTTTATTAGAATTTAACTAGTTATAGCACTCTTTCCTAAAAAGCTGTCTTCCACCTCGGGATATATGTGGAATATCTTGGCTGTGGCTCAACTACTTGGGTGTGCTTATTTGCATTCAGAATTGAAGTAGCGCTTTGCAAAAAAAATTTTTGCTAACCTCTGGTTTCTTTGTATAAGCGTAATTTAACAAATGAATACGTTAGAAATAAAGAAAACCCGACCCTTAGCTATTAACAAAAGTGTCTTTTATCACTTCTTAACTTTGTGAAATAGGCACTTGTTGTTCCCACATAAAATGCTGTTACCTGCTCTATTGTTAAATAACTATCAATTGCATCTCACTCAGAAGTAATTTTATATCTTCCTAGATATTTGGCTTATTTAGTATTTTACAGGGTGTGTGTGGCGGGGGTGGGGGGGGGAGGGGGGGGAGCGCTATATAAGTAGCAATCAACCAACTAAGAAAAGGTTACTAATTCCAAATCAAATCTATTTAACATTCGAATGAAGACCAGGGAAGAATAAATGCTAGTCCTTGTAGCTAGTTAGGTACTAACCTGTTGTGTCAGCATCTGTCACCAAAATGACAGAGGAAGTGCTCATAAAGGACAATCCACTTGTCTAAATGATCTGTAAATAACGGTGTAGCTCATAGTGTCATTAATTTCAACTTCAGTCCATGTAAGGATGGTCAGTTTGGGGAAGTTAGGCAATATTTCCACTAAAAATCTCTTTGGAAATTCAGCCCCTATTCTTTTGGCATCATGGAACTTCTCTCCAATAGCTATTTTATTGCTAACAAACCTTCAGCACAACTTGACAGGAGCAGGCACCAGAAAGCGCCTTCAGGATGCAGCCAAGGGCATGTGGTCAACATTTGTCTGTCCATCATCTACCTTGAAAACTAGGAGAGCAGTTCTCCACAAGACCCTGCTTTGTTTATGTATACTGGTACTTGCAGGCCATACCTATCTCCTTCCTTACACTTGGCATATTTTTCTGACTTTGTGTGAGAAGAGAGCTGTCCCATTCCTATTGAACCATACCTACATCCCTGACCAGCTGACATCCCAATCTCATGTCTATATGAATACAGATATATGAAAGTATATGCAAAAGTATATATGAAAGTTTAGATATATGTATAGATATACATTTCTCACACAGACTAAAAACTGCAGTGACTGACATAGAGTAATATTCAAACAGCTATTTCACAACTGCTATAAGTTAATTTATTTTTCACTCATGACTGTAGAAAGAAATAAACAAAACACTAAAACCCCAAGTTGCTGGGGGCTGGTATGTTTGGTTGTTTTTCTTCTCCAGCTAGTACAGCTAAGTACAAACTGCTTGGAACTCAGATGTAACATCAGGCAATTCAATCTTTTTTTAATATGATTAAGAGTTCTATTCCTGCATTTTTGGGGCCATGTGGTAATAGCGACTTTTCATATGTGTTTTTCTGACAAAAGAAAAGCATACTAAGATTACACAGTATCCCAGAATATTAGTCTGGCTTCCATGAATGCTATTAGAAGGAATTTCAGTATGTATAAAGGAAAGACTGTACCTTCATAAACACACATTGCCATTACCATGAGAATCCGAAATTAAAATCAAAGAGATATTAATCCAATATATTCCTCATTGTGCTTTTAACAATTGTAAGGGAAGACCAAGAGACAGTTTTGCAGCCATGTGTCTGAAACCAGATTTGGATGTCACCTGGGGCAAGTTTTTTAAAAATGTAAACACTATGTACAATGGACATGCCTTTAATGAATGCATGTTCGAATAACAAGATTATCAATAATTAATGATTTATTTACTAAGTCAAAGTGTAACACCAACACAACCTGCACCAAAGCAATGTCTATGGTACACATGGGCTATTTATATATCTGTTAAAACACAAAATGCCTTTGAGCAAGTATCTTTCTGATCAGCATGGGTACTGGGTCAGAAGTAGGTAAATCTGTCCTTTATTCAGAGAGAAATATTTCCTCTCAGACTTTTGTCATTCAGGGGTGGATGATCTGACATTAGCACCTCGTTAGCATGAAGACTACTGCCTTTTGGGGAGGTTATTTTTTTCTTTTCTGTTGCTGCAGGTGTTTTTCCCTGATGCCCCGGTTGAAACAACAAAGTTTTTAAAGAACTACTGAGCACACCTTCAGGTAAGTTGCACAGGAAAAGACAGCCCAGGCATCGGTTCAGGAGAGCTGGTAGAAAGCTCCTCAATTTTCTTTGGTGAGTAACACAATCAACGGTTAAACGCATAAGTGCACCCTGTTGTTTTCCTCTTTGTTTAAATGAATGCTTTTCTACACCCCAGAGTCTCAAGCTTCATATATACAAGGAAGATTTTTTTAAAGGAGCTCATTCATACAAAGGAAGTCCCTCCTTCATGTTCAAAGATCTTAATGGAATGGAAAAAAGGGTCGAGGAGATGATGCTAGCGAGCCTGGAAGAAATCTGAAGCACTGCAAAGGCAGCAGCGCATCCATGGATGCAGTTTCAGGGTTCTTTGATGTAAGTTTTGCTGGACTGTCACTGACACACAGCCACTCCAAATCAGAACATATGGACAGAAAACCTTATTTTTAAGAATATGTTCTTGTCCTAAATGGGAGTTACCGCATCAGGGGGTAGGTGTGGAAGGGACAAATAAAAGTGAAAAAACAAACAAACAAAAAAAAAAAAAACCAAAAAAACAACAAAAAACAACAAAAAAAAAAAAAAAAACAACAAAAAACAAGAAGAAAAAAGCCCAAAATAACCAAAATGAAAAAGAGAGAACTAAAATAAAATCCCCAGAAGACACAAAAACCTAATAAAACTTCTTTCAGAGTAGGGCTTGAAAAATTCATGTCATAAATACCCACCAGGTGTATCATCTGTGTTACCTCTGACCCAACCTACTCTAAGATGTGACCATGAACACCAAGGCATGTTGGCTGCTTCACCTTATCTCTGAGTGCAATAAAGGTTTTTCTGCTAGCTTGAACAGAAGCTGCACCTTGCATGTTTTCTGTATTTGGTCAGACATACTTTGAACTTTGCAATTCTGAGAAAAATTTGCTGGATACAAGAAGACCTCATCTTATTACACATTGCAATGTTATGTAATGAAAACAGCATATGTTATACATTAATTTATCTTGGGTATATTACTTAGCTTATGCAGACTAAGCATATTATGAACCTAAAAGGCTTGTCAGTGAATATTGTCACTCCAATTTATAATTTAGTAAACTGTATATTAAATAGCTACCATTTATCTTTGCAAAATAAAAGGCAAAAAAAAAAAAATGTTGCCAAACCATTGTTTTTAGGCTGGGAGGTATTTCTCATTCAGAAATACCCTGAAAACAAAGAGATTAAGTCTAATAATTTTTATACAGCAGATATTTTTTTTTTTCTATATAGATGTAGATACAGATAGATATAGAAAGACCCATAAAATCTGAAATAGCCCTTATTTACAGTTTTGGTGATGAACAGTATATTATGGATACTCTAGACAAATAGAGGGAACAATCTGCAAGAAGTGTTAAGCCATGAACCTCTTGATTTTGTATTTTGATTTACAGTCAATATCTGTAACAGTGGCTACACACACTACAAGGTGCAGTGGTAGACATCTTGAAATAACAAAGTTTTCCCTAAAAAATTTAGAACCTTGATGTTAAAAGCAAAACCACAAAAGCTCCAGTATTGGTTGATGAAAGTTAAAAGTCATTATATTGCAGATCCTGAAATCAAGCTGAGCACTAACTTCATACATTTGGAAACTAACTAGGCAAAATAAACGCCTACTGACAATTTATACCCTGTTGACAACCACAGCATTTCCATAGTCAGGTTAAGCAACCTGACCATAATTCCCCAGAAAGGCAAAGAAATATTTTCTGAAACAGGGTGCACTGACTTTTCAAAAGCAAAGTGATAATAAAAACAGGACAGTTGTTTAAACAAGTAAAATTATTTATTGGAGGTTTTCCATGAGGTCAATCATCTTTTTACCTCAAAATGAATGCAAGTATTCACAAAAATGGAGATAAATGCTTTTAACTCATAGTTAGATATACGTTAGCATAAAAAACACTCTACAAAATAACATCACATGTTAATTTAAATACATTTTAAAAACAGCCACAATGCAAGAATTTATGTTTTTACTGACTGAATTTTCAAGCCCCATTACCCTTTCCACCTCTTTCTCCATCTACAGGGGGTTGCAGCTTACAAAGACAAGGAAATACCAAAGACAGCCTTTTCTTAGATCCAGTTAGCAACTTATACCCTCAAACATTAAAAACATTAAAATAATGTTAGGCTTTGAAATCAAGGAACATTTTCTTGTTGTTGAGCATAGGGGACAATCATTTTCTTGTCCCCTATGCTCATGGATAAAGTATTGACTAGAAGTAAAGCCTTAGATACCCATGAACAGTTGAAACAGTATTTCTTTTTCTCTAAGTTTCCTTGCACCACAAAACATTTACACACGAGTCTGAAAAAATTAAATTGGGTTAACAGTGACATATAGATCTAATTTTACATTATCCCAGAATGAAATTATTATTTTTTTTTTTAAATCCTCCAGGAAAAAGTATTTGAAAGTATAAAACCATAACAGGTTGCTTTATCATATTATGACAATAATTTATGATGTAAGGTCTAGAGGACTAGTTATATTCCTAATAAAAGTGCATGCTCATCATTTGTATACTGGTTCAGTAAAATATTCTAAACAGACTTCTCTAAGAATGGCATTGCCAGCTGTTATAGCTCACAACACAGTTTGCAAGCATGTATTTTATTTTGTGAGAAAATGAGAATTCAGTGTTTCAATATGTGACATACATCACATGAATCCTTATTATATTTGGACTCATCCAGTTCTTATAAGCAAGCTTAGCTTAGCTGAACTTAGTCACTGCACAACAAACCTTGTAGAGTTAATCAGTTCTGCATTCTATACCACATGAACATATAAGCAATTGGAAACACAAACTATGAAAACTTACTGACAGGTATAAAATACTTTGACCAAAAAATCCCACAAAACCCAAACCACTGTAACCATGTATAATGAAGTAAGTCAAAAGTAGTTAACTGAAACTGGTTTATTGGTAATAAATGAAATATACAACAATACAATTACAACAATACAACAATTGATATTCAGAGCTGTCCATATGTGTGTCTGTGTTTGATTAAATCAACTAGTTATCTCCAATATTCAGCTAATATTTTTAAGCTTTTGCCTTTTTTTGCCTGCTCCCCATCCTCCGCTTAGCTCCACTGGATGGTCTCGAAATGATATCCGTTCTCTATGAGATGGACCCAAACATGATTTTTCTGGAGTAGAAATATTCTTTTCTAAACAGCAAAACAGACATGAAATTAAAAACCAACCAACCAGAACTCCCTAAATTTCACTGTATTATATTCTTTCCAAGGCAATAATATTTCTAGGTCTAATTGACAGCACACAATTTCTATAGTTATGTATGGCTCACGTTCAAAAGAAATACAAGTATTTTCACAAGGCAGTACTTTAAAAAACAATAAACTCCTTATCTAAAAGACAGTAAAATTACTAAACAAGATGATCATATTTTTAGAAATGCCATTATCTGTCCATTCTGAACTTAAACACTTACAGAGATGCTCAATCCTTTGACACAGAAACTCATCCTTCAAGTGGATGAAGAACTAGTTCAGAAGATATAGCTAATTAACAAGTTTTTGTGGTTATATTAGACCAAATAAAAGAGATTTCTTTTGTTCAAAGCTCAGGAATACTTAAACTTAGATGCTGCATGGTGCCACAGAAAAATTTAAGAACACATAGGAATATGTGAAACAATCACTTTCATTATCATGCATACAGAGGCTTGAGTAATTTAGTTTCTAAAAAACTCTTCGGACAATTATTTAAATAAAATAACCAGTAGGCATGACCAAAGGTATAATATTTCTTTAACATAAATGAACACCTGATAATATTTTTCTTTGGCATCTATAAGAAAGAAAACATCTGTGGAAGACAACCTGAACTTTGCAAGAGAATGATCTCATGTTCACAATGCAGCAGTTCATGCCTGTCAGTATATATATATATACACATATATATATAATCCTAGCTTATAAAATAATATTTTATGAATTATTTTCCACTTACCAAAGGAAAATATTAACTACATAGTTTCAGTATTTTAGATATTTTAAATTTTTAGTACTTCTCAATAGAAAAATTACATTTCTCAGAATACATAGTGACAAAAAAGTAGAACATCATTCTATGTACCAATATATAAAACATACCTATAAATTTCGAAGAGTAAGAGTTTCTTTGTTTTCTCATAGATGCTTTCCTGTAGCCTGCTAGATCTAAATGTCAGGAGATTTTCCCAGACTATAGTTCCCTTTCTTATGAATTCTTAAATTATTGCAAATGTATCTATTAAACAGTTGTCTCTTTTGGCAACCAAGAGGTTTCAAGTATTTTTAACATTATCATCATTCATCTTCTTATGGCTCTACCGATGTAGTAATTTGTTCCTTTTTTCTCAAAATGTATAATTTACTCTAGATATATCTCCTAAAGATTTAAAATTATGATATATTGCCTTTACAGCATTCCCAGTTTCCTTGCCTTTGGATTATTTTATTTAACACCTCAAATGGTAGCAGATCTCCTTAGTACAGAAAGACTTTTGTTAAAGAGTAAAGAAAATATTTAATCAAGCTGTAAACTTTCCATTAATTATTTTGCCTGGGAACCATAATGTATTCACTGAAATTGAAACCCTCAAATTAGTAAATTAAGTGATTAATTAGTGAAACTTCAAAATAAATCCAACATGGTAATACTATTTTTGAAATTGGATGCCTTTAATTTAAAGAAATACTTTAGGAAATTGAAAACATTGTTAAACAACAAAAATAATTAAGATTGGAATTTTTTGTTAAAATAAAAACAAAAAGGAAATAGTTATTGAACATTTAAAGCACAAAACAAAACTGGGGCTCATTTATGCTTTTTCTGTGCCCTCATCTTCAACATGGTGTCCACAGCATAGGTAAAAAAGACATATGAATTTTTTTTTCTATATTTTGACAAAAAATTCATTACATTATTTGTAAAACAGAGTAAAAACAGAGACTACAAAGAGCCTATCAATAATGAATTTGAAAACTAGTCTAGTAGTAATTGAGTCAATCTAGGAAGACAGTCAGTCAACCTAATCCTAACTGCTTGATCTGGATTATTTGTGGATGAACTACCTCACTTGTTTATGAACCTCTGTGCACTGCTAAATAGTATTTTCATGGTGGATTTCAGTAATCTATACACATAGGGTTTTTCCCTCTCCACTTGTAATTATATACAATGTATTGGAAGGAATATATTGCCCTTACATGAGTACGAAATATGTATTATTATTCCATTACAAAATCCCGAAGACCTGCTATATGCATGTTTAACAAATCTCTCCCAATGAGGCTCTCCCAACGTCTGACAGTCATGGGTCTCTCTTTTTTTTATCTAGTCTCAGACTTCACAGCATCTGCTTTAAACTTTATTATACAATTATGACCTAGACAAACTGAATTGAAGCACAGAGTAACTCTGTATTCTTTCTTTCCACCCTTTACACAGTTCTCAGCACTGTTCAGCCAGAGAAAAGAAAAGCCATTGCAGAGAATGATCAACTGATTTGGAATGAAATATCTACTGAGGGGTTTGTTGTAAATCACTGTAAATCATTCCCTTTGTACGTCCCATCTTTCCATCTTTGAAATGGGCATAATTATGTTTGCACTTCTGATAAAGCACTTTTGATATCTACTAAATAGTACTAAGAGATGGGTATTATTATCAGCTCTGGTCTTATTGAAGTGATGAAAGACAGAGCTGGCATGGAGAACCAACAGGCTATTCCCTGAAGAAGAATTCTCAAGGACAGAGAAATCACACCAGCACAGTGCAGTTTGCTTACTTCTGTTCATGTCACAGCTATTTCTCAGATGTTACACTGGTGGCTCTTGTAACTGCTAGTGGCTTCAATATTACTTATGATGGAAAAATTGTGTCCTAAAGCAAAGAAACCTCATTTATAAAGAAAGAATTAATCAAATATGAGAAAGGGTTTTGCTGTCGTTCTTTCTCCTAGAGTTTAATGCAAGACCAAATAGAAAGATTAAGGAAAACTTTAGAATAAGATTATAGATTCATGAAAGTTGGAAAGGACCTCTCAGATCATGGAGTCCAACTATTAACTCAGCACTGCCAAGTCCACTAAACCATGTCTCTAAGCATCACATCATGTTTTTTGAACATTTCCAGGGATGCTGATTCCACCACTTCTCTAGTCAGCCTGCTCTAATGCTTGACCACATCTTCAGTGAAAAAAAATTTCCTAATATCTAATCCAATAATGATAATCTAATAATGAATGGAATGCATTGCAAATATAGGATTTACTGATTGATCATACATATGATCAATCAAAATGACTGTGACTGTGACTTTCTTTTACTTCATGTCTTTTTTCTACTCTAGTGAAAATCTAGGTATGAGTATTGCATATATGCTCAAGTAAAAGCAGCTTTGCACTTAAGTGTAAAGTAAGCATCTAGGTAGAATCTTGTGAGAAGTAAAAAGAGTTATATATAAACCAAAAAAATCCACGACTTTGTTGTTAATATCTGTGTTTACAACAGATTTTCTGATTCTGATTTTCAAACAGGCAATTTTCTTCAGAAATACTCATTAAAGATACCTCCATTAGGAAATGGTTAGAATTTTGTCAAGATCAAGGGAATGAGAGAAGACAAGAGAGTCTGGTAAGGGATGACCATGGTCCTTTGAATTAATAGACTGAACCTATAAATGTTCCTTAAAAACATAGTCTTGTTAAAAAAACAAAACAAAACACAACAAAAAATGAAACAAAAAAATCCAAAACACACACAGAAAACCCAACCAACAAACCCAATTTCCTGAAAATCCCCAAAACATATCAAAATGAATCCTTACTATATTTTTTCTTATATTTATTGATTTGGGTTTTTCTTTGAGGGACCTTACATATTTCTCTTACAGCATTACTAATGATGTGAACAGTTTTTATGGCATGCTTGGATTTGCAATCTCCCTAAACTGCAATGTGTCCTGCAAATGAATGGTTCACATACTAGCACATGAGTGAATCAAAATACTACTATCATAATTTCTTAATTGGTAAAATAAAGGTGACATTTATAGTCATATTTTGCTATATAGAGGCAAATATTTCATTAATATGCATACATACACATATAGGTATGTACGTGTGCATTTGTGTTTAATGAATAATTGTAAGCATAATCACAATAGTTTTATTTCATGTTATGTTCCTTAAGTGTATTTTTAGTGGGCCTTGCCCAAAGGCAGCAAGAGAAAGAGTCACACAATTTCAAGATACTATCTTTAGTATCTTTACTAAATAGAATTAGGTACATATTAAATGTAAACTAACATGTTTACTAAACATGAATTAGAACAATTATATTTGGTTTACTATATACAGTACTGATATTTTTGACAACTATTGTTATTACCATTACTTGTACTAGAATTAAATAGAACTTGGCAAGTATATTAAGTATAACTTAACATGGTACATGGTTATTCTAATACCCACTGATGTGGGAACTAAACTTAGCCAAGAAAAGCAATTTAATTTCTCCTATACTAAAGCAGGCTTTGGAAGACAGGCTTTAACACTTTTTTACTGTACATTCATTTACTTGTAACAATTTAATATATGAAGCTCCAGCACGGTCTGGGAGACTTTCAGATGCCTGTATATATCAAAAAACTATTTTGAGTATGTGTTGAAAGCTTGTCTTGGCATAATGTCACATGCTTCTATTTCCAAGCAGTCACTTTTTGGTTGTTTAATCTGTATTCTGCTATCGATTTGTTCTGGTCTTTTTTTGGTTAAAGCCTGGGTCTTTTAACAAATGTCAAGGTTTACATATCCACTGTTTTGATAAGTAATGCAATATGTAATATGCTTTGAATGAAATTCTTGGTGTCCAAGAAGAAAAGCTTTGTTAAAAAGGTTATGATAGAATTTTATGATGCATAGTAGACGTCATAGGACATTTATCAATCCACCTAACATTGTGTGTCTGGAGATATAATTTATTCCAAAGTCCTTAACATATTGTATTACTTAAAAGCAAATACGGCATAAGAAGGGATGGAGAAAAAAACCTCAAGATTTTAATGAAAGTGACCAGAACGAATCCTTAGCAGCAAAGCATTTACATCAATTTAAGCTCTGGAAAGATGGTAGGTTCAGCAGGTCTGTGAAAAAGGTAAATGCTACAATATCAGAAAAGTTAACTTTTTAATAATGTTACTTATGGCTATCTTGAAGTTGGATTTTTTTTTAAGTTGCACTCTTTGCATAAAAGTATGTTTTGTGCTGCAATTTTACATTATATTTTTTAAATTGCAAAATTATATTTAAATAGCATTGAAAAGTCTGGGGACCAATTTATATGAAATAAAGCATGTTATGTAAATATATATCTCCTTTTTGTATGGAGATTTGCAGAAAAAATATAATCATGATTAATTTCTTTTAGGTAAATGGTGAATTTTGTTTGTAAATCTGCATGATTTCATGTTGGTAGGACTACAGACTAGTTCTAAAATTTTATAGAAACAATTAATTTAAATTTCTTTGGTTACCAAACATTGATGCTCTTCTAACTACATCATGCTGACAATTACATACTTGAATAATCTGAAATCTAAAACGTGACTCAGTCACATGGAGTTGAAAGAGATAACCATTTACAAGAACATATTAAAAACATTTATTAATTAACATTCCATACAGTTAAAATAAACATAATAAACATAGTGTTCCAAATACGTTCCTGTAAAAAACAGCTCTTTTCTAATTAAAAGAAAGACTTTCAGCACCACTGCTTATTAAAGCTCAATATCTATTTTGTGTACCAGCTCATCTATTTCCCCAGTTTTGACCATTTAGGATGAAATTGAGCATCTGCTTGAAATTTTCCGCAAGGTTGGTCACTTCTAAGAAAATATGTAAAATATTTATGTTGTCCTTTGCAAAGGAGATCTGAAACCTACCAAATAAAAGAGCCTTCCTTTTAGGATATGTCCAGATTTGGATCAAGTATATACAAATTGAAGTTTTCCCATGATCAGAGAAGAAATTCTTGATCTTTTGGACTACATTCACTAAAATAACAGTCAGCATGGAAATATGCTTTACCATGATATTACATGGAGCTAAGCAAGGCTATTCCTAAAGACAATGTTGAAGATCGTGCTAAGTCAGGGAACTTAAAAGCCTGCTCATTTCATGCTGTCTGTGGCAGATGGAGAATAGCTGCAGGAACCATGAAGAGGGTAAGAATCCAAACTCCTACAGGAAGAAGACTGAGAGAAGAGGCAAAGGGCTGCAACTGAAATCCAAGAAAGAAATGAGACTGACTAAGAATCAAGGTGAGAGAAACTAAAGCTGGCTTGGTAAACAGTGCCCTGACACAGCTGGCCACAAGAGACTAGAATGACTTGACAAAGAGACTGACACAGACCAGGGAGAAAAACATGGGGAAGAAGAAAATTGTGAATTGGCACAGGAAAGCTGTGTAAGAATAAAGAAGATGGATTAAGTGCATTAGCACTAGATGGTTCCTAACTCTTGGAATTAACATAACTAAAATAAGTGAAAATACAGGTAATAATAAGAATTAACACAAAGATAAAGTACATTAAGAGATTGGGCTCAAGATCTGCCTAAACAGTACACTAAACTAGGCCATATTTGGAGGAGGTCTAAACTAGATAATGAATCTGAGGAATACTGTCAAGAATAATCTGGCTTCAAAAAGAAACACAGAGTGAGAGGAAAAAAAGTAATCAGACTGGTATCTGTAGAAACAAACAGAAGACCTGATTGCATGTGTGGGAAGGAAGAGTGGATGGGAGAGGAAGCTTATGCTGCAATAAGTTGGAGAACAGAAACAAGAACCAGTCATAGTAAAAGAAAGGATTACGGAACACAGATGTGGAAAAAACAGCAGTGAAAAAGAGACAAATTAGAAGGAAAAGAAACAAGGACAGAAAGAGTGCCTTGAGAAAGATGATCTTACAGACACATCTTTACCATCCAGTGCAACAATCTGAAGTAGCCCAACATAAATTACTGGATCTTTCAGTGCACTGACTTGAGAAATATTTTTTAATCTACTTAACAAACATCCCACAGCAAAGGAAACATAAAACTGCTTTATTTACTCAAATCATAAGACATAAGAAATCCTTATCACTGATCTAATGGGCCCATGGTTCTAAGTGGAAAAGTGAACTATAAACCAGTGTCTCAAAATTGAATTTTTTTTGTTAAGCTGGTTTCTCTTAAAAAAAACTCCACACTGAAGAACTCCCAAACCCTACTAGAAGAGTATGAGGCTGTAAAAAAGCACTTAAAATTTAGAATATGTCTCTGTGCATCTGTTCTTGAATTATTTTCATAACTGGAAACACAGATGATGAAAATACATGAGACCATGTATCGTATTTTCTCCCTAGCCTGTTATATTCAATGAAAGCAAGTTCTACATGCCTTTTAAAATTTGCATTTAGGTAATTTTTTAATATGCAACCTCAAAGTGAATTAAGCAGTATCCTGTAAGATGTCATTCTGTAGTGTGTTCAAAAAGATTAGGTATATATTGCTTGATAGTTAACCAATACACAGAAAAATACGTATGCAGGAAAAAAATACGCACAAGAAACCCCTTGGTAAAATATGAGCAAATTCATAGAGAGCTTAAAAATGAGATACTGATTACACAGAGAGTTTTTACACATCCTGAATGAAAGACAGCAATACTAGAATATATAGACAATAGTGATGCTAGGAAGAAAGGAACAGGAAAGAAGGAATTTTGTAAAGTGAGTCTGTACCATACATTGCTTATGACAAAGTTGAAGGGTTTCTAACAATACTCATTATGAAAGAAAGGGAGGCAAAAAAACCAAAACAAGGTGGGGGTTCTGTCAAGAGCAAAAAGAATTGAGTAAGATTTGAAAAGAAAGCTAAATAAAAGTTACTGGGTTTTTTTTTCTGAGATGGACAACTTTACACTGTAAGAAAGGCATATTTAAACTTCATTAGTTCATTTTCACTGACTAGCAGAATATAAAGTTTTGTTTACTGGAGAACAAGAACTGACAAATGTTTTTTTACTGGAGATATACATGGGCCTACTTTTTGAACTAAGGGTAACAAAGGAATGACGAGGTTCAGTTTCTAATTAATTGAATTATTTTTTCCTGGAAAGTTTATCAGTTTTACTGATATCAGAGGCTTCCTGAAAAGCTAGAATTCAGGGAGGAAAAGAATTAAGAATTCTGAGCAGTATTTTAAGTAGCAGATGCACAGCTCCCATTGCATTTCCCTTTCAAATTTTGGTCAGAAGACTGCAGTTCCCAAGGCAAATATAATGAACATAAAGTTTAAATTTGCAGAGAAAAGAAAACCCCAAAATTGTGATGACAGTTAGACAATGTAAATATGTAGGAGACTCATTTATATGTCCAACATTGGTTGGCCAGAAACAGATTAGGATGACAGAAGGTAGTTGATTGTCATAGCCTACTCACAAATTGGATATTAGGATATACAAAGAACCATGCTTTCTAGCTGGGTATAAAAATGCTAAACTTCTAACTCTTGTAAAATATTTCTGTGCTCATCTTGCAGCTTAATTCTGACTACAATACTAGTGTTCAGGAAAGTATTAAAACAAAAAATGCAACCAGAAATTCACACCAATGTTTATGAAGTTAATAAAAATGATAAAGAATGGTCAGTCCTGCCTGCCTCCCAACCAGCCTCACCCCAAAAAAGTAACATCAAAAAATAGAAAAGAAAAACTAGTTACAAGGGAGAAAAAGGCAGTCACTATGAAGGAACATTATATTCCTTCTAAAACATAAGTATGTTCTTAGATCATAATGTGCTGGCCATTGCCAGAAGCAAAGTCCGAAATTAGACAGATAACTATTTACTGCAGCTGAACAATGACTATTCTTTCTTTAGGTTATACATTTTTTTTTAAACATTTGGCCAATTTAATGAACAGTTAGTTTTCCGTTTGAACATGTAACAGGGAAGCAAATCAAATACTTTTAAGTAAACAAACACTTTCCTTAAACTGAAATATACTATGTTAAAAGCATTCCTTTTATTAGTAATTATAATTATAATTTAATTATAATTTAGCTTTGTCAAGGCACAGAATTAAGTTAGTTTAGGATTAATCTATCCCATACAAATTTTTCAGAAAAAATAGGAAATTTGGCTTTTAAAAAAACTTAAAATGGTTTAATCCAGAATTCAAAGAACCTGCCTTTGGAAAAAAAGACCTACAGAAAAAACATAAAAGTTGGGAAGTTCACAGAAATATTTCTTAAAATCTTCACTTAGCCTTTCTATGAAAGGTATTTTATATCAGTATCACATGATTTGACAGGGTTTTTTTAGTAAATATATTTAAGAATCCATTATTTTGTATTTCTAGAGTTTTCAGCCTGTAAGATCTCAACAATTTATTGATACAATTTCTAAATTACAAGATACATATAAGGAACATGTATGATACATCCAAAAAACAGCTCTTGATCCCTAACAATAATTGAATTCTGAGGAGCAACCACAACCATGGATGGTGGAAAGTGAACTCAGTGACACTTTATTAATTAAAGCTTGTCAAATCATTGAGGTTGAGATTTCCTGAAAACATGGCACAAGAACTTGATTTAAGAATTTATTAAAATGACAGCAAGTCTAAGGCCACAGCATGTTTATAATAGTCTGCAATACAATTGCAGGTTAAATCAAAGGGAACACGCCTACTAAAGCACTGAAACAGTTCCAAGGCATCTTCATTTAATATTTCAGAAGGCAAAACCAAGAGAGACTATAGAACAAGAAAGCATTTAATAACAAATACATTCTCAGTAAAGGTAAATTTATAGTGTTTTCAGATTCAGGATATCATGGGGCTAATGATCTATTCTGATCATTGAAAAGCAACAGTCTTTGGCAAACAAAAATAACGTAGTGAACATGTTTCTATACTGCATATGAAATGTACAAAGGTGACAGTAATGTTTGGTTTTATATACCATAAGCAATGCAACTGAATGTATCATCACTGCTTAATTTCTTAAATCCACAATGATAAAATTTATATATACACATATGCAGAAACATATTTAAAAAGACATAAGATCTGGGCTTTTTTTTTCCTTAGTTCCTGGACTACAGAAATAAAAATGAATACATAGGTATGGTGTAGTAGAGGTGTGTTTTTTGAAAGTATACCAATAATAACAGACATTGTAAACTCTCTCCCTCTCTGTACCCCCGCCCCCCCACATTTATGACTCTGCCTGTTGGCTGTTCTTTCCTGCTCCTTTCCTAATCACTCCTTTCTGAAGGTCTAATGCAATGACACTTTTTTCTTTTCCAAAGAAAAATCTGTTCCCAAGATCCACACAGGCAAGTTCTACATGTCAAAAGAGTTCATATGAATTTATTTTTGAATGGAGTTACAGTATAGATTACAGTCTAAGTTATACACTAATATGCATGAAGTGGATACTATTTAACCCAATTATTCAAGGTATGGACACATTCTATTCTGGATGTATGAATATAATGATAATTTTGTCATTGACATCAGTAATTTAAAGTTGTCTCACCTAAATTCAGGATCTCAGAAGTTAGGAATCTCATCTAATTTAAATTTCATCACTAGCCAATGGAGAAAAACAAGAAAACTAAGGACATAATTTGTTCTTTTCTAAGATGGCAGGCACAAAGACAGAATTATGTTCTTTCTCCATTGGTACAATTAAACTATTATGATGAATTTTATGTAATCTAATTTTAGGAATGTAAATCAAACGAATAAGCACAAACATATTGAGTCACCATTAATTTTTGCTTGTGGTGAAGTAATGTAAATAAATCTTTATTCTAAAGCCTTTACAAAGTATGTCAGGAAAACAGAGATTTCAAGTATTTTTACATGTTTTTCTTGAATTTTAATTTTTTTTATTGAAAGTGGAAATTCAGCATATATGAAAACAATCAAAAAGTAAATCCAGCGATTTATATAAATAAATTATATGAAGTACCCGATTCCTATTTTGACAAAATTTCAAGAATGAAGAACTTCACTACTTAAAAAGTTTTAGGAATTTTGATAATTTTCCAGAAGTTACTTTATACAACTTATGTTTTCTGTAATGTGCTTTTGGGAGGTTTATGTTTTTCTTTATTTGAAAAAAATAGTACATCATATTATCAGAAATATATTAGCATTTCTTCAGTTATATTACACAAAATAAGACATGAAACAATATTCTATAGTTTTATAACATTCAAGAATTATTTTTTTTTCTCTATATAGATTCTTTCGTTACCTTCCAAGGTATTAGAGTGATAAAACCATAAGGCTTTAAAAGGATCCTCTACTACTGAGTATAATAAGTTCAGTGGGATCATATACTACAGCATAACTGATAATCAACATGGCAGAAATCTGTGCCGTGATTTGTGATATGTGTTTTGGAGCTCAGATAACAAAACATGCATTTTCCAAAGCTCTTTTGGAAAAAAAAAAAAAAAAATTAGAGAAAGATTAAAAAAAAAGTCTTTTTCATACTTTAGGGAAAAGAAAATTTCTCAGGACCCAGAAATGAGAGGAGCTACAATACAATCACGAGGAACTTCCCATTAAAATCACAAGAGGAAAGTCTATTGATCTAAAGTTTTTAAACAGAACTCTAGCAAATGTATGAAAAGGCTTTAGATAAAAAAAGAAACAGAAAGATAAGCAGCATGTGTTATTAAGTATTCCAAGCATGTTCAGTTCTACTTAGCATTTTAAAGTGATCTTTAATACTGATATTGAGAAGAACCATAACTTACTTGAGGATCTTGCTGAGTGTCTGTGTGGCGGCTTATTTTTTTCTCTGTTCTCAGTCAAAGCACTTCCACCAGCCATGGAAACAAGGTCTAAATCCATGTCTTCTCTGCTTACAGGGCTTGCCTGGAAGCAGTGGGAGAGAATGTACACAATCATGAAACAAAATATAACATTTTCTGAATGTAGCTCACATTACTCCAAATAAACAAACAGGGTCTGTCAAACAACCTTCTTCAAAATGATACCACAATCCTTTTTTGTTGCCTAGGCTGAACAAATGCACTATGTCAAAGCATTTTTGTAAATAAGAGCCGATCTTAAAATTGTGGTTTGTGATCTGAGTCAATGCAACAACAAAAGAAAACATTTTAGTACAGTAATTTTGAAGAAAATCAATCTAGCAGAGGGCTGATGAAACCTTAAACAGCTTAAGATCATTTACTGACCAGTCTATAATTTAAGTTATAGTTGAATGTCAGAGATGTCATATTGGATTATTTCCTGCAATATTTATGCTTTATCCAGGACACTTCAATCAGTCATGGGCCCAGTGAGTAATTTAATCTTTTAGGTTTTTTGCTAATTAACCATAACCATCAGACAGCATTTTAATTATACTTTAGGCAAGAGTATTATATTAATTATAAACTTCTAACATCCAGCGGTGGCATGTTTTGGCATGAGGCATGTTACCTGCACACAAGTATGCCAAAAGAAAAATGAAAATCATATTTCATTTTAGCAATGCTGTTTGGGAACATGTAGGGCAAAGTTTAAAAACTGACCTGGAAGATACCACCCACTGTAAATTGCAGATTGTTATTTTTGCAGAAACAACTTCACATTTACTGAAGAATGTAATGAAAAGCTATTCAGCACCAAAAACAGCCTCTAACAATAACTAGATACTGAGGGCCAATAACAATGATGGGGAAAAATCAGACACTGCTGATGAACAATCTACAAAATCCGAAGTGCAGAGTCAGTCAACTGGAAGTACTTAATGTAAGGGTATACTTCTCTAGTGTCTGGACCTTCAGAAGTGAAGTCCAGAAAAGCAGATTAAGTCTTTCCCCTTGCTAGGGTGAAGAGCTAGGTGTCTTTCAGAAGCTAGGTGTTTAACTGGGTATTTCTTTTTTAACATAAAAACAAACTATACAAAAGGAAAGACTCTGCTAGTGGTAATGTGAACTAAACTTTTGCCTAACATTGTAGTAGCAAGACTGCTCAACCAGGTATCAAAAGACTGGGTCTCAACTCCTTCCTCGGGGGGCTAAAGCCCACAGCTCCCTTTTTCTCAGGAAAGTGCTGTTACCATGAAGTTGTAGGCCATTCTGGAGGAGACAATTTCCAGACTTCCTGTTCAAACTACCTCACTGTACCAAAAGCAGCACCGCACCAGTGCAGACAGGCTTTGTAGTCCAGTCTGAGAGAACTCAGATGAAATGGAGACCTGTTTCATTTCCTTGTCTTTACTCAGTCACTGTTTAATGTAAAATTCATTAAAAAGTCCATGCATTTTCAAACCAAAAACCCTAAAGATACAGAGATTTTACACTCTTCCTTAGTGATTGTATACCCTTTGTGTCTGCACAGAAAGTTTATCCCTTGTTTTCTGATGCTTACTTTTATATGTTTAATGATGAGGAATTTAAAGTTTTCCTTTGCACAGCTAGTCTTTATTATTGCTGTAAACATCAATATCTTATTTTCTCTTCCATAGCAGAGCCAAGAAACTTTGAAAAAGAAAGTTTTACCCTGCCAATAATTTCTCTTTTCTTTGGCCTTAATATTTACAGTTGCTTTAAGCTTGTGAGAGCTTCTTATGTTCAAAGTCTTTAAACTAAAAGCTTTTAGTCTTTCACTAGTAGAAATAATACAATGATTGTGATGCTCAAAGAGATTCAAACCAAGGGAACTGATCATTCTTATTTCTATCTAACCTGTTTCAACACACAAAAGTAGTTTTTTAATGTCCCAATTCCCAAAGACCCAGGAGGCCACAGAATTTTATACATCTAGCCTTTCCATGATTTTATTATCCAATCCCTACCATCCTAGAAACTAAGGCTTCATCATCTTGTAGACAATATTCAGGTTATATGCTAGATTTTAATAAGGCTGTCTTGATCTCTGATGTAAAATATTTGTTATTTTATTTCAAATAAAGATAAGTGTTTTCACTCAATTATAGTCAGAGTAATATTTAAGGTTGTATTAATTACTGAAGCAAACTTAATTCTGGCCTTTTAAAGAAGCTGACTGAAAGTCCTCTGAAGTTAATTAAAATCATCCCATTTTCATTTATGAGTTAGAACCAAAATTTGGAAGAAATTTAGGATACCGGAAGTTTTTTGCAGTCCTTAGTATTGGACTTCCATCTGTAGTGATCATCACAGTTAACTCTTCACACTTTTTGCTATTTTTTTTATTACCACAAACCTTTCTTATTAATTAATTGAAAATTAATATCAATCATGACGAATCTTTGCCTTGAAGACAGCTTTGCATTTGTATATTTGTCTGTTTCTAGGTAAAATAATCAAGAAGTTCCCTAACCTTCAGAGATAAAAGGTGCATTTGAATTCAAGTTGCATCTAAATGATTGGACAGACTGATCAATAGTGAAAGGATTTAACCCTATAGGTAACTTAAACTTCAGAAAAAAAGAATCAGGAAGTCTATCCGACCTGCCATTCCACAAAATCATATTTATTTAAAATAGTTTAAACTGTAAGTCAGCATGCCTTCCTGAGCACTGCTATGGTATTACTAGTGAGAAAAATCACCAAAATGACCAAGATTAACATAATAAGGTCTAAGATTTACTGCAGGTTACTACAAAGCAATAATCCCCAGTGAGAAGACTTTACTCTTTTATGCAACCAATGAAACACAATTTTGTATCCATGAAAAAGAAAGGCTTAAATTACTGGAATGTGCAAAAAATATAATTTAGAAAATTATATGAAGCTTTCAGAATGCATGGAACACTTATGGAACATATAAAAAGAAGGGACTGTATAGCGCATCAGAAAACTTGATGATTGAGCATATGGCATCAAATAAACTACTGGAAATGCCAAGGAATGCTTTCCTCTTCTTATGCTTGCTCACTCTCTCTCTCTCTCTCTCTCTCTCACACTCTTTGCTTTTAAAATATATTTTCCACTTTCAGTTTACAATAACTTTTTTGATAATGATTGCAGCTGTTAACTTGATTTTTATCATGATTTCATAGCTTTTAAATAAGCTACTGTGCCAAAGCAGTAGGAGTATGTTCACATTTCAACCTTTAAGAGAGAACTCGTAGAAATTTTAAAACCAAAATTCTCCAGCTGTCTGTGTGTACAAACCACATCATTATTTCCTGCCTGTATAGTACTGCTTTCTGCATTAGAGATACATTTTATTCCATTTTCTATTTTCTGAACACCCTATTGCATTTTTCTCTGTATTTCATTCATGTGGAACAGCTATGTTATTATGTGGCACAGGCTGTGACAATTCCATAACTTTGCCAGTTATGTGGGCACACCACATAATACCATTGTGGGATTGCAGCAGTACTTTGTGGACAGAACTGCTTAGTGTAAATAACATAAAATCTACCTATGTGCACATATGCTTACCAATAATTACATAATATGTAATTTAGATAACATTATTAAATTATGATTTGCTCAATTTACTGTTTTAGACTCCACCTAACAAATAACTATTGGTGCTGCTGCAATCAAACCCTACAACAAACATTTGGTTCATGATTTCAGCCATTTAAATTTTAGAACAACCTAAGAGTTGGACACACTTGCCAGAGAAAAATATTTGACAAAATCTGCCTTAAAGAAAACAGCAACAGTAACATGTAGGGCTTAAAAGGATTACATTTTCTTCAAAGATTAATTTTATGAAAACCATTTATTTGAGAATTTTATGGAATTATTTCCAAAAGATATAAATTGCATAGATTGTGAAGGTAAAGAGGGAAGAGGGTAGAAAGGGGCAAGATTGCTTAGAGAACAAATGAGGCATATGACACATCATCTAACTGGGAAATACTTCTTATGCAATATTTTACATCATCTATATAAATAAAATACTAATCTAATACTAATACTAATACACATCATCTATAAAATACTAATTCTGCCAAGCTTCTAATTTTTTGCCCCATTTTTTAAACCATACAAAATTTTATCAATAAGAATATTGTTAATTTGCCAAAATGTAAAATCTATATATATAGAAATGGAGTGAGTATATATTGGCCTGTAGGTATCACAACTGCTTGCTGTTAAAGGAACTTCTGGGCATCTCTGACACAGTCTTTTAATTTCGTAAATCTTCAAACTGTTAAATTGCTCATATTTCCCTTCCTGCCAATTTACTGGACTACCTGTTTCAGAAAATCCAATTTTTTAAAATTCTGCAAAAAGAACCAATCATGAAAAGAGCAGACACCATTTTAAGAACTAAAAAGATTTTAAAAAGAAATTGTAGGAATAAATCTGACTTCACGCAATGTTTTTAATAATGTCACCATATTAATATACAATTCCAACTCACTGCATTTCAATAAATGACATTGGAGGCATATTAGAATGATTTAGGGATGTTATATACAGAATTGGAGAATATTTAAAGCTGTTCAATTGACAAGAATACATGTTTTCAGTAAATAATGTAGCTGGTACTGAACCATATTTATTTTTTTTAACTTTTTTTGCAAATGCAGATTTAGAAGCTTTGGTAAACATACAGTAGCATTTGATGTCTTAAAAACAAACTCAGTGTCAGATCATGAAGCTAGAACCCAATGCACCTCCACGGGCTTCTGTGCTAAAGTATTTTCTTCTTATCTCCATCAGAGGATGGCTTGATTGCCAAACAGACATAACACTACAGAATTATATTAATGCAGAAATTCTTCTGTTTTTACACCAGGTACAGACATGAATTACCTGAATTCTGCAAAATCCCACAAAGAAACAAGTTCTTACCACAAGTTGTACTTGTCTATTGTCACATATCGCAGGATCTATCTTAGGCAAAAAACGACAGCTGGGAAAAATGTAGAATAGAAATTTCAGTAACTCCCACTGTACTGGCCTCACTAAAATACCTGCACAGAATCTTTGCAGGAAAGATCCTGCTTAATTATTTAAAACAATTCCATGATTAAGATGTATCAGAGAAATTAATATTAACTGATAAAGTATCAGAGCAATTACTATTAATTTTCTTGTACTTGATTTAAAAAATAATTAACAAGTGTTTATTCAAATAATAGAATATTAAGTTAAACTATTCTAACCAGCATGACTCTTTGTATGTGCTCACACAAATTGTAGAAAAGACAGGTTTCATATTACTTTTTGTAGGAATAAAATTGTTCTCAGTTGAATAAGTATGTCAGCTGTTCTAAATTGTCTACCAATGAAGTTTGAATGGAGATCAGTTGGACTTTTGGCACATTAAAAAAATGATATCATGACCCTTAAAAAAGTCAGAATACTACCACATAGCATACACCTGCAGAGGTAGCACAATAATAGTTAAGAAAATTCTTTTATAAATTTCTGTGTCTTCTTACTTTCAAACATCATTATGTTGTATACATGTTGTATTCCAGTGTTTTCATTCAAATTATAAGTCATGGAAGTTATCTTAAACAAACACTTTGAGTATTTCTCTGCTATGGATCACGGCTGAAAGATAAATATTTCTGCAATGCCAGATATATATTTCCTAAGGAACATGTTTGTCATATAGTTTCTACAGTCATTGATACAAGCAGGATATGTGGCATATTTTTCTGCACAAGACAGAACAATTTGCAGCCCATTTAATTATAAATACATTTTAAATGAAAATAATGATAAAATTAATATACTAAACCCATTGCTTGCTTACTGACACTTTGTTTGGTTTTCTTAGAGATGCTTGGCATTGTGTCTACTAATGACTTCATTAAGATACTAATGCCTTATATTGAATTTATGACCAAAATATACTTATTATGCCTTCGTTTTAGTTTAGGCAACATGAACCTTTCCATTAATTGTATTGACATTTTACCTGTTTAATAACCAAAACTGAACATAGAAGGAAGACGTTTACAACATTTTAGTACAGTGTAGTATAAAGATGTAAACACCGGGTTTATATTTTGAAGACAAAATATAAATACACATTATTTAGCTAAAAAGAGAAGTATTTTTTTTAACTTCCTTAATCAAATCTAACAATATAGCTAATGTTACAGTTGATTTAATTACATAAAACCAAAATGTATATCAATAACATTATAAAATATATTATGAATAAGCACCTTTTTCTACACTCTTTGCAGTCAAAAACCCACTGCATTGCTAAAGTAAAACTAAGTAGTTATTTTTTATAAGATTCTGAACATTTTATAATTTCAATTTCAATATGGAAGAAGTATCTATACAATGACTGCCAGTTCTAAAGTGTGCCATATTTGGGACCTGGAAATATGGTGTAGTGTCCGCTAGCTGCAAAGTCATGTTTATTTTAGAACCATTAACTTAGGTTTCACTTTACAAGACAAATTTAAAATAAAAAAAAAATCTAATTTAAAGGCGATGACCTCACCACTTCGTATTTCTGGAACTGGCTGCTTCATAATCCAAAAGCTGTGCATGAAGCCATTGGTATGTGAAGCCTTTGCTCTGTAATTTCTCATCTAAAGTAGTATCCAGCTGAGAAATTTCTTTACCTGGGGAAGAAGAGAGATACTCCTGTCTTTCATCATTATTTTAAAATACATTTTCTTTAAGATTTTCTAGATAAACTTTGAACCTATGGCTTCTTGGAAAAGAAAAAAGGCAATTACTTCACTTTCATGAAGAGTACAACTATTTAAAATGTCTTCAGATATATTTAAGAAATAATTTTATATTAGTTTTAACTTTATGGTTTGTTTTCTCTTTTGGGATGTAATATAACCTTCGGAATAAATTTATTTTATTGGGAAATAAATCTATCCTTTGTTATGAAATTCATGTAGAAGTATATATTATGCATAAATTGCTTGCTACGGCTGCCATGAATGTTGCTTATTGTGCTATCTCCATAATTAAAAATATGCAATCATTTTTACTTGCAATTCTAATTAGCAATCTGTAAGGTTAAAAAAACAAATCACCATTATATGCAAGAGTTGACACATGGAAATCTTATTACTCTTATCTGTCTTTTACTGATATGATCTATTAAAACGTTTATGACATTTTAACGGCAATTTCTGATTTGGATTCCAAAGCAGTTGAATCTATGATATTATTTTTCAGAAAATACTACCTACTTCTGGATCACAGAAGACATCTAAAGATAGAGAATAAAACAGTGGCATTATGGGAAAAAAATTAAATGTACAGTTCTGGAGATCCTTCAGTTTTTGGACCATTCTGCTGAATAACAAACACAGAATCATCAGGAAGAGGATGCCAGAATTGGAAGAGTGCACAGAGGCACCATCATTGTTGCATGGTAACGTTCATGGATTAGAATAATTTTTTATTTTCTACCCTCATACATCAACTTTTTAGGTTGTATCTTTTTAGCATCTTCAACTCAGGGCTTTTATGAGACATTTGAAAGCTTTTTTCTTTTCTTTTTGGTACAAATATTTTTTGTTTTTCTCTTTGAAATTTCAGATAACACTGATAACATATCAGCTATCAAATAATTTATTAATTAACATAATTTCAGATAACACTGAGTTATCACCTCTGTTATTCCTAATTATTCCTTTTTTTTTTTCTTTCAAAGATTCTCCTTTCATCACTGACAGGTGAATATGGTAGGTGCTAGAAGGTTTTTAGTAAACCGCAGGAATACTTGAACCAGCAAATACCACTTAACATCAAGTCCATTTGCTCACTGTGGATATTTAACTTTCAGTAACTGCAAAGGGATGGCAGGGGGTGGGAACAGAGATATCAGAAGTGACATAATTTTCATTCATGTTTTGACTTTATAAACTGAAATGATAGGATATTCACCAATTCACCTTTTAAGGGGTTTGGTAAATTACCAGTAGTATTTTTTAAACTTATAATTTACTTTGCATAAACTGCAAAATATAGCTCCTCACTAGCATTTTACCTAGCTTTGCCATGAGCTCATTGCTTTCAATTTTAGCTTTAAGTCAAAGTATCAAAGCTGCTTATTTCATAGTGTGAAATACAAATATTTTTTGTTTATTTGTCTTAATATAGGGAATCTCTATTCAAACCAAATCCACTTAGGCTGAATGTGTTCAAGGCAAGGTTCTGGTCAAGAATATAAAGTCACATATGTCTTGTTAGTCACTCACAGACTAGGATGTAGGCAGAAGAATTTATCCCTATTTGATGTAAAGAACTCTCATTTACTTCCCTAAGAAGCCAGAAAATTAAAATCTTGGATGGACAGCCACTATATCTATGCAAATGAGGGTGTGAGGGCTGACTAAAAAACTCAAGCAGTGAATTACTTAATCAGTGCCAAATATTAAAAGACTGATAATTACACTGTTCATCAGCTTCCTTTATTAAAGTGGGAACTACTTATTTTTTTCTAAATTTATGATATTGCCTTCCTGGTTCAGGAGTACAGTTATCTAACCTTTACATTTTGTAAATGTATAGGTTCCAAGTCCACAGCTACACTGGTATCCTTACAGCTCTTCATTCAAAGACAGATGCTGATTTATAACTAGAATAAGACACATTGTGAGTGACCTCATACGGGCACTTCATCTGGAGATTAAACCTTCCACATATGTTCTCCAATGAGAAATAATTTCCCAAGAAAGCATATTTAGTTTTTTTCTTATCTGTATTTCCAGAAAAGTTGTCCCAGTGTTACTATATTTTTAAGGATAAATATGACTTGCAATTAAAATGATTTGCATTATTTATGCATTCACTAAAGTGTTTTTATCTTTTTCTCTATTAAAAGGAAAATCATTATAGAGGATAAACCACTGTTAGAAGTTCATGTCTGAGTCTGTGTGTCACCAATGGTTGAAAGAAGATGAACGTACAATAAGCTATAATAAAGCTTACAAAGAATATGAATACTTTTAATTCGGTAATTTATTTTCCAAAATTATTTTTAATAATTTTCATCAGTTGCAGTTTCTATTTTTGATTTAATTATGTTTGAAAAACAATTGGTTTTATTAAAAAAAGCATTTTAATTTATTTTTTATTTTTTCGTGTTTATTGAAACATGACTGAAACAAAAATTTTGCCAAGATAAAAGTGCAAAAAATAAGGTTTTCCTCCTTATAATTATATATGCTATTAGACAGAATATTCTTGTTCATATTAGTGTTAATAGTGTCTTTCTCAAATGGGCAGATGATCTTCAATAATTTGTTTATAATGTTCCAGAAAACTGTATTCTATTTTCTTATTTGGAACATACTCATATCCTTGCTTTTTAAAAGTAATATCTAGCTTTTTAATTCTTACAAAAAAAAAAATAAAAATCCGTGTTATGAATTAAAACACTGCATTATCACTTTTCTATTCCACTTATAAACATCATGTGTTCAAGAATCTCGTGTACCAGTATCATTAACATGCATTTGCTTGGTAGCTTTGTTAAATTAGAGCTATGTGTTTTTTAAAAACCTGGACCTGATTTTGTGGAAGTATTAACAGACATAGAAGTTCCAAAGAACTGTAAGCTTTCTGCATCTTTGAAATGGATCAGACCGATAATCTTTAATTGTTAAATGTGGACAACTCTAAGACTATCAAAGAAAACAGAAATACATCAAAGAAGGCATCAAAACCCAAATTAATTACAGAGGTAAAGTATCATACCGTCATTAGATTATCACTCTGAGACTTCAATCTTTTTGACCTTTCATTTTTTTATTTTTACATGACACACATGTTAATAATGTAAGATTGGAATTGTCTTACACTTGGCATTAATACAGTAATGATTTTTAGGTGTTGCCAAATAATCATCCACACAGATACAGTGCACTTAGGCCAGATACACCGCAGTAGTCAGGGCCACCTACTGGCAATTTCCTACAAAATTTGAGCATCCAAATGGAGGGAACTTAGAAAAGCCCTGGCACATGAAATATCTTTGGAACTGCATATTATAGGAAAGTAACAAATTCTTTTCTGGGTTGCCAAATCCACATGTAAACCTAAGGACCCGAACTTTGGTATCCAGAAAAATGTCATCCTTCATCACTCAAATTTGTTTCCTGAGTTTGCTCTGAGACAGTATGACTCATGTTCAGTTTAAAAAATGGATCCTACGATGTACTTTAAATTAGACTATCTCTGGGTAACCTGTTAAGTGAACTAAAGTAAAAGAGGAAAGAATCTATGAACTACTTCAGGTGCAGTGCCCTAAGTTCTACATGGAGTCAGTTTTCTTTCTCTCCTTCAAGATATATGGGTATTGTGCCCTCAGCTCTAACTGTCCCTGCTAAAAGAGGACTGAAACACAGCCAATGGAATAGCTTGGCATGTGGAAGCTGGAGATTCAAATCTCATCAGGGTAAGGGGTACTTGAAACCCATGTTCCCCAGTGCTAGGACAAGTGTTGTTAACATACCAGCATACAAAAGGAAGGAGGATGGTTATACAATGTCTGCATTCAGGATGAACTCAAGTTCTGTGCCTGGAAAACACCAATCCTGGTTGTTGTAAATAACAGTTATTCCATTCCACGCTTCATCAACTCATATGTGAGAGGATTAAAGAACCCGATTCAACAGAGTAATTTTTTTTCCAAATTTATTTGTTGATGATGGGAACATAAAAGGTCTAACTTTAATATGTCATACTTCTTGATAAATACATGGAGAAGCTTGCCCTGTATTGAACCTTTCAAATCTTGTGTTTAGAACGTGATTGAAATAATTTCAAACCTTGCTTCATAGGGAGTACAATACAAATAAAAGACTAAGAAACCTAAGACCTACAATGTGAAGGAAGGGCTTGAAAATTCTTCAGCATTCTAAGTTTTCCTCTCCTAATTAAAAAATCTGTGACAAGAGTTAATTTTCTCAATAGGTATTCTGGAATTTGTGTTCTTAATACAAGAATTAAGTAGCTGAACTTGGGTATAAAATTATTGTCTATGCTATTAATACATTACATTTTTCTTCTATGTCAGTATTGTGGCATAAATTACTGCTCAGAAATACATAATATGAGGGCATATGTGTGCAAGTATGTGTATGAATGCATAAAATCTAAAAAACAATATTTTTATTGAAAATTAAAATTATCTACCCTGTGAGGATTTATAATTTCTACTGTTTTTTATACAGTAATATAATGTGTATATTATATTAATATGTGTATTGTAATTTATAAATTACCTTGAAATCTCAGATCTAAAATCCAACTTTTTTATCTCATTTTTTTTCATGTTAAAACAAAAGTTACATAAAAGCCTTACTTTTGACACAATCTGTATAATATACACAGAACAGAAAGACTGATGTGTTGTTCCTGCTATTAAGGCAAAAAAGTGAAGTATTTAGAAAAATATAAGAAAACAACAATAATTAAAAAATTACAACCCTCACTGCCCTTCACCCCCAAAATCCACCTATATAGCAGAATGTAAGAGAAATGAGAGGAATTTTTTTTCCACAGAGAACTTAAAACATTTGTCAGAAGTGTACTTTTTCAAGAGTCACTAAATACTACCATCCCTTACACAGCAATCACAACAGGCCCTTGTTTTGGAAAAAGAATGGTATTTAGAGTGGTCTTTAGTATGCTTACAGGTATTCTGTGAATAATTTTATAGTAGAAATATATACGTGACTTCCAGACGTGGCAGAAATTGGCACAGAGTTCTTGCTGAACCTTATAGCATCCCTAGATAATGTTTATCTACAGCTCAGGTCTGGAATTTTCAGATAATGGGGTAGATACATTTTTACCTTGAAAACATTTTCTTTTGACATATTAGTTAATTTTAGAAGGTATTTTTTCATTTGAGTGACTTCTGACTATATAGACTTCCATCTCTAGGACCAGAATGAATGAAATAAAAGTATTTATAGTAATGTCTGAGTGATTTCACAGATGAACAAAAATTAAATAGAATTTCAACAAAACAATACTACCTCAGGTTATGACCTACATAATTTTTGATGCCTAAAAATGTTTTATTGAGTTCTTTATCAATTATCAATCAATAAGGAGTCTTGAACATGGGAGGGCTGATCAATGTACAAGAGAATGTCTTTCAAACATTATAAAAGTAGTTACAGAAAGGAAAAAAAAATAAAATAGAGTTTTTCCTAAAACTTGAGCCCTTTTCTTCTTTTAACCAGGTATTTTGTGTTTTTTTTCAAACTACAAATAAGGCCTACTACATTATTATTTGATCTGCAAACCTACTTTTCTTCTCTAATGTCTTCACCAACTAGTTAATTCTGTTTCAACAGTTATCATATTTCAGACTGTGCTTTCTGTGTTCTCTCTTTGATGTCTCATTATTAGATTATACAAAAGCTGAATCCTTTAGCTGAGATTTCTAAACCAGTGAAAAAGTACAAATTTCAGCTTCTGAATTCAAGGAAAACAGGATTTCATACTTGTACTTTCTCATTATTTTCTATTTTTCTACTTGTTCCTGCCCTTGCAGAATATACCACTACTATTTATCTGTCCCTAGCTTTCTGTTTAAGCTCAACATTTTCTTTTTCCCACACTGAGGCAAATCTAAGTCTTATTTCATCCTCATTGGTGTACTTTTAAAACATATAATTTAAAGTTATTTATCTCTATTTATATCCCAGTAGTATCAAAGAATTTCTTCCAGTATCTCATAATTACTTAGCTTCTTCTATTGCAACCCTCTGATCATACAAATACATTGCAAACTACCACTCTATATTAAAAAGCTCCCATCTTCTACTCTCCTTGTAACATAGTACATTTCCACTTGAACTGCTTCATAAGGTTCATTTTCTTAGTACTGACATCAAGGCATCATTAAACACTGTTCCTTACAATTTGATCAGCTCTTGAAAATTTTATGGGTTGTTATCACTTCCTGTACTACTCAATTTACATTAAATACCATTTCTAATTTATCTTCTATAATTTTCTTCGTAACAAACAGCAGTTTCATACTGTGATATTTCCTAAGACATATGACATTTTTCTGCATTGATGTATGAACCAAAACAACTATTTCACCTATTATGTACAGGAAGCTGCAACACAACCAACTGTTCATCTCAATTTTTTTTGCTAATTAATGACTGTTTGAATATTGAATTGCTTTATGTTTGAAATACTGAGCTGATTCTTAAAAAAAAACAAAAACAAAAACCAAAACATCCCTGCAAAAACCAAAAATTAAGAAGCTACAGAGGTGATACTCTATCCAAATGGAGAGAAAGAGAAGAGTTCCTGATGTAAACTACTTCTACCTGCAGTCAGCATGCTTCAGGATCCACTCGGGTGTTTACAAATTCAAAAAGAATATTAAATACTTTACAGTGCTATACCACACTTTCCCATTATTCTTTTGTGCAGTCTTCTATGAACACAGTGTTCTGGAGTCTATACAGTACCCGCTTCAGCCATTCTGCACAGGCAAATTTCATCAACAGCATTGTTGAGAAATGAATCTGGAGTACAGCCAAGAGTTACCAAGAGTTCTTTGCATAGTCAAGACTCTTGAAGAACTGAAGAAATCAAGAGGAGTAAAAAAATATTTTGGAATAGTATGTTCAGCATTTAAATGCTTATTTATTCATCAGTAAATGTAAGGTATAAATAAGATGGAAATTGACTGAACCTGTTTTGTTTACCCTTGGTGCCTACAGTCTCACATAGTTTCTTGTCTCAAATTTCAAATCTGCCTAGTACACACTATCTCTATTTTTTCTCATAAACTTTGGAAATTAATAAACCCCTTAATGATGGATGTTGTGTACTGAAGAGAGGATATTTTACTGTCGAGGAGAAATATAAGAGATGCATAACATAAAACCCCCTTTCTTTACAGAATATTTTGATAGATTTTATTTCTATCCATTCCCACTTCTAAAAATGAAATGACAGAAGAAATCAGAACTTCAGTACAAGTGTTTAGTTGCTCAGTGATGAAATAGTATTTCCAAGCAAGAAGAGTTACCACTTTATATGTAGTCCAAACCAAAGGAATAGCTTTCTCTAAATTCAATAAACCAAGTAAAATTATTTAAGACATAAGATCTTCCAAAGGAATTCTCAAAATAACAAGTACAAAGGAACATTTTGTAGGAGTGCAGGAGGTCTAACTACTATGTTGGTCACTACAAAGAGGGCAAAACCTACACAATAGAACCAATTTTGAGTGTAACAAAAGTTAAGGTAGGTTTTGCTTGTAGTGAAGAACTTAAAAGTATAAGAAAGGGACAGAAAAATTCAAACCCAACAAAACTTTTGTTCAAAATAAAAATTGGAGGCTTCCAATTGGCAAGACAATACATATGCCAAGTGTTAAAAGAAACAAAAGAACCATCATTACTCAGGAGCAGAATTAATTTAGTCAATAAAGCTGACATATTACATTAGTAATTGTCTTATACTTTCTATGAATAATTAAAGCATGTAATTTTGTGTCAAATTTCAGAATTTTCATTTCAAAAATGTCTTTATTATGTTTACTCTTAAGAATATACATTTTTTCTAGAAAGTTATCTGAATAATAGAAGAACTTGTTTTAAGATCTCATGCTCATCAATACATATGATGTGCCCAAGTACCACACATGATCTTAATGTACTTAATGCAGAGTAACACTGAAAGTGAAATAATGAAATTATTGTACTAATGTCAATACGTAGTTTAGTTGTGAATGCCTCTGGATTTATTATCCATTCTACTTATATAATATACTTAATATATATATGATAGATCAATATATTATATATTTTTCAATTTAAAATGGTTTTCTTTTGCTTGAGCAGAACTATTTCTGGCTTAATTTCTGATGTTGACTTGAAATACCTATTGGTAGTTGATGAACACACCATGACAACAATTCACAGCTCTGTCAGCACAGTAATGTGTAACAGCAGAACTATTCTCCATTGTCAAATACACACACAAAGTCTACACTGAGTGCAAGGCTGCTGTTTCATTTACTCCATAGCAAAACCAAGAGGTAGCACTGAAGATCAGGCCTATCATTATGCCAAACATTGTATAAACAAGACTTGATTTTATGTTCATTGAGTTAAATGGAAAAAAAGTCTCAGACTGAGAGTCTTTTCTTTTTCTTAAGAATACATCTAAAATTAGTTAATCCCCAACTGTGTGTAATTCTTATATATTTACATCCAGCTTAAAAACAACCATAAACACTAAACTTATCAGTGTCTATAAATAAATACAGACATAAAAGGACTAATTCTTCTTATTGAGTTATATTTAATTGGTTGATACATCATGGAAGACAATAAACAATATGAAATTCCAGGGTTTTGTAGATCTATTTAAAAAAAAAAACAAAAACCTTCCATTTGTAAAGAAGGTCAGGCAAGAAAGCAAAAGAAAACCACAATTTTTCTACGAGTTGCCCCAGGATAATTCTCAATACATATATCTCCAGGAGCTTAGCATCCATATAGATTTCTTCACTAATTAAACTGTGATTTTCAGCTGGCAAACACAGGAAAACAAACGAGAATTAAAGCACTGTATATATTTATAGAGAAAACAATACATATTCAATTGTATCCTCAGGTATGGAACTGACTTAATTATATTGATTTTGGATCAGTTATAGTTACAATGGCACAGGTTTTCTCTATCCATGCAGAGATGGTTTGAATGATTTACCTACTGAATGAAGGAATCAATTAAAAAAGGAATAAATTAGCCCTGACTCCTCCTGTTCTTTTACAGATTTTTGTTTAGAGCTTTATTAAAATTCTTTTTTAGCAGGAAGATGAACACAAACCCCTCAGTCATATTTGTGAATAATTTAACTGTCCCTAATCTTGAGTTTAAACAGTTTATGCTTATTGTAGGTGTATTTAAATTAGTTTATTTTTACTGCACTTTTCATCTAAACTTGCTACCAAACTCTCCTACTCACTGGCTTTAGATATGTATTTCTATTTACATATATATACAATTTGTTTGAAAAGGAGGGAACAACCTAAATACCATGATGATTCCAAATACGTGAAGTTGCCTCATATGCATTCTGTTTATATTTGCAATAGCTTTTAACACAGCCATAACTAATGAATTTAAAAGTGTAATTTGTTTTACCAGTTGTCTAACAAGAAGTTAAAACTTGCTCACTTGTAACTTTGCTTGTTTGCAGCTGATGATCTAATCTCCTGCCAATAGCACAGGAATTTACAGAGCACTAAGGTCTGATCCAGAGGAGTGAAATCCCATAAATTTCAATTAGGTAGGCAAACTCTCACTTAAGATTAAGGAAATTTAGCAGCTAATCTTATACTATTTACTCCAGAAGAAGGAAACAGATGATTATACTATGACTTTTAAAACCTTAGAGACTAAATTGAGTTATTAAAATTCCATAATCTTACATGAATTTGTCTACCCAAAAAAAAAAAAAAAAAAAAAGGAAAAACCTGGCCAAAACAAGATTTTACTTGATTTTACTTCACTGTAAACAGTCACTGTCATGAAGAAATAATAGAATTTCATTGCCAAGTTTGAGTGTAACAAGAAAATACGCACTTTCTTACTTATACAGATCTTGTTTCATAAGAAAGATCCTGATATAGTTTTAATAAAAAATAAACAATTTTAATAAAAATAAATCTGATTTAAAAGGTCAAATTAATTCCTTAAAGCACTTGAAGAAATAAAGAATAATTAAATGGTAAAATTTACAGAAAAAAATTAATGTAACTACAAAAGTAAGCCCAAAGCATTATTTTGTTTAGCAAGATTTTTCTTCTCTTCTGAAACAGTAATTCTTTTAGAAGCACTCTGTTACAGGTACTGATACAGAGGCTAGAAAAATGGGTACATATCTGCAATGAGAATACAGAAAATGCATGTAAATAAATACAGAAACTCATCTGTAACTTGTACCACAGTTCTTGAAACTTTCAATCTTTAAACTTCTCCATATTCTGGTTCAGTGAATGCAAAAATTTGGAGAAATATCTGAACAGCATCATCACCCTCAAGGCATCCAGGTCTCAGAACAGATTCTTCTTCAGCATTCTGGCTAGATGAGGAGGAAAACGGGAGAAAAGAATGCAATGATGTAGCAAAATTGTCACTAAAACAAATATAACTTACTTTCAATGGTATTTAAAATGTCTTAATTCTACTCACCTTCTCCTGGATTCCAAACAGATTCTTCGGCTTTCACGTGACTGGTCCTGGGTCACTACATCTTACAATGCTCTGGGTGCTTATCAGTACTGTCTTGTGGTGTGACTATACCAATTATACAGTGAGAAAAAGGGATTTGCCCCTAATATTTCTATAATGAACAAACATACTGTATGGGAAGTCATAAAATATACAACACTCTCACAGAGGAAATAAAATTTAGAGGCAAGAAATTGGTATGATGCATGGATAACACACATGCTTAGTGATTTAGTGAAAGAGTAGTATCTGCACAAAGGTATAAAACCCAAAAATCCCAAGCAGCCATAGATGTGAAAGAAACAACTTCGAAAATTTATTCCAAGAAAGATTTTATAAACATTTGCATTTGCAATAAATGAAAGATGCTCGAAAGAGAATTTTGAATACAGTGCACACAACTCACATAGCATGATGACAGCCTATGCAGTGTTTTAGCATATGTAGACCAGACTACAAGTAGAGTCTGACAAAACCTAAGAAGGCAGACCTGGCTAAGAGTCAGGAGTCACGCTTATTAAATTGAACTCTCAGGGGTATCGTGCAATCAGAGGTCACAATCGAGGCAACAGAAGCAATGTCACGATATCAGAGAAAGGGCCAATTCAGACCTGCTCCCCGACAGGCAGTGAGGTCACGGCTTGCGGCAAATAACTGTATTAAAAGGGAATATTCTCTGCGCACTTTTAGAACTGTCATCTGAACAAACAAAGCCAGGTCATTGGTAGGTTAAATCAGAACTTTCTGGCTTACTGGCACATAGCTTCCTTTCTTTTTACATTCACTGCTAATTTCTCAATTACAAAATATACATCAGGTACTAAAGCAAATACTCCGTAAATTTAACTTAAAAATACACAGTGGAGTTTAAACTCCTCCTTTTTGAAAGTCACATTCTGTCTTTCACAAGAGATATCACCGGCCTCCTCATAAAGTGAAAACTGCTGAGCTTGCTTCTTATCAGAAAACAAAAAGCATACATGTGTTTGAGAGAAAAATCTTTCCACAGTCAGGGTCTTAGTAAGCCTGATACTCAATGTGCATTTAGAAACCATTAAAAAAATACAGTTATTCATAATGTACTTGCTTAATGATGACTGTGAAAGTGAAGTTCTTTTGTTTGGGTACTTGGATTTCTTTATCTCATTGTCTGGTCTGGGTTATCTACAACATTTTATAAATGTGCTAATTTATGAAGTTATAATGATGGATTGGGAACTAGACAATAAACCTGCCAAGACAGAACAATTCTAGAATGTCATGTAAACAAAATTGTATTCAAAAATATTATCTTAAATTCCAGCCTTTCTTACCAACATGAAAAAAAAATATATAACTGCAAAATTCAGTATTTCTACCTTTTTTATACTCACAAGCCAGATAAAATATCTGCAGTGCATACATCAAACTAGCAAAAACCTACAAATTTCCAGAAACTGCTGACATGTTTTGATAAGAATTTAACTGCAGAGTTATGAAGTAGGAAGATTTACATTACGGAAATAACACATCATAAAAGTTACATAGGTATCACTGCATGATTGTACATTTTCATTAAAATACTTGAGTTACTTGGAATTCCTTGTAAAATTATGTAGCTCCATCACACATTCAATTCTAGATTACATAAAATCTACAAAAGCTATAGAACTTTGCTGTAAGAGTTATTATTGAACAGCATAAAATTTTAGGTTTCTCTATTTAAATTTTAGAGTGTTATTCTGATATTTTGCTTCAAAAATGTATCTGAACAACAAAGTTATTAGTTAGAAAAACAGAAAGCTAATTCAATGTGTGTTTAATATTAAACTTGTGAAAATGGCCTCTTTGGAATGCTGTAGATCTCTGACCTCATTGATAACACTAATTTTCCATAACACCATTACAGAATAGAAAAAAAAAATTTCTTTAAAGCAAACTTTAATAAATTGCATTTTGAAATTAATTAAAAGCTCTGGTGTGAAGGCCTTCTTTTACTTCATCTCTGAAAGTGCTTAGAAAAATGCAATTATTAAAATATATAGCTACAGGAAACATTCCTTTAATCGTGATTTTAAATGTGCCATGGATTCCAATTGAAGCATGATTTATACCTATAAAATATTTCTAAGACTACATTATAGTCCTTATTCATATCATCATACCAAATGGAAATTCTTTTGCAAGAAGAGCATTTGTGTTATGTAACATTCGTGGCACTTTTACAGACACCGAGTCTGTGGCCTATGTTTAAAAAACATTCACATACTAATATGATTTTAGTGCTTGAAACACTCAATTTGGAAAGCACTTTGAATATATCTGAATATGCCCTTTTAATGACCACTTCTTTAGCAATTGCTTTTTGAAGTGTAAAAAAATGTATTGGGTACTGTTCAGTGAAAGCAAAGCAAATAAACAAAACACTGCAATATTGACCACAGTCCCCAGGCACCCAAACAAGGCAGCAACAAATTCAACGAACACTTTTAACAGGACATGCTTAATACAAGTTTTGTAACACTTTATTTTAAAGGAAATTAACCAAACCTATTCTCCTTTACCCCCTCCAACCAAATCCATTTGGATTTAACTTGTTGCTAAAATTATCTGTCTTTTGCACTCCAAGACCTGGGTCATGACCTTTCTTAGGGACAGGAAATAGTTATCAGGTCACTGAATGGTCAAATGAAAAAGGATTTGAAATGCTTTGGTACTCAGGGATCTATTCATCTAAAATGATTGCCTTATGCAGTATTAAAACCTGTGGATCTGAATGTGGAATCAACTTGTTTACTTTGACACTGGCTGAGATAGCACATATAGTGCATATAGCGCAGATAGCACACTACAAAGATCTTGGACATAAAATATCAAGAAAAGGAGGAAAAAGAAATGCAGAATTGAAGGACATGCAAATAAAACTACCTGAACTATTATATCATCTAATTCAACAATGAGAAAAAGTAGTTTCTCAATCTCTGATTACATTTTAGGTGAGATCTCCTTTCTACTGAAGTCATCACTGGGTCCTTATTAGCAAAAGAACAGTAAGATATTTGTGTGTGTGTGTGTGTGCAGTTCCTTTTAGGTTAATAGAAACTGGTAAATTCATATGTTATGAAAGCACAGGTAACCACCTATACATTGTATGAAATCCTAGTTTTAGAAGTTTATTGGAACAAACAAACACACTAGCTTAGAGACAACATTCATATCTGATGCACTAATAAAATCCTTATGCCACCACAAATTACAACAGTCTGCAAAATAGCAGAGTCAGGAACAAAGAGAAAGTACAGAAGCAGGTGAAATATTTGGTCAGAAACATTGAATATATGAATACAGAAACCCTGAAGACTAGAACCATAAAAAGAATTCATAATATTAGTTGGTATTTATCTAGGGCAAGTATCTCCTGTCCACAAACTTTGGGCAAATAGAATTTTTTTTTTTTGGTAGTTGAATGTGAAAAGCATAAATATTAATAAAAATGTCACATGTCTAAATAATTTATAAATACTCAGACACTGAAGTGCACTACATAAATACACATAAATTATGTTTTACATATTTATTTTTAAACATAATTTCAGGATTGCTTCATTCCATGAATACTGAAAAAATCCTACACTATTATTGACAGACAGGAGACTAGAAAATTAGGCACAGATTTTATTTTTCAGTTTTATTTTATAATAAGAAACTGGACCAGTAGAACTATGTAACTGAAGCTTGAGTGCGTGCACTGTAAGGCCCCTGCAGTCCTTTACAAGTTTTCAGTGTACCGCTGTTGTGAACTGGGTTTGCACTCTGCCAGCAGAGCAGCTCTGACCCATGGAGAGCACTCCTTCAGATCAACACTGCCTCAGGCTTTACTGCTTTCTCCAAGAAGTCTTACATTTCAGGCATCAAGTTGAATTTCTTCTGGAGATGATTAACCCAAACCCATGACAGATTTTTTCCAAGATATCCAACTCCTTATGTTTATTTTATCCTGGCTCTTTTTGGATGTACTGGACACAAGTAACCTACTCATTTTACATGTTGAAGGGCTGGTAGAGAGCCATTAATTCCTTAAAATGAGAAAATATTTCAATGCAAGGGTTCTGTTGTGTGAGCTCAAACTAAATAATAAGAAACAAAGCCATAGAATTATGATTTTAAAAGATAGACCCCCTTCTGCAATGCAAGTTTCTGTAACACATTTTCATTACATTTCGGGACAGAGCTTACATTCTCTGAAAATGAATTATTTTGTCATTTTTGTCAGTGCTGTATGGATTAGAAACTGCTTCCCCAATGTGGCATTACAAATTTAGAGCCTGGGAGATATGTAATAGTTACATTTTACTGTAAACATGGCAATTCAACTCACAGAATTGCAGCAAGGCCAGATTTCAATGTGGTTATTAATCCTTTTAAGACTACAGATTCAATAAAAGATGACTTGCTTTAGAAATTAATGTTTGCAAACGCAGTGATTCTTGAGAATTGATGCCATTAATATTTCTCCATCAAAAATAGGTAATTTCTAAAAGATGAAAAACAACTAACACAAATTATCACCTATAGTTCAGTATCATTTAAAATACTCATAAATAACAAACAACAAAATATTTAAAGCCCTAGCATTCCAGCTCAGTACTGTCCTTACTCCTTAACTGTCATGTAGATGTGATTTGTCAAGCATGAGTGATTTGAATCAATATAAATTCTATTAAATATCACACACAGTTTTTTAAAAATGTATTCATATTTTATAATACAGATAATCTAAGTAAATATGTTGATCAAGTGCAACAACGTTTTAATAAACTCACAGAATTAACTAATAGCTAATCTTAAATTTCAACTTTCCAAAGTCTCACATTTGCACTTTCAATTATCACTAGTAATAATCTGTAAGAATGTTTTGCAATAATCTTCACTTGAGATTATAAAGAGGTTCATAATTAGGAGAAAGTTGACTAACAGATGACTAAATGGATCCCTTGATATTTATCTTCCAAACATATGACATAATCACAACCTCACTTCCTATTCTTCAAAAATAAATGTTATTTCTACTGACAATTTCAACAGAAATAAATAAATATTGGCATAATTAAAAGTCACCTGAGAAAGCATAATCCACTCATTATCAAATTTGTATTGGTGTAATCAGTCTTAACACTATAGCCATTACATTTTCCTTGGTCACCATGAGCATAAAATGACAGGAAATACAGTACTGCCATTTAGAACTACATGTTCCCAAACTGCAGCAAACATGTCTTGTCAACACAGCCCAGTGCACTTTTAATATAGTTAAACTTTCAGACATAAATCATTGTTCACACTTTTAGGTGAAGTCACATTGCACTGTTTTCACTTTGAAGTGGATGGTATAGATGTGTTGCTGATGGATATGGATATGACTAAAAAAAATATACTATATATGCCAAGAAATCATGTAGCCTGCAAAATTAAATAGAGCATAGTCTATGAAATTCTGTGAACTAAAGAGAATCATATCCAAATAATACTTGGATAGTTTGAATGGATTTTCAGCTGATCTACTGCATTCTTCCAACTTGCTCTACAGATTGGAATTCACTTCCCATTCCACTGAACAAAAATTATTTGGATAACCCACCAAAACCGTTGAGGAAACTGGATTAAAGAGGACCCAAAAAGATACACACTTTGCAAAGCTTGTAGCAAAAAAATGTGCTTGGCCTTAGGGCTCATTCTTTAGTTTTCAGCTGCTGTACTGGGACTAAGTATTCACACTGTTGGCTAGAAAAGTATCCTTCCTTTATGTAAATGAAATTACAGATCCTGTAATTACAGACCCACAGATGGCAGAGATGGTCTGTTACACATTCAGCCAGGACTAATTGGAACTTCCCAAGAGGAGTCAAGGATAGATTTTTCCTCCAGTTCCTGATATACTTTACCCAAAACAGTCAAGACTATTTTACATTAAATTAACAACTGAAATAGCCTCAGACAAAAAGAGGATAAGCAGTCATAAAGCTTTCTAAAAAATATGCTTTGATGTAAAATAGGAAATTATGACAATTATCTGTGTGCCTTATAAAGTTTCCAAAATTTTGAGATCTTTGAAATTTCACTATCTACAAACCACAAAAATACCTCCAACAATATTCATTGAACCAGAATATTCATTAGAGAAGGCATATTTTGTTTGTCAGCTACCTGACACTAAATTAAACTTAACAACCATGATGGAAGCATAACCTTATCTCACTAAAGAAAGCAGTGTAATATACATAGTCCCAGGAAATATCCAGCAGATCATCAGGAGTACATCCAGTCAGGCTTTCATCTGTCTTCAGGCTTTTGATCAGGTTATAATTTATTATGAGAATCAATAAATACATATTTATATCTCCATATTCAAATTCTATGGCTTACTTTATGAACTACTCAAGTTAATGTCAGAATAAAGATTCAAATATATTTTTATTTAACTAATAGTTTTTATGTATCTCTAATACAATGACCACATGCACTAAACTAATTTTAAAGAAACTGAAACTGTCTGACAGAAAGTGTTAGGATTACAAAATGCATGTTGATACTAGTAATTACACCAGAGAGTAATTGTTCATAATTGATTTTCCTTTTTAAAATACACAAATAAAAAGTCATAAGTGGTACATTTATTATTATACATACTTATGGTATATGATTATATATTTGTGCAAGTATAGACACATGTACTGTATGTAAATGTATTGACACATACATATGCAGTAATGCACAGAATCACATTCCCATGGTTTGTGCCCTCACATGCTGCTTGTATTTTTAAATGGTAAGATCTTCTTTGTGAGATTAATATCTCCTCATGCTGTTGGCATGATGTGTGTATTACAAAGGGGCTTATTTCTGACTAACTTCTGTGTGCTGCTGTCATTCAAATGTTAAATAATGATCTCTTGTGGGTATTTGTCTAATATCAGTGAGTAAAGCATGATGACTCATCCAAAATTTAATAAAAATTATTAATATATTTTGAATATTTATGAATAAGTAAGTTTTGAAAATGTATTTTCCTACAACATGTATGTCAATTTAGAGATGTGTGCATTATCCTATGGGATTAAAATTATACACAAGTTTTCAAAATTTGTTATCAGCATATTGCATATCAGCTTATCAAAATTTTTGTAGCAGGAAAACAGGAAGGCAAATTATGACAGAACAATAATCTCAGGAAAACAAAAGCATCAAATATTAACCTCATTTCTTTTCACTATTTTTATATCCCTTATGCTTTTATTCTTTTTTGCCTTCTTTGTACTCTCACACACAAAACCACAAGGAAGAGAAAAGACATTCAACATACATTTTAACTAGATTTCTTTTTAAATATTCATTACCATGATGTGTTCCAGTTTGAAAATCTAAAACTATTCTAATTGTTTCACTTCCTAGGGCATCCCCTTTCAAAAGTAGTGATTCTGTTATTTAACAGATAACACGTGTGTACTTGCTGTTTTGCTATTGATGTTGACTTCTCCACTCCATTTCCCAATGTAAAGAAATAAAGAAGGAATATATAGAATGTGGGTTGTTTTTTTTTTTTGGTTTTTTTTTTTTTTTTTTATTTAGTTGTTTATGAAGAAGATGGTTTGGAGCTCAAATTTTCTACCCAAGGACTCCCAAGTCTGTGAAAGTAAAAGGATTTGAATGGAGGAAGTTTATTTCCACGATGCAAAGGACAGGTCTGGGTTCTATCGACTTAAAATACAATGACCACAAGATTTATGGATACAGAGTGAAAACATTCCACCTTCTCGTTGCAGAAAGAACTCCAATGACAGAACAGACCAAAAGAGATCTATTGCAGGCAAAAGAGGAAGAAAGGCTTAAAAGGTAAGAGGGGAGATGGGAAAAGAGAAGACATGTCTGATAACACAGCTCTGTGAAGTTATTAGGCAGGTGCAAAGTATTGCTAATTCTAAATTCAGAAATTCCCAGTTCTGTCTGATGATACCTCACATAACTATAAATAAATGCTCTGTATTGCACTCTCTAACTTGTAACCTACAATTTTCTGGACATAATGTCTGAAGTAGCAGTGCCTCTGGAAGAAGGACAGATTTATATTCTGGTCAAGCAGAAAAATATTGCTTGTCTTCCTGAAGGCTCAGCAGATTGCATGTAGGCAGCCATGAGTGGTAAAAAAGTTTCTTTTTTTTAGCCTGCTAGAGGAGTAAAATGGTCCTTGAAATGCAAGATAATTAAGAGAGCCATCACTACGCTTGCCTTTTGATATCCAATCTGCCTTGGTACCTTCTCTCCATAAATTCAAAAAGTAATTTCAGTAATATTTAGAATGCGTTCATCAGTTTTCCAAAACAAAGGGAAATGTTTTCAAGCAGGAGCAAATAAAGTGGTGGCAGGAAACCTAGGCTAAACCTATACTGACTTTAGGGTACTGAACTTGTAATCAGGCTTATCTCTAACATGGTTTTGAACACTCCTACTATTGTTGCTTTCACTGGACATTCACTTTTTCACAGGCAGCCAGCATGTCCTGTTTCCTCAGCATATGATGCATTCTGACCTAGATAAGCATAGGCCACAGAAACATATATGAGGTAGTGAGAATGTTCAATCAAGTGCAGTACACACAGACTTTCTATAGTCAAGGTAAATTCATGCTTGGATCCAAGACAAATTATAGTGCAAAAATATTTCCTTTTCAGAATTCACCAGGAATTGTTTACAAACAAATTTGAGCATGGACTCCTGAATGTGAGGCAAATCGAGGCTTTCATACAGCTAATTGACTGAATTGCAATTCACGTACATTCATTTATTTCACACTTGTTTCAGACGTTCCAATTTTTAACCTCATACAGAGAATGTTAATACAGTGTAATTTGTAATTTTACTTTGTGAAACCGGGAATAGATCAGATAGCATATGACTGTGTCTTTGAAATAGGTAAAAAGATAGAGGTGAGAACTTTCTGAGTACACTATTGAACTGCAAAAAAATCAAAACAATATAAAAACAATGTCTCTGGAGATGATTGTCGTCTTACAACAAGGGCATTTTAAATAGACTTGGCCTTATTTTAATTGTACGGAAACCAAGGAGTGTTTTAAAATTAATTTCAACAGTAAAAGAGCTACATCAGTATTTAAATATTTGTGAAATATTAATGAAAAATAATTTCATATTTACATGCTGAATGTTCTTTCCTTGCCTTCTGTCAAATGGTGGATTTCTGGGGAATATTTATGGAAGTACTTTCTAAAAACATGTTAAGAATTTTTAGGAGTTAATGTCTAGCTTCAGAAAAGGTGGTAATTAAATGAAGAGTTTGAAGTGATATTTCATTTATGAAGTTTTAGTCTAGTACTTTCTATTTTATATCTCTCTGACATGCTCTGACATTTTTCATTATGAAGATTTAATAATAAAACAATAAATAAATGAGTTAGGCTCCATCTCTCTATGAATCAAGCTCTAGGAGCACCTCCTTCTCTCCACAATGAATTGAAATTGAAATGTTTCACTCCTGTAACTTGAGATACCCAGGAACAGATTAGGTCCTTAAACTTCTGCCTTTTTCTATTTGTGCATATTGTTTTATACTTAGAATAGGCCTGTTTAAAAGACATTGCAAGATATATATGCTTATATGCATAAAATGAAATACTTGTTCATACCTTCAAAGTATTCAGCATTTATAGGCTGTGTCTTCCCTGGTGGTTTCACAGAAAGATGTTTATTTTCATTGTTTTTGAACAACGCCAGGCGCACAGCTGGGTCTAGATGACAAGAACAAGTTAAAATCAAAGGTCAGACCTGGCTCATTCATTCCTTCAAGCAGTTTTTCACCTTTTTGCCACTTAATAAGTGAAAATACCTTTAAAAGTAGGTTTTATATTCACAAAGGATTACACTTTCTAAAATAAAGCCATATAAATACACATGTAACTGAGAATCAGTCATTGTTCTGCAATTTTAATACTGTTGATCTTTCAGCTCACTCATCTACAAATTAAAAATAAACTCTGAAGCATGTATTTGTAGAAAATATTTTTTAAAAATATGGATTTTAGGCTTGAAATTAAAGCAGAAATATTAACAGGATACATATCAAGCAGTGTTTCTAAAAGCTTTGGGTCAGAATTATTCAGCAGTCTAAATCAAGACATTTACATCTAAAAAATGTTAACAAGAGGCAGCTTATTTTTTGAGGCTACAATTGTAGATAATAAGCTAGTTTTCCTCCATCTTCCATCCTAATTGAAATTAAAAATACCCCAAAAGTCTATGTGCTGAAGTAAGAAATCTTGATTAGTTTCTTAACTGTTACTTTTAAAGGTTTGCAAAGAAGTAAAGATGAGCAGATAATTGTATATAAATCTATATAAGCCATGTTCCTAGACTTGCCAAAAAAAAAGTTTAATTAACAAAAGCTAAATTGATGCAAAAAACACATAAGTCAGGAGAGGTGATTTTCCCATATTATTTACAATGTGAAGGAAGAATTTTTTGCTTGGCACAGGAGGAAAGTAAGAGTTTGAGGGAAACTGCATTAGAAGAAATGTGAAAATTCTGGGCACAATGCAGAATAAACCAGCAATGATACTAAAAAAACTCAATATGGACTGAAAAGAATGAAGAAACAAAAGCAGATACGCTATGGTGAGCAAAGTATAAAGAGTTTTGTAGGTATGCCATGGAGCTAGGCAACATGAGTAACAAAATGCCAAAGAGAAAATAAAAGAAATATGTCTGACATGGTTAAAAGAACACAGTAGCCCAAACAGATATATCCACTCTCAGGAATATATGGGAAACAATGAGGCAGAAGAAGCTTGTCTACAAAGAGATGAAAAACTGTCTGAAAAGTGTAGAAATTAGTAACAAGGAGAAAAGAAAACAATGGAGCTTATCAAGAAAGTAGAAATGGCAAGTGAAGGATCTAAATTTTCTCAAAGAATGCATGTGTAGCAAAAATGAATATGTGAGACTGCCAGAACAGTCAGAGCAGGAAAACAGGTTATGGAAAGACTCAAAGAGCATTCAGAATACATTGAAATTGCTAGTTATGTCTGCTGCTTCATTCTGAGTCTGTTACATGATCTCATTAGTGTTTACTGAGTGACTTTATAAGACTATGATAATACTGCAGCAATGTAAATAGCTTTTTTGTTTGTCAGTTTTCTTATTTCAGAATGATCAGAACGTCCTGTTAAGATGGTGGGCAACTTCTAATGAATTTTAACGATTTGTAAAGTTGATTTTGACTAGCCCTCTACAGGTGGAGTAGACACTTCATTTACAAATGAATGGAACATAAAGGCATCCTAAGAGCTCAACTTTTTCCCAGAGAATGGGAAAATCAACTACAAGCCTGCAGAAGATCTCTGATAGGGTGCAGCACTCTAAGAGATAATGTATTAGCAAAGCACATCAAGATGTACAGTGTTCTTGGTCACCTCACACTGCAGCAGCATATGGTTGACAGAATGTTCTTAGTGGTGCTAACCTCTCACCAAGCAGCAAACTTGACAAATAAAGGAATGTAGCAAGTGGGGAGGGAGTGAATTAGGCCATGCCTTCTTCACAAGGTAGAATCAGTGATACATTACAATTTGTTATCTCAAATTGGCTAAGAGCCTCTCTCATGTGGTTGTAGGATGTTTATGGCTTTCGGATTAATCCAGAGGATGTCGTATTTAAAGTAATTTTAACTCACTTTTACTAGCTAAATTCAATGAAATTATCCAAGAAGCAAAATAAATAATGATCAGCTCCATTAGTTTCAAATATAGGTTACTATAATTATTATGATAATGGAATAATTTTATTCACAAACTGTATTGCCAGGTTTGTAGATTTTTTTCACTCTGTATAAATGGACAACAAAGCCTTCCAACTAAAAAAAAAAAATTGTAACAGACTAATGTTTGTTAGGGTAGCAAATGTTTGGGACAGTGAATCACAGTAAGACTTGTGATTAAAATACCTTAAAATTGTATTACATTATACTTAAAAAATTCTCTTTGAAATTTTAGATAATAGAAGCTATAAAAATATTTTAAGTATGAATTATTGTTGTCTGTTGTATAGTTCTAAGACACATAGCATACAAGTCCTCCACATGGATAAAAATGTACAAATAACACTTTCTATGGTTGTAGTTTTTCCAATATCTAGCATACAGTATTGACAAAAAGACTTCTAACTTCTTCCAGCTTTATGCTAATTACAAAAAACAGTGTTTTTCTTCAATAGAAGACAAAGTGACAAAATCAAATAAAACATCTTAAGGCAAAATGTAATTGAAAATTTCCAAAGTAATTTTGATTAATTTAACATAATTCCTTAAATAACATATTTTTCCTAAGTGGGTCTATTAACCTTGTTCCAAAATATTTTAAAAATATAATCTTCCCTTAATTCAACCTCCCACCCAATTCTATGAAAACACCAAGTACAAAGTTAGACTACACTAAAGATTTTTGATGAAGTTACTCAGTTATTAGCCCCAAGTTAGATTTCTCAAACATTTACTTGTGCACAAAGATATCAGCAGCAAACTCTTCCGTGAACTGAGAAGAAGGGCAAATAATGAAAATTGCTCCTCTAAGAGATTTCCATCAAAAGATTTATCTTTGAATCTTTGCAAAATAACTTAAAGAATCTACATGGATTTAACACAATGCCAGACTACTTGAATTTGTACCTACCTGGATCACCTCAACCATTGCCTACAGCCCTTCTGTTATTAAAAATGAGTCCTTTCCTTTATCTAGTCCCAAATGTAAGCAATATTACATAGATTACTTCATAATACTAGTGCTTTTCAGTCTCTGAGTGAGCTAGGGAAATGAACTGCATGTATGCTTTGATGACAAGCAATCAAATGTTTTAGATTTCACACAGAGAACTGTGAAAGAGTCCAATAGTTCAAAATCACAGAAATATCTTCCTGGATTCTGGCATACTCATTTAAATGTGGCTTATCAGATGATGATCTGTGCCAGGAAGGTAATTTAATGTACATTCCTTGGCTGCCTCCAAATACAGAAGTTAAGTTGGTCAAACACTCAAGATATGTTATAGAAACAATATGGAATGAGTAGTTACTGCCTGACCTGGCGACACATTCCTAAACTTCTCGTTAATACGTGAAACTGAAAAATTAAACTATTTGCCATCCATTTTTGTTGTGCAATACCTGTAATTAGGAAAACATAAACATAATGTGACAGCTTTAAAGAGATGATAAGACAAAATTGTACACAGCAACAGATGCTTATCTATAATGTAAATTCATTTGGAAGAAAAACCAGATGTTGTTCCGTAATGGCATAGCAACTCATCCATGGCTGGAGTTCCCAGAAGATACTTCTGCACAGAATTGACAATCACAAGAAAAGCAGCTTTTTTCCTGTTACTAAGAAAATATAGATCAATGGTCGTTCATGTAATGTGTAATAAGGAATAATAACATGCCTTGAATTTTCATTCTGACTATTAAGACGGATTATGTTTTGGGGTTGTGCATTTGAGAAAGGTGGGTTGAATTTTTTACTAGGTTTTTTTTTCATTTTCTTACTAGTATTGCATTGCTGTCTAAAATTCTAAACTCAGACTAAAAATCTTTGCTGACCTCTAAGAAATATCTTTATCATTGTATTCTGGTTCTAGTGATCAAGGTCCACTTCAGCTGCATTTTACCTTTTAAAATTTCTTTTCCTACCTATGTGGCATCAAGTATCACCATAGAATTATAGAACCATTACGGTTGGAAAAGACCTCCAAGACCATTAAGTACAATGTTTGACCAAACACCATCATGTCAACTAAAGCATAGTACTAAGTGTCATGTCCAGTCATTTTCTGAACACTTCCGGGGAAGGTGACTCCACCATCTCCCAGGGCCTCCTCCTCCAATGCTTAACTACACTTTCAACAAAAAAAAATTCTTCCTGATGTCAAATGTGAACCTCCCCTGGCACTCTGGCTTGAGGCCATTTCCTCTTGTCCTGTCACTGGTTGCCTGGGAGAAGAGATCAACCCTCACCTGGCTACAGCCTCCTTTTAGGGAGCTGTACAGAGCAAGATCTCCCCTAAGGTTCCTCTCCTCCTGGCTAACAACCCCAGCTCCCTCAGACACTCCTCATAGGACTTGTACTCCAGACCCTTCCCCAGCCTTGCTGTCCTTCTCTGGGCATTCCCAGCACCTCAATGTCTTTCCTGCAGTCATGGGCCCAGAACTGGACACAGCACTCAAGGACGCAGTCTCACCAGTGCCAAGTACAGGGGAACAATCCCTGCCCTGCTCCTGCTGTCCACACCATTGCTGAACCAGGCCAGGATGCCATTGGCCTTGGCCATGTGGGCACACTCTGGCTCATCAGCTGATGCCAACCAGCATCCCCAGCTTCTTTTCCTTTGCACTGCTCTCCAGTCACTGTTTCCTAAACCTGCAGCACTGCCTGGAGTTGTTCTGATCCAAGTGCAGGACCCAGCACTTCACCTTGTAGAACCTCATGCAATTGGCCTTGACTCATCAATCCAGCCTGTCCAGATCCCTGTGCAGAGCCTTTCTGCTCTCCAGCAGATCAAATTAGTGACATCTGCAAATTTACTGAGGGTAAATTTCAATTCTGCCCCCATCCCCATCATCAATTAGGAGAGGGAACAGGCCCAGCCCCCATACTGAGCTCTGGGGAAGCCCACTAAGCACCAGTTGCCAATGGGATGGAGCACGATTCACTACCACTCTGTGGGCCTGGCCATCCAGACAGTTTTTAATCCAGTAAAGAGTACACCCGACCAAGCCAGCTTCTCCAGGAGAATGCTGTGGGAGGAAGTATCAAAGGCTTTACCAAAGTCCAGGTAGACAACATCCACAACCTTTCCCTCCTCCAACAGGTGAGTCATCTGGTCATAAAATGAGATCAGGTTGGTCAAAGCAGGACCTGCTTTTTCTAAACCCATGCTGGCTGGGCCTGATCCACTGACACAAGAACTTTTTTTGGAGATTAAAAGGTTAAACAAGTAATACACTAGTATAGGAGAGACAAGCTTTCAGCTATCTTAAAAGAAAAATAAGTTAACTGAGAGGCTAATATAAAATCCACAGGATGAGGGAAATTCCAAGTTAAGCAAGAAACTTGGTACTATTGTGCCAAGACATCTTTAGGAAGCTAAGATTGTTATGAGTCACAGCCACTTAAGCACAGTGAGGCGCAATCATGTCTACTGTATTTAGATTTTGAATTAGAATTCCTATACAATATTATTCACCCAGGTTAAAAGGAATATTTTTGACATTATGCCAGTTTTACTTGGCTGCAAATTTTCTGGTTTCTTGCCCACACTTTTTGTATTATCTTACTGTATAGTACAAATATATAGAAGCAGACACAGCATACATTTCATATCATTAAAATGCAGGCCACAACTTTCTTTAACTACATCAACAAGCATACATAATAGCAGTGGATTAGGGCATACAGGCCTTAAGGCCATTAGCTGTTGGGACTGGTCTGCTGCAATATAAGCCTTGCTTGAATCACTCCCTGTTATAAGGTTATACTACTTTAAGTTCTCTCTCCCTTGCAATACAAACCACAGGATTCGGTGCACTTGCTAGTATTTTCCATATTTTTTTCTTTACTGTGAAAATATGTGGCTAGACATATGAGGTAAGATACTTCTCAGTTACTTCTACATATCTAGAGTTTAACTTTGTACTTTAGCCAGTCACTCCAGCTTTTGTGTCTAGGCAATGGAGAACTATAAGTGCTTTTACAGTGAGACTCAAGTAGCCTGCTTTTGAATTATGTTTTAAGAAGAAATTTCTGTCCATAAAACAATGCAGATGACCAACTCAGACGTGGACTTCTATAATTATCAAATGGATACCATCACTGTTGCACCAGTAGAACGCAAATCTTTTATACGGAAAATAAAAAGGAATAAATTTCCAGACCTGAATATATTAAGGATCACAGCTGTTCAGGGCTGTCCAGTCCAGGTTCCAAGCCAGCAGATGTCTTGACAATATTAAAGAGCAACTGTATAACTCTCTGATTGCAAGCTGGTTTAACACTTTGCATTTGTGGATCTCAGGTATAAGGCAAAGGACTTTGACAGTATATAGAACCAGAAAACATACTCTGACAACTAGTTTGTTCCAAGAAGATCCATCAATGCCTTATCACTACCAGCAAGTAATGAGATCCTTACATGGAATGATCAATAGTATATAAAAGATGTTTGGGATTATACTGCAATCTCAACATAAAAGCTAGAGGTTTAAGGTGAAGAGGTTACAATTTATTTGTATATAGAATCTTTAGAGTTGTTGCTTCACATTTTCTCAAAGCTTAAAGTTTTGCTTCTAAGTCAGAGGTCTAAGTAGATATAACATCAAAAATTGCTTCTTTATACCTTACAATTTCCACTTCTAAGTGGCTGCTGGTTACTTACTTTCTGGTGGGTATGAATGTTTATCACAAACAAAATTATTTTCTTGTAGTTGGCACACTTCCACTACTTTAAATTAGAAAGATAAAAAGGATAAACAGTTGCAATTGTAACACTGAAAACCTGGAAATCCAAAAGAAAGAACAGAAATTGTGTTGCTAAAACTAAATCCTACAACTTTCCACACGCAGCATCACTAAGTACAAGATAGCTGAACATCATTTCAGTGGAGATGAAGGCAATAGTATGGTAACTTCTATGGGAACATTAAAAGACAATGTTGACATCTACTTATTCAGATGAATTTCAATCTGCTCTCGAATACTAGAAGGAATAAAATCTCTCTTGTAATTCCTGCTTCAGTAGGGTTAAACTCAAAACAATTGCAGAAGAGTGTGAACTGTCTCTCCGTAGTTACACTGAAATTGCTACAAGTAACCTAGCATGAGCTGTACTACACAGAGATCTGGGAAAGATACTGGCAGCCTAATGGGTCTGGTTAGGGTTTCCTGATCTGGAACTGGCTAGCCTCAGGATAAGGTGTATCCATTCTAATTTAAATGCTGAAAAGTCCCTCTGTTCTAACAGACCCTCAAAAAGACCCTGATTTACTTTCACCACTTTCAGAGGATGTACCTGATGGAAAACATAATTATATATGTGGAGATTCTTTCCACACAGAGAATATTTTATCAGGATTTTTTTTTATAGTGTAAGATCAGAGCTTTTAGATCAATTAAATATAAAAAGAATTGTTTTGATTGATAATTTCCATTATCAATTTCCATTATTAATTTCCTTACTGACCAAGGAAGGACTGACTGTCAGTGTGCTGTATGAGACAGAATACTCAGCTTGATAACCTTTTTACTGAAAAGGGATGGAGTGAAATATTTTCAGTCAATTTTTTTTGGTACTGCAAACTATGCTTTCTGTTCATTCAAAAAAAAAAAAACAAAAAAAAAAACCCCTCTGATTTTAATGACTGACAAAGAAACCCATACAGCCATTTTTGTGTTTGATGTAATAGTCAGAAAGACAAAAAAATTCTATATGAGGTAGTGTCAAGAGGAGAAAATTTGAAACTATAAAAACATTGGGCAAAAGTTTTTTCAATGTACTTTTTAGCAATGTACTTTGAGAATATTCCAAGCACTACATTAAAAAGCTCAACATCTATACATCATATTGAATAATCTGAACAAAGTGAACATAAACATATCCAAGGAATCCATTAGAACTACAACTAAAATGGGATAGCAAATTTGATATGCTCAATCAGACATCTATGACTGGATTAATTACAGACAGCATATGGAGAAAAGAAGATATAACCTACTAAGTTTTATTCATTGAAAAATTATACAGAGGACAGAAAATGGAATATATATATAAAAAACCTCAGCTGCACACCAGATACTTGTTATGAAGAGTTCAGTATAATAACTTATTATCCATAAACTCCTTTCCACAAAGCATGGTTTGCCGATTATATGTCTTTCTGTCGCCTACCCCTTTTATTATTTTTTTTAACTATAGATCATTTTTGTCATATTTAGTCTTACTCATTGGCATGGTATTTAGAGCAGAAAAAAATATACAGAAAAAAACTTTGCCTAAAAATATCTGTAGGCTGATTCTTTCCCTTCAAAGAGGAAGACTTCTTTTGATATTTTCAACAGTTAATACAGAAGAGTTTTGCAAAGCGATGCAGAAGAGTGTAACTTGTGATACAAAATAGAAGTAAATAAAGGTGCATTTTCTAAAGATCATTTAGTGTTAGGTCTTACTGTCAACTAAATTAAATGTTTAAATGGCTTTTGTACTATCAGTATTTGACTAATATGTTTGTTAATATATGCCAGCAACATTTCTATTAGCATATCATATTAACAATTAATGATTCTAAGAAAGATTCATTGACATTAGAAGTACCTGAGAACCAGAACACAATTGGATGAGAAGCTGGATAAGCTTTACCTAGTTCCACAGTTAATATATAATTTAAAAAAAGTAATGATTTATTTTCATGTATATCAAACTGTTGTCTTCATGAATAGATCTTGCATAAGTCAAAATTTTTAACCTAAGATCTTACAAAGAAGAAAATAAGGACAACATGCAGAAATACAAATTCCACATCTAGAAAAAGAGATACATGAAGAGGGAGAAATAAAATTTCTGTTTTCCATAGCTGTCAAAAATTCAATTTCAAAATCCAGTAGAATGGTTTATAAAATCTAAATATGTTGATTTAAACTGAGTTGTTTTTATTGAATCACACTTCACCTTTATTCAAATTAATTTTTAATGCTGTACAAGCAAAGTTTTTAAAAGAGAAACACTATTTTAAGAATGGAGAAACTACATCAACATAACTATCATTTTAATTGTTGACTTACCTAAACTTTTATTACTGTATTTTTTAGGTTTCATTCTATGGGCCCTCTTCAGCATTAGCTGCACAGTAGAAATATCCTTAAAACCCCTAAGGGAAGAAAATAACTTACTAAATATTTCACATGTATTATGTTACACCAGCTGCATATTATTGTATAATACACTTTTCGAAAAGAATACTGGTATGCAGTACTGATCTACAGTATGAAACTTTCTGAGTTATAGAGATAGCTGCAATTCTTATCTTAATATTACATTATTGCAACTTATTAAGATAGTTTCTCAGACACTTAAAAAATAATTACAATAATTTTTACTTTGGTAGAAAACAGAGATTCTTCAAAAGTGAAACTTAAAAAAAGCAAGCAACAACAGCCAACCATACTATACCTATTCTTGGAATATCACAGTGTAAATAACATACCATTCTTCTGATATTTTCTTTTCTCTTTCAGACATAAATAAAAATTCCTTTTTTTCTTTACAGTTAGAAAGCTGTGACATTATTTCCTTCCCTGACCTGGAAACAAAGTAAAAGAGCTGTTCTGAAAAGCAAGTAAATAAAAAAAGGTCTGGAGTTACACTATTTTGCAGCCTTTGTTATTCTGCAACTTGTTTGTGCCTTTCTAAAGCACTTTTAAAGCTTGGAAATGATACAAAAAAAAAAAAAAAATCCATTTTAATACTCCATGAAGGTTTTATCTTGGAAAGTAATAAAATCTGCCATCAATTTGAAATGTTTACATTTCAATTACTTGAAGCATATTTCAGTTCTTTCACAGAATGCAGCTGTTTAAGATATCTCTTTTAATCTTTATCTAGTCTTAAAGATCTCTATTTCAACATCTATTTCATAACATATATGAAAAAATAGAAGTTCTATGATTTATAGTCAAACCTAAATAAATAAAACTACATATATATACTCTTATATTCCTAATTATGAAGGTAGCCAATGAAAAAATAACAACTGAATTTAATATTTTTATTTTTAGTTTATTTATAATTTATTATTATACTATTTATAACAGTTTTAGAAAGTAAATATATTTGAACTCCAGTAATATCACACTAATCAAAAGTAGCAAAAGCATCAGAAAACAGTCTCTTCTTTTTTTTATTTTTTGTCAAATACAAATCAACTAAATACAATTTAAAACAATATCATTTAACTTACCTGCTATGAAAATGGATTTTTTCTGCTGAATATGAATGTGGTCTGTTAGCACACTGCCAAACTTCTTGTGGTGTTAATGGCAAACTATTTGAATGTCCACTGGAATCTGAAGGCCTAGAAAACTTCTTAGAGAAAGAAAAGAAATGCAGCTGGTTATCCCCGTAAGTTTAAAATGTGCAGAAAAACCTGCACCAGGGTTTGCAGAGTTTATCACTATAATTGAAAGGAATCTTAATAGTGTTATGCCCATTCCATTACAGACATTACTTTCAACTAACTAAATAGGGCAAAAAGGTGACTTTAGTTACACTTAACATCCCCAAATATAATAAATTGTACATTTATAAGACTCCTTTCTCTTAATTGTAGGAAACAAAACATTAGTAATACTATGCTTGAAAAAAGAATACAAAACCCTACAAAAACAAAAAGCCAAAACTTCAAAGTTTATCAAATATCTAGTAGACGGTACAGTTCAATGACCTTTAGCTGTTTTGAAAACATTCAGCTGTTGTCATATAATGCAGATCTTAGTATTTTTAAAGTAGTTTGTCAACTAGCAATTTTTAATCCATTGCCAAATGTGCAGATGAAGCACATCATCTTTTTTTCTGCTACCGTGAAGTAAAGTGTTGAAATAAATCCAAAATAAAGAAAAAAATAAGCAAATGAAAGAAAATGTAAAAGAAAAATTGCATCTGGAGATGAGGAGGAAGTCTGAGACTTCTGAAAGTAATTGTGTTTTTAAGTCACTAAATTGTCATATTAATCACCCCAGAATAGCATATCCTTAAGGAATGAATAGAGACTGAAGACTAAGTTGTTTCTGTGACATGTTACCTTTGGCCAGTGCAGCTGGTTTGAGAGCAGGAGTGTTTTTGAAGGGAAACGGGTGGAATCTAGAGTTAGCCATTCCTTCTCTAATGCAGCCTGCATGAATGAGCAAAGTCAAACAGTGCACTGATAAAATCAGTTCAGTTTTGATAACTCTTGCAAAGTCTCTTTTAAATTGTCTTAACATACTTTGTGCATCTTTTCAAGTTGTATGTATATCAGAACAGCCACCTGCAGAGCAATCACACTCACAGCACCTTTGGAGATGCTGTATTGTTTTATTTTAAACAAATCAGATCAACAATATTTGTGGGTTGGGGAGGTCCTTCCTGGGTTTTGGTTTTGCAAAAGATGCAACCCCTGTTTCTCAAATTCCTGTGACTTTATTCAAACATTGTTAGTAAACCCAAGTTATTCTAAAAGACTGATAAACTTTGAAAAAATACAGACCTGAGATATTTGAAGGCATAAAGAACATGAAGAGCTTTGTGTGCTGTTTTTAATAACTATTTTATGTCCAGATGTAGGTGCCTGATTCTGTCAAACTTGTTTCTGTTGAATTGAATTGCTTAACGATTTTCATTGAAATTTGGGGTCAAAAAAATAAATTCTATATAATGCTATACGCTTCAATTACAAAGTTTTATTTCTGATGTAATGGACTAAATAGGAAATTAAAATAATGGTTGGAATGAGGAATGGTGACAGAATTAGTTGCTAACAAGTGTCCTTAGCACTTTGAGGCAGAATTCAGTTGTCTTTCATAAAAACAAACTCTAGACTTTGCTTCCAACCCAGACTTGCTTTACTTATAGGTCCTTGAGGTTTTTACCACACCTTTTCAAAATATTCTGATAAATGAGAGAATCAAATCACTCCCACACAGTAAGTAAATACCACTGAAGAATTTGGCTTGACTTACGGGGCTCAGTAATTCAGGTTCTTCTTACTTCAATAGCAAAGAGCCTGGGGTTCATTCTTTTGAAAATGTCTACTTTAAAAAACTGGACTATCTTTCTCCCATTCATAAAATATTTCAGATCGTACTCTTTACTGACCCTGAGGAATGATCCTGAGTTTGGATGCCTTACTGTGTAGTTTGTGCAAACAGGAATTTATACAGCCTTAGACAGGTGAACGAGATCTTGCAAGGCCTTTGAAATTCAGAGAGACAAAAGAATCATATTCCAGGTATTTTGAAAGGTTAGTCTAGGTACTGGACAAAGGACTTGGTGGCTCTAAGATCGATCTTTTTGCTTCCATTCTGACCAAACTTTGAAAAATAATGTTTGATTTTATTTTTATATCTTTAGAAGAATGAATTCCTACATCTGACTGATTTCCTGCTTCTGGAATTCCCTGTTATTTGATTACAGTATGTTTTGGGTTTCATTCCCTTATTTAATAAATCTAGAAAAATTCTATGTCCTCATTATTAACAGATAGCCACTCTTCCCCTCCTCAACTTTTCAATTCATGATAAATATATAACATTATCCATTTTATCATACCTCCTCTTTTGGGTAGTTGTATATGTTAAGAAATCTATGTAAATGAACTGCAGAGGCATGCAAAAAATAAAATGTATCACATTATTTAACTTTTACAGTTATTGACAACCCACAATTTATCTCTCCTCAGTGATGTGATTACTGTTATGCTGATAACCACTGAGTGGTTGATTCACACCATTTTTATGAAAAAAAAATCCATTCCAGAAAGCAAACTGTAGTAAATCAAATCCCAAAGGTGATCAATTAAATATGTGACATTGGTACAATTTGAACATAGAAGACTGACAAGTCCATATCTCAGCAGAGACGAAGTTACAACAATTCAAGATTTACAATTGCCTGGGTGCTATGAGCAGAATGGTCAAAAGTAAAAGCTATAAAAAAGTTACAACATCTGACTGAAAACTTCCTGTAATAATAGATATTATTCTTCCTTGTGCTCTTTAAATGATTTTCTCAGGTATATGAAAATAGCCAATTTTGGAAACTTTTCTTCCTCTATTTGCAAAGAATCAGTAACAGGTGGGAGAGAGGTAGATTTCCACTTCTTGTACAATTTAAATGTCAATTAACTTTATTGGTGTGTACAACGATGTGTCCATTATTTACCTGAGTACTTAAATGTTTTACAGTAGCAGGGAATGTTATCCAAGCTCTAATGTCAGATTTCAGGCCAAGCGTACACGCTGGCTAGTTGAATTTTTACCTCTCTGATGAAATAGTATGTAAAAGAAAAAAAAAAAGCCAAACAAAAACAAACAATTCCCTCAAACAAACGAACAAAAAGCCAAAAATCCCCATGAGAAATAACATTCCAAAGGTGTAGCAAATTTTTTGGAGCAAGAGTCACTTAGAAGTATACTGATTGAATCCTTTTGCTTCATCATTGCACCATAATCCAATTCAAGTTCTCTACTCTTAATATTTATGTTGAAATTTTTCTCACTAACATTTTCCTAGCCCAGCGTTTGACATTTATTAACTTAGTACTACTAGTGGTTTTATTTCTTTTGTCACCTATAAAATCTATTTCAGTGTTCTAAATGTTGAAAAGAAATATCAGTAAAAATATAAAGGTATGAATCAAAGGTATAAATATGCACAACAATGAAAAAACAACAACTTACTAACCATTAAGTAAATATTTTACTCCTATGAAGGTACAGCATATCAGAAAAACATACCACACTAATGTTTGCTTTGCCCACAAAAATAAACACATAATTGATTTTCAAACACTCCCTTCCACTACGTTTTCCTTGGACATTTTCACAGCACTAAGCTCAAGAAATCTCTGTCCACACCTTCCCTGTAAACAGCCCTAATGAAAAGTTTATGTCAGATTTACCAACACCTAAGGCTTAAAACTAGATCTGTTTGTACTCATATAGTTCACTATGATTAAAAAACAACAATCTGTTGCCTTACAAAGCAAATAAAATTAAGAGTTTTTGACTGTATGGTCTACATAAACAGCTAAAACAGCTATAGGGGTGGTGTATTTGTATTTATTTCTAAAGCCAAATTAAGCAGTTACCTAAATACTGAGGCTTTACACATATGTGCAAATCACATACAGCTGATTTAATACATATTAGCTCATCTGAAGATATCTTTTATGCTTTTGTATGCTCCATACTTTATTTCCAGTGTTTATTTCAAAAAGTCTGTATTCAGTCATTTCACAAACACACAAAACATACATAGACCTTTTTATTTTTCATTGCACCTATTCTTTTGTTAACCCATTTGAAACAATTTTTTAAAATTTTTAAACACAATAAAATTACCCATGATAGCACTCATCAGGAAGGAGGAGGTGTGAATCTATTTGATGTTAGGGTTTTCTTTCTGAATTTTAAGAATGAAACTTTCGTATTATTAGCTATTTCCATTTATCCATTTGGATCAAGAACGGTTCCTGATTCACAACACATTTTTTAGCTTTTGAGACAGTACTACTACAGGGTTCCTAGCTTGATTTTGCAGCTCATTAACAAACATTGGAGGCTTAGGGATTTTTTTTTTTTTTTCATGGCATATTATACATATTTCATTTTGTTCCTCCTTCATTTTTCAAGTATTGACTCGATTGCTTCCTTTGCAAAATGTAATGACTATTCACATCGAGCAATGAACTTCTGCAGTTTCAGAAACATAATTCAATCCTACAGTGAGCAAAGTGAGTGAGAATGGTTCTGCTAACTTTAATTGGGTCTGAATGAGCTGCTGAGAAGTCGAGTTTAAGCGCAAATGTTATTTACACAATCTAATCCTAAGCATTTTTTATATGCTCTGGATTACATTCTGGATCTAAATAATCTTTTAAAATATATCATGACTATACATGCAATTAGGGCTGCTCTGAGTCATATTTACACCGTGAACAAAAAGTAGTTCTCAGGACAGTGTCAAACTTACATTCAGCTTTGAAGCACTTCTACAAGTCTCTGTCCAAACTGTGAATAATGCCATCACATATTGCCTTTCATCTCTCTGAGATCAAGGAGGATCACAAGAGCATAATAAAAACCAAACCAATTCCTGAAACTGTACTGTGGTTTGAAGCAGAGGATGCAAAAAAGCATTAACAATACAGGCTGAAAAGAAAGGCCAGCATCTGACATCTAACAACTCTGTTAAGGTCAGAGCAGATATCCATCTACATCAGTACTCTGCTTCCAGAAGAGTTCAGTAGCAGTTGCTTACGGAAAGAATGAAAAAAGCTGGACATGATGAGGACATTCCTTCCTTTAATACCTTCTTTTAGACCTTGGAAACTGGTGGTTTAAGGACTTTCTGCTAAAATCTAGGGAAAGATGCCTCACCCTAAAACAGAAATCTAATTCCTAATGACAAATGTAACTATATAGTCAGCATGTTTGCCACGTCATCTCTATGTCAATCCACAAAGAATGCAAATCATGTATACAGCTCATAGGATGTAACTGCTGAAGCGGTGTGAATTAACTTTGAAACGGCATCATGTTGGACACCACGGGAGCTGAAACTACCTCAGGTTTCCAAGCGTGGTGGACCTCAGAGTCACTACCTAAGAAAACAGTGAAACTATCTTTGAAAATGAGGGAAAACTAACTCTTTATACCTCTTTCCTTTCTTTTTTCATCTCTTCATTGACTCATTCAGTGTTTTGAGGACAGCAATGGTTTAGTCAGAAAAAAATTATTTACTGGTATTTATGTAGTGCATTTATTTATATGGTATTTTAAGATCACAACAAGTAAATTACCCAACAATATAGACAAGCAGAAGAAAGCTAACATCCAAAACACACCATGAACAAAGAGTAATGACTGGCTCCTGATCATTACAACCTAACAGGAAGAGTGGCAAGTAAAAAAGAAAAAGCATCTTCTATTAGAAACAGTATTTCCACATTAAAATTTCATAGAAATACTGTGCGGAATCCTGTGCTTTGAAAAAAGATTCACACTTCAAAAAACAGATCCAGTTCACCTGCCTGCTTTTATTCAACATGTTTTTTTCTGTACTTCTGCTCTCCTCTGTGAGGTAGGTCATTAACATCATCCAAAGGAGGAATGACCTCTTTTCAACTAGATGCTACAAAGTATCTGCCCTCTCCACATTCAAATTTGTTTTAAATAAGAATACTATGTAATTAGAATAAACAAATAAATTAATCAAAATGAAGCTTTCCATTAGTCTTCTCTATATAATACAAATTTGAATTAATTCTTCAGGCTGGTGATGTCCTTAATTTCTAGTTTATGGTGAGCATATTTGAATAGTGCAGTTAAAGTCTTGTTCACTGAAAGACAATAAAATGGGTAAAAACAAAGACAAATGAAAGGCAGAACCTTCAACATCATTCTATGACTATTTTAAACAAGCTTACAAAAATTCTTTTGGGGCAATACATTCCTCACGAAGAACTACTTTTCCTGATGTTAAACATCCTGTAGGTTAAATACTTGCTTAGACTGGGAGGGGGTGTGGCGAGGCAGAAGCATCTTATGCTGAAGGTTAACCCTCTGATACTCACAGCCAGCCCACTGAACTATCTTTCATCTGGCAGAAAGATGTAACTTTCTCTCTTGGCTCCTGGCAAACATATTTCACTCTGTCGGTTATTTCATTTAAATATCATGCTAGTCCAGGACAACATATTTAATTTCTTTTTAAACTAAACTTATTTCTGCCAAGGCCTGAGTATTTGCTGGGAATTTCTTCTCTTAAATAGTAAGTTTTAACAAATATCTTAAGAAATCATGAATTTTTAGCTCTTATAGCTAAACAGAAGAACCAGATCACTTTTCTATGCTCTTTTGTATAATGTTGATAGACTGTGATTGAAAACTTCCTTTGAAATTAAAGAACTGAATATATTTGTGTATTTAGCCTTTTCTTTCATCCAGTCCTTTGAGGAATCATGTTACTATAGACTAGTTTTTCTGTGGAACTCCAGTTCATGTGTAAAGCTTAGTTCAATGTTAGGAAGTTGAACATCAGTTCAGATCCAGACTTTATAAATAACTTCCAAAAGCTAAGAAAATGTCAGATACGAACATCCTCAGCTGAATCTTCTATTAGCTGTATTATTATTCCACTTAAAGTACTACACAAATTCAGTCTAAACTCTGCCATTTTAAATCAGTATGTAAACACATTTAACAATGTTATAAAAAAACCATGGACAATCTTTTAAATTACATAGCTTAGAGGATACACATTTTACAGAAAATATATATCTGAACTTCAAGCAGTAGGAAAAATAGTCCCTTTCTCTGAGTTTGTCTTCCAGTATTTTTCACATATTTTATGTGCTGAAGATAAATTGATTAGCACCCTAACAAAGGTTATTTTAACCTTTGGCAATGGTTCTTTTCCAACCCTGTCTTTATATAAGACAATATATGTACATTAGAAATCTGGGTACAACTGCAATCTTATGGCTGCAAAAACCAAACAGTTTCAAGCCAAAAAAGTAGGGAGAATCACATGAATTCCAGAGAAGCATTGCAATGATTAATTGACCTCAAGAGATTTTATAGACTTACAAAAACTGGTTAATTATTAGAATACATTCTTGTAGGAAAATGAGAGGACAAGGAGATTTGTCCATTTCTAAGAAAGATATATTGATGATTACTGGAAAAATCACATTTTGTTAAGAAAAAATTTAAGAAAATTTTATTGTAGAATGTCTTCTCCAAATGTAATATTTCCTAACTTTTTACTAAGTTTGGAAAATTAGCTGTTCTCTAAAATTCAAATGCATATATATACATATATCTATATATATATGTACATTTAATATATGTACCAATGTGTTTGAGCTACACATATGCAAATAAAATGAGAAGAATTTATTGTGGAAAAGTAAATGAACAACGAAAATTTCAAGGACAAGGTAAGTTTTCTTTCAAATAGAAGGTTGAATGTCTTCATACATAATTAACTCTCCAAAAGTCTGAATCTTATTGTAGTTCATGTCAGTTATTCATGACCTAAACTTTTCTAAAAATCAATTTTTGTCTTATGCCTGACAGAGTTCAAAGGAAGCTCTGTGTCCTTTCTTTGAATACAGGAATAAAAAATACAGACTACCACAGATGGGTAAATGGTAGCCTCAACTTCAGAGCTTAGACATGATTCAAGTAAGCACCAGAAATGTATGCTTGAAAAGTCTTTTGAGATATAAACCCCCACCCATCTCAATAAACATCAAGCTCCTGGAACCTTCAAGCCACCCCTCAAAGTGTGTCTAAGACCCTAGATATCATCTTTCCCCATTAAAATGGCAAAAATCTTCAAGACTTCCCCTCTCTGACTGGCACACGACACAAATTTTTTGCTGCAATATCTCTATAAACCTTTTCCCAAGTTTTTCTACTTCCATGAAAACAAAGAAACAAAACTTTCAAGGGGCAATGAGTTAAAAACTTAAAAAAACAAAACAGACAAGGAACCCCTCAGCCCTACCCCTTAAATACTCGGCATTCAAAGAACTTTGAAGAAACATAACCCAAAATGTTCTACCCAGCTTAGATAATGAATACTAAAATACCATAGAAAAGAAAGCTGTGCTTCAGCTTGCAGTTTTGTCTAAAGAAGGGAAGTCATGCAGAAGCACAGGGTAATAAAAAATAGACTAGTCATAAGTTTATAGTCATTTAACCTTTAACATGTTTCAAAGTTCAGGTCACATGAAAGATTAGATTCAATTTCAAGACAACTTTTCCTTTTTGCTTAAAAGTCCTTATTTCAGAAACACGGACAAAAATAAAAGGATTTTCAAGATAAAGAGCAAAGAAAGGCTAAGTTGTAAACATAGTTTTAGATGGAATTTATGTTAACAAACCTCTAATTGCACTACAAAATCCTTAATTCTAAAGAGGTATGTCTAAATCATCTCCCAGCTTCACTTATACTGTCCTCCTTATGTCTTTAGCACTGTCTCTTCTATTTGAAATAAATTATCCACAAATGAATCTGCAAGTTGAAATTTGTTCACTCATACCTGTATTCTCAACACCTTAAATCTTTTGGGACATGTAATGATACTCAAGAAAGAAGCTGATTCTTTGGGATGTTTTTCTGGTTTATGAAATGATCAATAGCTACTCCTATAACCTATATAAAAAAAAAAGTTTTTAAGTATTTTTCATGCCAAAATAATACTAGACTGAGTAGTAGGACAGTATTTAGCATTTAAGATTCTTTAGCCCACTCTATTCTAGGACAACCTAGACATAATCTTAAATAGATTTTAGCTAAATTAAGACTGTATTTTAGCATATGAGGTGTTTGGGGTCTTTTACCATTCTTTGTTTACACTGTTAGAAACTAAAACATTGCATGAAAAGTCCCTTATGACTACACATCCTTTTCTGTGGGACTGCTTCCCAGAAAGTCAGACCCTGGCCAACAGTATTGCCCACATATTGGACTTTGCACTTGCTCTTGGCGAACATTACGAGGCTCTGGTCAGCCTGTCTATCTAGCCTGTGCAGGCTGCTCTGAAGAACTCCCTGATCCTCCAAGCATGCCAGCCACTGCCCTCAATACAGCATCATCTGCACACTTGAGACTGCATTCTGCTCCATCATACAGGTAGCTAATAATTTTTTTTACTATTTTGGTCTCCCTACCATCCATGATGGGCTCCATTAATTACTGTCCACCAGTAATTATGACTCCGAAATTTTGCCCCACAAAATGCAACTATTTGAGCCTGGTACTGCAGCCAATTTGCCAATGACCGTATTGTCTACTTTCCCAGCCCATATCTCAATAAATTTTGGGAATAAGACTCTAGGAGATAGTCAACAGCCTTCCTAAAATAAAGGCATGCCATATGCACTACACTCCCCTTACTCATAGTGCCAGTCACCTTGTGACAGAAAACAATCAAGGTGACGAGTCCTTGGTAAACCCATGCTAGATTCTCACAATCACTTTTTTTCATGGATTTAAAATTGGCTTCTGAATATATTTACTCCAAGGATTCCCAGAAAGTGAGATAATGTTAATGGCTTCTAGTTCCCTGGATTTTCTTCAATTTTCTGAAGATGGGTGTGATGTCTGCTCTTTTCCAGTCACCCCCCCAGTTGCTGTGAAGTTTCAAAGATGATAGAGAGTAAACTCAAAATTATTTCAGACAGCTTGTTCAACCCCTTGGATGCATCCTATCTGTTCCCTTGGACTTGCATATGTTCAGGGGAGTTAAGATGTGCTGCAATTGGATAACATCTGCATTCCTCTAAACCCAAAGGATTTCAAGCTCCAGGCTATAAGACATGGAGAGATTTAAGTGCAGAGCATCACATAAGCTGACATCTCATGTTCCTCTTCGGTTCCTCCATAAGAACTGCAATTTAACTCAATAACAATATTCACAGAATCAATGGCTTCTTCTCACAGAGTACAGACAAATCAAATAGGTTAGCTCCTGAAATTTGTAAATAGGGACTACTAAAAAATCTTTTTCAATGGAAATCAATGTATGTGGACATGCTAAATATTAGACATTTAACTACATATTTTAAACACAACCTATCTATCTATCTATATATATATACCAAAACATCAGTTTCAACATTACACAAAAATTAACGAACTTAGAGAAGATATATTCAGTGATTAGAGATCCTGCTAAAAGCTCCGCTTTCAAAAGACTCCAGATGGAGACGTAGTCATTGAGAAGAATCTGTGACTGTATTATTGCTTCCATTTATAATGATGCTTTTGGCTTAGAACAATTTTCCTTTGAGGCTACAGGAGAGAGTAGAAACTTCAAAAAATTAAAGCTTTTTTTTCCACTTACATACATTTTTCCATTGTTTGCTTTGCTTATTTAATATTATTAAATTTTGATGCTTTACTTTGTCTTTAGAGATATAATAGGAATTATAATTAATGTTATTGCTATCCTTCGCTATGTCATAGGAACAAAATGCAACTTAGGAAAATACTACACCATTTGCTACATATACGTTCCAAATTTGCAGCGCTATGCATGACTAGTAGGCTTTCCTTTGGGAAATATTTGTTTGAATCTGGCTATTTAACCAAGAACTGGATAGAGACAAGTGATGAAAATAGGTTTTGTTTAAAAATTAGCAGCATTTCAGGTGGTAGGAAGAACAGATCTCATGGTGGAAAGCCAGAAAACAACCAGAGCACATCCTGCATGAGCTGTGAAGCTGGAGTGCTAGTGACAGCCTTTAGTAGCTGTGGTTGTGTTTATTTTTTCAGGTACTGACTGCAACAACCTACTTCTAAGTCCAGAACATCTGAGACAACTAGAAAATGAGATAAGCAGTACTGCTGAAAAACGTAGAAGTTTTATGCATCTGCAGATGCCACAAACTATGAATGGCATGCAATCCACTAACACAGCAGCTGAAGCAACAGGAACATATCAAAAGATTATTGATAAACACTCTTTGAGAAAAGATTGATCCTCCAATATACTGCCTAGGAGAGAGTTTTTTCCTCCTTTTTAAAAGAAGACTGTGGATCTAATGAAATTTTCAACAGGCACTTTTTTGCTTTTCTACAACACTGTAACTTTACCTGAAATTTGATGAAAAAAGGATCATATTCTTCGCAGAAAATAATGCAGAAAAGCTGGATGCTAATCTGACATTTATAAGCAATTAAAGGAATTAGACACATATATAAGAATGTCAAGATACAAGAAATGTTATGGGGACCTTCTAATCCATGGGCAACATTTATTTCCTGGCACTAGCCAGAAAACAGCAATCACTGTCACAAACTCACAATCGTAAGCTCCCAGTCTGAGACAAACCACATTATGAAGGATTATCAGAAAAGAAAACAAAACACATCATATGGGTCTAGTTTGGACATATGATAAGGAAATTAAAGATGGGAGACATGAGGAAATTATTTTTCTAATTACCATTTACTTATTAACAGTTAGCACACATGAGCTAGTTCTTATTGTTTCCAGCCCTCAGAAAAGAAAAAATGAGAAGAAAGAAAAATAAAACTGCTACCTACCCTCTTTGGAAGGTTAGCAAAAAAATTAGAAATGGCTATATGTCTGAGTGTGGATATTCAAAAAAAAAAAAAAAAAAAAAAAAAAAAAGAGAGAGAAGGAAATTCCTGAACAATAATTTCAAAAGCTGTCAAAAACCCTGGAATTTAAAAAATCTACATAAACTCTGTCTCAGGGCAACAGTTCATCTTCTTTGATGAACAAAGCAGTGATGGATTTCTTTTTAACTTGATTGCAACTTATAAAGTGATTTTCTTTATGAAAAAGAATGACTAAAGTGATTTAAATTAAATTTAAAATGCAGTTAAATGCAGTTTTAAAATAGAGTACTTACTTTGTGTGTCATGTAATCATCAATATTGATATTTCTCTTGATGAGAATAAGATGGGTCCATATACTTATTCAGAAGGAAAACAGTAATTTATTCAGTGGTCATTGCTCAGGGTAAACAATTGTCTAAAAACTCATCATATTTAACTTATTCAGCTTTCTATGACCTTGGCCAGTTTAGACATTTTGCATTTGGCTCACATCATATTTGCATCAAGAAAACAACAGTACTGATATTTAGATGGTACAGAAGTAAGAGGTATGTCAAACAAATGTGCTGTCAGATTTCATCCACCAGAGGTAAAGTGAGCTCTGCCTTGTAGATCATTTGCTACATGGATGGACTGCTGATGAATGGTTGCCTTAAGATCAGCCTTCTGGAGCATGTAGGCTGGAATTCTCCGAAGTCCACATGAAAGATGTGAAGATATCACTAAATACCAGGCTCATACTTTGTGAAACATCTGCTGACCAGATCTTTCATGTTGTCTGGGACAGCCTGTTTGACATCACACAATCACACACAAAACACTACTGCCACCAGTCGCCTCTGAATGCCTTTGGCAATGTATGGGAGCTGGTATGGATACAAGAAGGTATCAGCAGTGGTTCAGGTGAAATGACTACTATTCATGCTATTGTTAGATAAAGCCCATTCCTCTAGCCCAATCGCATGCAATCCTTTTTTCATGTGATAAAGTGTTTAACTTGTACTAAAAATATACTACTGTTCAATGGGAATAAATGAAGTTAAGATCTTTGTCAAAGACTAGGGTTTCCCCCCATGCTGTTTCAAACCTCACCTTCCATGGAACACTGGGTCCACAGAGTTTGTAATGAAGATATAAAACATTTGTTTGTTAAGACTGATGCCTAATGACTTATTGCACAGTGATATTTACAAATGGTTTAGATAGGTGCTTGCACGGTAGTGATTTTGTAGAATGTTAGATAACACCAAGTAAAATCATAATGACTCAAACCTACGTAACAGTATAAGAAAAAACAAAACCACCACAACACAAAATAGTGAACTATTCAAAAAGCTTTTAGACAAGATTTAAGACATTTGTATCAGTTTCCAATAAGGAAAGGTTTTTCTTCCCTTCTCTCTCATTTCACTCACCCTATACAACAAAATACTGAAATCTGCAGTACAAAATTGTATTCAAGTATTTTCCTCTTCCTTGAAACCCTAGCATATGGGATCTCTTAGCCAAGCAATATGTACTCCTCCGTACACACTTGTTTGAGACACAACAGATAGCCACTGATACCATGTGTCATTATTTGGCTCTGCTTCAGCACTTTGCTATAAAACACTGAGACCAGAAAAGAAGGAATAATAAGTATAGACTGTTCCAAGTTTCTGATGCTTGTTTCTCCAAGAGTAGGAAGTCCACATGATTTGGTATTACCAACTGCAGAGAAAGAAACAGCTACAGACATATGGAAACAGCCTAGTACTGAGTAGTTAGTCTGGACTAGACAGAGCAGAGTGTATGCCTAGTATAGCTATGGCACACATTTCTCAAAATCAACAGCATGGACAATATATATACTTGAAAAAAAAAAAAGACAAATATTGCAGGTTATCATTCTAATTACAGTCATTGACATTAAACATTGAAATATTCATTTACTGAAAAAAAATATCCTTCACAGACATATACACTGTAAATTTATCATATACACTGCTCTGTAGAAAACAGATGTTATATTTTTCATCACAAGAGGCTATGGGCTTGAGTAACTTATTTGACATCAGTTCACAGTTCAGCCTTTGAGCCTGATGTGCAAATTAAAAATGTCAGCTTGTGGTTCACCTGTCATCATCTGAACCTAAACACTTCCTGAGAATTTTTCCCCAAATCCATGTTTTATTTCATTCCTGATAAACTCATTAATAATTTGTGAAAGAGAAATTAAAAAAAAAAAAAAAAAAAAAAAAATTGTATGGCAACACCAGAAGGTGATACACTACAAATCTCTCTGAAATCAGCTGGGCTTCTTTCTCCCACCTTCTCCATCCCTTCCTTTTCTCCCTGGCCTCATGAACACCTGCCCAAATATGATTGTCTTGTTGACAGAAAGATGGAACAAAATTGTCTGGGTAGTTTTCAGTTAAGCAATTAAAAAACCCCAAAACCAAACATGACAGGGTTATTTGGGCCAGACAGAGAGAAACAAGAATGGTTCAACTGAATTATTGTGTGTAAAACTCCGGCCTACTGGCTGACTAGTTCAAGACAGGGTATTTTCCTTCTTTAATATACGAACAGATACTTCCTTCCCGTGTGAAGAAATAAAACCTTCTCTGTTCTGCTTTTTATTATTTTAGAAAGAAGCCAGGGATCAGAGAACATCAACTAATGAAACTGTTTTGTATATGTATTTCAAATTAAAATGAAAAAAAATCCTAAAATTTAATCCAGATCTCTATGTTTACACACACACATTTCCTGTCTACCAAATGATTCTTGGAACTTCTGCCTCAAACCTTTTGCATGCTCTTAAATAAAGCAGCAATTCTGAAAATGTACCTTAAAATAGTTGCTAAAAAGGAGAAGAAAAAAATAAAATTACCCTAAGTCATCAACTCATTGGTAATATTTTCACAGAAAGCCCAGCTATTATTAAAAAAAAGCCTGGTATCCGATGAACTGATCAACTGTAAACCGCACCACAACAACCAACAGCATACTTAGTTTCATAACTCCATGATCCACACAAACACCTACTTATAAATGGGACTAAGTCCTGCCAGTAGCAGGGCTATTGCATCAATCTCCTTTGCAACATTACAGTGGAATATTGATAAATGGCTCTTGCAAAGACATAGCAGCTGAGTAAGCACATTCAGAGACAAGGGTTCATGAAAACAATCTTAGTTATATCCTCTTAGGTCTCAGAAGGCTACAGTGCTGTTAGGTTTTTTTTGCTTTACCTGAAAGGATTAATAAAAAAAAAAAAAGGAAAGCAGCCAATGAATGTGAACAATTAGAGAAAGAGTCCTCCAGACAAGTACATAGGTGACTCATCAACTACTACTATTTAATATGCATACTAGGTCTAGGACTTTCCATATAGATTATCTTTTGAGGCTATAAAGAAAAAAAATTCTTTAAAGATTCTTTTTCTTGTTTACTGAATGACAATATTGACCCCATAGACATTTTTTATTTTTTACCTACATATAGCTAAATTCAGTTTTGAATGTCATGTTATTCCTCATATTCCTCTGGAGCCACTTTTATTTCTTAGAATGGAAGCTTCTCATCCAATTTCAATCCTTTTGAAACTGAAAGAGTATTTCTAGCACTATATAACTTGTAAAAATAAGTAGTAATTTCTCATTATTAGGCATAACAGAGTTGCTAAGTGTGGGTTTTATTTCTTTCTGATTTAAACGTACTCCTCTTCATAATTTACTACTGTATTTAAACTTCTGATCTTTTTAGCACGCTACACATAAGAGAATAAACCTGCTTCACTTTTTGCTTTGGGGATATGTTATTTTACTGGAATATAGCTGACATTCAGTGTTGCAGTATTTTCTAAATTGGTCTCATTCTACCAAGAAAATGAACAAAATACACATTAAAATATTACTGAAATTATAATTTGTTATTAAAATACTGAAAAGATAAATATTTGGACTAAAAGAAACTGTTTCCTTACTCTCATTTGATTGCCCTTTCGCTGTAAAAATATATGGCATTCTACAGTGGGTGTGACATTAATAGAACAGTAAGTACAAGAGCATCTCAAATAGCAGGAATCCAAGAAAAATACATTTAAATCAGCTATAAATAAGAAATGCTTCTTTATTTCTGGACATCCAACATGTTAATCCCAGCCTTGGTAGTGCTTTCTATCTTTTTTATTTCCAACACCTTCATGATTGCTTAAGAAGAATAGTGAAGACTTTATGCTAATTACTGTGCTTACTTCAGAAAGCGTGAAAGCATCCACATTTATTTCTTCGTATTCATCTTCCACTTTATCACTTTTAACATCTGCAAGAGCACTGGCCAGTTTCTTTCGCAAAAGAAAACCCTTCCAAAATGCCTAAACAAAAAATGTAAAGCATGTTATATATAGCCATAGATCAAGCCCAAATCCAGATTCTCTAAGTTATCCCATTAGGAAGATAAAACATCTTGGGCCTTTGTTTAATAGCTCAATGATCTGTTTTTTGAACTTTATGTGACATTTTAAACTACAAGACAAATTAAATGCCAGCATATGTCTAAAGCATAGAGTACTCAAGAGGCTCTCCACAAGTAAGCAGAAAGGAATCCTGCAACTCCCTCAACTACAAACCTGGGTCAACTAATTAATTATTTGACAATTCCTTCAGGGACTATTTTAAACTGAAAGGAAAGGCTACATAGGGAAAACCTGAGTGCCAACTTTCAAACTACTGAGAATAAAAATACAGATGTACTAAATGTCTTAAGGTTTACAAGTAGCAATTCTTGGAAACATCTCATTATTTCACCTAGGTCAATAACTCTTTCTTAACTGTCTAAGATCTTTATATAAAAAAAAAAATATTACCAGTAAGCAAAATCATCTCTAAGAAAAATAAGCACATTAAGAATTAAAGTCCTAGAAAACTAGAAAGGGTGTCAGAAAGATATGCCAAGCATAGAATCATGTCCAGAAAAAACACTTCAGAGATCAAAATGAGTTAGATGAAATTAAGAAAACTGCATACAACACAGCAACTTCCCCCCAAATCAGTATTTGACATCATTAGACTTCAAGATGCCCCAAGTGTTTCAAATGCCATGCAAAATATTCTCACTGTCATAAAAGAAGTGATGGTGTACACCTTTAATGGCTCTGCAATGAAAGCACTAAAACAGGAAGGGTAAATCTCATATTCTGGCTTAACATTTAGATTATTAATTTTTACAAAGTTTTTCTAATCACATAAATTATTGAAAATATTACTATTTTACACACATATTTCCTGATTATTACAAAATGATTAAATGTTTTACAGTTGCTTTCTTATAACGTCAATATTGTTGTTTCTCTACAGGCCTTCATAAGCATCAAGATAAAATACCCTGATATTAATGAGTGATCAAATGACAAATATATTTCATTCAAGAAAGACAATTAGTTTTGACAGATTTAAAGGAGAAAAGCAATCCTAATGATATAGGCAGAAGCCTAAATTTTGAGGCAGCTGCTAATAGAAATCTATGAAAGCACCAGGTGTGTGCTCAGTCATGATCAAAAAGAAAAAATACCTGTAGTAGTTTTTAAGAAATAAAATAAAAACTTTCTTACTGTACAAATTCATTCTATATCTGCCTATGGAATTCAGATCTTGTTGCTTCTTTAAAAAAGATGGTAACAGATTGTGGCAAAGGTTCAGAGAGGAACAAAAAGCTAAAGAGAATTACAGAGAAATGTGAAAAGCGACCAGACTAAAATTTTATTTACAAAAAGTGGTTGCAAGGATGGGTGTATGAGAGATCTAAGTATCTGTAATATGCACAGAAGATAAATAATAAATTACTTTTATTTTCATACTTATTTCAGGAGTTACCATGTTTGAAACAAATGAGAGGAAGCACATATTAATCACTATATAGATTTGTTAAAAGCACCACTTTAATATACAGTAGAGGTCAAATAAATAAGTCCAAAAATGGATTAAATAAGTTTATGGAAATCAATTGTTAATATGCTATCTCCACATTATACTCCAAAAAGAAATTTTTACTTCTAAATCACTTTGTCATTTCTGAAATTTGTATATAAGACTTTATGGAATGTTTCCAAGTAAACTTGAAAATATGAAAAAAATATGAAATTGACAGCACTGACTTGCTTCAAAATGTAGAAAATACCCACATGAACCTTGTCAACTTGGCAGGCAAATACTGGTTACCAAACTAAACAGTCAAGGTATGGACTTCAACTCCTGCCTGTAGTAATCCATTCTGTTTAACTGTTATTAGCTCAGTACCTACCATAGGACAGCCTAGGCCATGGTCTGTTCCCAAGGACAATATGGATAAAGCAATCCTAGGTTTTGGAGGTGGGAAGAGAAGGAAAGAAATGGAAAGGTAGAATAGAAGAGACAGGAAGATTATTTAGTCACATAGATATCTGACACAACAGATTAGTTACACAGCATCCATCAGTTTCATAGCACAGACAGGCCCCAGTAAGAGCATGGGTACAGTATCTCTTAGACATAATAGTAGAATTAAATCAAGTAAAAATAATTCTGAGAAATACTTGGTGAAAAAGGGAAAATATTTTTATGTTTCTATAACGCTTTTTTTTTGTAAAGAAGTATCTGTTTTAGAAACACGAAACTTATGCTGATTATATAAAATAAAAATGTTTAATTATGAAACTTAAAATGATAATAAGCAAAAATGGATTACAGATGACAATTACAGAAAACTAGAAAGATTTTTTTTATTATTAAACTTACAAAATAAGAAAATACCATCAGCCAACCTGGATTACTGTGGCAGCTTCATGCTTCGGTCTCAAAGCTCCTACAAACTGATGATTTTCTCTTCTACTGCAATCATTTTTCCTCTGAGCATGGTACTGCCGCCAAAAGGACTGGATCAAGGATGCTGCTGTATGTAGTCTCATGGAGAAATAAATACATTTATGACTCACATATCCTCACCAAAACAACTGGATCACCATATCTGCCAAACTTCAACCATAAAGTATAGGACTGTGCTTTGAGAAAAATGTAAAGTTGTGCCACTAAACAAGAAATTACAATCCAGGTATGACATATATGTTCAGAAACACTGGAGGATACTCACATCATTTAACTTCTGAATCCAGTTATCTAAGGACTAATCTCCACTGGGCTCTATTCTGCAAATAATCTCAGTAGAGGAAAAGTCCTCAAAGGAAGGATTAGGAGCAGAAGTGGTGTGACACTGACTGAATAAAGTAATTGAATAAGTACTGAATAAGCATTGAATAAACATACAAATAAACAACAACAAACAAATAAATAAACAAAAACAAATTAAAAAAAAAACTAGCAAAAAACAAACACCAAGCACTAAAAAGGAATAAGTACTGAAAACACGAGACAGGTATTTTTAATGGAGCAGACAGGAAAAATACAGAAAGTGCAACTTCATCTTTTGCCTGAGTTTAAGACTTTAGACTTTAAGACTTCTGACCACTGGTTATGAGAGTACATTTTCTAACTGTCTCATTTTTTAAGAAGCACTAAGTACAGAATATTTAGATCTGTTCAGTGACTCATACTTCTAAATATATGTTCAAATAATTCATACTGATGGAGAAAAAGTATAATGTCAGCTCTGCATTAGGACTTTACTATATATATTATCTTGGAATTTTCTCCACAAAATACTCATTTCAATTGGACAGTGTATTAAAGAAAAGACATCTAGATTTCCAATCTCTACATAATTCCTTTCCTTGTGTAGTGCATCTATTTAAATAGAGGACTACTAGTCAGCAAAAAATAAAAAAATAATCACACTTCAGAGGTCATGACAAATACAAAAAATGGTTTGCATTCTGTTTTGAAGAGAACTGCCCAAAATCACATTTACAGAATTAATTCAAAACATTAATGAAAAACTAAAGGAACCATTTCAGAAAAAAATTTGAAGTATTCATCTCATGCAATAGACTAATGTATTCTTACTCTCAGCTTGCTGAGAGGTGATGATTAATTGCATGGTCTTCCTTAATCATAAATTTTATGAAAAATTATTAGTGTCTTAAGTACCTACTTTCCTATTTACCATAAACCTAAACAGCTCAAAGAAGCACACCCACCATGCTTGCTTTTCATACTGTTCTCAATACATCTGTTTTTGAGACTGAATTCTTATGAAATTTTAACTCAATTCTTGAGGATTTACTGCAAAAAAAATCAGCTTCTGTTTCCCTCATCTGTACATCCAGAACCATACAAATCAGCAGCAAACACATTCCAAAGAAGTCTCTTTTTCATGCAGGAGAAAATCTAGGGACACATAAGTTGAACTGGCCTCTCACCCCTGCCTCTAGTTTTAAGAAGCAGGCTAAGGCATTTTGGAGGAGTACCAAAAGCAGGGCAGGCCATTAGCTCTTCAGTCATCACAACAGCAGAAGACTGGCGTAAATCAAGGGATTAGGATTGTCAATTTAAGCAATTTTCCCTCTTGCTTTCTAAATGGTACTGACTGTAAAGCTTACACAGATGAATCTTGAATGTCTAATGAATAATTGTGGCAAAAAACCCTTATACTAGTTTCTAGTTAATCTCCTCCAAACTTTCTGCAAAACATTTGACATTTGTATTCCTAACTCTGCATGTGTCATTAAATTGGTGTCTTAACCTTATTTGAAGTACATAAATATCTATATCCTAATATACCGACTGGGAGAATACCACAATGGATTCTTAATTGTTAATATAGAAAAATAGTGTGCAACACTTGAATGTAACTCTTTCTTGTCTAATAAGTTTAAAAATATTATCTTACAAGTTCTGTGCCTCTGTTTTAAACAAAAAATCCTCACTCCTATTATCTATCTATATAATCAATTTGAAAGCAACACAACATCCATCTCACCTTTCTGTATCATCACCAAAGTGCTGGAGATTTCTTCCCATATCACTTGCTACTATCACTGACTTTTGCAATGTGAGTTGGCTTGACATGTTATTGTTGCCTTTGCTCTCCCCACTGTAATTAATACAAGATTCAGTGCTCTTCTGCTTCACTCTCTGATCTCCTCTATTTTCCTTCTGATGCACAGGTACGGAGGAGTTAATGAATGTGGCCTGAATATCACCAGTAGTAATCCATCTTTCAGAAGGATCCAACAAGACCTGTTTATTTTCTGTCACACCCATGATAAAGAGGTTATTTTCCTGTAGGCAGCCAGTGGATGTTTGTTTTAAATGATTTTGAAGTGCTTCTGGTCCATCTCTGTCAGTAATGTTCAGTTCACCATACTCGTGTACATATCGATGTTTAATACTAAGTTTCATCAACTGATTAAAATACCAGCATTGTCCCAGTGCAGAATCAATAGAAGAAGCAATTCTGAAAAAAAAAAAAAAAAAAAAAAAAAGCTTTAAATGCCTTAAAAAGAAAAAAAAAATCCCTCTATTATTTCCTAAAATAGCTTGTAGTTTCAAGTATTTTAACATGTTTCCATATTCTTACAACAAATAGTAATTACTTTGATTGGAAATCCAGTTTCAGTAATTACAAATTTTAGTAGCTTTTGTCTTTTTTGGGCATATTTAAAATATAATCACACATATTTTTTATTTTACTCTGATTTTTTCTAAAAGAGAAAGTTTTCAGTCCTTTTAAAATAGCCATTACAGCATACTGTTGTATGCTGTAACTATTAACTTTCTGTGTGGTTAGCGGCATGTGAAGCCCAAATTTTCAGAGGGTTTGAGGCAATTTTGCCTTAATCAATCTTATCTGGCAACTATGAAAGCTCATATAAAAATAACAGTAATTTTAAAATTTAGATAACACAGCAACAAAACCCAAACTTAGATTCAAACCAATAAACTACAATATCTAAAGAAAATTCAGGATAACAAACTTTCAAGTACAGATCTTTTTATCAATATAAGGGAAAGTGCTAGACTGAAGCAATCGTAATCTATGAAGTCTGGCTCTCATTAGTTCTTTGTGTTACACTGTCTAAATAATGAGGTTAAGTAAGAGCAAATATGAACTAATTGTTACAGATTCAGACAGATGTCTGTACTTTGAATGGTGTTTGTTCATTTTATTAGGTAGCAGGTACTTCTGGAATCATGAAAACATTTTTCTTTAACAGTACAGATAAATGCAGAGATCTGTAATCTGGTGCTAATTCCAAAGGAGTAAAAAGTCAATTCTAGGTCAGCAATCCAAGAGAAAAAGTAGAAATAAGATAAATGTTCTTGTTAGTCTGGAAAAATTAGGACCTAAAATTATAGTTAGAATAACAGAAATTTCCTTCCTGTTCATCATTCTGGAAAGGTAAAATCTTTAAAAGGTTTTATTGGGGACTCTTTACCATTATAATTATATCCTCAGTGAAGTTCAACTAAGAACATTTTAGATTTTTAAGAACATAATCAATCAGACCCTAGAAGAGCAAAAAGGATTCCAACTCTTCCTCTGCTAATGCAAGTTCAGTGCTATTGGACAAAATCTGAATGGGTAAATTGATCCACACAATTTAACTCACTGTGCAATAGCTGTACATTTGATTGTCCACTACAAAACATTATTCCTACTCCTGCTAATTCCATACAGATGACAAGATCTAAAAATATTTAAACCAATCTATATATTTGCTTAAGGATCAAACACACTACATAGTAAGAATAACAAATTCTTTAACATAAAATAATTACAGCATTAGTTAAATTCTTTAGCTAAATATATAGAATTATGTTAAAGTATTTAAAAAATATAAATCTGGTACAAGATCACTACTGAATTTCTACATAAAATAATATGGTGAGAAGACAAAAAAAAAAAAAAAAGGGAAAAATGGAAAAAAATCAAATCCACTCCGACCTGGTTTTTTTCCTTTGCTTTATTTTGTTGGTTTATTTGTTTATAAAAATAAAAATATTGCAGAAAACCCCAGAATGTTTTATATATTGAACAAAAAAACAATTACCTGTGAAAACCATATCCTAAGTATCCTTGCTCATGGTAAAAAAAACCAAAAAAAACCAGAAAGAAAGAAAAACTAACCACCATAACAGTGAATCCTCTCCTTTGACAGGTGCAGGGGTATCTCAAGCAGCTATTTCACCCTTCCAGTGGCTATGAATAAGTCAAGCAGGAATGGAAGGGGAGACTGAGGAAGCGAAAATTCAGGCAGGGAATAATTTTGTGGTCATCGGGGAATGTGTGTTCATTTTTTTTATAGAGGCTGCTTTTTGGGCAGTTTTTCCAAGCAGTAGCTGCAAAATATCATCTCGTCATTGTGGACATGCACTCTCTCCCATACCTTCCCCAGCAATCCACCATTATACTTTGATTTTGCAGGATTTTTAGGCTGCCCTCTGTACCAACAACTTTTTGATTTAGGCAGTCACAGTAGCCTAAATGTAAAGAAACAACAAGGGAAGCTGAAGTGATATCAGAGACTATGAAGTGGCAGGGTATGTCTGAGGCTCTCCAGTGCACAGACACCAAAGGTCATGATGGGACCTAGTACTAACGTGGCAGTCAGCTTGGTGCTTCCCTTCAGTGAACAGGGATTTCAGGCATCCTATCAACACACTGCAACTTTCTCAGTGTCTAAGCAGCACTGCACTCTTGATACCAGAGATGTGCCTCTGAAGATTGCTTATTCAAACCACAGAAAGGAAATTGCTGTAATGGAAAATAGGTAGGACTGGTTTACTTCTTTAATAATAAAAAAAACAAAACAAAAACATACAAGGAAAGAGAGAAGACACAGTAAAAATTATGACAATATAAAGACATTTGATACCACAATATTTACTTTTTAATTAATGGAAATTCACTGCCTTTCAGACAATTTCAACTTTTGCAGTGTTATTTGTCACACTTAACCTGGAATTGCTTCTTGGTTAAGATCTGACCAAGATTTTAAGCATAAACTGGCATTGAGACAAAACAAGAAATGGAATTATCCTATGAAAACACCAGGATACATAGTGTCTGGCTGCTTAGTATGCAATGAAATATAAATATGGTGGCCTTGCAACAGCAAATTTTTTATGGCTTTCAGCTTTGACCAGCACATTCCTTCATGCTCAGTTGCTGCCAGGCTACCCACAGCTTTATTTTGATCATAACAAGTGAAAGCGATTTATGCCATATGCAAATTTTAGCATAACCACAATGCATAACCACTGCTTTTGCCGTGGGAGAAAGGGGTAAGAAGCCAGAAGAACAAGGGATGAGTCTTGCAGTACTGCACAAATATGCTAAACTAGCATCCCTGATACTAAAGACCAAGATACTATTTTTACAAAAAAAAATACTAAGAGCAAAAAGCTGCTTGTAGGTTGTTTTGGTTTGGTTTTTTGTTTTGTTGTTGTTGGGTTTTTTTGTTGTTGTTACCACATGCCTCTCTATTTGCCAGCATTTTCCAGGGACTTTGAGGAAAGATAAAAGCATTAGAATCAGATTTTAATCTATATGGAAATTTAAGTCAGGCATTTATTAAGGACTGTTACAACTTCAGTCCTCACATCAATTCACAAAGAGTATCCATCACTGTCATGGTTAATTTAGACCAAAACCTGCTCAATTCCCATGCAATGGAGGAGTAGGAGGAGGAATAAACCCCACCAGCAGCACCTAGGAAGCCTAAGGATCCATGCACAGGTTGACTTAACAGATATAGAAAAGGACAGATTATTCATGCTTAAAGGTCTTCCAGTGGAGTTCAAATCAATGAAAATGTTGCAACTTAAGAAATTTAAAGAGGTGGCAGAGGCTTGCTTATAGAGCTAACACATTTTGTATAGAATTTTCTACTGCAATCTCACCTGCAATGGCTGCCTGGTTATTCAAAGAGCATAATTTTGTAAGAATGAGACAGTAAATCTGGAAAAGTCAGCAGAGCAAATGCCTAAGAAGCAAAAGGGACAGGCTTGGAAAAAAAAAGCCCGTTCTGGTCATGAATGGCAGTTTTCTCCTGGTCCTGACCATGGATAGCAGTTCCTCCTGGTCCTTGCAGTAAAATCATAATATTCTACCCCCTCATATGCTAGTGTTTGCTAGTTAAAACCTTGCTTAGTATCATATTTTTCCCTTCTCTGACTTTCATAATTATAATACATGGAATATTCAAATAGTAAACCTCCGTTTATGTGAGCTTCTGTTTGCAGTAGTGTGGGGTAAAATCTAATGTCTTTAGAGAAACTTCAATAAGCATCATTATTGATGTTCAACTGCACTTTGGTAAAGTCCCTTACAGACATGAAATAGGTCACTGTTGGCATAGTCTCTCCTTGCAACACCATTTATGAAATTCCTATCATTTTCACTGTAATATACATACAGTATTTGTAAAGTTCAAGTTCAACTAGCCAGAAAACTGCACATTTGATGGCTGAAAACAAACTGCTGCAGCACAGGTATCATATAATTTTTTTACATGATTACTTATTACAAGTCATCTAGAGGTTATGTGACAGAAAACATTTTGTATAATCGATAAATTCAATTGCAAAGTAATTTTTATTCTTAAGCATGGCAACAACAGAGAAGTTTCATGAAGAAACAGCACAGAGAATTTAACTGGGGAGCAGTGGTGTATGAAACAGATTAGGGAAGCAAGCAGTGATTACTTTTGGCAGCTTACATACTTGAGGTCGCACCTACAGGGGCTCATAACTTAGCAACATGTGAAACAGATAGAAGCTTGCTCTATTGTTGGCCTGTTGTTTAGCAATGTCACATTAATTCAGTCAAAGCATTGCAATATGTACATATAATAGCTATGCTGTTAATGCTTATATACAAACAAGTTGTTTAGAGTTCCTTTTATGAACTGCAGTTTGCAATGGTTTTCAAGTCATCCATAAATTTTACTTCAGTCAAAATAAAAGATAGATGGCTTTAACACACAAGAAATTAATTTTAAGACCAAATTTGATACATGCCATGGTTACTGATTTAAAAAATCATGAATGAATTCTCAAAAGCTTAAAAACTCCACAACCTTCCCTCCTCTGCATTCCCCACCTTCCCTCCACCCAAACCAGACATTCAGCAAAGAGGAGATGTTTACACAATCACCTCTTTCCACTACTGTTCTCAAAGATCTGCAGGCTCTTTCAAACATTTATCTTTCAAAATTTAGATAGAATCATAATAAAATTCTCAATTGAAGGAACCTCAGGAGGTCTCTGGTCCAACCTTCTGCTTCAAAGCTAGGTTAGCTCTCAAATCAGACCAATCTGCTCAGGTTGTCATCCAGTCAGGTCTTGCAAATCTCCACAAACAAGACTGCACAACTACTCCGGGCAGCCTATTGCAATTCATCACTGTCCCACACTGAGAAGGTTTCTCCTTATGTCCAGTTGTACTACCTCTGGCTGGAATGAATTAATTCTCACTACAGTTTTCCATTTAATGCCATGATATAGATTTGCAACCGAAACAATATCGATCAAACACTAATGTTTTCCTGAACAGTGCTTGGACAGAGTCCAGGCCTCCTCTCTTTCACTCAGCAAGTAGCCTGGGAGTGGGCAGAAGGCCTCCTGTCTTTACCTCCTTCCTAGATAAAGGACTTTGCACTTGTCCTTGTTGAATCTACAAGGTTCCTGGTGACCTGTCCTCCCATCTTGCCTATGTCTGATTGGTAGCCCTCCCCTCAACAACTGCCTTTGAATACTTGTGGTCTGCAAGCACAGTAAGCGTGCGCTCTGTCTCGCTCCCAATCTTTGATAAAAGACATTAGAAGTACAAGTCAGCTTCCAGAAAGTAGTGTGAGCCACATACTCCTCATAATTAATGGATGGTCTGAGCCTGACGACCCAACAATAAACTTCTTATTTATCTTTCTTCTGTCCATTCATACAGAATTAAAAACCCCGAAATTTTAGGAATATCATCTTTTCCTCTCATTTTTTACCATCCTGCAGGAATGTATATGAAAGTTAGGTCTCTAGATTCTGCTACAGTTTGCTCATGAGTCATATCCTAATTACGAACTGGCTTTTTTTCTGCAAAAGGATAATGATGAAATACCTAAATATCAGACATGGAGAATTTTCTCAATCATGGAAAAGGAGAGCTTTATTTTCCTTTATGGAAAAGGAAGGTGAGAACACCATTTCAGGATGGTAAACAGATTAGGAAATATCAGCTTCCCACCTGCAAACCAGAAGCCAAAAATCACAGAAGTGGAGAAGACATATCTTGATGGTGTTATGGAGAAACATATGACTTTTAGAAGCCACTTATACATTACGTCTGTCATAGAAAAATGCACTATATAATTTCTCCCAACCAATTTCAATCTAATTCTTAATACAAACATCTTTTCAAGTTATTCTGATAGCTGATTCTGAGCTATGAAGATTTTATTGCACCTCAGTAAAAACTGCAATAATACAACAGTGTAATAAACTGTTAGCTAGTAACAAGATACCAAGGATGTACAGGCTTACATGGAAACACAAAATAGCCAGATTCTGAAAAAAATGTGCATGCTTTTCCTGAACCAACAAATGCAAGGCAAACTTCAAACTAAAATAAGGTAAAACATTACATGCTTCACCTGCTCTGGGGTAATGTTCAGTACCTGGTAGAATCAAAAAAACTAGTTTTCCAAAAATTAAAATGTTAGTTGGATATTCAAAGGACTATAAGGATTTTCTGAACCTGCTAGGAAATTAAAAGGAACTATGCAAGGAAAAACCATGCAGTATTACCATGTGCAGAAATGAGAAGTTTGAGATACTTAGATATTTTAAAACTATTAAAACATAGCATGTGTAAGTGATAAATAACCACTTGCATGGTCTAAGCTGAAGCTACTGGACAACTAACCATGGTAACAGTGATAGAGGTAGCAAGTATGACAAAATTAAAGACCTGTACACAGATTCATCTAATTCACTACCTTAAGAGAAAAGAGGTCAAATCTTTTCAATTATTTAGAATGTGAATAACTTACACATGGAAAACAAACGCAGAAATGCAAATAAAGCACATCGTACCAAATTAGAGCCAAATTAGAGTTAAAGTTAAGTTAAAGTTGGAAATCATGTTAATATGCTTATATGTTGTTAATATGATTATACAACTTTCAGGATTTAAACTACAATTCCTGCATAGCACTATACTATGTTGTGTGCATTTAACTACTTCTAACTGCAGGTTTTTGAACCACTTGTTTTCTCAAACTTAAAGAAACAAAACTCAAGGCGCTCATAACTTAATATCTGTCTAAAACAGACTTTGCTCTGAAGTCAATGATTCTAATCTCTTTCTTATCCTAATATATTTCCGGGCAAAAAACCTTGAGTAAAATTCATATGCCAACCAGAACTTCAGTAACAATACTTAAAAAAATATTTCTGAATACAATTTATATTCACATAAATACGTACTCCAATTCAGTGGCCTTTCTTTTCAGTTGAATAGTTTCCGCAATTTGAACTTGACAAAGTTCCAGAAAAGTTCCTAATTCTGATGCTTTGATTTTTTCAGTTGTGGGTAAAGTAGGATGGATTAAGACTTCACCATTAAGCAACTGTAAACTAGGAAGGACCTCCAACATGGAAGACCTTAAGAAAAAAAAAATCAATTAGTTTTTTTAAAAAATACTTATGCTAAAACACCCATTTTATTGATACAATCGTGTAGCAATACAAAACATGAAGATAGCTCTCTAAATTTTTGCATACATTTGTCCTTATTTCATATGTTAACATATTAACTAAGAATTTATACTTAAACTAAAGAATAACATAAAGAATAAAACACAGAACATAGCAAGACTTCTTAATACTTAATTGGTATAAAGAGCACTGATGAAATACTGACACCAAGAAAGTCAATGGCAATAATCTCAAATCACTAGAGCTAGAATTTTACCTGCACAAACCTTAATGGGAAAATTTGACACACTTGTGCATAGGCACCTGTAATTCATTTGATTAGTAGGCAACACAGCAAAATAAAACATAGGATTAAGATACAGAGCTGATTATGTTGACACATTAAAAAACTTCAATTTTTAAACTGCACAAAATACTAAACCTTGCCAATTCTAGTCCCTTTATCATTTGCATATACCACATATAGTGACAGACAAGTATTCAGTATGCCTGACAAGGGAAAAAAAAACTACTTTTGAAATACTGAAATCAAGTCAGTGAAAAGAATGAGAGCAAAGATGAAATTTCCTTGCTATAAAAAGGACAGCAATGGCCACTGATGTAAGAAAGGATATGAATGAGAAACTTACCTAATCAAAGAGAAAAAAACCCCAAAAAACATTAAAAAAGTGTACCATCCATGCGTTTTCATTTGTGTTATTGAGAGATGTAAGCTGCTACTGCAATCTTGTTTCACATATTTCTTGTACCAGAACAATTTGTTGAAAGTTTGAAGACTGCAAAATTATATCAACTCTCAATATTTTCATTAACTCAGTTTTAAGTAGCACTAACTCTTGAAAGAATACTAATTGTATGCTGTAAATCCCCTTATTATTAAAAAAGAGTATTGTTTTCAAAATTTTGGAGCTCCCTGACTATTCCCTGTGAAGGTAAAGGACTACTACTCAGCTCAGATAACATACACTAAGCTGAAAATCAGAGTTTTTATGACCATGTTATAATATTCCAAATAACAGAATAGAACATCAGTTTTTGCAAGTAGAAAACTTTCCTTCTCTACTGCCCATTAAGGAAGGCTAAGACCGTCTGAAGTACATTTGCAATAAAATTATGGATTTGGATCAACAATTCCTGAACACATAGAGAGAAATTACCAAAGTGGATGTTGAACAGCAATACACCAAAACAGTGACATATCAAAGTTGATCAATGATGGAAGTTTTGTCTCTTAGAGCTGTGGGCTCTCGACACTCATTTTTCCAGCTGGGTTCCTCCTGGTGAAGGGCTGAGTCAATATTTCATTTAGTGAAAACTTCCTGGTGAATATTCTGTCACTTAAGAGGCTCTATTAATCATTTCAGCATTGAAACATATTCCCCTAGGAGTAGTCAGACTGATCCCAGGGTTTAATTTTTAGAAAGAGATTTCTTACTACTTCACTTTTGTTGGTGCTATCGCTGGCTGGACATGAAACTACAAAACTGATTGGGAGACTTTACAACTAATTCCTTTGTTGGTATGAAGGGGTTATGTAAAGTTCACTGGAACACATTGTCTGAAGTTACAGTCAATGCTGTATTCACCAAATCCATACTTCATAGTATCCCATACTTTAAATCCTTTAGAAAAATTCATCTCTTGTCTAATCATAAAAACTCTATTAGTTTAAGCAATCTAAAGTGTCAGTTCTCATAGTTATACTGAAATTCAGAAACCTTTTCCCTCCAGATTACTAGTGAAATAACAGTTTTGTAAAATAGTGGGAATTCAAACAATGGAAACGGAAATTCAAAACATTCTGTCACAGTCACAGAATTTTATGAATGAATCTACCTGCAGCAATCATGAGTACAAATCAATCAAGAATGTACTTGCATAGCTATCTTTTAAACCACTCAAACACTTCTAATGAAAAGTTAGAAATATTTGAGTATTTTCTTTTGATCAACTATTGGTGTCTAAAATGCTCGCTCGTGGTGAGAGACTTCTCCAGGGTCAAGCTGTTCAGGTATAAGCAATCTATTATAAGGGTAAAGAGAGGGAGAGACCTGTGTCCGCCACCAGCCTCAGCGAACACGTGGTCCGGGGGAGGGGAGAGAGTGTGGGGAGAGAGGGAGAAAAGAGGTTAGAGATGGGGAGGGAGGAAACAAGAGCAACAGAGGGAGAGCGGGGAAAACCAGGGAGGCTTAGGAGAGAGGGGGAGGACAAGAGAGGGGTAAGAGAGGGGAAAGGCTAAGAGCTGAGAGAGGGGTAAGAAACAAGAGCCAAGAGAGGGGAAGGAAAGAGGAACTAAAAGGTGGGAGCAGGGTAAAAAGTAAGAGGGCTAAGTTCTTGTTACAATACAATGTATCTTTTTCTATAGTGAATATTCTAATTCTTAGAAACCAATCACTACAAGATACACCCATTAAAGATTTTACATACAGCCTATGAGCATCCCCATATTAACATACAGTGTTGCATTTTAAACTCTAAAAGCTTTACAAGTTCTTTCCTTGCTTCTTGACCTTTGGACTTTCTATCAGCAGAAGGACATTGTTTTATCAACCAGGGATTCTCCTTTAGCTGGCTAGGCTATTGTTCTTTGGTCATACAGTAACTAGTACTCAGCATCATGACTCAAAGCAGTCATTTTCAGCATTTCATTTCTACTTCGATTCTAGGCTTCTTATTTTCAGAATCTTCTGCCAAACAATCACATTCATAAGGTTTCCTTGTTTCACCCTCCCCAACAATCAACAATCGTAAATTTGTACAAAAATCTTCAAATGGAAGATATAAATGTAATGTAAGGGTGATTTTGTCTTTTTTAGATTCTAGTGTGGCCAGCAGGACTAGGGTAGTGATCATACTCCTGTGCTTAGCACTAGTGAGGCCACACCTCAAGTACTCTGTCTCATATGCAAAAAAATCATACAAAAAAAACCTATTCATTTGGAATTTTACTCCTATGGTTTACAAACCCATTTAACTACTTATTTCAGGAATCATGGTAACAGCATATAATTTTGTATGTCAAGTTTCTTTTCTACCCTACTCATTTTTTATATAGGGACATATCATAATCTCTAGGACTAGATCTTTGATTTTTCAGATCATCATTCCAGTATTATACACCACTGAGGGGCAAATAATAGCATTACACTTACATCTCTTTCATAATTATAAGACCTATTAATTTTTGATGTAGAGATAAGGAAATTGAAGAAGGATAAAAAAGGCTCATTTTCAACTACTAAGGAAAAATTAAGCATTCATCCTGACTTTTTCTTCTAACAGACACTTCTCCTTCACTAGCTATGTGCAATGTGAACCTGTCACAGCAGCGAGACTGTTCAGACTATATGTGGGAGTTTCTACTGTTTAACTAAGATATATACAACAATCTGTTGTCTGATTCTGATTTTTGATTTAGCTTACCTCCAGTTCTTTTCTTGGAGAAGAGGATTCCCACTCAATGACAATTCCTTTAGTTTATGACAGCCACTAAACCAGGTATGGACATCTTTAAGGTCTGTAATATAGCAGAAAGAAGCCTAAATATGTCCAAATGCAGAACCATTTTATTTCCCAAAAACTCTTACAAGAAAGTAAAATGTACCAACATCATGCAGTCCTAAAAGCAAGACTGCTATCTACACAGTATAGTTTTAATTAATATCTATAACATTCATGTTTGGAAAATATTTATATATTTTCCATATATAAATATCTGTTATAAATACATGAGAATAATCCCATTCAATTCAGTCTATAATTTAACTAAGATGTTCTTATTTGAATGGGGCTTTTATTTTTTTTTAACACAACTCACCTGACAAGCAGTTATTTTTGATATCAAGCTTTTCCAGAAACACAAATGAATTTAAAGGCACAAGGTCAATTAATCTAAGAACAAAACAGAAAAGAACTTTTTAAAAATTTATCAGCGGTTCAACAGAAAGGCACCAGAATCATTTGCAGGTATGAAAATTTACTTATTTATATAAGTAAATGCCCATTTATCTATCCAAGATGCTAGGACTAATTACTGAAGTCTTAACTTGAAAGTATTTCTTAGTTTTCTCAGCACCTTGGTTTTTAGTATTTTCTCATTAATGGTTTTTTTCTGATAAATATTTAATTCTGTTCCCTGCATTTTGTGGTGAAGATCTGAAGTCTTATAAAATTTACACAACTCAGCTGGCTTTCCTTTAGGCACCATAACTAGAATGGTACTAATAGAAGGTCCTGATTCTGGAGAAAAATTAAAATTTTCTAGGTCTCTTTCGGCTTTCCTCATTGCTCAAACTTCCTAACAGCTTGTTTCTCTTCTCCAATCAGCACATTACTTCCTAAACCCTAAAACTAGCATAACTGTTGTCATGGATGTGTTCTTCAACAGGTCAAGGCTGGACTATCCTGCAATATATTTTTATGCTTCATCTGTCTTACTACTTCTGTCAGACTGTGTCAAATAGGTGGTGATTACTGAGACAGTTATGGAATTGGCTATGGAATGGCTCCTCTTGCGTTATCAGAGCTTTTCTTGAGCAATAGTGCAGTAAAGCAGTACTAAAGACAGGACAAAATTCTTGTTTGCAATACTAAAGAGTAAATGTAAAGAAACTGAGCTGACATTCAACAAAATGGGATTGGGACTGTAAGATGTGTGTTACTGCTACTACTAAAAGACTAAGGCTCAGTGTTATTTCTTTGCTTACAAACTTCCATTGATGTATGAACGAATATTGAATGTTTTGTTCAGCTGCCAGGCTATTGTCTAATATTTTCAGATTAAAGTTTATCTTTTTTTATGTTAACTATGAGAGGCAGGAAAAGGTAAAAATCAAGATGCAAAGAATCAAAATTGTCAACTAAAACTAGAATGCTTAAGCATATAGTACATCAACTATACATTTTTTAAAGAAATACATGTTTAGGTAACATGTTTCATCCCTGTAGGGGCAAGGCCCTATCATTACAAGAGAATGGTACAGAAATGGCATTGTATGTGGTCAGTTTGTGAATGCTAGTCACAGAAAGTAGTATTTTCTCAGGGTGTAGTGCCCATGAAAGGTATAAATCAGAATTATTTTTGCCTGAAATATGACCCTGCAAAAAAAATGAAATGTACTCAAAATTATTGAGAGACAAAAATGCGTCTTTGTTGCTGAAATGTATGACTGTTGTATTTCCAGCACAGGCTTTACAATGGAAAGGCAGAGCTGAATTTTACTCTGGTGCACTAATTATGGACTAAATGTTGGTTGTAGATTATTTAATCTTATTGAAAATACAACCAAATTTAAAGCAGAAAAAAAAAATCATTTCCACATTCAGTTGAGAAGTATTTCTATATGACAACATTACATTTTAAGAGTAAATTCAGAGAAACAGATATAAAGACAACTGAGTACATGCCACTATAGTTCCATTTCTTTCTCAAACTACATTGTAAAGTTGTCCTGGTTCTAATCCTATTTAGATCTATTTTCTTCGTGCTATGGAAGTTTTCCATGGAATCAAATAACTATGAAAAAGTATTGACTCTACAAAGCATTAAGCCTTATATGAATATGTGTATATAGTACTAGAAATTCCAGCATTTTAGTTTCTCATCATCAGTCAATAGTACATAAATATATTTAATATTTGTAGCAAATATCATCATAGATATTACTGGCTAGTATTATGGCTGCAAAAACCTGTAAATTCATGACTATATATATATATATATATATACATAGAAAAAAAGTAATATTTTGCATAAGGGACAAAGGATAATGGAGGGTTTTTATTTATCATGAGTTCTCTGGATGTTTATCAGCATATACTGTGGTGAATTAGAAATTGTCCACTGGACTGTCCTTGCCTGCCGTTGGCATTATGAGAGTTAAAACATTTCTCTGTCATTCTATAGCTTTCCCTTTACCGACATTCTTTGTTAATTTTTTTCCTAAGAAAATTCAAACCAGAAAGACAAAGGACATTACTGAAAACTTAATACTACTTGACCTTGTCACATTAGCCCTGGGCATAAGAGAGATATAAATTACAAAGAAGACACAAAAGTAAAAGACATTCACAAAAAAGAAAGCTATAGCTTCCTTTTCCTGCTCCCATTTAAGGCACTAGCAGAACAGGTCAGAGATAGAGTTTATGTTCTTTAACTATATCAGAAAACAAGACTTAAGAATTGTTGCAAGTATATATCAGAGAAAATGAAGATTGTGTTTCTGAATATGAATAACAGTTGCTGCTCAAGATGGTCTAAATCCTACCATGCAACTGCTTTTCCCCAGAAAAACTAGCATTGATGTTACTAAGCAATTAGCAGGAAGCAAGGCAAAATAACTAAAATAAATTTCTCTTAATCTAGATCTTCATGTGAAGACCAGATTTCTTTTTCATTCCTTAAATTAAAGACAATTCAGTTTGCAATAATCACCATATTTGTAAGTGGCAAATTCACAGAATATAGGAAATCTGTCAGGCAGCCACTTCATAAATACTCTAGTAGGCAGTACTTCAAGTACATTACCCGTGATGCCACATACTTAGAGATAAACTTATCACCAGCAAAGAATTGCTAAAAATTATTTTAAAAATCTAGGATAGTAAGGATAGGATGAAGAAAAGCACTATCAGTACAGCTTTTTTCATTAATGACTTATTTCAACATCCAATGACATTTAGATTCACCACACTAATTCTGGGAAAGCAGTCAAATTCTCAAAACAGCATGGCTTGCAAGGAACTCAACTCTCACATTTGAGAAATTCAGTTAAAACTGAATATATATTTGAGAGAACAATGCATGCTAAGAAAGAACTTAACCAACTTTTTATCACTTCCATTATAAGCCTTTTAGGAATACCATTCATCTAGATGCAAGAACATGGGAGCAACATGTTCACAACAAATTTGATTGGGGCCAAACCATTTTCCCAAAATAAAAAAAGAACTTTTTCAGGTGACTGCATTAAATTTTTATCCATCTCACTTAGGTTACTTACTGAAAGGCAAAAGATAGCAAAACAAATAACTTTGTCTTATTAATACCACATTAAAACAGAAATCTCAGGAGGGATTTTGTCAATTTTGAAGTTGAAAAAGAATGTCTACCTGAACAGCACATTTAGCATCTCACTGTAAAACTTTTAAATTAAAAAGACATTAACTAATAAGTTACATAATTAAATGGGATTACATGTAAATGTAAATGCTACATGAACTCTTAGCACATATTAAAAATTTATTAACCTTATATAAGGACAAGGTTGCTTTCTCCTATACCTAATTCTTTATCCACCACAAAAGAAAAAAGAATATGTCTCTTTTTAAAACTAACTTAACAATTGTCTCCTCAGCTGCTACAAAATAGAGCATGGATCTTCATAGTCCCAGCTCTGCGGAAACCAAGTCAAGAAGAGATTCATCATCGTCTTTGGTCAATCGTGCATTAATCAAGAATATGCTTTGTATGTAAAAGCCACAATAAAACACTTAATAAAAGCAGCAGTGGTGAAATAGCTGTCTTTTTTCTATTTGAGGGAGATAACCACTACCTGTTTCACTTCCTTGTTACACTGTAGGTTTAAAACAATTAAAAAAAATATTTTTTTGAGTTTTACCTTTGATAATTTCTGATTTATGATGCAGACAAAGCATCTCAGGAATAAAAATGTCTTGTAAATTAGTGTAAGAATTTTCTTTTCACAGTACCTCACTTTCAGAAAGAATACAGATTCATAGAATTATCATTATATTGGCTTCCTGCAGTCAGTAAAGAGGAAATGGCACTCAGTGCACACTTGGAAAAAATTCACAAAATTGCACCGGCTGTAGGATAAAAGCAAAGAAACAGCTTTTCTTTCAACAGCTTACTCCATTACATTCACTGTTTCTATAGAACATCGAGTTACTTATGCTATAGCACACACATATGGAGCTGCTTATAAGTGTACATAAAGTGAGTGTAACAGAGCAGGCTACTGAAATGCCAGGAATTTTGACGCTTTTAATATGAATTTAAGGCTATCTTGTCCTGTTAGTCCCAAAGATTTGACGAAAGCTACAGACACATCATGGAAATAAGGGGAATTGTTTGGGGGCAAAATGTATACTTATTTTTAGTATATCCAGACTGTTGATCCAAAAATATATCCTTTCTCACAGCCCAGCAAAAGGAACTCAGCAGACCAAACACTGCATCTCTGCTTGGCTACTGGAAAACCAGAGCAAGCACTATAAGGGACATTGAAAACTGTAAGACAATGGGTTAAGCAAGTGACTTAAGGTACATCTACATGGCCAGTCCAGCACAACCTAAATCCAGAGGCTGCATTCAAAATGAGACTGTCCTCACAAGTCAAGTCCCTAACAGCCATATGAGATCTTCAAGGAGTTTTGCAAACATTTTATTACACAGAGGATAGAACACTGGAGGAAAAAGAGGAAACTACAAGAACATAGAGCCACGTTATTGTGTGTTCCACAAAAAAAGCTAAACAAGACAAAGAAAACACATAGCTAAGAACAAGGATTAAATCAAGCAGTGTGACTCAAAATCTAATGCTTAACATTATGCTCTTGCTTAATCACAGGCAGGAAGCACTTTCTCCAAACTCCAGAAGAATTAATAAAGGAACAAAAAATCCAAAACCCTAGAAGCATGAGCAAGAACTTGAAGATTAGAGTCTGTAGATATTTTATTTACATCCAAGAGTCTGCATGAATAGTACTTCACTAGAGATGTTATGAAAACAATCTGAAAAGTTATATAAAAATATAGGTTGTATATACTTATATAATATTCAATTTCCATGAAGGACATAGCTTACAATAACAGGACTCAGTCTCACACATCCTTTTTCCCACAGGCTCCCAGACACAACTGGCTCTGCTGAACTAAATGTCACATAGGATGGGATTCTCCTGTTCAGATGCCGACACCTTCACATGAGGTGGTCATTTTGATTTTTTTTTCTAGTCAATGAAGATGAACAGGCACTTTTAGGCTATGATTAGTCTCAAAGCAAGCAGCTAAAAATGGAAGATGAATCACCATTTAAAAACATCTATTCACTAACAGGAGAGTGAAGTAATCAGTTGAGAGTGCATTTCTATATATGGTACGTAGTATTATGTTTGTTAAGCTGAGATCAGTCTTATTCAGAACAAAATGATCATAGAATAGAAAAATAATGGATATTAATTTAAAATTAATTTTCCTATTAATATATTGCAAGTTTTAATAAATGTTTCATATATATTTTTTAGCAGAATTTAAATTGACAAAAAGGGGGGTGTGGAACATACAGATTCTTAATCCAGGATATCTGGTCATTCTACCGCTAAAGATGCATAGATTATCTTAGAAAACAAACAGAAAACTAATGACAGAGGACTTGAATGCATGATACAGTTTTATGCTGCTTGTCTTGATCCTTCTTGGTTTTATACCTTTTAAACAGAACCATAAGAGTGAAAAAGTAAAGCAAATATACTTGTTTTGGAGGGTATTATTTTATTATGTAAAATAAAAAACATTCTTATTTTTCCTTTCTAACTCTAGTACTTGCCCCTAACATAGCCTTCAAAGTCTGTTTTGAATAAGCTAGCTGTGAAGTATGAAGTTTGACAGACATATTCTAGAAACAATTGCTAAAGAAAGAAAGAAACCCACCATGGTTTTAATAATGCCACAATGCTCAAGAATTATTTTCACATAACATCTAAAATAAAAAAATATTAATTTACATAGTTAATGCTGTTCCAAATTTTCTTAGATAGAGGTAGCCAATATAATTACATACTAACCACATATTTTTATTTTTAAAGAATTTCCCAAAAAGATAGTGAAATTTGAACCATACTGAGAATTATACTTTTCAGACAAGTGTTATGTTAATAAATTCCTCTGGATCAGTTCTGTAAGTGGAAGAATATTTCTTACTTACCTATTTTGAGACAGCAAAAGAATCTGCAATAGGGGCAACCAATACAAAGAAAGCATTCTCAGAGAAGAAATGCTATTGTCATCCAAATATAGTTCTCTTAAGAGAACATGATTTTCCAGTCTTGGAAGCTAAATAGAAAGGAGATGGTTATTTAAGATTACTATAAATTAGAGAAAGAACAATGGAATGCTTACCAGATGCTTTTCATAAATCATTACTAAATACAAGCAACATTTTGAATATATGTATCATTTCCTTATAAAGTACGTACCAGCTGCCACACATGATCTCTAGATATCAGGTGGTAAATACTTTTTCATTTTTTCTATCACATCTGAATAGCCAATATAAAAAATTAAAGAAAAAAAACAAAAACAAGAGCCCAAGAGTCACAGCCTCACTTATTCATGCAGTTATTTGCTGCTTTTTGACAATGCTTTTCATCTCTCGAATTCATAGGAGAATAACTGTTAGAAAATACGATTAAGCATAGAGCTGCCAAACAACTTTCCTATTTTAAATGCTGCAGCACAAATTTCAAGTTTTGGAGAATCAACATACATTAAATAAGCATCATTATCATCAGAGGGACAATAATGATATTATCATTACTTACAAGTAACAGTAACAAGTAATTACTTATATGCAATGAAAATGGTATAATTATTACCAGACTGATATAATTATCTTACTATTATAACAGGGCCTATAAGGAAAAATAATAGTTTGTTACATTTTAAACAAAATCAGAACTATATAATACAAACCAAAAACTAGATGCTATAAATGAAGGAGGAACCACAATCACTGAGAGTCAAGGCCTTGCGAGTAAGAAAACAATTAACTGCTAGCCATTTGTATCTCTGATAAGGGAAAAAAAAAATCTTACCCCAGAGCATGAAACATCCCACGCCAATCAAAGAGCACATGCTCAGAATGCTGAAAAATATGACTGTTAGCAAAGACGTATGCACAACAGCCACTAAATTCAAAGCTTTTACCTCCAGGAGATTATTGCCTTGCAACTTCAGAACTTGAAGTAGGCCACAATTCTCAATGCCTTCAACTTGTGTGAGATGATTGAAAGAGCAGTCTAGGTGAATGAGAGTAGGTACCTCACAAAGACCTTTTGTGCTGATTAACTGATTATGGTCCGCAATTAATTGTTGGAGATTTTTCAGTGACTCCAGACCACCTGAAAATTCAAGATTTAAGACACAGTGAAATAAAATCTCTTGTTACTCGAGTAGTAAGAAAACTGAATTTTCTGTACATTCTCTGATGTAAAAATTAATATTACTTCTGTATAGGGTTTAAAAAGAATTACTGTATTTTGACCCTATCACATATACAGGGCATAAGGTTCACAAATTTTTGATCCTGTTAATCAAGCAATAATAACAGTTCATAATCTCTTTGGTACTTCTGCTAGAGAACATTCTTTAAATGATAAACTGTACTTACTATGCTTTAACCACTTTACTACTGCTCTAAACTCTGTGAAAAGCTAACAGCCCTCTTAAAATCATACATCAGAGTGAAAACACTATGTTTAAAAGTTAATTTTTATTATTTCATTTTTTAAAAAGTTTTGTTGTTAATGTATCAGCAACGATAGAAAAAACTGTATTAAAACTTAGGCCAGTACTACAGCTATTATTTAAATTAGTCTTGTTTAAGGAATTATGACCAAAAATTTTTAATGAAGAAATTTATAAAGAAAATGTAGTGCCTTTAAGAACAAAGCTATACTACTATAGCCATTCCACTCTCAGCAAATTTACTCCTGCCATCTACATTAAAAAGCATGCAATCTCTACGCAGAAATGTGAAGCAATTCCCATCAGCATCTGTTTCTTTCACAGAATGTAACCCAAGTAATCCTTATTACAGCAAAAATTACATTGTCTTTCCATAGTCTTACACATGCAATGGCACTGATCCATCTAACTTGCTACAGGTTCGAGCAGCTTTTCTGTATCTCTGTAGTAAAAAATTCCTTTGAGGACACACCCTTCATTAAATGTGTAAGGAATTTCTGATTTTACTTCTGTTTCATGTGTCCTTAGATGACTTAGTAAATTTAGGATTGAGGCAACACTTTGTCTCATCTTTACCTGACCCAAAATTTCACAAGCTCCCCAAAGGAAGCTGGATGAGCTTTACAACAGTGAATCTCTTTGTGACTGTCCTCTGAAAACATACTAGATTATGAAACCAGAGATCATTTTGCAATCCATAGAGTATTGATAATACAGAGGAGGACTTAAAAATGAAAACAAATTATAAGAAGAAAACTGAAGCAATTAAAATTAAATAACAAAACAGCAGTAAATTTAAAAAAAATCCCAAAATAAGCATTCCAATAATTTTAATTTAAAAATGGAAAGCATAGTGAAAAGAATGCAATTGTCTGACATTAAAGTGATATCATCTTAAATATAACACACGTCTTATAATGTAACTTCAAAACTGTGCTTTATCAAATAGATATACAAATCTTTAATTATTCTGAAAAATTTCAAACATGCCCATGACATACTACCCTGACTACAAGATCCTATATTTTATTTTCGTGCTTGGATACAAATAAAAAAGGAACCAGCACCATCTAGTGGTCTCAAAAATACGCTCGTGTTTTCGTGTGTTGGTTCCCAAGACTTTCACAAGAGCAGCTCTTAAATCTCCACTTTTCAGTTACCAGCTTAGCAGTACTGGAAACTTTAAAAGCACACTTTGAGCCTGGAGTGGGACCGAGAAGAGAGACTGCACACACAATAAGAAAAGGCAAGGAGGTGAAAAAGAATCTGGAAATTTCCTTCTCTGCATGCTGCACAAAGCATCTCTTTTTTGCTCCTCCTCACCCACTCGGCATTCAGAACATTCTGGAATTATCAAATACAGTTCAACAGAAAATACACAAGAGAGAATAATGTAATACAAGCAGATGGTATTTTACTGGTTCTTCTGCCCACGTGCAAAATTAAATATAAACATGAAAATCTTCCGCACATTTCCAGAAGATACTGTGTATTTTACATATGTTGCAACAAACAAAAGTTATAGCAGCCATAGGAAAAGCATTTTGTTGACAAATACATGGTTTTAGCAAGATTCAAGGAGAAGTTTTAGGTAAGTTCTCAGCAATTTGCAAAGTGCAGCTGAAGTCTGTTAGCTAGGGACTCTGAGAACTACTGATGCAGTTCTGAAGTCACTTCTGTCTTAAAAAGAGTATATTGAAAGCAGCATTTATGACCAGGACCGTCCATGGTTATGCATTGCTATTCCTTCAGTTGCCAGGATTTTACCTAGCATTCTATGGCAATATAGACACTCTACAGAAGTATATTCGAAGATTTGAGTTAAAATGCTACTTTTTGTGCATGAAAATTTTTAAGCAAAGCATTAATCTTCAAAATACAAACATATGCACTCAACTTTGGTCTGTTACTGTCACAATTACTTAATTTGTGATCAGGCATTCTTAAGGGAAAAAGCATAATTGACACTATTTCTCTTCCTGCTATTTTTAAGGGGTTTTTGGTAAATCTAATTTTTCCCCTACCAATGCTATATTTCAATGACAAGGGAAAAGAATAAGAAGAGAAATAATAGGATGCCAGAAATTTCCTACAATAAGTCATTAGCACTTAAATATTACAAACATAAATAAGCTTTACTACACCGTACTGGGGCTTCCAAAATTGCTAAGGGACATCCTGCAAGATTTAGAGATGGAAGGAATATGCTAACCCACAAATCCATTTTTATGCATTCTGTGCAACTATTCCATATGTTACGATATGAAATATATCCTGTTTTATGCATCTGTTTTAACCTAAAATCCTCAAAGTAATTCCAGAGAGGACAAAAAACCACATTTGAAGATGATTTTTGTGAACGTTTATTTACCCACTTTAAATTCATTAGAGACCCAGTCATTGTAGCAGTGCACTGCACTAAAGAGAAAGTACGAGAGGATTTTCCTCCACTTGGCCTGTATGAAGTTATCACACTCCACATGGATGTCACATTCTTAAACGTCATCCACTATAATGATGTTATACGTTATATGTTATTCTTACAGTAGTCTTGCAGACATTTTTATTAAATGAGATCAATCTTATCAAGCACTATTTGCCACAGAAATACCGATGAAACTTTTTAACCATTTTACTCTTCCTCCTTAGAGTACTGATATACTTTAACAGTAAACATTGACTTCCCAGCACTTCTATTCTCACTTATTAAAGATTTTCTTCGTAAGTACTAACATTTACACATAGTAGCAAAAAATATTTATATCTTCACCAAAGTCTCTACATCTACAGATTTTTTTTAAGCTTTCCCATTTTCTGTTTGCTACACCCTTGCTGTTTATCATGGAACTGTATTATCCATATTCATAGTGTTATTTAACAATCTTTTTTAACAGTGGAGATATATTTTATTTGCAAGTCTTACGTGCATGTGTTTAATCTACAAGCTTAATAATTGTTTTTAGTTATTTTCCTATTGTCCAGAAGACTCAAGACAGACAACACGATTTCTATACAAATACTTACTGTGTCAGGAACACTGGAATTCCCTGCAGTTGCATGGCTAGGTTTTGCTTTCATTATGTCTGTAGGTAAGTTGAACTCAGGCTACTCATATTTTCCAGCTGACTTAGTGCAGATAAAGTTACTGGCCTTTTCAGAAAGATTTTAATTCTCTTTGGCTGACAATAGTTACATACCTGCTAGATAAAAAACATGGCAGTAGCTAAGCCATGCTTTAAGATGCAGGTTTTTTCCCAAAAAAACCTCCTTTGTCTCCTTTGGTTTAGCAGCTGACTCTCTGAATCCAAGAGGTGTATAATTTGGAATAAAAACTGCATAAATATTGTTATACAAATTGGAATAATTTTCTTACCAATTCGAGCGATTCTATTGTAGGAAAGTTCAAGATTTTGGAGATTTTTGCATCCATCTAAGCCACAAACTGATGAAAGACGGTTCTTATTCAGAATGAGAATACAGAGATTTTCCAGATTTTCACAGTCAATTACCTGAATGTTGTTCTCCTGCAATAAAATAAAATGAGAATATTAAATAGCATCTGAAGTGAAGTATCAGAACTAAGTAAAAATATAGCAGATTGTCTTAATTGCTTATTTTTTATGCTAAACTCTTAACTAGGAGTAAGGGCATCCCTATTTTTCCATTAGTAAAAAAAAAAAAAAAAAAAAAAAAAAAAGAGTCCTAGAAACAATCTTTTGTGTCCTGCTGAAATAGAACAAGAATATATCTTGAACTTCATTCTGGCTCTGAAAATGCCCAAAGTTGAAACAAAAAAAAAAACCATAAAAAGAAGTTAAGAACAAAGCAGTCTCTTCCATATATATTTTTCTCCTTCTCAAAGCCCTCGGAGAATGAACTAAAAACTCCATAGAAACATCATATATATTAGATGCTAATGAAGACAGCTGTAATTTTGCTGGAATCCTACTTACTAAGAGCAAAAGTCCACATTTAGAGGTACTTTGGTCAGAAACATTAACACTGTTCTAAGCTAATATTCTTTCTCCAAGGGATCCTGCTTCTTAAACATCCCCTTCCTTAGGCCATTTTAATAATTCTTCCTCAGATTTCTCTTTCACTATTTGCTCTGCTTGGTCTTTTCATCTGGGAAATGGTGTTGTTGAAACACATTAAAAGAAAAGCATGAACAAAGCTGTTTTATGTAAATTGCCAAGTTCTGGAAAAAAGATGTATTACAAAGAAAAGGTTTTCTTTAGTCATTAAACAGGGCCATGTAAGACACTGTGCAGAATACCTAAACATTAGGCCCCTAGGATAATCCACTATAAGTACTATTCCTTGAGCATATATGTTACTAATTTTAATTAATATGCAGGGTGTATGTTGCAAAGGACTCTTTCTTGTACCTATTGCTCAAGCTGAGCACCTGCTATGGTGAGCATCTTCCCACTCATCAATCAGACACTGAGGTAATGAAGATCTGTACTTATGCTAATTTAGACTAATATTTTCTTGGTATAGGTTGAATCATTTGCAGCATGTTGTTTTTGGTTATTTTCACTGCAAATCTGCTGGTATAATTATGTTCACATTTGGGAGTATTTCATTGCTATTCCTATGCTCTTAAGGCTAAAAGTTATATATTCAGTTGGACACAACTACATAATCAACTAAGGAGCAAAACTGCCAGTTCTCCCCATGTTATAAAAAAGAATCAAAAATGCTTGGTACCTCCACATTGATATACTTCAGGTCTTTGCAGTTACTTAGTCCTTCCAGTGCAATCAGTCCACAGCGCCTCAGAGTCAAAACTTGAAGATTTGAACACTCAGATAAGGTTGAGAGGCTACAAGCTGGCAAATCTTCGAGTGTAAGCGTTGTGACCTACATGCATTTATTGACAAATAAAACTCATATTTTGTATATTGAACATTCATTGCACAACATCATATTATGGTAATTTTCCTTAAGATGAAAAAGAGAATGAAACTACAGTCTACTAATGCTGCATAAAATGCAAGCAACTAATGGTAATCTTTTCATACAGAAAAGAATGGCAATGATAGGTTTGATCTGTTCTGTGGGAGAAACTAACATGAAAACAATAGTCACAGTCTCATAAATAATGAGTGTAGAGCAGACAAAACTAGTTCAGTCTAGAAGAGTGTCTAGCCTAGTAAGCCATCTCAGAATGGATATCAAGACGAGAGCACAGAGCAAGCATACAAAGGTAAGTTTTTAAGTGGAAAGAAAAATAAGTCCTGGCAACTAGGAGATGTCCTTTATGGCAAAACACTATCTCTAAGCTGATCAGTAATGTCTTGTTTCTAGAAAAGATTATTCCTCTCAAAACTCTGAAGGGGCTAGTTGAGCAGGAGCTCAAATATGGGCCTTTATACAAAGGCAAAACCTTGTTAATTTAGCAGAAAGTAAGAGCTCTTGCCTTTTAATAATTTATACTATATATAAATTATATAATATTTATATAAAATATTATATTTTATTTATATGCACCTGGGCATAGGAACTCTAACGATATCTATTTTCTGCTCAACAATAAATAGCATTCTGCCAACATACCAAAACAGAAAATAACAAAAAAAGTGATAGCATGTCTTTTAATTCTTTAATAGCATGTCATTTAATTCTCAAACTTTCATATAGTTACCTGCTGCAACGTACTCCAAGGGCCACTATGAATTATCTTTTCTGTACTTAGTGGAGGCATCTTGCTAATTGAACTTTTCCTTAGTCTTTTTCTTATAGTTGCTTGCTTTCTTTGGTTTTCATCATATATTTTAAACCAAGATTTGCATGTGTTCATCCAGTTTATTCTCTTCTTTTCGATATCATCAGGAAAAATTATTTTACTAGAAGAATCTGCTACATCTTGACTACTGTCCCAGGTTTCTCTGACTCCTTCACTAGCATTTTCCATTGGAAATAAACTTTTCTTCATAGTTTCACACTGAGAAAATTGATCTTTAATTTCTCTGTTATTAGCATTTGGCTGGACATTTGGTGGGCTGCTGCATATGCAGTTTGCCTTATTTTCTACCATGTCACTAGCACCTAGGTTAAGAGATTCAACCTTCGAAATATGATCATTTGAAGCTTTATCAGAGTTAAGAGATTCATCTTTTGAAATATGACCATTTGAAGCTTTATCAAGATAACTTATTTGTGAGTAATTTTCTTCTACTTGTGTTACTGAATTAATGTGTAAGTTCTCATTATTCACTTGAGAAGAGTGTTCCTTCTCAGAGCCTAGCACACTTGGTGTCAAATTTCTTTCTGCTGGAATCATCCAATTATTTGTTTCATCCATCATTTCAGCGTGTTTTTCTTTTGGTTTCTCTACTTGTTTATTCAGTTCCTCCTTGTCTTCTCTTATTACTTTCATATTTTCTGTATTTTTATCCTTTTTTATGTTTTCTGTGTTATTCTTTGCATTTTCACTCATCACAGTTTTTGCTCTTTTTTGTTCTAATTTTCTTTGTTCTTCTCTTATTTGCAATTGTTTTTCTCTTTCCAATCTCAGGCTTGCTTTCTTTTTCTCATATTCTTCATGCCTCCTCACTTGCTTCAAATATTCTTGTCTTTCAAGTTCTTCTTGTCTCTTTCTTTCCTCTTTTCTCTTTAACCTGTTTTCTTCCATTTGCCTGTTCAGTTTTTCTTCTCTTTCTTTCATTTCTCTCTCTACTTCCTCTAGCATTTTCTGCTTCTTTCTCATTTCATACTTCCATTGTTTTAAAATGGGACCGTATTTTTTACGGACTAAAAATGCTCTAAATCTAGCTTGGATTTTCACAGCTGCTATATTCTGTTGTTCAGCCAGTTGTTGTCTTTCTTTTGCTTTCTGTTCTTCCAAGGCCTTTTTCTCCTCTTCTATTTGCAACTGTAGCTTCATGATCAATTCCTAGGCCAACACAATTAGGAGAGACTTCAACCACTTTTAAAATGGGACAGGTATTGGCACATATTTATCATTAAAAAACACAGTCTGGCATATTAACAGTTCCATCATAACAGGGTAACATTTATTCTCAAATATATAACAGTAACCTCAGAGCCTTTTGACAAAAGCTCATTGTACAACCTTACCTCATGTTGCCTCACTTTGTTTCTCCAAGCTTCCTCTTCTTTCTGTAACTCATCTTCTATTGCAGCCTGGCATTTCTGCACAACAAATTAACTTAAATGAATATTGTACAAAACCCAGAACAACACAGAACACCCTCTCTCCAATCTCACCCATCTTCTTGACTTTCCAGCAATCCAATTTTGTGAATGCCTAAATTTAAATGAGAAACTGAGCCATGTCTGGATCAAAATAAACAGGACACTTGCATGAGTAATGTAGATTTGCTCACATACTAAGAGATGCATACGTTCAGAAAGTCAGTATCTTGATACTGACCCAAACAGCTGCCGCCTTTCTCTCCAAGATCTGTACTACTATCAAAGACGAAAATTAGTTACAAAACCATTCAAAGTACAGGCAGAAAACAGAAACATAGCTGAACAATAGCATGAACAATCTCCCTTTAATTGCACTGGTATGTACTCATAATATTAAAATTGTTCAAAGGGGAATTTTGTTCAGTAAAGCTAAGGAAATTTTTCTGACTGAAATTGCTTCTCAATTGAGAAAGTTCAAGTCTGCTTTTTCACTGTTTGCAAATAAATAGCACTTCCCTCCTTTCCCAACAAAACCTCAGTCAGAAAAAAAGTGTCAATCAGACTGTAAGTTAGCATCCAGAAAGTTAGTTACATAAGTAACTAAAAAACAAGCTGATCTAGAACCACATGACTGCTGGTAGAACCAAGATATATTAACCAAATCAAATATGGAGGATAGGAAGGAAGTAGAATAAGCAACCACTTTCAACTTGGAGCATAAAGTCTCCCAGGTGTCTAAGCACTGTTTTTCATGGGCATTCAGAAGCACACTGTTCAGACAACAGGAGACCAGACAACTAGATCCTTCTGCAATGAGGAAAGTTAGATTCTATATCTCACCTCCAAAAGAATGATTTCTGCAACAGCAGTATCAAAGTGCCTAAACGTGGCCATGCCCCTCTTTTTCTAGAGAAAGCCATCCTACACTCAAAAATTATTTGCAAAGCAAAGAGCCAAGAATGCCTATCAGTTTTGCTGACCTTTTGAAAAGAGAGCTATAGCAGACACTGAACTGGCCTTCAGAGATCAAAGATCTTTTCATTTACTAAGCCTTTCCTTCCTACTGGTGCCAAGGTGCCCACCTCTTCAGAAAGCCACAAATTTGTTAACTGAAAAATGTAGTGTTTATGCACCTTTCAAAACACACTTATTTAGGCTAAATAATAAAATTCTGTGGCCTCACAAGCATAATATCAGAGAATTACATTTCTTAATGTTCTTATGCTCTTTTATGATACTCCACCCACTATAGCAAAACATGACTAGATAGTCTGAGAGTGCAAGCAGTCAATGTGTTGAGTCATCATCTGTTATGGCCAAACTCAATAGCTGAAGCCTGAGTAAGTTTCCCAGAAAAAGATAGGGAAAGCAAATATTCTAACTTTTACGTAAATGAAGAACAGCACCAGCATTACTGAACTGAATATTTTTGGTTCTGATTACATCCATTAAGATTTTTAACATCGAAATGTGAAATTGGGGTAGTAAGTCCAAACTAGCTAAGTATTTTCTATTAGGGAGCAGTGACTATTTTTCATTTGTGTTTAATTTCAGCACTACTCCCATTTCCAGTAATTTGGCTGTTTTCATAATATAAGAACTTTGTAAAGGCAAAGCTTAAGGAATAATTTAAAATTTAGCATAGCAAATTCATTGGCTATTGATTAAAACCATAAACACATAAAAACCCATGGACTATACTTAAATATGTTTTACTCACTGGTAACACAAGTAGACAAGGTGTAGGACTTTCATACAGTTTGAGATAGTAGTCTTTTTTTCACATTAAAGCTTGAATTCAGATAGTCTAGACTGGAACAGATTGGCTTAATATCATTCATTACCTTATGAAGAAGATCTAACTTTATTCTTTCAGCTTCAAATTGCTCCAGATGCTGCACCCTTCTTGCATGTTCCTCTTCATTCTGTTTTTCCCTTGATTTTCTCTCAGCTTTCCACTTACTCATCTTCTCATCTTCAAGCTCAAGTGCTGTTCTACACTTTTCCTCTACTTCACAATGGCCAAGACTTATGCTCATTCCAAGGCCAGCTACTAATCAACCAAGAAAACATTTTATTTAATTTTCTAATAAGCACTGGGGAAGATTAAACGGTGTTAATGTATTTGGCAAGAAAAAGTGCCTATGATGATATAGCCAGCAATATATATACCCAAGGAAATCGGAATTGCAGCACAAGTCCTTTCCAGAGATGTCTTACTGTTATTCTGCACAATTACTGACTCTGCAACTACTATGCTTATTCTAAAAACATACACTGCAGGATTGCAGAGGATGTCTTCAGTGGCTATTAGTGGGGCCTTTAGTGTGCTCCGGCCCAACTCATCCAAAGGCCATGGCAAAGGAACATTCCCACACAATGTGACTACAAAAAAAACCCCCCAAACCAAAACCAAACCAAACCCTAAAAAAAAAAAAGAAAAAGCTGTGGCCAAAGCAGAACCTGCTTAGTGCCTCTGTGCAGCTTTCATTTTTGAGTGGTATTTTCTGGTACTAATTTCTATGATGACTTTGTAATCTTGAAATGAGATAAAAGCAAATGTGTTTGGTTATGTCCAATTCAGAAAGTATCAAGCCTTGTTGTAAACTGCAATAAGAAATTCTTTAAAAATAATTCTATGACACTTTTGACAAAAGAAAAGCATGAAATAGTGATATGTTAAAGATCAACTCAACCAAATGAAAAATGTGCTTGCTTACCTGTAAGAAAGTGGTCATCAGTGACCACTTCATCACTGATAGAGTGACTATAATCAGGTTTTGTAGCAAGCTGCAAGTCTTCATTTTCTCCTCCAAGCAGTATCTAACATAGTTTAAAATTGTTATTAAAAAACAAGAAACAAAATTTAAAAGCAGAATGTTACAAAAAGCTTCCAGAACAAGAATAAGCTTTATACCATATGACAAGTACAACAGCGTGAAGCTTACTACTGACTGGAATCCTTACACATTGAATACTGCAAACACATCAGTCAAAATACTGTTTTCTAGAGTAACAAATATTGTAGCATTTGTCAAAATACATAATATTTCTATTTGGTTTTTAAATACATTTAATATTTTGACTTGAAAAAATTAATGTCTTGCATTTGGGATTTATTTTACTTTCTCTGCAACCAAGCACTACATGTGTGAATACTGTTATGCACACTGGGGAAGAACTAGTTACAGAGTAAATTTTTAAGAAGACTATTTCAAAAGAATACTATGGGTAAAAGGATTGTTATATTTATTTCATTGTTCTTTACTGGCAAGTAATCTATTTCTGCTCATTTATCATCTGTTCATCACATGCTTCGGGCCTGTATTAATATTTACAATGCAGCTGAAGTCACATGAAGTAATTGTGCTGTTTTAAACAATGGTCTGAGAACAAAAAATCATGTTTGCAAGAGTGTTCACTAATAAAAGCCAGGCAGCAAATTAAAAGTTATTATAGTAAACACAGTTTTATTTTTCTAAGAAAACTTCAGCAAGTTATTCAGTTAAATCCTACGAAAATATAGAAGCACCCATGTTCATAACTCTTGATTTGTCTTTGAAAGATACGTAGATTACTATTTTAAAATTTTCTATAAAATAACGGAATATATTAGGAGCAAGATTAATAGTAGCACATCTTCCTTATCATCATAAAAAAATAAGATTATAGAAGCTTAAAAGTGCTATCATAATATTAAGATAATATTCTGCAAATAATTACCAATACAGGATTATTCAGTTTTGTTTAATTTTGTTGATTTTTGTGCTCAATATCTCAGATAATTTATTTAAAATTTGAAAGCTTATAGACATGTTCATATTACAGTTGATGTCCTAATTCTCAAGAATTGTATATAGAAACTCATCTTAATACTTTATGGATAGTCTGGCAGAAAAAAAACTGAATACATTTATACATCTCCTTAGAAGGCCACCAAAGCAAGTGTAAGTTATTTAGATTACTCAATATAATATTTTTTCACAATAAATACTGTATAAATTAAAAAAAAATACCTTTTCATTAAATTGTTTTGAATCTTCGTTCGATTCAGAAGGATGGCTAGAAACTACTTCATAAATGTCACCTAAAGAAAAAATAAACAAAAAAATTAGTTCACAGAGGGAAAACCCCTTACCAGTGCTCAGTTTTGGTCTACACTGTTTATCTATTCAATTTGTTTAAACTAAAATAAAGGTTGTTTTTTTTTTTCCCTTTCCTTCTCACCCAGTTTAACTTAAATATGCATGGGAATCATTATCTACATTAAAAGCAGCAAATGTGTGTAACAGAAACAGACACAATGATACTGTAAGAATACAGTGATAGCAAATATGAAAGAGCAATCCCCATCATGAAACACAGCAGAACATTTTCTGTGCAGAAAAATACCGTAGCACTTGTATCAGATAGGTCAAAAGCTGACAATTATAAAAACAATGAAAAAGAATGAGACTGTATTACAAAAGAAAGAATAAATAAGGATATTCCTCAGATATCAAAATTTGTAGTCAATATTGAACTTCTGGTCACCCAAGCCTGTTGCACTAATGGAAAAGACAGTGCCAGCTCTCTGGCATATAAACGATGAGCTTGGCTTCAGTCACACAGCTGAAAGCAATATTTTTTTTTGCCAATTAACAGTCATTTCATCCAATGTGAGCTTGGGCATCTCTCAAGGCAGACTAAACATATCCTGTGGGAGTCAATTGTATCTGAATTCTGCATTTCAGCTCCTACTGACTTCATTTTAGATTTCGCTGAAGAGTCTGGCCTGGGCCCTGTCTCAGAAAGTAATCTTGCAACTTGCCTTCTTTAGCATTGATGAGCTTTCAGAAAAGTTTAATTTCTGCTCAGATGTTAATTCAAGAAGATAGCACTGCATGGATTTATTCCTAGAGATTTTCATCATGCATTCAGAAGCTGATGGAATAGGTTTCACTGCTTGTTCTACTTAAAGTTTGTATTATTTTACTGATGGTTGTTAGTCTAGCTTCCACTGGCAATATGAGGTGTACAAACATTTTAACTGTGATTGATGCTTACTTGTACTTCGCTCATCTTCTAAGTCCTGCAGTATAACCTTTGCAGCATCTTGATTGCTGCTCTTGATAAAATTTAAATAGGATAGAATTGATTCTGGTAAGTCATCTGAAATCTAAAAAAACACAGCCTTTGACATATATTCTATATTTTCATCTCACAGGCTTGAAAAGAGGAAAATACTTGACATAAGAAAATAAAGACTTGGCTTCACCTATAAAGCATTGATGGAGATTTAGCAGCAATGTCCACCAAAATTTTTCCAAATTCCTACACTCTTCTCATTGTCTTACCACCCACTGAACAATTAATAATTCTAATTTTAATTACATTCTAATCAAATTTTGTAATGTATTTTTCACTATCTCCAGAAACACATTTCAATAAAATATTGTATTTATAACTGTGTTGGACCAAGAAATTAAAGAAAAAGGATAAGATAAAAATTAGCAAATACCTATGAGGCACAGGATGTTTTTGTTTAAAATTTTTAGACTCCTTACAAAATAAATCAATTTTAAATTAATAATGTTTAAAGTATGCATGTAGAACCAATCCTTCAGGTTTCTTTATTACATATAAACTTTCTGTTCAAAAGACTGTCTTCAATGTCAAGATTTTGGGGAAAACAGTCTGCTTGCTCTCAGATGTGCAAATTGTGGTAGACATTGCTAACATTCAGTATGTGAGTGCATACACACTTATCACTGATGCCTTTGTCTATATCCATATGAAACATGACTTATGATCAATATTATCCTACAATATCAATATCAATATTACCCTAATATCCTACAAACCAATCCCTTTGCCATGAATCTGAAAGATTAAAATGGCAGAAAAGAACACAAATAATCGATTTTATTTCAGAGGAAAGCTGCTTCCCAAAATAAGTAATCCAAGAAAGAGGACTTGAAGAATCTATTTATATGAAATTTGTATCTGGAAATTTTATAAGGAATCTCCTAAACCAGTCTCTTATTAGAGAAAAATACAGATTTCAGTGAAGAATCATCAGTTTATGCATCTAGATTTAATCTACCTCAACAAGTCTTCCAGTTTCAGAGGATTCTAAAACAAAAGGTCCAGGTCTGATCTTCTCAAGTAGAATGATGATATTCATCTCTCTTATTGTCTTGACACCACTGGAGGTTACATTTTTAATGAAGCAATACTACCAAGACTACTTTTCAGAAGAAATCCTCAGGTGTGTTGGGAAGACGCTCCTTCATCAAACATGCTTTCCAATGCCAGCACTACTTTCATACTACACACTACAGAAGCAGTTTTAGCTCACTGAATACTTACTGTCTCACTGTCACTCCAGGGTTCGTCTGATACCTCTGTGTCAGGATCATCTGTTCCAAACGAAGAAACACTGATTCTGCCTAATTCAATTTCTACTTCTTTTTCAATTCCTTCAATATCTTCCGACATTCTTCTTCCCACAGCGTCTTATCTGTTTTGAAAGCTACACAATGTAAAATACCTTTCAGCACAGCATGAGCCAAAATAAAGAGAGTGCTCATTTAGCCTAAGTTCATTCAGATTTGTTTATTGAACAGCTGGCTTAAAACATGAAAACCTCATTCCATACCAACAAGCAAAAACTAAGTAAAAAATTACCTTGTGATAAGAGAATCCCACTCAGGATACCCCTTATAATTTTGCAAATGTTAATAAATTTTAACATTTAAAACCTCCACCTGCACTCTACTCCCTCACAACGATTTTTTTTTCCAGCCCTAATAGCTACAAAGGGGGGAAAAAAACCCCTTTGAACAATAAATAAATATTAACAATTACAAAATAAGACTAAGAATATAGAGAGCACTCGATGAAGTTTTAATGATAGAGAGAAAGCAGTGAGAAATTATGTAACCCAGAGAAGTAAAAAACTTGAGGATGGATGCAGGCAAGGGGAAACCGGGTACCCTGTCAACGCTCTCCCTCCATCCTTTCGCAACCTATTGCCCCCTGCAATCAGGGGAATGAGAGGCAGCGAGCAGCTCCTCGCCGGCTCCTACAGAGGGAGACCGAGCACACGGAGCGCATTTCTGCCGGGGAGACGAGGAGCAGATCCCGGCCGAGAAAAAACTACACCTCCCGAAAGACACCGCGCCGGAGGCAGCACCGCCCACCGCCGCTTCCTGACACCCCGCGGCGCCGCCCCTTTGCATGCTGGGAGCTGTAGTCCAGCCCTCAGAACACCCGCAGTCCTCCTTTCCCCCCGTCTACTTCAGGTACCCACTCACCTGTCGTTCAGTCAAACTCTTCACGGAGCCTCCGCCTTTCTGGCCGCCTCTGGAGACCGGCCGCCCCTCCGCCCTGAAATTCCTCATCCGCCAACAGCGGACGGCCGGGAGCTCCAGGGAGAGGACGAGAGCCCCACACCGCGCTGCTACCGCGGCAGTGTCGCCACGGCAACGGGAAACAGCGGCTCGGACGGGCAGCGAGAGGAGGCAAACTTCACCAGGAGCTGTTTTCGCGTTCTTCGGGCGCTAGGCGGCGCCCCCCTGCCTGAGACGGAGCACCTCGCAGCACATTTTCTTGTGATTTTGTTTGGTTTTGTGGGGGTTTTTTTTGGGTTTTTTTTTGTTTTGGTTTGGTTTTTTTTGTTTTTTTTTTTGTTTCTTGGGCTTTTTTTTTAATATTGGGGTTTGGTGTTTCTTTCTTTGTTTTGATTTTTGAGGGTATTTTTATTTTCGTTTTGGATTCTTTTTTCGGTTTTGATTTTGGCTTGTGTTTGGGGTTTTTTTTAAGTCATAGACAGTAATTTAGTGTTCACAATAAATTGCAAGAGGCAGTTAACCGGAGGGAAGAAACATAAATAAAAGCATACTAAAACCACAGTAAAGGTGGAATAAAACACTGTGGGTTTGCTTCCATTCTTGTTTGCCCAGAGAACTCTACAGTAATGAAAAATGAGAACACAGCAGACGTCCCTTCTGTCCTCCCATGTTGGGGCTCGGTGATGGCTCAGAAGGGCTGGCTGGTGCTGGGGCTGTGCTGGGGCACTGGGCTCCGGCCCTGCTCACAGGTGCAGGGGACTGCGTGCACCAGGCAATGCCGGTGCTGCAGGTAGGGAGCAAATAACAGGAGTTAAAAAAAATATATATATATTGTGAGAAAGGTAAATGCAAATATAAATTCATAGAGTCATAGAATGGTTTGGGTTGGAAGGAAACTTCCACATCATCTTTTCCCAATGACTGGCTGTGGGCAGGGACAACGTCCACTAGACCAGGTTGCCCAGTGCCCCATCCAGCCTGGCCTTGAACGCAGGGATAGGGCACCCACAGCTCCTCTGGGCAACCTGTTTGCAAGCCTCACCACCCTTTGTGGTGTAAAGAATTTCCTTGTAGCATCTAATATAAATCTCCCTCTTCTAGTTTGAAACCTGTCCTCCTTGTCCTATCACATCTGTCTGTGTAAAAGTCAGTTGCTGGTTATTAAAAGCTGGAGAAAATGTCCAGTTGGAGAATTAGACACTAAATAGAATTCAGCCTAGGAAAAGTTACACAGATCAGGCAGGGTTCAGATAATAACATTGTTGTGTGTTTGTAGGGAGCACATTTAACCCTGAGTCTGATGAGGAATACCAAGATGCAAAAACAGGTATAACAAAAATTAAAAGCCCAAAGATAATTTTAGGTTCTACTTAGAAAATATGCATTTTTGGAGCACTAGGAAGGATCTTCCAAAAATGGTAGGGCTTTTCCCATCTACAATCCTTAGAATAAGCTGAGTACCTTTCTAAAAGTTTTAGGAGCGTTAAGCAAAAAAAATTTACTTCAAGGGCAACTGCTTACAGTTTTCTCACCTGTAGATAAGCAGGATATTTAAATAGTAAAAAAAATTAGAATCTTATCCATTTGAAATCCACCTTTTTATATGATCATATCACTGGTGAACTTTTCAATGTGATCAACTCTTTATTCACTGATTGAATGTGCACTTAATGCTTCTTTTGTAGTGGAGTTATGCTGTGCATGTACTGAATAAAGACCATGTCCTGTGCTTAGCAAAAATTGCCAATGAAAAAGATGTTTCATAGGAGTCATAGAAAGATTTAATTTCATTTCACAAAATGAGGAATTTTGAAATCACTACTCACTCAACCCTAACTTAAGGCCAACTTAACACTAACCCTTACCCTAGCCCTAATCCTAAACATAACCATAAACTTAACCCTAACTCTAACCCTAACAATAAAACCCTCATCCATATGGGTGGTCAAGTTTAGAAAGAAGTAGCAGCAGCAATATTGAGGCCCTACCAGGACCACCTTGCCATTCATGTTACGTCCATATTGTTCCTGGAGCTGTAGGCTCTTTTACTCAACCCTAGCCTTAACCCTAAACATTGCCCTAACCCTTAGACTAACCCTAGAGTCCCAATCCACATGGGTGCTTGATTTTAGAAGGACATAGGAGCAGCAATGCTGAGCTACGCTGTGATCACCTTGGCATGCCATTTCCAGCCCTAGTGCTCCTGGAGCTGTTGGCTCTTTGACTCACTCAGCACCAGTCCCAGCCCTAACCCTGATCCTAATGACATCTTGGGACTGTGCAGAGATCCCAAGATGTCTCATTGCCATAGGTTACACAGCTCAAAAAGTGTGGATTTATCAGTTGTGGCACCCTGACCTGATGACCTTGCAATGCCTTTTAGATTGCCAGTGTCCCTGAAGCTGTAGGTTCTGCAGCTCCCTGAAGCCTCACACAAATCCTAATGTAGCTTGTTGCTGCTGCTGAGATCCCCATCACCATCGTTGGCACTGATTCAAAAATTGTAGAGTGAACAGTCTTGGAGCTGTGCTGTAATGAAAATTCTTCATTTCAAAAATTTGGAAATAAGGGAAAACAATTGCGTGGCATGGAATGACAGGAAGTGCATCAAAATGAGCTGAAACTTTTTTTTTTTTTTTTGTCATTGAAAACTTTCATGCAGTGATATGGAAAGATCTTCAGTTGTGTTGAGATTTCATTTGAGCCAGGACTTTATGTCTTTCTATCAACAATGTAAGGGAAAAAACCCACAAAGTATGACCTCTAAAAAGACTGTATTGACCAGAAATGTATATATCAATTAGAAATTATTAAAAAAAATCTCATTTAGTAAAGGATTAATTTTTCAGGATCTGCTGCTATTGGCAGATTCCTTGCTGCTATATGGGTCACTATTGAAGAGATAAAGCTCTTGAAGAACTCCTGATTTCATGTAGGAACAGAGGGTTCTGATCATTGAAAGCTGAAAAAATTCCTGCAGCTGAAAAAACTCGTGGGAGTCCTGGTATTTTTCACTGTAAAACACTTGATCTGCTTAGGTCTCGAGGCTGATGTGAACCAAGCAGAGATGTTATGAGGTCAAAGTAGAGCTCCTCCTGTGAGAAAATTTGAATAGGTTTTGCATTGCGACTCTCAGAAATAGTGCTTGATGTCTAAAATTACCTTGCAAATTAGTACTCTGAGTACACATGCTTAGTTATTACTCAAAATATTTCCTGTGTCCTGGCAGCAGGTAATTAGTTTACTTCTTTAGAAAAGTCCTTTAAAACATTTGGATGGTGTCAATTATTTTGGAAGTCAGAAATGTTTTTGACCAGTGGTCTGCTATCCACCTTTGAAATTAATTCTGCATTATGAGTTTTTAATTACAATCGCTACAGTGATTATTAACAGCTTAATATAGTTTATTATGCTTCTATAGATAAGCTGTGAGTCTTTTAATATGACTTCTCCCAGAGGTAAGTTACATCATTGTTAATGAGTGCTGAAGATAATTGATGATTCTAGATAACTCACAAAGCATATCTGTCTAGTCTCAAAATTACAAATGCATTTGCAATGTACTTTAAAAATCTGCTCTTTGAAAATCCATTCATTGCATTCATGATTTCTCAAGTGATTAATGTGACCCCATTATGTCAATGGTGCAGCTTGGCTATGTGCTGGTATACTTGACAGCAGTTTTATTGAACTGTTGTAGGAGCACAGACTCACCACCTACCCAGCTACTGGAATCACTGGCATCTGCTATGAGAAAAACAGCAACAAATAAAAGAAAATCATTAATAGTATTTTATATATTCTTGTGATATTCAATGTACTGCTTCAAACTGGTGACCATTTTAACTAAACCCATGAAGTTGGGGTTCAGTAAATAAATGCAATATTTATACAGAGAAAGGACAGCTTTTGCCAAGTTATCTAATTTTCAAAATTTAGAAGCAGTAGATCTTGAACTGACCTTTCAATATATGAAAATGACATGTTGTTGTTTAGCAGCTCTGAGCTAAAATATGGAAAATTTTCATACCACAAAACAATTCAAATATTTCTGAAGATCCGTCCTGATTCAGAATGAGAATCTCCTGGAATTTTCTACATTAAAAAATTCCATTCTCCAAGCTGTTTGATAGTTTAGTTTGCTTTTGTTTCACTGTTATTGAAGTAGGTTATTGGGAAGAGCTATTTGATAATTATTTGAACACAGCCTAGTATTTGCTTTGTCCTCCAAGTTTGAGCTATGTGTTGAAGAGAGATCAATTGCTACTAAAATGAGTTAGAAAAGGGAGATTGCTAAAGATCTCAGAGAATAGAATTTTTGCCAATTAAATGGAACAAATGAATAAATAAATATTCTCAAAATCTGGTCCATATTGAAGTTTCTACATCCACGCTACCATGTTTTTTATTTTTATTTGTTATGTTTGTAATTTCTCTTTCTTTTTCTTTGCCTCCTTTGGGCTCAATTCTCTGTGGATATAACTTTTCTCTAGTCTCCCAGCCTTCTTTGGGCTGAATTCTCTGTAGATACAGCTTTTCTCTAGTTTCCCAGCCTTCTCTGGGCTGAATTCTTCTGGGATCCTCCCTCGTGGGGAGTTCCACTTATCTCAGTCCTTATGATTCTAAGTAAACTCTCGAGCTCATTAGAATCTTGTTTCTCGTGTTTATTGAAGGATCCTTACAAAACTTAACAGGTCTCTCTAGGCTGGTTACAAGGTTAATCTTTGCAATTTGGCACATTTCTTTCTTCTGATGGTACAAACAAGGCTTTGTGGCACACTTCGTGTCTGATACACAAAATGGCCCCGAACTACGCAGTTCTTTTATCTTTATACTTATTTTTATCCAATTAACAATAGACACGTATATTATTTTTCTTAATGACCCAATGACCCATCACCTCTGTGATGCACTGCGGCATTTTCTATCCAATCACTAACTATTACCCAAAAACCTCCAGGAGAAGAACATGAAGAAGAAAGAAGAAAGGACAAGGGACAACACCCTAAATCTTCCATCTTGTCTCCTGTTCTCTAAACTACTTTTTCACCCAGTGATTTAAGAAACTTTCTAATCTACACACCTACACTTTTAGCTTTTTCTATCCAACTTTAACATTTGTTTTCATGTATCACCATGAAAACATGCTCATGAATTTCATATTATATGAAATTCAGTGTTTTCTTGAATCTTAGAACTAAAAATTAAAAACAAGGGCACACAGTCTGTATTTCAGACTCCAACAATGTTTTATAAAATTTTTCCCCCTTGCACTCATTATGAAAGCACATTTATTGTGCTTTTTCCAATATTATTTAGCTATAGTCTCTTACTGCTTACATAAAATTTCTACACTGAAAATACTTTGTGCAGCTAAAGGTTATAGTCAAAATGCTTTACTTTAACCTGGATTTATAATTATTTTCTTTTTCTATTTAGATGTGTTCAGAAGGTCCTGAGTTTGAAAGAGACTTTCAACACCATCTAGTTCCAACCCCTTTGCCATAGGCAGGTGCACTTTCCACTCAACCAAACTGTTCAGAGTTCCATCCAAACTGGCCTTGAACACTTCCAAGGATGGGACATCCAGAACTTCTCTGGGAAACCTGTTTCACTGCCTCACCAACCTCAAAGTAAAGGATCTAATCTAATGTAATGTTAGCATTTATATGTCTTAATATCAAGGGACCTGTTTGCATAGGAACACCTGAGCTGGAGCAAAATGATACGTATTACCCTCTTCTAAAAACTGTGCAGTGTTACAAGGACCAGCTAATGAGGACAAAAATGCAGAGGTTGCTTCTTGACAGTGCAGAACAGTAAATAATGGGAAGTTGTCCAGTGGCATCTGCTATTTTCTTGTTTTGCTCATCAGTTCTGAATTTCTGTTTCTACAAACCCTTGTCATTATTAAAAAAACCACTTCCAAGTATAGAAAACATTTATGTATCAGTTTTATTGTATTTGTACCTATTTTAATCTACATAATAATTTGACAATTGTTTCAAAAAACAATATAATAAATATACATTTTAACCTGGAAGGTACTCACATCCATTTCAGCATGCATAATTGAAGGAAGGGCAGAAGGCAGGAAGAAGGATTTTTAATAATATCTAAAATTCTGAGGTTGAATATGAAATCAGTGCATTTTTACCCAGACAGTTAAAAGCATGGCCTATTTTACCTCTTCCATATGTCATACCTTCCCATAGATGTAGGTAGTAAAAATATTCTGGCTATGAAATGAGCCAGTTCAATAATTAAAAAGTTTCTTTTTCATATTCACCTAATCCTCACTAGCACAGATCATGACTGTCTCATCACCCTCAATGTATTATCACTGACACATTCTTGTCAGATGGCAAAGAACTATTATCCCCATTCAAGAGCTAAGACCAAGAATCATAGAATCATTTAGTTTGGAAAAGACCTTTAAGGTCATTGAATCCAACCATATTTGGATTCATAGGGTACCAAAACCTTTGACACTTAACCCCGAATTGTGTGTCACTTGAAATAGATTTCAAGATACTTCTGTGAATGTGGGCCCAAGAGACTTGCTGGACATCACACAACAATTCTGTACTTATGCAGGAAATTCACCTTGTGTCTTTAGACATCCTGATCATTCTCTATATCCTCTACATTATCATCATAGGAGCCCAGTTAGCAGTCAGATTGGCTCAGTTGTGAGTTTGAACACTTTCTTTATTATTTTTATCTCATCCCTTTTCCTTTCCCAGATTTTTTGATCACACTCACCAGTTATTTAGAAAAGTCAGGAAGAATAATATTTGGCCGAATGAATCATGAACTCTCCTGAGTACTGCTGTGGTGCAAGAATTCTCTGATCTGTCCTTATGACAGTCTATGAAATTACTTCCACTTAAATTTTGATCAGGCTCTACTTGTTGTAATAATGAGAATATTAACTTTTGGGCTTTAATATGTTTGGGTTTTGCTCAGGATTATGGTTATGGTAGTATGCTACAAAATTTTGTATGTTAAAGTTTGAAGCACTATGTAATTTACTAGCTGGTTTACAAATCTTCCTGATTAGCTGAATATTAGTTTCCTGAGTGCCTGGATCAAAGTGATGTAAATAGTACTATATAGTACATTGCACTTTGAAACAGAAGATGCCCTTTATCAGATTTGGTCAAGAAAAAAATTTACTAAATGTTGCTTCCTTAGGTCTTTACATTTCCTTCCAGTCCTTCTCTGTTTTGTCCTTATCTGTTGTGTAATTTAACCTCAAGAAATTTCACTGTGTCTGAAAAATATTGGAGTCCTCAGGTCTTTTCTAAAGAATGTTGTTGTTGACATCTTTTTTTCTCACTCAATGTCTCTTACCAATAATTTAATCAAATGGCTTTAGTGGTTCAGAGTGGAGTGATCTTGAAACCTTAAAAACATGCTTTATCCTCTGATCAATGAGGTGACCTGAAACATCTTGGGAACAGAGGAAGGTGTAATATTGCAAGCATATTTAGTACCATTTTTTATTTTTCCTCTAAAACTTGCCTTTCAGTAATCAATTTTCTGATCCTTATACATTTGGTATCTTCTTTTTATTTGGAATGAAAATAATTCCACTTCAAGTGCTTTCCACAGGCTGAATTTTTTACTTAGAGAACTTCAGATTCAGGGGAGCACCACCTTCCCTACAAGAGTTACATACAATACTTCAGTCAGTATAAAGCAGCTTCTGCAAATGTACAGATACTTCTATTCAGTCCACATGAGAGGGTTCTTCACTATTATAGCACAGTAAATTACAATCCAAATCTAATAATCTACATCCAAATCATTATAATAATTTGGATAATTTGGATATAATTTGGATAATAATAATTCATGTCCCAGTGGTTTGTTACACTTAATTAATCATGTCCCCTGTTTCAAAAGGATATTGAAGATGAGACTGCCTGGAGAAACCATGTAAACCTGGACAAGTGTTCTGGTGCATGTGAAGTGTAAGGTATTCCCGTAGAGTAGTAAATCATCCTTTTTTCCTAGGTAAATATTATAGAATGACATCCTCTTAGAAGTACCATTATTCTGCTGGTTTGGGTAGGAACCTACTTGCCCTAACTTATAGCTATGAATTAACACTGTTACTTCATTAGAAATTATTAACACCAAATCAGCTGGATCCCACCTTAATAGTATATAGTTGAGATTTCAGAACAATTTATATTATTACAATATTACAACATTATAGAACAATTGTCAATTACGTGCTCACATACTGGCTTTTCACAGTAGGCTGAAATCCAAATTCTTCAAAGATGTACTGTGGTTTGTACACAAACATTATTTTAGGATGGACTGAAACAACTTCTAATGTCCTAAGGAAAAACTTGGCATGCCCAAGTGAGAGAGAAATGTGACTCTGTATGTAAGGAAATGCTCCACAATACCTAATAAGACCTGTATAACCGCTCACAATTGATAATGGATGCTAAAATTTCCATCAAGAACACAGATAACTAAACAATAGACAAATGTGTGTGTGCAAGAAGATTATATACAAAATTGTCAATACTGCCACATATACCGCTGGTGCTTACCAGGAATAACTATAAAGCATCACTTTTTATATAAAATTTAATAAAAAATGAATAAGAATGAATACAAGGTAAAATTTATAGGATGGGAAGCTAATTCTTTTTTTTTAATGTTTTGAGACACATAAATGGAAACAAGTGTTTGCCAATTTATGCAGTTCTGATAGGTAGCCACTAGAGGACACAGGGAGCTTAAGAATAATGCAGGTGATAAAAAAAAATAAGATTAAGATTTGCAGAATGCCATGTATACACACCTTATACATAGTTTACACTCAAAAATATATTGAATAAATCCAAAGCTAATGGCCATGAGGCACTGTACTAACAAAGAAAATTATGTTGAGAGACTGTGCTTCAAAGGAATGGCATGGGAAACCACTCTCAGTAGCCATATTAAAGTTCTGTAAGCTAATGAGTAGATCCAGTTCAGCTAATTAAGAAGTTATGTCACTAAAATTAGGAGGTGTCCTTAAAGGAATAATTACTGCAAGTGTGCAGGTAGAAATCATAACTGTATAAATTCTCTTTGCAAAGTAAAGAGAGAAAACAGAGACTGTGGTTGCACAGTCATTTGGCTTAAAAGCACTCTTCTGCTTGCTGCAGGGTGGTCCCACTGCCTTATTTAGCCTTATTCCCATACCTGGCTGGGCACTCGTAGTCATGCAGCTCTGAGAGGAGCTGATTCAAAGCTCTAATTGGCTTCAAAAAATAATGCTGCAATAAAGAGTGGTTTGTTTAATTTATTGTTTGGTTGGTTTTGTTTATTTGTTTTGGTTACTTATTTTGGGTTTGGATTCTGTAGTTTGTTTGCTTGTTTGTTTGTTTGCTGGGTCTTTTTGGTCAATGCTTGTCCAGTGTAATATATATATATATATATATATATATATATATATATATATATATATATATATATACGTTACAGAGATTGGAAATTCTGTTCTTCCTCTCTGTACATAGGGTGTTCTAAACCCTATCCTAAAATTAAGTTTCCTCTAGTTTTCTTAATCTATGCCTCACTTTGTTACTTGCCTGGATGAACAATGGTTAATCTACAGTAAAAGGACACTGAATCTTACTCTCAGTGTACTCTCAGTGTATCACGACTTGAAATTTTTACATGGTTTCAACCTTTTGAGGACACTGAGACTGAAAACATTATCTATCTCTGTAATTGGTCCTCCACTTATTCTAACATTAGATAATATAAGGGAATGGGATCCGCGTCAGCATTACATCAAATAAATAGTCATGGTGTTCACTGTGACTAATGTTTGCAGAATTCTCCGGGGAGCTTAAGAAGAATTCAGGTGGCTCTGAATAAATTCTGCATTGCTCAGTTTAGACTTAAATTTTTACAGGGCCACAGGTCCAAGCTAGCTGACATGCAGCAATGTAGTAGGCACTTTGAAACTGCGTTGTCACTGAAACTCTGAGAAAATATTTGGAGAAGTTAGGCACAAATAAACTATATGCTTGTCTACGTGGCTAGGCAGCCCTAGAAAAACAGTAGTGTGAGTGCCACCTGGTTATTTTGTTTTCATATTCTGAAAGAAACAGAAATTGTAGTTATTTGGTTTGCAATTATATTGCTCATAATGCTCAGTTCCCGAGGGAACAGAATCTGCAGTTCCCACAGGACATTTGTAATTTGTGTTTGGTACTTATCCAAAGCTAATGTAATCAATGTCAGTCCTGTGAATGTCATGTATGTTCTGAATGGGAAGCTCCCAAAACACATCGATTTAAATCAGCATAAAAGTCATGGGGAATAGGTGAAGAGGTTTATGTATTTCAAATACTTGTTTGATGTCTAGGTATGACATCCAAGAATTTGAGGATCCAAACTCAAAAGAACAGATCAAAGAGATAATTTGTCTGGGATGACTCTGTAATAAAAATTTGAGACCACTTTTTATTATATGGATACTACCAGATGGAAAACCATCATGCATTAACAAAGAAAAAACCACTAAACAAAACAAAACAAATAACCCCCCCAAAAAAACCAAATAAACAAAACAAAACAAACAAACAAAAAACACAACAAAAAAGGAATACATAGCATAAAAATAAAAAGGAGAAAATAAGATGAGAATGTGAGGACAGCTTTTTGTTTTAGTAAGTAAAGCCTGCTAGATCTTTTAAGAATCACTAGCCAAGCTCCTATTCTCCATTCTTATAAAAATATCTAGAATTCCAAGAGGAGTACAGTAAAGAGTGCCCTTTTGCTTTACCAGATGTAGTGACATTAACATATGATCCCAGTGATCTAATGATGTTTCAAAATAAAAGGTGACCTTTTTTTCTTTAAAGAACATTCTTAAGCCTCAATTATGCTAAATAAAAATCCAGGCAGTCTTGTATAACTCTTTGATCACAGAACTTGTGGTATTTATTCCTTATGGCAATAAGGTGATTAGAATGATCTGTATATTTCATATTTCTAAAAAAATCTTCTCAGCTAGATTCCTATCATGTAGTGATGGGAACAGTACATGTTTACAGTTCAATTTTTTCCAGCCTGAACTATTTTTAACTACATTTTTTTTTTTTAACATTTAGCTAAATAGTTTCCAAATATTTAATATCAATATTTCTAGATCAATCAGATAAATAATTTCAATAGCATGAAAAGACATGATTTTTCCCCCCCTGAAACTTAGTGGAATTTGAGGCTCCAAAAATAATCTTCTAAAATATTTTTGTACGCAAATAAAAATCAGTGTTCTTACGCATTGGCAGTCAAAATCTTACACTATTTGGAAGCAACTACAAAATTAATATAAATTTACCCAAATAAAATTCCATTCCAGTGTGTCCAGGCATCAAGAAGTGTAGGGAAAACTTAAAGGGCCTCCCAGGGCAGGTAAAAGGCATGATAATTTTTGAGGAACAGGTTGCTAATATTAGGCACTTATGATGTCAAGTGAGGGAAGTTTATGTGTCCCCTTTCTGTTGAGTGTAGAATAAAAAATATAATGATCTCCCAAATGGCTGGATGGTGCACCCCCTAACCTCTCCACTCTATGAAATAAATGCCAGTGGTTTACACTTTTTTGAAACTTAGAGTCAGTGGGTAATTGAATAGTCTGTGTTGGAAAAAACTTCAGATCACTGAGTCTTAAGATTAATCAAGCACTGCCAAGTCTGTCACTAAACCATATCCCCAAATGCAGCAGTTACATGTATTTTAAATAACTCTAGGCTTGGTGACTCAGCCACTTCCCTGGGAAGCCTACCGAGTCCCACATGGACCTCTGCCTGTAATTCCATACTTTCCCAGTATTGCAGAAGTCACAAGTTTACTATCTGTCTCTGTCCCATTTTAATACAGATTGCACATGTTAATGTAAAGTGTTGAAGACCGGTACAACACATGATTCTTAGACACTATGCTATTTGTAAGCACCATGACTTGAGAATGAGTGTATGATGCTGAACATCACTCTAGTCCATCAATGGCAACACCCATTTCTTTGAATGGCTACATTGAAACCGATCCTGGCTCTTCAAAGTCTGCAGCACATCTTGGCAAAGCATTGTTTCATTTAATAGCTACAGTTTCAGGAAAAAAAAATAATTACAGAATGTAAATGAAGAATTTATTAATGGTTCTTGAGTCTGAACAAAATTCAGATTTAATTATTTGATTAGCATGACTGTTATAATCTTCAGTACCTCACCTCCAATATCCTTGGGCTAGTACTTGTTCTTGTGTCACATCCATCATGCTCTTATTTATAAGTAATTCCATTCATCAGTCATTATCAGAGTGATGTTTCATATGTTTAGGTGGATTAGATACACTTTTAGTATTTCTGTGACACCATCTTACTTCCTTTACTAGTTCAGACACAGGTAGATATCAATCATTGAGGAGCTCAGAGGAATGAATTAAAAAGGTTTGGTAATATCCCTACATTCACTGTAGGAAATAAAAACAACAAGAAGTAAAATTTAAATGTCTCTAGCCTCAATCTTGCAAGCATTTTGCTAGTCCTAAGCAATCTTAGTTGGGGACTTGCTTGTGCTTAGGCATTGTGACCATTTCTTTCCTGCATCAAGAATACTCACAGTATTTTTCCTCTACCAGAAAGGAAACTGTTCTTTTTCATTACTTCTGACAGATAGCTGTGTGCACTAATAATTTCCAAATCCTCAACATAACCCCAGTAAGTTTAATATCCCGTGGAAATTTACAATAGCTAAGAGTCTAATCCATATATTAGAAAGCACTTATATTTTAGAAATTTTTAAAATTAATTACTTAAAAGCAAATAACAAAGTCGCTGATATTCTCTTTACAAAGTTCTGCGTCATGTCACTGCTGAAGATCATAGATTTCTTAGTGAATCTTCAGTGCACTAGCTGAAAACCTTCAAGAGGTGATATTTTTTCCTGCACATACTTACTATGTTTTACAGAAATAATAAACACAAATGAAAAAATCTAAGAACAAACATATTTAGTGTGTTGGCATGACTCTGCAAACATGAAAAGAACCACTGGAATATTTATCCATATTTATTTATAGACTTTTCAACTTCCTCTCCTGCCAAAACATATTGATTTCAAGTGAATCATGAATATATAAAAAAATATCTTTCACATAATGTTGTAATTGGCTTATTTTCATTGCTTGCATTTCATTTTTAGCCCTAAAAATCAAAGAGGAATTCTTCAGGAAAGGAAAGGCCAAGTTTTTCTCTTCTTCACTCGAGTTCACATACATCTTATTCCATCACATTTAGTGGCATTCCTCAAGTTGGAAAATAGTGTGAGCAAGGAGAAACCCTGAATCACAAAGCTTTCTCCAGCTTTCTGGAGATGAGAGATCTTTAATGAACTGAAGATATATATTCCCTTTGCTGCCTTCATGAGATAATTATATGTTCATTGTCAAATTGAGATGAGACAGTATTTCCTATAAAATATATCATATAGCATACTGAATGGGTCATGTATATATAGGATGAACTATTGTGAGGAAAATGAGAAAATTAAATAGAAAGGAGACATTTTAAAAAGAAAAAAAAAACAAAAACAAAACAACACTGAAAAAGCTAAAAAGGTTATTTGAGACCACCACTGAATCTTGATTTAGAATTAAACTACTGAAATCAGCTTTGAAGTGCTGCACTTAGAACAATAGACATAGACTCAGAAATTCTAGATTTGGGTTTTTTTCTGCTATTGATATACTGGGTCACTGTTGGCAAATATTTTCATCTCCAAAAGCCTCCAAATGGAATAAGAACACATCCTCTTTGTATTCATATGACTTATTTGTTTGAAGTGTTATGTCTTTTGAATATATGGCTTACTTCTTAAATCTGTGTATTTTAGTGGTCTTTGTTGGGAGTCACTGGGTGCTACTATAGTAAATAGTAGTTTCACTGTTGCCCAAAAGGCTACTTGGGTCAGGTTATCCAATGGTAAAAATCAAAATTCACATGTAAGGATCACAATAAAGTAATTCATAAAACTGAAATGAAGCTGACTAAACCCAGCCATCAGCATGTGTGTCTGCTCCTATCAGCAACAATCAGTACTTCTGCTCCCTTGCAGGGAGAAAGGTGTTCAGCTCTTTTGCTGAAGTCAGTTAAATCCAGACAAGGGCCAGACAGCTTCTTCCACAGATTTGCAAAAATCTTGTACCATCAATAGTAATTCCAGTCTAAAAAAACAGTTTTGGATCACATTTCTGTTTATATTAACAAGGTATTGCTACCAAATGTATTTTACTACTGTACTGTGAGGGTAAAAGATTGTAGACATTTTTGTTAGCATCTAGCACAGGAAAACAAGCAATTTAATGGAGAAAATAAAATACTTCTTCTGAAATATCTACTGTTAGACATAGTACACTGGAGAAAATTCTGAGATAATTTTATGGTTCCTGGTTGGAATGTCTAGGTATTCAGTTGTCTGGCAGTTTATTTTTGCTTTGTTCTGCAAAAGTGCCTTTAAAGAACTTTTTCAGTGGAGATTATTGATTTCAATATCCCTGAGATATTGCTGACAGGGTATTCTAGTGAAAGAGATCATCTGAATGTTTAACTAACCTAGCACAGATCTGAAAACCTTCACTCTTGCCTTTTTATAGTCTAAGTGAGACTTCTGACCTTATGGTTTTTTTATTATATTTATTATTTATTATTTTTATTACTTTTTTTTACAAGTTTACCTCAATTATGGGAGAACTGTGTCAGCTATATGTCTCAAATGCAATTTTTTAAGATTATCATAGCTAATTAGGTTTACAAAATTTTTCTAGACAACAGCTGTGTCATGAGAACTCCTCCAAGTATGAACACTGACAAACTGGGAAATTCTTTCATATAGTCCTCTTTCTATCATATTCTTTCATAACCCTGTTAGAATGATTCCATAAATAGTGGCCAGACTTAGTTCAAGACAGAAAAGCTTTGACACCATTTATAAAGTTATCTGAACTTTTTTTCTTAATTCTTAAACAGATTTTTTTTCACCTCAGCCAGAAAAACACATGATCCCAGAAAGACCCTCACATGAACAATTACTTTCCAGCCTTTATCCTGTTATCCTCCATTTTCATGAAGGAAATGAAAAGTGCAGCTCAAGTCTGCCATTTTTGAGACAGAAGTTGCAAGCACTTTTTTTTTTTTTTTTGCTTTCCACTTATCTAATACAAGGTGAAAATAAAGCAAGCATTCAACTAAGGACTTAATGAAGAGACATAGGAACTGTAATCCTGTTGAAACTTTACTGTTAAAACCTGCTTATTGCTACAATCTTAGGTCTTAGACTTGTAGAGCTAATGTCCTATAAGCTTACTCAGGTGCTTTTTACCTCATTTACTTGAGTGTGCCAAGTGGTACGTTAGCACAAATATTTCCCAGATAAAAGTTGTGTTAATATTATATTTCTTAGTTCTGTACCTTCACCTTCCTTACTGTAATTCATGGCATGATTGGGTTTTTAATTTTTTTTGTGCTTAGGAAATGGAGACGTCTATTTTTAATTTTTTCACCTAAAAAATCTTTATTTTGCCTTATGACATGTAAATGTACTTAAACATGTTGTTCTATAGAAAAAACAAATAAAAGTGTTTTACCTACAAACTTTTACTTTGTGCAAAATGAAAGAAGACGTCTGTGAAATCTGTGTGAAGCAGAGCTTCCAAATGTGAGAAAAGGTCATCAGGCAGCAAGTAACTCAACAGGACAGTTTATTGAGCAGTGGTGGAAGGTCAGCCCCGCTAGGCACTCAATAGTCATCTACAAAGACCAAACTTGCAAACAAATTGTGAATACACATAACAAAAAAAAAAAAAAAAAAATTTCCCTGCACTCCCTGATGACAATCAACTGTATTTCTGAGAGTGTAAATTATGTCTGTAAGATCACACACAGAGACCCAGGCCACAGGTACATTATGCAAGAGACTGCAGCTGGCAGAGTGCAGCAGGCAACGTGGCAACACGAGCAAGCAGGTTTGAACACGGAGTGAAGGAGCGAGAGATCCAGACCATCCCTATGAAGAGTTTGTTCCTTAACCTGCACCTTAATGGTGGGGGAAGGAATTATAACCCAAATCTAATGATTTTGGATACTTAATCAACTTGGCCATGATTGCAGGCCAATACTGTACATGGGAGGGTGTGTTCCTAAAAGCAAAAAAATTTGCCTATGACACAAAAATGAGGTACTGGACTGTTTCACGGCATTAATGAAAAAAGATTTCATGTGGTTTATAATGAGTTTTAACCTGCTTAGATAACATCATATAATAGTTTGACATATCTTGTAATTGTCTTCAGTAATTATAAAGCAGCCTTAAGGGCAGCTGACTAACAGCATCTCCCAACGATTTTCTTGCATCAGCAGCTAAATAAACACATTGAACCTCCAGGATGAGAAGGTCAACTCCACTGAAACAGATGAGACCACATTCATCTCAGGCTTCATGCTTAACAGAGAAACATCTATAAGTATTTCTTCTAGTTTTGAGTGATTTTCCCAAACAGGATTGTTTTTCTTCCATGCTCTGTAATGCAGAGGTTTAGGATTCATGCATGATATCTATTTATATGGATGGCTTGCCACAGTGCTGCTGATTCTATGCCATTAAAGGCACCTTAAAGAATTCAAGCTTTGCTAAATAACACGTTGAATAAACACTGCCCTGTATACCAAAACAAGATGGAGTATCTGCTACATTTTGTTGAACCTGAGTAGGTGACTTACCTATCCAGTGATGCAATGAGGCCCTTGGATACTGACATTTATAAATGACTGATGGAGAAGTCTGCTAACAGTGAACAAGATTTTTCTCCCACAAACTGCTTAGCCATTAAACCTGAATGTTTCATTTATCTCTGGATATATACAGAAAAAAATTTAAATCCTCAAGGCCCCTGAAATAACAAGCTGAATTTCTACCAGAAGTTCTGATAAACCCCCAGGTGTTTGTGAAACACATTTGAATCATGTATGCATGAATGTTTTTCTCTGTATCCTTCTGCCACAGTCCTGGACTCTACTCACCACCAGATCAGAGGTCAACAACAAATTTCCTCATTTTTAGGAGTTGAGGATAAAAATTTATGCTTAACTAAGGACATAAAAGGTAAGGACATAAACAGTTGAGTGGGGAATCATGACCCTTATTTAGCTGGGGAAAAGTTCTGCTTTTGATTTCAGTAGTATTGCATATCTTAAAACAAGTCAAAACCCAGAAATTGTGCCATTTCATGGGGACAAATCTTTCTTGAGAAGCAAAACTAAAAACAAAATTATGAAAGTACCTAACATCAACTTTCATTACATCAATATCATCAAATTTATTTCCAATCAATTTAGAAGACCAAAACAAATATTGGATTGATTTTTGAATGTCAAATAGGGGGCTCATAGCTTTACTAGCTGATGCTCCTCATATTCTTCAAAGAATGAATGCTATTCTCCTGTTACAGCATTTTCTGTCTTTTTTTTAAAGGTATTTTAGGAGTCCCTTTGTATCTATACATGTAGTAGTTTGATTGAGCTTAATTTAAATTCAAATATTTTAAGTTAAAAAGAACTAAGATATATAATTGATTTGTAAAAATACAATAGCCATACCAGCTAAATATATCCACTGACAAACATGTTATAAAACATGTTTTTACACAATGGTTCAGCAAACCATTTCATATTTGACAATGATAATACTTGGAAGTAAAGGAAAAGTGGTGTTCTTTTGAACACATCAAGGAATAGGCAAACTTAAAGGATTGGCTGAGTACCCTTAGGTTAACAAATAACAAGATAGTCCAAACTTTAAACAGATAGAATCAATAGCTAAAGTTAATATCAGGGGGAAAAACAAGCATAGGCAGTATGGAAAACCAAAGCTATGGGTCTGAAAAATCCTTCTTGCTTTCATTTGTTCAGCTGTGACTTTGAGGTGCATCCATCCCCAAGGCCAAATCTCAGATTTTTGCTTTTCTTGAGCTGAATTCACAAGGGATGTCTTGTACATTGGGCTGGCTTAACCCAGTCAGTTAACCAGTTAACCAGTTAACTCTCATGGACTAAGTGAGACTCCATACAAGGATGTTTTTGAGTGCATCTACACAGTCATCCAGTACGGGAAGGACTTTTGGGTGCTTGCACTTGGATATGGTGGAGACAGGATTGGGAGGTGGAGCTTTGCAAAAATGGGACAAAGAAAAGCAGTGAGGTCATGGCTTTGGGGTTTTTTTAGTAAAGTAAAGTTTAGAAAGTAGCAACTTTCTCCTTTCTCTTCTTTGCCTTCTCTCTTACCATGACAGCATGGCATCTGAAAAGGAAGAAACAATCTCAGACTGAACTCAGTGTTAGGGACGTGCAAGCATGTGCAACAGAGTTCAAACTGGGGAAGGATAAAAAACATAAACATTCTCATTTTCAGCTGAAAAAGTTTGAGCACCTTGAATGGCTAATTCTGTATTTTCTCTTTATGATAGAAAGGAGGAGAAAAGCAGCACCAGTTCTTTATGCATTTGAGTACACAGAAGTGGTACATACTTCTGGCATAAGACACAGCAATAGGTGGAAGCAAATAGGTAGGTGTTACAGCCTTCCCTTGTCTCCTGCTTGTGCCCCAAATACAATGCAATTTTGTTTCAGAGCATTGCTATTCCAAAGGTGGAGGAGAACTTTGCCCTCTTGCACACAGTTGGAAACTTAATGTGTGGCGAGCAGGGCCCAGATGCAGCTGGAGGATTGGTAGGTTATAAGACAACCCTCAGGCAAGCGAGTCTAAATGTTCAAAACCACTGAATTATCACCATCTACAGCTGGATTTTTGAAGGCAGGAACAGCCTTTGTTTCATCTTTGATAGAAAGACAGAGGTAACACCCTTTAGAAAAGGATTCAGAGGTGCTGTCTCCCAAGAGAAAGAAAGTACATTCTGATAGTATTAATTAATGTAAAAAATAGCCATTTAGCCTCCCAACTTTGGCCCTTTCATTTTCCTGAACAGTGTTTCCTAGACTTAACTGTGAGGGGTTACAGTTTTGAGTAACATAATTTGGTTAAGATTTTTAATTTTGCAGTTTTTTAAGTGTAGAATGTGTCTGAAGAAAAGTTACAGTATAGACCTGTTTAGTTTCTGAAGCAGGAGCTGTTTCTATAAAGATAGGAAGTCAGTCATTTGAAGAACCTCCTACTAAACTGTATCCTCTGCCTCTGCTCATATTTTAAAGGTAGCCTCCATTTTAAGAAATCTGTACTGACTTGGAACCAGAAAAAGAAGTTGAACCTTACTTTGGCCCTGCAAGACAGCACAGACAACGTTGTGTCTGGGAGGTGATGGGAACATTATACCTCTGTCTCTCGTTCTGCTGATGCAGCTGATCAGGAAGTGGGTAGGTGGCAAAGGAAGTTTATTTTTTGGGCTCCAAGCATATGAAAATCATGAGTGAGGCCTGAAAATATCTTTTGTCTGACTTGATGATCACAAGATTAAAAAAAAAACAACAAAAAAACCAAAACCCAAAACAAAAGCTTAAATTCTCACCCAATCATATAATTTTGGAGAAAATAATTTAAAAGTAGAAAATACATTAAGTTGGCAATAAGACATGGGAACACCCAACATGGGGCTGATGGACTGACAGGCTGCCAGCCAAACTAAAATGTCAAGGAAAGGGGAAAAATTTTCCCTGCCACAGTACATTGCTGTCTCAGAAAAAGGGAGAAGTGGAAAGATATGCTTGTCACTCTTTGAGGAAATTCTGCAAAATCAAAAGAAAAATCTGTTTTCATAGCAGAATGGTCTTCCAAGCTAGCTCCCTGGTGTTCACCCCTGTGCTCAGCCATGAGCTCATGCCCCATGGCTACAGCAGCAGAAAACAGGTCCGATATCATCATCTTCATGCTGGAGCTCCTGAGGCGTTGGCAGCTGTCCCATGGTCTGCTGCACATGCCTGTCCTTAGAGCAGACTCAGCAGAGAGCAGGATGTGGAATCTGGGACCAGCACATTTCCTGCTCCCCTTTGGATTCTGTCCCGTACACTCCAGCTGCAGCAGGGAGCAGAGAACCACATCTGCATCTGTAACCCAGAGCAGAGCAGATGAAGATGTATGCCTTACTCTCTGCTACCTGCTGTATCAGAGAAATTACTTCCAGCAGCACAACAGAACAGATTACATTTTATTTAAATCAGTGAATTCAATTTGTGGTAGAATTTGCATATACTTTTTGTGATGTATTCTTCTCCATATATACAGGGAAAATATATAAGAAAGCATTATTCATTATCCTAATTACAAAAGTATTTTGAATCAATTACTAAACAAAAAAATGTAGAAACAAAATATCATTTTCCTAATGAAAGCTTTCTTAAGCTAGCACTTTCAGAAGTGCCTATGGTCTTATTTTAAAAAAAATCATTCTCACTGAGTGATGCAAAGATTTCTCTGAGTGTGTTCAAAATACAATAAATATTTATAACATTACTTTGTTGCATACACAAATGCAGAAAAATCTATGTAAATGCAGATGTTTTTCTGCAAGGACTGGAAGTATATCCAACAACATATACTATTAATTCTCTTTTCATCCCTAGAAAATTATTTGATTTAACTTTGTGAGTTTGCATTATGAAACCACAGGATGACATGATCCTTAGTCCAAAGATGCACAGTTCAATAGTAGCTTGGCTGCTGCTGTATCTTAAAACACTTCTCAGAAATCGTCATCAGAATGGTGTCATAAGACAAAATAGTAGGGCTGGCACAGGGAAGGTCAGTGGTCGCAATCCAGTGGCAGAACAGCATGTAATCGACAGAATCCTAAGAGACACTGACTGAGAGGAAAGCAGGAATTTTCAGTTACTGCATTGGCTACTCTTTCAACACAGCAGTTGCAAAAATGGCAGAGAAAAAGTCGAGGCACTTCCATAGCCTGGTGGCTGTGTCTGGGATAAGTGTTTGAGATTCTTCCTGCAACATTAGAGCAGCATGAAGTACAGAACTTGAAAGCATGTCTGCTGAGGATATTTTCAGCTGAAATAAAGTTACTGCTCAAGAAAACAGGAGTTAGTCAACAGGAGGTTCAGAAGTGCCAATTTTAATCAGAAATATTACTTTCAAATACAATTTGCAGCTCTTGCATGGTGAGAAGTGATTCTCACTAGGTGACCTCTCCAGGTCATCCATAAATAAAACAGCATCTTATGCAGCACTGATTTCTAATCAGACATAACACCTTTCTGAAAACTTGAGTTTGACTTCTGGAAACATTTATGGATAAACTATATTTTAGAAAAGTAACTGCTTTATAATAGAGTATATATTTTACAATGGAAATAATATTTATGAAAATGTATTTCTATGTTTCTTCTGCTGTTACCCCAAAGGGATTTCAACTTCCTTAAGAAAAAAAGTTCTAGACAGTCATTTTTTAATGTGTGAGTTCTTATAGAGGTATGTTCCCTTCTTTTGAATCATTTGCAAGTACCAAATATATTAATAGAAATTGAACTTTTCTGAAAAAAAAAACAGCTTTCACAGAGCAAAGCTTCTCTAAACTCTACATCCACACCTAAGTAGACACCAAAGAATCAGATTCCCATACAAAATTGCATAGGAAAATTTGCTTTGTAACTTCTGACTCAGATAAAATATTAAGCCCAAGTACAAAACCATCAAAAGCATTTATTTGTGAAAAAAATACAACACAGCTGCTTTCTTTGTTCCTCCCTTTCTCCACCACTGCTGAGCAGATTTTATGCAATATCAAAATCTGAAAAGTAGTGCAGATTAAAAGTGGGAAGCATTATTGCTACTTGGGAGTGATGGACTAATAGTAGCCAAAGAAGTAGCTGGACATGAAGACAGCATAAAATGTACTCTATAGAACACTTACAATAAGAAATTTAACTTCCTTGAGCAATAAATACTCTATACATGTAAGTGTCATCAGCTAACTTAGTGAGGGTGCTTTCAAACCTATTATCCAGATCATTTATGAAGATGTTGGATAGGGTGGGGGCAAGTATTGATCCCTGTGGGACCTTGAGTATGACAGGCAGGCAGCCAGCCTGAGTAAAAAGCATTAATCAGCACCTCTGATGTCAACCTGTGAGCCAGTTTCCAATCCATCCCACTGACACCTGCCCAGTCATGCCAGCTTGTATACGAGGAGGCCGTGGCAAACAGTGTTAAATGCCTTGTTGAAGTCCAGGGCTTTGAACTGCTTTGGCTGTCTCTCCTCAGCCTGTGAACTCTGCTGCATCTCCAAAAAGCATTGAAGAGCTTTAGAGGACACTGAAATGTTATCAGAACAAGTTAAGGAAAATAACTGTTTTTTTGGCAACTTCTTACATTACACACATTTGGGAAAAATTTTTAGAATTTAGAACAAAATCAAGGTTTTTTGATAGTGAATCTTGTGTATCTAGGGAAGATGTATGAAGTCTGAAATGAAATTAGAATTCTGGGTGTAAAGTCCTTTTCTTGTTTTAAATTTTTATTGACTGATACTTTACTGTAAACCTAGTTCTTAAGCCCCTCCAAAAATTTGGTATGTTTGTCCTAAGTATCAACAATTATGATTATTTCCTCAAAGTCTACTAATTTTCACTTTGCCTGTATAAATACAAATCACAATTATGATATGTTGTTTGGAAAAGATCCCCTACAGCTTAAAATTCCTAAGCTGTGATAAATATATTCAGAATGCATGTCAGGTCCTTTCCTTGTTAATTATTTTACCTGTAGGTTTTCCAATAAACTAGGCTAAACAATAAAAGACTTAATGATATCATTCTGCCTAACAGTAGACTCTTCAAATATTTTTGATTATTGTTCATTCACAATAAACATTATTTTTCAGGGAAACAACAATCCAATGGTACATAATGTCACTTACACAAGGCAAGCCAAAAGTCAAGATTCAATAATAAATTTGGGTGTTGACCAAAATTTTATGTATATGAACCTAAGTGATGAGACTTTATTTAAGGATATGAAGTTACAGACACAGAAATGCAGGAAGAAACTACCTGTTATGTAAAGCAAGTGCATTTGCTGCAATCTTTTTTTTTATATTTCTGTTTATGGAATAGGTACTTATATGTTCATATCCCTGTATGCTCATTTATATACCTATGTATACATATAGGTGTATATATATATATATATGTTTATATGTATCTATGTATGTAATTTGGTAGCAGTGAAATTAATTCTGCCTCCTGGTGTTAAACTGTGCAGAACTTTTATAATTATTGGACTTATAACAACCATATTCTCTTTTCCTCCATTGATGAATTTTCCAATTATGTGATACCATGAAGCAGGGAAAATGGGTGATGGTATATAAAATCAAAGCATCATAGGCTCCCTCTTTGCTGCTTTGCAAACAGTCACAAGAGTAACATTGATATGAGATATACAAAGATTTGCAGAATTAAATTGCAAAATATTATGGCACTGAGTGAGTGTGGAAAGGGAAAAAAAAGCCATAATTATTCAGTTTCTAACTGGTATCTCACTTTCACTCTAACCATCCTTTTGTGTGTAACTGGCTGGATGTGCAGCATCCAAATTTCTCTTACAAGTGATTTCCAGTAATGATGGGACCAAGAAAGCAAGCCTCTTGAGAAAGCTATCTAATTTATAAAGTAATGCAAGTGTTTTCATATCGCAAATATTTAGCTTTGATGTGAAATAATGTTCTGTGTTGTTTTTTTTTTCTTTTTCTAATTACTTACATGCTTTGAGCATTAAGCCAGGTTCTTTCCATTTCTTGATTCTCTGCATTTAATGAAGAATTGTGTTTAATAGCTAAAAATATGCATGTTTAATTATGTTTTAGGCATTTTTTTCCCTGTTGGAAATTAAGTTTTGAGTGAGGCACTTAGGCTTCGAATAAAGATGAAGAGGAGAATTAGCTGTTTCAGAAAAAGATCCAGAAAGGAAAAAACACTGGTAAAGGGCAAGTCTGCATAGCACACTGGGGAACAGTATATTTGAAATAGGAGTCTGCTGAAGAACAGTGGCTCCACAAGAATAATTTATTTTCAAGAGGTCCAGGTGAGTACATATAAATGGTGGCAGAAAATTCTATCCAGTCTTTTATATAGCTGTGGGATTTACTGTTCATTAGAAGAAAGAGAAGGGGAGAGAGAGCGTGCTAGGAAGAGACAGAGAAAGAGGAAAGATGGAGAGGTGGTATTTTGCATATCTTTTAGAAAGTGTGGCCTGCTTGGGTTGGAAATTCTCCTTGCTAAGAGAGGTTTAAAGCCATAAAGCTTCCTTATAAGGCAGCAAGGCCATACATTCAGTGAACAATGATTAATACACGTGGTTAGATCCTATTTCACTTTCCCTGTCCTATGTCAGCACTGAAATTCATGAGACAAGTGAGAGAGGGACTTGGTGCCATAAGCTGATGGTCAGGACTTGAAGAGTGCTGGAGGATTTTTTGGGTCCATTCTCCAAAGGCCATTTCTGTACTTTAAATCAAACACAACACAGACTTGATTTACCCAGATGAGGAAACCATAAGCTCATCTGCCTTCTGCTTTTAACCCTTGGAAGTAAAATGCAGCCAGAATATGCCAAGAGCACCCCTTCACATATTTGCTTTGCTTCTGTTCCCTCAAATAACCTACACCAGTTCTTACATGGCCCTCCTGTGAGGTAGGTTATGTCAGTTTGAACCTCTCAAGCCAAGAAAAGAACTTGATCCATTGTGTCTCTTTCCTGGTTGAATGTTTGAATGTCTGTGGCCACTGCATTTCCCGTCAGCTCCAACTGGAAAGAAAGCAGCCACAACATTTTTGTGAGGTTGTGTCAGCCTGTGTCAGACCCTACTGAAGCCTGGGAGAGAAATGCCTTTTTTTCACATCTGAAACAGGTTTAGGCAGGAGATAAGGATCTCCCGGGTCTGGGGAAGCCCTGGGGATTCACTGAAACAAAATTTTAAGAGTTTAGAGAATGTTAAAACCTATCAGGGAGAAACCAACTGATCTTAACAGCTTTCAGGCTTAGACATCATCAAGTGGGGATAAGGGGAATTTTCAGGCTTCTCAGATCTGCCTGCTTAGGTCCTCTGCTACATATAATGGAAATATCCTGTTGAGGACTGAATCAGGTTATTGAATACTTGTGCAGTGTAATGGTCAGATGCCATAGGTTTCTAGGATTTGTGTTTAATTCTGTTCTTGCAAAAGGTATTTCTGTCAAAAAAGAGCATTTCCTTGGGGAATATTTCCATTTTTAAATAAAATATAATGTCTAACAAAGAAGCTGTTACTATTAGAAATATGTCTCTGATGAATACAAAAAATTAAAGTTGCTCCGATAAAATGCTTCAGAGAAATTTACTTAAAGTGCATTATCCATCAGAAATCTGAGTGATTTTTCTTCTCTTGCTGTTTGAACAGTCTATAATTAATTGCTGTAATATATACTTACTGGCATATACTCACTCATAAGAACTGCAAAGGTGTAGGGTTAAGTGTTTCTGCCAAATATATACATTTGAGGAAAGAATAGAGCAAAAAGACAACATATTCTGTTTTACAACTTAACAAGTAAATTTCTTCTGCAAGCATAAGGTTATGAGCAGAAAAGGAATTGAATTTCTGCAGACTTTTGGCCATCTTACTCTTGTGTTTAGAAAACTAATTAAATTATATGAAATTAAATTTAAAAATTATTTATAAATAAATAATTTATTCAAACATCTAAAAATATTTTGTACACGAACTGAAGCCAATATGTTATCAAATATATAACTTTTAGAAAAAAAATTGAAAGTTCGGTTATGAGGGAAAAATATTGAAACACTGAAAGATGCAACATGGAAGAAAATTCTAGCTTATGTGGCTACCCTGACCTTTTATATTGCAAAAGATGCCTCATAAAAATATAATGCATAGAATTTTCTGGTATAACAATATTCTACTTCAAGAATTTTAACTTGCTGCATACATAATGCTTCTAAAGACCTGCTGGATTTAAGATGAATGAGAAATGAAATCGATGATTTTGAGTTTCTGGGATATGCCTGGAGTATGCCATTGTGTCAAGCTGCAGATGTATGGCATGCACAGTGGGCTAATGCACATTTGTTATCTGAATAATAATATTATATCTGAATAATATTATATTAATAATAATTAATTTGAAGCCTATGAGCACTGTTTCTTGTCATTGTTCTTTGTTTTTGCCTGAGGATTAAAGGACACTGAAAAACTAATAAATCTTACATTTTCTTCTTAAAGCTTTATAATTCTACTTCATTCTTTAATTTCCTTACTAAATATATGATGATTTCTGTGTTGAATGTCTTGATCATTCTCTTTTTTCACATTATGGTGTAGTACTCAAAGAGAAAAAAACCGAAAACCCAAGCGAATGTTTCTAACATTAGCTTGTACTAAATAAGTACGCCTGCTTCATTTTTTTTTTTTAATAAATAAATAATTCTTGGAAGTACATCTAGAAAAATAATCAGATCTTCTTCCTGTAGGGTTGTTTTTTTATACCTGTCCTCTTTTCCACCAGAATTATCAATCCACTATATTACTGCGACACAGTGGGAGAGTCTCCAGCTGTCCAATCCAGTATTTCCCTGGAGCCTCCCAAAGGCTGTCTCTCCCTGCTGCTGATCCCCTGCCTCCCTGCTGCTGCGGGCAGCTGTGCGCCAGGCAGGAGCTCACTGTGCCTCACACCGAGCTCTCACATACCACAGATTCGGATGGCCTCTCCTTGAAATGCATAAGCTGATGTCATGAACACATGATCTCCCAAGAATTGTACCAGTGCCAGTCAAAGATCGTATTTTCCTTGTTAACGTGATATATACTTGCTTAGGAACTGCATCAAATACGGCTGGATTTTTCTGTGAAAACTAATCAAAATGTATTGTTCTGCTTTGAATGTATTTATTCATGCTGTGAAGGTATCTCATTTTAGTTTCATCATTAAATTATATTTTTAGAGTATTCGCTTCAAAATTGCAGCCAGCTGAACACCAGTTATTAGTAAATGGTGTTATGGGTTGGAGAACACTAAGTTATGCCTCTTTGCTCTCTATTCTGGATAACTGCTTTGTGTCATCAGTGAAAAGTAATTTTTTGATGTTACTTTCCTGTTAACTGACTACAGATCCACATTGCCATAGCTGCTTGACTGTCAGAGTTCTCTCAGTGAACGCTTAGCTCCAGAATAGCAAGGGCTTTGCAGGTCAAGCATGCTGTGTGTTGGCAGAAATACAAGACCCAGTTCTGATATAAGCTTCTGTCACCACCATGAAAATTACAGTGAGTATTGTTGGAAAAAAATCGGGTTTTCAGATTTATGTTCTTGTGCTCCACACAAAGGCATAAGCACATAAGTAAAATCCAGCAATCTGATATATCAGTAAATATTTATGTTTACTGTCTGAGTTGGTTACAGATTTTAATAAATAAATAAATAAATAAATAAATAAATAAATAAATAAATAAATAAAACATACTTAATTTTTTAATACTGGCCCACTTGAAACACTTTATTCAAAATATCTTCAGGTTCACCAACTTTTAGCAAATCTAGTGACACTCGAAGACATCCCAGCAGTTAACCTCTGGTATGGGTACCAGAAGATCTGGCTCTCCTTGTGGAAGGCAAAAGGGTCTAACCCAGATTAGGGACAGGGGCTGTTGGCAGCTGGGTTTCAATTACGAGACTAAACAGATTGCAGAATGCTGGAAACCTGTAGAAAAATACAGAAACCAGAAGCATTTATTTTATTTTATTTTATTTTATTTTATTTTATTTTATTTTATTTTATTTTATTTTATTTTATTTTATTTTATTTTATTTTATTTTATTTTATTTTATTTTATTTTATTTTATTTTATTTATTTTATTTTATTTTATTTTATTTTATTTTATTTTATTTTATTTTATTTTATTTTATTTTTTCTTTTTTAGGGGGAGTGAATATTAAATATATTTTAAATTCTGCTCTCATTTCAAGAAATGAGAGCATGGTCTGAATGTGAAATCCTGCTTTTCAAGAAATGCTTATCAAAACAGCTGAACACCTCATCACAATTCACCACACCTAATAATCAGCATAAAATAACCTCTTATGCCCTGTCTTTTCCAAATGCCTGTTTTGAAATGTCAGCATGGGTTTGAGGCTGCTCTTCTAAGTAAGGCTACAGGTAAGACCAGGTATGTGACAGCAGGAAGAGTAGAAGACTGTTCACACTGAAATGTTACAGTCATCTCATTTCACGTGTAAAAACATCCCCTCTATTCTTTCTGCAGCTGAACTACACAGGATACGTATACTTACCTGGGGGCAAAATGTATAAAAAGGACTTCTCTTTCTTTCACTTCAAGACAAATGTCTTAAATAGTGGCAGTCTCTGAATTATGCCATAAGCCTAGATTTGGAAAACAAACAAACAAGAATCACCTATTAAAATATTTGCCCTCCAACATACAGAAACTCTGTTGGTTAAATTTGAGTATTTTGATCACTCCTGCAGCATGCCAGGGCATGTGAAAGATATTTCTCTCCATTATATTTACAATTCACTCAGCAATCTTCCAATAAAAAGAGAACACAATGTAGAAAGAAAATCCACTGTTCATAACTAACCACACATCATGAATTTCACATTCAGAAGCCCATTTTTTTAGTGGGTGATGTTTTATTTCATGCAAGTCATTCAATTTCTCTATCAAGATGATCTTTTGATGAAGAAATGAGTGAAATACTTTCCAGAGCCCTTGGATTGCAACTTTTATAACCTGGTTAAAGAAATTGGTTAGACTCCAGGAAAGAGAGAACGTTATTTTTCTTTTGTATCTGCACAACCCAAATTTTCTGGTATTCAAACAATTTCACAGAATCACAGAATGGGTCAGGTTGGAAGGGAGCACAGGGGGTCATCTGGTCCAACCTCCCTGCTCAGGTGGGGTCATCCCAGAGCACATGGCACAGGGTTGTGTTCACAGTCTCCAGTGAGGGAGATTCCACACCCTCTGGGCAATCTCTTCCAGGGCTCAGTCACCTGCACAGTGAAGAAGTTCTTCCTCATATTCAGGAGAACGTTCTGTGCATCAGTTTCTGCCCACTGCCTCTTGTCCTATTGCTTGGCACCACTGAGCAGAGCCTGGAAATATCCTGTGACATCTCCCCTCAGACACCTAAATAGATTGATGAGGTCCTCTCTCAGTCACCTCTTCTTGTGGATGAACAGGCCCAGCTCCCTCTGCCTTTTCTCATAGGAAGAAGCTCCATTCATTCCCTAAATCACCTACATAGCCATCTGCTGGACCTGCTCCAGGAGCTCCGTGTGTCTTCTGTCCTGAGGAGCCCAGAACTGGGCACAGCACTTCAGATGTGGCCTGACTAGGACTGAGCAGAGGGGCAGGATCACACCCCTTCCCCTGCTGGCACTGCTCTTCCTAATGCACCCCAGGATACCATTGGGTCAACAGGGCACTGCTGGCTCAGGGAGTGTTTGCTCCCCACCAGGACCCCCAGGTCCTTCTCTGCAGAGCAGCTTTCCAACAGGTCAGCCCCCAGCCTGTACTGGTTCATGGGGTTATTCCTTCCCAGGTGCAAGATGCTGCATTTCCCTTTGTAGTATTTTAGAAGGTTCTTTGCTGTCCATCTTTCTAGCCTGTTGGGGCCCTTCTGAAGGACTGGGGTATCTAAAGACCCTCTGGAGTGTTGGCCACTCCTCCCAGCTTTGTGTTGCCAGCAAACTTGCTGAGGAGGCACCTGCCCCTTCATCAGTTATATGAATATGCCGTGGAAGTTCCATGCCTTATGAGCAGTTATAGAGAAGAACTTGTCCAAGTTGCTATTATTTTATGCTTACTGTAGTTAAGTGTACTTCCTTCTAGTCTGTGTGGATCACAGGGGAAGGTACAGTCAGTCATTTATTTACCTAGATCCTCTCTATATAGGATTGAGAAATATGGATTATATGTTCACAACTACACTTGTAGTGAAAGCCACTAACTACAAAACAGGAGCCCCAAGTCTAAGTCTTGGTGTAATGACTTCAAATGAGGACATAAGTATGTATTTCTTCCATCTCAGTATCTTATAAACAGTATCCTTCTCAAAACAAGATATGCATGTAGCCAGAGAAACTGGAGAACTAGCTTTATAATCTGAATCAGAAAGAACAGAATTACAAGTCCTGACCCTATCAGCAAAACAAGTGCCATAATTATAAAACTAATCCTTATTAAATGGAGAGGAAGGAAAGTACTCATTCATTATAATACAACCCCTCTCCCCACCACCCATTCCCCCCAAAAAATTCTCCCCAAATACAGATTTCCTTAATTCTGGAATAATGAAATGTACTGCAAATCTGGAAATACTGTTGGCAGCTCTGGAGGCAAAGTGTTGATATATTCTTGAACTTGGGAATCTGAGCAATGCAACATCTTGAATAAGGAATGGGAAGTGATGGAGACCTGATGGATGAATTAGAGATAAATGTAGTGACTCACCTAATTGGGGAATTTTCTGTCCCATCCCATCTAGCAGGAGCTCTGCCTTGATCCCAGCTACAACCAGAGATATAATGCTTTATACAAATACAGCCTGGAGATGACAAGCATGTGGCAGTGGCAAAGATTTTAAAATGATTGTGCTATCTCCTTAATAAAAGTCCATGGGAAAAGTGAATTAAGTATTTTCTACTCCCATTACACAAAATCCTAATTTTGAGATCTGTGGTGGATACTTGCTCTGTTCCCAGGTAATGAGTTCACTGTAGTTTTAAGAGTTTTTGTGTTCAAAGTTAAAGCAAAAAACACATATACCATCTTACAGTATAAAGATAAAGTAAAAGTGTAGAATTAGCTTTTTTGCAAAATCCCATTCAGGAAAATAAACTACTAATAGTTGCAGACTGATAGCAATCTGAGATAGTGAAACAAAACATTAGTAATAATTAAATTAAAACTACTCTATGAGCACTACCAATTAGAAAATTGTGCGCAAGAAAGAGGGGGGGGGAAGAAATAAAGAAAAAAGGCAGAGAAGAATGTGATTTTTTGATAAGGATGAAAATGGGTATGTATGACATCCTACTACATGAGATGGTCATTTGGTTATAGCAGAAAATAGTTCTTGATTGCTCAGGTAACATTCACCTCTTGGCACTGGATCTTTTGTTCAGCTATTTGTCCCAAGAAAAAATTATCTTTAGCAACTGTGGTAGAAAACCCCAAACTTTGCAAATGTACAGATTTATAAACTGCATTTTCATCAAAATGAGCTCAATTGTGACAGCTAAATATTTTGCTTTCAACTCTAACAGAGCTAAGATTTTACCTTAATTTTCTGTACATTCCTTTTTTTTTTTTTTGTGCTGTTGCATTAATTTTGATCCAAATCTGCTGTCTTCTGCTTCATTTTATGGTTAATTTAAGATTTTGTATAAGCAAGAGAAAGAGAAATCTTTGAGACTTCTAATTTCAACCTGTGACAGATTAGAAGCCAGAAATGTTCCATCCTGCCCCACAGCCAAAGAAAATCTCTTATGACTGTTGATGGAGACAGATTTAATTATGCCACAGTTTCACACAGACATGAGCATATAAGCACAGAGTGGACATGAAGTGTTGTCAAGGTCCATTTGGCAGTGTTTCAACTGCCAAGGGCAAGACTAGAGATCAAAGAAAAGAGTCAAAAATCTTAATCGCTGTATGAAAGCCTGATTTAGACCAGGCTTGCTGGCAGATCTAGATCGGATTCATTATTACTTTTGCTATTTCTAGTTATAGAAGAAAAATGAGGCTTGCCTATGAATTTTTAAAGAAAAAAGACAAAGAGATTCTGAAGAAAATCCTTTAGCCAGGGTATACAAGACATTTTTTCCCTTAAATTCAAACTTATTTGAACACTAAGAATTCAAATTTTAGAGTTAAACTTAAGTCCCTTGTGAACTGGAGATTCTACCAGATTTTGCTTGCATCCTCTAAGTCTGGATGGCCCCAAGGAATAAATTCCTTGTTGACTCAAGCAGAGTCACTTGATAGTTGAGTTTTGGTACATAAAAATATGTGTTTCCTTTAACTGTTGCTTTCAGCATATGCCAGCAGTAACCTACAAGTATGAGACTGCTGTGCCATTTTTGTGTATGTCTCTGCACTTTGTCAGAAGGCATGAATTTCATGAAGGACAGGGAAAACAAAAGAACTGCTTGCTTCAAGAGAAGGGAGAGAAAAAGAGCTGTCTCCTCTCTTCCCCTTACCTGTCTTCCCCACAGAAATGAAGGAGGGGTACACATGGACTTCCTACATTCCTCTCTTGAGGGTCAAAAAAGTCTTCTCAATAAGAAGATGAATACATCTCTGTAATCTATTCTTCTTTTCCTCTTAACCAGAGAATCTTTATCTTTGCTTGGCTAACACAAGTTTTGAGACCCTCAGCCTGCTTTTAAAAATAATTGAATTTCCCAAAATTTAAAATATGTTTTGAAAAATAAATCATGCTCTTATTTTGGAATGTGACTAGGGAAGTGTAAAGTAAAAATAAGCTCCAGAATTGGGCTTTTCATTGGCTGTATAAAACCTTTGGCATTAGAAGGCCCAGCGCAGTAGCTTGGTTAAAGCTAGGCAAAGGCAGCTGTTTTGTCAGAAAATGCTTTCATAGAGAGCCTGCGTGTGGTGATTTTTTCACCAGGTTCTGGGAAAAAATGTTAAAAATTAGTGGGTCTGTTTTTGCCATATTGTTCTATGTGCAAACGACCTTTCACTATTGCTAGAGAGCTCTCTGAAGGCAATCTTTGATATTATCTAACCTTATCACTTAGAGAAAATAAAGTAACATTTATTGTCCACCATCTATACCGTATATCTGGTACTTCCTGTGTCTCTTAACGACAACACTGACGCATTTCTTTTCTTCTGAGCATCTGAGTAAAATTATATGGTCATTAAATTATCTTATTCAAATCTTTTCAATAGCATCTTATTATCAAATTTCTGAGTGTTTATATAACCTTTCAAGCTGCAATAGCAGAACTAATTTTTGAAGTTACATTTGAAAATTCATAATGAAATTTCAATACAACACACTTACTTGTGTCTTGAAATAGTCTCTGGAACTATTTCCCATTAATCCAATGGGAATTTTGCTATTTGAGCTCAGTGAGACTGGGACAGGACCAAAAAGATATTCTTTGCCCTGGGAATAATTCAGAATGCAGATTTATTCACTTATTTTCTAATAAAACCTTTGGGATTTGACTTTTTCTTTTTATGTGATCAACGTTTACTCTAACTGTCAGAAAATAATCTTTACTTCTATTTTACTTGTTGTGTAAGCTATGAAAGCAGGAAGAGGGATAGAAAATTGCTGAAGAAGCCTGCCAGACCAGAGGAGGGGGATTTTCTGTAGTCAACCAGTCCAAAATTCCCATGCTCCCAAGGGCAGTGTATTGATGCCTACTCCTATCCTGTCCTTCCATGTTTCCTTTCCTTACCATAGCATATACATCCTCATCTTGGTCCTTCTTTTCTGTAGTGATGAAATTCTTTTGCCCTCATTATTGAAAAGCCTTGAGAGAACTCAGTTTCATAAATCTTTTTTTGGGTTTTGTTCTGCATCTTTTTTTTCTTCATATTTTACAAAGGTTATGGCATATAAAACAGAACTGAAAACATGACTTTTAGTCTGTAGTTGAAACCGGGTAATCAGGTGACAAATATCCTTTGACAGATGCATATGCACACACCAGACCAGATTATAAATTAGTCTCCAAAAGGGATTTTTTGTGGTAATGTCTGAGCCGCTCAGGCTGTACGAGGAGACCTGACAGAAATCGTTTGTATTAGCTAAGTATTAAAAATAAATCTTTTGATTCAATTGGATTTCATTTTTGTTAACTTCAAATTTCTTAAAAGAGGAAGTGTAAAATATTCTAGAAGGTGTGAGTTTGGATTTGAAAACAAAGACTATCTGGATATGTTTCTCATGAGTTCTATTTTAACATGTAGGTTATGTCTTCACTTTTTTTAATACAGTAACTGATCTCCAGTTGCAGGAGAAGCCTATCTGCCTTCTATAGCATAAAGCCCCTCCTTTGTCCAGGATACAACCACAGGGATTTTTCTAGACTAAAGAATTGTGTCCTGCTCTTGGTCCCTCTTTCTGGGCTGTTTCACTGGATGATAAGTGCATCAGCAGAACTTAGGCAAAAGTGTTCACCTATGAAGATTAGTGAGAACATAAAAAGACTTCCACATTTATTTTAAATAAGAATTACAGAATCAGCTGAGTTGGAAGGGATCCACAAGAATCAAGTCCAACACCCAGCCCTGCACAGGACCATCCCCAATAATCACACCATGTGCCTGAGAGCATTTTCGAAACTCTTCTTGAACTCTGTCTGGCTTTGCGCTCTGACCACTTCCTCAAGGAGTCCGTTCCAGTGCCCAGCCACCCTCTGGAAAAAGAACCTTTTTCTAATACCCAACCTAAACCTCCCCTGACACAATTTCCCTCAGGTCCTGTTACTGGTCACCACAGAGAAGAGATCAGTGTCTGCCCCTTCTTTTCTCCAGGAAATTGTTTCATGGTCATGGATTGAACAGTAAGATACTGATAGAAATTTTTAGTTCTCTGTCTTTCAAATGCAGTTCCAAAGAGTATGAATCTTTTTGTTATTCATTCTCCAGGATTCCTAAAGTATCACATATGTTCAACCTTCCTGTATGACTACAAAAGATAAACACTTTAGAATTACATAGAGGAACAAATGAGAGAGATTAAATTGTGGTCTCTCAGAGGAATTTTGAACATCATGTGAATATCCACACTGCAGATGAAGAATTATTAAGATGACCTTAGGAGAGCACTTTAAAAAAAATCTGCTGAAGAATGATATTTTTCTGTGGACACACTGTCTGAGAATGTTTAACTCATTGTGTTTCAGGGGAAACGAAGAAAAAAAAAAGACAGTCCAGTATGACAGAAATACTCAGCTCAAAATACTCAAAAGGGAACAAACAATTTATGTCCAGCTTATGAACCCAAATGGTGGAAAGAAGTAATAAGCACCTTTGAATTACAAATGTCCCCTAAAGAGAGAGATATTGTAAACACATGTGATAGCATAATTCACCACATATGCTGCAAATATGACCTTATATATTTCAAACTAACAGCAGAGAAGACCAGTCTAAGTGTGTCTTGGGTTGAAACTCGCTGGCAGTACAACTGTGCAGCAGGTGAACACAATGGCGGGATATTAATTTCATTTCTCGGGAGACTTTTCCCTATGGGATTATTCTACAGATGATGAATGAAAGGTCTGGGAGTTAGGATGGCATTTCAGTACTGAGAAACTTGCTCTTGTTGCTCAGTTGGGGAATATCACCCTCAACTCTCAAGGTGTATAGTGCTTGTTCAGAAGAAGTGCCTCACAGCATCCATACCAAAGATACTTCATAGACTACCAGTCATCTTCTGGTGGGAAGATGTAGCTTGACCTGTAGATTCTGTAATATCTACAAGCCAGGCCTCTCACTTCCCAAGAAAGTGCTCTAACTCCTCCACCGCTCAGCTACAGGGTAGGAATAGTTACCATATGATTCTCTCCTGGCAAATGAGATCCCGAGTGGCTAGCGGTTCCTCCCTTCAACAAAGGCTTCTTTAGGGCAAAAAGGGAGTGTTCAGCTTAGCAAGATTTCTGCCTGCAGTGAACTTCACACGGTTTATATTTTCTCACCGAATATATGTCAGTTTTTCACACTACTAGCTCAATAGCAGGCCAGCTACTGAATCTGTGAGGGAAACAGTGAAGTAACCCAGCTGGAAAGGCACTGAAAGTATATTCCTGGCTTTATACTTTTATACTTGCACAGGACATCAGAATACAGTGATGCCTAGAACGGACATGAGAGCTGTACTGTAACATTAAAATCTGCATACACTACAGCAAAAAAACAAAACCAAAACCCAAGCAAACAAAAAACTCAACCAACCAACCAACCAACCAACCAAAAAACAAACAAAACCAAAACAAACACAAACCCAAGCTGTTGTTATAATAGGCCCCCAAATGAAAGAAATTGTTTGATGAAAAATTGGTTTAAAACGTGATGGCCCATGGATCAATTCTAACATTTTTGTAAAAGACATCCCCTCCTCCCTCCAAAAATTAAAACAACCAACTTTTCTTTTCTGCCAGAGCTAGTGTCATAAACACAGCTTGAGACAATAATATTTGTATCATGTTTCTGAGCAGAGGAAAAAAGAAAGAGTGTGATAGAATGAAGATTGCTAATGGACTGTCAGTATAATAGAAAACATTTCTGTCCCTGAAAGCTGGGTGTTCTTCTGTGCCAACTCAACAAAATACACATTATTTTTTAAGTTTGCAACATGAGGATCAGTTTTTTTCTGCATTTAATTGTTTTGGCAGTTGGGTAGATAATTTTTTTAAGAGGAAGCGTGATGAAAAAGATTCATCTGTAAGATTTTTTTAAGGTACTCAGAGTATTTATAGATGGAAAAATTCAGTTTCTTGCCATCTTGACATCAAACAATGGAATAAAATTTATACCATAATTTTGAGACGGTTTTAAAATAGTATCTTTTTCTGTGTTATATGTACAAATATAGCTGCAACTTTCCAAGAACTGTAGTTGTATTAAGATGCTGAAAATTATGTTCAATTAAAAATGCATAAAAGAAGAGACATTCAATTATTTTTGCAGGCAAATTTACCTGAACATGTATCTTCATGTACCAAGAATGTATTGTAATTAATCATAATTATCTTCTGTACCTTTAATCCACACATTGGGCCACAGATCTGTGTAAATATTTTTGAGAAGTCAGCAGATATTTGCTGTGGAAAGCGAGTGAGTGACACATGAATATTATTTTGTATTTAGGACATTTCCTGAAAAAGAGTAACAAAGTCAGAGAAAATGTAGCTATGGTGACAAATGCTGTCACCAAACAAGTTCTCAATGCAGTCAATAACTATACAATTCAACAAGTCCAGGATTATGAGGAAGAATTCAGACAGGCTAAGTTAAAGCAAAGTCTGAAATCACTGAACTGCCTGCTGCAACCTGTCTCCATACTGCACGTTGCTGTTCCTCACTATTCTGGAAAGTGGACTTTGTGGAGTATTGCCCCGTGCCAGGACAGCATTGCCCTGGCTCAGACTTCTTAGTTTTTATGAATGACCTATTTATGAATGACCTAGAAAAACCTAATTCTTGTTATCTTGGTTCATATTATTGCACTAAAACACAAATAAATAAGTGGAAACACTTGAAAAAGTTCTGGGGGAAAAAAAGAGCAAAATGAAATACAAAAAATATCTATCTTGAAGCAAAACAGATACCTCTGCTGTAGTACTCAGACAAAAATGCCCACATATGCAATATTCTTGTAAATATAAAAGGATTTGCCTCAGAACTGATTCATAATATAAATACCGCTCTCCAGCAATATTGGAAAGGACTACAAATCAGCAGTGGAAAATCAAAAAACAAACCAACAAAAACCCACTCAACACTATCTTCCCTCCTCCCTAACACTACACCACTTAAACAACAGCCTTTAGCATGCCTTTTCCAAAGTTTAACTAAAAAATAATAAAATGCCTGTGGGAATGTAGTCGCATTCTGTCTGGAACAGGTCAACCAAGTAGCCTCATACGTGTCAAGCCTTCATTAAAAATTATAGTCGATCTACACAAAAAGTTTCCTGATGGTTCTAAAAACTTCTCCATGAAATATCTGGATGATGTCTTATGAATCTCTCTTCAAACAATCCCTTGAAAAAGTAATTAGATTTTCTGGATTCTTCAGCACAAACCAAACTAAAGTGCATGTGGATCAATTCCAACCTGCTGAGAAAAGAAAAACCTAGGTGATCCTTAAATATGAAGAGGGCAAACAGAAAAGCCTGGCAGTTTTTACAATTATGTGTATCTACTTGCTTACCTACATGCATGAACAGAGCCCTGGAAACACCAAAAGAACTCTCAACACAGCTAACTAAGAGTGAATTCTGGCCTGTTTCTTGCCAGGCCACTGTACTTCATAGCCTGTAAATGACACCCATTTTGCTGCAAACTTTAAGAAGATAAGAACAAAATATTTTATGCATCTTGAAATTTGTTCTTTCTGCAAGGTGCCAAGGGGTTGCCATAGAACTCATTGAGGGGTAATATACAATTCAGCACGAGTCATGGAGACATAATAAAGGAATAAACATTTTGTGGGTGAATGATGACAATGTGAATCCTGTTTTCATTCAAAATACTTATATGTACCTTTATGTAAGATGAAATTAAAATTACATCTCCATGTGAACACTGAGTAAAGTTGGCATATATATGAGTGTAATGTAATCAAAATCTCATGGATTAAACTGTTGCAGATAAGTATTTTATGTGTCCTAATCAGGCTAAGACATTACTACATCAAAACCAAATGTTGTCATGGTGCATAAACACTTTTGTCTCAGAACTGCAGTAAATGTGTGATACAGAGATTACACCATTTGTATGAACTTACTGAGCTATAAATTCTGAGGGAACAGGATTGGGGTGAGGAATAGAGAAGTAATTTTTGTATCAGATTAAGATGACCTTAAAATCTAAACCATAGTGCTGAGACAGATCCTAGTCATGTTCCTGTTCAGGTTCTGTATAGTGATAATTAAGTTTATTTCATTCCTTGAAAATTAACATTCTCGTACAAGTTTAGAGGAAATTACAAATTTCTTTCCTTCTCAAGAGACCATGTTCATACCTTCATCTGGGGCTTTTTTTTTTTTTGCATTGGGTTTTTTCCCCTCAATGCTTTCAATGTAATTGTTTCATGTATTTTTTAATTTATGGTAATACAGGGTTCAGTGAATGTCATTCCTGGCCTTTTTTTGTAAGCCATACAAAATATCTTATGTAAGTCTTAAGATTTCTAAATTCTTCTTAGTTCTACAGTAGAGGAACATGCTCCTGAAAGCTCTGTTGGGGTCAGGATTTTTATGACAGGAAGGTGATAGAAACAAATTATATCTTGGAATGCACTTGTCTGAAAAATAAAAGCAAGTCTGAAATTAAACACAACACAATATTTATTATAAGATAGATATGTTAAAAACATTTAAGAGCACAGTTTATATTGCATATATATGTATTTTTTTCTGCATATCAGTCCAAACAGTTACAAATCAGGACTGTTTATATTCCCATAAACAGAAATATTTTCATTACAAATATGATTAAAATGGCCCCACATGTCTGCAAACAAATTACCAGCCCAAAGAATTACAATTAATTTTCAAGTGTGTCTTCTATTTTGTACATTAGTATCTGCATTTCAGCTTTTTTTTGTCCTTTCAGCACACATGGGTCATCTTTTTAAACCTTTCTGTGGGAGAAATGCTGTGCTGGAAAATTTGTGTGGGATTTTGGATAATACTTAAATTTCCTACAAAATCTAGTCTTCTTTTATAAAAAATGGGATTCAAATTTTAATTTGTCATATATGATTTACCTTCATCTAATAACACAAGAAAAGAACAAAAGGGAGATCAAACTCCATATGCACTATTACATGCATTTCATTCCCATAATTTCCTATAGTAATAAGGAATTGAATTGAAGCAGTATGATGAATCTAGGCCTCAAATCCTTTTCTGTGCATAATTTCCAACTATGTCTTCTGTGTAATATGGACAATATTATATTCATTTCAATATGTTAATATAATGAGTTATCATAATTAGAAATAAAATAGTGAAACCATATTTATGTGAATGCAATTCAGAAATTTACAGAGAAGGGACTTGCTTTTTAAAGGACTGATGGTTCACCAACTGATAGAGAAGATACGTGTTTTTTCAGGAAATGGCAATGTGCAAATCTACATTCAGTAAATTAAGATTTCAATTTGTGCAATGTTAATTTTTCTACAGGTGAGAAACACTTTTGATTCAACAAAAGGGGTTTTTTTTTGTTTCTTTGTTTTGCTCTATCTGTCTGTTTGTCTATCTATCCATTTATGTATATATGTATACAGGATGGCATTAAAACACCTCAGCTTCAGTTTTTATTGTAAAGAGAGTGATGAATTCAGAGACAAAATCATGTGTGTACAAGCTATTCATTATGGCTTAAATGCTGGCTTTCTGTGGAGGAGAGATATAGAAGTATCAGCAGATAAAAATCTATAGTCATGGACAATTTTCTTTTTAGTTTCTTCCGTTTAGGAGCAAAGTCACATGCAGTTGACATCACATGTAGGTTGTCTAGAATATGTACTTTTCTGAATACTATTATTGCAGAAGCCCAGTCACTTTTAGAAATGAGGCTATCACAAGTATAATTCAAAAAGCCCAGCAACATAATACCCTAACCTGAACGACATTTCCTGATTGAGAAAGAGCTTAAATATTCCTCAAGGACTCAATTGTACTTGAATATCATTTCAGAGACCACCATGTGCACCATCTGTGTGGTTCACAGAACACAGCAGCCTTTTTCTTGCTAAGGTTGCAGGCTTGAGTAAAGGGGAAAATAACAGGAAAAAGATACGTCTCCATTCAATAAGTAATTCATTTAATCACTGTACAAAATCATTGGCATGACATAAGTTAGCACATGGAAATGACTGTGCAGAGAAGCAGAATAGAGTTAGCAGAGACTGAATGATCAGAGAGGCATGTGACTCATGGTCAGAATGAAAGCAGTAATTAGAAGGATTGTAATTAAAACATCAAGGTCTTCAGGTCACAGAAACAGTAATTTCCTACAGTTCTCAGTTCCCAAGAATCTAGTTTGATGTTAACCCTGTGCCTGCAGTACTTAGTGGAAGTGTTGTTGCAGTTCCCAAGTAATCTTTTATCTTTCAAGTAATTATACTTGAAAGAGTAGGTAACAGAACAATAAGTAACACCCCCTCCAATAGTAGCCAAACACGGCTATCTAGTGAAGGGCGAAAGGAAACAGGAAATATATATTTCCACAGAAGTGTTCACAGTCCCAGACATCCTCCCAGCTTCTGGTCTTCATCCCCCAGGTTGGAAGCTTTGGGCTTGACCTGCTTCTCCCTGCTCCTGTCAGGTACCAGACAGGTTCTGGGGCTGCTCAGCTGCTTCTGAAATCATAGAACCACAGAATGGTTTGGGTTTGAAGGGATCTTAAAGATTACCTAACTCAAGCCCCTTGCCATGGGCAAGGACACTTTCCACTAGACTGGGTTGCTCAAAGCCCCATCCAACCTGGCCTTGAACTTTTCCTGTGATGGGGCATTCACAATGTCTCTGGGCAACCTGTTCCAGCGCCTCACCACCCTCAGTAAAGAATCTAAACCTAGCTTCTTTCAGTTTGAAGCCGTAACGACCACAACAGATTAAAGCCTGACATCTTAAGGTAAACCACCACCAATTTCAGTTTTCTGTAATATGTCAGATTGTGGCAATTCAGAATTGCCTGAGCAGTACACCCACACCCATGGTTTAGTGTTAAGTGGCAGCCTGCTGTGGGTTGCACATGTCCTTGTGTGGAACTTAGCTTCTTTAGGATTATTGATATGTTGGTCTGCGATGCCTAAAATACCCACAACCCACAACAACACCTAACAGCACTGATTTGCTACATCATTTTTTATGAAATATTTAGTAGTTGATAATGCCTGATAAGTGTGGTAGCTCAGTAATCTCAATTCTCTGTGATAGACATAAGAATTAATATTTTATCAGCTACAATCTAGCAAGAGGCTGAAATATTGCTGCTGATTACTGCTATTAATTTTGCCTCACGCTATGGTGTTTTCATAGTCTTTAGTATATATTTCTGTGAAAAGGCCATTATTTACTGTATATGATAGTGCCATGCAATTTAAAAGAATTATGATTATTAGCAGGAATAAAGATTCCAGTAAGTTTTTACAGAATAATTTAATACCAAATAAAAATTCACATTTCTTTGCCTTGAAAATGTGATCTATTTAAAACAACTCATCAGACTTCCTTTTACTTACACTTTGCTCAGCTAAATATTCTCCTTTTGCTGTATTTACAGTATGATGTGTTTTACAGAATTCAATTACTTCTGAAGTATAACAAGAAGCAAATTCTATATAAGTATATAGCATAAAAAGACAGTAGAATCATAAATGAAAATGTTGACCAATTTATAATTAATTTCCTATTAAATCGTAGTTTCTCTTATTCTTCAAGAAAATACATGAAGGAAAAAATAATATATAAGTACCTATATATTTTACCAAATAAAAGACATTTAGTAACACAGTCAAATGTACTAAAATATAAGAACGGGTTAATATCATATGGAAAAGAAAAGAGGGACTGGAATTTAATTGTATGCTTGTTTAATTGTATGTTGAACCTCTGCTTAAGATCTCTTAAGATCAGTGAATCATTCCAAAGCAGAAGTTCTATACTGACTTGGAAATTAGAAGATGATGTATGAAATGATGTATGGTAATCTTATTATCTGTTGAGACCATCATCTGATATATTTAAATGATTATGTTTGGAACAGCATTTAAAAGCAAACTCTCTAAGCCAAGATTGAGAAGAAATTACAGGCAAGTTTATTCTTGTACCATTATTTTTTTCTCTTAGTTTTTTAGCTCACTTCTGTAGTTCCTGATTTTCCTTTCCTTCTATCCCTTTTGCCTCTTCTCATAACATTCTAACATGCATTTTTTGGTCAGATGTTCTGATATTTATTTACCTTATGATTTCAATCCTGTTTTTCTGGTAGTGGGAGAAAAATTTGAAAAAAAAAATTAGTCCTGAAGATTTAAATTATTTATGAACTACACAAATCTTTGTGTTTTCACCCTGCCTATATTCAAAAGCAAAAATTAATTAAATGAAGCAAAGAGCATAATTTCTTCATAGCTCTCCTGAGGGTGTAGTTTATGCTATTCAGTATTTTATTGGATAACTTGTGTATTATATTTCTTTAGAATCCTTTAATTACCAAGGTTAGCTAAAGGATACTAAAGAAATATAAGACACCAAATTAATCTTTCAAAATTACTTTGTCTCAACAGCTTGAGTTTTAATCAGTTTTGGGGCTTCTGGGGATAAAAAAAAAAAAAGGAATAAACCCTTAAACCAACCAAAAGAAAGAAATGCTGTCAGAAAAAAATTGCAGACAGCTTCTATCCTTTCAGGATAATTTTGAAAATAGCTAGACATTTTCTTCTCTCTTGTGATGGGAAAGAAATTATCTTTCATGTTACCTGAGAAGTGATGCTTGGAATGTGTTAAATAGAAAACTGAAGGTGAAAAATTCTGTTTCCGGAAGTTTCTAAATTAGCAGCCAAGTACAAAATGGCCTGACTGGCAAATCAAAGACTATTGATCACATCAGAGAAAAGAAAGAAAAGAAAAAGTGAAGAGACTTCAAAATGCAGCCAGAAGACTTGTTTAGAATTCATTACTATATGGGATTACATTTCTTGTTTTACCTATGAAAGGACCACAAAAGTAACATAGTCTTTTGAGATGTAGAGAAATTATTGTACCAAAATGATTGTAAATTATTGTGCAATGTATTTAATTATTGTGCAGTATATTGTAACTATCATGTTATGGTTCACAGTATAAGACAGAGGAGCTTGAATTATCTTCACATGACTGGGTGAGGGAAGGGAGGAATTTCAGTGGCAGCACAGGGACAGAGTGCACCTGGGCTTGGACACGGGTTCCCTTAGCAAACAGCAGTTGCCCCAGATGTGTCTGCCTCTGCCTCTGCCTGACGTTCTCACATCCATAACCCAGCATGAAGTGCTTGCTTCCTAATTAAGTTTTTGAAAAGTCAGGTGGCCAAATCGAAGAGCTGACAGACAATTTTCAGTAGAGCAAATAAATAAGCTGCATGGCAAAAGAATAAATCAATGAAGAATCAGTTTGATAAATACAACTGAACCTTTAAATATTGCTTATGAAGCTAAACAAGACTCAATAAATTCTCCACATCCCAGCCTTTACACTGGAATATAAACCTAAAATTTAAGATTTATCTTAAAAGGAAAATTGTCTAGATGTCGTTACCATATCAAAATTAATCTTTTTTCTAGGGTGAATACATATAGAAATATGCCTTTAAGTTTCCTATTAGCTTTCTATCCTTTGCAAATTTTGCCGAAATTCTTTAAGAAAACAAATTACCATGAATCATAATTGTAATGGACATAAATTGCTGGCTTCCACTGATGAAAAAATTATGGGAATATGTTAAGAGACTGGTAAAAGGGTTTCAAATATAACATGCATTTAGCTATTCTAAGCAGAAGTTGCTTAGATTTACTTTTGATGGATGGTACCTTTTAAAATATTTTTCCTTCTTCTGAAAAGTTAAAGGAAAAAGAAATCTCGGTCTTCTTTACACTTTGATTTGGTTTATTTATATCTATTTCCTGAACTGAAACTAATTTTCAACCTCCTATGGCTGAATCCTGTCCTGTACAGCTTTTGACTTTTGGTGGGATTACACACAGAAAGGCTGAAAGACAGAAGTACTTGCTTCTTTGACTTGCCTGTTATTAGAACTACCAGTTATGTTGACAGTATAGGGCAGCAAAGAATCACAATGATGCTTACTGCATTTATTTTCCTTTGGAATAATTGGGAGGCTAAAACCTCTTCAGCTTTGTATTCACTTGTATTCATTTCACTAATGTCCCTCAGAGAAGCAACATCTTTTTAACATAATGTTTTACTAAAGTAAGCAGTAACAGGGGAAATGGAATCTCTCAGTCTGTTATCAGTCAGAAACAGATGGGAAAATTGTGGCTGTGATGCAGAATGCATTAAACTGTGGATTGTTGGGAGGTTTTTTTTTAATACGTTTCCCTCAGTTTTGTCCAGTTGATTTGATTGTTTCATCTGCTATTTACGTCCTATCCTTCAGACTGAAAGATTTTAGGGACACAGACTTTCTCATCAGTTATGGTCATGCAACGTTTCACACAATGAGACCAAGACTTGTTTTTAAGTAGTAACAAAGTAAAAATGATTGGATAATAATAATAATAATAATAATAATAATAATAATAATAATAATAGTAGTAGTGAAAAACATTGGCTTCTCTGTCTTGAAGAGGCCTTATTTATAGCTGACAAGATAAGATAAGGTGGGATGTCTGGAGGGATGTTGCATCCTTCCTATGGAAACCACAGAGGGGAAATGGCAACATTAAGAGCTGCTCACTTAGTCTCACTTAGACACTAAAGAGAGTGCAGTGGGCAGTAAGGACAGACAGACTTCAACCTTGCCAGATTGTGCTTCAATCCATGGGACCAGCCAGAGGTGGTGCCACTGAGAAAGTCACTAACATTCAATAAAAATCTCTGAGGGACCAAGAGCAAGGTCTGACCTTCAAGAACACGGATGGCAGAAAGAGTGTGAAAGCCCCTAATTCCTATTTTCTCCAATTGAAAGCTGCACATCTAGTTTCAAAATGGAATTTCTATTGTGACTTTAACCAAATAAAACTGATCTCAGAAATTCTTAGGTTCTTGTTGATAAAACTAAGTACTTCTAAATTTATCTTTATGAGCCTATAGGAATATATATAAAATTTTTAAAAATATGAATCTGTTATTAAGACTATGTGAAATGATAAATAACAAATTTAAAATGTTAAAGTACAAATTTCTTACAGAGACATAGTCGAATTTTTACTCTGCCTTGCACCTTAAATATCATCAAGACTGCAGCTTGCACTTACTTGGTTTAAGAAATACAAGCCGGCTCATGTGCACTCTGGCTGTGAAATAGTCTAAGAATGAACAGAGAAACCATTGTCTTCCCCTTAGAAAATAAGTAATTAGTAGTAATAAAAATATTTTAACAGGACAAGAACCTGCATGATACTGTTAAAATAACCGATCTTCTCTTTGCTTGAATGCTTTGAAAGATAGTCCTTTTTCTTCAATCCTGTGTGGAAGGTCATATTAATTTGTACAATTTGATGTCACATTCTGCTGATTAATATTAATTTTATATGGCTAGAAAGCCGTAATTTTTATATGGAAAAAGCCACCTTAGTCTGTGTAGTGAAGATAAACATCTGCTGCCTTTTTATAAAATGTCCTGCAATTTGTGCTCATGCTGCTTTATGCTGTGGAAGAGCATACTGCTTTATCATGATCCTTTCCCCACCATGTGTCTCCAAATTTCCACTCCCATTTTATGCACATGCCACCTTTGCAGCAAATTGGAGAGGAAGCTGTAAACTGAAAAGCACTTTGATAAAAGGATAGCAGGGCTGCTGAACAAATGCATGGATTGTGTTGACTGCCCTTTGTAGCTATACAGGGGAAATACAGGTTAGCCTTCTTCAGATGCCAATGTGGATGTTGTCCTGGACTTTTCAAGATTCAGTACTTTTGCACTCCTGTGGTCCAGATGGACCTGATCAGTAGCACCCTGAAAGAGGTCAAGGACGTGTTTGGAGCTATGTACGGTGCTGTCCTCCCAGCTGCACAGGATCCCCTGTTTGCCAAGCAAACAACATGTAGCAGAGTGTATAGTGCCTCGTGATTTAGTAAAGGAGAAAGTCAAGAAGCATGGACTACACTGAAGAAATCTGCATTAAAAGTTGCTTATTTATCACATCCTGATGTTTGATCAGAAGAATACTAAATCCTGACTCAAAATATGTCTTACTCTAATGTTATTGTAATGTTCAGGCCAGAGTAAGTTTCGGCAGTCACACAAGGAAGTCAAATAAGATTGGAGGAGTGAACAAAGAGGAGGATGACATTAACTTTTAAACAAAGTCAGCACTAGCATAGCTGCTGATCTTCACAGAGGAAAAAAGTGTAAGTTCATCTGTAAGTTACCGATGAATATTTACCTGCATTCAACTGTGGAATATTTTAACAGTTCAAAAAATAGCCTGCAGTCTTGTATGCATATTGAAATAGGCCTCTTTAACCTGTCAGCAAGATTCTGAAATTTCTGTAGCTGACAAGATAAAACACTGAAATATTGAAGGATTCTTCTGTTTCTGTGAGCTTGCCATTTTTTCCAAACACTTACCTTGTTCCACAATCTTTTTGTGTTTCCCCTCACAAAAGAAGCTGTAGCAAGCTGCTTCACTAAAAGAGAAGTTTGGATTGTGGATCTGGAGATGAGTTCATGAGCAACAGAGCACAAGGGCACAAAGTTATTGTCATTATTTCTGACAACATTTCTGTCTCAGACTTAAGGTTTTCAGCATGAAATCAAAACTACATTGAAGAAGTAATACTGTCTATGTTTGTATTGTGCTCATTCCTTTCTCTTAGCAACTTTTACCTTGAAGAGCAGAGTTCCAAAAATAAGTTGATCTCAAATCAGAATTTCTCTCTGCCTTTCTTGCTGTAGTTATTAGGGCACATGACGTAAGGCATAGCTACACATCAGAAAAATAGATTCTTTGGAATGTTTCAAGTTGTTCTCTGAAACTGATGTTGATTTTGACATTTCTGCACCCCTTCAAGTGACTATTTTGTAGTTTGGCTTTTTATTTTTTGCCATGATCAATATCTGTTCACATTTTTCATTTTAGTAATAGGATGCTAATGGAATATTAAATGTTCCAGAAATCACATGACAAAGCCATCTATAATACCCATAGTAGAAAAACTATAAAAATAATTTGAGTTTCTGACTGTGTACAGTGAAATACTTTCTTATTTGCATTTTCAGCACAGGAATTTATAATAGATTATGCTTTGGACAGTGAAACCTTTAGCTCTGATCCTCACACCTAGATTGAGATAAATCTCTCTGATTGTTGGAAACTCATATTTACTTGTTGGAACAATGAAAGAGGTTAATATTGTTGTGACTCAAAAAAAAATAAAACTGTAGAAATGCTTAACATATTTCATGATCAAAATTAGATTACAATTTAGATATTGTATTTAAAATGCTTGACATGCATCTACAGTATAAATGAGAATGATTTTCCTGTTTAATATACAAAAAATGTGTGCTTTATTACTAATTTTTCATCCTTTGTGATCTTTCAGAGCTGCAACTGCATCTACCTTTGACTGATTTGTTCACTTGTTTCTATTGCATCTCTAACACAGGATAATGAGCAATAGTATAAACTTTGTAATCCTATATTCAAAGGAAAGATTAGAAATGATAGTGCTCATATCAGAGATATAAAAGTAACTTTGAAGACAAGATATTTCAGTTTAAAAGGGTGTTTTGTTTGATGTAGAATTTTATTCATCTTATTCAGGTTAAACCCCCCAAATCTATGGCTTATATTAATTTAAACTATTAAAGCTGGTGAAGCTTTCAGGGCCTAGCCTTTAATCACTTTCCAACATTTCCCTAGTCTGAAGAGCTCTTAAATTGAACGTGAGTTACATTTTCTCATTTAATACTCTTCTAACACCTAATAAGAATAGAATAAGGCCCTATTAATTTGATATTTCACATGTACCTGAAACTCGTAAAATGCTAATTAATTCAAAGGTTTTATTTTTTAGTCTGTATAAAACTTATAATCCTTTTATTCTATGATCTGATGATTATAGTTTCATGACTTAATTTTTTTTTTTACCTGCAAGGTAAAGGTTATATTATAAAGGAAAAAAGAAAATGCACTGTTCCAGGTTCAGAGCCTCAAAGCAAAACTTAATTAAAGTTGAATGGAGTCTTGTAAAGAAAATATGTCAAGGAAAGCAAAAGAAAAAGCTATTTTATTTCTTAATTTTCCTCTGAGGTTATACTTCAATTGTTTCTCTTCACTGCTAAGCAATATCACTCAGAGTGAGTACTGGCATGTCGTAAATGAGCTAGAAGTAGCAGACTTTAGGTTGTACAGCTGAGGTTTGTTTTTCATATTTACTCTCATCACCTTGGTAGGGAAACCTCTCTGAGTAAGGAAAGGGGTGCACGTGTGCGCGTGTGTACAAATGTGTGTGCAGAGGAACAGAGCACAGCAGCAAGCTCACTGCTGGAGGCAGGGGAGTCACAGCAGCTGCTCCACCTGCCCTAGGTCCGTCTGTCTGTCTGCAGGCACCGTGCCACGGGTGGCCGTGGCCAGGCTGGCGGTCACACAGGTGGTGCCCTGAGTGCAGCAGCAGAGCAGAGTCTCTCGGAACGACAGTGTGCTGCCTCTCCACACTCTCCACGTGCTCTTGTCCACGCAAAAGGCAATTTAGGGTATGAATTTAGCTGTACTTTGACCTTATATATCCATCTCTCTCGACAAAGACCTTACAATTCATGAAATTTTATTAAATGACGGCAATAATTGAATGTCCTTCAGTGCTTGAAACAGCTTGAAGTAGATGTCTAAACAACATTTTTCTTGATCCCAAAATTCTTTTACTAATGTGAAACTCTAGTTTTCTAGGAGCACTCTATACCTGTGTGTATGTAGCAACTGTTTAGCCAGTTGATCTCTTTGGTATTTTATAATGTTTTTTAAAGTGAAATTTTAAAAATAGAATTTCTATACTATAAAACCAGTGTCCAAAATTCAGGGTGACATGGCTTGGTTTTATTTCTAGACCTCAGATCTCTCCCTCTCTATAAACCCCCTAAACTTGCAAAATTTTATTCTAGTAACATTTTGGACATAATTTCTCAATACACACTTAGTATCACACAGTGAAAGTGCTCTAAGCACTCATTTTGATTTGAACATCAGAGGTTGAACATCAAGATAGGTCTTCAAAAAACAAATTGTGCAATAAGCAGAGAAAAGAGAATGAAAGAGAGGAGGATGAGACAGGAGGAACACACATCCATCTGGTATTGTACCACTACTAATAGAGATGCAAAATAAACCAGTTTACTCCTGCTACCAAAATGCATAGCACCAGCCAAACATAAACAAACTTTCAATTATGAAAAAGAGGAGCAAGGGCAATTTCCCTTAGCTGGGAGGGAAAAAATGTAGACAAAAAGCTCTTTCAGCCAGGCTAAGACATGCAGAGTAACATGTGATATTGCCCAGAGCTTTGAACATGATGAAATATTCTTAACAAGATGTTAAAGCAGGAAAAAACCCCAACCAACTAAAACACAAAGCACTTGTGAATTTTCCCGTTCTTAACTGATCCTTAAAGACGTGTGATGAGCCAGTGGTGGGTGAGCAAACAGGTGAGGAAGGTGACTACCTTCTTTAGTACCACAAAGGGAGCCTTGTTCTTGCTATTACTGCAGAACGGGTATAGCCTGCCAGAGTCCTTGCTCAGGATCTTGAGCCTGGCAGCTCAAAATTAAGTTCTGGACCTCCTTTCTGGTTATCTTATGTCTAAAGGATGACAACCTTTTTATTCACAAAGTATCCACTTTGTTGGTGCTTTCACACCAATATTCCCCCAATATTGTCACTTACAGAAGAGAATAAAACTGAGCTCTGGGTAACTGTTTTATTGTAGAGTATATGTGAAATCATCAGGGAGACAAACTGCTTTGACTATTCTATGCTTCCAAGGTTTCCCAACCTGTTGTGGATTGCCTTATTCATCCCACAGAGTTGTAACCCTATGACAGTCCCTCACTGCCCATTTTTTCAGCATGTATTTGTAGTATTTTCCATTTCATAGCCCAGTGGTCAACTTAAAAATAAGAGAGAAGAAAAAAGATTGAATTATATAAGAATAGAATATAGTATATTCAAGCTGACATAAAATATGTTTCCTACTCCGCATACCCTGAATGCTGAATTAATTTTGAAATTGAATGTTATAATAAAAGCAACTTTAGAAGTTTCTGTGGTCAGAAACCTATGTCTGTTTTAAATCATATATGGAACCTGCTTTTAGGTTATTGGACAATTCAGTCATGTAAACAAGATGTTGAGTAATATTTTCATTTTACTGTTATGAGTGTTTTATCTGAGATGTGACAAAAAATATATTTTATCCTATGGGTGAGTTGGAATATTCTCTATGCTATCATCTAAATGAAATACCACCCAAAAATATTGTTTCTCAGATAATAAAGCAAGGAATATGTAGTACCAAAACAAACAAACAAAAGACAGGATATAATTTCTTATATGAAGAAATGGTAAAAAGCTAAAAAGCAGTCTGTGTCCATATACTAGAGAGTCTAAGTGCATGTCACTAAGTTGAAAGGAAATAAATTTTAAAGTATAGATATAATTCAGAAGCATGCTTCCATTTTAGACTGATAAAAATCATACTTTGAAGTAACTTACTTATGATTTTAGAAATCATAGCCAGAAGCAAATACCTTCTGTCAGGAGAATAGGTTATATCCTAAGGGAAAGGATTATTATCTGTATACCAAAATATGGCAGAAGAATGTACAACTTTGCTGCTTGTTTCAGATGATTTTATTTCAGATTTCATTTGGCTCTGATCTTCACCCCCAATAGCTTTCAGAATGACTTCCTTCTACTCCTCAGGAAAAGAAATAACTAGATAATGAACAATAAATGGTACAGTTTATATTTAGTCTAACAAGATGCAAAGAGTAAATAATTTCTGCATATTTGCAAGTTAGGGCAACATTTTAAATTTGATATTTGTGTAGCCAGAGGACAAAATTTACAGCTTGCAACTGGGAAGCTGGCAGGATATCGTTCTTTTGATGATATGCAACAGACATAATGTCATCCAATATATGGTCTAGAAACTGGCATTAGCTTCTGAATTAAGTCAATCAAATAAAATAAGCAAATATATAAATTAAGTAGATTTTCTGCATGCTGTTTTACCATCACCCTCCTTTGACCCATTTCAAAGTAATTCCCACAAGAGTTCACTCAAAGAGATATGGAAAGCATACAGCGTTTCTACCATGCACTACTTAATCCTGATGCACTTTTTAGGAGGCACAGTCTCTCCAGGATCCCTGTGGATGGAAAGGTGTTCATCCAGAAGACACAGATTTCCAAATTTGATGCCACCCTTAGACTAACTCTCTCTACTGATCACACTTTCAGGCCTGGCTGGTCTCCTGTCACCACTGAGTATCAGCGCATAATTCCTGAAGCAAATCCATTCTGTGCTTAGAAACAGTAGCTTGTCAGCCCCAGTCTTCACAAGCAAACAATACTGAGCTGTGGGAGTTGGTGGACCTGACAGATGGATATGCATCTGTCTCTGCCTCCCCCCTACCCCCTTTCTCTCATTCTCTCTTTCTAATATATGATTTATCCATAGGTTAGTGTATGCATGTATACCCCACCCCTCGCCTCAGATATCCATGTGTATATATCTGAAAATGCACATGCACATGTGGATGAACACATTATGAATACATTCTTACAGAAAGAGAATATATGTCAGCTCCAGCAAAAAAATGTGTATTTTTATAAGTACTATCTGATAAGAACACCTGGTGGTCAAAAAGAACTGCATTTCGAAGCTGTTTTCATGTTAGTCCATTATTTGTAGAATGATTGATCTTATTCCTGCCAGACTTGTAATAAAAAAGCACATGGTATGATGATGAGTAATATAAGCACTATCCATCTAAGTAGTGCGAATGTAGAGTCACACTCTTTCTTCCCCCATGGTAAAACAAAGTCCTTTTGCTAAATTAAAACACTACACGTTTACTAGTTCATTTGTTTTCCTTGAACTTGAATATGAGCCACAGGTGTTTTATTTTATACAGAAGCACTTAGTAGCAACACTTTCCTTCCACTTTTCCCTTTACCTGCTGATCTGTGTAAAAACTTTGGCTAACTTTCCCACCAAGCATTCTGCACAAAATAGCTATCCTCCTTTGGCTGGTGTGAGGTACTGAGAGCTCTCTCTTTTTCCTTCCTACAACAAATGCTGTTTCAGTTTGGGTTTCACAGTGGTGTATCCAAATTAATTTACACAATTTTTCCAAGGGACTTAGCAGATTCTGTTTGCTGGGATTTTATGATTTATAATCCTTCTATTTCTCACATCAAAGGAGATGACATAGAAGAGATTCCAGTGTCTTGGCTCAGGTATAAGAGAGAAATTTTTAAAGAACCGAAACATAAAATCTGCTAAATCACTGCAAAGCGAAAACAAGATTATCTGTTTATTTGTCTTTAGTTCTTTTTATAAACTAATATGCAAACAAATATGCAAAGCTAAAATGTCTGAAGCCATCCATTCCCTCCTCCAACCCCAAGTTAGTTTCTAATGCCAATCCCTCAAGTATGTACTGTACTGCAACCCTAGCCAAATTCAAACCGCATGAACAAGAGAGCTGGCTTAATGAAGTTAGACAACAGATAATTTACTCTTTTAAATACAACCTTAAATTGTCAAATACATAAATATTCTCCTGGTTCAGAAAATAATTAGGCTGAAATAATAACAGCTTTAAATGATCTAAGATTTTTAAAGCTTTGTCTCTAAATTTTTGTTTTTAACAATTCTCTGTTTTCAAAAAATGAGCATGCCATTTCTATTGAATAAAAACTGAACATTTCCCCACTTTTTTCTGATCACTAAAGACATGTTATGAGTCAGTAGTGAGGAAACAGGTGAGGAAGGTGACTACCTTCTTTGGTACCACAAAGGGAAACATTGTACTTGCTACCATGGCATGCAGAACGGGTGTACCCTGCCAGAGTCCTTGTTCAGGACCTTGAACCTGGCAGCTGAAAATTAAATTCTGGACCTCCTTTCTGGTCTAAAGGATGATGTATCCACTTTCTTGGTGCTTTTTCCCCAATATTGTCACAGAAGAGAATAAAAGTGGGGTCTGAGTAGTGACCTTATACTTACACAACAGTGGAAACATGGAAACATATATTTGAAGAACTTTACTTGCTAAATTATATCACCTTCTTCAACATACTCCACTCTTGACTCGTTCACTAAATTCCCAGCTGGACTCTTGTTGCTGCTGCTTCTCCAAATCCATGATTTGTGCTAATCCTCCAGCAAGCACCAGAGCTCTTACACATATATGAATCTGGCTGCCAAAATTACACAACACTCAAGTTGCCACCTTGATGTACCCAGCCTCATCCTCTCAACTTTTGGCATATTAATGAGTTTATTTGTTTAGCAAGACACTCTGTCCTCAATTTTTTTTCCAGATTTTGACAGATTTCTGAAAAGCTTTTGAAAACACATAATCCTCTGTAAAACAGCTAGAAAAATACTAGTTGAATTTAGTAGCATTTATCTGTTCTATTGGGTAAACATGATTGTAACTGTCTGCCCTCAATATGAATAGGCATTTCTCATAATTAAAATCTAAAGTTTAATTGTTCGTATTCAGTTTACTTTTACAGGTTAAATAATACTACCTGCATGCTTTTTCGCTGGGATCCCTTAAGAAATCCACTATGTATTTTCACCTTTTAAAACAAAATCCACCCTTTTCATTGATTAAACAATGATATCAGAACTACGAACTAGACAAGGCTTGTTTTGCAGGGTCTTGTCCTCATTCATCATGCTTAAATAGGGACACTGCATTTTAAAGATAAGAGACCAGGAAAATCAGCTTTCTAACCGGTGCTTTCATGAAATGCATCCAGCATTTATCGTCTCTTTGTACATATTTGCAAGAGATTCATTACTTTGAACATACTATTTTGTGAATAAAATGTGTAAATATGAGGAAGCTTTCTGTCTTTTTAATCACAAACTTCACTTAGTATATGATTATACAGACATCAATCTTGACAAACTTTCTCAATCAGTTACCACTTGAAATGCTGGTTATGTGCTGACTTCCAGAGAACTTTTGGCTTAAAGCAAGTCTGGTGCACAAAGCAGCAGAATTTACAAGTACTGTGTCTGTCTGCCCAGAGGCACTCATGGCTGTGGAGCACATTCCTGCCTACTTCTCTTACTCTGGGGAGTTATTTCTTGCTAGTTCATACCTGCAGCAAAGTAAAGCTTTTGTTCATGTGTATTTTAACACTGTCAGTGATTGGGAAACTAATTGTTACTTACCATGGAAATTTTGCCATTGACTTTACTAAGAATAGGATCAATCCCAGCTGTCATAGGCCTGAACAGTGTAAAACAGACAGTATCATAAAAGCATATGTGCAGAGAATTAAGTTAACAGTCTACTCATCAGTTTGTGATTTCATTTCCCCAGTAGAACACCCCATGCTGCTCTCAGGTGCAGAGTAATGTCCAAGCTCAAGCAACAGCATGGAAAAAAGAACTGATCTAACTAGGTCTCCACAGACTCCAAACCTTGGTCTGGCACCCCAGTCCCTACAAATTTCACCATCACCTCTGAAAATTGCTTTTAAGGCTTTCTTTTGACTCACAAGCCCTGTAGAGCTGAATGTCTCTCATTTTGAAAGTTTAAACTACATTGCTAAAATGACTCTTCAAGGTCTAGGTATCATTTCAAAGAAAATTCTTAGCAAAACAACATAAATTCCTTGATACATCATTTGTCTAACAGTAAGGGGAAACCAAATTAGATTATTCTGTAAAGAAACATCCTACAATATCATCAGTGTAAATATTGCTTATGTTGATTCCTGTGTACAGAAAACAGTGCTTATTTTCAGGCAAATAAGAATTAAAAATTTCTAGCATTTGTAAATGCATATTCAGAAAAATATAATTTGAGAAAGTTTTATGCCCAAATTGAATCATAATAGTCTCTTTCTAATAGCCATATTAATATAATACATAGGATGCAAAATAATAGCTAGAATCCAAAGTCAATTTTCCACAGCTTGCTATTTTTAAACTAGCATTTTTATATAGCCTAGAAGTAAATTGTGATTCAAACACTGTCATTTTCAAACCTTTCTTCATCACAAATTCTAATAATATGGATTCAGTCAAAGTGTACAACTAGTTACCTTGAATCTTAAACTCATGTCAAAATATTTCTGTCATAATGAGACCAATTTAACAACTTGGGATCTCATATCTCTACCTATGTAAAATGCCTGGGTGAGAAATGGAACTTTTTCACCTTCCTCAAAATTAGGAGTCTGGTCTAAACTAAGGTTCTTCTTTTCAGATGCTGGACAGAACAGGAATTCACAAACAAACTTATCACATCCTCCCAGAGGAATCTAAAGGTAAATCATGTCTGTGAAGTTATTGTGATACACCAATATGTACTTTTGTATTTAGTATAGAAAAACCAACCAACCAACCAGATCTCCTAAAACCAAACCTAACAAAAAAACCCCAAAACAACAGCAGAATTTCATGAGTGAGCTAGTTTGATATTTGAAGGAATTATTAATTTTTCTAGTCCAAACTAAAGACACCATTGCAAATTTGAACTTGGCCTACATAAGCATAGAGGTTAAGTAATTCTATAACTAACATTTTTGTTTTCAGAGGAGCCAAGAGGAAGAACTTCGGAAACTTATTACAGAAGTTTGGGACACGCAGTAAGTACAGTGTCCTTAACTAAAATATGCAAAATTTTAGAGAGCTTGCTAGAATCTTCAAGCAAAATTGGTGGTGTAACTCCTCGTGGCAAAGGCAGCTTCACTAATGAGAATGATTAAAATTGAGCAATTCTCAACAATAAAACTTCCATTTCTGGAAGTATAGCCAGAGACATTTAAGGGAGGAAAAAGCCAAATTATTTCCATCCCAGAATACCAAGAAATACTATGCATGATAGATTCTAATACATGTTTCTAAGACTTTCCTTAGTAATTTTTGACAATGAAAAAGTTAAGAATTATAAATATGTCTGGAAATAAGTATATTTAAGATAAACAGACTACTCATTTGACTTCAATCATATGCTGATTTTTCAATCAAATTGAAAGAAAAGTAGTCAAAGAGAAATAAAAATTGGTAAGCCCTGTATGGATTTGCTAAGGATAATTCATGCATACTAGATTCATATTTTTATTGAATAAACTAGTATTCTCTTTTAATTATATGAAAATGTTGTTGGAAACTTATTAACATCTGCTATAATATCAGCAGTCATACTTGCACTGTTCCTCATGCTTTTGTGTAAACACCTAGCATATTGCACTGCTGAAGACAGACCAGGTGGACCTTTGTTCTGGTCCTTATGTAACTGGAAACAACTTGTACTACATGGGCACTGTACTGTGCTATGTTGTGCTACACTTGTTGTTTCACACAGATGTAATAGATTAACTCAGGAATAACACTTCTTGTCATGATACTGGAGTAAACTATTACACGCCTGCTCCTTTTTAGACTCAAGCTAGTATCATTTCATGATATACATGACTAATATGCGTGAGGTTAGTTTTGTATCATCTTTCATTGCTCTAAAAACCCTCAGTTTTATATCCTACTAAAACAAAGGGAGGGAACAACTGAGCTACCCTCCAAAAATGCATGATACATAAAATAGAAAGGCAGAAATAAGTTTAAAAACCTTTTGACACAAGAAAAAAATAGTGATGAATCGGCTGTGACTGTTCAAAGAGAGTTTCAAACAATTGCAGGAGAGAAGTTCTAGGGAAACTTCAGCAAGATGCTGTGGTGAAACCTAAGTAGTTTTAAGAATGAACATGATAAATATAGGGACAGGTTTATACAGGCAGGTTAACTAGGATATCACAGAACTAGATTGGCTAATGCCAGTTGTCCCCTCCAGTCTTTTAGTCCCATGTATGAAACACACATCCTGATCCTCATTCCCTGGCCTTAACTGATAGCCAACAATTAAATTCTAATTCTATTAATGTACTATAATCTTATATATCTTATTACTTACATATCCTCATTGCTTTATGGCTGCAATATATTAAAATAAAATTATTTCACATGAATTGCTTGTGTCTTTTGACAGAAAGGCCAAGTTATGGTTGATTCATAAAGGCTTCACCTTGAAGCATATGGAAGTCCCTTGTACACAGATTTTAAAGGAAATTCCACGCAGGAGAAAAAAATTTCCACCCTTGCCCATCAATAACTAAAAATGACACAGTGTGTGTAAGACATGGGCAGAATCTAACATAGATTTCATATTATTATAGACTAACCCAGTTATTAAGCTACAAGTAGAGAACGATAGCTTCTGTGGGCAGTGATGACTCACAGGATTGCATACATTAGTGGAGCCTTGCATTTGCCCTTGCCAGTCCTGGGATTAAGAAATATGCTTGGATTTTCTCAGCCCAGAATCCTGTCATCACAGGACATATGTTAAAATATACTGGCAAACTGGCTGGCTCTGAAATCTCATGAGACACCAGTTAGAGACATTTTGCAACTTTTCTTTAAACCACTTTTCTTCATGCAATGTACAGATTATCACATCTCCCGTTATCCTAGATCCATGAATTTTAGAATTTATTTTGAGGAGACTAGGATTCCATTCTGGCTCACCTCTTCATGCAATGATAAAAAACCCCAAAGCATAGCAAAACTTTATATTAAAAAAAAATAAATAATTACCTAGCTCAAATATAAGGAACAATTCTGAGTATCATGTGCACTTTTAGGTAGGAACTTAACATGAAGGCCATTCTGAACTGAGACCTCAGTATAATATTCAAAATGTGACACAGTGGTCTACAATTGCCTAAATACACTTTAAGTATCTCTCATGGATGGCTTGCAATTGAACATCCTATTCTTTTTATTCCTTGCTGTCACAGAAATCATTAATTAAATCTGTAAAAGTCTTTTGGGGATTTCTGAAAATAACTGCTCTTCTTTTGTCTTAATATTAGATTCTGTTATTTACATGGTATTCTGAATAGTAGTAATTGAAATAATAGCTCCTACTTGTTTCATCCTATCTTAGAAGTATTAATTTATTTAAAAAATAAATTCCCAACACTTTTCTGAAAAATCATCATCTCAGATGGAACACATCATAAGAGGAAATTATTTTTAACTCATGCAGAGTTTTGAGTTCCTATAATCTTTTTCTTCAGTGAATTTTGGGGTTTAGAACTTCCCCTGGGTATGATTTTATTGCTATGACTTTATGGTAAGCACTGGATTTCAAAGGAGAATATAGATTTTGAGGTTCTCAAAATAGATGAACATAACATGGAAGTATTCCTTAGTAAGCAGTAGTTTCTGTATTATCTTCAAAACCAAAATTCATACATTTATGGCTACACTTATACTTTACATGATACTCTGTATCTCTCTGAATATTTTTAATGGTAATTCTTTCTTCTGTAAATAAAATAAGGTAGTTATTTAATTTATTCTGCTAAAGAAATTATTGTCACTATACTATTCCATTAATTACAACTAAACTTTCAATTTAGTGAAAATTAAATTTCAAACACATACCTCAAACCCTAACAAGCCGTACCCACAATTGACACTGTTCCTGGAACTGAATATTTTAATCTCTGTACTGGTCCAATGCTTGCAATGTACTCTGATTTGCCTCAGTCTGAGAAGAATAAGGTGTTTTTCTCAGTGTTTCCAGAAGACAAAAACAGGCACTGCAGTCAGGAAATCCATGCTTACTATGCTTGCTATGTCCAAAAGGATAATTTGTGTCTTGAGCAATGAGGCAAAATCTCCTTCAGAATCTTGACCAGATGCCATCTCCTAGAGAACTAAGAGCAGCCAGAATGATGCAGCAATAAGAAGTCACAGTGACTTGTCGGTGCAGACTTGTTCTGTTCAGCTGAAGTTCCTCAACATCTTCATTATCATAAAATCAGTGACAATAGGCAACTTTTATAAAACATCTTTACTCTGCTTTTTAAATTAATCCTAGTGCTACTGTTGGAAGCAAAGCATATTTTTGTTTTATTGAATAGATTACTACAGTTCTTAACCAAAGAGGCTATATTTCATAAAATATAAAAAAAAAAATTATGTTGAAAAGGATCATAAGTGATTTAAAATTACTAGATCATTAAGCTTTTTGAAAAATATGGAAAAAATAGAAATGGCTGTTTCTTACATGAACTAGTATAGTTAGTAATTACTGATATCACTCAGTTTATATATTCTGGAGTGCAATATCTTAAGGTAAAACTCAATGAGCTAACATTAAGACAAAGAGAGAATATTAACAACAGTGACAGATTCAAAAGGTGCAAAATGCAATACTAATTCCCCATTTACCCAGCATGTTAAAAAGTGTCACTTCTATGCACTGAGAATATTAACGATACTTGCACGCAAAAGGCCCAAGTGCCAGATTCTGCACCTGGGCTGGGACAACCTTGGAAGCATGGACAGACTGGGAAATGAGATACTGGAGAGCAGCCCCACAGAAAAGGACCTGGGGGTCCTGGTGGATGGCAAGTTACACAGGAGCCAGTGGTGCCCTGGCAGCCAGGAGGGCCAACCCTGTCCTGAGGGGCATCAGGCACAGCATGGCCAGCTGGGCAAGGGAGGGCATTGTCCTGCTCTGCTCTGCGGCACAGTGCTCTGTGCAGTTCTGGGCACCACAATATAGGAAAGACATTAAGCTCTCAGAGAGTGTCCAGAGCAAGGACATGAGGATGGTGAAGGGCCTTGAGGTTAAGCCGTATGAGGAGCAGCTGAGATCACTTGGTCTGTTCAGCCTGGAGGAGACTGAGGAGAGACCTCACTGCAGTCTGCAACTCCCTCATGAGGGGAAGAGGAGGGGCAGGCACTGATCTCTGTGATGTCCAGTGACAGGACCTGAGGGAATGGCCTGGAGTTGTGTCAGGGGAGGTTTAGGTTGGATACAGGAAAAGCTCTTCAGCCAGAGGGTGGCTGGGGACTGGAACAGGCTCCCTGGGAAAGTGGTCACAGCACCAAACCTGACAGAGTTTGAGAAGTGTTCAAACAATGCCCTCAGGCACATGTGTGAGGGGCTGTCCTGTGCAGAGCCAGGACTTTGGACTTCGATGAACCTTGTGGGTCTCTTCCAACTCATGGTATTTAAAATCTCAACACAAGTTACAAGATAGCAAAACCTAGCAGAAAAATAAAATTGGCATAACTGCTTTTCTTCCAGTCATTTTCTCTCCTTCTGCATTTTTGTTTTCTCTAAAGGTTTGATGGTGTAGAACTTTTATACATCAGCATTTGGGCTTTGCTTTTTAGGATAACGATTTTTGTCTTGCTGGTATTTCTTGCTTTCCACTTAGATTTTTTTTCTCTATCCTCATATCTCCTGAGTCACAAGCAGACACTTGGAGAGTCTGACAAGCAAATGAGGCTTTCTCTGTGTCTGTGTGTGTAGCTCCCTACCTCAGATCTAAAGTCATCATTAACGGTACACAGAATTTAAAGGGATCAAGAAATTGCCTCTTCCTGTTTCAATTAACTACGCAATCAACTGATAACACAACTAGTTAATTTACTAAATAAAAGTATCACTCATGATCTGGCAAATGAAAGCACAAATTCCTCCTCTTAGTACTTAGTATAAAAGAAACTGAATTCACAGTTAGAAACTTACTCAAGGCAAGCTCATTTCTCCTGAGCTGCAAACAATATTCGATCAGTGAGTATAAAATCTATTGTCTACAGGGCTGTTTTGATACATAATTGAAATACATTGTGGAAATTATTAGTTAAGTGAACTAGCACCATTAGCAAGAAATGCACAATGCTGTGATTAATTACTTTTAATAACGAAGCTGAAACGAAAATAAGTTTGTATCACAGGCTTCCAAGTGAAAGATGAATGCAAAACGTCTAGGCAGACTATCTTCCCTACTCGGAAGGAAAATTTCTCCTTGATTCACGAGGTGTAACAAGGTTACATGTTAGCATGTTAAGTGAAGCTGTTGCAGGAATTGTTCACACAGCGAACATCAGAACCAGTCCATTCTCCACTCGGTCGTGCCTGTGCTCAGCAGAGCCAATGTGCCTCTCCCACCTGCCTGCCGCGCCTTTGAACAGCTCATTTCCTCCTCTTTGCTACAAGTCTTCCTCGCTAGGCAGGGTCGATCTGCTTTTTCCTCTCTCTTTTTTTTTTTTTTTTTTTTTTTTTTTTTTTTTCCCCAAAGAGAAATGCAAGCGGAGAAAAAACTGACGGAAGGGTAGGGAACACTGAATGACACTTTAGGGGAAGCGCTGAAGCGAATCATCACCTTCCTGCAACTGAAGCAACTATTGGAGTCAGGGCTACAAGACCCGTGCACCATCACCACGGGGCTGCTCGCTGCCTTCCGCTCTTCTCACCGTCCCTCTCCATCCCTTGAGCGCCCGAGCTCTCTCCCAGCCGCCTGCCGGCCTCCAGCGCACAGGTGTACTCGCTGCGGCCGCCCCCCTGCCTCCGACCGACCTCTCTTCCTTCCTGGGTCCCACAGCCCTCATTCCCACTAATCCTTCTTTTCAAAACCTTCGTGTTCCCCAAGGAAGCTCCCACCTGTGTGCCTGTTTCCCGCCTCCAGGCCGCCCCGGAGGTCCCCCCCGCCCGCACGCCGCTACCCAGCGGCAGGAAGGCCAGGGCGGGCCGCTCGCAGCCGTGCACCAGGCACCTGGGCACCGTCACGACTCTGGGCACAGAGGCGGCATGGCATGAAGATGAAGATAGAAATGGTGCCCCCGCAGTGCTTAAGCGTGGCCGCGGGGATTTTGGCACGGTGGCGGGGACGAGGCACCCTCCCTCCCTGTCCTCTCGCTGCCGCGTCTGCCTTCCCGCCCGCCTCCAGCAGAGAGATGCTGCTGCAGGCGGGTGGGTGGGCGCTCCTCCCTGCGTCAGGAGGTGCGGCTCCCCCGGCCCGGCGCTGCCCTCCCCTTTCCTCTCCCCCCGCCGCTTTTATGTCTGTCTTTAAACGCCGCCGCAGTGAGGGTTGGGCACATGTGGCTGCCACCGCCTGCCCGCCGCTGAGCCCCACGCCCGCACGGCCCCGCTCGCCATCCGCGCCCGCGGGGGCACCCGGCCCCCCCTTTCCGCAGCTGGCGCCCGGCGGGCGGAGGTAAGGCTCGGCTCGGCACGGCTCGGCATTGCTCGGCACGGCACGGCATGGCACGGCTCGGCTCGGCTCGGCGCTGAGCGTGGGTGCGCGGGGCGGCCCGCGCTTTCCCAGCCCTGCCGTGCGGCTGGGGCGGCGGGGGGAGCGTGGCCGCCTCGCGTGTGTCGCCGGGCGGGAGAAGGCAGCATGTGCGGGGGGTTCCTGTCCGCCCGGTGTCCGCCTTCCTGCGGGTCGGGGTCCCCCCAGCCCACCCTTTCGCCCTGGCGCCAGCCTCTGGCTGGCGGGGAGAGAGCCGGCCCCTCGGGAAACAATAGCGAGCGCCGGTTAGAAGCCGCCCGTGCCTTCTAACTCGGCGGTAGGTTAAAAGGATGTACGGGGCTCTTTTAATCAGCGTTTTTATTATTATTGGTATGTATGTGTTGGTAAGGGCGAGGAACTTCTGTCTTTTTCCGAGTGAAAGAAATTTCATTCATCTCCCGTGTGTTGCGTAAAACATGCCAGATGCCTGTGTGGCGCGTGTTCCGGGAGGAGCGGGGGCGCGGGCTGCCTCCCCCCGGGAGCATCCGCGGTGATGTGCCTCGCCACACGGCCGAGCCCGGGGAGAGCAGGGCGGGCCGGCTGCTGAGGGAGCCGGCTACCAGCGGCAGCGGCCCGCGGGCTCCATCCGCACCATGTGCCGCGGGGCCAGGGCCGGGCCCGGCCGCTGCATTGTTGCTGCGGAGCGTGGGCGTCGCCCGGCGGGGCCGCTCGGTGCCTCCCAGCGCCGCTCGCGTCTCTCGCCCCGCCGGGGGCCGGGGGCTGGGGCGCCCCGGTGTCAGCCATGTTTGGGTGGGTATGGTAATGAGCACCTTCTCCCAACCTCTGTGCCACTTGGGTTTATTTTCTGTGCGGGGTTTTGATGGTTGCAGCCCGCCGTCTACTACGACGTGTCCACAGGGTAGATTCATACCTACAGTGTTCTCTTATTAATTCTTTTTCTCTTCGATTTGCTTATTAATCCTTCTAATTTTCTGTGCCCATATTGCCTGGTTTTGGTCTCGTTTTGCTGGTGTTGCAGCGAACTGGAATTTCTTAGCAAGGCATTGCTTTTGTTGTGGAAGTAAATGAGATGATTGTAATATGTCTGCACAGTCACACTGACCTGGCACGCATGAGAGCTGTGATGGATTTCAAACATTTCAGTAAATTACACTTTCTTTTACTTGTTAAAGACCACATTATCATCAACTATTTTACTTTCCCTGTGATACTGCTACGTAACAAGCTTACTGCTGTAGTGTTGCTTTCTAAGATAAGCCTAATAAATTTAAATAGTATGTTACCATCTGTGTGTCACTGTGGCATACCATAGGATATGGACCCAATTTTCTCCCTACAAAGAAAAGTGTAAATATAGTAAAGATTTTGTTATCTGATGTCATATAAATGTACGCTGGATGTCTTACACAGGCAGTTTTCTCCATCTGTTTAAAAACCGATGGCAACGTAATCAGTTTCTTTCTATTTAGCAGTATATTTCCCATTATCAGCATCACATTAGAAAGGGAACTATGAGAAATAATTAGGAAAGATTGCTTAATTTTGGTTTGGCTAATATACAAGTTTTTTTTTGTCTACCCACACTCCATATTAAGATAACCATAGAATCACAGCCTTCATGCAGTGCGTATCAGACACTCCCTTTAGGATCAGCTCTGCACTTCTGATTCAAGAACAAAAAATCCCATTGGTTTTGATCTGTGCATGAAAAAACCAAACCATTTCATAGCTGTTCAGATGTATCACCAATACAGAAAACTGGGTGTGTGAAACTGCCAAGGCATCTCAAAACTAGTTTTGTAGCATAATCTTTTTCCTGTTGACCTTTCATGTCATTCCTACAGTTGTCTTTTTTCCATGTTGCAAAAACCCACGTGCACAAAAATTTTCACATGCTTAATTAGTCAGAAAATCACAGATTATTCAGAAACACAATCTACTCATGGCAGCTATTCCTTTTGATTTAGATTACATTGTTAAGGAATAGTCACTGGTCAAGTGGTATGGGATTACCACTTGAAGTATTTGTGTTAGAATCTTTTTGGGAAGATTTTTTTTGGTAATTCTGTAGAGTAGTGTACCAGAAGTGCACACAACATTAAGGACATTTTTATCTCTTTTCACAACTACTTTCCATTGTTTTGACCATTTCACTCATCTCCATGAGTAATATTCTTAATTAAAAGACAGAATAGCTGTTGATTTTGGAAGAACAGTTTTTGCTCCCAAATTTTGTAGATCAGCATAGCAATGGTAGCTGCTTTTCCATATGACTTTAGATATCTCTGCATTCTCAGTTGCAGAATAACTTTGACATATCAGCAGGTGGCCAATTAAAACTTTGGCAACTCCATTTGTCCTTGAAAATTGATTCAAAGCAACCTTGCCATTACTCAGGAAACATATTTAAATAATTTAGGAAAAAAAGTGTCATTGACAAAGAACAACCAAATACTATTGTACTGAAGGGCCAGAAATCCTGGCAAGACAGTAAAAAGTGGTGTGAAAATGCAGTGTTAACTGCCAGAACAGTTGCATTAGGCAGTGGCAGTAAGTGGACTGAGTTTCCCATAAGCCTACATTGAAAAAGAGCTCTGCATTCTTACGCTTCACTCCTAAGGCTAGGGATTCCTTCTTTGAATGGGAGAAAGCAAAAAAAAAGTTTGTGGAATGCTGTGGACAACAGTGCCTTGAGTCATGGTGTCAGTAGTGTATTTCCCATTTTGGGAAAAGAGTTTCTTGCTGCTGGCTAATGATAGTTCTGCATTTCAAGTGTCAGAAGTGTGTACTGCAATAATAATAATTCAGCATGTTCTCCTTAAGCCAAAATGGAGAAGGGATGAAAACTGTAATACGCATTTACATTTGTTTGATTTTCAGTAGTGGAATTGGTATTAATAGTTATCTTTCTAAAGACATGGGCATTTATTGTAACATAACTTGAAAGCATGATTCATGTAATGAAATCAAATCGTCAGATGCGATGAGAAGTAAGATTTCTGCTAACCCATGTGTCCAGTCTGGCTTTTTGCTTGTATATAAAAAACACAGAGGAAGAAGTAATCACATAAATTCTTCCCAAGGACAACATGATTTACTTATTGATCCATTCTAAAGCACAGAGGTCAGGGAATTAGGGTCTTGGGGCAGCTATGTATCCGGTAATGCCTAATTTTCAGCAATTGATTTTTGCAACTCAAATAAATAACTTTTAATACATTATTGAAATATTAAATATACTTTTATAGCCTCTCTCTTTTGAGAAGTGTGATAAAATTGTACAATAAACTCAGGCCTCTCTTGTATCTTATATATGGTGAGCTTAAAATATGGAGATTTTGTTTCAAGTTGTCTGCAGTTGTACCTTTTGAGTTTGACCAACCAGAGGTAGAGTTTCTTCATAATTGCTGAGATTACTTCACTTGAAGGAGTGGTAACTACTGAATTTGTTCCTTCAACATATAAAAAGTACATATAAGAAAAGACTGCTGAATAAGTGATGCATTTTCTCCATTTTAATAGGTTAAAGTTAGCTCGTCCTTTAAGTCTCTGAAGTATTTCACTGAGGTTGATTTGTGAGGAGAAAATATTGAGAAAAAAAATTCGCTTCTGTGAAAGCAGAAGTGAGAAACTACAGTAAGGCAAATTAATTCTTTAGAAATTATGTGCAGTGGAAAGAAAAACTGACATTTAAGAGCTCTAGGTTGTAACATTCTGTCTGTAGATGTTTCTGTAGGGCCAGTGATCTGGCAGTAGTCATACAGGCTGTTAAGATCAAGTCTACTGATAATGAACAATCCTGAGAAAGAAACTTGGCGGGTTCTGTCCATTTATTGTGTTTGTTCTGTAATAGCAGGAAGTGTTCTCCTGTAGCTAAAACTTAAGGAGCAGGGTTTTGTTGTAGGATAAAGCCATGAACAAAATTTTGTAGGAATGGAGAACGAATTCCCCAGCAATATGAAAGTGATGCAATGTCATTGAAGTCTGTATAACTACCTGTATCTGCAGCAGGTCTGAATTTAGTCTTGCATTTTGAAATAGTTTTGCTGTAGTATAAATGATGCTGTTGTAGACACCAGAATAAAATCATTTTTCTAATGTGTTTAAGTCTTCCATAGCTCACAGAGCTCTTATTTTTTTAGTGTCATTCATGAATGTGTAATGGATTTTTTTACATTCTTCAGTGATGTTTCCAGAGACATGGTAATGCAAGTATAATTGTATAAAATATAATTATCTTTAATTGCAATTGAGTTCAGCACCTATTGAATCTATATCTTACTGACAGGCTGTATTAAACTAGGTAGGGAAAATGCTAGATCATGTAGCTCACGCTGAAGAGCAGTGTAATGCTTCCTTCAGTTCATAGATAGAGATGGGCTTGACTAGGCAAAAAGGTTATGGTGTGTATTTCTGCCAAAGAACACAATGCTGCATTGCAGCAGTAATTCAGCCTGTGCAATGAGTACTGTAACACACTGTAACTCTTCCTGAAATAATTATCTGTACACAGATTCCCGCAGCGATAGCCATTCTTCACAGTCACAGTACTCACACGAAGACTGGTGTGCTCCTGCAGTCTTCTTCCTCTCTTTTTCACTCAAGTATGATGGTCACTAGATATTCCCCTCATCCTGTCTGCACAGATTCCTTTTTTGCAGAGTTACAGCAGTCCGTTGCTCCTAAAACGTCAGTTTTCATTTTCTGTATTGGTTGTTCCCATCATGCTTCTTCTTCCCAGCTTGTAGACTTGTATTTGAGTTGCATTTTGTACATTTCCTTTTGGTGCAAAAGGCTCCTCTTCTTCACTTTTGCATGTGATTTTCCTCCAGTGATTTCATACAGACTGAAACATTTGGCATGAATTTCAATAAAGATCTCTTATGGACGTGTGTCACGGTGAGAATCCTGACTTTTAGTTCCATGTCCTCTGCTTAACCACACTGCTTTCTTCACTGGGAGTCAAAGGGAAGATCTGGTGAGCAGGAACATAGCTTGTGGGACTGGGCTGGTACACTGCACTGGCACAATCTACTTCCAAAGCTGAGATTATTATAGTGATGTGAACTGGCTGGAGTTTTTTATTGCATTTTGCCGCCCTCATAGCAGCACGTTGGTATGTAACTGCTTCCTCAGGGAAGAACGCAGTGCTCTGAAGAACAGAACATTGATCTCTTTAATCCCTTCAAAGGCAAACATTGAACCTAAAAACATACTGAGGTTTATTTGTAATGCATTAAAAATGAAAAGTAAATAATTTTGTCAAATTGCTGTGTTTCCATCAGAAGTAGAAAGAAGATTACAAAAGAAAAAAGTACACTGTGTTGCAAAAGAATATTTATTGCTTTCCTTTTCAGAGGGTAGTGCTGGTTTTAAGAAGAAACGCAATGTAAGAATTATTGTGTTCCAATTTATGTTGGTAAAACAGATAGAAGTATGTTAATACTTAGTTATATCAGTCGTTGCAATAGTATTGTGGGATGTTTTAAACATCAAATTGCCTTACAAATGGCTTTTTATAGAGGTTTGTGATGAATTTCCAAGAACATGGGGCAGCTGTACTCATTATACTTTCAAATCCGTTAGTGAGGGGGTTTTTTTGGTGCCTGTTTTTCTCTGCATGTTGGGAAAATCTCCAGCCTTGTAACTTGTAATTGTTTGTTGGTATTACACTGCCAAGAGTGTAATTCTACAGTGTTCTTCTAGAAGGTATTTATATGTGGATTGGCATGCAGATCTGTCTGATAGAGGTGCATCGGAAGGAGCCCGACATAAAATTCATTTCCAGTGTAATGGTGAAGAGGAGCAGCAGTGTTGAACAGAAGCAGGACAACTCCCTTACTAGCCATTCCATACAAAAAATACTGTGAGAAAAGGACGTGCAGTGAAGTTTTTCAATGTGTTGTTTGGTGATTTGACTAATGAAGTTCCTTTGGGTCTTACTGCAAACGCTTGCAAGTTTGGTCAGTGGGGGCATTGCAAGTCTTATCTCCCTGTGCCAGCATTTCTGAATGCAGGCCTGAAGCTAAAGTAAAAATTCTATAGCAAGCCTGAATCTCCCAGAGAGCTAATTTGGGTCTGAATTCCCCGTTGCAAGGGATTATTATTGCTTAATCTGCTAGTAATGTGGAGGTCTAATCAGGTTACTTTACTTCTGCATGCTGGTGCATTGAGTTGATTCTTTTTCCATGGAAAAAAATGACAAAATTCCCACTGTGTTCTGAGAGAGAAAGTTGAGGTCTGCAGTTTGCTTGATATCAAAAAAGTCAGAAAAGACTCATGGTTTTATCTTGCAGTATGTGAAAGAAATAGATTTTAGCATATCAAGGACAATGCTAGTAAGACATAATTAAAATCTAGCTCACATATTTGATTTAGTAAGGTTTTTTTGCAAAAGTTTGTTTATGCCAACTCAGATTATCATTTGCTCTTATTTCAGTGACAGAACAATTTTCTAAATGTTCTTTTAACTGAACTGTGTACTGTTCATCAATTTCCATTCTGTTAAATTCCATCAGACAATACAGACGCTTGTCAGGTCAGTTTAAGAATAATTTTAGATTTCTTTATAAATTTTACATAAATTTTACGTAAAAAGAGGAAAACCATTCTTTTTTGCTCATTTCAGTCATGGAGAAGTCCAGAAAAATATTACATTTTCCAATAAATGTGATAATAAAAATTTTCTTTCAGTATTTTCATCTGACAGGTTACATCATTTGAGTCATGAAAAAGATAAGAAGCTGAGAACTAGATCAATTTATCAAATTCCATGATCTAGATCCAAGACAGAAAAAAAAAAATGCAACCTACAAACAAACATTTAATAAGGCTAAATTGTATTTTTGACATTTTACTTTTAATCCAAGGTACTGGTAATATCATAGTAACGTTTTAAAATACCTGACAAGGTTTAGGACTTGGAGTCCTGATAAAATGATAGTTTCTCCTAAGTATCATTTAAAAATCTATACAGCAAATCTCCATTTTAGTAAGGATTTATAAAATTTATATGTCTCATCACATAGTGCTGTATTTCTGTGCAAGGCAGTGTAGAAGGTAACAAGTACTGGAACTAACTGAAGACATTTAACAATTTGCTGTGATATTTCCTAGTTTAATGCTGGTGAATACTGGACTACATCCAAATGTTATGGGAACATAGAATAGCACTTTATATGGTGAAATGCTCAAGTTCAGTACTCTGATGAGGAGAGAGTAAAAGAAAATGCCTGTTCAGTGGTCCATGTTTAGCTAAATAGTGCTGGTGAGTAACTCTACTCTTTCTCTCTGTTCAGACTTCATGCAGGAGCGTTCATATCTAGACCTAGCTTGAGCTCAGTAGTTTGATATCAGTCTTCTGTGCAGGTTTGTTGTGGATCAAAGAGAGGCTTCTGTGCCTGTCACTGACTGCGTTCTGGGAGTGCCAAGCACACAGCAGTAGACTCCTTGCACAAACCAGCTGGGACCACGCTTCAAACATTTGTACCTGATGGTAGTATCTCTTGAGAGAGGACTCCTTATTTTCAGTAGTACCAGCTCCTTTAATACAGAGAGAAGTTGTTAAATCTGACAGTTGGAGAGTGCCTTGATTTGTGATGTGTCCAGAAGGACTGTCCTCCATCCTTGGTGCAGTCTGGCCAGTGATAAGGTATTGAATTAGGAAAGCAGTACTATTAGAACCATGCACCAGTCTGCTGAGCATGCCTCCCACATTTTCTCAAGCCCTGCAAATATTACAGGTCTATACAGTGATAGTTCTGTGGATAACATTCTGCTTAATGGCAGGTTAACGAAAGGGAAATTACTATGATACTGTGCTAGGAGTAAAAGTCTCAAGCCCAGTTTATCCTGAAGTGTAGCATTGCAATGTTTAATGCATGACAGGACAGAGTGATGCAATTTTTGTTGGAATTGACTCATCAGTGAGAGCTCCAGATAAATCATATTGCTTCCCTGCAAGTTACTCTATCTAAAATAATTAAAACAGGTATGACCTTTTAAAACGTTTCAGGAAATACTGATGGATGACTTGTGTCTTTTTGACTGAAAATCTTTTTGTTATTACAGTTAGAGAAGGATTTCAGACTTACAGACAAATACTGATGTAGTTTCACATGTGCAGCTGTTTCATTTTAATGTAATCCCTGAACTTATTACTAATTACTGGAACCGAGAAGATGCTCTCTAATTTACATCAGTGGAACAAAGGGAAAAAAAAGTTTGAAATGTGACCAGTGTGACTAAAAGTAATGTTTGAAGTACCAGATGCTGTGGCTTATGGTCCCAAAGCTCCATTAAGACTGCTTAAATGCTTCAACTTAATGTATTAAGTTTGCATTTTGGTTCTACATAGGTATCTCAGTCAGAACTAAGAGCCACTGAATCATGTATGAACTAGAAGAGGGTGTAGTCCTTTGAAGACTGCAGTGCAAAAGACAGAACAGATGAAAAGAGGCCCACACAGACATTCATTTAGCCCAGATATACAGGATAGAACATTAAGATTTCTCTCTTGTATAAGCAACTTCTTCCCTATGCTGATGTTCTCTGTATAGCTCATACACATAAGGTTTTTTTATTTTTTTAAGTATTGGTATCAGTCAAAGCAAAACCTGGTGCTAATCCTGCTGCATGTCAGAAGGAAGGTTTATAGGACCCTGAACCCTTCAATGACAGTGGTGAACATGAAGCAGATCACAAGCTGAGTAGGTTCTACTATGCTTAAAAAAATTGGGCTGACTGCCAGAGCTAGAGTAGGCAGTAACAGAAGGGAAAGTGAGAAGACAGTGACCGGAGTCTAGGGAGTCAGTGAAAAGAGGTTACGACGGAGTTCAGTAGGCAACTGGAGTGAAATTCAACTTCTAAATCCTTGGAAATTATTGGAAAAAGTAATTGCCCTTTTGGCTAGGAGGCTGGTGATAGTACTTGTGGTGGCAGATGTTTTATTTCTGGTGCTGTGAAGTCTCATCTTGATAAGCTGTGGGCTGTGTTCCAGTGGCGTAACATCTTTGCTTTGGGTCTGGCGCAAAGCAGCCGCGAGGTGCTTGGTCTTTCAGTGACTGTGTGAACAGTTCTTTGCAGTTCTCCACTGCGTGCGATTTTGTCAGGACCTGATGCAGCCTTCATACTATGGACCAGATGTTGCAGCAAGCCCATAAGCAAAAGCTGTAAGGTCTCACGTTTCCTGAAGTAATTTCTGATTCTCATCTGTTAGCAGTTCTTGATTAGACTTCTTGTGTATTTGTTACAGAAGCCCTCTTTAGAGCTTTCATGAAGCTTAACACATAATCGAAATCCTTTTTAAGACTCTTAATTGTGCAGATGGCTTTGCACACACTAGTTTTATCCTATGTGATTAGTGAAGAATTTATTGAAAAACATTCCTCCCCAAAATCTTACAGTTATGGTTACCTTTTGTATGGCAGCTGCAAGAAAGTCTGTCTGTCTTTTTAAATTACTGTGTTTAAGAAAAACAAGCATTCAAACGCAAGCATTTTTGTTTCTGTACATACACATTTAAAACAGTAGGCTTTTAAAATGGATTCGGCATTTCAAATATTTCAGATAGTTTCTTAGGAAATATCTGAAGTATCAAAGCTTATAAAAGATGAGTATCTCTCCTTTCACACTGTGACTGTGATTATATATTCCAGGATGAAGAATAACAAGAAAATAAGTCACCATTGCTTTTGAACTACTACGTACATCCACTCCATCAAAATTTTAATGGCTGCATGACTTTCTGAAATGGTCTGAAAAACTTAATTTACTTTGGTTAAAATACACTTTTAATAAATTCAAGTACAGCTATTAAGTCAGGAAGTAATGGAGCTGAAGTCCTCCATTTTATGTAAAGAGCATACCCTTTTATGCCTGATGAAAAGAATCTTGTTATGGTATCAAAATAAGAACAATCAGTCTATCAGTCCGTAGGAACTAAACAAAAAAAACAAAACAACCCAAACCAACAACCCTTAACAAGTGAATGAAATGTATTTTATAACATCTTTTGGACCAAACAGTGGGCTTATTCCCTACAACTTGAAAGTGGTTTAACATCCCTTTCTTGTTTTCTCCTCTTACCAAACCATTGAGATATTCAGAAATGGGTGAAAAAAAAGCACACCATTTCAAAATTAAGTTTCTTCTGCACAATAATATAATATCCTTTTAATTTTTTTTTTCCACAGATACTTTCAGTAGAACAAACGTTCAGAAGCAGAAGTCCTTACTGATTCCCTGATATCAAGGACTCATCAGGCACAATCTTCAGTCTTTTTATTCAGTATTTTTCCCAAGCCGAGGGAGAGTCTGCTTCAGTGTCCATCTGTCTCAGCTGAACGTCATCTTGCTGTTTGTTGCAAATTACAAATGCCTAAGAACAGCAAGGTAGTGAAAAGAGAACTAGATGATGAGGTCATTGAGTCAGTTAAGGACCTGCTCTCTAATGAGGACTCTTCAGATGATGCCTTCAAGAAGAGTGAACTTATGGTTGATGATCAGGAGGAAAAGGATGTAGATGTTGAGGAAGGCTCAGATGTAGAAGATGAAAGACCTGCTTGGAACAGCAAACTCCAGTATATTCTGGCACAAGTTGGATTTTCTGTGGGATTGGGGAATGTGTGGCGATTCCCCTATCTGTGTCAGAAGAATGGTGGAGGTAAGTTTTGTGATACAGCTAGTTGTACCTAGATGATGGTGCTAACTCTTCAGGTTTCAAAGGTAGCAGAGAGAGCCACAGTCAAACTTGCTCCAACATGTCAGGTTTTTCTTTTAGTTTTTGCCAGAACCTATGAGGAAAAGCCCACATTTTCTTTATTTAGAAAAATACATTTGTTAAAGTAAGTAGCAGATTCTTCTAAGATGCCATTTCCTCATTTTAGGGTAGAAAGCTCTTTATACAACCCTAGCTACTGCTCAATTCAGTGGCTACCCGTAACACATAATTATGGAGGGTTGCATTGTTTAGGACCTGGTTATTGTGCTTAAGTGTTCTTTATAGTACAAGGCATTAAAACTATATCCACTTTAAAGACTAAAGCAGCATTTTGTATTTAGTGTACTAGTAGTACTTAGTATTTAGTGTATTTAGTATTTAGTGGTACTAAGTTTTACACCTTTACTTTCTAATTGCTTTTAGCTCCTGGCCATTTGATCATGATTTTCATGATTTACTTCTGGCAAGAACTTCAAAATACTCTGGGAGGGAAAAAGTTGTGGGGTTTTTTGTTGTTGTTTGTTTATTTGTTTGTTTTGTTTTTTCTGTCTGATGATAAATAATTTAAATCATTACTGATGATAAATAATTTAAATCATTACATTAAGAGACAGCATCTGTTTTTGTGCTGTTATAGGGTTTATTATTTCCCTAAATAACAAGGTACCTTTCACTTAAAACAATAACATCAAGTTGTTTGTTAGTTGACCACCTGTGGTCAGTTTGAAGTGTGAGGCTGGAGACTTTCCTTCCTCTATGAATGCAAGATTAGAATTTCATCCAATGTTACATCCAAATATACAACAATAATGCACACTCTATTGTAGCTAATTACTAAGCTGAATTCAAAACAAACCTGTCACTTTTTATGATACAAAAAGTGAATGTGTACAGAAAATGAAGAATAACATTCCACTTTTGCTGCTTTTTTAAAAACTGAATGATACAACTGATGTAACTGAAGAGTACAGAAATGAGGCTAGAATATGATAAAAGTGTAATTCTTTATTTGTTTTCTCTCAATTCAAGCACTAAAAAATTAAGTTTATGCTTTCAAATATTCTATCTTTAGGATAAAGTTATTCTTTTATGTCTAGTTACTGATTTTTTTTTTTTACTTTCATTTAAGTTTTTTTTTTTTTCTCTTTTATTCTGGAGAGAAAGGCATTACATGATTGATTTAAAGTATGGTGTCAAGATGTAGTCTCAAGGATAATGGACTATAACAGTTTATTTTGTGTAGTTGTGTCCCTTTGAAAGTCTGTGTCTAATGTCGTTAGGAATTTTGCAAGCCACTTGGATTCTCCTTTGAACCAAAGGAAGGGATCCATTGGTGTGCTTCTTGGGCTGTTGGTTTCATGCCCTCAGGTGCTTCCAAAATTACTGTCAGTGAGGGTTAGTTTAATTCTGGTCAAATATAAATGAATTAAGTTAGTTAATCATTTCACATCTCAGAAAAAAACCCAACAAAACCCACAAAACAGTAAACCATCCAATCTTCAAGGATTATGACACTTTATTCATCAGACTTGAAAAAGTAGCTATGGTGTCACTTGAGATTGTAGTTTTCTCCTGTGCTGTGATTGCAGGAAATTGGATGTATAACATAGTCTGTGGAGATACAGTGTTTCCTGCACCTGCTGAGACAAGAGTGTACTTGGCTTTTAACAATAATTTTACACCATTTTAGCAAATGGCAGCCTTCTGAACAACAGGGAAAAGAAATTGATCATTAGAGCTGAAGCTTGCTTGGTTTTCAAGTTAATCCTAATGCAAGATGGAGAAGGTGACGCAAAACTTTGAAATATGTAAAGTACCTTGGTGCCTGTATGTGTATGCAGATGGACAAATAATTCTCACAAGTGCATAGAAGAATAGGGGGAGGGAGTGAAAACTTCAAACACATGGTAAGAAAACCTACACACATTTTATAGGAGGTTCTGTTTTCTGCTACACTTATTTTTTCTAATAAGTATTCTAGGTAAAATTAGAGTAGTTTTGTGTAACCCATGGAAATATCAGTGTCAGAACTGTTCTGTAATCTTCTGATAAAGCTTTACTATAAATACCTATTGATATCTCTTGATGTATTGTAAACTTTCTCTGAATTTCTCACTAGAATTGTTTCAGTGAAGTGTATGACTAGGTCTCTACCTTCCATTTAGACTTTCATTTTCTTCCCTGTGTTTAAGGAACTTATATCTGGAAAATACCATGTGAGGGGAGTATATTAAAAAGTAATAATAAATAATAGTTAAATAAATAATAAATCCAGTTCCAATTTAAACCAAAAAGAAATAAAAAACATAGATACTCATTAGTTTCCTTCACAGCCTTCATACCCTGTATTCTTGTCTTGGGGTGACTTTATGATACTGGTATCCTCAATTGTCTGGTTTATGTTATATATTAAGTTCTGTACCTTTAAGACTGGCTCTGAGAGCAAAAGAGGGGGAAAAAAAAGCCGCAGTTTGTGTTAAAGAAAATATAACTCCCACACATCTCGCTCCTGGACTGTGTTGTCTGCAGCACAGACAGACGGCGGGACAGAGCTTCTCCCTGGCTTTTAGTTAGTTTTAGCTAGCTGAGGCAGAAGAATTCTCCGGACCTTTGGTTTTTTTTCCTTTTTCTTGGATCTGTGCAAGCCTGCTCTGGACTGAACACCCAGCTAAACTCCGGGAGCCCACGCCTGTGGCTCACCAGGGCCTGGGCCTCGGCACTTTTCCAGCGCTGGAGGGACTGATAAGAAACTGAGCAAGCCGAGCTACACACCACATGAAAAGGACTTTTCTTCCTAGATTTGCCATTCCATCGAACAGCAAGAGGTTTTATTATTTAATATTATTCAATTTTCTGTTAAATAAACAGCTTTTTCCACTTCTCTCCAAAGAAATTTTTTCCCTTTCCCGGACCGGTTGGTGGAGAGGGGCATTTCCCTGGGGAAATCCCCATCCAGAGTTTTCCTCCCTAATTTACCCTAAACTAAGACAATTCTAAAACCACCAGTAAAAGAAAAGGCATATCCTGTGTTGTGACAAGAGCAACAAAATAAACAGATAAGACACAGCAAGGCTAGCCCAAATATATATATGTTATTTGAGAATTTTGTGCAGAAAAATTTGTGTGTTTCCCACCCTGTTTTCAGTAAGAGATTTAGTTTGTTTATGACTGTGGCCTGTGGTATATTGACCCTCCTAATGTCAGGGCTCTCTACTGCTTCAGTGAAATACCTGTGATACCATCTTTAAAAGTAACTTGAGTTGCACTATGCTGCAGTGAGAATTTGGATATCTAGATATCTTTGCAATCTCTGTTTCTGAGTCTAGTCTGTTCCACCAAACCAACATCCTTCAATTTATTTCTTGTGATTATTTAACACGTACTCCTGCTGCTTTAATTCATAGCAACTCAAAAATATTTAGAGTAGTATCTGGTATTTTTTATAGTTAACTAACCAGCTAGACAGGGTAGCTTTCTGCTGACTTTCTCACTTACCTTATTCCCAGAAAAATGTTTGTTGGGAGAGGTGAGAGAAAAGGCTGTTATGCAGTTGGGATGTACTTGGATCCACATTGGGGATGTAGCTGTAATGCCAAATGTATTGATGGAAAAGAGTCTGGTAGCAGACTGAGAGCACTCTAGGGTGCTGGTTTTCTTGACTTGAGAGGGAGGGCACAAAGGAGTTTTAGGCTCTGTGAAAGAGGGGCCGAAGATGTGTCAGCAAAGTTGTGATGAACTGACTGTCCTCACCACAGGCCCTTCTTATCCCTGGCAGGCAATGCCTCGACCTCATCTGGCACTTAAGGCACCTCTTCCACTCTTTCCAGCTTAACAGATAAAAAAAGTTGTTTCATCCTTGATCCTTGATAAAGGTGATTTGTGCTAGAGCTGAATATGCTCGATTTCATTTTTGCACTGTAGGATTTGTTTATTCCTCCTTTACTACATGCAGGTGAATATGTGTGTTTGTTCAGATAAGCACAGTTCCTGTATAACAATTTCATAACCTCTGTTATGGTTCAGAGCTGCCTCAGCTTCCTGTGGTTGATAGCCTTAAAAATGAACTGCTCAGGTCTATCCAGTATTGCCAAGATGCTCTTAAATAGTGACAAACTAGATTTATAATTTCCTGCTGTTTATAACTGTCATCTGGAGGCCAGCTTGCACACCTTTCACTATTTTCAAACAAAGAAAATGCTTAAAGTTTATTCTGTTTGCTTGTCATTTCCCTTTAGGATTAGCAGAAGTATAATGATACTGTTACATAATTAGAAGTAACAAAGGAAAATTAAATTAGCTGAGTGGTACTAGTTAAAATAGACTGAGTGTTACTTTGAAGAGAAGCAAGGAGTCTGCAAGGTGCTACATGCCCAAAGATTTTGTGTTGCATTTTTGTGGGTGTTAACTTAATTTTCCTGATTTTTCTTTTTCTTTTTTTTTTTTTAAAAAGGTAAGTCTTTCTTAATATCTCTGTGATGTAAAAAGTGCAAAGTATTACTTTACAATTATAGATAAAAGCTGTGAGCAAAATAGGAAAAATTGTAGCAGATGATAGTGTCATTATGTTTTGAAAAGACTGACCTAGGTAGAGTCACATTGAGAGTTTTTACAGTTAAGTAGTCTGAATTTTTTACTGAAATACCAGTTGATTGACATTAAAGTTCCGCGGTCTAATGAAAAAGCATGGCAGTTTTGCTTTTTCCTCTGTAGTGCTCTGTTAGAAGCTACAACTAATACAAGAGAAATAGGAGCAAAACAAGTATTTCCTAGTATTCCAACACTTGACTATGGATTCAGAGGCTTTATTATGTAGCTTTGGATCAAGAATTTATATTTAATGCCTGGAGTTCACTGATGACTACAGTATAATTTTCTGAGTTTGGTATTATCAGACTCAAAATTTAGTTGTACTTTAGCGTACAGAAATTTCCTGTTTCTATTTTGCAAGTGTAATTCTTCATTGCAGCTAATTGGCTAAGGTGATATTCACCCTTTGAGCACAGTTTTGTAAACAGGCACACCTGCACATACTGAACTAAGACTAGTGACAAGAAGACTATCCTATCAGGATAGACTATAAACCTACAGATAAAACATAAAACAATTTATCAGAGTTTTCCTGAAAAAAGCAGTTTCAATTTTGTAGTGGTAAATAATTTTTTTTCTGAAGCTTAGTATACTGTTAACAGTGTTTCATTGCTCACTTGTCATAACTTAGAAAATTTTAGCATTTGTCATTGAAAATAAGTTTATCTTCATCTGATTGTCAGCTTCTTGCTTGCATTCATTTAGTAAGCATCTAGCAAGCAGTAAGAGCTGGGATCCCTCTTCAAGACAGTAGTAAACTTCACCATGATTGAAAAAGAATTAAATCAGACACCAGACAATTAAAATCTAGCACAGTAGCAGATGAAACCAATGTGGAAAGTTAATACGTTTTTCAGGTTACATCAAGAATTGCTAAAAGAAGAAAATTCTTCTGTAGTATCAAGGTGATAATGGTTATATTGCCTTGTTCTACTGCTTTTGAAAATGTTTTCCAACTCTTTAATCACTAATGAATCATGTAATTTTATGAATTTGTTTTTTACTGAAGCATTTATATGAGCTTAAATCAAAACCAATGTCGTTATTCCACTTCTGTCAATAATGTTGCCAAATGCAGTGCTTATGGTAATCTCAAGAAGGGCAGTTTACCAGATATCCCATTCTAATGCTTGATTAAATAAAAAAATTAGGAAATCAAAGCAGTGCTGTGCACAGTTTTAACTATCATGAAATCTCTTATATCTTTGTCATTCATTCTAATGAAGAAGGGTGAAGGTTTTTTTTTTTTTCTTGTTGGGTTTTTAATATGAAAGCCAATGTTTAAAACCAAAATAGGCAAAAAAAAAAAAAAAAGCAACTTCACAGCCAAATAATTTTGTAAATGTAGAAAGGAGACGTGGGGATCCTGAACTGCACAGAATGGTAATATTCAGAAGGCAGCTTAGCTGATAGGTGTAGCAAACAACTATTGTAGGATGTTATTCAAGGCCAATTTATTATTCAAATTCAAATTAGAATGGTCCTTATCTAATGTTGTAACTGCAAGGACCCATGTTTTCATGTGCAGGCAAAGAAGAGACATGCTGAGATGTTTCCATAGTGATCCTTTTTTAGGATGAAGTGAGGATAGGATGTCTTAGAGTTCATCAAAGTATGCCTAGCTTCATGGGAAGACTTCAGCAAAATACTTGCCCAGAGATGCTATGGTTTCATGTTGACTGTGGGGCACAGAAGCCCATGGCAGGTGTGATACAGTTGTATAATCTAGTCCAAGCTCTATCACACTGAAACTCACACACACACAGTTTTCCATTCCGTGTCCGTTTTGGTGACAGGAACAAGATCAGAAGGAAGCTCAGGAGGTTTGAATAATCTGAAGAACCAGCACTTCAGGTGCTTTGCACAAACCTAGCAGTGTAGAGGTGAACTCTGCTGTCTGGCTACCCACTGAATTACAGGGTTGTCAAGTCTAATGTAATGTGGATTTAACACCACATTTATTTAACTTATTCAGTAGAATCTAACTGATAAATCTTGAAATTTGCGTTGATACTGCAGCATAAAACACACACATCAGCCCAGTCTTTAAACGTGTGCTTAACTTTGCAGCCTTGTGATTAAGGTTGTGGACTGGGACACTGAAGAGCTGGGTTCAGTTCCTGCTCTAGTACAGTCATCCAGTGGGATCCAGGGTAAGTCACTAGGCCCCAATTTTTTGGAGCTGTATAGGTTTGTCTCTGCTCAGCTATGCCACATCTGTCTAATTAAGATCTAAGGTATCATTTACAGTAGCATTAAATGATATAACACCTGTGTACTGTTGGCTTTCAATGAATTGTATGAGCAGATCTTTTAAAGATAGTGATGCCAAAGCTTCTCACTTGCAATGTAAATTCTGTCTTACAGAAATTTTGAGAGTCAGTCTGGGATATTTAATGGTTTCTGTGTTACATGTTTTTAAGATAGATAGTCCCCCTCATTTTTGAATGTGGTTGTTGCTCTGTTCCCCTGTTTGCCTCACATTTATTTATTTCTGGTTTTTTTCATAATAGAAGGTAAATCCTTTGCATTCTTTCTATTATGTGCACATAGAAAATGAACTGTGAGAGACACCAAAGTACTGAATAGGAAGGTAGCTGCTACCTCAGTAAAAACAATGCTGTCAGACAGTATCATTGCATAGCATATTAGCAGGTCATGAAAATAAAGCATAGGAGCTACTTCATTGATAACATAGCCTATAGACTGTGAGGTAGATGAGATTAATATTCTTTGTCTGGTGTTCCAGTACTTTTTCACAGAAAGGTTTGGTTTGGAAGGGACTTTAAAAATCATCTAGTTTAAACTGCCCTGCCATAGGCAAGGCACCTTCCACTAAACCAGGTTACCCAGAATCCCATCCAATTGGCCTTGAACAGTTCTAGGGATGGGGAGTCCAAAACCTTCCTGGGCAGCCTGTTTCAGTGCCTAATCAACCTTATAGTAAAGAATTTCTTCCTAATATCTAATGTAAATATACCTTCCATCATCTAATGTCCATTCCCCCTTGTCCTGTCACTACATGCCCTTATTAAAGGTCTCCTGCAGGTCCCCTTTAGGTACTGCTATAAGGTTCTATAAGGTCTCTCCAGAACCTTTTCTTCTCCAGACTGAGAAACTGAACTTTCCCAGGTCTGTCTTCCAGTCCTGTGGCCAACTTGATGTCTCGACTCATTTCAGAAGGACAACATCTTGTGTTGGAGCTCCCACATTTTCCAATTTTATTTCTTCATTTTGTCCCCCTAGTCTTGAACTCAAGACTGCAATTACTCCATGATTAATATCTTTTTAAGATCTTTGTAATGGAAAGGGATGTCCAATTAGTGTGTACTTCATGAGGAGTGAAATAGCAAGTGGACTTGAACACAAACTAATGCTACCAGAATGTCTGAGACCTCCTGCACAGCCTAGGAAAGTTTAGCTTTTCTGACAAAAACTGTATTCCATAAGATAAATTGCCCACTAAGGATAGGAAAATGCCAGTGCATTTTGATAGATGCCTAAAAAAGCCCTAGAAGGTTGACTGTGGATGAGGGGACTTGAAGTAGGACATAGTGGGAGTTGAGGATAAATGCCAAATTGGTTTCTGAACTTCGCTCATCTCTTTCATCACAGGATGAAGACATTGATTATAAGGGTTAGTAAATCTGAATCTAAGCTTTTTAGGTCTTTAGGTCTTTGCTTTGTAGCTTGCTTCAACATGCTGCAGTCTGCATCTCTCAAATGTTTTTCCTTAGCCTTATGATAGTTTCTAACAGGAGTTCCAAGGCCTTTGAGTTAGTTTTCCAGCACAGTGGTTTGTATTGCAGCATAAGAGCCACACAAAGTCAGGTGCCATGATGCTTATTGCTGATGCCTGCATGGTTTCTTAGCTCTGGTACTAAATACTCCACAACACCAAGGAGGAAGTTAGGCTTGGAACTTCTCAGTGCGCTTAGTGTTTGGATATACTTGCTTGCAATCAAACTTCCTGAAATAAATGGAGATGCATCCTTAAGTTAGAATTGTATATGATCAGTTCCTGGGAATAAGATGTTTAAAAAGAGGAATTGCTTTTTATATATATGTTTATGCAAAAGTGAAGTTGCAGTTGCATTTTCAAATATGTCTTGAAGAAGAGAGTTGGTGAGTACTGCAAGATGCAGACCTACAATACTTCATTTTGCTTCCACATTATGTTTCTGTTTTCTGTCTGTAACAACAGACTGATACAGTTTCCTTGCTTAGCTGGGTAGCATCATTATTATGTACAGCATGAAATCCCCTTTTTGAGCATCTGAGACATGGAGTAATCTTCTGAAACTTCTTATGATTGATGCTCACTCAGAATGTTGTGTACAGTGTTTTCTGTATTTCTTTTATATTCAGTCTTGCTGCTCTGTTACAAGTCAGGCTGTAAAGTTTTATAAGAAATACTGATTCAGCTCCTGATGATTCTGTATTTCTAAAAAGCTTGATTGAATGTCCAAAATTTCAAACAAATAACTCATTTCAGTAATATCTCACTTGCAGTAAGGCTTGCCTCAAACATGTTACAGTGCTTTATAAATTAAGTGTCTTTGGGTTTTTGTTATCTTACAAGACTTTTGACCAAGGTTCAGCTATAATTATTCTTGCATGGGATCAGAAGAGCTTTGCAGTGAAGGACACTAATTCAAATCTGAAGCTATTAGAAATTTTCACATTTGTTCTGTCAAGTTCTGACTCTTCTTCCATTTACTCTGATTTATACTTTGTTCCCCTCATAGGTGCCTATCTTGTGCCATACTTAATCTTGCTACTGATAATAGGGATTCCACTCTTTTTCTTGGAGCTTGCTGTCGGGCAGAGGATCCGTCGAGGGAGTATTGGTGTGTGGAATTATATCAGCCCCAAACTTGGAGGAATTGGATTTGCAAGCTGTGTAGTAAGTTTTTTAACATTGTGCCATTTGCTTTCAGATGCTATGATTTAGACTTCCTGTTTTACTGCAGGGAAAGACCATGGGTTTATAGGTGGGCATCAAGGTCAGTTTACAGTGTTTTCAAAGATCTTAGAACTTGAATTGCACCATTACAACTGTTGGTGTATACGTGTCTGTTAAGTCAGACACTTTTGTGATTCTTTTGAAATTAGGAACTGTGGAACAGAGTAGTCTTCTGGAGGAAAAATGCCTCTAAAAGTAGAGGTGTAACATGATGAATATGGAGAAAAGTGAAAATTTAGAAAATGTCAGGTACTTTAATGGGACAAGTTGTTCTCTTTTTTTCTTCTGATTTAGTTGAATTAAATTTAGGTTCATTGACTGATGTACAGAAATATGCAGAAGTTCAGCAGGGATTTTTTTATTCACTTAATAAATGTAACTTTTTGGTTGGTTTTTTTTTCCTTTTTACTAGGTATGCTTCTTTGTGGCCCTGTACTACAATGTCATTATTGGATGGAGCCTGTTTTATTTTTCCCAGTCTTTTCAGCATCCGTTACCATGGGACCAATGTCCTTTAGTCAAAAATGCATCTCATACCTGTAAGTCTGTGTTAACATAATGTTCTTAAAAATCATGTAAAGTATATAAAATTTGAGATTTTGAAGGAAAAAGGAGAAAAGTCCAAGAAGATATTTGTGTGCAAAAGTGTTCTATGTGAAAGTGGTTTTCTATCTAATTAAGATATCACATTATAATGCTTGAAAAGATGCAACAAAAGCTTAATCTAAGACAGATACAGTGTATTTGGAAAGAAACGTCACTGTCAACAGCACTTTAAAGAGTAATTAAATTAGGAGAATGCTATTTAGTGAGTTGCAGAAAAAAAAAATCTTGTTTCTCTTTTTCTGATGTTGATACTACTTTTTATACTGGATGAAAAAGAAAAGTGAAAGAAGGATAATTTTATATTTCAACTGGTAGGATACTTCCTAGCAAAATGTTGTTGGTTCACTAACAAAGGAGAAAATTTTTAATAGGTTATTTCAGTGAAGATCTATTATCTTTGTTAGGTTTCTTAAAAATAGTGTATTTTCCCCTTTTTCCCATTAATTATCTTGACTCAGGACATGCTTACATGTATGGTTGATTGTCAGGCATAAATAATTCATAAAGAACTTAAGTAAATATTTTCTCCAGAGAAATCTTTCTATTTATATGTGACATGCCTAGATGCACACAGTTTCTTAAACTCTTTGGTAACATGACTATAACAGAATTACAGTTAGAAAAACTGTAGATTCGCTTTTGGAATATGTATCCATGTAGGAACCATTTATTTGCTTTCCTCATCACTTTGGTATCATTATTATTTTATTGCTTATAATGGTAATTAAGTCCTTGTTAATTTGAGTGTCATGTCAAAGCAGACACAATCAACGATTTGTTTTCTGTCTTCAAATTTGTGTTCATTGCGGAGATACTTTTCATGGTATGTAATTCATAGGATCACATACATATAATGTAATTTTATGTGTGATAAATGTAATGTATATCCTCATATAAACCTGCCTACTATTTAGTTCTGAAGTGAGAAATAAATTCTACCTTGGAGTAGGATTAACCATAATGCAGAGGCATACATTATCCCAAAAGGGTGTTTTAAGAGATATACGCAGAAGTTTTCACTGATAGCAGTCACTTTTTCTTTTAAACAATGTCTTAAGACTGTTATGTGATTTTGGTTTCCTTATGAGTGATGATGGCACAATTAGAAATTTTGAGAAGTGGGAGAACACTGTTATGAAATATCTCTCCTGAACCCATTCTTTACTTGCTAACGTCTCTTTGACAGTTGTGGAGCCAGAGTGTGAAAAAAGTTCTGCAACCACTTACTACTGGTACAGAGAAGCACTGAATATTTCCAGCTCTCTGTCAGAGAGTGGGGGTTTAAATTGGAAGATGACTATCTGCTTGCTGGCTGCCTGGGTCATGGTATGCTTAGCCATGATCAAAGGCATTCAGTCTTCAGGCAAAGTGAGTATACTGTTTACCTGCATGATATTACTATATTTTGAAGCATTTCAGAACATTTCTGGTCACCAAACCCTCTGTTTACTCATGAAATCTGTAGGAGCAGGTTAAGTGCTTTGACTCACCCCTCCATTTGTGTAATCTCAAGTAGAGGAATATTAATAGTTAAGCATTAAAACTCCATCAGTTTTATTGGAAATGGCAGTAATTTAGAGGGAATTGAGATCTGAAGAAGAATCATTTTGCTTCTCATCCGCCTAATTGTTGCATGTAACTGTATCTCAGCTTTATTGTGCAGCATAAGTCTCTGTGTTCTGAGTGTCTAAGGAAATAAGTTTCCATGTGTACTCACATTTGCATGCTTCTGGCATTAACACAGCTGATTTCCAGGATTCTGGATTGTTTCTTTTGACTAATGGCTTGCCATCATCCCTTCGCATCTGAGTACTGTTACCTTGTCTTCTTTCCAGCCAGCTGGATTTGCTGGTTAAAGATTTTCTAGTTCTGTTTATCTTGGGGGGGGTTTCAGAGGTAAAATAATTTGTCCCAGTAGCAAAATTCTTTGCTATTAAAAAGTTTGGCACTGACAGGGCAATTTCTGTGATCTCCTTGGGGTATTTCAGTTAAAGAAATAAGTAGCAAGTTTAACTAGCTAATCATTTTACTAAACTTTACAGAATGAATTTTCTTTTCAGTGATGGGTAATGAAAGATCAGATTTGATTACTATTTTTTGTTGTTTTGACAGTAAGCATTATTTAGTGATTGAATAAATTGGTTATGTACTTTCTATTGATTGTTGTCCCCTTTCCTTCCAAAGGCAAAATTAGTTTCTATTCATGCTACATACCTTTGCCATACACAGTCAGAGAGCTTTTGTGAAGAGAAGCATTTTTGCAAATTTACTTTTGTCTTTTTTTGTCTCAATTAATACTGAATTTCCCTAGGAGTCCAGTGGCTCTTTATCAATTAGTGATAAATACAGTTGGTTGCAGTTGTATTGTTTTTGTACGGTACAGAATTTAATTTATTTTGCAGTCATGTGATTATGTTTTCTTCTGCAGAGACAAGGGGAGTGGGAAGTGTTCTGCATATTTTTAAAGCATATGATTATCAATTCACTCATACATCCAAAGGATACTATGTAGTGAATGAACCTATTGAAAAGGAAGTCCGTGTTAAATGTCATGTTACATTTTTTCTTTCCTTCTTGTATTTCAGATCATGTATTTTAGTTCCCTTTTCCCATATGTGGTACTTTTATGCTTTCTGATCAGAGGACTGCTCCTTAATGGGTCAGTGGATGGAATTCGTCACATGTTCACCCCTAAGGTATGCACTTAATTTCTGTTTGCAGGGTATTAAAGTTTCAATTGGCAATTCGACCATTTATGAATGCTCTCATTTAAGCTTATTGTTTTCATAGAACATTTGGCTGTATTTCTGTTCATTTAAATTGCAATATTTTTGTTTATCTCAGTGGCACAATACCAAGCCCTAAAGTCCAAAGGCTCAAGGTGTTCCAAGGGTCTGTAGAGTTACCTCTCTTAGGTGAGGGTTCCCATAGTTATATGCCTCTACAAAGATAAACAGCTGAGAGTGCAGTTGAGAGGATTCAGGAAGTTTAGAGAGCTCTAAATACTGAAAAGAGAAGTTTGCCATTTACTAAATGTCTAGTAAAAAACAAATTTGTAAAAACAAATGTCTAGTTCTGGGTTTTCAGTGCTTTACTTGGAACTATCGTGGCATGCATAATTAACTTGTCCCTTTTGAAAAAGAGCATTTATTTTCCTCCTTTTTAGAAAAAAAGTAAAGCTTTTTTAGTAGCCCAAAGTACAGGAGACCTGTATTTAATAGTAAAGTTGTGTAAGTACTCGCCACTCAGCATTCCTTATCAATTTTCCAATGACATCCCAAGACAGCAGCAGTTCTAAGCATGTATTTTTTACTGCTGATATTTTTGCCAGGAACGTGCCTTACACAGAAAGCTGTGCTAAGATTGTCTAACTACGGAGGTGATAAGGGATGTTATGAATCATTGTTTAGCTTGAAGTTCTAAATTCTGTTCACACCTATCTCAAATGCTTGCAACTACATCTATACTATAGGAACAGCATGTTTGAACAGTCAGCACCCTACTCAGGAATGTAAAAGTCTGGGCTTCATATTGTATTGTGAAATGGCCTTTCCTGCAAGTCCACTTCACAATACAGTTGACAAGAACAGGACTATTTTTTCAAAAACGAAAGCTAAAATAATAAGATAATCAAAGTCAATGCACATAGTGGCTAATGCCAGATGACAGGGTGTTGTCGGTTGTTTTGATTCCAGGTGTTTTCACTCTAGAGAGCTGTCATCCTGTAAAAATGACCTTTGTCAGCTCTCACAGTGATGGCAGTCATGTTCCAGTTCACTCATTGTCACCACTTTAGAGAGTTACACTTGTGCAGGAACTTGCAGGCTGCTCAGGCAAATTTGGGAAACCTGAGGAAGAGAGAAATGTAATGCCTATTAACAAAAATAAGTCTAAAGCAGAGGTGAAATACAGACCTCTATAAGATATAATTTGGTTTCTCAGTGATGGTGTTTTTTGGCTGGAGAATTACCACTAGATACTGAAGGAAAATAAATATAAAAACTCCCCTTGGATACCAACACCTCTTCAGTATTCACTATTCCATGAGTTAGACTTAAATAAGTTGCAGCTGGTGCTTCCTTTACAGTTATGTTATACTTAATTATACAATTGTTTCAACTGTTCATATAAATGATATCAAAAGAAAAATGGTTCTTATTTTATTCTGACTATTTCCAGTTCTGTATCAAAATTTAAGCTGTGGTTTAAATTTGAAGTTAGGAGGCCTGTATGTCACATGTATTATATGTGAATATAAACCTTACAAAATATTTACATTACAGTTTTTTGTACTTGAGCACTGATTTGGACTGTAGGTTCATATGAGACTACCTGGAGAAATCCAGACGCCCCCACCTGTTGTTTCATTCACTCCGCTGTGCTAACACTTTATTTGGCTATATTTGTATGTACAAATTTGTACATCTGTATTTGTACATCCAGGCTATAAAAATGAGTGCTAAACCTATCTAGAATGAAAATTATCCAGGTAGATAGATGTGAGAGGGGAGAGAGAAGCATCTTTTCAGCCCAATCAGCTGAGCAAATGGCCACATTTTGAGCACAGATGAATTCTGTGCAAATTCCCATCAGTTATGCCAGCTTGGTAGAGGACTGGCACACATTGCTGCAGGTGTGAGAGTTCCAGACTAATGTAGTAGGGGAGAATTTCTCTGTTTGGCATGGCTGTTAAACAAAGCAAAAGTTCTAAATAAGCAACTTAATGGAAAACCTAAAGAAAGGTATGTGAAAAACCCACTTAAATCACCTACTGCAGTTAAACTATAGGATTATATGAAGTACAGAGACACAGGCAACACTTAATAGCAAATCAATGTAGAGTTATTTTGAAACACACTACTTTTGGTGGTACCAAAGGATGTATTTTAGGAAGTGAGAAGCGTTCTGATATTTCAGCTGATGGCGAATTTGGTGCAGATAAGAATGTTCCTCACGCTCCCTCTGGTGGGACAGCTCTGGCATGACAGTGTGACAGAGAACCACGTGCAATAGCCACTTGTGCATTGTAATTATAATCTAAATAAATAGATTATGAAACAGGAATATGTTTATCGTCAAAAACACTTTTTCTCAATTATACTGTATTTCAGCTACATATAAGTGAATAAAGAGCTTTCTGCTGCCTATCTGTAATAAATATTTTATCTCCACGAGAAACTGACCTTTTATTCAAAATGTTGTAACAATAGCAGATTTATTTCTCCTCAGGGTTAAGACAGTCAGTCTAACAATGCTGGCATCTATGCTGATGCATTTTAGTTCTACTTTTATGAATAAACCTAGGGCTTAAAGAAAATAAGTCACTTGCATAAATGGAGGTTCTGAATCAGTGTAAGCAAATCTGATGTTTTAAATTTGACATGAACTTCTTTACTTCTTTTTTTTGATTCAGTATCTAGAAGAATTTGAGATAGACAGATGATGACTCATAAATTTGTAACAAAGTTATTTTTTTAAGGAGCAGCGCAGTTGATCTCAGTGAGCCATATTGTTAAATTTTTGGTAACAGGCTTAGTTGCCCCTGAAATACCCGACCCATTTAACACAGGGTTAAGTTCAAGGCATCTGACTTAGGATATTTGATTTCTGCACTATACAGCTTGTGGTGTCAAGTGTTCATTTCATGTATTTCATTTTGCTTTACGTACTTGCATGTAATAGAATTCCATAAAAGCATGCGTATCTCATGTTCACCTTTTTTTTTGTTAGTTTGAAAAGTAACAAGAAAGCAACTTTAATCATACTCACTGCATTTATTAAGAGGGTTGATCATTCTAAAGTACATCTTAAGTCTAACAGAAGTCAGTACATATACTATAAATAAAAGACAGTTAATACTGTAAAAAAAAGTTCTCTCTTATTTCTCAGTATAACTAGCTGCTGTTTCAGTTACATAGCTCCAATAGTGTCTCATTGTTGGGAACATCCTCTACAGCATGTTTCTCTACAATGTTTCGATAATATAAAATAAACAGAAATTCTGGCCTATAAGTTTGCCAACTTCAGGGGTCACATTCAGCTTTAATTTTATCATAGTTAAAATACAGTTGTAGTGGAGTATTAGCATTTTATGATGTAGGGTTTATTCTGTTGTTTTTTACATATAATAGAAATGCCTTTTATAGCTGACATATATTATATCTAATTTCAAACAGCTTGAAATAATGCTGGAGCCCAAGGTCTGGAGAGAAGCTGCTACTCAGGTGTTCTTTGCCTTAGGGCTTGGATTTGGTGGAGTCATTGCCTTTTCAAGCTACAACAAGAGAGACAACAACTGCCATTTTGATGCTGTACTGGTGTCCTTCATCAATTTTTTCACTTCTGTGCTGGCAACTTTGGTGGTGTTTGCAGTTCTGGGCTTCAAAGCCAATATCATAAATGAAAAATGTGTTACCCAGTATGAATATCCATTTATTTTTTAAAATTATTTTTACGGTTTATTTCGTTTATGAACTAACACAGACCACTGAGTTTGTTCTCTCTCTTCTATTGTGTTTTACAGAAATTCAGAGAAGATTTTAAAACTTTTGAAAATGGGCAATCTCAGCCAAGATATGATCCCACATCATATCAATTTCTCAAGTATTACAGCAGAAGATTACAATTTAGTTTATGACATTATACAGAAAGTCAAAGAAGAACAGTTTGATTCTCTTGGTCTGAAATCTTGTCAAATTGAAGATGAACTTGACAAGGTGAGATTACATCTTGAGTACAGAGATTATGAACAGATGAACATTTATAAGCCTGAAGTGAGCTGTGAAGTGTACCTGCACATAAGTACCAGTACAGTGTACCTGTGAGCCATGCACCTGTAAAGACCTGGATGAAAACACGGCTGCATTCCAGCTCACTTGAGGACTTTTGGGTCTGACGTCTTAGTATGGTCTTCACTGCTTTAGAATATATTTTGATCATGATATCATTCTTCTCAGAGAGAAAGCTCTGTTTTTCAGAAAAATTGAGCTTGAGGGTTTTTCCAGAGACTAAACAGAGATTTTACTTACTCAATGTCTTAGACTGTAAGACAATCTAATGTTAAGATATAATTATTAGATATAAATACTACTTCACTAAATCTAAAAAAATTATCATCTACTTACTAGGTAGTTGTTTAATGAGTATAATCCTATTTTGAAATCTTATAGTAAGCCAAATCTGTAACAGAAATTATAGTTTTCTAGCTTTAGAGATGCAATTGCAGATTGAAACACTGACTTCTATATAGTTGCACCAGCATCTGACGATAAAATATAAAATTGGTGATTTAGACATTTAAAGTTTCTATAATATGGCTGCTGTTTAAATTTGATTTAAATTTCTAAGTATAGAAATTCAATCCTTCATGTGCTTACTGGAGAAAACAGTGTATTTATATAGTGTCCTATATAGTAGCTGTCACGCAAAATTATCAGTGAAAGGTAGAAAGAAGTTGTTCTTATTGGACATGAGAGGAAAATTCTCCATAATGAGTTCAATCAGCCATTGGACAAATCTCTCAGTGGAGGTGGTGGGTTCCATATCATTGGACACTTAAGATTCAGCTGGACAGGGTGCTGGGCCATCTTCTTGAGACTGCTTTTGCCAAGAAAGTTTGGACCAGATGATTCATGAGACACCTTCAAACCAAGTAATCTATGATTCTATGAAAGAATTGGGTTAATGCCCATCAACTTAAAAATTCTTATGTTTCAGTAACTAGTATTAACTGGAAGAATTACATATTAGATAGCTACTTCCCTCTTTGCCTTCAAGGTGTTATCAATGACACTGTATGAACACAAAATCAGACTTTTCAGGCTATCAAACTACAAAAAAAAAAAATCATGAATAACGATACAATTTTTAATTTTTTTTCCTCACTGACAGGCAGTCCAGGGAACTGGTTTAGCTTTTATTGCATTTACAGAAGCAATGACCCACTTCCCTGCTTCTCCCTTCTGGTCAGTCATGTTCTTTCTCATGTTAGTAAATTTGGGACTTGGAAGTATGTTTGGAACCATTGAAGGCATTATCACGCCCATTGTTGATACCTTCAAGGTCAGGAAAGAAATTCTTACTGGTGAGTTACACAAACTTTCTTTTCTCCATAAAGCAGTAAGCCAAAATTTTTTTGAGACTATGAATTCTCTTTTTTGTTTTCTTTGTTTTTTGACATGAAAGTTTACAGAGCATTTTACAGAGCAGTAAATCACTGTATTCCAGAATGTACTTCCCTGCACAGGCACATTAATATCTGCCAGTAAAACCTTTTCCTGAATGTTACAGTAGCATAAACACCCTTAAATTTTAATTTAATGTCTGTTACAAGTTTCTGTATGGTCAGTCCTTTTGGCTTCTTTCAGAATACTTTCCATTCCAGCCTGTGTTGCACATTGGAGAAACAAAGGACAAGGAAAGAGTGAAAATACATTGCAAATTACTACAAATTACTCCTGAGTAGGCCAGATGAAATCATAATTTATGAGGAAGTTTTTATTATGCTAAAATCGGTACAATTACTCTCTAGAGAAACATATTTTTCTCTGTTAAACATTTATAAAGTCTTAAACAAGAAGTCGCATTGTTTTGTTTGCGGTTTTTTTATTACTTAAATGCCCAAAGTTGTTTGAGGTGTAGCATATTCATGTAGCTTTGACTAGTAGGGATTTCTCTTTTTTATATAAAAGACCAGCAGAGGTGTGAAGTTAGATTCCTGAAAACCTTCAGGACAGCTGCAACGGACTTGGTGTGTTATGCACAAATTCAGCTTTCATATCAATGCCTGTAAAAGGTGGGATAGAAAATAAATTTTAAAAAAAGGTGCTTTAACATTATCTAACTCTATGAAGAAAACAATAAACTGTGAGAGAAATAATGACATATAATAGTTAACCCTTGATACAGCAGAGCACTGTTTTTTTCCCAATTGCTTTCCTTACTTTACTGAGATAATAAGTAATATTTAATAGATAAAAAAATCAAATCCTTCAAAAAAAGGAATAAATTGATTTTTCAGAAGTTGTAAGTTATTTTTGGTCTGTTTGTTTTCTTGAATTAGGTCTTAACTTCATGCTGAATAACCAGTGCAACAATTAGAAATTAGCTGTTCTTCCTAAGTATGTGTGCAAGTATCGTGATATAAAGTCATTACACTGGAGTAATGGAGCATTTTACAGTATTTGTTAACTCGGTTTCACAAAAAAAAAAAAAAAGATAAAGAAATATTCAAGAACTGCCCTTTTCTTGTAACTTTTTTAAGTGGTGTGCATGCATGATTTTAGTTAAACTCAGTTGTACTCAAAAGATTACAACTTGATGTGGTGTTTTGTTAATTTACTGAAAAAAATGAAATATCTGGATTATTTTTCATGCAGTATTGGTGGCATTTAAGAAGGATTATGTCTGCAATAGATTTCATGCTTACAAGACAAAAGCTTTCAACTTTTACAGAATGGTTAGCACATTTGCAACTCTTTGAGTTCAAGGAAACCAACTCAAATGCTTAAATTCACGTTGCATTCAACAATGTTGTGCCTCACGCTGAGCAGTGGAAAGTTCATAAAGTCTTTATAGTAATAGTTCTACAAGGTTCAAGAAAGTGATTAGACTTCTAGCACAGTATTTGAAACAGTGTCATTGTCTTACTTTCAGTATTGTAATCAATAATATTTGATTATCTTGAAGTGGCTGTATTCTGTAAAGATATTTTATATTTTGACCCAGATTAATTTCACATAATTTCGGACTACTTAGGTGCATCCTTAGCCTAAGTTCCCTGTGAGAAAAAAGAAGAGCACTTTAAGAATCAGTCTTACTGATGCTCAGCCTACAACTGATGTCATGATTTATTGATATTTGACTTAATTAATAATTAAGTCCTGTTACTGACAATTTTAGTTGGAGAAAATGATATTGAGATCCATTATGCAGGATCAGCCTTTCAAGAAGTATATTTTGGGGTGTCCCTAAGGAAGGAACAGAAATGTTGCTTAACGTACAAATACATTTAGACAGATCCTAATAGAATTTTATGCTGTGAATGATCTTTTAGGGGAAGTCTACTCAGACTTTTTGTTTTTTAGAATCATTGTCTTTTTAGAATCATAGAAAATTTTTCATATTATTTTTTTTCCCCATATTTTCACTTCTAAGTTCTTTCCACTTCTGAATTTCAAAAAGTGAGCTGGTGACCAATTAACACGAATGTATGATGTTTTGCCTACTGAATGATTTACCTCTGCATTTCCATTATGTTTAGTAAGAAATAATCACTTGATTAATCACTGCTGCTTAATCAGGACTGCTGTGATACAGTGATTCTAGTAATTCTAATTTTATAACTTCTCCATTTTTAGGAAAGAGGTAGGATTATTAATATTCTTAAAATTGAGACCCTCCCGAAACAATAAAATGTTACCGAATTTACTTTTATGAAACAATGTGTTAGTTCCTCTTTGTTGATGGAACTTTGTTGCAGCTGTAGCTCACATTTCTGTCCTTCATTCCAGTCATCTGCTGCTTGGTAGCATTTTTTATTGGCCTGATATTTGTGCAGCGCTCTGGAAATTATTTTGTGACGATGTTTGATGACTACTCAGCTACTCTGCCGCTGCTTATCGTGGTCATTTTGGAGAATATTGCAGTCATCCGAATTTATGGAATAGACAAGTAAGTGAAGGAAATGTATCTCCCTGTCCATATCAACGCCATTCTTTACAATAATTATTCCTATTTTAATTATAGTTGTGAGAAAGGAGATGATAGCAAAAACAGGGTCAAAGCTTTCTTGGAAGCAGCACAGTTGACGACAGTAAAGTGACCTGTTGGGGATGGGTGAAGAGGAATGACCATAAATCCCTCTTATTTTTTTTCTTCTTTTTGTTTAATTCCTTTTATATGCAAAATCAGCAGAATGTGTTCAGAAAGTGAGATCAATATGTGCCACACTTAAGGAATAGAAGAGTTTGTCACAAAAATAACTTGTGCCGTGCACACGTCAAACAGAGAATGCTGTTGAAGTAGTAAAGTGTCTAATTTTTCATGAAGAAAAAGTGTGACATAGAATGGGTGGAGTTTCATTTGACTTTTCACTTGTTTGATCTGAGTAATCAGACAATCCTTTGTCATAAAGAAACAAAACTATAAGAAGAAAATTCAATTTTAATGGTTTCCAGACATTGTTTCTAGTCTATGCAAGTAGTACATGGTCTGCTTACTCATTAAGGGAGAATTCCAACTTGGGCCACATGTATAATTCTATAATTGATCATTTAGATATAAAAACACCATGTAGATTATTTTACACATGCAACCAAAAGATAAAACAGATGACCTGGTTATAAGGTTGGTAATGTCCAAGCTCCACTGTGAATGGAGGTGAACGTGTCAAAAGTCAGCAGCTTACCTGTGAGGAAGTTGATGTTTAGGCATAGCTAAAATATGGTAATCCTTTGCTTATGACTCACAGTGCAGGTGATTCATAAGGGGTTTTCAGAAGGGGTTCTGATGGAATACAGTGAAAAGTTAACAGCCAAGTTTCTCCTTTGAAATGACCCTCTGGAGTATTCCTAGTATTTCTTCTGATGTATGTTCCTCCAGATCATCCTTCAGGAACCGAGCAATTCAGTTTGCAAAAACTGTCAGTACCAACAGCCCCAGGTTGCCATTGGCTGTGATTAGTACCAAGGGTTCCTTGTAGATGAAGTTCCGTATAAATGTCTTATTAGACATAAAGTCTTTGATCAGATAGTAGAAAAGCAAGGCATAGCATACAAAGGGTGCTACAGGAGAGAGAGAATGTGTGAATCTCTGTAACCAAGAGGGAAAATTTCCCATGCTGGAATCAAGTGCTATGAGGAGCTTGAGGTAAAGGAGATTTTTAGAAGAGGGTAAGTAGGGTGGAGAAAATGGAAGACTTTATTTTAAAGATAACAGATTCATGTTCAGCTGGAAGAAGAACTAGAGATTTCAGGAAGAGAAGGCTATCTACAGAGGGCACAATCCATTTGTAAATTCGACTTCTTTTTAATGACGTGTTTTATTTCAGTGTAAATAAACAATAGAATGCCTCAAGCTGTGCAGGTAAAATTTTTTTCTGAGCGTTTACATGACAGAAGCTTCACATGTGTAACTGCTTGGAAAACATCCTTCTATAAGAGCTTTTTTGAGATACACATTTTGAAAGGGAGTAGGACTACAAGGGAAGTAAAACAATCATTGCTTACTCACACTCCAAAAGAATTATTTCTGAAAGCATTCTCTGTGTGTACTGGCTCTGGAACCATATACTCCATCATGAGTACAAAAATAGGAGTTTTGTTCACATCTTAACTTAGAATTTTGAGGAGAAAGGAGGCAGTTTTATAGTTTGGCAAAGGTTTGTTTCAGCAGTTTATACAATGCAAACCATAGCTTTTGCATAAGGTTGTTTTTTTAGACTGCAGCACATGTGTTGGTTCAAAACTAATATTGCACAATCTGTAAGATGTGCTGGTAAACAACGTAGTAGACAATACAAGAAAATGTAAAAAAATATCTTAAAAACCAAAATGATTTTAAGTATCTTCCAGCACAGTCCAGCAAGCAGCTTACTAAGTCACTGCACTGTGCAGGGATTCCTTTTGTTCATCTAGTCTGAACAAATGAACAGTATAAGCTCTATTTTTCAGCCCATCAAGTAATTTAAACTACAGCTATTTCTATATATGTATTTTTCCTAGTGTGTTGTTTCCCTCAGGTTAGGTGCTATGTATCAATTACAGCTTTCAAAATCTCAATGCCTACACTAACAATGACATTTTAATCCCTTCACAGATTTATGGAGGACCTGAAGGATATGCTGGGGTTTTCTCCAAGCCAGTATTATTACTACATGTGGAAGTATGTTTCACCATTCGTGTTGTTATGTTTGCTGGTAGCTAGCATTGTCCAAATGGGATTGAGTCCTCCTGGTTACAATGCTTGGATTGAAGATACGGTACGTATATAGCGTGTAGGTGTATATGTAGGGTTTGGATGTATATGTGATACCGTTACCATCATCATAGTGATCGTGTCGGGAGCGTTTGAGAAACACAAGAACAGACAAAAAAATTACAAAATCAGTATAAATAATGACATGATAGTTGCTTTTATCTTAAGTAACTTCAATGGAAAACCAACAGTTTTTTAAATTTTAGGGTAGTTCTGCATTAAAATATAGCTGATTGACTCAAACCTTTATCCTCTGGGTGACTTTTATTTTGTAATGTATGATGAAGAGGTTGTTCACATTCATGAAGTCTTACTTTGCTGCAGAAAAGAGGTGACAACTACATAAATCATTTTAAATACCACATCAGGTATCTTCTGTGGAATTAAGATTTAGCCATGTCGTAATTTTTCCTTTTGGGAACACATGACAATGTAGGTAGCAGCTGTATGTATTAAAACCTGTCTCTGATAAGAACTTTTCAGGGTGAGCAGCAAGACAGTTCTGAGTTTTGACTTCAAAGAGATACTCAGTCAAGGTAACTCTGAAGACTTCAGCTGGTTGTAGGCTCACGAGCCCTGAGCTATTTCTACAGGCTTTTTCTGCAAAATGGAGAGAGAGAAAATGTCAGAAAAATTATCTAAAGAAACTTTCCCAAATTAGCCAGGGGGGAAGTCACAGCAAAGACAGGTAAAGGATAAATGTAAGAGGTCAGCATTACTATAGCTAGATAGTATGCCTGCCTCTATCCAGCTACATGATTCTCAGAAAAATGCTTTTGTTACTTTTGATTCTTGCCCTCAAAAACTAGAAAGAGAAATACCTTAGAATACCAAACATGCCGTGCCTTTCCCTGTACAAAATCAGGCAAGCGGAGCCTGTTGGCTGTTGGTGCACGAATGCAGCAGAGGTGTGGGGTGTAGTCAGTGCTCCAGCATTATAGTTTATCTAAAGTTTATGCAAAGTGCAACAACTGAGATGGTTCCTGTCTAGAACAGCTATTAGCTTACAGAACAAGGGCTAATTTTCCAGGCCTAGTTACAGATACCACTGCACACTTGTCTGTTCTGGGCACCCTTTAAAGGATCAGGGAACAACTACAGAGAAATGTAACAGAAAGCCTAAAGTGAAAATCTTGAGTTGTGTGCTGCGGAAGTGCTCTCAGAAACTGTTCAGTGGTGTTTTAGTCCTTCTCACTGGCTGAAAGATAGCAGTCCTACATCTCCATGACTCTACCAATTTGAGATCTGTAGTGGTGCCCACGCTGTGAGTGCAGTGGAGAATGTATAGTTTTCAAAACGACAGACCTCAGTGAGGACTGGGGCATTTTGTTATTTTTCTGGGAAAGATGTATTAATAGTTTTTCTATTGTGTTTCTCAGGCTATGGAAGAGTTCCACAGCTATCCAACATGGGGAATGATTGTCTGTATATCTTTGATGGTGTTGGCCATACTGCCAGTCCCAATAGTCTTCCTGGTACGCCGTTGCAACCTTATTGACGACACTTCTGGCAGTTTGGCGTCTGTCTCCTACAAAAGAGGTCGGATAATAAAGGAACCTGTTAATCTGGAGGGAGATAATACGAGTCTGATTCATGGGAAGAGTCCGAGTGAAGTGCCGTCTCCAAATTTCGGCAAAAACATCTATCGAAAACAGACTGGGTCACCGACTCTGGACACGGCTCCAAATGGACGCTATGGTATTGGCTACCTGATGGCAGATATGCCTGACATGCCAGAGTCTGATTTGTAACCACAGGAAAAAAAGTGCTGTTTGTTTCTCCTCCCACTGACCACAGCCCTGCTATGAGAAGTGGTCAGCGTCACTTACTAGGGTGCGATCTCAGGTGCTCCATAGTGACAGTCTGTAAAATGCCATGACTGTATGTACTGGGTGAGAAAACTCCCTTTGGATTAATTCTGAGTTTTTATTTGCACTGAAAGAAACATTCAGATTCAGTGGCAGCCTACAGCTGCCAGCATAGCCAAGAATTTGATTTTTTAATTAACTTCTAAATTTCAAGCTTTCTATTTCTGAATCCCAGGTCTCTCAAATGATAAAATATTTCTGAGGTTATATCATTGAAAAACCTTTTTTTTTCTGCTGAATTTCAGGTTAACTCCCAAGTATTAATGGTGAGCTCAGTATTAGTTCACCAAGTCTGTTTGTGTAAACACCTGTATATACCTTATGTAGATATGCTGTACTTATTTTATTAGCACTGATAATTACTTAGGCTATTAGCTGAGTAAAAAACAAACCTGCAAACTATTTTCTTATATAATAGCTGTATAGAGCAATAGTATTAGAAAATCAAGGAGTAGACTTATAGGAAGGCGATCAAAAATTCCCTGTTCACTGGGGACTGCATAAACTGTGCCTGTATATTTTGTGTAAAATATTTGCTTTTTCAGTGTGAAAACAATGTTAGAGTGAGTCACTCCAAGAATCTTAAGGATTGTGCAGATTCTGCATTTTTTTCTATGCTGTGTGCCTAAAAAAGACCTTGATATTTATTGTGGTTACAAGATTACATATATATTATATTTATATAATATACTTGTAATGTAAATATGTATATTATTCTGTATGTAATCGTTTCAAAAGTTGAAGCAAGATGGCTTTTTTAATTAGTCTCCTTCAGTTTTGCTTCTGTTTTATGCAGATAATTTTTTTCAGTCAGTAATTGTTAAGAACTGTATGGCATTACATTTTAACCTACAAATAAAGAGATTGATAAAGTATTTCTCTGTGGTACCATAATACACTTATTATAACACAGCCTGCTTTTTCCTCATCTGGACTACCTGAAAGAATGGTATTTGCTAGATAAATAAAGATGCTAAAAGAACTTGAACAAAGCAAAAAATCAGTCATCTTAATAAACTATTGGACAAGGCCATTTACTGTGAATACAGGAGGTGACGCAGCATTGTAAACTGGCAGGATACTCTGGAAGCTGGTGCGTGATCTGCTCCTTACCTTAAGTGTTTTAAAGTTAGGCATAAAGTCTGACATTTTCTACCTCTAATAAGCAAAAGGCAGAATTGGTTTGCATTGTCCTGGCATCAAAGAACCAGATTAATTTATTTGATGTAAATGCAGGTCTCTGCAGCTGTGTGTCTTGAGACTACAGTTTTAACCATGTCAGGATGGAAAAGGTATGTCAAATAAATGGAAAGGAGCAGAATCTTAAACCAAAGCACTTTAGCAACTTGACAAAATTTCTTATGGATAACTGTTTTGTCACAGGAGAGTAATCTCAGATAATTTCCCACTTTTAACCTGAGAGCTTTTGAAATCATTTCCAATCGTCAGAAAGTTGAACTAGTAGCATTAGTTGACAAAAATCTATATTTAATTATCAGGCTTATATTACATGTGAAACTGCACCTCAAAAAGCATTTAAAGAAGTCCTCTAAAGTGCATGTATGGCAATGTACGGGGTAGAGCTGGCATAATTTAAGCAGCTTGTTCTTTTATAACTGATGTATTGGCAATATTGGTATTTATGTAATGGCTCACCATGTACAAAATGTTCCTGATGTGGCAGAGCAACAGCAAATTTCCAACATCATACATCAGGCTTCTAAAGTGACTGCTCCCATGCACACCTCTGTGCCCAGTCCACAGAGTGCAGAATTCTGTTCTTACAGATGAGTTACCTGTACTGGCACATGCTTTTACTTACATAAACTCTAGTTTTTTTCAGTGTACAGTCACGGTCAAATGTTTGCTGCTACAAAAGAGTTGTTAAAATGAGTGCGAGCAAGATCTTACTATTGAAGTGCAACAGCCACTTCTGTTTAATGCATCACAAAGGGGACTAATGCTGCTTTAGCAACTGCTGGAGATTATTCTGCTGGGGAATATATATCTGCCCTTTTGCTCTTTACTTCAACACTTTTAATGAGTACTAAGATTTTCCACTCATTTAAACCACTAGTTCTCTATTGGTTGCTTTCTATTAACTCCAGTTAGCACAACACCTCGGCTTCATGAAATGTTTCAGGCTTGAGAAAACCCAAAATGTATGTCCTGTCGACTGTCAGGTGTTCAATTCATAATTTGATAATAGCTGTGACTGAACACACTCAAGTGCAGAAGTTCTTTAGCTCTGGTTTAGTATGATGGTCTATGCCTCTTAAAAAGGCACAGTCTGTCCAGCCTAAAGAAGCAGTACTGGTCAAAAAAAAATAGCCAGATGTGAAGATTTAAAAAATCTAAAACTAATTGCTATAAAGTGTGACATCCAGGTTCTTACATATTAATGAAAGAACTACTGAAGCAAAGAAAGAAATTGTACGTACAATTGCTGTTAAAGGCAAGGGAATTTTAGACTGCCTTGGTACTTCAACTTTGGGAGCGAAGTAGTAAAAGAAGAGGGCTGAAAAGAGAGATTTCATACTTACCTGCTTAAAAGCCAGAATGTCTGTGTGTCCTGTCAGTCATAGCTACAATTAATCTGGGGGGTAAGGGGGGTGGTTTAAGGAAGAGATCATTGCAAAAGTCAGTCATGCTTAAAATGAAAGAAAATTCAAATTGAGTCTTACACAATTTTGATATTAGGAAATGGCCTAAGAGCAGAATCATTTGTGTGGAAAGTGAAAATAGATTTCCAATATCATTATTGCAGAAGGCATAAGGGTTCTTTAACCAATGTGATTTTTGGGATCTGATTTTGCTACAGAAATTTAAAAGAACCAGTCATCATTAAAGTGGCACAAATGAAGGCCACATAATTACCTCTATACTCTTCAGCAGAGGTTCCCAAATTCAGTGACGTGCAGGATAAACATACAATACCTATTTTTAGTGGATGTGTTTTGATGGATCAAAGTTTTATTGATATCTTAAAGAGTATCATGCAGTGTAGAAAAGAAAAAGAATGGGGGCAAGAAAAAAAAAATAAGTAAACATGAAAATGGGGAAAGAAGAGTTGAACAATTGTAACCCTGTTCTCAGGAAGCAGCACATACAGTTTAGTTGGTGAATCCCTATCTTTCCATGAGGGGAACAGTAGTCTTGTCACACAAGGGAGAAATCGGTTATGATTGTGATAATAGAGCAGAGAAAAAAAAAAAAGATGTTTTTGCAAAAGAATTTTAGATACTGTGAAAATGCCTGTATTAACCACTCAAATGCCCTGTTTAGGTGACATGCAGAGTATTCCAAAGAATCTTTCTACTTCTACCACATCTCTGAGAAGTTAGCAGACAGACAGTTACGTGAATTTTTTAAAAATGCAGAAACTTTAATATAAACATCTAAATGCCTAGTTAGATTCCGTGGTTTGAGGAAAAAAGGAGGGTCTAAATACTAGCTGTAATTTACGTGCCTCGCCACTTGATGGTGCTCATGTGTCATGTCTGTTGGTGAAACGGAATGCTCGGGAGTTTTGAAAAGGGCAGAATAATGTATTTTTATTATCTATCAAGACAAGATTTCTGAATGACCACGATGTTGCTGAAGCTCAGAACTTTAATAATGTGTTGCTTCAGCAGCTTTCATATATATTTGGGTTTTTATTTTCAAGACTCACAGATTTTTAATGCTATCAAAAGCAAAACCAAGCTGTCAGTATCCCATTGCCAAGTAGTACACTTTTGGGTCTTGACAGCAGGCAGCAGGTTCTTGAGTCAGTATTTAGAATCAGTACTTTCTAACATGCTTTTTTATTATTACTATTTATTATTTAGTTATTATTTTTAAAATATATTATTACTTGCTATTTTTATTTCTTAAATTAGCAAAGTAATATAGTCGACCAATTAGTGGAATAAGAGAACCTCTGACTCAAATATTACTACTAACACTGATAATGATATTAAAAACTTTAATGCTTCTCACTGCTATCATCAGTAAGTGATTAAAATTGCCAGGAGGTAGATGAAAGGTGTTGGGGAGGTAGCAAGGAACACTGAGAAGAGGCAGCAGCTGAAGGAGTGACTCTGGCCTGCACCATTGCTTCTGAGGAAAGCAGCTACCGGGATATATGGTACCTTTTTAAGAGCAGTACAGCTAGTAAATGTGCCTTGGGCATCTGTTTAACTCTTTTGGTAAGGAAGGTATAAAGTGTTTCTCACTAGCTCTGACAAAACCACTGTACCTTCCATTTATACTGTATTCATCATTACTGACAACTAAATGAGTGAGGAAGACTAACCAAGACAACCTTGTCTGAAATCAGCGTCAGTACATGTCTTTAGTGATTTTTATCCAGCAAAGTACACGGAACTGCAATGAGAGCTCCCATGACATAGTCTTTAAAATAGGGTGTTAAGATAAAGAAAACATTCAGTGAAAAAACAGATATAGACATTATCCCTTTTTTATTCAGTCCCATGTAATTTTCTGGTTTTATGATGCTCTCTGAATCTTTCATGTCCAAACCAAATTCAACAGGTGAAAAAAGAAAAATATGTTTTCAAACACTAGAAGTTCAAAGATATGACATACTCTCTTAACTGAAAGGAGTTGAACTGATTAGTGAAGAGAAGAATGCTGTGAAAAGGCAAAACAAATTTCCTTCAAAGCAAGTCTAGTTGATTTTCAGATTTTTGATTCAAGCAAAAAGGAAACACATACAAAGAAAGAGTCATGCTTGCAGTCCTGCAAATAAAGAATTAAGAAAGAATTAAGAAACATGTCAAAAGATTGATGAAAGGGGGTGAAACTGAAATGGACTACACTAAAAGAGGAAGGAAAAAGATACTGAGGAAATAAGACTCATTCAATAAATGACAAAGTGTAAATTGACAGGTACTAGTTGATCAAGAAAGATAAATAAACGGGTATGGGGAGGGAAAAAAAGGACTTCAGAAGGAAAACAGGTTTTGATGGCTGGTGAAGTGTGGTGTAATCAAACCTTTAGAAGAAATAGTCTGCAGTAAGATATAGCTGTTTAACAGGTATGAATCAAGGGTAGGTGAAGTTTTGTTAGCATAGGAGGAGAAGGAGAGAGGAGGAATGAATCAGGACAGGAGAACACTGGGCTGGGAAGAAAGTCTTGAGCAGAATTAAGTTCCCTTCAAGCATTTCTGACATACCAAAGAGCTTGATTATCTTTCATAATGCATTTTGAGATGTTCTAGGGAAAGATGTTAAGGAAATGCAGCTTTCCAAAATGACTTCATTTTAGCTGTCTGATCTGAAGACAAAATTATCAGGGTAAAATAGCAGTGAAATTTTGCTATGTATTTAAGGTTTATGGAGAAAAATAATTACTTAAAAACACAGAAAACTCAATGTATGAGAATATGAGGTGAACAAAAATGAGTTTGTGACTAAAAGCTCTGAGTTGGAGATCACTGTGTTACTGTGATTTAACATTTCAGTAAATCTCTTGGGCATTTGCCTAGCAAAATGAGTATGAATAGTTCCAACCATTATTCATAGACTTGAAATTAACCAAAATCTCAAAGCACCTAAAAGATATGCATTTTACTGCCTGGTCCCTGGAATGAAAACCAGATACCCAGCCTCCCATATGCAAAGCATCTGGACAGTGAAGTGCTCCAAAATTATATGCCTATAAATGGGCAGCATTTGGTGTGAGACTTAAGTGTGACAGAACCCCTTGTTATCAACAAAAGAAGGAACTGAGGCACTCTGGAAAAACTGCCCAACAGACCGGTGAGACATCAATGTCTGTGGGTCACTGCAGAAATTAAATGTTTGGCTTTGTCCAAGTGTAAAATATTTTGAATAAAACTGTGTTTAATTATATGGATATTGCATTTAAGAAAGCTGTCATGAATATTCTTCTCTCCCACAGGCAGCAAAACCAGACAAACTGCTTACCTGACACAAAAAAAGAGTGGCTTTCAAATATGTTGCAAAGATTATAGGAACACAGTCCCTTTACCTAATGTTTACATTAACATATATCTAGCTACAATTTGTCTTACTTTCTGAAAGAGCAAAAAGGAGATGGAACACTTGGCACTTAAGGGTCTGTCTTAACTCTTCAGGAAGGTTTATTTTTGAGTAAGTTTAATATTGCTCCATAAAGAATCTTCAAAGCAGCAAACAGCTAAAAAGTAAGGTCCCTAGATAGAGAAAAAGGTTTTGAATCAGATAAATAAGAGGGTTCTTTAGACATATTTTGAAATTTCATAAGAGACTCTAAAAGTTTCCCTAGACCTCAGATCCTTTAGGGTCAACTTAACAAGGCCTCCATAGACCCCATAGATGTCACAATGCAAGGTTAGCCTCTCATACATCTTAATTCACACATTGTTATAAGCTTCCTTTTGATTTTGATTCCTCTCTGCTGCCCTGGGATTTCTCAGATGGTTCCCATTTTCACCACAATCTGCACAAACAGCTGTGCTGGCACAATGGATGTGGTGGTGTGGAGACAGGAAGGAAGAGCTGAGAGCAGAAATTGCTCAAACCTGCACTGCCACCAAGGAAAGAAACATAGAATTTTGCTTTCAGCTTTAGAAATATTCAGTACTCTCTATGAAAACTATCTTATGAACAAATAAACAATTGCAAAAGTATCCAGCCTCATAAGAGTCTTATATAATTTACATTTATCAGGTAGCTGAAAATTAGACAACACATGGAGTACAAATATATGGCCATACACCCATGTAAGAAATGCTGGTGGCACTAAATAATGACTTTATAGCAATCATTAAAACCAAAACTGAATCAGAAATCTTAAGCTTTGTTACACGGCCTTTTTCTTCTGTTTTCAGGATTACATTTTGTATCCTTCCATGTCAATATATTTTATTTTATATTCCTTCCACATCCATACCCTTCCATACCCCTTACAGAACTGGCAATCTTCAGGACTCAACAGTTTGTTGAAGTATTTGGAGATCACAGAAGCAGCTTCACACACACAAGAAAAATCATTGTTGAATCATCTACATTTGTTTTCTTAATCGCCTTTGCAGTTTGAACGCAGAGAAGCCGAGCCTGTGCTGCTGTGCTGGACAGAAAACATTTGTGCCAGTATTGCACATGTCAGAAGGAGTCTGGTCCAGAGCACACCCTGGCTGCGTACACATCCTGCATCTCTTTGTATTGTCTGTGTGAAGGACACAGACATCTAATTCTCATTCTCTGCAACACTTCAAACCACTCTTAGCTGAAGCACCTGTTATGGGATGTGCTGAACAAGCAACTGAACAAATCTAGCAATTTGGTGAAGGGGAGGAGGAAGAGATTCTTTTAATTTTCCTACTCTCACTCCTGCCCACTTTCATATTCATCACACCTTCATGGACAGATCCATTACATTAGCTCAGAAAACTGTTTTTCCTGTTATTCCAATTATTTTTTTTTTCTTAAGTTGTGAATCAAACTGATTAATCACAGGAAGAAATGAGTGCAAGCACAGGTGCAGGAGGGAGGAGGCGCTGTACAGTCAGGAAAGGAATAGACTGCTGGAGTGGGATAGGGAATGGACAGCTCTCATTTATTAGTAATGAAATTATTATATCTGCTCAATCACGCAGCATTACACCAAGACAGAGATGTATGACAATGATGATAATCTAAATTTTGCCCTAGAAGGAGCAGTTCTCAAATCCCCTGTATCAATAGAAAGCCTATCTTATGTGTACATGAACTTTCACAATATGTGTTAAATTCATAAAGCACATTCTTATTCAAGCACGTTAGTAATGTCTGGAAAAAACTGTGAGGGGAATATTAGAGCCATATCCTGTCTTCAAAGTGAATATAATAATTTGCCACTCCTTTAGTTTTTAACCCTGCTTGCTTGCTACTACTGCTGAACTAACTCAGGAAGTTTCCCTGTCTTGAAGTGGGATTGAGTGTGCTGTTGATCTTTCATCATCATAAGTCACAATACTGAACATCTAATTTTATTTAACAATGTATGGCAAACCATTTATTTAAAGACTTCAAATTTGTCCAAAGTCAGATCTGAGGTTTGACTCCTAGGACATTTACAGACATATGAAGTTTTGAGTGCTGCCCAGGCAAAATATTTCAGAAATTCAGCATGTGGTGTAACAGATTTTAAGACTGTGCCTAGAAATGAAGAAAACTGGGGTTTGGTTCAGGCAAGGTACTGACAGACACTAGTATAGATAAACATACCCAGTGAGAGATACTTACTGTTCCCTCAAGAGAGTGTTTTACTGAGAAAGGACAAATGAATTCTGATTTTTAGCAAGATGTGGATATAATTCTTTAATGCAAACAGAACAAGAGCCAAGTTCAGAGATCTTTAACAGTCTTACAGTTTCCCTTTTGGACAGAAGCAACCTGTGGGGTAGCATCATTGTTTCCCCAGTCTGCATCTCCCTAAACCCAGATTTATTGCAATTGTTAAAATGGGGAGAAAAATGCAGCAGCAACAAAATGAGACCATAACTGTGATGCTCACATATTCCTCTTCACTTGCCCTTCTTAAAAGAAAAAAATAACAAGTAAACCACTCCAAAACTGAGAAAATAATGCCTCTCTTCATATTTTTTATTATTTTTTGTGTATACGATATTTAGGAGGTGAGGTAGTGCATCATAAACTGAAGGGATTAACCCCTCATTTTGTTGACTTCAGGTTTTAAAAGGAAAATATGATATTTCATGTTCTGTATGAAGAAAGTCACACTACAATGTGGAAAGTCTTGAAAGTGGGACAGAAGATTTAAGCTTTAAACCTCTGTTTGCTTTAATGGGTGTCACACCGCTTAACTCTTTGAAGACATCCCTGTGCAACCATCAGGAATGAAGATTTTGGTTTTTGAATATTTCATGTGCTACACATCCTGACTCACATGTCACAAAATTGTGCCAAACTGTGTAGTGTGTGCCAGTATCTTTTTGATTTACAGTGCTCTGGCTTCTAATTTATGTTGACAGTCTAGCCTTGAACTAATATAGCTGCATCATCACCAGCATTAGAAAGATCCATCTCTGCTGGCAAATGCTAGTTCCTTTCTACATGAAGGAGACTGTTCTACTCATTGATAGGTGCCATTAAAAATAATTATTTGAGTTGTAAAAAAATCCTTTCCCAAGACAGTATTGTTCATGGGAGGGAAGAGTATGCTTGTAGGTGGTTGTGTAACTTGGTGTTTCCCCATCTCTAACTTTTCATCTCTTTTCATAAAAAATAGAAATGAAATAAAATAAATTAAAAAAAAAAAAAAAGAAAAAAGAGACTTAGAAGAAGAAGATAAGAATAAAAACAGATTACAGATTTGGGAATTGATTCCAGTGAGATAGGTTTGTTACAAAACCTGAGAGATTGTCATCTTTGTCATGAATAATGTTTGGTAACCTTGTAAAAACCTCCAAATCATCAAGTGGGAGGATTCTTCTTGTGCAGGTAGAACTGTGTGCAATTTCCATGGGATACTCCCCCTTCCCAGGCACTGCACTATGCCTGGAGAGGGGCAGGTACCAATCTACAGCAGGCAGGATGCTGTCAGCAATTGGGAATGGGTTGGGTTGTCATTGCTGCTCAAAACAGCAGGCAGTGCACGGGGTGTGCACAACATACACAGGATTTCCCTCTTTGCTGATGTTTCAATAACACTAATTCTCCAACAGTTCTAAGCCTATGAGAAAGCAAAAATAATTTGGATCATTTTAGCCCCTTCCCATCACTGTGAGATCCATGATGAATGCTTTCTATTTTTTAATTTTTTTTTTTTTTTTTTTTTACTTTAAATCTGTATTTACACAAATATCCCAGGAAATAGGATGTTTGATCTCCATTGTGCAGGGAAGAAAAAAAACTAGAAAGGAAACAAATGAAGTTTGGGACAGATGTGCTTGAAACAAAGATCACATCATGGTCACTGGAAAGCAGAGAAAGAAGCTGACACTTTCCTTATGAAGACAAAGAAAGAAATGTGTCCTTACTTTGAAATGTATTTTGTGGGATTAGGAGACACTGGATACTGATACAATTTCACATACCTAGTGCAGAGCTGACTAGCCCTATAACCCTTTGGAAACGTGTTTACCGTAGGGGGCTTTATATAGCTTTTCTTCATCTAAGAGAGGGAACAGGCAGTTCCCTAGTTTAATTGAGGGGTTTAGCTATCTTTTTCTCCTATTACATTTTTTTTTAAGGTGGAAAAAAAATTAATTGGGTATTTTTGCTTTAAAAGTAGAAAATTCAAATGGATGTTGACATTTCCTGATGATGTGCAGTCATATATAGCACATGACTGTGCCTTGGGACAATGAGACTGCCTGGCAGCAGGTGCTGTGGAGCTCTGGACAGCACATGTGGAGCTGTGACACAGGGTGCACAAATGGCCAAACAGCTGAGCACCAAGAATGTCAGGACAGGTATAAAATGTAAGCTTGAAACATGTTTTGCATATGCAACAAGTATCTGACAGGAGAGAATTTAAGGTCCAAGAACAGAGTTATACATCAGGGAATACTAGTTCTAAACCTAACTTCGACAGAGATTTCTTGTGTGATTTTGTTTAATTCATCTCTCTACTACCTGTCATTTTCTGCATAAATTCTGAATATATTGCCACCCATATCTTAATATTCCCATAATAATAATAACAATAACAATAATAATGAATTTTTCACTGTTAGGTTAAAGACAGTCAAAATAGCAGAGTGAGTATTCTTTTTCAGTTAATAATCAATATTCTGTTTTTATATTGAGTTTCATTTCAAGAAGGTATAAGAAATTCTAGGTACACTCAAGTGAAGGAAAGGTATATCAGATTAGCAGTGATAAAGTTCTAGGTCTCTTGCAGTCAGTATTAGACTCAGCCAGCTCCACTGGCAGTGGAGAATCCCTTCACTTTTCCTTTCTGCCAAAAACAATCGCCACCATCTAACTTAGCTAAAGCATATATTTTTCATAGCCTGGGATCTCAGGTGAGGTTGCTTGTATTTTAAGCCAGATATACTGTGCCACTTTGAGACATAAATATCTGCTCCCACTTCCTCTGAAGGAAGCTGGCTTAGCACTTTCATAGTTAGGTTCATAAGTAACTTCACTTTTCTTTTTAGTTAGGCTGTGGCTGGTCAGGTCAGAAATTATCTTTGTAAATGCAAGAGTCATTGATCTACTGATACAATTTTCTACCAGTATATGACTACACTGGGAGTGAAGTAGTAAAACTGTGAATCTGATCATTGTAACAACAATAACAATTACCTGATCTGCGAAATAATAAAACTCTGCCACTCCCAAGGCAGAATGAGATTCAAGTTGATTTTTAGCCTTTCAGTCAGAAGTTTGCCCACAAATTCAAACCAAATAGTAAAATAACATCTCAGATTAACAGATTGGTAGGCAAATGAAGATTTTAATTTCTTGTGAGTCCTTCAATTTACACTGCAGAAGTGCTTTGGGTCAAAAGATTTGCTGATAAGAACACAGATTTCAATCTGTGCAACATATTTGGAGAAACATTGCATATCTCTTGTGAAATAGATTAATGAAGACAGAAATATGGATTGGTACAGAGATAGATAGATTGGTCAATCCTCATGAAAACCATTATTCTCAATGACAGAAATGCCTGAGAGTTTTCTGTGACACTCTATTATGTTTCCTCCATTATGGCAGTATAGAGCACTATATTCAGGGCAGAGTGTCTACCCATTTCATTTTCAAGTGTAGTCATAAGTGTGCATCCAGCCCATTCAATACAGTGTTGTGCATAATATTTCAGCTTTATGGACAGAGGCTTGAGGTAATCAATTATGAATGGGTTAGACAGCGTGATACATAAGGCTGCCCCCACGCAGAATGGAACTCAAAAAAGCATCCAGCAGGGACATCAGCTGGAGCTCTTCTCAAGAAGTTCAGTATCATAATTTGGCACTGTTAATTCAGTCACACCACATACAGGGGAATGCAGGCAAGGCTGTTTCCACTCAGAGAACTGCAGGACAGAAATCATGGTTTATGTGCAGGTTTCAAGGAAGGTTTGGGATTTTGTTATCATTTTGTGAAGTTGACAAGCTGTAGTTGATAGCTGCTTAGAAATTCTTTGAGGTAGAAAGATGCTTATTTGGTACTGACATTTTCTTGAAAATACCACATTTTCCCCAGTTATTTCCAGTAAAAAAAAAAATCAAAAAAAATCAAAGAAACAGGGTGAGAACAGCAGATGTTGAAACCTTTTATTAATGCCCGATTTTATTTGTAATGGGAGAATATATTTAGCTTTTTCAGAAAAACTCTACCATGTGTAGACTGGTACAAGAAGTTTTGGTGGCTTTTACATGAACTAAAACACCTCTGTGACTAATGTACATGCAGCTCTTCCTAGAAATGCGGCCGTATGAGACCTGGATTTCTTATTAGGACTGTTGCGTAACGGGGATCTGCGAGTACTCAGCTCACAAAATCAAAGCAGTTTTTCTCCACAGTGTTGTGGATAATAGTCATATTTAGAAGCTGGCAGGTTATGCAGTCATAAAAATGAGACTATTTTTGGCAGCAGGGATGTTCTGATGCTCATGGGAATGAGGTGTTTTGCTGATAGTTTTCCTCAACCAGCTACAGAGACTGCTGGTGATGAATAGGTCATCCACTTGGAGACATTTGCCAGAGCTGTGGATTTCATGAGGCGAAGTTTAATTTCAAAGAAAGTTTTCACTGTCCTCATAAAATGTGTTTGTTCTTCAGCATGATTTCATTCTAACTGATAGGCTTGGACTTCAAATAAAAGTATCAGTGTGTTAGTAATATTCCTGCAGATAGCTTGTCAAGTGACCACCCACACAAAATAAGGGGAGTCAGGAGTCATGGCTCCCATCCATCGTGAACCACAGAAGATATTGTAGGTTGTCATTTCTGCTGCCTGTGCATTTTCATGGTTTCTTTGAATCAGACTTCTGAGCCTTGGAAACATACTCATGGACACAAAAAGACACAGTGCAGCATAGCCATGTAGCTGCTGAAGGTTTACAGTACTGCCAGCCAAATAAACAGAAAAAAATTACATGAGGTGCTGTAGTGTCTCATTCTGGCTAGTAACAAGGGACTACAGAAACCCCCCCAAAATTCAGAAAAAGTTTATCACTAGATCTTCAGTTTCTTTTCTCTACATACAGAAAATAAATTTAGTTTTAAAATATGAAGGGAGAATATTTCCAAAGGTGAAAAACCCCTTGCTTGAGAACTTTGCACCTATTTGTTTCAATCCACAAATATGAGCCAGGAAGAAATTTCACTACCTCTGCTACTGAAAAGAAATACCCACTTACCTTCTAGTTGTATTTTACTATAAGCAAAGCTATTTTCCTAAATCAACTGCATGATCTGTTTTACAACTTTTCTATGGAATTAGCTTTGCTTTTTTTTTTTTTTTTTTTTTTTTTTTTTTGTGGATAAGAGTCAATTATTTGATATAATAAATGGTCTGGGTTTGTACTTGGAAAGTACTCTATCCTCATGTAAAACAGAACCAGATAATAGATAGCTTGAAGCAAACCAACTGAATGCATCATAACTTCATAAAACCACACAATGAGAACTGTGGTGTATCTTCTAAAATTTCACAAGTAGTGATATACTTTCCCCCAGTGACTCACACATAGTCAACAACCAGCTTTCTGGGTAATCACATGTGGAAGAGATTTCTAACTTTTTTTGAAGGGTAAAAGATAGTAGAAATCAGCTGATATGAATAATATGAATACTAAAAGATTCAATGATGTAGGATTACTGTAAATGTGCTTTACAGGAAAAACATTGTTTAGAAGCAGGATATAATATTGGAATGTGTCAGTGGCTGCCACTTCACCTACTGCACAAGGAAAGCATCAGCTCCACTTGTTGAAATTCCTAGATTCTAAGAGATGCAGGGATGGGGGTTTAGTGCCAGTTTAGTTAAGAGTTGGCCAGTTAGTTAATTAGTTAGTTAGGCATGCAGGTAGGTAGTGAACTAGTGGGCCCCACAAGAAGAGAAAGAATCAAAGGATACTTATCATAAAATTATTCCAAACTCTGCCTTTGAAATTCCAAACTGTATTTGAATCTACACTGCTGTGGTTTAATACAATGCTTTTCCCTGCAGTCAAGGAGAAAATGAAAAAAAGGTTAAGGCTGCTGCACCCATGCATCTTGGTTTAGTACAGCAAGACATCCTGATCAGTATCCAGCTCTGCCTCTTCTTAAGAGACCATCCAAAATCCATTTAGCAAAGGCTCTAAGAACATTTGAACTGTCATCCTCCACTCGGAGAAAGAAGAACTACTCCAGGAAAACTCTGTTCCAGTGTGGAGGTAAAAAATGATCTGCCTGTGAATGCCATCCAGAAAAGGAGAGAACACAGTTGGCTAGACCAGGTAGGCTGCTAAAGCCAGGGGGAAGAATCAAATCAGAAAGGAAAATGGACTTATTAATAAGTAACTTTGTCTGTACCTGACTCCCAAATCTGAATAGCCCTCATTTGAACCGGAAAAACCCTAATTTCTATTTTTCAGATGAGGAAGTTCATAACAGGATGTCAAACTTTAGACATTGTTTCCCCAAAAGACACACTGTCCTTAAAAGAAAAGGGAACCATACTGATCAACTTGGTCTGCCCTCTGACAAACTAAGGATGTGCAGCTCTTGTGTGCACAGGTGCTATGTGAAAAGTTTGGCCTTCCTCTGGCAGTTTTCCTTGCTATTCCTACTGTGTAAAAGCAATCTTGGAGGGATGTAGAACAAAGCTGTTCGCAATAAAGCTTGCATTTAAATTGAAGCATAGCAAAAACCACATGGTAAAGTACAGAGCAATGGCAAAACAATCATTAATCACTTTTATTTTCTGAAGCAATGCACTATTGTTAATATAATAAAAAAATATGGTTACTCTGATAGAATCCACAGGCTGGAAACCAAAAAAAAAGAAAAACCAAAACCAAAATATTTGTATGGTTTCAGCCATAAGAGTTTTTTCACTATTTGCTTAATTGTAAGCTTGCTCCAGGTTTAATGGTAGACACCTTATCCTTGCTGATTTCTCCTTCTGCTGTCAGCAGCTGCATAAAGTCAGCTTCTTGTTGTTGAAAAGTCCAGGGAGAAATGCTATGGTAGTTGTTCCAATCTGAATAAATTTATGAGGAAATTTCTTCATCTTTAAGCATTCTCTAAACACCTCCAAAAAAGAGTGAAAGTTTCAGCCTGAATGGAGGCACATGGCTGAAGTCATAACAAATGATCTGCAACTATATATACAATATAGTTTGTGATAAGCACCTGGCTTCACCCTATTCTAGAGCTGAATTTCAGAAAGATGAGTGTCCTGCACCACATTCTCTTTGCCATTTGCAACTATTGACTAAAATGTTACAATTCAGACAAAAAATGTACATAATTAAATGCAAATACCACAATAAAAAAGAAATTCTCTCCAACAGAATTGTTGATTTTCTTAAAAATCTCTCCAGTTCATCTTACAAGACGAAATCCATATTAAGATGTATTAAAATGAAATCACTTGTCACGCACTGAATCCACATATTTTTTTGGATGCAGACCTTTGTGTTTTTAAAACAAGTCTGTGTTTGGCTTTTTCACCTCTACATGCACTTCACTAAATTTGTGTCCAAGTTTCCTTGTTCTTGGCAATTACTTTTCCAACCTACCACTCACATTTAATGTACTTCTTAAGAATTAACAGATTCCAAGTCTATAAGGAATCATCATAGCTTGACCTGCTTGCAGAAGCTGTAGGCTTTGAACTGGTGATACATCCACTCTGCAACTTCTGAGCTAGAGACATTTTAGAAAAATGATCTAGCCTTTATTTAAAGACTTCAGATGACATATACATATGATATAATGTTCAGTGCTTCATAGGAAAGCTATTTCAATGGCTAGCTGCTCTGTGTTAAAAAGAAATTCCTCAATATTAGTCTGGATTAGTCTTATATAAGCCTCCAGCCACTGTACACTGTGAAATTTCTGCCTGTTACAGATGTCTGTACTTTAAGAAATTTATTCCACACATATCTACAGAAAGGAATGCAATCACCTTATTCTTATCTTGAATAAACAAGATAACAAGATATTCTCTTGAATAAATAGAAGTGGGCATCATCAGAAAATTATTTCACAAATGCCACACAGAGAAAAGCAGTAGGAAATCACAGTACCTACACTTGCATCTTCCAATCCTTATGCTCTGCTTACACATAATAAATTCACCATTATATTCCCAAAAATTGCACTTAGCAGAAAGCAATTTCAATCAATTATCTTTCATCTGGTTTTCTCAGTACCTTTTTCTTAGTCACAGCTTTTAAAAGTTGCCCTCCAGTTTTGTGTAGCTTATTGACTTTATTTTTAACTGCACAGACTTTGCAGAGAACAGGGATACTGGTAAGAAACTACCCTTTCATTGTTCAGTACTGCAGTGTGTTGACCTTGGCTGGCTGTCAGGTGCCCACCCAGCCACTTTGCTGCTTCTGCTCCTCAGCAGGACAAGGGAACAATGTAAGATTAAAAACCGATGGGTTGAATGAGGGAGACCTCTCACCAATTACTGTCACAGGCAAAAGAGATTAAAATTGAGGAAGAACAATTTAGTTTATTTCCAATTGGAAACAGAGTAGGATAGTGAGAAGAAAAGGCAAAACTAAACACACCTTCTCACCACTGCTACTTCTTTCCAGGCTCAGATTCTCCTGACTCCTGCACCTCTGCCCCCCGAACTCTTGAGTGGGACATGGGGATAGGGAATGGGGTTGTGGTCAGTTCATAATGCTTCAGGTCTGCTCCTGTTTCCTCCTCATGCCCTTTCCCTGCTCCATTGTGGGGTCCCTCCCATGGGATGCAATACTCCATGAACTTCCTCAACAAGGGTCTTCCATGCGGTGCAACTCTTCCAGAGCTGCTCCAATGTGGGTCCCCCACCCACTGAAAGATGCTGCAGCATCTTTCAGGTTACATCTATTCTGCCTGCACTGGGTAATCTGCCCCCCAGATATCCTCCCTCACCTCTGCAAAGAACGTATTTTAAAATTATCATTAAAATATACATTCATCACACAGTCTACACAAACCTCACATACACTGATGAAGAGTATTATCCACCAAATTTGAACTGGTATCATGACTGCACCAACGTCGGTGGACAACACATGCACACCACATTTTTTGCCCCTATACCACATTACAACTACAAAACAGTCCTCACAAATATTCCATTTTCTGGTAATATTCAGATCAAGATTTGCCCATTACCTCTCTTGGTTACTGCCCTTTTCTCAAATTCCAGAGCCCACGTGTGGCACCAGAAAAGACTATGGTGTGTTAAGCTGATCTGATCTCACAGTAGCCACTCCAGCAGCTCCTCTGCTGCCAAACCCTGCCAAATAAATTGAATATAAATACTCTTTCTCTCTGTGTGTCATCTACAAATTTAATGAAAAGCAATTTCATGTTTTGTTTCAGTAAACATACTAAAAATCATTAACCACATACATATTAATTAGATTACTTTGTATTCTTTATTCTTGCACTTTAATTGTCCTCTCAACTTTGTGACAAATGCACATTGTATTCATATCTGTTCATTCTCTCTAGATAACTAAGAACTGTATTTAAAACTTCTAAATCACACATCAGTTTGGTGACAAGGAGCAGATAATCATCTTTCTGGAAATTCAATACCTTTTGTCATAAAATTTTGATAGTGTTTCTTCAGACAGTTTTTGTACAACATAACACTTGATACAGGTGATTTAACTCACTATGGATAACAAAACAGAATATTGAAAATTATGCTGAAGTATAGGGACATATTCTAACTGGGAGACTCATTAATTTTTTGAAACTGCAAACCTCCTCTCTGGCACAGTAAGAATGGACAAAAGAGCAAAGGTTGGTTTTTTTACCTGTTTTCCCCCTCCCTTCATCTCCTTAGGAGAAGTTCATGTTCACAAAGACTTTTCAGAAACTGCTTGAGGTAGAGGAGGCTGCATAATGTCCATAGTAAACATTCCCTTCCTTTTTCAGTGAAGGGTCTTAGCAACACAGAATCCTTGTCTGAATGCATCAAAACCCAGCAGCATTGGCACTGTTGAAATAATAAGAGTACGGCAAAAAGAAACCAAGAAAAAGTTTAATGATCCTGACCCCAAGCTCGTATCCTGTGGAATATAGTTTGTAGGATTTTGTCCAGGTATCTGTGGCAGTTCAGCCTTTGGCTACACTTCCAGATGTCCATCTTTCCTTTTCCTTATTGTAAGCATCATTTTCTCTTGATACTGTGTCAGTGCTCTTATTGCTGTGACAAGCCTATGAGCTGTATGTTAGCCTGTGAGTCATGATGGATTTGCAATCCCGGTGTAGGGTGTCCTTGACATTTATCTTTTTCAACAAAATGAGACAATACCATTTTTCTCCATCATGAGTGCTTGTGCCAGCTGACCTGCAGAGAACAGGGAAGAGGCTGGCTGTCCCTCAGTATCAAAACATTAGCCAAATCATCAGGCAACATGAATTTCTCTAATTTTGTTGCTCAATGCCAGCCTTGAATATGCTACTATACATTTAAGGATACACCAAAGCTACACATAAAGAACAGTTTCATTTCCATTTTGTTTATATGAAATTAGAAAATATTTCTACAGTATGGAGAGCAGCAATCCTCTGTTTCATGTTGGATTAAGGAATGTTTCTTATTTAAGGATATCTTTTCAAATAGCTGCTTGTTCCATACATTTCAGAGTTTTCAAAAGAAACACGAGTTCACTGTTACTGGCATCAACTCAGGTTTCAAAAACTTTAAAACCATTGGTGTTGCTTCTACAGTGGTAACCAAAGGTAATACTTTGAAATAAAATACTCTACTCGAAAAGAGAATGGTGATTATTCCAATAGTAGGAAATATTATACTCATTAAGAAGATTTTGAGTTTTGAAAGTCTCTTTGTCACATGCATTCTTACTGTAAATGTGGATCAGAATGACTTCATGCTGTGCTCTTAAAGGTTTAGGTTTTTTTAAGGTAAGTGAAGGTATTTTAGTAGCAGATGTGTTGATTTTTCTTAGTTCTGATCCATATACTACAACCGGAAAATTACACTGGAACAAGAAATAGAAGTATTTATTGTAGAGATGTTTAATATAGGCAGTAAATTCAAGGCAATACTATGAATAAAAACTTAACAAATCTAGATCTTTAGAAACAGTAAGTATAAATATCTGAAATATATTCTGGCAGCCTCATTTCACCAGGCTCACACTGCAGCTTTTTTTTTTTTTTTTTTCTGATTTCAAACTGAAGTTAGTAGAGCTCTTAAGTGAAAAGAAAGAGCATTTAAGCCTAGGTACCAGATTGTCATGAAGTCTTTGGTGAGTTAAACATCTGTTCTTTCTCTGTAGGAACCAGATATGCAATCTTCAGATTCTATACTCACCATGAGTACAGAAAAGGAACAGGTCCCTGCCTCAAGTAGCAGTACAGTACATAATATAAAGATGTACTTCATCCTGACTAGCTGGTCAGTTAAGGAAATGTAATGCTATCTTTCACAAGACTTCAGGGAAGTTGATAGAAACTTTATTTTTCTCTCTTATCCTTCCTCTCATCGAAAAAAATATTAATTTTTTCCTTTGGTATAGAAATACATGAAAAGAAGTCAGTTTTTGCATGAACAAGCCTCTGTGTCCATTTGTAGGCACTTGTCAGTCGAGAGAGTCGAAGATATCGAGCCTATTATTACGAGGCATCAGGGAAGAAGGACTGTGATCTTAGCTTGTTTGAGGGTATGTGTTTGCCAAGGCAATGTCAGTAAAATGAAAAATAAGAGATCTGTGTTTTTAGTGTGTTTCCAACTTCCATGTTGAGAAATTGTAACAAAAAACCCAAACATAACTGTGCTGCAAATAAAAAGTGACAGTTTTTGGTTTTGCCTATGGAAAAGAATGGTTTCCCGTTTTGATTGCATATTTAAAATGAAGGTCAAATCTCTTCCATTGAGGTAGGTTTTAGAAATGAACAAACTTAACTCTTGCAGCTTTTTGTACCATATTATTTTTGCAGTCTGAATTAAATTATATTTTATTTACTTTGAGTTTTATATTTCAGTCAGCAGTGTTAATTTTTATTCTTTGGTTCTTTTAAATTTTTAAGTATTCAGGTTTTTGTTCATAATAATATTTCCAACCACTTAACTTTTAATTATGTTTCCAGTCTTAACTGCACATCATTTCACTTAAGTCAACTTTCTTATACGTTTTGGATTTCTTTGAAGGGCCTTTAGTTCTGAAATAAATCTGCTTCTTTTTATTTCTTTCTTCCCTTGTAAATTCTGCTCAATTTATTCTAGCCAGTCTGGTTCTGATTTATGTTTCATTTATTTACATTTCATTATTTTCACCTTTTAAACTTTTTTTCACCCTGTGATTTCTCATTTTCTGATTCTTTTCAACTGCTTACAAGTACCTCCCCCACACCTATTAAAAAGTCTTGGTTTTTATTGTTTTAGCTTTTTTCCCCCCATACTGAAAGAAGTCTTCCTTCAAATATTTTTCTTTTTCTTTTAAACATACTTTGTTTTATTTTCACCTTCTTTGCGTAGTCCTTGTAAAATCAGTTGAAAACTGATGCTCTTTAAAACATGGCTTGTGATTTTCCCATTATGTTTAGCACCTAGGATAGCTAGATATTCTGTAACTAACACTTTGAAATGATCTAGGGTTTTATTGATGTCTCATTTTACAAAAGAGAAAAGAGGGTGGGAACACATCGGACTGCTATGTTTCTTCTCACCATTTGACTAGGTTAAAAATGAAAAAGGAAATAAAGATCTGTTTTGCTCTGTAGTAAGACTGGCCCCAACATGGAAAGAGAAAAAAGGCCTTGTTATAAAGGGAGATGACTGATAAAAATCATGATGGAATATTGAAAATAACATTAAAGGCAACATTTTGGCTCTAGTACTTTCTTTTCGCAAGCTGTTAAAAATGAGACAAAAATGTAACCTTGTTCTCTGTTACATTTCACACATTTTGGAAAAGTCCTTTTGATTGAGACAAAAGTCTTATCTCATATTTCTGCTTTGCAAATCTATTTTCTGTCTCAATACCGGATTTTATTAACTATTTCTGAAGTCTAATAAGCTTTTCTTCTGTACATAATACAGTACTAAATTTCATTTTACATTTCAGTTTCACACCATTTGAAAAGCATATAGCTTTTAAAACTGAACCTGGCAATGCAATGGTAAATGCACATTATGCAGCATTGGACAAAAATGTTCAAACAAACGATCACATTTTACAGGATGCTAAAGTGATCCCTTGTTTTTTTCAGAATTTACTTACACAGTGACATCTGGAGAATTCAAAGATTTTTACAGGAAATTCCTGTTCTCTATATTCTGTTTATTCTAGCTTGTTTTGTTTTGTCAGAATCTGTCTCTCTTTGATGTAAAACTGGTGAATTATTTAAGCATTTTGATCCGTAATCTCTACTGGCATGACAAGGTTGGTGTACAGGTGTTCCCAAGACTACAGTACACATTGAAGTTCTATTGCTTGGGTATGGAAACATGATTTATCCAGCCTTCATGCCATGAGGCAGAAGGGTAACTGTGTGCTGCTAACAAATCATTACATGAACTGCTATCTTTTGCAGGGTCCTGTAATAAAGTACATTGTTTTATAAAGGATGACTCCCAAACTGATTCCACATAAACTGCCTTCCCTATTCACAACACAAAGAAGAGATGAAATCTGACTCATTATTGTAATTTGATCAGAAGTACCTGTCCAGACCACACAGTGAAATGTTCCTTAAGGTCAAAACAGGAAAGGTGGTTTTTGTTGTTTTTTTGTTTGTTTGTTTTTTTTATTGTGGGTTTTAGTATTTGTTCTTTTATAACCAGAGTTACTGTTGGCTTTTAAGTATTTATTAAAGAAAGAACTAAATTAAATCATTACTTCTTTTAGAGCAGCAAAGTGCAGGCTTCAGCCAATACAGGCTTCTTCTGTGGATTTCAGATAATTACATAATCTAAACCCTCAGAAATCTTATTGCTTTCAAAGGAAAAGTATTCGTTTATAGTATTTACTTTAAAACAAAATGAAACATGAAATTAGTTGTGCAATCAAAAATTTCAATATAATAACTTGGGTTTTTTTTCCCCACTCCTTTTTGAACTCAAATTTTTCCCTGAAGTGCTTCAACTGCAGAGAAATAAGGAGAAATGTTTAAAGGTAGTTTAAAAAATAAGAATAGGATTGCAGAGCATGAAAACTTATTATCCTGGCCACCACTGTCATTAAATGCTTTTAAAACTATGTTTGATAGCAGAAAGATGAAAAAGTGGTTGTTCCTTTGGGTGGACAGCCTTTATCACACAGTATTTGGCCTATTATTGGTGTTAAGAAATACTTTCTGTCAATGTTTTTTTAATTGCTAAACTAGTTTTCAGTTAAATAAAAAGAGCACATCCTTCCCTCAAACTCTTTTGAAAAACACATGATTTTGGCAAGAATGCTGACCCTTTAGCCAACACATACACAAATTTCTGAATTTTATGGACAAAAATGTCTTTTTCAGGTTTCAGTTTCCTTAAGAAGAAAAATCAGTGTTTGGGTTTTCAGGTTTGGAAAAAAAAAAAAAAATTCCCATTAAAAATTGTAGAGGAAAGGGCAAAATATGCTTATGCAGAACCTTCTCCATCTTTACTTTCCAATTAAATTTAGTTTCTTGCAAGCAGTTGAGTTTATAAAAGTCTGCAAGTAATGAAATTATACCCTGTAGACTGACATTTGAACTTGTTCAATTTCTCAGTTGTTTTAGCTGAAATCCTGAGACTTGCACATTTTTACTACTGATTCACGTTATTTAATAAACATTTGCATTTTATTGACCTGCCTAAATTTGGTTCCTATACCATTATTAACAATTATGTAAAGTTTATATTATTCTGCTAATATATGTGAGTTCTATATTGAGAAAATAAATCATTACATGTGCAATTATTTTATTTTGATATAGTCAGATTTACAGCAATTTCATAAGGGGAAGCCTTCTTCAAGAATGAGGACTTGCACAGGTCTGAGTTCACAGGCCACCAGATGGTAAATAAATAAAACAATACATGTTTTCACACTAAGAGATATTTCAGAAGGTTATTTAATAACAAATCTTTGTAAAACATGGAGTATAACAAAATACATGAGTTGATTGCTTTGCCCCCATACTTTATCTGTCAGAATGCATGCAGCAATTACACGGATCACACAGAGGAATGGTATTTTTACTCCTGAGGGTATCCATGTGAGGTTAGGGTATAAAATAGTACTAAGCTCACCCTTCTGTAGCTTTGCTTACTTTTCATTCATGTATTTTTAGAAGTAGCTGTGTACTAAACAGAAAATATACATATTAACAGTTACGTAAATAACTGTCAATACCTTCAAATATAAAGGCATCCAAAAATGTCTTCCAAATGACTGGGGACAAAAGATCTTGAGGAAGAAGTAATAGTTTACAAATTAAATGTCTATAACTGATCAGACTAAAAGTTTTACCTGAAGCCACTCATTTTCTTCATGCTATCTTAAGGTGATAAAAACCACATAACCAAACATGTAAATTCAATGTATTACATGAGAACATAAGTTGAAAACTTTGGCTTATGTTTCATAGCCACAAATTTATAGCGAGATGAACAGAAAGAAACTGAAGCACAAACAGACTCTTACGGAGAGAAAAATCTAACATCTCAGTGAGAGAGAGTTCAGTGGAAAACACAGTAAAAATATTAAAGAAAAAAATGTGGATAATGTGAAAACTGGAGTTTGAAATTTAGTAAGGAGTTCCAGCAGAGATGGGAAACTAACTGTGTTACATTCCTGAAGAACAGTATTGCCCGCTCTTTTGCTGGTTGCTCTGGATTTCATTTACACTAAGAAATTGGAAAAAATAAGTTTTTGCTTAAGGGCAGATTTCTGAGCGACAAAGTGATAGGAAGTACTGTTAATTTCCTTCTTTGAACAGCATCCCATTGTGCCAGAAATGCAGTATTAGAGTTTCACATAAAAAAGTTAAAAATCTATTTTGTTTTTCACAGGAACTTTTATTTTTTTCTGTTCACCAGTCATGTGACATTCATTAGAGGGCATAAATAACCGCTTTGTTCTCAGGAATGTAGCTGGGTTGTCTCCATCATTTATTAAATTAATTTACTAATTAAGAGTCATATTCTTAAATACTTCAGGATGCAAGTCACCATCAAGAAATTCAGCAGTTTCTAACATCACAAGTTTCAAGGAGGTAAAATACCAGTGCTACAAGAAGATTCTCTTTGAACAGCTGTCTAAAAGCTGACTTCAAACCACTGTACCTGATCATTTTTCACACAATGTACAAAGGACATGCTGCCAGGGTACACAGGGCAGCCCAGTCTTTACACTGCTGAAACTGTGTCAGGGCTATCCAACAGACCACCCTTACCAGCCTAATTTCCATCTAGGCAGGTTGTTCCCCAATATCAAACCAACTATCTTTGATGTGCTGCAACAAGGCCAACAGCAAAGAAAAATGGGGCTTTCAAAGATACTACTCTGTAGGAGTTGGTTTAGTATGAACACAAGCTGAAAAGGTGCTTAGCTGTATGTGATTAGGAGAGCAAGGTATTAATGTTCTTATTCTTGTGGACAGAGGATGGATGCCATCACAGCTCTAGCATCAAATGTCATGGCAAGTTTACGAAAGGAGAATACGCAACATCTGGATTTGATAAGAACTATTTACACAGAGGAGTAATACCATGCATGGATTAAAATGAGACACATGAATTATATTGCAGAGGGTGCAAGAGCACACTATAATAAACACTTTGTGGACTGGCATTTTACAATGAACTTCTTGAATCTAAGCAGATGAAACATAGTACACAGCATCCATCCATTAATTTTTTGTAGTGTCAACAAAAGGAAAAAGATCTAGAAAGATGTTAGTTGTGCTGAGTTAATCAGTTGTGGGAGAATCTTATACCCTTCTCACTCTGAGACTTAGAGCATATCCAGGAAAACAACTGTGGTAACTATATCTATGTGGGTCTACCTTGGACTCCCATCAAAATCAGCCTAAAAGACATATTTATGAGTAATGATCTGTTGGAAGATGAGTGGAGAGGTAACACAGGAGTGTCACAGCTGGACTTCAGCTGACAGAGTCAGAAAGCACCATCTGTACCAGTCACAGCAAACAGCTCTATAATAGTCACTGGATTTGACCTTTGTTAGGAAGGTAGAATTAGAAAGAAATTATAAATATGACTCTTTAGCCAGAAAGGCTAAGGAAGAAATACAAATAAAAGCACGGTTTGAATAATTCAAAGAAACCAGGCTGGTATGCCAGAACACATTCTTTCCCCCAATAAAACTAAGCTAAGACCCCTCTTCCCAGCCTTATAAGGAAAGGTCTGAAGGACCCTGAGAAAACTAAAAATATGCAAAAGCAGCGATTTCTATAGGTCGCATACAAATGTTACTGTATTAGTATACTTAGAAAGATTGGTTAGTGAAGGAATAGAATATTCATATGTATAAGTTATATAAGTAATTGTAAAAGAGAGTTCTCTCTCTTGGCTCTCTTGCTACGCTCTCTTAGCCTTCTTGCCTCATGCTTTCTACACTCTTGCTGCTCTCTTTTTCCTGCTCTTTCCTGCTCTTCTTTATCCCTTTTTTCCCGGCTCTCTCACTTCTGTTCTGTTACCCTCTTTCTTAGCGATCTTAAGTCTTGAACTCATGTATTCATATTTTACCCCCTTTTGTATTGTTCTCTCTGAGCCTGCTTTGAGCTCTATCTTCTGGCTCATAGCAGGCTCTCTCTCTCTCCCACACCCTGAAATAAACTACTAACATCTAACTCGACTATAGAGGTCTCTGCCGTGTCTTGGACCATCCACCCCGAAGCGTCTCTTACAGACCTTGACCTCTTGCCTTGCCCCTTCTCACTCAGCTGATTTAAGCAAACATCAACTGTTTTATCAATCACATATGAACAGGTCTGTGTATAAGGGAAAAAAACCAGGTTATTCAGACTTTATGTAAAGAAGCCTCATCTCAACTATTCCAAGTTAGCACCATTTGAGTCTCACATTTTTTCTGACAGTATCAATGAAGTGTGCTCAGAAAAAGATTAATATTCAAACTTATATTTTACACCCCAAGAGTCCTTACTCACAGCTTTCCCTACCTGTTTTTCCTACTCAGTTACCTAATCATAACATGCCACTTCATATAAATGTGAAATCATTCATACAGACCACTAAAGTTTGCATTACTCTGATTCATCCTGAGCTATCTTCCCTCCCAAGTTAATAAAAAAACAACAACCCACCTCAGCGAGGAGGCAGAGATAAAACTCCTTACCAGAAAAGGCTAGGAAAAAGAACCCCAAAAGATTCTCCTTCACTCCTAAAACAATCCTGAAAATTTAACTGAGCTTCATTACCTAGTTAATAGCCATCTGCTATTACTATACATTTGGATCTTTGTATGTACACATGGGAACATCCCTTCAAGGAACAAACAAGCTGGCTTTTCTGAATAAAATTTCAATCAGCTGTACAGGGTATAGCCTCTGAATCACCTGGTGCTGATTCACAGTGATTCATCACATCAAACAAACAGTAATAAAACAAAAATAATTTATTTAGAAAGAGAAATCTCTAGATACAGCATCAGTGGCAAAAGATTACAAGTAAAAGAAATATGAAATACAGGGATTTTTAAAATGCAACCACCAGATGCCTCTGCAGTATTTTTGAAATAGCCTCCCTGACACACTTTGGGAAATGTCACCTGCCTAAAGATCTCCACCGGTTCTGAAGACAAAACTAGCTAGAAGCTGCAAGATCTTGGGACTGATGACTGGGCATCTTCTTCTAAGTATTCTGTTAACATTTTTCATCTTTAACCTGGTTTCATATCTAATACATGTATGCTTGAAGATTTACATCTTATCTCTTCATTACTATCTATATTTTGATTGTGAATATAAATTCAGAATCCTTTGATGGCTCAGCTCATTTGACAAAATGCTTATACTTCAACCAGCTGTGGAGTCTATACAACTACAGGTATTCTTTTCATTTTCCTGAGAGAGATTTGATTTTTTTAACTGCTGGCTGACTACTTCCTGCCAAGCCTGCGTGGTTTAATGATACCTCTAAGCCTTGTCAGAGCTCCTATTAAAATATACTAAATATTTTATGTAAATCATTTACATAAGAAGCATTTAGCCAAAGTTTTGATTATCTGGTTTTGACTTTCTTTAAAAGCTGTACTACAGAAGCTTTTAATGTTTTTACCAAACTTTGTTCAGGCTACCTCACTGAACCTGCATCTCTAGGATTCACTTCCTATTTAACCTCATGGCATTCAACCAAGCCAAGCGCAACGTCCTGCCCCTGGGCTGGGGAAATCCCCAATATTACTAGAGCCTGGGAAATTAAATGATTGAGAGAAGTCCTGCAGAGAAAGGCTTGGGAATACTGGTCAACAAAACACTGGACCTGAGCTAGCAATGTGTTTGCAGTCCAGAAATACTGGGCTGCAAATAAGGAACAGGCAGTGGAGATGATTCTGACCTTCTGCTGCTCCCTTTTGGGACCCTACCTGGATAGCTGCCTCCAGCTGTGGGGTCCCCAACACAGAAGGACAGAACCCTGTTAAACCAGGTCAGAGGAACACTTCTCATTTGAAGAGAGGATGAGAGTGTGGAGTCTGTTTCATCTGGAGAAGAGAAGGCTCTGGGAAGATGTTATTTTGGCCTTTCACTGCATAAAAGTGGCTTAGAAAAAAAGATGGAAAAAGACTTTTTACCAAGGCATGCAGTGACAGCACAAGAGGCAATAGTTTAAACCGAAAGAGATTTAAATGAGATATAGAGAAAGAAGAAAGAGCATGCTGTTGTCTTATCACATATTCTATGGGAAGTTTATAGCAATTAATGTTCCTAGTTGAGTTTCCACATATTCAGAAGATGGTGTTTTTAGCAACACAAATCTGTAGCTTCTTATTTACTTTTGCTGCTGATCTAAGAAGTAGCTAAGTCCTGCTTTCCTTACAATTGTTTTTGGCAATGTCTTAATGCATCATTTGCTTTCTACAAACAACTGATGATAATGCCTTCAAGAGTAGTGAAAAACATTTTCCAGAACAAGAGTAAATTGTTGTGAAATGAGATGGGATTTATTAGCATTCAGTATATAGCAAGTAACTATTTTCTTTGAACAAATAGACTAAGGTAAAAAAAGTACCATCATTCTCAGCAGTGATAAAGTTTTTATTAGAAGATTTTCTGTGGAGATTGTTGGCTGTAGAGAGAATGACACTAATATGACTGAGGAAATATTAAAGGTAGTTTGTGTAGTTATAGAGTACTATTGCCCTGTTCTCTGTGCACATAGCAAAGGGCACACAGAGAGGAATTGTGGGATCAAGCAGAGTTATAAATGATTCTCTACATTAATAGGCAGGCTTATAATTAAAGCACCCTGTAGTGGAGACAACATCCTGAATAAACATAAGTGCATATTTATATACAGGTAAACAGTTATGAATACAAAAGCTAAGGTATCCTTAAAAGTTGTCATACAGATTCAAGGCAAATACTTTGCATGAAATTCTACAACTGAAGATTTGATTTAGGTCCAAAAACTGATGAGACAAAACTTACAAAAGATAGACCAATCAAAGGTTCTTAAACCCAAACTATTACATCTTGCTAAAAGAAACCATGAGCTACAAATCACCATAGGCTATGACACTATCAGAAAAGTGTCAGTATTTCCTTTTATTGTCATTTTTTATGCCTGACTTGCCCAGAAGAGGTCATTGCAAGATGTTGAATGAAACACAGATGTTTCTTTACCATTCTCATATCTCTGTGTTGTAGCTTTGAAGTCGTAGTACAGAGCAACACAGAATCCTTAGCTCCCAAGACCAACAGCAGTCACATAGTCTATTTTTAAACTTTTTTTCAAATTCTTATACAAATAAATTCTGGGAAAAAAGTTAGAATGGTAATGAAGCAGGTTGGAAAATAATTTAGTTGCAGTCCGTGCAAGTGAGAAGTGTTATATCTGATGTCCCAATAAATAATATGTCTCTGTAAGCATATATTACAATATACAGAGACATATGTTAGTGCTACACATAAGCTGGAGGCCCTGCATTATCTAAATCTTTGTAAAGAAGGCATTTACACAGTGATACACTGGTCTTCAATGCTCGCTCAAGCATGTCCAGATCACCTCCTGAACACCTGCAGACAGAGCAACTGCACCACCTCCCTCTGAAACTTACATTAATGCCTGAAATTTTTTTCAGTGAAAATAATTTTTGCTAATATCTAATCTGGACCTCTGGTAACTTACTGCCATTTCCTTTCATCCTTTCACCTGGCAGAGACATAACAGAAGAGATGGACCCCCACCCAGCTACAACCTCCTTTCAGGTAGTTGTAGAGAGTGGTAAGTTCTCCCCTGAGAGTACTCTTCCTCAGGCTAAACAACCCCAGCTGCTCCTCACAAGGTTTGTGCTCCAGATCTTCACCAGCTTTGTTGCCCTTTTCTGGAAATACTTCAGCACCTCAGTGTCTTTTCTGGAGTGCCCCAGGACTGAGCACTGGGATTTGAGGTGTGGCCTCACCAGTGCTCAGTATAGGGTGACAATCAGTTCCCTGGTCCTGCTGATCACCATTCCTGATACAGGCCACGTTGCCATTTGCCTTCTTGTTCTGGAGACTGCACTGGCTCATGTTCAGCTGGCTGGCAGCCAGCACCCCCAAGTTCCTTTCTGCTGAGCAGCTCTCAAGTCACTCATACCCAAGCCTGGGGTTGTTGTGACCCAAGAACAGGACTTGGCAAACCTCCCGGAGTTGTCCTCAGCCGACTGATCCAAGCTGTCAAAGGCTCTTTGTAGAGCCCTCCTACCCTCCAGAAGATCAACACTCTCTCCTAACATGGTGTTGTCTGTAAACTTACTGAGGACACATTCAAATGCCTCCTCCAGATCATCATTACAGATATTAAATAGGATCAATAGGATATCATTAAATAGGATTAAATAGGATAGCCCTGGGGAGCGCCACTGGTGACCAGACACCAACTGGATTTAGTTTCATTCACAGCTGCTCTCTGGGCCTGGTCATTCAACCAGTGAAAAGTACTTCCATCCAAGCCTGCAGTTTCTTTAGGTGAATGCTTTGGGAGACACTGGCAAACACTTTACTGAAATCTAGACAGACATCCACAGCCTTTCCTAAGTGAAGATCATTTCTCTGCACACAGATAAATCAATTTACTTCAGGGCTACACACATATCAGCCAGTTACATATAGGCAGAATTAGACAGATGTTAGAAAAACCTTACTGAATGATTAGTAAATGTAAGCACCTCAAGAAGTAGTAGAGTTCATGCATTTGCTGTAGTGCACTTCACATCAGCAAAAAAAAATAGAAATTAGCATTTCTGACATAATTTTCTCTTTTACAAAACTAAAATATTCACATATTAAAAATGTTCAGTTAAAACTAAACATATTTCAGTCAGAAGATTGTATCTGTGGGTTCCCAACCAGCTCCAAGCACAGCAACATCTTCACTTTCACCTGAAAGACCTGAAGTTGTAACTTCTAGAATCAGCTCATGTCTGGACAACCACTGCTCCACACAGTCCAGTACATTTGCCTTGGTGAGGAGCACATATCCAAAACCTGAGCTGGCTCACTTAAGGGCTGTTTGCTATCTGTGTGTAGTATTCCAGTATGCTGTGCAGGCATTCCATTGCCTAGTAAATCTCTGTAACTAATTTGATCCCTTTTCCTTGGGATCAGCATGAAAGCATGCTATGTTCCAAGATCCTTTTGATTAGTTTTCCATACGAGAGCTTATGACAAAATTACACTTGCAGAATTTGAGCTTTTAAAATATTTCTATTCTTGGAACTCATTCTAATCAAAGGACATTCTACTTTTGCTCCATTTCTATGCCGAGGTATTTATGATCAAAGCACAAGGGTCCTGGTATAGCTTCTTGAACTGCAAGACACCTACTCGTAGAAGACAATTGAACCAAAAATGTTCTCAAGCTTGCAAATCCAACCTCTGAAGTCATATTCCCAGGTCCTGAACAAAAGCTAGAAAGTCAGCATAAAATCCTATATATTATATAACTCACAACACAATTACATTTGTTTAATGTCTCATCTTATAAACAGATTTATGACAATGAGGTGATTCCCACTGTGTGTCCTAATTCTGAGACAGAAAAGCCTTTCAAGTTTTGATGTGTGGCATCTGGATGAAGGAAGACATTCAACTGATGCTGTGTTTTACAATCTAGTGTAAGTGTAAATATCTCTTATCTTCATGAGGAACTTCAATTTTGTTGGGAAAGAAAAATCAAAAACGGTGTTCACCTAAGACGAACTTTAACATCCTTACCTGTCTTTAAAACAAACTTTCCCTCTTCTCTTGTAGCCTTCTAGGCATATCTGTTTTCTATAGATAATTTTGTTTCAGTAATTGTACTAAAGCTTCAAATTCATACTAATGAAACAGAATAAATATGTTGCAAAAATTAAGCACTGGTCTGAAAAAATCTATTGGCACAAAGGAGATGAACATAATCATTTTTGTGTCTAAACTGAAACTTCCTTCCTCAAATGAGCATGTACAATTTATTATCTTGTAATTAGTTAAATATTCTGCACTCCTTGGTTCCTTGTCCTGTTACCGTAAGATATGTATACAGGTTATGCTATGCTTCAGATTTTCAAGGCTTCATCCCCTCTAGATTTTTCAGTGTTCCAGGAAGAAAAATCCTTAACTATACATATAGTTTTATGTGTAACTGTACATATGGGCTGACAGTCCATACAGAATCTCTAATCTCACTTTGTCTTTCTGCTGGGTGGTGTAAGATGTCTAAAGCCATGCAAGTCAAAGAGGATCCTGGGGTAAACCTAGTATATAACATATCCAGTTTCTTTACAGAGGGAAAACCAAGCCTGACCCCTCTCAGAAGAGCATGCTTCACCATAAGAACTATGTCACAAGATGCTATGTCTCTGCCACCACTCAGTGTACAGATTGAGCCAAAAAGCATCACAGAGAATTTCACAATGGTTTCAGTAAATTATTTATTTAAAAAATTTTGTACATCACAGATCTGTCTAGCAATCAAATCATGCTTTTAGGCTCTTTTATAAAAAAAAAAACCTTTCAAGGCAGTGATTGTTGGAAGTGCACTGTAGCAATGCCATTCTTTAGAACAAGATCATGTAATTAGTGGTATTACTTAAAAATCGTATTTTTGATGGGGCTCTTAAAGGATAGTCTAGTTTTGCGTCTCATACCTCTTACAATAGGGTCTAACAGAAAAGCGCAAGGACTGAGATTCTTTTCACCTGATTGCTGCAATTCCTGGAGATGCATTAATGGCTAGACACTATGCTAAGTGTTCTGAAAACAGAATAGGTTCTTTAGTGTTACAGTGATTGCAGCTGGAGTGTGTGTGCTTGTGTCTGTGAAAGGTCTTGGAAGGTGACAAGAGACATTACCAGATATAAAAAGAAAGCAAGGAAAGAGTAAGGAAGTGTTGGCTGTCCTGGCCAATGTCCGAGTATGGTAAGCACAAACTTAGACTGAGCTAATCATTTTCAGATATTTTCTATTCCTAAAAGGGAAGGATTTTCAAGAGGAATTTTTAAGGAGAAATTAGGAGTTTTATGAATGTTTACAGGAAATTACTCCCAAGAGTAACAAGCAGCAAATACATGTTTAAAAAAAATCCATCAGTGGTAATGGAAGCAAAGTTTAATGACCAGCTGAAGGAAGATACTGACTTACTAAAACCAAAAAATGGAAGTGGAAAGAATAAAAAAATCTGTCTCATTTTAATTACAGGGGCCATCAGAATGTGCTAGATGCCACAAAGAGGGTGAAGACAGTGATTGGATCCAATATAATCACAGAATCAACCTGTTTGGAAACAACCTTTGAGATCATTAAGTCCAATACCACCTTGTCAACTAGACATGGCACTGAATGCCACATCCACTTTTTTCTTAAATACCTCCAGGAACAGTGACTCTGCCATCTCCCTGGGCAGCCCATTCCAATGCCCAGTGACCCTTTCTGTGAGGAGTTTCTTCCTAACAGCCAACCTAAACCTTCACTGGTGCAGCTGAAGTCTGTGTGCTCTTGTCCTATGGCTGGTTGTCTGGGAGAAGAGACCGACCCCCACCTGGCCACAGCCCGCTTAGAGGGAGGTGTAGAGAGTGATGGGGTCTGCCCTGAGCCTTTTCTCCAGACTAAACATCCCCAGCTCCTTCAGCCGCTCCTCACTGGACTGGTGTTCCACACCCTTCACCAGCCTTGTTGGCCTTCTCTGGACATGCTCCAGCATCTCAACATCTTTCCTAAAGTGAGGAGCTCAGCACTGGACACAGCAGTCAATGTGCAGCCTCACCAGTGCTGAGTACCAGGGAACAATCACTGCCCTGCTCCTGCTGGCCACGCTATTTCAGATGCAGGCCAGGATGTTGTCGGCCACCTGGGCACAGCTGCTGGTTCATGTTCAGCTGCTGTTAACCAATACCCCCAGGTCCCTTTCTGCCTGGCTGGTGTCCAGCCACTCTGTCCTCATTCTGTGGTGCTGCATGGGGTTGTTGTGGCCAAAGTGGGGGACCCGGCACCTTGTCTTGTTGAGCCTCATGTCATTAAATTCAGCCCATGGATCCAGCCTGTCCTTCAGCAGAGCCCTCCTACCCTCCAGCAGATCAGCACGCACATCACACCACAGCTTGGTGTCATCTGCGAATTTCCTAATGGCAGACTCAATTCCCTCATCCCGATCATCAATAAAAATCTTAAATAGGACTGGGCCCAAAACTGGTCCTTGGGGGACACCAGCAGTGACTGGACACCAATGGAATGCAACACAATTCATCACCAAAGTATATGAGTATGCATATCTTTTACCAAAGCAATCTTCCCCAATATTAGGACAGCAGATCCCATAAAAATAATGCTAGTGAAACACTGAAGCATGATATTATATGCATGCAGTTGTTTTCAGAATGATGTATTATAGTGCAAGGGCAAGGAGGCTCACGTGAGATTTGTGTGTGTAGTACATTGGCTCTGCCTTCTCCTCACCTTCTTGTGTGATACCATGCTGTATCCCAAAAAGTTCAATTTCAATGAAGTGTCAGTGTCACTGTTGGAATGCACATAAGTAACAGAATTCAGCACAATTTCATATCTGAAATTACATGAAATTACTGCTCCAAAAGCCCCATCTCGGTTCCAGTAAACATCTGATATATTTTAACACTGACTTTTAAAAAGAGACTGGAACCAAGTCTCTCTTCTTTTTTTCCCCAAGTCTCATTTCAAACCACCTCCCTCATATTTATGGACACTGCTTCAAACCTCTGCGAGGATCTGAATCAAGCCCAGAAACCTGAGCCAGTGTTTCTGAATTTCTGGAGGGAGATTTGCTCAGTAACACAGCAGTTGTAGGCTCTTCCAAAACTTCTCAAATACCAAATTTTGTAACAGAAAGGCAACAGATAGATTGGTGTCCAAGGATAGTTTGATTGGAAGGTGATAAGCTAGAAAACAGCAGCTTGACATTAGGAAGATGTTAGGGGGAAGGTAAGATGGTTATAGACTTCCAGGGAATATAAACACTGGGTGAAAATATAGGATAGGTGGTTGGGAGCATGATCAGTAACTAAGACTGGACAGCAGCTGGCTAATCACAGATGAGAGAGGATTGGCCTAGGAACTGCTTGCACAGTTAATTATCATACTATCCTAAATCACGGCACAATCCAGAAGGGATGAAAGAGAGCCTGAAAAATGCTGCTAGGCCACCAAACCTGTTGCAGTGTCCCTTTCAGAGTTACCACCCACCTGAGCTAGCTCGACACCACTGACCTCCAGGGGGACACCCCTCCGAATCCTGGGAATCAGAGGAGTGGCTTGGCAGAAGACAATGAACGAGGCAGGAGTCAGACTCTCTTGAAGGGCAAAGTCCAAGGTTTATTGAGTCCCCACAATAACAACCAAGCTCAGCACAGCTGCTCCAGCAGAGCTCCCACCACCACGATGACAGCAACTTAAATATGGGGGAGGAACAAGGGGCGGAGACAGAGAGCAAGCCAATGAGAAACAAGAGGGGAGTGTGATAGGATTAAAAGGACATTGGGAGAACCAATGAGGATGGTTCAGGGTGGGACTTCCTCTGTCTCTGCCCTGATAACTCAGGGCAGTGATAACTCAGTGACCCTCCCCGAGCTTTCTAGAAGCTGGGAGGAGTAGTTGGGTGACAGACAGAGCCCAGAGGGGAGGAACAGGGAACATTGGGGAACGAGGGAGAGGTACAAGAGTGGATTGACAACTGGGGTAGGAGGGTACAACTTGGGCTAAACTAACACCCAAAACAGAGGGGAGAGAGAAACAGACTATTGACTTAACACCATGGGGAGCAAAATTAACAACACAATACAACACAAACCTAGATGCCTCTTGTCTGTGCTCTAGTTTCTTCAGGCTCATGAATGAGTCAGCAAGAGTTAGGAGACCCTGGGTAGTTCCACTATTGAAGTTATAGGGTTGTAGCATGAAGTGAAAAATATTAAATATTTCAAAAAGACCACAAAGTGAGATTAAAAAAGGAAGTAACATCCAACCAGTGCAAAACACAAATTGTAAAAACATAGTTTTAAGTAATTTAAAACAGAAAAATATTAATAAAATAAATTCTAGGTTATTGCCTTTTTTGCACGTTACTTTTGCATATTTTAATTTATATTAATCCCAGGTAAAGTTTCAGAATATCATGTTTCTAGAGCTATTTTTGCTTGTTTATATTTTATAAGAAATTATATAGAAAGATTTTAAATTCACAAAATATATACTCTGAGATTCTTACTGAAAAATGTATATATTTTGCTTGAACATTACAGTTTAAGATACTGTTATTTATATGGGAATGGAATAAATTGAGCCTCCTCTCCCCTCACCCAAGATCTGATCTTTCTATCTGTTCGGTACCAAAAATAACAATGAGTCCTTTTGACTAGATCTATCCAAAATAAACCATGTGTAATACACACTAGCTGCAATTTCTGTTAGCTTCCTGGATTGTCTCAGCAGCTGAATGGTAAAACCAAAATGTTGTAATAACAAACAAATGGTAATGCACTGTCTAGGTTCTCCTGTTTATGGCAGAAAGAAGATTTTAAAAGAGATATATGTAATTAATGTTCTACCACTTGGTTTAGTTTCACAAACTCTGCTGAAAAGAATATATCAGCTCAGAACACTTGTGGTCAGATTTCAAATGCCTGTATGCATGTATTGAACCCTGTAATGATCACTGAAATAATAGTATTTCAAATGGAATATAAAGTGAGCTGCATTTTGAACTTGTGGATAGTTCTCTAATTATGTTCTCCGCAGTTGCAATCAGCATGAATTTTGTTTGCAAAAGAAAGGTGTTTCATAAGGAGCAGCTAAAAAGCTATCTGATAAATAACTGAAAACTATAGTGATATTTTTTTTACAGTGCTAAAGAGTTAAAAATATTTATATATTTCAAAAAGCTAAACATTTAGGGAGGAGTTTACTAATTTTTCCAGAATTCATAGGACCGAAATGATCAGTTTGAAGACATTTGATAGAGACAAGATATCTGATGGTAAGTGAATAATCCCTCTCTCCATTATAGTCAGGGAACTTCTAATTTGTTATGCTATGAGGATATTTATTTGAGAATGAAAGCTTGTGGTTGCATCAAATTGTATCTCATCAGACTTCAATGCCATAAAAATATATATATGCTGCTTTCTGGTTTGTTTTTTTTTTTTTGCTGAAGAACCAAAGAATAGCTGATGCACATCACTTCATTCATCATAACCTACCTTCTTAGATAAAGCAGATGGAATTATGAGGTGCAAATTGAGACTAATTCCTATTTTCCATCAAAGAAGATAAGTTATACTTCACAATGATTCCCAACGTATTCTGTCTCAATTGCATTTCAAACAGCTCTCAAAAAGTACAAACAATGTTGAAGTGTTTTGCTGTCTGAACAAAATATGTGCTTTTGACTGGAACTGAGGCAGAAATTCTTCGGTTTTTTACTTCTGTCCATTTTTAACACAGCAATCTGTTTGTCTGGGTTTTTTTTACCCCTCATATTTTGAATAAGCTTCTAACTAATTATACAGCACTTATCGCCTTTAAGAAAAATTGTGTAAAGCTTTCGTAAATTTCAGATCACAGCATTCCTAGTGGACAGAGTTAATCTACTTCAGCAGTTTTATGAAATATTTTTTTTATGCCTATTCTTTCACTACTAAATTTGAAGATTAGGGGAACCATACTCTGAGAATACCCAAGAAGGATAATTTTAGAATTTTAGAATAGAAAGCATAGCTTTCAAGGATAGGCAGGATACATTAATTTCTAACTTTGAGTTGCAGTGTATAGTTGTGATGGCAAGATTTTCTAAGTTCTTATATAAATCCTGCATTCATTCTCATACTGCATTTGTGAGTGCAGTCATTCCATCTGTTTTCTGAGAGACTGCCTGAACTCAGAATTAGGTTAAAATATGTTTTCTGTGTTATGCATATGATATCATTCCTCTGACCTTAGGAACTGTGACAATGAGGTTAGGAGAATAAAACAACATGAACTTTATGGTCCTTCACCACAGTTACATTTTTTAAAATATCTTTTGGCTCCTGGGAAAACATTTCTGAAACCCTGTTTCCTATGAAACTGTTAACTCAGCAGAAAAATAGACATAAAATGACATTTCAAATTAATCATAATTTCCTTCCTTACAAAGGAATACGATGTTTTGTGCAATGGGTCTTAAAAAGGCTGTATCAGACTGATGACACTTTTCTGTAGGGAAATGTTCACGGTAATTACATGTTTACGTTGCAGCACATTACCATTAAATCCTCCTGTACCAAGGAATAGATATCAGTAGATTAAATAGTAATAAAAATTTAATGGAAAATGGAAGAAATTAACCATTAAATCCTGGGTGACCCAACCAGAACAAAATGGGTATTGTTCAGTTGTACCCTAAATTTGTTGGACAGGTTGACTGCTGATAATGATGCAGACCAGCAGAAAATTAAAAACATACTTATGGGAAAAAAATCCTGACTCTGGTATGTATTGATGGGTACTGATGTGCAGTCCTTCTCCTTGGCGTAAAGAAGTTGGATGAAAAGAAAGCAGGTGGTGAAATGTTGACTGTCTTTGCAATCTGTTTTGCTTTTTGTGTTGCTTTCATCTTGCACAATTTGTTACTGGAAATGCCTTTGGGTTCAGTTTGAGCAAAACTAAAGATAAAATTAAATTCCTGAATTGCCTTGTGACTTTTAGAGATGGCTCTTTTCTGACACCCAGAGAGATGTTTGTGTGAAAGTCTGCCTAAAAGTCAGAGACACAGATTGCAAAATCACATTTTTGGACAGACACTGACATGCCTTTTTTCCCAGAATACTTCAACAGAAAACCACTGGATGCAAGACTGTATATAAAGCAAAGAAGTTACTCACTCAAAACACAAGTGCCAAAATGAAATGGGTGATAGGTAAGAATAGAAGACTCTCCAATAAAAGCGGTTTTATACAGGTTTTAGTAAAAAATTAAATTATCTTATAAACTATCAGAAAAATACTTTATATTTTTCTTGATAAAAGAATTCTCAAATTCTCAGCTAGATGAAACAACTTTTGCCACAGAGGTCAGTAGGTGCCAAATTGCAACACTGCTGTGTAGATTCATATGCTTTGTGTGTTCATTGCCAGAAGACCAAGGTAGGTAGAAGCACAGAGCTGGAGAGATAGCAGTAAGACAAGCATACTCCTTTCCCCACTGAATATCACTGAACAAGGAGATGGAGATGATGGCCCAAAAATGTTGTGAGCAGTGAAATTAACAGGAAAATCATGTAGCTATGCCGGAGAAAAATGCACTCATCAGAACGAAAAGGAAAATACAGTTTTGTAGAAGGAAATACTCTGTATAAATAAGCAGCAAAAAACTATCTGCTCACAGATCCTCTAATTAGTACCTGGGGAAACATCTTCCCAAGGAAAATATCTATCTAAGCCCAGAAAAAGTAAACCAAATGCCTGGTATTGGAAATGTACAAAAATATAGGTGCTGACTAATCCAACATTAAACAAACAAACAAGCAATGCTCTGAGGTAGGTGCATCTTTAGAGCCCTGCATTTTGGGTTCCTGTGAAGAAGGGAAACCCTGCATCTGATTGTAATCTATCTCATTGCATATGGAATCCTTAGATCCAATTATCACAGGATTTGAAACCTTGTCCTGGCAAGATGTATTCTCTGCTGGTGGTGAGGCTTTGGAATTTTCCAGCATTTTTAGCCAAAATCAGCAGGCAGTTAAAGTTTTCAAAAATTCAAGTTTTTCTTCACTGTTTTAACTCTGTATCAGGTACAAAGCAGGAATAACATAGAACTGGCGTTGTCAGAGGAGTTTTCAGTTAAAACATTATATCCTTCAAAATTCAGAAGAAAACATAGTAATAAAAAAAACCAAAATAGAGCTGGACTCCAGTTTAAATGGGTGTGAGTGAAAACAATTGAAAACATTTCTTACAAAAAATGTGCACAGCCAAGTGTGAGAGAGTAAAAGCTTACTGCTGACTTTGCTACATCTTCCTGCCTCTCTTTGGAGACAAATCCCTGCCCACCCAAAATATAAAATCTTGTGTGCTTCTGTATTAAAGGTAATCTTTAAACTTAACCCCTGACTTTTACAACACCTTGGTGACGTATTTCATTGAATATTTACCTTGAGTCTAACAGTGCAGCCATCTCAGATACACACTGTCCTATTAAGTCATTCTTCTATGTAGCTAGTCTTCAGCACAATATGATGAGTTTTGACTGTGAGAAGGGGTCGGATTTATCCCTAGCTGGGCTAGCAAAATATATCCCAAAACTCACTAATTCATTTTTGTTCATTTCTCCAAACCCTGTGGTTAAAAAATGTTTTGTCATGAAACTATTTTTAAAGTACATCTCTTCATTGGGGTCCATGAAATTAGAAGCAGTTTAAACCAGCTGCTGGGTCTTTAATTTCTGGCTGCTGATGCACCCCTTGCTGCGGGTTTCTCAGACAAATTTACTCTAAGAAGGAGTTGTATTTTTATGTAGCAATTTTTTCTATCAGTGGCTTAACTATTTCTCTTCTGTGCTTGAAACATGGCACATTATTTATAGACATAACATAGAGAACATATAGACAAATGTATGTATCATTTGTCTATATGCTATGTAGCATATGTATCTAACAAACTGTATAGACATAAATTCATACAGGTTGGTAGAGACCTCTGGAAGTTGTCTGGTCCTACCTCTTGCTCAGGGCAAGGGTAATTTATTTCAGCTTGCTAAAGATTTGGACCAGCCAGTAACAGAATGATATGTGTTTTTCTTTTAGTTTTGGAGAAGACCACATTAGGCCTTGAAAAAGAGGCCACTGAGTTGCAAAAGCCTTTTTCTGCAGACCATGATGGATTCAGGGAAAAAAATTAATCAGAAGATGTTATATGAGAAGTGTTTGGATAGTCATAATAAGTTCAGACTGTATTAATGCCTTGGACAGTTAAAAGGTGAGACTTTCTGTTTTGTATAAAAGCTTAAAATTCAAATGCTAAGAAATTATTAAAGTTTGGAAAAAGTGGGGTGGGATATCAAGTTATGAAATATTAACGGATGAATGCCCAGAAGGTGACATGCAAAAGCACTTAAAAAGTTACACACCTGTCTCACTGCTGAATGTGATTGTCTGTGGGCCACAAAGATCTGACATCCAAGCATGCATATTCAGCACCTGTGACCTTCTCCATAAATGTCTTTCCTGAATTAAAAGAAAATCTCATTAAAGGAGCACTTTTCTCAAGCATAATCTCTGAAAACTGCTGTCTCCTTGAAATACTGAGTGGCGGTAGGTGAGGGGGAATGAAGCATTAGCAGTGAGAAGGGGAGCAATGATTTTGGGGTAAGTGAAGGAACAGAGGAACACTGATTGCCATCAGGAAAAATGTTCATTCAGGCAGAGATGGAGGTGTGAAGAGATAGGGAGTGCATGGTTTCTTATGTACTGTTCATGCTATTTAGGCTTTAAAGGTACTTCCTAAGCTATTTTTCAGTCACAGAAGAGTTTTAGCATGAAATGCCATAGAAGGAATCCTCCAGTTACTCTCTAGTGTTACAGTTTACGTTTCTTTTCTAGGTGTTGAAAGGTTTTGAAGCGTTAAATGTTGTTAAGAGTTCTACCTCTATATCTCTCAAGAGTCTCTCAACATTAAATATTAAAAGAAGATGTTGCTTTTTCTAGTCATTGGCTATTTTTGCTAAATATTTTATCAAAATAAATTTTTTCACTATTAGTGAACTCTGCATTCTTACCAAAAAAAGCACAAATTCTTACTAAAAGATTAAAAGTTTACTATATTTCTTTAGATTACCTTTACTTCTTAGCACATTAATGATTTACCAAAACCTTTGGTTTTTATTCATTGTGAAGTGCAATATCCCAAACTACATTGCAGGATAAAACATTTTTCTTTAGAAGCTGTGATTTCATATATTTTGTAGTATTCTATATAGAATATTAAGGAAAGTGGAGATTTGTCTAGCCTTTTCTGTTACTAAACAGTTTTATTACAGAACATAGTCACTGTAATTACTTACATTTGAACTAATTACTCTAGTGACAGTAGTTGCAGACCTATTGCAGAGAGTCTTGTATATTTTTATGAGTAACCGAAGAAAAAAATATATTTTATAGAAAATTGTAACAAAAGAAACTTATTAGAGTAATATTTATTTTTGTGTAGCATTTGAAATATGACTCTGCTACTTGCCATTGGATTTAATAATTTGCCTTACAATATTTTGAAACTTGCAAATAAAACTGCTTATTTATTAATAATAGTTTAGTTATGGAATGTTTAACCCAATATGAGAGCATCTGAGGAAAACTTTCTATTTTTTTCTGCTTTCATCTTTTTGTTCTATAATTTTAAATCAGGGCTTTTTCATAATTCAGCCAAAAATGTCCCTTTGTTCTGCTTCACACTCTGTAATTTACATGAGGTTACAGTGGATTATAGTATTCCCTAAACATCCCATAGTGTCAATAGAGATGGCACAAGAGCAGTAAAGGAGAAGTAAAGATCACAGACAAAGTGGAAAGTTTGAAAATTTTGTAAAAGTTAATTGCATGTGTTTTAAGAGAGCAGCAGTGTGTGAGGCAGTCACAGGAAGGCTATTAATTAACTGAGCTGAGGAAGCACCAACCAGAGAAAGAACTAGAAATTAAAAAAAAAGTGGACAGATAAATCAGTAATTGGCTCTAACATGAAAGTGAGTAAAGACTGATGTGAAAAAATTGGAAAGGAAACATTTAAACAATAGATCAAATAATAAACATAAAATTAAAACAGAAAAGCTGATCATCTGCTTTGTTTCTATTTCATTTTGAAAATACATTCATGATGTCATAAGGGATCATTGATTTTTTTATGGATCTATGTAAAAACAGATTTAATTCTGAGGCACTGATTGGAAAGCAAAAGTTTGGTTAGTCAGCTAGTATATTAATAAGAAACCAAGGCACTCCTTTAAGTTATGATGTTCTAAATAAAAGTAACTCCTATGTAAGAGAAAAATTAAGATTACCCTCTAGAAAAATTACAAAGCAATTATATACCCACTGACCTCAAGGAATACAACTTCCTTAGCTAGACTAAAAAAAAACCAAAAACTATTACTTTTGTTGTTTTGTCTTTTTCCTGAATCTACCAAATATTCTAAAAGCTTTACAGCCACCATGAATATACTGAAACCTTCACAAAATGTAAGGCAGCTCCTTGCATTTTTCCAGCCTCCTGAAGAGTTAGCTTTTGATTCTTGGGTTCTTCTTAATTTGTAAATTCTTTCTCACTCTGCTCTGTGGGTTTCTGTTCCTGGAATAACTGGCTTGCCCTCTACCTACTTCACAGTGATTTATATGTCTTTCTCTTTTTCCGTGCTATAGAATTTGTATTTGATTCAGGCAGTTCTAAAATCACTTGTTATAAAATTAAGATTTTAATTCCCTGTGGAAGGTCTAGAATGTGCACTGTGGTGTACCAGATTTTTTTTTTTATTTTTTTTTAAGGTGACAGAGGGTGATTTGTACTATCATGAAGTATCTGGCATATAACCAAAAATATATAAAAAAATTGACTTATTATCTGAACATAGTCAGATTGAGTTCTGAAATTTAAGCAACAGAGGATGAATGAAAGTTTAACTTTGATTTTCATGCATGGAACTTTGTCCTTTTGTTACTGTTCTTCTAAGAACAAAAATATACTTTGAAATAGATAAATAACTAAAAATAATATGGGGATTTGGAAAAGAAAGGCAAGGACTAAAGAAGACTACAAAGATGCCATAATCTTTGGCTGTAATTGTATTGGTGGTAATCTTAAAAAAAGAAAAGTAAATATGATAAAATGTATTTAATATATTAATATATATGAAATGTGTTTAATATATTATAAATGCACACTATATAAAATCTAAAAAAAATTAAATATATTAAATATATATAAAGAAATATATAAATTATATATATTATATATTTATAAAAATATCTATAATAAATATAATTAACATAATATAATATAATATAATATAATATAATATAATATAATATTTTAAATTATATATTATATAAAAATTATATACTTTTAAAAATAATTAAATTTTATAAAATTTAGAAAAAAAATTAAAAATAAAATCCATCACATTTTGAGCAAACTACACACTGTCATAGTCACTGTTTTCCTCAGAAATGTAAGGGGTCTAAGGAAGATCGCTAAACATAAGTAAACAAAAGTAAATGTAATTAATATTGCCTGTCAGCACAGGTGTTTGCAAGACAAACTGCTGTTTGTACATGAAAAGGATCATACCAAATATCTCCTGCATTTTTCTATTCACAATTCTTTTAGTTTTGTCTGACTGTCTTACTGATATCTTCTGAAATGCCAAGTGTTAGCATTCCTGGTTGGATTGTCCTGTAAGAACTTCAGTAATTTGATTTAGATTTTGACCGCAGGATTTTCTCTACTTTCAAAGTACTTCCAAAGTACTTTTCTTTTGTAACTTAATCATGTCCTGATGAAAATAGAAATTCAATGAGTTATGGAGCTATTCAAATTTATAAAGCTTTAGGAAAAAACCTTTACTTTTTACTCATGGCTGAAGAACAGAAATAAACCCAGCTAAATAAGTTACTCTAAGTTACATGCCAGTTCTGAATATGCATGGTCATGAATGCCTTCTTGTCACTTCAGCAGAGCTCAGTCTGCAGAGGATGACACTACAGTATGTGGTAAACCTCAGGATACAAGCTGTAGACACAAACATTACAAAACCTTGCCTTGGCTAAGAGCGGCTGCTTAGGAGTGGTGCCACTGGGTTGATAGGCACATAGTAGAAAATCCAACAGGTCTCATTCCTGCTCTTTCTTGCCATAGTAAACCCTGAAAATGATTTAATCAGTTTCTGATTTAGCAGACAGAAAAACCTACCTAATGTAAACAAGACAAGCAAACCCACACTTTTAACATGCTGTAGCACTAGCTTTGGGGCTTTCTGTCATTCTACAAAAATGTTCTACCCGTGTAAAGAAAAGCACCCTAAATAACCAACCACAATCCCACAATCCATTTCCTACCTATTTTTAAGTAAGTTTACTAAGGCCTGAACATATCAATTGGTTATAAAGACCCCAAATGACAGTAAATATTATTTCTTATTAATTAGGGATTTGTTTCAAAACTGAACAGGCTGTACAATAAAAAAAATATTATAATAAACCAGAAAGTTTTTAACTACACAGATTTCAGAATTATATTAAATTCTGTTTTAGATCAGGTACTTTTTCAGAAACATAAAATGACCTAGTATCTGTTAATTTTTCACACTTCATCTAATGAATGATTTGTTGATGCTTCGACACTACAGTAAATCTCTGTGGTCAAGGGTGTTCTGTTTACTTGTAAACAATGACCGTAGGATTCAACATGACACATCACTTTACTGGGTAAAGAATAACAGGTTGTGAATGCAGTTTCATGTCAGAGTTTAAAGACTGCTGTTTCTTTTTCTTCACATTAAAATAATCAGATTTGTTCAGGGTTTCGCAGCAGCTGAGTGTGTGGAGCCTGAAGCCATGTGAGCATGTCTAGTTTGTTGTTCTATACATCACTACCAGACACAGAAATAAGGGATTCTTACTTCCAGGAAGGGTGGCAGGAGTGAATTACCGTCAGGAAGAAAAAGGTGGTGCAGGGAGATTCTGCTACCATTTTTTTCTTTGTCTCACAGATCAGGTGGCACTGGGTAGGTCTGTTGATGAGTATTGTTTGGAAGTAAATCATCCTTTTTTTGCACTTTTATTGTTATTATTGTTGCTGTTTCTGTTTGTTTTCTTATCTAATTTCTGTTTTCATTAAATTGTTTGTATCTCATCTCGGGATCTCTGTCTTTTTTGTCTCCCCAGAAGGAGGGGAAAAGAGGAACTTGCGGTTTTCTTTTTAAAGGTTGCACTAAATTAGGGAATACCATTCCTAAACCATGACATGTATGCATACCTTAAACGATGAATTTTTTCATGGTAGCCACATTAGCTTAAACCTTTTCTCTCTTACAGTCTATTCTTCCTCCATTTTCCTTTCCCTTTTCCTTTTAATTGTTGTTTTTCTTTCTCCCGTGAAATTCTTTTTCTTTCTCCTCTTCCAAAACATCATTGCAAGCCTCTTACAAATACGGAAATGCAGCAAGGTAGTTGTTTTCTCCTTTTCCTCGTCACTGCAAGATGAAGTGGTTTCAGTAGTTGAGACTGTACAAAAAGTGGGTGGGAGTCAGATTGCTTCTTATTCTGCTTTTTCTTTTTTCTAGTGCTATAACTCCATCTGGCAAACAGAGACAGCTTCACTTGTGTAACTTCTGAAGAGGCTGAAAGCCTCAATAAAACCCAAAGCTAGGACTGGATGGCTGTTGCAGAGATCAAGAATAGTCTGAAGAAAAAATATGAAGTCAATGAAGACACTTATGGGGCAAAGAAACTTAATTTGCATTGTGAAAACCAAAAGGATTCAGATGAACAGGAATTAGAGTAGACTGGTCAAGAACCAGATTTTCCATTTCACAAAATTTTCCATGGTTTTTCTGTCTTTTCTTGTTTCAAATCAAACTAGAAATATTTTTAAAAGTCCTCCAAAGCAAGTTAAAATGCAAAAATGTCCAGGTCCATAAAATCAAACATTTTCATCCTTTTGAAACTGTTAATTATTTTTTTTATGATTCTAAATTAATTTTAGAACTATACCTAAAACCTTCAGTTTTTGCAATACGTTTCACTGAAAAAAAAATCCAAAATATGTCCTATTTACAAAATGATGAAAATTACATTATTTGAGCAGAAAAAAATTTGAAATATTTCTGATCATATCTGTACTGATATATAATAAACAGCTAATTATGTCAGTAGAACTGGGAAGACCTTCAGCTGATTATTTTGTAATTCAGTATGCAAAGACATATTTTTCCCTCCTGGATTGAGTCACAAAAGAATTTTGCATATAGTAGTATTGGAACATATGCTTTAATAATGAAGTGCTTCACCTTTCCTTGAGTGGATGTAAGTAGAAGTGACTGACATACCATAGATTAGTAGTTACTAGGGCAAAAAGAAGGCTTCCCTTTAACACCCTCACCATTACACAGATTTCTTTTCCCTTCCTCATCTCACTTGCAATGGTATCTGATTTCATTACCATAGGAATAACCATATGTGTTATACCATATGTTCAATTTTTCAAATGAAAAAATGGCCAAGATTAACAGCAAAAAATAAATTTGTGGTTAACTACATAAATTTAGAAGTTAAATGTCAGGATGAGCAATAAAACTTCAGTTTCTGTCAATTTTTTTTTTTTTTTAAATTTGCTTTTAACTATGTTGCAAACTGTGACATCAAAATGCCTGCATCCTTGGAGTGTATGCTTATGACAAAAGCTGAAATAAAGAAATAAGAATGTCAATGAAGAAATAAATCTGCTTAATCTGTCAACCATTTTATTAGTCCCATGTACTGTGGGACCTCAGGTGTGCCTCTCAGCTCCTGAAATGGACATATGTCTTATCTGTGACCTTACTACATTAGAAGTTAAGATTGAGGCACACGGGCCTTCCCTTTTTATCGCTGAGTTTCCATGAGTAAAATCAAGCTGTGCACACCAGAAATCAGGCATGCTCTGCTTCAGCAAGTTCTCTGATCTGAATAATCTGGGACACAGGATGGGCAAGAGTGACTGACGAAACCTGTCCCATACTTACCGATTGCTTTGGCTTAAATGTGATTAGTATAATGTGCCAAACTGACTACTGTACTATATCCAAATTTGAAAAGAAAGGGAACACTCTGGCTTCTTCACACAATAATTTCCGCATTATGCCTCTAAAGCATAGTTTGTAGTCAGGGTATCTTGCTATGTGAGGATTATTACCGATAACTTTCAGTTTTTACTTTGAGAGTAAAATGACATTTGCCGATTACGGGAGAGCTGCTTAGCTCAAGATGTAGCAAATATATTGCTCCATCTACCCCATGTGCCCTGTTCCAAAGCATCTAATCCACTTCATCCTAATATTGTATAATGAATTCAGAAACACTTTGACAGAGGTAAGGATTAGAAGCCTTTATGCATAGTATTCTAAGTGAAAGACATGCCTAAACAAGAGGGTTTGGCAGAGGGGAATTCAGAAATTCCATAAGTAAAGAACTACCTTTTTTAGGACAAAACAAGTAACAAGTTTTGACATATACTTTTCTTCCTCATAGATTTTCTCTGCCAACAGAAACAAACTAGAAATGAGTTCTTCAAATCCAAGCTGGGATTTTGAAAAGCAAAAGGACATGGGAGATTTCTTTACATCGTTCATTATTTTTTTGTTTTTATTTTTGGAAATACTGAACATCTACTCTCCTAACATTTTATTCCATCGACTGAGTTTTGTTTAAGTATCACCTGTAAAACTGATATGTTACCCTGGTTAACTCTTGGCTACCCAAATGATTCTGTAAATACTCACACTTCTAAAATGTGCTTATAAATTGAGTTACTGCATGCCAAATTTCAGCCCACAAGAAACCCTCTGTTGAACCTTAACAATCGATTGCACTGATGCAGTTATGCCTAGAACAGTACTATGAATGTTGACACCATACTCTACTTGGAGGCTGTTCCAGCCTAAAGTCTTTCAGGCATGATGGTGCAAGTTTCTGCATGCAGAAGTCCCAGGGAATCTTACTGGAAGAGATTTCAGGACTGAAATTATGGCATGTGATGGGAAGGTTCCTCAGGGATAAAGAAAATGTGGTTGTTATATTTTACTGAAATACAGTGAACAGATTGTGTTACATTACCCTATATAGAAGAAAACCTTCAGTATTGAATTATTTGTTATTTTTGGGGTGGAGGGAGGAGGAGGGAGAGAGTTGGGCAGGGGACTAGGCAAAGACAAAAGTACAGTTGCCAACACATATGGAATCACAACATTGTTGGCAAAATGAAACATCATGCAAACTGCAGTATGAGTTTCATTTATAATTTTTATAAGGTACTGTGTTGGTTTTGCACTGTTTTTTGGTAGCCAGGGAGCCACAGAGGTGGCTTCTGTGAGAAGCTGCTAGAAGGTTCTACCATGTCCAGCAGAGGCAATCCCGCATCACTCTGAAGATGGACATGCTGCTGGCCAAAGCTGGGCCAGTTAGGGAGATTGGTAGCGCCTCTGTGATAACCTATTCAAGAAAAAATTCAAAATACAGTGCAGTTTTTTCTTTTAGTCAGAGACGAGGAGGAGGTGAGAACATGCGAGGGAAACAACATGGAGACGCCAAGGGCAGTGGAGAAGGTGGGACAGGAGGTGCTCCAGGCAACAGAGCCAAGATTCCTCTGCAAGCCATGATGAGACCGTGGTGAAGCAGCTGTGCCCCTGCAGTCCCTGGGGATCCATGAGGGATGCAGAGATCCACCTACAGCCCATGGGGATCCATGGGGGATGCAGAGATCCACCCACAGCCCCTGGGGATCCACGGGGCATGCAGAGATCAACCTGCAGCCCATGGGGAGGTGCCCATGCTGGACCAGATGGATGCCTGGAGCATCACAGGCTCTGTGATCCAGTGGGAGAAACAGTGGAGAGGGCTCTGCTTCCAGGCTGGAGCAGCCTGTCCTTGGAGGGCTGTGCCCCATGGAAGAGAAACCCACGCTGCAGCAGTTTTGGGAAGACTGTGTGCCCATGGCAGGGACTCATATTGCAGCAGTTCTAGCAGGACTCATGAGAGTGGATCCATGTTGGAGAAGCTCATGGAGAACTGTGTCCTGTGGGAAGGGACCCCACAGTGCAGCAGAGGAAAGACTCCTCCCTGAGCAGTAGGAGAGAATCATCAGGTGATGAACCGACCAAAACTCCCACGCCCTGTCTCCCTGTGCTCTTGGTGGGAAGGAGGGAGGGGCTGGGGGGAAAAAGGGTGTTTTAGGGGTATTTAATGTCTCATTATCCTCCTCTGACTCTGTTAATAATGAATTCACTTTGTACCTTTAAGTTGAGTCTGTTTTGCCCTTGGAGTGTTTTCTCTTGGTCCTTATCTCAGCTCATGAACCCTTCATTAATCTTTTTTTTCTCTCCTCTGCTCAGCAGTGGCAGGGGAGGGTGAGCAAGTGGCCTTCATGGGTGCCTAGCATTTGGCCAACGTCAATCCACAACATGTACCCAACAGGCTGAAAAACAAGAAAGCACAAAATTAAGCCCTTGTGCTGTTTTTTAAAAATTTCTCCCTTCACTTGCTTTATATCACAAGTACTTTTTTACTTTTGGCAGACTTGCAATAATATCCTTAATTCTGTTCATTCAAATTCTTGTAAAATTTTCTGGGTGTTATTCAGTGTTCATTTTTTATTAAACCAATAACTCTTTGGCTGTTTTCAAACCGTGATCCCTTCAGTCCCATCTGTTCTAGTCATACTTTTAAGCCTTTGATTTTCATACAGAATGATTTAGTTTGGGCTTGACCCCAGGTTGGGAGTTTTTTTAAGTAAATCAGCTGGTGTAATTAAACAAGAGTTAAGCTGCTAGGGGATGGCTGAAATAGGCAATTACCTGTTTCAGTTTTTGCTTCCTAAGCAGGATAGAAGATCATTTGTGGATTTGCCATGACTTTTTATTATATAAAAAGGAAAAAAAAATTACAAATGTTCATGCCTCCTTCAAAGCATTCTCTTAAACTCTTCCCTATGTAATATTGAGAAACATGACATTAAACAAAATTTACAACTGTCTTAGTAATTTTTAGGGCATCTGTTGCGCCATGATCTTACTTTCTGCCACAAAAACTTTCTCCAGAAAGCCACATTGACTTTCTCCAGAAGACCCTGTCCCCCTTTTGGATTGCCTGTCTGCAGCCAGGTTGAAGAATGTTTAGAAGGTCTCTGCATCTCTGGAGACTGGATTACTGTTTTGAAAACTTGTTTCCCCTAGTGAGATGCATCTGATAGCCCAAAGAAGTCAGAGTTAGACTGAAAGGAGATACGATCTAGGGATATAAGTTTAAATTAATAGACATTTATATGATTGACTACAGGTTTTTGGTAATTCAAACAGGTTTTTCAGCCACAAAAGCCGAGACTTCTGGCCCACACTTCTTGCACAGAAAAAAAAATACTTCCCCCCCCCAAACTGGTCAAGTTATCTATTTTGAACTTTACACCAGTGTGGTCTGCAGTCTTCCCATAAGTGTTAAGGCTGTGATTGTCTTAGGGAAGGTAACCCCTGCACTTTGAAGACCTCTTTGGTAGGTGGGTAACTGATACCTTCTGTGGTGGGTTCCAGCGTAAATTGCTAACCTACTCCCCAGAGAACAGAAATAAAAACAGTACTTCTTACGAATTAAGTTTAACAAAACAGTCCAATTTTGTTGAAAGCAAGGTTTAGCTGCCAAAGATCTACAGTGTGAGGCTTTGGAGCTTCACATCATAGCTCAACTTGTTGGCAGTCTTCGTCAGTCTGGGTCCAGGTTTGGTAATGGCATCTCAGTTAACATTTTCCTGGAACACTCCTAGCATTTCCTGAAATATGCTTCAAGCTCTCTCTGGTAATGGATATCTAGCTTAATAAAGTCCAGGGTGCTATCAGAAAACATCTTGAATTGGTGCTTAGTATCTCCATTGCCAAGCTTTTGGCTTTTCTTGCGTTTGCCAGACATGACATCAAGACAAACACTTGCTGACCAAGCAGGGGAAGAAGAAAGAGTTGTTTACCCTATTTCTGGTCTGGCCCACTTCCAAGTGGTCTCCTTGTGTTCCAACTTGAAGAATGACAAAAGGGAGGAAGACTCCACTGCAGAAAAGGAGACAAAGCCTGGGCACCAAGTTTACACTGCCTTCTGCTTTCATATTAACTCCATATTTGAGAATTAGAGGGAAGTTCTTGTTTGTATATCTGCCTCTGTGGTTCAGTTGGGTTAGAGATGGATGAAGCTGGTAAGCCCCTGGGCCAACTCTTCTTCTGTTACTTAAGGTACTGAGTTAGATGCACTGCAACACACTGTAAGAGGACAGAGCTCAATCCTAATTTTCCAGATGAGTTGGTAAGGACCAAACTATTACTTAGAAAAGTATTTAAATTCACCACTTGTAATGGAGAACCTTCAGAAGTTCTAGGATCTACCTGAAGGTGTTATTCCAAAAACCTGGATTTATGGTTCACCATCCTCTCCGTCTTCTCAAAATAATTTAGGTCTGTGCTGCTTATAGGAGAGCCCTTTTTGAGTTTTGTGGATATTTGATATTCATGCTGAGATATCTTTTTCTTCTTGCACATAGATAGAGGAAATTTATATATATAGCATGAACTTCTATGAGTTGACTCTCTCCAGTGGACTGACTGCTTTGCAGAAGTGATATGGGAGATGTTACATTTCTGTCTTTCTGTCATAGCCAAATTTTTATGTTTGTCCTCCTTTTATAATGTTTATAATGCTCTGCATTGCTGCCTTCAAGATCAAGCAAGGAAATGGCCCACACCTCTTTTGCAACTACCAACCTTCCTCAGCTGTACATTTCCTACTGTCCTGAATTTATTTCTGTGTTATCCTCAGTGCTCTATTAAGAAACAACACTTGAGCTGCCCTTCTAACTCAACCCACATACTTTTCTATGTTAGCATACCTTTTAGATAATTTATAAAAGTTGTAAACTGAATCAAACTACTAAGTATCATATTCTGTTTATAAATCTCTACAATTGTTATTTTTCATGTTTCCTCTACCTCAACTTTTACCCTTATCAGCCAGAATATAGAATTCTTTACCTAGATCAGTGTTTATAAGATCGGCGCCTAAACCAATAGAAATACCTGATAAATATATTCTAAAATGGCAGATCCCATCAAGAGAGCTAATAAGTAAAATGATTTCAAGTTGCTTTCCATACCTCCCAGCTGTTTTCTCCTCCCAAACAAATAATTCAAACTTGCCTTTATTTTTTATTACACAGAGGGATAAAATCTAATTGCTTTTGAAATTAATTAGGGAGATAATTATAAATTGCTCAGTACAATAAACAGTGATGAATTCAAAATAATTTTGACACTATAAAAAAAAAGTCATGCCTCTAATAACAGAGATTTGTTCTGCAAGATAAAATTACACTTTTCTTTTGGATTAGAAAATATGTTTATAATATATTATATACTTGAAGGTCAAATTAAATGTTTTATAAGGTAGTAGTGATAAATATGCAACCATAACACATAATCTTACCAACATGAAAGGTATTTTCAAGTATCAAATAAATAGTTTGATTTACAATAAATCCCTATATTACACCTTTTAAAAATGAATCTTCTTCATCTTGGATCCAAGTAAGTTGGACAAAATATGTGAATGGTTATGAAAGATCTTTAACATTTTCCAGACAAAGCTCTTTATGTGTATAAAGGGAAAAAAAAAAATTAAGACGTGATTTAAGGTTTCCTTTTACAGGGCTTGTTTTTTGTTTGTTGGATTGTGGGGTTTTTTTAACTCTGGAATGTAACGTAAGAAGTCAGGACCTGAAAGCTTGACATTTGGTTGTTTTGTTTCAAGCCTTTCTATTCCTCCATGTTCCACAGGGAGAGAAAAAACTTATATTCCTTCTGTCTTCCTGAAGCCTTTCTGTAATCACAGCACTCTTTCTTAGATATTTTAGACTCATTGCTGCAATCTGGAAATTTATACTGCAAATCAGATGAGTTATTAATGATGTCAGCTTACTAAACAAAAAGGCAAAATTGTTACTTGTGTATGGATTTATAATTTTTAACTCCTTATCCAATAGGAAAAAATGTTCTAAACTTTTTCTTCGCAACAATTTTATGCTTTTCAGCTAGCTGTCTGTCAGTGTGAAGCATATTGTCAAGTACAAATAAATTAGAGTATATTTACTTTAGCTGGCAGAAAACTTGACATTGTAAATGAGTATTTGGGGAATAATGCAGTACGAGGTAACCTTCCAGCAGAGGTTGACTGTGCCACTGTGCAAAAGTTTCCTTTTACATTAAGTTCAAGTGGAAGATTAAACCAATATGGGGGGGGGGGTTGGATGGAAAAGTGATCTGGGTGGAGATAATCTAAAATAGATTTAGATTAAATTTAAATTTTCCTTTCAGGAAAGGGAATGAAATTTTGAAATTTCAATGAGGCAATTTTACAAGCTTCAGTCTATTTTCCTGCACTTTGTGGCATCTCAATGGCTTTTATTGTTTTCTCCTGCTTTTGGAAGTCTCTCTTCTTTTTTGCATTTCATTGCTTCCATTTCTTCTCTTGTCTCCTTTTTTACCATTCTTCCCTGATTTTGGGGTTTCAATGGGGATAATTTTGGCAAGTTTTGGTCCTTTTCACTGCACCTCCTTTCATCTCAGTACATTTGCTCATAGTCACTCCATTTGAAAATTTTCTGGTTTTTTTCAATTGCATTTTATTTGATCATACCTCCTTTCCAGGGTGTTTGTTACACTTGGTTCTCTGATTGCAAGCATTTTTTCAGGAGGAGCTTTGACTCATCCTTATGTATTTCTTAGTGCAGAATTAATTTTGTGAAATGCTGATGTGGAAATAGCATCTAATACTGGGTCTTGTATGCAAAAAAATGGTCATTCTCTGTCACTTTTTTAAAATGGACATGTTCTATGTATTAAAGGGTCTTTATTCCCACCTTCTAATAATTACTTTTTTGCTCGTGTCTATGCTTATTCAGGCAGTCCTCATCATCACAGAATTACACAACATCTAAGTTTGGAAGGGACCATCTCGTCCAACTTTCCTGCTCAAACATGGTCATCCTACAGCACATTGCACAGGATTGGTTCCAGATGATCAGAATTGGACATGAAGACATAGGTAGAAATAGTTTTATTACTTAACTGTGCCTTTTTAAAATCTTGTTGGGCCACTAACTAGTTTGTTCTGATTAATTCCAGCTGAGCTTGTTAACAATATTGAATCTGAAAGCACCATTTTTGAGTTGAGGATTAGGAATGTGGAGATGTCTTTACTACTGTTTAATTTCAAGACCGAATATTGAAGAACTACATTTTAGAAGTTAAATATGAAAACTGTATTTCTAAGTTCAGCTAGAGAATATAGATCAGGAAATCACACTGGTAGAGGATAAAGAGAACACATACAGTGATTTATTTCTAAAACTGTAATCTCTAGCATTCATAAGTTGGGTCTGGTGTATAAGAAGTATTCCAAACGAAGCATGTCAAGTTTACAATCTATGTACATTGATTGAAAAAAATTGTAGCAGAACTAAAACTGTTTTGCATGGCATAAAATACATTTAGCATGAATAGAGTGTGCAGAATCAGAAAATAACGTTATAATAATTTTAAGAAGCCTGTGTCTTTTCATTCCAATAAAGAGAACAAAGGTCCTTTAAGAACTTTCACAAATTTGAGGACAATTCTCTTTGCTTACTCTTTCATACAAAATTGCTCAGAAAGCAGTCTTTCAGCACTGCAAAGGGTGTTGTGCTTGTCTGCAGAGAGGTAAAACATGCCCAAAGGTGTAGAAGAATACCGAGCACCAGCTACAGTTGGACAAAAAGGGGGACTTGTCTAGAGCTTGATCTAGAGCTTCGACCAGTGTCATGGTACAGCACTTTATGTACCAGAGATCAGCAGATGATACAATTTCCAGTCAGAACCTGGTAAAGAAATTCCCATTCTGCACCATTCCATTTTGAACAAAGGGACAGGATGAGAGTTAAGAGTTGAAGCAAAGTTTACATCCAATGCTTGTGTGACCAAGGTTGTCAATATTCCCTTTTCAAGGCATATTTTGCGTCTGAATCTTTAACAAAAAATAATTGTTACTATTTTGGGATTTTGTAAGTGAGACCAAATATATGTCACCTTCTTATGAACAGCAGTATGAAAAAAAGGAGGACAACTATTATAAAATAGAGATAATTCTGTATTCTTAATGGATCTTACATTCATTTAAAATATATATATATATGTACCTGGAGCTGTTAACTATGACTTTCTGGAAATGTTTAAGTTTTGAAAGCAAAGATTGTTAAAATAATTTGCATTTTTTATTTTTTGGGAAATATTTGCATTAGAAAGCATTTTGTGAACGTATACAGCTAGCACTTCCATGTTTTTTCATTAATAAAATATAATCTTTGAATGATTCAATCTGATCTATGAAGCTATGGTATGTTTTAGCACAAAATAGAATCAGAGTTTTTGTCCAAGTTCCTACCCATCCAAATGCAACTCAAAGCGATATTTAAAAGTTTGAGCAATAATATTTTAGTTCATCACATGCAAACTATTTGCAATTAAATATATTGAATTAACAAAACAGAAAAAGAGTCCATATTTGGAAAAAATGTGAATGATGACGTATATTCAGAGAGAAAATACTCAAGCTAGCCAATGCTAATTTTAAAGAAAAGAATTGCATTCGTCTTCCATATGCCTGGCTTATTATTGAAAAATGTATGTTTATACTTTTCTACCCATCATGCAAGCTTGGCAAAAACTGATCTCTGTTGGATGGGATATTTGCACTGTATTAGAAAAATATATCTTGGCGGGGAGGATGTCAGGTATGATTAAGAAAAAACAATGGGCGTATGTTTTCTTAAGAAAGTATATGCTTTCCCTTAGTGAATTTATTATAGTGGAGTTGGTAAATGTCAGAACTTGTTTAGGTAAAAGTCTTTTTTTTGTGTTCAGAACTGTATATGTTAAGATCCCTTTTTTGTAGCTAATTTAACTCATCTTTCTAAATGTATTCTGGAAGAATCAGAAATTCCTCATTCTCAGTATTTTTGAAAAAGTAAATAAATACCCTGAATACACCTTGTCACATTAAGAAAGACTATGGTTGTAATTTTGTAATTCCTTTTGTCATGTCTTTAATACTTTTGAGTTACTTTTCCTTTCTATGGATGTAGAGCCCATTATTGCAATCACATGCCATGAATATTTAAGCTGCTTCTTAAATCACCTTGGAAATACATATAATTGTTTTGTCTCAGCTTTGCATGGCCCTGGTTTCCACAGTGCAGCTCCCTCCTTTCACGGCTGTCCTCCAGCTCACATCTTAACCTGCAGGTTGGGCAGAGGCACTGCACAGGTGTCCTGCAGTCCCGGCCAGACCCAGGCCTAAGAGAAGACCCACAGAACATGGAGCTTTTTTTTCACAAAATAAATCTTTTGGCTATATCATAATTATGAAGAACCCCTTAATTTCTCAGGAAGGAAAATTACATTTTAGTTATCTGGGTGCCTGTTTGGAACTTAGGAACAATCAAGCCTTGATAGCTAAGCCACCCATCTCACTAGCTATTCCTCATTTAAAAGTCCTTTAGAAACACGTGTTGACTGTGATTTACCTGAACAGTGCCTGATGAAGGCACAGAATGCTGGTTCATGGACACTTATTGTCCACTAGGACCTCCAGGTTCTTCTCTGCAAACCAGTTTTCCTGCAGGTCAGCCCTCAGCTTGTACTGGTGCCTGGGGTTATTTAGTATGATTAAAGGATTTCAGGGAGAAGTATCTGATATAAGATCAAAGAGCCAAAGTAGCTAAGAGATAGGAAAAACTCTGCCATAAGATTTCCCATCCTATATTGTCATAAAACCAGGTATATGAATAATAAATATAATTAAGAATAAATCTTCTCACGCATGTTTTCAGATTAGTTTGATTCATAAATTTTGAGAAAAATAAGTGACTTTCAAAATTCATGCATGTATGCAGGTAGAAAATAAGACTACTCTCTCATATAAGCATGCCAAATGTACGGTATTTGTGACTTATTGAGAGTTTAAAAGCACCACCATTTTCAATAATAGGCTAGCAGTCAGATAGCAGTCTTAGAAAATGGCCAGTTACTGCAATCTACTGTGTCTATAGCAAAAGTTAGACATGCATGTCATTGGAAAGAATTTCCTATATTTTGCAAGCTTGATATCAAAACTTTTCCAAACTAAAAATGCACGTGTTCATTCCCACTCAGAACAACATTATTACATTTGGAGAAGTTAGGATGTCATCCCTAAAGATACTAATTTTCACTGAAAAGGTTTTACATCAAAAAAACCACTGAAAAAGTTACAAAATCAACATTTTCTGCAGTCTCAAGAATTGCTGACTTAATCTGCACTAGAATGACATGCAAATGGACTTTACAGTCTTTGCGGTCTTTAATTTATATCCTAATCAGGATGTAACTTTTCAAAATTAATGGTCTTCTTTATGTGAAATTGAAGAGTGAAATGGAAGTGGTCTCACCATTTTATAGTCAGGAAGAGACAGGAAGGAAGTTGTGGTCATGCAAATGCACTAAGCAAACTTGAAAAAAACCAAGATCACAGATCAAATTGAAGTTTTACAGACCTGGAAGGATGCTTCTGGGATAAAATTGGATCCAGCTGTCTGATGAAATGACTCAGAATTTAATAATCCATGTTATTCAAATAATTTTCCCGAGTTTATTAGTGCTTCATCCTGCTGATTGTGTTAAAGCTTCATTTGGACAATTTATTTTAATAGAAATTAAAGTGTTAATAGTTCCAAATTATTCTGAGAATTCTAGTATGACATGGAATCCAAGTAAAGAATTAATTTCTTTCTTTCCTCTGAGGTTTTCAATGATCCTAATGAACTGATTAGCTTTACTGAATGCATAGTCATAGTTTTTTCCCCTCCAGAATAAACAATTCTGAGGGTCTTTGTAATAATTACTCAGAAAACACCAGTAATCTCACCAACTAGAACTGTAGGCATAATCTATGTGTTCCCTTTATTTAACAAGAGGTCACTTTATTCAATAGCATACTATTGCAATGGCTTTCAACACCTATTGCAAGTTACCAGTTAAGGCAAACAGAACATTTTAAGTAGCAGGAACAGTTCAGCTTTCCCATAAATCCTTATTCTTCTTTTCCCTCTTCCTCTTCCTCTTTCTCTTCTGTTTTCATTGGAAGTAACATCACACTATTACTTTTATTTACAAGTCAAATTTGTATTGATTTTATTTGCTGAGAAATTATTTCAGACCAGTTATTTTCTGTTCAATATGCCTGTATAACTTTAGTCTGTAGCTAGTCTTTTCAAGAAATAGATTAGGAATTACAAGGTACTTGCTGTACATTTGCATATTCTGAGTTTGATATTTTGCAGTAATAACACATCTTTTAAGGTTTACATTCCCTCTGGGATAGTGCTACTCATTTAAGGGCAATTCAGATGGGAATGAAAGTATGGTCATCTTTGCTGGGTAGTAAAACTGGTATTTAAGAAGAAAGAAATTTTTAGCCTAGTGTTGATAAGTGCTGCTGATCAGCTGATTGTCAACTTGGCAAAGCAGAGCACTAAATTGTCACTCTGTGGGATAAATTTGCAGTAACTTAATTGTCTGAAAGTATAAATCTAAATAATTCCTTTTGTGAATCCTCTATTATTAGTAATGAGATACAGACATTTAAAGGAAAGGAAGCAATTAATCTTAAAAGCTTCTCTCTCCACTGAAGATTAAAAGAGGTATTCATCTCAGCTGTACAATTTTCAGATGTCTGAAATGGAGAAAATGAATGCAACTTACTGCTTCTTTAAGAATCTGGTGCTGAGCAAGGAAGATAACATGATGTACCAAAGTTCTCTGTACATCCCTTTCTTTTATAAAATGGAGATCCATAAGCACAAATATTTTCAGACCCATTTTATGGGTTAACATTTGATTTCTGCTTTGAAGTGTCACTTTTATATATATTTATATTTTATATATATATAATATATAAAATTCTCTGACGTATAACATCCCTCAGAAGTGAATTTTAATATGGGATCTGGAAAGGCTGTGGGTTGCACCCTTCCTGTATTCCCACATGTTAATCCTTCCCTTCTGATTTTGCAATGAATCACAGAGTGATAGTTTTCTCATGGAAGGAGACAATTTTATGGCATCTGTGTATGTTGCAATACCACTTGAAAAACGTAGTGTCAGGTTGCTATTTGGTAGTGCTGCAGTATATATATAAAAATACAGTGCTATAAAATATATAGTCTGAATGGAAACTCCACAGTGTATGAATAATTTTCAACCAAGCATGTGTCTTCCTGAGTCAAAAGAGAACATCAAACTGGAGCAGAATCAGAGTATCAGGGAGCTTAAGAACTGCCCAGCTGCAGACCAAAAGGAAGCAAAAATGGAATTTATCTAAGCAATAGATAATTTTACTTTTTTTTCTCTCTCCTAATGTGCAAAAAAATGAAAGATGTTAATTTTGAGCAGAATACTAGATAAGGTGAAAGGCCAACAGACCTGTTCCTTCTCAGTTTAATTGGTTGCATAGGAACCTATTTGAATTCTCAAAAACAACTAGAGCTATTGACAAAAATACTCCTAAAGAATACTTCCTGTGGCACCTAACACGTGGGACTTACAGGACTATCAGTTTGTGACTATGCACTTGTTTTTCACCAAGCCAAATAAAGTAAATTCTGGCGATCTCCATAGAAAGTGCACTAAGTCATGATCAGTGACAAGAACTATCACTGCATTATTTTATAGTATGATTACTCTTATAAAAATTTTAAACTATGTATTTATTTACTTTATACTTTCAGAGAAAATAGAGAAAAACGAGAGTACTTGCATATGATGTTTTAGCTGTTTACCTCTCCCCTATTTCTGCCACAGAAGACATGTCCAGACTTGCAGTTCTGTTCAAAATACTAAAGATACATATCAATGTTTGTTTCAGGAAAAGAAAAGCCTTACATTTGTTAAATCAACCGAGAAAGGAAAGCTAGATTCATTTATGTTTTTATGTGTTCTGCAGAAATCTGTCAAGATTTCCACCTGACCTATTGTAATCCTGAGAATATCAATTGCAATTATATACTTTTATTTTCTTGTTATGTGTTAAAAGGTTCTCAAGAATACAGTTATATAATATTGTTATATTTATGAGTTGAATTTTACATTTATATTAATTGGAAATTCATTTTCTCATATATTTTATCAATATGAATACCAGAAATAAAATCATCAGCTGGTCAGATAATTTCATTCAAGAAAGATTGTGATTCAAGACTTTGGAGGAAGAACAGAGTATTCAAAAAAAGCTGAAGTTGGGCAAGTATTGTTAAAATAAACACCAGGTTTTAAAGTTAAATATCATTCTTTGTTGATCAAACATAAGGAAGACTTATATATCCAAAAACACAAACCCAAATAATTAATTCTGCCTGTGAAAACTGAGGAAGAAGTATAGTGTCTTTCTGTTGGAAGAACCTGAAGTTCTTTTTTCTTATTTCTTTTCACACAAAGTTATTTTTTCAACAGGCAGGCAGCAAAGTATTTGAATTTGTTGTGACTGTGAGTGAAAATATAAGCAGGTTCAGAATGTTGATTGTGTGTTATGCTCTCTCCAATAATCTGCATTCAATTTTTAAGATGCAGTGTTCAAAGTTTTCTTTATCTTCAGGTATTTCATATTAGAAATGTCCCTTCTCAATAACTTTTAATGTGTTTACACATTCTCTTACTCAGTGTCTTGGAAACCTGATTGTAGCCAAGAATCTTCTAGATTAAAAGTAGATAAGGTAACCAAAAATTACTCAACGTCATGGAACTCTTAATGGAATTTTCAGTTTCTGTTCAGAATGTAAAAATCCGTAAATTTTCAGTTTACATCCTGTATAACTCCTTTACCAATTGTGGAAAGTGAATAAGAAAAAAAGCAGCAAGTAATGGTTTTATTAAGAGGGAATACTGTAAAACTTTTCTAGAGCACAAGTAAGATTGAAGAAAGTCTCAGTTGTCCTTTGGTGGTACAACATATTTATTGCCACTTGCAGAATACTTTGTTTGGAAGGAGTGAGATGTGCTGCTCCCTGTTCCAGCCAGGCAGAGCAGAGCTAAGGGGCACCATCACTTCCCACACCATCCTTTTGATGCCAAGGAAGTCCAGGTTCACAGCTTATACACAATAATGGCATGCTTTGAGAACCCCCAACATTTTTGTATATTACAGATCCAGGACAAAAATATAGTCTACATAAATAGCATTTGTTTATTTTAGTGACACAAAAAACAGAAAGAGTAATGATGTTTGCTGAACACTTTAATTTCCCTTTAGTTGTGACTATCTGATGTATTACTTAGTTTTGAAAAGTATGCTGAACTGCTGTGTTCTGGTCTTCTGTCAAATACAGAATTTCAGTCAATTTTTAAGTTCAGTTTCACCAAAGGGTCCACACAGAATATTCCCCCTTACTTAACCTTTCTTCACAATAAACAGAACCTTTACAAGCCAGTGTGTTTTCAAATACATATAAACTCTACTGCAGCAATGAATAGTACACTGTTTATATATCTTTCTTGCAAATGAAATAAAATTATATCATATTGTCTAATTTTATTCTTCAATACACATAAAATGCCTGTGTGCATACATATATATGCATAGCACACATATGCTAGCACTCTTATCAGATGATGCACCACAGAAAAAGAATAGATGAATTCTAGGCATCCCTGTGTTTACTGAGAACCTTGATGGAGTTTAGACATAAGGATAAGTGGAGTGAAAAAATTCTCTGGCTAGAACAACTGAACAGAAAATGTCCATCAACTAGGTTTTACAGATCAAATTTAGGTAACTCTGGTGCCAGCCAACTGTGAACAGCTGGTGTGAATGCTTTTTATACTATAGTTACCTAAAATACAGACATGTCACCTTACCTTGCCATCTGTCATCTGCATGTGGCCTCTGCAAATTGATGGGCTTTAGATGAGATACAGTGGGGAAGAGGTTATCATCTAAGTTTTAGACAAGTTACATAAAACTGCAGTGGACTAGATAATATTGTCACAGAATAATAACAGAATGCTGTGTCTGTGCTCACTAAAGACAAACTTTAAGTTGATTATCACTCTCTTAATGTGCAAAAATTAATGGGATTTCTTTCATTTTTTATTTAATAGTAGTGTGTGTGTGACAGGGAATTGTTTCTTGGCTGCCAGAGGACAGTATCCTCCTGCTCATGAAAGGAGACCTTTGAGGCTTGTGGGACTGAACTTAACTTTCTTTTCTGTTCTGATTACAAGATTCTTTCTGGGGACTTGGAAAATGATTTGAAGAATTACAGAGGCTCTACAATTCATTGATGGAGTATATTACACCCTTCACTGCTCTTTTTCTGACAGTTGGGTTTTATCTGTGGTAGCTTTACGACTAGCATTTTGGATGTGGGATCTCTTCCTGGATAAAGAAAAGTTCTTGACCTTGGCTATCTATTTCAGACAGCAGAAGCTTTTGACTTGGATAAATGTTTTTTTGGTGTGTTTTTTTTTTTTTTTTTTTGCTGTTTTTGTTTGTTTTTTCCATTATTTTTATTGCTTTAGAATGACTCATGTTTAAAGATTAATGAGAATTTTAACAAAAGTTTCAAAGTGATCCTCAGAGATTTTTATTGACTGGTTATTAAATATTTTGAGCCTGGATGTTTCTTTGTTCATAAGTTGCACATTTTCTCCTTTTTCCTAGCCCATTATGCTAATTACAATACATACTAACTTGACAATATATTTTCACCTATGATAGAGCATCTTTTGTCTAAACCAGTCCTATAATTTTTTGGCCACCCGACATTTTGGCATAATCATTGTCAATCTTTTGTCTGGAGATTAATTTTTTTCAGCTCTATATAGAGAATGAAACAAATCTTTTCTAAATCATTCCTTTCCACTCAACTACATTAATTGCTTTGAATTTACAGCACAGAGTGTGCGAGGGAAAGGTGGTGTAATTAGCTGGAAACTGTGTGAATGCTACCTGCAGATTATGTACAGCTTCTGGAAATCTACTTTATTACAGATGTCTTGAACAAATATCACAATACTGACTCGTCTAGGAAAACTGCAATCATGGTTGGAAATAGCTTTTATTTTTGTTTTGCAATTCCCATAATGTAAAAGTCTTGCCTGTCAGTATTGTTTCTTTTTTTAAACACTGGATTTTACATATGAGTCTATGGTGAATAAAATATATCTTTATGTCTGCTTCTCCATAAGTGATAGAAAAACAGCTCTAATGTATGTAACGGAAAATGCTTTTTTTCTGTATGTAGCTCTAAGTGCCCTGTATCATGAGTAAATTTGTCCCTGTTTCCTTGACATCAGTTCACTAGCCTAAATGGGCAGGCATTTCTGATTATTGCAGACCACTGCAGAATCCTTTTCCAATTACAATTTTATTAATTTAATTCTGGATTTAAATTATTTTTTGAGTTGTGTGGAAAGTGACTAATTGTAAAAAAAGTGTGGAATTTGCCTCTTGCTTTCATCAAGCTAACATAGTTAATTAAGAAAAGAGAACAAACAAAGCAAAACAAAAATCCTAACAAATTAAAAAAATTCACAAGATGCCTATCAAAGTTGATAGGAAGTACTGTTGCTCTTGCAGCATGCTTTTCTTTGGGCCTCTCTTGCTCCCTTTTTCTCTTGCAGAGCTATAACATTTTCTTTAAAATTTTGCCTTCTGTAGAATAACTATCTGACAGCACACCTGGAAATACACTGAGTTCACTAATCTTGTTAATGAAATTTGTGGGGCAGTTAATTAACAGATGTTCCCTGTACCCTGTTCTTTTCTAGAAGGGATTTTACCTTATGCTTCTGAGTTTTAGACTGATTAAAGTTAGTGTGTTCATTGCAACTAAGGAGGTGGCCTCTCTTTTTCTGTGGCTGTGACAGGCCAGGTCAGTGTTTGTGTAGGTTGTTTCCAAGACCTTTCTTAGTCCAAGTATGCCATAAGTCATTGTATTCTGACTTATCTGTATCCACACTGAATGGTGGTTGGGTCTGTAAGGCATAATATGTCCCACAGGCCCTCGAAGTTTGCCTGAAAAAAAATCTCCTTTGATGGTAGACATACAGATTTCCTTAGTTTTTGTGAGGTTGAACTTCCCATGAGTTTTCTAAGTAAAGCTACACACAGTGTAACAGCAGGACCTGAATGAAACAGTTGGCTGAAAGTAGGAACAGTTATGACAGAAATAAATTATGAGCAATTAATACAGAAATGGGAAAAATATGTTTGTATTTTTCAGGTTGACAGTTGCAAAGGAGGTAAGCATCATACACACAGAGAGCATGTTTGTCTTCTTAATTTGCCCTGGTGATTTCTAACCCCACTATCTGCAGTATCATTGGAAGTCTGGTGGATTTTCACTGGAGGAAATACTGCAGTGGGTATCTGCAGCTCTGATTCAATTATTCTCCAGTGTTACAATACTGTTTGCCTGCTGTAAATAGCATTCTCTGCTGCTGGGTGCATATATGGCTGTCCAGCCTCTCCAAAGGTGATGAATGTGGTGACTTCACTGACACTGATCCACTGTGATGTGACAATTTGCCTAGGTAGAGTATTCTGACATCTTTTTCCTCCCCTCATTTCTCCCACTGTCACAAGCTCTGCCTGTAGCAGCAAGCTCACATGGTGAGCTCAATGTGTAGGGCTGAAAGGATGTGTGAGCTGAAAGCCTGGAACTGTGCACATCACATAGAGCTCAGGCAAACAGAAAGTGGCAGAAGCAATAGGATGTCATCACCACAATTACCAAGAGAGATTTTGTCTCTCCATGCTCCTGGCACAATGCAGCAACTGCCAGGATATTTGGAGACAACACAGGACCTCAGAATCCCAGCTTTGGTGTTGACAAGGTGCAATAGTCTAGGACACCATACCTCAACACTCCTGATGAAAGATCTATTAAAGCTGTCTACATAGGGCAGTAGGTTTTCTTGTTTACAAGTCGGGTAACAAGTAGGTTTTCTTATTTAAGCTCTAATTCATTCATCAAGTGTCTGTAGCGAGAATATATTTAAAGAAAACCCTTAGCAAAACATTGCTTTAAAAATTTCACTGAAGATTAAAATTATTGTCACTTGTATTTGTGATAGATTTGGTAATATAAATGATAACTGTATCTTCTGACTGCTTTTAACACATACCCTTTTAGGAGCTGAAAAGGTGAGAATATAGACCTGAGAATATAGGTCTGAAGTAGAAAAGGGATTGGTGTACATGAAAGCTACTTAACAAAGTAGAACTAAATAAATTTAGCTGAACACTTAGGAAAATATATGTAGCAACCAGATAAAGACATTTTCAAACTGTTCTGTGATCAAGTGAAGGAAAGCTACATACGTCACTTATGAAAGTTTACTTTTAAACACAATTATTTGAGTCTTAAAGTCACTTTTCATACTAATAGTTAACATATCCTAGGAATATCTTAGGCTTCCAGCAGCTCTTTCTAAGCTATTGAGACAATCATCAGTGCAATATCTTTGAAATGTTAGCTCATAAAGTCTAGTCTGGATAATTTTAACATTTATAGGATACATTTTGGCTCTCTGCAGCTCTAAATTTGCACTATACAAACTATCAAAAGTTGTTAGTAGTATTTTTATTGTTTGAATTTGCATTATAAAGATAGTGATTTTGACTAAGGCAAGATAATAAACAGCTTTACCATGAAGGAAAATAAAGCAGTAATTCACTGGTTTTGGAGAGTTAAACTTTGTGAATTCCTTTCTTATGATACTGCCATCTTTCCATTAATGTTTAATTTGAGTTATTAAATAATTGCATTATTTTTATTTAAGGCATATGTGCAAATTTTTTCAGTACTTGCAGTGGTCACAATTTCTCATTTTTATTGATGCAGTTTTCTGAAAATAACCTGTTTTCAAAGGCCACTGAGATAATTTTTTTTATTATTCATTGTTTATTGCATTTTGTATTGTTTCTGGGTTTTAAAACTGCTCTGCCAATCCCTCAATTTAAATTATTTCAGTTCTGATGTCAGACATTGTAAATTATGAACAATACTTCCTTTCATTAGGACAAATCTGACTTCATGAAGAGATGACCCATAGAGAGGATTGGAATTGCACTTCTCCACTGGGAATATTCAGATACCTTATTTATTAGAAAACATGTTGAACTAATTGGGAATCCAATTTTCTATCAGTGTCAGACATTTTGAAAAGCTTTCCTTATGAGTTGTGCAGAGTTCAGTGAGTTTTGTTAGACTCCACAGTGACAGTGAAATACTTAGTGCTTATTTGCATTTTCCTGATTCAGATATAACACCCCAGACATCCCAAAACAATGATCTACTTCAGTAAACATTCACAACATTAGTCTTTTTCAGTTTTTTGCAGATAGATTTCCTAGCAGCCTTGCCAATTTTTTTATTTCTTCATATAACATCTGTTAAGCACCATAGGAACACGTTTTCAGTCATCTGGAAGCTTTGAATGCTGACATGAGAAAGATGACCCATGTTAGTGTAGAAGATGGAGACAAACTTATTGGTCAAGTGTTAACCACACCAAGACAAAAGTTACTACTACACCTTTTTTTGGGTGTTACCACACAGAGAGATGAGGCAGGTCCATGACCTGTCACTACATTACAGATGCATTTTGTCTTTGAAAGAAAGGTCAAGTGTCTTCACTTCTAAGGAAAAATAAATGAGAGAATTGTCAGCTTTACCATAAGCAGGTGGTATGAAAGCAGCCATGTGACTTCTCCATTGTCTAGTACTAAAGCCAGGTGAGATTCATGTGCAGATGTGAGATTCCTAGAGAGTCAATTATAAGGGGAAATAAAATTTGTATGTACGTATAAAGCAATATCCAAGCGCCATCTCTGAGCCTCAGCTGCTGGCTGCTGGCCCTGTGACACCTTGGCAACAGAAAAAGATCCAGGTGGCACTATTTCCCCTGTACACACTCAAAATAACTTTTTCTTTGAATATATATGCCTGTATTAAGGAATAGGTGTAATTATTCTAACTTCTGTCTCCCAAAATCTGGCAAAGTTCTTATATGAGTAAGAGCTGCATTGCAAATTTGTGAAGAAGGCAAATTTGGGACTTCAGTGTAGACCTGAATCTACCACAGAAGTATCATACTGAGGTATTCTAAAAGATGCCTGTATTTGCCAGAATGGTAAATTTTGTTTGGTAAAGGTATTTTTTTCAATAATATGATAAATTACACTCAACTGTTTAGAAACTTGGCAAGTGGAAACTTAAATGTACTTCATAAACACTCATTATATTGCCACTTACTCTAGGATTTACTTAGAATTGTTCCTCAGCATGTTGGTGACATGTAAGCATGCTTTCTCCTTATTATAACATGCAGTTTATGTAAAAGACTTCCTTTTAGTGCTATTTATTTATTTATTTATTTGATGGGACTTCCCATATTATTTTTGAAGACTATTTGAATTCAGTATACAATTTAAAACATTTTATTTGCACATTAATACTTATGCATGACAGAGGTAATGCTGACTCCTGAAAGTAGGTGCAGGATGACACTGAATTGCTTGTAGCTGAATTTCTTAGGCCAAATTCATGTAAAAATATGCAGGCCTAAAGGCAAGACTAAGCCTAAAACTGTCATCTTTGATTTGGCCTCTGCTAAACTATGCTTGAGTATCTGAATTACTGCCCAAGAGCCAAGTTACTCGTTATAGTAATTTGCATCAAAGTGCAAGCACAGCTGAGGTGCTACCTCACCCCGGGGAGGCTCTCCCTACATTTCTTTTAAGTGCTTCTGGGGGCCCATTAAGTGCAATTAAGAAATGTTTCAGTGCAGTAGAATCAAAGAATTTAGAAGTCTATACAAATGCAAAATATACATGTATGTGTGTATGTGTTCCTTAACTTGTGTCTCCAAGGCAAAGGGTGTCTGCTCTGCAAAGAAAAGCAAGACAGGAGCCGAAGATTAACAGCAAGGCGGGCAGGATAGTGTCCACACTGACAAAAGACCAGTCCCACAGCACCCATATGGTAAAAGCTGACCAGGTCTGGTGAAGATGACGATGGTCAGACACCACAGCTGGCCAGGCAGGTCTACAGTGGCAAGAGAGGCCCTAGGTCAAGCCCTGGGCTCAGGATGGTAGGTCAAGCTCAGCAAAGTACGTAGCCAGGCACAAACACTCCTACAACACTCTGACTGCTCTCTCTGAATGCTGTATAATTTTAAATGAATAAAAGAAAATAACTTTGGAGTTGGTTTTGCAGACATCATGATTTAGCTTATTTACAATGAAGCTGGTGGATACAACAGCTGTTTTTCTCTCAAGATAAGTATAAAAATTGTTGAAATCTTTAAGGAAAAACTAGTTTAAATATCAAGAATTGCTACCCAAAATAGTAGTCTAGATAAGTAAAATTGTACAATGAAAATGTACAAAAATATTACAAGGGCATTTTAAAAGTTCCCATAGCAAGCAAAATGCAGGGACAGAGATTGCTTATTAATCTGCCTACAGACCTGTGTGAGAAAAAAAAAAAAGTGTGAAAATAATCAGAATTTCAGGAATACTAGGAGAAGAAATCCTTAGCCTGCTGCTATCATAAAACAGATATTGGGCTCAAGTAGTGGTTAATGATAGGCTCAGAACTCTAAAGCTGAGGCTGACATTTCTTATTTAATTTTTGATGTGTTTAAGAAAGCAGGCATCTCTGCTCAGGTTTTCTAATTGAGCATTACTGTAGGAAAGAGCTGTCTGCCCTCTGTCACTGAATCCTTTAAATAGAAATTACCAACACATTTATTTCTTATGCTTGAGAAGTGTAACAGTCCCTGAGAACAAATGTTGTTGAAAGCTTCTAGAAGAAAAGAATTTTTAAGTGCTAAATTATGTCAGTAAGAAGATAATTAATGAATTTGATTATCATACAACTACAGGCAAGCTCAGAATTTGTCTTTGAGTAGTATGCATGTAAGATCTCAGAATCACAGAATAGCTGGGGTTGGAAGGCACCTTTAACGTCATCTAGCCAGATGCCATCCACTAGATCATCAGGGACATTTTCAGATGCCTGTCTCAGGAGAGTACACTCAAGAAGAACTGTAAAAAAAAAAAAAATGGTGGCTGACATAATTTAGCCAATTCTCTCTGCTATATCTGGAAATATCAACACTTTGCTGCTAATCCAAATGGAGAAATACATAAACATGTAGCAAGGAAGGAACTGAAAAATACAGCATTAAGGACAGAAGCAAAATTCAACTTTGCGTAAAAACAACCATAAAACTCTTTAATAAGCATCATACATGCCCTTATTTTGTTCAACCATAAAACTGACTTTTCTATTTAGATTTTATATATGGAGCAAATTGAACACTTGTTTGTTAACCAAAACAATTTTCCCTTTCAGGAAAACTTAATGGAAGATAGATAGTTTCATTATTTGTAAGTTAAAATCTTGCAAGATGATGCAACAGTTCTTTGAGTCACAGCTTTCATGCTGCTTAAAGCTATCCCCAGAATAATTTTCTGTATAGCAATGCTATTCATTGTTAATTCTTTTTTCAGCAGTAGAAAATTCATCTAATTGTGTTGTGTAAAACATGATTTCACTAATTCAGTGTAAATGTTATAAAATATCTTTTCCACAAAATATGTTCTTGTATTTTTCTCTCTCTCTTTTTTTTTTTTTTTTTTTTCCTCTGAATTTTTAAAGAGGGAAAAGTAAGTTGAAATTCTCCATTTTTTCTGGTATTGAAGGCTGGAAATTTCTTAAACTTCTCAGTCTCATCATTAAGATGGTACTTCAAAATTTATTTTGATTTAACAACACAAAATAATTGGACTTTTTTCCATCAAAAATTCAGAGACTTGGCATTCTTGCTTTCATTTTAAGTTTCATCAGGGAAAGCAATGGAAAATATCTATGAACTTGTTTTTTTGAGTAACAATCAATTTTGGGAAGTGCAGGACATAGATTCACTCACCCTGAAAGGGATTTTGTCAGTCAGAAGATCAAAAGCAGGGTTCAAATATTATTCACCTGAAGCATTATACACACTACATATGCCTGATATTTAATGAATGATTAATGATTTTATATCTTCTCTCCTTACTTATAAAATGAGGTAAGATTTGAGTGAATAATAGGTGGCTAAGGTGAAACTTTGACAACTTATTACTGCTGCCAAAAGAAAGGAAGAACAAAGTTTTTATAAAGTCAAGATTTGATGGATAAAAATAAGCAACATTTATGACCAAGGATTTCAACCCTGACAGATCAAACAAGTAAACAGTAACATAGATACCAAAAATATCAAGCGGGAACCCCTTTGAGAGCATGGAAAAGACAGAAAAAAAACCCACAACTAGGATCTGATCCAAGAAGCTCTATTCAGTTGCAAAATCCCACTGGACCTAATGAACTAAGTTGCTAACAGATTTAAGAATTAAATCTACCTGTAGAACTTCAAGGTCTGCACATGTAAATGAGCCTCTTTCTTCCTCCTGTCTGGAAGGTTTTCCTGTGCCTTTTGATGCTGTGGTCCTGTATGAGGAGCTGCTTTATCTCAGGAATTCACTTGGTTCAGTTTCTTTGGCCCAGCTTCTTTTCTGTCTCCTGCTTTGCTATAAATTAGACAAAGAATTCATTCTCTATTTTTCCTTTAAAATGAGCTAATTATTCAATCTCTCTTGCCACAGTTTTACACCATCAACTGACAGTATGAATAATTGTTAATTGAGAGTCCATTTAATGAGCTGAGTTTCATGTTATGAGGACAGAAAGTTGATATGTTTGTGAGGGTAATTGTTAACCAAATCAGCTATGTTCATGTTGCAATTTCTTGCTAATGGCCTATAAAGAAGCCATGCTGACAGTACAGTTTAAAATCAATTCCTCCCCACAGCTTTTTTTTTTCCCCTTTTTTTTTTATTATTCTAATTTAATAAGATTTAGCAAATGGTGCATACTGCAGGCAAATTCATAGCTCCTATTCTAGATGCTTTAAAATCTTTGGGTCTGCTGAAATTTGTAATATTTCTTTGCTCTTGGAAAATCTTGAAATCAATAAGTTATCATCTAAAGTTACAATGCAGGATTTGAGAGCAGGGAAGTTTGTCAATACAAAAGAGTATTGAACTAGAACATCCACTAGCTCTGGTATCCAGCTGCATTTTTGTGGCAGAGGGGGAACCCTCAGCTTCATCCACAGATTTAGACCTAGAGTCCCTCTGCAATGCCCTGTTTGTGTCTATTTCTTATAAACAATAAGTCTAAGGTGAACACAGTCTGTGCCTGAACCAACTTAAACAGCAGCATTCTTTCATCATCTTCATGAGTAACATGTAGATTCTTCATGCTTCACAGAATCACAGGATCCTCTACCAGAATGGGCCGACAATCATTCCTTTTGCAGAGCGTGTGCTGTTGCCAATGGGCTGTGCCAACAAGTGAAGGAACCATGTAAGGAAGAGAACACGATTCACACAGTCAGAGACTGATGATGCTGAAGTCTCAGGAGCCTCAAACCTCCATAGAAGTGGGGATGCAGGGAGCCTCAGAGCACTGTCAAGAGGCTAGTGAAAGGTCTGTTGAACGTGAGGTGTGGAGGCTAGTCACTGTGCATACTATGAGAAAGTCTCCTCCTCTTCAAGATCCAAGTTCAAAGAGAACTGGCATCTTTTGCAAGAGGCGTGAGGCCCTGGATCTAGAAGGAAAATCAACTGATGGAGTGGGCGAAGGTCCCTCTGGGCCAGCTAAAGTAGTAGAGCCTACTTCTTGCATCACGACATTCTCTGGCATTATATGTAATGGAGGGTTTGGAATATAAGGAGCTCACAGTTGGAAATGGCATGACATTCGTCTGAGTAAGGATTAAGGGACAAACAAATAATGCAAGTGCCAATTGTGGGAGTCTATATTAGACTGCCTAGATAGGATGGTGGTGCCACTGAATTATTCTTTGAGGAACTAATGGACACTACCAAATCAACCACCCTTGTCTTTATGGGGGACTTCAACTTGTCAGGTATTAGCTGGGAACACCACACAGCTGTGGATCCAGAAGATTCCTAAAACACATGGATGACAATGTCACATTACAGGTAGTAAGGGGAGTGACATGGAAAGATGCCCTCCTTGATCTGCTGCTTGATCCACTCTGTCAGAAGAGTGGATCTCCTGAGCAAAGCGGAGATTGGTGTCTGTCTTGGCTACAGCAACCACAAAGGGATCGAGTTTTAAGTCTCCATTGACAGGAGGAAAAATGCCAGTGAAACTTCAACCCTGTACGTGGTGGGAGCGGACTTCAGGCTGCTCGGGGAACTAGTGAGTAAAGTCCCCTGGGAAAAGACCTCAATCACAACAAGCAGGAAAGCTGTTAGACACAAATTACAGTAAAAACAGACATTTTACTTTGTTGTGTTTATTTCAAAGACTTATACGCGAACTTCATAAATTTGGTGTGATTTTCTACTGAGAATGAAGTGGATTAATTTCCTTGCATCAGTTTCATATCAAACATAAAAATGCCAAGATTAACTTGTTCCACAGAGATCCCATATCCAATAGTGTCCAGTGTGACTCCTATGTTGAAAATACATAGAAATTTATTAGGAGAATTCTCTTTGAATCAGTTGCTGAAAGTATTATGTGCAGAATTTTTTGTTACATATACATGCAAGATACTCAAAACACAAGCTCAATTCCTTACATCCTGTTATTCACTGAAAGGTATGAGCTTATGGTTTTCAGGATGCAAAATGGATGCAAACCGCCTAATAAATGCTTAAAAAATGCTTACATTAGTTCTCCACTTCCTGTTCATGGGCTCTGTGGTACAGCAGGTTTTCTAAGTCACCTAACTAGTTGTGCCTATCTGAATTGCATCACCAGTAACTTAAAATAATGCACAAAAAAAAAGATGTTAGCATACATTAATGGCAGCATAAGTCTTGGCAGACATCTGAAAGTTCATAAACATTTTCACAAATACCTGGCTGCTGCCTGAGCTCTCATAAATATTGGAAAACACCAGAGAACTGCTTCAGAATATTCTGATGAAGTCTTTGTTTCCTCGACTTGATTTGTCATGTATTTATCAATTCTATATTAGAATGTATGAGCACAGGAGCTTTTCAGCAGCTCTGTTTTTCCTCTGGAAATCAAGTATTGGTGCAGTGACCTCTAAAACTAATAGCTGAAGTTACGTGTCTTCTGTGATCCCTATGAAATGCTAATAAACCCACAAGTGGTAGAGGTGACTGCATTATAAATAAAAGATTTGCAAAACATTACATTGATTTTATAATTGCAGTTTAATTTACTCCCTAAGAAAAAATGTGAAGACATTCCAACATGTCCACCAATGATAGTTCAAAGGCTTTTGTAATCAGATTGATACTCTATTTGCATGCCATGGATTACCAAGCAATTAAGCCATATGTACAGTGTAGAAAAGTAGTGTATACTTCCAAAAAATAGGAGAGTACTTGGCATTTGTTTTAAAGTTAGTTTGTTCTTTAAGATTAATATTTGAAGCATTTTCTCTCCTCAGAGTACAAGTACAATACATAAATCAGCAACAAGGTCGAGTTTAAAAGACAGCACCTCAGAAGCAGAATACTGTTGACTTAATGTATTTTATGGAGAAACGTCTTAGATAAATATTAGGTGATCTTAGGGGATATATGTATGACTAATGTGAATGTCTTTATTTCATTCCACTGGGGAGACATAAACTCTGAAAAACAATTGTGTGCAGCAGAAAATTCCTGCAAATTAAGAATACTGGGAGTTGAAATTCCGTATGAAAACTCACCTCAAACTCAAGTTAGGGGCTATCAGTGTCAAGTTCAAGACAGGGAAGTCAATCCAGACAGAGAAGAGAAGCCAGTCCAGGCAGATTTTGACTGAGGCAAAGTAAGTGGAGCTAGACCATAACTAGACACATGCCTTGATGGCTTTTCTCAGTTATTCTAGGTTTTCCTCTATTTGTATCTAAAAAGTTCTTCCCTATCATGTTGTAAAACCAAAGAACACAAAGAATAATCACTCTTGGATGAATTAATGCAGTTTCTTGCAATGCACTATAAAGTCTTTTATAATCAGCTTTGAGAACTAGCTCTGTTTCAGTTAGAAAAAACTGTTATAATTTTTAAATGGATTAAGGTACTGCATACAAAGAAAATCCAGTGACAAATGGATATAAACTGCAATATGTTCATTTAGTTTTGGAATATTTTCACTGATGTGCTGTCTAATAATATTGAATTTCTGTAAGAATTCAAGTAATAGAAGAGATCATCCCAAATGCCAGTTTAAATTACTCTTTATATCTTCCTACCTACTGTCACAAATACAAATAGCAAATACAGAAAATGGTAGTAAGTTAAAGGCAGCATCAATGGGAATTTAGAAAGTATGAAACTATTTAGTTGTAAGCCAAAAAAGGTTTTTTTCCAGTAACCTGAATCTTATTGACCTCTTGGATCTAGGTAATATGTACTGAAGTAACATTGAATTTTATTATTTTGGAAACACAGAAGTTGACTTTTGCCAATAACAACTGGAAAAGTCTTTACTTACTTTTGGAAGCAATCTTGGTTGTCTTTTTATTCATTACAAAAATGGGCCTCTGATCCTTGACTGAACCTCTGGGCTCTACTACAGTGCAAATAATAAAATAATAGTCTATATGGTACATAACTTCATCCAAACTGATCTGTGTATCAGTGTACAGTGTATCCAGGCCCCTTCTCCCTTCTCTAACCCAAGAAGCTATTTAAGCTAAGAAAAAGTTTTTAAATGCTAAGAAAAAAATCAATACCTCCATAAAATATATATCACACCAGGGAATTCCTTCGTCTCCTCTTCTCACCTCATTTGCATTGGACATACTGGGAAAGGCAGACATCCAAGTTCATGCAATTTTGCTTAAGTGAAGCATGTCAGATACTTGCACAAGGGGGTTGACGAAAAAAAAAAACCCTAAATTTTTTTTCCCACTCCTTATTGGGATGGTTTTAACTATCCTCATTTCAAATGTCAGTCAAGTCAGTGTTTTTCTAATCTTATAAGGTTTCCAGAAAAAATTTATCTAAAGTTGAGACCATTAAAAACATTCTTCTTTCTTCTTTTTGATTCATTACTGAAAGGGAAAAGATAGATAGATAGATAGATAGATAGATAGATAGATAGATAGATAGATAGATAGATAGATAGATAGATAGATAGATAGATGGGATAGATAGATGGGAGGGAGGGAGGGAGGGAGGGAGGGAGGGAGGGAGGGAGGGAGGGAGGGAGGGAGGGAGGGAGGGAGGGAGGGAGGGAGGGAGGGAGGGAGGGAGGGAGGGAGGGAGGGAGGAAGGGAGGAAGGGAGGAAGGGAGGAAGGAAGGAAGGAAGGAAGGAAGGAAGGAAGGAAGGAAGGAAGGAAGGAAGGAAGGAAGGAAGGAAGGAAGGAAGGAAGGAAGGAAGGAAGGAAGGAAGGAAGGAAGGAAGGAAGGGAGGAAGGGAGGAAGGGAGGAAGGGAGGAAGGGAGGAAGGGAGGAAGGGAGGAAGGGAGGAAGGGAGGAAGGGAGGGAGGGAGGGAGGGAGGGAGGGAGGGAGGGAGGGAGGGAGGGAGGGAGGGAGGGAGGGAGGGAGGGAGGGAGGGAGGGAGGGAGGGAGGGAGGGAGGGAGGGAGGGAGGGAGGGAGGGAGGGAGGGAGGGAGGGAGGGAGGGAGGGAGGGAGGGGGGGAGGGATGTGGTTTATACCAAGCATTTTAAATCTTAAAACAAAATCATGAAATCCTCATGTCCCAAATCTGGTAAAGCAATACAAATATATCTATATCTATATATCTATATCTATATCTATCTAATCTATCCATATCTATCTATATCATCTATATCTAGATATCTATCTCATATATATAATAAATATACCATAAATATATCATTATGGGGTAGTAATGTTTGTGAAGAGGGCTTCATGTTGGACTTGATAACCTTGGAGGTCTTTTTCCATCTGAATTACTCTAAGGTGCTATGTTACCCCATTTAAGAATAAGGAAGGAGATTTCTGAAGTTACACGATCTTTTGTGTAATTTTGTGAAAACTCATTAAGTGTTTGCCAAACCAGTGATTTATACAGATAGCTGGTTAATCAATTAAAACCAAATATTTATCCCCTTTTCTCAGATATCAGACTATTATGGAAAGAATAGGTTCCCACAATCATTCAACTCCTTTATTGGAGGACTGTAATTTTTCATTAATTAAGAAGGAATTTTGCTGGGAAATGAGAGGGAAATAATGAATTACCTGATAGAGAGGACTTCATTTTAACATAATTAAATTAAAACTAAAAATTTTTTGAAGCATTGAGATCACACAAAATTGACCTCTTCTCCATTCCCTGGTGTAAGAACATAAATCTGTGACACAGTCTATCTCACTATGATCTCTTTAGTCCATTCTGCATTTTACATATAAATTCATCTATGTCTATCTCATGGTCCTGATTTGAGAAATCCCACAGCATAAAAGATTTAATTATTGCAGATATCCTTTCAGAGTTATTGCAGACCTGAGGCTCCATAATTACTAAAAAACACTCTGAAATTTCAGTAATCTGAACAAAATATACATTGGCAGATTTTCTTTGCAATTTTATATTTCATGCCCCTGATTGAATAAGCTTATCTTTCAGCTATGAAAAACATAACGAAAAATATTTATTTTCCATTCTCTGCTATAAACATTTCTTTTTGGTGTCAGTGATGAGAAGAATAACCATCTTCAGGTCTTTTCAATGATTGCATGAGTTTTTCTGTCTATTCATTTTGTGCCCTGTTTATTAGCTAACAAGTAGCATTCCCAGAAAAACCTTTTCAAATACTCTCTTTTTTTCAGATGTCCAAATGAGAGCTCAAGATTATTCTCATTACAGAAACATGTGTGACAAGACTAGTTGAAATATTCTCAAAAATTCTCAGCTATTTTATACATGTTTATTAAGTTGCTTTAATTTACACTTAAAAATAAATTGTATTAAGTTCCAGAAAGTTAATTCAATTACTGTAACAGTTATAATAACTATTCCTGGGAGAAATTTATAATTTGAATAAGCAGGAAAAAAGAAAAAGAAAAAAAAAAAAAGAAACAACAACAATAAAACTCCAACCAGTATTTGCCTGGCTATGACAAGAATTTGATTTTGATCTTACTGTCTCACCTACCTTCAATGAGTAGGATGCTTAAGGATCCTTAAATCTTCTTTACTTATTAACTTTCATGGTGATAGAACATATATGTATTCATTAGATAGGGGTAGCTCTGTCCCCAGACTTGTTAATCTCAAGAACACCACAGTGTTGCTCATAGATGATTAAATCATATTCCTTCTCTCTTCACAAGGACTCATTCCCATTTTGTTGGTCTGTGCTGGAATAATATTTTTTAGGAACTAAGATTCTTAGCAAACTTGTGTCAGATACCTTTATAAGACATTATAGCCAGAATTACACTGAAGGAAACATTCACTGAGAAATAAAATGGTGGAAGAAACTTAAAATCTGTTCTATCATATCAGAGTTGTTCCTCTCCCTATTTGCTACCCTGTGAGAGAGAAGCATTTGTATGGATTAGGCTTTCCAGATGGCCAGGAAGAAACTTGTATCTTGAGTATATTCTGATTTTTCTTTTTTAGTGTCTAGTATGTATGCTAAGTGGTTTTAAAAATTACAGTGTTTCATGTCCCTAATATATATATATATATATTTTTTTTTTTAAATTGAGATGTTATGTGTTAGCATTAGAAAGATTATTTGAGATTTAATGCTGTACTGGCAATGTGGCTGGAACCTCAAAAAAAAAGGTCAAACCCTAGTAGCAGCTTAACAATTTTTTTCAAAATATTTCTTATTCATGCAAGCTGAAAAATAAAAAGTGTGAACAACATTTTGAGTTCATTTCAGACACTGAATGAATATAGGTTCTTGAATTTTTTTATATAAAAGGGTTTTGCTTTGTACAGAAAAAAATCCTCTTTGTGTGACAAATCTGACATTAGTATATCTTAATCAATTTAATAGAAATGCTTCAAAGACTGCACAGTCTTTGCACTAAAGATGATCAGCATTTCTCAATAATATTTTATTTATTTGGCCAGCTATATTTGGAGAACTCTGTAGCCATGACTTTCCAAAGAAATAACACTTGGTACATCTTTGGTATAAATGTTTTCAGGGAAAATAAGTGAGGAGCCTGAGGAAATAAACATTTAGGCTTCTAAGGAATCTCTCCTGTTTAGGAACAGGTAAAATCTGTGTGGGTTAAGATTTGAAATGAAAGGAATAAACTCTATTTCGTTCTGACACTGGTTCCCAAACAGGTATCATTTTGTCTGTCACATAACCTCTCCCTCTTGCCATTCTTATTTGTAAATTTGTTGGGCTTTTTTTTTAATTCTTAAACTATATTACAGAATTGTTCTGAATATTGGTAGAAAGTGTATGAATGTTGACCAGAAAATTATCTCTACTTCAACTATTATAGTTCTTTTACTTCAGTATTTCTATTTTCCCAGTGCATTTTTCCAAATTGCATATTTCACAGTCTTTTAGTTTTTGGTTTATCAGGAAGGAACACTTTTCTCTCTTTACTGGAAGAAGTCTGCATGCCTTTCTGCAGAGCTGGATTTCCTCCCATACAGTTGAGAAACTGATGTCAAGTGCTCTGTCTAGCCAAAAGTTTTTTGAAGCCTCCTTGTGTTTGTGATTTATAATGCCTTAGCACAATTACATGCCACAGTGTTTGTAGGAAATACTGTTGCCACCATGCACCAGCCCTGTAGGAAATACCCCTGCCAGAAGTTATTAGGAGCATGAGGTAATTTATTTAAAATAAAATCTGAAGCAAATGAGCTTTTTTGTTACCCTCACTCTCTCCAGTCTCAGAACCACCAGGATGTGCAGAGTCTGAGGAGCCTGTGCAGCAGCCAGGTACCTTGAGGTTAATCCAGGTGTGAATTCCAGGTTCCACTGTGATGACATGGTGGAAAAGAGACATAAGCTGTCAAATTGTCCTCACATCTCCTGGGCTGGGGACTACATGCAAGTTACAGATATGCCTTCTCCTGCTGGGATCCTGATGATGGATAGTGAATGGCTGATCTGGTAGCCATCGACAGAGGCCATTCAGAGAGCCCTGTTCCTCTTAACACACCCTGAGCCCTATCCTATTCCTTCTGATGCATCTACATGCAGACATCCCATTCACTCTTCATTAACCGGTTTTTCAGAAAATGTGTTCCAGTCTTCCTTGTTAAACTGTAACAGGCATTTTGGCAAGTATGATTTTATGGTCATGTTTTAAATTACTTAAGGAAAAGTATCGGTGAATATGCATAAATCATTTACCAGAATATAGAAGAGCTACAGATGTGGAACAGAGTATCTAAATGAGAAGCAGCAAACCTGTGAGACCTATTTTGCCCTAGAGACAAACCTGTTCTTTCTAAACAGAATCACTCACACCAGCTGTGTGCAGACCAGTTTTAATTATTTTTGCAAGGAGACTTTTTTTTCATCTGTATCTGAACAAATTCAGTCCCTGTGTGACTGGTTTTTGTGGAAGTTTTTCTACTTCTTAAGAAATGGAATACAATTTATCAGACCTCAGCATCATGAAAATAAATGTACTGAAAAAGTGGAAAGGTTATTGAATAATAGTACCTACTACCTGTGGTTAGCAACATTTTTTATTCTGCAACATTTTGTTTGTGCAAAAAACCCCAAACTTCTCTGGAGTAAACTAAGTCAAACATCTGAAGGAATAATTTCCGTTAGAAATAAACGCCTCAGGGGAAATATTCTTTAGAGGATTTAGCTCTTACTTTCAAATCTGCAGTGCCTCAGATGAGATTTGTGTAATTGTAGGAAATATTCAGAAAGCTTCCAGGCTTCAGTAGCAGCTGGGTCAACATCTACTTGATTTTCTCTGGCCTACTGATGAAATACTCTCCCACTGAATAAAATGTTTCCTTAACTCATGTTTTCCTTCAGTCTGAGTAATGATTCTTTTTTGTTTTTCTGTGATATTTTACTCTAAATAAAAAGATTAGCAGTTAATTTCAATTTATCACACACTTCCTCTCTCATTTTTTGTGGTTGTTTTGGTTTTTTTGTTTGTTTGTTTTGGGGGAAGGGTATGGTGGGTTGATTTTGGTTGGATGCCAGGTGCCCACAATGCTTCTCAGCAGAGAAGGGGGGAAAAACTAAAATGGCAAAAACCTTCATGGGTCAAGATAAAGGCAGTTTAATAACACAAAAGCAAAGGTTACACACAGAAACAACAAAAAACAAAGATTTATTCTTTACTTCCCATCTGCAGGCAATGTCCAGCCTCTTTTTGGGAAGTATTGCTTCAGTATATGAAGCGGCTGGTCTGGAAGATTAGTGTCATAAATAATGAATGCTCCCTCCTCCTTCTTTCTCCTAGCTTTTATTGCTGAGCAGATGCCATATAGTATGGAATATCCCTTTGGTCAGTCTCTGCTTTGTCTCTGTCTCCACCCAGCTTCTTGCCCAATTCCAGCCTGCTGGCCTTTGGAAAGGGGAATGTTGGAGAGACAGCCTTGGTGGTGTGTCAGCACTGCTCAGCAGTGGCCGAACACGGTGTGTTATCAACACCTCTGTAGAATCCAAACACAGCACAGCACTGTGAGGGAATGCCACAGTGCTGGGGGAAAGCTAACTCCACCTTAGACCCCGTAAGGGGTAGGGGTGTCTGTGTGTAGTTACTACATTATGATATTCTTTCCACCTTCTTCATTCCATAATCAAAACTCATAATGGTCACCTGAACCAAAGCATTTGTTTTTTTTAATTAATCCCCTTCCCTAAGTACAGTTACAAAGGGAAGTTCTGTTTTTTCTCTTTAATGCAGTTTTTTTGGTTACTGGATTGAATACTCTTTTACAATCTGACACACTTGAGCCCAGTGCCTTGTCTGCCAGAGGGCACTCAAACTCCCACCCTCTGGGAGAGTCATGTGGCCTCTAGACTGCAGATAAAAGGAGACCACTTCCCTTTTTGTTGAGTCTCTTTCCCTATATATCAAAAATCTATACTAGACCAGAGAGAAAGGACAAAAAAGCAGCAAGAATTTATATATGAGTGGTTGGGGACTGGCCTTCCAGCTATTGGAGAGCTTTCCAGGCATGATTCAGGGACTGTGCATTTTCCACTAAACAGTGGTTGGAAAAAGTCACATAAACATCTCCTTGAACAGGAACCAGGTCTTAGAGTGAAGTAGGTGAATGTTCCAGTGAAAGATCTACCAGATCTCCAGTTATTCTAAGAAAGGAATAATTTCAGCACAGGACTCTTTGCTCTGCTTTCTGCCCTGCACACTCTCTATCAGAGAGCTGTGGGAAACCTCCTGGGAAACAGAAGCTTGCACTTCTGTAGTCTGGGGTGAGCCTTTGCTATGTACTGTACCACTAGATAAAACAAAGCATTGGTGGGACCTGATTCTCCTTCAGAGGTCTTGTGAAAACAAATAATTCTTTTGAAAGTGACAGCATTCTGGGCTGGCTGGCTTTCAAAATAGAAGGGAAAAAAGCTGGAGTACCTGGAGTTTGTCTTGAATTAGGTGGCAACTGAGTGAGAAATTTGGATCTTACCATTTGTACATAAGTGTAAGATGAGTGAAGTGGGAATTCCCCAGCTCCTCCTGCACATGTATTCTGGCTGTTTTAAATGTTAACTCTGATTCATATGACTACACCTGTAACATTTTACAAGGCACCTTTTTTCCCCATAGTGTTGGTAGTTAATGGGTTTTCAGGATCAGGAATTGGTAATGAGCAAAGAGCACACTTTGCAGAAACGTGTCACAGAAGTGGAGCCTTCTCAGCGTTAGCCTTTAAGCTGAAATTGTCAATAAATTTCAGCTGAAAGTGCAGACTTCTTTCTGGCTGTGGGGATGGTAGTTTATATAATACAGAGCTGTCACCAAGATCACTAATCCTACTTCCAAAATACGCTGCACAGTTGCCAGCTAGTAAACAAGCTGAGCTATTTGAAAGATAACCATTCATTCATTGTAAGGCTATGTCAGTGAAGGTGTTAAGTAAATTTCCCAAATAAAATATGATCATATTACACAGATTTGGACAGAGTAGTTGCCTTTATTCTGTTTGGCTTATATATCTGTGTCATCTGTCAAGCAATAATAAAGTGAATTTGGGTAATCATCCCTTCTCAGGTATTTCATTTGTTTACTGATCAAAACTTAGATGGATTCCGGACTTGATGCATTGAAAGAACACTGACAACAATAAGCCCTAGCTTTGCTCTTTTTAAAAGGGCAGTTAAAATGTCCTTTAAGATGGAGGAAGCTTGGTAATAATAAGACATTCTTCTCCATTACACACTGACTTCCAGCAAAGAAAGTGAGATAAATGAAGGGGAAATTATAATGCTGAGACGCATGAAAACCCATAGCAATCTTTACAGAAAGAATTTATATTAGTTATTTTCAGTGCCTTTAAAATGCCTTTCTGTCTGAAATTGAGGGTGCACAGGGTTGAAAGTGAAAGTGTGTCTCATATTGATATGTCAATCATAGCTAACAAGCACTGTTGGGAGGTAATCTCTTTCAATCTGTTTCTTGCAGGCTGGGAGACAGCATTTATTACTCTGCAAATGAACCCGCCAACTGCTTTTTGCAGGAGGTATCAGCAGGAGACATGAGTTAGAAAGCTGGTTAAGTGGGGTCACTAAGGAAGTGTAAGCATCTCTTAAGGTTAAGATGAACTAAAAACATCCTCTGTGGGATTTTTTCCTTGAGAAACAAAAGGAGAGAACCTTTTTTTCTCAAAAATAGTCTGGAGTACCTTGGGTTCTCAGAAATAAATGAAAAATATGTGTCTTATTAGTAATAGAAATATTGTGTTTGTGACAAACCCTCCCTCTCTTCCTCTAGTCTTCTCTCTCTCTTGTTTCCTTCCTTCCTTCCACTATGGAATAGTGGTAATTTCCCAACAGCACATGAGTGTCTTTCTAAGGAAATATCCTACCTGATCCACAGCTGACTCATTAAGATGTATATTTTATCCTACTATTGACACTAAAATCTAACTCACTGAACAGAATAGTGTCTGCTTTGAAACATTATCTTTTCCTTTGAAAAGAAGTTCTCTTTCCTTACTGTGAGTTATGTAGAGCAACTTAGAATCTCCTTCTGTTAGATCAGCATAAGAAAGAGAATGCATCTTTATCAGCCTCTTATTCAGGGAAAGCCATGAAACAGATATAATTATCACAACATTTTATGGTTTGGCTGGTATAACTTCTTATGCTTGTCAAATCATTGAAATCAACATGGTTGACTATAATGCCAGTAAAATTATACTGGAAAAATATTTAAGAATTTTGTGGTAAAAGATAAGTTCTATTTCTTTGCTTCATGGATGTTACACACTAGGAAAGGAAGAGGGGGAAAAGAAAAGACATAATGATTTTCCCTGTACCTTACACAAGCTCTATAAAGACAAAGGTACACTGCTGCTCCTAAATTCAGGAGAGGATATCCCTCGCACCTCAACTATTTCCACAGGATTATGCAGGTATATCTAGAGATATAAGGGCCCAGTGATGGCAATATTGCAAATTTAAAAAGTGGACAAGCTTATCTGCTTGCTACATATCAAGAAAGATTGCATTTCTCGAATGATACGTTTTGGTCACTGGCATTAGCACTATGCTTGTGACTCCCTCAGGCTGGTTATCAAAGGCCAGTAGTGTGCATTAGTTTCCTTTCCAACCAGGAAAATTTTGTCTCAGAACAATGTGATTTTGCATTTCCACCCAAAAGACTGGGACTGGGCCATTGTTGCATACAAACAATGTGATGTTGCATATCTGAGTCTGGAAATTGTGAAAGTTTCAGTCATTATAGTTGTTAATGCTAGTGGTTTCTTTATTGTACGTCTGTGAGAACAGACCTATTCTCTCTGTGTAGTAACTTTTTGTTAGTTTGTCTGTTGAAATATGTAAATGAATTGAGGTGCAAACAGACATGCTCCAGAGCTGGGTAACTGGAATTTTCTTTTCCTGTAAGATATTCATGTTTCTGCTCAAAACTTGCAAACCATGCAATTTTCCGTGAGTTAACTTTAATGCAAAAATCATCTTTGCTGCAAGGGTTTTGGATTCCTATGAGAAATTTCTGATCTTTCTCATGGGAACCTGCTCCCTGTATTTCCAAGTGGTAATACTGAAAGGCTCAGAAAGTGAAATAAAAAGCAGTAAAATTGTAAGAGTACTTAATTTTCTAGGAATTCGCATAATTAGGAGGAACATATTCGAGCACTCTTTTGTGCCTGAATTAACTCTCCTGTGGTTTTGTATAGAACTCATTCCAAATCAAAACACTAAAATTGTGACCCGAGTGGGCTGGGAAACAGTTTTCCTTCCTCTCAAAATTTGCTGGCATCGAAAAAAAATGAACTTCACATGAAAGCAGACATTAGTCAGTCACTGATGCCGTGATACAGAAATTTGTTTTAGTTTGAAGGTGAGTGCTCTAATTACTCAGTTTCAGTCTTACAACTAGGTTCATCCTAGTTGTTGACAATAAATTTGCAGTGGATGATGAAGTGCCTACTGTGAATGCTTTAAGCATCCGGTAATAAAATCACTTTCACTGATCTAATCAAAAACAAAGAATGAATTTTCAATGGGAAACATAAAATAAGAGTGTAAGCAACCAAATAAATGATTTGACCATTCATGTTTGTGATAGGCTGCTCAGAGTTAAGTAGTATATATCCCTTTGGTTAAAGGACAAAAATGAATTTGTCATTTGGAAAACAAATTACACTGGTTATGTTAATTACTTATCACTTATTTTCCATGAACATTCACTGAAAAAAGACATGTTATAACAAAAACCAAAACAACAACAAAAAAGTTATGACTTTTTATAAATAATATTCTTTGGTTAAAATTATCAACCATTTCAAAATTGAACATTATTTAAGATAGTTTGCATGGGGTTTTTTGGGTCAGCCTCATTTTCAGTATAAGAAAATAAAAAATCTGTCCATGAACAATCTCCCATTGCTTTCAACTTGGTAATGACTGACACTGAAATAAAGTGCATTTAAAAAGTCTTAGTTAATTCTGTGTGCTAGCTTCCTTTAAATGGTATCTGCTTCTAGTGTCAAAAGTTGCTAAATTAGTATATAAATCTTTTCAACAGTGTAATTTAGTTGAAAAGTATTTATCTAATTATCTCACTTTCTTTTCATTATAATCTTAAGAAAATGTTTTTGTTTTAATCAGGAGAAAGATAACCTGTTATCCAGACTTTTACTCTTTGCAACGTATAAAAACATATCTTTAGCAGAGATTGTTAGTAAATTCAAGCAATTAAATTATTATTAGTTAAAGACCAAATAAAATTCTCAGGTAATCTGAAAAGTTTTGACAGGATTTTTGTGTTAATTGAACAGCTGTTCCTTCCCAGAGCATGACTGCTGGTCATTGAAATGAAGAAATATTTCTTACACATCTTTCAGATATAAGGATACTGACCACTCCATATCCTGATATAATTTTCTTTATGGTTAGAAAATTATGTGAGCCCCTGGAGAGATTTATCTCACTTAGTTTTACATATCTACATTTTTGTTTATGGTAAATTTGATTAAATGTAAGCATCTAGAATGAGATTCTTTGCATGCTAGATTCATTTGAGTACAATGACAACATCTCCATAGACTAAAAAAGATGTAAGAGGATAATTTAAGATATTTCAATATGCATGTGAGAAACTCACAACAAGTTAGATAAATCCCACTGCTTTTCTGTGGTACAAATTATCTACTTCAAGATCAAATACTCAAGACTGGATCCATGGTCAATGAAGTGATAAAGGCACTTTGAGTTGTCTGGTTATCTCTGAAAATTGACATCTAAAGCTCATCAGATGCATTGTGACCTGAAAATTTTACATAGTGGATCCCTTCATTTGATCTAACTGCTCTTATGCCTGATGTACCTATAACAAAGATTCATTTTATATACAGTAAATTAAGGAGTGTTTAAATTTAATTGTGGAATTTGAATAATGAATTTGTATAAATGACAGACTGAGTGATTGACACAGAGAGAGGAAAGTGAAGTGAGCACCCAAAACAACACTCAACTGTCATACTACTGCCTTTGTTTCAGTGGCTCCTTCCAGGTAGTGCACATAACACAAATGGTGGCTGTCTATGCTATTTATTTTGTTAATGTCTGTCCTGATACATTTTTCAGGCAAGTGAAGTTACTTACTCACTTGAAAGAGCTGACTGTCTCACAAGAAGTCTGAATCTCATATATTTCAAATTAATTCTTTCAGAACTAGGCACATGGTACTTATAAACTAGAAATCAATGGTTAAATTAATAAAAATAATGCGTCTATGCAAGAAGCTGTGGAAAGCTCCTCTAGGGATTACTGCACTGCAAGTACTACTATTATATTGAAGTCTATCACTAACATAGGACAGAGGATTAGAAGACAAAAGTTTAGGATTTTTTCATCTTCTCATCATTGTCATGAGCAGCAAGATTAATTAATTTAATAAAATTAATTTTCTCTTGATATATCTGAGTCCATACCACAAATATTGTTGGCATAGTGACTGCAGATAGAACTTTTTATACAAAATATATGGATACATAATTTTTCACATTATGATTTTTGACCTACCTTAAATATATGCAAATACAACACAAAAAGTGATGTAGCCATTACAGTCTTTTGAGGGTCAAATTATACTCATGAGTAACAAGAACCATTTTGACCATTTTGTTCTTATCAGGGGTATCTAAAGGTAAATGTGAAAGAACAGATCTTTCTGTACTTCCTAATAAACCTTATGTTCATATTGCCAAGTCATTCAGATTTGGGCAGGACATATGGAAAATTAGATCACACAAAATAAGTTTTTCCACTGAATATCTCACTATTAAGACATATGTTCATAATCCTAAATAGGCCTAGGTCCTGCTGTGACAAAAATTGTATGTCCTATGCATTGTGCATTCTGGGCAGCTATCCAAGATTTATAGCCCAAAAATAAAGCAAAAGAAAGAAAATACTAGAAAATATAAAGGAAATTTAACAGCATTAATAGTTTGGTTTTTGTTGTTGTTTTTTTGGGGGGTTTTTTTTGGTAAATGGACTGTGTAATATTGCAATTTTTAATATAATTTCAAATATCCCTCAGGTATTGCTTCTATTGTGGCTCTGCTAGATAAATGAAATGGCAAAAAAAGATTTTAAAGAAAAATTGTTATATCTAGGAGAATAACAATACAGTGAGAATAAAACAAAAAAAATGATCAGTTGAGAATAGTAATAAGTGAAAAAGCATAAGGAAAACTTCACATTAGAAAATTAGTAAAATACAAAAAAAATCTTTAAAGATTTCACATAATTATAGAATCAGAAATATTTATTTTGGGAAGTCCTTTAAGAATATCAAATCCAACTCTTTACCCTTCACTGACAAGTCCACTACTGAGCCATGTCCCTAAATGCAAGGATGGTGTCTCCATCACTTCCCCGGGCACCTTGTTCTAGTGCTTGGCAACCTTTTCCATGAAAAAAAATTCCTTAATATCAGTTGAAACCTCCTCTTGTGGAACTTGAGGCCACTTCTTCTCATCCTATCACTTGTTACTTGGGAGAAGAGGCCAGCACTCACCTGGCTAAAACCTGCTTTCAGGTAGTTGAAGAAAGTGATAAGGTCTTCCCTCTCTTTCCCAGGTTAAACAACCCCATTTCCCACAGCGGTACTTCATAAGACTTAAATTAAGTCTTAAGACGCTCTAAATCCTCCATCATCTACATTGCCCTCCTCTGGACACCCTCCAGCAACCTCAATTTCTACTCCAAAGGAGCCCAGAACTTGAGCTGAGGCCTCACCACCGCTACAGGGGGACAATCCCTTCCCTGGTCCTGCTGGCCACACTATTGCTGATGCAGACCAGGATGCCACTGGCCTTCTTGGCCACCTGAGCACACTCTAGCTCATGTTCAGCCACTGTCAAACAACATTCCCAGGTCCTTCTCACCTTGGCTGTTTTCCAGCCACTCTGTCCCCAGCTTGCAGGGCTCCCTGCAGCTGCTGCAAATGCAGGATCCAACATCTGGCCTTGATGAGCCTCATACAGTTGGCTTTAGCCCATCAATCCAGCCTCTCTAGATCCAAACATATAGTCTTCGTGCAGATCAGTAGTTGGGCCCAACTTGGTATCATCTGTAAAACATTGAGGATGCTCTTGATCCCCCGACCCAGATCATTGATAAAGATATTAAACAAATCTTGCCCCAGTACTGAGCCCTAGGAAACACCACCAGTGACTGGCCACCAACTGGATGTGTAACCTGTCACCACCATTCCCTGGGCCTGGCCACCCTGACACTTTTTTACCCAGGGAAGGATGTACCTGTCCAAGCTATGAGCAGCCAGTTTCTTCTGGAGAATGCTGTGGAAGACAGGGTCAAATTCTTTACTGCAGCTTAAAGCAGACAGCATCTGCAGTCCTTCCGGCATTCACTAAGCAGGTCAGCTTGTGACAGAATGAGATCAGTTTGGTCAGCAGGACCTGCCTTTCATAAACCCATGCTGACTGGATCATACAGAGAAAAAAATTAAACCAATTTTTTCTACAAAATTACCTCTGTCTGATAGCTTGGCTAGAGTGAAAAGAGAGAAAAATAGAGGATTAAAATAGTAGATGAGTAGAAAAAGAAAGTACTTTTAAATCTGAAAAAAGTTTAAGGAAACAGTAAAAATTGAGGGAAATCAACTGCTTTTTCAATTGGTGACCCTAATTTTCAGACTATTAGAATGTCTTTTTAAACTTAGAGACTAAAATTCAGTTAATTACTATGCTTTATTGCTGTATTATTAGCTGGCAGAATAAAAGAAAAGGTTTTTGATTGGGGTCAAAATTTTATGCCTGATATTTTAGTGCAAAGAATGAAATCTGGTCTTCGTTTCCAAGAGAAGTGTTGAAGAGAAAAGATTACAGAATCAAATTAAGCTTTTTTTTCTTTCTTCCTATTAGCTGTTTTTCATCTCATTCCTTTGTTTGTACAGATAAGACAGCTGTTGTTGCTTTTCTCTTTGCCATAAAGTTGCAAGGTATTGTGTTTTATTTTGCAACCAATAGTAACAATGTTAAAATATATGTGTGCAAGTATGTATAGCATGCTGCTGCTATTTTACTGTATTACAATGAGCAAAATCAAGTAAACCATGACTTTAAACAAGAAAAATTACCATTTAGTACTCATAGATCTTTAAGACAGTTAACTCCATAGTAACTCTTACCTGTGAAACCTTAACTTGAATCTCTTAATTTAAGTCATATTTCTTTATATTAAAATGCAACTCTACTTACATCCAGAGCTTGCATTTTATGTTTCTGGAGCCATAATAGCCAAAATAAGAGAAACAATTTTATATATAAAACTGTTTGGTATCTTATCACCTGGAATGGACCTTAAAAAAAGTGTAGATCCTTTGTTTGGGTGTCAATGATCACAGTCTACCCATTCATATTGAAACTGAGAAGATCCAGAGAGATTTTCAGAGATAGAAAATTTATTAAAATTTTAGGTTTTTTTCATTAAGATAGGGCTGAAGTTCCTGTTCATGGTCTGAAACAGAGAGATGGTACAGTATCTTTAAAACTATTGCCTTGATGCTTTCAGTAAGGGCAAAACAATAGATTTTTCCTTTCTGATCTTGTTCTCATAGAAATCTGAATTGTTTTAAGTGGCACTTTCAAGGACATTTCAGCCTGAGGCACAGTCATTCTTCATGGAATTACTAAATTGAGGGGTTCAAGTTTAGCAAAGCAAATTAAAACAGTGTTTAGATGATGTTAGTCATGACTCTGCCCCCATGTGAAAGTCATATAATTACAATATTTTAATTCTTTCAGTGTTTATCTCTTCTTCCAAAACACAGTTTAGAGTTATCTTGAAACAGAGTTGACGAATCTTGAAGCTTACCTAATCGTAACACATTGAATTTTGACAATACTTGAATGATTAATATTAATGTGAGATAGAAATTCAGCTATATGTTGACTACACTACTCAGTATTATCTTGATGAGTCCTGTCAGTCTCATTGAGCAAGATGAGAGCTTGCTTTGTTCTTCTTTATTGTCCAAATTCTGAAAATATTCAACGCAAAATTTGGACAACTAAAAAGCAAAGATGGAAAGAGTGTCACAAAGAATTTTAAATGCTAGGAAATTAACCCCTGTATAAGACACTCAATCACAGTTAAATCTACAACAAACACAGAATATAATTATGTAAGGGATGAAAATGGTTAACCATTCCGAACTTTGATTTCACCTAGCACATTACCTGGATCTAGTTGAACTTATATACCCATGTAAGTCACACTGGAGGACTCAGCACATCTATGAAATTTTTCTCATTCTTCTCTGCTTTACAAACTGCTGCTTGATTTATTCAGCCCAGAGAAGGCTCTGGGAGACCTTAGTGCACCTTCCAGTACCCAAAGGGGGCCTACAAGAGAGCAGAAGAGGGACTCTTTAAAAGAGCATGCAGTGATAGGACAAGGGGGAATGGCTTCAAGTGACTGAGATTAATTTTAGATAAGTTATAAGAAAGAAATTATTTCCTGGGAAGGTCATGAGGTTTTGCCCTATCTTGGGAGATGTTCAGGACCAGGCTGGATGGGGACCCATGGGCAGCCTAGTCTAGTGGAAGGTGCCCCTGCCCATAGTGGAGAGAGGAAGGGAGGAAACAAGATGGGACATGGTTTTATGGTGGACTTGGCAATGTTAGTTTAATGGTTGGACCCAGTGATCTTAGAAGTCTTTTCCAAGATAAATCATTCTGTGATCTTTAAGGACCCTTCCAACACTAACACAGAACACAATTCTGTGATTCAATTCTACGATTCTATTAGTCATTCTATTCTGAAAAATTTCCACAAACATGCAGTACAGTTGTAAGGGAAACGGTTGACAGGCCCTGCACAGATATTTACCAGGCTGTCTTCACACTGTTGAAGTTTGGCTGTGCCAATCAACTGTGATTTCTTCTCTGGCGCAGGAATAGCCATAGTTCTGCCCCACCCCACACATATCAGTGTTCTGTTACATTTTAAACAAAGGTTAAAATTTTGGCTGTAATAGTAGGCAGAAATTAAATAAATTGTTATTTATTTTAAGAATCACCTGATAAGTCAGCTCATAAAATGTCTTCTAAAGGAAAGCAATATTATGTCTAGGGAAGCATGTGTATGTTGTGCTTGTGCAAGAGGAAGAGGAAAGAAGTTTTAGGAGGGGAGTTAAGACTTGTTTTAAAAAGACAGGCTTCATAAAAATTACTCTTATTCAAAATTGATCTTATTCAAAACTATAACAACAAAAGCCTACTTCTCAGACAATTTGATTAGGATTGATTTTCTGTTTCTCAGGAGAGATATATTTCACATGTACCTTCCTCTGTATGCTGGCTTTTAACTGTAAACATTTCTGCTAAAGTGTCGTATCTGGAGATATCTGGGGCAGTCTTCAGCAGTACAGCAAACACAGAAACTGTGTGGTTGGAGGCATAGTCCTGTCAGGAATCATAATCTATAGAGAGAAGTGGTGGAAGCTGATGGAAGTATACGCCTTATACAGTACAACAGTAGCACATCGTGGAAATTGCCCATGGGGAATATTTAGCTAGAAATCTGCGGGGTATTTTTTTTTCCCAGAAGTCAAATGCTATTACTCAAAATCTCCTGGACTTAGAGTCACACTCTGGTTTTAATAAATATCCTTCATCCAAACCAGTTGTTTACAGCCACCAGTCTGGACTATTGCTAGGATATCTCAGTGACATCTCAAACAAATTCCTTGCTTTTTCTCTCTAGGCCCTGAGTGCAGCAGGATCTTGCCATGCTGAAATATTTTTCTCTGTACTCAGCCTTTGCAACTCTAGCAGCCCTCAGGGGTTTAATAGTCCCTGTTCAAAGTTTGCTCTGATGTGGTGCAGCCATGTAATTTTAGGTCAGATCTCTGGAAAACAAAGAAGCAGTAAGAAGAGATTAAATGAACATCCCCTTGCCTGGCTGTTGATTTACGCCATCAGTCCCTGCCCAAATGATGTCGCAGTTTTTCCTGTGTCTGCCCATCCCTTGTCATGGTCTGCCCTTGCTGAATGCTCTCCCCAGCTTGACCTGGGACTTGCATTCCCATCACAGGCCTGCTGGGCTGGCTGGACTGCGGCCAACGCTGCTCCTCATCCCCGAACCAGACCTGTTCAGCCACAGTAAGATTGTGCCCCTTGTTGAGGAGGCCTTGCCGCAACCCTTCGCTCTCCTTCCTTTCTGGAGGCTCTTCTCTCATTCATGGGTGTGAAATACATTATTTCTAATCATAGTTAGTTCATAAGTGTATTATATGAAAATCATTATCCTATTCTATTTGCTATTTTCTGTTTCACTGATGAAAAAAGTACATTTTTTTTTAATTAGTATAACTAACTCTGCCCAGTATTTTAAATTTAATTAATTTAATTTTAGAATAAAGAAAAAAATATACTTTTTTTGTATATTTATATATAATTTTATATAATATATATTTATATATAATTTTATTCATTTATATATAATATTATTTTTTTGGAGTGTAGAGAAATCAGATATTAATGATGCCATAAACTTTTACTGCGTGCAGGTACATTTTTAATTTTTCTTGTCAGAATATTCCTGAATTTTGCAATATTTTTGCAGGTTTTGATGATTTGAGGCTTTTGGATGGAAGAGTAGATGCTTTCCACCAGCAAATGTGTAAGAATATCAACTTTTATTACCTGAGAAAAATTCTACATTCCCTCTATGTATGCAATGATGCAAAGAGACGACAACTGATACCTCTATAATATAATCACTATTTAAGTGTACTCATTACATATTATTTCACACCTGTGAAATCCAGCCAGGATTAAATTGTCTATAAGAATTTTACACATACTATGTCATGAACTAAACAGCAATGAGGGCTATCATGTCTAGAAATTAAACCTCGTTCATGCTATTTCACAATCTTAGGTTAAAAATGTGTCATGCAATTGATTTGATAAATTATTTTCCCTAAAATTATAATAGCAAGCAGTGTGTCCTTCTTTTTTGTAAGTGAAGTTCTGTTCTGGGCTGTTCCACCTGATCAGGCAGAAGCCAACAAAATGGGGGCTATTTCATAAATTTCTATCTTTTTTCATTTAAAAGGTAAAGGATATTGCTAAGTAGATTTTTTTTTCTTATATTATCTTTGCATACTTTTTTGCTACTTAAAGTTTTTGGCAGTTGGAATCTGATGTGGTATCAGCAAAGAAAAAAAATCCAAACAAACCCAACATTAGTGAAATGGACTATTCTGTGGATTTTCTATGAGAAGTTGTGATGCACCTGGTAATTTCTAGAGACAGTTTGCTACACTGCTTATTGAAAGAGACATATTAGTGTTATTGCTGCTACACTGCATCCATATATTCATTTGACACATTTTTACATTTAATAAAAATTTCAGTTGATTTCAGGTCTTCTGCAAGTGATGAAAAACAGGTACTAGAGACAATTAAAAAGCAGTGTTGTTCAGTCATTCCCATGAAATCCAATATTCTCTCTCTCATAATGTGGCCATTTTATAGCATTCTATCATTGAGACACATAAGTGATTATTCTATTTGCATTAAACGTAGAAAAATAATGCAATAAGGTGCAATTGCAGATGCTTAAGACCCAAAAGACAATCAAGTACCCAAGTCCAAAGCAGAATCCAAATGATGAACAGAAACATAAATATTTTAACTATGGAATAGTAAATGCTTTGGGTGCAGTAGGGAAAATTGTAGATTTTTAAATAATTCTATTTTTATTGTCCACTACATTCTCAGTGGCCAAATATTACTAAATATGGATTTTGGTATTACTTTAAATAATTATTAGTGTCCTCTTGGCAGACTCTAGCTGGATGGTAGCCTGTTAGTAGAAAAATCTCCTGAGATGTGATACCAAAGAACAGACAAAGGAAGAACTGCTGGTGAAAAAGACCAAAAAAACCCCAAAACATAAAAAGGCAATTTAAAAAAAAATTATTTTTAGGGCATAGAGTACTAATAGTAAATAGCAAATTTATCCTTTAAATAAATGCAGATTACATACTCTACACTCTCTTACACTGCAGTTAGTTGTTGGGAGGACTACTCTCCTCACTAAGGTTACTTATTATGCCAGTAAATCCTGTCTATATTTGCACTCCAGTAGATGCTGGCATAAAGGAGAACCAGATGATGATTAACCTAAATCAAAAGAATTTTAATAATGCTGTGATGGTCTGTAAAACAGTGAAAATATTTATTGAATGTGGTAACTCTTGTTGCATGATGTTGGAATCAATGGGAGGTAGGTGTATAAAATTTCTCCTTCTGGGATACATTTGTTTTGTGATTCAAACTCTGAAATCTGTTTTAATTCATCTCTCTGCAGATATACATGCCCTAAAGGATGATTTTCCCTTAGAAAATAATGATGTTTGACACCTACTCCTCACAATCTATAGTGATGAACATCTCTCAAAAAAACCCTCAGTTTTTCAGAGAAGCATTTTTATTCTTTATTTCTTGAAAGTTTCAGATTCTCAGACTTAGCAGGGGTGCTGATCTCTTCTAACAAGAAAGGCATTTTTCACTCATTTTGCTTAATTACTCAGGAGTAGTTTTATACTCTTATTAGTGGCAATCCACTGGCTGGGTGTTCTTTTTCCCCTGAAAATTGTATTTTTCTGGGAAAAGTATAGTGGCTTAGACAGCGACCACATTTGAACCAGAAATGCTTGTCAGTGCGGCATTATTGGTTAGGGACACAACTTTTACAGAATGTTTTCCTGGAAGCAACTACATATTCATTAGGATATTTATATCACATAAATGTCTTCTGCTATTATACCTTTTCTCATCTAAGCAGCTAGAATAAATAAGATCAGCAAATTTGATCCTCTCACCAATTACATGCATGTAGAAAGACAGGTATGCTCAGATCTTATCACAGTGGTTTGAATTCTATAAGCTTAGATTATTGATATCTTCATATATAGTCAACAATGCAAAGGAATAAATTTGTTGAAAACAATAGATTAAATGGATGACAAATTATCTTTGCTTCAGTAGCAAACAAAGTAAAGCTTCATTTGTGCCTATTAGGATGATTATATAACTCTCCAGTTCTTTATAGCAAATGTCTAATTATAAAAAAGCCAGATTTTCTTCAATACTCCCTACTGGTTTGTTATTATGTGCATATATCAGCAGCTTGCACTGAAGATGAATTGGGATAATCAGAGCAGGCATCCCACTGGATTGACTTATTGGACCATTGCTTCATCTGACTGAGCCCTCACGAGGATTTATATCTCAAAGGTAAGAAGGAGGCAGCCAGAGATTTTATTTAGCTAAAGAACAAATGCCATGTTTGTGCCTGGTTGCCCCCAGAGTGTACTTTGTTTCTGAACCTCTGACATACTAGAAATAGTGATAAAAAGCAGAAAGTCATTATAAGGAATCTACTTAATTTAAAATATGTATTTTTGTGATGTTTAGCTTTGAAATAACAGTACTAATTTCTTAGTATAATTTTTTTGTAAACTGTATTGCTTATGCTAGAAAAGGACAGCAGCAAATATATTACATTTTATGTTATTTAAGCTGCTATGCTAACAGCAAGTAGCTGGTATTAGTCACGTTGCGAATTCAGACTTACTCAACAAGTATGGCATAATTACTTTTTAGAACTTATCCCAGCTTTATTGTAAATCTTCAGATATTCTTTTTAATATATTTTTTCCTTATGTTTCATTTTTGCAACCATTTGTGCATAGGCTGGTTTTCATTTTTAGCATAGAGTCCTGTGAAAAGCCTAGAGCAGTTCCTGGTTGGTTTCTGCTCATGTTCTTGGCCTGAGAAGGAAATTTACATTCTGATGCATTTTTCTTCACTCCCACAAGGAAGATGTTAATTTTCCTTGATATGTCACAGCAACACCATAGAAAAAAAAAAAGACTTAACTGGGGAGTGCAACCATTCCAGAGCAATTTTCCAACTACTTTACAAAGCTTCATGGATAGCAAGAAACTTGAGAACTTTCTTCTAAGATTGTTATTACACCAGTAGGTACAAGGTGATCAAAGATTGTTCTGCCTGGACTAACCAAGGAATTGTAGAAATGAGTATTTATGTACCTCCCTCATGTCTGGAATGAGTCAGGTGTGGCTGAATGAGTTCACAGAATCAGAACAGGATCACAGAATCACTAGGTTGGAAGAGACCTTCAAAATCATTGAGTCCAGCCCAGCCCTAACACCTCAACTAAACCATGCCATGTCCAATCTTTTTTTAAACACATCCAGGGATGGTGACTCCACCACCTCCCCAGGCAGACAATTCCAGTATTTTATCACTCTTTCCATAAAATATTTTTCCTAACGTCCAACCTATATTTCCCTTGGTGAATTTTAAAACTGTGTCCTCTGGTTCTGTCAGTTGCTGCCTGGAGAAAGAGACCGACCCCCACCTGCCTACACCCATCTCTCAGGAAGTCATAGAGTATGTCTGTCCTTCAAAGGCAAGTTGTTTTAGCTCAGGTGCATTTTCTTCAAATGAAGCTGCATTGTTTTTAAATCTGAATTCAGACCTACAAGGAGGTGTTCTTTGCTATATAGGCTTGTCAGACATACCTCTTGTAGCTCAGATTGCTGATCTTCAGTATTGATTTTTTTCAGAGTAGATACACTTTCAAAGAAATCATGACTATTTTCTGCTTTTTTCACTCAAAAGGCAAGTCTAAACTTCTGTCAAAGACATTTGTTTCCTTAGAAATGCTGATCTTTTCAATGCACTGGCATCCACCCAGGGACTTACACACTTGTCTCCTTGGAGTAAAGATGTGTTTGGTTCAATTTTGAACAGCACAGACACTTCCTTTCACATTTCACCACCCTAGTTTAAGTGTTCTCCATGAGTCAAATGAGAGTAGTACTGAATCTTGACAGGCACAGAAAGTAAGAATGATATAAAATAACCCTTCTAACAATATGTCTGTTGCTGTTGTGGTGATAGAGGCTCTTTATTATTATGTAATGACTTTGCAACCTCTGTGTCACAGAGGAGCATCTAAAGAATTCATAGCTTTCTTTCTTTTTTGTCAAGACTTGAATTGGGAATATGAATAAACATTTATCCTTACGATCTCTTTGCAAGGGATTATAATGAAGGATTACAATTTCATAACCTTTCTGAAAAAAATCACTTCTGATAAGCTGGTAAGAAAGGAAAGAGTAAGATTAAGATAGGAAAGAAGGAGTTGAATAATTGCTAGCAAAAAGTAGCTGCTTGTAAAGTTCTACATATGGGAGAACAAATTTTTCACAGAAAGAAATAGACTATTTGGTTTTATGCACTATCCAGCTATTTCCAATAGTTCTTTTTAAATGAAGTTGGCAAATTTTTTCAAGCACATCCCTTTTTTTTTTTTTTTTTTCTTCTTTTCTGTAAGGCCTTCAATGGCTTAACAAATTGACAAGCAAGGTTTAAGGGTAACCCCTGACTGAAGTATTAGAAACTTACAGAATCTCAGGAGAATGGTGAAAACAAAAGTAAACAGAAAACTAGTACTTCAATCAGCCAGGAGCTGAGAATGAGAATAAACTGCTGTAAAACAAAAGGACATTATTAAAATTGTTTGGGTCTTCTACATAAGAAACAAATAAAAAAAAAACCTGGAAGAAACCAAACCTCTTGTTTTCATTAACATTTTAATTTTTATGCAATCTTTTCCAGACAGTAGAAACTTTCTTCCCTTTGTAAATTAAATTCACTGGTGAGTAATGAAGCAATGTCAATCATTAGGTTGGATCAGCCAAGGAAAACACTTAAGTTGTTATATCCTGAAATACAGATTTCCTCTTTCAGACTACATGGTACCTGCTCCCTATTTTGTCATCTTTGATGAAATGGCATAGAACTAAAATGAGAAATAATCTTCCTTTCTATGAGCCAAATTAAATGCTATAGTGAAGGGCAGCTTTTCTCCAAATTATTTAATTCCTTTTGGAGTATCCTAGAATCAGATTTTAATAAAGGACCATCTTTGAATACTTCCTTCCTGAACCCATAAATGAAGCTTCAAAAAATATATTATCCTGCACTTGGAAAGTAAGTCCTTAAATAAATGTGTGTTCTGCCCTTCAGCATTCAAAAACAGACGCTCCCAGCTGGGGCTTTAGCTCTCTCTGCTCAAGAAACCTGCAACTTTTTAAAATGTCCATTACAAACAATTTTTTTCTCTGTATCAAAGTAACATTAGAAAAATTCCAGGTGCTGGACTTAGAGTTTTTGGTCTCATCATTTCTTCTCTTATCTGGAAAGTGTTATTGACTGGTGAATGTCTTTGGCAAGTATATCAATAATGTGAATATTGTCTATTTTTATTTCCTCTCTTCCCATCCTGGTGTCTTACAGGAACTGCAGTGCACAGCATAAAAAATATCTCAAGTTATGAAGAGAATTAGAAATTTATTAGTTCAAAGATTTTAGCAGAAACTTTGTGTGTAATTTCCTTTAATCATACAATGAAGAAAGGTATAAGGCATCCAAATACAAAGAAACTGCTGGGGTTTTTTTGTCTATTCTTACTTGGTGAGGCATGTTTGTTAATTTAAAAGAAAACTAGGTTGCATATGGTTATCCCTTTTCTGAATGCCTTTACATCAAGTAATCATTGTGCAGTCTTTGCTCTACTATAGATCATCTACTTGACAGACTATTTTTTACGGATGTAGCAAAGACAGCAAGGACAAGTGGAGTGATTTGTCCAAGGTGACTAGAGCAGCAGTCATGAAGGTAACAAGGGTCTTCTGAGACACAGGATACTTTATCTGTTGATGTGTTCAGACTCTTTGCTAGAGAAAATTGCTGGTACTTTTGCCTTTTGTTGCTCCACAGAACCAATGCATCTCTCAGGGAATGAACCAGGCTTGGTTCCAGCTGGCGCCTCATCAACCAAATTCCTAACAGTCAGATTGCAGGCACTTTGTAGGAGATATGCAAGCCAGGGAAAAGCCAGCTTCACTTTCAGAGTCTAGGATGAGTTTGAGAACAGAACAGTTAGAGGGAAATACCACAGCTTTTTTACATTTAAACTGAGAACTGAGCAGAGGTAGTATGGAAATCATTGAGAGACAATAAACGAGGAGCTCCCAATCCTTTTTTAATTATTTAGATTTTTATTTTGGGGCCAGTTAACAGGGCAAAGCACCACTTTAAGAACTGCAACAGCCGTGGTCTGTTACATCTACTTATCTCTCCTTACCAGCCTACTGACTCCACACACGAGAAATGAAATCCTCAGGATGTTAAGGAGCACTTGTCAAAAACCTCTAAAACTCTAACTATATTTCTAATAACATTTTAGTAAAACAAATAAAAAGCAAAACTAAAGTCTACTTTTTATTATATCTGTTGTTTGTTTGCTTAGAGATAAACAAAATATTTTTAGGAAAAGTTTATCTGCAAATTTAGTTCTTATGTATTATTCATGGAAAGACTATGCATATTTAATTATTTGCTCACTATTCATAGTTGATTTAACTTTTTATAAAAGTAAATGCAAAAAAACTATGTAATAAAATAAGAGATTGTTAAATCTTTACTTGTTTTCAAGGTAGGGAAAAAAAAAACATACAATACAATACAATCCAGGTATTGGCAATTAAGAAGCTGTTATAAACACTTTTGTTAATCATTCTCTTATCAGTCATGTTAGTCATTGCTCAGTGTAATGAGATCATAGTTTCTCTTTCTTGCTATGTTTAACAGCAATAGAGGGCAGTTGTAAGCAATCCACCGGACTCCAAGGAAGGAAGAGTGCTGCTCTCTGTGGTTTTGGTTTGCTGTTGTTTCCCCTGTGTCTGTACTCCAGATTAAACATATCATGTGTCCCCCATCAGACCTGTGTGCTACGGGAAGAAATGAAGAACCAATTTGCTCTAAATGGGCTTGGGCAAACTCTTTTATTTAGTCAAATTAGCCAGAATACTCAATTACAAATTTATGTGAACTTATATGGGTTTTTTATGTGCCATGCAGGAGAACAGACTAGGCTTCATTTGGCATAAAGTTGCTGGTAAGAACTTAATTCATCAGGGCACTTGAAGATATCTGAAAACAGCAGAACGCAAGCAATCTGGACTGGAACTGTACATCATTTACCACACTGCTTTTGATCTGTCACCAGAAGCCATGCAGACAATTTAACATATTGTCACACCACGGCCAGATACAGCCTTGAATGAGATAATTGGAGGGCTGGAGACAATGTTGCCAGCCCAGTGCAGCTGCACCAGCATTGTGCTGATAGCACTATCTTGGTTTTGGGCTCTTAACTTAGTATTTCAGCTTGACACCTCACTGTGCAGGGTGGACATGCAGTGCTCTGGGACCTGAGTGGACAACTTGATTTTGGCTGCATGCTAACAAAAGAGCATGAGATTTTACTTTGGTCTCTTAGACTGTCTTTCCTCATAGCTGGAACAGACAGATTTTTATCATTTTCAATTTGGGTTGTGTCTTCAGACAGATTTTTTTGACCATAAAAATAAGATTAGGACCAGATCTGCTTTACTGTTTTCTATTTTTTTTTAATCAAAAGGATTGGAGTATCACAGTGTTAAAGAAGAAAACACCACCAAACCAGCACATTCTTTTTAATACAATTAAAAAAACTGTACTTGCTTCTTTGAAATGATTAGTAAAATGCTGACAGTGAGTTGCTGTGAGCAATGGTTGCATTGCTACCAGCTTTTGGGTATATATATATACATGATGTTTCGATGATTTATCAGAGAAATTAAATATTTAATACCTATTGGCTGAAGTAAACAATCAATACTTAATTGACCTCACTTCAGCCTATTTATTCCAGGCATCTGTATGGAACAAAATGGAAGTTTATAATCAGAAATGGCTTGAAAACTATTTATGAACAGAAAACTCCATTTTTATTGTATAATATACTCACAAAAAGCTTTTTCATCTGATTATTGATGGGTTGGAAGCTTTATTGTGTCTGTGAAAAGGGTATGTGGAATCATAACCTCTATCTGTTACTACTCATAGCCTTACGCTCACAGAGTGGCTGCTAATAAGAATCTGTGTAAATATTCATGAGTATTTTGTAACATGTTAAAAGCAGTACAGTTGTTCTAAGCTAAAAAATTGGATGTTAAAACCATGAGCAAGAAAAAAGGGCCAGCAATGCAATCATCGTTCCTAAGATATTGTCAGGAAAACAGGTTTTAGAATGAAACTCACATATAAACAAGTTTACCAATAATCACTGACTCACACTCTTCACAAATTATTTACTTTCTGAATTTCTGTCAAATTATAATATCCAAAACAATGGTCAATACCAGCCTATTTTTTACTGTCAGTCACACTTTCTGGTTTTCAAATACTTCCTTTTAGCAGTGAGGGAGAATGTCTGAAACACTGCAAAATTCACATCCTATTGAAGCATTTCTGCTTCTGCTAAATTACGTTACAACCATTTGTTTGTGTTAAAACAGTTTAATATTTTGTCTCTCGAGAAGAAAAGCAGAATTATGTCTGAAATAAATGTTGCATGTGTCATACAGGAGTTACCAATTATGATAGGTTCAATACATTTTCCCATCATGTTCTAACTGCTGCAGAAAAAGTTGATTGACCATTATCCAAAAGCCTTTTCTTCAGTGTCACACAATATGGTCATCTCTTGGCACAGAATTTGATGAATTTCCAGCACTTGGCTTCTCTGTGAGATAAAGTATGCATCCAAAATGTTGAACCAGTCCTCCCATAGCTATTCAGTAACCAGAAGAGGGTTCTGTAATATAATTGAAGTTTCTAGAACTTTTTCATTTCTTGCCTTGTTTAGGGAAAGAATTTGGTCAATGTCTAACTGGCTTTCAACAATACAAATCATAATTTGATCCAGTTGAGAGCTTCTGCTTTTGCTGTAATGAAATGCTTCAAAATATGAAACAGAGATCACTCTGTGCTGGGTTTTGTTCAGATGCTGATGCTCTGCCAACATACAGAAGATGGAAACTTACTTTGTGAAAATAATCAGCCTTGAAAGGGGTCAAACTGCTTATTACATTATGGTATTAGGCTGATTTAGTTTGTTAATGCATTTGTACTGCTTAAATAAATGTTTGAAATGAGCCCTTTGGCTTCATATATGAATGCTTTAACAGAGATCCCCTGTCAGGGGTTACATGGCACAAAATTTTTCATTTACACTCTCAGCTTAAATACCACGACACTGTTTTCTCTGCTGTTTGCAGGGTGTTATACACATCTTGTATAATACTGTAATTTAGAAACATGGCTTATTATACTGACTTTTTGTATCTGAATTTCAAATTTTGCCATATGAATTTGATTGAAACTACTCTAAAGCAAACCCTCCACGATTGTGTATATTTATTCAGAGTGCTACCACCTGTTAGGTCCCCAGCAGTTACCTGTAGAGCATACTAACACCTCACCATACCGACTGGGACAGAGGTGACACATCTGTTCACATGCTCTTATGGCCAAACCACAAGCAGGAAAGGAAATATTTCATGATGTATTTCATGTTGCTGCTTAACAGGAGGGAAAAAAATGGAGAAGGAACTGTGCAAGATGCAGTATCTGGCCTGTTATGTGACTCTTTCATAGGTTTCAGCACCAGCCATCAGTGGCTGTGGGGAGGGTCTCTGTTCTGCAATCAGGGGGTGATGTGGCAGAGCACAGCCCAGACATACAGTGAGATCCAACAAGGAGGGTAGTGGCTACTCCTATAAAATAACACCGGCATGAAGAAAGGATTAATATATGTCTGGCAGAACGCCTGTGTTTGGTGATGAGATACTTCTGCCTCCATGAGGGCATTCTGAGATGGCTCTACGTATCTAATTAAAAACTCACTGGTTTTTTCTAGGATGTGTCCACCAAGACTTAGGTGCCTCATTATGGTAGCTTATTGTCTATGTGCTGCAGAGCTGGGGACACAGATTCTGACAGGTTATAATTCTTGTTACCCTAAATCTATTTCTAGAAGAACGTAATTTGGTGCTTCTATAAATCTTCATACAGATTTACTTGCCTTGGAGGCAGGGACAAAGGAAGCACTAGGACTCTGTGTAGAGAAATAATCTCAAGGGAAAAGTTTTCTCTGTTCCCAGTCACTATCTGTACTGCACATAATGCATATAGTTGGTGGCAAGTATAATGGTGTCATTTCAGTGTTAATTTTCAGCAACGTTGCTAAGTGCTTTTACTGAAATCCTAAAATCTGATAGAGATGGATGTTGCCAATGTACCTTTGGCACAAGGAAAGAGAAGATAGTTATGAATATCCTTTTCATGATAAAAATCCAACATGGCTATGAGGATATTCGCCCCATTATTAATTACAACTGTAGAATGGAAAATGCAGTCTTGTTGAATGAAAAGTGCATTTTTTATTATTTTTAATAACTATGCTTGTGCTTCTCATGATAATGTGGAGAAGGATGAGGTAATAATGCTCAAATTTCAGGTTAATTGGAATGTTTTTATGTGATGATATTTTTCAAGTTCTTAAGATATTGCAGAGATTTTTCTGCAGATCTTGCTAAAATCACATCAGCTTGTTCTTCATTAATTATACGTTCTGTACTGCACAAATAATGTGAAGCCTTTTGGAAAAAAAAATCAATTAACTTTTTATATTTTTTTATATAAGAATGGGTATGTATAATATCCATTAATTATAGTCCATTGATTTTCTGTAGGACTCAAGGGAGACAATGAACATTTTTGCCAAGCAAAAACCAGTAATCATTTTCCTAGCTATTCCACGAACAAGATATTTTTACTTTATCAACTCCATAGTATTATTTGTTTTACTCCACTATTTTCAATCAGCTAAACATTTAACTGTAGTTTAATTTCATTTGTTTTAGTGGCTGCTTTCCATTTTTCATTAAATATGTATTATTCTCTTATACGAGGAAATGCAACCCTTAAGAACTAATTCTGAGAGTTTTTAAATATTCCTATTTTCATAAATTGAAAGAGTATACTTATGATACTTTGTTTTTAATTCTGATGTGATTGAGTGATTGTCGTAAAGCAGTAACTAAAAATTTACTAGAAAACTTACTTATTTCTTGCTGTGAGATATGGATTAGAACAAGAGCAAAGCAGGCTTAAAACTTAAAAGGAAATAAAGAAAGTTTAGTAACAAAACTACAAGAATAAGAACACCAGAATAAACTTCCAGAAAACCCTTTTATCCCTCACTACCCACTATTCTCTTGTTCACATGACAACATAGAGACAAAAAAACTCTGGAACTTTGGTGTTTAAAACAGTCCCAATTCCTGATAGAGTCTTTTCATCAGTCTTGGTAGAGAAACAGAAGTGTCCTTCTGTTAACCTATGGAGTTTCTCACAAAAAAACTATTTCTGTTATAGTTTTCTATTTCTCTGATGCCAGCTGCCCAGAAATCTGTCATCAGTTCACTCCTCCCATTTCACATCACTCTGAGGTGTGCATGAGCCATGAGTCTAGGGATGTTATTTTTAAGGATGAGTTATTCAAAGGCAAAAGTTGTCTTCATCTGTCTCTGTGAGCTTCGCTGGAAAACAGTTTTTTCATTGCCCTCAAGGCCTCAAATCTTCGCTTGACTCTGTTCCAGCACTTCACTATATCACAATTACTGTCCCTTTTGCTCAAAATCCACACTTTGAACACTCTATTCCTCTCAATATACTCTGTCATGAATTAAAGGAGTTTTTTCAGAACACTGTTGTCCATCTCCATAGCTTTAACAGAAAAATATTTCAGCTTATAAAGCATCTCCTTATTCTCTCTTCCCCATCTAAAACTTAACTCTTTTCTTCACTGTCTTCTTCATGTTGATTGTCTCTCTCTCTCTCTCTCTGTCTCTCTGAGAAAAAGGAGTAATCTGTATGTTTTATCTAGGTAGTAAAAGAATTAAAGTCTTGGAAAAGCTGCAGGTGTTCATGGTGTCAGGTTTCAATCCAGCAGCAGAAACTACAAACTAAACCAGGCCGGCCGGCTCTGCTTCTCCCCCCCACCCCCACCCTCTGTGGCCTTGTCCGGCCTGGAGCACGGGAGGAGGCCGAGACAGAGCCTTGTTACCTTGTCAGAAGCCAGAAACCCAAAGAGCGCAAGAGAACTCTGGCTTTACATCTTAAGGAGGTGTTCACAAGTTAATCTCACTTTTCAATGGTCAAAACTGCTGTCACTTCTTAGAAATGACCGATAATTGGTCAGAAGAAAAGACTCCCATCATTCACCAGCAGCTTCAACTTCCTTAGCTCTCAAAACTATCTTAAAGGTAAAGTCACCCCATGACAGTGATGTATATAAAATAAAGAGAAATTCTTTTTGATTCATTAGAATCCAGCTTCAGTTTATCATAGATCCTTGATACATCCTTTACAAGTATGCACCTGTGATTAACTGGAACCATGCTCTGAAATATTTGTTTAGAATACTCTCTACAGTGAAGCATTTTTAAATAAAATATTTGCATACATGACTTGATAGGTCTTAAAAGAATTTATAGTAATCTTGGTAAAAACCCAAACAAAAGAAAGAAAAAGTCCTCTTCATATTAATTGTTCTGGAACCCTGCATGTCTAATAAAAATGTAGAAACAGGTATACAAATAATATTTTCCAAAGGGAAACAGATAAATAAAAATTATTCCTATATTCATATTTGAAATATTTTTAGTGAATTGCTAGATACAACTGATACCACTGCAGTTATTTTTTCCTAACACGTCTCTATTTTTAAAATTATTTGCTATTATTTTGCATAAATACTTTTGGTTTTAGTGCATTTCTTAAACAGTATGTATTAAATTTACACACAGACAGCAAAAAAAATCTAATCCATTAACTTTCCACGACAAATGGTTTAATACAGATGAAGTAGTCATTGGAACCTTTCCTGCAGCCACAAGAAGCTGCTAGCTTATCAGCTGGAAACAAAGAAGGATCATAAAACATTTCTCAGCAAAGCCAAGATTTGATAACTAAGCTCTCCAGTAATTGAAAACATAACCTATATACTTCTGAATTATAGCTGTGACTAATCTTTTATGAAATAATTTTTTTTTCCTCCCAAATACTTTCTGTAGTGCAGCAAAAGTGCCTATGAGTTAGCAGGATGCTCTGAGATATAGTCATCATTCAGGATAAGCAAAGTTACTTCCCTGGGTGCCAACTCCTTCCCCTCCCGCCAGCCACCATACAACCCAAAAGGCAAACTGGAAAGTGACAGAAAAAATTCACTTTGTGATCTTTCTTGAAGTTATATGTCATTTTATTTACAATTCTATACTTCAGGTGTTTACATTGATGAATACAATAATATGAAAGGTGAATACATGAATAGTACGGTTATGGACATTTTGTCATCAAACTTTTCCGTAATTTACACGAGTTAAGGAACTTGGCAATACAGGTGGAATATTAAAACTTCGGTTTAGGTAAATCAGTTCAATTTGATGAATCATTAGCAGTAGTTTTGTCAGAAACTTGTTCTTTGACCTGTATGGGATAAGTGGGTGGTCTTTTTCATGGGGCTACCCAGACTGCAGAAAACACTGTCACAGTTGATACGATCTGGCAGAAGGGATGGATGAACTTCCAAAGACCCATTGTGTAGTAATATTCAGATAATTAAATCTCAGAGCTTTAAGAACATCTTAGTACAGGATGAAAATGTTCTAAAAAGCAACTTTTAGCCATGCTTTTTATCAGACACTATTTTTTATGTAGGATACTCAGAATGATTTTATTAACAGGGGACTAGCAAAGATATCTTGGATCAGACTGTCCTGTCCTTGCTACAACAGGCAGCAGCATTTATTCATATTGCCTTAATAGCATAAAACTCGATCTCAGATCATCAGTCTCTGTTATGAGTCTTTCAAGACAGTTTCACTACTTCAGTCTCTCAGTAGGACACCACACTGTAACTTCCAGCACGATCTCCGCTGTGCAATATATTACTGTGAAACAAGGCCTTACAGTTGTGCACCAATTATTGTTACTGATTAAGGATCGTTTTAAAACGGGTAAAAAAAGTATTCAACATGTTATGTCATTGTCCGTAACAGGATTCTTTAGTGTTTTCCATTAGGATATTACCGTCAGGAGAGATGTTATAGCGTGGGAATTTCTCCTTTCAGATTCTTTTGAAAAAAGACATATGGCAGACACATTTTTAAAACTCTAAAGCTCAAATGTCAAAAGAAAAATACAAATATTAACATAGCAGTTTTTTAAGAAATCTTTGCTTATGTTTGGCTTAATGAATTTTTATTATGATGTAGCCACATCTCAATTCAGGATTTTATTATGCTTGATTCTAATATTCTGCATCTTACAAAAGGAGTTTTCTTTATGAATTTAAAAACAATGATGTAATTTTGTTGAAAAATAACCTTCATTAAAAAACTTAATTTATTAATACATGAATATTTCAATTAAACATGTGTAACTATATTGATTTCTGCTCTACGTGATTTCTGAAATAACCTGTGAAAATTACTGGAAATGAAAGAAATTGTAGTTCAATCTCTTCTGACTCAATATAAGAGAGGAATAGTTCACCAGCTTCACTTTTGAAGCAGAGATGGAGCAAAATCTCTTAAGACAGTAAAATTACAGGGGGAGAAACATAATTTTTTTTTTTTCCCCCAGAACCTACTGTCTAGACATCAATGAGTTTCTTCAAGGAAGGATCAAATTTCTATATGAGAGATTTTTGCCACCAATTAAGAGTCTGAAAAAAAGACAGAAGAGCTTCCTATCATATTATAGTAACTGAAGTTCTGTGAGTTCTTAGGGGAATAGAAATCAGGGCATGGATGGAAGCAATTTTTTTCCACTTCTTTTGTATTTTATATATTTCCTGTTTCCTGGTGTCTGCCTGTGTTCTTGAATGATTAAATTCCATTCCTACTAGACCCTTCCTGAATGTAGTGCTGAGATAACTTGAATTTTACTGAATCTATAAAATGAGGAGGTGTTGGTTCCATGATCTTTTGCTTTTGTTCAATAATTGTACTTCAATTATTAAAAAGAGAGCGAATAAACAAAGTCAAACCAAATCAAACCAACCAACCAATCAGCCAACCAACTCCAAAAGCCACAAAAAACCCCAAAAACCACAAAAAAACCTTTAAAAAAAAACAACATTAAAGATTGAACAGTATTTTTCCCTTCATGTCTCTTTATCCCTGCACCCAGATATAAAGATACACTTGCCTAGGAATTTATGGAAAAAATACTGTTAACTATTGCATGTTTGTTTTGTGCCCATTCTCCATCTGAGGTTTCCTGATTCTAAAGAATGTGAAAGATTGAATAAAAAAAATAGTGGCTCCCTAAATCATTTATCATTAGATAAATGCCAATGTAAATGTCACAGAAAAAAAATCCTAATTAAAAAAAAAAAAAAAGAAAACAGCTTTTGTCTTTAACAAGTGTATAGGACAATACCTACTACATTCTCTTATATCTAGTAATGGGATGCTTGGCGTTATATTTTTCCTGTGCTGCCTTCGGTTTAGAAGGTTGTTAAATTAAGATAACTCTCAAGATTTTTCACACACCTCCTAAGGGGATGGAGCATATTCTTTTGACAAGATCTATCCTTAGGCTTGTTTTTCCATGAAATGAACGTAGATTCAGAACATACATCTTCCTTCCTGAACAGAATGTCTGTTGAGTGGAAATTCACCCCTGGGCTTCAGACACCTTCTTTGCTCTTGCCCTGCACTTCCAAATCCGATAACACAGTGATTTATTACCTAATCCCTGAATACTCTGTTGTGGGGATACAAACCCACAAATGGTAATTAATGGTGACTTTTGAAGGCCTCTCCTAGCTGACTGGGTTTTAGGAAAGCATAACAGTTACATAAACAAATTTATTTAACCATTGATATATTTTTTCCCCCTCCTCTTCATATTTGTATCATCACTCTTTTTTTTCATTTCTATAGACATAGAGTATCATGAGAGATCAAAAAGGCTATCTTTAGATAAATGACTTTCAAAGAAAAAAAAGGACTGAACTGTTCAAAATTGACTCTTTCAAGAATTCTCTTAGTCAAATTTTAATGAAATGAATATTTTTTCAATCACTCAACACGTCCATATTAGAAGATAATAGAATTTCTATGAGCTTCTTTTCTTCTTTTAATTTAGGATAAATACTTAATTTAGGATAAATATTAATGGCAATAAAAAGGAATAGGATGTTACTAGCATGAAGATTTTAAATGTGAGGATACACAAATAATGCTGGGATTTCTGACTGGGTGGAAAGAGCCATGTGCTGGATAACACAGAGTGCAAATGAAGTTGATTTAGAGAATTCTGGACAATATCGAGTATAAAATATCCATTTGTGAGAAAAATTTTGAGTTTAAAAGACCAGCTTCACTGTGCTGAACAACAGGAATCTATCACATACAGCTTGCCCTACAAAGGACTGGTTTTTGTAGGTGTACACGTGTTTTCATGTGTTTGCAGGTATTGTTACCAATTCTGTAGTAACATGTTTAAGAAAGGATACAAAGTGCTGCACAACAGCTTCTGGGAAAGAGGGGTGAGAAAATGTAAGAGGAACAATCCTGCAGACACCAAGGTCAGTGAAGAAGAGGGAAAGGAGGTGCTTCAGCTGCCAGAGCAGACCTGTGGAGAAGATCAGGCTGAGTTTCTGTAGCCCATGGAGGTCCATGATGGAGCAGACATCCATCCACAGCCCGTGGGGAAGTGCAGCCAGGAGGAGGAGGAGGTGGATATAAGCTCAAAGAAGTTGAAGCATGGGGGCAGACCACGCTGGAGCAGGGAGAGTCCTGGCAAGACTGTGACCCTTTTGGAAACCCATGCTGGAGGAGTGTTCCTGAAGGACTGCGCCCTGCGGAAAGGACTCACACCAGAGAAATTACTGAAGAACTGTAGTCAATGAGAGGGAACATATTATGGAGCAGGAGAAATATAAAGTGGAAAAAATGGCAGAGATGAATTGTTATGAACTCACTGCAGCCTTCGTTCCCCATCTCCCTGCACTGATGGACGGGAGGAAATGGAAATGTTCATAGTAAAGTTGAGTGTGATAGAAAGGGAGGGGTAGAAGCAAAGTGTTTTCAGAGTTGTTCCTATTTCCCATTACTGTACTCTGCAACAGTTAACTTGGCAATAAATTAAATTCATCTTCCCTAAGTCTGTTTTGCCCATGACATTAATAGGCATATTATCCCTAGGTCCTTATCTCAGTTTCTGAGATTTTTAATAATAACTTCTCCCCTGTAAAGGAGGGAGAATGTAAGAGTGCCTTGGTGGACACCTTTTAGACAGACAAATTTCACCCCCCACTAGTTCTCATCCTGCTTCTATAAGAACATATCAAAAGCCACTTTCTGAAATCTTCTGCTTTGATTTTAGACCAATTAACTTGTAACAACATCTACAGTCCTCTTTCTGTTAGGATAATTAAATAATAATGAAAGCAAAGTTTAACTGAAATTTACCTCTTACCAGGGCCAAGGAGAATTACTTAGACTCTCTACATAATATCATTTTCAACTTTGCTTTTCTCCTTTTCTGTATTTGCCTCTGTGTCAGCAGGAAACAGAGCGAGTCAGCACAGAACAAGTTTCCTGCCACTCTGAGGCTTCCATTGCTGACTTCTTGTTGCATTGTGATTGACTTACAGCCCCACTAAGTATTATTAGGTAACATAGCAAAAATAAAACATGTAGCCAAAATATTGTTTTATTTACACAGTCTGAATGACAGACGATGAAATTGATATGTTTTTCAAAACTTAACACAGACAGATGGCAGAAATATCTAAACTGAAAAGTTTGTTTGATTTGGTAGTTTCTATGCCCAGACAAATTTAGGAAACAGCTACTGTTTTTCTAAATGGGGCTTTTTTTCACATTGAAATATGACATATATCTGCTTGCCACAAGGCTACAGAGGCAAAAGCATATAGATTTACATTATCCTCAAATTATGCTGTAAGCTGTTTTTGTCTTCAGAATCTCAGATTACTTTTATATTTAATTTCATCAGAAAACAATGTTCCTTTGTTCCCCTCAGAGGGCTACTCTACCCTCTGGGATGATGTGAATGGTTTGAAGGAATGCAGAACCATTATACCCAAGGGAAATGTCCGTCTTCAATTGCCCTGCAAATCTGAGTGTGTATTGCAAGATTTCTTATACACCCAGCCAGTTCCATCCTGACTTCAACCTTTCTCAGAACTTAGGGATGGAGCAAACAAAGTCTTGCATGGTTTATATTGACAACTTGATATTCAAGTACTGATAGTAGTCATCAGAGAGATCACTTCTGTTTTGTTGTGGCTTTGTGCTCATATGACTATAGCCCTATAAAAATCCACCCTTCTGCCTCCAAATTATTATTTCATGAACTCTCTCTGTCAATAAATTACCACATTTTTACAAAAATTAAGCCTAAAAAAAAATTCCCAATAGCCAAAGTCAAAAATTGAACAAATGTGGGAAAACCTTAAACACTGATTGGAAAAGCTTCTGGCCTCAGATTTCTTTTTAAAGCAGCATGAAGAAAGCATTTATAGGTTGGCAAATGGTCAAGCAAATGATTTATTATCTGTGGTTTTAATCTTTATTTTTCATATTAACTAGTATGTTTCAGTTGCTTTGCAATGGGGAATGTAGAACAACCATCAACAATATTTACTGGTCCATTAGTCTGGCAAGGTGAAAAAGTTTCTTTGTGGAGTTGAGAAACGTACCACAGCACAAAGTACCAATGAATCTGCACAGTGCTATTAAAGCAGTATAAATAAAGCTGGAATACTTAGGATTTTGGACAAATTGGTTTCTCTGTATCCTAGTCAGCAAGAATTCAGAGAAAGAATACTGATATTAGTATCTTAGCCACTCTGAAGTGGCATGAATGACTGATTGTTACTCCTACTCATCCTCATTTTCTCTGTTGCAGAGCATGGAGCAAGTACTCAAAGAAAGCTGGATGGGTTTTCCTGTCAAAAAATATTCTGCATAAAACCAGAATAATAAAACAGAAAATAGAATAATAAAACATAACACTTCAAAATGTGAAGATCTATCTCATGTGGGCTTTACATAATGACTTTAGTGAAGCAACTCCATAAGTACGCTGCTGGATGTCAATAAACCCAGAGCATTCATTGCAGAGCTAGTCATTGTCTCCCACAGAGTTTTGACTCACTAATTTAAAAACTAAAATGATCATATGAGTCCATTACCCTTCCAGTCTGTAGAAGACATAAATCTGAAAGAAGGTTCTTAACAACTGTGCTGCTCAGCAGGACTATATACATATTCCCAAATTAAAAATATTTTCTTTAAAATGCTATTTCTTTGCTATGGGCAACCTCTTCATGTATATAAAAGTAGTGTGAGAATAAAAAAAAACCAGTATAATTTTGTGACTAATCTTAACAAACTCTGGTTTAATTTGCATTTGAAGTTTGTATTGGGTTTGCATGACCAGGTTTTGGTGAGCGGGGGGCTACAGGAGTGGCTTCTGTGAGAAACTGCCAGAAGCTTACCCCACGTCTGGCCAAGCCAGTGCCAGCTGGCTCCAGGACTGTCCCACTGCTGGCCAAGGCCAAGCCCATCAGAGAAGACAGTACGGCCTCTGTAATATTTAAGAAAGGCAAAAAAATGTCTCACAGATTTAACTATGCTCCAAGAAGAGAGGAGTGAAAATGTGCAAGAGAAACAACTCTGTAGACACCAAGGTCAGTGGAAAAGGAGAGGCAGGAGGTGTTCCAGGCACCAGAGCTGATTCCCCTGCAGCCCATGGTGCAGCCCATGGTGAAGCAGCTGTGTCCCTGCAGCCCATGGAGGTTGATGGAGGCAGAGATCCACCTGCAGCCCATGAAGGAGACCCAGGCCAGAGCAGGAGAATGCCTGAGGGGGGCTGTGACTGTGGGAAACCCACAATGAAACAGGGTCCTGCAGATCCATAGGGAGAGGAGCCCACAGTGGAGCAGGTTTCCAGGTAGGACTTGGGACACTGTGGGGGACCCACACTGGAGCAGCCTGTTCTTGGAAGATTGCACCCCATGGAAAGGGATTCATGCTGGAGCAGAACTGAAACCCATAGGAAGAAGACAAGTTGGAGAAGTTCATGGTGGACTGTCAGCTGTGTGAGGGTCCCCATACAGGAGCAGGGGAAGGTCTCCTTTCCCTGAGCAAATGCAGAAACAATATGTAATTAACTGACTGCAACCCCCATTCCCTATCTTCTGCACTGCTGGCGTAGGACATAGAGACTGAGAAGGAGGGAAGGAGGGAAAAGTGGGAGGAAGTTGGGTTTTTGTTTTAGTTCTCACTATCCTGATCTGATTTTTATTGGCAATAAATTCAATTCTTTTCCCCAAATCGGGTCTTTTTTGGCCATGACAGTAATCGATGAACAACCTCGCCCTGTCCTTACCTCAACTCCCGAGCCTTTTGTTTTCTCCTTTGTCCAGCTGCAGAGGGGAGTGATAGAATGGCTTTGGTGTGTAGCTGGCATCCAGCCAGGATCAACCTTATAGACACCTTCCAGGTTCTGTACACACTGGGAGCTTGAGTATTTTGCTACTTTAGCAGCGTGTAAGTACAACATGGGTGAGACAAATTACAGTGTGCTATTACCATTGCTGCCTCATGGAAACTGTGCTGTAACTGAAGTACATGGTACAATACTTTCTGGTAATACCACAAATGGTTCCTGTCACCACTGGGTTATTAAGAGTTTTTGTGACATTTAGATATTTCATTGTTTTGGGTTTTTTTTTTTTGTTTTTAATTACTTTATTACACTTTCTGTTTACACTTTGATAGCTTTCCTAAAGCAAATAATAAACAGAGATGTCTTTTGCAGTACATACATAAAAGGAAAGGGCTTGCCTGCTGTATGTTCTAGCCTCCCAGGACTCAGATCAGAGAGTTGGCTTAATTCACTGTCATTTAAAACCAGATGTTTTTTTCTGGCACAATGTCTTGCAAAAGCAGCAATGAAATCCATCAGATGGTACTCAGGGAAGCTCTAGTGCATTAAATTAAATACCACAAAGTAGGAACAACGAAGAACTGAAAATAAATCCTAAAAAGAAATACACGTAAACAAGAGACATTTTCCTCAGCTCTCTACTGAGTGATGAGTTCAAAGGAGGTCTTTAATACAGCTTTGCCAAAATGGAAAGCTATTGCCTACATTAAAGTAGGTGCTGATGCAATATACACTATATACACAAGTCTAGTTATTGTTACACAAAACAGTTATAGCCCTTGCTTTCAGGAAGAAAACATGCACTGGTTTGGAATTGTAGGCTTTATACAGCTAGAAGCTTTTGTAGAAAGTGAACTTTATATTGGTTCTGTATGGCTGCTGAGCTCCTGAACTTTAAAGCTGCTTGCCCCAGATCAGTACCTGACCCCTTGTATTCTCTACAGATGAAACAGGATAAAGCAGATCAGTGTAAATATAGGGGAGATGGTGAGGGTGTCCTTTTCCTCTTTTCCTCTTCTTCTGCTCACTAACCAGCTCCAAGTCATGTGGAGGACTTTGTGTGCAGCATCACAGATACACACAGGACACAAAACATATCCCATATTAGATAAATTTCCTCAACAGTTTCCTGATAAAACCCAGCTTGATTAATCCTAAACTAAATAAATTCTGATTTCAAATCTAAATTCCATCTATCTAAACCAAACAACTCTAGTAATTCAGGAAACCTGAGAATCGCCATTCAGAAGTTTTAAAGCTTTAATTGTCCTTCATCAAAAATATCCTTACTAAAAAAGTGAAATACAATTCAATGACCTAAAGTGTATACCCATTACCATAAAGTTTCCATTCAAAAAGAAAGTAAACTAAACAAGAAAACAAGAAAACTTAGAGAATCAATTAAGTAACTAGCAATGTTAAGAAAATTTGTAACAGAGTTAGGGAACACAGTTCAGGGATGAAAATTCCAACAAGAATATCCTCATATAAATCAAAATTATGAAAAAAAAATAATAGTAATAATAATAACAATCCTTCAAAGCTCATTTTACAAGGAAAGTTCTTTAACTCTAAAATGAGAAATGTTAGAATTACCACAAAGCAAAGCCATTGTGCTAACTGGTGGTGATATGAAGTCTAAAGAAAGGCATACATGTGATGGTCAACACAGCAGAGTTTGACAAAATTTACAAAGGTTATACACAACAACAAAGACTTGCAGCACTAACTCAGTGTAAACAGAAAATGTGAATAAATGGGCCTTCTTTCTTTTAATTCACTACATAAAATCTGTTAATCCAAGGCAGTAGACAACATAATTTTAACTCTCTTTTCAAAAAATGTTTGATTTTTCTGCTTATTCATCTTTGTTTCACAGTGAGTCTATTTCCTTCCCCTATTGTTCTAATCTGTAGTAGTCCATCTTTGCTTCCCCTCAGTCTCTGATGCCAACACAAAAATTTCTAAAATGCTTGTTGAAGTCATCCTTCAAAAATGACATGAAAAGCAAGAAAACAAGCTGCAACAATTCAAAACAATGTTTGTGTGGTACTGAGAACGTTGCAGTATTTTCCTTCCCAGATACTGGGGGTGACAAAAAGAGTATGCTGAATCATTTTCTCAGGTTTTTCAGGTTTGTCAGATATTTCTCAACCTCTCCCACAGAGACTACTTCCTAGCCTTTGCATACGGTTGTGTAAATGTACCAAGGCCTCCACCATCCAAGAGTAATATGTGGGAAATTGCCTCAAGTTCATGAGCACTCATGAAAGGTTTCTGTGGTTTTGAATAACTATGCCACATGATTATTAGGGTACTCCCTGTCTTCCTGGACACTGTTTAGTTCCCTGAATGCGACTTCATTTTATTTATCTTCTACATATTTAGAACTAGTGGGAAAAAAAGAAATTAGAACTGTAGCACTAGAGGGCACTATAACCTCCGAGATAATGTTGGGCAAAATTTTCCTCTATAAGAAACATACAAACGTATTATAAAACCTTCCTCCAATTTTACTGCATTTGAACAGCCTACAGAAGTGGCCCAAGAGTAACTATCAGTGGTTTATTAAAAAAACCCCAAATTATTTCTCTTTCCTTTTTATATTAATATTCATATACGACTAACCAAATCCATGAGAGTGGATATTGGAAAATACATGAGACTTTTTTAGATGCAAAGAAACAATAAAAGAGGGAAAATGAACAAGGAAAGAAGAAAGCAGAAGGAAATTGAGGAAACCATAGTAGACAATTTTTTTTTTTTTTCGGTGTGATATTTGATGTGAAATACCTAGTAAAATCTCCCTTTCTAATAAATTTGATTTTTGCTAGATAAAAATACAATAACCTGAACTGAACACATGTAAATATGAAACATACTAATAAAGAGTAAATTATTTTTTTCCTAGAAAATATACAGGGAATAACCTTAATATAGGAAAAGTAGCAATACAGAAAGAACAAAAATTACAACCAGAATCCCAAAGCACTCAAATAAGAGATTACTTTGAATAATAATAAAAAAGTATCATTGATATAGAATTGTTAATATTTCACTGAACAAAAAAGTGCAATTCCAAAGCACAATATGAAATCTACACATATACAGATTTGGATCTCTGGAATTAAATTTCTGATATTTATCTTATACCTAAGAAGATAAATAGTACACCTTTCCAGCTATGGACTGCATTTTTTTACATATACTGTTGTCCAGAATATACCATTCAATCAAACAGTGGTTCAGTATTTCATTCTGTTTTGGCAACCTGATTTTTTTTGTAGCCAGTATGACTTTCAAGAACCATTTACAGTCAGAATAGATAAATGTGAGGAGTTATACCTTCAGAGAATCATCGTCATGTATTGGTTTGGGTTTGAAAGGGACCTTGAAGATCATCTAGTTCCAACACTTATGGACTTTTCCCATAAGTTCTCATACTCTTGTGACAAAGGTAGTCTCAAAATTATTTCCTAGAATAGAATATGAGCTAGAGAAAAAATATGATCAGACAAATCATCTTGCAAGGAAGCAGAAATACTGGAAGAAGCAGAAGAGCTAGCCAGGAGACAAAAACAAAAGCAAGAAACAAAACAAACCTTCAAACTGATTTTCAGGGTGGGATGGTGAAACAAACAGTTGGAAGCAAATTACTTTATAATAGACCGATAACAACATTTTGTTCTCCAGGGTGTTCATCCCATTCAGTTTCCACAATAAAGTGAAGATGGCTCACCCAGAGCATTTTGAACAGCACCAGATATGAATGCTCCTGTTCAACTCTCTGGAGCAACCTTTCTTCACTGATTACAGTCAGGGCCTAAGGACATTGCCAAAGCACTTAATGATAGCCATTAAAATCTACAGCTGAAAGAAATATAACCTATCTTCTGAGATGGAACTTGTGAGGCAAAGAAGAAATAAGAAGGCACTGCATAGTGACAAATGTAGCTATTCATTAACTGTGACTGAAGAGGTCTGCAGGTGGTGTTGGAGGGAAATACACCTTTTCCCATTAGCAGGAGGTGCCCTGCTCAGAGATTTCATTACCTGGAGCAGGATCAGAACTAAATGGTTAGGATTACATAGTTTGACTATATAATTTATGGTTAATGGAACAAACAGCATCAGAAGCCAGTGAGCTTTGCAGAGATTGCAGTCTTCCACAGAAATCAGAAAATATGAAAGCAATTACTTAAAAGAATAAAATGCATTAAAATCTGTTAAGGAAATTTCAGGTTGTTACTAAACTATAAACATCTTCAACTTCTGACAAATATCTAGCCAAAAAAAAGCAAACAACTTCCCAAAATTTGTCCACTTACAGTGCTATTTTGCCACTGATGGAGATGTGGATTCTCAATTCTTGAGCTTTCCCTGACTCACACACAAAAAAAAAAAAAAAAAAAAAAAAAAATCAGCAAGTTTCTGAAATTAAAAATAAAAAAAAAGAAAAAAACCCACCAGATTTTTTGTCAGTAGTAGCTCAAACTAAACTTGTCAAGAGAGGATTCATTTTAAGCTTCCTTGGCAGTTCTATATTATAGGAAAACCAGTCCAGATAAAGTTCTGGGGAAAAAAAGAAAACAGGAAAAAAGCCTGAAGCTTTTACAAAATTTGTACAGAATTTGGCATTTAGCTAGAATATTTCATTTTTCAGCTCATTAGTGAAAAAATGCTTTCCCCTAACATAAATACTTTCCTCCCGCCTCTCCAAATCCCATGATTTTTCTTAGAAATCTGCAATGAAAATCTTTCAACCCACACAACAGTGTTATTTTCTGCCTCAGTTTTTATTAGGGATATTTTTTCTGTTACCGCTGCTCCAACGTGACCGATATAATCTGTGTGAAGATCCCAGGGACAGATTACATCTGGTTTGTTAACCAGTCTAATAGACATCACATTTGGAATGGGATCAGCACCAAGGATGGCCAGATGTTTGCCATGTCCTTGCAGCTTCCTCTGCCAAGGGCAGGGCTCTGGAACAGGAGAGATTGGCACTTCTTTGAGCAGATTTAGTCACTGTGCAGCTGGGTTGACATCACAAGAAAGACTATCTAGGAGGGATGTTGTAACCATGACAGAGATAAAATTTTCTGCAAAGGTAGCAAATTTAACTCTTACAAGTAAGTTTTTTTCCAACATTATCTTAAGATGGACCATCTTTCCTCTATAACAGAGACTGCCTAGTGTGCTTTATGAAAGCATCATACACTGAACACTGTTAAGGAACTTAGTCTTTTATTTTTTACCTATATTTTAAAATTTTTTAACCATAAATTCTAGTTTTTGTAATACACAGCTGAGATTTGGTGCCCAGTTGTTCTAAGCACTAAATCTGTATAAATAAACCAGATCTTTGTTCCAAAGAACAATTACAAATCCTAATTAATCAAATACAATTTATTGTATTCCTCAGAAACATCAGCATTTATCACCTTCAGCAGCTGGTTTGATGATGGAAATATTTTGAATTTTTTGACATAATGTATAGTATTGAGTTTTGGAGAGGTTTTTGTATGTTTTTTATAAAATTTCTATTTTTCTAGAAAAACATCTGCGCTAAAAGAAACACCATTTTTCAACATAGATCTATGGCTCAATGTATATCAACAAAGAGCTCATAAGTTTGACTACAACATTTCTTTAAGAAAAATAAAGGCAATAAAAAAATCCTTTGGCATTTTAAGTTTGATAAACAAATGTGTAGTATCAGAGGCCAGAGGATCTATGATGGGTTTAATAAAAACAAATATTTTGTGTCATCTAGGATGTTTTCAGATGTTTGCTGAGAAGGGGTGTTACAGTTCTTAGAAAAAGAGTATGTAATTATGAGAGACAACTTTTCAAGTAATAATAACTTTCATGGAATTTAAAGGGAGAATTCATTTTCCTTTTTCTATTTTTCTATTTTTCTCCCCAGTCTCCCCTAAAAAATGCAATCAGATTATTTTATTTGCTTCCATTCTTAGTTTGGAAAAAAACCAAACAAAAACAAAACCAGGAAAAATCCCCCACAACCAGTCAAACAAACCTAAAATGACAAAAAGGAAAGTAAATTAAATAGTAACTGAACTTTGGATGTTTGAGCTCTACAACTTAACATCTCACAGACTAAAACAATTCAGATTTGTATTCAACTTAACTCCATTTGATCAAAGTCTCCTCTGGGATGTTCAGCATTTCTGAACCTGCTAGTGAACACAAGCACATTCAGAGAGTCATGCTTTTCTTGATAGCTCACTGCAGAAATTAAAACTATAAAGACTCTTATTGGTCATACTGTTGTGAGAAAGGAGGTAAAGAACACAGGAAGCAAGAAATAATGAGGGACAAGGAGAGATAGGAAAGTAGGAGGGAAAGAGAGAGGAAATCTTTGTGAAATATTAGTATTTCTGAGGTTATGAATCAAGCAAAATTATATCAGCTCTTAAAGTTTCTATCTTGAGAAGAATTTAGATTATAAGATATACATATATATGACATATATATATATATATATCAATATATTAAAGCCAGTACATTCTTGCTTTTAATAAAGGATTTACCAGATCCCTCTCCTGATACTCAAAGGCTCACAGTATTTTCCATCATGGAAGCAACACAATGAAGAACTGTGGCCCCATGAAGCATTAGCTTCTTGACATCATCAGCACTACTGGAGTTGGAATGTAGCACTGTCAGGTCACAGAGGCTGCCATATATAATTACACAGGCTCACTACCACTGGAAGAAATGGAAAGTTGTGTTCCACTTTCCCTTCTGGTTTGTTGTTTGTTTTTGTTGTTTTTTTTTTTAAATAATGCAGCTAAGTTTTCTCTCAGAGTCTGTGGATTTGCTGTTTCCCCCACTTTTTCCACCAATTTGCTGAGTAAAACCCTTGCTCTTGAGAGTCCCAGATCTGTTAAATGCTCATTATATTTAATTTTGAGCACCTCTAATTTATGCCCATGAGCTGGACAACCATTAAGCACAGCAGCACATATCAGTGAGACACAGAGTAAGGACATGGTTCAGTTACACCTGAGAAAAATCAAGTCTGCATGTTCCAACACTATTCAGTGATATGAAACCAGGCATGCTACATGGGTACATTTGGGACTGCACTTCTGACCCAAATGAAAAGGCTGATTTAGACCATGTGAACTCTCTTTTCTTCAGCTCAAAGGTAGAAGCTGCTCAGCTTTAATATATTTTCAAAGTACTTTCTTGAGAGTAAGGCTATATAAATTGTCATCAATCCTAGTAACTATTCCTTTGCCCTTTTAGTCATGTTGGCTTGCTTTTTCCCTTTTCTTTCTGCTGTATATGACCCAATCATAAAAATGTTACTAAATAGCAATTGATTTCCTAGTCTAACTAAACTATATCTTCAGTTTCTGTGACAAAGAATAACACTGGTGAATTATACATTGAGTAGTACAGAAAACAGAGTACTCTCAAAAATCAGAACTAACAATCTTAGAAAACAGTTAAATAAGAAACTATTTTCTCCTGTTTTGGTTCTCTTTGAGCTATGGAAATTATAGCTGTTACTGGTATCATCAGGCTGTAGTTGACTTCAGAGAAAAGTATAATATTCAAAGAGCTTTTTTTTAATCATAAAGCTGCAATTTAAGAAGCTCCAAAAATAGAGCCTTAACCATTTTTATTATTGCAACAGTAAGAAAATAAAGTTAAAAGAAACCTCAGACTCATACATGGAAGCACTTGCCTGGTTAATACTTACATAACTCCAACAGTGGAAGCAGAACTATACTAAGAATTAGCTATCTTTATATATAGAAAAATTATAATATTTGAAATTACTTTTAAAATCCCCTACCTAGTTTATTATCTCTGCCTAACAAGGTTCTGTCTGCTCAGTAAACAAGGGGAACAATTATTCCTGCCATTGGGAGATGGTTGGCACAAAAATTTGAGTACAGCTGTTGAATGTTCTTTCATTTTCTATGGATTGTGAGCTGAAAATTTTTCAGTCTTCCTTCACTGATTATATTTCCTACATTATTCTCCAAATATGCCCACAGTTGATAAATAGCTTTCTGATATTTGTTTCCTGAAGCAGAATATTTTATTGGATATTTCATCAGTGTTGAGTAGAACAGGAGAATTACTTAATGAATTTAGCAAATAATTTCCTATAATGCAGGAAGATCTTTTGACCTTCTTGACCACTTCTAGTCAGACAGATCTTGGCTTTCAGGAATAACCCACAGTTGAATCACTGTGGAAGATATACAAAGGCTTTGGGATATTAGTGAAGAGATCATTGCATTAGTTTTTGGTTTGCAACTGACAGGGATCCCAGAGAGCTGATAACTTAAAACTTAAGGAATTGTTGCCAGCATTGATTAGAGATGTATGCCTCCTCGGTGAATTGGGATGTGATGCTGACCAGGGAAAGGTGATGTATTACTTGTTTCCAAGTAGTATGAACAATGTATCAAATTTACATATAGCAGTATCCAGTCATTTGGGAAATAATTCTGGTTAAATGTTTGTTAACCAGAATATGATTATCTGCATGACTTAGCTGCCCCAGAGCTTTTGAGAGCTCCAAGCATCTGTTTTGTCTTTATTGTTTTTCAGCAGAACCTTATAAATGATTTACAAATCAACTCTTGCTTTGTCAGCCTGAGAGGCTAGCAAGACAGATAGGCCAGAGGTACTTTGGTGTGACTGATTCAGCCAAGATTCATGATCGAGAAATGCCCTTCACTCTCTTCCCTGAATTAAATAGATTAGGGAATAAGTTGTAGCTGGGTCTCAAGCCAAAATAAAAGGTCAGCAAGAAAAATTTTGAATCTACTCTGAAAGATGTCAGAGGACTGGAGGACTGGATATCCCTTAGTCTTGCCTTCCTGATTCAGTTTCTTGGCCTAACATGAACATAATTATGACCCGTTTAAGAATATGGTTCATGTTTCCAGGCTTATCTAGAAAGATCATAATTTATTCTGATTTTTAAAAAGCTTCTAAATTCTTTCGAAGGTTTAGGCAGCAAGATTCTCAAAGGCTGTTTATTTCTAAATAACCCCTTTAGCATAAAAAAAAGGTACCATGTTAGTGAATATGCTATTGAAAGTGGAGTTTTGAGATTTCAACATTATGAATATTGGATTGGGTTTATCAGCAACCAAAGAAATGCCTCTAAATTGCTATTGATTGTTTTCTATTTATCTAAAAGCCAGCATTTAAATAAATACAAGAGAAACATCTGGCAGAAAAATATTTCTCATGTTGTGTAATGTATTTAGTATAGCATGACTAAGTATAGAACCTGGGTATTTTCTGGGCTGACTTGTAAATTAAGAGAGAGAGAGAGAGAGAGAGAGAGAGAGAGATTTTGGTGTAATGGAAGTAATTAAAATTGTAGAAACAATTTTGTAATGCATTTAAATGAATCTTTTTTTTTTCTACTTTTAATATTATGCTGATATCTTCCCCAAAGATGCCATATATATATAAAGTAATAGAGAGTTTAGAATTAAGTGCTCTGCTAAGACACAAGTAAAATCGCAGTAAAACTGACATTAGGATTTGTGCACTGCTAAAATACCTATTCCATTGCACATTATTACCTTCTATTGAGATAGGTATTTCATGTATGAAAGTATCTAGATGCTAAAGAAAGGATCTACTTTCAAGAGATAAGATTGATTTATCTCTTATTTTATTCTGGCTGATACCAGATTGAATACTCTCAGTACTATCATGAACAGAGCTTTATTTTGTAGTGAGTTTAGGAATATTTACTTCAATAGATCTTTCAAATTGTATCTTATTGCCTCCACTGTGCAAGTATTTTGTATATTAATTTAATTTTAATACTAATTCTTAGAATGACAAAATTAACACATAATGAAAGACAGATCAGGGTGGTGGGTTTACCTGGCCCTAAAATTAAGCACACACAAAGTCACTCACTCAATGCCCAACATACCCCTGCCTGGCTTGGGATGGGGTAAAGAAAATGAAAAGTAAAATTAAGAAAACCCAAGGGTTCAGATAAAGACTGTATACAAAGCAAGAAAAGAGGGAAAATCATTTGCAAAAGCAATCGTTCACCACTTCTCATAAGAAGACAAATGGGCAGTCAGCCTCCAAGCAACAGCCACTTTGTAAGGCAATTCCCCACCTCCTTCCCCTCTCCCTTATCCCAGCTTTCCAGGCTGTTTCTTGCCTCCACCCCTCCACTCTCTAGGCAGGGGTGGGGTCCCTGTGTGCAGAATCAGAAAAAGAAAGCACAGAGTCTGTGTAAGGACTGTTCACTAATAACCAAGGCTGTGGGGTGATATCAGCAGTGCTTTAGTCATAAATGCAAAGCACAGCACCATATGGGTTGCTGTGAAGAGTGTTAACCCAGCCAGACCCAGCACAATCAGTTCAATGCTACTTAAGTGTCAACACTATAAATGTGTAAAACATGTGACTACTGCTTGGACATTTTAGGTATTTTCTTCACACTTTGGCACAGAGGTGGAATCATGGCATATGACAATGTTAATGTGCTAGGTGCAATTAATGCTGACAAAAGTGATGTTACCAGACAAAATAAAGAGATAGCTTAAAGTAAAAGACAAAATCAATTGCATCCACGTAGAGTTTCTCAACTAATTTGAAATTAGAAAAGAAGTTTAATTATAGCATTCTTCCAAACAATAGTTTATCACTCTGAAGGAGATAAATTCTCATCACTCATTAATTCATTTAGAATTGAACTTTTTCCTTTGACATTATTGAATTTATATTATCTATCTGTCATGCTTGTTTGATATCAGACAAAAAATTAGAAAATATAAAACATCAAAGTGGATGTTTTCCATTCTAATCTTGTCAAGATCTTTTAATTAAGAAGGAGAACTCATTTACCTATAATATGAATGGGAAAAATATTGGCTGAAATTTGTAATACCTAGAATTTTACTTTGATGTCAGTGCTTCTCATGTTATGAAAATCTCTCTCTTTAAAAAAAATCATTTTTATTTAGTGAGAAATTAAAGATCATTCTTTCTGTCATTTAAGAAGAGTGACTGCATACACACAACACAAACACACCCACAAAGCCAAAGTTTTTAATCCAATTAAGTTTTCTATGCTTTTTAGATTCTGTATTCATCTTTGTTTTTAAAAGAACAAGAAATTTAACCAGAACTTCTTAAAAGGAATATTAACACTTGCCTTATCCTAAAGTTACACTAGCAGAGCACATAGCAACAGAATGGAGAATAAGGTCCATAGGGAAAGCTATATCCATAGGGAATTAGCTTTGGTAGCTGTGTAAACAAGATAACTGTGTTTCTCAGTTTAAAAGGAGGTAATAGTGAGGTTTTTTTATGTAGACTGAATGAACAAACCGAAATTTTTGTGCAAATTGTAGCCATGTAGCCACCCAAGCAGACTATATGGCAGAATTTTCAGGAGTTTCAGCAGAACCCCGAGCCTGTGAGCTCAGTGGCACACTGGCAGATGCACTGCCCTGGCTTTGTGTGCTATCCCACTGTTAGCACTGAGGAACACCTTCTAGGGCAGCCAGGGGACTAGCCTAATCCTTAGTTCTAGGCTTGTGAAATGCATTGGCTCAACTACCTGCACAAAACTCTCTGCGTCTTGCTTTCCTTGCGCTACACAGAAGTCAGGAGATTATCTGTGTGAACAACGCCTATTTGGTGTTTTTGGGCTAACCTACTGCTGCTTTTGGGTGATGACTTCTACACTACAATGCTCTTCCACTGAAGTCAGAACACCATATTCTAATACAGAGCTAGGAAGAAGTCAACTGAATATTATAAAAATTGTAAAGAGAAGAAGATTAGTATAGTGATTTAGGAAAATGATGCACAGGCTTTAAATCCTTAAATTACAAACTATCTGGATCCTATAGCATTTCTACTATATGCTAACTATCCCTTAGGACTGTTTTTAATCCAGATAATTTCAGCAATCTACTTTAAACAGCTATGAAAACAGTCTTGGTGGAATGTAAAGCAGATGTGGAAATTTGTGTCTAGAATGAGAAGGATCCAGAATGTCTCTACTTATCTCCACTGCTGAAGCCAGGATATTAAAAAACTATGGTATAATTGGTTCCTCTATCTGGGACTATATACAACCTTTATATTAATCTTATAAATGAGAAAAAGAGTGAGGAATCTTCATAAAGTGGCTAAGGGAATGCAATGTGAAGAATCGTTTTACACAAATGGATGAAAAAGTATTGAAGGAGGTTTCTTCACTCTTCTTCCTTAGGCTCTTCAAAATGTACTCTTTCCTCACACAGAAATTATTAACTGCCATTGGCCTTACCAGGAGTTATTACAATGACTAGCAAAGAGTCAGGAGTTTCATAATACAGTTTGGGTAATCCTGTAGCATTTTTTGTGCATAACAAAATAAACATATATTTAAAGGGTGTGCATAATAACATTCTATGTCTTCTCAGTTTCTTTCCTACAGTAATGAGCTACTAATATTTCTTTTTAATGTGAATAGAACTCTTTTGACTCGGAGGAAAAATTGTCTCTACAAATATTGTATGCACAAACAATAGATGTGATTGTCTTAAGAAAAAAAATCTTTAATGTAAATTACAATTTTTATTGTTAATTTCTTGCTAATTTGCCATGCACCTTGTTAATGTTCAGCAAGCTTATTAATCTGTAATTTTTAGGATCACCAGAATTACCTTTGAGTTATGATTCTCAGCAGTTACCATTAGACATTTTGCCATAGATTGTTTCAAAAATATTTTAGATATTTTCTTTTAAAATTTGTCACTTCTTTTGTGACATCCATCTGAAGGTTTGGAGTCCATCCCTTCTTGTCTCCTTTTCTTCTGCATGAAAGGAACAAAATAAACATTTTGTTTTCTTTGAAAACAACAAAATGGACAAAGACAAAGACAGAAAAAATATGGTCCAAAATCAAGATGCTATCTTCCTTTTAGTTGTAGTTAATAAATGCAAAAAAACAGTGGTCTAAAAGCAACACAGAGAAGATTTCTGGTGATTGAATTTCTAAGAATGCAAATCTTAATGACTCAAAGAAACAGGTAAGAAAATAAGATAAATGGAATGTCGTAGGGGATCTTGAGTAGATCAAGGGTCTCTTAAAGGATATGGAATGTGAAGAGAGTGAATAATGAATCATGTTTTTCCTAATGAAGAAAAACATTGCATCTGGCAGTTTCTCAAGCAAATAGAAATGCACAAGGGTAGGGTCACTAGAAAAGATAGGAAGGGAGATATTACCAAATCCATGTATTGAATCAGGTAGAAATGAGGTGGAGAATCACCAGTGCTTTCCATCTTTGACCACCTCCTAGATCCCTGCCTCCTTAAGACTTTGAAGCAGAAAGAACATCCATAACTGAAATCTCTGTTCTGCTGCTGAAAGACTGAAGACTGTACTTTTTATGATCACATATACAATTGAAAATAATTTTGGAAATTTGCCAAAAGGAGTCCTTCCCTACTAGATCCCACTTTGCTTCAAACTCAAAGTACAACATGACCAACTACCTCCCCAATCTTGAAAAAATTATTACATTTTTTAAAAAATATAAATTGAGTTGTTTGTTTTGAGTTGGAGATTTTTTCCCCCCTCATTTTGAACTTTCTGACTTTTACAAGAGCTTCAGAATAGTATGAAAGGATTGCTCTCACAGTATTCCTAATGTAGAACTCAAGTCACAGTTCTTCTGAATCAAAGGATGATCTAGAAATCTAGAATTCCACTGCGTATGAGATGATCTTTCAACTTTTTAAAAATTCCTTTATAAGGAATCTAGATCTTATCTAGATATTTTTAGAATTTATCACTTTATGTAGTCAATCTATTTTTTAATGTGAGTCAAATGACTTCTGAACAAAAGATGAATGAGTAAATTCACCTCCTTTTATTTAAAACTGTCATTGAATTTAGTATGTTTTGAGCCAAGAAATTATAGACCATTTTTTATCTGTTAAAAGAATGAAACATACTAGATATGTTAATTCATGAATGACAATCCAGATGTGATGTAAAACAAAATAGAGCCCTAGTCTCTATAATTCTCTTGCATATGTACATGATGACTAATTTCTTTTTATCTGCATATATTTCCACACCAGACTGAAAAAAAACCACCCAACCAAAAAAAACCAAAACAAAACAAACCACACTTTGTTTAAATAGATTGTGGTTGTAGAAAAAGGTTGAGCTTAAGCCTTGTTTTCTTTGTAAACTTAAAAGTTCATGACTGGCTAACATTTCTCTCTTTACCCTTTGGAAGTGTAGACCTTTAAGAGACTCCAACTCAGAGTACAAAGCAGTTTAAAATACTGTTATAGTTACAGCCTGGATTACCAAGCAAAAGTTTTACTGGGTAGTTTTACTAGGGTTGGTATCTTTGAAACAGTTCCTTAGTGCCATCAGAAGAGAGTCTGGTGGTTTCCTGAAACACTATCACTCCACCTGATTTCTGTCTTTGCTCTGACTGATTTCTGACTTTTTAAAAGGCTGAATGACACCAAAGTATTTGCTACTACTCTATAACACATTCATCTCATCATCTCATCTAGATTAAGCCTCTTTACAGGACAAATTTTTAGAAATGTGTCTAAAAATAAGGAGGTCTGACTTTAAAAATATTGTAGTGCAAGATATGAACCTGGACCCTCTCTTTGAGATAACAGGAATAAGGAATCAGAAAATATATATAGGCTATGAGAACTAGTGACAAGGACGATAATTTTATCAGCCATCAAGAGGGATGGGGGAACTAAGCAGCAAAAAAATTTCAATTCCCAAGCACAGTTTTCATATTGTGAGTTTAAAAGGTCAGTTCTGAATATTCTACATGAATCCCTTTTAATAAATGAGTTTTCTTGGTTTTTCTCATCTACTGATTTCAAAACAATACAAAAAAATACCATTTTGTGTGGACCATTTTAGTCTGACATTCTGACATTTAATATTGGCATTTGAATTTTTTGCATTTTTATCCTAAATAATTTAAATCCAAATTGTAAATGAAACACCAGAACTAGAAATACAATAAAGAAATTGATTCCAATTGCATAATATATATGCACATTTTATTTTTTTTTATAATTTCTAGTCACATTTCTCCTTCATGTGAGCAGGTAGCAACTAAGAAGAGAGGGTTCAATTAGAAGTAAATCACTGTCAAAGTGGTGGTAAAATTACTAAACTGAAAATCTGAGTTGTTTGCTGATTAACATGTCCAGTCTGGTATCCCTTTCTCTCAACTCTGATAAGGTTAAAGTGGTCAAAGTTCTTAAAGAGTGAATAGAAAAATCTCAAATTTTACCTCTGCCAACCTGAAGGTTAAAGTGTTTTAATGTATTTTAAAAATGTTTCTCTGTATTTTAGTTCAACTGCATCTTGTCTATGAATTTCCAGAGGTCTTGGCACCAAATTAACTTGCTTGGGACCAATATCTGCAAGGACTGAACACCCTCTGCCAATTAGTAACTCTCTGGTTAGAAAAATATGTTGGTCATCTGCTGAAAATATTTTGACTGACATTTGGATGCTATCCTTATATTGAATGTCAAAAGTGTTTTGGAAAACTACATCATACAAGTCAATAAAAAAATCTTCTGAACTATAAGACCAGCACAAAAGAACTTGAACAGTAGACCACTGCACTGGCAGATATTCCTTTGTATGATCTGTGATATTGGACTGGATGCTTATGTCACTGGTAGATATAGCTTTGGCTTAGGGAGAATGCTTTCCAGCTGAGTAGTAAATTCAACTTCCCAGATGTCTTTATTAAAAGAAGGTTATAAACATGCTGTGTTTTAGGCTGCTGGAAAATCTGGAAGTTGTTTTCCACACACACACACACCTTGGGGGAAAAGCCATAGAAAGAAATGTTGTCAATTTTATAAACAAACACAAACCAAGCCTTCTGACTACATTCTGTACAAACATACAGGTGATGAGGTGTAATGTTCAGATTATTATGGTCAATATTAAAAATTCAGAAACAAGTAACATGATTTGCTATCCCTTCTCTCTCCTGGTGTGATGTTCATCCATCCTTGTACAAGTCATAGTCTCTTACACAAGTCAGCTATAAATACTGTTGGCAACTTGCCTTGCTGATAGTACTCAAATCCTTTTTTTTTCCACAATCACTGGACCTCAAAATTTGTTCCTTTAAAACATTATGAGTAGTTCTAATGCTATCTATATTATAGCTGCTTTAAATATTCTAACAGGTTATGCTCTAAAAAGTTATGTCAGATTAAATATTTTTGCCTTTGGATCCATTGTTCCCCTGTGCAAAAGACAGATCTATATAATTTCTGTTGAGCACTTCATAAATTGCTTCACTCCTAGGCAATACCAGTTAAAAACAATGCCTCTTACAAGATTAAGCCTATCCACTATCAATTAGAAAAGAACTTTTGCAAGGCTTAGTTAATTGAAAGTTTCCAAGCAGGATTACTCTGAGAACAATGATATATTTTCATTCTCAATTCTTATTAATTAGTCAGTCATAAAACAGTTCTTACTCACCATAAAATCTTTCAAGTTCAAGTTACTAGGAAAAAAATTCATTCAGCCCATTGTTTGTTCAAGTTTTGATCAGATAAAAATAGTATTTTTCTTACCAAGATGCATTCTTATTTTTAACATGTGTTCATATTAATTTGCATATCAGAAAGATCTGTTTGACTAGTTCTTTATCATCCTTTTACAAAAAATCCTCTTCTGTTAGCAGGCAATAAATTAGACTAAAGTATGTACATTTTCGGGTACAACTATTTTGGAGGAAAAAAAGTAGTATGGAGTGTCCTGCCAGTGGTGTATAAAATGTTGCTAAATTTTTGGTGTGTGAAGAAAAATTAAATGTATAAAGAAGCTGTGACCAAGAAAGGAGTGGAAATAATATAGAAATCATGTATCAGCTGGGTGACTAATAACTTGACCAGTACCACATGAGGCACAGGTGCAGACAATAGTACCATCCCAGTAAAAATAACCATGGAGATTCAAATACTCTACATTTTTTTTTCCAGTACTAGGTTTTTTCCAAAATAGACAACACCCCTGTTTTTTTCAATTGTGAATCTCACAAAAGGTCTTACATATGCTTCATTCGTCTGCTTACTTACCAATATCTTTGAAAGATGGACAGATTGTTAAGAATTAACTGAAGAAATTAACTTTCTCCAGGGCATAATTTAGGGTTGCTGAACCTTTACAATTCAGCAAAATCACTTTGGCAGAGTATTTAGCACAGACTTCAGTTCACTCTCAGAAGAGTGACAGTATTGACACCTGCTCAGCCAGAAATATGCCTTACAGTCTGCTTCCCTTCTCCCGTACTGTCTCTGTGGTTAGGATTTCCATTAACTTGTTGAAATTAAGATAAACAATTCCCTTGAGGACAGATGGCATGTAAGCATGTTGAGAAAAAAACAAGAATGGCAACAAAGACTCCCAGGTTTCTTTGCCTAAGGGTTCGTTTTAACACCTTCACAGGGCTCCATTTTTCTGTCCCACCCTTCCCACTTTATTTTCCTCATTTATCCACCACTGAAGCAGACACCGAGTTCCATGAAGCATATGCTAGGAATATTCCACATGCCCTTTTTTATGGAATAGCTCTTTGTTTCCAGGACTCTCACATCTGTCCCAAGCTGAGTCATCATCCTTAGGCTGCACTTGCTGTGAAGGCACCTTGTAAATTATGTCAATAAAACTTTGCAACGGGATTCTCACAGCCCTCTCAAAAATGTGGCCTCCCTTTTTCTGAGATGGTAAGAAATCCATGAATTTCTGAGCTGTCAGCTACATTTTTCTGAGGTCTACAAATTGCAGATTAGGAAAGGTTGTGTAAAATGGCCTTTGTGCCCTTTTGATCTCAATCCACCTGGCTCCAGGATGTTTTCTCATGTGACTTAAAGGTTGTTACCAGTTAAGCCAGCTGGCAATGACTTCAAAGAGCTGATATTCTTTTCACTTTGTATTAGATCTGCAGAAATCTCTTGCCAAATTGGCCTCTATCCAGAGCCATGAAAATTCTTTGAAATGTACTTGAAAACCAAGTTTACCATCTAGAAAAGATAAAGCCATAATTGGAAAGGGTCCGATCTACAGAGAATTCTGACAGGAGTTAGGCTTCTGTAACATGGCCATCAGGTAGTAAAGGGGAGGCATTGTAATAACCCATGTGAGTTTCTTTTATGGGCACAGAGACAGTGAACTCTGTTTGTACCAAAGGCTTTGGATAGTCCTTTAACTCCTTTTGACAGGTACAGGATTCCAAAAGAAGATGACTCCTCTTTGAGCTGCTGTTTCAGTTGGTTCTGGAGTCTCGTACAGAGATGTTTCCATACTCTCCATGACTGCCATGCACACTGCTGAGAACAGTGATATTCTGTCCAGAATGATGTATAAAACTAGGGAAGACTGTGGACCAGAGACACAAGATGTGTGTTGAAGGAATGTGATTTATCTGTCAGTTACATCCACATAAGAAAAGATATTATTATATCATCAGTACAACTAGTACTGATAGTCCTAGTCAGTCTTTATATACAAGGAATAATTTTCTCATATCAAATTGTAATGTAAATATAAAATAGAAGAAGTATTATCAGGTTGTAGTCTCACAGTTTCCCAGTTTCTGGCACAGAGGCCACACATAAATACAGAGACTGGAAGCACTTTCCTGTCTGTAGATCAGAGCAAATACCTCCACTGTGTTCTGATTGCAAGCCAGCTGACTGTCAGAGGTCCCAACCCACTCTCCATACTCCGGTGTGTTGGCAGAAGCACTTGTTCAGTGTGTTCCAACATGCATTTTTTTGTTGCCTACATTTCATTCAGTAGAAAGGCTTATGTGTCCTGCTTGTGGGTCTGTTTCCTCTAACTATATATTTTGGTTTAATAGGAGCTATGTTCTCTCTCTCAATTATTCTGTATATGTTATGACATACATGTCATATATGTCATGACAGATTTGGTGTGAAAATATGTGACTTATCTGTGAAATACAGTAAAGCCTTTGTTTTTCAGCATGGCCCTTTTTTGAACTCTGGAATATAAACTCCCACTTTATTTAGATATTATTAATTCAGAAAATGTAGAGATGACCATTCAGATGGTATAAAGGGACATTATAAATTAATTAATCTAATTAATTAGTTAAGTCCTTAATACTGAAACTTAATGGCCTGACAGCTTTTCTTCAACCTTTTTTCCTCTTTCTGTCTATCACCACAGGTGCTTTTTGAGTAGGGCTCATGCCATGTCTCCAGCCTTCTCGTGGGGATCATCACATACTCGGATTTAATTATTTTTATGCTGGTTGTCTTTGGCTGTGGGATGCCCTAAGCAGTAGGAAGCTGGTAGGAAGCAGCAGCTGAGCTCATTTCTGCTGCATGGCCTGCTGCAATGGTGGGCTGTTGGTTGCCTGGTTTTTGGCAGGATCATCTGATTTGTTTGGAAACAAACTCACTCCAACTGGAATCATTCAGGTATCTTGAACCCCATGGAAATGAGTCCTTAAAAAGGTGGTCCTGTTATTTCACAAGTTTGCAAATCCAGCTGATATAGATAAGAGCATTTTGAAGATGTTCTTCAGCTTCTACAAGGTACTTGAATTATAAAAAGTAATAAATGGGTTAAAGGTAAAAATGAGGACTAAACAAAATAAATCTGGGACACATGAAAGTGGAATAGGGGATGAAATAGTGTCGGGCTACAACCACACCACCTTACTGGGGAATATCAGGTAGTTAGAGAGTTTCTTCTTTTGGTTTTCTGAGGGTGATTGTCACCTCAGTCTTCCTCAATACTTTAATTATTAAATAGACGAAAATATGAAATCCAAATAAACACTGCAGGTCAGAGGTGGTGGGACTAAATTACAGTGGTGAGATGTGATCAAAGATAAAAATATGAAGTCTTTCTCACAGCTTCATATTAGGTCAGATAAAGGCTGGAAAGAGCTGGATCATCACTCATAGGAAGGGAAAAAAAATACTGGTTTGTTTCTCACAAAGAAACAAACTGTCTCTGTCTGCCCACTGGAAATATTCAAAATTCAAAAAGCTAATATGACGTGCTTTTAAGTGGATTAATAGACTTTCTTTAAAAGATTCAGTTGAAGAAATGTTAAAATACTTACTTCTTGGAGATCTTCATCATTAGATATTTTAAAATATATTTTAGAATATGAAAAAGACAAATTTCAGCACTACCAATGATTTTTCTACAAAAAATTATGAAATTCTATACTATGAAAATATATGTTTTACTTTTACAAAGGAATTAAACACATACATGGAATATGTTTTTATTTGCAAGACAGCTTAGTGGCATAAAATCTAAATTTTCCTAGATTTTAAATTATGGGAGTTATATGTTTTTTCACACCTTAAAAGGAGCATAAAATCTGTTTTCAGTGAAAAAATATTCTCTTGAATTGCTCACAAGGGCATTATCATGTGAAAGTCACATATTTTGATTATCTGTTCTAAATATCATTAGGGGGTTCATTTCTCCCTGCATGCCACAGGCAAACTCTAGGAAACATCTTGAGATCTTGAGTTAAGAAGAAATAAAGTATTTTATCACCTCTTGAAACTAACATACTCAAAGATGATCCAGTTAGAGCAGTGAACTAGTAAAGAGTAACAATGATGTCAGCCTTTATAAAGTGGAAAGAGGAAGACATAGATAAATTATTTTAGAAAAAAGAGCTGAAGAGAAAATAATGTGAGCACTTCTGCCTGCTAAACATCCTTAATGGATATATTATCTTGCGTTTTGAATTCGTGTATGTGGTAGTGACTGTTATTAATAATGCATCAGCAGTTACCCTTGAATAGATAAAAGAACGGTGCAGTTATGTATAATGCTAGGGGGTTTCAGTTTATTAGATAACTGTATAGCAAAATGCAGGCTTGAAATAGCTTCAAGTTCTTTTGCAATATTCTATTTTAAACACAATAATTTGCAGTTACTGTCTTTTTTTTCTGCCGTAAAATATAGCAGCTGTCAATAAAATAGAAAAAGTGAGGGAAATAATAAAAAACAATTAAAATAAATAGTGCAAAGAATTCCACAGCAGTTAAGATAAAGGAGCTGTAAACAGGCTGAGCTAAACTTGTATAAAATATTCGTAAAATTAATCCAGCATTTTCCAAGAGCTGGTATTCCAATGCATAGGGTTCAGTAACAGCTGCACTGTATGGTTCTTAATAAGCTTTTAGCACTGCCTATGCCAGATGAATCCTTTCCTGTTTAATACGAAGTTAAGGCAAAGCTATTTGCTTTGTGGAATGAAAAGGAATCTGAAGAGTCCAGACAGAGAAATCCAATTTCATCTCCAGACAGCCCCTGTGCTATATGCCTTCCATTTTAATGTCTGACAGATCCTGTTCCTCCTTTCCCCTGGTGAAGAATCATTTGAAAGCTCAGTGTTATATTTTGAGGGGATTATTTTGATTGTACAAATCTTGCAATGCATGTACATACATTTATTAATACCTTTCTTCCTTCTTCCATTAATTTAGCTAAAATACAATTTCCAGGTTAATGAACTATAGGCTTATATAAATTCTGTCTATTGCTCCATCAGCCTTTTCTGATTCTATTCCATCGATCCATCAAGTGTGAGCTGGTTGCAGATTTCTAAAACGTAAAACACCTCTTACTTGAAGACTAAAGCTGTATCTAAGCCTCTGAAACATTCATTAACTTCTCTATCAATCTATAACACATTTTAAAAAGTATATTTCTTATTTTTCCTTCTCCTGTCACAGAATGTCAAGTTCAAGGTTTTTTTATATTGATCAAAGTCTATCCTCATAGGAGTAATTTTACATGCTAGTTCCAATAAAAGACTCCAAGTTGGCCTGATATTGACAACAAATTTTGAAGGAAAATTTACAGGTTTAGGAGGCAAAACTTCAATTTGTTTACAAAGTGAAGTCTCTTGATCCTATAAGTACATTGAAATTGAATTATTTAATTGCTAAATATCTGAGAAGTTTTTATTCTTGTTGAAGTTGTCATTCAACTTACCAGTTGTAAAGGTTCTACTTGGTTGCACACTTTGTTTGCATATAAATCTGCTCATGCATTCAGACCAGAAACAAAATACCTCAAAATTTTCATTGTGTGGTAAATTATGAAGTTAAGAAAAAGCCAAAAAAACTAATATATTTTAAATAAATAAATAAATAGAGTGAATTATGGAAGGCAAACATTTCATTAAACAGTAATTGAAACGTTTGCCCAGAAATATTCTCAATGAAACCACCTTAACTCTGAATTCTTAGGCTTTGTTCTATGATTCTTATGGGCCCCTAAACTTCTAGTTTGAAATGACTGGTCAACACTGGCAAGGAATTCTTGGATCCCCACAAGGATTTTCAGATGCCCAGATTCAGTGGTACCAAGTAGCATTCGACATTTGGAGTGGAAACCTAGAATTTGGTGACTGTAAGCCTGGAGCTTGCGGCCTCTGAGTCCAAGTGTCTGCATGGTTTTGATCCTGTCAGCCCAGAGAGTTAATAGGTAAGCAGGCAATTGAAAAACAGTGGATGGCTTGGAACAATATTCCACTGAACACTATTCCTCCAGGAATTAAAATGAAACTCGATTTTGTTTGTAAAATAAAAAGTGAATGATGTGACCTTAAATAAATATTTGCTACATTTGTGGAAAAAGCTGAATCCTTTTGGTGAATGTAGTATTATTTTTTTTCCTTTGGAAACTGTCATGAATACTAAATCACTTATTTCTTGACATTAGAAATCATCTTGCATATACAACAATTGGGTTTTTCCTGATTAAAATGACTAAAAACTCATAGGATACTTAGAGCAGTTGGTGTGGTTCAGCCCCCAACTTTTCCTAACCTGGTAGAGATCACTATCCTAGTCACAGTTTATTAATCTATTGGAAAAAAGTAAATTTGGAATGTCAAAACAAACTATCTGGTGCTACATTTTCTTTGTGTTATACTTGTTTGGTTACAGTAGGAAAACTACATGAACTTACAAACCTGTGATATATATAGCTAAATAATGGCACAGAGAGGAACTTAATCTTCACTTGTTCCACTTGATCATATTAATTTCCTTAAGTTTCCCAGTATAAGAGTACAGCTAAGCACAAACTGGATAGGGTTTTGGGGCGGGATTTCTTGCTCCCTTGCTTGTTTGCTTGATTTTGGAGGTGGGCTTGGTTTGTCCTTTTTTTTTTTCTCTCTGCCTTATTTTTCTTCAGCTTCCAGTAGGAAAAAAAACAAAACAAAAAGCCCCAAAGGACTAGAAGTTTATAAATTGTTTGCTCACTGAATAAAATCTCTGTTTTTTCTAAATGCTTCACTTTGAACTAAATCAAAATGAAGGAATGTGATATGATAAACAGTTCTTTAAGTATCCCTAGCAAAAGCAGAGAGTAATTTGATAACATGTAGTATGCAATACATTTATCAACTATTTAATTGCTCTTCAAATAACATCAACGTACTTCCAATGGAATCCATCAGTATAACATTAGCATTCTAAATGCTATTCATTAACACATATGAAAAAAACTCATCAAAGATAGTAGTATTTTAAGATATGTCAGGATGTTTGGGTTTGAAGTATATTTACACTCAGCAATATAACAAATGTTCATATTTTAAATTAATCTTGTGATTGTTCTCTGTTTCACTCCTTGTTTCTTCTTCTGGTTTTCTGACTAAGAAGTTCCAATTTTTTTTCCTCTATAACTGTAAGAAATGCACTCTGCAGGTAATTGGAAGTCTCCATTTGATTGCTCCCTGCATGTATATGCTTCACAGTATATTATCTTTCAGCATTTTTTTTTTTTTTTACCCTGGGAGCTGATTTCTAGAACTGATTACTTGGAAAATCTGCCATCTGCTCAATGTTTTTGAAGTCTTAAGAAGAGCTTTTTTTAGCAACATCATCTCTTTTGGTATATTCTTCAATGAATCTTGAACTGTTTATGTTATTTATTGTTTTTATTTATCTTTGTGGCCATCATCTGGAGATACACTTAATCGTATCAGCTTTGTTTTATTGCCAGACTAGTTTCAGGGAAGTAAATCAGGGTTTTGTTGTTTTAGTGTACTGAGACAGAAAATTGACTTTCAGCTAAAAAACTTGGCAGAAGGAGAGGCATGACAACAAACTTCTAAGTTAGTGCAAGCTCTCCTAACACAGGATCTTGGATTCTGAAGTAAAACCTTATCAACAGCTAGAGTGGTTTTAGGACTTCTCAGGTTTTCTGTCACTCATGGTGACTGTGGCTCTTAGTACATTTTTTCGTCAGCAATTTTAAGCATAAGTTATCAACAAAATGTGGTCTTATATAAATAAAGAAGTGGGGAACATAATTTCTGGTCCATGCAGCCGGTGCTGATACTTTTCTCACTTTTCAAAGGTTAAGATTGAACACATTGGTAACCAACACCTATGTGAAGTTAAGGATTACTGTTCTAATTAACAGATTGCCAGGAATCTCTTTATAGACAGTATAAAATAAAATATGGACTGTTTATAATATTGCCATAATACTGTTAAAATTGTTACATAGAACATCTGTGATATTTAGCTCCTAATTCATGTAAATAGGTGACTTGGTGGCTCCTTGAAAATAGTGGAATTGTGAACAACAGCTGAGAATGTTATCTATCACATTTGCACAATACCATCCCTGTACTTAACAACCTGCTGACATCCTTTTAAGACAGCTTAGAACTTATGCACTTCAGAAATGTAATTTTCTAATTTTAGTGTTAAATTTGATGTATAGTAAGGAAAACAAAAAAGAACAAAACCAACAAATCAAAGCAAACCAAAATAGTAAGCAAAAAAACAAAGAAGATAAAACCAAAATAAAAAAAGAGTGTCCTATCCTGACTTCATGCACAAAATGTTACTGAAATGTGTTAAAAGTATTTTAAACTCAGAAAAAAAAAGGGTTTTTGCAAACTTACTCATGATTTCCTTTTTGGATGTGTGGTAAGGAGCCCTTTCATTTCGCTCTAAGATACTGCAATTAAGGTACAAGACACTTATGTTTTACTAGAGACGTAATAATAACAATTTAAAGGTGAACACGTTTTTAAGTTGCTACTTTTGTCAAGTCTGAATATAGCAGTTCTTCAAAACATGATAATTCCCCAGAAGCATTCATCACACTTTCTAAAATGAGCTCCAAGTGATCATGGTCATACTATAATAATGCCTTAAAGCTGTTTACTTTGCAGTATATAGGTAGCAATCTTCATGTAATCATCACCCTGAAAGATGATTTGAAAGTTGAGGAATGTTTTATTTAAAGATCATAGCTTCTTCAGTGTGATTTCATATAGAAATGAAGAAAACCAGGAAAACTCTACAATGTTTTCTAATTTATACCTTACCTAAATGTAAAATAAAAACTACTGAGTTTGCCAAGACCAACTTCTGAAGTCTAAGTGGCAGAGCACAGTTCCTCTTGTACACAGAGGACTATGGCAGAAAGTGGGGGAATCAATTTGAGGCAGTTCCAGGAACAGGCTGAACACACCTGAACGGACAGACTAAGCCTTGCAGTCTGTGAAAAGTTCATGTTTTTGTGGTTAGGTCTGTTGTTTTCAAAGGATAATCTACCTGAGCTTCCTACAACCAGTTAAGATTTGAGGATATATTCTTTAGTTTCAAGATCTGTACTTGATCCAGCTACAACAGTTTTTTTATTTGAGGGACATAAAACCAATTATGAAAAAAATAAAATTAACCCAATAATTTCATTGTCCACTATGTTCTGCTACAGAAATACAATTCCAGTACTCTTTCAGGACTCCAGAGAATGGAAGGTGACAAGAAACAGAATTTCTTATGTTTCTCAAGTTTCACACTTCCCTCTTCTTTTTGTTTTGGTCACCTAGATCTCATTAACTGGTCTCCCGGTGTCTGAGTTTTACTAGGAGCAGAAATTAACATCTGTTTAGCATGTAACAAATATAACACTGTTTTTAATAACATGCCTATAAAACAAGCAAACAAAGAAGTTCAGAACAAACAAAAATGAATGCTTTATTAGAAAAGGACTGGCGCAAGTAATTCATGTTCTAATCTTTTTCTCATAAAAACCTTGAATAACTTCTTTTCATCTTTAGAGAGAATCTGAAATGCTGATCCTTAATTATACAGGCTTTATCACTATATTTATTGTTGGCCCTAAGTACTAAGTGGTTCTGCTCAAATCTCTACAATTGTAACTACCATGCTTATGCTCCTGAAAAAAAACATTCAACAAAATTCAATAATTTGTTTCCTGCTTTCATTATTTTTTGGAGTGAGACTACTTACTGTAAAATATTTCTATTGATGTAGCTTCCAACTGTTAGTTCCAGGAGTTAGGTTTTGACTGAGTAAATAAAATACAGGAAGTAACTCTGATTATCTTGGATACTGTGAATTTCATGCTGTAGCTGTAGCTTTATTAATTCCAGTCCCATAAATTTGAAGTTTGAGACTGGTTGTATATTCAAATGTCTATGTATGTGATGAATTATTCCCATCAGGAAAAGTTTTCTGTTTTGTTGAGGTTTTTACTTATTTAATTCCTTCTTTTTTTTTTTTTTTTTTTTTTTAAGAAGCTGGTTTTCTGGTTTTTATATTGGACGTGACTGGTATTCTACTGATACTGCTTTAGCCTTTCAGATGTAACTGTTTGCAGATAGAAAGATCAAACACAATTCTTTGCGAAGAAGAAAACACCCCACATATTATCAATCGACAAAGTTAATCTCTGGCTCAAAGCACTTCTGATACATATATATATATATATATTTCCCTCTTGACTACTAAATTAATAACTCTAGTGTGTCCAGAGCAACACAGGTGATTTCCTTACAATTCACTGATATTTTTCCACAGGTATGTCACACATGCATCTGACTGTATGTGTGGATATAAATCATATTATTTTGAAGCATTTAGTTCTTGAGGTATATTCCAGGCAGGGAACAAATAGAAGTTACAGTTATTTGAGTTAGAGAACAAACTTTTAAAAGAAAGAAACAAACAAGACCAGACAAAATTAATTTTAAGCCTTAAGATAAAGGGTTCTCTTTGTAAAATTTTACATTTTTGAGGTTTAAGTAAATGAAAGCTTGTGCAAAACATTGATAATAAGGATGGCAGATGGTTAATTTCTTTTTTTTTTAAACAGTTTCTTTTTGTAAAGTGCTGATTTGGCAAATCCAAGGTTTTTATGGGCACCTGCTAGTTTTGATGGATCTTCAGTTAGGAAATATTTCTCAGAGCCAGGAGATTTCTCTCCAAAATAAGAGGACCAGAAAAGCAAATCAGTTGTGGAATTCACCCAACACTGTCAGTCTCACATTGATCTCTCACTGTGCTCATTCAGGTTCAATTCCTCTCTGTCTCATCTCCCCCTTTTGTGGTTCACATGTTTTGAATCCTGATGGATATTATAGAACTTCCTCTATAGGAGTACCTAAAAAGTTTTCATAAGTGGAACAGTTACACATCTATTAAAGAGAGAAAGACAACTTTTTTGCTGTATTTAAAAGGAAGAAAAAAACAACGTTGTCGTCTATATGAAATTTTGAAATTTTTGGTTTCTTAACTCCAGTTTCCTACCATCACTACTTATGTGTTCACAAGGGAGATCTTGGTTACACACAAATGGGGCTGGACAGTCTGTGGCAGGCAGCTAGCTCAGTTTTGCAAAGTCATGACAATGAGGTCACAAATGATGATAAATCTCCTTAACAAACAATGATTAAATTGAAAATTACAGAAAATCAACTACTGCTCACCAGACTGAATATCTATCTGTAGAGTGAATGCTGAGTCTGCATAATCTGCCAGTAGTAAAAAAACCCCCAACAAATCCAGTCAAAAACTTAAAGTAAAATGTTAAATTTCATAGATTATATGATTGCTTTTTTTTTTGCTTCAAGACTGTGTTGTAAAAAAATCCAAAAAACCATGAGATAAATATTTTCCAACACTAGGGGAGGTTTAATATCCACTGTCTATGTTTAGCATAAAATCAAAACTTATTTGATAAATACTTCTATTTACTAAAAAAACAGCAAATACAGTAATATTTTTACTTTTTTCCCCCCAAGATGTATATGTTCAAACAAGTTTTGGAACTGTTGCAATCCAACATCTGTGCAGAACACAGACCTGGATGACTCAGGAGATAACAGAGGACTCAGGATCTACAGTAAAACTGCCATAAGACATCACCAAGTCCCTTCTGCAGAGAAAGATACATGGAGAAAAAAACAGCTCTAGACTGGCTTAGAATTCCTCTAGACTGTACAAAAAAAAAGGTGAATGCTGGAGGAAGAGGAAAATGTGGTCATACATACAGATCAGACAATTAAAAACAGGATCAACACCCTAATTTAGATTTTTCCTTTAGTTTAGAAATGAGACATTGAGTCCATTATTCACAGAATGAAAACCATATTTAATCACCCAGACCTTCACGACAGTTTACTGATGTAAATTAATTAAGGGTGTGGCTAAAATTTCTTGTGTATTGACATCATGCAAAGTGCTGCTTTTATATAAGTGTAACTGCATTTATCTGTTACTGAATGGGGTTAGGAAAGAGAAGCTATGAAGCTCTAAACCACTCATATTCCTCAGCAATAACTAACATCTGAATGTAATAGGGAGCAATGGAAAGTATCCATCTAAACAGATGCATAAAATCTACTCAAGTATTAGGGGGCTGGTATGAAATAGGAGATGAAATTTGCACTCTGTTATAAGAAACTAATTGTAAGCTAATATACATTCAGAGTTGCTTGCCTTCCAAAAATTGAAGGACACTTATAATTATATGATTATTAATATGGCAAGAATAGAAAGATATGATTAAAAACTATGTTTCAGAAGATTGCTTTTGGATTTCTAAGGGACCCTGGATTTTCCTCCTTAGAGATTCCAATTTCTCAGCTGTTTTGATTTATATTAGCAAAGTGCTTTCTTGATAAAATTAAATTCTTGTTTAAATAATGAGGAAAGAAAAATACCTGTAGGAGGGAAAAAGAAAACTGAGAGAAATTCAGACTAAATTAGGGAGAATAAAAATTAATCAAGGTATATTAAGCTGTTACAAAATCTGTTATGTGGTAAAATGGGGAAGAAGTGACAGAAAAATGTGTGCAATATCTATTGTTTCCTGGTGGTACATCTAGAGAACAGACAGCATATACTGAGAAAGAGCTACATAAATGAGCTCAGGGTAACATGTTTTCTTCAGAAATCTGAACTAGCATGAATATTTCTTGTATATTACAGTATACTGAACTCTTTTATTACTTAAAAGAGGACTGGTATGAACCTTAAACAGAGAGCATAGATGTTCCCAGAAGACTTAACTGTGGATTAGACACATGCCCTTTAGAAGCACATTAATCACTGAGTATTTTACCAATAAACCCAAAGTTAAAAAAAATAATTGTTTTGATTTCTGCATTCTCTGACCATGCAGTTTATAGAGGCACTGAGCTGATATCAGTTAATTCTTGAGTAAAAAGTAGTCATGGCACTTTATCCTACTTTAGTGAACTGGATTAAACACGAAGATAATCCTAGCTGTCTTGGCAATATAAAAAGCCCTCAAGAAAAGCCTAGGAAGAAAATTCTGTAAATAGGTCATCTTGAAGATCACAGTGGTTAGAAAAATAATTTAGTGTGGATGCTAAGCGTCTCTGAGTTTTTTATACTGTTACTTGCCATTTATGCACTTTGAGCTTTTAACTTCCATCATGTTGGCTGCCATTTTTCTTAAGTGATTTAGTAGACCTTTCTTGAAACAGAAATTTATTTAAAAAGAAATAGGCAGGAAGATTAACCATCAAAATTTTGTAAGATAATACATCCGGTTTACTTAAATAATTCCTGTCTCTTGATACTGTGAGTCAGAAATAGATTTTTTTAAAATACTCATTCTTTTTTTTTCTGTTGGTGTCCTATTTTGCCAAATTTCTAGCAGTAAAATTAATATGGAAAGGTATTTTTGAGTTTAATTTTATTCTCCAGTTCTATATTGCACTGTATGTTCTGAACAACATACAAGATGTGATATACTCAATTGTTTGATTTCATATGGACAAATATTTTTTTAAATGTACAGAATTACTGTATATGATAATCCAAAAAAATCTTGAAAGAAATGTCATAGCACTTCCTATAGTAAAATGGGAAATATTAATTATGTGGTCTGCATAACAAGGAAGATATTCTGTTACATATTTTAGAAATATATCACTGGTGATTACTTGTATCAGATATGGTGTTGCAGAAATTAGAAAGTTACTGTAGATGTTTCATTAAACATATATTTCTATGCATTGTATAAATAAATCATGATCATATAAGTGATTTTTTGTATCATAATAGTTGAGTTATTCATTGCTAAATTCAACATGTATTATGTATCTTCAAGAAATTGTTTCAGTGATTCCTTCTTTCTGCTGCTCTCATTCAGATTCAAATTATTGAATTAGTGGTCACAGCTTTCTCTTCCCTCTCTTCTGAAGTCCAGGGGACACACACACACACAGAAGTTTTTTTGGTTGGTTGGCTTTGGATTTTTTTAAGTAAGCCACCTGACAGTCATTCTTTCTTTTTTTCAAAGTCTTAAAATGTATTTTCTCTATGAAAGTTAGAGTGTAGCGTTTACAATACTGCGTTGGTTTTCATCTCTTTCATCCAGCTGGCAACCCTCTCAGCATTTTTAAACCATGGCTGTGTAGGATTCACACAAATATTCCTAGTTACCCTGTGTCTGTTGTTCAGCCAGTTGAGTTATAAGAAGGCTTGTAAAGGTGTAGTATTTCATCTTCCAGAAGAAATGCCAGCAAATTACTACATTCACAACCCAGAAATTTAAATTATCTGTAACAGTTGCTCCTTTGAGTAGCATTTAGAAATTGAAAGGAGCTGTCTTACAGTTTACAACTGTGTGGTGTGCAATTTGGCAGTGTCTATGCATGTCTAGCATCTTTATTTGATGAGCTTCCAGAAGTTTTTAAAAAAACAGATTAACTTTATTATCTCTTTCATATCAGTTTTCTTAGAGTGTTCACCAGCATCTTGCAAGAACATATTAAGTTGCACTGCTAATGTATGTCACATGTTGTTTATTCTCTCCCACAAAAGCAAAGGACAAACAGCATGGGTGTTGCAAGAGTGTGTTTTATACACACCTATGTTTACATAACTCTTCCTTCCTGCCCTTCTGGAAAACTGGGACAACATTCACCAGCTTCCAATCAGCTGGGGTAACTCTCCAGATTCCCAAGACTTCTCAAAAACCATCAAGAAAGTCTTTGCAACAACTTCATCAAGGTCTTTGAGGATTCTCTAATGAATCACATGAGACCCCATAGATTTAAAGGAATTCAGCTGGAGCAGCAGATCTCACAAAATTTTGGGGTAACCTGGGGGTTTATCATTATCACAGTCACAGCCCACCAGCTCAGGGTACTGAGATCCCCTTGGTCCATCATCAGTGTGGCAGATAGAGGCAAAGAATGCGTTAAACATCTCTGTCTTGTCTCCCTCCCTGTTTGTGAGGTGACCATCCTCATCCATAACAGAAGCATTTTCACACTGCCTTTGGCCAGTTTCATCTCCAATTGAGCTTACACAGCATGAATTTTCTCCCTGCACTGGCAAGCAACATCTCTGTATTCTTCCCATGTCATCTGACCTTGCTTCCACTGGGTTTACACCTTCATTTTTTGCTTTATTTCCAAGAGATATCCCTGTTCAGCCAAGCCTTCTTTCTCCCTCACTGCTGAATGTCCAACATTTGGGAATTGCCTGCTCCTGTGCTCTTAGGAGGTGATTAAAAAGTGAGCAGCACTGAATGGATCCCAGCTCCTGAAAAAAAAAAATTTTCCCAGGGGATGTCACTCACTAATTCCCTGAACAGCATGAAGTCAATTCTCCTCATGTCCAAGTCCAGGGCTGAGGTTTTACTGGCACTTTTCCTCCTGCCAACAGAGATTTTAATCTCGATCACATTGTGGCCAAGACAGCCGCCAATCTCCACCTCATTTACGAGATCCACTCTGTTGGCAAGCAGAAGATGAAGAAGGGCATCCTTCCGAGTCAGCTCCCTTAGGACCTGTTCCATAAAGTTGTCATCCAGGTGTTTTAGGAATCTTCTGGTCCAGGTTGGACCAGCTGTGATGTTCCCAGCTGATTTCTGGCAAGTTGAAGTCCTCCATAAGAACTGGGGCTGTTTGCTTGGAAACGTCTTTTAGTCCCTCAGAGAATAACTTGTCAGTGTCATTGTCCTGGCTGGGAGGTCTATAGCAGACTTCCATGGTGACACCTGCATTATTTGTTTGTCTTTTGTTCCTTACTCAAGGCTCTCAATTTTGCCACTGCCAGCTGTGAGCTCCATACACTCTAGCACTTCCATTATATACAACACCACCCCCCTGCCCTTCCACCATGCCTGTTCCTTCTAAAGGAATTTGTGACAGCAAATGAATTGCATATAAGTATGCAGGTTCCTGAAATTTATGTTCTAATAATTCTGGAGCAACGTGCTTTCCCCTTAACACAGGAGCAAGCGATGCTCTGTCTGTGTCTGTGTGTCTGTCTGTCTGTTGTGCTTGTTGACTGGATGTGAGAATGGTAAGAGCAGAGGGGAGGATGGGAGAATGGAATATTTATTTTGCACTCATTTAAATCTGTAACAGATGTTGACTACCACAGATGACTGTGATGCATACCACAGAGAGTTCAGTTTTCCACAGAAATCAAAACACCTATTGTGGTTTTCACTTCCAAATCTTTTAAAATGTATTTTAATTGTCTTGGAGGATAAAGACTGTGATTTCATATTCCATGGAAAGCCATTTTGTAGATCAAGAAGAGGGATCAGAAAAGTTGTTTATATCCTGAATAAAGAGATAGATATTGAAGAGAAAGATATTGAAGTGTTCTGTTCCATTTCGTGAGGAGCAGTAGGGCTCCCATCCACAACACTGCCAGTATCTTCAGCTGCTTGTGTGTCATAGGCTTTATCAGTTAACTTAATATTCCCAGTATACTTAAAGTGACATCATTAAGTATTTATCTGCAGTGATATTTGGAGTTTCTTACTATATCATCTAAAAAAAAAGGCATATATGATTGATTACAGTAAAGTAAAGAATGGCATAATACAAGGTTGTTGAAAAGAGTGTTGGCTTTCATTTTTGTAATGTTATATAGAACTCTTTAAACTTTTTTGCACGTAACTTGTTTAAACTTTACATTTAGGCTTTTTTTTTTATTCTCTGGGACCTTGGGCACAATATAGTATACATTAAAATTGGAATATCTAAAAATCTTTGATTCACAAAGTTTTCAGATTATTGCATTCTAGGCAAACATGAAATTGGTAAGAATTTTAACATATAATTTTCTTAATATCTTATTAATTTTTAAAAAATATATTTTTTATTCTTCTTCGGTTTTTTATTCTTGCACTTAGGCATATTCATCTCTGGATTATATAGTTTCTATTATATTAAAACTGAATTCAGGGTTTAATCTTGCTTAGCCCACAATTCCTTATCTTTTCAAATGTTGTCCCATTTCATTTTTTCCCCTAACAAATAGTAATCAAAAATGCATTACCTTAAAATGTTTATTTAAAACCCTAAAGCTGAAGTGTCTAAGTATTTACTTATGAAGCTGGCTGCATATAAAGCTGTTTACTCAAATGAATGCATTTGCAGATTGTTGAGTTTCACAGGATAATACATGGCCTGATCTGCTGCTTTTACTTTAAGTGCATTTATCTTCACTGTGTTTGTCTGAAAATAGTTTAATTTATTTTAGTATCTCTTCAAGACACATAAGTGATAACCAATTGCTTTAAAGATTTACAGTTTGCTTCCTTTCCTTCCACTCTGTTGTATAGCAGTGCTTCAGATGCTGTATTTTGATTGCAAGTCCCCACTCGCTACCAGTGGCACTGCAGAATCAGCTATTCAACTTGCAACGAGATGTTCTAAAGATACAACTGGGAATCAAAGCCTGACAAGATTGTGGCCTCTCATCTTACTCAACACAAGAAAGCAGGAGGTGCTGTTTTATAAATTGAGGCTTAAACGCTGTAACACTAACAGCTTACAGCTAACTTTTTGGAATTGATCAAGGGACTTCCAAAAGGAAAAAACATAGCAAAACAAAGAATAAAAACCCCTTGAACTGTTAGAACTGGAATTTAAGAGGCTATAACCAGAGACTCACATTATCAGTAACACCTAATCTCTGTTCTCACATTTTTAACATGGATTAAGTTATGCACATGCTCTGGTGTGAGAAAGCATTTGCACAACTTAGAATCTTGAACTTGTAGCTAAATTTTTGGAGGAATTCTAAGAAGTTTTAGAAGAAATTTTTTGTCACAGTATCAAACAAGTTCACAGTGAGACTGTCACCATTTATTTGACAGGAAGGCAAAGAAAGGAATGTTGTCTTAGAAAGGGCCACTTTCAAAATGTGTTCTTTCACAAGGGAACAAGCCCACCAATTTTACCCCTGTCTGCTGGGGTTTTCTGATGGATTATTATCTTCCCTTTGCTTACATTTCTTCGGAAATTGCAGGAGTCACATTCCTGCAATGCACAAGAAAACAATTTCAAGGATTTTTGCTAATCAACTTAAAACATGTTTTCATAAAAGTTTCTGCCTGCTATTTATGACCCACATAAATGAAAAGCGTGCATTGTACACACTATTAAAGTATTCACAATAAGGTTTTGTACATCCACATGAAAAATTCATGTGTTTAATTAAAAATCCAGTTTTTTGAATTTTACACTCCACCTGTGTAGAACACTTACCTGTAAAGTGCAAAAATGCTTTTACAAACTCTTTAATTTTGCAATTAAGGTGACTGCTCCTGAGATTTTATTAGGAGATAAAAGGAGCAAATGGGCAGAGGAAATTCTTACCTATATAGCTACATATGATGGAATACTGCACTCCTTTTTCTGTAATTTGTAAATTGTACACTGCTTCCAAGTTTCTTGTATTGATGATCACTGAAGTGTTTAAAAGTTACCAGCGTTGACAACTGAGACTAATGTGGAAAGCAACATACTGTTCCTTGCTTTGTACCCTTGTTCACATACAAAAGAATGGCTGGAGTTAATCTCATGGAGTTTAGGTATTTCAAATCCATCAATAGGATTCACAGCAAACTGTCTAACCTGAAAGTAAACACTTACCAACTTGGCATATGTGTCACCCTCACTCTATCTGTCTGCATGTATCAATACAAAGGTATTTTTGGACATCCAGTTGTATATAAACATCATTTAGCTATGTTATACTTGAACTGGTTTCTGCTACAAATGTCCAAGATTGTATGGGTCATATTCAGTTCCTATCAGTTATTTTAAGGAAAAGTTGCCATTTCTGCTGCATTTAGTGCTCAAAAAAAAAAAAAAGAAGTGATTTGTGTTTCAATTTGGCAAGCTCTGTGCTACACAGTGCTCATCTCTGTTTATTCTGGACAGTTCATGGTGCCTATGGCCTGCAACATAATTACAGTTCTCATTTCTTCATTTCAAAATTCTTAAAGTAAGAAAAGGTCATCAGGGGAAAAGAAAGAGACCACCAAAAAAAGAAAAAAAGAAGCATCAAGACCCAGATGGAAAAAAACTCACAACCCCTAACTGAAAAAACAGAATGATTTTTCAATAATGTGAAGCTTAAGGAGAGAGTTACACATACTGGTTCAAGGCAAGAAAAAGAAAACTGGGGATATTTGAGGGAGGAAGACTCAGTGGGATAACGATGGCAGAATATAGAGGATGCAGTGAACTTTTTTCCATAGAGATACGTGTCTGGTAAAAAGTATTTTTATGCAAGGAGAAACTTGAAGAGTCTGTTCTGTTTTCCAGTTCAAATATAACCAGAAAGCAAAATTGATAGGAAAAAAAATCTAACCACAAACAATGGTGTTTCTAAATTTTAAAGATTACTGCTGAATTTATGTTACTACACTTTAAGGTTTTTGTGCACCGAAGTCTCTCTTTCCCTCTGTTCTCTCCATGATGGTTGTGTGGAGGTCAGCCTTCTTCCTAAATGAAAGTAAAGTTAACCCAAGCTGGCACACTATGTTCTTTCTAGCATTCTAAGATACAAGTTCAAGACTGACTCAAATCCTAAGAAAGAGTACCTGACCAAATGTACACCATCTCCTATTGTATGCAAGCTCTTCTTAAAGCCATTGTTTTACCAACAAAGGTTTTCTAGATGAAACCTGTAAGTAATGTTCATATACAGCTTACAGAACCTGCTTAGTTCACAGCTCAAGACGACAATTCTTCAATTGTTCAACGTTTCAGAGAGTCACATAATCTTAGAATGGCTTGGGTTGGAAGGGACCTTCCACACCTACTTCCAACCTCCCTGCCATGACCAGAGCACCTTTCCCTAGACCAGGTTGTTCAGAGCCCCAACACTGACATGGGCTTGAACATTCCCAGGGATAGGGCATCCACAGCTTCTCGGGGCAACCCTCACAGTCAGGAATTTCTTCCTAATATCTGATCTAAACCTACATTTTAAGCTTAGAACCATTCCCCTTTACTGTGTCACTACATGCCCTTGTAAATAGTGTCTATCCACCATTCTTGCAGGGTGTCTTCAGGTATAGTATTCTTCAGGTACTCCCACTCTCTGTCTCTCTTTCTCTCTCTCTCTCTTCAAACCAATCACAATTCTCTCAGGCTTTCCAAAAAGGAGAGGTGCTCCACCCCTCTCATCATCTTGGTGTCCCTCCTCTGGACTCTCTCCAGCAGCTCCATGTCCTCCCTGTTCTGGGACCCCAGAGCTGATGCAGCCCTGCAGGTGGGGTCTCAGCAGAGCAGAGCAGAGCAGAGGGGCAGAATCCCCTCCCTGGCCCTGCTGCCCACGCTGCTTTGGATGCAGCCCAGGACACGTTTGGTGTTCTGGGCTGGGAGTGCCCATGGCTGGCTCATGTCCAGCCTCTCACCCACCTGCACCCCAAGTCCTTCTCCCAGGGCTGCTCTCCATCTGTTCATCCCCCAGCCTGCCCTGACCCTGGTGCAACCAGCAACATTTGATGTGCTACATTATCTTTAGGATCTATAAATATTCCAATATAATTTTTTGAGGTAAGGCTATAGTGTGTTTCCACTACACAAAAATGCAAGGAGAGAATCAGGATTGCCAAAGGAAAGTATGGACTTCCTGCCCTGTCTCCCAAGATCTAATTATTATAGAAGGCAATGAGAAAGAAAAGAGAAAAAGCAGGAAAACTTCAGATATAATAAAGTCCTTTACATTTGGGGAAACATACAAGGTATTGCTGGAAGGCTTAATTGGTCTTTACCAGAGTTCACAAACAGGACAGGCATTGTATAGCTTTTCTGCTTTCAGCCCAAGGGACTTGACATTTCTTTTTAAATGGCACCTCTACTTAACAACAAAAATAACAGAGACTTAAGAGTGGCTTCTAGAAATCATTTGGTGTATTGGAACAGATCCAGGATGACATGTTCTTTCCTTTGATGCACATTTACCAGTAGTGTTATCAAGACATACCATCATATGCATGCAGAGAAACTCCATTGTTTTTATTTCGTTATTGGAGAACCCTGCCCGGGAAAATAACTATGCCAAAATTTATCAATTTATACTTCTGGAATTGTTATTATAAGGGACACATTCCAACAAAGCAAAAAATATACATAGCTGTAAAAAGAAAATAAGTTCCTAAATCATGTATGTGAAAGGCAAAGCTCTTATTTACATAACAATAATTTTTAAATCTTATTATTTATGTAAGAAGAATTTTTAAAATTGAGTCATGTCTTTTCATGTAAAAAAATGTATGGGTCAGGCTTTGCCAGGAGTTCTTCACGTATTATTTCTTTATTAATTAGAATATTTTTATAGTTATAGTTATTATAAAAAATTACATGCAATCATTTTGTTCTATGGTACTTTTTTTGGCCCATGGTAGTTTTTTTGGCCCACTTCCCACTCTTCCCATAACTTTATGCAGAGAAATCAGTATTTACTTTTAGCATTTTTCGTCTTTTACTTTGAGCAAAATGCACAATATTTCTATGATGATAAGTTATGACAATTCACAAAAAACTCCAAGTTATTTATTTCTCTTTAAAATATTTCCAGTACAGCAATCAGTAAACTAGCTTATGCTGCACTGTTCTCAGGAAGAAAAGACAGATAAAAGAAAAACTTTGTGAAGCAGCAATAGAAAAATATGCATTTGATTAAAAAAATGTTTATATAACTTATGATTTAAATTTGGATTTTATTACCTGCTGGGACGTTTTAGCTTTGGAAAAATATCAGTATTCATTTCCATACAATATTAATGGTAATACTTACAGTTAAAAAAGACTATAGCCAGAAAACAGTATGCTCACACTTGGTAATAAAAAAATGGAGTTTCAGGTTTTGAAATTACCTTAGAAAATAACTTCTGTGGGTTTTTTACTTGTTTACTTGTTTATTAAAATATTTATTTTCCCACTCATGTCGGAAAACCTAAATTGCCATAATCTTGCCAGTCATGTCTGGTGATTTAAAATACAGTTGTTCATCTCCTGCAATACAGTTTTTGTTTCCACTTTAAGAGGGCTATAATTGTCATCTGTAATAGTGAAATTATTCTTGAATCAGTTTTTCAAGGTGTTCTAAGAGCACTTGCTCTGTAATTTTGAGCTTTTGCACAAGCTTCAAACATTTACACTGGATGTCTTCAGTCAAAGCAATATGGGCTGCATGGGATAACGCCTCTCTTGGTATGCTTGATAAAAAATAGAGATATGGTGTCAAAACCAAGATATTCACAGGTTAATCCTCCCTAGAACTGACATTTTACAGATGGGTGAAAACCCCAGTCTTCCTATAAACTTGTACTGTCTTGAACCTATGAAAAATGTCTGTACCTAAGCACTTTTGCAACAAGTAACAACTGTGGTAGGTTTTTTGGTTTTGTTTTGTGCTTTTTTTTTTTTTTTTTTTTTAAGTCAGGCAGTCAAGCCTGAGATTTTTTGAATTACATTCTTACAGGCAAACTCTTGGGGGTTTTCAAAATATCTAAGAGTTTTTTCCAAAGAAGCTTTTTTCTGGGCTGGAAATCTTGAGAAAACAAGCTGTGTCAGCAGAACTTGAAAGATACATAGTCAGCTGTGTCACTTCAAAAAACCTGTCAGTGTAAAATACAAGGGAAAAAACCTTGTTCAACAAACCCTTTCAATGTGTTTATTTCTGTATGAAAATTTAGAATTTAGGTTCCTCTATATTTTCCTTTATTTACTCTATATATGTTGGAATTCTCTGTTGTTTGTCTGTGTCCCCACTGGGGAAATACATATTTTCCTTGTTTCCTATAAGACATTTTTTGGTTCTAATTTTAATTTTCTTGAAGGTATTCCTGTCTTTAACCCTCCAATATCCTGCATTCAGATCCATCAGGTTTTTAAAGTTGGGTCTTCCATTTTTGCATACATTTGCTTTTTTGTTATATTCAAATGAACTTTATCACTATAAAGGTGCTACATTTGAGTTTCACCTCAGCCCTGTCTTAAGTGATTTTCTGGCACAGATTCCATTTTATTATCCCTATTTTCTGGATTCTTAATCACTCTCAAATTCTTAGTCTTTGTTTTCATTCTCTTTGGAAATAAACCACCACCAAGAGCAAAAGAAGAGTTAGAGGAGAAGCAGAAATTAACTACCACTTCCTCCTTAGGGGTTTACTTGACAAAACTATTTATTTTTTAAAAAAAATTGGTTTTCCTTTTTTTTTTTTTTAATAGTATATCTTGGCTTCAAGGAACCTTAACTAATCAGTTCTCTAAATTAATGAGAACATCTTTTAAAATTACTTTAAGCTGTCTTTCAATTTAACCGAAACTTCTTTTGTTCTTGTGTTATTAGAAAGAGCTCCAGATGCACCTCCTGTATCTTATCTATTCTTTGGCATAACTCTGTAGTTCTGCCCTTGATTTCAAAACAAGCCTCTTTTGAAAGTCAGAGCTGATGAAAGTCTTTACATGATTTCAGTGGCCTTTGACTCAACCCAAGCCTTATAGACCCTCTGAACATCAGTGAGACACTGCTAAAACAAATAAAATATTTGTGTTTCTGTTCAGCTGAATTAGCTGTGTAAGCTGTGTCTTTCTGTTTAGTTCAATCCCAAAGGTTTCAAAAACACTTCCTGGAGATAAACTTGAGAGAATACAACACAACATTTCCTCTGAGTCGTTACTTTGTCTTGATGAGAGATATCCTGTGCCACAGTTGCATTACATGATAAAAAAAGTAGGCAATAAAAGGACACCATTTTCATGTAGAATATAGAATGTTCAGCTGCCCTGTATGTTGCTTTTTTATTGCTTGTTTTGAGTAACTATTTAAACCATGAAAATGACAAAAAAGATTTTTACATGAAGCAAAATTCTTTTTTTAAAAAGCATGCATTTATAATATACAGTCTCTGTTTGAGGGTTCTGTAATTTATAATGAAATTTCTGGCTTATCTGATGAAGATATTTTAATAGTATTGATAGTGTGATATGTAATCTTTTAATAGAGGGGAAGGGAAGGGAAGGTGCGGGAAGGGAAGGTGAGGAAAGGAAAGGAAAGGAAAGGAAAGGAAAGGAAAGGAAAGGAAAGGAAAGGAAAGGAAAGGAAAGGAAAGGAAAGGAAAGGAAAGGAAAGGAAAGGAAAGGAAAGGAAAGGAAAGGAAAGGAAAGGAAAGGAAAGGAAAGGAAAGGAAAGGAAAGGAAAGGAAAGGAAAGGAAAGGAAAGGAAAGGAAAGGAAAGGAAAGGAAAGGAAAGGAAAGGAAAGGAAAGGAAAGGAAAGGAAAGGAAAGGAAAGGAAAGGAAAGGAAAGGAAAGGAAAGGAAAGGAAAGGAAAGGAAAGGAAAGGAAAGGAAAGGAAAGGAAAGGAAAGGAAAGGAAAGGAAAGGAAAGGAAAGGAAGACAAAAAATACTGTTAAACTCTCCTAGCTTGTCAGAGGGTATGTGTCATTTGAATGTATTTGGAGGAAAGTTGGTCCTGCTTCTTTTATCTAAATCTATTTTGAAAATTTTTAAGCCAGCATCTTCTGAAGACACTGAAATTTAAGGCAATGAAGTTCTTTCACTGAACTGAGTAAAAAAAACCATTTAAAATCTCTTTTTTTACATGAAGACATGATTTCTAGAAATGCCTAATTGACTGTTTAAAGACATTATCTCACTCAGAAAACAAGTCTTCTCCATGCTTTACTCTTCTGCAGGTTATGATACAGTAAGTACACTGAGACACACATGCTAAGGGCATTGAATTGATCTGTGGTGCATCAGGAGGATCGTCCTGGGGACTTCCACATGACTCTCCTCAAGAATCATGCTGTGAAGATGCTGTGTTTGTGTGGGCTGGGAGTAAAAGCATTCTGCTGTTGGTTAAAGGGTGGCCAGTGCAGAGCTGGGAAAAAAATACTGATAGGGGTAGAGGAATTTGGGAAAAGTCTCCCTCATTGCATTCAAATGGAGACGGGGAGCATCTGAGGTTTCAGTTCCTATTCCTTGCAAGTACTTCTTCCACATAAACATTCATTAAAAAGAAAGCAATTTTGGAAGTAGGAGCCCATACTCTACAATTAGTGGTTTAGCCACAAAGTTTCCTTCTTTGCTCTTCTGCTGATGCCTGCTCTTTTTAGTGCACTGTAGAAGGCGACTGCACAGGTTGCAGTCCCATGGGCAAGGCAGTCTTGACTTGTGTGAGATTCTGAAGATGAAATTGGAAATTAGGTCTCTCACTTCTTGGCCTAATACCCTGCTATATTAGAGTAGGAGTTGCATGTTCACATAAGACATTTCTGTTGTGTCTTGGTCAAGACAAAACAGCAGAAGAGCCTAAGCAAGATCTTTGACAGAGACTTCCTACACCTCCTAGCGCAGGGACACATATAAATCCTTCCTACCTCTCTCTGCCACAAACATAACAATAGCCATCTTAAAGGTTCTGTCTGGAGTTTCTAGGTTGGTTTCTTTTTCCATGATGAGCAGGTTCAGTGGTTTTATCAAAAGAAAGTGAGATAGAATTAAATCCTGTGGCACCATTTTTTACTGACCTCACTGTGGTTGTGAGTCTTGAAGGTGAGGCCAGACACTTAGTAACCTGCAAATCCACTTTAAAATTCTCATTGGCAGCGTCAGGAGTGTTATATACGCAGTTCATGTGATGCATGTGCAAATGGAATGTTAAAGCCTATGCTGCCCTTTCTCATACTACTTTATTTCCCTATGAGGATGTGTCTTTTTCTTTCAAAAAAAAAAGGGGGGTAAAACTGGAAATTTAAGTTAGAAAATCAAAGGCTAAATGTTGTAATTATTCACTTTTATATTAAATAAGCAATTTATAATTTACTCTCTATCAAGAAAATAGAAAGGAAAAAGAGAGGGAAGAAAACAAAAGGCAAAACTCTTATGTCTCTGAGGAAGTTTTGCCTGAGGAATGCCTTGTATCTCTGGTGGTAGAAGTTTTCTTAAATTTTACAAGAGTAACTGTATCTACAGTTGATTTTTTCATTGCTTTTCCTTTCTTTTTTATCCCCCTTTCCCTTTCCCTTTCCTTTTAATTTTCCTTTTTCTTCTCTTTGACTTATAGAATATGCTTGAAATATGACCTGTCTTTGGTAAGGGAAAGAGAAATATATTTATCATATTTTTCAGAGAGGAAGCAATGTGTCTGAGAAAGTTCTCCCACTCCTCAAAATTGCCTTCTAGCAATGATGTAAGGAGGGAATAATTTTAATACTAGTGCCAGCAATACAGGAGAGCAATGAGTGAAGGGCTTATGTCCTAGACTAGAAAAACATATCCAGGAAGTATCGGACAGTGAAATAGTTCTCCTTTCTAATGCCAAACATAATAGATCCCTATTCATCCTGCAAATGATAAGAGAGTAATCTGTGTGCTGCAATCATGATATGTTCCAGCATTAGTGTTAGTTTCCCTTCCCTTCCCTTCCCTTCCCTTCCCTTCCCTTCCCTTCCCTTCCCTTCCCTTCCCTTCCCTTCCCTTCCCTTCCCTTCCCTTCCCTTCCCTTCCCTTCCCTTCCCTTCCCTTCCCTTCCCTTCCCTTCCCTTCCCTTCCCTTCCCTTCCCTTCCCTTCCCTTCCCTTCCCTTCCCTTCCCTTCCCTTCCCTTCCCTTCCCTTCCCTTCCCTTCCCTTCCCTTCCCTTCCCTTCCCTTCCCTTCCCTTCCCTTCCCTTCCCTTCCCTTCCTTCCCTTCCCTTCCCTTCCCTTCCTTCCCTTCCCTTCCCTTCCCGCACCTTCCCGCACCTTCCCTTCCCTTCCCTTCCCTTCCCTTCCCTTCCCTTCCCTTCCCTTCCCTTCCCTTCCCTTCCCTTCCTTCCCTTCCCTTCCCTTCCCTTCCCTTCCCGCACCTTCCCTTCCCGCACCTTCCCTTCCGCACCTTCCCTTCCCTTCCCTTCCCGCACCTTCCCTTCCCTTCCCTCTCCCTTCCTTCCCTTCCCTTCCCTTCCCTTCCCTTCCCTTCCCTTCCCTTCCCTTCCCTTCCCTTCCCTTCCCTTCCCTTCCCTTCCCTTCCCTTCCCTTCCCTTCCCTTCCCTTCCCTTCCCTTCCCTTCCCTTCTCCTTCCCTTCCCTTCCCTTCCTCCCTTCCCTTCCCTTCCCTTCCCTTCCTTCCCTTCCCTTCCCTTCCCTTCCCTTCCCTTCCCTTCCCTTCCCTTCCCTTCCCTTCCCTTCCCTTCCCTTCCTTCCCTTCCCTTCCCTTCCCTTCCCTTCCCTTCCCTTCCCTTCCCTTCCCTTCCCTTCCCTTCCCTTCCCGCACCTTCCCTTCCCGCACCTTCCCTTCCCTTCCCGCACCTTCCCTTCCCGCACCTTCCCTTCCCGCACCTTCCCTTCCCGCACCTTCCCTTCCCTTCCCGCACCTTCCCTTCCCTTCCCGCACCTTCCCTTCCCGCACCTTCCCGCACCTTCCCGCACCTTCCCTTCCCTTCCCGCACCTTCCCTTCCCGCACCTTCCCTTCCCTTCCCGCACCTTCCCTTCCCGCACCTTCCCTTCCCGCACCTTCCCTTCCGCACCTTCCCGCACCTTCCCTTCCCGCACCTTCCCTTCCCGCACCTTCCCGCACCTTCCCGCACCTTCCCCGCACCTTCCCTTCCCAGATGTTGCAATCAGGAGAGATGAGCAGCAGGATTTTTCACTAGAGTGACATTAGGCACACCCATGGCAAGGTTGCTGTACAGTGAGCTGCTTCTGCTAGCAAGCCCTGTAATTCCAGCAGGAATTGTCTAGTTTGTCACCAAGGTGCTTATGCAGATGCTTCCTGGGACTGGACTCAAAGCTGGTTGGTTGAGAAGACAAGAGGAGTGATGTGCTGAACCTTGCAAAAACTGTCTGCAAGTGTATTTATGGCTCCTGCTTGCCTGTTACCCCTGTGACATGAGGCACATAATGACAATCCTGCTTTAAAATTATCTACCTGATAAGTTTGAGGAGTGTGCTTACTGCCTGAGCAACAACTACCTGATAGTCTGAGCAAAATATTTGGAAGTTAATAACCTGTGGATAAGGTTGACCTAAGTGCTGTTACTGTTAGCACACTGTTATCATGGACATTCAAATTACTGTGGGAAAGGAGCCACACATTGCTCTTCTGTCTTAAAGGGTGCAGAGAGGAAATTCATGAAACCATCTATTGGGATGGGTTACCAAGGACTTAGTTATAGCTATCTATGGTTCAGTCTTTGATTCCTGTTCTGTCTATGAATTCATATTATTTTGAGTCTCAATCAACACTATTGTCTTTGAAATGCTCTAGTCCAAACATGAAATCCATGGGCTGTTATAGGAGTCAGTGAATGAAACTATGTAGTCTCCAGGGCCAACAAGGTCATTAGGATGGTTCCTCCTGGTCACAGAAATCTGATAAGCTCAAAGTAATAAAAAGGATCTTTTGGTGGGAAGTGAAGCTTAGGTCAAGAGATTTCAGTTTCTGGGCTCTGGGAGTCTTGCCTGGAAGATTCAGATAAAAGTTAGAGACAAGCTGATGGTCTGATGTATGGCTGATCATATAGACACCCTAATTCCAGATGAAATGGTCAGCCTGGGAACATCACACAGTCATGGGAATACACAAGTGAGCATTACATTTCCTTCATTCACTTCTTCCTCTGGCTTATGTTGTGTTCATCTTGGTTATAAATTCATAGGATTAATTCACCCTGTGGAAAAAATTGGTGTCAGAACTATGACCAAATACTGGATCACTTTGCAGTTTTTACAGTAATGTTGACATAAATTATCAATACCACATTAACAATAATTAGATTTTTTCTTTTCTGTGACATTTAATAAACCTTTGTTTCAGTTATGAATTCTATAAAAACAGCCAAAATTTTGTGCAGCCAAAAATACTACAGAAATATGAGAAACTGAACATGCATTTTGCTAAATGGATTGTTAATGTTATTTTAGTATACTGCAAAATCTCTGTATATTTTCCCCAACTTTTCAGGTTTAGAAAACTTGCACCTCTACCTATGTCTTGCAGGTGCCAAATGCCAAGTACCATATGCCAGATAAAGTTTCTTTTTACTACAACTATTTCTTTAGATATCTAGTTATCTTTTCTAGATATTTTACTCTTCCAGAGCAATTCCAAGTAGAACATGATGATTTTGACCCCACTTCAGGAAGTTGTATCCTAGATTTTATTACACTGTCTTATTGAGTTCCAGGCTTCATGAGAGTTTTATTTGGCATACATTGTTGTGTCAATATGTGAATGTACTCAAAATGAGGTATCTACTGGTTATTGTATAAATTCACATGCTTCTATGCTTTCATATGCTAAAGGGGATGCTTTTATACATACTTGATTTTATTATTCCCTGATGGAAATATTAAAAGAGTTTATTATTTGCTAGGAATCCAGAATTTTCATGGTGTCTGGTTTAAAATCAATGAGGAGGTGATGGGAAATATAACTCATCGTATCTGACATTAGGACAGGGTAAGAACGGATAGTGTGACAAAATTTTTTCCTAAACTGTTCAAAAGTGTCTGTTCTTGGAATTAGCTCATTTGAGAAGAGTAAGAACTGTAAAATTTTTACCCCTCCCATGTCTCACTTCAAAAAAGGGGAAGAAAATCACACTGGTCCTGGTAAGGGTACCTTCCATATCCAAGTTCCATTTGTAGTACACTTGATGAGCTATTATTTGTTCTCTGCAACATGTGAAGTTGAAGCCACCTTATTTTTATTATATGGATATTTATACCCCTGAGAAGCAAAAGAACTTCCTTCTTATGACAATAGTTCATTGTTACATGTTCAGCATGCAAAGCTGCTTTTATTAATAATCAGAACCAGCTGGCATAAGTACAACAATGATGGCAATGGGTCATGAATGCCTGAATTAGAGTCAATGAGAGCCAAGAAAGGCTAATTCTTTAACTCTGTCTCACTTCTTCATGACTGATGCCTTCTGCAAAGAAAGATTACACAATCTTCTACCCTTGAAATTCTGCACTGACATATAACAGATGCTGAAACAAAATACTCCATTGTACGCTTTTTAGGAAGCTATGTTTCATACTATCAGCAGTTATGGTGGTGAATAGAGGTTTTCATATTGGTACAACCAATATAACACAGGGAAAGAAAAACTGATTTTAACAGATTCAAACTAGTAGAACATTCTTAAACGTGCATGTTTTATGTAGCACGTGTTTTATGTAGCAAAAATCCATGCCCTTCCCACTATATGAATGTTTGACAACTATACGACACAATGTATAACAGATATAGTAAATACTTACAGATAACAAACCATTCTGTCTGAAGCAATTTTTACAGCCTCTGACAGCCATCTATAAAATGTTTAAGTATAAAACTGGTAAAAATTGAGAATCTTAAAATATCTCCTTCAAAAAACTGTATTTTGGAAGGCATTTATAAACCACCATTTATATGATATTTATATATATTATATTCTATATTATTTTATATTATATTATTTTTCTGTGCTAGTAAATTTTAGTAAGTTGTCTCAAGTTGATTCAAGATGATTTTCATACCTTTGGATGGATAAGTGATTTGACAACAGTCATAGGGAAAAAGGTAATACAAGAGGCGGTATCAAATCTTTGGGTCTTATTCTGGAGTTCACACTACAGTGCATTTGAATCTGATGGCAGGACCCAGGAGTAAAACTTAAAATTATAGCAATCTTTGGTATCAATTTTGCTAAAACTAACAATTTACTTCCTAAAGAGTAAAACATTCACCAGTACTGTTTATCTCCTGTTCATCTAATTTTGGCCTTCTGAATTGCTTAAATTTGCTAATTTCAGAGGTATACATGACCTTCTTTGCCATGTATTATGTACACTACATTGTGTAACGGACGCTTTTGCTTCTCCTCTGAGTGTAAGTCGATAGCCATTAAGGTGGCAAAGCTCATTTGAAACTACCAAATTTCCCAGAAGGAAATCTTAATTTTGTGAAACAAGTAATTTGCATTCAAGGCCAGGAACTAGTTCCAAGAGACACATTTACCAATTGCTTAACTAAGTCTCAAGCCAAACCACAATGACATACATGCATAAAATATCATTTTGCTGTTGCAGATAAACATGGTGTCATATGGTGGCTTTAGAATTTATTCGTGCTTATCCCTAAAAACTTGGAATCAAGTTTGCTATTCCAAGCCTGTGGCCTATTATGAAAGTATGTCAGTCACTTAGAATGTTAAGAAAATGCTAAAGCCATTTTGGGTAATAGAGATGGTTAACATGCAGCACACAATAACAATCAAAGAGAAAGCCAAAAGAATGCATGAAACATCCTTAATCAGATTAATTTTATTTACTCTTAAATCTTCCAAGGTGTCCTCAAGTTAGTTGTATCTCAGAATGCTGAAAAACAGAGTTTCACAGGACCAGGTAGGTCTGGAAAATCTAAGTAATTTCACAGGTATCAAATTCATCACTATAAACAATGAGAAACTTCAATTTCATGGGCTTTTTTCTTCCTAGCAGCAAACTATAGGGTACATCTCAAATCTCTGCTGGAGACCAAACCAAGTCTGTGACATTCTACCTCAAATGGAATTGATTTTCAGACTGGAGATTCAGATAATTTAGAGAATATCTATTTTCACAACAATCCCTATGTTTATAGCTTCAGATAACAGCCTAAAATTATTCCTCTCATTTAATTATTGTTAGTTTGTCACTTCTTATATGACTCCTTACCTCAAGAATAGTCTCATTCTCATTAGCTGTGAGCTCACTATGAATACAACAAAAAATAATAAACCTCCTGGGTTGAAGCAAACCGAGTTCAAATATTAGAAAGATATTTCTAAAAGAAGCACAAAAATGTTTTTTTTTTTTTAATGGCAATTACAGAATGTACAGGCTTGTTGCAAATGGTTTAAGTCTTGATAGCCCTGTCTCAAACCAGGGTGAATGAACCTCTTCAGGTATATTCCACACCTAATCTACTCATTCTCTGAAGAGAAATGAGGTGGAAAGTAATGATTTTGATTTAATTTTAAATACTTTTATTCTTGTCTACTATGATAGATTATAAAATACAAGTTTAAATATTGAAACATATGTTCCTCAAAACGGTCAGGTTTATGCCTTAAAAATGCTTTTAGGAGAAAAAGGAATTTTATATCCCAGTCTTAATTATGCTCAGGTGTAGAAATGCTTCTTTAATGGAAGTTGAGGTCAGGTAATGAGGTTTAGTAATGCCTTGTGAGTGGAAGGTAGACCCTTCTACTAAAGACTGATATATTACACAGAGTATGTTTTATTGCCTGATGATATTCAATGTGAGAATATGCTGAAGCACTCTGTATTAGTGAAAATTTGCTATGTGGTTTTTAAGTTAACAGTTGAGAGCTTTCCTTTGGCCTGCTTTTCCTTGCCTTCCTTGAATTGAGTCGATATCACACCAGTCTTAATCCCCTTTAAATTACATTTCTGATTGTGGAAACGAATTTCCCGCAGTTCTCCTACTGTACTATTAAGATGTAATCTGTGAGCTTAATTCCAAGGCCAGCGTTTGGTAACTATTACCTTTTAATGACTCTATATAATAAAACTAATTTTAGAAAGTATTTTGTATGTTTATCTTCTATTCTTGTCTCTTATATTTTGGCCTGTTAAAAGTCTAAATGATAAATGTAGCTTAAAAGCAACCACTACCACGCTTAACAAAAAAATTCTTTATATCCTAGAATTACTCATTTCTGTGGTGAATCGTCATAAGCAACTAATAGAGCATCAGAATAAAATATACATGAAATTCATATAGAATTCTGATGAAAAGCAGAGGGCTGAGCATGACTACATGACATTTTCCCTTCTTCTGCATTTTGGAGGATACAGAACATATTTCTTGAAGTACTACAATTTTCAAAGCTAGCATTTTAATAACGGCCTGTGAACCCAATGGACCTCATCCTAAGAAATACTAAAAAGCTAAATTTTGTCTACTTAATATTTTCCTTTTACTTCTGCTATCCTAGCACTTTTGCATCCCTGATCATAATGGTAATTGACACTGCTCAGGACCTTTAGCATTAGTCATATCCTGAGTAATGTCTACTAGCTCCTTACTATATCTCTTTTGTCTATCTAATGACTGTAGAATTGCTATGCCAGAGAGTTTATAATCCTTAAGGATAAATCTGAACAATCACTGTGTGTCTGTAATGTATGCTGTGCTTCTTATGAACCTTTAGCATCATAGGAATAGAAATATGCTTCTTTGTGAGTCAGGAACATTAGCCAAAATCCAAAATTGCTGAGAAATTAACATTTGAAAATAAAATTATGACACAATAGTCATACTGCTTTTGTGGTTCTGGAACATCCTGCTGTGAATCATTCTTACACTTTAAAATCAACAATTAAAAATCAACTCATATGGAACTCAGAAGGAATGAAACAATGCCAGACATAAATTTGGATCTAAAGAACACTTCCGGTGACAGTATGACAACAAAGTAGTGTGTAAATAGATTAAACAATAATTGTAAATTTCAGACTTAAAATACAAAAAAATACTTGAATAACGTGACCAGTCATCAACAGTTTTTAAGAATAGTCTTTAAAAAAATTATCAAACAAGCTTTAGAACTTCTGAGCACAAACTTTCTATACAGAAACAGAACAATGAGAGAAAAAAGATTTACATGAAGACCAAAGATCACATGACAGAGATGAAGGAAAACTGTTCAAAATGAAACATATTTTCCAAAATAATTTTTTTTTTTGTAATTAATTTGTATTTACTCAGCTCTACTACTCTAACAAGCTTTTTTCCCAAAATTGGGTGTTTCTTGATGAGAGGACAGTAACACTATATTATACAACTAATATAACATTATAACAATATAACAGTATAACAACTAGTGTTATAATATAACACTATATTATATAACTAAATTCATTACCCTTCTTCACCTCATCTTTGTAAGGCTTAAAACAAGGTAAATTTAATTGCTGCTGTCCCTCCTGATAAAAACATTTTACATAATTTACTACATTTATTGTTCTGTATTTATTATCTCCAGGAAAACTCTGTTCTCTGTAAAAGACAATTTGCTATAGGAAAATTAGGTCTCTCAAGGAAACACTATTGGGCTGTGGGTTCTGACCTTGCTGTGCCATCTATTTTATACTATGAGAACAGCTGTAAAAATAATAATAAAAATAATAGTAAAAATATTCATCTCCAAAATGGAATGAACCACACGAGATACTGATCTTTGAAATCACACTAGCAAAACATTGATGCATACCACAGGGTTTTATACCTCAGTGAGCTTATTGGTACTCAAAATATTTGTGCAGTCGCAAATTGCTGAAGAGCTGCCCCTAACTTGTTTCCCACTGCTGACATTCTAGTGGGACATTAGTGGAACATAAGGAACTGATACACCTGTGGCAGAATCACACCCAGAGCTGCTGTCATGGAAGAGGTGAATGAAATTCATTTGAAGCTAATGAAATGAAACAGGGATAAAATGCAGATTTCATTTTAAATTAGGCAATGTTTCTTGCAGTCTATAAAAATTTGCTCTGCTACCAGTTCAAGACAATTCAACAATTCAACATTTACAAATGTTAACAATTTCCCTCAACAGCTATTGACTACTAAGAAAAAGAATTTACTTATCTTCCAAAAATAAAGCATGTCAGAAAAAATAGACAAAAATTAATAATTGTGAAACTTACCTTTTCTATTTTAATATTCAGAATTCAAAAAAACACATGTATGATGACAAAAACACAATAACCTTTTGCACATATATCCATTTGGAGCCAAATTAATACTGCATTGCTAATATAGCCACTACTGCATTATTATTTTAAGATTTGCTACCTTTTGACATAATGACATACTTCACAAAGAGCACATGGAGGTTTGAAGATTAATATACACTACTGGATTCTTTTCTCTGTGACACTAGTTACAAGATATGATTTACCTGGTTGAGCTTTGCAACTGGGATTGTCAGAACCAGGTTTTACAATATACGGTGGAAAATGTGGTCCTTATGAAGAGCTACATTTCCTCTTATAACAGAATCTGTACCTGAATTTCAACACTAAAGAGGTGCTCCTGATTGCAACTAGTCATCATTAATGCCTACATGTGAGCTGGTCATTCTGCCATGAGCAGGCTTTTCTGTCCTTTGTTAAAATTAGTCCATATTTAAGTCATTAGTGAAGACTTCCTTTCTCTAGTTGAGTAATACTACACAGCTTCTAGTGGGATAAAAAAAAATAAATGTCTGCAATATGGTTAAGGTAGAGAGCAGAAAGATGCCATTTTTTGTATGAAGAATATGTCTTCATTTGATCGTTAGAGTAACAGCAAAAGAAGTTAAGAAATATACCTGAAGAACATAAAAAAAATACATGTGAATGAAAGTTATGGAGATGGGAGGGGTACTACTGGGAATATGTACAAGGATCAGGGTGAAAGAAGAAATAAATTTTTTATACAAAAAGAAGGTTCAAAGGCAAGAGAATCCTGATATGGCAAAAGAGATCCAAAAGCAGTGGATGAGGCAGAATTGATTTCAGAAAACCATTTTATCTGTGTCTGGGAAAGCTGATACCAAAAGAAAAGACACTGGAAGCTCTCAGACAATCAGGAATGAACAAAAGTTTCCAAGAGGGTCACGGGAATCACAGTAGGAAGTGAAAGAAGAAAAATAGGAGCAGGAGTTCCAAACTAGCTTTTACAGTCTAAGGGAAAAATGAGAAGGTTATCTCATCACATCTTCCAAAATAACCATGTGAAAGAGAATCCAAATGTTTACATTCAACTTTTTCTTCCTCATATTTTTATCCATTTATTCTGTTCGGACACATGTGAAGGGCAAAACTGGGTTTATTAACAGGTCATGTGTCATCAAGCATGCAAACATCTGTGCTTAGCCTGCCTAGGCTGCTTTTCCAACTCAGTGATACCTTGAATGTCCCATGACTCTACGGCCCTTTTAAAAGGGCCTTGATGTTTTCCAGCACAAGCAGAAGGAAAGTTGCAATCTAAATTCAGGCTGTGTTCACTCTCAGAATTGTAAGTGGCTGACTTACAGCTGTTGTGTTGCTTGTGAATGATTTACAGTGTCAGGCAGCTCACCTTATTTTATCAGAATCCATTCTCTAGCTCAGCATCAGTATGGATCGATATTTTTCAATAATCTGCAGGTGGACATTCTGGTTTTGAAGTTAGACTAAGCTGGGAACCAAAAAGATTCAATTATCCCACCTTCACTCACAACTCTTTTGGCTGTGTCCTTGACAGGTTTTGCATAGGTACTGCCTCATAGAACTAAATACTATAAACAAAATCAGAAGAATGACCAGCATTGAATACTTCTGTTAAACATCTCTGAGGGGGCTTTTGCTTTATTAGATGGAACAAAATAAAGAAAGATGCAATGGATTTTGGCATTTGCTGAAGAGGAAGGTTAAGAAAGGATTAGGAGACATACAGGATAATCTTCTGCAAGCCTGAAAACTCAGAGAGATCATATCTCCCTCAAGATTTTATAGAGGAACAGAATGGCCACTAAGTGCAATGTCTGCATAGAGGTGGGCAATGACAGAGATGTACTCCCATAAACCAGCACAAGGACTGACTGTAAATACCACAGGTTTCCATTAGCAAGGATGGAGATATTCCATGAAGAACAGCAGCTTTGCCTGAAAATGTGAATTTTCTTTGGAAATGAGCTTCCTTTTGGTGGTGTCTGCAATCCTATCCTTTCCAAAAACCTGTCACTTAAAACTCTCATTTTATTCCCTTTTCCAGTGTAATCCCAAACCTCACAGACAGCCAATCATGACTGAGACATTCGAGCTTCCTAACTATTTTCATCTGATTTACTGTTTTACTAGTGTTGCTGATAGTGGAATAATTTGTTCCCCTTTACATAAATGTTTCCATTTACTTCAATCTGTTTCATTCAAGATTTGCAAGCCTTGGCCAACTCAAAAGGACTTTTTCATTATAGATTTTTTTAATAAGTTTGCTCACCAGGTGCTCTCTCAGCTCTGCTTCAAATAAATGCCTCTTTCCTTTCTTTAAAAATAAAATCATAAAAGGTGGGTGTCCATTTATCTGAAAATATTCTGCATGCTCATAATTCTCCTTTCCCTCCAACCTTTTTCTCCCCATATTTTGACGTAATTTACATCTGCACATTCTCAAGCAAATGGGGACAGGAGGGAAATGATTCTATTGCTTATACTCTGGAATAAATGGTACATGTTCTGCTGTTTTTCACATTAAAAGTCTGGAACACCCTCCTCTGCTTTCAAACATGTGTTTGACTGAACTCTCATCAACCCCAACAGTGCAACTGCACTGTAACTCTGTGCAGACACAAGAAAGCTGTTAGTTGTCGATGAACACCTTGATGTATTCAAGTTTCACAAATAACCGAAATTATTTTGCAAGAAAGAAAATTGAAGGAGTCATTTTAAAAGACTCTCTCTTCTAACACTTAATTTCTCTATAAAATAAGGCAGAGCTGATTTTTTCTGTGGTTGAATGGAGAAAAAACAGTTTAGGATAACTGCCATTCTTCAAGCATATTCCATCATAACTTGTGACAGGGAGTAACCACAACTACAAATTACATAATGCTCTCAAACTGACTTACCTGGGATCAGAGGAAATTGAATCTTTTCTAAAGTTTCTTACTTCCAGAATTTAGCTTTAAATAATTCACATTGTTTTTCATGTTATTTCCTGCACTCTCTCCAGTATATAAAGTATTCTGTGCTTATCTGCCCCACTGGCATCAGAGCAATGCAAACACATCCTATGTGGCAAAGGGAGCCACTGAGTCTTATTTTCCTTTTAGGATAGAGGCATAGGCAGCAGGTCAGAGAGATGGGAAAGGAAGGCATTTCTCATAACTCAATGATTTTAGGTGAGTTAAGAATAAAACTTTTGATATTTACATAGAGAAAACTTTGATTGCATTTGCAGTATCTCTTGTCAGCCACATGATTCCACATTGATAATCTTTGCTGAAAATCATCCTCTGCCCTATCATTTTCTTAGCTGTCATGTGGAGAAGAGTTCATTTGAAGTAGAAAGTGCTGAGGCACTAACCTCCCTAAAAGTTTATCTTCAATAAAAATGTATTCCCATTAGACTCTTCCTAAAACAGTGGAACTCTGCTAATACGATCTTAAGTCTATTATATAAGCTGTGCTGTGCAGAAATATGGGGGATATGGGGGAATTTAAATTGCCCTCTTTGTTTACTTTATCTGCTGCAGATCAGACTTACAGACCATTGGCTGCTTGCCACGTAAGCAAGTTAGAAATTCTCAGTGTAACTTCCCATCCCCTGGATGATTTTACAAATCAGTATTTATTCCTAAGAACTGCTAGAATATTGCATGTGCTGTTTTTCTGCTCACTGAAGGTTGGGCAATTGTTTTGGAGAAGTACTCCTTAATAAAATTTGTTTTAATAATTATATGCTGATACAAAGAAGAGAAAGTAGTTTAAAAAGTGCAACCCATTATTTCTGTGCCAACCAGGGGTAATGACTAAAATTAAAACTAGTTTTTAAATTCTAGGGAAAAAATGTTGGATACTGATGTTTGTAAGTATCAGAAGCACTGCACATAAACAGGAGTTATAGCAACCATGGTCAATGGATAGGACACTATTTCTTCTTCTATTCACTTTATCATTAAGAACAGATCAGATAACAAAACCTCAGTCTTATTTTTTTTTAATATGTAAAGCAAATTGTTTCTATATTTTCTGAGGACTTAATGATAATGTCCATCAAATAAAACTGTTTCCATAATAAATTTTTGAGCTCTTGACTAGATAGGCCCACTTAGGTGCCTGTGCTGTAGCTGTGTAGAAATTAAAAAAAAAAAAAAAAAAAAAAAAAAAAGAGGAAAAAGAGAAAAAAAAAGAAAAACAGCAAAGTGCAAATCATTCATCTTTAAAATTGTAAGTCCATATATAGCTCAAGAAATATTGCATATTTGCATGCTGGTAACGTAAGAATAAAATTTAAATGACTAGACAGAAAATAAAAAAAGGAGAAGGGAAAAAATTTCATCCTTCCATCAGGAGAGCAATCATGATCCTCCTCCTGTCCATTTTTCATTCCACTTTCAAATTTCTACCTCCCCAGTGTTCCCTTTGGGAACAATTACCCAAAAAAATACACAGCACTTTCACTTATAGTTGTGTCCAATGACCCACACTCGGAAGAATATTGCTGCAATTAGTCTCCAATTGACCATTTTCTGCTTTTTAATAGATCTCTCCTTTCTGCAGAGTTCCCCTGACTTTGGGTGCTGAACCTTGGCTCAGAGAACCTGAGCTTCTCAGTTTCAGTCAGACCCTTCTGCTTGTTTCTCTAGTTGTTATATAGTCCTTTTTTATGGTTATGTCTGTCAGAAGGGATCAAAACAATTCATTTTTCCTCCTTGTTCATTCACAAAAAGTAAATATACTTTCAGCCTCAGGTTTCACTGCTTGTTACAATTAAGAGATGTAGATGTAATCCTGTCTAATGCTGAGGCTACAAACACTATTCCAGCATTTGTAAGAAATGTTGATTTAAGTATCAATGGGCCTTTATTATTTTCACCAGGAGAGAGACTGAAGACCTTGTAAAACTCTGCATTAATTTTGCTTATTGCTACAATAATGCTTCTTGTTCCATGAAGCATGTTCTCATGCCACGTACCTTGTTTTGGAGCAATTCTGGGATTTTGGGCTGTAAGCTATCTATGTGACATTTCAGATTGCTTTTTTCCAAAGAAAAACTGAGAAAGTGGATGCTCTTCCTCCAACATTTTCAAATTAACTTTGGATTCTACAGAGAGAAGAAACTATTGCTCTTTTCGGTTTTTTGTTTGTTTGGGTTTTTTAAAGAAAATAATTTAATCTAAACTCAGACATTGAATATAGGTGTAAATACCTGTGTGTCAGTGTCTAATTGTACTAGAGAGAAAAAAATGCTCTGAGGGAGGATTTTGAAATATTTAAAGCTAACAGTCTGATATTAATGAATCTGGTAGTTTTCACTGAGATTCCATAGAAGAACATTAGTCTTACCTTAGGTGATGGGCAAAGATCTAAATAAGTAACATTTCACAAGGATGACATTTGAATAAATTTAGAGGGAAAGGGAAAATAGTCTACTAGATTTAGTACAGGAAAATTATTACTTCATGCCACATTAAATGGTTACTTTTCACTATTGAAAAAGGTGAGTATGAGTCAAATAAGGAACTACATAGACGGAAACCAATGCTATGATTTTAATTTGAGAAAAGATCAGATTGGTTGGTTTTTTTAGACATTAATAGTCACATCTCAGAATAGTATCTTGGATTCTTCCCTACTTGAGGGTATGACCTAAAAGGAAAGGACTTCTGGAAAATTGAGGACAGGCTTTGATTATATCATTATAATCTCTTACCCAGTTACAAGAAATATTGCAACTAAAAAGTTTGCTTGCTTACTTAAGGAAGTAATAAATAAAAACCAGCATTTATCATTCAATGCTCCAACTTATTATTTTAGAGGAATAGTTTTTTCCCAGATCAGTTTTCCAATAAATCAGTTTCAATAAACCAACAAATCAGACCATAAAATTTACAACTAAATAGGTCAGAATCTTATTCCTTATCTCAGTGATGAATTTTTTGCAGTAACTGATCAAACAAAGGCATGATCTTTAAAGTTTTCATGGATAGCCACAAAACTCTAACTTATTTTTATGGGAGTCACATGGCTAAACTCTTCTCTAGTACCTTAAAATGTACTTGCTCTGTGGTGTCTCAGAAAATGAACTTTACATACTGTAAATAAGGTTGCTCAACAACATGTGTGAGGTTAAATAAATACATCTCTGTATGAATGCTTTATTACCCATAAGAGATAAAAATGCATTGCCTAGAGGCTGTTTCCAGTTCTTGTGTGGCAACAATAAATTAATCAGGTCTGCTTTGTTATTTTAGCTGCATTTGATTAAATGTGCAACAGAATAAAAGGGAAGTTTTAAAGGAAATATAAGGCTCCAAAAGCAATGAAACAGCAGATGAGAAGTACCTCAATCCACAGGGCTTTGATTGAAAAAAAATTTAGATGAAACAGTCCTTTGAGTTTTTTTGAAAAGGGGATCTAAAAAGCAAATTATTGATCAAACTGTCACCCCAGAGGGTCATTTAAGGTAGGAAAAAAGGAACATTTTCTTTTGTCCCAGTGTCTACTCAGAGCAGACGACATGCTAGTATGCTAATGAACATGGGAAACAGTTTGCTTAGGTGAGGTAATACAGCATAAGAAGAATGTTAAGAAAATATCCACAGCATTATTCAACAGTTAGCTACTGTTTAGGATATTAAATTATATAGAATATTAATTTTCCTTAAGATTTATTTGATGATACATTATTCAATGATGTCCTTTCAAGTCTGTCCTTGATTCGTGTATATATCAGACAAAGACCTGATATTTAATTATTTAGAACAAGCAGAAATGACAGCTCACAGTTTCAGGATATTGTATCCTAATAGCTACCATAGGGTGTCTTTATTTCTATCATATCTTAATGTCACTCAAACATGAATAGCTCGTCAGGGATGAAAAAATGTGGTGCAATTCATAATAATGTTTATTTAAATGAACATTGTTCTTCTAGGAAAAACAAACCAAACTCTATATTCACTAAACTCATAAGAAAAATTCAGAACTTTTTTTTCTGACTAGGGTATTTACAAAACCCTCACTTGGAAATTTAATTTTGTAATTATTAAAAATCAGCAATGATTAGTGTTTGCTTAGCTGCAACTCAAAGGAAGCTAATCAGAATCATAATCTAAAGGAAATTACTAATATCATATTATGACATGAAAAATGTCATACTGATTTGCTCCATTTAGTCTGTAATTATCTAATTTATCTGAAAATCTTGAAGAAGTATTACACAGCAAAAAGAGAATTCTATTATTAAAGAAGAATCTATTAAAACACAATTAAATATCTGCATATTTTTATCCTTGCCTGTGCCATTTTATGAAAATTATGACAGACAGATTTGACCTTTTGAAAAAGCATGTGTGCAGTATGTCACCTTTTCCTGTATGGAAAGTGCTGCTGTGCTGAGATTTCTATTGTCTTTTCTGAATTCTGGATGAAAGAGATTAAAAATGTCTCTTTCACTGGGAATAATATCATAATGGAACTCAGAAAGTTCTTTGAGGGTGATCTATCTAGTCAATTTACAGACAGAAAATACCAGCAAAAACTAACGATGCAAAATGCACATTATCAATGTTCTTTCATTACTATTACTTCTACACATGTAAAAAAATATCAATTTTTATGTTGAACATAATAAGTAGTTAACATAAATCTGTTGTAAAATACATTTCTACGTTTTGATCTGTACAGTTTCTTCCATTGGGATAGCACACCCCAACACCCAAAACATCAGCCTTCAAATTTTTTGTCATGAAAAATTTTTATGATCTCCTAATGAAAATAATTTCTCCTGGATTTTTTTGTTATGTTTTGGGGTTTTTTTCTGGAACTGACAGAAGTCCCAAGTGAGTTGTTCTAATTTTTCAGGCAAAATTTCTTGGAAACCTCAGATGAAAACATATGCTGTGCAAACCACTTGAAAAATATCTATGTTCATGTAAGGAAGCCAGCTGCACAGCAGGCAGCCGACCACTGGGAAAGAGGAGGAAGAAGAAAGGCCAGACTAGAAAGCAAGTAGGAAGGCTTTTCCCCAGATATCTGCTTTCATACAACCTACAATCCCTACTGAGCAGTATCCTAGATGAATTCCAAGCTCTTTTGGAATTAATTAGCTTAATCAGACTTCAGTAATGCCTGTTGTAGGGTGACAAAAACCATACGCTAACCAAATTGGCAAATAAAGTACAATAGTTGACATAGAACTGAACTGGCATCTAGGACAAAAATAAAAAGAAACAACAAGTATGGGGGGGGTGTGTACAACAAAGCAATAACAAGTATTTTAAACACACTTTTACTAACCAAGGAAAATTCAGAGAATAATTCAGTTTTAAAATATCTACAGGTGGTTTAATGTCAACCACCACACATGGGTAGAAATATACAATTGAGACTATTTAATGTTATGGATTCCCCCATCCATATACATAATTACAAAAAGAAAAAAAAGACCAAAACAACACATTCGTGTAAAATAACTTTTCAGTTATTTACTGAGAAAATGTCAAGTAATTTATATCCATGTACATTTCTTTCAATTCTGCCTTATAGAAGGATGTATTTTAAACTCAGAGATGTAGATCAAAATACATGTGAAGGCTGATTAATTTTCTTTCATCCAATGCACACCTGTGAAACTTTGAAGTCTTTGTACCCTTGTTGTTCTTGCTGATATCTGTGGATTTGGAGGACATCTTAGCTATATTTTGGTGTCTTTGATGTTTCGTGTGTATTTTAGATGGTGAACCATCAATAAGTGTATGCTAGATCTTGTTATTTGGAGTTTTTTCTATCTAATCTCTAAAACCACATTATGTCTTCTTCTGCTCAGTGGGATTAGGAGGAAGTACTTTAATTCACTCTGGGCAGTCCACAGAGGAAACATTCTCAGGAAGTTCAATAACAAAATTTTACTTATGACTTCCCAACATTAAGGTAAAATAAGGTACATGGCAAATTTTAAAACAACATCCAGAGAAAGTAGAGCACTTGACAGATTTTAACATAGCCAACTTTAATTTATCCAGACACAATTATGCACTCACTGAGGCATTGACTGGAACTTTTTCATCTGGCTTGCAACATATTTTCAGAAGTTAGGAGAAGAAAGAAAGAAAAAAAAAGGATAACAGTGGAAGGATATTACCACCCATGGATAAAGTGGCAAGGTTTGATTGTAGATGTCCTTTGTCAAAGTGATTGTCTTGATCCTTCAGGAGTGAGGAAGAGCCCATAAAACAAAACATTTAATGGGTTAATATATGCTCAGGCTGCGTGAGAATGCCCAGGTAACTCCACTGAGAGGCGTGTTTTACACTGTCTGATACAACACTGTTGGCTGAATTCCATCAGACTGTGGATCATGTACAGGGCAGAAGGCCCCAGAAATGAGTCTGGGGACATTTCAGGAGTCTTTGATGGTTTATGACACCTTCTAAGATATGACAGCTGCTACACATGAGCTTAGCTGAGCTAGTTACACCCCATCAGACAGGATGAATCCCTTCATCTTCACATGTGAATGCCTCAATATCTCCACCAGAGAAGAGTTTTCACACCTGAGCCAGTTGTGTGAGGGAGGACATTAGCATGGTAAAAAGCACCACCCCTCCTCAGGATCTACTTCTTATTGACCTCTTCCCTTCTCTGGCTCAAAATCTGGCTTGTAGGTTAACAAAGGATGATTTATTGGCCATCCTCAGGTGCTCAGTCCTATGCACTTAGGCTGTTACCTCTCACATCTTCAGAAAAGCACACACAGCTTTTGCAAATGGCCAATTGTTCTGAACCATTAACCATTAACATTTCAGTCTCACAAACCATCAATACCATTTACTTATTATCAAACGCTTCCTCTTTAATGGAAAATTAATTTCTAAAATTTTTTTGTTCTCAGTGTTTTGTGTCATTTAGACCATCACAGGTTATTTATTTTAATTCACTTTCTATATCTAAAGTTCTTCTCCAAGACTGTAGGTACATTACAATTCTGTTCAAATGATAGAATTTGAAAATCTTCATAAAATTATTAACAGTGCAGGAGCTTTTCACCTTTGACAGTCTATTCCTATTCCTAATGTCAAAGTTAGAAATTTTCTCATAGCTAATTAAATCTAAATATGTGCCCTTTCCAAGAATCAACATTCTTGTAACATATTCTCCTAATTGTTACAGCTGAAGTACACTGAAATGGGAATTGGTTTAGTTAACACTAGTATTAACACCTCTTAAAAATTTTATGTTTAAGATTTTGGTTGAGACAATCCTGATCCACTAAGCAGATCACTTTGCCATGAAAGATCAGGCAGGTGAAGCAGGATCCTTCTTTTCTAACCCCATGTTGTCTCGGCCTGATGCCCTGCTTGTCCTGCACATTCTGTGATTCCCTGCAACTGCAGGGAAAATACTCACCAGTAATATCTTTTCAGTGTTAGGGAGTTTAGGTATTACTTTATTCGGGCCAGGCATGTGAAATAGAAATTCTTTCATAGACCCATGCCTGGGTTGGGCAGTGAAAATTTTCCCATTTTTCCTATATTTATACAGATAAAACTCAAAGAAATTCTTGTTCATTGATCTTAAATGACACAGTTCTTAGTATATGATCTCTTATTTGTTATCCCTTCACCTTTGATGATAACTTCTTCGTAATTTCTTAAATATAATAACTCTTATCAATCTTTTCCCAGACCAGGTGTTTGTGATCCCTCCAGGGGATGGTGTTCCTTAATGGTTATTTATCTCCTCTGTATCTTCTGGCTACTCCCAATCTATAAATCTTGAGTTCAGTTTCTAATCTATAAACCTTGAGCTCATCAACCCCCACCAGATGAATGGAGTTTTAGGAAGAGAAATTTCAATTCCCTTTTCCAGCTTCAGCAGTATGATCTTGTCCTTTGTCTTCCAGCTCAGTTTGTATGTAAATATAAACCACAGACATTCCCTCACCACTGCTTTCTTGTGCCACATCTCCTGTTTTTCTGGGAGTGCTGTAGGTCATTTACTGAAGAGGAAAAATACAGTGACACGGGGTACACAGAGGAGTGGCAGCAGCAAATAATGTCAAGGAACCTGAGAAATGAGAAATGGTTTTTAGTTGGAAATCACTGTTTTAGATCAGATCATGTCTTTGTACCACTGCAAGCTAGCTTTTGATATTTTTCACATTAGACAAACAGCTTGCCTTTGTTTTCTTCTTCTTAGAAGCTGGATTTTCATACAGAAAGGTCAAGCATTCAAGTGGATTTATTATTTCCAAAATTTTTCAATGTTAGATACGAATAGTTTTCATAAAATAGAAATGTAGAAATTATATTTTCATACAAATTTTAAATAAGTCCAGAAGTTACATATATCCTAAAATGTATTTACTCATGCAGCACTGGAAATAGTAGTACCTCTGTCTCAATGTTTTCGGTGTAAAGGATCTATATTTTCACACTTACATGATGTAATTTTTTAATCTTTTATTTATTTGGTCCAAAACTTACATTAAAAGCAAATTTAAGACATTAAAGGTTGCACCTGATATGGAAAATACAGTGCTTGTAGGGTAGAAAATATTTTCCTGTGATAAGGAAGCTGAAACTCTCTACAAAACTGCTTTAATTGCTTTATAAACCAGCTGCTCTTTCCACTGTAATTTTCTCAATGAATGCTACATCCTCTTGCCAGCTACCACTGACAGCATTAGCTGCCTTGTCAAAGTGAAAATCTTTCTTGTTTCCTAACCATCTGTGTCTTCCGGTCCACATAGCTTTCTGCTGTTCTGCATTTTGCTGCCTAAATGTAGAATAAACAAATTGGAAATTTATCAAAATCCTCTTCCATACAAAAATAAATCAGTCCTTAGTTCTATTAAAAAAGTCTACCCAGCACAGATTTACAAGGACTTGACAGTAGTTCAGGAATAAGATAAGGACATTTAAGGAGAATCATCTGGGCTCTTTCATCATTTCCTACAAGTTATAGATGCAAACACATAAACCTCTTTTTTTTTTTTTCATGTCTACTTTTTCAGAGAAATACTACATTTTCATGTGCATAATAAAAATTATAGAAAAAAGTTTTTCTTTTGTGACGGGCTTCATTCAAAATCTTTTGAATTGTGTTGTTGAATCTTGCATGTAAATTCTTTTTCACACCTTTTAATTCTTTTCTGAAGAGTTTGTTTGATTTCAGAATGAATAAAAGTTAAATTTATTTAAGTATCCCTTCACTTTTTCCCTCTGTACTTTAATTGGTAATAAAATAGTACTGTCTGAGGCCTGATTTCCATAGTTATACAAACCTAGCTATGCCATGGCTCCGTTTACTTTAGTAAAGTTACATTTAATTTGCATCACAGTAATGGAATTATTCTTCAGTCCTTTGCCAAATGTGTATATGAAGCAACTAAACAAGGAGTTCAAAGTCTAGTAATGGGAAGTATGCACTCTTTCACTGTGACAATTTAAAAATTTTATTCAAAGCTGGGGAAAGAAAGAAATACATCTTTGGCAGAAACAGCCTCCCACTTACAACTTATATTCCATTACACAAGTCCAAAGTGTCCAGGAACCCCAATGTCTACATATTTAATTTACCCAGCTGTTTTCTGGTGGGGTACTTTCACTGGCAGCCTGGGCTGCAGTGAGGAGATGAGACTCACCACCTGTAGCAGTCATGGAGGAAAAAGCTGCTATCATCATCTCCATTAACTTGGGAAATGCTGTGGGACGTAGGCTTCTCTGAGAAAGGTTAGATACTCAGAGTGCTGTTTATATCAGTGTACAGGAAACCTTGGGTTGTATCTTGTCTGTTCTACAAGCCAATACAATCTAAAAATGACCTTAACAGATGCAAAAAACAAATTCAAATCCATTAATATATTGCAATTAAAAAAATGAAGGTGAATTATAAAAAATCCCTGACTATGTGGGGTTTTAAATTCTGTTACTTGAATAGCAGTGTTTTTAATAGATTTGTTTCCATGCAAGCAGAGTCTATTATTTAGTAGAAATGGTCTCGTTCTGTACCTACATGTTCAAAGAGTATGCAAGTTAGTCAGAATACAAAATGTGTCTGGAACATTCTCATCACTTTAAATACCTATTGTCTTGGTTCTAGAAGACAGGTGTCTGCTAGGGAGAGCAGGAGCCTCCCTTGCGATGAAAGAATGTAGACCCCCTCCCTCCGAATTATTATAATTTTGAAATCAAAGGGTTTTCAGGCAGCGATCTGGGGATAGGAATAACAGTTCTTTACTAGTATAACCAGGTAAACAAACAAACAATAACTACAGCAATAACAAGAAAACAGAACCAGGGACCCCGGGACAGCTTTCTCGGCTGAGACGGGATGGAGGAGAGGCTTTGTTTTCACAAACCCCTCGGGCAGTCAGTCCTGGTGCTCCTGCAGGGCTCCGAGGAAACAGTCAGCTGGGACAGCAGGGACGAGCTGCGATCCTGGGCTGGTGGATGAGGTGTATCAGCAGCTCCACGGCGATGCCTGGCAGGACAGGGGGTGCGAGGCCACCAACCAAAGAGGGGAGAAGGAGAGGCAGCAGCTCCGCGACCCAGCGCACGAACGTCCTTCTTCCCCGAAGCCGAGGAAAAAAAAGCCAGCCAAAAACTGTCCCCACCCTCCTTTTCTGCCCCCTTCCCCGCCACCCTGGGCCCGGCTACTCTTTGTCCTTCGTGAGCACCCTTAAGTACCGGTAGTTAGGCTTCCCAGCACATAATGGGTAAAAATTCCCACCTAACCCTCAACACTATCCACCCCGAATTTTTTCCCATACCAAAATGTTACATCAAATATTAAACCTTTAAATTATACACTAACACATACTACTTTAACTATATACATATGTACATGCAGATACAGATACAAGCACAGTGTCATGGGTAGTTCACCCTAAAACCAGGTCCCCTTGGGGTATGCACCGGGTCTCTCCATCTTTTTGCATCACCCACCAAGTGCAACCCGGTCCTTGAGCAAAGACAACCCCACGGATTGGATTGTCTTTGCTGGAGGCAGAATTAACCCAAACAGTTTTTCCCAGCATACCTCTCATATGTACCACTGGAACCTTATCTCCATCTGTCGTTCTAAAGGGCTCAGATTGGGCAGGGCCTGCTCGGTTAGTGGAACCTCGGGTGTTCACTAACCATGTGGCTTTTGCTAAATTAATCTCCCAGTTCTTGAAAGTTCCCCCACCCAGCGCCTTCAAGCTGGTTTTAAGCAGGCCATTGCACCGTTCAACTTTTCCAGCAGCGGGTGCATGGTAGGGGATATGATACACCCACTCAATGCCATGTTCCCTAGCCCAGCTGTTTATAAGGCTGTTCTTGAAATGAGTCCCATTGTCTGACTCAATCCTCTCAGGGGTGCCATGCCTCCAAAGGACCTGCTTTTCAAGTCCCAGGATGGTGTTCCGGGCAGTGGCATGAGGCACAGGGTAGGTTTCCAGCCATCCAGTGGTGGCTTCTACCATGGTGAGCACGTAGCGCTTTCCTTGGCGGGTTTGGGGCAGTGTGATGTAGTCAATCTGCCAGGCCTCCCCATACTTGTATCTGGACCACCGCCCACCGTACCAGAGGGGCTTCAACCGCTTGGCCTGCTTGATCGTGGCACACGTCTCACAGTCATGGATAACCTGAGAAATACTGTCCATGGTTAGATCCACCCCTCGGTCTCGTGCCCACTTATAGGTGGCATCTCTACCCTGATGACCTGAGGCATCATGGGCCCATCGAGCTAGGAACAACTCTCCCTTGTGTTGCCAATCTAAGTCTGTCTTTGACACCTCCATCTTTGCAGCCTGATCCACCTGCTCATTGTTTCGGTGCTCTTCATTAGCCCTACTCTTGGGGACATGGGCATCTACATGACGGACCCTCACAGACAGTTTCTCTACCCTGGTGGCAATGTCTTTCCACTCATCAGCAGCCCAGATTGGCTTTCCTCTGCGTTGCCAGTTGGCCTTTTTCCACCTTTCCAACCATCCCCACAGAGCATTGGCTACCATCCATGAATCAGTGTAGAGGTAGAGCTTTGGCCACCTCTCTCTTTCAGCAATGTCCAGGGCCAGTTGAACAGCTTTGAGTTCAGCAAGTTGGCTTGATCCACCTTCTCCTTCAGTGGCCTCTGCGACCTGTCGTGTGGGGCTCCATACGGCTGCTTTCCACTTCCGGTTCATCCCTACGATGCGACAGGAACCATCAGTGAACAGAGCGTAGCGTGCTTCTTCTGCTGGCAGCTGGTTATACGGTGGAGCTTCTTCAGCCCGTGTCACTTGTTCCTGCTCCTCTTCATCAGTGAGACCAAAGTTTTCACCTTCAGGCCAGTTTGTAATTATCTCCAAAATCCCAGGGCGATTTGGGTTTCCAATACGGGCGCGCTGCGTGATGAGGGCGATCCACTTGCTCCATGTAGCGTCGGTGGCGTGGTGAGTAGCAGGAACTTTTCCTTTGAACATCCACCCCAGCACTGGCAGTCGGGGTGCCAGGAGGAGTTGTGCTTCTGTGCCAATCACTTCTGAGGCGGCTTGGACTCCTTCATAGGCAGCTAAGATTTCCTTCTCTGTGGGAGTGTAGTTGGCTTCGGACCCTCTGTAGCTTCGGCTCCAGAATCCCAGTGGTCGGCCTCGAGTCTCCCCAGGCACTTTCTGCCAAAGGCTCCAGGACAAACCATTGTTCCCGGCTGCAGAGTAGAGCACGTTCTTCACATCTGGTCCTGTCCTGACTGGGCCAAGGGCTACTGCATGAGCAATCTCCTGTTTGATCTGAGCAAAGGCTTGCTGCTGTTCAGGGCCCCAGTGGAAATCATTCTTTTTTCGGGTAACCAGGTAGAGAGGGCTCACGATCTGGCTGTACTCAGGAATGTGCATCCTCCAAAAACCTATGGCACCTAGGAAAGCTTGTGTTTCCTTCTTGTTGGCTGGTGGAGACATTGCAGTGATCTTATTGACAACTTCAGTGGGAATCTGACGCCGTCCATCTTGCCACTTTACTCCCAGGAACTGGATCTCTCGAGCAGGTCCTTTGACTTTGTTCTTCTTGATGGCAAAGCCGGCTTCTAGCAGAATCTGGATGATCTTTTCTCCTTTCTCAAATACTTCCACTGCTGTGTTCCCCCACACAATGATGTCATCAATGTACTGCAGATGTTCTGGAGCCTCACCCTTTTCCAGGGCAGCCTGGATCAGTCCATGGCAGATGGTGGGGCTGTGCTTCCACCCCTGGGGCAGTCGGTTCCAGGTGTACTGCACTCCCCTCCACGTGAAGGCAAACTGAGGCCTGCATTCTGCTGCTAAGGGAATGGAGAAAAATGCATTAGCAATGTCAATAGTGGCGTACCACTTCGCTGCTTTGGACTCCAGCTCGTACTGGAGCTCCAGCATGTCCGGCACGGCAGCGCTCAGCGGTGGAGTCACTTCATTCAATGCACGATAGTCCACAGTCAATCTCCATTCTCTGTCAGACTTGCGCACAGGCCAGATGGGGCTGTTGAAGGGTGAGTGGGTTTTGCTGACCACCCCTTGGCTCTCCAGTTCTCGGATCATCTTGTGGATGGGGATCACAGCATCTCGATTTGTCCTATACTGTCGGCGGTGCACTGTCGAGGTGGCAATTGGCACTCGCTGTTCTTCCACCTTCAGGAGTCCTACTGCAGATGGGTTCTCTGATAGTCCAGGCAAGGTGTTCAATTGCTTAATGTCCTCTGCCTCCACAGCAGCTATTCCAAAAGCCCACCTGAGTCCCTTTGGGTCTTTGTAATAGCCATTTCGAAGGAAGTCCATGCCCAGAATACACGGGGCCTCTGGGCCAGTCACAATGGGATGTTTCTGCCACTCCTTCCCAGTCAGGCTCACCTCAGCTTCCAACAGAGTCAACTGCTGCGATCCCCCCGTCACCCCAGCAATGGAAACAGGTTCTGCCCCCACATGTCCTGATGGCATTAGGGTACACTGTGCACCAGTATCAACTAAAGCTTCGTATTTTTGTGGCTCTGATGTGCCAGGCCATCGGATCCACACCGTCCAAAAGACCCGGTTTTCCCGTGCCTCTTCCTGGCTAGAGGCAGGGCCCCTCTAGCACTGGTCATCCTCTCCTCCTTGGGCATACATGCTAGAGGTTCCTTCAAGGGGATCATCCTCTTTTCTGTAATATCTGGCAGTTTCATCACGGGAGGTTGAAGCTACCTTCACTTTAGTGGAACCTTTCTGGTTACTGGTTCCCTGCCTGAGTTGACGCACTCGTGCTGCCAGGGCAGAAGTGGGTTTCCCATCCCACTTTCCCATGTCTTCCCCATGGTCACGTAGAAAGAACCACAGCTCAGTTCGTGAGGTGTACCCTCTCTCTCTAGCTGGGGGACGTGGGGCTTGGAGTTTTGGGCTTGTGACCCGCACTGGTGCCATGTGGGAACTGCTCTTCCTCATCTCTTCCCTCATTTCCCTCATCTCCTCTTTGAGTTCCTTAATCACAGCAGAAATCTTAGCCTGATGTGGGCCATGGACCATACTGTCATAATTTCTAAGCCTGGTGGCAACAGAACCCACCGTCTCTCGGCCGTTATCGGCATTAATTGTTGCAATATAGGTGGTGTAGTCACGTGGCCCTAGATTTGCCAGACTCCACAACATCTGCCCAGTGCACCTGACTTTGTCGGGGTCATTATCATGCTGTCCACCCCTTCCAAAAAGGACCTCTAATATTGCCACTTCTCTCAGCTGTTGGATCCCTTCCTCAATGGTTTTCCATTCCCTTCTATGATAGTGCTCCTCCATTCTCTCTCTATGGACAAACCTTTCTCTTACACTCATCAAAAGCCGCTCCCAGAGGGAAAGGGGCCCTTGCTCCCTGACGAATATCTGATTCACACCTGAGTCCTGCGTCAAGGGTCCCACATTCCTTGCCTCACCACCATCCAGCTGCACGCCTGTACCCATAAGGTCCCAGACCCGAAGTAACCAGGTGGTATAAGGCTCACGCCCTCGCCTCACAATGTCTTTTTGTAACTTACGGAGACTGTCATATGTCAGAGACTCAGTAATGATTTCAACTTCTGGCTCCCCTGTGGGTTGTGAGGACCCTCCTTTCTTATCCTTATCAGCAGGGTGCTGTGATTTCATCTTAGACTTCCTTGTTTCCACAGGGGCAACAGCTGCTGGCTGTGACTGCCCTTGTGGTTCAGCTGGAACCTGGATGGTTGTAACGTCTGTGGGTTCCACTGCTGCACCATCAGACTCTCCCTCTTTGGGGCAGGGGAAGGGTTTCCCAGCAGCTGAGTAAATGCACTCCTTTAGCATCTGGCCCATCTCATGCATCTCCTTCACCAGCACCCCCACCCACCCTGGGTGGTTCATTTCTGAGGTGGGCTGTGGGGCAGGGACAGGCTCTGGAGCAGCACTCCCTGGGGCAGGGGCAGGCTCTGGAGCAGCACTCCCTGTCTCTGGGGCAGGGGCAGGCTCTGGAGCAGCACCCCTAGTCTCTGGGGCAGGGGCAGGCTCTGGAGCACCACTCCCTGTCTCTGGGGCAGGGGCAGGCTCTGGGGCAGCACCTCCGGTCTCTTTCCCTTTGTCTCTGAAGGCTAGGTAGAACAGGCCTATCAGCAACACCAGCCACTGTATGATGTCATTAGCATCCAGAGAAGATTTTAGCCCTTTGAAAACTGGCGGGGTAGGCCCAAGGAACTGGGTGAAAGGTTGGGAGAAAATTTCCCCAGCTGTCTTTTTCTCCCAGTAGGTACCATTATTAAAGTAACCTGAAAACCATCCAGTTAGTGTGTGACAGCTCTGAATCCATGAGCCCGCCGTCCAGAGGACGTTAAACATCCATGAATTCCTCACCTTATCAACCCACAAAACAAGCTGGATAATAGCCACAGTAGCCTTAGTTATAGGACCCATATTTAGGTAAGGTGCAGCAAATGGGAGAAATATAGCTGTGACCACATGGCCCACGAACCTGGGTAAGCTAAACAACATGGTTCTACCTAACAAGGTTTCTAAACCCAGCACACAAAAGTTAGGTTATTTAAGAACTGTTATTCCTTTTTTGCCCTTTTTCTCTCAGTGCCCCACGTTGGGCGGCCAAAATCTGTCTTGGTTCTAGAAGACAGGTGTCTGCTAGGGAGAGCAGGAGCCTCCCTTGCGATGAAAGAATGTAGACCCCCTCCCTCCGAATTATTATAATTTTGAAATCAAAGGGTTTTCAGGCAGCGATCTGGGGATAGGAATAACAGTTCTTTACTAGTATAACCAGGTAAACAAACAAACAATAACTACAGCAATAACAAGAAGACAGAACCAGGGACCCCGGGACAGCTTTCTCGGCTGAGACGGGATGGAGGAGAGGCTTGATTTTCACAAACCCCTCGGGCAGTCAGTCCTGGTGCTCCTGCAGGGCTCCGAGGAAACAGTCAGCTGGGACAGCAGGGACGAGCTGCGATCCTGGGCTGGTGGATGAGGTGTATCAGCAGCTCCACGGCGATGCCTGGCAGGACAGGGGGTGCGAGGCCACCAACCAAAGAGGGGAGAAGGAGAGGCAGCAGCTCCGCGACCCAGCGCACGAACGTCCTTCTTCCCCGAAGCCGAGGAAAAAAAAGCCAGCCAAAAACTGTCCCCACCCTCCTTTTCTGCCCCCTTCCCCGCCACCCTGGGCCCGGCTACTCTTTGTCCTTTGTGAGCACCCTTAAGTACCGGTAGTTAGGCTTCCCAGCACATAATGGGTAAAAATTCCCACCTAACCCTCAACACCTATGAACTGTTGTGACATTATGGAAAGCTACAAAGGACTTGAGGAGTACAGGTAATGGAGTAGAAGGCTTTTTTCCTAAAGTCTTCCAGACATTTCCACTTTAAGCTTAGAGTAAGAAGCAATTTACTCGATTAGCCCTTTAAAACTATTGGTCCATTATTTTAGAAAAAAATATTATTTTCCTAGAAGGAAAAAAGAAAAAGTAGTGCCCAAAATTACATCCGTGTTCTCTTTGTCTTCATATATCATCTGATTTTAGGGGATTTGGTCCTTCAAAAGACCGGTCAAATTTAGCTGCTTGAATCACAGAATGTTTCCCACTAGACTAATAAAAATTAAATCAACATGATTTTTGGTTATAATTAAACGTCAAATTTTTGTTCAAAAGTGTAACTCGAGACATATATTTCATAATGAAGCATGTATATCAGTATTAGTTATATTTATCCTCATCCCTATTTTGGGGAAAATATTTTTTTCTTAGAGTTTCCAAATTTTCCAGTCTTTAAAATGTGAAATAAATTAAATAAATGATGATTGATGAGGATGGTGATGATGATAAATTAAACATCGGTAACAAAGGACTGATGTTTTTATTTTTATTTGATTTGATAATTTGGGATTCTTTTGGGTTTTTTGGTAAGTCAGATCCTGAACTTAAGAAAAACCTCTGTGGAAACCACATATATTCTCTCCTGAGGAATAGCATGGGTCATAATAGAAAGCCTGAAGATTAATCTGTTTTATGTGAACCAGGGAGACACTCCATTTACATTTACATTACACATTAAGGCCTGTATTTTTTGCTACATAATAATTCCTACTTGGGACAAAGCCCTCCTCAGCATGTATTTTCCCTCCAGAAAAAAAAGATGTGCATCAGATGCAAAACATGACTGAAAAGTCAAAAGGTAGTATACAAAAGTGGAAATTAGGCAAATTGACCAGGAAATACAGTAAGTGCACAGAGACAAAACCAGAAACCCTGAAATGTAATGTAAGTGTCAATTAGTAGAGAATACAAAGAAAAACAGGAAAAGATTCTACTTATATGTTAAAATGAAGATAAAAAGCAAAGGAATAGGAAAATTCATTAATTATTATGACTGTTAAATAGTAACAAAATTAATCAAGATGTTTGAAATATTCAAAATCTTCATGCTTCCACCTTCACAGGAAGGAGAAAGCGACAAAGAGAGGAACGAGGGAGAGCACTGGAAGTAACAGGCCAATTGGCATAATTTTGTCTCCTTCAATATTTTGGAGCCAGTTATTAAACAATTTGCAATAAACAAAACCATAAAGAAGTAGTAATGGCAGGACACAGTCAATACAGACTTTTCAAGCATGTTCTATGTGAACCTCCCTACTTCAGCCCAACTACTGGCATGATGTAAAGGATAGTCAAGCTTTGTACTAAATCTGAAATATAAAAGGACAGTTTAGTCCGTCGCTCACTCACAAGTATCACAAAATCAACCCCATAATATTACTAGAGAACATGCACATACAGACAGAAATTTTCTCAGGTGGGGTCATCCACGGTGTCTAGTTTTAACCCTTATTGTTCACGTACATTTTTAAAAAATGGAAATTTTTGAGAGAAGAGGCAAAAATTTTAAATGGCATAGCTTAGTAAAAAAATGTTGGAATAAAGGCATCAATTTCAGTTTAGAGAAGAAAGAGAAGACATTTATTTTAAAGACTTCTCGTATGGTGCTGTTGAAAAAGTGCTCTGGTGGCTTTTGTGAGACTCCTTCCAACCTGTGGTTATGTTCTTCAGAGGTCAGAATCCTAGCAGGTTTTAGCTTCTCATCAGTGTCTCTAGCTCTCTGAATGACATTTTGTAACTTTTCAAGATACAAGATAACGTTCCACCAGTTGGAGCAAAAGGGTATGGTTCAGATAGTCTGCTTAAATATCATTAGTATGCCCTTTGACTCAAACATTCAAACAGTCTATTTATTTCTCTTCACCTGACATGAAAACCACATTAAGACTTCCTGATTCTTTGCCAGTTTTCTAGTCAGAGAGAAAACACTGGCAAGAAAGAATATATAGCTGATCATAGGCACTCACTTCCTGGATATGTTCCACAAGATTTGTCTGGAAACTGGCTGGAAGCTCAAGAGTGATGTCATCTGTGTTTCATGTATCTTAGTCTATTGCAATGGGAGACCTTAATATTCTTGATGCCAAATCTTGCAAATGTTCAGTCACGCATTTCACTTCAGCATGAAGCAACCAAAAACATCAGATGAAAGTGTCTATTCATCAGAACTGAAATATTCACACCTCAATAAGGAGCCAAGAAGAGATCTGGTATTGAAGCAACATATGAAGGAACTGCACATTATGTCAAATATTCACCAACAGTTTGATCATTTCTTACTGTCTTTTGGCATGTAACTTTGTGAATGGAACAAGAAATATCCATTATGGAACTGTCTCCAGTTAGTTTTACATTTACCATTCCTAAGCAATTTCATAAATGAGGCCTGGCTGATGTGTCACAGCCACATCTCTGAAAAGTCACAGAATCACAAAAATATTCTGAGTTGGAGGGACCCAACAAGGATCATCAAGTCTGTCTCTTAAGTGAATGGCCCAAATGGGGATCATCAACCTTGGCATTATTAGCACAGTACTCAAGTAATTTTATTAAATCACAACCATGTATGTAGCATCTCAGGAATTTATACATTCTGTATTACTTGTTTTTGAGAATAAACCCTTTTGATCAATATGAGCATGATGCAAATACCCAGTGTGTATTATTAAATGTTTTTGTTAAATATTTTTTGTAGAGAACTTTCCCATGTTAGAATATTTCTAATTACTCTTATGCCTAATTTTTAACATATTGTACTTCACTATTTCTGGATTATTTTTTATATTCTGTATCAGATGAAGATAATACTGTAGATGTGTAGTCAAGTCTGTGTATGCCAAAGAGCCTCAGCTGAGCATATGACACATCTGAAAGCTCAGGTCTGTAGCACTGACAAAATTCACTGGGGCCATATCTTCAAAACAGATATTGCTGAGAGAAATGAAAATCTGTAAGAAGACACAGATGATTCAAAACATAAAATGGCTCTGATATGAAGAGAAACTGGATACACTAAGATTCTTCTAAAAATCTTGGGAAATGGAGACAAATCTATGCAAGGTATTATGAATGGCAGTTATAGTATGGTGCACTAAGATATAGCATAAGTTAACATAGCTTTTGAACACAAAAAGAAACACATGAGCTGTGGAAAAGACTATTTTACTTTAAGATGAGTAGAAAGGGTCTAATCTGAGGCAAGGAGAGTACAATTACAAAGCTGTTATGGCAGTGAGAATCCTTTTCATACTAAGTGTTTAGTTTTGTTCTAAGTATCAGTAAGTGCTGTCTTCTCCCTGATACACTTTTGTAACCACTACTGATTTTAACAAAAAACGAAGTACATGAAAAATACTAGTCTTTTCTGAGAAAACAAAATGTGTAGGACATGGTCCCTGGTGGTTTTGCTGGGGGTTTCATTTGTTTGTTTGTTCGTTTTTGTTTTGCTTTTTGTCCTGAAAGAGAACAAAAAAGTACATGGAAAATTAGACAGCAATAAAACCAAAATCCCAAAATTTTATTTCACATGATGTTCTTTTCTGGAAAAAAACATAATCAAGATGTATTTTTCCAGTTTTCAATTTGTTTATATGGGAGGCTTTTATGAGTTTCATGTCCTGTGTACTGCCAAAGATTATGATATAAAAGCCCTATGACAGGTCAGGTCTGTTGAAGAGGAAACAGTCTTGCTAAAGGAAGGGGAATTTTTTTCCTTTGTGTTTCAGATTTTCTGCTCTCTATCCTTCCATCAAATTCATCTGCTTCTTGCCAGTTAGCTGTTTCAGATGGATGACAAATGTATTTTCTCCTTGCAAGCAAATGAAACTTGACAAGCTGGATCTAGGCAGCTAGGAAAATTACAACACTGAAAGCCCTGACAGGATTTTAATCTAGAGTAAAAGCATTCTTCTAACCAAACATAAGTTCATAATATTAATGGTTTACCACAAAGACTTCTAATTTTTTAACCAGAGTAATTACATGCCCTATCCCTGGATTTACATTTTGTGTTTACTTCTTCCTTTTCTTTATTTCTTGAATTTATTCCAAAGCCCTTTGTATTAGGGCTTATAATGATAATATTCTTTGTCTTTTGAAATCCACAAATACATGTAAATAGATTTTCAGATTCTGTTGCTATGTTCCATTTAAAAGTCAAAAATCTTTCTTGGAATACAAGAGCAGATATTTCTTGTTCTGCTGCCTTTTATAGAAGCTGTTTAGAAATCATTTAAAAGATGAAATCTCTATACTCCCCATTGAAATACTCTAAATGACTTACTTTTTCCATTCCATTTTCTATAGTCTCTCTTCACCTATTCATAGGATTGTCAACTTCAGTTGACAATGCCTTCAGTTTTCTATTATATTCAATGTATCTTCTGAGGGAAAAATAGCCTTTTTCATAAAATATGGTTACATCTAGTTCTCCCTATATAATAGTCTGTCAATATTTCATCTGAATTATATCTCTACTTTAAAAAAACAACCTTCCAGCTAAAAATATTCCTTTAATAAACCTCAGTCAAGGGACCCCATCCTTACCTTGACTATATTAGTAAATGCATAACTAATCCAGAGTTTAATCCAGTAATTGAATTGAATCATATTTAATTAAATAAATATAATAAATTTAGTAGTTTCTGTTGGAGGGGACCCACAAGTTGTCTGGTCCAGCTGCCTAAACTTCAGGACTGACTGAAAGTTAAAACATATTATTAAGAACATTGTCCAAATGCTTCTTAAACACCAACAGGCCTGGAGCACTGATCACCTCTCTAAGCAGCCTGTTCCAGTCTTTGACCCTCTTGGTAAAAAAACATTTCCTAATGAAAAGTCTAGACCTCCCCCTCGTGTGGCTTTGAACTATCTACACGAGTCCTACCACTGGATACCTGGGAGAAGTGATGTCCTTGTCTCAGAAAACTGTAGAGAGAAGTGAGGTCTCTCAGCCTCCTTTTCTGCAAACTAGACAAGCTCAAAATTGCCCAATTCCCCTCTGCTCCTCACTGGACATTTCCTCCAGCCCCTTCACCAGCTTTGTTTATCGCTTCCTTTGGACACAGTAAAAGACCATCACATCTTTCTTAGACTGTGGGGCCCTGATCCACTGCTTGTGGTGAGGCTGCATCAACAGTGAGTACAGTGTGATAATCACGTCTTTTCCCCAGTGATCATGCAGTGTTTGATGCACTCCTGCATGCATTTTTCTGGCATGTACTCTGCTGACTCCTGTCGAGCCTGCTGCCAACCAGCCTCCCCATACTCCTTCTTGCAGAGCTGCTCTCCAATCACTCCTGTTCCCATTTATGCTTGGGATTGATGATATTCTATCCTGGGTGTAGAATCTGGCATCTGTTCTGGTTAAATTACTTGCCATTATTGTTAAGTCATCATACTAAAAAGAAAGATTATTATCTCTCTCAGGCTCCTTCATTAGCTTTCCACCATGTTCATTCCCTCACTAAAATGTAGTTTAGCACAACTAGACATACAATAATTATTTCAGAGGTAGTCTTGGCAAATTAAATCGTTCATTGATTATACATCATGATAATATAATGCTAACATTGTTAACGTGATAATATAGTGCTAACTCATTAACATAGTGAAATAAAGTACAGAGTTTGAGACACAGAATTTTTAGCAAGGTGCAGATTTTTCTTCCCAAATCTAGTCTGAGTATTGCAAGAGAAGAATGAGCCTGTGGTTGCATCCTATAGCTCTGTGTGGTTGGCTCTAAAGGAGGACGTGCAGCTCTCCAACTCACTCCTTGAAACTTTGGATCAGAGCAGCAGTACCATAACTGTCAGCCCCATTCAATCTGTCACCTTGTTCCCAGGGGTACATGCCAATGTGTGCAGTAGAGGGAGGAGCTGACCCACAGAATCCATCCAGTGTAAATCCTTAAGAAAAAAGGTTGGGTAAAATGACATGGTGAGAAACGGATCTGCAGGCAAAAGAGAAAAAAAGAATTCTTAATTCCTGTTCCTGATTCACTATGATTCTTCGGCTATCTGTGGTTGATGGATATTTGTAAATACGTCAGGTATCCACCCCATCATTGACATCAACAACAAAGGTGTATGACTGACAAAGATCTTTCAGGAGAGGAATCTCTAGTAATGAGAAGTAGCTGCAAACACCAGGAGACAATGTTGTGCAAATACTCATGGACAGAGAATTAATTAAGAAATAAAAAATAAATTCAAACAAACAAAAAACAAATAAACCTCAAAACCCCTATAATTATTTTTGGAATCTTCTGCACAGAGTGACATTCAAGGGGGTTATAATACAAACAGTATGACTGCTTGCTGTTCAAATAGCAACAAGGATTTTGACTCAATGGATTTTGCAGTCAACTTATCAATCTTTTTTGGTCCTTGCATGTTTATTTCTAATTGAGCAAATGATTCAGGAACCATTATCAGATTCCACTCTAGCATACCTGGAAGTTTTTTCATGCTTACTATGTCTATCCACTGTGGAGACTGGAAAGATAAACTGATTTTTAAACTGAGTGAGCTATAGAGTTATCAAAATGAGCAACATTTCCACTCTGTTATCATGAATGTATGGGCTTCCTTTCTGGAGAATGGCTGTTCTGTATTTTTTTAAATACCACTTGGTAAAATATATATAAGCTGTTCATCTTCTGAAAAATATTTATTTTGATAACATCCACTGTACAGATGACTACTTTTTATCAGGTGCAAATTCAGGCCAACAGTTACTTCAACACTAGGTGATATATCAGTTTCATCACAAAACACTCTATTATGTATATGTACGTATACTATACACTATAATGTGCATAATGAGTGATTTATTATAGCTAAAGCCATTGTTTTCTTAAAGACAAAAACTAAATCCCCTAGATGACAGACAGCATTTAAAATATGTAGCAAAAAGACCAGAATTTAAAATGTGCTATTCTCCTAATTCATTAAAATATAGTCTCTGTGGGGCATCTTCTGGTACTTGTTTATACAGTGATAGCAGAGAAGGAGCAGTGCAGCTCTACAGCAATATAATGGTATTTTAAAGTAATTAAGAACACTGCAAAACTGAAGAATATTTTTTGTATTTTACAACAGAAACTACATATTATAATTAGGTAACTGATACCAGAACATAGAGATGAACTCATGCCCATGTAGCTACTTTGCTGTTGGGTAGGCCAGTGTGTTCTGGAGAAATCAAAAAGCAAAAACCCTTCATATGTGCTTCCACCAGCAGTGCTTCCTGAAAAAGAAATCAAAAGTGCTTAGAATTATGAGGCTGAGGCCCTGATTTGCACAGAACTTTGAATCAGTCTCATTTACGTTCAGAGAATTTAAATATGTACTGAGTCCTTTTCCTTATCAGTGTTACAGGCAGACTGTAAGGGAGACAAGCCTTTCATTCTTTGATCAGTTTCTCCTTACAGTTCCTAAAATCAGATAAAAGAACAAAATTAGTGCACACAGGTGTTTGAAACATTCAGTGAGACACACAGAACATAGTGGCAAACTACTGGAAATTAAATGCTAAATGCTAAATGAACAAATAGAAAGCCTAAAACAGTTCATTTGCATTAGGAATCAAAACTTCCTAAGAAAAATTAAGGCAGAACTATTTGATATGTTTAATATCACTGGATATCAGACACAATATCAGACATGATATCATATGGAATTTTTTATATATGTGATTTTTTTAATGTTTCAATTTTAAACATTTTACATCACTTAGAGAAGATATAAAAAATAGATCGGTTCAGTTGTATTAATATTTTCCTCCTTCGAAAAAACTTGCTTTGCTAAGCAAAATTTAGGTGTTTCAGTAAAACAAAAAGCATAGAGATATTTGGGTTCCTAAGTTAAGGAGAAGCATACAGTATGTCCTCCTAGGCCTAGACCTCTATTGATTAGGAAGTTCATACAATTTTATTTCATGGAGGAGCCAGAGGTTTATGGCAGTGGTATAGGCATACATCCTAGTCAGGGAAAAGGAAGGGACATCTCTCCTAGCTGCCGTTGTCAAGGAAATTCATGACTCTGCATTGCATTCTTTGATTCTATTTGTAATTTATTTTCAGTGATTTCATGACAGCAACTCTCCACATCCTTTTAAAAATGGTACTAAAAATATTATATATGTCAGGATGACATGCATTCTGAAAACTGGTTCACATATGTTCAGGAAAATGTCAACAAGAAGTGAAGATTGGAGTCTTTTTTCCCCCTTGGATTAAAAAAGTTTGCCTAAATTACATGCACTAATTGAAGATCTAGCCTTCTATCCAATACTGAATTGGCTTTTTTCTCACTTTAAACTTACCATCTCAAGTCACATATTAAGGGAAAATTTAAATGCATTTTATGTGACTTTTTTTTTGTTTGTTTGTTTGATATCTCCCTATTTTCTCATGGAAAATAAATAATTTTAAATGTGTTTGAATGTTATTAAGGCCTGTATATAATGTAATCATCTGACATGTTTCTAGTAGATTAACTTCCTCCACTTTTTTCATTTCTATCATCCAAAGGAAATGATACTCCAGACACTGAATGTGAAGTTGATTATTGTATTGTAGAAATGCATTCATGCAAATAGAATGCACAGAATAAATAGAATAGAAATATAACTAACACACATATTTGTAAATTGTTTTCAAAGTAAATTAAAATAAAATATAAAAAAAAATACTTGAACCTGCAAATATTTCATCAATCAAGCACCATTGATCCCATATGCTTCCTACAAATAACATCATTACTGAAGTATGTATAGTCAGTGTCATTAATTATACCAGGCAATCATTAATCTACAAGCAAACACCATGCAGTAATGTTTTCCTACAATAAATACTAATGTATGTGTATTTAAACCAATATGTCCATAAATATGCATACACAAGCACACACACATATGTGCTAGTGCTACAATATCTGTTTCATTTTTATTCACTTTTTGCTAATATTCAGAGGGATATTACATGTCCTCACTGGGAGATATATTGTCTTTCCTTCATGCTAATTTTCTGAATTTTCATGAGGAATTTTCTGATTTTGATACCTTCTTTTGTCATTACTACTTTCTTAATATATTATGATTGAAGTTGATTACAATTAAGTAAAGCATAGTAAAAATTAGATGATTGCAATTAATTTATTTTGTAGAATTTTCTGGCCTATATCTGGTATTCAGTGAGTTGTAACGTTTATAGAGATTCATTACGAAGAAAAAAATAAGACAGAAACCCATACTCTAAATGACTGACCTTCCATGTTGCATTTATATTTTGTTAAAGCAAACCGGTTCCAACTCAGACCAGCATATTAGGAAAACAAATTTAGAAGATCTCAGTCGCTCATCTGTCTATATAACGCTCAATATCTTAATAGGGGATGTATTGTAGTGACAACTGGCATTCAAAGACTGGGCTCATAATTTTTATCATCCATTGTAGAAATGGCACTAGGAAGGAAATGGCACCAGGGGCAAATCCTCCACATCTGTTTTCGATAGACAGATATCAACACTTTTTTTTAGATCTTCTTCCAACACAGGCATTCATGTGGGGAAAATATTTTAGGTTATATTACAAGCAGCAAGTGCCACTCCCAGTGTTTTCATGCTCATTTAAAAAAATGTATATATATATATACTTCAAGCTGTATAAAAAATTCATTTTCATTTTTACATGTTAATAAATGCTCAATTTTGAAAGCAAACAGCCTCATAATGAAAATCAGAATAGTGTTCTTTTTGGGAACTTAAAAAGCTAATGGAAAGATAATTCCCTATATGATTATTTTTGCAGACTTTCCACAAAATAATATTCATCATACTAAAGCACTGACAGAATGGTCTAAAATGAAGAAAAATTAGATGGGTTTAAAGAATCTTTTGTAAGTTTAAACCTCAGTATATCCTGGAGCAGGCACTACACCTTTTAATTTCCTAGTTGTACATGCTGAAAAAGCAGAAAAGTAAAATTAACTTCCCTTCTTTGCAGGGTAAAATGTAAAATCAGCATTATTTGTCATGAAGGAAATATGATTTCTCAGGCTTAATATTTAGCAGATTTGTCTGTATTAGATTAACTGCTAATATTCTGAAAAATTAGATAAATAAAACACTATTGCAGAACTGCAATCTATATGAGTTTTGGTTTGGTAAAGGCACTGAAATTGCAATTTTTATGAGGTGTTTCTATTTTTTTCAATATAGGTGCCATGTCATTGCCAAAACTTGAGATGCATATTTCAAACACATTGTAAGTCACATTGTAATCACTCTTATCTCAGAAGACTATTACTGTCCTTTGTATTTTAGTGCCATTTTGAGAAATTCTTGATGATATTAAAGGATAACATGAATTCAAAGTTCAATTTGTTACAAAAGATTCTGGACACATTTAAACATATATATGAACTACCCATCTGGTAGCTATAAAAACCATCTTTATTGTTACTGACTGATTAATTATACGCTGTTCTCTTACACAGTCGTGCCAATGGCGGTCAAATGTTTCAGTAGATGAATTTGCCAACTGTCACTTGTATTATTGAAGAGACAATGGTGATTAAAAAAAAAGTTGATGGGTGACTTCAACAGAGTGACAGAGTCTATCTTGCCACCAAACCAGAAAGGCTGCATTAATGGAAAAGTGCGGTTTTGATAAAGTCCATTAGTGTCAAAGCCTCCAGAAGGAGAGTAAAGCATGTCCATGATGATAAAAAGACCTTTCATGCCAGTCAGATTCAGTAAGACTTCCTGGGTGGATTCACATTTATACTAAATGGTGCATAGCTTTTTGCCTAAGCTTAAACATAAGTGACATCAGCCTCTTTAGCCTAGAATAAGAATGTTCATAAGAGGAATAATAGTTTAAAATCATATGTCATCAGAATAATTTAACTGACATAATTCAAGTCTGTGTAACTTTCCTATATATTTGAAACCTTAAGCATTTTTCCAGGTTTTCAGATTTTAAAAGCTTCAGTATGCTTGACAAAAACCTTTGATAGCATCAAGACAGAAAAAAAGCATAAAATAAATACTATTCTATCTGTCATGCACCCCAAATGCAAAGATACCTGGTAGATCAACTTAGGTCGTATTAGTAATATGTCAAATTGATGAGATGTGATCAAGTGTGTTCATGATTTATAGTGTCTTTGGTCTCCATCACATACTTATCCTTATCTTCCATGCCACAAATAAAAATACTTTTGTACTTTCCAAATCTGAAAAAGAATAGGTTAATTTTCATTTTACGGGGAGCACAGGACAATGAGCAAGTATCTGTCTAAGCTATTGTCTTCTCCAGTATGGATGAAAACATTGTTGACCATAGATTTACAGTCACACTGATGAAGTGCCATTTTAAATGAAAGGTGTATGTGATTTATGTGATTAGGTAACCCCATAGCAATGAGTTAGACTGATATGTCAGAAAATAGTAAACTGATCATGATAGCCTTGACTTGAATCTTCAATAAATGAAAATTAAGAATAATCTTAGGTGTCATTTTACATATTGCTATAAAAGCTGGTATGCTGACACCTGGGAGAAAATGCAAAGGAAGCAAGCAGATGGCCTGGAAACTTAAAAAGGCAATATCAGCTGATTCCTGACAGCAGGGAGGTAGAGATTTTGCAGCTTTTACAAGCTCCAGTTGCGGTTTTCATTCTCATTATGTGGAAGTCCAAGTCTTTCTCTCACCACAGACTGTTATTGAGGTTCTATACTGGGCACCAGTTGTTCATATTTCATGTGTCATCAGGTCACTAGAGAGAGGAATAGGAATTATATGTACTGCTGAGTGATTATAAGGTATAGAAGACTGATGAATGTATATATTTGAATTTGCTGACCCCTGAAGTTGGTGCTCTGAATGCCTTTCAATACAAGGTTTTGCTGATACAAAGGCAGGAGGTATGGATTCAATAGATACAAAGAGCATGAAGCCAAGGCTGAAAGAATCATTCAAATGACTGCCCAGCCCTTCCCTTTTGCAGAGACATTTGCTGTGTGTCAAAGTAGCAGCATCTTCTTGAACGTGCATTCTCTCTGAAACTTTCTGATATTTTTCTTCTACCCATTCTGCTGATTACTGACTGCTCTGTGTTTACTGCTATGTTTGGTTGTTCCATGGTTCTTCCAGGACTGCACAGGTGATGAATGCTGAAACATAGACTACACTACCTGCTTTCAACCATAAAGATGACAGCGGAAGACTATGCTGTTTGGACTCAAAATTATATAACTATAGTCCTGAGTTTCCTGCTTTCCATGGGAAGAAAATCATGCTGGTACTGAAAAGCAATATTAAAAAACCAATAATTTAGAAATGTAATATTTTAAACATCAGAGGCTACTAAGTTCTTTGATGGAGTTGATGGAGGAATATATGAGCATTTTTCCCTCAGTTTTTTCAATTTAAAAGATTTTACAAGTTCATTAGGGCTGTTCTCTTTTGTAGCATGTGACCTAAACTGTTGTAGTGCATCTAAAAAATCTTGGTATCTCCCAAGGGTAAAACTCACCTCTGGTTTGTGTAATGTTAGTTCCTACCTGAGAACCTTCTTTCCCTTCCCCCTTCCCATTGGCTGTGACCTCCCTGCATCCCCTGGTCACCCCTGCCCCCTGGTATAAGAGATAAGACCCTGAGCATTTCGGTCTCTCTCTTGCCTCTGATGGAGGACAGACAATAAACCTGGGATTCCTCCAGCAAGTTTGAGCCTCCTGTGTCTAGATACTTTGAGTCTGTGTTGTATCCACTCCAGGACCCCCTCCACCGCCCGTGTTCTGTGATAAGCAGGGGTCTCACCATGGGGCGTGGGACAGAGGGGTCCCCCCAAGAGGAGGATTGCAACACTGAACCACCTCCTGCAAGCACATACCTGAAGAAAATAAAGCCAGGCACCTGTCCCCTCTATATAAGTTAGCCAGAGATGAAGAAAAGGCCAGCAAGTCTCCTACCCTGCCACTCTGAATATTTTTTTTTCCTGTTTATGACTATTGTTGCTTAACCAGTCAATGAATGAGATATTTTACTTTTATTTCTGCCCCTAAATTAAGTTTCTCCACTCACAGAAAGTTCCAATTTCACTTGAAACACTCAAGAAACAACTAAGGATTATGAAGTCACATCATAGTTTCATTGATTTGCACTGAGATTTGTCACAAAAATAAAGTGTCATTTCCCTTTATTTTGGTTTATATAAATTTAATCATATTGTGGGTTTAGTTTTTTTGGTTTTGTTTTGAAGATAATGTCTCTGAAATTGTATTTGAAATATCTCTTTTGGTTTCATATACATTTTACAGTGTGCATAATTTCCTTGTTCTCCTTTCTCCTGCATATATTTTTCCAGCAGATTTTGTTTCCATTGTTTTCTTTTTCCATTGTTTTTTTTTTATAAGCAGTCTGACATTGTCAGTGAAAGAGATGTATTATAAAATGACAGTAGTAGTAGAGAAATAGAGGTATAGTTTAATTTATTCAAAAGTTTCAATGCCAGACAATTAAAGTGGACAAATAAAATATAAATTATTTGTACATTCTTGACTAATAAGCCACAAAGCTCTTTGGGCTTTTTTAATGACAAATGCAGGCTTATTAGCAGTGATCTGCTCTTTATGCCAACAAGAAGGGAAGCTATGTTATTTGACAAATTTGTTCTAATACTTTGCAGACTAGCATGCAATTTCCTTTAAGTCAAATCTTAAAGTAAATTTATATTGTTTACAGATACTTCTCTCAGTTTACTGGTTAAAGTAAATATGCATATAAAGTTAATGTTAACATACATCAACAAATTTTAATTGCAAAATAAACAATTCTTCTCTAGGAAAGACTCCCTAGCTTTGGGAGGGATGGAGTTGCCCAGCTTCTTCCCATTTCCACGTTAAATGACATGCCTCAGCCCTGTAAATCCAGCTGTTCTGCAGATGCTTTGTCTGTCAACTAGCTTCGATTCTTTGTACATTGATCTTTTGTTGTAACTGTGATGGTGCTTGCTGAGTTCTGACACTCTTCACACATCTGCTCCAGATCCTCTTCTCACCTCCTGCCTTTTGAAAGAGGAATTATATGAGATTTCTTAGGGACTATCTCTTCAGCTCCTCCTATGTGGTAACTTACATATTCCTGTGTTTTGGTTTGCTAGATTTTATACTCTGACATCATGGCATATTGAATGGCTGTAACGTGTATCTCCAGAGACGTGTTCAGCGTAGCCACACCAGCAGGAAACAGGTTCCATATAGAAATATCTGTATTTTATGGATCTCTCCTGTTTCTCTTAGCAGCATAACTATGGAAGCGGTGGTAAAACAGGGTGGGCAGGGTATTAACGAGGTTGCATTAGGAGTTAGGGTGTGATTGTGTTATGAAATCTAAGCCATTGTTCATATCTGAGAACAGCTTTTGTATATAATCAACCCCTTGGGTAAACTAAACACACCCCACCCTCTTATGCAGAAGGAAAAGTCTGAGCAATCTGAAGCTACAAGAGTTATTAATTTGGGCTGGCAACAAAGGCCAAAATCACAAAGTCCTTAATGTATGAAAATTTCTCATTTAAGTGGGAATTTTGCCTGAATAAAAACAGGTGGGCTATATATAACTAAGAAATAGATAAGTTACTCTGTGTTTAACAGTTAATAATGAGATGGTGGCCTAACTTGTTCTGCTCGAAATAAAAAGAAATTCTCCTAACTTTATCAAACTGTCTCCAAGCAAAACAACTAGTACAAAAGAGACATGAGTATGTATACAACAAAAATGGTGTGCTGTGCTTCCTGTTTCTTAACATCTTTGTTTGAAAGCTCTTTTTTGTTGTGCCACTAATAAATTACTTTTTCGTTTTGACAAACCATAATATTCATGGTATAGTATGGTTAAAACTACTACATTTAAACTGTTATTAAGGCAAAAGTTCATTTGTAAAGGTTCTCAGAGTTCATAAATTTAGGGAAAATTTTAATAAAAAAAAAATTTCTGAAAAATAGCTCCTTATTAAAACCCCCCCAAAAAAAAGAATTTGGTGGAAGCAATTTACAAATATATATTACAGGGCAATCAAAATACTTTTTTCCAGCTTCAGCTTTTTTGTTTGCTATTGTAGTGAAATATAATGCAAAATTTCAAAAAAAAATCAGGGAAAAAAAGTTCGGTTCCAGAAAGGTTCCAATGAAAAGCTTTGTTTGGTATGATAAGAGAAATTAAAAATAATAAAAATTAAAAAAAAAACCCAAAAAACACAAACAAACAAAAAATCCAAATAAAAAAAAAAAACAAACCAAAACTAAAACTGTGAATAGAGTTCCTTATGTTAATGTCATACAGCTTTGTCAATTATAGGTAGATGCATGGTTCTACTGAATGAGTGTATCTGTTCCAAACAGCTGTTAGTAGAAATTCTTCTCCAAATATTTCTCTGAATAAACACTACAAAATTTTTGTAAATGAGCTAAATTCAGAAAACCATGTGTGGGACTGTGATACGTAGCAGTCATTCATATTTAAGAAAAGCTTCTGTAATTGTAATTGAAATAGCAGTTAAATTCTGTTTAAAATTCACATATAAGAAGTTTCTGGCAAGTTTTTTATCCATGGATAACTTTTCCAGTGAAAAAAGCACTATAGTTAATATCACATCTTTAGTATCTTCATGCATGCTAATATTATGATTCCCATATTAAAAAATCGACCTGAAAAAAAGCATGTCCTTTAATCATTTCCTCTTTGAATTCAGCCAGCACCAGTTACAGTACAATTTACTTCAATTTGCAGGGCTTCTATTGGAGTGAACTTATTCATGTACATCATTTTCAAATTATAACAAACAGCAGGTATTTAAATTTGCATCTTCTAAAGAAAAAGATTTTAAAAAACAGGAAACTCAAATTATAACCCAGTGTGTTGCCAATCTCTGTCCGCTTAATTTATTCCAGTGCAAAACAACAGAATTATGTGAAGATATTTCCTTCCACAATGGGCTTTTCATTGTACCACTTAAAGGGCTCCATCTTCAATTATCAGGGAGATGCTCTACGCTCAGAATCGGAAACAAGTAGCTCAGGAGATGGCCTTTCCCTGGGACTGAAAACACACAGCTTGCACCATAGACAAACTGACAACCCTTCCTCTGACAAAGGAGAGGTGTTACATTTTAATCGTTGCTTGGTGATTGCAGACTAGCTCAGGACAAAAGGAAATATTGACTATTTGACTATTTGGTATGACTTTGAAATGCTACCCCTTTGGTTTTGAAAGTGTCTCAAGGTATATGTGAGATCAAAATGTCTTCTGAGCTCATTAGCCCTAAAGGGCATATTTTGAAGGATGTGTGAGAGTGACATTTCAAAAGCAGAACTGATCTCACTTGTGTTCTTTCCTAAAACAATTACATGTGTAAAAACACGTGGGAAGTCTGTAGACTTATCTCTTTAAGTGTATTTGTGTTGGCTCTTACTTTTTTTTTTTCTATGAGAATTAATTATATTCATAGATCTAAAAGAACCAATTTCCATTATAATTTTAGACAATAATAAAAATTCTCTGTCTAAATAAGAGGAAGTCTTTTGGCAGGTTGCCAGTCAAACTCCCAGTACTACACTTTTTCCATGTTTATCTATTATTTATTCAATCGCCATAGTTACATGCATTAAATTTTTCACACCTGCAAACGAAAAAAAGCCAACTTTCTAATTTTTTGGCATTCATGTTTTCAGGAAAAGCCTAGGCCAAAATCTGCTATTGACCCCATCTCTACATTGTTTAAGTCAAGAGACCTGATGTTTATGTGTCTAGCTAAATTCTGCTTTAAGATTTTGAAGCTTCTTGATTACAAAAAACACAAGTTAAATAAATGTTTTTTCATATGTATAAAACAAATGTTTGTTAATATGTATATGCATATATTTATAAGCAAATAGTTTTATTTTATAGTATGTCAAGTATTTTATAGTATGTCAAGGGATCTAACTTTTTAATACTGCTAAACATTTTAAAACTCTTTGCAGAAGTCTAAATGGCTAGCTAGCCAAGATGTTTGTAATCTCACTTCAAATGTTAAGGGCAGTAATACATAAATAATGATAACTTACAATGTAGGACTTCCTTGTAGCTAATGATGGACACTGAGGTCCAGCCATCCTTTTAGTAAGTTACACGTGAAGATCAAGTTCACCACACAGACTTCATGGAAGAATATTTCAAGACTACTATATAAGTTAAACATTTCATTTATTGCATTATTATATATTTCCTTTGTGTTCCATCACATAGTTATTTTCTATCCACTACCCCTATTTTTTCCATACATTTTTTATAAAATTTTGCAACATATCAACAAGAATAGAAGAATTAAATAAACAATTTCATGCAAGTTTGGAAAGAAGGAAACCAAACCAATCATGCAAACAAACAAAAAACCCCAAACCAAACCAAAACCAAATATACTAAAAATCTTCTCAATAACTTTAGAACTGTTTTGTTAAATTAGAAATGGTCTGGCTTTTTTAAAGGCATGGTTTTCCCAAATTTCTCAATGTTCAAAACTTTCCGAGACCAAGATTTTGGGTTAGAGTCCCCTAGAGAATATGAAGCACTAAAAAAAGTCTTGCTAGGAATGCTGTTTGGTTTTAAGGCATCTGTTTTACTAACTGTATAACAGGATGAGGCAAAAATGGAAAAAAATATTTGATTCCCGTCAGACTAGATTTCAGAAAGCTAGATCTGGTATATTTACTTTGTCTGACCACTTGGATGACCTCCTTCAAGCCGCCTAGAGAGTATTTTTTACTGTCTGTAAAAGACATAATGTGGGGAAAAACAGAAAGGAGAACCTCCAGGGTCTTAATCAAACCTGCTAACTGTAACTGAGTTTTTTCCTGAAGTGAAAAGATTTTCTTATTTTAAACTTATTTTAAACTTTAACTTAATTTCTCTTATAAGATAGAGGGCTTGTGGAATCTGGGAAGGGGAACACAGCAATGAATAAAGCTGCTCTTTCTGAGAGCACTTTCCAGCTAATTATTTGCAGTCTTAGATTATTCAGGAGGATACCTCAGAACATCTCACTGTAAAAATAGCTTTCTAAAAGGGTGAAAGGTGTACAACAGTATGCAGACTGGTAGTGAGCAATTAATTAATTTAAATGCACCACCAAAATCACACTTATGACTAAATCTAATTAAAATAAAAATGACTAGAATCTGGGGATCGTTTGAAAGTGGATGTAATGCTATGGTTTTGATACTGATTGGAAACTTTGAAAACCTAGTGGTCGAGCTCCTGATGTTGGTCATTCTCATTGTGCTTTGGATGTCACAAGACAGCAGTTCAGGGGTGTGACTAATAAACTTTGTGCTGTGTGGGGAAGGTCATATTGGAGCTTACATTAGAAGTAACTTAGGAAAAAACTCATGGGGAAGAAACACTTCCATTTCCACTAGCATACAATGTACTATATACTAGTTTCTGTTGTCTTAAGATGATAACGGGTTACCTACTTTGGCAAGACAAAGAAAGATTAGAGCTGTTCCCTGGAGGAACAAAATATATAATTATCTAATGAGTATATAGTTTACTCCTTTTGGACTACATTTAATGAATAAATATGTTCACAATAGATATGGGACAGTGCCTTCTGTTCTTGTTTTTGTCTTCCAAGACAAAACTTAATTTTAGGAAACAAAGTGCCCAACCTCTTATGACAAGGTAGTCTACTGGCTAAAACTCAATCAATGAAAATGATAAAAAATACTGTGTGGTTTTCTAATCCCATCTCTCACCCTTTTCTTCTTTTTTTTTTATTTTTTTCCCTTTTTTTTTTTTTAAACAATCTGTTGACTGTCTTTTCTTTCTCATTTTCTTTTGGTTTCAGCTGAGCAAAGTCAGCTTGTTTATCTTGACAAAAAATCCCAGAAGAAAGATGTGAAAATAATTACTTCACTTAATAATGGATGCCCAGCTGACGAGATGTAGATCAGCGTCATTACAGAAGGAGACTAGTTAAAACAACATTAAAAGACTTTGAAAGAGTATCCTGGAAAAAAAAAAAGAAAACTTCCCTGCTTGCAATACTATGTGCTTGAAAACAAGAATACTGATCTGAAAAATCAGAGCAAACCCTTGGCATTTTGTGACAATCATTCATGATAATTTCCCTGCACTTTTGTACTGTATTGGTGAAAATACTTATTTTGTAGTAGGGTCAACCTATGTCAGGTTGTTCTGATTACAGCAAATAAACTATATTTTTCTGTGCAGAACTTAAAACATGATAGATCTTTGTGTGATTACTCTCCACTCCTTACAGAAAGACATAAGTAATATGAGTAAATGTAACATTAACATTATTTAAAAAAAGATATTGGGTCTTTTCATAATGTTTTTTATTCTTGGGCATGTCTCCAAAAAAGAAAAGATTGTTCCCTTCCCATGTTTTTATATTTCTTCTTCCACATGGAAAAGAATTTAGAAAATCTGGTAGTTGAATCTTTTTCTTGTTCTGTTGTATTTACAAAATTATCTATTTAGATGAGAGTAAAATTAACTTTATATTTAGAAGATTCTAGATTTTATAAGTCAGTGAGTTTTATAAGTATTATTTCAAAAGTTTCCTTTCCCAGCACTTAAAAACACATCCCAATGGAAATCCCTCCTATGCAATTAGCTTCCCTGACTGCACTGATGCAGTTTATTATCTGTTTATTTTATATCATTTTTTCTAAGGAGCAAATTCTGCCCTTGGATGCACGAATGTGGCTTCCATTAATGTAATGAAAATTGCATGTGTGCATCCAAGGGTCAAATCTTTCCTTAAAAGTGAGATTTATCTTCAAATTAGCTACTCTAAGAGTCCTGGCTAGGACTGCAACTACATGAATCAATTTTATTAAGAAAAGATGAACTGTACTAGAATTCTTTTTAAACCCTACTTGTTGAAATGTGCAGAGATGAGATTTAGATACCAGCAGAAGTCTGATTCTATAAATATTTTCTCTGGTGTAAATCTGGATCATTTCCAATGATTCTTTCTGACACTTTGACTCTAATGACCTTTAGGTTGACTGTCCCAGAAAACAATTATCTTGTGTCTTTGCAAAATCCTTTTGAAGATAATGAGAATCCATGTGCATAAAATTCCCTGTGTAAGATTAGATCCTGAATAACCAAGGAATTTGGATGGGTATCAAGGACAGTAAAGAAAAGGAGATTTAAAATTCTCCTCTAGATGTTTCAGTCTCCTTTATATTTCTTGAAGGAGACATATAGCTCTTCATTTGTGAGATGTGACTACTTGGTGGGTTTGGGTGGATACGTGACTACATTTAAATAAATGTAATATAAATGACTATTTATAATAGTCAATTCTGCCTATTGAACTGGTTAACACCACTGAATTATAGCTCTTTTAGTTAAAAAGTAATAATTACTTTAGGAATGTAGCTTATTTTGCAAATTATGTACAGTAAAATCTGTACCGTAAGATCTGCTGTTATCAATAATGATCAAAACAGTTCATTCTGAGCTTACTGTGCTAAAATAAAAATTACCTCCAAATTCTCAAAGTAACCAGATGGTTCACATTTAGAAGTACTTTCATAAGCATTACTGTGTCTTTTAAATGAAGACTTTCTTAAAATCTTTTTCTCTTATGCAGACAGCTTAAGCTATTTTCTATTCTTTCCTGGAATAGTAACACATCATTACATACAAGCATTCAGAAATTACAAGGAGTTGAGAGGTGGGTCACTTTTTATAAGTATCTTACTCAGAAAATTAAATAGTCATCTTCTGTTTCTGTCCTTCACTACATAATTTACTTATAGCTTTTTCAAAACAACTTGTACACTCGTGTTTATTTCTTACTTCATAAAAATGTAACTCACAGCTACATTTTAAAGAGTGCATATTATTCCCCCTTTCAGCACAAGTTTACTTCATTTCCCAGTGTTTCTGTGTGTTAAATACTTGGCCTATCGGGAACTCCAGATTTGGTGGCCAGAATACAAGTTTACTTACTGCTGAGTGCTCAGCAGAGACAGGCGGATCCAGTCTTCATCCCACCTTGGATCCTGAGCTGCATCTTACGACAGTCAAGTAGGAACTCTGGATATATTAAATTATAAAAACATAGTTTAGCTAAGAAAGAAAATTGAACACTTGCTCTTCTTATAAATTTGACCATTATTAGATCCTCATCATTCTATTAAATGCTGAGCTATAAATGAAATGCCTGGGCATGTGAACAAAGTAAACAAGTAAAAAGTAAATTATTTTGTTTAATCTAAAATATTATATATAGAGTGGAGGCTTTATTCCTTTAATGAACATATGCTGGGTTCTGCAAAAGAAATTGAAATCTTTATCCTTAAAGCCCAATTTTTAATCACATAATTTCAGTGGATATAATCACATTTGCATAGTTACTGAAGCATACCTATAGTTAATATACTTGCACTCATAATCCTTTAGCAGAAAGTTTTAACTCCCACACCCTTCAGACAAACAGAATAATGATTACTAGGATTAATGATTATGCAGCAGAAATGTAATTTTCAGAAAAATAACAATTTTTAAGGAGGATAAGAGAGCTTCCACATTGGTTTTTGTTAGTTCTTTTGCCCTTCTAGCTTTAGTTCTAAATTGGGTGAACCTTAAATAAAAATATTTTTAGAATTCTATGGCTTCAAAAACATTGGTTTAAAAACTAATCTCATTTCCCTCTTCCATCTGTTACTACATAGTAATCATAGACCAAACTCTTCTTTGCTTGTGAAGAACAGGTTCCTTGGTTAGCCTATATGCTGTGTGACACAGAAGTCCTTTTTTCTGGCAGCATGGCCTATGGTATTTTGGGTATAACATGGCTGTGAGGAGGGAAACACTATCCAATAAGGAGACCTGTTTTATAAATGATGAAGAAAGCACTTTTAACAAAAACTGCAATTCCCATGAAGAAATCTATCCTAGCAAAGAGACCAAGTTTGATGGGAGTGACTTAAAAGCCAGTCCAGTTGTAATATTATATTCTTTCTATATGTTTATATTCTGTCATTGGAATAATTTCCATTGGAAACTAAAACCAACAAAATAATATTGCTGCAGTATGAACTTTCATTCCATTTCAGGACTATTTCAGTACATTCTGATGTACTCAATGTCCCACAAACTTGAAAATTCACACTTTCTGGTTATCTCTGACAACTGAGAAGAAAATCAAAAATAATCTGCTCTTTTACAGACTTGTTACTGAACCACTATATTTGAAGGAAGATGATAAATGTCAGATGGTGAGGTGTCAGTGAATCGGAAATAATGACAGCTAAATGTGAATGTCGGCACAGATGTACCTGTGACTGAGCCAGGTTCTTAAGCTCTCACTGTTCACTGATCTCAGAGATGTTTGATGTCATTTCATATGCTCACAGGCTCAATTAATTCTCCAAATGGGATTATACATGGCAGAGGACCCATATAAGCCAGAGCAGGCTGGAGAAGCAGCAGCAGAAGAAAATGAGGCATTTCAAGGCATCTCAAGTGGCCCTAGAGCCTGAATGGTAGCATCAGAATTGCACTATTCATAATAGAGTGTCTCTTACACTTTCTACACAGGTAAATTCACAGGGTAAATTCAAGGCAATATGTCCAAGAGAGGATAGCAACAGATTAGGCAGGGATGAACTCTCTAAAACCTGTAACACTAATCTAGAGAATTACAGGGAGAGCAACAGACTTCAAACAAAAAGCAGCCAGAATTCTGTGCCACAGAATGTGTCATACTCCCCTACTAGCCTGTGTTAGTACTGCCACCAAGGCCAGGGCACTGGCATTAAGTGGATCATTGGTGTAAGCCTGCAGGAAGTTTATTTTATCAGTGGAGTCATTCCACAGAGTGTGTCAACTTTGCTAACTAAATCTTTCTAGAAGATATGAGAAAGACACTTAGTTCACATATAGCTCATGTTCACATGAGAATAAATGGGTCTAGATGTCTTAATCTGAAAGTGAATGTCACAGCCCATGGCAATAAGTGGCTTGGAAGAATAGAAATAGAAATAGAAATAGAGCACCCCCCTGCTTTTTCTAAATGGGATTTCTCCATTTGCAGAAAATTTTAAAGATTTCTTTAGAGACATTTCTTTAACAGTGTGTAGTAACATCCTTCCTACTGGACAGACTCTAACTGAAAAGTAGTCCATGAGGTGTTTCAGCAGAGGCAGACATGACCTTTGAGGTTACAGTGTGTTAGAATGGATTTACTTTTCTCCCCTCCATTTCTCTCTCTTTATAAAAACCAAATAATCCCATGCTGTCTTACATTCATAATTGTTATTGCCTAATCATGTTAGGGTTTTTTAGTGCATTATAATAATAAAAGCAGAAATTGCTTTTGCCCTTTCAGAGGTGTATTTTAGGAAATGAAACCTGAGGTATCTTTTTTCTACAACTATGTGATTCTAACCCTTAATTCCCAGTGATAATGCTTACAGAAAATTTCCTGGCACGTTTGTGATTCATTTATCTCAGAACTCATTTTTATTTAATTTTGACCTGTAGTTTGTATTCCATGAAGACATGTAGTCAAAGACATTAATTCTGCTTTCTCTTCTGAATTCTCTCTGGTACTTTAATAATTTTTAGCCTCATTATGATGTAATTCACATGTATATTTTATTGGACAAGGACTTGCAAGTCAGATTCCTATGTTAATTTTCTCCTTAAAGAAAAATTAGATTTTAGGTATTTACTTAAAAAAAATACAGCACAGAAAGATTGGTATTATATAGTCAATAAGCAGGATACATAAGTAACTGAAAAATAAAAAAGAAAATTAAACAGAAAGTCTATTAAAAAAATTTCAAAAGAGTTCAGTTCTGAGTCTGAATGAGTATAAATCATTGCTCTGGAGTGGGAGGTTTCTATATAATAAGAAACTACAAAAAAATTAGACTTCTATTTTTAGCTACAGAATATATGATATGATAACATCATGATTGCTAAAAATCGAGTACAGCAAATATCTCCAGGCCAAATTCAGCAAATCTCCATCTGATTTCTGCATTGTGGAAGCTCATGTCAAGTTCAGTGTTATGGGCTTTGGAGGTGGAGTGAGTTTGTTCAACCTCATGCCAGTTTCCACAACATGAGAGTCTGAGTTTTAATTAATCTGTCTAGTAGTTATCACAAATCAGAATAAATGGCCAAGCACAGAATCCATATATCATCTTTTCTCCATGCTTTTATTATTTAAAGTCTGATTATATTTTAAACAACAAAATGAAACTCTATACTGTCTTTATACTATATACTGTATATAATGTCTATATTACAAATGTGTTGGAAACCATTGGCTTGATCACTTACCTACAATTCTGTTATTTTCACTGAGGTGTTTTGGCCTAAACTAACTGATTTTTTCTTTTTTATCTTCTTTATATAATTCCTTAAGTAAATTACATTAATGATCTATATGATCACCGCCTTAATACCTGGAAGAGAGGGTAGAAGTGGAGGAGTATATTCAATTTTTCTAGGGTTTAGAATAGACCTTACTGGTGCTCATATGAATAATTTCTTACAAATGCAGAAAACAAAAGTAGTGGAATCTATTGTTTTCATGCAACTACAGAAAATAAAGGTCTTTTGAGTTTGCTTACTGGAAAAATAAATATATGTCTTAAAAAAAACAAACATCAGAAAAGATAAAATTTCATACTGATTTATTTTTCAGTCATTTAAGTAGCATTCAGCATTTCATTTTTTTTTGTGGATGAGTTTTTATATTGCTGTTGCCTGTCAATATTTATTGGCAGCCAAGGTAAGGAATTCATATATATCTGTCTATATTTTCGTAAGGTCACCATTCACTCCAGTGTCACAATGAAAAATAAGCACAGAAACCATCCTGCAGTTCTTCTGATTTATATCGATGCATTTCTATTTCTACTACAGCAGGTTTCTACAGCAGATATCCACTGAGAAAATGTCACACTCTGGTATTCTTCAGTAACTGGAATCTCAACACAGCAGTCTGGGTCCAGTTATCATCCCAAAAAGGTAGATCACCAGCATAAGCTCTTAATAAAGATCCAGCAGAGAGTCATGTGTGTTGAACTTTTTGGATACATTTAGATAAAAGATGGAAGTTTATGTGCATCACATAAGGAGATTGGCTTTTCAGTGGAACATAGTCCTACAGACATGTGAGTTAAAATTTCTCTACCTAGTGAACGCAGAACAAGTCTTTTGAATTTGTTGCCATCATTGAAACCTGAGTTCAATGGTCTTAAAAGATCAATAACATTTTGCAACTGTCTTTTGATTTTCAGAGATTAGGTGCTTGTCTGTTTCTTTTCACTGATGTGACTCGTGGCTAAGATACATGATAACTCCTCAGCTGTATGGAGCTACCTCAGAGCATCTGCATGGAACAAATCTGGTTTTATGTCTCCTGTTTCTTGGGTCAGCCTGGGATTTTTGTCTGAGGCAATAGAGCAGCTTCAGAACTGCTCAGAGCCACCCCTGGCTATAACCAGCTGCCAGGGAATGTGTAAAAGCAATGAACCAAATCTCTCTTCTCTAGCTTATGAGTTTTTCATCAATTAGCAAAATATAGCCCTATCCTCCTAAACCTACTCACCACTTGAGTCTCATTATATAGAAAGAAGTCAAAAAGTAGATTTTTTTTCTACAAGTGAAATGTGAAAACACTTTACTGATGATTTGTGGTATTTTTCTGGCATGATATATAAACAGAATGCTTCAACCTCACTCCTCTTGAGGTTTGGCATGCTGATGGAAGTTTGTGTCATGCTAAAAGCTCCACTTTGAACAGCTATATTCTAGCAAATGACTTTTTTTGGGTGAGTTTATGAGTACTTGAATAAATATTCATATATCAAGTGTGATTTGAATTTCTCAGATGAAATTTAAAAACAAGGGCTTGAATTCCTGGTAAATATCAACACAAATATTATTTTAATAGCAATAAAATTAAATGTACATTCTGCTCCACAGTCAAAGATACAAATATAAAATCAATCTAAAGATTATTAAAATTACAAAAAAAATCTAAATAGATACAACTAAAAATATATGTGTTAACAAGGAACTTAATGTGTAAAGTAACCTTTACTTGATACTCAAGGAGAGGATTCATTACAATTTATAAATTGCAAAGGGACTATGAAAACAAATGGGTATATTTGCATAATGTGCAACACTATGGCATCATTGCTGCTGGGAATCACTGATAAAGAAAAAGGACAATGACTGCTTTTTCCTCTAAAGTGCAAGCTTCTAATCTAGTTGAAATATGGCAAATTTTACAAGAATTAAGGTGAAAATATTGTAAGAAAATACTTTATAGTCAGGTTGACAATTCTCAAACTGAAATGGGCAAACTTGACAACCATTTTAAAACATTTCAGTAGAAATAATATGTTTTTCATAACATACATTCATATTATAAAGCTAAAAATGAACACAAAGCAACAATTTAAAGTTCTGAAACTAGTTATCTCACAGTCACTAAATGCACTAGTCTCAACATGTCACTAAATTCTACTATAATTTGTTATGACTCTGACTAGAACTGCCAACTTAACAAAAACTATTATCCCCTTCTGAAGGAATTACTTTAGTGCAGTGCAATTTGGAGTTAGAAAAAACACTCTTGTTTTATGGTTCAGAAGCAACTGTTTCAGTTGAAATAAGGACAATTCCGCCATTTTTATTCCATTCCTCAAATGAGACAAAAATTATGTTTGCATTAATTTGGAGTGACTCATATGCCACTTTTGTCCTTCTTCCAGATTGCCTGTATCAAAATAAAACACTGAAAAGTCTTTATTTTCATCTAAGAGACAGAAAACGTCCCCAAGGTATTCTGATTCTGAGGCAATCTGATTCCAGTCCGAATCTATGATACTATATTTGTGCCTACTCATTTTAAAGAAAGAAAAACAATGCCAAAATTAAACTCTGAGCTTTCTGTTTACTAATAATCTGCCATTCTATTTTAATTACTGTTATAAATTCTTTTGACTGTTAGATCTTGCCTAGATCCCATCTGGTGCTCACTGTCCCTCTAGGCCAGTCTGACTCAGAGTAACCGTCCCTTACCAAGTACACCTGAAATGCAATGATACAACCACGCCCTTGAAAGCAGTGGATATCTCACAACACTTGAAGTTTTCTGTTTTGTTCCAGGAACACAAGTAATTTCTTGAAGGCATAATGTTCCCCTATTTCTGTTATACCACCTGTCCTTGTCAAGTATAGCACTCCAAAAAGAGAATAAATCTTGAGATATCTATTAGAATAACTTTCAGGATTCTCAGGCATTAGTAAATCTGCAATTGTATGTCTGCTGTTTAAGAGTCACTCCTCATTCAGGCATACACATAGGTGTTTCTGAATGTTTCCCCTCACTCCAGAAAGAGGAGACTGCATTTTCCAAAATACTCTGGATTCAGAAAGTCTTCTGAGGATAATGAGAATATTGAAGAAAATGCAGGCTGCTGAGTACTTTTAGTCCTCTGAAACCTATTAAGATTTTTAATCAGGTTTTTCACTTCTAGTGAAAATAATTAAAAATAAAGCTGTGAGAAAAGTACTTAAATTTTAATTTCTCCCATGAATAAGCATTATTTTTTCTTGGTGCTATAATTATTTTTATTTATTATTTAGTCAAGGATTCAAGTATGCATGAGGTGCTCCAGGTAAATTGCCATTTACAGAAAAAAAAAAAAAAAAAGTTGGTTGATTGATTAATTCCAATTAGAGAACATACCTAAATATTCCCATACTGAAAGAAATACAGAACAGGCCCCAGAGGTCTGGAGGAATATTTGCTTTTATCCTCTTTATTTTTTTTATTTTTTCTACTTTTATGAAGAGAAAAAAAGGATTTCAATTTATATGTGAGTAGGGAACAGACTGCAAAAAAAGTGGGGAAAGTGACCTTCTCTTTAGTTTAGACTGTCAGATCAGGAACTTGTAGGTCTCAAGAGCAGAGGATATAAGCTCCAACAGTGAAAGTCTTATTACTTTGATATATTTTTACAATTGAAATTAATCATTTCATGAAATAACAGCCAAGGAGAGATTGCAAGAAAAACTAAAATGCCCGTTGTAGGGAGAAAAAACCCTAGAAGAGGTCATATAGCTGAAACCTCTGAGAAATAACCAGAAAAAGAAATCTTTCATGCAGTTTTATTTCACGTCATAGTAACTGGGTTATGATTTGCAAATCAGGTTATATTTTCTTAGAAGAGTAATATTTTTTTTTTTAATGTAAAGAAAACTATTCCCAAACCTCAATATTTATTTACTGTTAAAATTGAAATAGGGGGCTGATGGGACATTTCCAAAGCTTCTAACAATCTCATCCTGTTACTTTATATTATTTACTTTTTGCTTTCTTACTTTTTGATTTCTGTCTAAAAATTAAATATATATTTTTATAATCTCTTTGCAGAGAAGGATGATAGAAAACAAGTAAAGTCTAGTCTTCTAGTTGGCTTAATGATCATTTAAATATTTCATCTTTCTACATCTTCTATGTCCAGTGCCACATTTACATTTGCTCCCATCCTACCATCGGTCAAACATCACTGCCACCATCAGCAAGAAGACTGTGGATGCAGATCGATTACAGTAACTGGCTGGATTTATGCCACAATCTTAAAAACACTTAATCCCATATCAATGTTTACTCATGTGAGCAATCCCAATGTATCATGAGCAGAGCATGCACATATAATACTAGATACTTGCTTAATTATTGCAGGGTCAAGGTGTTATGCAAAGATAGTCATAAATTTCAGACCGGTTTTGGTGTTTAAGATGTCACTTCTAATTTAAATTTTCTATTTCTGTTTCATTTCTTCCTTTCCTCCTTTTAGACCCTTTCATCACCCAAAATTCTGGTGAACAGCAAAAAGTTCACGGCTGAGAATGATGATGGAACTTGCTGACAGAGAGGCTCATTATGCATGGTATTTACCAAAATAAATGTAGTAGTTTTACCAAAAAAAAAGAATTTTTTTCATATTCATGCATCATCCAGAATAAAATATCAAGGAAACATATACAAATGCTGAGAAAGTATGCAAGGATACAAGAACTGATTTCCTCAATTCCTTTTATGACAAGGTAACCCACCTAGTTGATCAAGGGAAGACAGGTAATCTTTTTGTATTTCAGTAAAACTTTTGGTAGTGTCTCTCACTACCTTTTGGAAAAAATGGCCAGCACACAGCTGGATAAACACATCATGTTATGGGTTAGGCACAAATAGTCATAGTGAAGGGGATGACATTGGACTGGTGTCCTGTCATGACTGGGGGTCCACAGGGCTCCATTCTTGACCTTGTGTTCTTCAACATCTTCAGAAATGACTTGAAGTGCGGGATTGAGAGGGATGCTGAGTTTGCAGATGATACAAAACTGGGAGGGGCTGTTGGCACCCTGGAAGGCAGGGAGGGCCTGCAGAGAGGCCTTGACAAATAGGGGAGATGGACAATGACCAGCTATATGAAGCTCAACAAGGGAAAGTGCTGCTTGTTTCACCTGAGCTGGGGCAACCCTGGATGTATGGACAGACTGGGGAATGAGATGCTGGGAAGCAGAGCTGTGGAAAGGGACCTGGGGGTCCTTCCTGGTGGATGGAAAGTTGAACATGAGCCAGCAGTGCCCTGGCAGCCAGGAGGGCCAACCCTGTCCTGGGGGGCATCAGGCACAGCACGGCCAGCTGGGCAAGGGAGGGGATTGTCCTGCTCTGCTCTGCAGTGGGGCAGCCTCACCTCCACTGCTGGGGGAAGTTTTGGGCACCACAATGTAAGAAAGATCTTAAACTATTAGAGAGTTTCAAGAGGATGGCAATGAAGATGGTGAAAGACCTTGAGGGGGAGCTGTATGAGGAGCAGCTGAGGTCACTTGGTCTGTTCAGCCTAGTGAAAATAAGGCTGAAGAGAGCCCTCATTGCAGTCTACAACTTCCTTGTGAGGGGAAGCAGAAGGGAGTCACTGATCTCTTCTCTGTGGTGACCAGTGACAGAAACCAAGGGAACTGCCTGAAGTCATGTCAGGACAGGTTTAGGTTGGATAGTAGAAAAAGATTTTTCACCCAGAGGATGACTGGGCACTGGAACAGCCTCCCCAGGGAAGTGGTCACAACACCAAACCTGACAGAATTCAAGAAGGATTTGGACTGTGCTCTCAGGCATATGGTGTGATGCTTAGGGATAGTGCTGTGCATGGGAGTTGGACTTGATGATCCTTGTGGGTCAGTCACTTCCAACTCTGCATATTCTGTACTTCTGCAAAGATGGACTCAGGGAAAAGCAGTCTCCTATAGAGTTTTCTGAGTGTAGATCACAGTAACAATGTCTTAGGATACCTGCAGTGGCTTCCAACAAGAGGTGAAGAAAAATGTTGTGGAGTGTAACTTTTTCTCTTAAAAAATTATTTTTTGTTTCTTTTTTCTCTTTCTCTGATTCTGCTGCACTTTCTCTTCCTGTATTTTTCTTTCTCTTCTTGGATTTCTCAGTCTCCTCTGAGCTGAGCTCCTTTGGGATCCTCCCTCGTGGGGAGCCCCGCTTATCTCAGTTCTCTAGGTTTGAAGAAAACTCGCAAGCTCATTAGAATCTTGTTTCTCATGCTTATTAGAAGGTCATCACAAAACTTGGCAAGTCTCTCCAGACCAGTTGCACAAGTTTAAATCACTGCAATCTGGTAGATTTCTTTCTGATGGTACAACAAGGCCTTGTGGCTCACTTTGGCTTTGAAAGCACAAAACGGCCCTGAACTACCCAGTTATTTTATCTTTATACTTATTCTTACCTAATTAACAATAGACATGTATATTATTTTTTTTAATGACCCAATGACCCATCACCTGTGTGCTGCACTGCAGCATTTTCTGTCCAACCACTTACTATTACTCAAAAACCTCTAGGAGAAGAACATGAAGAAGAAAAAAGGAAAAGAAACAACATTCTAAATCTTCCATCTTGCCTTCTGCTTTCTAAACTAACCTAAACTCTAAACTAACTTTTTCACCCAGTGACTTAAGAAAACTTTCTAATCTACACACTCACACTTTTAGCTTTTCTATCTAACTTTAACAGTTGTTTTCATGTATCACCATGAAAACATGCTCATGAATTTCATGTTGTATGAAATTCAGTGTTTTTCTGCATCTTAGAACTAAGTATCAGAAACAAGGACACTCTGTGTCTCAGACTCCAACAGTGCAGGATCTGCAGTGCTGACTCTGGTGCATTTGGATCCAAAGCCTGTTGGCACTAACAGAAATTCATCTTCATGCTAATAGTTTGGCATAGGGCTTACATTAGCATATACCTCAAGCCAGGCACGGACAAAACCTCTGCAAAGTATAGTTCTGAGAACCTAAGAATAAAAATTTTCAACCTGTCCTTTGTTTCTGATTCTCAAATACCAAGATCAAGCTTTCCTGTTCAAAGCAAGAGCTTGCCTGTGTTTTTCTTTTCTTTAACCAGTTTGAGATGGAGTTTCAGAACTGCTTCTTCAGAGAAGAATTCCTGGTATCTATTTAATATTTGAACACAGTTTGAAATTAGAAACTAATGAAATATCTTTAATATTGGTACCTGTCAAAAATGTGGTGGTATTTGTATAGTCTTTACTGCTGTGATTTATGATCCCTGAGTTTTATGCTATTTAAAGTAAAAATATGAGCCAAACACATATGCGCCTGTTTGCAGATATCTATGTTTCTATGTCTACATGTACTGTTAGACATTTTGAATTAGATTGTTAATAGTAAATGGTGCAAATATGAAGAATTATCTTGTAAAATACATACAGGCCAAAAATAGCTTTATGACCTGTTCTAGCTGATAGTATTACCCTATGTGAGTAATAAAAATTTCCCTATGGCCAGGGTAATTTCAAATTTGTAGTCATTCCAACATCTTTTCTTCTGCTTAATTTTCAGGGGCTGCTGAGGTTAGACAGATTTCCTCTTCAGCTGATTTAGGAAAATGCAGGAGGGAGGATGGGGCCAATGATTTGATATCTTCTTAAAGACAGAAATCTCTAATGAATGTATTACATAAAATTAAGTGTATCCTTGTCTTCAATGCATTAAACTAGCTGTCATAAATGTAACAAAATTTAAACTGCAAACTTCAGTTGAATAATCTTAGGACAAGTCACAAGATGAGTTATTTATTTCTGCTGGTCTTATTACCACCACTTGACCTAATTATTTTGACACTTCTACAGTAACACTTAGGAATAAAAATAAATTGACTAAAGATGTAATATTTTTTCCCCTCAGGGATAAAAGTAGGAGGTAATGCTTTTCTAAAATGGAATCAAAATAAGCTATCTTTCAAAACTGTAATGTAAATACTTTAATTAAAATTTCTTACCACAGATTGAGTGAAGATCTTTTCTGAAAGATGAGAAGGAAAATGTAGGACCTTCCGAACAAAAAAAGAGATTAAACATAAACTCTACACTTTGATTGTTTTTATACCAGTTCATTGTTATATAGATCAAATGAGCTGAGACTATAAAGCAAAATGGAGAATATGAATTCAGAAAATGATCATAATAATATTAATACCAGGAAAAATAATCAAAGGTATCTTCCTTCTTTAATTAAGATTATAATCAGACATGTACAAGTAGAATGACAGGAAAGGTCTTTTATTTTACCAGCAACATGCTGTCAATTTTTTAAAAGGTGCCAGAGATTCAGAATCCTCCAACTCCAATCTTCAAACCAGTTTACAGATATGAACAACTGGGCTGCTATGATGAAGCCTAGGACATTAGTAAGCAGCCAGCATCTTTGTTTTAAGAATAAATGTACATTTACATATAAATATAGACATACAGAAACCTAATTATTCTGGTTTTGCAAGGAAAAAATCCTTTTTTGAAAGTGTTCTGCTTGCTTTGTTGGGAAGGAAGAAAATTAGCTACTTAAAGCACAGTGCTGCCAGGAAAATTTAAAGGAAAGGAGGTTTCAAAATTTCAGACATTTTCTTCAAAGCTGTAGACATTCTTTCTTCAGAAAAAAAAACAGACTTAGGAATAGATTCCTGTTCAGAAAGTGAGATAAAAAGTATCTTTTTTTTTTTAATATGTATTTAATATGCATCACTGTGATATTATTCTACTACTATTTATTTTTTCAATATATAAGTCTTGAAGATTGTTCTCCATTTCCTAAATGGGTCCCTCTCATGTAGCATAGGACTCCCATCTCACATCTTATCACCTTGACCATAAGTTGAGGCCTAATACAAATTCCTTAATTTTAAGAAAACAAGAAACAAATCAAAAAAGAGGAAAATAATTTTGATCCTTATATGAACATTGCACTGGTTAGACGAGAGGTTAGAAATATTATTCACGATCTGTCCTTGCTTCTAGCTAACCAGGGTAAGGAACAAGTTGAACAGCAGCAGCCAGCCAAAACCACTGAAACTGGCAAACCCACAAAGATAAAAGCTGGCACTGAGTTTTATACCCTTTTGACTTCACTGGATTACATCCAGAAGCACATACAAAGTCTTTCAGATGCTTTTGTTCAAATATATCAATCTCTGAGGACACTGTCATTTTTTTTTTCTTGCTTTATTGCATGAAAGGGCAGCACCGTGAGGAAAGGGCCTTGCCAAACAACAGTGTGCAAAATCCTGCCAAAACCTCTAATCTAAACTTTCAGGATCTCAGAGATGTACCTGTTCTCAAAACCAGCAGGTCAGAACCCCAGACCTTTAACAATCTCTTTTCCTCCATGGCTACCAGGGACCTTACCTTCTCTTCCTGTGTGACTGCTATCCATTCATGGCTGAAACCTTAAAAACCAGGCATTGAATTGCATCACTGCCAGCAAGGTCAGAAATCTCCTGACAGTCAGATAAACTCAGTAATGCACTGATTAACTTCAAAAGCAAATATTCACATCTTGTTCACAGGCAGCAGAGGGTGACGATCCTTTGTCACAAATTTATTTTCTGTAAGAAGAATATTATATAGTTGGGGCTTAAGATACTCATTTATTTTGACAAGTTCAGCTTTCTCTCCTGCAGTTTTTTCAAGGCAGTGATAAAAAAAAAATAAAAATCTGCTTAATTCAATCTGTAGAAATTCTTTAAAAGGTGTTTTATTTCTACATGTTTGATATAAAGTCACCAAAATTATTTTTAGTGCAAAAGATAAGGTAAGTCTTGTATATTTTATGAAAGTTTCTACAAATCAAATGCAGATTTTCAAATTATGTCACTATTTTAAGAGTCAGCTCCTACTCTGATTTTTCCAATTTAGCCCAGCTTCTTCTGTCAATATCTAGTAACATATAGAAAAGAGAAAATCTCAAGTACAACTTTGCTTTTAGAACAGTGTGGTGGTGTGAATCCCCTCCCCTTTTCCCCTGCATGCCATGACCTCCTCTTGAATTGGGATGCCTCCCAAGGTTTTTCCTCAAGGTTGAGAAATTCCTTGCTGCAGCAGATTGTCAGCTTAAAGAAACTGATAATTTTTCCTATAGAATTTTTACAGTGATAAACTATCCCACCTTCATCTTTTTACAGGTTAAATACAAAGGACTGATCATTTTCCAGACTGTATCTTCTATTAGGGAAGATTTTATTTCTTTATTTAATTCCACCACCTTTATACCCACAACCACCCAGTGTAAGTTTGAAAGTATTTCTTATTCAACTTTACAAAAATCACTACTGTTTCCACGTAAAAATGACGTGTAAAAATTTTAATTTGGACCTAATATGTTTTAGAAGACTGAACCAGTCCTGTCAGTTTCTACACAGATCTAATTTGAGCCTGAGAATGTCATACTTTGAAGGGTTTTAAGGTTTGCATCCTTATAGCAGAATGTCTCTCATCACGTCCCCTAGTTCATACACTGAGGATGTATGGGATGAGCAGCATCTGCTGAAGGTGGTTTATAATACAGCAATCCCTCATCTTCTTTCCCATGTTTCTCATGATTTGTTGCAGCATAAGCCAAGGAAGAAAAGATTATTTTATTAAAATCTAATCCAGCAAAGCTTCTAAACACTGTCACACTAAGCAAGATGCAAGATGCATCATGCACAGGCATGGTGAAATTTGTGCTTTTTGGAAATTTCTTTCCATTGTTTTTCTCTGAATTTCAACATTCCATAAATATTTAATCTGTATCAGTACCTGTCTACATAGTAAATGCCATTGTTGTTGTGTTCATTTCTACCTATTTTTTAGAACAATTCACCCACTCATCTACGGAGGGATATTTTAAAAATAAGTCCAATGAAAGCTGTAGGAATTAGGAGTACAATGCTGACACAACCCTTTAATTTTCTATAGGAGGTCCAAGGAATTTTTTGGTACTCATTTGCACAATTTTTCCATGGGCTAGGCTTTTTAAAATTGGTTCTCATTTCTGAAACAAATAATAAACCCTGATGAATACACTCAAAGCAAACAACAACATCAACAAAAATACATTAAAAGATGTGAATCAAACCTCAGCCAGATAACTTTCTTGGAAAAAGTTCAGAGGGAATACATACAGCTTTTTCATTGGAAATCAATATAGATGCATTATTGCATTTTCCTGCAGATAATTTTTAAGGGTCGACAACTGCCAAGTCTCTAACTTACTATGAACATAGAAATCAACACAGGAGACAGAAAAAAGGACTTCTGGTAGAACAGATGGTTTTTTATTTCATCATTGATCTGCAAATACAGGATTTTAGAGAAGCCATTTTTAATTTACACTAGTAATTAAATAAGCCTAATACAAATTCATGTTCTTTAATCTTATAAACTACAGAAGAATGAATAGAAAAGTTCTTATTTTAATCATTAAACCTTTACTGCCTTGCATACAACATTTGCATTGTGTATTATATTAAATTTAGCCCAATGTATATTTCAAATAAGTTTTGTAGTATGTGTTTTTTTTAAAGCTCTTCTCATTGTTAAACATTCAAGAAATTATTCTTTACTAAAATACCATGTTAATCAAAAAAGGAGGCACAAAGGACTGTATGAAATGCTTTACAAATTCTGCAGCAGTCTTGCATGTTTGATGGACTGAATGCTGAGCACAGAATTTGCATAGGACCTGTCGAATCAGATAGGAAAAGCACTCTTTTTTCTCTAATTACAAGAAGATAGGCAGTGAAGCATCATCACTACTCAGATCTTACATTGCTTCTCCATTGCTATCATACTGAATGAGCATAACAGAAAAACGTATGTGTATCTAAACAGTTAGAGACTAAGTGTCAGCAGATTACATCAGGTAAGGTATTATCACATTATTTCTTCCATTCTGCATAGGGAGGAAAAAGACAGCTGCAACTTCATATGTTAGCAAAGCTGCTAAATTCTATTTGTAAGTATTTCTGTAAAGCACATTGGAAGGATAAAATATTTTAATATAGCTGCTGATGATATCTCTGCTACTTCAGTGAAAAGGGCACTTTCTAGCAACAAAAGATGTAGAGATGATTCTTCACTTTTTTTTTCCAACTAGAGCTCTCTAATTCCATCATCCTTGCAAAATTCTGCAAAGTATATTTGAACTAAAGGAATCATTTGCTGAAAGTTGCACAAAATCAAGATACCAATGAGATATTAACATATGGAGGTAGTATTTATTGCTTAATGTGGACTGCCATCAACTTTCCACTGAATAACATGGAGCTGAGCTAAAGACTAAACTTAGAAAATATGCAGCATCTATAGCAGTACATTGAGCAGCAATGGGTACCATTGCCATGCACTGGAATTACATCACTGAATAAAACTGTTCAAATGGCTTCTGGCATGCCTTTGTCCCATAAATTTCAGTGTGTCAAGCAATCTCTGGAAGAGCTGGCCAGCAATTGTGGGGCAGAGGCCATTTGCAGTAGAAAATTTTATGTGGCTGCTGGAAAGAGCTATATGGAGAGCTCCTGTTCTCTGCAAAAAACCTGTTTTGGTGAGACAGGATTGTTAACTTTAAGTCAGCAATAGTCATGCCAGACTTAGTTTGGCTCCTGCAGAGTCACTTGGGTTTCTGCTTTACTTTACCCACATTTGGAAGAAGTGACTCATTAAGACAAGACTCTGGCCTTGCCAGCTGATATGTAGCACTGCACCAGAATGGCCATCTGGAAAGTGCCATTACACCCCTTCTGCCCTAATGGGCACAAAAGATCAGTGTGAAAGACTGATTCCCTGGGAGCTGGCCTGGCTGTGCAACTCAGAGAGTCCAATTGGGATGAGCCTGTGTTGAAACACTCTGCCACAGCAGGCTTAGATCCAGGACCTCAATGTATTAAAGGGACAGTGTGTAAGTGATGGAAGTTTGTTCCTTGCTGTACTTTCTTGCTGAAGATCCACACCCTTGGAAGCAGTAGAGCTGCCCACACACAGCTCTGAACATCCATTAAGCTGGGGGCGGGTCTGGGTTCTTTCTGGGCAACCAAGTGCATCATTAAACTATTGAATATATTTCCCAATTGAATGTTTCAGGCATATAAATACATGGAAAGAAACTCTTGCTCTTTGCTTCCCTCCTTCCTGAGCTTAAGAAAGTTTTAAGTAACATGATGAAAACGTGACAATATTTTCATTATCACATGGTTACTTAATAAGAGACCGTGAGCAGTGGTGAGTGGACTTATTTTATTTTCCCCTGAGAAATTCAATGCAGATTCAGAAGGAGATGGAGAAATAATGACTAGCACATAGTATTATAATTTCTACAGGATAACCTATCAGAAAAATATTAATGAAATATTTTATAAGTTTATTAGAGAATGTCATGACACAAAGTGTCTTAGAATGCCATTGATGCAACAAATTAAATTTATTTCTTCAGTGTTTAGAAGAAATTAAATTAATAGATGTTATGACCTCATTCAGATCCCCAGCAAATATCCTAGATGGTGAAACATCTGAAAGAGTATACCTTTTCTAGCTAGAGAATTACAATGCATAAATTCTGTTAGGAATTTAAGAGATGGATGTAGTTAATGGAGAAGTCTATAAACCCTGAGTATGTATTCAGAGGTCCTAAACATAGTGCCTGCCTTTCTTTTATGGTGATTTGATCACAGAAATGCAAAGGGAAATAATGACCATGTAAATGTGTGAACTAAATGAAAAATTGTCCATTGTCAACAAATAAATAATTCCAGACCAGGAATACCCTAACATTAGCCGTTTTTGGTAGGTACTGTCTGCACCTGTTCCTAGTTATTTGCTGCTAAAGTACTCAGACATCATTTGCAATTGCTTATAAATCTAGTCTGGCAACTTGTACAAGTTGTTTCTCCTCTCAAAAGCATAATAATATTTGCCCTAGCAGGAAGATTGTCTGATCTGCATGGAGATTTTCAACAAAGGAAGCCAAAGGAATCGCCTTTAGGTAGTGATTTTTATTTTTTTTTTCATTCCCTGTCATATTAATAAAACATTTTCCAGGAAAAGAAAAAGAGGTGCTACTGTAAATGAAATACATTTACTAGCCTCTACATATGCAGAGAAAGTTATTTTTGCATATTTATGCATTTTGTAATTTAAAATTAGGCTCACTATTGTTGCCTTACAGGCTACATGAAACTGGGATGCTGGCAAACTGCAGTAGAGTATTCAAATGATCTCTGCATCCTTTTCTCTGCCCTCAGAAAGGATTTATGGAGGAGAGTTTCCAAACCACTGATGTAGAACTGCAAGTATTTAAAGCATCTCATTGTTGGAATTAGGGCAATGCACAAGAAGTTTCCAGCTGTAGAAGGCAGAAGAAAACACATGGAGAAACTAAGAAACACTAGCAATCATTGGAGGAAGGAAAAAACCGTATACATGCTTATCCATTTTAGCCACACAGCTGTTTTGCCAATAGTTCCACTGTACAAGAAGAGCTCTGAGTTGTGCACTGACTCTGGATGAAGGACTATTTTTGGTCTTTTTTGTTATTATGTGTCTTTAATTTGAAAAACAAAGCAGACAAAAATAAATTTTAAAAAAATATTAGTGATTGAAGAAAAAATTATTTTCTAGGCCTATTATATGCATGCAGCCAATATTATCAGTACTCTCAATTTCTTCATTTTCATGTTTTTACCAGAGGTTTCCTGAAGTTCTTGTCTATATTCTCGAGTGTCAAAGTGAAAGGAAGTATTTTGTCTTTAGTCTGTATGGCCATAAGAGGTATGTTTGAAAGACTTTGCCAAACTTAGTTCATCGAGTTATTTCATTTAAATATTCAAGGATATTTGGGTGGATTTTTTGTGAAGGTTATTTACATTTCAGATTAAAATATATAAATGTAAATCTGTTATCTCACAATGGTTTTATTTTGGAATAAAACATTGACACAACACACAAATGCAGTTTTCTATGGCATATTGTATAGTATATGGATTGTGAAAGAGCTAGCCCAAGTAGTGGGTCCTTAAAATTTGCTTGTATCTCTACTCAGTGACTTTGTACAAGATCCTTTATACTGTAATAAGGCTTTACATGTGGAAGAGATCATGAGAAATTTGAACAGGATTTTTTCTTAAGTATATAAACTTGATCAAATTCTTGACAATGACATGCCTATCAAAGGACTCCGGCCTCCAGCTGGGCAGCATATCCCAGCCAGCCCCACAGCAGACTGATCCTTAGGCAATTTCCTTGGATGCCAATACAAGCAGTGTTAGAGCCAGGTCTTTCCATGGTGCAGCCAGCCAAGCATCCAGATGCTTTTGCTAGAAAAATGTATATCACAGCAGAGCACCTGGATTTTGCAGCTGTAATGTTCAATGTTTAGTTTGCAGTTAAACCTTCTCAAAGTATCCGGGATGAATACTGGGAATAAGAAAGACAAAAGAGGTTCACTTGGAGCAGCAGCAGCAGCAAGCAAATGTAGGAATATAAGTGCAAAGTATTTCCATGTGGCAAAACCCTTATACTGTTATCTTCTTGTTCTCATCTCCCATTATCTCCAGTTTCTTTACATATCAACCCAAGAATTCACCTCTTTTTCCCTTTTTTTTTTACTGACAAGTCATACCTAATTGAGGGGAATTACTTTCTTAGAGTACCGATCAACAGAATAGAAACCTCAAAGTACCCAGCTATAATGACCAAGGTACATTTTCCAGACTAGATCTGATTCCATAATGAGCACAGAGTTCAGTGCTGCAGTTTGAAAAACACAATGTGTATGCATGCCTGCCGAAAAATTGAACTGAAATTCTTTAGTATAACAACATAACTTGTTAGAAGTTCAACTGTGGGAAAACCTATATCCTTGATGGTACAATATTTGAAAAAATTAACTTCTATGAAATTTTATGACCTTCTGCATTTGAACATTCTTTTGGTTTCTCTATAAAATACTGTGCATTTTCTACAAATGTAACTCCTTGTCATAAGGTTTCAGTGCAAAGTTTTTTTATGGATTTAGGACTTATTAAAATAATTTTAAAATTGTCTCATAAATCCAAGGACGAAGCTACTAGAAGATGCCACTTTTCCTCTTGTCCTTCCAGTCTTAAAAATAGAAATATAGTGAAAACGCAAATATATAATATGTCATAGAACTTTCTCAGCAACTCTTCCTAGAAAAATTGCATCAGTTTAATGTGAGTTGGAAGAAGATGAATTAGTGAATGTTCTCTGAGCTATATCCTGTCATATTCTAACCTACATTTTCCCTTACTTTCAGAAAGTCACAGGATATTGAGCAGATATTAGGGACAGCAGAAAGTGTTGAAATGTGACTGGGATTATTAAAATACACTTTATATTTGTGATCTAGAATTCATACACTGAAAATGTCAGACACATAGAAAGTGCTTGGATTTTCTGATAAGTCACTACTCAGAGCTGCTGCCTTTTGCTATAGAGGTATCAGTTGGTTTACTGTTAAATCAAAGCTCTTCATGAATGTCTTCACGACATATGCGTGTATAGTGCACTAGCAGGATGTTCAGAAATGTCTGTTACTTACTACTTACTACTTCTGGGTTTTTGTATAACAGAAATTGAAAATTAAAAATATCCCTCTAAAATAATGGAAATCTTTATCATCCCACTTCAGGATAAAAACTAAAAATACAACTTTTATGAGCAAAGGGATCCCCAGGAAAATTTGGGTTTGGAATGACATAAAGAGAAATATTTTGGCTTGCTTCCTACCCAAAATTCCTGCCAGTTTTACTGGTGGCAAGTGAAATTGCTGAAAGCTTCACTGGCAGAAAAAAAGTATCCTGGTCTTTATTAGCTCACTACCTCTTTGCAATTAATTTTTATTTTTGTGACCAAAAAAAGAGCAAATGCTTCAAAATCGCAGACTTAAAACATCAATTTTGTTGACATTTCCCAATGAAAAGTATTCCAACAGAAATTTTCCAAGTAGTTTTAGTCCTGGCATAATAAATATCAGTCAAGTACTTTTGATTTAATATTAATTTAAACAACATAATATACATCATAGCTTCTAAATTGCATTCTCTTACACCTCAAACTTTGTTTTATATAAAAGATGAAAGAATACAATAAATAATGCAGTGTCTGGTAGACAAGAACTTAAAGATTCTTGACAAAGATGGTAAGACTGAACATAATTTTCTGTTTACTAGACAAGCATAATTTCCTTTTTACAAATGGGGAAATAAACTCATGTGGGTTGCTCAGCTCTGCAAGATCACACACAAATTCTGCAGAAGATGATCTTTTAAGCTAAGCTATCATAATTTTTGGTCTCCCATGTTATCAAGTACATACTTAATCTTCTTTGTTTTGGCATGGTTTAAATTGTTCATTATAAGCTTCTTGTAGGACAAGTACTAGAAGGGTGCATCTGACAGCAACCTGGAAGCAGCACTAGTGCCATCCTGTAAAAATGATACAATATATAAATTAATGTTGTGGCCAGCTGTGTTTTCCTTGCAATTCAACATCCATTTTTTATTAGGCTTGAATGCATTTATTGCTAATAAGTTGGTCTAAATTATCCAATGGTCCTACTCAGGCAATTATTATGTACATCTCTGTAGATTTATTTCTTCCAATAATTTAGTTTTTAAATATAGTTTATCATTTTGGAAAACTGGTTGTTTATTATAGACAGATGGAAATGATGGGAGAACACTGGCAGCTATGAATGCTGAAATCTAATATTGCCTCAGAATGCTTAATTTCTTTCAATTTCATTTTGATCACAAAATTCATCAGGTTCTTGATTTAATTCATTTTATATTAACTTACTACCCTGTAGAACTCTCTTTCCAAGGCAAAGCAAAATGAAATTTACAGAACTGCAGATATTTTTCTTAACTGCAAGAGATAGGAAAGACAACAAAAGAGCAGGCTGGGGTTTAGAAGATGAAAAATTAATAAAAAAGCTGACCAAAAATATGGTTTTCAAATTGCTTCCTCCTTCTCAGAACACTAGCTTGTTGTTTGGCTTATATGGAAAATAAGACCATAATTACCTGCTACAATGGGTACAATAATTACCTGCTACAAAACCTGCTGGGCTTTGTTTCTTTTTGACATTTTTTGCTCACATGGCTGGTTAGTGCTCTGGATTACCATTGCAGATAACCTGCAGACAGCAGAACAATTGATTAGAAATTGACAAGCGTAAAATAACAACTTTTTCTTTAATTTTTTCCTTTTTTTTGAAGTGAAAAGTGTCAGTTTGGCTTTGAAGGCATTTCAGTAATGCTTTTCCACAGCAACAGAGCAGAAAGTGAAAGGAAAAAAAGTTGCAAAATTAGAGCAGGGAAGCATCTTGTTGGGTGTTATCACTGTGTATATGTGTTGGATTTGGGCAGTGTTGACAGCTCTTGTTTTTTTGCTTAGAGTTTTTACAGCTCACACTAGACTGTATGTATTATGCCTGAGGCAGGGGGTTTTTAGCTGCTCCAGTGATTCTAAAAGCCATAGGAGCGTGATCTTCATATTTTTCAAAAATCCCTTACAATTGATAGACTTCTTTCTCGAGATAGATATCTTTCATCTGTGTCTTGTAGCACGAAACAAAATTGGGTCCTGTATGCTGCTGAAAGCTCAGCAAGGATTCTTACCTCTGTGAGTGATACTGCTCGCTTCACCAACTCAGTATTTTAAACACAGCGGGCATACTGGATAGGGATTTTATTTTGAAGCTGCATCATCAACCACCATTACAACTTTGTTATATCTATTTTTACACTCCTGGTTTAGAACAAAACACAGCTTGTGTTTAAACAGAAATTTTTAAACTTTCAGGAAGCCCGAAGAATATCATCACATTGGCTAGTACTTGTTCTGCTCCTACAAGTTTTGAAAATGCTACAGCAGCAACAAAGCACAGTTAAAAGTGATAGCTTTGAAAATCCATTGCTAATAGCATTTAGGCATTCTTCTGGCAGGACACAATCACTGAATGAGTAGTCTTGCACCTGCCAGAGTTATAGGATCTTCAGGATCTTCATGTGTTAGAAGCAAATTAATTCATGCTTATTATATACTATCATTACTTGTCCTTTATCCATGTACAATCTAGGTGTCTAACCTAAACTCAGCTGGGTGGGTGAAAGCCAATCTAATTTAGGACAATATTATTAATGTTCTGAAGGCTAACAGTGGTATCCAATGAATGATGCTTTCATGTGGGATCACTGTAAATATCAGAGTATACAGTTCCTCTGGGGAGGAAAAACCTACATTTAGCCAGCACACTTGAAGCTTTATTTTCTGTATTCAGGTATGTTGTGATGCTGTAAGACTCACATTAAGTAGCTAAAATGGCAAGGGTTTAGTTGATCTCTTAATCAACTAAAACAACAGATGAGTTTTGCCATCAGGCCAAATTCAGGTTGTTTACAAGGAAAATCACACAAAAAAGATGTTAAATCCTCAAAACCAGTATGATCAATCTCTGTAACAGCAACATAGAAATATTGCTAAAGAGACTCTACCTCACTTTCTGAACAGCTTCTCCTCCCTGAAACATGACATTCCTTTGTTTTACTTTTTTTTTTTTTTCTGTAAGCCAGCTTTCCATAAGCCTAGAAGACACCATTTTGTACATCTTCACAAGGCAAACAAAAACCTCCTATGTGCTCTCACCACCTCATGAGGGCAGAAGCAAGAAGACAGCTAAAGTCAGAGAAGCAAAAACCTAACTGTGGCTGAATACTTCAGAAATCTGTTAACAGATTTTCTTAAAAGATATTATCTTGTTTTTCCTCTTTGCCTCTGACAAACATAATGATTATTTAATGCAGTGTATCACACATGAAATTTTAAATAAAGTTTAACATATTCCATTGAGATACCCAGAGCTTCTTCGATTTTATGAACACTGTTGCCTGCTAATTCCAAAAATTCAGAATAATATTTTAAAGGTCTATCAAATGAACCAGGGATGAAAAGTTTCACATTTAAAATGTGTGCATTAAAATATGCTTTTTTCAGTCGACTTCATAGGCTAAGAAGTACAAAATAAAAAATGGTAATAATGGAGCTTCAGGTTTTCAGAGCTTTCTCTGGAGAAATCTCCAGCTAAAATGAAAGCTACTCTCCGTAAGCACCTGCAGTGCAAATAATGTTTAACAGGATTAAGGAATAGAAGTTGAAAAGTGTATATAAAATGCCTAATCACAGAAATCCATGTGTCCCCAGATTGTCCTTTCTCATACTTTTCAGGCTTTTCAGAACAGAAAGGAGAACAAAATATGAAAATGTCAGACCTTTTCTTCTTAGATTCCTTACTTGAATGGGGCATTATACATTCTGTATAAAGAAATATTTCCCAGGAGGTGTTGAGGATCATTTGTACAAAACAGAGCGGTTTTGCTGTATTGAGACACCTTTTGATTATGAAAATGAAATGACTTCAGGAAAACACACATCCTTCACAAAATGCTTAAGGCCCACAGAAACATTATTATTCAATTTTGCTGAAGATGTTTCCCACAAAGACACTTTACAGCAGTCAGTCCCTTCTGGCAATTCGAAATCACTCTGTGAATAAGAGACCAATCTTGCCCTCACAGATTGAGCTATTGTGCTATTACTGCTTTATTCTTTATCACAGAAAGCTGTTTTTCAAAACCTGTGAGAATTTTGGTGAGGTGAATACAGCAATTCTGACAAAAATCTTGTCTTTTGTCAAAATAGAAGTAGCTATGTTTATTTAAGAGTGATACAAACTAAACTTCTGAATTACCCCTTGACATATCCAGAAAAATATATAACCCATATTTAGTAACCTGTGTTATTCTGTGAGATCCTCAAGCCTACTACTACAAAAAATTTCAGATTAACTCCAAATAATATTACTTGGGGGAGAAAAAGTGATTTTTATAATATAGCTCAAAGTTGGGATTTTTTCCCTTCATATCAATGGTAACACTTGGTAACTGATTCCTGGATCTACCTAAGGTTAACCTAAACACTAAAACCTTAATCTAAAACCATGTTTCTTAGTAATAAGTCAGCTCTTACTAACTGAATGTGGCTTTGCTTCAGGCCTCATGTAAATAAAATATAACTAATTTGAGATCTGAACAGAAATTAAAGTCATACAGAGGAGTATTTTTCCAGTTCTTTTAATTTGATGTGACATAAACCCATGTACAGTATAGCAGTAGGGAACTGCAAGCAAAAGCATAAGAAAATGAAGAAATTATACAAACTGGAGTATTTTATATAAGACAATTAGACATGAATAATTTTGAGATGAAAATGCCAATAGAAATCAATTGGATTTTTTTTTTAATTTATTGTTATAATGTAGTTTCAAAGTGAGACAATGTACCATATAATGCTACTCACAGTCTTGGTTAGGGCTGTTGAAGGCTTATAACAATATATATCACATTTTGTTTTGTCCTACGCTGTCTGTAGCTTTGAACTCGCAACAGATTCTTTCTATACATTCATATACTTTGAGAATTCTGACTTTACAATCATATATTTTAAGCAGAAGAAGGCCTTAGGGATCTAGCTATCAGTAGTGCCACCCACAGGGTGGGCAAACAGAGCATGGCATGGCACAGGACATGGCAGGGCAGGAGCTGCGCCCTACCAGTCCAACCAGTGAGCAGTGCTATCCACGCAGGAGAAGTGGTCATGACATCTCCAAGCTCTGCAGACACCCTACAGGCACAGATGAAAGGTTTGCCTGGCTCTGCTGGCAGCAGTGAGCTGGGGCTGAGCCTGTGTGAAGGAACTCCTGTGCCCCAGGAGGAGGTAAGTGAGAATACTGGACAGTGAGAAATAGAGCCCATTCCCTGGGGCTCAGCACTGGGCTCTGTTCTGTTTATCTTTCTGAGATTCTGATTAGGAGTTGAATGCACCTTCAGCCAGCTCACAGATGACACTAAATGGGGTGGAAGTGTTGATCTGCTGGAGGGTAGGAAGGCACTACAGAGTGATATGGACAGGCTGGATGAGTGGGCCAATGCCAGTTGTATGTGGTTATAAATATGGTTATGTGTAAATACTACATTCAGTTCTGGCCCCTCAAGTCACTGAGGTACTAGAGCATATCCAGGGAAGGGTGGCAAAGAGCACAAACCTTATGAAGTGCAGGTGAGGGAGCTAGGGTTGTTTAACTTGGAGAACACCTGCCTAAAGGGAGACCTTAATGTTCTCTACAACCACCTGAAAGGGGATTGTAGGCAGGTAAGGGTCAGTCTCTTCTCCCAAGTAACAAGCGATAGGACAAGAGGAAGGTGCCTCAAGTCACACCAGGGAAGGTTTAGATTCGGTATTAGGAAAAATTTCTTCAACCATAGACTGGTCATTTATTGGCTGTTTGTCAAGCCTAGTTCAATGAAGTAAAACATTCATATGTACTTTCACCATACTGAAATCATTAGAGGGATCTCAGAATTTGTGGAGGTGTTTTGTTTTGTTTTGCTTTTTTAATCTATCCACTGAAGAGTTAACAGTTCCAACCATTATTTAGAAATCCAAAATCATCAATGATGCAATAGTCTCACTCTTCTTCAGATATCGTAGAAAAGAGAACTTTCCTCTTAACAGTGAATGGAAATAAAGTAATTTATGATAGTCAAATAGGCTAATGAGTTCCGGAAAATTTCTTTTATAGTATGTGATTATTAAAGATAAAGCACTTACTTTATTAACAGATTTAAATAGTGCAATATTTTTCACAGTCTAGAATGAAAAGTCTGAAATATGAAGACTGCTTAGTTCAAATGACCTAGTAGTAGCAATGCAAAATAGTTTGCAAGACAAAGGCCAACCATACTATTTTATGATATTTTATTATTCAGTCATGTATCTGATTTTTCAACAAGGGCTTAGTTTCTAAAATTATTTCCTGAAAATTTAAATAAACTTTGTGAGAGCTGCTGTTGAAACTGCAGTGTTGTAGCCAATTTTTTACTGTTAAGAATGCTAAATGAGAAAAGCTGGATTCAGCCCTGAAGAAATATTCTACAGTGTTTGCTGAACAGTTTAGATTTAATATGTGAGTTAGCAATAGATACATCACAGCACACTGGGGACATTTTAAAGAATTGTTATTATTCCTGTTTATTGGTGTGGTATTTCTGCAGTTTAATGTACTGCACAGTAGAGTAATTGCTTTCACGAAAACAGTAATTATTAACCCCCAGTGAGGGTGTTCTCTGGAAAAATATGTTGTCTAAAATTAACAGGCAATGATACATTTTTCCTCTAGGTTCACTTAGCTGCTTTAGTTTTATCACATTTTACCCATTTTGTGCTTGAAGAAATCTTTTGTATTAACTTTGGTACTTGAACAATAGCCAAGCCATAAACTCAGGTAGATTTATTACTTCCTTTACCATTACATTTCTCTGGCTTTTGTTTTGGGGAACAGCACAACTATACACAAATATCTTATTACCATACTTACAAGAGGTGCAAGAATATAAAATTGAATTCTTATCATATAATGAAATAAATATGGTGTAATTTAAAAATAGTTTAATTTTTAGCAAAACTAGTTTAAGATGGAGTGCTTGTAACCAAAAGGCTGTGGAAGTGGCTCATGTAAAGCTTAAGAGATATTAGTTCCTCATAATCAAGAGTATACACAGATATAGGATAATTTGCACCATAATCTGCTGATTTTAACTTCCCAACACAAATAACCAATGTGCCAGCTTGATCATGTGCAAACCAGGTAAGGTTAAAGCCATCCATAGAAGTTCCTCTTTAATCACTTCATTAAGACAACCTCAAAGTATGGTTAGTGCCTAAAACTACATGTTAACCAACTTTGCATCATTACTTGAAAATTACTTGAAAAAAGATCAAAAAGTTTACAATAAAATAAAATAAAATACTAAAAAAGACCTCTTTAACAATACAAAATTGCATCAACTGGTATTATCAACAGCATTATTTGACAAAACCTACTGTGATATTTGCGAGAAAGATGATATGCCAAAGAGTATTGAATGCTCTTTAATATTATGCTAAAATGCTTAATATTATTATGATGAGGATTACCTTGTGGAACTTTATATGGTATTGCTCACATAATGGTATTTCACCACTATAAATTCAGCTCCTAAATTCCTTCCTATCTGTAGATGATGCCTCCCACATAAAGACTCAGAAAACTCTGTGAGGGTCTAAATTTTGATTTGTTAGAAGGCCACACTAGGTTATTCACAGAGTACATTTAATTTGAAGACTGGATTTCTGGCAACTAGGTTGTAAAAGAATAAGCCAAATAATTGAAAAAAAAGCCAAAAACTTTAATAGGCATCGGCTTCTCTAGTGAAAAAAACAAAAAAAAAAAGGCTTGTCAAGAGAGTCCTTATGTGAGGTCACTTCAAGAGTGATTGTTAAATTTGATATTGAAAAAATGGAAACACATTCAAAGATTGAAAAGTAATATACCTAAATATAGAACATTTGACAATTTAATGTATCTTAGAATCCAGGCACTCATTTGCTCTTATTATCCAATATCTTAACTCATTATTTAGAAATAGTTTATAGTGAAATGTAAGAGCTTTTGGTTATAGATATTCCTATATTTATTTTCCAAACTAATTGAAATAAAAGGGATCCAAATATTAAAGGAAATAAATATTAAATTATGGAAGAACAATCTGTTTTGGGCAGCAAACAAACCAGAATTGTTATATTTTGTTTCCAAAGTGGAACTGGTCATTTTAAAATCTATTTAGTTTTCAGTTACCTTCAGTTTTCATAATATTTGTTATAAAAAATAAAAACTTTATTAACTGGCATAATTTCTGCCTATTTTACGTAAATCCTGCTTTAGTTTTCCTGCTGCTACTCTGTGAAGGAAAACATGGCCCTTCACATACTGAGGACATCTTTGGAAATTGTCTGGAAGCAACAGAAAGTTGTTTTTGTTTTTTTTTTTCCTTTACTGACGGCTACCTGAAGAGGGTGGTGCTCACCATCACATTTTTGACACACTAATACTTCATCTACTCAAATATATGCTTCAGTGCTAATAGCTCTTACACACTATCTGCAAAGAACCCCCCCAGGATACAGTTTAAAGGTCTACCAGTAACCCGTTTCTTTGCTTTAAAAAAACCCAAAGCTTGGTAAGCCTAAATCCAAACATATAGTAATGAAACAACAGTTCAGGATGCATAAAATAATTCATTGGATCAATTGAATTTTAAGTATTGTGGTTAAGATATCAGTTTAGAAACAGAACTACGAAGCAGCAAAAGAGGCCCAAGCACTTTCATTTTTTAAAATTATTATGGGGTTAACCAAATACTTTTTCCCTCATTCAAGTAAATTCTTGGAGTGAATAAGATTAGGACTGTTATGTTACATCCGTTTAATTAAAGGAGGTTTTGTGAAGTGTCTTAAAGAATCAGGAATTTAAGGGTTATTCTTTTGTGTTTAGCTTTAATTCCTTTTAAGTTGAAATCAATAAAAATGTCTTCACTTATTTTTTAGGATTTAAGTAGAATTTGTGTGTTTAATTCAGTTGCTAACTCTCACCAAAAAGAAGAGGAAACTGTATTATGGAAAATCACTAACTTCTGTTAGTTTAGAAAAACTAATACAGAATTGTTTCATTGTACCATACATAGGCTAAAACATGGATAACTTTTGCAGAATACATATTGATTTTTTTATGCTCAATAGTCCTAATGTGAAAGTATTTCAATAATTATTTCTGTTAAATAAAATGTAAATAAATCTTATTTGTACATGACTAGGACAGTAAAGACATGTTTTAAGAAATAAAACTCCTGCTGTCACTAAGATCAGAGATTCCCTAAACCCAGAAACTCAAATGATTAGGCAGAAATATTTCCCATAATGCTATTGATAGTTGTGACAGCTGTTTCATTACAAAATAAATACAACACCTAGCTCTAGCAGTGCATGTCATCTCATGCAAAATAATCTGCTTGGACAGTACTACAGCATAAAGAAACTTGTAATAAATATCAAAATGCATTCCCTCAGACTGAAACATTGTATAAAATTTTCATAGACAACATAGAATAGAAATGATCAGGCAACATCATGGTTTGGAGCATCTGCCAAAAGCAGATATTTTAAATTATTCAGAGAAATCTTCATATCTGAGGATAATTTAATACACACTTTACACTATTAAACACCCCACAATCTGCTATCCTGTTGCCACTGCTTTCTTTACTTAGATTTTTATTCACTAAAATTTGTAGCTCAGCTGCAAATGTTGTTGTTCCTATTTGCTATTTTCCTGCTATTCAAATTGCAAAGTTCCGCAGCCACACAGTGGGTGAACAGGGAGGGCATTGTGGATGAAATAACACATAATTAAATAAATAATAAAGGAAATAAATTTAAATATATAATACTGTTACATAATAAAGTTATGTGTTGTAGTGTGCAGTAGGGACATATTCATTGTGAAGCACAGTGACTAAAGAAGACAAGGTGAGGTGACTTGAGGCTAACTAGGTGTGATCATATCTTCCAGTCTCTTCTACCTAATGAGAAATGAGGAAGGATGAAAATAATAAGTTTGTATGTTGAGATTGTCATGTGATACTATGGAAATAAGTTTATGAAAAACTTGGACCTGAAGATTTTTGAGGTGCACAAAAAAAACATGATAGGGACTTAGCAGTACAAAATGCAGAAAATGTGAAGGCAATAGTAAATGGAATAATATTCTTTAAAATGTCATCTTTTAAATAGAATACTAAATTCCCCTCATTCTGTGTATGAGTTGAGAGCCCTCAGTAGAAGCACTAAGCATGCACAGATCATATTCTTAACAAAAAGTTGGAAAAAACAATCTAGATTAATCACAGAAATTATTTGTATTCTTTGAGTGAAAAGGAAAAAACTACATTCTTTTAAAAATGACCCAATAATGAAATGGAAGTAATTTCATTACAGATACAGAATCTACAAAAACATTGTCTCATTAAAATCTCCCTATCTTCCCTAGAGGAGTGAGAAGGATTTGGCAAGTGGAAGAAAATCAAGAATAGTACTGAAAAGAGGTAAAAGGGTCAATGCTTGAAAAATTAAAAGAGCTCAAATTCCTTACTCAGTTCTGTGAATGTGTGAACAACACTGGAAGTAGCACAGCCAGAGAGTGTGTAATTCTCCAAGGGATAGACTGAACTTGTGTTCTACAGTTATCTTCCTTTGTATCTACTCTGTCTGGATATAAATTGATTCTAAGAACAGCTTAAAGGGGTGAGATCTCTTCCATTAAAAGTGGTTACCTCCCTGGATCATGGTCTTGTGTTAGAGTACCTTATCAGTATGGAATGAATGGCTGTGCTAGTAATATCTGCTGTTTTCAGTCTCATTCATACATACAGCACCAATATAGAAACCAGAAGCACCCTGCAGATTTGCATGCTGTTATAAGACCATTTTAATGAATACGATTATTCACGGATAGTTCCCTATTCACCCCATCAGATTAATGATGGGATACGCTTCTCTCAATGTACATGAGTAAAATGAGCTAATGAGCTGATAAAGACCCTCCTATAATGCTAACTGCATCAAAACAAATAAAATACCAAACTATACTTTTATGGCCCCGATATGAGCTCAAGGACACTTTCAATTCTTACATATTCTAAATTGCTCCTTTTTACTATGCCTTCTTTTGTGGATTACCAGAATTTTATTAGCCACTTCTCAACTCTTCTCTTTATTTTCACTTAATGTATTTACCTGAATGTATAAGGTACAGTAAGCTAAATGAATACATATTTTATAAATTCTTTTAACTCAATTCTTGGATTTTTTTTTTCCCATTTTAAAGACACTTTCTTTATGTTTTGTCGATACATATTTATGCAATCTCTTTTTAGAAATCTTTCAGAATGCTCAGAAACTTCCAATTCATTACAATTATTTGAACCTTATTATTATTTGAATCCAGTGTTTCATTATTTTACTTTTGGAAAGATTTTCCCAATAGCCTGAATTTCTTCTTCATTGAAACCTATAGTTTTTTGTCTGAGCCATAGGAAATTATTGTTGTTTCTTCTCCTTCTTCTTCTTCTTCTTCTTTCTTCTTCTTTCTTCTTCTTCTTCTTCTTTCTTTTTCTTCTTTTTCTTCTTCTTCTTCTTCTTCTTCTTCTTCTTCTTCTTCTTCTTCTTCTTCTTCTTCTTCTTCTTCTTCTTCTTTTTTTTCTTCTTCTTCTTCTTCTTCTTCTTCTTCTTCTTCTTCTTCTTCTTCTTCTTCTTCTTCTTCTTCTTCTTCTTCCTTCTTCCTTCTTTCTTCTTTCTTCTTTCTTCTTCTTTCTTCTTCTTTCTTCTTCTTTCTTCTTCTTTCTTCTTCTTCTTCTGCTCCCCCTCCTCCTCCTCAGTCACTGGGATGTATGCCTCATGTGATTTAAGTGAAATCATTGATGAAAAGCAATTTACCAGCAATCTCTGAACTATACATACAGAATCAAATTGGGAAATCACAAAATGTTTGTAAACATCTACAAATTTCATCACCCTTGTATAAGTAATCCCCAGAAAGTCTCACCCTCATCTGCTCCTTCACTCGCCAAATATTCTTGGTTATGTACCCTTCTCCCTACTCTTGCAGGAGACCTGGGTTGGAAATGCTCCCCACCACTTCCAGGAGTACCTTCCCTTACTTACCTACAGGTTTTGTCAGAGATGGAAGGGTGGCTTCTAACTTTATGTGCAGACCCACAACCCAGACACTGGTGAGAAAGCACCCCATGTGGTCATATACACAAAGATGATTTGTGAGTCCTTACTTGTTCTCCTCCTGAGCATCAAATGCCTATTTAAACTCCTCATGGCATTCAAAGGAAATATGTTCAGACAGACCTGGAAAATGCTCACTTGGAACCCCGACTAAATACTGTGCTGTTGTACAATATTCACTGTTACAAATTTCTGTACTTCTTTTACACAACTTTTCAAACTGGTTCATTTTCTTGGAAGCCTCAACCTACAAAGCATACTTTCCCTTCATAGATTGTAATTAAATTTCTTTGACCTGGATTGTTTTTTGAAAAACTCAGCATAGCTCCTCCTAATTTATTTTTCTCATTTGGTAACAGATAGCTATTTGATTATGTTGTTTTTAAAGCATGTTTGAATTTTCCATTATTTGTAGATGTTATACTCAGAGTCTTGTTATGGGTAAAAGAGAAGACATGCCACTAAGAATCATTATTTGGCCAATTATGGCCTAATAAATATGTCAAATTATCTGATATAATATGTAGGAGTACTGTACAGCTATAAAGGTCGTATAAAACCTTTCAGTTATGTGCCCCCTTTCTCTGGTGTCAAAGTCACTCCCAAAAATTGCCTGGTCCTAATTCTGTCACTTCAGTTTTGCTCAAAGAGAAAGATGAGGAATATCTATGCTAAGATATTTGCTCCCTCCTCTCTCTGGGAGGAGTGTGATGTAGAAGTTCCTTTCATATCACTTGTACTCTGCCTGGATTTCCCTCTTTCCCTGTTCGTCCTGAGGGAAAAGCTGCTCAAGAGCATGCCTCTTAGATTTACTGCCCTAACTTACATGTGATACATGTACATGCTAGCTCATCCGAGCACTTTTTTCTCCTCAGATTCAAACAACTAAACTCAGTTGAACAGTGTTAAATTTCAGCAATTTAAAAATATTTAGCGCCTGTGTTAGGCTGTGTAGAAAATAGGGTGGCCTCGAAAAGGGGTATTATTATTCTAGGTCACAGTCTTTAATAGAGAGGAAAGTCTATACTCCATGAAGTGTAGTTTTATGTGGAATGAAGAGCTATATGTGAGCGCATTACACAATATTGTGTTCTCTAGGCCATGCTGTATGGTTTCTCACTACTTGAGAAAAAATATTCAAAGTAATTGGTTTATTTTAGGACAACATGAAGCAACCTTTAACCAGTCTCTTCCCTATAAAAGTCACACCCAGGAGAAGTCAGCAGTGTTAGTGAAAAGACTGCACAGGTTACTGAAGAATCACAGAAATCTTCTATCAAGATAGATTTAAATACATCTTCAATGATATTTAGTTAATTATAATTAAATATCATTAATAAATATTTTATTTATTTATTAACGAAAAATAAAATGCATTCTTCAAAGCATAAATCTAAACAGTCTATCAGCTGTGTATTGGAGTCCTACATGCATTATTTCTTACTAATATTTAACCACCAAGACACCTGAAGAAATATTTAGGATTAGGAAATGTATTTTAACTAATAACAAGGGAAATAGTTAAGTTGAATGGTGGAAGGCATTTACAGACAGTGAATTCACTTGTGTGTAGACTCTTTTGATGAACAATTCAGGAGCACCAATGTCTTTGGAAGTTTTAAACTAGAGAGGACAAAGCATTTCAAATTGTGTTTAGGGAATAATTTTTCATTAGTAGTAAGATGAACTGCATTATACCTTAATGGAACTCTTCCATCTATGATTAAAACACTCCCTGTGATAAAGCACTCCCTGCAGGTGTCAAGTAGATATAAAATATCACTAAGTGTTGAAGAGCATTTGTATATACCATGCAGAATCTTAGTTTCTCTTGGTTTACATTTTATTCTATTTTATATAAACAGAATTCTTCTTTTATAGTCTATCTATGAAGACAAAACTGCTGGTTTTTATCAAATTCAATCCAATAAATTCTTCTTTCCTTGTCAGATTATAAATTTTTATTTTTAACTCTCTGTTAAACTTTATTGTTTACTTAGAAAATAGAATCTAAGTTTATGATTAAGGTGAGTTTATTATTCAAGATACAAGACCCACTTTTCCAGTAGAGTATAGTATAGTATTAACATTTTTATTATCTTATCCAAGTGTCTGGCAACAGACCAGGGAGGACTTCTATATAAATGATAATTTCTGGCATTCAGACAGCTTTTCCCATTGTCTTTTGAGCAATGATTATAAGCAGAGTGTGGGATGAAAACAAAGCTGTTTAGCTGCTAGAAATAACTACCAACTCATAAATTAGGGATTATAATTTTTTTCTGAACTACACCAGTGAGGCAGAGCATAACAGAGTATTTTAAACTGATTTATTAATCTGAAATGTGGATTTAATTGACTCTTAATCTATCTGTAAAGCACTCTACAAAGACCCTTTCACTCAAGAATCTTAAAGTAACATTATCAGTAGCAGAGATGGCAGCAATCCACACATGAGGTTAACATAATAAACTGGGTTGACTTTATCAGAGGAAAGAAGTATTGCTTTAGCACTGGTCACTGAAACACGCACTCCTACATGCTATGACATAATTGCATTCATGCAGCTGGACAGATTTTCTTACCATTAGCCCTTGTTTGCCATTGTAATAAATTTTCCTTCTCTCAGCCAAATCTTGCAGCACATGGAAGGACTAGAGGTATTGCTCATAACCTGACTGGAAAAAATAATTACCATAGAGCAACACATCTTACCAATTAGAATAAATTATTTTTAAAGGGAATATCTTTTTGGCGGCTTGATTGGATATCCTGTTATTCAGAGGTAACGTATTGTAATAAATGGAAAAATCATAACTTTTTTAATTAGATGGGGATTTCTGAAATTCTGAAAGCCACTTTCTCAACTAAAGGATTTTGAAACCATGTATGCCTCCTTTCAGAGGGAAAAAAATATTCTACAAAAAACAGAGTATAGTGAAGGGACAACCTTTTTGGTTGCTATGCTAACTCTCAGTGCATTGCACGGAACCTAAAGGAGGGATGCTCACGCACATGAAAGACAGGAGAAGAGACAGTCCTACACTTTGTGTTATCACTAGGGGTACTTTCCTTGCTAGAAGATCTGTGGGTTTATGCATGCCAGGAGCTGAAAGTGGCCTCTCCTCTTCTGCTCTGCCATCATTTGGTAAGCAGCAGATCCATGACTCCATCTTAGAGATATTGTTATTCTCCCAGATAATTACTTGCTTTATTTATTCCTGCATCAAGTCTGCCCTTCTTTTTTCTACTGCAGCCTTGTATCCTTCCTGGCAAGCCACTCTCAATGTCTACACCATCATCTGTAAAGGACTAAAGTTTTATGACAGTGCCAGAAGAAAGTCAGTCCCTTGATCATCCCTACAGACAACTCAGCCTTCTCACCTCTCCAAGGGCTGCCAGAGATATTTTCAAATACCTTTCTCAGATTCCCCAATAATCTTGAACCTTTTCTGTTCAGCACTTGTGGCAAACAAAAGTATTCCATAGAAACATCATCTGAAAACGTGTCCTCGGTACATTTTTCATAGCCTGTTTTTCATGTTTGGTCTTATGTGGTTTCTCATGGCAAGGTTTTGGTAGTGGAGAGTCTTTGAGTGGGGTTTCAGAGTCCCTTCTGTGACACAGCTGTGTGAAATGTCTCACAGAGCCAGTGCTGGCCGGCTCCAAGATGGACCTCCCAGCCAAGGCCGAGCCCATCAGAGACATGGGTAGCACTGATGGGATTTATTTAAGATGTGATGGGATGCATTTAAGAGAAAAGATGCTTTTGAAACAACTGTAGCCAGAGAAGAGTAAGAGTATGGGTGAGCAGCAGCCCATCAGACAGCAAGGTCAGTGAAGAAGAAGGATGAGGTGGTCCAGGCCTGAGGACAGAGATTCCTCTGCAGTCTGTGGTGCAGGCTATCGTGAGGCCACTGCCCCCCCCCAACCCATGGAGGTCCACGGGGAGGAAAGTATTCATCTGCAGCCCATGAAGGACTCCATTCCAGAGCAGATGGAGGCCCGAAGGAGACTGTGACCCCTGGAGGAGCCTGCAGGTTTGGTGGCAGGACCTGTAATCCTCTGGGGGACCCATGCTGGATTACTGAAGCTACTTTAAAGGTTTGGTTCTACTTTTCATAATCCTACTGTGATTTGGTTGCTAACAAATTCAGTCAACTTCCCCTCATTCAATCTGTGTTGATCAAGACAGGGAGTGATCTCTCCCTGTCCTTAACCAAGGATTTGCATTTTCTGTCCTCTGTCCAGCTGAGGAGGGGAGGGATAGAGTGGCTTCAGTGGGAATTTGGATCCCATCTGGGGCAAACCCACCACAACCCTCTCAGTAGCCTCAATTCCTTGAACTCATAGTCATGTACTGTGTCTCTATAGCTTCTAGTATTAGATGTGAAACAGATTATACTTTTTCAGCACAATATTTATATTCCATAAGGCTGCAATTTTTTCCCATAGCTAAACAGCTAAGTATTCTCTTTGTAGTTCTTTCCAGAGCATGTTTCATATTGGACATTCAGTCTGTGACAATAGATTCTGCAGTTTGTTTTTATTTGCTCTGTCCTCTCGTCAGCTTCTGACATTTTTAGTTTCTAAGTTTATATATTAGTAATGAAACCAAGATGTCAAAAATACATTTCAGTCTAGAATATGCACAACTAGAAACATTTTCATTGTTATGGGGCTTTTTCCAATGGGAGGAAGAAATATTTTCAAGATGGGATAAAAGAACCCAACAACAAACCACTTTTTGACATCAATTTCTACTTTTAGAGAATTTACAATAAAATCAAAGCAATCATAAAATCACAGATTGTCTTGGGTAGACAGACACCTTAAAGACCAACCCCCCTGTTGTGGGCAGAGACACCTTTCACTAGATCAGGTTACTCAGAGATTTAACTTGGCTTTGAACACTTCCAGGGACCGGACACCCACAATGCTGCGCAGAAGAAGTGAGCTGTAATTTTTTCCCTCATATAAGAAGAAAGTAATTTTTTACTGTTTTCACATAAGTTTTGTATTTAAGAGAAGTGGGAAAGGAATTCTTTCTGCATTTTGGCACATCCCAGAGCATCTTAACCACATATATCCCTAGTTTGTTATATGACTGGTGCACAGATACACAATAGCTTTTTAAAAGTTTTTTGAGACCTCTGGAAACAGGGCAGTCTTGGCTTTAAATTTTGTTTACTGAAAGAAAATTAACTGATTCCCTTATTTCAGATAAGTTCCCTATACTTTACCCCAAAAAAATTTACTTAGTTCGAAGAAAAAATATTATTTATTCTATTCTTTCACTTCTGTACTACTCTTTATGCCTATTCGTATTCTGTACTTCTTTTTCTACCTTCCAGATTTTTTTTCTCCACAGGACAATTAGTACCCCATTAATACCCCTAATAATGTATGAACTGGAAAATAGTGTCTCAGTTTCAGAGTCAGTATGCATAGTTTGTTGAGCTCTTTAGTGATAAATCTGTGTACATGTTCTGTCATAGGAATTATTATCAAGTGATTGTTTCCAGTGGACCTTGCTAATCTTCAGAACATCTGTTTCTTTCATAACTCCCACATAAAATTCTGTCATGAATAAAGAAATTTATATGGTATCTAAGTTATGCAGGAATACTCTTCATCTTAATCTATTTCTGTGCTTCTTAGTTTTGGGTAGAAACAAAGACAACCACAGTAGCAGACATTCAGCGTCCTTGCAGTCTCATTCCATCCAAGATCACACTTGCATGATCCTTTTAGATATGTAAAGATAAGCTCTCAGGAAAATTTTCAGATTCTTCCTTGTCACTCTTTTGTGTTTATCACAGGAAAGCAAAAATTTAAGCAACCTAATACAAAATCATTCTCTATTACCTCATCTTTATCCCTCTAATCAGTTCTGTGGATACTTCATCAATGTGTCTCAACATTAAAATCTTATTATTGGTCAAAAAAAAAATCATGTTTGATGCACTTTAATATATCTAATTTGCATTTTTTCCAGACACAGTGCACTGGTAGCTCATGGTCAACTAATAATCTGGGTTTTTGTCTTTCTCTCTTTCCAAATTATAAGATCTCCGTTTTTAGCAGAAACTGTTCTTAGTCCCCAAGTGTATGACCCTGGCCTTTGTGTTATTGAATTATATTCTACTTCTACTTCTAGCCTCATTTATATCAATAGGAATGTGCTGAAAATATTTCCCTATGGAGACTAGGTTTCCTTTTGTGTAATTGACTTTATCTAAAACAAGGAAATACTTAAGAAATTTTCTTTACTTTACATATCAAAAATAATTTGATATCACATTTGTTAATTTCCTCTATGCATAATTCAGAATTTTGCAAGGATCATAGAGGCATTATAAGTTCTTGGGTTAGTTTAATTTCCTAAATTAAAAAAATCTCCATATCCTTTCTGCCTCCCCCCAAAGGCCTGCATAAGACACTTACGTAAGGAGTTTTATGCTACAAAAAAAAATATACGTCTGATGTGCTAATTTTTGTACTTTATTTCCCTTGTTCATCAATTCACCAAAAAAGCAGGAAGACAGTCAGCTTCATCTGATGCCTTAATAACCTTACTTAGTATCAGACAATAAAGACTTTCCTCTCCAAATGCATGCCGATATGAAATTAATTTTCAGTTATTGTTATTTAATGAATGACAGAAATAGGGCCTTTAGAAGGAAACAGACAAAAAACAAAAAGAGATTTGTGTTTCTGTTTACATTATTATCTGCCTAACTATTGAACAATAAATTAATTTTTCATTCAGGTGATAGAACTCAGTTGATGTAGTCCGAAGCAGAGATGAGGTACTAGTACATAGCAGGAACTATTCCTGTGGGCTCTGGAATGATTGCTCAGGTGCTTTGGCATGCTATTTAGGACAGTAGCGGCAGGCACTGTACGTGGGTGTAAGGGTGCTGGTGACAGTGGCTGAACATGAGCCAGCAGTGCCCAGGTGGCCCAGAAGGCCAGTGGCATCCTGGCCTGGGTCAGCAATGGTGTGGCCAGCAGGAGCAGGGCAGGGATTGTCCCCTTGTATTTGGCACTGGTGAGGCTACACCTTGAGTGCTGGGTCCAGCTCTGGGCTACTCACCTCATGCAAGACGTTCAGGTGCTGGAGTGAGTCCAGAGAAGGGCAAGGGACCTGGAGAAGGGTCTGGAGCACAAGTCTTATGAGAAGCAGCTCATGAGATGTCTGGTCTGGAGAAAAGGAGGTTTGGGGGAGACCCAATCACTTGCTACAACTCTCTGAAAGGAGGCTGTGGCCAGATGGGGGTTGGGCTCTTCTCCCAGATAACAAGTAACAGCATAAGAGAACATAGTCTTAAGTAGTGACAGGGAATGATGAAGTAGGATATTAGGAGGAATTTCTTCAGAGAAATGATGATGAGACATTGAAATAGGCTGCCCGGGGAGGTGATTGAGTCACTGTCCCTGGAGGCATTTAAGGAAAGACTGGATGTGGCACTCAGTGCCATGGTCCAGTTGATAAGGCGGTGGAATGTCATAGATGGGAATCAATGATGTCCAAGTTCTTTTCCAACCTAGTTGATTCCGTGATTCTAAGTGGTCAGCTGCCTATATGAGTTTAGCAGAACGGATTTGCAGGGAGTTTGATCTCACCCAGCCCAAGAAAACTTTATGAGTGCACTTCAACACATGGACAGTGACACATCACCCTGTTCAAAGATTCAGTTCTGTGAAGCAGAAGCTTCATCTTTATTCAAAGAATTCCATTAAATTGGAACACTTGCTTTTCTTTACTAACCTCCTGTAGTAAGGCTGGTACACTTAGCTAGTATCTCCTAAACAGTTCGGAGAACATTTTTCCTAGGTAGGGTTACCAGAGAGTCAAAGAGGGAAAAATATTAATGCAGATTTTGAATGAAACAGAAAGGACACTATCCTTGTGGTCTGAATTCAAGCTGGCCCATTTATAAGCTACTTTTTCCTAGATATCTTAGGCTGATATGTCTTTATTAAACTGTTTTTGTGTAGGTTTTTTTCTTAACTTCTTGCTTTACTTTTACTTTTTATTTTTTTAATCTGGACAAAATTAATGTGATGCAATAAGGAATATGGAAGTATACATAGGCAAATATATATATATGCAAATATATATACCATGGATAAATTATCAGCAAATTCCACATTCTGTAATTTAGAGCATATCTTAAATAAGATTTTTTTTTCCCCTAGGACTAGTTTCAGAAATATGTCTTTGAGAGGTTAGCTTAACTTACATCATATTGAGGATGTTGTCAGCAGCTGTTAGGAGTGGTCCAGTGTAAATAAAGTTGAGTTGCAGCCTGTGGAACAATTGTGTCAGAAATTTAAAATTAAAGACTTGAATTTTTACTACAAACAGCAATTCATAATAACCCCTTATAAACTTGAAATATTTTGTTAGATTTTAGAAACAACAGATGTCAACATTAAGTAGCTCCTTCACCTGCCCTAAATTGGTAATAATTTCTAACTTCTTTTTCAGGGAGGCAGATGATTTGCTAGCGTTATTTGTACAGTGAAACTACATATTTAATTTCCCTTAAGTTCCAAAGCTATAATAGCTTCCATTAAAAAAAAAAAATAGTTTAATATATTGCTTATTTGCATCTAGAAAGTATACATAGAGGAAAACTCTCCATCAGGGAGCAAAATGTATATAGGACTTACAGCCAGCCATACTTGGGAAAGTTTGAACATTTTCATTTCTAGTATCAATTCAAGCAATCCTTAAACTTTGTCTGACCCATGATTTCACAGGGTTTTAAAAAGGAAAAAGAAAATAAAAATGGCTGCTACATTAACTTGCTAACACAGTGATCTTTCACTACTACATAATTTGGGAGATAACTCTATGACAGAGAGCCCAAATAGGAAGTAATTAGTGTGATAAGTACAGAAATTTTGTCCTTTAAAGCATCTTATAATGTATTGCCACAATACTGTTTCTGAACAACAGTTTTATAAATGTTGATTTTATTTTATTAATATTTTCAGTGGAAAACATTGCCGATAGTGTCAGTAATAAATATATCCACCATAAGACATATTTAAGGATATATTTGTTGCTAGAAATACTACATGTATTACATTACTGCATGTTAATATTACCAAAAAATAATGCCAAATGCTCTGGATGCATGTTGCACAAGACGCAGTTCTCTCAACTGGGAAGTTCTTTCTCTGTTCTTTATATCAATTATTCTTTGCTCTGTACCAGCTCAATGTAATTTTCTAGTGAGTTACTGTATGCAAGAAAATAAAATTTTAGTCTCATTGCTCTTCTTTAGGTTGGAAAAGTTTGCAGTTAATTTTGTCATAGTTTGTTTTCAGCTTTCAGTCATGACCAGTAATGTTGACACTACTGAAATATTAATCATATATAATCCATAGAGTTCAGCTTCATCCTTTTCTGTTGGAAATAATATGTTTTTTAAATTCTTCCATCCTAAATAAAGAAATACTTGCAGGATTTGGGGGGGGTGGGAGGTGTTTGTTTTGGTTAGTTGGGGTTTTTTGTTGATATATGTTTAAGTATCTTACTGCTGTTTATTTACAACAGAGTAAACCTTTTAACAGATGCCAATTCAATTACCTTAACCTTGCTGTGTTGTAAAAGGAGGTCAGAACTAAACCTAAAAAGGAAATATAAATGTGCTTTCTACTCAAGCTGTAATTTAAGCACCCATGTGGTCAATATTTTCTTTGTAGGTATGTTTTTGTGGGTTTTCTCCAAGTCCATTTAAAACTACAAGGGAAGAGAACTTCAGCTGCTATCATCTTATTTGCTGACTACATTGATTTAGTTCTTGTGTCATAGTGGGAGGACAAAAACCAAAACAAAGATCAAGGAATAGTTTATCTGTAATATGTTAGATCTACACTTCAAACTGGATGCTGTCTCAACAGTGGAATTTGTATAGGGCCTTAATTGCCCATATAAAACCATGTAAAAATTCCTCAGATAACAATATTAGCTGAAAGATAAAGTCATTCAGAATGTTATAAGGAAGTGTCACCAACTTCACATCCACCTGTTCTCAAGATGGTCCCAGAAGCCACTCTATGTTCAATAGTGCAGCAAACTCATTAACCAAATGGCTTGTGCCATTTGTCAGATGTTGAAAGACTGAATAACTTTTTACATGTAGGAAAAGGCACTGCAATGAAATGGCACTCAGCTGGGCTGTGAGCAGTGAAGATGCTGACAACATTTGAAAAAAACTTTATAAAAGGCACTTGTAGAGCCACTACCAACAGAAAACTTCCCCAAAGAGAGATGGAAGACTAATGAATGGACACTGTATAATTTTTGGAACAATCTTTCAATAGAAAAAGTAAAGCAATAGCAAATCTAGAACTACAGAAACAAGGAACATCTGTAAGAATAACACAATCATGGCCAGCCCAGCTAGTGACTATGGACATAGCTGGAGAGCAAAATTCAGAAGAGGCTGTGTTTTTGATTTTGTTTTCTTTTGTATTGTTGGCTGGGGAAGAGTGGAGGGAGGAGGGAGGGGAGGGTTTAGCAATGACTCCTTTTAAAAAAAATACATAGTTAATATATTCTCTGCTCTGATATCCCCAAAAATTACATGAAAATGTTATTTTCATATGAAATGAAATGAAATGAAATGAAATGAAATGAAATGAAATGAAATGAAATGAAATGAAATGAAATGAAATTAAATTAAATTAAATGAAATGTTATCACATGAAGGAAAATAAAGTAAACTAAATACATTTCTGGAAGTGTCATCAGTAAGGAAATAAAAAAAAAACAAAAAAAGAAGAAATCACCACATAGAATTTATTGAACTATAAAAGACGACCTTTGAGGACTTATCAGTATCATACAATGTTCAACAGAGATTCTAAGCAACAGGCATCCAGAACCCATGGACATATCTTTAAAGCTGTGTGCTTGTATCAAGAGAATAAAACCCGCACTGCATTTTTATCTTACTAACAGGGTGTTTTGTTTGCTTCTTGTTTTTAAAAGAAGTCAACAATACACTACTTAGCAGAGTAAGATTTCTTCTTTTGAAAGCATTATAAAGAACTGAATATTTGGAATGTTTAGTAGTGGTCAAGGCTTGTGGGGTCAACCAGCACCTTCACAGTAATGAGTTTACTCTTATAAGACCATGAGTTTAATTATACTGTAAAATGATGTTATTTTTACCCATGTAGAAAAAGGAAAAATCCTTAGATTGTGAGTTTTTTTCTTAATTGAGAAAGTATAAATAAATGTCTGCTAAACAGCAGATGCTGATTTCATTACTTGTATCTTGATTAATGTCTTTTTACTACAAATTTGTAAAATAAAGCCTCATAGATTGTGGCTTATATTAATAAAGCACATGAAACATTCTGTAACTCTTTTTGATGTGGGAAACAAATTCTCATTCAAACACATAGATTTTCACAATGGGAAATGCAGACAAAACACCGTGACACTGCTCTTTATGGAGTGGGGAATCAATGTCAGACTCTCATAATTATATCAATATGAGCACCACAGCTACCCTGTGCATCACTCACTTCTACAAAGCTGCTGTTAAAACTGAATGAACTCCTTAGAACTCCTTAGCAACTGAGATCAGCTTGGGTGTTCCTTTTATTTTTTTCATCATTTATCCCCAATTGTTGTATGCCAGCAGCAGAACAGAAATAGAAATTATGAGTTTGCCATATCTTCTTCTGTGCAAGAAAAGTTTTCTTATCTGAGTACAGGAAATGTTATATCAGTAAAGGGTGATGAATTTGAGCCACAAAATAGTGTTTTTCTTAATTCAGCAAACAAAACCACTGACTGCCACATGATTCCTTTGTGATATTCCGTGTGAAACAAAGATATACAACTGAAATTACAACAGTTATTTTAGACTATAATGCTGGAAATCCAAGAATGGAGGCAAAATTTCATTCTTATAAGAATGACATAATTGTAGGAATAGAAACCAACACTCTAGATATCAAAAGGTAACCACACGTACCACTGGGAACATTAATTTCTCCCCTCTTTCAGGAACTCTCTGGTATAAATTTCTCTGTCTGAGTATGCCTTGCTTTAGAGGACCCACTGGGATTTTATGCAGATTTTGCAGAGTCAAAGACTGCATTAAGAAACCCTGCTTAGACAATGATCAGTACCATTTTAACACAGCTTTCCTACCCTTCCCTTCCCAAGCAGAAAATTGAATAAAACATCCCACAAAACTTGTTTTTTGATGTATTTATTTAATATATGTAAAGTATGTATTTAGTATTCATTTAAAATGCTAATCTGAACCTACTCAGTCCACACCCATTTGACCTGTGTTTGTCCATTTTAGGGCAGATAGAATGAAAATTCAGGACTGGATTTACAATTATTAATTACCAATGGCGTTTATCATGTTTGGAAACTGTACTTCATGGTAGTCTACCTTTAAAACTGTGCTTTCATTTTACTTTTTGAACACATATTACCTCAGAATTAGGGTGAAACAAAATTTTCATTTGTTAAATGAAGTAGAACTGAATTGTTATTTAAATTCTGATCACATACTTTATGCACAGATATGCTGACAGACCCTTTTCACCATCAATAATCTCTCTGTATAACTATGCACCATATATAGGCAGCAGTACATTGTAAACTGGCCAAACTGAGTATAACATTAGAAAATACTATTTTGCAAAAGTCTGTACCAGTCAAGTCTCTTGTCCCTCACCCCAGCATGACTGAGCACAAATATAGCAAATAATATGATCTGTTCTTATCTTTAAATCATGTACAATCAAGGTACATAGGAAGGTACATGAGGTTCCATATAGGAAGGCATCTGTTTCGTAAACCCATGAGCATATGCAATGGTGTTTTCAGTTTCATTGAACTCAAAAGTTTTATATAATATTAAATGTAAAAAATGCTGAGTATTAATCTGACAGATATCAGAATCAGAAGAATTGCCTCCATCAATACAGGCATGTACCCAAAATAGTCTAAATACTGGACACAGGATTATGCATAAACATCCATTCCTTACTAATGGCCTTTTAAGCAATCTTTTATTATAGTGCAGCCCAAGTGAAGCCAATAATTTCATAACTCTGAAATAGTTATTTCAGAGTTTACTTATTTTTGAAGAATATCTGTTACTTTCACAGAGGCTGTCATTGTCTATACAGCTGTGTACAATGGTATTTTTTGTAGGCAAAGTTTGAGACAGACACTACTTAACAGATTCCATATTGACAGCTCAGTAGACATTATTGTTTATATACTACATGCTTGACCACTGTCATCAATTTGTTTTAATAAGCATGTTATTGCTTTGTGAGGGGATTTTCCAATTTTTTTTTAGGAATAACTCCAAACATTTATTCAGCGTTTTATGTTCTAAAGCAAATCCAAGATAACAGATGAAAGATTTTATTTTAAAATTATCTTTAATAGACAACAGATTACAATTTCAAAATCACCAAACTCATGCTTCAAAGAATGGATTTTTTAAATTTAATACTGATCATTAAGTAAATCAGTTAAAAATCATAAAAAGAATGTAAGCCAGGCAATCAGATTTGACCATGAATTGTGCTATTTGGACTTACAGTTATTTAATACCATATCCTTCTGAAGAATTACAAATAGCCTCTTAAACTTACTCTTTCAAATATTGGGAGCTTTTAAACTTGTGAACTATTGCACATCAGCAAATTGGAAATAGGCAATTTCTGGCAGACAGGAGAATTCAGGAATACTTTATTCATTCACCTACTTTTACCTTTATCGTATTTCAGACTTGTGTCTTCATGGCCCTCTCCTACCCTCTTTCCCATCCCTAGTTCTTTTATGAATGTCCTAAAAGCCCAGATATAGTGTTTGAGCCAAGCTTCTCTTAAAGATTGGAAATTTGTTAAAGCTGACCCAATTTCATCTCAGTTTCCCAAATTCAATAGCATGTATTTAAAAATCTAAACAGAAAGTGACTGAATGGGAAACAAATCAAACCAACCATAAACATGTCATTACAGTCAATGTCCTAAATACTGAAAATGTACAATATGGTGAGAACTTGTTCCACTCTTAATTTGATTCATATCTCCAGAGATCTGAGTATATGGAGGACTGGGAGAAATACAGGTTTTAGACCAATAGAAAAATAGTTTTTTTAACTTCCAGTGAGTTATGGAAGAATATTAATAAGTTTTAAATCTAATATAGGATTGTAATGTTTACATCCTTTCAACCGATGGAAGTACAGAGTAATCAGTGGAAAATCAAAGCTGAGATGATTGTACAAGAGATTTCCTCTGTATTATACAGTAAGTGGAAAAAACTCTTTGATTACTGAAGGCACAGAAGACATGATTAAGTCTAGCAATTAAAAGTTACATCTCCATTTCTTCCAAATCCTGATCAAATCAATCTTTCTGAAGATCACTTCCTTCTCCTGTAAAGCTACATAATGTAGAGATACTGCAAAGGTATCCAGGACACATTTGATTCTCTTTCAGCCACAGCCTGGAAGAATTTAATTACTGAGAGTGACACATGGGTCAAAATAATGAAATTAGTCTTTAACAATTGCAAAATGGCTGTTCTCCCTTAAATTGTCATTGGTGCCTAACAAGATGATTGAAGACTCTCCCTCATGGTTATGGCAAAAATCACGTTTCTTGTCCTCACAATATTTGTGCAATTTTAAATGGGTCAGAATATTCATTTTCCATATTTTTATTTAGTAGTAAGAGTGCAAATTTTCCTACTCTACCTCTGTTAACAAAGTAGCTGATGGAAATGGAATTTTTGAAAATGGGCTTTGCTTACAGAGTTTCAGCTTAAAATGTAACAGATCAAGTAGTGTATGTTGACATAAGATCTAAACAACTACCTATGGTTTATGAGTACAGTGTTTTTAAAATGCTTATCTACAGTTCATGAAACAGTCTGCTGCCAGTAGGATTTACCTGAAAACTCCTTAGGAAATATAAAAAACCAGTATCAGCCATAAAGTTTGAAAACCTACTAATACAAGATGGATTAGGATCCTTAGGGAGATATTAAAAAGAGTTGGATATCTCACCCTAATCAGTTTCACTAGCAGAAAAATGCCAAAAGGGTCTTACCATCTATGTAAAGATGCAAACTTATACCACACATCATGTAAATGGGATTAAAAAAATAATTCTTACTTTCCTACTTAGAGATCAGAGGAGAAATGGAGTCTGGGAGGGGGTTTGATTTTGATTCTTTTACCTTTTTTTAGTTTATGTGGATAATAAAAACTTCAAGAAAAAGACAGATATGAGGAAAGTGCTCTAATAGGGAAGGACTGCATCTTGTTTCAAAACAAACAAGTGTCCATACCAGACAAAACAGGAAAGATTAAAAGCTTCAAGGGACTTTATAATGAATGTCAATAATTTTCCACTAGTGTTTAAAACAATTATCAATTGTTTGAAACAGTTATCAATAGTATTTCCTTCATACAGAATTGAGCACAGATCTGTGGGATCATAGAATCTTAGAATGCTAAGGGTTGAAAGGGACCTTAAAGATCATGTAGTTCCAAACCCCTGCCATGGTCAGTGACACCTCCCACTAGACCAGATCTTATCCAACTTTGAATGCTGACAGGGTTGGGGTATCCACAGCCTTCCTGGACAACCTGTTCCAGCATCTCACCACCCACGCAGTAAAGAATTTTTTCCTAATATTTAACCTAAGTTTCCCCTCTTTCTATTTGTACCCATTACCCATTGTCCTATATTTCCTGATAAAGAAACCCTCTCTGGTTTCCCTGTAGGCTCCCTTCAGATTCTGGAATGTTGCTATGAGGTATCCATTAAACCTTCTCTCGTCTAGGCTGAACAGCCCCAACTTCCTCAGCCTGTCTTCATAAAGAAGGTTCATCAGCCCTCTTTTCAACTCTTTGGGCCTCCTCTGGACTTGTTCTGACAGTTCCACATCCTTCTGATGTTAGGGACACCAGAACTATACACAGTACTACAGGCTGGATTTCACAACACGTGGACATTAATATCCTCTTTTTTTTGAGTAATGTTATTGCACGAGTCTAGTTCTCCTAATTTACATGATTATTGGAGGTGTTTTAGTGTAAACTCAGCATAGATTTACTTCTTTATCTCAAATGTCTCAGCTTTTTCTCTTCATTTTTGTGAAAATAAGCATTTGATATAATAACTGGTACCTTATATCTTTAAAAGAAATTCAGTCTCCTAAACTGTCCCACTGCTGAGACTTTGGTGGCATGAGCTACTTTATACTAGTAATATTTCCTTGAAAAGGAAATATTTGTGTTCCTTAATCCCAGGACATTTAATTAGCTCTTTAATTCACTTTTAGCTATAAAACATAGTTTATATGTTTTTTTCTTAAAATCACTCTTTTGGCTATGTGCATACTGCACAAATTCAGTGTTATGCTAAAGATTACCTGCTCAACCAGCGTATTTACCCAGGGAAGTCGAGGATATGGGTACAACTGTGGGCCACAGTAAAACTGGATTAGCCTGGTAGTTAATGGCCAGGCTGATTGACTCCATCCGAAGGCAGCACTAATTATCTGATTCCCAGAAATATGCTGAAATATATTGCTCTCTTACACTTTCTCCAGTTCCTGAGAAACTTCAGTTGGATCCAACTCAAGTCCTTTGTCCTGCAATGTACATACACCCTGAGGCAAAATATACAGAGCCATATGACCTCCAGAGCTACTCCATTACCAGCCTTCTCCATGTCAAGCAACCAGCTATTTCCACATATAGCAGATAATGTGGATTATAGAATATGGAGCTGCCTTCAGGCAGGGCTCCTTTCCTAAATATGAGCTGCTCTGCATTGCCAATTTTCAAAATATCCTCTTAGATTTGCATAAAAATGAATAAAATATATTTCACTTAATGATTAAAACCAATGTAATTCTCACCAGTGGAACTATTTTATCTCTATTCTTTCCTTAGTCATATTAAAAAAAAAAATATGTTGACATTCACCCATGTGAGGGCTTTTCATGGGATTAAATAGAGATCAAATTGTTTATGTATTCTTGGTTAGTATTTTGTTGTAACTTTTTTTTATTTACAGTTCATTACTCTTGATGTGGTGACATGCTGCTCACTAATGTCTGTTACCTGAAAATTTAAAAAAACCCCAACTTTTTACAAAAAAAAGTGTGCCACAGACTTGAGATCAGAGCCATTTTATTATGCCTGAGGATGTTCCCCTGGTCTGTATAGTTCAATCAAATTAATATTAATTTAGATGTTTTAAATCACCTTTTATACAAGTGATATGCAATTTGACATAAGTAATGGCACTGAACTCTAAAAATAGAGATATAACAATTTTCTAAAGTGCTTCCCATATTGTAATAATAAGCTGATAGACTGAGCCTGTTATCTGGCATTACAAATGTTTTCAAAACTTTCTAAATCCAGATCAAAAGCCCAGTGAAAATATATGTCCACCCCTGAACACCAAGTAAGCAGGTTTAATATAAATAAGTAGGCCTAATAAAAAAAAACCCACCTGATTCATTTATTCCACTGAGTGTTCACTTTTGGCTGGATCAGCAGATGCAATTAAATTATCAGAATGAGAATCCAGGTCTTCATCGCATTTCACTGCTGCCTCTCCCAGTGGAGGTCATTTTCCTTGCATAAAACAATTAAACTTTCCAAAGTAAAAGTTAATGTTAGGGTAACAACAAACAATGCAGTCGAAACTGGAAGCTAAGTAAAGCATCGTGTGTCAGAAAGGAGAGAAAAAAAAATAAAGAATTTAAACAGCTTTATAATTTTAACAAAACAATGTCACCATAACTTTTGATGAAATAACTTTTAAAGACAGTGTAAAAGACTAAAAGTGGGTAAAATAGAATTAAAAGAAACTTGCAGGTTTCATATATGAGAGACTGTTTTGTTAAAATGCTTTCAGCACATTCTGTGTTTTAAAAATTATTTTTGAAACACTTTCATATTAAATATATATATAAAACATTAAAACTAAATAAATATTAATATTAATATATAAATATAATATTTAAAATGGAATCATTATTTCATTAATATTATATTTTAAATAAATAATAAAAAGCACATAAAAACTTAAAGTTTAAATTAAAGTAGTTGCCCGATTTGTTCAATTAGAGGGCATATTTCATACATATATTTTTGAGAGAGACAACTTGTGAGGTAAAAAAAGCATGAAGACAGATAGGCATTCCAGTTATTAGTCACCTTAGTGCCTGCCTAGGGAAATTTCAATATTAGAATTCTGATGTTGAAAATTTTATTCAGAAAATAATAAACTGTGTATTTTACTTAATTAGCACTTAAGGAAGCATAATGTCATTTCTTTTGGTAAATAAAGGATCTTGAACTGTAAGCAATATCTAGTGTTTCTACATGTTCCTAGACTTTTATCAAGATGATTTTAATGTTGACAATTAAATTATTTTGGCCGAAAAGGTCAAATACAATCTAAGAACAAATGTATGCTCTGCTTTTGTGATCTTTATAAGTACAATTACATTTGGAAAATTGCCTCCAAACACTGTTAAAATCAAGGACAAAAAGGCATATAAAATCTTATGTATTATGGATTCCTTTTGAAAAATAATAGCTGTATTTACACATAGATACACTTCTTATTTTCTGACAGTTTTCTTGACATGACAGTCTGATTGCTTCTGAGTGGGGTTGCTTGAAAAATGTTCTAGTGAAACTCTTTCAGGCAAATGCATTCATTTTTGGGCCTTTGTTTAAAACATGGAGTAGATTGTTTTGTTTGGAGGGTCACTTGGTTTTGACAGCAGGGAAGAAGGTTTCATGGCATTTAAAGAATCACAAGCACTTGGGTTTTTAAAAGATCTACTCAAAGAACAAAAACTGGCTCTCTATCTGACTCTTCACTGCAAAAAGATTCTCTTCACTAAAAAAGATATTCTTGCAATTTCATTGTCACTCAAGTGGTGAAAAGGATGTATTTCAATGAAGAACTGTATATTCCAAGATTGCCAGAAGCACCAAATTTTGGTCCAGCCTAATTTCAGGACGAGAGGGAAGGGGAAGCCAAATCTGAAAACACAGACATTTAAAACTTTCAAAAATCTTTCCTTCGGTCCAAATTCTTCAAAGAGCAATATTATTTTTCCCCACTTTTTAGCATTTTATGGATTAAAATGATAGTAACCTGTTCCAAAGTCTGTCATCATTGTCAATGATGAGACTTTAACTGACATCAGTATATTTCATAGTAGTCTCCCCTGAAAATATTCCCTTGAAATAGGAATATCTGTTCAAAAGAAAAGCTACTCAGTTTTCAACAAAAAATAACTTCTCATTGGTTCAGTACATATACTACAAACCTACTGAAAAAAAAAAGTAGGATCTTTGATAGGTATGGCCAGTGAAATTAGACACAAGAAATGGGTTACAGTTTACTGTGCTCTATTTTACTGCCATAAGAATTATAATCTACTCTCTTTCAGTCTGAACTTATCTGGTCTTGGATACAGGTAAGCACCCCAATGATGAGAATTGATGTCTATGGCTGTTACCATTCTGGAAGTTCATGGATCATCAGCCTACTCTAAAAATGCTTCTAATTCATTTGTAGTTGAACATTGCAAGGAGAATTTGCCACAAATTCTCACATACAGAGGAAGTGCAAAATGTCATTTTACACGCAACAGATGGCTAAAGAAAGCAGCTCATTGGATACACATGACACTAAAAATCTTTCTGCCTCCTTTGTTTTTAAGAAAATTAAGAACAAAATAACTTGTCTGATTCTCTCCTAAAATACTATCTAGCTTAGTACATTGCAAGTATGGTAAGGCAAAATGCCCAAAAGTTATCAGCTTGTTTTCTTTATAACCATGTAGATTGTTTTTCCATGAAACCAACAATTTTGTTTAAGTGGTTTTCAGCCATTTCACTTCTGTGTGCATTCATGCTGTGCCCAGAGTTCAGGGACTCAAGGTATCCCTGAAACTAGTGCTCAAGCAGAAACCATCTCTCACACAAATTTACTCTGTACATGTCACTTCCTGCTGCCCTCTATCTTATTTTGGATTGAGAAACCCATAACATATTATTTTTGGCAATTGCTCAGGAACCATAAGCAAAGCATCTATTCCAGGACTGTCCCTTGGTATTTGAAATTTGCATGTTATTTCCAATCTTTCCATTACTGCCCAGAACCCTTGCCAAAATAGTACTAACATATAAATCATCAAAAATCAAAGATGGATGCAAAGCACCATCAAGCATTTTTCTTTTTTCCTGAGTTTTAGAGTTGAAATGTCTAAAGATAACAGCTTTAATTGAGTCCTCAGAACTAAGCACCTCCCTCTATACAAGTAGGACTAGAAGTGTCACATTAGAACTTACTAGGGTAGAGGAGTCTTGATCTTTTATGCATAAAAGGCTGTTTGGATTCAAACCCCATAGAATATACTACACTCCTTAATAGTTTTATTTAAATTAAAATTTAGAAATAAAATAAAAAACAATTGATGGTGGAGAATGGATGATCAGGCCAGATGACTTTTAGAGGTCACATTTAACCTCAAACATCCAGTAATTTACTATTGATATGTATGGGATTTACCAGTGGATGTTTCTAAGTGCTGTTTCTAAGCATATTAATTTTGTGCAACAGGAGTGCATAAAAGTATAAGTAGAGATAAGTAGAGACATATACAAAATAGGGATACGTACAACAACATTTTTCCTTTTATGTCAAGAGGTAAATGGAGTGGCCCTCCCATCTAGTTGTAAGTCTTTATGAATTTCTAAATACCTCCCACTGGTCACACTATTGTATGTTTGAACTTTATTCTCATCAAAAAGGCACAAGCAAATCATCCACATTTTGAAAGAGCCCATTATACTTTGTTGCAGTACAAAAATCTGGATATAACTGAAATATGTGAAGCAGGTCTAATGATCAAGATAAAAGATAATGGGTTTCCAACAACCAGTGTTAAATTGTTAATGTATTTTTTTATCCGTAAAAATTATGTTCTCATCACTTTTGATATTTTAGCAATTTTACTTTCCATTAATTAAATATCTATACACCTAACCACAACCTTTTGTTAATTAAAATCTCAGTGAAAAACCTCATGCAAGCAAGTTTTCATCAGGCCTAAGAGAAACACACAAGTTACATTGGCTCACTTAAGTGTGACAATTGTCCAAGTTTTCTGCTTTGATTGAATCTTGAGTTAATTGAGTTAATTGCGTGTTTGACTTGTCTGGCTGACACAAGAGAATTGCTTTTCTTTGAAGCTGAGGATAGGATCATGATCCTGTGCATGAACAGGAATGGGTGACATCTGCACATCGTGCCTCAGCTGGTGTGATTGGCTTGTACATTTAAGGTTCTGGTTCTACTATTCTGTACAGTCACCCCTCTGCCTGTTACAGTGGTTATAATGACATCCTTGGGAATCACAGTAGACAAGGTACAAAAATGTGTGAGAGTTTTTCAAAGATCTTGTGACACCCTTGATTTTGCTGCATATATATAATTATCAGCATAATGTTGCATCAGCCAAACATGAGAACAAAGTGTTGGCAATAAACAAATAGTTTAGGATGATCAATTTAGGATGATTTAGACTATTTATACAGTTTTCTCCTAATCCTTGTGTGCAGGTCTGCTTCAAGAGGGAAATGAGGCAAAAAACATGGGTGCACAGGCTGAGCCTTTATTACCAGAACAGGCCCCAGAGGGCCTGAGCACTGCCAGCAGGGTTGGGGGCTGGGAAAAGCATTTAACAACATCCCCATAAAAGGGTGAAGGGATAAACTAAGTCCATCATTCCTCCAGGGTCCAAACTGGTAACCCAGTGAGCAGGAGCTGGAGGCAGGATTGTGGCTGATGCAAGGTAGATCACCTCTGGGCTGGAGACAGCAATTCCTCTGCTCAGAGCTGAGCTGAAATGGGGCTCCTGGGACCATGAGCAGGGCTGTGAGTGCTCAGAGAAATTAAGGCCTCTCTGTTCACTCAGGGCTCTGACAAATATTTGCCCCTGTTTCTTGTGTCTAGAAAGGTTTTTATTCTGCACATCTGTATTCTTTTCTATTTACTGAAGCAGAAAGTATGGAAGACACTTCTTGGCTTCTCTTAGAGTTTACATTTAAACACAAAGGAAAAGGTTTTACACCCAAGCTATAGCTGTAAGTATTGCTACAGGGTTCCCAGGTAATTTTTTGGGCAAGTTTCTTTCTAAATTATCTTCCTAGGCTGCTGAAATGCTGTCCTTCTCCTCTGTATGTGCTGTTTCAGCAACAGTGGCTCAACAGGCTGACAAAGCTTCCTGTGTCCTGTTTACTTTGACTCAGTCTAAGATGATAAAAGTAGTGTTTTGCATAAAGAAAAAAGGTATACAACACCTCAAACTTCAAGTACACTGTAGTTACAGATTTATGCTCACCAGTGATACCTGAAGACTTCATTTTTTATGAGAATCACTTGTACATGCCCCTTTGTTGTTAAACTAAGAATGAGTGTATCTGCTATTGAGTTATAGTAGTATTCTAAATTTGCTTTGAATACCTCAAATAGATGTATAACATACCTCAAATATACCTAATTAGGTTATAGTATATATGTAAGTTATCTTTGATTCAGACACATTAACAATGGAAGTACTTCAAAAAAAGAGAGAATAACTTTTTGTATTCCTTGTTATAAAGGTTTTACTAGCCAAAGAAATTTCCCAAATATAGTGAATTTCTCTCATCTTGAACCAATTATATTTCAATTATAATTTGGGTTCTGATAATAATATGGCAATAAGCTTGGAGAGGCTTGGGCTTTTGTTTTGTTTTGTATTGTTTTGGGCTTTTTTTTGCTTGGTTGTTTTTTCTTGTGTTTGGTTGGTTTAGATTTTTTTTGTGAGTCCCAATTTTACAAATGTATAAAACACATAAAACTCAATGAATTTTTATAGGACCCATAATAAATCTTTCATAGATAGACTGAAAATATAATATCCCCACTAGATATACACTGCAATACCCTACAGGAGTTTTTGAATGATCACTAAAACTGCATCTCTTCAGAATGATCTATGGGACATAAGACCCCAATTTGTTAAAGGACATCAAAAAAAGATTCGGTGTACACATCTACATCAAGAGTAGTAGCCCAGGGACCTTTTAAAACACATGGAAGTAAATTTATTTTTTCAGACACAACTATATTTGACTTATTCTGTGTGTCTGGCCTGGAGACATAGATGACAATTCATCTGGTTTAAAGTAGTTCTCTGGAACAAATTTAGGCACATGAAGAGTCTCTGAGTTTTCTGCACAAGGGTGCATTACATAAAGACGTGTCTTTTTGTAGCAACAGATGAAGACCAGATTGGGTGCCATATTGTGTCTAAAATGGCTATTGAATATTTGCTTAGGTACCTGTTATTTGCTTCCTAATGCCAAACATGGAAACATTTAGGTTTGCTAAAAGGTATTTCTTGTCCCATCTTTTCCATTGGTTTATATTTAAATGAGTAGTAGCTTGATTTTCAATAGGTGAATCAAAAAAGAGGAAGAAATAGGCAACTTGGCATTTAAAGTGCAACACACTAAAATGCAACATCTTTTTTGTTTTTTAAAGTGTAAATTTATGTTGGCTGTTACAGAGTCCATTATGTGATTAATTTTCTTAAAGGAGAAGTTTTCTTAAAGCTGTTAATACTGCCATTTCAAGTTAATCACTTTCTATAATTAATGCATCTTAGCTCTTTTCAGAAGTTTTTTTTGACCTTGTATATTAGATGTTTTGCATCAGTGGCAGCAATCAATCTCAGATTCTGATTCTCTTGTAATTCTTTTATCTTTAATCAGCCTGGTTTCCACTCCACTGAAAAGTAGCTGCTCCTCTCCAGCATTCTAAATCTATTGCCTTCTGCGGAGCAAGTATCCACTTGACAAAATCACAATCAGTTATGGTAGGCTTCCACTAGGCCTCAGTGGAACGGTAGATTTGGTCAAACTTCTCTCCCAGAAAAGCAATTTGAATACTTAGGTGTTCTTCCCTCCAAACAGCATTTAGAACAGTTGAGAATATTAACGATTAGATTAGTTCTGTAGGGAAACAAAAAGAAGGTTTTCTATGCTATTAAATAAGGATTTTACTGAAAAGTTGTTACAGAAATGGTTTTAAATCTCTTTGTGATTCCTTACCTTGAGAATGAAAGCATGCTTAAATTTTATTTCTTGGGTTTCAAGCCTCTACTGCTAATTGTGATGTTCCCATATGAATTTAATTAGTTTAATTTAATTTAAACTGTATCTAAATATGGACTGATATTAACTTCTGTGTCATTCAAAGTGAATCAACCAAAATTCCAATAAAGTTATTTTAAAGTGTGGTAATTATTTTGTCTGTAGCCCCAGTGAACGTTACTTTGTCATTATTGGCAATAGTCACAGGCTTTCTGTGGTCATTTGGGCTCCTGAGGCCAGGTGCTCAGGACTTAACTGGGCTTGACCTTGTTTTACCTTATTTTAACTGCTGTCCTTCTGCCAAGTGCCTATCACCCTGCCTGTTTTAGCTGAAAACCCATGAAAACTTTGTGACAAAGGCATGACAAAGCCCAGACAAGATGACTGCAAAGCAAACAGTATCCTTTTGTTTCCTCTGAGACTGAGGGAAGCTATTCCAGGCTTTGAGGGTAAGAGATGTGTAGGCAGCAGCCTGTGTGAAGGAAATGTGTAGAGGGTGACTCAGGCAGAACCTAACAGCATTGTGGAAAAAAGCTGCTATGTCCCATTCTTCCCAGGAAGGAGGGCAAAGTCTATAACAGGAGCTCCCAGTAATGACCTGTGTTCACTTTTCCCAAAGCTTGTCTCAAGTAATTAGATTAGGACTGAAAGGTATTGATACTGAAGTAGGACGGGATTACTAATGCTCATAAATTACCCAAACCATATGAAATTTGGCAATACTGGTGGGCTTGGTCTTACTTTTCATCTCTAATTGCTGAACATGGATCTGTCACTGCAGTCAGTGTTTAGTTATCTGTCAGATTTCAGATTACATGGCAGTGGCTTGAAAAATGTCTAATTTTTTTTCCCACAACACATTTATTTGCTGGATTCATATAAGCAGTAATGATAATATCCTTGACAAATTTACTTTTCTAATGTTGGCTTTAGATATTAATAATTCTCAACACTACTTTGTGAACTAAAAAAAAAAAAAAATCGTGTTTAACCAAAATTAGTTTGGTCAATCACGATTCCTAAAACATCAGTTTCCCTTTCACTCTCAGCCTCGTCTCCAGTCCCTGTTTTGAAGAAGTCCTCTTCATTCAAGGTCACAAAGTTTGTTTTCAAAATCCCTTGACATTCTTTTTCCTTTTATAGTTACATTGTGTTGTGGACAAATTACAAAATAATCAAAGACAGATTAGTCTGAACTGAAAGTCTCAAATGAGCGTAAGATTTTGAGATTTTAATTAATTTTGACAGGTACATGAGGATTATTATTTTCTTTCATCACTTTTTCTTCAAATATCTGAATTATGAAGCAATACTCTTTTAATATGTGACCTATATATCTGTTTATACATTTGAAGATCTAGGTATTGTTCTCTACAAACATCAAATGCAATACTTTGTATGAAGATAAAACTACAGGATGCAGAAATCCAGAAATATAATAATAAAAAAAGATATGTCAAAGATTATCAGGATAATAAAGGATGCATAAGAGGTATGTGTGCTCTCTCTTCAGCATTTCACCCCTCTCATAAATTGTCTGATTTTTATAAAATTTATACTAAACTCTTGCCTGCTTTTATTAAGGCATCAGTAATTTGTAGAAGAAAAATAGCTGTTTTCTATGAAACTGTATTAATAGCAATCTGTAACTGCTGATATCTACATTAAAAGCTGCCAAGATACTCAATTTCAAGAAGCACTCCACATTATTCATTAAGCTGATTGTTTAATAGTCTATCAGGGCAAGGGGTTGGTAAGGGACTTTGCCCCAGGCTCTGAGAAGAAGAATCTCCTGTCATTAGGGTGAGAAGAAGCTCACCTACAATGTCCCTGAAAAGTTATATGTAAATGTCGCCACAAAGTTCTATAGTTTCTTTGTTATCATTGGTTAAAATTTGGTTCATCATTTTACATATTCCAAATCTCCAGTTTTTATTGTTCCTCTTTCCCTCAGACTCCACCCCCACCTTAGTTCATATATATTACTGTTATCCCCCTGGCCCTCACTTTTCTAGTGCACCCCACACCTTGTTCGCATTCTTGGTCACTCTTGCAGTTTGTTATTTTCTCCTTATTAAAGTGCTTTTGTTTTGGGTTACTAGATCGTGCCCATTCCTCATTTTATCTTGCTGCCCAAGGGACCTTTGCCCTGACATCCCGAGGCAGTACCTGGTTGTCTAATCTGGGCCCAAGCTCCTACAGCTGATAGTTTCATAACAAACATAAAGCCAAAAAATATCTAAAATAAAGGGTGGCCTCTGCTATTTGCAAACTACAAGAGCAAGAACAAAAGCTCTGTTAATAACATCCTTCCTATAAATACAAGACCACTCAGTTTGTGCAGTTTTCCCTAGTCATGTGGGTAGAATCAAGGATCCTTTGGGGTCACACGAGCCAGTGGTAAGATTTGATTAGAGAGAGATGCTTCTGCCCAAATTAAGGTGCAAACAAGATCATATACTGAAGTCAATGACATGGATTTTATTTAACAATAAATGTGAGGTAGAGATAAAGAAATAGAAAAGGAGGTGGGAGCAGGGAGAGAGAGAGCGAGCTTGGGATATCAAGCAGAAGATAGACTCCACCCATACATCCAGCAGAATTCTTTTCGCTCTTCTTGAGCCTGAGCTTCCCAGTGGTGGGGGATCTCAAAGCTGTTCAAAAATTTCACTATTTACACATGTTAGCCAAAAAAGGAATTAGTGTTCATTGGCTACACTGTTCTCTTATTCTGTTGGTTAAATTATTCCCCTGCTTCTAATGCTAATTAGTCCCATGCTCTTCTCCAGTCTGAGCTGATTTCAGTCCAGCTGCTGAGCTGGCTTTCCTTGTGACCCATACATTCTGCATTCTTTATGTCCATTATCAGTGATGGATTCTTCTCCCTCAGCTGGTTAACCTCCCCCTAGGTCTGAGATAACACTCAGACAATAGTTACCACCTTTTTCTTATCTCAAGTTCCCAGTTGGGTCCTTTTGGAGATTTATTTCGATCTCACATAAAAAGGGTTTATTCAGGGTGAGGGAGTTATTTGGTAAAGAACTATATTGGAAGAGAAAGAGCATCTGTGCGGTACTTTCGCCTGACAGCTTTGTCATTTTCCAACTTGCAGCTACACGGAAGGTAAGGTACAGAAGAAGCACATGCAGCCTTACTTTGTTTTTCGAAGGAAATCCCTTATGAAAATACCCGTCCCGGGAGGACAGCTTTCAGTTGTAAATGTCTTTATTGGTTCTTGTAGGTGTCATCCCAACAAAGGCATATTTCTGATGCCTACTGTCCTACATAATTGAGAAGCATAATTATGAGTAAGAATAAACAATATGTTACTGTCAAGATGTTTTTCAAATGTCTTTTCAAAGCAAAATTTAAATAGTTTAAATATTTATATATTTCTATTTAACTAGTTTGTCTGCTGAATACTGCATAATTTTTGTTTGATTTGCCTTTTATTGTGAGTGAAAAGTTCTTTTTCTACTTTCTAAACTCTATAATTTATAGTTATATAAATAAATGCTTGTTTACATAATTCAGTCTCCATTTAATAATTGTTTTCACATCTTTGTGCTTGCAACAACTGAGTATCACTTAGTCAGAAAGCCATAAAATTAAAATTATTTATAATTTATTCTCAATCTGTTTAGATTCACTTTGGTAGCAGTAAACTATCTCTTTATGGCCCAAAATAAGTTTATCTCTAAGTACTAAATGCTAAAGTACATCTTCCTGGTTCTTCTGTATCTTTTAGACATCACTCCAAAAAGACATTCTAGCTAAAATATTTAATAGTTTATCTGGTTCATGAACCTCCACCTAGCTTCTGTTCTCCTGAGACCCTGTACAGAGCGTTTTCCTTCCTTTACTGCTATTGAAAATGTCCTCTGACGAGTAAGCCTTTAACTTTGAAAAAAGACTGCGATTTTCAAGGCAACTTGTCCCTGTCAGTCTCCCAAATTGTTTGTGCAGTCAAAATAGTAAAGCTGCTTTTGTAGCAGTAGCTTCCAGCACTTCACACACTGAACTAGAAGACACTACACATTGCATCCTTTGAACCAACATCATTGAGAGTAGAAAAAAATCACTTTACATTTGATGACAAAAGGGGTTTCATTTTAATATTTTTCTGCATTATATCTTCAGAAAGTCGAATCTTTAAAAGCTTTTTTTAGTTTCCCAAAACAGTCCTGTGGTGCCCGTTTGTAGTAATTTTGAGATTTTGAGTAATTTTAGACTTTTTCAGCGAATTGAATCTTCGCTGTTTCATATTAACCTGCCAAATTTAGCTACGGTGAGAAGAGCTCAATGGACTTCATTGTACAACAGGGCTTTTTTGTTTTAGTGTTACTAACACACCATTTGCTAACATGAATTTGTAATCCAAAAAATATTTGTTTTGCTCCTCAGATGTGGAAACTTCAGATTTCTGTGGTGTCCCCATGGGTTAGGGTTTTGGTTTCGTGCATTATAAGTAAATTCCTCACTGCCTATTATGATTTATTACATTGAGAGGTGTTGAAAGTTGAATCATGAAATCTGAAGTCTGGATTTGGACCAAAAACACCACAGGCTTATATTTTGCATTAGGGATGCTATGAAAATAGGCCATTCTGTTGCCAAACATATATTAAGAAGCCCCCCCAAAATGTTAACTGTCATAATTTCAGACTCCAAAGGTTAAGAACTTCTATGCTAACTATCAAGAGATGTTTAACTTGGAGCTTATTTTACATAGTGCTTTGGTTCTCTGACCCTCTGTTTTATTCTGACGTATTTCCATTGTGTAAAATTCTAGCACTTGAACTACAATGACAACCAGAGAAAAACAGTAAATAATGACTAAATTAGTTATGTTGGGGTTTTGTTTTAAAGTATTTCAACTGCTGGAAGAATAAGAAGTAAATTAGTTCTTGTGTGTAATTAAATTTGGGTTAAAGAAAGCACGAAAAAATTTGGAAATGCTACACTGACAATTATTCAGTGCCTTCATGTAGGTCTGTATCAGAACCACAAAGTGTTCTTTTTAATACACCCAGAACAAAATATCATTCATTCCTTCGCATTAGTGCACCACACTATATCATTTATAGGGATGATACATTCACATTTCAGCTTGCATGCTTAGACATTTTTGAAAAACACCGTATGTTAACATTTGAAAAATAATTACTTTTCTCACACAAGACAATTTAAAACTGTTGAAAACTCTGTACAGTGTTTATTGAATTATGAATTAATTTGATTAGCCAATGCAATGCGCATCACAGAGTCAGAATCACCTGACAGATTTTGTAGCTAAGAAAGCATTCCAAATGTACCTCAAGCACTGGTTTACATTATTTGTGTAGATAAAAAAACAGAAAGTTATCTTAATTATCCAAATTATCCTGTTCTTGCCTACTGAAATACACAAGTAAGATCTACAGCATTGTTGTAATTTTAGGTAGTTAAAATTTGATTAATTTTTCTGTCCTTTAATCCATGACACAAAGAGAAACACAAACATTACTATTCACATGTACTACAGTAACATCATAAACACTCAGGGCTTGAAGATGTTAGATAGAAATTAAGAATCTAACCACTTTTAAGAATGAAGAAAGGAAAACCTTCCAGTAATTTTAAAGTAAAACAATTGCATAAGAAGAATATTTATAAATACCTCCTTATTTTTCTGATATAATTTTATAGTCTTCTTCAAAAATTTTAAAATTTTATTTCCTACATTCACCATTAAGTTTATTGTATCTAAGACAGAAGTTTTTTACTTTTTTGAAATTTGTCACTAATTGAATAGAATGTTTTGAAGTGCAGCATATTTTAAGTGATTACTCTGCATGATAAAATTAAAGATTGTTGAAGAAAGATGCACAAAATGTGCAGTAAACTTCTGAGGTTGTGGTGACATGGGTGTATGATGTAAAAAGGAACTGAAGGACTAATATTTTGGCGCAGTTCCCATTGAAAAAAAAAATAAAAAATGAAGAAACAATAAAATGAACCCAACACAGAAATGCAAAACCTCTCACCACTATTGTCAGTAGTAAAAGATACTTTTCATTTAGAGACCACTACACACTGAGTTGTTTTCACAGAATCTCATCTTGTTAAACATATTCTTCCTGGTAAAGCCTTCTCTCTGTTTGGAATAATTGGGGTTTTTTCATCTCTGTACACAGCATCTACTTAAAAAAGCAAATTGAAACACTGTTAAAGCTATAAAGTCATTGAAGAAAAATCACAGAAATTATCTATATATGGGGAAATCTATACAGAGGCTTGGTTCTGCTCTCTATACCATCTGTCACAGGTTTACAGCTCTCAATAAATTATCTTATTATGCAATTATGTTTTCTTCTGAAAATGACCCAAAGATGTCTATCAAGCCAGCTGCCTATTTGTTTCTCTTTACAGACTTTAGAAATCAACAAGGAAGATCCACTCAACTTAAAAACTGTAATGTCTTTTATAGATTTTTTTCTGTTGGTTTCGAAAAAGAAAATGGCATTAATTCACCCGTTCTGCACCATCTCCTGTAATACCATTTGAATTATTACAGAATGTTTTAAAAAGATATATTTGTTGTGACTTTTTGTGTTTGATAGGCAAGAAATCAGATGGAAAATCTGCAAATATACCATTAGACATCTCATATTTAGTTCATTGAACAGAAATATCATCTGCTCTGTAAATGAAAAAATTTATGAAATTAAAAAAGGAGCATAAAGTAGAAGTTCTTGCTTCACAAATGAAAAAATTCATGAAATGAAAAAAGGAGCATAAAGTAGAAGTTTTTGCTTTACATATTTTGTCTCCCCTATTCTGCTTTTCCCTTTTCTGCCTTAGCAATATAGTTGTTATGCTCAGTATGTTTTCCTACTAGAAAAAGAGCTTGCATCATATTCAGCTGTCATTTTAACATGTTTCTCTCTCACAGATACAGATGGATTCTGTCGCTCTGAACTAAATTGGTCACAGAGGAGCATAGCCCAGGGATATCACTTGCAGCCCAACACAACGTGCATTAGAGTATTCTCCAGGGGCAATAGCTCTGGAGTTAGGAGAAGTGCTTCCCCCTCCTCCACTGCCCTCACCTGGTTTTGGAATTGGTTGGAGTAATGATGTTTGGCTTTATTTGGTTTAGTGGTTAGAAGTGTCCTCTTCTTGCAGTTTTAGCAAAATATTCAATCCCTTCTGTGGTTTCCCTTAAGTGTATTACCTGTTGTTTTAGTATAGGTTGAGCTGCTGTGAAGATTGTATGCTCTGTGTCTGGTCGTTGTAGAAAGACACTTCCTCTTGAAGGAAGAAAGCAATCAGCAAAATGTATCTGCAAATACCCGCAGCACCAAACCCTTGTTGAGTCAAAAGGAACAAAGGAGAAAACATGAACAGCATTTATCAAGTAATGCAGCAGCTCAGCATGCCTTTTGAATTAGGGCTTATGTGCAGGTGCACTTGAAAAATATCCTTTTCAAGCACAAGCTGTTATAGGATGGGAGTTCAGAGGCCACCTGTCCTTCTGTGGGAGTAAATCTTTTCAGACAACAGCTGAATCAACTGCCCTTAGAATTCATGTACCACAGGCTCATAAATCACATTCCTAGGGAATCATCGTGTTGCCACCACTGATGTCAGCCTCAGCTCTCTGAAAAAAATCAGTGTCCATGTGCATGTATTCCATTACCTGAATACAATGATATTGGATGTTCGCCAAATTAAAAGGAAATAAAGATATATATATAAATAAATAAAATTACTACATTATCAGGAATATATGACATTCTTCAAAGTCAAAATACACTTTATTCTCTTTTCAGTATGTACCATATGTTTTATGACTGCGAAGCTACCCACGGTACAGCTTTTTCCTGACAAGGATTTGTATTTTTCTCAATGTAATAACTGAAGTCATGAATGTTCAGAGGCAATAGCAGCGGTAGTTGCATCCTGACACTTTTCATGACGATTGTTTTAACAGATATAGTCACAAAAATTAATGAATTTCAGAGTGGCTAAGTTAAGTCAATTAACTATTTACATCATAATTTTATTCAGTTTTAAAGTAACTTAAAAGGAATTTAACTTAATTCACTTCTAATGAGGATCTACAAGTATATATTAGTATTTACTTTGATAAATTTTATTTGCAATAGGAACCACAGAGGGGCTTCTGCTGGTGGCCAAGACCTTCATAATTAGCAGGATAGACTTGAATACAAGACATTAAATTACATTAAATATTATGTTATTCTAAATGGGAAGGAGCTGAAAAGAGATTTAAACCAGTTTCTGCAATATTTTCCCAGTCATGTAATTATTTAATTGGGACTAAAGACTTTTCTTCCAGGTCCGTTCACAATGTGTTTAATAATTATTGATATCTCAGGAATGGGTTTGCCTATTCATTTTTTTTTTTCCCCTGTAGAATTTTTCTCTTTTCCAACTCTTTACCTTTTGAAAATGAACAAAAGCCAATAAAAGTGAGGGGAAAAATCTGTATTAAGGCATATTTTATGAAAAAATAAGGGGCTAAATTAAAATACTAACACTAGAACACCATATATACATATCAAAGTTGATTATAATGTTGTATCTTTACAACACTGTCCAAGGTATTTTACAAAACAGCAGCATCAATACTCAGACACAGTTGTGAAATATCTGAACAAGTAAATATTTCTTAAGAAAGTCATTACAGCCTGAGTGTCTATATTTTTTTTTTTTCAGTTTATCATCTGAGTTAAACAAAATTTTTCACTTTAGGGACCAAGGTCAAGTTCTTTTCAAATGGCTTTGGGTGCTCATTTTTATGGGATATATTCTGAGAGACCTTTCATGTTGGCATCTTTTAAAAATCAGGGCCATTAAATTGTTTCAAGCTGGACAAAAATTCCTAGGAATTTTTTTCTCAGTCTTGACCTGAAATCTTTGCCTTTATAAACATAACAAAACCCTCGAATGTGGGATAGATTATCTCCAGTGGCTATCTAGACGTGTATTACATGCTCTTTACTATAATCTTAGGATGATGGAGCTCCAAGTATAATATATTCAAGTACCTTACATTATTCGTGATGAGGTTTCAAGAGAATTATTTTGAGCAGGGGAATGTCATGCTTCACACGCATCTGCTCTAGATTTGAAGTAAAAGCAAGAATGTCTCTTGGTTAGAATGTCTACATTTTTTTTTCTACTCAGTAAAAGAGAGGACCCCTAATTACAATATATCTCCTGTTCTAACAAGTACAGAATCTCCACAGCCAAAAGCAGAAAATTGTTCCAGCACAGTACATACTTGAAATACACACCATTCCAGCACAGTGCAAACAAGCCTGCATCAGATGCAACACATGGAAGAGCTGCAACCACGAACTGGATATCATTATAGAGGCTATATTCTGTCTGTATTTTGAATCCAAAAGACACTATCAGTCCTGGAAATGCTTACATCAAGTCCCTGTGTTTAAAGTTATACAAGAGGTAACAGAAGGTGCTAATATTTTGTCCTCACAGGAAATAAGGCCAGCAGCTGAAAATTCTGAACCCTTTCTCAATGCAAAACAATTTTAAAGCTGATTGTGTTCAGCAATGAGCCTATCCATCACTACATTCTGACAGAAATATAATGAAGTGCTCTGCAGTGGGATAAGGATGTTCCATCTACCTAAATTTAATCTCTTTGAGCAGCTACCTGAAACAAGATTTTGTGTTATCACCACAGGCTGATTTTAAAAAAACTCCACCCAAACTACAAGTTATGACCTCTCTTTTCCTGCCTCTTCCTCATGGCAAGTTGAATTTAACGAGACATAAGTGCTGTGAAACTTGCAACTGATTAGTCTGTGGCTCAGTGGCTTACTTGTGAATTAAAAGTTTGCAGTGTTACCAATTTCTAACTGCTTCAGAACATGATTTTTGTCACAGAGCAGCAGGGAGGATAATTTATAAAACTGAATTACTGGTATAAGAATACCATAATTCGGATCTGATGAAAAACCTTGGACTTTTTTTTGAATTTTTGAGTAAAATAATCTGTATATTTTTAGACAAACATCATCTCTATTACAAGTCCTTGTTGAAAATAAATTCTCAGCAGATTTATATTTTTAAAGGATTTTCTGTGTTTTTAGTGGGCAAGTAAAAGTCATAGTGTGCTTTATATTAAGCCTGGCAAAACAATGGACCACATTCCCTGTGAACCTTGCAGTTCATACATGTTTCTAACACTCATCTGCATAAGAGGGAGCCTTGCTGACTGTCAGTGGTGTCTGTGTGATACGGTCACACCTGATCCTGGAGACACATCTGTGATAGCAGCTCCCTGTTTGAGCCACAACAGCAAAGTGGAGATGTGTTCAGTGACGCTGTGTGCTGCATCTTTACCTGCCGAAGTGCTCCTTGATTCATCCGCCCCCGAGCTGTCCATTTCTGTCACACTTAACTCCAGCTGGGTTGAGGTAAGGCTGCTGGCATTAGGAACTCCCTCTGTGTATAGCTGGTGCCACACGTGACATCCACTTCACCCAGCAGTTTACAAGCTCTCTTGATGGATGATGCTAACGTGTAAAGCCCATATGGGTTTTGTAAAGAGTTTAATTAAGATGACTTATTTTCTTAAGGACTGTTTTGTGTTGGCTGTCTTTTCATCCATTTTGTTCCCTAAAAATAGCTTTTAAATATTCATTTATAAATTTATAAAATTCAGTATGTATTCTTAGAAAGCTGAACTGGCCTCCTCTTTTCCTTCTGTGCTGTTTTGCTCATTGTTTCCTTCTCTTGATGCAAAATATCTGTGTTTTCTATAGAATAATTTTGTATTGCATTCAGAAGTTTTGTGGGACACTGATCACATACACCAAAACTATGGTTCACATTTCTTTGCTCTTGTCAAATATGAAACATTTGAGCATGGTACAGTAGTAAGTTGTCTTTGATTGCAGTCTGCTCTAGCTGCTGAAATGGAATGTCCTTGTTCAAGAAGCAATGAGTAGCCTGGAATGAAGTTTTGTAGGTGACAATTATAAATATCAAAGACAACAAATTCACAGCTCTTTGATAAAACAGATCATGGACTTGAGTGAAAAAAAAAATTAAGCAAGTACATATGAAGTATCCATGGGTTTGCAACTTGGAATTTGCTGCCTACTAAAAATACCTCATTCATTTGTTAATCAGTGAGATACTTCAGAGAAAATGGATCAAAATAAAGATTGTAGAAGTCAATAGAAGAAAAGAATATAATAGTCTACTTGTCTGTGTTTCCTGAACCTCTTACACATGCTATTTCAGCAGTTATCCTGTGAGGTTTCAACTCCTCACTGCACTATAGATATGATTTTGCAGCAATTTGAAGGACTTTGTTTTCTATTCCCATAATAGTTGTCCACAGCATCTGTGCAGAGCTGGCAGCATGGAAAGCAGGTCTGACTTGGGCTGATGTGATATTTGGAAAAGAGATCCATCTTCATAAAAAAAAATTAAGCAAATAATTTATGGCACTCACCTGAGCCAGTACAGATGTTATTAATCACATTAGCTTTATTTCAGATAAGAAAATATATTTTCTAAATGTCCTGCATGAGGTGGCACTAAAAAAAAATCACCATATCCAATACTGAACAGTTCATGTGCAGTCAGTGAAATCTTTCCATCAGTTAATTTAAAAATTGCAATGCATAGAATTGAGGTAATCTGAGAATTTTATACATGGGGGAATATTCAGACTAATAATTAGAACAGGAACTAGAGAAACAAAATGTGATATTCATGATAATGAGATCCTAAATGAATACTAAAAGGTCATTAAAGGATAAAATTATCAATAGTAAAAATTTCTAAATAATATAATTAGAGCTTTTCTGCAAAAGAAAATGGTCACTGTGGAAGAATTAATGAGAAAAGAAGAATAAAGTTTCTTTCATTTTCTCAGGAGCTAATTAAAAATATTCACTCTTTTAAGACATTTGTCCTTTTCAAGACATTTGTTCTCTTCTGGACAGTCACTGGTGCAGGGTGCTTTTTTTTTCCCCCACTCCTTTTCTGTTTCTGACCCCTTGCAAGACAGAACACCTGACAGATTGGAACTGCTTCTTCAGAAACACTACTGAGCATTGATTTCAGTGTGTCTGGTCCCAGGGTGCAGTGCAGAATTCTGTACTGCTGGACTGGGAGGTTCAAGCCTGCGCTTGAACACAAACTCCCTCCTTTCACGTTCCATCATGCTCTGCCTCTGATCTGCAAGAGGATCCAACTGAATCTTGAAGCTGAGCACTTGAGAGCAGGGGGAGAAAAGCTCTGTGCTCAAGCTGAACACTTGAGCACAGATGCTCAAGAGCAGACAAGTCCTGATCCAAGACCTGAAGACAGCTGCACCACAGTATAGATATAATGAACAGTTTTTGTTAAATTAGTCTTGCTATTTTTCTCCAGCAGTAACATCTATCTCTAGAAGCCATTAGACAAAAATTGTTCCATCAAATCAGAGTTCCCACAGTAGTTGAAATTCTCAGTACTTTCTGAAATCTTATCTAAAAGCCCAATTATATTTTTTCAAACTTCTCCACATATAAGTTAATCACAGAAATATTCAAAAGAAGATATTAACAGAATTTTAACAATGAAATAAACAAAATGTTTAATTCATTAAAAAGGCTAATTTCATATCATCCCCCTGAAATGTTAATAAATAGCTGTATTTTATTTTTCTTTAATGCAAGTGTACCAAGTTTCTATTAGATGTGAGAAAGGAAAGGAGATCAGCTTTTAAGCATTCAGACTTATCTGGGTTCTGGAAGGGAAGTATTTCTGCCAGAGCATACTTAATACAAGATGATTTTCTTATTTCTTCCTTTTCTTATTTAACCAAAACTGCAGTTCTAATCAAGATAAAGACATCCAATGACAAAACTGTTTAAATATTTTTCTTATATTTACAGTTTGCTTTGGTGCAAATGTATTCTTTTTTTATTTTCTTTCTGTTTTCCCTTCTCATACTGAGTAAGCAGTTCTCTATTAACAATTCATTTGAGTTTAGATATGGATCTTAATTAACAGAAAAATTGTGAGCAGGCACTAACTCCCTTCCCAGGAATAGAAAAGAGTCCCAATGGCACAGGTTTTCCCAGCATCAATTTAATGAACTAACGCTATCTAAATATACCAGATGACCAGGAGAGGATATGTCTTTATTAGACATACTGCTCGAAATATGCTGTGTGAATAAAAAACCAATCATATTCTATCCTTTAGGAAGAATGTAAGCTTATACTAAAAGAGGAATGTAGAAAATGAGCCATAATATAGTCTTTAACAAGAGCAAATTACAGAAAAGATTGTAGTAAAATCTGATTAATAATCCAGCCTAAACATTTTTTTTTTCTCTTCTGTGTAGAGGCAACATTATAATTTTATATATATATATATTTTTATTTTTTTTTTTTGCTTGCTTTTTCAGTCCAGTTCCAATATCTGTACATAGAGTGAGCTGTATAATTATCTTCAACAGCCAACAGCCTGATGGTTTTCACTTAGGCTGGTAAGTGAAAGAAATCAAGTTCAAATCAGGAGAAAGAGAAACTTAAAATACTGGCCCTCTGTGCAAGGGACCTAAAAACTTACCTGTTGATGTCATACTCACTTAAGAAATACAATAAAATAAAATAAATTCATCACAGATCTGAGATATTTCCAGGAAAAAAAAAACCAAAACAAAAACAAAAACAAAAGCCAAAACAAACAAGTCGACATAAGAATGTTTCCATAAGAAGATTTGCTGTCTCAGATTTGAAATTTTCTGACTGAAAATGAAGTATAGGAATGAGGAGGGACCATCCAATCTACCAAAACTTCCAATAGTATGATTCATTGTTTGTACTGTACAGAGCCTAAGTCACAAGATACATGTGTTAGATACATAAGACAATTTAGCCGTGATTTCCTAAGCTAAAAGTTCATTAGACAGATACATTCAATTTATCGCATAAGAAAAATAATGAATTCTAATTCCATTATTATGCTTATCAAAGTTGAATTATCAGTGCAAGTCACACTATTATGCCCAGTCCAAATATCCACACCATCTTTTTATTTTTGATTCAGAGTGCTAAGATAGACATCCTCAGCTAGAAAAAAATGTGCATTATTTTAAAAATGTTGGGTGTTTCCCATCCTTATTTAATCTTCCACTGCCACTTGTTTTGTAAAAGCTCTGATAAGATTTTGCTGATGCAAACTGCCTTTGTTTTTGGTACTTTTCTAAAAGGACCAGATTCTACAATAGGAACCTGATTTGGAAAAGTAGGTTTTTTATCAATTCTTCTAGTGTTCTCCTTTTCTTCAATGAAAAATATTTTCTGTGGCTTAATTAGTTTTTGCAAATTAAACTTGCATTTTTAACTCAATTTACTTACTTTTTTTTTCCATATTAAGGAATATAATATCATCTTAAGATCAGAGAAATTAATTCTTTTTAACCCACTTTCCCCATAATTTCTCTTTTATAATCAGAGAGCAAGACTCTTATGTTGAGACATGGACTGAATCAATTTTCCAGATATTCCATATTTGCAACTTTCTCTCACAGTTCTTAGAATTTTTGTGATGTAGATTACTTGACTTTAATAGCATGAGCACACTATTTTCTTTGAGTTTTCACTGTTACATGTATCTTTCTATACTTCACTTTTGCCTACAGTAATGATGGACATTTCTATACAAAACTTTTGCAAAGTATTCATCTATTTTTAGGAGCACTGAGAGATTATAATTTTTATTCACCTTTTCCTGTAATGCACTGCTGTTTCGCTGTAGGTTTTATTGTCATTTTATCAATTTCTATAGTTAAGGAGGTTTTGTTTTTCATTTTTTCTGCAAGGTCTGGCTCCTCTAAATTTCTTAACCTTTTAGACAAACCCCTCTTTGCTGGTTTTTAATATCCTTTCTCAAGTCCTGTTCTACAGTATTTCCCCTTTGTCTGAGATAGCAACTCTAATTATTCTTGTATCATTAATGTTTTCAATACATTTCCACCTTAGTTTCATTCTCTAATCTTCTCCTACCAATTGAATCAGTGGAGTTAGTAGAAAATATCCCTTATTTTCTAGAGGGCTGGCTGTTGAAGGCAAAAGACTCAAAGCCCTACTTGGTTGAATTGGTAAGTCTTGTATTAGACTGATTCTTTGGTTACTTAGCTTAATTATTTTCAATTGTTTTGTCAAACTAACACATATATCTTCTGTCATGACAAAAATTAAATTACACTTTTGTGTCATGGCTCTTAGACTTGATTTGATTGATGCCACTACTAGCAAAATAATCTAGGAGTAAACTTTCTAAATTATTTGGATATTCACCTGCATTTGAACTTGGGCAAAATATTGGGCCATAGACATTTGTTATAATTAATCAAATTTCCCTGTCAGAATCTTTAACATTGCCCCTTCTTCTTCTCTTTTTTTATTTATGACTTTTCTACAATTATAATTGTATAAATACAATTTCAGGGGGAAACAAAAAGACATAGAGCTGCTTAAATGAATTATGAATAACATTTTGTTTGTGGCAAAAGATATTTGAACATCTCATTCTACTCATAAGGAAAATGAGAGACACCACTAAAATGCTCAAACTAATGGTTGGAAAAGTCTGTTGGCTGTAAATAAAAGATAAAACTATGACTCCCATTACACAGGCTTCCAAAGAGAAATAATTTCAAATTAGAAAGCATGAACACTTCTGTGACTTATCTCCATATTAGAGTTCTTTGCAATTCCTATTGAAAAGTGGACTCCTGGGGACTGCTTACTCTGTATGCTGTGATCTCTATGTCAAAAGCTTGAGATACAGAAACATACTATCATCTTGTTGTTTCTGGCCTTCTTAAGACATCTTCAATATCTGTGATAGAATTCAGAACAAGATAAATGAATGCTTTCAGATGCTTCCTCTGTTAGAGACCTTTCTTAAATTAATTTGTTATTGTAAAAAAATTAGATTCCAAAGAAAAAAATCTTGTCTGCTGGGAACTGAATGCAGCAGAATCTTGCTACAAAAGATGCACCAAAACCAGTTTATTATACAACATGATTCTTTTGAGAGTAAGGTAGTGTGTGCCTGTCCTGTTTTGAAATGAAAATAATTAAACTTTGTAGCAGACCATTACTTGATTTATTAATTTAAATACAGTGAATATTTGTTTTAGATGTAAGCATGTGAAACAAGATAGACTGATAATCTTTTTTTTATTCCTTGGCTAATTACAACATGATGTTATAGTTTTTAGCTGTGGCTCCCTAGAAGCATAATACCAATAAACTTCAAGCCTTTCTCATGATGAAAGTATGATTCAGTCTCCAAACACAATCACTCCTGGCATTGTTCTTGCAGACACTGCCAACAGTATCAAAAGATATATTAGTTCTAGTTTTTACTTTTTCTGCTCCCCTGGGACCTTGGATGTTTCAAACACTTCTCTTTTATGCTTGAAGTAAAATTAAATACTTTCAAAGGAGGAAGGCTGTTTAGATAAATCCACTGAGTTACCTTGTGCTGTTTTCTCATTTAGCTCATTTTTGGAGCAGTTTCTAAAGCTGTGAGCTTTTAATCCTGTAAGACTACTAAAAAGAACTGAATCTTACTTTGTATAAAGAAGCTAAAAACACGTCTCACTCTGAGATTAACCTCCTGCTTTGCAAGTTTGAGAAAAATGCTTTAAAGGCAAAAAAAGCTAAAGGTTTACTCAAGCAGAAATGAGAAAAAAGTGCAGAAAAATCTAGATGTGAGGAAAAGGTCAGAAGGTGAAAAGAAGAGGTATTTTGTTAAGATACGGCAGGTTATGCACAGGAGTCTTTCCCTTTAATGAGAAATACTTCAATTTTATCTGTTCTCAAGTAATTGCATAAATATGTGCACACAAAAACTTTAAGAAATAATTTATCATTTTAAATTAGTCTAATTCTGAATTGGCATGGGAAATGATCTCCTTATCAGACACGATATTCCTGAGCCTTACAATTTTATTTTTTTCTTTTTGCATACTCTTTAGAATGAATATAACAGAATACTTTATACCTCAAGCCAAAGTCAACCAAAATCACTGAGGTCTACTGAACATTTAATTACTAATTTCAACAAAAGTGCTTCAACAGGATGCATTCATAAAAGTTCATCCTAGAATCCCAAAAGCCAGTGGAAAATGTAGGAGCTACAGGAACATACAGAGGGACAGAGATGCAGATTCAAGCTATTTCTTTGCACATCTCCAGAGAGTATCCTGAGCAGTCAATAAATGCTATGTGCTATGGTGTCCCTCCCACACCAGAATTTAGGTCTTTTAAGTGAAAGTATAAACATGACAGCTGTGTTTCCAGGTAATTGTTTGAAAACAATGGACTGATAGTTTTCATTGAAGATTTACAGCTATCTGAATTTATTTCTTTTGGGAAGTGACCTGTAAGTTATTCACCCCCACTGATATTTGTAGTTTTCTGTAGTTTCAATTGGTTATTGAGCAATATATGACTAGTAATATTTATGTGCCTTGATTCATTTACTTTCAAATTCATAAAGAGTGTTCCAAAAAACTATTCAAATAGATCTGTATCTTAGACAAGTGGAAAGACATTTGGTTTTATTTTCATTCTAAAGGCATGAAGATTCAGTCTAGTTTCATTTAGATTATTGTGCCAGATCATAATCAATGTAGTTTAATCTCATTCCATGAAAAAGAAAATTGGTCATAGGCTATTTTGAAATAAAAATTTGGCTCGTCAGACAGTACAGTTATGGGAATTTCATAGACTGCCTTTTGTAGCTCTTTGTTGCTGTTCTTTGCAAGCAACACCCAGTTTTATTCACCAAAATAAAAAAAATACATTTCAAAACTGGTTACTTTAAAAATCGTCATGCTTTCACTTTTTATTAGAATATTAGTTTAGTTTCTGCAGTGAGGATAAATCTATGTAGGGTTTTTTTTCCATAAGTGCATTCAGAGCTAAAATCTTAATTCAAATCTGAAAAATATCTTGAAAATAGCATAATGAAATTTCAAGATATACCTTTGTATTCTACATCTTTTTAAATTAGTTTGAGAATATCCACCATGCCTTATGTATTCGTATATATGATTAAACATGAAATTAATGTCACATATAAAATGATATACAAAAAAATAAAAATTGAACACTATGCAACTCATTTACAATAGGTTCTCTGTATTCTTTTTAAGAAAATCGCTGTAGGATATCTGATTAAGGATTACAAAACCATAGTTCAAGAGTTCAGAATGCCTCTTCTCCAGTGAATTTAAGGTAAGTAGTCACATGGGCAGGCATAAACAATGGGAGCAGAGCAGGGGAAAATCTGTGTTTGCAGTCTCATTTTCCTGGGAGTACATAGGAGGAATTTAAAAAGTGCAACATGTACACTTTCAGATTTAAACAGGTTTTGGGTTATGCAAGACAGAAGTGTCAGGCTGATCTGGATAAACAGCTCAATAGCAGCAATAAAATTGACTCCTAATAGCCAAAAAGAGGTGTCGTCCTATGTGTCATCACTGAACAATATTGTCCTTTACAGCTGGTTAGCTACATCAGAGCTACATCAGAGCATTGACGAGTCAAGCCATCTTTATGTCATGATAATCTGTAAATGTATCGACTATGGAAATGAGTCAGTTTGAAGTGTCTCATCATTTTAACCAATATTCCAGGTTAACAGATCATGTTCAAACTGTAAATACTTCATATATGGTCTACTGAAAGTTAATCAATACACTCAAAAATAAGAATCTCAGTCTGTAAGTTTGTCATTGATTATAAATGTCACTTGCAGGTTCAATAAAATATCTTAACAGAATTGAATTAAATTAAAGTAACAGTCTGTGCCAACATCTCTCCCTTCCCACAGGCTTAGCTCCTGATCCGTTTAATGATTTGTTTCAATTACTCAGTAATACACTATGAAAGCCTGGCAATCCAAGCACCTTTGTAAAACATATTTTGTATTACTTTTTACTTACTGAAATGTCTTTAGCAGTAAGCTGTAATGTAAGTATCTGAGGACAAAAAAAATTGAAATAACATCTAACTTTGCACTTTGTCATTTTGTGAACAAGACTAAACATTTCTACACCTTTTGATCCAAGTATCAGCTATCTAGTGTGCAAATATGATTTCAGTTTTGAGGAGAAGTGCTTTTTTTACTGCACTGGAGTTTAGTTTCAATATAAACTCCTGCAAAGAATTATCTTATCTAAATTTAAATTCAGACCTCAACCACATTTCAGGTCTAGCAAAAGAAAAGTTTTTTTCTATCACCTCATAGATAAAAAATTTATCAAATAAGAACTTGTTTTGAAAAGAAATAGAAGTAAATTTAATAGCAAGAAAATACTATTTCTAGAATTCTACTTTATGCTTAAGGGGGAAAAAGTGTTTCCATATGTGAATCATCCTGTACCTTATTGAGCAGACCAAGCCATTTTTAACTGTTCTTTTTTATTACATTTGATAGTAAAACCTATTATGTTGTTCAACAACATTGTCAGTGGTATGACTTGTCAAACTTTCATTTTTAGTAAGTTTTGGTGATGAAACTTGCAATTAGCTTTGAACAGAAACACTTAAGAACAGAAACTGAATCACTACTGTCTACTTGTGATTAATTCTTCAATTTCCATGTGCAGGCAAATCATGCAACACAAAGAGGCTCAAGTCTGCTTTCAGAATACAAGCCTGAGGCAAAATTATATGATTAAGATGAAACACCATAGATGAAATGGGAGAAAATTATGCAAGAGTGTATGTCACTTTTGAACAGAGAGATCATACAGCCATAGCACCCATAACAATCACTTTTCTTGGTCTTAAGTTTTCAATATATGCATAACAACAGGATGAATTAAGTAATTGTTCTCCCACTGCACCTGACAGGAAAGTCTGTCTCTTTTTCACAAACTCAGTAGCCATTCTTACATCTTGTTTCTAGGCCAGTCTAAGAATATTATTCTCAGATCCTCAACCAGCTCCTGTAATGAAGGATGTTTTGTACCATTTTCCGCTTCTTCTAGTTTTAAGTATCTTATGACAGACCATGCCTCATTTGACCAAATCTTTTAATTTTGCATTTCTTCTACTATGCTTACTTCTAGAATTTCATTGCATAGATTGATGAAGTAGTAATTTCAGTCCATGGGAAAGTTATTAAATTCACAGTTTTCTTTTCTCACTTGTAATTGATTCCAGGGAGAAAAGACACACATTAATACATATTATCTCATTTGCAGTACAGATGTCTGATCACAAAGTCATTCCCTGTATGAAACTCCCATTGAAGCCAGTCAGAGTCATGCCTACAGGTGGACAGCAGGTCACAAGCAGATTTACTTTCATAAAATTTTTATGCATTGACAGACTGTGTTTACTTTCTAATGCATTACAAGGAGTGATGGGTAAACCAGAAAGTTTCTCAACACTTGGAAAAACACCAAAAACTGTGGATGCTCTTTTGAACTATATTCCAACTGTCTAAAGCCACTTGATTCTGCACAGCTGGTCTGGAAGATTTACAAGATTAGATATTTCATCACTTCTGCTTCCCATCCTAGCCAAATGAAGACAGTTTAAATTTGAAAAGAAGGTGGGGAAGGGAGAGAGTTGAAAACAAGACCATGGCAAGTAGTAAATATGATCTTGTTTTTCAAATATTTGCATATTCTTAATGTGGCTATCTCAGTGAACCTGGCCCCAGATCATGTGACACTTTTTCTTACTTATATAAGCAGTAGAATACTCATTTCTAACCTAGGTTGTAGATTTAGATCCCAAACAATCTGGTCTGATACAGACGGCAGGATGTCTGAGTCAATGAACCCGTAACTAACATATAGACTCTTAATGATGCTGTAATACTGGCAGGAATGAGACCCAGTCTCAATTTCATCTTACTTCCCCTGAGAGTAAAACAGAAAAAAGTTGAAAATTTATTCACCTTACTTGAAAAGGATTATACTCTTCTAGATACTGGAAAATAATGTGGTTCCTGGAGGAAGCTTTGTTGAATTTTTCATGGAACCCACTTTATCAATAATTTTGAATTTCTCATTTTCACTGTAATATATTAATCAACCTGAAGTTTAAATAAGTCAAACCGAGTCATATCTGAGTTCAGATATTTTAATACCCATTTTTCTTCATGACAGAACTATGCATCAGATGCCATGTGAAAGTAAATATTGCACTAGATTAGCACTTTATTTCTAAATTATATTGTACTGTTTCTTTGACAGATGTTAGGAGAGATTTATCCTAGCACATACTGATGATTTAATTCAAAACACTTATACAAGTAATCTGGCAGACTGCTTTAAAGCTTCATATAGGAAAAGTTCATAGTTAGAACAGCTGCTTATTTTGCTGCATTGCCATCAGAGTATTTCAATAACATAAAAACTAAAATCCCAGAAAACATACCCACTATTTATTTCTTTTAATAACTAAGCTCTTATACGAAATATTTTAGTGAAACTGCTACTACCATTAATAGATTAGCAGAAAATATGTTTGGAAATTAATTTATATATGTTTACTTTAAAAATATTTTTTTTCAGAAAAACATTCCAGCTGTCAGGGAGCAGCAGGAGTAGGGCTGCTCTCTGACAGAGATGAGCCAGGAATCATGATTACCTCAGCACTTCAGGTTGGGCAGTGATGCTTCCACAGGCTGCCATCCAATGGCTCTGGTCAGGGGTGGTGGTATCAACAGATCCAAGTGATAAATCCAGATAAGACAAGGCAACGAGTCTGACTGTCAGGAAGACCAGTCAAAAATGTCAGGAGACTGGACTGGAGGCAGGAATAGAGATAAGACTATAAGTAAACTGAGCCCAAGCTCCATCCTACAAGTCCAGCCAGGAGGACAGAACTGTAGGTAGCAGAATATGTGTACTTACAGCATCACTGGGGGAGGAGAGTGTGTCTAGACCTTTGCTTAAATTTAGCCCACAAATCCATAGGCAAGTCCCAAGTGAGGTTTAGCACACATAAGGCCTTTTGGTGCCCTCTGGGACCTAGCAGTTTTCATTACAATGCACTGAAAGAAGAAGCAGGTCCTATGTCCTTGAACCCTTGTGAAAAAGTATCTCAGCGGTGTTATTTTTCAAGGTTGGAGAAGGGGTAATATGTGAGGTACAATACTAGCAGAAAAGGAAAGCTAAGCACTTCTGAAAAGATTTTCTGACTCTTCCCAGTCCTCACTAACAAAAACTTGATAACCTTACTCCTGCTGTCTCTACAGACAGTCACTGAATAGGTCACGGCAGTTTCAACATGGTTATAGAGTGACTGAACCTCAAATCTCCTTCTAGCCTAGATGTGGGAGGGCATTTTCCCACCCAGAGCCAATAAAGCTGTGTCAGGAATATTCAGAGGAAAGAAGTAAAGGTATGGGACAGAAATGAAGCATAATGAAAGGAAAAAAGAAATCAAATACTGAAAATTAACTATTTTTACATTATAAACTAATACAAGGCATAAGTACAAGTCAAAGTAATGGTATCTGAGCCCAAGCCTTGTCTTAAATATCATTCTATCAAAGAATTCAGAAATATTTCCTTGAGTAAATAAACTACCTTAGCATGAATTTATTTGTTGAGATTTTAATACAGTATGAATTTCAGTTTAAACTTTTCCCACAGAGGTCTCTAACTGCAATGTATTTGAACTCTCCAGTGTCAGCTCATGCTACAGCTTTTCCACACTGTGGGAGCCTTAATAAGGTTTCTTTATTTAGTTATCTAGTTGCCCAAAACTTGCAAGATTGGTTTTTATGTTTGAATTTCCCACCTCTCTCCCACATGGAAACTGAAACTGGCAAAAGGCTTCACACTTTACTGAATATACACTTTAAGAACAACATAAGTCCATAAGCATTGTTTCCATAGAAAAATTGATTAATTAGTCTGCTAATAATACCTAGAATGTTCACTTAACTATTGGCATCAAAATAGCAGTGGTTTGGATTCTTTCTTAGAGCCACCTCTTCATGGGCCTGTTACTCTTTTCCAGAAATTTGATAATCGGCAGCTCAGATAAACTGTCTTTACTTAACAGATGTATCTCAAAACACTCCTATATCTCCAGTTTATAATGGTTTAAATAATTTTGTGGCTTTTATACATTTGTGTATATTATACATGTCTCTGCTTATAATCAGAAGCACAGATAGAAAGAAAGAAAGAAAGAAAGAATCCCTGAGTTTAGAAACAGGAATATACTTTGTTCTGTGCTGCACACATTTTGGATGTAAAATAACATAAACTAAGTCTATTATTACCTTCCATTTTTGTGTCTGAGTCATCTCCCTTAGGTTCTTCTACCAGTTCAGTTACATAACATTTCAGCTTCAGGAAGAAAAATATCAACCAATTAGTGTCTTAGGATGCAAAGACTCAAAATACTGACGTATTTGGTTCAGTCAATGTAATTCACTGTCTTATTTAAATAGAGAGAGGAGGGCAGACTGAAAGGATCCTAAAAGAAAAAGTTACATGACAAAGCAAAAATTTTGGAAATTGCAAGATTTATTTAAGCCAACACTGTAATCTTTTATTATCATATTAAATGTTTTCATCCAAATGGAAATTTGGCCAATTTGTTATTAAAGTCTTTTGGAAAAATAAAATAAAGGCAAGAAGGGAAAAAAAAGCCAACGTATTTTTTCTATTAGATTGCATAGAGCAGTTTATGCTCAGATGTAGAGGAATTTAAATTAGGGTCAAACAAAACTTAACACCTAGGATAAGTTTCACTATTCTACAAAGAATCCCAATATTTTGTAACATTACCAAAGATCTAAGAAGCAATTTAACATTCAAGACATTTAACTTTTGACCTATTACTTCTAAAATTTGCTTCTGCAATCAGTTAAGTGTCTCAGATTCTCATCTCAAATAAATAAGTGCGAGTCTGAGGTTTCTCAGATATGCTTCAGAGCCTGTTACAGGCTTTTAACTGCAGTACTTGGTTTTAACATTCCTTTTACTTCAACAGAGGGTCTCAATTGTGCTTTGATACCTTTCATACTAGGTCAAAGGAGTTTGATTGAATACAGGTCATTAAAACTTCTAAGTTGTCACTGAAATACTGATGTACAGATGAAAGCAAATGTTTTTACTGTTTCTTACATCCCTGTCTCTAAAAATGCTGACACTTTAACATTCACATGGAGCACTGAATGCTATGGAACAAAGTACTGTAATGACTTTTTTTCCATTTTTACTTCATTCAACTGAATGGAAAGTGAGAAAAAAAAATATATATAAAACCCCCAGCCTATGTTTTGCCCTCATTTCCTTTCTCCAGCATGCATTTAACAATCTAGGCAATATTGTAGGTTAAGATAACATTTATTAAACCATTTTTGCAGAAGCTACTTTACTTGCTCAAAACTTTCAAATGTCAAGCTATTCCTGAGTGATTAAACTTGGATACCATAGTTATAGTTTTCAGTTCTGAGTTTGGGTCTTTGGGGTTTGTTTAGAGAGATTTCAGAAGGGGCCAAACCATACCAAAGGCTACAAAGAGATTGCAAATAGCAATCCACCCATTCCAGAAGTGAAAGGAAAAAGTGACTCAACAGTGGGCCCAAAAAAGGATCAATAAGACAATGGGCTCTCACCTCAGATGTGATACCTGCAACAGTCAAATTAGCCAGGTGACCCCCATGGGAGTCCAAGATCTCATATGGTAGTCTTGCAGGACTCAGCCTGCACAAGAAAAAAAAGTATGAGAGAGAGCAAGGTTCCATTTTGGAAAAAGAAAAATAAAATATCTCTTATAACATGGGGTCATACAAGGATATAGGACATCCTACTTGAAACAGTCTACTTTGGTGCAGTTAATTCCTATTTTTCACCTGTAACAGTTAATAGGCAATGCTATTTCCTGTACTTTCAATACCCTTTTGTTTTCTTAGACTCTTTTCCATCTTCTTAGGCAATAAGTTGACATTACAGTTGTGTTTTCCCTTCTCAGTAGCATCTCAGGATATCACAGGCTCCTTCATACCCTGGGTGCATTTTGAAGAGGGCAGCTGAACTTTTCAAGGGTGTTTCTGTCTCCAAGACCTGGCTGTCAGGTTCCCAGTCCCAAATGTTTCTGTCAGGACTTTCAGCAGGCATTTTCTTCTTCATTCTTTCAGTAATTCTCTCCTTCTTGCATAGGCTCACATTAAGTTCTCCACGGTCAGCAATTCCATCAAGGTATTCACTGCCCTATCACAGAGCACCTCCTTCACTTCCTGCCTTGCTGTTCATTTTTCCCAGTATTTACCAGCTTTTTCAAGACATTTTTCTAGAGATGCCTCCACATCAGCTGTGGGCCGTGGTGGGTACTTTGCGACTGTCTGAAACTGGCTCTGATGGACCCAGAGCAGCTCTGGTTTCTCCTCACTGTGCCCTGCAACCCTGCAGCTCAAAGGCACATACATACATACATACATACATACATACATACATTCATACATATATACATACATATATATAAATTGTGTGTGTGTATACACATGCGCATGTACATACATACCCAGTGCCTTGGTCCATCAGCTTTTGATTACTGGAACTGCTGGAGAAACTATATTCCTGCAGAACATAAGGACCTAATTCAGTGTGTTTACAGCAGGAAAACCCAGTGCAAAGATAACCACCAATGTGTTAGTTTAACAGAAAAACTATTCGCATGCTGCAATGTGCTCTTCCCTTGAGACTGGGTCTCAAAAGAAAAAACTATTTCTCACAGACACACTCATACACAAAAAAATAAAAAAACTCCAGCTTTTTACAAATATCATAAAAAAAAAAAAAAAGAAACTCACACTGCTATACCAGTGAGGACAGTTTTTGTATACTTGCTGGCTAGTTCTGGCAAATTATTCTGCTCAGTAACTTTCCTTTATTGCATAATGCAATGTAAAAATTCCAAATCCAGAAACATTTTTTAATTTATACTATGCATATTACTGTTTTATGTCAGCCTCTTAGCCTAGCACCAGCAAAAGATACTTTTATCATATTTTCTTAAAACAGTTTTGTTTTATCCTGAAATCCAGAAGAAAATTCTAGTCAAGAAAATAGTTTGCCACTGTATCTGCAAGGTGCCATTAGACTGTTAAATTATAAATGACACTGAAGATACAACATGCCCTATTAATATATTATGACTTTAAACTAAGTGTTCATTAGAACAAGACTTGACATTACATTGCTGACTTCATTGTTTATTGAATCCCATTTTTAACACTATATTCTACTGATAATTACACACTGCCAAACTAACATCCTCTGACTTTGTAATCCCATTTTAAATATTTTACAGTTATTTTTTGTAAAAAAATAAAAGTTCTTTTTTGAAAATGACATAATGAAACACAAGGTTTCATATAGTGCTAACCACTTAATGTCACATATAGTTCAATGAAATTAAGTATAAACAGAGATGTTCTTTTCAATTGATGCAAGCCCTTGTTGAAGAAAGCCAAGAGAGATTAAAGAGTTCAGTGTTTTCCTGTCTTCTATTTCTACATTCCCATTCCCGTTTTTTTATAACAAGCTAAATGTAGCTGCTAATAGAGTTCGGCTTAAAGGTAAAGTGTCCTCCTTTCTAACTTTAATCTATTTGTTGGCAAAAGAAAAACAATCTTCTGACAATGATTTACTAGGGAAAAATGCATGAGAAGTCAGTTAATGAGCTGAACCATTTGTTATTTCCTCAAGAATATAATCTTTCAAGGTTGGGGATTTTAGAGTATTTTTCACTAGTTTTGTTGAACAAAATAAGATTTGTATTAATTAAATCCTATGAAGTACTGCAAACATTAACAGATAAATATATCTTCCTGAAGATTCCTTCACAGAACAGTCACATCTGATTTTATAAAAAGAATATTACTGACAGTTGGCTCTAATTAACACTGTAGACACTTCATAGGTATTTAGAAATAATCTTTTGTTCCCTGTCATAGCATGATATAACTATAGTGTGCAGGTCAATAGAGAGTCTGTTGCGGTAGTTAAGGAAAAGGATAAGCTGAAAGAAAAGGAAGTATTACAAGTCAAAGTAAGGCAAAAATCCTGTGCTTTCTTCCACTATTAACTGTCTGAGACTGCCTTAAAATATGACCTTTTGCATACAGCTATGATGAAGCTCTGTCTAAGCAACTAATTCCATTCATGTTCTGAATATCCTGATGTCTAGACCATTCCTAAGAGTGACTTAAATTTGTCTGTTTTATTTTGCTGTAAAATGTCTAGTTTCTTGAGGCTGTTAAAGTATTTCTGCCATAGTAACTATCAATTGAACGAAAAAAAGCCACACCTGACATGGTGCACCTACATCTCGCTTGACTCTTTTGGCATCTTGGATACAGGTGGCAACAGAGAAGAAAAAGGTGTCTTGTCTCCCATCACTTTCACACATTCAAATGACATGTATATGTAAATGCCCCACTGTGATGTGATGGTTTCCATTTGTTTCCACCAAAGTGAGGAAATTAGGGAGTATCAAGAACAAGGCAAGCTTTATTGGCTGGGTAAATTTTTTTCAAAAACAAAGTTTAGCTGGCCAAGGGTTCATATGAAAAGCATTAACATCTTTTAAACAAACAGAAGTGAAGATTTATAATTCATAAGTTAAGTTCACATCAACAGAACATCTAAATCTCTTGAAATTCTCCCATTCTCACATAGCAGTAATGATAATCTATAAAGAAAATGAACAAAGGTAATGTTAAAATCTATCTCTATAAAAATCTAATAATCTGATCATACACAAAAATAAAGGAATGAGAAGGCATTTGTTGCATATGTTACTATGGATTATACATGACAGTGAAGTAGATGAGCAAATAAACATTTTTACTAAAGATCAAAACAGGTTATCTGGAAAAACTTTGGAAACCAGAATAGTACTTATGAAATGGTAAAGATTTATATATCTTGAAATCACTGCCAATTTCAACCATTCAAAATTATGAGCCAAACCTCAGATAATCATAGGATCAGCTTAAAAATATAAACAAAAAATAAATAGATATGATATTTTGGCATTTAAAAAAAAAGTGAGGAACACCCATGGAAGTGAGGGCTCTGAGAGAGGCTGCTGGGAGTTTCTTCTCTGCCTGAGACCTGGCCAATAGCTGGCCATTACTGAGAATTGACAGTATTGTTAACCATTGTAAAAGTGAGATCAACTCTCTGAATACCACCTTTTAAACCTAAACCTGGGAGCTTCCGGCTCTCTTTGTTTCTGGCCTTGAAAGGTAAAAGAACTCTGGCTGGACCCCGCTCCACCTCAGCAGGCCTGTCCGGCCTGGGGGGAGAGGGCTGAGCCGGGCTCCAGCGGCTCCCGGTCAGGGGACAGACATTGAGGAGCTTTTCCCAGTCCCAGGCAGGGCCAGACTCTCCCGTGGCCCCAGCCCTGGGCTGGGCCGAGCCACAGCTGCTCACCCCCACGGCCGGAACAGACGGCCCCAGGCTGAAACCAGTCCGCTGCTTTTCCAGGGCTGAGGAGCTGAAATCCGACACCATGAATACCTGCCACAGTTTGGGCCAGATTTTAACTCTTTCACTACCCAGATGAGACCTGCAGATTTAATCCTTTTTCCAGAGAGAGAGTAAAGCAAGAGTGATCAACATGTAAAGAGACTATAAACCATCAAAGTCAGTAAAAGAAGGAGTCCAGCCTCAATCGGCGAATGAGGAGATGCTTTCATAAGCTGAAATGTTCTTTTGGTAAGGCCATGGAGATGGACAATAATGTTCTGAAAAACTCCTTTAATTCATGAAAGAATATTTTGGGGGGGAATAAAGTGTTTCAAAGTATAGATCTGAGCAAAGGTATCCATTGATGAAGCTGAGCAGATGGTGGAGTAGTCATGATCCCATGAGATGCTGGAGCAGAGAAAGAGAAATGAGAGTTGAAGATCCTTGGCCTCCAGGGAGAAAAAGAGAAAACCTCTGTTCCCAGAGATGATCACAGAGACAGATTAAGAGAACCTTTGCCTTTGAATAACTCATCCTTAAAACAATACCCCTTGAGTTCATGGCCCATGAACACACCTCAGGGTTTTGTGAAAATGGGAGGAGGACCTGATGGCAGAGTTTTCCGGGTGGCTGCCATCATGGGAATGACATCCATGAGAAAACTGTTTTCTTGTGGAAAGCTCTCCATGGAATAACAAAAGAGAACTCCTTTCTTTATGGAGATTGATGAAAAGACTATTGTATAGTTGGTATTGTTTTAACCAACAGGTTTTGTCTCTATGTTGTCAGGAAAAAGGTGGGGTTGGGAGGAAAGATTTCTGGAGGTTTTATTCTGTTTTTCTTATTCTTGTAGTTCTATTAATAAACTTTCTTTATTCCTTTTAAGTTTTGAGCCTGTTTTGCTCTTCTCCTAATCCATATCTCACAGCAAGAGATGAGTAAGTTTTCTGGTGATTTTTAGCTATTGCTTTAAAACCACCACATTATTCTACATTTCTTTTTACTAACCCTTTGCTTCCTGAGATCATACAAATCACTCAGTACCCCCTGCCCCTGGTGGGATGGGGAGAAGAATGTGAGAAAGGTAAAACCCATGGCTTGAGAGAAGAAAATTATAATGATAATAATAATAATAATAATAATGGTGTAAAGGGAGATAACAGAAAGAGGGACAGGAATAGTGAGGCATGCATCTATCTATCAAACGAGGGCTGGTAATACAGAAAACTAACCAGCAAGTTTTAAGACACACATTGGCAAAAGAAATAATAAAAAAAAATTACATTCTTAAAACAGTTTACATACTTTTTGGCACAGGAAAGACTCAAGGCTCTTTCAAGGCCGACTCCTTAATTACTGGGAAAAAATTGGAAGTGATGGGAGCTTTAATAAAGTGATGGAGGAGTACATAGGCAGTAGGTAGACAAAAGTAGCCCATTTGCCAGAAGCAAGGAATCCCAACTGAAACCATAGTCTTGCATTACTTTGATTTACTGCAGCTGATGTCAGAGGACCTGTAAGTCACTGGTCCCTGCAGACACTGTGCACCAGCCTTACTGCAGCCAGCCTTGCTTCACCCAATATACGCTTCCTTCTAGACTAATATAAGTGACCCTCTGGCAAGTTAGGAAAACTCCTAACTGTCCTCTTTCTTCCCCAGCCCCCCCCCCCCCAGCTTTCCCCTTACTGGGAACTTTTCTACACAGTAAGTCATAATGATATAACAACAATGTAATTTTAAATACAAATTTTCAGGCATCAGCTAAACCCTGATAGCCCAGGTTTACAGCAGTATGTCAGAATATAGCCACAGAATACTGGAAGAAAATACAAGTATTTAGACAGTAAGATCCCTAGAGTAAAGACTTAAGAATCTTGAAAAACTGTCTTGAATATATCACTGAATATATTACCTAGATGGTATTGTAATAATAGCAATACTAACTGTCAAAAATGTACACTAGAAAAAGAGAGGCCACTCAGTCATTGCTTTGATTTCCATTACATTTTAGTGGAAGGCATGATGTTTAGCCTTTTTTTTTTCTTAACTAGCAAAATTTCAAAGACAAAAACTTTGGGAAACCATTTTCCTGCCAGTGTTGCCACTAACAATTTTAAAACTTTTTGAATGGATGACAGAAATGAAGGCAATCATCACAGACAGTACGGGATATTATCTCAATCTACAATGCCTAATACATGTGCATAACTTGAAATTACAGTCACCCTATCACTTGGAAAGCCACTTACCTGTGAATAAACACCCTTTTTTTACTATTTTCCAAACTGCAGGAAAAATTATCTTCTTCTTATCATGTCTCAACATACATAAAAATAATGAGAATATTGATTCATTGACTATATATTTTAACACTTCCTCATACTCGAATTGAAATGCAGTAAGATAAAATTTCATTATAAATAAAAATAGCTGAACAACAATGTCAAAATTATGAACAACATAGTAGAAGTGAAAGATCTTCTCTGTGACTCTTGTCATCTTAGGTCAAAAACACTAATTTATCCTGTTCCTGTTTTAATTTATGTGGTCTTTCATCTCTTTGTACACCCTCCCATTATTTTCTGGGTTATCTTGTCATTCTGTTCACCTGACATGCACACAGATGTCTCCTTACTCCCAAATTTAGAAAACTTTGATTTAGTTATTTTTTTGTCATGCTGGTTGTGTCTTAGTATTTTGAAAGGGCAAAGGAAGAAAAAAAACTTTATAAACGAGATTATTAATATTATATCTAATCTGTAAGAATGCAGAACAATGACAATAGTGGAGGGATTCGTAATAGCACCACAGCTAAATACCACAGCAGAAGCTTTTTTTCTGTGAACAGGCTGATGTGGCAAGTGCATATGGACAGATTCATGTCACACAGATGTTATTACAGTCACATGTCACATTATGTCATAGAACTTACATTATGTCTGGATGAGTTTTAAATCAGATGGTGCCCATGAACATTAATGAATTCTTTCAAAATCACATAAATACAAGAAACTTTGCTTGCATATCTCAGTATTAATACTCATACTATCTCTTCAGTGATAAGAAAATAAAATGTTTAATTTCACTCATTTTTTGGAGATGTTTTTCCTTACACCTTAAAGAGATTATATGCAATAATATTGTACATAATAAGTGTACACATTAACTGAAAATGTAAGACATTGGGATCCTATGGTTTAAGATGTTTTCAACTGAAACCATAAATGTTAATGTCTGGCTACTCTTTAGTCACAGAATGATAGAAAGGGCTGTTGGAAGCGGCTGGAAATTTTTCAAATCTTTCCAAAGTCAAAATTGATTTCAACTATGTTATTGTTGTCAGATAGTTTTATAACCTGCTTTTAATATTCCAGTGGTGGAAACTGAATCATCTCCAATACATACTTATTCTTACATTTCTGAAGACCTCTCTTAATACAAAATAAGGAATTCTATCTCCTGGGGAATAGTTTGCTGCTTGACTTTTTGCTGGTATTGGGAATTATGAAGCCCCAGTCTGAACACATTTCAGTTGTTCAAGATGAAACTGAGATCACTGCAACATGAAAATTCAGAATTTTACGTTGCCGGGCTAGAATGAGAGGAGCAGCCACTAGTGCAGTGGGTAACATTCTTAGCAACATGTGGTTGGACAGCTGTAGTTTAATTCCCAAAAAGGTTGTTAGATTTAGTCTTACTTCCTCACACTTGAAACAGGTTAGCTCGCAGCAGAGTAGTCACAGGATTATCTACAAAAATCAGGCTGTATTTTATGAGTTCTTTGTAGAGTTTATGAGGTTTTATCACATTTCTTTTAATAAGAAATGTGATGAAGAAGGAGTTTCTAAACGGGACCGGGTCATTCTATTCTGCAGTGGGCTAGAAAACAGTGTGTCAGTATCCATCAAGGTGACAGTAGGAAAGGCAGTCTGGGTAAGTAATTTCCTAATGAGCTGGTGATGGGGTCAGTCCCCTATATTCTTCCAAAGTGACTGTGATCATAGCCCATGACTGTTGTCATGAGGCCATTCAGAGACGAACAAAAGATGTCAATACCAAAAATATTTGATGAAATATCCAAACCTATTTGCAATAGCAAAGAGCTTTTTGATTTCATTGTCACTATTCTTACTCTTATTTGTTGAATTTGTTTTCATATCAATTTCTTTAGGATAAAGAAAATACCTCTTTTATTAATGTTTTTCCGATAACTTGCACTGATTGGTACATTATTTCAAGTGAAACCTTTGAGCTCTCTTATAGATTTTTCCTGTTCATAATTAGCTCTGTTAAAGCCCTTACAGTAAGTGTACAATCAAGAGCTAGATGCAATGATATGATGTTCTGTACTAATTGTTTTCCATCTACAGGGTATTTCATCTTGAGAAGCACCAGTATGAATTAGATGGATAGATTATATTGATGAATCTTTTAAACTCCAAGTTTATTATCTCCATGCTATAGTGTAGTATTTTAATATAGCACAATAACCAAGTCTTTTGAGAAAGTAAGTATTGATATCCCTCTTTTATTGATGATAAAACCAAGGCTTTGTCATAGAACTTGTGAATAAATCCTCTGAAATAGATCAGCAAGAGAAAATATACCAGTTCTTAAGACAAAATATTTCAGAAAAATACCTTCTCCCACATAAATGGAAAGAGGAATTTTCTCACTGGACAACTCATCAGTAGAATATTAATGGTAATAACCAGGTCCACTACATAAACGAAGGCCTGTTCTCAAAAGCAAAAATATACTTGGACTCTAATCAGTCTAGCAACTTGTAGAGTACATTCTCAGCCAGAAAATAACCTCTATCCCTCTCATTTGTCCAGTGCAATTTGTTGCATTTCTCCTATTCTGGAGAACTGAAGGCTTTGAGGAAACCTAATTGCAGCCTTCCAGGAACTTAAGAGGACTCTGCGTTAGTTATCTAGAATACTTTTATAGTCAATGGAGGAAAAATAAGCTTTTCTGCATTGTGAATCACCCAACCTGCTTTAGATTTATGTTTTTTAACAGAAATAGATATATATCACTCTAACAGTTACTTTCCTTCCACTGATAATAACAGAAGTAAAATGGCTCAGACAAAAATGTGTGATGTAGGTGGGTGAAATTTTATAGATTGCTATGTGAAAGTTCAGTCAGGAATAATTTGCCAAGGCAGAGCAAGTGGTCAGTGCTGTAGTTAAGGCCTGGCAGTGCGGAAGAACTCGGGACGTAACAGAAAGCTAGGATAGCAAGGCCTCTCGCAGTTAGCCAATAGCACCTAGGTGTGACGTATGCAGATGGGAGCAACACAGTGAACCTAGGCTATAAAATGTTAAGTTTCCCTGCAATAAATCGCCATATTTGCCATCCATCACACTGGTGTTGTGGAGTATGGACTGAGCGGCTGAGAGTGACTGCCGTGCTGGAGCTGGTCGGGGTGCTTTTCTTGCTTGAAACCCAACAGGTCAGTAAATGACTCATTCACTGAAATAAAACCAAAGTTATTACACTGTTGAAGTGCTAGCTATGCTAAGGATCATCATTGCCTCTACAGCAAAGTAACTTCAACTTAAAAATTTTCACACAATACACCTAATTATGCAGATATGCATTTCGCATGTAGGCTCATCCTCAGTGAATTGGGTGTTGGAGTGAGCAGTGGTAGGACTGGGCACAAGGGAAAGGACCATCTCATAGTGCCAAACAATGGGCAGAAGCTGTGGAGTGCAGTCTGGAATCTTTGAGCTTGAACCCCGGCACACTGACACCAGCACCTCTTTATCACTTCACACCACTGTCTTCTTGCATTCCCTTTTGTTTACAGTGGTTCAACTGGGTGGAGAGGCACTACACAGTGCAGCAAGTTCTCTGAGGACACCTCTGGCCACTAAGGAGGATAGATCAGGAGTTGGCCAACCCATTTTAATGTTTGCTAAATGTGATTTGACCTAACAATGAGGTTCTAGCACACTTCTATCTCTATTTATTTCCAGTCTGATAATTAAAAAATTTCAATGGCATCACTCAAAGCCTGCATGCTACACATCTTAAGTCTTTTTTTGTCCTTTGCTTTCCTTTTCCTGCTGCTCCTATGCTGTACAAAAATAACTACAGAAGTCAGTCTGTAACAAAACATGCACCTGTCAGAGTTCAGCTCCACTTGCAGCTTTTACTCAAATTGGTTTCCTATCTGTTACAGGGAGCTCCTGGAATCTTTCATTTCCTCATGCCAGGAGACTATTCATGAAGTAATTCATACAGCTATTTCCAGACCCAGCTGACCCTTTCACCCTGCACAATGTGGCTTCTCATCTAAAGGAACTAGTCACAGCAAAGCACATCCCCAAAGTATTGGTATGTGAACTATTAGCTCTGCAGAGTTCTTTTTTAGCTATTAGGTATGCAGACTGTTTTTACAAATGCAGTGACTGAGGAGGCAGGAGTTTGCATGGTGTTTTCACCATGCAAATATAAACAATTCTTGTGTGGTTTATGGAAAATATGTCATATAACAAGAAAAACTGTTGAACCTGAGACATTCAGTGAGTCTGAAAAATCCAATATCCCCTCTCTGCAAGTGGCCACTACTGCATGCTTTAAGGGAAACTAAGAAAAATTGAAGAAAAAGAACAACCTTTCCTTAGAAGAAATGCATTTTTTAACTCTCACTCTTGGATGACTGCTTATGCTTAGAATCACTGAAACTCTGTCTTTGTCAGAATAATAAAAAGAAAAGAATGGCCTATGGTTAATTTTGTGGACGGTCCCATGGCTCATGTAAATGTCTGATTCATTTAAAGTCAGCTACAGCCTCAGCCTCTAATAGGCTGTGCCATTCCTCCTGAAGGAAGGAAATCCAGATGTTAATTATATATTATAAATTATATCCCTTTTCTGTTTAGCTGAATGCTGCTTTCCCCCACCCCCACAACCTTTCCTCCCCTTCACTGTTCTGTACTCTATGACATCTCTTTCACTTCATTTTTCTTATTCCTAACATATTTTCTCATCTTAGCTATTGTTTTTATGGAAAGCTACAATAAAAAAAAAAAATACTTTAGGGCTGCACTTTCACTGATTCTGAAGGTATGGATGCAAAATACATATTTTGCCAATACAATCTTATAAAGTTTAGTATAATGCAAATTAAATCACATCCAGGCTGTGAAAACATTGACATGGAGTTAATTCCAATTATTAAAACAGCCATGACAATAGTCCTGAAATAAAATTTTCTGGTTCAGTAAATTCATAAGTTATGAGAGGATTTATTTTCCAAACAATGCACAATGAAATGATCACAGGTTAATCTGGCAGAATCCCTAATGAGCATTTTTTTCCCATCTACTAAGTATCAAACTAATTTTCACTGTACAGTGATGCTGTTTAGATTTTAGAATATAGTCATTGTGTGTCATGTGAAATGTATCTTATTACAATGTTGTCTGAATGAAGGTGAAATTTATGCTATACAATCACAGCTATTACCTTTTTGCAAGATTCAAATATAATAACATTTGCATATATTATTCTTGCAAAAGTATAGGGTAAAATCCTGGTTCCATTTTTTGATGACAATATAGAAGCCATTTTAATTTATTTTTTTAGCATGACAGTGGTGTATATATTATTATGCTATTTTCTCCATTTTAATTCCTAAGTGCTTATGGCCATGGGGTTTGTTTTTTAAAACTCATTTAGTAGTAATGACCTGGATACTAAATGAATGTTTACACATCAACCACTTGCCCTTTTCCTCCCATTCTCTCAGTCCATAAAGATTAAAGGAATTAAATCATGTTTTATTGTATGCTTTCCTCTTAAAAACAAAAACAAACCAAACTTGAGCTAGATAATATGATACCAGGAAAAAAGCAGGGAGGGAAGTGAACACAAAGGGCAAAAGCAGAAAGTAAATAAAAGAAGAAATAAATGTGAAAGAAGCAAACAAATGTCTTTTGTTTCATGACAAATGTGCAAAATAATCATTACCTGAGAGGGCTGTGTGTTGAAGCAGGACTCAGAAGAGTTGCAAGATATGAAAGAAATGAAGACTTTTCTCTTGCCATAACGGTCTTTCTCAAGTTCAAATAGCACAAAAGTAGGGTTTAGGCAATTACATTTCTGACAATTGGCATAATTTGGCATAATTGTATATGTTGTCATCACAGAGAATATCTAACACATTCTCTTAGTTCTATATTCCAATGCACTTATAATGTTCACTGGAAAAAAGAAAGCCTTGATTTTACCAATATTCTGAATATTGATTAATTGTTAATAGTTATTTGGTTAATTGGCAAGAGGTATTCTGAGATATTTTTATGTGCAGCTTCCCATTCTGTTACCTGTCTGTTCTTCAGTGCTTGTTCTTTATCTCAGCAGTACCTGCAGATAGAATACGACACTGAAAACAGCTGATATTATTCTGTCTATAACTTCACTGGCTGATAAACCAGGAGCAATTTGAAAGCATAAAACACATTACAGTGATTATTATAGCTTATTTCTGGTCTGTTTTTATCGTTTTCTCCTTTACATTGTAGATTTAAGCTAATATTTGTTCCACAGTCATATCCCACAGAGCAGAATGGAAAAACAGAATTTTACCAAGAAATAGAACACATTCACACATACTGTATAGGAAAAATTGAAATAACACTGTTATGGTTTTATGAGGTGTAAGTTGTGCCAAGTTCAGCTAGACAATGCATACAGATCTAAAGCTTTAAAAAGCTCCATCTTGCAGAAATGTATTTTATGTGAGTTTAGAGATATTCAGTAGAACTGACCCTCCAAGGAACACAATTTCCTTTATGAAAGAGAAATTTAACTCTTGGAATTTTATGCATAGTATGGTTTAAGAGAACTGAAACCTTTAGATAAGCACATAAAATCACAGCTGGAAAAGTCTAGAAGCAAAAACATGAATAAAGAAAGAAAAAATTGCTAACATTCTTTGTGTTTTTAAATGTTAACTTTTCTGCCCTTATTGCTTTAACAGGAATCATTGAAACTTAAGACCTGTTCAACAGATATTTTCTATAATTTAAAATCACTGAATAAATTAGATTGGAACATATCTCTGCAGCCCATCTGATCCAAGGCCCCACTGACATCAGGACTAAGTTTTATGTTTGATTAGATTGCTCTGGGTCTTACCCAACCTTGTATTTTCTCTGTGTACTTCTGAGAGGAGCATGTCCTCATCTTCTTTTTAAAAATCTGTTAGGTAGTTGAATGTAGCAGCAAGACTGCACTAAACTTACTTCCTCAGGCTGAAAAGAAGAAAGAAAAATTCACCAATTTTCTTAACCTCTTCTCAGAAGGGTTGTCATGCACTGGAACAGGCTGTCAAAGGAAGTGGTTAGGTCATCTTTCCTGGAGGTATTTAACAGAAGTGTGGATGTCACTGAGGGACATGGTTTAGTGGTGGATTTAGTGTTGGGTTAATGGTTGAACTTGATGATCTTAAAGGACTTTTTCAACCTAAACAATTCTATGATTCCATTCTCCAGCCATCTTTGTAGCTCTACCAGTATTTCTCCAGTTTGTGAATGCTTTTCTTGTACTAGGGAGCCTAAATTTCAATGCAGCACTCAAAACCTGGCTTCAGATGTCAAAGATTCGGCTAATTCCTCAGGGGTTAATCCCTTCTCTGCCCTTGCTGTCTGTGCTCTCACTGAAGCTGCTCTGTGAACAGTTACCCCTCCAAGCCGCGAGGGTGCTCTGCTGACTCAGGGTTGACTCTTGGCCACCAGCACTTCCAGAACCTTTCCCTCAAAGCTGCTCTCAAGCCAGTTAAGCCCTTCTCTTGCAAGGGCTTGTTCCACTCCAATAATTGTTAAATTTCATGAGGTCTCTGTTAGTCCATTTTTTGAATGAGCATATTGAAATCCCTTTGGATGGTCACTTTTGTCTCCAGTACATCAAGTATTTCTCCTCATTTGGTGTCATCCATAAACTTACTGAAGGTACTTTTCATCTATTCATTCCACCTCTTAGTGAAAGACATTAAATAACATCACCTATTTCCCATAAGAACAGCTCTAGTAATATAAGGCAGCTTCTTCAGAAGTCTTGGTTTGCTGTATTGTGTCCCATTAGTGTCCTATTGTCCTATAGCTGTCTCACTAAATGTGTGTTCAAAAATAGTTTTATATTGCTTCAGTTCAGAATTCTCTCTTCATTCATGTTTGATCTTCTACTACACTTGTTTGCCTTCCTTTACAAAAGGGTGGAGAATTCTTGTCCCTGAAGAGTTGATTCTTGAGGATCATCCAACTCTGCTGGGCCCTTTTGTTCTTCAGAGCTACCTCCTAGGGGAGTCTCCAAATATTTCCACAGAAAAGCATAGGTCAGCTCTGCTGAAGACAAGGTCTACTATTAATTTTCACAGAATCACAGCCTATTTGAGGTTTGCTGTGACATCTTGTCAAGTCTAACCTCTCCTGCTGAAGCACAGTCAACTAGGGCAGGTTGCCTGGGACTCTGTCCAGCCCTGTGTCTAAACTTTAGCATCATAAACACAATGGAGGCTTGCATTTGTCTCCAAAACCCTGACTATTTTTCCTGGCTTATAAACAGCAGGGCCTGCAAAGCATGTACCTTAGCTGGCTTGCCAAACTCCTGTGTCCTTGCTTGTGCCCTGCATGTCTAGCAGATACCAAGATTAAATTTCTCATGAGTACATGAGTGGCCTTCAACCATGAGGCTTCTTCCTCTATGATCTATAAAGTCTTCATCTGTTTCCTCCTCTTGTTTAGGTCTTCTGCAGGGGAAGTGTTCTAGGGAAACTCTAAGGAAGTGTTTCTCTCTTGTTAGTTTCCATTTTTTAACTGATCCCAGCTATCTTTTTCTCCTCCAGAGCAAAACTCTACAAGTCAAGTCAAGACTTGACTCTACAAGTTAAGTCCAAAATCTCCATCCTGTCTTCCTGGCCTGCCTTTCCCAAAAAGTCCATATCTACCAATGTGCTCCTATGTCTCTGTTATCTCAGTAAAATTATATATTTCTGAGTGCACAAGAACTTCCAATTTTACTGTGTTTTCAGTGATGCTCGTATTGATGAACAGGTGCTTAGGACAAACACACAGAGGCACAGCTCTGTTTGGCAAAGTGGGATAGCTTCCCACATCATGCTGCCCCTGAGAGCCTCCTATGTTCCATACCATTTTTTCACTTTTCCATGTACTTTATGTACTCTTCCATTCTGAATCTACATTTAAGGCCTTCAGCATCTGGTGAATCTATACCTTGTCATTCAAATATAATCTCAAGCCATCTGTCTTTCCATGCAATATGGATTTGGGATTTTTTTTGCAACTGCAAGGTTCCTTTCTGTGTCCTTCATCTCCCTGATGTTATACCATCTACTCAATTTCTCTTGTTACACAATGTACTTCAATTCTCCTGTTACACCATGTAGTCAATTTCTCCCACATCTCTTTTATTTGACAGCCCTGTGACTCTTAGGATGTCCAACATACAGCTATCCACCCTGAGGCAGGAGAAACTACAGATACCTCTGTCATCCTGGTACTTGATCAACCTTGTCCTTCCTCAGGGGCTGTGTCTTGGTCAAAGCCAGGTCACCCTGGGGTGGGGGGGTGGGGAAGAGGTGTCAGTGCAGGTGCAAATGAGACTCTCTAATAAACCTTTGCTGTTGTAGGACCTATGTGGTCACCCTCACACACCTCTGGGTGTCCTGAATGTCCTATTCTATCAGCACCAGCTGCTGGGTGATGATTAATACCTTCTTTTGATATGCTCCTCTTCTACAAAGTGTTGGACCCAGACTGTCCTAGGAATGGAGTCAGGCTTTACCTGACCAAGCAATAGGACAAGAGGCAACAGGCAGAAACTGCTGCACAGGAAGCTCCACCTGGAAATGAGGAAGAATTTCTTTACTGCATGCACAGACTGCCCAGAGAGGTTGTGCTTGTGAGCATCTCCCTCACAGGAGATGCTCAAGAAGCATCGAGATGCAATCCTGTGCAATGTGCTCTAGGGTGACCCCACTCGAGCAGGGAGGTCAGACCACATGACCCATTGTGGTTCCTTCCAACCTTTCCCATTCTGTGACTGTGAAACCTGGTTTAAATTATTTTTGGTAATTAACTTAAGCTGTATAATATTTACAAATACAAATCCTCTGTTTTGCAACCAAGAAACGGAAAGAAGGAAAGACCTCCCGGCAACACAGTGCCAAATGGTCCTTCAGTGCTAAGGGAAGATTTTTTGCACCCACTTCAAAGAATTGTTTGGGTTTGCTTTTTTTTTTTTTTTTTTTTTTTTCCCCTTTTCCTTTTAAGAGACTTGGGATAGTATATTTAAATTGAAATATCAGCAAATGTGAAATGCTGGAATTTGTTTCCTGGGAAATTTTCTTGACTACAAAATTTAATTCCCATTTATTTAACATGTTCTAGCCTTGAGATTTTAAGGGAGGATGGGCCCCTGCCCTTACTTCTCTAGCAGCTTCAATGTATTGTTTTAAAATGGCAGGTATATGAATAACAATTTTCAGCAACAAAGAGCATCATTTTATCTTGTCAGAAATTGGCACTTACTGTACAAGATCTGTTACTACAAAATGAATGCAAGAGCTATTTATTGTTCTTTATTCTTTCATATTGTTCTTTTTATTGTTTATTGACTATGAAGTAATTTAGATTGAATGACTTGATACTCATCATAATCTTGTATAAATATAAATTAGGCTGAGCATTATTAAATATCAGTTTTAAAATAAACAAAAGGAAGTGCAAGATATAATAAAACTGTGGAAAACTTTTTCAAAGGATATTGTAAATGACAAAATATAGATTGAGGAAGGATTAGGAATATTCATGGAAGAAAATTCTGTCAAATACAATTAAACACAAAGATATGGTCTTCAGTTCTGAAAATACTAAAACTGCAGATTAACTGAAAATTAAATTTTAAATTTAAAAAAAAGTGAAAAAATATTTCTGAAAGGGTTTATTTGCGGAAATATCCCTAGGGGATTTTATATATCTATATATATATATCTATATATATATATATATATATATATATATACTGACCGTATTCGCTATCGGTTTTTTCCTAACGTTGAATACTGGACTAGATAAATTTTTACATATTCTAATGTGGCCATGTTCTTACAAGATTTGTGTCAACACAAACTCTCCTTGGTCAATACAGACTGAAAAGTTGTATTTGCTTTTAACATTTCATCAACATTCCTTTACTCCAATCTGAAGTGGTTAGTTTTCTAATTCAGAAAGGACCTCCGACTGGGACATTTTAAAACCACTTTTGAAAGCACTGATTTGAACTAAGCCAAATCAGATTTCATGTATACCTCATGTGACTAACAAGATAGCACCTTTGTGACAAATACATCTCTGAACTACTGCTTACAATGTACAGGAATGTTAAATAACGTAGATATGTCCTGAGTTTGAGTCATTATTTATAAACTAATCTCACTTCATTGCTAACACACAAGGTTTACATGCACAATCCTATGATTTAGTTTCTGGCATTCCATTTATACAGATACATTCCATGTAATACACTAAATATTTTTAAATCCTCTAACAAATTAGTATTTCAGCTAGGAAGCACAGTATTGAAATTATTGTATTAACATTCATCCTTGAACTGAAATAGATTTGTTTCCCAAGAAAGAAAAAAATATTTTATGTCTACTCCAAATGACTACCATTATAAAGTGAGTTGAGTAATTTCTAGGGCTGGATGAACAGTTGCAAGGATGCTCCTAGAAAGTGAATTTTAAGCTTGCACACGTGAAGGCTCACACCAGAGAAATGATAATTTATGTGAAATGACATAATATATTGGATAGTAAGTATCCCAAATCTCCCAAATTTTTGACACAGAGGCAATTAAGAAAGCCAGGCAAGAGTCTGCATACTTCACAACTACCACCACGTATGCACACACAATTACTTCACAGCACATTGACACATTACATTTAAACTCTGTGCTAAGCAAAAAAATCCTGTAGGAACATATTTTTTTTTTCCATCAATATTACCTTTGGAAAGGCCTATGTCACCTGGAAAGGTAAACCTGTAGCAGTTTTTAAAATTTTCTAATGCTCTTTCCTGATACCTTTCATCAATTTTCTTCACTCTGTAAAATATTCAGTGCTAAAATGACTGCTGTAAGGTCTCCCCTTAGCTATAGTGTCAAGTGGTATGATAATGTAAAATGTGCAACTGTCTCTATTTCATATTATTGTACATACTGTACCATGTATCACAAAGCCACGGCCCTATTGAAGACAGTGGAAATTTTGCCACATTTAGTGATCTTGTTCTACACAAAACATAAAAAGTTTGAATATATAATGTCTTTTATGACCTGAACAATCATTTTTAACAGTGATCTGAAAATGAACTAAAGTATTTTAAATATGACGTTCAAAATTAACAATTAAATAAAAAATACAATAAAAAAAATATTTTATAATCAACTTCCAGTAAGTGTGAGAAACTTATGTTCTTTCAGAAGTAAGTAAATACAATGATTTTTTAAATTTCTCAGCTACCTTTATTTATTTATAACTTCTAAGATGCCTTTCAATTTATTTCTAGACAATTTTCAGGGTTTGAAATGAACACAGTATTTATGACCAGTCACAGAAAACAAAATCCAGCAAATATAATTTTCTGATGCATATTCTCTAGGCTAATGTCAAATTACCACCAAGGTTAATTTATAAATTATTTTCACCTCTTAACAACACCATTAAATTAAATTCTGTTTCCTGTACATGGATTGAGTAGGAAGGAGAGGGAGGAGATTTGGGTTGCAAGTAATCAAATTTGTTAGTAAACCCTACGAATTGTAAAAGGCGGATCAGAGAAGAGCCACTGAAATAACTTCTAATTTGCCATGATGTTATTGCACTGCTTTCCACTCACAGTATTTCCTATATTCTGAATTCACATTTTACAATTATTTTCTTTTTTGTCATATGATTCAATAAGGCTGAGTTACCAAAGACAGAAAGGTATCTGGGTCAACAAAAACAAGAATTTAGTAATGAACATTTTATTTCTTGGAAACTGTATGTAATATATTTTCTGAATTAAAATGAACAGCTCTAATGGTAATTTTAAGTATGACAAGAAATGGAAATGTCATTTTCTGATTTTCAATATTTATGCAAAGCAACCTCTAATACTTATATATGACATTCCATATAATTCAGTGCATTGAATCAGCAAATACATTTCATCTTGAATTGTCTTCCATATGTTAGTGTACATATCTATAGCAGAGAACCAAAGCTGTCATTACCACATGCTTACAGCTATTATGTGGTGTGTTATGCCTACTAGAAGCTTTGCTAAAGACAACAGTTTCACCTTTGAAAACGACCATTCCTAATTCTCTTTATTACCCATGTCTTTCTAATTAGTGTTACAGATTCAAGCCTGCAAAGGTCTTTTCTATTTTTTCTGCCTTCATAAATTTAGTTGATACAGAGCTTGAAATAAATACATTAAATTTAAACAAAAACTAGTCCAAATACAAATACTTCTGAAAATAAGAGTTCTTCTGATATCAAAACAACTACTGACTTTTGCTGCGTGTTCATATATACCATTCCCCTGTGTACCACTAACAAATTCCTTGGATGAAAAACAGCTGTTATCCTAAGGAAATGGATTTTGGCACCTTCCTGTTCTTTTGTCTCTTGCCTATACCCCATTGGACTTCTACTGTTTCCTTTTTTGAGTGAGACTAGCAGAAAATGTGACTGTAGCCGGTAGTAGCAAGTCTGATATACTTGGTTCCAGTTAAGTACTCTCTCTAGAGACATTTACCTGACATTTTCTCTATTTCAAGAGTCTCAAAAGCCATGAGAGGTTCACAGGAGGAAGTAATGAAATAGTAGCTATTCAAGTTTCTGAGATTATTAACAATCCTTTTTACAGAGGAATGAGCTGGGAAAAGATGGGAAGGCATGGGACAATAAACAGCAGGGACACAACAGTCAGGCACACTGGGTACATTCAAATCCCTGGAACAAAATGGGTTTCATACAGAAAGGCTGAAAGAGCTGGCTACTGTGATTTTTGAATTCAGCTCTCTGTCATCTGCAAAGAACTGTGATGATGGGGGAGTGCCTAGCAAAAATTAGAAAAAAAAGTCTAATATTACAACAATTTTGCCTTTAGAAAAGGCAAAGTAGCCCATAATGGGTCCAAGAAATCAGCATCATGTCAGACCCTAAAAAGGTTACAAAACATTTACTCTTAGATTCTATTCCAAGCATATGACTGGGGGCTAACAACCAAATAATCTCATTTCTGGGAAGAACTTTTATTGTGTTCCCATGACCAGATTTTGGTAACAGTGGGAGGTAGGGGTGAGTTCTGTGAGAAGCTGACAGAATCTTTCCCCGTGTGTGACAGAGCCAATGCCATCTGGTTTTAGAATGGACACACTGCCAGCCAAGGCCAAGCCAATCAGGAATGAGAGAAACACCTCTGTGACAATATATGTAAAAAGGAAAAAAAGTTAATGTGCAGATGTAGGTTTGGACAGAGAATAGGTGAAAGGAAAAGCTCTGTGGACACCAAGACCAGTCAACAAGGTCTGACTTGATTTGCCCCTGTCCCCAAACATGCACCTGAAGTATTTTAATCTAGCAAAGTCCTCCAGTCTCTCACATGGGGAGAAGGTGTTTAGTTTTATTTTACTTCTCATTATCATGCTGTGATTTTGTTGGTATTAAATTAATTTCATATCCCTGTGTTCAGTCTGTTTTTTCCGTGATAACATTTGGTGAGTGAGCTCTCCCAATCCTTTTTTCAACTCTCAAAACTGTTCTTATATTTTCTGTCCCTGTCCAGATGACAGAGTGTTTTTTTGAGTACCTGACATCTAGGCAGGGTCAATCTACCACAGAACTTAAAGATTATAGTGAGCCCCAGAGGGAATAGGGCAGTGTCATTGCATGGGAGACAAATGGTGCACTGGTCTGTGTTGAGAGGAATGTTGTGAGGTCCCCCTGCCCAGGGAGGGAAAGATTTAGTTTCAGATAAGCATTATTAAAGTGGGAGGCGTGGCTGTAAAGCCAGGCTAGTGTAAAATCTAAACTTCTGCCTCAGAGGATGAGCCCTGGAAGAGTTGCCTCACCCCAGACCCCTTGTGGGGTGGCAGCCCAGGAGTTCTGATTGGGTTTGAGCCCCTGGGATTTCTCCCTTGCTGTGCTCCTAGTGGTCCCTGACCCTGAACTCCACCCTGGTTCTGTCCCTCAAAACCCCTCACCCTGCCTCTGTTTGGGGCTCTCTGTTGCTGAATCTGAGTTTGTTCCCATGCTGAATAAATGGTTTCATGAACAGAAGCCCATCTTGTTGGTGTCCCATCCTGGCTCCTGGTAACTGTAGCTTCTCTAGACATGATCCTGCAGCTGCGGAATGCAACAGAATATGCCTGAAAGATCAAGGGAAGCTGCTGTCTCTACCTGGCATTGATGAGGCTATACCCAGACTATGGCATACAGTTTTGCCTTCCATCCAGTTCAAGAAGAATATGGAGCAAAGTGCTTCTGTGATGAGCAGGGACCCAGAGAACATGTACTGTGAAGGGAGGATGAGGGAACTGTTGTTCAATACAGAAAAAAGAGTGAGAGGAAATCTAGTGGATGTCTACAGCCCTTTGAAGGGCAGCTGCAAAGACACAGAACTAAACCTTTCATAGTAGCACCAAAAACCATAACAAAGTTGCCATAAAGTATGTCTTTGACATTTTAGGCTGGAAAAAAAAATAATTACTAGGGCAGTGAAATTGTCAGCATGACACAGCATTGGCACTTGTTGTCTAGGGAGGTCAAGGGACTTCTGTTTTGGAGATTTTCAATGCTATGCTGCACACATTCATTGCTGATCTGGCCTGAATTTGCAACAGTCCCCCTTCAAATAGAAAGTTGTACTAGATGACCTCCAGAGTTGCTAATTCTTGTTCCTTTATTGCAAATCTTAGCAATTTTTGTAGGTTAGCAAAGACCTGAGATCAAGACCACAAGAGATATTGACCACAAGAGAAACCCAGGTATTATATTAAACAAAAATAAAAAAAATAAAAAAATAAAAAACCCCAACCAAAACAAACAAACAAAATTAAACAAATTAAACCTGTGAAGAACTTTCATGCAAAACAAACAAAACACAGAAAATATTTATAAAGAAGCCCACCTGAGAAGTGCTCCGATATTTCAGATATTCTCCTGGCATTTGGGAGCCTTACCCATGTTCTGTGAAGTCCAAAATCTGATTTATGCAAATCTAATGCAGTATGCAACATCATATTCTGGCATAAAAATGAATGTCATGCTTCAGAAACAGACAAGAAAAAGAATAATTATTTATGGTGATTTCTTGGGGTTTTTTTTTTTTGCTTACATCAAAATAACAAATTATTTTTTGCATGTCATCTATACAATGAAATTCATACATAATATCCGAGTTTGCTAGAAAAGCAACAGCATCCTGTGATGTTCAGGGTCTTGAAAGATTAAGGTATTAGATGGGGTAACACAAATCTGTCACTTCATCAAGTGCATTATAGAAAAAAATAAAAGGGTTGTATTACCCAACAACACTATGCTCTTACCTCATTATTATAAAACTTTTTCTGAGATTTAAAATCACTGAATTAATATTTTCCTCCATGTTGTAGGATGCAGTTGCACATGGAAGCTTGTTGCAGTGGAGCTCAGATTTTGCCCCAAGTAGTTAAAAACGTGGAGCAGTAGTCTGATATTTTTAAGTCTGAGGTCATCAGACTTATCCAAAACTATTCAGAATAAAGGTATAGTGGTAGTAGATGGAATTGCTCTTGATTCTGCCTGCTCCTTTTCAGATAATTTGTTTCCAGGAGCCAGCAAGCACCAAGATTCATAGGAGCAGGCATCATCAGCCTTGCGCAAAGGCTAAGCAAAGAGCATTCTGACATGCCACTGCACTTCTGTTTGCCAAACCTCCCTTTAGCAACTGTAGTTGACATCCACTTGTTTTGGATGGCTGCCCTCCACAAGATGTGCAGTAGGGTTTATATGACTTTGCACTGTGTAAAACTAGGGTGCAATAAATAAACTCTGTTTTCCTGCTTTTCAATCTACACACAGCATTCAATAAGTATTACCTTGGAAATCTTTCTAATATGTGTTTCTGGCAAAATGACAAATGATGCAGATAAAAAATCAAATCCTGATGGTTAGTCTGAAGCCTAAAATTTCTTTCCCATAGAAGCAGCTTGAATGGGAGTGTTTCCAGAGGTTTTGGCAAATTTTGGCTGCTAATGTAAATTTCTAAGACAGTAATAAAGAAAATTTGAAACTGAAAACTGGCAGAGTGATTACTTGATGTTTGGCTTCCTGGTTTCTGGCTGCAATCAGAAATTACTTAATAAAACAGCTGTGATTCAGGCTCTGTTTTGCAATTTCAGTGTTATCCATGAAGCAACAACATTATAGCTGTCTGTTAAACAGGATTCCTTCATCTGCTCCTTGTTGCAAGTTTGTTGTACTCTCCTCTTTAAGACACAAAATGGAAGGAGGATTACTGAAATTCAGAGAGGCAATGTCAGTGTCAGATGAATGGTAAGGGACCTTATCACGCAGTCTGTGATCCAACATGAGAACAGTCAGAATTCTGCTGACTTCTAACAGCTGTGAAAAGGCCATGCCATGCAACTGAGAATATGCATAGTGTGAGCAATGGAGCTTGACATACAAACCAGGATTGCTGGTATTCGACAGTCTGTGGGTGCGATATGTGAGATACACATGATATGTACCAGACCCATTAGGGGAAAAATTACAGGCCCCATCACAGCCCCATAGAGCGGCTTAGGTTGGAAGGGATCTCTAAAGATCCCCTACTCTAACACTCCTGCTGTCAGCAGGAATGTCTTTTACTTGAGCAGGTTGATCCACTACATCCAGTTTGACTCTGAGTGCCTCCAGGGATGGGGGATCATCTTTTAAGAATGAAAAGATTCATTTCACAGTTTCCATGTTTTTCAGAAAATTTGATGGGAAAAAGGGCCAAAGGGTAAAAATACAAATTTTTCAAGGGAAGAATTCAAGTTAGAAAGGTATGGAAATTTCTAATATGTAAATATTAAATAAAAGCAATGAAAATACTTCAAATGGATAGCAGATCAATATAATACAGAATGTTAAATATGTATGTTAAGAATCTCATTTTATGAGGAAATTTCTCTCAGTCCCATTGGACAGGTTATTGTATTCTGGAAAAAAATCTGTACTTTGAAACATAAACAATTCCCTTTTTTGTTATAAAGATAATATATTCAAGTCTTGTAAGAAGAGTTAGCAAATCAAGACTCCCATTGTTGCAGCTTGTATTATAAACTGTTAAGAATCAAAAACGCTCTCTGCTACACTGATGGAAATTTTTTTCAAAATTGATGTACATTATTCTACATTTACTGTTTCCAAGTTTATAGTGTATCTATGTCACTGTCATACAATTTTAAGATGCAATATTAATATAATTGACAGTAAATATCTCTGGTACCTTATTAGAACATTTACAAAACAGGTGATTCCCTGAAAGGAGCAAAATCGACCGTATCATCTGATCCTGAATTGATGAGCTCATGAGCTATGCCAGTGTGTCAAAACAGGAGCCCATTGCTACTAGATTTAAATAAATAAAAAAGCATTTGGAAATTGTCCAATTAATTTCCTCAGAATCCAAAGGGCTGAAGAAATCTTCTATTTTCCAATATACTTATAGAATTTAATGTCTCCCTGCTGAGAGACACAGCACTGTGCCTCCTCACAAACCTGAGAGGCTATATTTCAGTTCTGTCAAGGGAAAAGGAAGTTAGATCCTACTGTGCTCAGGTGCCTTATCCTAGGCATTTTTTCTTCTTTTTTCATCACAGCAGCAGTAACTCCTTGTGACTTCCTTATCAATAACTGGAGAACTCAAAAATCATGTTAACTGTGCAGCATCCCCTGATTCAGTAGATCTGTTACTATTAATATAGCAACACAGTAAGGTCTATTCATTTAAAAAAAAAAAAAAAAAAAGGAATTTTTAGATATTCTTCCATAATTGATTTGAAAATTATTTTCTCTTTTTCATCTTGGAGTTGCACAGTTGTGAGTATTCTTCCCAATTCTACTTTTGGTTCAGTTTTTTAAGACATATATTAAGATATTTTTATCTACCCATTGAAGATTCTGGTATCTTTGAAAGAGGCACAGCGTCCTCTTGTAAATGAGGGCACTGGTGGGTGCACTAAGTACAGAGGAAGAGTGTTTTCTCAAAAAAACCCCAACCAACCAATGAACCAATGTCGTGGTTTTAAAGCAGCAACTAAAAATTCACTTATTTCTTGCTGTGAGACATGGATTAGAACAAGAGCAAAAGAGGCTTAAAACTTAAAAGGAAATAAAGAAAGTTTATTAACAAAAGTACAAGAATAAGAACACCAGAATAAACTTCCAGAAAACCCTTTTATCCCCCACTACCCACCATTCCTTTGTTCACATGACAACATAGAGACAAAAAAACTTTGGAACTTTGGTGTTTAAAACAGTCTCAATTCCTGCTAGAGTCTTTTCATCAGCCTTTGTAGAGAAACAGAAGTCTTCTTCTGCTAATCTATGGAGTTTCTCATGAGAAAACTGTTTCTGTTATAGTTTTCTATTTCTCCGATGCCAGCTGCCTGGAAATCTGTCATCAGATTTTCTCCTCTCATTTCACATCACTCTGAGGTGTGTATGGGTCATTGAGTCTAGGGATGTCATTTTAAGGATAAGTTATTCAAAGGCAAAAGTCCTCTTCATCTGTCTCTGTGAGCTTTCCCTGGAAAAACAGTTTTCTCATTGCCCTCAAGGCTTCAAATCTTCGCTTCACTCTGTTCCAGCACTTCACTGTATCACAATTACTCCACCTTTTGCTCAAAATCCACACTTTGAACACTCTATTCCTCCCAACATACTCTGTCATGAATTAAAGGAGCCTTTTCAAAACACTATTGTCTATCTCCATAGCTTTAACAGAAAAATATTTCAGCTTATAAAGCATCTCCTTATTCTCTACTTCTTCTGAAGCTTAATTCTTTTCTTTACTGTCTCTAATAGTTTATAAAGTCTCTTTACATTGATTACTCTCTTTTTCTCTCTCTGGATAAAAGGATTAATCTGCAAGTCTCATCTGGGTAATGAAAAGGTTAAAATCTTGCCCAGGTTTTGTAGATGGTTCTGTGATCTCTGCCGGAGCAGCGGCTGGAGCTGTCTGCGATGGAAGATTCTTCATGGCTGCTCTGGAGAGTGTGGTCACTGTCTCAGCCCGCCGCAGGTCAAGAGATTTTTTCCTTTCTTTACTCGGCAGTCTCTGGTGAATTCAGTCACAGCAAAAACAAAACTGCAGCCGAGCCAGGGACCGGCCTGGCCCGGCCAGAGCCCAGGGCAAGCCCCGCAGGCCCCATCTCCCGGCCGGGAGCCACTGGGCCCAGGGGACGGGAAGCCAGCTAAAGCTCAGTTACCTTTCACAGCCAGGAAACAAAGAGCGCAAGAGACCTCTGGCTTTACATCTTAAGGCGGTGTACACAAGTTGATTTCACTTTTCAATGGTCAAAACTGCTGTCAATTCTCAGAAATGACTGATAATTGGTCAGGAGAAAAGACTCCCATCAGCCACCAGCAGCTTCAACTTCCTTAGCTCCCAAAGCTATTTTAAAGGTAAAGTCACCCCATGACACCAACCAACCAAATTACTGGGCATACTGTTTTTGAAGATTGGGTGATCTGGTTCTTTTTTTTTCCTCCCCACATTGCACTGATTGGCACCAGCTAACACGAATCAATGGTTGTTTTTTATTGTTTGTCTCCTCACCATGTAGAATTTGATAAGCTGTACTGCCAAGAAGTATCAGTGGTTTGTATTTCTTGGTGGTGTTTTTGGACTAACAATACGTTAAAGTCTATGTAAAATGGAAAAACACAAGCATTTTGGCTACAATAGCTGGCATTCCCTATAGACTCAGCCCCACTATGAGAAAGAATTAATGTGACTTTTGTACTTTAGTGCCTTCCCACCCCATTTATTAAAAATATAATACTGTACCTTTGTCTTCTTATTCTACTCTTAGACATGTCTAACTCCTGAACTTATATAATTTTCAGATTTTTTCTAATGCTCTCAAGTGTTTGAGTCTTTTTCCAGTAATGGTTATCTATTTTTCTCAGATAATACTTTGGACAGTTTAAGTTTATGAAATTTTCTTCAGATTGGTTATCCATAAATATTTTATTTTCTTGCATAGATTTTTTGCTTTGTTGTGTGGGTTTGTTGGTTTTGGTTTGTTGTTTTTTTTTTCTTGACAGCATGTTGAGAGCTGTATAATAAAGAAAAATGTCAAGGATTTTGTCAAAAATAATTATGAATACAGGCACTGAGGTAAATAATAAGGATTTTTTTTTCATTTTATGTTTATTATCTAGTCTTCTGAGGATGCTATACCCCCTATTTAAAATCAGAAAATGTTTACTTTGTACTGAAGTGGGTGCAGTATGTATATTTAAATAATGAATATTGAAAACATAATTTACAACCTTTATTATTTCCTTAAATGCCATAATTTCCAACAACTTAGAATTCTTATGTGGGATCAATTTTTCACAGCAGGGATTTTTCAGTTCTAGATAAGCCACCCACACATGCAAGCACAAAAACACAGACACACACAGTTTATTTTGTGTTTATAGCTTTGACCATTTTAAGCACTAACATTTCTTCTTTTAGTATATCTCATTGTAGTACGGCAATGGAGAAGGTATGAGTGATAAAAATGGACACTTATAACTGTCCAGAGAAGGTTAAAATACTACTGCAATTGTTCACATTTCTCATAGATTAATTGTTTTACTTGGGGTTGCTTATTTTTCTCCCATTAACTTTAAATCCAATACATTATTTAAAATGAAGGTAGTCTTCCTTAATTTATAGCCAAAAGCAACAAAGCATGCTCTCATACACACATACATCTCAGAGAGCTAATGGAAAGAGAAGGAAATGAGAACAGTCCCCGTCAGTGTTAAATGAAGGCACAATGAGAGCAGTCTCAGAAGGGCTTACCCACCCTGTTGCTTTCAGATGGACAAACAGCAATTACTGCGGGTCAATTGTAGCTTGCCTGTCCAGGGAAATAGTCCATGGTCAGGGCTTTTTACCTTTTTAGCAGCAAAAGCCATCATAAAGCTGTCTCTGGCTGATTCCTGTGGACAGCCTGTCCACATTCTTAAGTGTGCTTGATGTTAAGAGTCTGAGGCACAGAGCGTGCCCTTGTTTCTGATACCTAGCTCTGACATCCAAGTAAACACTGAATTTCATATAACACCATGAAAACAACTGTTAAAGTTAAATAGAAAAGCTAAAAATATGAGTGTGTAGATTAGAAAGTTTTAAGTCACTGAGTGAAAAAGTTAGAATGTAAAGTTTAAGCTAGTTTAGAAAACAGAAGACAAGATGGAAGATTTTAGAATGCTGTCTCTTTTCCTTCTTCTTTCTTCTTCTTCTAAGTTTTGAGTAATAGTGATTGAATTAAAAATTTTGCAGTGCAACACACAAGTGATAAGTCATTGAGTCAGTAAAAAAATAATTTATGTGTCTATTGTTAATTGAGTAAAAATAAGTATAAAGATAAAAGAGCTGCATATTTCAGAGCCATTTTGTGCTATTCAAGCCTACTTGAGCCAAAGCTGTGGTGGATTGAACTTGTACAGACAGTCTGAGAAAAACCTGCCAAGTCTTTTAATTATATATGAATAAACATGAGAAACAGAAAGCAAATGAGCCTTTAGAGAATCTTTCCTGAAACAAAACTGAGATGAGAGACTCCCCATGAGAGAGTATCCCAAAGAAAACATGGCCCTGAGAAGAAACCGAAATTCCACAGCAACAAATAGTAGTAATACAACACTTTATGGACCACATGTTCTCATTTGCCTCGGAAGGAGAACCAATGAACTCTTAAGTGTAAACCAAAACACAGTAAATGGAGATGGTTGGGAGATTTGCTTTGAAACAATCCTGAAACTTTGACCCTCTCATACATTAGAGAAATCCTCGTGCAAATGTAGTACAGCTGACAAGAATGTACAACAGCCCTGGCATAGGGTCCCCTTTAAACTCATTGTTCATCATATTTCACAAGAACAATCAATCATAAAGTTATGATTTTTAACTGAATACACGGGGAGATAAGGAAGATTTGAATTCAGGTATGAAAAATTTCTTCTCCACTTTCATGGCTAAGAAGATGGTCTAGTGATGAGAAAGGGCTCAGTCTGCAATAGGTACAAAAAGAATTCCCACTCTATTCCTTCCTCTCTGATGCTCCTTCAGGTTTTCCCATTACACAAGACCAATATAACTGCATTAAAAGACTTGGGTTTGAAGATACTTGAAGGAGAAAGGTGCAACCAGTCCTCACTGAGTGAGTCCTAGCAGACTCAGTTGTGATGCCTGTTCAGGCACAGTTAGGTTTCTCTAAAATTCCTGTTTTCATGCTACCAGTCAAGCTAACTCTTAAACTAAATGTGGTATTAAGGTACTAGTGCTATCAAGCCTACAAGTAGATGGCAATGTCTTGCTAAGGATAAAACTTCTTTCCATCCAGTTTCGGTTTAGCAGCATTGAAATGTTGTTTTACTGGCTTCTGCATCTCAAAGATTAGTGTATGAAGCTCTTTCCTTGCCTCTTCCTCATTTCCCAGAGCACTGCTCAGTGTAGTTTTTTGCCATTTTCCTTCAGTATTTTCTTTAGAACACAGCATTTCAGTGTTAGTTTGTTTTCATAAAATCAAATTGAATGGCAATTAATAAATCATTATGGGCAGGGGTCCAGTGCCCTGGTAAGTATTAGGAGGCACTCCATCATGAATCATGCGTATGATTTAGGCACACCTTTGATTTTTCAGGGAAACAATCCAGCCAAAATCTTAAAATATAAACTAAAACACCAGACTTCTGTTGAAATATCTAGGTACAGCTTTCAAATTTATTTGAAAAACTGTCTTACTTATCCCAAGTCCTATTGATATCACAAGGGCAAAAAGAACTTAATGCCTTCTGGAAGTTGCTAATTCTTACAAGATCAAGCCAATGATATACAGTATGATGGTAAAATTGAATATGACTGCAAATCTGCCATCTGAAATTCCTTTATAAATGAATGGACATTCTCTAGTTTTGAAGCCCAGCATACATTTTGCTTTCCTTTCAAATATTTCAAGCACTAAGGGTAGAGGCAAAACTTCCCTTCACAACAGCATCAGGAAAGAGAATCAAAAACCTGAAAAAAATTAGTTTGGGAAATTAGGGAGGAAATAAATATCTATGCAATGCAACATATCAGTCACCACCTTTTTCTTAATCCCTGTCTTAAAGCAAGCTCCAGAACTAAAATTAGGCATGCAATTTGTAAGCCACATTTTCCAAAATACTGAGCATTTAACAGCTCCCATAAATGCTTGCAGGAGGTTGATGAATTCATGTTACTTGTAAATATTAAAACCCATATATTACTGTCTAAAAAAATATTTGGAAACCTAGATTCACACATTTATTTTGAAAAATAGTATTCTCTAGGTGAATGCATCATGGGGTGAGGTAGTCTTGATTTTATTCATTCTAAGGAATGAATAATCAAATAATTCCTAACTGAGAAGTGAATTTATAGTTCAGATTTATAGTTTGGGAGCACATCAGGCATCTAGAACATAGAAAAATGCTTTTTTTTTTTTTTCTCTCTCTTCCTGGGAAAAGCTTATTGAAATAGAGGTATTGAAAGTACCATTATGAAGTTTTAAAGTATGATTCAGTTTGGTTGTGTGTTGGTTTTTTGTCATGTGGTTTTGTTTCCCCAATCTTATACATGTTATGGTTTTATGAATTACTTTGAAAAAGAGTGGTCATTTCTTACAGGCATTTGGTTATATGTAAATGGTTTTGGATTAAGATATTCTGAAGCCTTAGGAATGGTCACTGGAAAGATAACACTTTTCCCCTCAGGCATATTTCAATTTGATCTTCATTTTCAAAAATATTGCATTTCTCTTTCCATACAAAAAAAAGTAGAGAAAAATCTCACCATCCCATCATGAAAGGTTTGCCAGTATTGTCTGAATATATGACTTATTTTCTAGATAAATAATGATTTTTCTAAATAAATTATGAGAAACTCAGCTTCTGTCTTGGTCTCTATAGGTCTTTATGCCTTTATAGCTATTTCTTTCAATATTTGCAGTTTTCAGGTCAAATAGTTTCCATTTTATTTCTATTCATTTCCATTTCTGCTTTTTAAACTACAGCTCTTGGAAGACACGGAAAAACCCTTGACAAAAAAACCCTCACTGAATCTTCAAATTAACAATACTTCTCACTGTATGCCAAAATTCTTGGCATGAAAATTCATGAAAAAAATTTCATGGGAAGGGAGAAAAATAAACAAACACAACTTTAACATTTTAAATGGGATGCAGAAAAATTCTATTTCAGTTTGGAGTCCAGAATCTGTGCAGAAGACTGTTATTTCTAAGAATTTTACTGCCAAATCTTACCTGTGGTATCCTGGTAGCAATGAATCATTTCTGTATTTTCACATCTATTTCTAATGAGAACAGAAATCTTTTATGGCTATTTAAGGCCTGTAGATTTCCCCCAGAGTGATCCTATCCAAATATCCAGTGCTGTTGGTAATGGCTATTTCCTCTCACTCTAGATTTAAGAGGCAGTTTCCTCAAGCAGCACTGCAAGGGGTGACACATGAAAGCTTTTCCTCCTCCACTCTCCTTCCACAGGTACCCTAGGGTAATTTCCAAATTCTGTTTGGCTTTTGCTATATATTGAAACATATGATTGATTTCAAATACAGAACTCTGGACATTGTGGTATAATGTGTTTCCACAAAGAAATAAGTGCAACTAATGAATGAACTAAGAAAATTACACTGCAAAATTATTCAGAGCATGTTTCTGTGAACATTTATATTCCAGGCTTCTGTCTGAACGTCTCCTCTACATTTGTATATGGAGGATTTGCCTCAACTCATGCAGGGAAAACATCTTTAAAAAAGCATAGAGAAATAAATAAAGTATACAAAATAATAGAAGTTCTTTATCACTGAGTTTCAAACTTGTTTAATTAATATTACTTGATGCAAAAACCCAGAAAATATATGCCTTTTTGCTCTTGTTTTTGTTTCCTTTTCCCTTTAATTGACTTGCATTACATTTTAAAATTTTATTACCTTTCAGAAAATAGACTCCTGCCATAGAGTTTCATTTTAATGATATTCCAGATGCCTGTTACACAGTTTAATAAATGCAGGTTCATAACCTCCCACACTTTTGTGAAGAGTAGCATTGAATTATGAGGGTATGAAAAATCTGTTAAGAAGAGAATTTTCAGGAGTGTTTTGCTGATGTGGAAAGCTAATATATTAGATTAATTGTGACATGTGAAAAGAAGAAAAATGAGAGAAAAAAGATGTGCTAAATGAGTGTTTTCTATGCAGTCTGATGACTGTATTGTATTGAAATAACTGAAATATTAATTTCTCATGAAAATGTCTTAAATTGAATGTCATGTCAACAGGCAAACAAAACTCAGTGCTACGTAAGACATTAGGAAAAAAAGTATCTACTACAGCTAAAAATTTTACAGCCTATTCTTTTTTTTTTTCTCTGTACGCCTTTTTCTTGAAAACAAAACACTGAAAGAAAAAAGAGAAAGTATAGGTAACCATCTGAAGTAAAGATATTCATTAAAATTATCTAGTCTTGCATTTAGTAGATGCTAAAACTTTTGAAATGGTGCAATAGGGTAACATATAAAACTGGATTTTCAGCATGTCTTTTTTACTTTTCTTTAGACAAGTATTTCATACATATCTGAGTTGAAATGAACACATAAGTCTATGGAGATATGTCCCTCACTATTACTTAGCAACACTAAAATGCAATCGAGGATTCTCTTTGGGAACTACATTCCCATCAAAATGCTATTAAGCAATCAATTATTTAAAGCATGGCACATGACGTTGACATTGTTCATTATTTTATAAGAGTCATTAAACTTCAGAGTAATGATTGCACCTAATTATATTCATCCCTATTACCCAGTGAACACTGCTTTCCCCTTACAGCTGTCTGAATAATGCAAACCAAAGTACTTGTTGATACAGAACAAGACTTTTCAATTTGGTCCAAAAACCATTTAGGTTCAAATGAATGAACATACAGCTTGGGTATACTAGAGATATGTAGTTATCCATTTATGTCTCTGAGGAAAAGTTTCAGAAGCCATTGAAATGATGGGAAATCTGTCCCTTAATTCCTGTTGTTTTGCATCCAACATTGCATGATATCTGTTCTGATAAGATTTTTTTTTGCACTATTATCACTTATCTTTACTTTCTACCTCTTGATTTATTCTGAATTTCTCCAAAAATTGGAAAGGCTCACAATGTCAAATCTTGATCTCTCTTTAGCCAACAGTGTGAGTTCAAGCCTTTCTGTTGAAGTGTTATGTGAGGACCAGAGAATAACTTATTTAAGAAGTATCAACCTTCTTTTTCAAAGAGACCTCAAAACAGTCAATTTTTAGACTTGATTTCCTCACACTTTCTCCCTTTATTACCTATATTCCTTTTTATATAATTAACTGTGACAATGTCCTCTTTTTTTCCCCCATAATATTGCATTAGGACCCCAGGATCAACTATTGATCTTTTAAAACCTTCAAGTCTTAAGTTTCTAGTCTCCAGCCTTCTGGCCTGACCTGAAATTTTCTTTTTTAATGTGTTTTTTGTAGGCCAGATACCCACCTACCCACCAAATCTGCTCTATTACTCCCCTCCTCAGCTAGGCTTGGAGAAATTAATTAGAATCATAGAATATCCTGAGCCAGAAAGTACCAAAAGATCATCAAAGTCCAACTCCTGGCCCTGCGCAAGACAACCCCAAGAATCCTGCCACAGTCCTGAGAGTGTTGTTCAAATGTTTCTTGAGCTCTGGCAGGCTTGGTGCTGTGACCATTTCCCAGGGTGCCCTTCACCTCCAGGGTGAAATTTTAAGACTTTACGCTTTCCTAATATCCAACCTAAAGCTCCCCTGACACAATTTCAGGCCAATCTCTCAGAGAGATCAGTGCCTGTCCCTCTTCTCTTCACAAAGAAGTTGTAGGAGCACAGTGAGGTCTCTCCTCATTTTCCTCTTCTCTAGGCTGAACAAGCCAAGTGACCTCAGCTATCCTTGTGTGGCTTCCTCTCTACACCACCAGTTCCCTTGTCCTCTAGTTGAATTTATTACGAGTCAAAATCAGAGCAGGATAATGAGAAAAAAAAACAAAGAAAAAGGAAAACAAATCCCAAAAACCTCCTCCAGGTTTAATTTCATTTCTGATTCTCTGCTTTCTCCTCTATGCAGCAGCACAGGGAGACAGGAAATGGAGATTACAGTTTATCACACATCGTTTCTGCTGCTGCTTCCCCCCAAGAAGAGTCCTTCCCCTGCTTCAGTGTGGGTTCCTCCCATGAAGTGCAGTCCTTCAAAAATAGACCACCCAGCCCCCACTGTTCAGTCCAGACAGCAAACTTTCTCTAGCATGGGCTCCTCTGTCCATGGGTCCGCAGTCCTTCCAGAAGCCTGCTCCAGTGTGGGTTTCTCATGGGATCACAATCTCCATTCATGCACCCACCTGCTCTGGCATGGAGCTCCTCCAGGGGCTGCAGGTGTGTCTCTGCTCCCCCATGAACCTCCACAGGCTGCAGGGAAATATTTGATGTGGCATCTGCAGGACCTCCTCCTTCTAAACCGGCCTTTGTGCCTGCAGAGCTGTTCCTCTCACATATTTACACTCCTCACTTCTCTGGCCACAATCAGTATTTTTTTCCTCCTTAAGAATGTTACCAGCAAGGCAGTACTACCATCACTGATGGGTTTGGCCTTGGCCAGCAGAGGGTACATAACCTGGAGTACAAACTCAATACACTCTCTGAAAGGTTGTTTTTAAATTCAAATACTCTTAGGAGATTGGACTAAAGTCATCAAGCCTGTATTGTCTTGTGTCCATCTCTCTATCCCTACTTACCTTACTTGTGTTTCACCTACACCATTGTGTATATATGCCTGATACTGTTCAGCCCATTTTAAAGTTTTTTTTATCCTTTTTGACTAGTGCTTTATTCAATCCAAGTAGTCATGAAAATTTTAATAGTCTGGTACAACTTTGCAGAGATAGCTATAAGATGTACTGTTAAATGAAAACACTTCATCAGCAAGTGTGCCTGAGATTGTCAGCAAGCCATCCTTAATCAACTGAGGGCATGTCTTATTGGTGATTAAGGAGTGTTGATCCCTGGGAAAACAAAAAACACACACATAAGTGGACTTTTTCTTTCTGGTGCTCTGCTGTAGCTTTTCTTTTACCTGCAAATATTATCACCCTTTTTTTTTAACTGGCCAAGACTTATTTATATCAGCTCAAGCCTTCCTGTTTCTTAACAAGCCATATGCTTGTCCGGCAGTACCACAGAAAAGTGAGAACAACGTGCCTTATGTACTCTTAACTAGCTCCTTAAAACACTTGGAACCAAGAGTTTCAAGGTGTCTGATTTATCTTCTCACTAGGGAAGAAATAGGAAACTGGATAAATATGAAGGCCAACCATGCAGGACTACCAAATGTAGACAGTACAGGAAAAATAACAGCAACTTGCATTCTATGATATATGGATCTCTGGATGATTGGTGGATTTCTTCCTGAGTGACTAAGGAAAACAAGCTCACAAGTCAGTAAGCTTAAGTTCACTAAAATAGGAAATGTATTTGCACCCAACTTGCCTTTTAGGGAATCCCAGATTGAGAGACTTGTTTGGAGAGCTGTTATCATCTCGCAGTTGTTATTCCTGAAATGAAGACAGCAGGAATGAAAGGAATAAAATCCCCTTGAGTCATGAGGAAAATATCGAAACAACACTGATTGCATTTTCAATAATCTGTGTAAATACATTGAATAAGACTTTTTTGATGATATTTACAGAGTGAAATCTAATGAAAAATAAATGGGAGGAAATCACAATCTATTTATAGAGAAGCCACAAGGAGAATAGAGGACTAACTTAATCACATACATAATTTACAGTGAGTTATTCACTCAACTGTCTCTTTCTATATAGTGCTGTTTCTGTTTTCCATGGTAGTTTAGACTGAGCAGTCACAGCTGTCTCTTCTTCTTTCAATATTAATGGAGAGAGAGCTCTTCTGGAGACATGGTGCTTGAACCAAGCACAAATTGTTTATGGCCATGTATGATGTAGGTGGGACACTGTTTTTATAAACACTCTAGTAAAATCATAAAGCATTTGAAGAAAGAGTGGGCTGTAGTACCTGTTTGTATTTTTTTTTTTTTCTTTTTTTTTTAATACTGTAATCTCTGTGAGGTTTTAGATTTATTCAGTTTTGGCTGAATTGTTACACACACAACTTCTGTTTTTGAGTCAGAAAGGAAGTGTAACTGGAAGGTATAAATGGAATATATTTTTTTTATCTTATTCTCTTAGTACTTCTTTAACTAGACCAATTCCAAGATCATCTCAACACTTCCTTATTTTGAATACCACCTGGAAAAGAATACTCTTTCTTTTTTGCACCTTACATCAAGAACAATTTAAAGAAAGAACAATTACTATCCATGTTTTAATCCATTAACTTTTTAAATTTTATTTTTGAAACAACTTTCTTAAGAACAAATAAGACTGAGTATACCCTTAAAATTAAGTAACTCAGTTCAAAATCAATACAAGTGATCAGCAAGGAAGAATACCTCTATTATCAAGTAGGATTTGACTGCAGTAGTTTTGAGTTTTAAATACAAACCCATTTAGGAAGGTTCTTCAATTTTGTTCATATGTCTCTAAGCTAAATTCTAGTACTCTCAGAATGAATTAAAAAAATACTAATTAAACATTCTTCATGTAAATTTTTCACTCAGTTGAAGCATCATTCTTTAAATTCATTTTTGCAAACAGATTGAATTTTTTTCCTGTTGAATTGCACTGCACTAGTCTGACTCTCAGATCTGTTGTATAGTGAATGGTGTCAAACATACTGGCAGTGTTATCTGATAAATGCATATTAATATAAGTAAATAACAGATGTTTTATTTCCCTCTGCTTACTGAGCAATTTGAGCAATCAACCTTTTTTACATGAAAATTACATGATGTGGAATTAAATTTCAATCTATAGTGCATCTAAATTCCAGCTTTAATAGAAGTCTGATTCCAAGAGCTGCAACAAATAAAAGAACCATCCGTAACCCCAACCTTCCTCCCCAAAAAAACAGAAAACAAACCCAAACCAACAACAAAACCTTTATTAGCTACAATTTATATATAATGTTGGGGTTTTTCCCTTAGGAAGCCACATACTCTAGCTGTTTTCGTATCTTAGCAAGCCTTCATTTATTAAGATCTCTGTAAGTCACACTTCTAGAAATTGACACACATCTATTTACTCATTAAATGTTCAATTCACTCTCACTTAATTCTTTCAATGTCCAGTCTTCATATACTTCACATAATTAAAATATTTGTCAAGTTTGTATTTCCAAGTCTTTGTGTTAAATATAAGGTTAGTTGAGACAGTTAATACACAGTTTGGATTGAAGTTATTTTTAATCTGTCAGATAATACTATTTTAACCAATAAATCTAAAAAGTGTGCACAGTTATACACCTAAAGTTAGTGCATAAAAAATATGCATAATACCCCTATCATATATTTTATATTTCAGAATTATTGTATCTTTATGGATACTCTTTCAGGACATTCCTTTCACATTTTTACCTACTTTTCATCCTGCTTCACTATGTTAGGTTCCATAAATATTATCATAACAAAAATATCTTAGCTCCCCAGATAAACTTATAGTTCAACAAGTTATTTTTGGTATTTCCAAATTTATCAATACTTAGTGATTTGCATACTTTATTTTAAGGAAATATCAAATTTACTTAGAATTTTTCAACAAAGTTGTAAAGGACAATTCTGAGGAAAATGTTGATTCTCAAGAAAAAAAGAAAGACAAATTTAACTCAAAACCAATCCAAAAACTGCAGCCTCTCAGCGAAAAAGCAAATAAGCAAGAAAAAAAAAAAAAGAACAAAAAACGCTAAACAAAGATACCCGAAAAAAAATATTTCAATTTACCTAACTGGATTTAGGGTATTCATTTTGAGGTATTCCAAAATTAATCCATTCCTACTCTACTAAATTACAAGCTTCCTCAGCAGAATAGCATAAGCATCTGGTATCCATGGATAGAAAAGAACTACTACTAATTAATGAACATACAATTTCCATGAAACTATGATCAATCTCTGAAAAATATTTGTATTGCTAGACTTTCAGACATTTGACTAGCTTTTCAACAAGGGCAGAGGTCCAGAAGTCATCTAATCTTTCATTTTAGCTCTGGTAAACTGAACTTGACAAGCAGACTACTCTGAATCACACAAATCCATATGCCATTGAATCACAGTAAACCATCACAAAAATTATCTAATACCTCCAGACACTGAGAACCTAAGCTCATTAGTAGAAGCAGTAAGATGCTAAAATAAATTCTTTATCAAAAAAGGCTTCTGAAAACATGCTACAGAATCTGACCATTGCCTATCAGAAGGTTTTCAATCATTTGAATGTAAACTTTCAAACATAATTAATGTACTGGTTTTCTTTCACTAAGTCAGTATGGGAAGAAATTGTTCTCAGTAAACTCCACATATTGAACTCCAAATTGCCTTGACAACCTGAATCACACATTTCTGGTAAAGCCTGTAAAATGTTTAGAGCTATGGGACTTTTTGACAGTTATGGAAACCACCAGATATCAATGACTGGAAAAAGTAACAGAGATGTAATACAGATTAGGTCACAGTAAATTACCTCATGCTGCCATTAGCTTTTCAGTTCTCAACCACCTAATGGCCAAGCTAGAATTTATTTATTTTTTTATATTTTTAGTGGGGCTATCTATTAAATGGAGACTATTAAATTTATGTCTCATTTCTATCATCAACGTTGATAAAAATAATGGGCAAATTAAATTCCTTCATTTACAGACGTGCTAAAATTTTCCCCTGAGTTTTTCTAGCTCTAACATTTTAATAATTTATTATATTTGAAATAAAATTTTAACCTTACAGGTAACAGAGGCTGTCTCCCTTGAGTGGCAAATTTGAAGTGTTTGACATGGTGTTTATGGTCTTACTTGTTGCCGCCCATATTGCTTGGTTTTATTAAGTTCAGAGGTAGTTTACCCCAGTTGCTCCCCGGTCATAAAGAATGGTTTGTCCCCAGGTGCCCATCATGGTAAACCCTTCCCATTTTTCCAGATTGTTCCCCATCCATCACCCTAATCCTGCCCCTAAGCCCTGTCAATCTATGTGAACCCCCACCTTTTGTTCCAGTTCTTTCCCTGCCTATCATCCCTTCCTCGACGCCCTATTGATTGTACAGTTGCTTTCCCCCCCCCCCGGGTCCCTACCATTGGTCCTGCATATTGTAATCCCCACCCTTAACCCCTCCGTTGCTGTTGTCCCATTGGTCACCATACGAGCCGCCCACGGTCCTTAAAACCTGGCGCATGGGGGTGCCCAGGGTCTCGGCTCAGACCTCTCCCCTGTGATCCCAGCTCCGCACCTGTTGGAATAAACTTGTTCCTGGGAAATCGGAGGAGTTTGAGCACTCTTTCTCCCTTCGTCACAACCTGTGTCGCCCTGTAAGCCTCAACGCCAGAGCGCAGAGGAGCTCTGGAGGTTCCAGGTTGAGCCTCGCAGTGTTAGCCTGGTTCCCCACTCCTGCCGCTGACATCGGCCACAGCTAGCCGAGGCAAAAGAGGCCGATTCGGGCAGCGACAGATGACGCTCAACGCGGGGCCTCTCGTGAAGCGTGGAGACCCCCGGAGAAGTCGGTGAATCTACGCACTTGTGTGGATTTTACAAAAGACTGTGAGCGGCAGCTACCCCGGTAGAGCAGACTCATTTTTGTCGAGTGCTGCTCCTGGGGATCGAGGTGGCAACCGTCGACGTGCCGACGATCGCCTCGGGGTTTGTGGACGTCTCCTGCAGCACCGGTCTGGAATTGGGTGAGTAACCCCACGTGGGGGACGAGGGGGTGTGCAAGTGTGTGCAGCTCCCCCTGCTGTGTGTTGGTGTGCAGCTCCCCCTGCTGTGTGTTGAGAATCCCTCGGGGAGGGAGTGTGGGGTAGCCCGGTTCAGACCCGTACTTTGTTACGTGTGCCTTTAGCTGCAGGGGGTGGTGGGAATTGCTGTGCTGGGGTTAAAAAGATGGGCGCACGTCTGTCAGCACAGCAAAAAAGAGTTTTCTACCAAGTTGTGACTACCCTTGAAGGACAGAGTAGACGGTTTTCTCGTGAGAGGGTGAAACAGTTTGTGAGATGGCTGTTCCTGCATTTCCCCAACTTCACCCCAGACAGAGCAAACACCGTAGAGTTTTGGAATGAAGTCGGAATAAAGTTAACAGAGTTAGTAAATGAAGGAGATACATCGGCTGACAAATTTGTAACATTGTTTATCTTAATTCAGTCTGCCGTAATAAAAGAAAAAAAAATGCAACAGCAAACGCCACAAACTGCCCCAGTTTCCCCAGTTTTCCCATCCCCGTGTTCCTCTCCCCCTGATCCCGAGTTGAGGGAGACCTGCGGAGCGACCTGCAGGGCAAATTGTCCTGTTCAGGGTTCCCCCAAGGGTAACAGGATCCCTGGCCCCCCACGTCTCTCCCAGAACCCCTGTCCTGGTAGCCCTGGCCAAGTTACCAGAGCACTTTTCGATTCCCCCGTCTCCCCAGTTACAAACCCTCAGCCAAACATTTCCCAAGTTGCAAGTCCCCAGTTTTCACCCTCAGACCCCCGTGCCTCAGTTTCCCCCAGTTTCCAGTGTTCCCCTGTGTTCCCCTACCCCTCTCCTAACCCCCAAGAGGGCTCCCGGAGGGCACAAGATGGCGGGGACCACATGGCTGGGACCTTCCCTTGTGCCTCTTCTCCCCATAATCCCTTTCAGACCCCCATGAACAACCCTTTCCTCCCTAGCTCCACCCCTTCTCCCTACCCTAACTCCACCCAGTTCCCCTCGAAAACCTCCTCCTCCTCAGGGGCGGGCCCCTCTGAAGTCATGCACCTAAACCCCGCCTTTTCTGATTGCCGCTCCTCCCCCTTGCCCTCCTCCTCAGTCGGTCCTCCAGTCCCGCCCCCTCCGGCTCCTGGTTCCCACGCCCTTTCTTCCGGTTCCCACGGTCCCACACCCGGTTCCCATGCTTTGGGAGCTAGAGGTGGTAAGCCTGGAAGCCAGAACCCGGAACAGGTAGAAATCCCCCTTGCCGCACCGGTGACTTCTAGTGGAAGGGGGGGGCGGTCCCGGGAATGGGAAGCCCTCTCCTTCCAGACTAAGAGAGAGCTGTGCAAGGCACAGAAGGAGTTTGGGAGAGGTAGTGAATATTTTAAAGGTCTATTAAAAGCTACCTTTTCTGCGAACGAAATGGTGCCCAGTGATCTGAAGGAGCTGTTTTCCTGCCTCCTTTCCACAGCTGACTTCAGGTTGTGGAAACAGGGGTGGAAGAGATCATTAGAGACCATCCTTCCAAGCCTCTTGCACAGTATTGATAGATGTATAGATGGAGTCCCTCTGACTTTAGATCACTTGTGCGGTGAGGGAAATTGGGACAAGCCAGAGGAGCAGGCCAGGGTATTACCCCGGCCTGTCCTGATTAAAATCATGGAGGCCGCAGAAAAGGTTTTCAATACATTACCTGAGGAGGGACCCCAGATAAATTTAATGAGTATTTTCCAGCTCCCTAATGAACCTTTTAATAAGTTTATCAATAGATTGCAAGCCCAGGCAGAGAAGCAAGTAGAAGAGGCAAATCTACAAGAACAGCTTGTATTAGAAGTGGCAAAAGCCAATGCCAATGACATTTGTAAACAGATAATTTTCAGTTTGCCTCTCTACCCAACCCCGACACTAGACATCCTCATCGAAGCCTGCTCCAGGAAGGTGCCGATGATGGGGATGTCCAGAGCCATCCCACCGCAACAGTTGAGACGAGCGCCTACGGCAGCAGTGACGCAGTTTCCACCATCACCAGCGCGTCAACCACTGTGTTTCCGCTGCAGGCAACCTGGACATCTAGCTAGGGACTGCCCGGCAGAGCATCCTAGCCAAGGGAGCAGTGGGGGGGCGAGGGCAAACAATACAATAATAAAAAAAAACTAGGGGAGCTGCGCGAGCCTGCCCCGCGCGAAGCGATAAATGGGGCAGGCCTTGCGGGGGAGGGGGGCCTTTCACATCAGGTTTGGACACCCAACCGGACGCGACATCTAACCACCACCAAGGACATCCTCTTTCAAACCCAGCACTGGACAGTAGTTGCTGTGGATCCACTGGAGGGAGGCAAGAAAAACACTGGATGTGACTGTAAGTACATCGCCATCGGGGACACTAAACACACACCCCCAGAGATTGAGATCTCCCCGATCACCTTCCCAGAGGGTCCGGAAGATCTCCTCCTCTTAGCGCGCTGCATTCACCCACCATATTTTCTCCCAAAGGGGCAAATCATAGCCCAATATGTTCCTGTCCCGGAGGGAGTCCCAGTGGACGACCACGCACCAGGCGTCTACTGGACAGAAATAGTGGGTGAGGACAAACCCATCATCGATTGCAGCATCAAGCAGGGTGCGGAATCTGTCCATCTGAAGGGTCTGCTTGATACGGGGGCAGATGTGACGATCATCCCCCAGAGGAGATGGCCGTCACATTGGGAGCTGCAACCTGTGGCAGGGAAAATTCAGGGTATAGGGGGTACTCAATTAGCGCAAGTATCAAGGAGCGTAGTGCAAATTATGGGGCCGGATGGGCAATTGGCAAATTTACGCCCATTCATTGCGGATTTCCAGGTTCCCTTGTGGGGGAGAGACCTTATGTCACAATGGGGGGTAAAGATTGAAATCCCGAAAACCCCTCGGGATTTTTAATAGCGGCCACTGTAGAGCGCCCCTTCCAAAAACTTGATTGGACCACTGATGAAGCAATCTGGATTGATCAGTGGCCGCTTCGAAAAGACAAATTAAAGGCGCTCAACGAGCTCGTGGAGGAGCAATTATTAAAAGGTAATCTTGTAGAGACTACCAGCCCTTGGAACTCCCCAGTATTTGTTATCCGGAAGCCGGGGAAAGACAAGTGGCGGCTCCTTCACGACCTTCGTGCCATCAATAAAATCATTGTTGACATGGGACCCCTCCAACCAGGGATGCCTACTCCAACGATGCTCCCCCGAAATTGGAATCTGGCCGTAATTGATATAAAAGACTGCTTCTTTCAAATTCCCTTGCACCCTGATGACGCCCCACGGTTTGCCTTCTCGGTGCCCACCCTCAACCGAGAAGCCCCAATGAGGAGATTCCACTGGCGGGTGTTGCCACAAGGCATGAAGAATTCACCCACCATCTGCCAGTGGTATGTCTCCTCATTGCTGTCTCCCGTGCGCAAAGAGATGGGGGAGGTCATCATCCATCACTATATGGATGATGTCCTAGTATGCGCCCCCCATGACGATCTACTCACCCGATCACTTGACCGAGTGGTTAAGGCTTTAACATCTGCAGGCTTTCAACTCCAGGAGGATAAAGTTCAACGGATGCCACCCTGGAAGTATCTGGGTCTGCGGATTGCTGAGAGGACCGTTGTGCCTCAAAAATTGGCAATAAACAGCAATCCGAAAACCTTGTCAGACCTTCACTCGCTGTGTGGGACCTTAAACTGGGTCAGGCCTTGGCTGGGCCTTTCCACTGAAGACCTAGCCCCCCTCTTCACACTTTTGAAGGGGGAGAAAGAGCTGAGTTCTCCCAGGACCCTGACCCCAGAAGCGAGGAAAGCCCTGGAGAAAGTAGAAGAGGCCCTTGTTGAAAGACAGGCGCATCGGTACGAACCGACCCTGCCTTTTGAGTTTATTGTGCTCGGGAGAATGCCACACCTCAGTGGGCTGATTTTTCAGTGGGACCAGGACTCAAAGGATCCCCTCTTAATCATAGAGTGGGTTTTTTTGAGCCATCAAAGGTCCAAAAGTGTCACCCGGCCACAGGAGCTGATGGCTCAGCTCATCGGGAGAGCTCGGGCCAGGCTTCGGGAGATGGCTGGGTGCGACTTTGCATGCATTCGGGTACCAGTCAGCTTGTCTCGGGACAAAGAGTCCCCAAATAAGCTGACAAAAGAGATGTTTAATCAGTTACTTCGGGAAAATGAGACACTCCAGATTGCTTTAGATAGTTTTGAGGGCCAGGTCTCTGTTCATGCCCCGGCCCACAAATTTTTCAATTCCAAATTCGAACCAATTCCCAAAGAAGTACGGAGCAGGAAGCCCCTCAAAGCCCTGACTGTGTTCACTGACGCATCCGGGGCATCTCACAAGTCTGTGGTGACTTGGAAAAATCCTGAGACTCAGCAGTGGGAAGCAGATGTTCAATATGTGGAGGGATCTCCACAGGTTGCTGAGTTGGATGCAGTCGTCAGGGCCTTTGAGAGGTTCTCTGAACCTTTCAATTTAGTCACTGATTCGGCCTATGTTGCAGGGGTGGTTGCCAGAGCGGAACACGCTGCCCTGAAGGAGGTCTCTAACCCAAAATTGTTCGAGTTGCTTTCTAAATTAATATATACTGTTTCCCACAGGAAGCAACCATTCTTCGTGATGCATGTGAGGTCGCACACAGATCTCCCCGGCCCAGTAGCCGAGGGAAACCAGATGGCTGATTCCCTCGCTGCCCCTGTTTCCATGGCTCAGCTCCCCGATCGGTTCCAACAAGCTAAGCTGAGCCACCAAATGTTCCATCAGAATGTGCCTGGCCTGGTCCGCCAATTCCACCTGCGGCGGGATCAGGCCAGAGCCATTGTGGCCACATGCCCCCATTGCCAGACCACTGTCATGCCCTCTCTAGGGGCGGGGGTGAACCCTCGAGGCCTGGGGAGCTGTGAGGTGTGGCAGATGGATATAACTCACATTCCCGAATTTGGCGGGCTGAAGTTCGTACATGTATCCATAGACACTTTCTCAGGGGCAGTCTTTGCTTCTGCCCACACAGGAGAGAAAGCCGAGCAGGTCTGCAAACACCTCTTGCAGGCTTTCTCTGTGCTGGGGGTCCCCAAAGAGCTAAAGACAGATAATGGCCCAGCATACATTTCCAGGAAACTGGAAGAATTCCTGCAGAGTTGGGGAGTGACACATAAGAGAGGCATCCCACACTCCCCCACCGGCCAAGCGATTGTAGAGCGAGCCCACCAGTCGCTCAAACGCGTCCTAAAACGTCAATGGGATTCAATGAAAGGTTGCGCCCCTCAGGATAGGCTATCAAAGGCGCTGTTTACTATCAATTTTCTGAACTGTACTGATACTAATCCCAATCCTCCAGTGGCACTGCACTTTAACTCCACCAGCAACTACGAGCTCCAACATCGCCCTCCAGTGCTGGTCCGAGACCCAGAGACCCAAAAGATCATGGGTCCATTCGATCTGGTGACCTGGGGGCGAGGTTACGCTTGCGTCTCCTCGCCCCAGGGACTAAGGTGGATCCCACAAAAGTGGGTGAAACCTTATGTCCCAAAACATCCTACCAGGCCACCAGATGAGCAAGAGGATGTCGCTGCGTCCGTGCAGGCCGCCCCAGTAACCCCCGAGGACGACGAGGAGGAGGAATGTCTCGAACCCCTTTTCTCTATTGATTTTTTGCTCTCCCTTTATGTTAACTGAAGTATTTGTTTTCCTTTAATTTTAGAGAGCCATCAGAAGGATGACCACCCCGAACGTCGCACTAGCCACCGTGCTCCTGCAGGATGGGGTGTCTCCGGATGGCTCTCTTCTGTTATAAGAACCATATTATAGATTGTTTTTGTGAATTTTATTAGGTACATTCGCGGTGTTGCGGAAGTGTTTAATTCAATTTATCCTTTCTTTGTTATTCCCCCCACGGCAAGTTGACTATGTTGATGTAAACCCTCTTTCCCCTCCTCCTCCTCTTCCCTCTCCCACTCCTGAATGGTTTGCTGTACCCTCTGCTCCCCTAGACCCCACGCCTTCCTCTGTTTCTTAAAAGGAAAGGGGGAGATGTTGCCGCCCATATTGCTTGGTTTTATTAAGTTCAGAGGTAGTTTACCCCAGTTGCTCCCCGGTCATAAAGAATGGTTTGTCCCCAGGTGCCCATCATGGTAAACCCTTCCCATTTTTCCAGATTGTTCCCCATCCATCACCCTAATCCTGCCCCTAAGCCCTGTCAATCTATGTGAACCCCCACCTTTTGTTCCAGTTCTTTCCCTGCCTATCATCCCTTCCTCGACGCCCTATTGATTGTACAGTTGCTTTCCCCCCCCCCCCGGGTCCCTACCATTGGTCCTGCATATTGTAATCCCCACCCTTAACCCCTCCGTTGCTGTTGTCCCATTGGTCACCATACGAGCCGCCCACGGTCCTTAAAACCTGGCGCATGGGGGTGCCCAGGGTCTCGGCTCAGACCTCTCCCCTGTGATCCCAGCTCCGCACCTGTTGGAATAAACTTGTTCCTGGGAAATCGGAGGAGTTTGAGCACTCTTTCTCCCTTCGTCACAACCTGTGTCGCCCTGTAAGCCTCAACGCCAGAGCGCAGAGGAGCTCTGGAGGTTCCAGGTTGAGCCTCGCAGTGTTAGCCTGGTTCCCCACTCCTGCCGCTGACATCGGCCACAGCTAGCCGAGGCAAAAGAGGCCGATTCGGGCAGCGACACTTACTGTTTCCAAACAGAACTGATAGCTTTAAGTCATTTCTTAGTCTAGTCATTTAAATGTGCTCAACTGAGAATTTCAGAGGTCTTGACATCTATTTTCTGATTCTATTGCAAAAATAGAATATCTACTTATTTTTATAATTTTAAATACCTTATAAGACTATGTATGTTCTGGACAGAATAAAAAGCTAAATGTACAATAGTAAATCAATTGAACCAGCCATGAAACAGAAGAATCTGGGATTACGCATTTCCATTACCTATTGGGAGAATGATTTTATTTAGATAATGTTACCTATAATATCAAATAAATACATTAAAAAGCTCTGATGCGAGATTAACTTGCAAAATCTTTGTTATAGCTCAGCTGAGAACAGAAAAACGTTTCAGGATCTTCTCTCTTTCCATTGAACCCTGGTGTTAAAGTTAGAACTCTTTTTTCAGAAATGCTTTTTTCATAATGTGAAAACATTCCAGTCACTATTGAACTTAGCTGACCTGTAAAATCCTTTGAGACAAAGTTTTTTTTTGGGAGAGTGTATTTAGGGGGCAGTGGGAAACATAGGGTGGCACGAGATTATGACTGATAAATCTGAAGTCAAATACTTCCTTATGAAAGTGACTTAGCCAAGAGATAATAGAGACATAATTCTCATTAAATTATTTCTTTTTTTATTGCAAAAATGAATGCATTTAGCAAAAAGTTTGAAACCTGCCCCAAAATAAGCTACATCTCAAATTTCCTCATCTGGCATGTGAAGTAGGAACAAATCCAAACCTCCAACCAGAAAAAGGAAAATCACAAGCGTAGCGCTCCAAGCAGTATCCAAAATCAGAACCCATTGATACAGTCTACCCCCTTCCTTGCAGTCTGCTATCAAATTGAACACTCCGTCCCAAGACAGAGAAGTACCCCAACAACACCATAAGCCCAAACCTCGTGAAAAGCTATGCTTGTGTGAGTCAGCAGTTTTGAAAAATAGCTACATCATCCAAAAACATGCTCACCAGCTCCAGCTGCAGTTAATCCATGGTAGCTGCAGTTAATCCAAGCAGTCGATCCATGACAGGTTACCTCCAGCTTTATCTACTGAAGTCATGCTTTGAGATCCCCTTGGAAGAAATGTCGTAGTACATCAACTTCATTTTCCTGTGGGGTGTGTTTATTCCTTGACTGACCAATCAACAGATCAAATACACAATAATTTCAAGGATTTACCTGGAGGAATAAATCTGGTGCAATTTTTGTAAGTAGGATCTTTCCAGAAAATTAAGGTGGTAGCCTCAGTATTCCCTGGTTTTATTTTATTACTTTTACCACATGGGAGATTTAATGTATTTTTTTCTAGAGTCTTAAGAGCTGCAAACTGCGTGTTATCATCTTTATAGCTCTGAAAATGCAAATGTAGAAAAAGATTAGCTACTCGTGTAGACTTCTTCATTTCATACAGCACTGGATGATGTGAATTTCCTGGGTGATTATGCCACAGCCTCAAAATTCTGTGCATAGCAAAGGGATGACACTTCATATGTGCAACATATAGAATGTTGTTATTGCTAATAACATATGAACCAGATCTACATGAAAAATATCAGATGACTTTGTTTTCTAATAATAACTTTCATGTAAATATTCTGAATGGAGACCCTTCATATAACTATCTGTCTAGACTCTTTCCTGTTTTATGAAAGTTTATGACATAAATGTCCCTGGGGTGAGCACATACTTTTCTCTCTAGACTGATGATTCTGAGCTAATTCACCCATTTCTGTAGTATATTAAATGAAGTGCACAGCTGCCATAAGACTTTATCATCTGTTTTTCCTCATCACATCTGCAAAGTTGTAGTACTTTCTCTAAATTTCACCTAAATCCCATATTTTGTTCTTTTTTACCTTCCTTCAGTGATTTTGGATTAGGGATTTTTATCAGAGGATTAAGTAAAAATATTTATATAATGGCAGTGTTGCAGAATATTAGTTCAAACTATTTATTCTTTTTGTGGTAATACAGGCAATCAGCATAAAATAGGCTAGATTGTGTACAGATTGTGATAGTTGTGTGCAGAGTAATCTCTTCTGTAGACAGTTTTAAATAAATTTGGAACACAGTAGGTCAAAGGCATGCCACCACAATGACATTAAGAAAAAATGTCAGAGAATTTTGGTCAGATAATTCCTGTGTAATGCTGACCAGCTTATAACATATGATGGAAGTTCATTCTAGGGGTAGTTACACCTTAAATTAAAAATATGTTTTCAGCTGCTCTTTGGAAAAGATTTTACTTTCAGTGTTTGAGGTACCTTTTAGAAACAGGATTCATTTTGTATTATGTCTCCAAGACTGTGTGTGTATTCTTTAAAAATAAAGTACATATTTACATATGTAAGAGTACCAGTACCTGTATATGGAAATGCCTCAGCAAATAGACAATCATCTATATTTGATGACTTGTCTATGTTACAGGCATACAAACAGTATTTGAAAAACACTTGCATAAAATCTAGTCATTATTGTGTTCCTCTGTCTACAATATGAGGGAATTTCACACTTCCATGGGAACTGTTGTGTCCATGAAAGAGTGAAAAATATCTAGGAGGGTGCACTGCTTAAATTCAGCTGCATACACTTTCAACAACTGGAACTATGACTGTGAGGTAAAATGTTCTGTTCTTACCAGGATCTAATTTCTATTAATTCTTGTTGTGATCAGGCCCTATTTGGGCATTGACCAGCAATGAGCAATCACAGCTGATGTTACTTTGACTCATTCAAAAGAGGTCTGCCATGTGGATAACTCATGACATTTTGTTTCCACTCTTTCTTCAGTATATCTGAAATTATGTTGAATAATGGTAAAAAATAGAAATGGATTTTGTTGAACTGTAAGCCAAAAATTCTTTTGAAAGTTGTTGTTTTGCTGACTCATTTAATCCCAGGAAGGAAGGGAATAGGACTGGAACTAATTTGGGGTATTTCTAGCTCTCTCTGCAGATTCCCAGAAATGCAATGGAATTATTAAGTAATATAAAGGAATAAAGCCTTCCAAGAAATTAAGATGGATGTACGTGCTTATCAGGTCTATTTTTTTTAAGTTGGAAGACAAAATCAATTGGCTAAAACTAAAAGATTCAATTCAAAGTAACACAAACCTGAATAACAAATCTCCAGGATATTACAGAGACGGTCTGAGAGCATCTATGAAATATGAAAATAACTTAGGTTTAATTCAGAACAGACCATTTTGGTGACCAAAGTCACCAAAACCATTCTAGAATGTTCATAAAATTCACAATGTGTGACAAGTACTGTTAAGAGTAATGATTCTCTGTAGAGGTCCTGAAAAAATCTGTGATTCACATACAAGGTGAAAACTGAAACACTTGTATTACTGAAGGACTTGGAACATTCAGATTTTGTGCTGATGTGATTTTTGCTACCTATACAATTTCTATAGAAATTTCAAAAGAAAATAAAAAACTGAGGAAAAAGTATAGTATAGGAAAATCAATATAGCTTTAAAAGATACCGCTAGAAATTAAAATACTCTTTGTTTTAATGGAAACTTGTAATAATTACAGTGAAAAACTACAAAGAGCAAAAAATCTATGAATCCATAGGAATAACATTCAAATTTTTGCTTAAAAATATTAGTATTAGTTAATAATATTCGTTTGGAAACCAATGTCATTGACACATATACTACATAGAATTAAAATATTACCTATATAAGGAATAATTTACATTACAGAAATTTGAGCACAAATGTGTCTGTAATTCTGCACCTTCTACAGTTTACAGTAATTGAAATTAAGAGGCAAGGTGGGTAGGTTGTACCTTCTATCACGTTAAGGCAAATGTTCATTTCAATACTGAATTTATTTTGGATTCTGCATTGTAATAAGACCAAATCATGGACTATGTACATCCAATTCCACTTTTTTCTAAACTTCACATGTTTTTACACATAGTCCAAGTCTAAATGAGGAAACCATTGACCAACCCAGGATGAGAATTTTTAAGTTAGTCCCCAACACAGCTGGTGTTTAGTAACATATTTGGAAAACAGAAGCAATATTTAGGTCTAGCTAGCTCATACTAAGTCAGTGTGGCAGACTTCTTTTTATCTTAATGGCATTTTTATGTAGTTTTTGCATTCAGTATTCTCTCAGTGGATTAGCTTACATGTTTCTAGTCATATTTTTCACTGTAAATCTCTTTACACTGTCAGGTAACATCACACTGTGTGTGCTTTCTGCAAAATGTATATTCTCCATAATACTATATTCTTCTTCTGAGGTTTATTGTTTATGTAAAACCAACTGACAGGATCCATTCTTATTATTGGTGTGTTATTTCCTTTGTGTTTTACTTAGGAATGTTTTTTCTGATAAATTTTAAAAGCACTTTGCAAAGCAGATGATGAAAAATTTGCACTATATTATTACCTAAGAAATTGCTAAAATGGTTGAGATTTTTTGTAAATTGAAAGTAATGGCACAGTGTCTTGGATTTCCAGTAGCAGCTAATGCACTGGAAAAAATGTATTGTTAAAATATTCATCTAAAAGGAAAACTTAAGATTTAATACTTTAGGGAAGCTGAAGCTGAAAAAAGCTGTATGACTCTAATGTAGGCAAAATGTGACTGATTTAAAAGTGATTTCAAGACATTATTAGAGTAAGGAAAGAAAGAGAAGTGAATACGTAGGTTATTCATTCAAACTCAGTATAACTGCATCAGCTTCATTAGAATTCAAGGATTTTGTCAAATTTAAGCTTTACTTCATTTAAAATTTAAGGAATATTTGTTTCTGAGCAAGAGTCTTGCTTGTATTTTACTTTAATACGAAAACAGAAGAACTGAATAAACATATTTATTCTAGCACTCACAAATGAGTGGAAAACTGTGGACAACTTAACTCGGGTTTTTTCACCTCTATCAAGTTAAACTAATAGTGAACAGAATGACAGGGCCTGAACTTTGAAAATATGGTTTTTAGAATCTTAGTGTTGTCCTGTCATAGGATCTAAAACAATAATTCATTTTTTACTTACAGATTCATCAGTCATTTCCCTGAAGTGCAGTCTGTAGTAGCTCACAAACTCCTAGGGATTTCCAAAGAAATTTTGCATTGTGTATGATGACTCATGTATTTCGAGTTCAACAAATTGAATCAATCTATCACTCTATGTAGAATGGTAGTATATATTGTAAATTAATTTCATACTCTGAAAGATTAGCTTCATATTTCTGATATTCCCATTTTCTGTTGTGTTAAACAAATATTTCCACTCTGTGTAGCATCAACACAGCTTTTCTGAGCTACAAAATAATAAATTATAAGTTATACATATACACAAAAAATCTGTCTTAATATAATATTCTTTAACACATAGTATTTCTCATTTGTCTTCTTACTCATTCCCTCAGTTTTCTCATACCACATGCTATGAAGCAATGCTTTTCTTCTTAAGCTTTGCCTTAATAGTTTCAACAGCCTTTCCTGTCGTGCTTGGAGCTCATAGATTTTACTATGAGCAGATTGATAGCTGGGTGGATTAGTGGAAGAATTTTTTATTCATTCTTGATTGCAAGTATTATGATTTTGAGTGAGCTTGCAAGCTTGGGGAAGAAAAATATACAGAGTTTCTTGAAAAGATTCAGGCTGTTTTGAAAAGGTCAGAGCAGTTATAATCTCTAATCCCAGTGAATGCTACAATTCCCCCAAGGACTTGACTACAGACAGCGAACACTGATCGCTGCAGATATCTGGAGTTATGTGTGCACTGTCCAAACTCAGTTGCTGATTGCCTCTCCAAACACTGCCAAGCAGAATTCCTGAAGGCTGAATTCAGCCTTTCATTTACTTTTACTCAGTACTGATTTTCCAAAAGTTGTAGAAACCAAATAATCTCTGATACTTCCATCTTCTCATCAACTCTCTTTGAAATTGTCAAGTTATTTATAGTCACCTTCCTTGGAAAAGGTGGAGGAGGAAGAAAAAAACCACACAAAATTTGAGCTAAATTATATTATTATAAATATATATATGAAATATTTCTATAACAAAAGGTTAATGTAAATATCAAAGATCTGATGACAGAGAATTAAAATATTTTGATACATTTGTTTTTAAAAAAAGCCCCATAGAAAAGTAAATTTCCTTTTAAGACAGATGTCCTATAACATTCTTTATAGAGAAAAAATGCAGTTCTTGTGTTAATCTCAATCAGGGGATGAAAGTCATTACATTTTTACCTTAATAAATGCTTTTATTTGAAGAAAAGATCAGGCTCAATAGCTCATATTGAAGTTATTTATTGGCATTATCATTTGCATCCTCAAGATATTTTGAAGATCTTGAAATAGTTTAGAAGGTCAATTTGGGACACACTCTAGAAACCAAGTGGATGGGTGGATTGGGCCAAGGACAAGAGACTAGTAACTCTGCAACAGAATAGTATTAAAACTCATGCTGTAGTCACATTGGCAGTATTTGATAATGATTGTCAAGAAAAACGGGGGTCATAGGGAATGCAGAGCAGAACACAAATATTTAACTTTGTAGAATGATTGAAAAGACAATATTTAACTGACTGCAAATAGTAGTGTGAAGCTCTCATAAAGGGTGGGAATCAACATAAAAATATTTCTCAGAAAAATATGTTTCTCTGCCTCATTAAAAGAAATGATGAAAAGGAACAGATGCAGTTTACAACACAGTTATCATAAGTTATCCCTGTCTGATATCAGGATTCCAATATTAGATATACTTGAGATAGATTTCATTAATATAAAAATAGTTTTGGTTGAAATGAGAACGTCTTCAAATTTTTACCATAGAGGATACCAGTTGATTTGGCTCTTAAACACCCTTTCTATGTTCAAAGATCATTCAAGTCTTCTTCAACCATTCTTTCTCTCACATAGGCCTCAATAATATCATATATAAAAGCAAGACATATGACTGCCATTAAAATTGTATTATTTAGGAAAAGAATGACTATTTAACTTGGCTTTTTTAAGGGCAACTGTCAAAATAATAGATTAAATTTTATTAGTCAAATGTGTTAAGACCACCTCCAAGAGGAAAAAAAAATCACAAAATCACAGTATAGTTATCACAGTTGGAAGGGACCTCTGGAGATCATAATTTTGCCCTTTTCTATATTAGTAAATATAGACTTGGGAAACAAGTAGGAAAAATAGTAAAAGAAAATTAAATTTGATGTGAGAGTCATAAAATACAATCAATTCATAAGTAAAACTGAGCATGAGAGATAAAAAGGCTGAAGAAAATTCAGTAAATAAGCAGTCAGTTGCTTAAAATTATAAAATTCAAGCTTGGAAAATATGGACTGCACCTTGATTGAAGAGGTATTACAAATGAATTGAGATTTATTTTATTCATAAAGAAAATATTTCAAAATTATAAAAAAATAAATCCATTATATGTGACTAACATTTGCCACCATTAAGGTATTAATGTATGTTGATCTGTATAAAGAGTACTGCTTAAAAATGGAAACCGTTTACATATGATAAAGTTTTGGCATTTTTCACTAATATTCTTTTGCACAGAGACAACTTCTATACAACGTCAAATATCAACATGTTGCAAACTGAGGTAAAAAGGGGTTGAATTAAAAATAAATCAAGAAAGGTCTGGCCATAATTTTTCTTTTTTTTTTTTTTTTTAAAGAACAGCTCTTCCTGTATTTCTTGCATTAGTGTAAGATTAAAAACCATGACTTCTTTTTGGTCTTTTTCACTCCACTGCCTCCCACATACACTATTTTCACACACACTTTCACACCCTAATGCTGCAAATGTAGGTCTGCCTGTAGTGAGCCTCCTTTTCTTAGCTACCTTTTCAGTACCTTTTGGAAGTACTTTTGCTGTGCTTAAAAGCTGCTTGTTGTGGTTTAGGAATGGTATTCCCCATTTTAGTGTTCCCATTGAACCACTCCAAATCACGCACTGCTCTCTCACTCCTCCTTTCCCCTCCTTGTCCCACTTCAGAGGAGAATTGAAGGTTAAGTATCATGGGTTGAGAATTATTTACTGGAAAAAGGAATGCAGTGAGAAAACTGACCTTGAAACTCCACCTTGCTCACTGACTGGAGAAGAGCCCTTCCCCTTGTCCTCAGAAAAGCCTATCAGGACCTATGCTCCAGGTCCTGGCCGTCCCCCATCCCAGCTGGAACCAGGACACCTCTGAATTACTAGATTATACCTAGGGTTTTTGCTTTTTTTCAAAAAAACAATCAGATGGATAATTAGTGATTATTTAAATTACAGCTGACCTAGAAAATAATAAATTTACAAGAAGCATGGTACACCACAGAGATTTACTTATTACTACATGAATTTCCAACACAAAAAACCCACAGACAATTACCATGTCTATGGAGCACTTCCAGTATTCCTTTACATTTAGTTACAACAATCCCAGAGGTCAGGCCATAAAGGATGACCATCAGAAGATACCCTGAAAGAATATAAAATTTCACATCTTAATTACATCAGATCCTTGGCTTTGTGAAAAATGAAGCTGACAGCACCCTAGATACAGCTCACCCTTGTATTGTCCCAGCACCTCCTGCTCTAGTTAATTAGGAACATTTGTTCACAGATAATGATGAAAGACTGACAAATGTTAAGCGACAGACACCTGGTATATGTTTAAAAAGAATATACAGCTGTTCATTAGTCTTAGCACATCTTTTCAGCTAGGGAAAGTACATGTCAAAAGAAAAACATTTCAAAACATAGTGAAATCATACTGTCAAACTTACTGAATGAGACTGTCTTTCTGTTACAGAAGAGATGTAATGAAGTTTAAGTCAGCACTTCTGTTCTAAACTCCTCTCTCCAAGGGAGTTGCCATTCAAAAATGTAAAACAGGACTCAAAGACGGGTTAAAGCACATCATTTTTTCAATCCAACAGGCACTTTTTAGCGCTGGGTTCTTTTTTTTATTTTGATAAGCTTTTTGAATTGAATTTCAAGTTCACATCCTAAAAAGAGCAAGTTTTCATTTCTCATGTAGATTTATACTTAATGCTTTGACATTCCAAAATATTTCTTCCTTGAAAATACTTGTGCAAAACTCTTTTTATACTCAAAATAAATAAATATAGATACTAACTAGTGAACTCCTCTGTTTTTATTTCCTTTTATTATAATTGTTTTAGGTAAGGAGGCAAGTTTAGCATGACCTAGCAATCAATCATTTCTCCATTCAGCAAATGTAATGTTCTAATGTCAACGCAATTATATGTATGCATCATTAAAATGAGGATTAAATGGAGTATATGATAGTTCTCATTTCCACATAATTCCCACTTGAATGTATGATTTCATGCTTATTTATAATCTACAGGCAAAAGAGCGTGTAGAAATGAGAAACCAAGCTTATTGGTCATTTCCAGCTGATCATCCCAAAGCTCATTTTTACCTCTCAAACCAGACATTGTGTAAGGAATAGTTTTCTAGTTTAGTCCTATGATTATGGATACTTTTCTTGATTTTTCTATTCCTTTTGTTAAATAGTGAGAAGGTCTGCTTACTCAGGCTCCTCATTTATGAAGGGCACAAACAAAAGAAAGGAGAGGAGTGGGACAAATAGAGTCAGATTTCAGGCAAGTATTTACTGTTGAAAAGAAGGAAAAGAGAGAAAAGAAGGAAAATTATGGTCAGGCAATATTTGAATCTCCAGACTACCTGCCAGTGTATTTAGTGCCAGCAGTAGCTGCTGAGCTTTACCATATCCCAGGGAGCATGTAGTTCCTATAACATGTATGTAGAGGGGAAATGTACAAAACTTAGTGGCTGCCTGGAGAATTGAGTAGAGGTACACACGCAGTGCCCACCACATCTGCTTGTCAGAGAAGAGGTAATATGAGCAAACAGACATAATCCAGAGCTACAAAATGGACAGCTGTGCAAGAGTGTGAAGGAAATAATTTCATCTACAGAACATCCCCATAGCCTGAAGGCATGATCTAGAAAAAATTAATTCATGTTAATGTACTTTTTATAGTGTCTTCCTTCAGGCACTATAAACACAGGAGGAATGGAACTGTAGAATACTAGGAAGAGGAATATGAAAAATGACAAAAGCAAAAACAGCAACAACAAAGGGAAAAAAGAAATTTGGAGGAATTATCTAACAATTCAGGAGCTTCATGGGCAATCATAAAAGATTTTGCTTTTCTATCATAAAAGTTAAAACATACAAATATGTTAAACATTGCTAATCTATTTCTTCAAGTAAAATCAAAATGAAGAAACAAATTAAGGAAAGAGATGCCCCATCTTTTATAATGCAGTAGTAACAGTAGGAATTTGTTGAATTAAAGGCCAACATCAGGTTTTTATGAATCATACTAGTTCAGTTTTATTAGAAAAATAACCTCTGAACTCCAAGTTTCCAGATGGTAATATTTGCTGTGTAATGGTCAAACCAGATCCATAACTTTAACACACACACAGAGCTGACAAGCCTCTGTAATCAAGCATATCATATTATTTTTTGACTGTCATCATATCTTGGGTGTGGCATATATATACATATAAAAAAAAAAAAATATATATATATATATATATGGACAGAGTTTTTAATAAATCATTACAGCCCAATAGTCTCCAAAGGGATATATGAGAAATTAAATTAATTTTCTTGAAATAGGGTACTTAATTTCTTTCACTTTGGTTAGTCTCCTGATAAAACAATTTTCCCTAAAAGATTTAGGAAAAAGGCAATAAGCAAAGAAAAATTTAGTGTTACACTGATTTATTGAAATGTATTTAAACTAGTTGTCTATCCCATGCTTCAGTGCCTCACCTTTACATATAAATGCACAATAACACAATAAAAATATATAGGACAAAAGATTAAATCAAAACATTCTCTCTTGTTTCCCAGAATTTGTAGATAGTTGAGTGATCCATAAGAATTTGGCACCTGGAAACAATTTTGGGGTGCAAAGGAAGAGTGCACAAGATTTCAGGTCTTTTCTCAAAGGTAGGTGTAACAGCACTGTCACAAAATTCATTTATATTATATTAATTATCTTATGTTATGTTATGTTATGTTATGTTATGTTATGTTATATTTATTATATTTATTATATATTATCATTAATAAACATCCCTTTCTATTGTTCTGATTTGTTGATTTTTTTGAGGTTTTTTAATAGAATATGGCAACTTAAAGGCAAGAGTACTATTGAAACAGTCATTAAGCAAACAGAAGAAAATGTATTGCCTGTCCCCAAATTCTTTATAGTCTCCTTGTAAGGTGATGATAAATAAATATATACAGATAGAGGGATGTGTAAGTACCTTGTTGGATTCTGAATTTCTTGTCCTGGTAGCTAAAAATAAAAAGGAAAGATCTTCTGCCATCCCAGCTATGAAGACTTGCAAGAAATTAAGTGTTTTGGAGATATATCTGGGAATTTATTTCTCAACTATAAAAGATTATTGACTCGATCTTCTCGAGTGGCCCGGCTAGCTCAGTGATGAGGTTTCTCTTCACTCGAGTTTCGAGCCAGCATATGTTTGTGGGGTTCACTGATTTTCTTCAAGAATTCAAGTCTATAGAGTGAGTAAAGAAATCAGGGGGGGACTCTCTCTCTCTGGTTTGCATTCCACAGTTTATTTCTGTGAAGGAGAATCCAAAGGACGAGAGACCCAGGATTTGGGGTCTGGGGGGTTTCTTTTAACAGAGTTTCTCGGAGGGTGGGAACATCAGAGAAAGAACCAATTATTTTTCTCAGTTAGTACATCTTACAAACTTTCTACAAATCAAGGTTACACACACCAAGATAAGAAATAACAGACACCAACTTCTTCAAATGCCCACAAAGGTGTAGGAGTATTCTCCACAGAGGGACAGAGGGGGAGAGAGGGGGGGCTTGGTTTCCTGGCAACACAGGGGGGAAAGAAAGGGAAGGCAAGGTAAGCATGCCCTCCCAGCTTCCATAGCTCAGAGGCATTCTGGGACAGGGAAAACAAAGTTAGAAACTTCCGTGTTGGAAAGAGGGGTCTCTCTTCTCCCAACCCCGTGCTTTCCTGGGCTAAAGAAACTTCAAGCAGCTGGAAATGCCAGCACGGTCTTCTCTTTACTCTATCCGGCCTCTCGCCGTGGGGCTGAGGAGAGAAACTTCAGTAACCATGGTAACTTGACGCCAGGTAAACAATTAGGAGAAAGAGAAGCTGGGGGGGAGGAAATCACAACTAAAAGATGGGAAAAATACATTTCAAGCTATCAACTACAACAATTATTTCTAATTAATTTTCCTACCTCAGCTCTGCATATGACAAACATAAGATTTCCAAGAAGAATAGACTTGGAGGAGATTGTCATAAAAGTAAGGAGACATTCAAGGTTGATATAAGAAAAAGCTGTTTCCCCAATCCTTTCTCATGTCTTTCCACAAAGTTTATGTAATTATTAATACTATTTTATTTGTTTTTCTCTCCCTTTGAAAGGCATGCTTATTTTCTTATTTCTTGAAAGACCAATGCTGAAAAGTCAGTGCTTTTAAAGAAAAAATTAGTATAAATCAGCCAACACCTGCAATTAATATATACAATTTGATAAAAAAGTATTTCAACATAACCTTTATGTGAGGTTACAGATCACAGTAAAAAATTACTTTTGAGCTACTAGAAATACAGTCTTATTTCTTTCTGTAGCTACATATAAATAGAAATCTGTCTTTTCCAATTTATTTTCTTTATTTTTTTCAGACCTGTGTAATATTAAAAACAATTTAAAAAATAAGATGGAACAAAACTCACTGAAATTTCTGAGAGGTAAGATAGACTCATGGGCAATATTACAAGTTCTTGCTTACCCCAAACAACAGTTTTGAACACAGTTTATGGAAACTGTAAACAAATAAAGTTTTGTCTAAATATTTTTAAAGAGGAGATTGAATTGAGAAAAATACATAGTGCTCACTGTTTAGTGAAATTGTAAAATTAAAATCAGAGGTATTGAAGAAGAATTTCAGTTCATAAGATTGTCATAAGAAAATATCTGCCTGTTGCAAACGTAGGCTTGGACTGAGAAAAGAAGAGCCTCCTGTGGCTTATGTTTCAATATACTAAGAACGTCCTCAACTCTTGGTTATGTTTGAAAAAAGAGAGAAATATATTTTCAGTCTAAATATTATCTGTAGCCACCAAAGTCTGTAGATTTTTAACAGATCTTTTTATGTGGTCTGTGATGTACACGGTGTGTTTATTAATAAGTGTCTTATGATTCTAAATATATTTAAATGTTATCTGAAGTTTGTTACATGAAGTGTTCCTCAGATTTTGGAAAAAATCTAAAAGGATGAAGATGATTATTTGATGCCCACACTTGAAAGGAATTTTTTTCTTGTTTTTAACATTTACTGAAATCTTGTTCAATATACATCTGTTTTCCTCTAAAACTGCTCAGAAACAGTTTTCTAGTTTGGTTTGAGTTAAGCTTCTTTTGCATTCATTCATTTAATTTATATAATGTTCACTTAGATGTCTATGAAAATTTAATAAAAGAGTAAATTAAAGAAAGAAAAACCTTCCTTATAAGAACATTGAAAGTTTTTATAGAAAATTCTACCATGAAGAACAAACTAATTAATTCCACAGTTCTGGCTTACAATATAAATTGAGAAGAATTATTTGAAGTGCTTATTTGCATGACAGTACTAAGACTGTACTTAAAACTCCTACCTACTTGATAGAGCTATTCAAGAAAAAAGAAAATTATTTTTTCATTCTTTCCAGTAGTGGTAAAATGGGTGACATATATATTCCAGAATTCACATACACATGATTTAGCAAACTTATTGTATAACTTACTCTTAGGCTAAAGTACACCCTTAACAACTGGAAATAACCATTTTTTCCTTCTTTAGTCCATGGTTGAGTCACTGTGAATTTCACACTATTAATCATAATGAAAACATACAAAAAAGTGTTTGTCTAATTCACAGAAATAAAGTATTTACCCAGCAGGATGTATCAGAGCAGATATTCTCCTGGAGTTCTGCATCCTAATTCTAACCCATTCAGCCACTCAATTTTATTGCAATTAGCATCCTCTTTGATGATTTCTTTCAATCTTTTCAACTTCTTTAAAAACTGTAAATTGATCCAAATTACATCCTCTGATCTAAGTGGAGTTTGGATTTAAACTTCAAGAAGCAGCTTGGCATAGCAGATCTTCTCCTAAAAGGGAATTCAATAAGATTCTGAAATATTTATTTAGATAGACAATGACTGAAATACATGTTATACAACAAAAAAACATTTCATTTAATCTTAGTACCCCAAATTACTGCTTTCATGTTGCAAAATGTAAAGAAATCCCAATTAAAACTCAATTTCTTCAATCGATTTCATTTTTGTAAGTACAGTAAAATGGCAGTATAACCCAAGCTGTAACTATACAGTACCACTCCTTTTCCCCCTCTTATCTGCATCCTTACCTACCTCACAGCTTCAGTGTAATCAGTAGTCAATCATGTTGCATGCATTTTGCAGTGCTTCTGATAGCACCTCTTTCCCTGTAGGGGATTCTTGCTGTTCTTCAGGCACCCCAGCAGAGCACAGCCCTGAGAGTGGCGCCAAGAGTCTGACTCTGATGTATGAAGCCATTTCAGGAATTTTCATAGTAAGACTTCTTTCAGATGCGAGATCTTTCAGAATGTCTAATTCTTGCTTCTAGAATTAACCTTGGGGTCTTTTTGCAGGTGGTGCTTGATGTAGGATATCCATGTAACTGTGCTTCACCCCAGTCTCCCTGAAGGTGCCAGGAGAGGTGTATAGGCACAAGTGCCAATGAAATCAGCCAGTGAAGATAACATGACACAGCTTTTCAATAGTTTCAGCTGTTTTCCTCCTGTTACTTGTCAGTCCATAACCTGTACCGAGACTCATCACACCTCTTGCATTGTCCTCTGTCACTGCACAGAGTGGCAGAGAGTCAGGCACTCCATTCTTAATTCTCCTGTGAAAGCAGGGCAGATGAGAAGCATTTTCAGAGGGGATCTCTCTCTTTCTACTAATTACAAAGAGAACCTGAGAGGTTTATCACAGGCATAGGTGCCCATGATATAGATGCTTTCAACTAAATGAGATTAATCCACTCTCCATGTGATTAGCCCTTTTAAGATGATGGTGTGGAAGCAATAATAGAAGCAGGCATATACATATACAAGAGGAATTCAAACAGAGTTTGAATATTTTCATTTTTTTTTTGAATGCCAAGGTTATTTTTAAATTGTAGTAAGGCAACCAGATCAAGATGAAGTCATGCTGTGCTCAGCAGTATTCCTAGTTTTTTAAGTAGAAATTGAGAGAGATGCCAATGGAAACTACAGTCACTTCTCTCAAGCAGCACTCATAAAGAATGCTGTGAAATCTTCTGCCAGAAAAATATATCTCAGCACAGAAAACCTATGTTTTGTCACCAGCATTTTAATTAGAAGCTTATCTTGTGATGTTGGCACTAATGATCATGTCGGTGGTGAAAACCAATCCTATTCACAGTTTACTTCTTGTTTACCATTTTCTTAAAAGCTGAAGAAAGAGATTTAAAATGTTAATATTGTCAATAGTTCAATTGGCAAATCAAGAAGAAGGAATAGCAACAATTTTTCTTTTTCTGACATCTTTCTCTCATTCTGTCAATGTAAGAAATAATGCCAGCTGCTGTTTAAATTAAATGGGAACATTAAACTAGATTTTAATTAAAACTGTTTTCCACTATATGTCATTCTTTGTATGTGGCAATAACCTCAGCTTGTGAAACTGTTCCAGGGTAGAACTTTGAAAGTTTTGAGACAGGGAAGTCAACTAACAAGAACCATCTCAGCATCACTGATCCCGGAGGAGTGTAGGATATTTAGGAAAAACAAGGTCAAAGAGGAAAAGGTCTGTCTAAAAGGAAAAGATCACCACAACATTTTGAGGAAGTTAAACCTTTTTTTCTTGTTCTATGAAACTGTGCAGAGTAGGGCATCTGACAGTCCCCCTTGTCACACCCAGGGCCGTGCTGGCAGGTGCAAGTGGACTGCACATTATCTTTTGGACAGTCAGTGAAATTATGAAAGGATGAAGTAAGCATTTTCAAGGTTATAGTACTATGTGCTTACCCAAGGGGATCCTTCTCAGGGAAAGAGAGGTCGTTCAATATGATCTATTTATTCCAAAACCTGTTGTATAATTATTATTTCAGCTGAATTTCTTTTTCCAGGCTTAGGTAGGAGTGTTGAGAACTCCACTGGGGAATATGAATATCTGCATCATACTGAACTTTCATTTGTGTGAATAGTTTAGTCTCAGTTCTGTAGGTTAGTCATGTATTCTGTGTTACCATTTTTATTTATTCAGCAGATTTTTCAGAGCAAACATCTTTCTCTTAGTTTCTGCTGTATTTTTTTCCCTTCCATGTTTGATCCCTATTTCACTTTCACCATTTCTGACTTCTCCTTTTTAATTGTGTCATTACAGAATCACAGAATCACTAGGTTGCAAGAGATCTTCCCAATCTATGAGATGGAAGAGATCGAGTCCAATCCATGCCCTAAGACCTCAACTAAACCATGGCACTGAGTGTCACATCCAATCTTTTTAAACACATCCAGGGATGGTGACTCCACCACCTCCCCAGGCAGACCATTCCAGTACTTTATCACTCTTTCTGTAAAAAAACTTTTTTCCCAATATCCAACCTATATTTCACTTGGCACAGCTTAAGACGGTGTCCTCTTGTTCTGTGTCCCAAAGTCTTTTGCTCCAGACAAATATTGTCCCTATCTTCCTCATCCTTATGATAAAGAAAAAAGCCCAATTAGTTTAATAGCTACAGTGGAATCCCAAAGACCAGATAGGATCAGAGACCCACATATCAGAAATGCATGTGAATGTTCATTGCAGGGCCTGTATATCTTGGCCGCCCCTAAGCTGAATCATGGAGAATTGAACCAGGTGTATCTAGACTATAACTTTAGCAGATAACCTTGTTTTTCTGGGAACTAAATCCGCTTCTGTCCACTTGGAAATTCTGTCTTTAGAGTGTATAGCTCTGACCTCAGTAAAATACCCTTTTAGGGCAGAATTCACTACACTGAGTCATAAGCTCAGAAGGTCATAAACTGAGAATGTAATAAATGAATTTAATTTTGGTTCCCATTTTAATTTATGGGTAGAGAGGTCAAGTTACCTCTTTTTCTGATGGAGATGATGTAAACTATATGTTATATTTTAAAATTAGGCTATTTTCATCCTTGCAACTCTAGGCAGGCAAAGGGCTTCAAAAGAAACAGGTTCATAGAAGAGAATTTCAGTGTTACACTGTATAAAAGTGAGTTCAAAAAAGCAGCAGTCCAGTACTCTCCTTGCTACTGTACAGCCAGTCAGTCTGTACCATGACCTCCTTCACCTTACCTCAAATGAAAAAATATTTGTTCTTCCCTGTTTGCTTGAAAAGTGTTTATAAGTCTTCTTCAACCCTGGAAGTTTTTGCAAATCACAGGTGACAGAGCTCAAAACTAGCTAGTCTCATTGTCACGTATCAACACACACAGTTTTATAGGATGATTGTGCTCTAATATATCCCCACTTAAAAGAAACCAAGTAACTTTATCCAGATGATTTTCCATTCTGAAGAACAGTTTCAGATGATATTTTTTCTAGTTATATAGCTAGGTGAAGAAAAAAAAATAATAAAATAACTGAAGCCATCTTAGCTCTTATGCCTAGATATTGTAAACAAAAAAAGAACATTCCTGCAAATGTTCTTTCACCCTTGTGTGGTCTGAAAAGTTGTAAAAGAAACACTTTCTCTTTCTTTTCATATATCAAAATGAAAACACTATTTACAAAGAGCAGCTCCTTAGAAATACAAGCATTAGTCTTATTCACAATCACACTCAATAAACCCAAGTATACTGTTAAAGCAGTAAATTGGTAGCAGGAACTCTAAATTGTGACAGATATTTTCATAAAGTTCTTCCTCATGGACAGTGAAGAAAACAGACACTGTTTTGAACACTTGCTTTTAACTCTGATTCACAAGATTTTCAAAATTTAGGTCAGATCATTTCATGGAGTTCAGGTACTCTCCTATTAAATTAGTTTGATATACAATGGTAAGGGATCAAATTAAAGACATTTGTAGCCTCTGAGATAATTAAGATCATTATTGATGCATCTTATCATATCACAGAAATCAGCCTTAAAAGTAAAGCCTTTCTAACATTTGAGGTCTTGTTACTGTGGATTTTAGGGTTAGAGAAAGAATTCCACTAAGATAAATGGAAGCAGTAGCATGTAATAAACTGTTATCAGCTTTTTTTATCTGCTATCAGTGAAGCTTTTATGGTGGAAAACTCTCTAAAGTGGCATTTAAAAGAAAGCCCCACTCTCCTAACAAACAAACAAACAAACAAAACCAATCAAACAACATCTTAAAGGGCTCTTAAAGGTAAGTAAAAACTAAATGTTAAAAATAATTTTAAAAAGCATTCAATTTACTGCTTTTTCTGAAGATGTGAAACAGTATTGAAGTCCTTGTATTTAAGCAAAAATTCAATTCCATTTTTAGGTACACTGAAACATCTGCCAAGTTAGTAATTTCTCCAGATTGTTAACTAAGCCCTAAGGGGTTATCTCATGTAGAAGGATGGTGTTGTGTTAGGAGGTTTCCTGGAGCAAATTTACTTCATTATTCTGCCTTCCTAAATTCTTATTTTTAACAAAAATTCAATTTGATTTCCAACTGTATTTTAAGTACTAAGGAAAATAAAAATAGTCTTTTCTTTCAGGGCTCTCTAAAAATGGAACACTAAACCAATAGTTTTAGCCATAGAATCTGAATGGATAGATATGCACCCCATTTTTGGAGGGAAAAAATTTATCCTTCTCAGCTTTCTTTTATGTGGGGAGTGAAATGACTCTTATTCATGCTTCCTGACCTGGATGTAAGCCTAACTCTTTCTCTGTTTACACCCTGTGGAAAAGAAAGGCATTTCTAAAGGAGAGCAGTGTTCATGAGCAGTGAGCTTTGCTCTGTGGAAATAGATTTATGCTGGGGTGTATGCTTTTCTGCCTAAACCCCTGACAGTGCTCTGAGACAATCTGAGCTTCCTGTGCCATGCCTGAGGACCAGAGGAACCTGAGGAACCTCCAAGTGACACTGTGCCACCACCAGGTGCCATTCTCAGGGACTAACTCTGTCCCTGTTTTCCAGAGACAGACATTTGACTAAAATGGAAGTTCGAAAAATTAGTTCAATAATAAGAAAGCTGATATTTGTTTGTACAAATTATTTGATAAAAATTATGTAGTGTTTACAGAAATTAAGACTGGGTCATGAATAATTCAGAAGACAGCAGATTAAATTTGTTGGATAATTTGACAACAAATAACTCAGTTAACTGAAAGTCATGTAAATCTCACATAAAATCCCCATCTGCTATCTCTGGAAAATTTTAATATAGGAATATCCCACTGAAAAAGATCAAACCACTGTCAAATGTCGGATGGGTTCATATTTTTTTGAAAAGAATGTGTAGATTTCTAAAAATACAATACGGATAATTAATTAATTATGATAAACCATCAACAGAAAGATTTTGTAAGCTAAAGAGAAGACTGTTGGAAACAGAAAATTAGTTGAATAAAATTAGATATCAAACTCCTTGGAATGGCTTTCTTTCACTTGTTTTTTCTTAAATAAATCACATTTGCCAAGTAAAGCATGTAAACAAAAGACAGTGATGAAGGGCATAAGGGATTTTATAAAAACTGAATAATATTGCATCTGGGCTGTGAAGCTGGGATTGGAGGAAGTAGAAAACATACATAGCTAAAATGATTTAGAAAAATATTGCAATGTATTGTTCGATATACTTGCAAAACCTCAGTGTGTCATTCCCAAATGTAAGCTGCAGCCTGGTATGATGCCAGCAAAATGTACATCCTCTTACAGTTGGTTTCACTTGTTTCTCAAGATAGTTTTATACAACACATTGTCTTGATTTGATAGAAACGTCATTTCACTTCATTTCATACATCCAGAAATGGAAAATGTATTGAATTCAGACTCTCAAGCATAGTATTCATTTTGTTTAGATTTAGCTGGAGTTATTGCATGAGAAGTGAAAGACTGCTGGCAGACTCCTTCAACCATTTCTGGACTTTGTTATAAGTACACCTACACGAGTGTATGCAGAACAGTAATTTTTGCACTCAGTACAATTATACCAAGGATTTCTTACCAGTAAATTGAAATCAAATTGCAGTACTGACTTTTTAAATACACAATGTATGTTCTTATGTGTGTATATAGATATAGTATGGAGCTTGAGTCTACAAGATCTGAGTATTATGCATGTGAACCAATAAACCACCTATATACACATCTAATTTATCTAGATCTTCAAAGTTATTATTCATGCTTAATGTTTTGTGTTGTGTTATGTTATCCAAGCTTAGGTGTTTTGGTGAACCTGCAAGTTTCACTATCTTGCAGAAACCTAATCTGTTTCTGAACAGTTCTGAACTTCAGAACATATATTTTAATATATATTTTTAAATGGCTTTGGCAATGAAATGAAGGGTTCAGAGTTTTGGGAAAATTCTGCTTGGATTTCCATAATTAAACAAAACCCAGTCATGAGACTAAAAGAAGCAGATTCTAAGTAATTAACAGGTTAAAATGGAATGTGCTGTGGTTTTATACTGAAGGCTTTCAGGTATTATGTCAGGACACAGCACAGGTTCTCTAGAAATGTTCATGTGATGGGGGCATGCTATTGCAAAGTGCCACAGCACCACTCTTGAGGGCAGCCCAATGAACACTGCTGCAATTTCCCTCCTGTTTCAGGAAATGCTGTCTGTTGGAGTGCTGGTACCTGATTCAGTCATTAAATGGACTATTTGTAAAACAAAAAACTGCATTCTCCCCTGCAGCCACCTTCTCATCATGTCCCTTGTGGTCCTAACATAGGAAATTCAGCCTGAACATTCAGCCTTAGGTTAAGTGCTCAGTTACAAACTAGACAGAAGCACTTCTTTGGCTCATTTGGGACACCAATTGTCTGGGCTTAGCTTTTAGCTTCAATGACCTGGGAAGATGCTGAGGCACTGAATAGAGAGTGCTTTTAGGTTTTTACCGTGAGAATTTACAGCAGCTCTGCAAAGAAGTAGGAATCAAGAATAAATGGGCAGGTAGATTAAGCTCTCAAGTTTCTTCAACAATTCATAACTGACTGTAACCATGTGGAGCAGCATGAATCCCTGTTAAGCTATAGGGATATTTAAAAACAAAGAATTCATGCATGTTTTAAAAGTGAAATTGGCATGCAAAATCTAATTCTGAGGCTGAAACTTCAGTGACAATCTCTCTCCTTTCCTATGGAAGAGAAAAAACAATAGTGGAAGCATCCAGACATCTTCCTATAACTCTTTTTCTTTTTTTGCCTTGAAAATTCAAACCGTTAAATAGAATTTTAAGGAAATTAGTAGTGAGATCTGTTGAAAATCAGAGAAAGATTTTGTATTCTGCTAATCTGGCATCTAGAATGAAAATTCGGTGAGAAAGTTTGGCACTGCTGTAATAGCAAAGACAAAACTCATAGCACAGAGTAACAGAACAGAAAAAAATTTGACCATATCTAATAATTTTGCATAATATTCAGTGATATTTTTAAATTATTATGGATTTCAGAAAATATTATAATTTTGATTAATTTACTGTATCTATCTTATTATATAAAATATATATATAATATTATATAAAAATATATATTATTTTACTGTATAGTTTCACAGGTGTGGTGATACTGATACCACAATAATTGAATATTCTTTACTGTAGCTGTAGAATTACTGTGAATTCATCATGTTTCATGATCTTTTTGCTCTTGTTCACACAGAACTGGAAGATACAGAGTTATAATTTATTTTTTTTTTTAATTTTGCTATAGGTTTGTGCTTAGATGTTGTGGTTTAAATCCAGACAGCAGCTGAACCCCACACAGGCACACAGTCACTCATCCCCCCTCCTCACAGTGTGAGAGGAGTCAGATGAAGCATCAAAATTGAGAAAACTCCCAATATAATAAAAAAATAAACAAAACATAAACCAAAACACAACAATTTTCTCTTCATATACAGTAGATACCAGTTAAAAAGTGGATACAGAAGGGAATTAAAAGAGAAAGGGCAATGGGTATATTACATCCTACTTATTCAAGCAGAGAATGTAGAGCTTGCTCATCTTCACTCAAAAAGTCAGTTATAGAACTAAAAATAGAGCTCAAAAGTGGTGTCTACTATGCATCAGTTACAGCAGTGCTAATATTCAGAATTCTGTATCTGACTTTTTAGAAGTATCTGCCGAGGTCATGTTGAAACTAGGTAGATGATTTCAGCAGACAATAGCAGAAATATCAAGAAAGGTCAAAAAAATTTTTTTCTAAAAAATATTATCATGCAAGGACAGCTGAAACAGTTGTAAATGGCAACAGTCATGAGACTTACAACACAAGAAAATGCCCTAGATACAAAAGCAGGTTTTCCCTGAGCCAACTTTGAGTATGGTTCTCAGAAATTCAAATAGATTATTATTCTGATATCAAATCTGCTCATGACATAACAAATTCATGCATAAACATGTAACCTTTGTAACATGATTATATTTGCATTGATGGTGTTGGTAAAAATAAAATGCTACTGGCTTATAAAGAGCAGATTATTAAGTACTAATTGTATCAGACAATATAATAATCAGCTAGAGAAAGTTTCCTTTTCTCATCCACCATATTTTTGCGAACTGGATTACAGGATCCCTCAAGCAAGGAGTAAAAGGCAAAAATATTTTCTTAAATAAGCCAATGTAAGTCTGAAAAAAATTTAGAGAATCTGGAAATTCTCCGGATGCTCACAAGCATAGCTGCTTTAAATATGTTCTTGTGCCTTTGAAGGGTATATAAAAGCATGTGTGCATGTAAGTTTGTCATAGTAAAAAATAACAGTCTTCATACTGAGTAACAGTTTGGCGCAGCAAGAAGCAGCGTTCTTCATCTGAAGTATCCTGATAACTGATGGCTTCCTTAGCTCTTCAGGTCCCCGGATTCTGGGTTCATGTTGTAAAGAAACCTGGGAAGGCAGAGACTGTATTACTTTTGGCTAAAACTAGACTGGAAGATTTTATGAGCCCACGTTATATCATTCAATGTAATAGGAACCACATACAGACAACCTGATAAGAAGTAAAGCACAAGATGACAAGTCTGCTGTTGGCCAGAGAAGTCACTAGGGAGCTTACACTGGTGTTTTTGCTGTATGTGGCAGAACAGACAACAAATAACCTTGTATAGAGTGGCCTGGTTGAGTAGTACTTGACCCAGAGTAAAACTTTCTTGTATAAAGTTAACCAATAAAATTATCTGAATTGATTTGAGCAAAAGAGTTTATACTGGAACAGTACTTTGTGCCTTCTGCCTGTAATGGTGCAGAGAGCCCTATAGACAGAGTTGTGTATAAAAATGATATATGAGCCTATCCTTTACTTGTAAAAGCTCTCAACAAATAATAAAGAACTTAATACCTAATAAAGTAAAATGTAGTTTTTATTAGGCTACCAAACCAAGCACAAATAATTTCAGAATCATTACAATATAGGCAGAAACAAGTTTCATATTCCCTGTGATGGGTGTCTAGGAATATAATGTGAGGTTCTGCATTTGACCAGTCATTTCACCTGCCTTTTCTTCATCTCTTTTGCTTTTCAGTGATACCAGCTTTATAGTAATACACTGGTCTAAGTGTGGTCTAAGTATGCAGAAAATGGAAAATGAATGCTTTTATTCCAGTTTAACTCTTTATTATCTCATTACACAGCCAAAAATGGTAGCAATACTTCTGGAATGCTCATTCACTCATATGAAGAACAGCTTCTGACACTTAAGTTAGCTCTAGGTGCTTACCATACTTAAAGTGTCTAAGAGGGTTAGAAACCCAAATTTTTGGGTTTCTCTGCTAAGAAAATGCACAAGCATTTTGTTTTATGAGTTAAGTGGTCTTTTGAATCTCACCTTAAGTTACTTAACCAGTGCCATAAGAAAAGCCACTACCAGACCCAGAAAAAAAATCTGACCACCCCCCAATTTCTTTATCACAAAAGCGTTCCTTCTTTTTGAGGAGTATACATGTGACCTGAAAAAAGAATATTTGATAGAGCAAACTTTCATTTTTTGTTTTTGTTTGCTGAACTCAAGAAGAATATTGGCCAGCAACCTGAATGAAGAAATTACTTGGATTCTTTCCAGGATTTCACACAGGTTTTCAAATGCCTTTGACTGTCAGTGAGGAGGTGAAAAGAGGCATCTATAGAAAAAAAGGTGCCTAATGACTAAATCACATTGTGATTTGTTGGTAAATTACTTCACAGCATAGGAAGTGCTGTGCATTAGAGCATTAGGAGTTTTATGTTTTTCCATGAAGAGAATAAATACAAATTAAAAAGTCAGAAAAGAAGTCACAGTAACTGTCAAGCAGATAGCTAGATTTAAAAATAAAACTTAGTGATGCTGTCTGTTAGTAAAACCACTTTTATTATTTGCTTTCAGCCAAAAACACACAGATTGTCAGCCAGCAAGTACATGAATTATATTATTGTATTATTAAGGAATATAAGTGTAATGTCTTAATGCAAGTAAAATCATTGTCTACTCTTCCTGCATAAGGTTGGTTATTTGATGTTATTTACTTGATACAATGTGAAGGATCAGAAAGATCAAACTCTGAAGTTTAGAGGTTTTTATCTTATTTGAAGGTTGCCAATCAATTTCAGAAAGTCTTTACTGTGAACACACCCAAAACATCAGACATTTAAGAATTTCTATAGGATTAACCTACAGTCTATTGGATAGCTTTGTAGTAAGAACCAAGTATTCATCCCACATTGGGAAAGTGCAGTCTCTTCATTAAATATATGGGCTGTCTCTGTGCAACACATTTCTGTTTATCTCTATACTTCTATCAGAAACAAAAAACATAGTTAAAGGAGGTAATTAGGGAAAAAGTGAGAAAATTATACCTTCCAAAAAATTCCATCTATCACATCTGTTTTTAACTTAGTGTTACATATTGTCTACTTAGTTTATTCTGTCATTATTGTGTTTTGCCATAATCTTTTCGTGGTTATTTTTCATATCTATTCTGAGCAATGATATTCTTTAAAAGAAATTTTGTGTCTAGGAAGCGCTATCGTCAGAAGAGATGCATTTGGTTTTCCAGTGTTCACTTAGTTCAACTTTATTCCCAAAGGATAATCAGGACTTAAGAGCATCTGGTAGAGATATTAGGATTGGTACCTGATTGTAATTGTTTTGTCAGCATAATTAGGTCTTTGCAGTTATTAAGCAATTACAGTTGGCATCAATTTTAAATACTTTTCTTTAAACCTAAGTGGTTTATTTCTAATTTTGTGACTCAATATAAACTTAATTGGTTATGATGATTGAATTAAAGAATGATTACATCTTATAAAACTGTACCTCAGATGTTCTTTAACAGATTTTTGTCCTTCTGATAACATGACACAGCCATTGCAAGTATAAATATATTCCACTGAATTTAATATTAATTCTGAGTAATCACAGCATGAATTGTAATAGTTAATAATAAATTGATGGGAGGAGAAACATCCAGACAGTAGATGTGTTTCGGAATATACTGTGTAGGGTGTTGTTATGCCCTTATGTTTAGCATGATGGATTGTTTCCTTCCAGGAGAGGAAAAAATATGCTCTTTTTTTTTTTGCTATGTGTACTTTTCAGGTCTAATAAAATGCTTCTTGAAACTCGGAATAAATCATCATGCTGGTAAATGAGTATGTAAAAACAGAAGTGCATGTTTCCAAAACAATTAAAGATATAAATATGTAATTTCGAAAATATCACAAGGAAACATTTTCATTTAAGTAAAATTCATCCATTTTCAAGAACTTGGCATAAGTTTAAAAAAAATTCAGATGACACATATTATGCATGTACAATGTTGTAACCACCTGGATCTGAGAAACACTCTCATGTTTAATCTGATGCCAAACATGAGAGGCTTTTCATTGGTAAGTGTGAAGGACAGTGCCTGGACATGTTTGTTACAGACCCTAAGCCATATTGGGAAGAGGAAGATATGGTGGAAAGGAAGATACATACAGCAGATTTGGGATATTCTTCTCCTCTAGCTCTTAGCTTCTTCCTCTCCCCAGGTTTTATTCAGATATGAGTTATTGAAAGTAACGTTCTTGTGCCAAGTTTAGACAGCTTAAAGGTGCCACTCCATCGACTTTTTCCCATGATGTGCAAAGTCTGCATTAACACTGAATTTCTGTCCACTTCATCCATTTATATATCTCATATGCAAACACATGGATTACATATAACCCTTCTACCAGATGTACTTTTGTCTAAAATAGGTTACTTAGCTTCTGTGTTCTTCAACTTCTACATAAAAACTTCACAGATAAATCAGAGAACCACGGTATAACATTTTTTATGGACCAATATTCTTAAAATATGACCAAAAACAATTCATGAAAGGACATAAAGGTTAAAGACAGAGGTCTAGGAATGCTACTTCATGTAAATTATAGAGAAGCTTGAAGAAAATTTTTTCTCACATAAATCCTTACAAATCATGGACCTCCAATTTCATGAGTGTCACATTCTGGCCTCGCTGAAATATTACTTAACAGTATAATTGGCCTGGTGAAGCTGCTTTCATGAATTATAATAATTTACAATAACTGGGTGGCTTATTTAAGTATTTTTTTTTTTTAAAAAGTGAGGAAAAGTTATCACAAAGATTCTTTGTGAGTCATTATAAGTTATAGCTTTATTTTTTTGTCACAAAGATCAGAAACATATCATTGCAGAGCTGTGCTATAGTTATTTATTTATGTGTTAGAGAAGCAGCCTGTGTTCTGAAGGGATTTAATAATCTCCTTCCATTTCAGTGTTTCATATCAGTTCAGTAACTCTGAGAGATACATAGAAATAAAATAAGAATTTCATTATATTGAAAAAGAAGAATAAGTCAGAGGTCCTAAAGTGCGGCTGTATTTTTATTTTACAGTTGATAAAGAAAGAAAGAAAGAACCTTTTTAGAGAATAAAGGATTACTGCATTAGGAATTCTGCAGCTCACAAAATTGTTGGATAACAAACTAGAATGGATTGGATTACCTTCCAAAAGCGTTTTAGGTGAAAACCATTTCAGACAACAGAGCCATCAATTTAGTAAGTACCCCAAATTTAACAAAATGCTTAAGCTTCTCAACTTCAGACACATGTCTAAATGCCACAGTGAGTGCTTTGCAGAACAGTGACGTACATATGTATATGCTTAAATTTTTGCTCATCTGAGATCTTAATGAATACTCTAAAAATCTTCACCTAATATAGAATGATCAGTTTTTCTATCACTAGCAGTCCAGATAAATTCTGTTTTTTCTCAACCACAGATGTGAAATAAAATCCTTTAGAGTCTGAGTGTAAACCACAAATTATGCCTCAGACTTATGAACTTAAGTCAGAGATAAGAAACACTTTAATTTTTATGCACTTAGGCACCAAAATTTGGAGGAAGTAATATAATTCTTGCATTTTTAAAGTTCATGTAACTTTTGTGAAATTTCTTTTCATGTTTACTGTGTCCTTTTCTTTGAGTGATTATTTTCTTGGCAGAAGACACAACAATAACAATCAAAAGAAGCTATTCCCTTGAAGATTGTACTGTAAAAGAAGTCGGGAAACAGGATTCAGAGTTTAAAAACTTAATAGTATGAAAGAACTTTGTAGTGTGGTACATACTTGTTTTGCTCAGACAGACAAAGAAAATTCCAACGAACAGCTTAATTGTCCCTTTCCTTACAGATCCAGCTCTTCCTTCTGTAGCATGTATAACTTGATTTTTACAAAGGGAGAAAGAGAAGCTGAAGTACGTGAAGCAGGTTATTGCATATGTTCCCAATATCTGACAATCAAATATTCATGTTCAGCTGCACAAACTGGTGCATATATAACAAACTAGAAGACCTTAAAGAAATAGGAATGCTGCATCCAGTAAGACCTGACACATGCTTAAATAAGAAAGAAAACCAATCTATTTTCAGCCAGTTGTAATTCTGCAATAAGAACAAAAAATACAGTGCAGAGTAAATGTGTGATTCACAGCTCACAAGTCTGACTGATCTTTTAATATTTCATCCTGATAATAATAAAGACTGTGTTTTTCATCATTAAACACATTAAAAAATGGAGGTGTTTGTAAAGTTGTGACATGAACTTTTCAATTTAATTATCCAAGATAAAAATTTTGAAAGAAATATCAACACTATGCAGAGGATATCAGTTTATTTTTAAAATTCCTAACAATTTTTTGTACAGTAATGCAAAATTTTTGCCCTAGCAATGAATTTTGGCACTACATGGCAACACACAAGACTATGGAGTTCATGGCGACATTTTCTCTTTTCTGATGTGTTTGTGAGTACAGTGAGATAGAGAGCTGGTTCAGAAAAATGGAGGAAATCTGTGTGTTGTGGTTTAAGCCCTGACAGCAGCCAAGCTGCACACAGCTGCTCACCCACTCTCCCACCAGACAGAGCATTGTAAGGGTAAAAGCTGGAAAACTCGAGGGTTGAGATAAAGATAGTTCCATAGGGAAAGAAAAAGCCACATGCACAAGCAAAGTGAAACAAGGAATTCAGTCACTATTTCCCATGAGCAGACAGATGTTCAGCTGTCTCCAGGAGACCAGGGCCCCATCACACATAGCAGTGACTTGGGAAGACAAAGGCCATCCCCTCTTCTTCCTCCTTCCCCCCAGTTTTATATAGTGACCATGATGTCATATGGTATGGAATAGCCCTTTGGTCAATTGGGAACCCCTGTGTCCCCTCCCAACCTCCCACCCCAAACTTTCTTGCCAATGTGGCAGTACGAAAAGCAGAAAAGGCCTTGGCTCCGTGTAAGCTCTGCTCAGTAAAAATAAAAACATTTCTATATTATCAACAATGTGTTCAACACAAGGGCAAAGCACAGACCCATCCCAGCCACTGATAAAAAATTAACTCTTACCCCAGCTGAAATCAGCACACTGCATTAAAGCTCTTCCTTGATTAGCCAATATGAACTCTGGAAGCAAGTCAATGAGACTCTTGTCAGATACACCTCTGCCAATAAGGATGTAAAATCAACATGAATGCATGATTCAGACTGAAATTAAGTAATTGCAGTTTTTAAAGTATTTTTTGTTTTCAAGACAGAAATTTTAGTTTACGAGAAGTTCCAATATATTTGGGTTAACTTATAATACAGTAAAATTTTGATGTATGTATATTTTCTTTTTTAAACAGAAAGCCTAACTTTCCAACAAACTTCACCAGTTCAAAAATACTGCCTAAACAGCAAGATGCGAGTTAATATCATTACTTATTAATTTCTCTGGCTGTTCTAGGGAATTAGAAAGCTCTTTCTCTATTTCCTGTCCACACTAGAGGTACAACCATGGCAGAAGGATATTCCCCTTATCGACATCCAGTAGCCCTTTACAGATTAAGGAGTCGTGTCCTTTTTAATGAGGCACGACATAAGCCTGCATGGACTGAACACTCTGACCTGACTCAACAAAGCACTTGAATATACACTTGAATACACAAGTAGGTAGGGACTTGAATTTGGTACATCTAATTCTCCAATCTGCAGCCAACTCACTATTCTACAATACATATTTTCTAACAGAAGAATTTCCATACATTTTCTTTGTCAGATTCGCCAGCCCATTTCTACATATTAAATAATATTTCTGGTACTATGCCTGGGTTTACTGCATCCTAGAGCGAAATCCTTTTTCCTTTTTTCTAGCATTTGATTTTATATACTTCAAATTAGTTCTAACATCAACTAACTCTTTATTCATTATTGAGTAAAGCTTACATAGATGTATTTATTTGGTGATTAATTGAGGCTTTCTTTTTTCTCATTCCCAGCTTCCAAAATATATTTATGCTAAAATATTTTTTAAGGGAAAAATCAAACATACTAATTCCTAATCCCAGGGACTTGTAACTGAATTGCATGATTCAGAATAAAATTCTAAATCCTGATTGAGAGTGATGGACAGAAATCTCCACACATTTGCACATGTTTTAGACAGCACTCAAGCAGCAAGAGGAAGGCTGCTAATTTGATCCCAAATTGTTTGTAGGAATTTCCTATTATCCATTTTATAATATTTTAATATTATAAAATACTAAAATTTTTAATAGTTTTAATAGTAATAGAAACACTTTCTTTGATTTTGCCAAAAATAAATACGTGGATGCATACTAAATAAAAACTTCTAGCATATTATGGTTTAAACATATTTATAGGTCTATAGCAAAACATGAAAGTGTAAGAACACTGAAAGAACTTAAGTCAAAAATTACATTTTCTTTTTTATTTCTCCTTTTTTAGACATCATATTTTCCCAGTCTTAATTTACATTAAGGAACTTTATGAGAATGAAAAATATTCTTGCTGAAATCAAGTTATTAAAATCAACAGTTTGAACCTTCACTTGTAAATATATTCATGTTTGTGAAGAAAAATAAGTATGAAAGACCCCCTCAGTCTGGCGGAATTTTTGCCCATATGGTCCATCTGGAGTTTCAGGCAGCGGCAGCAGGAGCAGCAGCAACAGGAGCAGCAGCAGGAGCAGCAGCAGCAAGAGCAGCAGCAGGAGCAGCAGCAGCATGTCTTTCTGGCAAGCTGCTTTGCTGACTTTTAAACCATTTTCTAAGCAAACCTCCCAAAAAAAAGTTGAAAGAGGGTGACAAGCTTAGGGAACTTTTGGACTAGTGATTAACCAAAGCAGGCCACCTTTTTCTAATTAATATCCCTGCTGTTAGCAAATGTTTCTTTCCAGTGTTAAAATGTTAAATTTCTCAGTTGTATGTCAATGCTGCATTAATGTGATATTCCAGTAATCAACTGTGAAAGGCCCCAGATGTATTGTGGAGGAGAAAAAGGAAGCCTTTTATCAAAAGCCAGTTCCTGCTTCCTGAACTATGATACAGCTTCTAAAGTGCCCCTGCAGCTAATAGAGCCCAGTCAGAGCTCAGAACATGGGAGAAGGGAAACACTCACACACACACACCACGTACACTCAGAGTACAGCTCTCCTCACAGAGGTGCAGATGGAGTGGGTGAGGTGCACTGGTCAAAGTAAAACAAATAAAGATAATTTTCCAGGATCTAGTAAAAAGTCTACAGAGCACATAGTTGCACAATTTCTGGAAATTAAAGTTCTGTTTGAGAGAAGTGGCTATAAAAAGAGGCAATCTTTAAAGCTGTAGTAGTATTTTACTTTGAAACAAAAGCACTCTTCTAGTTAAGTTGGAAGGTCAAGATTGAAAAAAAAAAAAAAATACTAGGCTTAGAAACTGTTTTGTTCTCTTTGCCAAATATTCCAATGGGGTTTGAATGAGCTTAATTATAGTACTGCCTAATTCCATCCCATAAAATTACATACGCACCAAATACTAAAGAAAATGTGTGATTCTGTGTTATTTTTAGCTTTGTGTATTTTTCCTCCACTTTTATTCATTTCACCTTTGAGACTTAAGGTAAACTCCAAGCAGAGACCAGAAAAGCAAATCATTTCCTTTTAATTACTCCTCCAGGAAATCAGTTAATGGAGGTTCACCCTGGGTCATGTAAAACTGCTATCACAAATCTTTAAGCCACAAATGAACTAGAAGCAAAAATCTGTCTGCCACACATGGTGTGACTTTGGGTAATTTTTCCCAGGTGCTTCTTTGACTAATTGAAAAAGAGTAACAAATGCTCTGTGTGGCAAAAAGAAAAAGAATCTCTTGCTCCTTCCTCTAACACACATGTCATGTGCTTTCCCATAACTATGTCATTTGATACAAAATCAACACGGTGTACATTATAAGTATTATAAAACTGGCTGATATGTTTCCAAAATTAATTTTTAATAAGGAATCACCCTGAAACAGGTGTACTTCCTTGAATCCATTTATATACTCTTTCAGTTAATTCTTCTAAATTATATCAGGAAAATCTGATATATTCTTGCTGCTAAAGTTAGTAGATGAAAAATGGATGACAGAAGACATGAGTAAAAAGGAGGGAAAAAAATCCTACAAACCAGACTAATCCAGACAGCTTGATAAGGTAGACATAAATATGCATCTTCTGTCTTAATATGATGAGCCATAAAGCAAAAAATCTATCCAGGGAGGCAAGGGGTCTGTCAGGGATTAGAAAGGTCGTGGTAGATAATAAGGCAAACATGAGCTCTCACTACAGATCTATAGCTGAAAGGCCGAAAGTAAACCTTGGAAGTTTAAACAGAGGATTATCATTTAGGAAGGATAAATTACCTCTGAATCTGGCAATCACACAATTGCAATTGTGAAGCTTTATCCCCCTTTTAGAGGTCTAGAAAGATGTTGATTGGTTGGAGAGAGTTCAAAGCAGAAGTATGAGATTGATTAAAAGACTAGAAAATGTGCATTATTTTGAAAGCCTTAAGGAGGTAAATTTGCTTACTCTAACAATAGTAAGAGGAAATCTAATCCTAGTATATATCTAGATGGGAAAACAATGTTGTTAATAGAGACTTCTCATTCCAATTATGAGATAAAATGGCTTAAAATGTAAACCAGATAATTTCAATCTCCAGTTAAGTAAATCTAGGAGAAAATTAAGAAAGCAAGAAATATGTCTCTGTGCATTGCACTGCCATTCTATAAAAAAGGGAGGTATGTCACTACTAGTTTTAACCTGTCATCATAAAGCAACCGAATTTATAAGAGAGGAATTCAATAAAAACATTAGATACATCTTGGTGTGAAGCTAAGAATGACAAATGCAATGTCTTAATAGAATTCTAGAATGAAAGAGGTATGGATGGTTTAAAAAGTAAAAAAATAACAAAAAAACTGGTATGCAATACACAGGAAGACAAAATAAACAAAAACCTAATTAAATAACAAGTTCAATTTCTAAAACAGGATATGCTTCATACCTCAGGCACGAATATGAGAATGCAATGTGATTTGTGTTAGTCCATATGTGATTGTAATCCTGTTCATTTTTGGGTCTTGCACGACAGATATCTGGCACAAAGATTTCACTTTTAAGGACACCGAACACTTAAGACAATTCCATGTTCAAATACAATACTTCCGGTTTTCTCTAACATATGTGTCAGTCTTCATGGGTTTTTTCAAGTCTGTGGTCCTTGTGCAATTCAATAAATGCCTTAATCCAAATGCAAACATTTCATTGCACAGGTCATGTCCTTCAATGATATGAGTCACTGTTCTTATTCAATTAACCTGTGGTGTTACTGGGTGTAACACTTGGGACTTAAGATTTCAGTAGAGTCTATTTTCAGGAGTCCCAGTAGATTCCTATGAAACCTTGACTCTTCCCCTTTGCTACTGCACTTGGCAAAGACCATCTGCATACATATCAAATGAAAAATGGAATACCTTTAAATAATATAATAAATTCTGAGTCCAAGTTTTGTTTTCTAAGTCATTTGACAAAGCTCTATAAGAAAAATTCCCCTCCTTATTAGATGACAAAACATCTGCTCATTCAGTTCAATATGTCAGCATCCCATCTTCCTCTTCCTCTAGACTAACACTGGTCTGTCATTGGTCATGTATGCAAAAATTTCTAAGATGTGGGAAACTATGAATCACAGAATAGGCCAGCAACACATTTTGTATAAATAACGCAATATAAATGCTTCAGTCTTCCAGAACCTTGTTCAATTAGCTAAATGTAAAATATGGTATGATAATAACTGTATTTCATGATAAGAGAAACACACATGCATCAGCATATTTAATTGGTGGATAATTCCTCCAGAAATTACCTCAAAAGCCACTACAAGGACATTTCACACTCAGTAACTGTGGAATTATAATTTTTCAGGAAATTGCTTTGTGCTCACCAGGATCTAAATTTCTCTTTAAAGTAAAAATAGAGTTACTATTCCTCTTGGTTTTAAAGGAGTCCTTCCTGCTGGGGATAAATACAATATGAATGATTCATGGGTCTTCTGAAGTGGAAATACAGGCAACATCCTAAAGAATTTGGGTATTAACATTATCATAAAGAAGTTGGGCATCAATGTAAAGACTTTATTATTTTGGCAGCAACAAAACTTTATATTAATGGAAATAAAAACATTGTTCAATCCCTTTAGAGGATGAAGATATTTTTTTTACTCAAATGGGGGTGTTGTGGCTGTATCTTTGCATAGTGTATAATGTACATTTTCATATATAGCATAATGAAATACAGGCATTAAATGGCTATATTAATTAGCTGGTGGCAATCAGTGGATCCATCTAAAGGATGTACTAAATTAATTTTGAGAGAAGCAGAAAAAAGACAAAAAGATCCATGGCTAAATGCTATCATCCCTAGAACTTTATGGTTTTATGTTATTCCAAGTTTCTTTGCAAATAAAACAAAGTGTGAAATCGGAAGGACTGAATGATAAGAAACCATGAAAAACTACCCTGAAAGTAAACAGGTGTAATTAAAAAGACAGATTTCCATCATATACAGCAAGAGTTTGAACAGCACAGTCTCAAACAATTTTGTCTTAAGAGCAATTCTTTGCCAACTACACTTTTCTTTCTGGGTATCAAAGATCCTGGCTTAAAGCCAAGAGCTGTTGCTGCATTGTTATAATATACAAACATTTCAGAAATGAAAGCGGAAAATATAAGGAGAGGGGGAATAAAAAGGAAGTTCAAATTCATTTGAACAATAATACGAAAAATAAAGATTCTTTATATCTGGAATTTTGGAAAAGCCAGAACATAACACAAGTTTTGTTGTTTTAAGAATTTCTCCTGCTGCTTAATATTTAGGATTTATATATTTAAAACAGAAAGAGCTTTTCCCTTTGTGGTTTCCAAATGTAAAAACCAGGAAATAATTAAGCCATTATTTTCACATTTCACTTAAGCAAATAATTTTCTTTATTGCAAGTCAGTGATTAAAAAAAAAGTATTATCTTTTTTATTTTTCCAAACTGGCAGTAATCATAGCCAGGACAGGGGAAGGTCCTTGCACTAGAATGGGAGATGTCATGAAAAAAAGCCTAACTCCATCTTCTTTGAGCCCTTCAACAAGTATTTGCACACATTGATAAGATCCATTTACCTTTGATCTGCTGGTCATGCTCTGTCTAATGCATTTTGGGACCCTGTTATCCCTTCTTTTTCCACAAGGACATATTTCTTGCTCATGCTGAACTTAGCATTTACCAGGAGCCTCAGGTCCTTTTCTGTCAACTGGCTTTTCAATGTACTAGTATCTGGTGGTTTTCTTCCCAAGGCACAGGATTTTACACTTTCTTTTTTCCAAATAACAAACTAGCACTTGCCAGCGTGTTTGTAGGAATGGATTTTGAGTCTGCTGGGAATGCCATCTTTGAAAGGGTTAACTTTCTTTGGGGCCAAAGTTTGCTGTCTAGAGATTACCTGTAGTTTTCCTTGCTTCAAATATATAGATATATTAGTAAGATATTGTCTTTCATGAATTCCAGCAGGATCTAAGTATTAGAGCATTTGGACATTCTGTTGGGCATGCTTTGGGTAGATTGAATGCTGTAAGTATAATTACTGTGCTCTGACCTATCTCATTCTCACTCAGTATTTGAAACCTCTTGTATTGGAAAACAAAACTCCTTTTCCTGATATGAAGTGAGAAGGGACTTATGTCAGTCCAGTATGAATAAGTAAAAGGGTGGAATTTATAACATTATCATCATTTGATTAATAAACCAGTTTGCAGCCTAGGTTATAGTTAGACAGTCTTATTCCTTCAAGATGCTGGGGGGAAAGGAGGGGGATTTCCCCTGAAAATCATAGAGTATATTCACAAGATGGTTAACAATAGATTGATAATCTTCCTAAAACTATACGTTACTTAACAAAACACAATAAAATTGATTTTTCAGTGTGGTTGGTGTTTTCAATATTTTGGTGAAATATTAAAACAATTAGTTCTATTAAAATTTCAACACTGGCTGTCATCTTTGCAGATTTTCTTTTTTTCTGAAGGCAACATTTCTATGCAAGAAGCAGGGTCTTTCCATTTCTTTTAACATTACTTATTAAACTTGCGACCACTGCTCTTATCATTCATCTATCTCCTGCTTGTAAACACAAATTCTTATGGATTATCAATCTATCACCTGAATTTAAGAGTGTATCATATTGTTATGCAGCATTCTAGAAGTATCCAAGGTAAAACAAAACTGAATGTAGCAGGACTTTATATACCATCTGCACCATACTCATAAAAATCTGGAAATCATTCAGAGGTAGTAAGTATGTAACCCCATCAAGCTGCTTACATGGACTCTCAGGGGTCAAATAGCACTTCAGTGTTTATGAATGTACTAGCTGTTGTCTGTGAATGTGCTGTGCCCTTGTACACTGCCTGCTCATGAATGGACTTCTTTACCCTTCTCAGTTTCCGTACTGCTCAGGCTCCCCTGACTAATATGTGTGCCACAATATCATATATCCAGGTTTTATTGAACTGTAGACTCGTGAGGTTATGGAAGTATAAGTGTGCTTCCAGACTCAGGAGGGTGCTAGGCACAGCTTGATCTATTTAGTCAGATATCAGTAAAATGCTATTTTTTCAAGAAGTCCCTCAGGGTTTTAAGCCTTTGGAATAGGTAACAAAAACATGCAGACCTTGGTTTGAAAGATAGCACATCAAAATACAAAGGATTCAGTCAAATGCACTGGAAAACAAATGGGTGCTCAATTTTTAATTTGGGCTGGCTAAAACTAATGCTATGGTCTTTGAGCACTCATGGCTTCCCAGAAGCAATTAATTTTCAACAGCAATTTTTTCAACAATGTCAACTACTCACTGCCTCTATTGCCTCACATTATGACAAGTTGCCAATAATATGAAAGAAAAATGATCAGATTATGGAAAGTGAGAATATGGATGATATCTTTTGGAACTACTTGACTGCATTTTCCCTTCTGGTTTCATACTTAACGATTCTGTATTATATAACATTAATATTATAATTTTCAATAGCAATAGATGGATAACATAAAATATAGAAAATATATTACGTTCTTCCTGAAAGCTACCATCTGTAACTTAAAGACCAAATAATATAATTATATAGAATATATAAATACTTTTAACCACATAGGAAAGGAATGTATTGAATCTTTGATCATCCTACGGGTCATACTAAGCTAATGTCAATTCCCAGTGACTACAAAGGGCATGGATTAAATCCACAGAGTATTGGAACATTGGGTGGAAACAATTAGGTTTCATTACAACAAATCTCAGAATTTCCCAGTCTCCTTAGCCTGGTTATAAAAAAAATCAGGAACATGTATTGGTGCAGTAACCTGTAGCAATAATTTGTTGCATGGAAGGTAAAAATCCCCTTCACAAACTATTCCAGAGGTAATAGTTTCATTTTCAAAATCATTTAGGACATGAGTTGCACATTTTTAGCACCCCATAGTGGGCCAGCTCTTTGTATAAACAAACAGATACTCTGTATCTCCAAAATCTGAATCCTGTACTAAGCAATAGCATCTTTAAATTATCAAGGTTTCACTACTAAAGTAACATTATCCTTGAAGCCAATAATAGTATTTTAAATGATGAAATCTTGCCATTTAATTGCTATATTAAGCATTTCAAACCTGTGTATGAAATATTAACTCATAATGTTATCATTATAATTGCTCTAGAGGATTAAAGTCTTCTTAAGTAAGCTGATATATTAAACAGGCTTCTTAATTTCATTAATTGAGGCATGCATCCCAGATGCTTCCACCAGGAAGTGACTGTTTTGCAGTCCATTGAACTACCACAGAGGAAGCTTCAGAGGGACCTCATCTCTCAAACAAAAGCCCAAAAGACTGTCGTCAACTGGATCAATCACCCACTGCTCAGTCCAGGTGTAGCTTTATTTAAATAACCTAAATAATTAAATGCATTGATACAAATAAAAAAATAAACAAGGGACAGGAAGAGAAAAAGAATGCAATTGCTTATTTTGATACTCTACCTTTCTTATTATTTAGGTAATTTTTAAAAAAATTGTCTCAAATATGTAAAGATGCTGTTAGGACATTACAGTCTAGAAGTCAGCAGCTTCTAGATAATAAAAATTATTTTTCTTTAGTGGAAGAGAGTTAAACACTGTAAATTCAGTTGCCACAGACTAAGAGTATGCATAATGTCATGCAGTTACTTTTAGACAGTGATTGAACTGGTAGGAATAAAGCTCTCATTTCAACAATATTTCTGCTAATCTCCATGAAAAATCTACCAATGACCAACACAGAAGACTTTTTCTGTAAACTGCACTTCCTTCACACTGGCAGGACCCTACCAAATTTGATGGGAGCTCTCATTCATGGCTCCTCTCTCTATCCTGTGGTCTCTCTGGATTTTGATTCTACAAGCTCATATCAGCCCTTTTTAACAAAAAAGAATTATTTTATTCCCCATGTCACTAAAGTAAGTGTTACTCATTAAGACCGAAATAAAGAGTATATGAATGATTTAGCTCTGCTCACATCACTCTCTGGTGCAATGTGGAGACACAGTCATGCTCAGCTTGGTGTTAGCTGGGTGACTAACAGGATCTGGCTATTTCCTCCAAGTAGAGACAGAAATAGAGTTCACATGGTTGAAGTTACTGAGCTTACTAAGAAGGATAAAATATTACAGTTTTGTCTGTGAAGCAAAGAACTGAGACATCAAATGACCTCACAACCATCTTTGACTTTATCTCCTTCAGATCCATGAACCAATTCAATAACTTTTCCATATTTTCTTTGACTGTTTTCAGAAAAAAAGAAAGGCATCTGAGTATCTGAATTTTTAAACTGCTCTTTGTCAGTCAGTTTTAAATTTGTAGCTCCACATAGTATCTCCTTAGCTGAGATAGGAAAAGGATAGCCAAGTATGTTTATGTGAAGTTCTGTTGATTATTCCCTGAAAAAAGATATAATTCAGACCACACTTAAATGAATCATTTCAATTGTCTGTGACTCAAACTCAGAGAAATGAGTCTTCTTCACACTAGACAGGTTTATATGTGATTTCAGAATAAGCAACTGAAAATAAATGCATAATGTTTACAGAGGGTACTCTCATAGGCAAAGGTTCCAGTAAGTTTACTGAGAGCAAATTTGAGTGTGAAATCATATGAAAGAAGGGGACATGTGATAAAATTAAGCTGGAAATTTAATATGAAAAAAAAGGAGATTTTTCCTAACCCAGAGTACAGTCAACATGTGGAGAAAATTTTCCATGGAAGGTCATCTAGGATGCTAGATTTAACAAATGAATGGATAGTTTTACAACCATTATTAAAATTTGTTGCTATGCAAGCTTAGACAATGATGTGAGTAATCACATTTCAGGCTTCAGGGCTTAAGCTGATTGCTCATGAGGGTTAGAGACTAATCCATCTTCTCATTTCACAGTACTCCAAATTTATTTAAGTGCTCTCTGAAAGAGAATAACTGATTTATTTCAAAATACAATGTAGTGGTCACTAAGTCACAGAAACAATAGAAAAGAAAGCCACCCCAGTAGTCCATACATTTTGTTTTGGTTTTCAATTACAAATATCCTAATCTAAAGATTGCAGGTTGAGAGCTTATTGCATCAATGAATGACTTTATTGAATTACATACAGATATATTTTGTGTCATAGAGACTGAACAATACCTTATTAGAGCTTATCTTCTTGTCTGGTAATTTTTTAAATCCATAGTTACTGGTATCTTCTCTTCCAGGACACAAATAGAAAAACACATACTTTTAAATTAGGGAAGATACAGTTATCAGACCTTTGAAATAATTTGTAAATGTTCACAATATTGTTGAAAAAAACAGATGGGTCAAGTATTTATTTCTATGTTCCTTATAAAGCTATGATCAGGATATGACCTATTAAAATTTTAAGTTATTAAATTTGCAAAATTCAACACAACTGAGATAATATAAACTCATTTATTAAAAAGGCTTTTTAATAAAAATATTGATAGTGTAAAAATTATAAATTATAAAAAGAGGGAGTGTGGTAGATGATGATAGAACAATGGACAGTCCTTTTAAACTTAAAATAAGTTTAAAAGGAGAGAGAAAGTGCAGAGATTTAGATGAGATATGTGGAACACTTCATGACTATAAGAGTAGGGGTTGCCAGAGAAGGACTGGATACCCGTCCATGCAGAAGTTCAAGGTCAGGCAGTATGGGACTCTGGGGAACCCAGTCGTATTCATTGGTCCAACACTATTCATTAAATATGAAATTTTAGCTTTAATATTACAGTACAAAATCACTGTAAAATTGGTGCAGCGGATTTTCAAAAAACTGTCTTGTCCCTCTATTACACATAGATTTTGGCAGCTTGGCTAGGTTTTCACTTTTCAGTTTTTGCAGTAAATACAGGTGGAAACTTCTTTCTTCAGAATGCCATTTACTGTGAGGTGTGCAAGAAACAGATTTTTCACATTGGCTTCAAAACATGAAAATGTTTGCACACTACCAAAATGACTTTTTTGCTATATTCTTCAACAGGGGCATTATGGGTGAACTTGTCCATCATCTCATCAGTAACGGACACGGCCTTCAGTGTTAGAAATGGTTCAAAGGTGGCAGGGTTAATTTGGCAAAGAAGATAAACAAGTATGTTGAGAAATTCTGTAATGTGACATCTGGAAAGAAATCAGTTTAAACTGCTTCCATTCCTCCAATAAAATTTGTCTGTCATATTCTAGCTTTTCTCATCTAGAAGCATTAGATTGAGTTACAGCTTATAAACATAAAACTGTGTTATAATACCCACTACTGAGCTTTCTTCAAACCCCAAGTGCAAGTTTTCTTGTAAGGTCTTACCACATTATGACAACAAACTGTACAGCATAATCAAGAACAGAAGTGCCAGGAATCAATGTTGAGTCAAATATCGGACAAATAAACCCTATAACGATAGGATACAAGGTAGGATGATGCAGATGTTCTTATACTGAGAACAGTATAATATAGGACTTCAGTAGAGTCTTACCCTTTAACTGCAGACAGACTTTTCCCTTTCAAAATGCCCATCTGAGGTCTCTCTCAAAGAGGATATGCATCCTGTTTGGATTTTATGGCTTATTATTGATGCTCCTTTAGACATAACAATTTCAGAACATAGAGAGCTTCAAAAACCTTGTTTGCTTATTTTTCATGTTTAATTATGTGTGTGCAATGATTCAGAAAATTATTTGCTGCACTAGTTTAGAATGAGATTTTCTGAGTTACGTAATTTGGAAAAAAAAATATTTATGTTTAAGATTTGCAAATTTCCTGAGCATCTCATGGAATTTAGCCAGAATTCCAAGATTTCATGTTTATAAAAGTCATTCAAAAAGTAATTCAAAATGTCCACAACTGCTTAATCTTTTATTTACCTATACTACCAGCTGAAACATGTATATCCTCAGAGTTGACAAAAAGGGCTTCACTGTACATCTGAAATGTTTATAGAAGTACCAATTCATCCAAATAGGAATTGGACTTGATGCACCACAGGACAATTAAGAGATTTAGCTACATCAAGATCTTCTGCAGATGTGTATTAAATCATCGTTAGTGAAGGACAAGGATCCTAGATTGAATTTCTTTTAGATGGACGTTTTTCTTTAACACCCACCCATTGCAGAAAAAAAAGAAAAAAATAAAATTTTGCCAAATTTCTGTCAAGTAATTTACTTTGGCTACAATTCCAGGTGAAATGTTCCCACCTCTTTTATTCCCCTTGGCTTTTCATTCTTATTCTGGACTGTATTTTGCCATCACTTACACACCACTATAGCATTTCATGGAGTTTTAGTTCAAATGGAATAATTCTACTAAAAAAATAATCCTTTTCTGAGATTTGTTTTTAACCTGAATCAGTTCAGCGTCTGGTTTATATTTGCAACAGATGTTGCAACCATTGAATGTTAATACAGAGATAGCATAGAAAAACTGAGGAATGAACATTTTTCAATGTCGTAAATCACTATACCTTTAAACATACTGAGGTTTTTTTTTTTTCCTGCTCCTATCGATATTAGAAAAGTAAACATGGGATCCGTATTGAAAACAGGCTGACAATTTAACATGAACAGGTGGAAGAATTCATAACCCTTAGGAAGACAACTAACCTAACCATGTAGTAGATGAAGAGAGTTAATTCAAAATTAATGGAACATGTTAGTGCCAGCATACTGGGTAAACATCTCAAGGAAACCAATAAAAAATGTTGATGTGAGCATGAGAAGGATGTGAAAGATCTCAGTACTTAATTTAAAGCTTCTCTTCATATAGCATGAAAACTACAGAATCCTTTTTGTTAAGTTCCTAAGCTCACTCTTTTAAGAACTGAACAGGGAGTCAGCTCTTTCTCTTCAGAGGAAATTTCTAAATTAAATATGATATTCCTCGTTTTTACCTCATAATTTGGTGTTTAATTATTTTCTCTTGTTGTGGGTTTACTTCCTCAGGTTTGAGCCACTCCAATGCTCATCTCCCATGAAGACAGCATCCCCTGCAGAATGTGATTTACATTGGAACTTTTAATCCCTGTATTTAGCATAGTTTGAAAAAATAGAGCATTGTAATGAGGATTCTCATTCTAAGTGTGCACATGAAGCAATGAATTTTCAGGTTGTTGTTGTTGTTTTGTTGTTGTTGTTGTAATTAAAGGAGTTATATAGTACCATCTCTGTGTTTTAAGTGGTGATGGTTGCATAAAAGTGGTCAGTAGAATACAAGGAAACATTGCTGAAGCAATCAATGAAACACAGCACAGTGCAGAAGAATGGGCCAAATATTCAGCTGATATAAACCCCAGTATAGTAGCTATATTGGCCAGCTCAGGATCTGCCTCAAGATATATTTCCATCATATTTTCTTGATCTATTTAGTAAAAAAGGTAAAGAGAACTGTATTCCAAAAATGAGAAAATATTAAATATAATGTTGGCCTGCATTTGTAACACACAGAGTTTCAGGGAAATTAGTTTTAAGATCCAATTATTTTTTCTTCTCAAACATGGTCTGACACCATGAATAGCCACATGTTTATGGAAAATCATTTAGTATTTATTTTACAAGCATATTTTGTACATGCTTTTTAGTGCTGTAAAGTGGCAATCTTCCCTGTTTTGGTGCTTACTAACTTTGAATACTGTTCAAAGACAGAAAACTTTTAATACAGACCAAATATCTAAAGTTAAAAGTACATCTCCAAGACCAGTAATATACTGAAAACTTCAAAGATGGAATTTTCCAAGATGCAATAAGTACAGAAAAATATTATCATGATGTGGACCATTTAAATCCTAGAGTATTTTGCTAAGTTAGATAAAACAATGACCTTTGCCGAAACAAATTCTGGTAACAGAAATCCAGGATATGCACTGAATACAATTAACTGTGGATTTTATCTTTAATTTTGTCAGGAAGGATGGACTTTAATCCCATTTCCATGTTTGAAGTGTTACTTCAGATATTTGAATGTGCCATTGTCTCAAGTAGAGACAGCAGATGATAAAACCTCTGGATCATACTGGGAAATACTAGCTGCCCATAGCAACAGCTACAGTTTTCCTTTCCTTTCATAGATAAGACAGAATCTGAAGTATTTCATTGAGACAATGCTTCTAATGAATTGACTGAAGGAGATACCTGAAAAACTTCATACTGTTCCATGCCTTCATTTTGCATTAGAATGCTGGAAGATCTTTCTCAGAGTTCTTTAAAGAAATTATATAAATTTTATTTGAAAAAATCCCAGATAGAAATAGGTATGGAGTGATCTCTATCCTTTTATGAAACTTCTATGCATTTCTGTAAATAATGTTCTATTTCTGCTGCCACTGTACCCAACGGTGTAACAAGTGTGGTCTGGGATGCACTCAAGGTTAAGAAGACAGTACTAAGATTCTTCTATAGAAAAAGTAATAAATGCTTTGTATTACTGCTTAGATACAGCAAAAATATATCATTACGTCTAGTAAATCTAGTAGATGGAATTAAATGTTCTGTTTTTCTCACTTCCAGAGCCCTTGTCTGTCTGATAGAGCCTTAATAGGGTTATTAGAAGACAATAATAATCTCCCAGTGTAAATGATTCTCAAATGCACCATTAACTCATGACCAATGTTAGTGGTCTTCAGTCATACCTTTTCTGTAACTTTTTGTTTCACTCAGATATGAGATTTCACTACAGAGTGTTGCAACTACAGTGTGTTACTCATGCAGAAAAATGTTCTGTTTATCTTACACAACAGCAGGAAATCCCCATTCAATTTTCTGTCCAAATTTCTGAAAGTGATTTGAAAGAACTGTAACCAAGTATTCCTCAGGGTTCTCAAACTAAAGGGCTCATTCTTGCTATATTTCCATATTAATTGCTTTAGCTATTACAAATAACAGTTCTAATTGGCTTTTGAAGACTTTTTGAACTTTGGTAATTAAGTCCATAAGGTACTTTTAAAATTGTTGGCTCTAACCCGCTGTCGTCTCCTTGTCTGCCCACACATTGGGTAATTAATGCAGACTCTCCATGCAGTCCATCCCTTGATTTCCAGTTCACTTTTTGGAATGTGCATGTCTTTCTTGCACAGAAGTATATGCACAGGCATATAAATAAAGAAAAATCCAGGGAGGATTTGATTTTAGGAATAAATAAATAATCTATTACATGAAAATAAAAGAAAGAAAAGGAAATAAACATTCTTGTTCTGAAGCAACTCCTTTTCTTCTGTAACTGAAACATTGACCCTTTTCTGGTTCTTAGTAAGTTAGTTTTGATGGTACTCTGGGAAAAGTTTGCACTGAAGCCTCAAGCTGTACAAATCTTACCTATGAGAAGTTTGAACCACTATCAGAAAGACAAAACTGGTTTTGCCAAGAAGTTCACTCTATCTTTTAATCTGTTCAATTCAAACCACCATGATGCAACTGTTCTTTGTCGCTCTATTAGGAACAGCGAGATGAATGACACAGACTCTCTCAGGAGTCAATCAGGAGAATTTTCTCTCAGTTTATTACTTCAGGTCTTTTTTGTAGACCGATACGTGGAAAGTACAGAAAAGAAACTCTTATTGGTTAGTAAACTAACACATCACTATCATTGGTCAGTGGGGTTCACCACCCCTCGACCTTCTCCTGCAAGAAAACAAGGAACAGACAAACAGCACCTGCAAGGCTGTTTTCTGTCTCTGAGGATTGTTTTAATTCCTCTTCATGATTTCCCAGGCCACTTTCTCAGGCAAGACTGAGAAAGCTATGTGGCCTGTAATTTCACAGGCACTGTGCTTCCCTGTTTCACAGTTAGCATCCATAGTTCTTGCCTGATCTTGGAAGCTAAGCAGCTTTGGACACCACCTGAAAAATGTCATGTAATATGAACATAAGCAAAGGTATCACACCCTACCAGTTGGTAAACACCAAGATGCATGACCAAGTATGTGTAAGGTTTTATTGACTTGTCACTGACACCAAGAAATTCAGGCATCAGTAAGAGGTGGTGAAGGACCTACAACGTTTCATAAAAGCTGCACAAACAGCATTCTTTTGGTGTCAGACTCAGCAGATTGCTTAAGCAGAAAATCTTTCATTAATAGTTGAGGCTATAGATGTCTGGGACATGATCTGCACCCTGCATGAAGACATCTAGTGCTATGTAAGTTGTTCCTGGTTATCTGAGGTCTAGAAAATAGGGCTGGAGAACACGAATAAAGATTCATGTTTTAATGAAGTAGAAAACAAGGCTACATTCTGTCTGTAGTAGCTACCTAAATATAAATCAAGTGGAATTTACTCTAATTTCCTCTCATGTTTTTTGATCACATTGATAAAATATATTTTCCATAAGGGGGTTAAGCCACTATCTTCATATTTTTCAACCTTATAATTCCTCTTTATTCAGTTAAAAAGTAATGTGCAAAGCAAGATGCTTAGGCTTGAGGAGAAACCTACTCTGAAATACCTAAAACCACTAACAAAACTATGAGACTTCAAGGTTTTTTGTATGGTTATTTTATAAATATACACTCCTTTTCAATTCTATATAAATGAGTGATCTGTCTTTGTATATGGAGACACAAAGATGAATAATAGTAAGTAAACAAGCAATCATGCCAGGATAAAATCTAAAGCAAATTAAATTGGAGATGCCTAAATAAATCCTTGAAAAATGGGGTCTCTAACGGAAACAGTTCATTATAAAAATATAACAGTGTCAAAGGAGGTACCTTGTGAAAGTCTACAATTTGAAGATGACATTTTGAACTGAAAAGACTAAAGCCTTTTTCCATAATTCAAATGGAAAATGAGGGAGGAAGACATCAGAAGCTAAATGAGATTTCAGACAGTTGAAAGCTCAACTATTTTGCAAAAACATTTTAAAATAGATCTTTGCTTCTTTTTTTCCTGCATTCATATTTTCAGGAAAGGCAAGTTCATTCCCAGAGAGACACCATACCTGCATCCTGATATTCTGGGCTAGAAAAGTGACTATCCACAAAAGTTTATCTAGATAATTCCCAAAAGGGTGAGCAAAACAAGCATCATCTTCAGTGGTTAATGAGAAGGTGTTTGAACACTTACCCATGTTACAATCTTACTTTAATATCTTCTGGTGCATTTGAGCAAAATCAAGGACTGTCATCTTCAGCTTCAGATGTTTTTACAGAGAAGTTGTCATTCTCTCCTGAAGCCAATTGTGGTTTTGTATGAACCCCTGAAAATTAGGCTAAGAATGAGAAATCAGCCTTGAAGTTCTTGATTCCACTGGTAGGTAACACACTCCTCATTGACTTTGGCATCATGTGAGAAATTTGGCATCACTGTTATCTTGCATTTTAAACAAACTTTTTGTGACTAGACAAAGTAGCCTGAGAGTGCAACTACAAGAGGAGGCAAACAAATCAGAATCATAGATAAAGATAGCAAAGAGGATAAAACCTAGAAAAATGTAAACCCTGTGCCTTGTCCATTATCAGAAATGGATATCCATATTAGTGCTGAAAGGAAGGACTTTCTGCATTAAGACTTACAGAACTGAAAAACCAACAGAATTGATCAGTCAGCTGTGACAAACTTCTATTTTGCAAATTATCTCATTTAAGTGCATTAAAGTTCATCAAATTAGGGATATTTTAGGCCTAGTAAAATATAAGTATGTATCATGAAACTAGGTAAAGAAAATAAACACAAAAGTGAGTTTGGAGTGGAAATGTTCTTTTGAAAGGAAAAGTAAAATCCAATCAAACTTAGTACACTCATATAATTTTTCTACTGGTTTGTCCTTTTGAAAAGTTCCAGTTCCCCTCTGCATTTACATTATCTTTCCTGTATTCACAAAGTAAAACCACAAAATTAAAATTTGTAATGGCTTCTTTGAGTTACGGAGATTTTCCTTCTTTGTTTTTGTCAATATATAAACCCTCACAAATTTTCTTCATAATAGCAATCATATGAATAGAAGAACGTGACTACATCTTTATATGTTTTTTAGTCTTTTCCACAATCAATGTAATGTGATTTTTCCTCTAAAAAATTTGGGAAAATATTTATCAACACATATTTGCTGAGTATTATAAATAAGGAAAAAAAGCTCCAAAGCTAGGAGCATTTTTTTAAGAAAATTGCCATGTGTGTGCATGTGGACCACATGTAAAGCAGATGATCTATGTTGTCCCCTAGTTCTATGGAGAGATGTCAGGTAATGTGTCTGAGTAGTGAAAGAAATTCATCCAAGAAAAGCAAGTCACAGTGCTGCTAATATAGTTTGGAAATGTATTAATTGTCTATTTCCTATCCAGTTAGATTCCAATATATACTCATAATAGCTCAATTCACTAAACTATTCTGAAGTAATATCTGAATGCATAAATTTCTAAGAATAATTACTCATTTGTTATGGGCTTATAGTAACTGTAGGTGGCCAAGGCAGAACTTGTTCTTTCTATTAACTTGAGCTTTAGCTCATTCTTTGCTTCTAACAATAACTAGGCAAAATATATTATAAAAGGGACTGGAAAACATGTATCTTTTAAAAAGTAGAGGGAGAATTTTTTAAAGAGGCTCAGAGGTTTCCTCAATATAATAATTTTTAATTAATTTGTAATAATTGCTGGCCAGCAGCTATTGTATTCAGAGACAGGCAAAATAAATGGTGTTTCCTTGCAAAAATTCACTTAGATACACAAGCAGGCGTACAGATGTCTGTCTGTCTTCCTGCCTGTCTGTCTACCTACCTACCTACCTACCTACCTACCTACCTACCTACCTACCTACCTAAAACCACCCAGAAATCATATCTGAGGTTCTATTTGAAAAGGTGTTAGGTTCTGTTAACAAGCTGTTGTTGGATCCAGCAGTTTTGAAGAATATCTTTGGCACTTGGATTTCTGCAAGGTGTAAAAAAAAAAAACTGCACAGGGCTGTGTCCTGTCTTTTCACTTCATGGTCACCCATTCCTAAGGTTTGCAGTACTTGTTCAAGAAATGGAATTACTAATTCCTGCTCTCTCCCCTCTTTGAGACAATTCCTGAACCTTTTCACGTTCAAGAATTCCTGTCCTTGAACACCACTATGAAAATTAAGTTTAATTTGTTTTGGTTTTTGTTTTGTTTGTTTGGGTTTCCATGGGTTTTTTAACAATATTTAGTGTAAAACAGTGAGACAGATGTGTGCAAGACCTGCAGAATTTTCTTGATCTTCCATAATCATTAAGCTAGGGAGTCTGGAATCAAGTATTTTGACCCAGATATTTGACTAATACTATTTGAGATAACCTTGGATATCTGACAGTTATCAAGTGCCTCCCACAATCACATTTATCACCTGTATGTGCAAGTCATATCCATCTAGACAGTTTACTATGACACAGACACAGCACTTTCACAGTGCCTATTATCTCCCCCTGCTCTCAAACAACCTAGAAAATAGCTCAATACTCTGATTACGTCTTTGAGACATTAAAAATTACATAAAATTAATCTCAGCAATAATAAATACAAGAGATTAATTTCAAAAATATAAAGTAAAGGTCATTTTTGGAAAAAAGAAAACCAAGTACAAAGTATCTGGGATTCTGAAAAAAAAAGTGTCATCAGTGTGACTAATATACCAGGTAAAAAAGAATAACCAGCACTATAGCTTACAAGCCTGATGAGCTTTGTATTTCTTATAATAACTATGTATTAATTGAAGTGGTTTAAGTTGCTACTTCCATCAGCTAACTTCTACCCTGAATTACCAGAGGTAATGTCCATAAACAAGTGCATAAATCTAGTATTCAGCAGATTCCTGACTGGTATAACTCCTGGCATATTGAAACAAACTGCTTTAAAATAATACCCCAGGCAGTAAGCACTGAGAACTGAATATGGGCACACAGATCCTGCTGTTATGCCTGTTATAAGAAGAAAATCTCTGAATAAAACACAAAGTAGAGATGAAAAGTTGGCTGAATATTTTTTTGTGATTAACAATGGCTATTTTTTTATCAATAGATACAGAATATCTTACGTTTTACAGTGCAAAGTTATATTAAGCACACTAAAACATTCAGAGAAGTTAAAGACTGATCAGTGAAACAAGCATCCTTTGCAGACCACTTTTCCATGAAATTGAAGTTTGTGATACTGTAGAAATAACTGGTTACAGGCAGTTGCCAGAGTTCTAATACCCTTCAAAAAATTACCAAAGAAGTATAATCCATCATTTTTTTTATTTAAATACTTGTCATTGCAAGGTTGTTTGTCTTGGAGCATGGAATAAAGGACCATTAATTTTGCCCATGCTAATATTATGATAAAGTAAAAGAATTTGTGGCAGTCAGCCACAAAACATCTCATATATTGTTGCAAGCAGCAAAATTTTCTGAGTGAACAGGCACAGAAGAAACAGAACATCAAATAATTATTCAATCATACATTAGAAGAAAGAGCTGTTATCTGAATTTCCCAACCTTTTCTCAAAGCACTGGAAGAAAACAGAAACATATGTTTCTAGTAAACATAATACACTGTTTCTTAATTGTGTAGGACAACCCTTTCCAAAGCATCTTTATCCATGTATTTTTGATCTATAACCTGTAATTTGACTTCTGGTATATGTTCAATTTTTTTTTTTCTTTTGTACTCAGACACAATAATTCCTAAAAAATATATTCAACATTTACAGGAATATTGTTGTGAGATATGCCTATAAATTCATAACAAAATTATTTCAACTATTACACTGCGAAGACTAGCTATTAGTGGAATTTTATTAATTGGAATGGGATCTAACTATAATACAAAAAATTTCAAAATAAAAGTTAAATCTGTAGTACAATTTTGATAATATGGATATATAAAGTTGTAAGTACAAAAATTATATAAATTGCTGTGTTTGGTCTGAAGTATAGGGATAATGGAGAGAGTTTTCTGAAGGATTTCAGGAGGATAATTTTGTTTAATTTTTTTGTAAGGGTTAGTACTACTTTAAATATTTTCTATTTATTAAGAGATAGCATTATAATGTGAAATGGAAAGTGGAGAATTAAAAGCTGCCTAAGGGATTTGGAGAGGCCTTAGATAGCCAAGGCTGAAGAAAACATGAAATGTCTCAATAGTTTAGGTATTTTTAAAAAAAATCTCACAAAGTGTGGTCACATCTCCCCCATATTTGCTCTTCTCTTTACTGCAATTTTGTGAAATCTGCAGGAAAAAAAAAATAAATCATGGGAACTGCATTTGTAGGTCCCTTAATAATTGTGAAAATTGCAGCATTTGTCTTCATTTCATAGCAGGGTTTCATTAAGACAGATAGATGTAAACAATTTAAAATAAATTGTTTTCAGTTTTTAATAGTTTTTATAGTACCATAATATTTACAGTTATGATGGAAGACAGATTTTCAATAGCTGAATATATAGCTCTTGTCCCGTAAGTGTGGTTTTAAGGGTTTTTTTAGACAAAATCTTTTGGATTTAAAATTTTAATATGAGGCTGAAATTGTGGTGAAAAAGAACTGTCTTCCCATATTAATGTTTGGGAAGATAGATATCAAAGACCCTGCTTGAGCATGGAGCTTGGACCAGATGATCTGCTGTGGACCCTTCCAGCCTTATCCATTCAGTGATTCTGTGATTCTCTGTAAAACATTAGAATTAAAATTTAGGTCTTCCCCCAATAGGAATTAGAGATTATTGTAAAAAAAATATTTGTAAAAGAATTAGCATTAGGATTTGTTTAGTCCTTTATAAAGTGATTGAATCAATTCATTTGCTTTCAAAATTTTCAGCAGCAACTTTCATCTAGATTAATATTCTGCATATAGCACAGTGATGGGTTAGCCAAATGTCATGGTATACCTACATTCAGAGCTGAGATGAACCACTTTCAGCAGTGTTACACGAGTTCATTTATCATCAGCCCGAGAATAGCAAACTTACAAGTCTTCATATCGACATTTTTAAAAATATTGAGTGATGCTATTACAATTCATAATTGTAACATATTTATTTCAGAGTACAGCTTCGCACAATCCTATTACTGATTAAAATCCACAAAAATCAGAAGACACTTGGAAATTCACTGTCCTGGAGGCCCTTTTGCTAAACGTATTGCAGTTTAATTTTCCATGGATAGTATTACATTTCCTCATGTGGGAGATTCTTAATGATGTAAAACTCCAATATGACAAGAAGAATGTTGCTGACTGATGTAGTGATCTGGAGCACTTAACATCTGCATAATCCCAAAGGTCAAAATCATGTGCCAGCAGTAAACAACTGAACATCAGCCATATCAGTCTCTGAATTTCTTCTCTTCCAACTCAAAATTTAGGACATTTGAAGCCCACAGGTCTCCACAAGCATTTAGAAACATTCATGGAATGCATTGCATCACCTATGGGCTCTGATGTAGTCTCATCAGTCTTGTTGCAGCAGTTTAATGACCAAAGCTGCAGTGCTGCTCCTAAGAGCTGCTGGCATTGTAGGGCATTTAAAACACAAGGCAGAGTGTTAATTCACCTTCCACAGGTGGTGAAAGCTTTTCTAGCATAAGCAAGAAAGCTGTGAAGAAGCAGCAATAAGCTGCCATGTATGTGAGAAGAATGGGACTGCATCTTTTTGATGAAAGTTTAAAAGTATAAATTGCATAAATCTAAACTTCTTTGCAGCACATTTCTATTGTTGTCAGTTAAATTCTGAGATAGAGAATACTCTGAATATTTGCTGTAAGCAGAGAACAAAATAAAAAATATAAATAAATACAAAACTCTGCTATGAATAAATTGAAAGAAAAAGAAACCTCCTTGAGTGACCTATTTTCTCCAACTGAACTCTTTCTACGCTATTTCTGATTACTATGTAGATTTAGCTTAGTTTCAGCATTAAATTTGTATGTCTTTATTTCAGTGAAATATACACAGTTTTCTTCTTAGTTCTTGACAGTTGTTTTTCTTTAATAATGTCACAGGCTTTACAGCACATCAAGTGTGCTTGAATCTTCAAACATTACTAGCATTTTCTGTTTAATGCTGTAGATGTAGGTCAGTGCGATCCCACTAGTGGGACATGACACAATTCCATCTGTCTCATTACTCAAATTCAAGAGGAGATAGGAAGAGGGCACATAAAATTCAGAAATAAAGTTTTTCTTTTCACAAACAGAAACCCAGTTGTCCCCAGTTGTCCCCAGTTCTCATACTTCAGCAGCTGTTCTCACAACAGCAGTCAGTGATGGAATTCTAAGAAGTAGCACCTGCTGCTGAAAAGACCATCCTCTTCCTGCTGATCAGAAGCTTTTTTACCAATGGTTTTAATAAACAACTGATTCACATCTGTTGCTTATCCAAAATCTCTGATCCAACATAGTATCTTTATTTTAAATAACCATTCACTCTTTTTGTCTGAGTCATCATTTATTTTATGTAAATAGGGAAAAATTTGAAATGCCTATCTCATTATTCAGTCTATCTTCCCAATTTAATCGAGGTGGTACCTGTTTGTGACATAAAATTATATAAATCTTTAATATTTTATATCCTCATGAAAAAGGTCTAATGACATATTTATATCTTATCCTAGCTTTTATTCCCAGAAAAAAACAAAACCAAGAAGCAACTTCCCATATAAAGTACAAGCATTTTTCCTTTCAGGAATCTTTACTACCTTAACTATTTAGTAATTTTTTTTGTCCTCAATCCAAGTGATTTTCCTAGATATAGTTGAGAATGGAGTTGAAAACAATAAAATGACCAACATGTAAAGCTGTTTTTTCTCTTAAGAAGTATTTAAGGGTTCAAATAAACTACAGCATTGCCAGCAGAAAGGGCAGAGAACGGGTTACTCCAGGACACTGATAAGTTCTGTTGAGTGCTCTCACTAGATTCAATATTTTCTATCAGAAGAGAGGTATGAATTCACCAGAAGAGAGGTATGTATGTTCCACACATAAAGCACAAGTAATTAACAAGGAGAAGTGTGACTTGGTCTCTTCATTGTCTTCATTTCCACATGGCTTCAGAGAGGAGCAATATTCACTATCCCCTGCATTTATGTGCTCAGTCTTATTAGTGACTTGCTGTGTTTTTTCCTCTGTTCTTATGGATATGAAAGGAATGCCAAATAAAATGCCTATCCATACGTTACTTTGCTCTTTTTTGAAAGGAATTGCAAGTACTGTATTCCCTCTTTTTACATATTAAGCATGCTGTCTGGACCATGTTCAACTGCCATAATGGAACAGATATTTCTGTTTTAATCCACCACTATCTCAACTAACTTCTCATAAAAGCAGGAGGATGAAATTGTTAAATGTCAGTTACTGGTAAAATCGAGTTGGGCTGACTCTGTAACTAAGTTGAATAAAAGCTCTGCTCTTCAAAACCTGCTGCTGAATTGTACAGTCAGTCTCTCTGTATCCGTGGTATTTTCTAGGCTTTCTATGAGCATATGTAATACCTTGCATTGGTCAACATGTTGTAGAAAAAAAAAGGTAGAGGTCTAAAGTCAGCAATAAAGTTTCCATTGAAAATGTGACCACTTCTGTACAAGGCTACATTTTTAGACTGTATTCATATATTTCACTTGCATTTTACTTCCCAGATAACTTTCCATTTTAGTCATAAATTGTATATTCATCATATCCTTTAATCTTCTTAACCTAAGTCCAGTAAAAATAAGCAGATTCTTAATTAAGAAAGCTGCAAGCAACCCAATCATCTATAGCTGGAGAAAGAAAAGCAAATGACGGTTGTGTGGGTATAATAGTGTGCTGTGATCAAGACTGAATCATAGCTGAAACCTGAAGCTGATTGTCCCACTGAGGGTTGAATGAAATGTGAAAAAATAATTTAATGCATGCAAAGCCTTCACACAGATTCCTAAGTGAATTACAAAAACTAAGGTAGTTACCTTAAAAATAAATTATATTTCAGTGCTTCCACATGAGTACTAATCTGTATCCCTGGACACTTTATCCTGCTATAGTGGAAAAAAGTAAAGCAAAATATAGAATCCTGAACAATTCAGGGTTTTATTGGTGCATTAAAAGAAGAAAAGGCTGCCTTTGTTTTAGTATGCGTTACTTCTATTTTTGTTTTAATATTCAGAATATTTTAACAACTTATTTATTATTAATTACATTTCAAGAATACCTAATAGGAGACATGCCTGAGCAGTATAATATTAGATGTGATAAAAAAGCTCCTTCCCAAGGGCCTCCTTCCTTAAAATTAAAACAAAGAAAAGAGTAGGAAGACTGTTACAATACAGAGGCACATTTTTCTGCTTTTTCTGGTTTGTCCTGTTTTGGTTTGTTTCTTCTTAAGCATGATTATACCCTATTGTTCATGTAGCAAAGTACTTTTTTGTTTATCTATAGTGTATCCTCAGCAGAATCCTGAGGAGTATGTCTTTGGGGAGGAATAAATACAGCTCTATAATTTTAGAGTATAAAATTCAGCAAATAAGTCTTTGACAAATTGATGGTTAAACCCATTCTACATTGACATCATTCAGAGTTTCACATTAACTTTAGCTAGACTAATATGCTTCTGAAGTGTCATACAGATAGGCTGGTTCAGAGGTTTGATCCCAGAATGTCTGAAATGCACATGGTTTCCCTCTCTGATGGAATGCTCTCATGGAAAGCCCTGTGAGAATGTTGTCATTGGATCTAAACATGGAGGGTTGCTCAGAAACTCACACAGAATATGTAAGTATCTCATTCACTTATGAACACATTGTTCACTTCAAAGGGAAATCTTGAGTTTAAAGCTTTGCTTTGAGAGCGGTGTTTACACTGAACCGTATGCTGTGTCTGAACAGATTGTCACATCCAATGTTTAAAAGCTGAAACAGCATATGGAAGAAGTATTGGAGGTATTGATGTTGCCTAATGTTTTAACTTTGTTTTTATGTTCAGGAATGTTAATTGGACCCACACAAATGCTCTCACATGCAGCATCCTGGATTTTTCCCCTGTTTTAATTTCTATAATTTATTGAGGGTTTTTATAACTTATGTTGCCAATTTACATTTCACAAACCAAAAGTAGTGCAATGCAAAATCCAGTGAATTGATAGGAGCAAGAACTAGTAGACTCTGTCTACAATTACTTCCTGATCTCCAGAACAAAAGCTATGAGTGGCATCTGAGAAATCTCTCTAAAAGTCTCTTCCAGTAGAGGGATCTTCATTTGGTGTCTCTGCACAATATAGTTGCTACAACATTTCTATCTCCACATAAAAATCTTACCACTATCTATCCAATGGATTATTTTATGTAAAGATACTGTATTAGCTTAACTGTTTTGTTGTAGAAGCCTTATGAAGCTTATATTCTTTGTAAAACCTGCACTTGATGTATTTGCATCGAAAGAGATGAACAGGGGTCAAAATTTAGTTCAGGAGATATAGTTGAAATCTTTCTAGACCTTCCCCAAGAACTAATTTTAATGTCTTAAGATCTTACATAATAGGAAATTAATATGATGTCTGAAAATTCATTTATTTCTGAATTTTTAGTTATTTTTCTATCCTTTCAAAGACAAAACAAGCAAAATTTGGGTAAGAATAGTATCTCTAAAATGTTTTCAAACAATTCATGGTAGTGGGAAAGAGCTGTGATTTCATTAAAACTCATTAAATCTCTTTATAAGGATAACTTTAAAATCTCCTTTTTCTCTTTATGTAATGTTTCTAGTTAAATGAAGGGTAAATTAGTTCCTTGTGTTTTGTAAATATTCTTTTAAACATGTTTATTGCTTAAGAAAGGACCATTCTCTTCATATGAGAGGCTCTAAAATGCAGTACTTTTCAGATAGGCTAAAGTTATCTTTGCCTTTAAATACTGTTCTGCTAAATTTCTATCTGGAAAGAGATCAGTGAAACTCTAAAATACTGCTGGGACTGAAGTACAACATAATCCTTGGTTGCATGAAATACAGATGAAACTCTAGATACTCAAAAAACAAAATGAAACATGTAAAATTTTGTCAGTGGAAGATGTGTTTTTCATTGGAACAACACAGCTTTTTCAGCAGCATCATTCTCCTTGACAAGGGAAAAAAGCATAATTCCAAGAGCATTCCAAATGGACCCCAGATGATCCTCTAAGCAAGCAAATCCATTTGCTTTCAGCATTGGGGAGAGAAGCTTCCTGCTGTTCTTTCTTGCCTGATACAGCCTGCTGGCTCTGGAATCAAATAAAGACACTTATGCCTTTATCTTTTTTAGGAGAACATTTCATCAAGCAGGTATCCCAAGAATAACTGTAAAGCTGCATGTTAAGAAATACAGGAAATCCAGACTTCCTGTCAGGTTAGACTAAAGTTTTAGAAATTTTCCTTACTTCAGACAGAGGGAATTTCCAAAGGGCTAACACATGCATCCAGGATAGATATCACCAGTGTACAGAAAACCACAGGTCTACTCTTCCTGAAATTGTTTCTCAATTTTTCTGTGTTTCAGGGAGCTTTTCCCCCACTCTTGAAGCCCTGAATACAATAGCAGAAATTGAAAGACTCCCATTTTATACAAAAATTATGGAGGTAACATAAGGTTACCATAATAAGATTTTGTTCAGAAATATATTCACCCCTTCTCTTCCAAGCTTTCTGGTTAAATTACTCTAGTGGTAAAATGGAAAAAATTATGCAGGAAGCTCAAAGTAAGACAACAAGAATATAATCCACCTTGCATTTAAGCACAATGTGTGAGGCTTTTTCTGGTTACCAAGGTTAGGTTCAGGCAAAAGAAGCCTCTGTCCGCTGGTACATCTTATTCCTGTAAAATGTAGAGCACTGACTTCACAGGAGCTGCATTTTGCATCTTTCAGGAACTCAGTCCTTAAGTTTATTGACAGCAGAGGAAAGAGGTGATTTTAAGCCAATTTGTCAATCTGCATTGTGGAGAACTTTATCAGCCGTAATGGTATGGTACAGCTGGGAAGGCCACAGAGCAAAGCTGCATCACTTCAGAACTTCTATCTTCTGTTTTTCTGAGGCACTAAAGACATGAATAAAAGTACTGCAAGGGAAGAGGAATTGCTTTGTAATTAAATGACAAACCTTATTCAAGAATAGAAAACAGTCATCCTGTCTTTCAGTGTCTCCTCTGGAGTGTGTTTAACAGAGCTGGTCTGTAAGAAATTCCTTAAGGGAAAGTCTTTGCAGCACATGTTCCCAAGAGAGGAAGATGCACTGTGGAAATATTCAAATACTTCTAAAATTATTTAGGGTCTGTATATCCTCTCTTTAAAGGCACAAATCTCAAATTGTTATGTTCTTTCTTATTTCCATGTAAATTTAATTTTAGGTTTTCTGGGTAGACAGTATAACCTTGAATACTATTAAGCACATGTGAGAACATCTAAGGTCTGCATTATTATTTCTAAGGAAAAGACAGTATAAGACTTCTAAAATATATGAAATAATAAATTAAAATGAAAATAAAGAGCTTCTGGTTAATGGAAGTAGTTTATGAGTCTATAAAACAAAAATTTCTATTTATTTTTCCTGTGGTGGGACATGACACCAATAACAAATGACTTAGCATATAACACACTTAAGATATTACAATCTTAATATACAATACAAATGTCTTGAAGACATTACAATCACAGGACAAAAATCCAGAAATGTCACAGTTTATGACATTTCTTTATGGAAGATATTGTTTCAAAAGACCTCACGGCATTATATTTTCTTACATTAGCTGTGATGGCTTATAAAAAATGAGAATTTTACGTGTTAATTTAATCTCAGAGAAGACTTTCAGTATGCTGTAAAGCCACAGAACTTTGGGTAAATGGTCTGAAATTCTGGCTTGCTGGACTGGAAATTTCTAGCATGGTTATGTTTCTTACATTTACTGCGTATAGTAATGCAAAGTAAACATCCCAGAATGGGATGCAATTAACACCTGCTGTGGTCTCTCAAATATCATAAACTAAATAGAGTTGAGCCAAGACAGTTCTTGGAAGATATAGGTGCTTTCTTATATATGGCTCATGAGGAAGTAAGCAGTTACACTTGATGCTCTTCTGTCTTTTCTTTCCATATGTATGAACAAAGGAATTGTGTTCTTATATTCTCTAAATGCATTAAACAAAAATGTCAAGGCTGTTTGCCCTAAAAAAAAAAAAAAAAATAATATGTTTACTTAAATTTTAAGCTGTAGAAAATTATGAAAGATTACCTAGAACTACAAGCAAAGGGTTTAGAAAACAATGCTGTTTGAGACATTATGTCTTTCAAAGACTTCTAAAAAGGATGGAAGAGGCATTTTATAACCTCGCAGCTATTGAGATTTTTATCATGTGAAGTTTTATAATAGAAATCATTTTGCCATCAGAAATGTCATCCCACAAACAACTGGGAATCCTTGGTAGAAACTATATATTATAAGATTGGTTTCATGAATCTGGGTTATTTTTACATGTTTTATATTTTGCATTGTGTTTCTTGGTGTCTCAGAAGTTGAACTTGCAGTTACTTGGAAGACATTTTGCTTTTCCAAGAAATTCAATTACAGACTGATCCAAAGATATCTGGGTCTAATTGCAGAAATTCTTTGCACCTGGTGTCTTTTTCTATTGCACTGTATCAGATTTAAAGCATTTACTTGAAGGAAATTTGCTAGAAAGGATGATTCCTGCTAAATAAACTATCTGTTTGGTATGGATTCACAACTCTTGATCACACAGTAAAAACATTTGAATTAAAGTAATCAAAGGAAATAGATTTTTCCTTCATAGTTTGTTATTATTCCTGGAGAATGATCATTTTCCATCCACCTGTGCTTTCAAATACTGTGGGCAATTTACTGTGATTTAAAGCAGAATGCAACCAGGAAAATAGCAAGATTTTGAAGTAAATTTTACCATGAGAAAATTCTATCACTGAAGTATAAAAATACACTATGCTTTTTAGCAGTGCATTAATTGCATTACGCAGATAGTCAAAGAAATAAAAGCCTTTGAAAACAATGCTATTATAATGGAGATACGGCGAGAATAGAAATACAACTGGTTTGAAAAACTAAGAGCTCTTTTTATTCTGCAATGAAATGCTTCCACCATTTTGCATAAAACTGTATTATATAGTTGCTAAGGTAAATTTCCAAATCTTGGAACAGAAAGCTAACACTGCTCAGCACTTGGGTGAGCAACATTAACCCATCTGTAGGTTAAAGTTATACATTAACTGAGAATCTAAAGATCAATGCTCTGAACTTGTATCCTTTACGATTGCTGAGCATCTGACTGAGTACATACATGTACAGATAAAACTAATCTCTTCCCAGACAGCTGCATTAACATAGCACTATACTTTATGTACTTTATCTTTTATATCAGGGCTCAGTAGTAGGGATTTTCATTAACTCTTGGTTTTGTGATAACAAAGCTATAAAGTTTTTATCCAAGCCTGGTTTATATCCAAGCAGCTTAGGGAGTTAAAGCTCTCATCTAACTACAGTTGTACAGTAATACACTAAATTATACTGGTTACTTAAGAGTTTTATTATTTATATTTCTATGTTTATACTCAGAAATTTTGGGAAGCTTTGGAGAAAAAAGTAAAATTACAGACCAGATACCAATAATGCATTGATGTGTAAAAGTCTTCAAAACTTAAAAAAATAAAAAAAAATGTAATCTTTCTCCCCTTTTATCTGTGTGTGGGCAATTAACAGTATTCCAAGCAATGTGTTAATCCAAATGTCAAAAATTATTGAAAATTTAAAAATAAATTTGTTTGGGGCTATTTCTCTCTTCTGTAATAGAAAAAGGTGTAAAGAATCAGGGAAATGTGTTTTCTAGACATTTTCATTTCAGAATTACAGAGTATGATGACTATCAAGTTTGAAACCAAGGTGGCAAAATCAACAAGTAATATAAAACAACAGGATTTATAGGAAGGGGTGGTAGTTAATAAAAAAGAAATAGGAACAAAACAAAATGGAGAAGGAACATATGGTTTACAATAAATCAACAACAGAAAGAATAGCTTTCTCTTATTTCTTCTTTTCAAAAATTACTACGAATAAGAAAACCACTGACATAGTTCTGAAAGCTAAATTATCTTAGTAATAACATTTAGTAAGTTTCCACTGGTCAAATTTCTTTTCCTTATAGGTATATCCTTTAGGTATATGCAGCCTTGTGCTTAGGAAAATAAGACCAGACTTCCCTAACATATCAAAACAGTAGAAGATGTTTCTGGATATACAAGAGACTGAAAAGATCTCATTTTACAGAGACTAGATACATTATGAGGTTTGAAAATTGAATGGATAATTTAATCATAATGCTGAGGAGGGTCACAAACACCAGCTAGCTTATTACCTGGAATGCTGCTACCACTGCAGCTCCGCCTTTCTGGTAAGGAAAAATAAACTTAGAAGCAATGTTGATACTTAAAATAAACATAGTAGTAGTAATTTCAGGCCACTAAGAGTTATACAAACACAACATTTTTGGACAGGACAATAATGAAAAAGAACCTTGGACAAAAGTTCTCTGACCTCTGGCTGACACAACATCTAATTTCACACAGAGAAGCTGAAACTGTGGTAAGGGTGTTTTCAAGATTCAGTCATCAGGTCTTAGGTATGAAGATAATAATTTTATCTGACCAAGCAGATCCTTCGGGATCACAGTAGAGTAATACTGGTTGTAGCAACTGAAGTGGTGCCTCCTACAAAAGGGCAGCTGAGAATCATATGGAAAGATCTAAAATAAAAATCTTTTGGCTTTCAGGTCTGGACATTTAGACAATTGCTTTATATTCTGTTTTTAAATCTCTTTTTGGAAATTATTTTAGCTGGAAAAATAACTCTGAGGCCAGAAAGCAAGAACTAAGGGATTATTGAGATGGCCCAGTGTTATTTATAATCTTCATTAATAGCATAGGCAAAAGGATTAAGTGCAACCTCAGTCAGTTTTCAAATGACATTGAGCTGAGTGGTGCAGTTGACATGCCTGAGGTTTGGAAATGCCATCCAGAGAGACCTGGAGAAGCCCAAGAAGCTGGCCCATGGGAATGCAGAGTAACAAGACCAAGCACAAGGTGCTGCACTTGGGTCAGGGCAGCCCCTAGTACCAATCCAGGCTGGGGGATGAACAGATGGAGAGCAGCCCTGGGAGAAGGACTTGGGGTGCAGGTGGGTGAGAGCTGGACACGAGCCAGCCATGGGCACTCCCAGCTCAGAACACCAAACGTGTCCTGGGCTGCATCCAAAGCAGCGTGGGCAGCAGGGCCAGGGAGGGGATTCTGCCCCTCTGCTCTGCTCTGCTGAGACCCCACCTGCAGGGCTGCATCAGCTCTGGGGTCCCAGCACAGGGAGGACATGGAGCTGCTGGAGAGAGTCCAGAGGAGGGACACCAAGATGATGAGAGAGATGGAGCACTTCTCCTATGAGGAAAGGCTGAGAGAATAAGGTTTATTCAACCTGGAAAAAGAGGAAACTCTGTGGTGAGACTATTTACGAGACCATGACAAGAGTCAATGGCTTTAAATTAAAGCACCAAAACAGAAATAAAGATGCTGAGGACTGAAGACTGTGTGATATCAGGGTGAAAAGATCCATCAAATGAGTTTTAATTCTGACTGAAAATTGCAGTCTTGAGTAAAACTCTAATTGCCTTCTTGATTAAGAACTGTTGTCAAGTATAAAACCAAGTTTTTGGTTAAAAAAGGAAGTCACTGAAAAGGACTCTGGAGTTGAGTGATAGTGATTCAGAAGTACTGTCTGAATAAGAGCAAAATAAATTGATGTTATTTTGGTGATTTTGCAAGTGTATTATGATTTTTATTTCATTTCTATTCAGCCTCACTCTCCAAGTTAAATACTTTGCATGTATTTTCAGTCTGTTTCTATGCAAAGAATCTACGTTGTCAAAATCTCAGAGTCAGTTGTGATGAAATTCAACAGAGGAAGAAATCAGGAGATGAATGAGGAACACAAAATGGGAGATGTCAGGACCACAGAAGGTTGATTACTGGGTGACTTATTGTATACAAGAGGATCAGTTAAAACGGATTTTAATCTACCCGTACTAGTCAGAAGAGCTTGCATTTTATTACTCTAGAAACATGATCGCTCTGTGATGTATCAACAATTTCTAAAAGTATTGTATCAACAATTTCTAAAAGGATTTTTCAGTCTTCTTTTGAACATGTTTTAGTGGGGAGTTGTTTCTGTCATGCAGACAGAAGGTTAAATGAACTAAAAAAATCCTCCACTGACGTGCTCTGTGAATTAAACTGAAAATTGTTCAATAACAATTGATGACCCTGCTCCTTACTTCCTTTCATCTATTGTGTTACCAAAAAATCTGTAAAATTAAAAAGACACAAATGTGGAATTAACAGCCCTGTAGCATTGAGAAGCAGGCAGTATTTATTTGTCTGGGTGCAGAGAGGAATAGCTCCTCCCAAACACGTGCATGCTGAGAACAAGTTTCTGTTTATATACCCTGTTCTATGTACATACTCATTGATTGTCCAATGAATATGTATGTAAATATGTGTGTATGTCCAATGAAGACTAAATGCACATACATTAATCATTTCCCCAAAATCATTAACATATTCCGTCTCCCCTTTATGCATGCGTTCTTCTGTCCCAGGGGTCTCTCTGGTGGTCCCTGGTGGTCACAGACCCCAACATTACAGGTGACAGATGGGCAGGCAGGGCACTGGGGTTGGAGAACTTCCAGTTGTCCTTACACCATGGGCATTGTGCAGTTCTGTAGGCCAGTGGGTTTGGTAGAACACTGTTATCCCACCAGGTGTAAACAGCTTCTGGTAACAGCTGGATAGAGACCTCCCAGTGCAGATGCTTCAAATGATCTTTTTCACATTCTGTCACTGCTAAATGACACATTAAGTCTGATTACCTGTGGTATTGACTTTACCTGAACTGATTCTATATTAATACAAAGTAGTGCATACACAATTACGGTGTCTAAGTTGTAAGGCCCAAATGTCAGTTTATGGTTAGTTTGGAAACCTAAAACTAGTGGATTCTTTACTTAGGATGTGTGTAAAACTGTGTCCTGATTTTTCCTTTTTTGTCAGATCACAGACAAACACACCTGTACTATATGAAATGCTAATGAGAAGTACTTTACAAAAGAAATGGATAGCAATATTTTTTCTTCTTTTTTTTTTTTTTTTTTTGAGTTAGAAATACAGTATTTTCATCTTAACACAAGCAGAAACTGCAAATATCAGAATGTAAAACAGGACCATTCAAGCACTCAAGTCTGGTCAGAAAAAATAAATTAAATATATAGTGTTCCCACATTTTTACTGTCCAATTACCAACACACAATTTGTTTGACAATTATTATCTTATTTTCTGTCTTTTAAATAATACAGCATGAGAAGTTAAGGAAAGGTGACAGATTTAAATACACTATCTTTGTAACTCCTTAAATAGCTTCAGGCATTTCTTACTGCCTGAAGACAGTACCTAAAACATGAGGGGTAAATGACATTTTCCTTTGTCAAAGGCTACCTTTGGGATTTTTAATATTTTGGCTGTCCTAACACTTAATCAAATATACATTAAAATAAAAATATTAATTCATATTAACTATTATGAGTGCTGAACTGGCTCCCCAGCAATATCTCCACAAGTGTTAACTGATTTACAAATGAAATAAAGCATTCAGTCTACTCAGTCCATGTATTCCTTCTTTGAGGTGGCAGACAAATTGTGAAGTTTAGCTAGTCTCATCTGGTTTTGTGGCAGTTTCAATGAACTTCAACCCTACTTCCTGTGTAGAAATTATTTGGAAACAATGCTTCAATCTCATGCTAATACATCAGTGCTTAAAAAGTTATAATTTAGCCTTAAAAAGTGGTATCCTTTCAAGACTTAGTATATTTGACACTAAAACAAGCTTGAGTTAAATATCCATGTAAATGGAAAAGTGTCAGTGTTTAAACAGATGTCAACAATTTCCTAGGAAATGGAACTAATGTTACAGGTGATGATGAATGAAGAGTTCCAAAACAGCTCTGTTGCAACAATAAAAAATGGCATGTGAGAAAAAAAAATAGATTGCATTAAAACGGAAGATATAGGAAATTTGAGGTTAAGAAATTAAAAGCAGGGGTTGTACATCAAGCTCCAAAACTCTTTTCTGAGTTCAAAACTGGAAACTGTTTAGCTAATACTCATATTTTCTCAGAAAGATGGAGCTTAGCAGAGTAGACTTTAACATAACCATTCTATCCAGGCACAAATATCCCAAAGTAAACCTCAGCAGGCTGGTCATTTTTAGGAAGCAGAGTTTTCTTACAGCTCTAAAGTATCAAAGTTCCCAATGGGTTCCCTGAGAGATGGAGCAGGCCAAAGGAGGTATAAATTTGTAATTTTTTTTCTTTTTGGTGACTTCTACAGTTCTGGCCCCAATTAGTTATTATCACAGGAATAAAATAGAAAAGAGGGAGAAAGCAACTGTCTCTTGAAGCTATGTCTTAACAATTTCATAACTTTTAATACTTGATTCCTTGCATTGACTCCAACAGCCAAAGGCAAACTGTGCTCAACCATAGGCCTTGCCAGTTTAATTTTTGTCATTGCATGAGTTAAATGGTAACAAATGCCAGTGATAAAGAACAGCAAGGGGAGTGAGCCCAGCAGGCAGGCCCAGGCAGGCAGGTGCTTATACCCAATCACATCTTTCACCTGAAGTGCAGAGCCTCACCTTCTCCATGGGCTGTCCCAAGAGAACAGGGACCAGCACACGAGGTCAGAGTGAGAGGTAGGTCCTTCCTTCACTGATACAACCTCAGTGAGAAGTGTGTGGGGTCATCTCTTGGGAAATAAGATCAAGTATACTGAGAAATGTCCAGCGGGTGCACAGGTCAGCAGGCTGCTAGGACATCCTAAAAAGCGGGAGACAGTTCCAGAGGTGTCACTGAGAGTTAAGCTGAGCTGCTGTTTGAGGAAGCCAAGTGCTGCAAGGTTTGGCTTGGATAAAACTCTAACCTCTACTCATTTCATCCTTCACTATGTAGCTCTGTACTAGCTTCCAAGTCTTTCAGGAAGTGTTTCTTTTGTTTTGTTTTCTTTTTTTTATGAGTTAAAAGAAGAAAAAAAGTCTCTTATAAATTTTGGTACTGAACTATGAATTCCAGTGTAGCTGAGATTCATCCTAAGGAATAAAGTCTCAGCAGAGATTACTCACCAGTTCTTTGTACAGTCACAGGAGCTCTATTGTATTCATATCTGGTGCATTATTTTGGTTTTGATTAAAAGCTGTAAAAAACCTGTTGGGTTTCTATGAAGGGTAATAAGTTTTTCTAACCTTTGACTTATTTCTTCTTTTGTGCAAAAACATTTTATGTGCTAAAAGCTGGCAACAAGTTCTTAGTCATCCCTTGTCAGCAACTGGATTTTAAATGCTTTTTTTAGCACTTGAAGTACATGGTTAGAGTCCAATTTCCTATAAACTTTAAATGCAAAAATAATTCCTGGAGGCTAAGCAAATTTAAAAAACCATTTGCCAAAATATCCATCAATTCTTTTATAGTTATTGATAGAATGACTGTGCCAGAAAGTCTCTTGCTTGCAGAGGACATCAAGTAAGTATACCAGGTTAATTTTTTTTTTCTGACAATGAACCCAATACTTGTTTGATCTTCAGCTAATTATGAAATCTTTCTTTCTTTTTTTTTTCTTTTTTGACAATCACCTCAGCTATGTTAAGTACAAGAGCTGAACACCTAAAATAGTTCCGTAGTGCAACGTCTTTAATCTGCAGCCACTTCACAATATTTCGTCCTAAGTGAGATTTCAGTCTTCACAATAATGCAAAAATTTTGAGATTGTCATCCTTATGCAGGGAGTTTCAAGACAGTGTTAACTTTATACTATGGACAGCTGGTTCTATAATTCTGTAGAAATTACGAGCCTATAGGAGGTAATAACTTGAAAGTTTGTTACTGAAGCTTACCAGTGGAGGTAGTAACTGTCTCTGACCTACCACAGTGGCTGAACTTTTTAACTTTGTTTTGAAGTGTAATGAGCCAAATTCCAGTAGGTAGTTTTTCACTGGTTGGAGTCAAGGAAGCTGTGCAATATATAAAAGGAGTGCATTCATGTGTACCTTTTCAGAATAGAATAAAAGATGAAATGTCAGACCAAGTTTTACCCTTAATCTTGTGCTATAGTACCATATTCAGGAGGCTTGCTCGGATGCAGCTGAAGGAAAACTTTTTAAGTTTAAAAGTTTAAGATGCTTTAATTTCATGGGTATAAATTATGTCAGGTGCATTTGGAGAAGTAGTATGTTGAATACACCTTAATTCATGTAGCTAGCACAGAGCATTTCCTTGATTGTTTGGTAGAAGTGCATTATTTTAATATAGAACAATGTTTTAAAATACTATATTAGAACATGGATTCTCATCTAAGTAGTCTGTGTAGAATAAGGAGAAACAATTGTGGTGGTGTCTAGAGACACTGCCTCCCCCACAAAAGATGAAATTTATTGAAAAACCTCAAGTTTTCCTTAAAGAAAAAAAAAGAAAAAGAACAAATAGCATACCAAAATGTCTTAGAACATCATTGGTCTGTCTTGTCTGTACCAGCTCTTGGATATTATTTTAGTATAAGCTGTCTGGGTATTTCATGTATGTGGTGTGTGTCTACACACTCATATGTATGCATCTGTGTGTTTACTTCACCTGTTTGCTTTTTTTATCTGTTGGGACGTTTGTATATTTGTATATGCATAAGATAGAACAGATCAGTACTTTGTCCACTTTGTATGGTTGCTGCAACTGGATGAAACCCATCTGGGAAACAAACCTGAATATTTGCATGAGTATGGATATAAATAACATGTGGCAACAAAACAGATTAATAACTGCATTTAGAAGGCCATAACTAGCTCATTTACATTTTGCTGCCATTGGGAAAGGATAAAATTAATATTTATCATTCCTTCACTGAATTACTTTGGAAAAAAAGATACTAGGTGAACCCATTCTTTCCATACAGTATTTTTGTATGTTTTCATACAAGAAATAGCTATTTCTTTTCCTCTTCATAATGATCAGGAAAATCATATAGCCTATATGAAAATTCTGTCTGAAATTAAATTATTTCTCTGTCAGAAAACAATTTGCCTAGAAGGAGGGTCAACTGGGCTTCCTTCAGCAGGCAAACTGCCTGGAAATTGTAGTTAATGTTCAGAAGAAAATGAGAGATCTGGTAAATATAACTCTGGAAGGTTATATACAAGGTGCAGGCTCCCAGCTTTAAAAGTTTATCCTCTTTGGAGCCTTCATTATAATCCTTATTATTTTCCTCGGAGAAACTGCTTTGCTCTATAGATCTATCTACACACTGAGGAGATAATTCTTATGCATTTGGCAAAAAAAATATATAATTAAAAAACCTGTAAAATGTAGCATCACTTCACTTTTCCTAAGGAAAATTAAGAGAAGCACAATCCATTTTGTAGTTCTCTTCCCAAAATTACAGAGGCATTGTGCACTGAGTAACATTGATTTGAGGACATAATTACAAGTTGCCTAGCTTTGGTATATTTGAAAATTAAATGTTTGATTTTCATTGGGGTAGATGTTCCAAAATCATCAGTTGCCTACTCAAATTCCAGGACAATGGATTCTCAGTGAATCTGGTGGTTTCCTTCAAAATACTCTATATCAAAAGATTTAGGTTTTGACTATACAGAATCATTAACAGATTAATTGCCAAAATTCACACAAAGTTAATGCCTTTCAGATATACTTACAAACTTTTGCATTAACTTTTCTTGAGGAGCCTTGTGATCAATTTACTAGCTCAACAATTGTAGGAAAGCAATTTCCAGAACTCTGGATGTTTGGGAAAGCTATTTGAAGAGTGTAAAATATTTGCTCCAGAATAATTTGTGCATTCCAACAATGAGGAAACACAAGCAGTATCACATTATATATCTTACATGACAGTGGTATAAAGACAGAGGAACAGGGATTTCCTTCTAATCCTAGGCAAATGTGGAAAACACTGTTGCGCCTACTTTGCTGTCTCTTTGCACTGTAATGATGTTCTGATGAAAACTTCCACCAGTCTCTCCTGACCATCTTGTGCACAGCCTTTGGAAGCACTTCAGTCAGGCAGCAGAGCAAACACTCATGCTTTAAGTATTACTACTGACAAGAAAACAGCAGGTTCAGCAAAACTAAGGAAATAAAAGTTACTATATCAATGTCTGTATTCAAGAATAGGTAAACAACTGATGGATAAAAAGTCCTTCACACACTCCCAGAATCATAGGATAGATGAGGCTGGAAGGGACAACTGGAGATGATCTATTCCAATTCTTTTGTGAGAGCAGGAGCAAGTAGCACAGGCTGCTCAGAGCTGCATCCAGTCAGGTTTTAGGTATCTCCAAAATGGAGACTTCACGACCACTATGGGCAACCTGTCCCAGGGTTTGATCAACCCCACCATAAAGAGACTTTTCTTACATTCAGTTCAGCTGACTTTCAGTCCACCTCACTGTCTATGGTGCCTCAGGGTGTAGTACAATTTGTTCCAGACACAATGTTTATTTTCCAGTATCAATTTGAAATGAGGAGGAAGTTATGGGTGCCAGGTCCCAAACTTTACTAAAGTCAGGGTAAAAAACATCCACTGTTCTTCCTTCATCTGCAAAGCCAATCATATCTTCAGAGAAGGCAATGAGTTTGGTTGATTTCCCCAACCATAATCCATGCTGATGGCTTGCAATCACCTTCTTGTCCCTGAGATATTTCAAGATTTTTACCTTGGCTCATGACTTTTGATATTTAATTTTACATTATGAAGGATATTATGCACTGTTATTTCCAGATAGTATGAAAATATTTTTTTTCCTCTTACAACCAACTCACAAAATACTGAGATATATTAACTGGCCAGAAAAAAAAATAAAAAATTACCATATAGACTTCTTGTCTAATGGAAATCCAGTAGAAAAAGTAATATTGTCTCCAATAGGTATAAGTGTGATATACGTGTCTTATGAAATTAGGTCATTCAGAAAGGTATGTAAAACAGGTTTCAGATAGTAGAGAAGCAGGTGATAAGAAAGAGTCTATTTATTGAGCCAAAGCTTGCAACATTTGTCACTTCTATTTGATGAGATTATTTTATAATATACTCTTTAAGAGTAAAATGGTTAAAATTCTGTCATTTGTAGTGGAATGTGGTTTCAGAAAATTTATGAAAACTGACTGTAATTGTATTGTTTTATGTCTATGGAATTGTGCTCCAGTTCCACCATCCTTATTAGTTAAGTGCCAACTTTGTCAAAACAATCACTGCCATTAGAGACACTGAATCCAGAAAGTGTTTGCGAAGTATCCAAATATTTACATCTACAGATGGTTCTTTGATAGTTTCATATTCTAGTTGAAGTACAAGATTTGGCAGTAAAGCAATACACAATATGGATGAGATACTAAACTTCGCAAAGTTTACTGCATATTCAGTAGCTAATTTTCATCCAAAGTATTCTAAATATTACATTAAATGAGCCAAATTCACTCTTTCATTTTTTTTCTCAAACCTCCCATAAAAGTCAGTGGAACACATATGCAATCATCAGATAGGAGAATTTTGGCCTACAGGATGCTTTGTAGAAGCTACAGTAGCATGAATGACCATTCAGGGTGGAATTCTGACTAGTTGTTCTGCCTAGCTGATGGATTCATGGACTAAACTTCTCTCATTATGGTACCAGAAGTAAAAAGCACTGAAGAATGATAAGATAATCAGAGTATATGATGTGACAAAGAAAGGCATAGCAAAGGAAAACAATGCAAAAAATTAGAATTTTGTCTGTAAAGGTAAGAATTTTCTTGAAAGGAAGAATTAATAAATAGCTTAACTGAGCTGAACATTAATATTATGAAGTATAGAGTATAAACAAAAGATCATATATTCTTACTTTCAGAGGGAATAAAACCCAAACCCCAGTCTTTTAATTTTCAAAATATATAGAGAAAAAAGTTGATTAAAATAAATACAAGGGCCAAGCTCTGTAAACCCAAACCTCTAATAAGTCTATCAAAAGCTTGTTAGGAAAATCAAAAACACATAGTACAGTTATAAGGGATACAATATTGTTTATCACTAGTATTTTGAAAGTATTTAAATCAGTCATAAGAAAATAGGCATTAGGCTCCTAAATTCCACCAATCCAGTAATTCTGAAAATATTGACCCATCTCTAATGTTTTTGCACACCTTGGGTAAGATTTTACTTCAGCAAAGACATTCCTAAGAAGTTTAAGTGGTTTGTTTAGAATTCATATAATAATACAAAGCAGGCTACAAAGAGCTCTTTAATAGCATTTCCATTGTCTTCTATCAGTCTAAGTAAAAATATCTATGCCTAAAATAAATGTATTTTTTTCACTTTTTTATTTATTTAATTTCATTACATTTCCTAACTACATTAACATTACTGCCACATTGATTTAAGCATTTTTCTTTAAAGTGGACTCAAAAAGTATATGAAGGGAGATGTATAAGAGACAAAATGTGAACACCCTTATGAAAATATTCAGTTTAGTAAGCTGTAAATGAATTTTGTACAAATTCAAACTTTCATATTGTACTAGTATTACATCATATAACCAAGCCCAGAATATTCATAAAATAGCTTTCTTCATTGCATATGTTTTCCTGATACCACACATGGTAGATTAAAAATCCTTCAGTTAAAGAAAAAATTGTGAATCCAATTTTCAGACATGTTTTTGTTGCACAGTCCACCAAGACAGAACTCATTTAAAAGAAAGGAAGAAAATCTTGCAGCTTCACAGAGTACAAATATGAAGTCAATATATGACCATTAAATAATTCCCTTTCTTTAGAACTGAAGGATGTTTCAATGTATTCCATATTACTAAAGGTTATTTCAATTACTTAAACATTTTCCAGGAACTCTGCTAAATTACATTGAGAATTTTTTTTATGTCCAGATGCCAGCTATATTTGTACATAATAGAAAACAAGAAAGAAAAAATTAAGTTGTGGATGTTTCGATGTTTCTTCCATCTAAATACCAAAAAAACATAAGTATTGTAATAAGATAATAAGTAAAAATAGTGTGCTATAAAAAAGGGTAGGAAGTAAAGACTTTGCCATCATATAAAACTCTCTGTATCATCTCAAAAGGATGAGAAAAGTCACTAGGATTCCTAGGATGTTTACTAAGTTCCTACCCTGAAGGAACTATGTATTCCTGAAAAAGATAGTATGAGGAAATGTAAGTAAATAATTTAACCGTAAAGTTACTTACATATCTTTCCTGCTTTATGATAAAATCGTAAGTTTCAGTATGAACATATTTTTGTTCTGACTACAAACTTCACTCATTTTCTGAACTGGTCACCAAAGATAGAATGCTTTTTTATCTCTTTTGTAAATAGGTTTCATCTTTCTCTTCTTCCTGTAAAAAGCTGTCCCTTTTACTGTGTGGAAATTAATTTAGGACTCAATGACAGCCGTGCTGCAATGAGCTACCTTTTTTGCAGGATTGCACTCTGAAATAAAACAGATCTGGATTAAGTGAAAATACAGAACAGTGTGTAAACAGGACCTTGAGGTATTGTATCAAAAATAAAGAAAGGAGAACAATCTTCTAAAGAACTATTATCTTAGTTTTGGGGTTACATTTTCAGAAAGACTGAATGTTCTAAAAGCTTTTAGTGCATTTTAGGTGTTTATTTAAAGATATAAAGAGTTTACAAGAAGTTTATTTTTTCAAATCAAATGTTTAATTTGCTTTAGCAAAGTCAAGTATACAAAGAAACTAAAATCAAATCACTGAATTTTAGGTTCAAGTAAAGCAGAGGTCAATAGAGAATATCTGGTAACAGTTTGTTTTAATACAGTAATAACATTAATCCATAATGTCAATAATGAACAATGCTGAAGTATTCTGAATTTTAAAATGTCAAGTTCTATATTCAGAGCAGGAAATTCAGATGGTATGTATTTATCTATTATTTTTGTTATATTATAAAATTATATGCTTTTTAATGATGGCAATTTCTATTTGTTTATTGGATATTCTAATAATGTAAAGCTAGATAAAAACTGTTGAAAGCTGAAGAATATTTGCATAGATTTATGTTGCTTAAGGTATTTTCCTTATGTCTTTATTGTCACCTGGAGAAGCAAGACTGCATTTCCAATACTTCGAAAGAGCTCACTGACTGCTGTGTTTGCACTTACTGTCAAACACTGTCCAGAAAAAAGATGTTTACGGTGTATGTTTTTTTATGTAAGGAAGCACTCTGGGAAGGAAGGGGGAAAAACTGTCAGCAGAGAAATAAAGACATGAATCGTTTGTTATTTAATTAATGTTACTTTGATTCAGGTGGTTAAAAATAATCAGTGAAAGCTACATTTTTAGATTTTGAAGAGGAGGTGTTTTTAGTGTCATCACCAAAACCACAAAGGCTAATACATTTACAGAAATTACTGACTGTATTAGGTATGTCCATGCAGACAGCAGAAGTGCTCTCAATAGCCTAGATTCAATATGGAAAATAATTTACTTTTTACCTACCTGAGTTACCAGGGTGGAAGCTAACACAGAGTGAACTAGAGTGAAAATATGTTGTATGGAATAACTATTACTACTCCAAAGCAAAATTAATTTATTTTCTTGATTTTACTCATAAGAAAGGATGGATTAAATTATTAAATTATGAGGGTTCTTTTGGCATCAAGATATCTTGCTTTCACAAATGACAATATTTTTGACTTCCTCTGAACTGGAATCTTAGAGGAGCTAGGTTTTCAAATTTTTTAAAGATTTTGAGCTGAACAAGGCAATTAATTTCAAGAAATTCTGAACTCTCTGGGAGCTGAAAACTAGAAAGTCTATCTTGAAAAGAGGAAACGTCTTCCTATGAGAAAGAATTGTGTCTGTCCACATTTGGGATGAGAGTATGAAGGAGTGATGAATCTCAAAGGGCATCTTGGTTACAGTCACTCTGGCTTAGGAAATCGGAGGTTTTATTTGTACTTAACTTCTCAGAGAGGGAAGTTCAACAGCCCAAAATATTGTTACTATGATTATATCATCATTGTCAACATCAACATCATCATCATCAACATGCTTTTAATTTGCATACATGATGCCTACAGCAACCAAAGTGCAATAGGCAGCAGTCCTGAAGATGATGTCAGTATTAATAAGTTAAACAGTGTCAGAGAATGTACCAACCCCTGGAACTTGATTGTCACCACTATTAAATTGCTAAAACAGCTCCTAAACCAGTTTCTGTTCCGGGTTTTGACACAGTCAGTTCTCAGGCGCAGCTCAAGGGTTCGTGTGGGTCATGGACTAACTACTCCCAGCAAGCAGTTTCATGTGTTGCAGGGCAGAGACCTTTAAGACAGGGAGGTTTGCCTGTCAGTGACAACTGACATCAGTGCCGCTTTACAGTCTCTGACACACATAATTTGCTAATTAAAGCACAGCTAAACTTGTCCCTCTTCTTGGGAAGTTTCTAAGGGTGGTGAAATTTGTATAATTGATTTATAGCACAGTCTTACTTGTGAGTTTAAAAGACAGAACCTTTTAGCAGGAAATCAGCAGTATTTAGAAAGAAAAAAATTTAAACAAGAGCTGTTTTGAGCCAGATGAAAGTTTTTGTTCTTTAATCCAGTGTTAATTTCATTCAGTATTGGGAAATTGTGCATGCCACATGAAAATGTCCTTGATCACTATAACTGCAATTAATGGTACTTTTCATACACATCCCACAACCCCCACAAACCCCTTGGGTTTTGTCAGGCCAGGAGATTGAGCAGTTAACTAAAAAGTGATTTACATTGTTTATAGAGCTTCTCATTCCTTTTATTCATGACATTTCCTAAAAAAAATATTTTTCTTTATGGAAATTAGTGACTTCTGTCCATGTAGACCAGTTTAGGCCATTCAGTAGGCAAAAAAGCTGTTGCAGATTTTCTAATAATGAGTTTTCTTAATTTATTATAATTGTATCTTATGGATTAAAACCAAAAATAATATGTTTCCATTAATTTTATACACAGAGAATGATTATAGATCACTGGACTTGCCTTTTATTTGACTGTGTTTTGATGTTTATTGTATTTTGGTGTTTATATTTTGCTTAGGCTTTGATTAATAATGTAAGCAATTGTAAGACAAAACATGCATATGTGCATCATTTTTAATAGATATGTTTTATCGTACTTTCTAAATAACAAACCAAACAAAGTATGTTCTGGAACTTAAGACATACCACAGAGAAAATCATATACAATGCTACATTAGATAGCTATTTTATTTATTTCTTTGTGGCCTTCATTATACCTAAACAATATGTTAGATGAATATTTTGGGGGCGGGGGGGGGGGGGGGGGAACAAACTCAAAGACTTCAGCAGTGTTTTTAATTAATAGACTTCTAATTTTATCAGTTAAATTCATCATGATATGAACTGACATTGAAAATTCTAAATGATTTTCAAAAGCAAATAGGCTGAACTGAGTTAGCTACTCAAATGCCTTTTCATAGCCTACATTAAAAAGGAATGCATAGAAATAAAATTGCAAGCATTTTATAGGTAAATGTGTGAAATCAACTTAGTCTCACAGTAATGCGAAGATACATAAAGATATATTATTAATCCAAGTTTGGCACTGACAATTATTTATGCTGCTTAACTTTGCCAAGCAAAGATAAGAGTCAGATGTTTTTTCCACGTCTTTCTGTCCATTCTTCTGCCCTAGTGCAGATAGCAGTGAAGCTGAACCAGCCTCTGGTTCACATCTTGGGCAGGTTAATAGGTCTTCAGACTTCATTTACCACTAAGATTTCAGACCATCGTAAGTTTAAAACATAGTTTCATGCTGACAGTTTAATGGTCAAATAAGCAAAGAGTTAACTTACTTGAAACGTCTAAACCTTCTGACCTTTCTTACAGGGCCGAAATGAATTTCAGCATGAATTTCCTGATGTGTCCTTGTGCACATGTGGCACTGTCTAAACCAGCTGCTTGTGTTTACATTATAACCCTTTCCAAATATTTTCCTTATCTTTTTTTTTTTTTTTTTTGCATGGCCTTTGTGAGACAGGGAAGGTAAGCAAAGAGATTCTCCTTTTCTTACCTTTCTTTTTGTTAAGTCAACCTTCAAAGTCACATTATAGATCATCTGAGAGGAGGGAATCTCAAGTTAAACATTCAACTTTGTCTTTTGCCAAGAGAGGGGTCTGGAGGTTGTTTTAATTTTAATGAATGTGTCAGACCTGAAAGTGTTCACCATACAACCAGCTCTTGCCAACATTAGGTCAAAGAATTAAATCATTGTATTCATGAGACAGAAATGTCATCCCTTCCTTTTACACAGAGACCCTTCACCTTCTAGCTTTGTAAACATTCTAATTGGCTATTTTCCAACAAAAGCAAATTAGTTTCTTGACTTCATTTTAACATATGAAGGTAAAAGAGAAATTTGCAATGTGTATAAAACCCTGTCAATATCAAAGGAGTTCGATTTTTGATGGTAGAAAAAAAAGCATTTCAACTTTCAGGTTGTAAACAAAGTAATTATCTTCATTTTTAGTTCTTAATAAGAGTATTTATTTAGAAAAGTCTATAAATATTAATGATTTATATTTACACATTATCAGTATGATAGTAAATGGTTTTGATACATGCTGTTAAAAGGGAATGATTCTTCTGAATCCTTTCAAGACCTCAGAGTCCAGGGAAAAAAATTAAAATAATAGGGACTAATATTTTGCATTTTGTGCCCATCAACAAACAACACGAGAAATAATGTAAAAGTAGAGTTAAAGAGCTTTAAAATAAGTTCAGAGGAAAGAAGGGATAAAATTAGGCATACTAGTGATAAGTTTGGGGACAGTATGACAAGGTTTGAGATTTTTGACTGTGGCCTACACTGTGCTGAGTACACTGAAGTGCATTAGAAATATTTCTACCATAATTCACACAAAATGAGGAATAAACGAGAGGAACTAAAAGCTTTGGCTATGGCATCATTGGTGTAAGTGAGGCTGGATGGGAAGAGTTCTGGGACTGGAGTACTCTTAAGGGAAGTTACAGGCCTTTGCCATGGTCCCCCAGAACTTTCTTGTCTCTAAATTGGAGGGAGGTGGATTCAGTGTGTGAATTGTTCAGTGGATGAGGAACAGAGGGTAACTGTCAATCACCCTGAGTCCCAATAGACATCAGGGAAAAGTGCTGTTCCTCAGGGGGCCATACTAGTGTTATTTAATAACTTCATTAGTGACATAGGCAGAGGGATTGAGCGCAACCTCAGAAAATTTGCAGCTGACACCAATCTAAGTGGTGTGATTGACACACCTGAAGTTTGGAATGCCATCCAGTGGGATGTGATCAAGCCGAGAAGTGCGCCAATGGGAATCCCATGAGGTCTTACAAGGTCAAGTGCAAGGCGCTGCATCTGTGTTGGGACAACTCCCAATATCAATCCATGCTGGGGGATGAGCAGATCAAAAGTTGCAGTTTCTTCCTCTACTGAAGAATTCTTTTTCCCTTGACAGTGCAAACTGAGTGAAGTGAGCTCTAGGTGGAGGTGGAGCTGATCCTGCCAGTATGAAGTCAAGGAAAATCTCCCTGTCAACGACTTTAAAACCACTTTAACTTAACTTTAATCTTTACTTAGTCACAGCTCCTTCACATGGAAGCACAAACAAGAAGAACATGGAAGAGCAAACTGATATTACATGGTTTTAAGACCTATGACCATGTGGTAAAAACTATCCTCTATTGCAAATGCCAACAGTAACTCCAAGGTATTGACCAGAAAAATTGTGAATTTTCCAGACTGGGCACATTTAAATCATGCTAGACACATCCCTGAGAGCTGGCTCTCAATGCACCTGTTCTGTGTAGGGGCAGTGGAATAGATGATCTCCAGATATTTCTTTCACCCTCAGCTGTTCTGTATTTCTGTGACATACCTCATTTCAGTGATTCCACAGGCGCATGCACTTTTGGCAGAACAATATTGATGTTGCATGGTTCCAAGGAAAATGGAATAACACATTTATTAGGACACCAAAAATCTTCAAAATTTTCTAAGGATAACAGATTTTTGCTGTTGATTGAGAATCTTTCAAAACTCAGTGGTTTCTGAAGATAAAGTGATTTTAAAATGGCCTTTAGCGCAATGTTTGTTTCACACTGAAAATGTCAAATAGGTGCTGGAAATGCTTTTCAGTATTCTATTCACCAAACTAGGTGCCAGTGTAACCTATAAACAGACAACACATTGGTAGCTCAAAGTCTGTTATTAACAAAAAGAGAGAGAAATTTATAAGAAAACAACTACTGAAATGTTAAGTAGAAACTTTTTTCTCATTTTATTTTAGATTTTTTTTTCTTAAAAGATCATTTTCAGTAAATATAGAATAAAAGTAACAAAGACAGCAGTAGCCCAAGATTCTCTGCAATGCCCTTTCCATGTGCATCAATCAAGATGTTACACATCAATACTTCCTTTCCTCTCTCATATTCATGAACCTGTTTCCAGTTTTCAAAAAGTGTATGTCATGGAGTCACAAGAGCTGCGTGATTAATCCTCATATTTTCCCCAGCAGGAATGTCTGAAAATATAATTTTGTGCTTTGGTCGCTCAGACAATGTTAACAACCTCTGTAGAGACATTCACAAATAAGTGAAATGGTAAAAAAAAAAATTTTTAAACTTAATAAATTGCTTTATATTCTAAATCTAACTAAAGACTTTTCCTCTCTTACATTTGAATCCTAGTATGCTGTTTTAATTTAAATTAACCTGTCCTTCAAAGAAACCCATGACCAGGTATATAAACTATTTCAGCTGAGAAAAAAAAAAAAGACTTTTAATGTGTAGGTGAAATAAAAAGCAATGATCTATGCAACTGTTAAAGGAGTGGCTATAATCTTAAAGCCATTATTCTTTTTATGTTTACTATTATTCATGCAAATAATAAATTAAATTTTTTCAGAACATTTTTACTTTGAGAATATATTTTCTACTAAAAGAATATTTTAATTTTTCAAGCAAGATATACATTTCTGAGAATAAAAGAAATAATATCTTCCAAATTTTAGGACCAAAGTTTGTCTCCAGTACTTTCTTGTAGGTTTATTAAAGAAAATACCCATTTCATAAAAGTAGTACCAAAGACATAAATAAAAAGCATCATGCATTATTGCATTCTGATCATCTTCCTATTGACATTTAAGAAGAATGCGTCAGATAACAATGTGTCTTCTTCATACTCAGTTCATTAACCATTCATTTTTAACCCCGTATTCCACCCTTTTTTACTTCCTGCACACATCTATACTTGTATTCACTTCCTTTATTCACATCCTCACGTATCCCCTCTTTCTCCAGACCACACATACAGGCATTACAAGCACGAGCAGACTCCATCCTGAACCCATTTATTTTCCAATTTTTTTCACATTCTCACACCCATACATAGCACCACACAGTCTGGTTTCTCCAGACTTACCATCAGCTCAATTTATTTTAATCTAAAGAAAGGAAAAGGAAGTTGGCATGAATAGTAACAGAATTCTAACCGCTTTAAAAATGCACTAACATGGAATTACTTTCTATCTATGTGCCTTAGAACTTTTATTCAGCATGATCCTTCACAGTGAATAGTAAAGGAAGTAATAATTGTTTACTACTTTAAAAAGTATTGCCAGTAGATACAAAATTTATAAATTACTAAATCAGTATATTTACAGGAATCACGGTGAACTCCTTTGGTTTTAGTGAAAATGTAAATAACATTACATTAATGTAATTCCATAGTAATTTCCACATCCATTGGAATTTTTCAGCATACTGTTTTACTTCAGAGAAAGAAAACAGAAGGAAGGCAAGGCAAGGCAAGGGTCTGTACATCAAGGTCCCTCCAAGCGTAGTGGTTGATAAGCATGCGAAAAATGAGCAAATAATAGTGAAATGCTACGTGGAATAGCTGAGGTTTTAAGCTTATTTGATACTCATCTTTGGACAGACAGGGTTCTGGATATGCTAGTAAAGAAATCTGGAGTAATATCTAGTGCAGTACATCATAAATGTAAACCTAAACAAAACAAAACCCAAAACACCACCCCAAAACAAAGATGAGGAAAATAAAACAAAACAAAAATATATGACCTGTAATAAAAGTGTTGAAGTGGACATTTCTGTTTTGTAACAGAGCAAGCAAAGAAAACAGAAACATTCAGACTCTTCAGATGGCAAAAGCAGAAATATCTAAAGAATAGGTGGGAAAGAAAAAGACATACAAATTTGAAAACTGATTCTCGTATAAACAAAAAACATTACATATATTTACTACAAAGAAGACATAAAGGAGAAGAGAGAAAAATGTGTAGTGAATTCCTCAAAACCAAGGAGTGTATAAAGATAAAAAGTGCAGTTTCCTTGTATTAGAAAATATCTTTCTTTGTCAAAAAACCCCCGGCATTTTATTTCACCATTTAATGTTATTTCATGACTTTGAAAGCAATCATGTTTTAACACCCACTGAAAACAGTTTTTTTCTTCTAATCTTTAAATGGAAGCTTCATTTCTGTCTGCTTATAGTACATTTGCCTCATTTTTCTTTACTACAGATAGCATGACTACTTAATGGAAAATGAAGTTTTGTGTGCAAACATCTTTATCAAAACAGTATATAAATTTAGTGGATGCCAAAGACAGAGAATTAGATACGCTGGACTCTTCTAGGTTTCTATCATTTCAGCTGAGTAACCCTGTATTTTCAGCAGTGGTATATACAGAAAAGAATTAATCCTTGTTTTCATTGCAGAGAAGCATTAGTTCCAACACAAAACTGACCTTTATAGTTAATGGTGTTTAAAAATTATTCAGATACTTCAGCTTCTCAGTGAATATAATTTGTTTCATGATTTCTATTCTTTTAAAATCCTCAGTACAAATGATTCCATATCAATTTCCGTTAAACATTCAACATTTGGCAGCCAAGGATAATTAAAATAATTCATAATTTAAAAATAAAGGGTTTTTTCATATTTTAAAAGCTTTATCACTAATAAAATTCATTTTTATCAGTGATATACCCCACATCACTAATATCAACTGGTATCAGTTTCCACTGGAAATTTTTTCAAATCTATTTACAGACCCTTGCTGTATTGTTTGATAAACAGATTTGAATTACAATGGAATACAGAGTTTCACAACATGCATGTTATCAGACAATATATAATACTGGAAATATTTAGCAATAGTTAAGTGGTATTATTCCTACAGGACCCATTGAGTTTTGCTACAGAAGTACAAAATAAGGAAAACTACCTCTATGTTATCCATGAGTTAAAAAAAACCAAAACACACAAAAATAAAACCCCCAAAACCACACAAAACACAAATATGTGACTACATTATGTATTTAATAAACTAGGACAAAACTGAGAGATCTGGAATTCATGTGTATTAAAATTAAAGGTAGATCCCAGAAGTTCAGAATTATTAATTAAAAACATGAAGCACCATCTGTTTCTTATCCTTTATAAGCAGCAAAGACATGTGCAGTGTGTCACATGTGGAAAGAGTTTCTATAAGCTTGTTTTGCTTCTGCAGAATCTGTGCCACCCCAAAATCCATTGCTCCACAATGTCTGAACAATATCAGCACAGTAAAACTGGTGTTTTAAAGGAACCTGTTTGACTATAAATTAAGGCTTCTTTCCCACAGTAGTATACCAGACAAAAAGAATATTCTTCTTACGTTTCTTCTAAGCAGACTTTAACTCCACACACATTGGAATGAAAGAAGTAACCCATTCAATTATCCTCAAAAGCAACTGGGCATGAAAGAATGGATAATATGAATCCTGGACTCAGCTTGCAGCTGCAGAGCCAATAGGAAGGAGATGGAGTGATGCTCATTTATTCATTGTACAATGAAGCAATAAATGACTACCTATTTGGAGGCAACAGATGAAAGAGTCAAGAGCGCATTTGTGAGCCCCAAGTACTTCAAATAATGTTATGCCTTTGGATGGCGCCTAAACTGCTACTCAAGGCTTTCTGTACCTTCATCTGTAAGTCATTTTTATGCACACACTAACCTAGCCTTACAGATAGACTTAGCAGAGAGACACTGGCATTTCATTCTTGTAACGTAGCAATTTACCTCAAAAATATTGCTGATTATTACATATTGCATTGCAAGACAGATGAGATGTTCTTTGGCAGTTCTCTTTTGCAGCAAAACTTCTAAATATACTCTGACTGTAACTTTTATTTTCTCTTTCAAATCACTTTAATATTCTTGACTTTTGTCCAAAATTCAATAGCTGCGGGGATTATTTCCATGTTGGCATTACAAAATGCAGGAGTAACTATAAAACAGCTCTCTGTTTGTTACATCTGGCTCCATTCATTTGACACTTAATCCTGAAACCTGTCTCACAAAGCTATTTTATTCTTGCAATATTGGAAAAAAAAAAAGTTTTATTTTTTATTGTTAATTATCCATTTAATTTGATATTTATTTAGAATACATTTTAAGGCACAATAAATAGATATTTTATTTTCCATCTTTATGATGGGAAAAATATCCACTACTTTGACATTTGATTCTGACTGCAAGAAAATAATAAAGGGTTACTGCTGCTATAATTTTTGTAATGGTTTTGCTACTATTGCCTGCATAACTATGGAACATTATATATATTTTCAATCAGATTTTTTTCTGGTTCTCAGAAGGTGAATAAAAATTCATAAGATCCTTAAATCTTAAAGAAAATACTTTATTATTTACGCTGGATTTGGATATAGAGAGATATCTCTTTAAAATTTTTCTATTGAGAAATGGTACCAAGGATTTTATCTTAGGAGAGGGCTTAACCATTCCAGATACGGTTTAACAAACAAATTCTGTCAATTGTTTCTACATGGAAAAACAAAGAGAAATATCCATGAAGCAACAATTCAACAAGAAGCAATGTTATTGTAGACACCAGCCAATAATTAATATAAACCCTTTTTCAGGATTTGTTTGCATGTTGTCTATGTTTTTGTAGTCTCTTTTAGTAAGTGCAGCTAGTTATATTTAGCAGTTTTTTGAACGTCACTGCTAAATACATATATATATATATAATTATTGCAAATATGCATCAAATCAATTCGTTTTCAGATTTTTATAGCCTAACCTTAGTCATCAAAAATTTTGCCACATAGTTACTCATTCAAACTTTCAAAGAAATAATACAGAAATACAGCAACAAATCTATTTTTGATGTTTCTAATAAAATTCTGATAAATTAACAAAATACTTATCTAAAATCTGCAATATATTCTTTTTAACCAAAGGCACAATGAAGAAATATGAAGATATTCTCAACTTATTTTTATCAGATACTAAGTTTTACACATGTGAATGTGCAGTAACATTTGAATTCTCAGACTCTTTCTGGATAGGCAGGCACCCTCAGAAGGGTTAAGAGGGACATTCCAGACAGCACCAACCATTTGCCCTTTCAAACCTTAAAGGATGATTAAGGTTAGTGATTATTTGCTCTTAGTATCTGCATAAAGTTTCTAAGGGCTATGGAAGAAAGTGAAAATTATGAAAGGATGAGGTCTACCCTAGGATTGCATTTTTCTTTAGTGTCATGCATGCAAGGATGTGCAGTTCATCAGTCTTGTTTCCCCAAAAGTGTAATTGCATTGAACCTCACAGTACCTCACTGTATATTGAACACACAGCCTCTCATGAGGGGCAGCAGGCATTCTACAGGTAAATGATCTAGTGAGGTCTGCTCTAAAAATTCAGAATTTTGCTATTCCAAATCTCTTCTGTTCTTTAGGAATCTTTTATCCTATAATTTGCAGCATTTCTACTTTAAATTTTTCCAGTTATATCTACTTAGGACGCTCAGGCATTCCTATGATGTGGTGATTCGTCATTGTCCGGCACAAAGCCTAGCTCCCAGATTAATATTCCCTGTTTATTCCCATTTGTTCTTTTATTCCCATTCCAACTCTACATTTGTTCCCTTATCGGTATTCTTCAACCCCTGCAAAGTAACACAATGGCACAAAATTTGATCTGAAGCTAACTCATAGAACCTATATTTTTTATAACTGTGTTCAAGTTTTAAGTACAAAAAACTTCGTAAAACCATTTTAGGGAAATGTCATTTGTCTTGAAAGTAAATAAGTCACTTTCCTTTATTAGCTGCCAGAGAAGATATTATAACCTAAGTCTAGCTCTCTTTAGTGAGCATACTTAAAAAACTACTTCTGTGGGAAATTAAACCTGACTAGGAAATTACATTTTACCAGCAGATAGTTGATTCATCTGGAATTCTCACTGACAATCTTCAGAGCAGGACCCTCTTATCTGAAAAATATAGTCACTTCATTGCAATAACTCATCTACTATTTTAAATAAAGTTGAGTAAAAAATATAAAAACTAAGTCTATGAAGATGTTTTGCATTCTTAAATTATTCACATAATTTGAAAATGGTACCCCTAAAGTTTTCATTTAACTTTCGAAAAGGGTATACTGCTTTGTAGATGTCACATTGTGGGTTTTTTTCCTTCCCTTTTAATAAAGAAGTAGTTCCCAGGAAGGCATTTTGAAATTAGGTGCTTGTTTTGACAGAAGAGACAGGGGAAAAAAGGCAGTAAAATTGCTACTGATATTTGTATGGATTATGTCATCTACAATGTCCCCATGTATATTTTCATATTTATAGGGACATTAAAGTAAATCTAAAATCTCTGCATATACATCATCATTATGTACCACATAATAAGGGAAATTTGATTTGATCTCATTAAATTAATGACATGTCCCACGTGTAAAATTTCAGAGAAAATGCTGGCAGTAATCTATAAAAAAAATCTTCTTTTTTTTTTTTCCTCACTACAAAGGCAGCCCTGTGTCACTCAACAATACCATTCCTTTGAACCCAAATTCATTGAAGGAAATTGACTCATTTTTTGCAATACACCTGGAAGAGTGAGCCATTTAGTGATTTGAAAAAAATAAACTAAAGTTTTTCAGTTCATAAGATAATACCTTTATGATTTCTTTGCAGTTGCCTCATAAGTATAATGATAAACAGAAGGCCTTGCTATTTTTCTAGCAGGAATAACTTATAAAAAAATATTATTTCCCTTGTGCTTTTGCTGCACCAGATGGGTTTTTTTTCCCCAGAAATATTTTTAGCAAGCTAAAACATTGACTGGCTACCTTACTCACAGATAGCTAAGATATGCTATTACTGCACAGGTCTTCAGAGTTCTTTGTGGTACAGTTCCAGTGACTGTAAACATGGTGGTAGATTTTAAGGGTACTGTTACTCATTTTACCATTTTCTGTTAGGACGAAGCTGTAGTTTCTTTCCACCTCCTTGCAAAGAAACAAGGCTTTCAAGCACAATCCAGACATTTATATTAAAATATTTAATAGCAATTATTAAGTCTAAGCAGAGGAAGGTATCGGCAGAAGTATTTAAGGATCTTCATCGGATCACTTATTGAATATTTTTAGAGTTCTTACATGAAGATCTACTACCTCACCATTGAAATCAGGTTTTGTTCAAATGCATACTAATAATAACATTTTGCAAACAGTTTGTATGCATTTTATTTATTTCTTAATAGAATGTTGACACTGCCAGACAACTATTATCATCTATTATTTGACTGGTTGTATAATGGTCAAGCATCCTCTGAAACCTATAATCCAGTGGATGCTTATACTGGATGAAAGCACGTGGCCCACTATCATTAATGTAAAATGTATATAGAAATATAGAGCAATAGAGAACTGCCTTTTAATGCTGAGTGAACTCAAAATAAAATGTCACCACCTCACTACCAAAGTAGCGTTTATAGTATACTGGTCTTTGACAAGGTCCAATTTTTCAACTCAATTAGGTACAAAAACCAAGTGTTGAAATAGCTGAATTTCCCCAAGGACCAATAATTTTAATTTTTGCTCAGCTCCACTTAATGTTACCTCAGTAACCTTCTTTTTGCCTGTTAGACAGGTTTGTCCACATTACCAGTGGGAAACCATCCTCATTTATGAGGTGGGAAAGCAACCTCTGCAGAGCCATTACTTCCCCTTTCTATAATGGTGTGAAGAGAGTAGACTGAGCCTTGATATTATTTCTTTCCCCAAGAATGTAACTGCACTAACACAGTGGCACCTGGCCATATAATTGCATCAAGTATAGAGCTTTGTACTAGTCTGTTCTACCCAGAGGTGATGGCAGAAGGCAGATTGTGGCTGAGTTACAATTTGCATCTGGGGCACTGCAAAAAAATCATCTGCTCTTTGCTCTTTCTAGGTGCCATTGGCGAAGTATTTCTACAAAGTCACAGTTTATCTATTACTCACAGCCACTGCAAAAATTTTGCTCTAGCAATATATCACCTGAATAATTGTTTGCCTAGAATAATAGCATCATTAATGTCAATAAAATTATCATTGTACTCTCGGAATGAAAATAAATTTTGTTTTTGAAATGTGATCTCTCAACATTAGAGAAAATCAAATAGAAATAATATGAAATTCCAGCAAATTTCAGATCTCCTCTATATCCATGCAGCATTTTTTAACAATAATTTTTATTTTCTTAGAAAATCTACAAATATTATTTATTATTTATTGACTCAAAAAAATAATTTTAGGATACATTCAACATTCATTAACCTGATGTCTGCACAGCAATGCAAGCCAATACATTTGTATTGCACATTTCTGTATTATATCATTTAACATCTCCTGTGTTCAAGCTGAAAATTAGGAGGAAATAGCTTTTTGATACTCACCATATGTTTCCTTTAAGGAGAAATCTAAGACATCAGTTTGTGAACATAAGGGTGTTTTCTTCTCTGTGAAATTCCAGTGAAGTTAGCAGGACTGTCCCAAGACAGTTCTGCTGCTCAAATTATGGACTCTGTATTCCAGTCCCAACATGCTTCTTTATTACCTGTGTGTATACATATGTAGTACTGAAATATAATTACCTAAGACATTAGCAATACCTTTCTAACAAAATTCAATTTAATAGAAATTTTACATTCACAAAAGAGTTTGGCTAATCCACCCAGATAATTGTGTTTAAAATTATTTGTTAACCTATGAATGGATCAAAATTCATCTTCTTTTACCATGCTAACTAAGTGAAGAGGCACATATGACGAGCATGATTAGGTACAACCATATGCAAGTTCATAAAACACTCATCATTCCTCTTTCCCTGCTTTCTAGGAGAAAGAAGAATCTTACAGCAAACTGAGCACACCATTTAATGAGAACCAACAAACTGAACTTCTACGTAAGTGTCCCTAGGTATAGATACAAGAGCTAATGAATAATGTTTGCACGAAGATTCAGTGCTTTCAGGTACCTCAGGTTCATTGTTATTTCAGGCAAATCTCTGTGATCAATGATTTGTGACATGGTAATGCTATATTAAAATCAGAATAATTATGTCTTTTGGGAAATGACATAAAAAAGAAAAATGAAAAGAATTTTTACCATGGATTATTGTATTTAATAAAAAAAGATTCTCATGGATTGGCATAAATTTAACAGAAGATCAAACCCAGTCAATGATAATTATTACTTAATTTCTGCCAAATTAATTGTAATCAATACAATCAAAGTGGATTTTTGTCAGTGTTTTATATATATATATATATATATATATATAATATGATATATATTATATATAATAATATATTTTACATATATTATATATACATAATAATATTATATATATATAATATACATAATATATATTATATATACAGTATATAAGCATTATAAATATTATAAATATATAAACATTAATGGTTTAATGTTTTCCTGTGTATTATAAGTTACAAATGGAGTTTTCTGAATTTCACAGTTAAGGCACACATCTACAGGAGAGACATTTGCTCAGAAGGGTGGAGTAACCTCAACATGCTTCTCTTGGCAGCCCAACTGCTTGTCTCATTGGCACACCTAAGTAACTGTTTTCTAGGAACATATTGATCAACAACACTTTGTTGTGATCAGACTCATTATCCATTGGGACTGAGAGCCATTGTCAAATAAGAGTATTGTAAATCCCCTGGAGAATATCCTGAAATTTTAAGAACAGGTGAAAACTATATTTTGTAGAAAACAGACCTGGAGAATGTGTCTGCACAGTAAGAAAAGTCAAGTACTTTCTGGAAAAAAAAAAAAAAAAAAAAAAAAAAAGAAAAGAAAATAAAACACTGGAAAATGCTCAATATATCAAGTTGAACATTGCATATGGCTTTACAGGTTCAGTGTCCAAAAGATGAATGAGTAGAAATGCATGCCAGAGATTAGGCAAATAATCCAGTCTGCCTAGAAAAAGAAAAGTAACTGTATTGATCTTGCACACAATAAAAGTTGGATTTTTCCTTAGGCCTTTGGAAAATGGGATACTGTCAGTTTGCACTAATGTGAGCTGAATCAACTGCTGATATAATCTTCATTAGAGGCAATAACTTCACATAATTTCCATTAATGCTTTGAAATAAAAGTTGAATGGAATTGAGGAAATTTTAATCTTGTGAAATTTTAGACTTAGATGTTTCAGTTAGGAAAAGTGTTTATTTGCCTTGTGTGCCTGCGATGCATGCAATAGGAGCCTCATTTAGTTTTGTTTTTCTAGAAAAGAATCTGCTTTGATCTCTTGATGCAGCCCACTGAAAAATATTTCCCTTTTTACATGGAGCTCCAGTTTGCCTTTGAACAAGTATTGCAAGTCTGTGCATCCATTTGCCACAAAATGTATTTATTTCAGAAAATAAGATTTGTGTTTTAAGTTTCTGGTTCTTCAGATCCTTTTGCAGTGTCATGGCTTGGCATATCATATGTGTCATGTTATTTATCACAATTTGTTTTTTATGAAATACAGGTGATTTTCTTTTATTTCAAAACTAGCTTGGACTTTCTCATTTACATTACTGACAGTGCATTGTAATTCTCATGCGGTAGTTGTATTAATCTGGCCTAGTAATTTAGTAAATAAAGAGAAAAAATTTCTGTATAGTTTGATGCATCTGATCTATTTTAGGGCAGAGGGATCAGCCCTGAAAAGCATAAACCTGACTCTCTTTAATGTAGCTGCTTAGACTTGAGACAGTTCTGTAAAGCAAGCTATAGTTTTCCCATGATGCTCAGTCACATATTCAACCCACTTGGCTTAAATCTAAAACTAGGAAAGAGTTAACTGCATGCAAGTGCTCTACTGTTTTGAAATAACAAGACCAATATCTAAACCTGCATAAGAATTTATGTCATATATGTGACATATATAGAATATATGTCATTATTATAACATGAAATTTAATGATTTTATAATAATTTCTTCACTGTTTCTCTCACTGGAGTATTTCCTTGTGTATGTGTCCTACAAACAGTAATAACATTTTAAATTGTGAATCATTCACAAATAGTCATATATTAATGAACCATCAAACTCAGTAACAATTTCAGATTATTAGCCATTGTGTAAATTCTATGGAGCCTGTCAAGACACTGACAACGATTAGTATGAAAGAAAAGAAACTTAAAAGAATCACTTTCCTATAATAGGAAAAAAAAAAAAGAAAGAAAGGAAGTCACAACAGCTGCTAATTAGACACAGGCAAAAAATTAAATAGCCATGGGCAAGAACAAAAGAAATTTGTTAGTGTAAAAGTTCATTAATTCCAAGGAATTAGTTTCCTCCTGTGTCTGTTTCTGAAAAGAGCTCCAGCATAAAGTCTTCCTCCTGAAACAATGTTTTTCTGTGTAGTTAGATAATAACCCTGACAATGCAGAATGATGCACATTTGTGACAAGTATAGACAAACACAAGGTTGAAGATTACTGTGAAACGATTCCCCTCATCTCCATGGAGTGTTAAATGTGAGGCCTAATTAGCTGAATCTGCTCACTATTTTACTGTTAATCACTCTCCTTTAAATACACAGCTAAAGCTATCTACTTTGGTTAAATGGCATTGTTAAGCTCAGAGCCGGGGGAGTTACTGATGCCATAAAGCCAAGAGCATTCAGGGTGCAAAAAGTCAGCTTTTGAGTGTGCTTCTTTTTTTGTGAAGTTAATTTCTTTACTTAGTTGATTTTTGTTACTGCATTTTTTTTTTTACCAGGATGAGACATTAATTCATTAAATAAGCTGCATCAAAATATGAACTACTTAGTCACAGTAATAATAGTAATAATGTCAAAGGGTTTTAAGCCACCCAATCTGTGACCATATTGAGGTTTAAACAGATGGTGACTCTCCACTGCTACATTTTTCAATATATTTACCACAGTTAAGAAGAGGCTAATATATGGGGGTTTAGTTGTTGGTTTTTTTTTCAAAATGCTACCTACCTAATCAGCACAGAAAGAAAACTGTGGAGTGAAAATGAAGGGCAAACTCAGAATGTTGCTGAGAATAAAAGAAGAAGGCAAGCCGAAGTTTAAATCCTGAGACAACAAACTGCATATGTTCACCACATGAGCAGGAGACATGATTCTAGCGGGTGTGAAAGCTATTCTGTATCCTTAATATAGACTTTCATGCACTTCCTCTGAGCATCTGCTAACATTTTACATTTTGAAGTGGAAGTTTTAAAGATTCTGACGAGGTGGCAGCAGTATCTTAAAAGCTGTGAAATGGAGATGACTTAATAGGTAGACAGAAGTTGGAGTAACAGATCTGAGATACCTATGCATTCTTTACACTCATGGGCAGTAGGTGTCTGAGTCAAAAAACCTAAAAATAGCCTTGAAAACATCCTTAATTCAGTATGATTTTCCCTGTGCTGATGATTATGACAAGGGATATGGAGCATGGCACCTCAAAGACAGAAATCCAGAATGGAGAAAAATAAACCTGTAGTTCAGTGCATGACTGCTGTCAGTCTGTCTAAGAGGAAGACAAAAAACTGTTACATCCACGAACATGGATCTTTTTGGATGTATTCTACTTCAACTCTGAATAACACCTCTGATATCCGGAGGTCAAAGAAATTCTGCTTTTGAAATCTAGATATACACCTGTCACGGTCAGTCCACAATGTTTACCACGGTTTTCCCTGATACAAAAGAGGGATAATACTATCAATCTAATTCAGATATCTTGGAAAAATGATTAACAGACTTTAACACGGTACTTTTTATGAATGAGATTTCAGTTACTATGAAGTGCATCAGTTAAATAGCTTCTTGAACTCTAAGACTGAACACACTTTTTTTGAACATAGAAAAATCAGCACATTCCAAGCCTCGTTTACACTTGTGTAAATTTGATTCAGTATCTAACATTACTAAGCACCAGAGCATAATTAGGTTATATATATATTGTGGGTAAGAGAAAAGGAAATACTTTTTAAAACAGAGTTTGGAGAGATGAAATAATCTGAAAGTGGTAAAATGTATAGTTTTCAAAACTTTCCTTGTGGAAAATATTTGTATACAGAGATTAATAAATATTTCTAGTAAGAAAACAAATGTGCAAGCAAGGATGATTTTGACTGGAGGTCCTCTTTACTTTTGTGTGTAGCTCTCATCAACATTACCATGTAATAAGAAAGTTTTAAGAGAATAGTAAATCAAAACATTTTGAAACTATTTTTTATGGGGAAGTCACTGAGTATTTTCTATATCAGTCACAGTGCAACGCTTCTCTTAGTAAAATTGCCTCTGATTTCATGTAACAAGGAGCCTGATATGGATCAAATCAATTACAGGATGAAACATATTAGTAAAGGTGGTTTCAGACACACCTCCCTTCTGTTAGCGTTTAATTTGCATAATAACTTTTTGATTGAGGAAACAGTCAAATGCTCTGAGAGACAGAATGTATGTATTTAATGTGATATTTAATCAGTGATTGCCCACTTTGATTTAGATGAAACATAACCCCAGCTGCTAACTTCTCTTATTATTGCCCATTTCCTGAAAACTGCATTGTTCTCTTGATTATAGAGTGGCTTTGCTGACTAGCAATTCATTCAAATTCATGAATCTTTTTCCAGAGATGTGTTGTTGCTAAGCTTTCTCTTTAAGATGGGTGTGGGAGTGGGGGTAGTCAGACGATTGTCATTACCCTTTTCGAAACACTGAATTTTTTTCTGCTCTGAAATCGTCTTCATTCACAATTGTCTAGAACTAGTCCTGTGGTTTCTACTCCAGCAGTTGCATGACCTGATAAAGCTGTGTTAATCAAAACTATGCATCAGCTGTTCTGTTGCTTATGTTCCACAGTTCTTCTGTTAAACAAATCTGTATCACAAGTCAGCTGTGAAATGCTATACCAAAAATTCTTCAAGGATCTTTAAAAACTCTGTGTATGTCATGTTCCTTGAAGCCATGGGTAAAACATGAGCAGAGCAAAATTTTTTGTTTAACAACAAGACAACAGGAAATTACTGAGATTTAATGGCAATATGTTGCATGCCGAAGCACTAAAATATCTGCTGTTTTGAGAGTTTCTGGTGAACTTCAGAGACAGAATAGGAACCTGTGCTCTAAGGGTTTAATTCTAAGTTCTGTTTAGTCAAGATAGAGAAGAATAGAACCTAAAAGGCTTTAAATAAGTATCTAGTGTGGTATCTTAGCAGTAAATTCTTGGCAATCACATAGCAGCAGGCATGTTAAAGAGGTTTTAAAAAAACATTTGAACTGCTGAAATTTTTATCACATCTGTTTTACTGTGGTAACTAATATGCTACACCTATTGCAGGTAAAGATTCTGCTTATTAAGACTACCTTTTAACAGTTTCAATCTGGAGTCATGCAGAGAAGAAAAGATTAGGGAGAACAGACAAGGCTTTTTAGCAAACACACAACTGTGAAGTGCTGTGGGCTTATGCTCTGTAACTTTCTGTCTTTATACATCTGGACCCACAATTAGCAGAAGTCAATGCTCAAATACTTGCCCACAGCTACTGTCCTTTTCATTATCTAAAACCAATCAGACTGTCAAAATAATAAGATTGACTCAATTTTTCAGATAACATGTACGTTCTGTATTTCTTTTAGTTTCCATTCTGGCAGTCTATAGGAACAGCTTATTTTCTTTTTCTGAACACAGTAGTGTAAGAACTTAAAGGAAAATCTAAAGATCATTTGTATATGGAAAGCTTATTTTTAAACCTTAGGTCTTATAAGCTCAATTTGGTCAGAAATTCAAGCAATTAAGAGCTATCAATGACAGTGTGCATAAGCTATGTAAATACATTTTTGTATTTGGGCCCACACTCTATGTACCCTTCCCAGCTAAAAATGCAGCTTTTCAAACACTGTCAGAAAAAAAAAAAAAAAAAGTTAAACCTTCATATACTACCAGAAAAAAAAGATATATAGATTTGTAAGATAACAGAATTATGGATGATTAAAAATTAATTGGTGAAAAAAATTACGTATTCACATGAACTCAGAAGCATAGATCCATAAAGGAAAACAAAAAAAAACCAAACCAAAAAGAAACACCCAAAAAACTAAATCACATCCCAGGATTCATGAAAACTAGTAGGCAAAACAGACACAGCAACACACACAGCTCATCACTTCTGTTGAAAGTATTGCAGTAATTTATAGTAGTTACTCCAGGCTAAGCAGATCTGGAAATACTCAGCACATTCCATTCTCTCTCTTATTACAAAAAAATAAAAAAAAATAATAATAAAAAAAAGTACTAAATTTCCAGCAACTGGATTACCTTACAAAGGTATTTGTAAGTGTGTTACAGTGTCACATGTTATGGAAATATTCCTTTGCATGGTTCATTTTACAAACACAAATAACATTCAGCGAAAAATCCACAGCACAGAGGAAGGAAATTCAGCAATGGGATACAAAAAGGCTGAGTGATACCAAAGATGCAAGTTTAAAAACATGCAAGATCCAATTACCAAAAGCTGGCCTGCATCCAGGCTGAGTTTGCCAAGGAGGTGTAAAAGATACAGCCGATACTTTACCACACAGCATTATTTATGTAAACCACTAAAAGCATGACTTCACATTAGGAAGTATTAGGAAAAATCTAAAAAATAATTTCCTGGGTTTATATACATTATTTAGACATCAGTCACAAATCTGCTATATTAAAAATGGGCTTTCTTTCAAATGTAAATCATATCTATATCAGAGCTTTCAGGTATGTTTTCAAGAAGGAAGGTTGCAGCAAGTGTGTCCACATTTGATGGTTTCAAATTGCGTGCTGTCATTCTGAACTGCTTCTGAATTTAGGTGGTAATTACACAGCTGCTGCGCCATTTCATGAGGTTTCTCCAAAACAGAAAAAGAACTTGCAACTAATAAGTTATGCATGCTTTCTCTGCTTCAGTTTCCCCATAATGTATTGATAACAGTAATTCAAGTAAGCAGAACCTGCAGCTTCCTTGGGTTTCTTCTGATAGTAAGAGCCTCGGCAGTAAATTTGCTTTCCTGTACATTGAAGAAATGGTGAAAAATTAAGAAGATGGACTATGGCACTATGTGATGGTCTCTCAAAAAGACATTAAATAATTCATGAAAGTCTCCTCATAGACTAGAAAAGGCAGGATCTACACATTGTTTCTTTCCGTTTTGTTTTTTTTTAATAGAATTATTTTTCTTCCTCCAAAATTATGTTCATTCTTGATAACCTAAGTAAATTATTGTAACAGTTTTTACCTTTCTGATGAGCTGTTGCTGCTATGAATTGTTTTATTTATTGTCTACATATGAAAATTTTTAATTTATGGTCTGCATTTGCAATTGGGCTGGCTTCTTTCAATATTTGAAATATTAGACCTTTCAGGACTAAATCCTGGCTGTTTGCACACTCTAATAAGAACTTGGAAGAGTATAGGAGAATAAGTAGCAGATGGAAGATGCTTACATTTCTTTTTCTGCATACTAGGTTCAGAAACTCCATCATTTTTTTTTTTTCCATTGGTCCATGTCCATTGTGAGTTACACCTTGGATCATAGAATCATACTGGTTGGAACTGACTCATGGGCAAGTAGTGCAACGTGCTTAAAACAGCTCCACTAATACCCAGTTACTCAGGGCCAGGCAGGCTTTGGATGTCTTCACAACCTCTTTTGCAATCTGCTGAAGTGCTTTACTTCCCTCACAGAGAAAGATATTTCTGCCTTGTCTCCCCACACAAGTCTCCGTCTGCCTGATAATCTTGGTGACTCCTTGAGTGACACTTTGAGGAGTTCTCAGTGATAGAGTCACTTCTAGGGTGAGATCACCTGGACTGTAGTTCCTTGGATACTCCTTTACACCATTACTGAAGATGTCTGCATTATCCATGTTGGAAGCATTCACTTCCTGAGTCTATGACTGCAGATGAGGACCTTCAGCAGAAGTCTTTCTGTGGTTCAAATCCTACCATGTCCCAGAAAACCGTATTTCAGAGAAAGAGCTTATGTCTCATGCCACATGAAGCATCAAATTGAAGGCCTTAGAAGTAGATAGACTAAAATATTTACAGAATATGCAGAAGAGCAGGATTTCAATCTGGTCACATTAAGACTTCAAACAAGAACATTGATTTTCATGTGCTGCTTAAAACCAGTGATAATACACACACAATTAATTCTTTACAAAGTTATTTTTATATATGGATTTATAATGATGTATTTGCTCAGCTCCTTGGCCTTGCCTTCTATGAATTCTGTCCATACAATTCACTATTTTTGAGTATAATGTTCACAGTGATCTTTTAAACACTATTTGCAATAAAATTAAACATCAAAAAGAGATGGGTTTTTTTTCTACTTTCCAGTAAATTTAGATTGAAGACAGGCAAGTTGCAGATAAAACAAAACATTTAATTAGAAATACATGCTCTGTTAAATCTCACAGTATGTAGCTGAGAATTTTAAATACTTGTATATTTTCCACATGTAACATGTTGTAATCTTCTTCAATATTCCTTCATGACCCCAACTGAGCAGATGTCATGAAAGAATTAGCAGTTTACCTCCAGGTTTTCCACTCATTCCACATGTTTATCTCACACTGTTTTCAAATATATTTTGAGTTAAGCATCTATCCAAGGGTACATTACATATTGCAAATGCATGTATTCACTTCTTGATGTGCTCACTGATTTCTTATTAGTGCTCATGGAAATTAAATGCATTTACATCACTCAGAAAGCCTCATTGTAAACAAACAAACAGAATCACAAAGAAGCAACTGAGATTATTTTGCCTACCTTGAAGAAACTTTAGATGATGGATAATTTAATAGCTGTATTACCATTCCTTCTTGAATCTAATCATAGAGTTGTTCCTGGACAATCAGATTTATGGCCTGATTATGTTCCATGATGTTTAAATTCTGGGATCATGCCTTTGTGCCATTGGCAGTAGCATTAACAACACATAAAAGGATATAAATGGATCTTTGCAAGTCCCCATGTCTCTTTCATTCCCTGAAATACACATTATTTGTACCAGGCACCTTCAGGATCTGGGTTATTATCTTCAGGGGAAAACAAAAAACAAAACAACCCAAACCTGTATTATATATAAACATAGTGGAAAGAAAATGTTTCATGAGGTTTGCAGAAGGAACACCAGACATGCACTGAATCAGAGGTCTCAATTTATGATGTTAGTGATATTTAGAAATACTATTTTCAATTTATATATTAACAACTCTCATACCAAATCTGCATAGATTCACATGGTTTTCTGTAAGATGTTCCCAGAGGAAGTATTTAACGGCCATGGTTTATCAAAATCTCCTATCACAATGAGTTGCTAAAATATTTTAAATGTGATTCTACCTTACAGACCAAAATGGCAAACTGAAGTGACTTATCTTTACTAACCTACACTGACTGAATATTTTAATGAGTTTAGTTTACAAGAGACATATTTTCTGATTGCCAGTCCTAATCACTAGTCTGTGGATACCTGGAAATATCTTTCTTACCATCTGGAAGCTAGAAGAAGTTTTCAGTTTTACCTGTTTCTCTTCTTCGCTTTATGATCTCAATTTTACGTAGGTAAATGGTCAGAGGTGGAGTCCTGTATCCCTGGTATAAACATCAGAATTTCCATTTTACAAGTTCTCCTGTCTACATACTCCCAAATTGTACCTCAGCTGTGCACAAATATGTCAGCGATTTAATTTCCCTGCGCTATTTAGCTGAATAAGGAAAGCTAAATTAAGCATTTTCATGAACACGCTTGTCATACATCAGTAGGCAACTAATTTCCACATAGTAACAGAGATTTACAGTTTTACTAGAACACACTTGATTGAAATGGAATAACTAGTCCCTACATGACTAAAATCATGTGGCTAAGATCTCTTCCACAGAGAAATATATTCCCATTTTCATTTTTTAGGCAAGAGAACTTTTATCAGTTGCTTACTTGATCTTCACAACTGTGGAAACATATTTACCCTCTCTGGGTGGGGAAATACTGTGCTGGCCATTTCAGAAATGGAGACATATATTAAGAGCTAGTCCCTTAAAGCGATTATGGCATGCTGCCACCAGAGTGGAGCTCAAAGCTCCAACTAAACTTTCTATGCCATGCCTGGAGGAAATTATCACGTCAAGAAAAAGATTCATAGCAGTCAACATGATGAACCAGGGATATGCTTAAACTGGACAATAGAAAATAATGGAAAGAGCACATCATTTGACTCATATCTCTTTTTGACATGGATATATCATCTCTGTAGACTGCAACAGTATGGAAGTGATCTAGCTCTGTACTGAAAATATTTCAGCATGAAAAAAATAAGCCAACATTTTACTCCATTTGATGATGATATACAACTTAATCTGAACAATTTAGGTCTTTCTTAACCTTACATTAGAGTATATATTTCAGGCTGGAGTCTGAAGTCCTGAACCTTTCCTTGGAGTAAAAGCTAAGCTGGTTCCCTGGGGGAAGAGAAGCTAACTTCTAATTTCTTTTAAAACATGGACAGTGGTAAAGCTATATCTCATTAAAGTGCTTGAACTCACAACCTTCCCTCAGCAGTGGAACATTGAATCTGAATTTCCTACATGTGTGCCTTAACCCTAAGCTTAGAGGGTGAATATTCTGCATTAAAATATAGAAACAAACCTAGCAAAGGCAACTGGAAACCAGGAATCAGATTTTCATTGGGGTGCTGTAGTCATTAGTGTAATAATGTGTAATTTTTGCTTCACAGAGGCACCATGTCAGTGTGCTGGGCTGAGTGTTTAGGCCTCATTACTAAATGGCATCTTTTCCTACATCTTGCAATGCATTCTTTCTATACTTCATGCATTTAGAGGGAGAAGTTGGATTTTAGAATTTTGTAGTCATGATCCTGGAATACTTTCCTACTCTCCCCCTCAGGATTTGTGGTAAAGTACTTGGGGTAAAAAGGCCCATGAAAATTTCTCTCACAAAAAATCATTCTTTGGCAGCTGTTTCTACCCAACTGTCTATATATTTGTGATAAACAATATATATACACACCTATATAAATATATGTGTTTTCAACTTTTACATGACAACTATATGTCATGTTCAGCATTCATCTATGCTCCCATTAAACTGAAGCTTGGGTTTAAGAGCACAAGCCATAAAGTACTAACTCTTTTTAAAAACACAGTACACACTGGTCAGCTGCAGAAATACAGGGAGAACAACAGGGAACATTTTTTACATCTTTCAGAAAGGCATGTAAGTCTTACACAAATATAAATATATCAATATACACTTGAAGGCTTAAGAAAGTCTACTATTTATAGAGTCCATAATTCCATTTTTCCTAATTCCTGGCATTTTTATGAACTGTTGGGTTGAATGAATGTCTTTCAGGTTTGCAGGTATTATGCATTCACATAAATTTATATATGTGCCTTTGTGTGCTGAAAATATTTGTACTGCAGCTTTTTAGAAAACATCTATATTTTATTCCTAATTTTGACTGATTCTTTACATTTAGGCAATTCAATTACAATTAGTCAATACAATTTAAATTTTTTTACATTAGGCCATAGACTTCATTTTGTGTATAAGCAAGTACACTATATTTAGGGATGACTTCACATCTTTTTCTTATAGGACTGGTTAGAGATTTGAAGTTCCTTTATAAGATAGATGCAATCTATTCTATTGCCTACAAACATAGGAATTAAAGCAATTACCTTTTACAGTCAATGATAATTTACAAAAAAAAAATCTAAAGTATTATAATAGTATAGCATAAATTATGAATTCTTTATTCTGTGCTATTACAACATAACTATTTTTTGTGGGGATATGAACATTGCTACTGTTGTTACGTCCGTAAAACTATTCTCATGGAGAAAGTTTAGGTAATGGATAGTACAAATGTGTTTACATTTTGCTGTTTCCTAGTGTTCCAGGACTTTTCATCTATTTATACATAAATACTGGTAAACTAATGTCTTGATATTTCTTTTTCACCTAGCTGTAATTCCAGTTCTCTCTGCTGTAATGAGGAGGGTTTGATTGACAACGGGCTTTCCACTGAAGAATAGTGGTATCTGGGCTTCCCAAGCTGTTGTCTTTCTCAAAGACAGATGGTAAATCTGTCAGCAGTTGCATTCTGCACAACAGCAGCCCAGATGCTTTTAAGCTTTCTGTGTGAAGCCTCTCCACCCCTCCAGAGTACCAATGGGCTACTTGCCAGAGAAAGGTCCCCACGGCAATTATCTGTCTCTGAATTCAACTCCAGCTGTCTGGAAAGTCAAATGAAGGCAGCTTGTTTGGTCATACACCATTTAATGTGAAGAGTCTGCTTCTTCATAATTAAAGCAGCCTTCTGTATATCAGTCCAGCTGTGTCCAGAAAAAAACACCTATGTGACCTTCATTGTTTGAAACAGCAACTTTCCATTTGCTGTACTTTTTATTTTTTATTTAATGAAAGCTATAGTTCTAAAGACTATTATTTTGTTCCTTTTCTGAATGTATGTTTGCCAGACACTGGATCTTGAACACACAATTTTTGCAAGTAGTTTAGTGCACATTAAAGGACCAAAGGACAAAGAATACTGCATGCAACCTTTTTCACATTATTCTTCACAGCTGAAGGCTTTGCACTTCAGCTTCCTGGATCTCTGGTTCCATCTTTAGTATGATTTGGACTCACTGTAAAAATTGATAAAAAAACAGAAATTGGTGCTAGCAATTACAAAATATATGAAAGCTGCACTTTTGCAAATTTGACTTCTTTTTCAAACCACAATAACCTGTAATCAATTAATGGGAGAGAGGAAGTCCCCTACAAGATTATGGACTAAATTTTACTTGCATGAAAAATACTGTTAGAGTGGATTCAGTGCTTGAAATCTCCATCCAAAAAAAAAAGACAATTCTATACACAGAAGTATGTATCCTACATAAACTCATTCAAGATACAAGAAACAAGAAGTAGCTAAATTATTGAGGAAACAAGGTGACAATTTGAAATATAAGTTCAGTGTCATTCCTTCAAAAGCAATAGAAATGCTTTGATTTGATACCTGATGTTTCCACTGCACAAGATTTTATGCAGGCTAAGGTGATCAGAAAAATAATGTGACTGTTATAAAATGATATTGTAGATTTTTTAAGAGATTAAGTATTAGCGTTACAGTCCTGAGATATTTAAGATTAGGAAAATGGTAATGAAGACTGAAAAAAAAGCGATAATTCCAAAATCAGTGAGCCAGAAGGTGACTAAAGGGTCACAGCTGGAAATAGGGAATAAAAAGTATGCAAATAAAGAGCATTCACAAGAATTAATTTTTGTCAGTTAATAACCAGATGAATAATTATTCACTTTCTCAGAATGGAAGGGAAGATGAGAACTTTAGGCTTACAAGATACTAGAGTGACAGCAGTCATGCAAAAAAAGTGATGTTATCAGGAGAAGTAAAAAGGAGAGAACTCCAGTGAGTCTCAGGCTCTCTTCTTTTCCTCTGTTCCTGTTAGGATCAGCACAACAGAGGCACTGTTTGGTGTATTAACTTGGCTACAACCTAACAGTTGTTATGGAGTTAGCACTGAAGTAGAAGCCTTGCAATACAAAAGCTGGTTACTGAGGCCTGGTTTTGGACTCAGTGCAAGTACTGTCTGAAACTTGTTTGAAAACTAATTTTATAGACTCTCCACAAAAGCAATGGCAAAAATAGTAATGAATGTTACAGAAATGGCAACCACATTTTTCAGAATGCCTTAATACACTCAACACTGTGATCAGAATTTTCTCCTTTGCTTTCAGTTAATCTCTGATTATTTGAAATCCTGTCACAAACTTGCATATTACTTCATTCAACTAGCTACTATAATGAGTCTGCTGCCCTGGTAATGGGAGACAAAAAAATCCAGTAAATCAATTCACAATCAAGCTTCAGTGTGTACTTCACCCAATGCAATATTGATTTTAGAAGCACATGCTATTTCTGGTCTGCAATGATTTGGCAAGTTGTATATCACAAGAAAGTTGGAACTGAGATTTCCAAATTACTTTATGAAGCATTTTCTCCTTTTCTATGTCTTATGTGTTTTTGCCTTGCATTCTTGCCATGCATTCAGAATGCTGGGTATCTACACATAGAAATAGATGTTAAGTAAAGAAGAGATTTTTATAAAAAAAGAACCTTTCATCCCATCCATGTAAAGCAGTCAAGTCCTACTCACTTATGTGATAACCCTAAATTTTTTTTTAACTGAAAATACAATTTGAATATTTCCTCTTCTGTAGAAGACAAAAGGAATTCTCTGTGAAGAGGCTTATCCTTGTGTTACAAATTCATACGGCTGGTTTTCATGCTAGCTTTTTCTAATTTTAGACTACCAGATTATCCATTAGAAATCTGCATGTTTTCCTCAGGAAATCCATGTTTAAGTTTCTAAAATTTAACAAGCAGCAAAAAACTATCTGTGTTATTAATGATGTTATTCTGTCTTGAGAGAACAAAGCAATATTCAGGATACACCCTTATATCACTAGCTATTGGTCAATGGGCTGGAAATGTGTATGGTTCTGTTTGGTGATTAGGAATATTGAACTTAAGTGGAAAGACTGAATGTGAGAATAGTTTTATTAAAAAACAGACATGGAAGAAACTGACTAGACAAGACATCTCTGTCCATCCAAACACAGGTTGCTCTTTACGATATTTGGTCAAATTTTCTTTAAAGAAGCTAATAGGTGCACTATTTTAAAAGGTTATTTTTTTTCTTTTCAGCTAAATACGGCAGCAAGGAATGGCTAGTAGGTCCGTCTGAATTTTCACCTTATCTGTAAATAGAGTATTTTAATGAATTATGTACACAAATTAAACATACACACCAAATTTCTCCCTTTATTTTCCTCCTATTCAATGAAAGAAAATCATATTTCAAAACAGTTCTAAAGGTCTCCAACCTACTTCTAGTTAATGATTTACATTGTCAATATATTGCTTCAAGATTACAGGTTGCTCATAAATAATGTTTCTGCTTGTTGCATGCAATGGCAATTGGGAAATTGCCCTGTCATTACAATTCAATATGTTAGTTAGAAATTAAGATTCATAAATGATTCAACTGAAAGAAACACGTGGTCAAAACATGTGGCTAAACTGTTAAGCTATCTTAGGAGATGTTTTAAATCATTTGTATTGATTAATTACCAGACCTTAAGTGAAGGAAATCAAAATAATATTAATGACTTCAGTGCCACTATTTCTTCTCATTGGCAGAAAAAGAAACTTTCCCTGGAGAAGTCATGAGGTTTTCCCCCATTCCCCAATATAGGTCCTCAACTGGAGTATTTCATCCATTTTTATCCAGTGAACTTTAAGAAGTTAAATGCTGAAATGCAGTATTAATGGAGAAAAAAAAACACCTAAACAATAGACACAATAAAAAAGATCAAATATTGTTCAATGAAATATATCAAAAGAAATATTTATCTTAAACACCAGATATTTACAGTAAAAAAAATACCTTGAGAGGGTGTTTTCTGCATTTATTGTGTACCAAAAAAAAACAATAGCTTTAATTGGAGTATTAAAAAAAGGTGGGGGGGATTGAATTGTAAAAAAGTCTTCTAAAAACCTAAAAGAAAAGTAAAGGATGAGAATAGCTGGCTGAATGTCTCTAAATATATATATCACTGAGGGCTTTAAAAAAGAATTAGGTAAATATGCACTCAAAATCATATAAACATAAAGAATCCTGTGCTGTATCAAAAGAGTGGTTGAGGTGACCTTGCAGTGATCCTTCCAAGATTTTTTCCATCTTCTTGCTATTACTGTTCTTATTTAGCTATTTACTCTTACAAGCAAGTTTGATTGATTGAACTGGGAGGAAATTTTTTCCCCCCAGTTCCTACAGACATAAATACAGAATATAGGTTTTGAGAGAAGTTCTCATGCACTCTGGCCTTTGTAAGCTATAAAGAAGAAACACATAAATTAAAACATAAATAAGACACGTATCAGAAGAAGGCACACAAATTATTCTTGGAAGAAATACTGCTAAGGTGAACAATGGCAAGCACCATGAACCTGAGAAAACCATTGCTAGCTGTGTTATGTCATTAATAGACACTAAGTTTGTTGCAAGCTCAAATGCCTCTCGGTCCTGCTGCTGGGCACTGCTGTAAAAACTTGGCTCCATCTTCTCTGCACCTTTCCTTCAGGCATTTATATATTCTGATTAAACCTTCCTTGAACCGGGCTAAACAGTTCCAACTGTCTCAGCCTTTTCTCATAGAAGAGATGCTCCAGTCCTTTAATCATCTTTGTGCCCCTGCACTGGTCTCCCTCCAGCATGCCTGGCTCTCTGGTACTCAGCCCAAAACGAGATAGAGGACCCCTGGCGTAGCCTCAACAGCAGTTTGGCACCTACGGGCAATACTTTGCTTAATGCAAGCCAGGATACCATAAGCCACTTTTAGCACAAGGGTACAGTGTTTACGCATGTTCAACCTGGTTCCACCACAACCCCCAGGTCCTTTATATCCAATATGTTTTCCAGAAAATCTGCCCCCAGAGTGTCTTGGTGCACGGGGTTGCTCCACCCCCAGTGCTGGACTTCATACTTCCCCTTATTGAACTTCCAAGAGGTTCCTGCCAGCGCATCTGTCCATTCTGTGGAGGTCTCTCTGGACAGCAGCACGGCCCTCTGGTGCACCAGGACTCCTCCCAGTTTTGTGTCATCAGCGAACCTGCTGAGCTGTACTCTGTGTCCACTCACCCAGATCAGTATTGAAGATATTGAACAAGACTGGACCCGTCCCCTTAGTTGTTGCATGACTAATTACTAGCCTCCACTCAGACCTCGTACCACTGACCATCACCCGCTGGGCCCAAATGTTTGGCCAGTTTTCAGTCCAATTCGCTGTCTGTACATCCAGCCCATACACCAATAGCTTCTGTCTGAGGCATTTATGGGGAAGTGTCAAAGGCATTACTGCAGTCACAGTAAACGATATCCACGACTTCCTTTTCTGTGATTTTTTAGTATTTATGCTGCAGTTTGCATTGGGCATAATTTGTTGTCATGCTGACTCAGGTGAAACTCACAAAGCTGCAACAACTCTTCACAGGCTGTGTATTCTTATCATCTTTTAAACCTTCTAAATTGCATTCACTCTCCTACACATCCTGTTTTGGACCTGTGCATGCTCCTTTAAATCTGTGTGCATGTGAGTGTGAATATGATATAGCAAATGAACTATGAATGTTGCTGTGCTACATTCTCCAGCACTTTAGATTTGTTGAGCTATAGTAAATTCAATATGAATCTTTTGTTAAACTGCTAAATTAAGCTATCAATAAAGGGCTGTTTTAAGTGCTGTTAAACCTTTAGGCTTTAAGTGCTGGTCAAGTCTGGGCCTCAGTTTAGCAAAGAGGTCTAGTCTAAATCTTGTGATTAAATGGGAGGGTCTTCCTTATCCCTTTTTTTATCCTCATCCTTTTCTACCCTTACTCATTCCTCCTCCCTGCATCTTCCTCTTCCACATAAATAATTTTTTAATTGATTTTAGGTTTAGATTGATTGATTTTAGATTTTAGTTTGTTCTTCCTCTGTGCTTTAACCATTTAGCAAGCAGTAGAGTGAACCTTGCCAATGAACTTTATCATGCTTTTGCTTGTATATTAAACCTGATTTTACCAATACCTTTAATGGTGATTCTTTAAGAGACCTTAAAACACTAATTTATAACAGTATTAATCAGAAAATTTGCATGTGATGCCATGAATTTTGATATTCTTATTTGCAATGTGGTCATACCTAAGAACTTTGCAGTCTTCAACAATAATTCTACCACATAGTACCTGGTAGTCTTATTCTGTAGGAGAAAAAACAAAGCAAAAAAGGGAAAACAAAAAGGGGAAATAAATTAGAAAATAGAGAAGAGATAATAGAATATAGAAAACAGAAAATAAGATGAAAAAAAAAAATGAAACAGAAAAGGGAGAGGTGGAAGAAGAGGAAGAGGAAAAAAGAGAAAATATAAAAAAGGGCATATTTTATATTAACTGATAACTTCTAAATGAACCAATATAATTCTCCTTAAAGAAAAAAGTGTTCAAATATAACACAAAACCAAGTATTTTTGCAATTTTCTTTGTCTTTATAATAGCTGTCTTTACCCTACCAACAAAAGGTGACTCTCCATCTCATTAGCAGCTGCACAGAGAATTAATGGCAGAGAATTAATTCTATTTTATTAAATACCAACCCAGCATTCAGCATTTGTAAACTGAGGTCTTTATACATGCAAGAATTAAAAACAGTCACTACATAAAACAGCGCACAGAGAAAAACGTTATTTCTCCAAGAATTCTAGCTTTTATTCTATGAGAATTCTACAGTTTGATCTGCAGTTGTAATCTGTTATGTGATAAATATAACTCTCAAAAAGCTGTCGCTGAAACTTTAATCTGCACCAGGAAAAAAATCATCAGACAGACTTTCATTCTTCTGGATTAAGAGAAGAAGTTCTGAAACAAATATTTCTGTTGATGTTCATATTCTAGTCACTTAATTAAATTTTCTGTTGGCCAGAAAGGACATGAGTCACAGTTATGAAAAATGAGACTTAAAAAAAGATCAAGTTTCATCCATTAACATTAAACTCTAAGCACTGGACCTCATTCTGAATCTTTCACAAACCAGATTGTACCATCCCTCCATCTCAGATATTTAGTCACTGTCTCCAATACTCTACACAGTCAGAAAGCAGATACAGGTTTAGAAGAGCCCAGGATCTAGTTTAAAATAGCACTTCATAAATATTTAATTCACAGATGTGTTTCCTTAAAAAGGTGTGAGCAAAGTATCTGTAAGAAAGCCAACTATTTTCCCTTGTCTCATACCAGAAAGCTCCCTTGCAGCAGGAGACAAGAGGGACTGGGGAAAAGGCTTAGTAGTTCAATGAAAGGTGCACAATGAGACAGGAGCTTCAGTAAAGTGAATTCAAAGCTGAGGCAGTAACAGCATTTCCTTCCTATATGACTGATTTCTAAGAAAACATTTTTTCTTATAACACACAAGATTTCCCTTCCTCTTTTAAATTCACAACTGTCTTACTCGAACTGTGTTTCTGTTGGACAACATCTATTGTAATTTCCCTCAGCAATAGGTTAGCGGTTTTTTTAAATTCAGTCCTACCTTGAAAGTAATTATTGAATTCTCTGTTCATTATGTCCCAATGATTCCAATAATAAAACTGCTAGCAGTGAATATTACACCCCCCTCCCCACCAGCCACACAAACTCAACCTGCAAGTCAAGCTGTTTCCTTCCTGTAATAGACTAAGACTTTGCACATCAAATTACACCTCAATTACAAGTGTGTAGCTCCACTGTCTTCTGATTATATTTTCAATGACACCCGTGGCACTCTATTGCCATCAATTCTTTTATGCATGTATAATCTTAGGTAACTAACTGGAATCTGCTTAACCTTGTCCTTGCTAGTCCTCTAAAAGAGATTACATGATGCTACTCTTTTTTAATATTTCACAAAAATTAACATAGAGAAAAATAATTTTAGAAATCCTACTCTTTTTTGTGTGACTATTATGCTGGTTTTTGCAGTAGACTAAATTTTTAATGCAGCAGTTTACACATGGGGCTATGTTCTAGATTTGTGATGGAAACAGTGTTGATAATTCCGAGATGTTTCATTAGACCAGTTACTGACCAATGCTCGCACGGAGTCAAGGTCTTTGCTCCCCCTTACCCACCCCACAAGAGAGATGCACAGGGAGATGGGAGGTGACACAGCCAGGACAACTGACCCCAAGTGATCAATGGAGACAGACAGATGGCATTTTTCTTCCCAAGTCACCATAATGCATAATGAATCCTTGTGCTTCTGAGAGGTAGGTGAGCACCTGCCTGCCCATGGGAAGTGGTGAATTAATGCCCTGCTTTGCTTTGATAGCAGACACAGCTGTTGCTTTATTTATTAAACTGTCTTTATATCAACTTATGCGTTTTGTGCTTCACACTTTTGATTCTTTCCCCCATCACACCAGGGGGAGGGAGCAAGCAAATGTGCAGGGCTGAGTCACTGGCTCAGATTAAACCACAACACAGTTCTTAGTAGAGAATCCCCTCTTAAGAAGCATCTATCTGTTTGACCAGAAGAACAACAGAAGTCCTATATTTAATGGCAATATACCCTGAAAGTCATCAGATATGTCTGCACTGCTGAAGAAAACCCCTACTGCAGGTCTTTGAAATGGAATTCAGAGGAATGTACGTTCATGGGTAGGAGGAGCAGCTTCATGGACTTGAGCTGTCCATACACTGTAAATATAGAAATACAGTGTGAAGCCTATGGTAGTAAACTGTCCTGCAACAACAGCTCTTAACCTGTGGTCATGCTTTAATTTTTAGTATTCAGTGCTATTTCTGTTCTAGAGAGGAAGCTGTTAGAAAGCCATGTGATCCAGCTAACTGATGGACTTTAAAGGATACCTTGGTGCATAAAGACAGGGGTGTATTAAGCAAGGCTTTTTAGAGTTTCAGTTCTAAATTTCAATTGGAATCAATCACTAAGCTCTTAAATGCCTTTTAGAAGGCAATAGCACTAAATTTCACTTTGATCACTTCTGATCTTCAGTTTCTTCTTCTATTTTTAGTAAATTTTACTCATAATCTGATTGTAACAAAATAGTCTATGGTAAACTCATGCACACTCGAGGGAAATTTGTTTTAAAACCACTTGGAAGAAGAAACGTCTTTGGAGTCTGTAATTAGAGCACTTAAGTGCCACAGCATTGAAAACACCTTTCCCAGAACAGTGCTAGAAAGCTGTCCTAAGGGAGGTATTTGTACCCATAAACTGTTCAACAATTCATTTAGTTGGATGAATTAGTTTACCTAGATTAGTGCATCAGTATCCTCATATATTGTTTTGTTCATGTACTCCTTTTGCTTTTAAATGCAAAATATGAATTAATTTTTTCTAAATTAATTCATGTCAGCTGGATTTAAAAATTATTTGGAATACTCCAAAAGTAACAAAATAATGATTAGACTGTCAAAGGACACAGATTTAATTTTCCAGGCAATAACATCTATAATCCTAGTTGAATGCTTTCATGCAGAGAAAGTCTCTGTTTCTTTCAGATCAGTAATCGAAAACTTACTTGACAATATAGTCCTATCAGCATGAATTAAATGAGGAATCAAAATATAGTAGCTCTTTAAAAAGGATCACCATATAAAATGGAATAAATTTTGAGAAAAAACATTTATTTTCACAAACATTGTTTTAGATAGCATTTTTTTTTTTACTTTTTTTCAATTTTATTCATTAAACCTTTTTTAAGAAAACTGGAAAGAAGATTGAGGATGGTTTTTTAAAGATAATACTTTTTCTTTTTTAACTGTAAAGTTGGAATAATTCTTGATTTCAACAGACAAGTGGTTTTAATTTATTTATGCACTATTTGTGATGGCATGTGTTCTAGCATTGGTGAATGTATGGAACCAGAATAACATAAACTCTATATTTACCAACAATACAGATATAAAATTTTTCTCCAATAAGAGAATCTGACATCTTCTGTTCTTCAGAAGGAGGAGAATAACTAAATTAATTTAAAATTCCTTACAGGTGTCTGGAAGGGCTAAAGAAAGTTAAAACCTGAAAACTACATTCATAGAATGCAAATTAATGCAAATATGAGTTTTTATTTAAAAAAATGTACATTTAAGTATTAACTTAAGACTAATGAGCTTCAAGTTGGAATCTAAATGGTTTCATATTGATAAATCAAAGATCACAGAACCACAGGTAAGTGAAAGTATAAAGCATGTGGTAATTAAGTTTCAAAACACTGTTTTGAGTCTTGCCAGAAAACCCTTCAATAACAATATCTATAATATTAAGTTGAAGTTTACAGTCTTAAGCAATCAAATCTATTGTTCAGATTTCTTTTAAATACCTCCCTTATAATCATTTATCATTCCATTTTACAGCTACTCCAACAAAACTGCTACATTTCTGCTTTAGTAGGTCTTGAACTCATCACTTTAAATACCCTATCAGTTCTAAAACTCTCTGAAAGCCTAATTTTCTATCCTCGAATTTGTTTTACCCCATGTTGTAAAATAATGGCTATGTCATAAAATAAATCCTGAAGTTTAGCTAAGAGCAGTTATAAAACAATGTAGTCTAGCCAGAACAAAGAATCTTCTTTTGGATAACCATTTTATTCAACTTGGTTTACACAAACTAAACAAATATAAATCAAGAAGATACTAACATAAAGGTATTCTACACTAATTGATGAATTATTACATACAAACAACCTCAGTAGCATTGGAATTGCCTCTGATCTGAGTATCCAGTCAATATCTCCTTTAAAATAGTCTATTCTACACAAAATATTGAAAATATAAATTCTGGGTGAAATTTATTTTACTAAGACTTTTGCCAAGGGTTGAACTTTTATTTATGTTGCCTTATTGTATAAGATTATTATATCTACTCTTCACTTAAAATCAGAATACTTTGGTTTGAAAAGGACCTTAAAGTTCTTCCATTTCCCACTCTCTCTTCACCATAGACAGGAATATCTTCCACTAGATCAGATTGCTCAAAGCCCCATCCAACCTGGCCTTGAATGCCTCCAGGGATGGGGCATCCACAATTCTTCTGGGAAATATATTCATGTTCCTCACTATTCTCAGAGTAAAGAATCTAAACCTACTCTCTTTCAGTTTAAAACCATCTTCCAGCTTAGCATGTTTAAGTTTTCTTGATGATTTTCACCACTGTAACAGAGAAACAACTGTCATACCTTTGCTGCTGTGCACTAAATGTGAATGAAAGTAACTTGATATACAGAATACTCATTTAATTTTATTAAAATAACCAGCATTTTGAATTCATACAGAGGGAAGAACCAAATACAGGCATAAACTTTCTATTAAATCATTATTCACTTGCAGCTGTTAATTTTTTTTTTCTGTAAAAAAAGTTAAGTATTACTTTACATCCTAAATATTTTCTAGCTCACTCTCCAAACCAAAGTTATTCAGGTTATCTTAGTGAAAATTAGTTATTGATAAAAGAAGAAAAGCTGATCTGAGAAAAGTAATAGTAGACTTAGTTCTTAACTCATGTGATTAGAAGATTTTACCTAAACTGCATTAAAATAAAGTATCAAAAAATATAATCAGTCATCACAAAAATCTGCCAAAATTATATTTAAAGATACATGAAGAAATGAATTCTCTTCCTCTTTCACTCTCTTTCTTCTGCCCCTGAGTATTAGAAGGTGCTAAAATGTTATATGGCTTGGAAAAAAATATTCACAAAACCAGGTGCAGCTTCTCAGAAAACTCAATTAACTTGCTGCCATACTTAAAATTCAGAATAAATAAGTGATTTTCAACATTATACAAATAAGGCAGCAACAAGAAGTTGTGAAGTGCATCAAAGAAAGAAAAACTCTGGTAGAGACTTTTAGATTAAAAAATAGGAATTGAAAATGACTGAAGAAGTCCCATACACAACAATAAATGAAAAATGAAGACAACAAATGAAATATGGCAACCCATTCTGACCCAAGAGGAAAAATGAGACTGAGTCTTGAAGTTTTATTCATTGATTTCTGGAAAGCTACTAAATTCACACTCATATATCACAACCCTATATTTCAAATTCAAGTAAGCTCAATGCTGAAGTTTTCTCTCACATGTTTGGACATGATACACAGTGAATAAATAGCCAGTGATAAATAGAAAAAACTAAAAGTTTCTCCAAACTGTTAAATAAAAGAATTAAAGTCCAGATTCATTTTTTGATTGCTCTTGTTTTATCAGTTCATTGAATATTCTATCCATCTGCCTATCATGTTTTTAACAAAAGAAAACAAACTACCAGGAACAATTGCAAACTACTCTTTTAAGTTTTTCAACCTATCTTTTCCTAAATGTTTCAAAAAGTGGCCTGACAGTAAAGTTTTAAAATTATCTTTGAATCATTCAATATGGTCCTCATCAGAAATACTGCACTTCCAGAGGAAAGTAAATATTTCTTCCTGAAGGTAATTATTGAATAAGTTGTATTCTGAAATTTGATTGATAACCCTTAAAATTTTATTCTAGAATTACTAGGAGAATGCTTTTCACATTTTTGTGATGCTGAAATATGCTTTTTTAATTACTAGGCTGTTTGCCTATCTTGTGTTAATGAGCTCCACATGGTATCTCCCTCTGTAAAATTTTGCTTTCCTCTACATTTTAAAATCATCTATTTTAACATTGAGAACCCTTCTATGGTTTTACCATTGATGGAAGTAAATGCATGCAACTGATTGACTTTTCTCTTTTATTCATCATTATATACATAAAACTCCAAAGTTATTTATATACTAAATATTAAAACATTATGCTTACAACTTTTGAATCTGAGAACTTGATTCAAAGTCTGAGTGAATACTCAAAAGTGCTTCGTCAGTCTTGATCTCCTCTTTTGAAATCAATGAAGGTTTCCCCACCAATCTCTTGGGAGACCTGCTGAGCTACAAAGAGCATGATTGTACAAAGTTGCTGCAAGTCACAGATGAACACAGACATCAGGTTTTTTATCATGGTATGTCTAAAATAAATAAAAGCATTTCATTTATGGCTTAATTTATAAATTATTAATGTTATTATTGTTGTTGTTATTGTTATTATTAATAAATATTCCCCATTATAAATAAATTTTTGCCTTTTTTAATAACACTCTAACACATTTTTAAATACGTGTTCTGACTTTTTACTTATGATGCATTTACAAGAGAAATCAATGTTCTCAGACCAGCACTCATATAATTATCTATTTAAGGCATTGTAACTAATAAAAAAAAAACTTTAAGCAGAAATTTATATGAAATTTCCATAGAATAAAATTACATTAATTGAAAAAATATTGTATTAATTAAACAGTTTTACCATTATAAAGAGCTGTGTACTGATCTGCACAGCTGAATTATTTAGTTGGATGTCTGTTGCGTTATATGCATATGACTCTCTGAAGATCACTGAATGTTATGTGAAGTGACATGGTTTATTTTTCCATTCATACACACATCTATAAGCCACAATGAAGAATGGCAGTGATAATTCTAGGAATTCATGTCAGGTTGCTTTCTGAGTATTCCAAACAGTCATACAAACCAAAGAGCCTGACAGTCATCTGTGTGCCCCCTCTAAAGCTAGTCCTGGCAGCAGTCAGTGAGTGCCATGCCTGTGGCTCTCCAGGCTGGCCTGGTGCAAAGCCTCAGAGCTTCAGCCAGCTTTGGGGAGTCTCTCCAGCTACACCTCCATGTGCTCTGCTCTGGTGAAAGAGACAGAGAACTGAGTGCTGTAAATAAACTTTCTCCAAATAAGTCATTTCTAGCAATGATAATTTCATATGCCCTTACCTTAAAGTTAAGGATTAAAGATCAACCTTAACTGTAAGTCATATATCTGCTATTTCACTTAAGTCTGAAGCTGTTTTTTCTGCTCCCTATCAAGTTACTATTCTATAATTATTCACATTACAACACTGTCTGCCTAAATATTTTTTCCTGATGTTAAGCTATTGTTTCACTTGCTCACTACTGTGGGTGTCTTGTTCTCTCTTCTCAAGGCAGTGGACCTGTGAGCCAGATTAAGAAGTGATATGTAAGGTGATGTAAAATAGATCACATAATATTCACTTGAATTCCCTCAGTGTTTCCTACTCTGCTCTTCATAGTATGGAAGGCAATGTAACACAATATAATTCTCCTACAAAGTCATTGAAAGGAGTTGGGTAAGTAAAACATCTCTTTCAATAAATTATGCCTTCTCCCAGCTGTTTCTAATGTGAGCTAACTGTGATGTAAGTACAAGAGGTCTGAGGGAGAGAGTAAAGTAGTAGACACTGATCTGAGGTAATTCTGCTAGTTGTGGTTGCACTGGCAAGTTATGCATAAACCATGTAAAAGTATAGGCTCTGTGTGGGCTAGTTCAGCTCAAAGACAGTTTAGCTGTGTTAATTGCAGGTCTGCCTGGCTCCATGTATTTATGAAGACATTCTACTCCTAGATAAGCAGAATCAAGCCATCCAAAACACAATTTTTGTGGGAAATACAAATGAGACACTCATGCTGACTCAAAGAAGGAAGAATATAACAAAAAACCTACTGAATTCTCTCGATTGTTTCCATTATTTTTAGTAACTCATCTTCTGAGTAAATAAAATGGGGTTGGCTATGAGATACTCTGTCTGCATTACTCTTCATTTTTACCTTGTGCAACACTTCTGAATTCCATCTACCCTTCAATCAAACTACATATATATGTTTAGAGAAACACAAGGGTTTTGATGCAGTCTTACCTATTAGGTACAATAAAACATCCTCTTTTTAAAGATAATTTTATATTACAAAAAAAAATTATGATTGGTTTATTATGTTGGGGTTTGGGCATTTTTTTATTCGTTTGGTTAGTTTTTTGGTTTGGGGTTTTTTTCCTGAAAGAGAAAAAGAGATTCATTTTCTGCAGTGATCTATGTGAACCAGTCCGAATTCTCAGGACTCAGAAGACATTGTAGCACACAGTGGCTGGTGACAGAGACAACAAAATGTGAATCTGCGTGTCCAGAAGCTCTGGACAAAATAAATAAATAAATAAAAGTAAATATACTGGGGAGTAGTAGTGGAAACAGATTGTGAGCATGAAGGTTGAAGACATGGAGTAGATAGTTTCTCTGAAGTGTATCTGTATTGCCGCTGCTGAGAAAAGAAGTTGAAGCTCAGAGAAAGCATCCAGGTACTCCTGCTTCAAATGTTACTAGAGGAAGCAGTAAGAAAAAGGAATCTAATTTTTAAAAAGAAGAACAGGTTTGTAAGAGTGAGTTTCTGCAAGCTCCCACTAGACTAGTGCCTCAACCCTGTCTGTATATCTCCCCCAGGTATTCATTGCCTTCCATAATTCTTTATTGTGACAACTGACATTATACTGCAGAGCAGCTTATGGGAACTGAAGTATACATTAATAGGCTTTCCATATTCATTTCTCCAGAAGGAGGATGTGTTTGAAATAAAACCTTTGCACTCAATCCTCTTTGTCACAAGGAGATTGTAACATCTTGATCAATTCTAACACTGTTGTGAAATTTTCAGCAATAAAAATTTTAGTGTTGCCGATATGATTAATTATGAAAGAATGGATAACAAAAAAAGAAATGGCACTCTAGATCCATGCAAATTCTCTGCATCTGAGTCATCATAGTCATAGAAATTATTAAGAGCCATGCCTTTTCATTTCTCTTGAACACAAAAATATTTGAATGCAAAAATTAATCTCCGTCTTCTTTGGTAACCAGTTTTCACTCCCTGATAACAGAGAACTCTGCAAAAAATGTCTTGAACAAGCATCTTGTAGGTTTTGCCTAACTTGGAATTATTTCTGGAGAAGTATTAATACATGAATTTAACATGTAGTTTCACTGCTAGAAAACATTACTTTTTTCATATTTTAAACTTCTATCAAATTTCAAAGTTTAAAAGGATGAACAGTTGCATCCTGCTCAATTTCAATGCAAGCATCAAAATTTAAAACAGTTTTAATGAAGCTTCAGTTTTGACTGCATTATAGAAAAAATATATAGAAGTATATAGAAATAATAGTATAGAAGTAATTTTTTTACGGTTGTCAAAGGGAAAAAAGGGATTGTACAATTACTTTGGGCAGTGTTTCTTTATTAAAAAGTCTATATTGTTTGCTAACTCTAATAATTTATTGACACTCTCTTCTCTGTGAAAAGACAAAAAGTACTTACCTGGAAGCAACATCAGACTAATGAGAACTGACATTTTGTGCATACAGCAGATCTAGAATTTTACAAAGTCAAGAAGATGAGAAATTCAATCTCCTTCACTGAATTGATTATGTTGATGGGAAAAGTCTGCAAGCCACATAAGTACATGCGTAGTTCTAATAGCCCTGTCAATACCACTTTCTCTTCACATGTGTATGTATAATCCTTAGATTTACTCCATAACAAAAAGTACTAAGCCATCTAATATTTTATTACATATCCATAGGTATTTGAGCTATGTAATTCTAAAAGTGCCCTTTCTCCTTTGTGGCATTCCCTTAGTGTGTGTCGGGTTCAGCAGAGGAAAAGCCCCATTATATGCTCCGGTTCCTATTCAGTCAATTAGTATACACTCAGGAGCTATTCTTCTGTGGCAAACCTACCCATAATTGGATTTATGTCAGATAAGACTCTGTACTTATACATCCTCTGGGAGCAGAAATGAAGACATCAGCCATGAGGCACACAAAGATTTCTCTTCCCTATAATCTCAGTGAAACACCTGCTATTTGTTTTAGAGTATGGTGCACATGCTTAAACAAGCCAGGGACTGCATGACCTGACTTCTTCTATTCAGTCATTCCTCCAGCTAATAATAAATTAAGTCAGGCCATCCCATGGCATGAAGATGATAGATGAAGATGTTTTGCTAACTTATCATTAACACTGATGTCAGAATTACCTATGTACTATTTCAGCAATTACAAATGTCAGAACATTTACCTTCACAATGGATTTGGGGCACTGTTAATCAACTTAGACAACCACTGACTCAAAACCTTAATTGGTATATCCCTACCAGTTTTTCATCTCAGGAGGACTGATTTCTTTGCAAAATTGCATTTTACATTTACATTTACATTTTACATTTCTAAACTTAGAAATACAGGAGGTTTTTTTTTTTTAATAATATTATGTAATTTCCTTTTCTGGTTTTAAATTTCATTCTGAATATATCCAAATGGAAAAAAGATGTTACCATTAATAAATTATGTGAAGAAAAGCCAGCATCTAATTGAGACCTGTTCCAGTCATAGGCCCTCCATCTCTAACCCACACAGACTAAAGTCAACTGAACATGTTAACACTGATTCGTCTACATGTTCCTCAGAGAAACACAATATTTCCTTGTGGCAAAAGAATCACCACTTGCTTTTCAGTTGTTTCTTCCCACAAATCCTGCAGTGAAAAGCGCAATGAGCAAGGTTAGAATCTGGACCTTGCTACATAAAGTGATGTACAATCAAAAGTGAAAAAAAACCTAAAATAAAATCAACACAGATAAACTTAATTAAATTACAAAATAACTACAGTACCATTACAGCAGGGCATTCAGTTAGCACCCAAGGAGGTAAGTGATTAACAGATCCATGTAGACTGGGTCATTTTTCTTGCATAAAAATAAAACAATGGAAAATGACAATGTGTCTTTAATACTTACCATATTGAACAGTTACATACTTTCATATTCTGAAGGATTTATTCAATTATGGGAAAAGACTCGTTAAAATAAATAGAGCATTTTAGCTCACCCTGTGAGAAACTCCTATTAAGGAAAAATGTTTGAGTCAGAAAATTTCTTAAGCTTCAAAAATAAACTGTATGGCTAAAGAGGATTCTTCAAAATGCACACTGAAAATGTTTGATTCCTCTTTTGTTTTTACAGATGTAAATCATAATTCATTTAAACTGGTGAAAGAAAGTGCAGAATTGAGTCTACACTGTCTGTCCAGGGGTACTCCAGTTTTCAACTTAAAATTTTTTACTTTTATTTTTATTTTTATTTTTATTTTTATTTTTACTTTTATTTTTATTTTTATTTTTACTTTTACTTTTACTTTTTTTTTTTTCACTCAACAGAGGTAGCATTTACAATAAGCCTCAGAAGTTAGAATCACAAAGAAATACTCTATAGTCAGTTGTCTGATTGTCCCTTGATTAGACGCTCCTCCAGACTGCATTTGTTCACACTACTTTTTTCTTTCTATTTTCAGGATCCACAATTGCAATCAAATCTCAGACATAAACAAACAATCACAGTCTATTTTAGCTGAAAGGAGCATTCTTTTCACACAGAGGGGAGTCCTACTGTCTTTTCCAAAGCATAGAGAAGGAGGTTTTGCCACACACATAAAGAAAAGGGTCTGAACCTTTAATTTTTCTTTGTGACTTAGTGCTGCAAAGTCTGCAGAGGGATTTTAGATCAAGTGTAGAATGGGATACCCTGTAATATCAACTCCCATCCTAACTTTCTAAATTCTAGTTCATGCCTGTTCCTAAGGAAACTTTCCCAGGCTCAGGTGTCACCTGCTTGTAACATTACTCAAGGGTGGTCTCTCAGGCTGATCTGAGCCTAATCTAAGAAAATATAAGCTGCTTTGCCTTATCTAACATTACTGCCCAAAGCAAACACTTTAAAAGCTATCATGAAAATCATCTTCTTAAATAAATTGGCTTTTAATTTTTAGGACATTTCAAATTGCTGTAGACTACTTTCATGGATTTAACCCCAGACAGCAGCTAAATATTGTGCAGCTGCTTGCTCACTTCCCATGCGTCCTGCCCCCACAGCGGGGAGGACAATTGAAAGGGAAGGGTAAACCTCATGTGCTGACATAAGAACAGGTAAATAATTGAAACAAAATATAATAACAGTAATAATAATAGCAATAAGGAGAGGGAGAGAAACAGAACACAAGGGAAACAAGGGATACACAATATAATGGTTCACCACCTGCTGATGGAGATCCAGACCATCCCACGATCAGCCCCTCTCATGTGTAACTTTCCCAGTTTATATGCTGGGCATGACATTCTATGTTATGGAATACTCCTTTGGGCTGCTTGGGTCAGCTGTCTTGGCCATGCTCCCACAGACCTTTTTATGCAGCCCCTTTCTAGTGATGCGTGAGACACTGAAAAGTCCTTAACTTGGAGTAAGCACTGCTTAACCACAACTAAAGCAGCAGTGTGTTATTAACATTTTTCTCACACTAAATCCAACCACCACTGTACCAGCTACTAGAAAGAAAATGTACTTTGTTCACAGACAAAAATGGGACTACTAATACCAGTCCAAAATAAAAATAAAGGTGCTGCAAATCCTTTCTCTCTGGCTATAGTACAATTTTATACCTTTTCTTATGTGTGAAACAAGTTGTTCTAGGAAGTGAGAATTTTACTTAATTAACACATTTTATTTTCCATATATTCTTCAATAACTGTCAAAAGCTGAGGCTAGTCTTCTGCTACTCAGCATCAAACACAAACCCATCAGAACATAAAGTGACATTGAAAATTAGCAAGGTCTATAGATTTAGCAGGCAGTACCACAGAACTAGTTGTAGGGCATCTTTAATGGGCACATGTCATTATAAATGTGTTCAAATTTCTATGCCTAATCTATGATTGATTCATTTTACAAACGAATTAAATCCACTAAAGGAGCTTGCTTGGGAGATTGACAGAAATTAGACAGCAGACCAGTGAGTTAAGAATTAACTTGTTCATTGAATGTACTCAAATAAATATGGAATTGTCATGCTCATAAAATCCATTAACTTCAGTACATAGGCTAGTTAATCATGGAGCACTTCCAATATTGCTCATTCTCTGGGCCCAGTCCAGAGAAAGAAATAAGATGGAACATCTCTTCTTTCATGTACAGATTTTCAGACTATGTGCCCATATTCTGTAGGAAATCAGACATTTCAGAAGCAAATATAACATAGTCTACTAACAATCTTGTTAAAAATTATCTTTAAGGAAATTATGGTACTTAGCTGCAGAACATTCTTACATTTCCCAGGCTGACAATTATCCTTTCTTGGTCAAACATGCAGTACAAGTCAGATTTTAGCCAAGATGCTGGGTCCATTTACAGAGTATGCTGAAATAAAGCTTGACACTCTTTCCATACCAGCAAAAAAGTATATCAATAAGTACTTATTTGACAAAAACACCTCGGACTACAATTCCTTTAAAGAATAAGGACTATGCAGTGGAAAATGCTTAACTGCAGATACAGAACATAATATTTCTATATTTGATTAATAAATTAATCAGAATCCTAGAGCCCTAGAGGCAGACCACAAACAGCTTGCTGCCCAAGGGAGCAGAGTCAGCTGAGAAAATTAGCTGCCACGTAAGGGGGAACACTGAAGGCAAACACAGAAAGAGGAAAGAGCATGCAGGAGCAAGACATGAACTGAAAGACTGTAAATTCAAAGGGCATGATTTTTTTTCAATATTTGCTTCTAAAAAGTTAACCCATGCAATCCAAAATTTAGATTCAAAGGGTTCATAGACTTCAGGGGGCATTCACAGTCAGAGGTTTCAGTATCAGGGTCATGGGTTGCCAGCTGCCAAGCAAACATACACCTTCTGTCCCTGACAACAGGGAGACAGGAATGCAGAGAAAGTTTGTGAACAATTACAGCAGCCTCTGAGGTATCCAGCAAGGGACAACTTCACTACACTTCTCACAGGGCCCCCAGGATGCCTTAGCACATTGTGCTTGGGGAAATAAACAAGACTGATACTGTAGTAAGAACAGAGGATGGCCACAGAGCCTAACACGGTGGATGCCCTTTTAAATGTCATTAAATCAATTCTACACAAGTCAATTCTTATTGAAATTACATTTATCTAGCTTCCTGTTCACTCTCCTCTGAGCAATAATCCTATTTCCTGCTTCTCTCAGTGACCCCTGGGATAATAGTGCTTGCTTTGCTTGCTCCATACATCTATCTCTTGGTGATAATGAGTTTCCCTGTGCATGTGCACTTTTAAACCCAGAGTTAATAAGGCAATCACTAGTTTATAAGAGACAATCATATTTGCTCCTGTCACTTGATGTTGCTCTGTGACATATTTCAAGAGATAAATTTCTTTTCCTGGAAGTAGGTAGAATTTCACTCTGTTCAAAACTTCTCATTCACATATATCACTTAGGTTTCCCAGTTTTGGTTCATTAAGGGTCATAGAGAAGGGGCTAAGTAGAATTTATTTTGTTTCTGCAGATCCAGCAGTCTCTCTTTTGAAAACTCTACTTTCTGGGTTAGCAGACAGAAAACTGAATTGAAAGAAAGGGAGTAAATGAGTCAATATTTTATGGAGCATGAGATACAATCTCTGTGTATTTCTGGATTCTGGATGTGAGACAAACTTTTTCACTATAGGTCATATGCATGCTGAGGACAAAAACACATTAACATTCGATGTCAACAATTTTTGTGTTAAAAGAGGTCTCCTGCCCTGTGAATCTTAAAATTCAAAGATTTTCTTTGCTGGATTATAATTGTGTTAATTGATTTTAAATATGTTATTTTTTTCTTTTTGAGTTCATTTTAATAATGATAATTCACAGTTTCCTACCTTAGGCTGAAAACCTTATAAAATAGCTTCAGAAAATAAGTCATCATCAATGCAAAGAGTTCTTTTCCTCAGAATGACATGAGAAATCATAAGAAAGAAACAAAGACTTTCATTGAAAGAAAGGTAGTCCCTTTTTCTATGAGTTAATTGCTACTAAAGCATATGAAACACAGTTGCAACACCATTGGTAAATCATTTTTCTAATGTGCTAACTCTCTGCTAACTGGATCAGCCATACAGAAACAGTCTGCAATAAATTTCACAGTCCCAAATATCTGTTCTGCAAGGCAGAAAAAGATAAGTAATGTTCCTTATTCCACATGACTGGATCATAGATCAGGGCAATGCTTGCTCAGAAAGACCAAGGATTTTTCTTTCACTTTCCCTTTTCTTTCCCTTTTATGTCTTATGTGGAGCAATTCAAAATTCAGTCCTTATTCATAGTCATAAAGCATTAGATGCATACTTATAAACAAGAAAATATTATTCTTATCTTTACTGACTTAAACAGTGTACCTAATAGCAAGTGTATTTCTAGTAGTTAAAATTCTATTTATTTTTAAATTATATACATATTTAAATATACATAGGAAACTACTTAGACCTCCTTATCTTGAATTTTGCAAGTCTTCTTGATACTTTAATGGAAATTTTAAGCAGTTAGACAGAAAATATAATATTTGACCTAAAAATAAATGATGTTTCTCTGACTCATTTAAAGAGAAAAATTATTTTTTTTTACTAACAAGAGTGTGCCTATAAACTTACATAAAATATGTAGCAAAATATAATATTTTCCTCTATTTTAATATTTTATTATAGAACTAATAATTTTTATTACTACCATTTCCTCTTAATTTTCTTCTGACAGATACAATACAAAACCGAATGGTATGTCTGCAATAGGAATGTTGAAGTGTTACGCCAGCAAAGTTCCATCTGAGAACAATTGGATCTGCCCATAAAATAAAGATTAAAAAAGCACCTGGGTTGAAAGTCCAGAGAAGAAAATTAACAGATTTTTGGCATGTGAGTTGTATCTGCTCATGTAATAAAAACCACCAAGGAAATATAAGTCCTAATTTAAATTCAAAATTACAAAATAACCCCATTACTTTTGTCCTTGCATAATATGCCCTCTTCTTGGACTCTGATACAGGATGCAGAGGTTTAAAGGTCTACCTTTAAGATCACACTTTTGTAAATCATCTTGCAGTATTAGGGCTGATTTACTGCCAAAGGTTTTTTTTGTTATGCAGGACACAACACTTGTATTACATTGCCAACGAAAATATATTGATCAGTAACAAAGTAAGAGATTTTTACTGTGCAGAAAACAAGAGAAATATTTTTTTACATTGAAATTTTAGGTGCTTAACAATTTTGGCGAGAAGATTTTTTCTTTCTATAGCAGTACTCATTACATTCATTTACAATATTCAGTAAATGCCATAGCACAGTTCTCTAAACCTGTTTAACTGAAGGGAGTGATTTACAAAATTTTCATGGAAAATATTTTTTGTTAATCCCAAAATAAAAAAATTCAGGTATTCATGGTAAGAAGTCAGAGAATATTCTGTGCTATGTGGGTCATAATGGATCATATCCCAGACCTCATTAGAACAGCCTAAAAAAAATTTTATGTTATCCAAAACACCCACCCAAAATCAACAGAATTCAAGCCTACATAATCATACCTTTCTTTATTATATAACATTTGGTCAGAATTAGATTTTTTTCTCACAGCACAGCAGAACACAAGCTATATTGATAACTCATTATAAACAGAGTGAACCACCAATTTTTACTTTGGTTTTATATAAATAAATTGCTTCTACATCTTCACATAGCTTCTAGGTATGGCAATAAATCCTTCAGCTTAGAAAGACACCTTTGATACACAATTATCTACAGTCATCAATCATTGGAAATAAGAGTACAAAGAATATTGGAATAAATGATGAATAAACATCACCGTGAGCCAAGCTCTGACTTTCTTCCTCAGTTTTCTCTAAGCCTTCATTTAGGTAGACTTCTCTTGAAGACTGGAATTTAGAAATTAATCATAACCTACAGCTCAGTGTTTGGTTTAGCCTCTGCTGTCTGCAGGACAGTAAGACTACCATTTCTTCCTTCTTCACACTGGAGAATGGTTGGTAGGACTTGCAAGATTATGTGTTCTTTTCACATGAAAGGAGGGTTTTCTCAAACACTTTGGTTTTGATTGGTCTGCCAATGCCCCAGGAAGGCTGGAAACCTTGTTCCCAGCCAGTCTGTCAGTGCCTCACTGTAGGGGCCCCAGTGAACAACCCTCTGTACCCCAGAGCAGCTTGACCCACTTGTCCAGGGACACGGACCACCAGCGTATCGGAGTGAAACCTTTATTGCAGCTCAGAAAGTGAGAGCCCCTCCTGCATCCCCCCACTGGTGTGCTCTCCACTGCCAGCAAGAGCTGCTGCCCCTGAAGGATTCACACGAAACACTTCACAAAATTACACACTTCATTAATTTACACACTGATAATAGGAAATTGTGACAGGTTAAAGTTTAAATATTGACAGTAATAGTGATGGACTGCCGACACATTTAAAACAACATACAGACAAACTCTAATCACCAATAAAATCTAGATCAACATAAAAATTTAACACACATAAAATATGGTTCTTTCCCAATAGGTGTCCCTATGTGGAAGAAGACAAATTCAACTAACCAACTGATCCCCAAAGTTACAAAGGAGTGTTCCCTAACTTCTCCCTATCCCTAACTCACTTTTACACTATGTCTTTAGGTGAAGCTTTAGTGGCTCTGGTCACACATACTTTTATTATTGATTGGTATAAAACTGTCTTGCTTCATTTTCAAAAATACAGTCAAAATATGGGGTGCATGTCCAGCGAGGGGTGGTCATACCTGAGAGGTAGGTAATTTTGACATGGAGGTGTGTGTTGGTATTGCAATCAGATTATAATGGACCAAGTTAACCCAAGGAGAGTGATTTCACCCCAGCTGCTGCTTCAGCAGCAAGATATCTCCTCTCTCCCTTGGGTGGCAGCTGCTGTGCAGTTTATTGGCTGCATGGCACCACTGGGTTCCCATCCCTGCAAGGATTTCAACAGAGCCTGCCCAAGGTGTCTTCCCTTTGCTCCACTCTCCATTTCATCACTCATAGCATGTGCTCAAGGTTGCAGGCTCTGTGTGTGGTGAGTTATCATGGAATGGATTTCCTCCATGCCACTTGCATTCCATCCTGGAAGCAGCAACAGCATTTAATCCTATAATTTCCAGGCTGCTACAACTTCTGTTGGAATGTAAATATAACTTCCAGGTTTTCTCATCTTACTCCCAGTCACATTCCCATAGTTTTTCTTTGCTCAGATTTTCTATATTAAACAAAGTTGTACTTCCTCAAAACTGATACATATTTTAGTTTGAGAGCCATCTCATTTTCAGCAGACGCATTTCTCCCACCACTTATGTTGGAAATTACAAAGGTCCATAAGCCACCTGCAGCTTCCCTGCAACCTCAGTTCTGTGAAACAGGAGGGTCAGGTGCAGTAGTTTCCACTGCTTACATGGCAGGGTTTGCTCCTACTGGTCTGCTGCCAGAACCACAGAAAACATATGCTAATAACAGCAAATCCAAGAGTTAATAAGACGTTTCACTCACCAAGGATATGACACAGGATCATTCCTGGCATTCACAGTATCTGTTATTATGGGGATTCAAGGCATCAGTCAGACAGACCTCTAGAAGAAAACACACCCCAATGATAAAGGCAGCAACTGTAGAAAGAAAAAAATGAATCCTTTTCTAAATCAGCATAGACGGATATATGCCTTCCAGTATATTCTACTTAATCTATCCAGGTGAAATGCAAGATATTTATATGGTAATATTTGCTGGCTGCTAACAGCAGACTGATGTCTGCAAATATCCCTGAATTGGAGGTGATACCTAAATGCAGGTTTTCTTCAGCTCTTATTGTTGGCTATTCTCAGGTAGATTTCTCTTTTAGGGCTGTCACAACCTGCAGAAATAATTTCAGGAGTATTGAAAGAGGGATTTGAGTTTCAAATTCCAACATCCTATGTTCAAAGCTCTGAAGTACAGATTCACTCCTTTTGGCCTAAACGTTAATTACTTGTGCAGCTCTAAAAAAGTGTGAATAGAAAAAGTCGAGAAACTTTCACAAAAATATGTGAGACTTTGGTGATTTATCAATGAAGGCTGTAGAAAATGGCAGAAAATAGGGAATGGTTTCAAACCAGAACAAAGCAAGAACAAACCAGGAAAAACAAGAGATCTATTTTATTGACTATTAGCATATGAGGTTTTTTGATACAGTTTTTCTCTCTCTCATCTTTGCCAAAGCACCGAAGTTGCATGCTTCTTTTCCTTGTATCTTGCTCTAGTTCATTTCCTTCATTGAATATCTTGTTCTTTTGAATTTCTGTCTTGCATATTTAATATCTCCTCCGCACAATGTGGCAACGGAGAGGACCTCAGTTAGGACAGCAGCTCGTACTAAACAAAGAAACTTGAAATAATAATAGTATATTATTCTATAATAAATAAAAATAGCTTATCTGTAATAACAGTTTATTAGTTCAATTTATTAGTTCAAGCACTCTGCATTCAAGCATCTCTCTGACAATGGTTTATAAGTCAACATTAATTGACATAAAATATTTGCATCTTTGGGTCCTTCTGACTTCAGTGACAGATGCGGATGCTCAGCACCGTGTCAGATCAGCACAGAATTCCTATTTTTTTCAGAAACTGCATTTAGTTTCTTCAGTCATCTTTAAGGTATTTGGGAAGCAACATACATTTTAAAGGTCAAAGATGGAACAAATTTAATATAGTAGTTTTTGCACAAAAATAGATGAAAATAAGTTTATTCTAAGTACATTGTAGCTTTTTTATAAGAAAAGCTACCACCAGATGTTTTTATATTGGGAATATATCCAATAAAAAAAATCAGCTAAAATTCCAACCTAGACTGTACCATAATTTTTTCTTTATTATTCCTGGTTTTCCTCTCACTACTCAACAGATCAATTACAGACTTCACCTCATTGAACCAGCTACAAGATTGTTCAAATCTATAAAGCACCACTTGGCTCCATTTCTGTCAAAACTGCTAAGTCACATTTGCCCAAGATCTAAAAGAGCTTATTCATAACAAATGTATTGATCAGTTCGTGGCCATTTTAGATGAAAGACAGTTTTATAAAAGGAACCTCCACTGTCTGCAGATTTATAACTCCCTAGTAATGATGTTTGAACTGCATGAGAGACAGCCAATGGTTTTTTATGAACTCATTATTCAAAGCTACTGTACTTTAAAGTGGAATGAAGAATGGAATTAAATGGTTTAATTTTATTTGTCTTACTTAAAACTTTCCACTTATCTATGCAACAGGGAGATTGAAATCATGGATTTCCTAGCACATTCCATGAAGCAAAACCACTAGCATAGCCAGCATCTTCCCTTTTTAGCTGAAAAAGAATATTTAACGTGCTATATTGCGAAGTCTATTTTCAGCTAAAGTATTTCAGTAAATCTCATGCCAAGTTCAGTACCTTTACATATTGTTGTAAATTTAGCATGTCATTTTTTGGAATACTCAGGTGTTATTCTTAAAGTTATGACGTATTTTGAAATCCATGCATAAGACAAGGTGATCAGAAAGCTTCCATTCATTCTACTGCTTTTTCTGCAGAGGAGAAATAGACACCTGAACAATATAAGCAGCCTCTAGAAAGTCTTCTTTTGCTGAGAGGGCACAGTTAAAGTCCCACAAAAACTCTGCCAAGCCTCTACAGGAGGATGGGGAACAGGAATCCTGTTGTATCAGCACTTTCATCTCCAACCCACAGCACTGTCAATAGCATTTGGGGCAAGATCAGGTCCCAGTGGTATATATATAAATGCTTGCATGATGGACTGATGCTCAAAGAATCTGTTCTGTTCCAGCAGAAACAGTGCCTGAAAATGGAGGGTGGAGGGGGGTTATGTTTTTAGAGGAATGGATTTCAAAACACCCCTTGCAACAGCAATAAATCCCTTCATACCCTGATCACTGTGGGAGTTTTAGAGATATATGACCATTTGGGGCTGGCCAGTCAAAATCTTTAACCCTGGTAACTGAGATTGCAGCCCTCTACAGACCTGAATATATTCTGCTTGGTTTGATTTTGGGATGTCAGGCTTGATGTATATGAAATCTAATAGATATTGTATTTGACACAGTGTGTTTTAGTTCTAAGCACTTTTAGAAATCACAGGCTTCCAAAGGAAGACTTTTCATCTAATTGCAAAGAGACAAAATGTTGTTTTAATCTCACTTCATCTGAAAACCTAATAACTGAAACTCTACTACAAACTAGAACCTTTATTTAAATAAAGCATATAATTTTAATTGTTTCTGATATGGGTAACATCAACAGCAGTTTCACTGAGAAGAAATGAAGAATGAAGTAGAGAAGGGGGAGAGAGAAAAAACACTCAGTGGGGCACTGCTTTGGTGCAATCATTCTTTCTATTTCTTATTTCTGTGTTTCCCAGCTTAATATGTCCAGTAACTGTTTCTGCCAGGACAGAGTGGTGGTCAATTCCTTAGAGTTCACTAAACTCTGATTCTACTTTGATTATTACAAAATATATTCATTTCAAGAGCTTTGGTTCAGCACTACACACTGCAAACTAAAAAATGTGTATTTTCAATAGTTCTTATATAGTTGCTTGTTGAAATATTCAATTTGCCTAAATATTATTTCTTTTCTGTTCACATTAGGTGAACAAAACAAGGAGGAATTAACTTAGAGTCAAAAGGAAGCCTTTAATAGTTCCAGGATATATGACATTTGGTTTTCATTTACTTCACTTCAAGTTTTCTACCCAACATCCATTCTATGAACATATAATGAAAAATAGAAAGCCACAGAAATAGAGCAAGAAGACCTACAAAAACAAAAAAGTTACCAAAGGAAGGATACAAAACAGAAACTGGTGAAAATAAAAATATACCTTCTCGTTAATTTCACTCTCTTGTTTATCCTTCCATTTTCTTCTTTCATTCTGCTTTAGTTTATGTATTCCTGACATCCCTGAGAGATGTTTCTTTGGCTAACAAGATCATGCCCATCCCATCTATTGCACATTAGCTCTACTAAAACAATCATCGCAAAACTGAGTAAGATTCAACAGGGCTTTTAAAGAATAGCTAACTTCTTCACATAGAAACTTCATGAACTAGGTTTTCACATGTTGCGCTTAATTTACTCAGTTTGCATCTGTGAGGTTCCTGAAGAGCATGAAGTTTTTCCCACTGCTGACAGGATTTCCATGTAGCACCTCACCATTTGCAGCTCCTGCAACAGTTCCACCATCAAGTCTGCCAGACAGGCTTGAAAATCTGAATGTGATACATATCTTGTCCACTAGAAGTCAAGATTATGCTTTAATCACAGCCGCTAGACTTCTTCACTTTCCCCATTCTTCCCTCTTCCATGATTTATTTCTCTGCTGAGTCTCTTTAAACATCCGATTGGCATTTATGAGGATTCTGGTGCTACAAAGGGTTATTCCACCACAACTGAACAACACTGGCATAGCTGGAAGGGAAACTAAGTTATTGCAGTTGCATATTATTATGTGTTAGCCGAAATGATGACACTGCTTCTCCTCTGGTTTTGTAACCTTGTAGGTAGAATTGCTAGGAAAATTAACGTGTTTACTCTGGAAAGGTGGCAGTACAATTCAAGAAGCTAATTCAAAAGGTTGTTTATTGCAAAAAGCATATGTGTTAGAATAGTTCCAAGGTGAAATGTTATCAGCAGCTCCAGTGATTAACGGTCCAAATTCCAGACTTATCAACATATGGAGAGTTCTAATGATGCAGAAAGGCTTCAGAATTGCCCTCTGATAGCCCGCAAATTTTAGGAATATTCCTATCTCCACAGCCCAATTATCCAAGCAATGACCAGAGCTTGTTTTCTTGTGAGTTTGGACTGAAATGGAACAGGATTAAAGACAGAGGTTATTGGCAACTGTAGGCAGTAAAAATACCACAGCAGTGGAAGGTTTTGTTGCTAGTTTACCTTTTTTTTTGCCATTTGACTTATAAAATATCTCAGAAATATTCAAGTATTGCCAACTTGGATGCATTTATTGAAATATTTATGAGATTTATGAATCGAGCTTCTGGCCTTTAACATTTATTTTTCAAAACAAAATCAAGTGGTATTTCAGAAAAAAAAGTAAGTGCAACAGTGAAAAGGACCACCTTGCAAAGATTCCTCCTGCAGTGGCTTTACTTCCTTTTCTCCTCCTTTCTAGCCCAAGCCCACTTGTGGCCTGAAAAGGGAAACCAAGAAGAATATGAAAATGACAGTCAGAAGTGGATAAACAAAAGGCCTTTCATAGAGAATAAACATTTATCACTTCCTATCACTACCTCCTCCTCTTAAGAAAATAGGAGAAAAAACTGCCTTTGCCATGGCTCCTTCTCAGGCACTGGAGCTCTACCTTCTCATGGAGACAGTCATCATCATTCATGCTAGGTGACAGAGGAATCAGCTGATCTGAAAAACCAGCTCATAAATAATTTTTCTGTCTTCCTTCAACCTTTCACAGATAGGTAGCAAATAGCCAGGATGTCCCCAGGATGTCCACAAGCTTCTAGAAGAATCAAAGTGGTCAGAAGGAAATTATCTAGCTAGCTATCTCATACCAACAGCAGATTTCCTCTTGAGCAGCAAAGCATGAGATGAGCAAACCTGAATCAAAGAGACTTCCCTGTAGATACATCTGCTTTCCTTAGATACTTGGATTTCAATGCAAATTTTTGGCTTAGATTTAAGGCTATAAACTTCTGTAACCCAGGAAATATATTATTGTCATTGTTGAGAACAGGCCACAGGCTCTGTAAGGGTTATACAAGGCCTTGGCGCTAGGGCTTGTCTTAAATTTGCAATTTAAATATGACAAATTGGTGATAATAGGCTGCCAGCAATTTTACATGGCAATTGTATAAGGCCCTCTGAGCAACCTAGGATATCAAAATTTAATGTAACAAATCAGTGGAGAACGTAGGCAATATGGATTCTGGTTTGGGTATAATAACCTGAAGAAGACCAAGGGCCACTTTCATTAACTTATTCCAAAACTAATATTATCTGTCTACTACCATACTGTCATCAGTCAAGATCCAAACTAGAGTCCTGACCTTCAGAATGTATAATAATTATGAAATTTTGCAAATAATTATAAAATTTCTATAGGAGGACCTGGTGGTTCTCAAGCCGAGGAGGGCAGAGTAGATCTGGTGATGATCAGAGCTGGCCACAGCCCAGACAGTCAGATAGGTCAGAAGCAATGATGGAGGTCCCAGGCGCAGTCAGGGATTCAGCCCAGAAAGGATGGATGCATCAGGGCAGAGATTAAGGGCACAAGCACTGGCACAGGCAGAGCTGCAACGTCGCTCAGGCAGGAATCAAGGACATAAATCACCCTTCTGCCCTCACTTCACTACCTCTGAGGTTTTCTTGTGGTCAGATCCAAAGTTATGTGGTAGCAAAACTGGTCTTGAGCATCAGCAGCCAAGCTCTTAGGAGGGGATTGCATTTGGCTACTTGTGGGATTCCCACCAAGATCATCTTTTGAGGTCTGTGATGATGGCAAATGTAACTTTCTCTGTTTTCCCATGTGTTTCTCACTTCTTTCATTACCAAGACTCTCCATCTACACAGTTATAAAAAAATCACTACTAAAATGTGCCATTAATTAGCACAATTCACGTGCCTATACAAATGGATATGGAAGCATTGATTTCAATGAACACCTTTGATAGGAAAAAAGTAAAACACCCTGGAAACTTTAGTGATACTAGTGATACTGAGAGATATGTTGTCAGAGATTATAGCAGCAACAACCTCTTGGCATCTTGTAAGTAATAAGTAATTTGTCTTACTCTACAGCAGAACAACTAACAGTTATGAAGTATTCATCAAAAATCTGCCATATTTGGCCTAGCTTGATTAAATCCCTAAATATGAATTTTTATCCCAAGCTCATTCAAAGCTCCAGAGCCAGCAAACTTTGGCAGAAAAATGTACAGTATATTTCAAATTCTTGCTGGTTCTTATAATTGCTGAAATATGCACAAATGATAAATTTGACATGCTAGGTAAGAAAAGAGAAACTCTGTGTTTCAGAACCTGAAAATATCTAGCTTTAGTATTGGCAGAAGTAAATATGTAAGGTAGTGATTTCGTTTAAACACGTTTTATCGGACGGGATCTGTTTGAGTATGGATTTGCCTGTATGGAAGTAGACAATAAGAATCAGTGTCTGAACACAAAAAACTGAGGGAAAGCATGGGAGAAATAATCTCAGTTGTGTATATATTGTTGATTAAATAAGAAAAAAATAAAATCATATAATGAAATAGTCTTTAAGAGCACTTCTTGTGCTAATTTCAAGGGGTTTGAAACTTACATTGCTTACCAAATATTTTAAAGGTTTCCATGCTCAGGAAAGATGGGAACTTTTGAAAGCATCTATTTAGGACATTTGAAATGAGGATTGTATTTAAAGTTCTCAAGAAATATTGCAAAAAAGTTAATTGAACTTTCCCTGAGATCTAAGTTCATTTCAAATTAATTTAATAATGCCCTTGATAACATACTTTAAAATCATCCACATAAAGTCACAAAATGTCATGACTCTTCAACAACACAGGATGCTAAATTTATAAATGGTGTTTGTGAATCTCAAATTTGACACTCCTCACAGTGTTGAGGGAAGTTCAGTATGTCTTTTATCTTCAGCATTTAAAGATGACTGGGCTGCCCATCACATGTATAAGCCTAGACAGCAGTTCACAGTTTCATTCATCAGTCAAATCAGGCCCTTCAAAAAATAGAAGATCTCTCTGCCCTTTGCAGAATGCTAGTCCAAGCCTGTTGCATGAGAAAATGAAGACTTACATCTGAAAAATGACAGACATCTGGAGTCTTAATTTTATTATTTTGCCCCTCCTTAGAAGAACTTGGAAAAAAATTACATTTAACTCTGTCTCTCAGGAATCTTTTAGAATCTAATAATACTTAGTAAAAGTTACAGAGCAGCACATATGAAAAAAAAAGCAAGGGAAAAAGTAAAAAGAAAACACAAAAGGGAAAAGCAATTTAGAAAGCATTTAGAATACTGTGCTCAGTAGCCTAAAGGAAAATCAAAGAAACAAGCAGAAAATATCCATCTTTCATATTATTTGTTTTAATGATGTCAAGAAAAAAATATCATGACTCTAATTTAAACCCTGAGGAACAAGACAAACTTTAAGAATCATAAAATTTTTAAAAGGGTTTAGGGTTTTTTTCTGTTTTAACCTATTCCAGTCATAGTGAAAAATAGTCTGTAGTGAATGAGATTAAAGAGATGTCACTGGAGACTAGTTGTCTTTTCTGTGCCTTGTTCATCTGATGACCCTTTGATTGAAGTTGTTTTATTTTTCAACATGAATAATAGACTGAAAATGCAGAAAAAAGAAAAGTTTGCAGTGTCATTTTCTCAGATAAAATTTCACAACAGACTCAGATGCATAATTTATATAAACAGCAATATCAAGTATTTTTATGCTGTTTTTATAGTACAAGTAATAGGTTGGCGGATTCTGGAACATATTTATACTCTCAAAGATTTCTTGCTCCAATACTTCTGAATCTGTGTTTAGGGGTATTTCTGTTTTCCAGGAAAGCCCTGAATCTTACTTCATTTCATGCGAGTCTGGATTTTCCTTTTTTATCTCGTTGTCTTCTGACACCAATACTCTCCACAGTTTTCTTCAGCCTTCCCAGTCTTAACATGAGGATAAGGCTTATCCTTACAGTTATGAATAGCATTATGGCGATGCAAAAAATTCCCCCCTCCCCTGGCAGGATCCCAAAACTCAGCCTCCACTGCAACAATGCACAGCTCAGTCTAAATTCTCCTCCCAAACTTGAGTTAGCCTTTTCTCCTTGTTTTATTTTTTTTAACAGATGTAACATTGAGACATCACACCTCCCCTTACTTTTTATGACTGAGGGGGAAAACATTCCACCTGAAAGCCTTGGATACGCAAATCATCAGACTATTTCACCCAGCTTTCTACCCTTGAACTTGGCCTCCTGTTTCCATCCAATTGTCCAGAATTTACAGTCTTTGGGCAGCTCAACCAAATCAGTCCCCAGGCTGCTCTGAAACAAGCCAAGCTCCAGGAATCCCACCTACATATTTAAGGTTTCATACAACAAAGGGGGAAAGGAGGGCAAAGTAGAGCTGACAGGTTAGCAGGGCTTCCCATTATGATTCCTCCGGGGAAGAAAAATAACACGCTAATGATTTAAACAGCCTGATGTGTGCTGTCAAGCCCATAAGTCAGCACCAAAGAATTATATGTAATATACCCTATAGCAGCTAAAAAATGCATTTGCCATAAAGCAATACTGTGTTATTCACCTAATATGCTCCACAAATCCAGCCCAGGCCCTTTAGTAGGTGACCAATTTAAATAAGGTAAAGCTCTGGAGACTGGTTATTACCATATATTGTACCTTGCAGAACAGCTCTATACTAATGATCTGCCTGAGAAAAATCTCCTTTGCATATACGCTTTTATTCTCATCTCAGAAACCTAATTTCCACAATATCAAGCTATTTTAGAATGTGGTTAACTTTCACCAAAAACAAACGCTTCAAATTTAAGGAGTCTCCACAGTGTTAAACCTGCAATGAATTGGAGTTGAGTGTTTATTTCAGAGAAAAGTGGCAATGAAAATGACATTGTTTTAATTACAAACTAAGAGCAATCCAATATATGCATATTGGATTGAGTTTTTCTAATGTCATCAGGAAAATTATTAATCTGTTGGCAAAGATAACTTCACTGTATCTGCATCCACCTGTTGTTTAATCCCAGCTTGCAACAAAAAAACATTTGTGTTGAATTTAGATGAGTTTATAATTTAAAAACTACAAAATATTTTAATAATAGGAAAGAGAGAGAGAGAAAGAGAAAGTGACTGGTGATGTACAGTACAACTGCTCACCACCCACTGACTGAGCCAGCCCTGAGCAGCAACTGGCCCTTGCCAAACAGCTTCTCCAATTTATATAATGAGAATGGTCTGTAATATCCCTTTGTTCAGCTCAGGTCAGCTGTCCTGGCCACGCTCCCTCTCAGTTTCTTCTGCACCTTCTCACTGACAAAACATGAGAAACTGAAAAGTCCTTGGCTTAGAGTAAGCACTACTTAGCAACAACCAAAGCATTACTGAGTTATCAACATTGTTCTTGACTAATTTCAAAACACAGCACTGTACCAGATACAAGGAGGTAGGAAGAAAAATATTAGGTACTAGGAAGAAAATTAACTTTATCCCAGCCAAAAAAAGGACACCACTTCTGTTCTCTCTGATGCACAACATATGTTAAGGAGAAAGGAAAATGACCCTCACCCCTATTTCAAGGAGATCTGACATAAATAGATTCCCACACTTGGGGATGCAGAGATCTGTGTTAGTGGTTCCCAGTAAGGTGCATTGCACTGCACATCAGTAAGCCTTGGCTATCCCTCACTGCTGCTGCCTGCTGGAGGCACCTGCCATGTCAGTGTGATATTTGCTTCCAGTGCGTGTTGCTACCCAACACCTGCTCTGGTTCAATCCTCCAACAGCCAGGTGTCTTTCCCTACCAATGGCCTGGGAATCTGCTCATGATTTGCTCTAAAGGCCAGATGGATTTGGCTCTGATTTGAACAGGACTACTCTTTATCCTCAAGTGAAGTGTCATGTCAGGAGAGGATATGAGACAAGGTTTGGGTTTGGCCCTAATTTTTCATCCTTTCTGAAATAAAATCTAAGCTAGCAGGAGATGAAAATCAGTAATAATGCTTTCCATGTAACTGATTATTATTGCTGTCACTTGGCCAAGCAGAGAAGTTGAGGGTCACTACATTTTAATACAGGCTCTCTTAACTTTCAGTGCTATTAAGACCTTGTGAGTCACCCAAGGTAGTTTTTCCAAGTGAGGGGAAAAGTAAGGTAGATAATGGAGCCTACAGGCATGGAAGAGATTTTATTATTCCTGGGAGACACTATACAGAAATATCAGACAGGACACCTACTGAAAACTGCTGGAAAGAGTGTCTTTACCTAGAAGTGAGTAATGCTCAAAATAAATTCATTAAACTAACATTTATATAATAAAAGAGAAATTGGGGAGATGGAAGATTCTTGTCTGATATTTACTCTGGTCTTTATTTTTCTGAAGATTGAACTGAATGAAAAATAGTTATATTTTGCTTTTACTTTTGGAATCCTGAAAAACTATAAGAGTACTATTCATATGAATTTAGGTGAGATGAGATGCAAGAACCCTTCTGGTAACTACCATATACCAGAAGCTCACACTACTACCATGACCTAATTTTTCCAGACTATTTCCCTTTGAAAGCTCTTCCTTACAACTTCAGTACGGTTTATTTTGTCTTTTTAATATTAGAAAAAGGTGTCCTTGCCTGGAAATAAACTCAGGTTCCAGAAGCAGAGAAAGCCGACTTTTGAAAGGCATGAAGTAGTAGCTTAAATACCCATTCAGTATTCCTCAGATTCCTCAGTTTCAAAAAAGCTTAATTAATAATTTAGTATTAACAATACTAAAAAGTCAAAGGTCAGAATCACCATGTTGAGACATAAGTTTCAACTCTTTTGAAAGTGTGATTATATTTGCATATCTAGCAGAAACTAAATTTAAGGACATTATTATAAACACACTTGCCAGCTCAAAAGCTAATTTATTCAAAGAAAAATAATTAGGTTTATCAGCAGAAATCTGAGGAAATCTGTCATAGTCATGGACAAAGACCCAAGATACTTCTGGTAATCATTTGTTCTGATCTTTTCTAGTCAGTGTTTCCTCTACGTCTGTTCTAAAAATTAATATTTAAAAAGCCAATTCGACTTTTTCTTTTAATATTTTGTTAGAAGTCCATTTAATATGCACAGAATAGATATGACAGGAATTTTTGTGATTATGGTCATCATATTGGTTCTCCTTTTAATCAGAGACATCTAATTTCCTGTCTCCTGTTGATCTATCCAGATGCAAAGTGAAGTTCCAAGAAAGTCCCACTTCATCACATTTCATTACAAGTCAGGTTTGTGTTCCTAAATTTTATAGGAGAAAATATTAGTCACATAGGTCCTTGGGACTGATTACTTAATATATTCAGACTTGAGGATTGTACTTGAGCCAGTCCTGAACAACCTGGCAGTTCACTGCACCATTATTTAAAGACATGAACTGTGTCTCCAAAGTCCTGTCTTTACATTTCACTTCCAGTTTACTTTTTACTCATATAAATGTAGATAATCTGTGTAGGCAGGTTACCAGACTGCTTGTAAAACTTTTTTCTGCCTTTTTCTCTTTTTTTTCTCTTTTCTCTGAATGGTCTCAGCAGATTTAACAGAATCACAGAATCATCAAGCTGGAAAAGATCACAAAGATAATCTATTCCAACTTCAATCTAAAACCACCAAAATCACTCCTAAATCATATACCAACCTGCCACATCCAGAGGCCTCTTGGGTACTTCCAGAGGTTCTACCACCTCTGGGCAACTTATTCCAATGCCTAACCACTCTTTTAATGAAAAATATTTTATATATATATATATATATTATATATATATACTATATATACTATATATATATATACTATATATATCTATATAATCAGAACATGCTCTGCCTCAGCTTAATTTCATCTCATCTCATCTTTTCACTTGAGACAAGACCAACTCCCATTTGGTTACAATTTCCTTTCAGGTTCATTTTAAAGAGTGAAAATGAGCCTCCTTTTGTCCAGACTAAACAACTCCAGCTTCTTCATCTCAATTCCCATAGGATTTGTTCTCCAGATCCTTCACCAGCTCTGCTGCCCTTCTCTGGACACAGTCCAGTACCTCAACATCTGTTTTCAAATGAGGGGCCCAAAACTGGACACAGTACTCAAGGTGTGGCCTCACCAATGTCAAGTACATGGGAAAGAAGAAAGGAAGGAAATAACATGTGCCAAGCAGGACCTGCCTTGCATAAACCTGTACTGGCTGGGCCTGATCCCCTGGCTGTCCTATATATGCTGTGTGATCACACACAGGGTGATGTGCTCCATGACTTCCCTGGGTGCTGAGGGCAGGCGGACAGGCCTGCACCTCCCCACATTACCTCTCTCACCCTTCTTGTACATGGGTGTTACATCTGTTAGTTTCCAGTCGACTGGGACTTCTCTGGTTAACCAGGACTGCTGGGCAACGATTGAAAGTGGCCTGGGAAACTCTTTCACAGCTCCCTCATTACCCTTCAGTGCATCCCTTCTGGGTGCTTAGACTTGTAGGTGTCTAATTGACATAGCAGGTCACTAATCATTTCTGCCTAGATTTTGGGGGCTTCACTCAGCTTCCCATCACTAATTTCCAGCTTTGGGACATAGGTAGTTTCATAACAACTGGTTTTGTTATTAAATTTGGTATTTTGCTTATTTCGTGTGCATTATTGTGCTCATATTATATATATGTGTTCATATATGTGCTCATATATATTGTGTTCATATGCATATTTTGCTCATATGCTTTTGTTCAGACTTGTGTAGAGCATCAGGAGTATTTTGCTTCATACTCCCAATGCATGTTGTCTAAAAAAGCTACCTGATTAAAAAATAATTTATTTTCTCTAATGATTTCTTTTCCTTTAAAAAAAAGAATATAACTGAAGAAACCAAGTGTGTCTACACCTCCATGTTTTAGAGAGGGGAAAACATGTGACCTCTGGCACCTGTTCACAGAGGGACAGAGAAGAAAGAAAGGACATACAGCTTTTATTCACCGTAGTGTAGCTCTCTGGACAGATCTGTGATGGTCCGTCATGAGCATTCATAGGAGCACGAAGCATCATCCACAGAGCTGATGGGCAGAGAAATTACCCCATGTTTCTACTCTGCACCTTCATAGGACATTTGCAGTTCCTCAGTTACTCAGATTTGCTGTTCATTCCTTTAACTTCACCATTTATATACGCCATTTCCAAAACCTAAGTAAACATTTAGTCATGATATTTGTGCAGATAGATTTCTAAACATCCTTCTCCTCACACTCCTTCCTTTGTTTAGGCAGCTGTATAAAGTTACTCTGTTTGTTAATAAGATTTTATTTTTCACTTGCAGATTCACTTCTGTGTCAAGTTGTATTTAAGCAAAGAGGAGACACATTTCCAAAGCATGATGAAAATTCAAGTTCAGAAAGAAAGAAGTTTTGGGGTATGTGTCCTGTGAGTAGAAGAGATTGAAAACAATCACTGGCTCTGAAAATAGAGCATTTACCAAAGGACTCCTGTCTTTGTAGCTGGACCTAGTATGTCCCTGATATACACCGAAGTAAAAGGTATAAAATTGTTTCAAACCTGAATAGATTAGGAAATGAAAAAGCTTATTAAAAGCTTATAGTAGGTGCATGAAAAAGCTTATAGTAGGTACATGAAAGAGGTATTGACATGTTGTAAATCTTTGTAGCCCTTCATGTCCCTACAGTTTAAAGCTAGACAAAGTATTTCTTTTCAGTTATGAAAAAAATACAAGTCCCTGAGCCTATCTGTCTTTCCATCTAAGACATGGGCTTAGGACACAACTGACAGAATTCAAAAAAAGGAAACTCAAAGTGCTTGTTACCATTTTATTTGTTTCCATTTAAGTTGTTTACTTTGGAAAGCTACATCCAACCACCAAAAAAAAAAAGGTCTACTTAACTAGAAACACCAAAAAGAAGGTGCATCCTAGGAATCTGCTCTTTATATAAAAATATGTTTTTTATCACAAGGATGAAATTGTGCCAGAAACCTTTTAGGATTACATTTTGTCACCTTGGAGATAAAAATATGCAGAGGAAAGTAATTTTTGAAAGAAATTTTTAAAAGAAATTATAATAAACATGTTCACATCCTGCATCTGTTTTCTTAAATATGCAAAGTAACATTAAAAACTATTTTCTTTTATATCAATGAAACCAATAAAGTATAAAAAGGAGAGAAGCTTCTCAGATAATAAGCACCATAAATCTACAGTTTACTTTTCTTTTAAATGTTCTATTTCCATGTAGACACTTTACTGAAAGAAATCGTAGGGTCCATAACATCCTTTACATAAAACACAGCCATTGCAAAACCTCAGAATGTCCAAGTGGACTTCAGTCAAACTAAAGGATGACTAAAACAAATGATTTGCATTGGATTCAGACTTTACATAATTTAAGCAAAATCTACACTTCAAAATTGTTCAAAATTACTGAGGTAGTCCTTCCTCTAAGGTAAAGAGCGTTCATTTTGCCTGGCTGGGAATATGGATACAGACAGGGATTTTTCCAGCAAATCCACTTCAGAAATTAAAAGAATCAAACCTGCTAAGATCCCAGAAGGAGTGATGCATCAGTGTTTTTTTTAATTTGACAAAGAAAAACCTTGATGTAAAGTCAGCATTCCTATACCCCATGTGCTTCGCAAAACAGAGATTACACTGTCCCACAAACCAAGAAGATAACTTGGTGTAATGTTAATGTTATTCTAAGAAAGAAGAAAATACCATGAAGTGTAGGTTTATGTGTGAAATTGAATCAAGATCTCTGGATCTGATGCACATTTAAATATAATTTAATCTTTGACAATGTAAAAGAAAACTGCAGTGCAACCAAATATCCTATGAACACCATGGCATAAGAAAAGGAATCATCAAATCTCTTTCCCTAGGACAGATTTTTACCATGTTAGGTTCTTTGCTTTAAATAAAAAATAAAAAAGGTGCAAAAGCTGACTATGAATTATTCTGCTGCTATACTAAATTCAGAAATTTTATAGACTGCAGCAGGCAGAAGTCAAACACACATGGGAAGTGTCAGTGTCAATGCCTTTTTTAATTTTAGTAATAGCATAAAAATGTTTGACAACTTTTTTTAATCTGGTATTAAGACTAACAATGACTAATACACTAGTTCCTCTAATACATTTTTCTAATAAAATACATTGCAGCAATAAGAGTATATCTTTATGGCCTCCATCAAGATATGTGTTTTTGTACTGATGACTATATTATACCATAGATTTTTTACAAAAACATCAGGAAGTAAGCATACATAGCTGTTCAGTATGTTAAGCTGGAAGTAAAAAACATAGTTGTTGTTTTTAAGGTAGGCATTGTGAAGGGAAATGTTGGAAACACAGTTTTATGGAATGAAAAGAGAATTTTGGAAGAAAATGCAATACATCTGAGTTCCATGAGACCACAATGCCAAGGAAGAAATAAAACAGTACTAGTAATGGCAAAAAACCCAAAAGGACTTGTGTCACAATGCACAAACATGCTCCCTTCGGAACTGTTGCACTCTAAAATGAGTCAGTTTTGCAAAGACGGAAATAAATTTACTTTTGAGGAACGACACCATCATTACATAAAATTGGAGGGCATTACATGTTCCATGGAGTATTGGACAAAATTATGTGAAACAAGATGAAAAAAGAATTGTTGTAAAAATAAAAATTAAGGTGCTGTTTTAGCCAAAGGCTGGAGAGTTGTACAAACAGGGAATTTATATCCACCTCTGGACTAAGTTGTATTTAGTTCAGCTGAGAACCTGAACATTGGAAGGAGCTCAACATATCTGCACTCAGATCATAACTCTGAAGGGCTTTAAATCTGCTACATATATCTTTTGTATCAGATGCTCAAAAAAGGCAAATGTCTTGAGGTTTTTTTTTTTACTTCTATCCTCAAAGATGTCTTTGTGTTTTCATCTACCTCATAAGGAGAATACACTGCTATTAAACGGAGCACATCCACTTATATCATGGTCTTACTCAAAGGGTGGGAATAGAAGATATCACATAAACTGAGAAAAGCTCTTTATCAATCAACAAATAGCAGGAAAAAATGAAAGAGATAAAAAATCTGCTGAGATGTGATTTAACTTAAAGTGACAGTAATTTAATATATTTCATTTTGCAAGGAGGAATATGGAAAAAACTATTATGATATAACCCATTGGATTTATGACAATACTAAAAGGAAAAAAAGGAAATAACTGTATAGATAGAGTATTGTATAGAAATAAAAAAGTGAAAATAAGTTTGTAAAAAATAAAAAATATTTGTCTTGTGATAGTAAATTCAATAAATAACATTAATATGTATTTTTTTAAAAAAATATTGCCATCAATTTTACAATAAAACACATAAACAAAAGCTGACAAATACACTTTTATACTTCTATAAAGGCTCACAGTTTTTTTTCAAATTCCCCTTTTTAATAACACCAGAACAGCCTTTAAAGTTCAAGAGAAGGCAGCAATGGCTGGTAGAGTTTTACAGAGGTGTTGCTGAACCTAACTGAGAAGGCTTTGTTTTGCCTTTGGGGGTGTGCTGGGAATGTGCACAGGAGCAAAGTGATGATGAGGTGCTGGGGAAGGACAGAGTATCATCTTGTGCGTGGTGTCACGCGCATGCCTCGATTTATCTGCTATATACTATTTTGTCTCTGTGCATAAGCTGAAGTACGATAAAACATGGTAGGAAGGGCAAATAAGAACTTGATAGCTGAATGAATATTGAGTTCTTTTGCTTCAGTTTCTGACCAACATGTTTCTTAAAGACTGCACACTAATTTTGCCAAGGCCAGAGAAAAGATAGGAGAAAATGAATTGGTCAAGTGCTCTGCCATGAGAAAAAAAAAAAAAGGGAGAGGAATAGTGGCTTATCAGAAGGAGAGGCTAGCAAAATTTCCTTAAGATCCTTTAGCGACAGACAGCTGTGCTCATTTAAACACTGAGCAGGTGACAAGCTGCGGGCAATTGATCTAACAGTATGAACCCTGACTGCTCCCTGCAATTGCTAGGTGAATAGAAAATAGGCCTGTTCATTCCCAGCTTAATAACAGATGCTTGAAAGGTAGGACCTGACAAGCCTTAATTGCTGTTTTGCCTTCATGTTGATATGGAGGGAAGAAGTAGGGAGTATCATTTTAGTGTCTGGTCTAAAAATTTAGAAGAGGTTTTTCTGGCAGATGGTTATACCCAAAGGGCACGGATTTGACCAGTATCAAGTGGGGGCTGTGGAAAATGGTAATGAAGGCCTCTTCCAGATCTCTAAAAGGGTGGTATATATTGGAATTTTGTCATCTTTGTGGAACTACCCAGTAGACTTTTCATCTGGATAAAGGCAAGTAACAGTCTGTCACTGGAAAGAATATTTACAACAAAACAAGGTGGGGAATCATATTCTGCAATTATTGAGGTTTCACAGCGCTCTCAGGTAAACACAACTATTTCTCTAGAGAATTGTTCCAAGACATATTCTGCCATATAGAATTTTTGCTAAAAGAGGCATCTGTTAGAGGACAATTTCCTTCATTTTTAAAAAAAATTATCATGTTGTAACTTTGACAAATTTAAAAGATGTACGATCTTTGCAAATGTCTAGGACTCTTTTGAACATATGGTGCAGTGGTACTGGAAACTTGTACTGGAAACTGCTGACCTTATTTTGGTTTTGATGTGAATCATAACTAATTACATTCTCCTAAATGGCTGATAACACTGGTAAGCAGATATTATTTGCTCTGATCTTTTCAGAAAGCAGTTACAGCTGTGCAACTGCAAAAAATGAAATTCTGACTGGCATAGGATGAAATCAGTATGGAGAAGCTGAGGCAGATGTCAGCAGAGAACTGCTGAGGAACATCCTGTTGCTGCCCTTGCTGTCAACTAGAGACCAATGTCTTTAGGTGGTCTGTTTAGATGGACCAGGCAGTCATTTTTTCCCACTGTCCTTGAGTCAAAGAGGGTGAAGATTAATTTCTACTCTGAACATTGTTCTATAAAAATGAATTAAGTGTTTGGCAGTTCAGTGATGAAGGATTTTACAATATTAACATACTTGCTTTTTCTAATGCCAGTGATATTTCAGTTCTGTTATCAATTCACCAAAGCTATTAGAAGTAAAAATGGTCTGTTAGGGTTGTTTATCAAAAACCAGTAAATTTGCAGAAATGGGGAAGAGGGGAGGAAGACTGAAATGAACAATTTTGGACTGAAATTTTCAAGGTGTTGATCAAATAAATGTAAAAAAAAAAAAAAGAAACCGCTGGAAATCTCAGGGCATCCTTGGATTATTTCAGGGATGTTTAAACATCTTGTCTTCTTATTTTCTACTTTATGCATGTAGATCTGAAATATATAAACGGTTAACTAAAGTTAAAATACTATTTCAATCTTTGCATGCTGTATAAATATTTCTATGCTTCAAAAATTAAATATTTTAAGGTAAAAAGAAATTAAATGTTTTGTTCCCTAGATAAATTTCTATTTTACTGTTTTTGCTCATTTAAAACAAACATGTAAACAGATACTGAATCTATGCCTTAATTCAGTCTCCAGTTGCCGCGTTTTTCCTTAGTGTTGTAGAAAAATTGTTCCACTCTGAATGCAAGAGTTATTTTGATTGTCTTTCATGCTTCACTCCCCCTCTCTAAGGCATGCCAATGTTCACGGTTGTCATTTCTAGCCTTGGCTTGCACTGTGTAATGAGGGGTGGACCATGCTACAGCAGAAACCTGCAAAGGGCAGAAATGTAAATTAGAATGGCAGGTTTGCCACCCTCAAGAGATGTGATGTACAGTCTTTTCCTGCATGGTAGTGAGGTAGTTTTAGCTTTGCAGCGTCTTCACAGCTTTTGTTTTATGTAGGGGTGGTGCTCATTCTGAGCTATCATATCTGAGCTACCTGAATTTGTTGTGGCTGTCTGCATGTACAGATCACATCACCCATGCAAGAAGGTGTCTAAGCACCTTCTTTTGTCCTGAAGAGGAAGCCCAGGACAATCTAGATATCAACTTTGACCATGTAGGTTTTCTAAATTTATAGTTATTCTGTTCTTTTCTCATGAATCTGTTCAACACTGACCATCATAACAGCTGTAACCAGTGCCAGTACAACAGACAAACATTTTAATTTTACCACGGCCAGTAACAGAGAGTGCAGGATGTCCAAATCCAGCATGCTGTATGTGAATCCAAATGAGAGCCATCTGTGGACATACAGCAGGATGTCTGCTATCCTGTGAGCACTAAAGCCCATATGAGGTTAATTGGTTTTCAGTTCAAAAATGCCACTTTTCTATGCGCATTATTATTTGGTTTGAAGATAAATGAAAAGAAGGAAACAATAAGCTGTGCAGAACAAAACAATTTAGTTAGGAAATAGGCATCAGAAAAGTGGGATATATGCCATACTTCAAAGGTCATTTACCAACAGGGTATTTGAAAAATTACAATGAACATGTCTTTAGTACATATGAGCCTTGAAAGAAACAATAGCATGTAAGACAACCTAAGGTGGGGGTAGAGCAGAAATCCCTCCCCCTTCATCTAGGGGTACAGGACTTAGCCAAACCAAATACTCAGAGTGCCAGTTCCTGTGCCATTATGCCCTGCCAAGCTCTGACTTTGGAGTGGTTTATCTCTCTGTCTGTCTGCCTGCCTCAGTGTTTGTAAAATGAATCATTGAACAAAATACCAGACTGATTTTTTTCAACTTGTGGTAAAACAATGGGGAATTAGTAATTCTATTGCCTCCTGTGTCTACTACCAGTTTGAACAGCATTCTCTCCACCCTCCCTCAGCCTTTCTACAAGCAGTGAGAAGGAAAGACTGTGGATGAAGGAAAAAGGTATCAGACCTTTCCTTAGGAAAACTCACTCATTTGCTTCAACTATGTTTTGCAAGCTGTTAGTTTTCATTTTGCCATTGCTAACAAAATATCTTTACATTACTCTTTCTCTATATTCTGACATTTCAAGTTTCTCTGCACTATCCAGATATGGCTGAACTCATAAATAACAGGAGTACAATTAATATAGTCAAAATCTTATGGTTGTATCTTGGCAACCTACAGGAAGTTTGGGAGGAAAGCAGAAGCAAAGGCTGCAAGAAATGCTTGCAAAAGGCAGTAGAAACTCATGCAAATTTAATGGAAATAGCTCCCTGTTACCCACAGGCATCAAAGCTGGAAGAGATGGATTTTTATCTGGTGATTAAGACAATTCCTAACCACTCTCCCAGCTGCTATTCTCTCCTAAGGTGTTATTTACTGAAGAGCTAGGAAGACAATTAGCCTGAGGAGAATGGAGATGCTCTAATTTGAACTAAATTTCACAGGAAATAAAAAAATAGAGAGCAGAAAGAAGAAATAATTTGGAGAAATCTGCAAGAAGCAATTCTGTCTTACTTTTTCATTTCATATTAGCAGGAGACACGGGGTCTACAGAAATATCTTTAAAACTGCCATTATTCTTCATACAAATATGAATATATACATAAATATATACACACTTTTATATTAATATATACATAAATATATGTACATAAATATATATACACACTTTTATACACTTGCATACACAAATATTCCTGTTATGTTTTAACCTCACATCTGGTGTCTATAACCAAACTTGAGGTATCTAAGTGTCTTTGGCAACAAAAAAAACCCAACACCTTCCCCCCCCCGAAAAAAAAAAACAAAACACCAAACCAAAAAACCCAAAACCAACAAGCAGAACAAAATAAAAACCCAAACAAACCCCCCCCAAAAAAAACAAAACAACAAGAAAAAGCAGGCATAAAACACTTACTGTTTAACCTCAAAAATTCCCAATGTCAGAGCATTGCAGCTCTTACACAGTACAGACTCAAATGTTGATCTACAATTCTTCAGATTCCAAGACAATGTAGAAGCACTTCAGGAAAAAGTGCAAAAGCAAAGACTGAACAAAATGCTCCCCAGAGAAGCAATGTCCACACTGGTACCAAATCAAGTCACGGGTTCATTATACAAGACATTATTTTTGTCATCTTGAAAACATTTATATTTAGTTTATGGTGATTTCTGCAATTCCCAAAGCTCACTGAAAGTGCTTTTTTCAGTTCATTATGAGTTTAACTTGCATAACTTTTCTGACCACAGTGCACATTTTCTGTCAATAACTATTATTCAAAACAAGTTTATAGATTAAAGTGACTTCTCCTTTACCTTTCAACTGCTTTATGTGTAACTTCATAGCAATATTCAAGATATCTCTTCCTCCCTCATTTATCGTACACACTGATTCAATTAATTTCAAATTAAGCTGCAGTCTATTCTGGGCAAAGGTTACTTCCAGCAGGGTATTTGCTGGGCATATACTTCAAACAGGTCTGCTACAATTGAGCATTAGCAGAGTACAATAGCAACTGTTATTAACAACAGCAGTTTTAGGTTCAAAGATCAGGTGAGTGGATGTCTGAAAACAAATGAGACAATTCCATTCTGCTGGCTAGTGAATAGTTATCACTTCACAAAACGAGTCCCGTGTTTGCAGCTTCTGCTGACAGTACCTGATTGATGGGAGTCCTGGCTGGTGCCACTTGTCAGAGCATAACCTTGGTGTGTACATTGCAGTACTGCCTGCCTCCCTCTGTCACTTTCACTATGTGCAGAGCTCTAATTTGTTGATTATAAGTTGATGGTCCTTTTTGGCGATACTGATTTTCTTCATTTAACATTCTTGATACTGTCTCTTCACTCTAATCTCTATGCAAACACCAGAGAGGTACAAAGTAACAGCTGAGAAATCAGATAAAGAAACTTAGAATGCATAGTTGCAGAATAGTAACTGGAATTAAGATAAAATAATCGTGCATAAAGGAGGAAATATTCTCTTTTTTTTGACTCAGCAATTTTCTAAATTGAAATAAAGTGCTATAAATTCAACCTTTAATACAATCAGTAAGGTAATTTAAAAATGTTAAGCCTAGAATAGCAGCATATTGAAATTTTAAACCTTATAGTGAACGTCAGTGAGGAGCTATATGTGTGAAGATTTTAGTAACCTCATGAAATGTGCTATCTATAATAGGAAGAGCATGATGACTCATGGCAAATTAACATATTTATTTGTCAGCAAAGTTGTCAGTACAAAATTGCTGCAGAAATTCAAATAAAGTAATGGGCATATATAACAAGACTTAAACCAGATGGGATAATACAAATGAAATAACATTGGAATTAATGTATAAGTTTTGTAACACAGTACAATATTGAAAAAGTAAAAACATGCCTTGAAGGTAGAGTATTTGACGCACGGTAATTCTGAGAAACTGTAGAGATTTTTATATATTCTGATAATAACATAAACGTTTCATTTTGTTCAGAGAAAGCTCCAATGTGATTTACATAGAAAACAGTTCCACAGAAGAAAAATAATAGAAGATATCATGTCATATGTTTATTTTTATGAGGTGTGCATATAGTCTAGTCTGTAAAGTGGAGAAGCTTCACATCTTCCGGAAGATCAGAACAATTATAACTTGGTAGACATACAGACAGTGTTTCACATGCTTAACAGTAGAAAATTCATGGCATTTTTGACATTTTTGAATAATTACATGGGACCAGTTTATGCAACATATGACCCACAAGAGATACAGGTCCTACGAAGATGCTGCTATATATCAGGCTTTTATGTATCACCATAGAATTGTGCTGCATCTAAAGAGATCTCAACCGGCTGGAGAAATGGCTTGAGAGGAACCTCATGAAGTTCAATAAGAGGAACTGCAACATCCTTCACCTGGGGAAGAACAGCCCCATGAACAAATATATGCTGGGGGCCAGCCAGCTGGAAAGCAGGTTTGCCTAAAAGGACTGAGGGTCGTGGTGGCTCCCAAGTTGAGCACGAGTCAGGAATGTGTTCTTGTGGCAAGGACAGCTAGTGCTGTCCTCAGTTGCACGAGGATTGTTATCAGTAGGTCATGGGAGGATATCTTTCCCTTCTACTCAGCACTGCTGAGACTGCATCTGGAGTATACTGTGCCCAGCTCTGCACTCCTCTGTGCAAGACAGGCATTGGAAGGAAGCTTTTAAAAAGGGGCCCAGAGATGATAAAGGGGCGGGAACATCTGTCTTACAAGGAAAGGCTGAGAGGGCTGGGACTATTCAGCCTGGAAAAGACTTAATGAGGAATCTCTTTAATGTGAACAATTATCTGAAAGCAGGATGTAAAGGAGACAGAGCCAGGCTGTTTTCCATGGTGCTCAGTGACAAGGCCAGAGGCAGTGGGTACAAAACAAAACATCAGGAAACACTTCTTTTAGTGAGCACTGGCACGAGTTTCCCAGAGCAGCTGTGCAGTCTCCCTGCTTGGAGATATTCAAAAGCTGTCTGGCCATGGTCCTGGGCAATAAGATCTAGGTGATTGGTTAAGCAGGAATTTGGACCAGATTACATCCTTTCCAAATTAAAATTTTCTGGAATTCTGTGAAGGGACAATCAAAAGACCTCTTGATACTGCAAACATTCAGCATCTCAACATACAAAAAATAACAACACTCAAGTCCACACAAGTTATGAACATCCCACCCAGCATGTGAATTTGGGAGTCTGTAACTGAAGTCTCTCTCAGCACAGAGGACTGTGTGCAAGCTCAAGTTACAGATAAGGAATTACGTGTATTCCTGAAGATGTTCTGGAGAAACTCACACATTACTAGAGATATGGGCCCACCTATGATTCAGGCATACCTCCATGGCACTGCATTTATTAAGCACATATTGGGTAACCATGTAAAACTCTCAGCTATATGCATAAAATTATATTTGCAGGATGCAACAGACAACACCTCTACTTTAACATCCCTCAAATTGCTTTATGTTTCAGGCTTCTCTCCAGATTAACAGAGTTCCACGACTAGCCCCACAAATATTTCTTCAATTCATGTGAGAAAAGTTCAAATAAAATATACTCTAGGGCTATCATTAATTTTATGTCAGTGGTTTTGTGGATGCTACATTATAGCATTTTATCTTCTGTTTTTCTTTTTGTGATGCAGCTCATTAACCACATTTCTTATTAGATCTTGTTGTATTCATTCTGATTCACTAAAGCCCTCTGTGATCAAGAAAAGCCTTCAGGAAATATATACTTGAAACAAACCCGAAACTCTAGAGATTATTAATTTTTTTTTTTATATCAATATACTCAGCTCCATTATTGAAGGTAATATTAAAATTTAAAAATGCAAAAGCAAGGAACTGTGTGGGAATTATTCCCCCTATACACTTTCCATTTCAAACAAATAAATTATCTCTATCTTGTTATTTGTAGTAAAAAAAAAAAAAAAACCACAAAAAATTGCTACAATAGAATTAAGCTATTTACCTTACCCATTTTCCTACCATATTTGCTGTAAAATGCTTGAATAATTTTGCAAGCCAGTAAATGGCTACAGAAGGAAACCATGTTTTACATATACCTTAAGTCAGCTGGTTAATAAGAGAAGAAGAAAGAATTAGAAAGCCTTGTTTTCAAACATGATAGGAGATATCTCACACTAACGAAGCTTTGTACCTGTGAAATATCTGACAGGTCTCAATACTTATTGAATGGAAGCAAGTGAAACTCAGGTGATTAAAATTATAAATTATGATATGTAAGTTTATAATTAAGACAGCCTTGTCATGATTGATCCTTTCATAAAATTTTTCACTTTCAAGAAAACTGAAAAATTCCATAGTTTTGAATATTTGATTTCCACTTAAAAAAAAAAATGGTGTTCTGAAACCATGTTTAGATCAGTCTTTTCAGTCTTAGAGGAATTGATGAGAGCAAGTTAATTTAGAAAGAAGGGAAAGAGGAGAGCAGACCAAATGGTGTACCTTTCAAATGTCAAGACAGTTGACAATGGCCTGTCCTACCATTCCCAGTCCACACCTGAAGTTTGATCACAAACAAGTTGCTAGACTACCTTTCCTATTAACAATAGAAGTTTTCTGGGGAACCATGTATTTTTTGTTCCTTAGGTCATGTTTTCAGGCTTCAGATTTCATTTACATATGGAAATGGATAAACAGAAAACAGAATCATCACACTTTTTTTTAAATCACCTCCCCCTTATTTCTGTAGGATACAAAATGGAGTAAGAGAGTGGACAAGTACATACTTGTCCACACTTCTACAAACTAAGTTTCAAATGAGATTTTATTCATTATAGATCACATATGTGCTATGAATTACGTCTGTAACCATAACTGGTGTCTCACTTTTGTTGCAGAAAAAGTGGGAGAGTGAGCCTGGAAAAGCAACTTATTTTTTAAGATATAAAGCTGAAGTAAATTTAAAGTATAAGGCTACTTTACATTGAAAAGATACTGAAGAAAATAGTATGAATTATTTTGAAATGTTCTTCACAAAAAGGTTGTTATTTCTGAAACAAACAAGAAATTATGATAAAAAGTTGGCCTCAGTGTCTAATTTTTGCAGGAAAACTGTAAGTATTTCATCCTTCTCTATCAAGAACTTCTAAGAAGTAAAGACCATGTGGCATACCCGAAATTTGCCTCTTGGACTACCCATAAGGCATCTGTACTGTCCATATGTCATATAGTAATGCGACAGGAAGTTTCTCATTTGCTCACTAAATATGGTTTCTGATGTTTCCAAGTTCTGCCAGTTTACTCAGTCTGCTCCTATGGAGCATTTTTCTCTTTTGTTGAACCTCCAAGAGACTTATTTTTACACTAAAGGGAATAGTATGTAATTTTTTCTCTTTTTTTTTTTTTTCTTGTGAGCAACAGACATTATTTTGCATGTTGTTGAAAAAGTATTTTATTATAACATATTATAGCTTTATGTTTCAAAGATAACTTGTGCAGCCTTCATGTGCTGATTCTAGGTTTGTTACTTATAAATAGGTTTTTTTATATTTTCATACTCTCTTATTTATATAAACGTGTCATGAGTTGTAGCTGTATAGTTAAATATGTGTCAGACTATCTATGGAATGTAAGTAATAGATAAAGAGGACAATATAACACAAGTTATCAAAATTAATCAAGAAAAATAACTGAAGATTGCTGTTATCTTCTGCCAGTGACACATCATTTTTTGAACTGAGCTGCAAAGGAAGAATTTAATAGTGATTTATCTGGGTGATGTTCACCCACAGCACCCTGAACATCTGAAAACTGAATGCAGTAGACTTTTTATGACATTTTGCTTTACTTACTGCTGTGCCAGTTATATGAAAAGTAGGACAAAAGTAAATGCTTATCAACTATGTGTTTCATATGAGTAAAATCCTAAATCTTGCACAAATTTCAAGTAAGCACGTGATTCACAATATGCTTTTGATTAATGACACCTATTTCTAGAGGCTTCAGTGGGCTTTGGATTAAGTTCTCAAAGAGAGCAGGGTTCGAGGAACAGAATGAAGCTGTTAAAGTCATGCAAAAATATATGATGCACCAAATACCTCCAGGTAAAGCCAGCACTACTGTTTTCCCAGCATCTGTGTATTTTCTTATGCAGGATAATGTTTTCAAGGTGGATCCAAATAAGCCATTTCACTGACACACATATGTTGGTAATAATGTGGCCAGGCTCTTCTGTACCAAACTTCCAACCCAGAGAAAAGATTATATATTCTTAGAACAATGATGTGTTTCATTAGGCTGTGGTAAAGCATTCCCAAGGGTATAACAGCATGGATGCTGTACTTGGCCAAACCAGCTCTCAGAAGATGACAACTTAATTCAAGCCTTCCAGCTTTGATAATAGCACAGCTGTGAAGTGCTGCTAGGGACATCTTAAACGTTAAAATTGGTCTTCAGTGAAGTGACACGTCAGTTTACCTTTGGAAATATTGGTGACATTACAACTGCTTTCCTTAGACAAGCAAAGTTCAAATGCAGCTCCTTTCAGATGCATTAAAATAGCTTCAGACCCATCTAGGTTTGCCAGAGAACAAAGAACATTGTACCTGCCACAGAGATGCTGACCCAAGCTATTTAAAAAGGTTTATCATTCCTATTTTCACAGGATAACAGAGAAACGGTTTCTGATATTTGTATTTATCAGTAAATAAGAAAAAGGCAATGCAGTACCAGAGGAGAAAGCCTAAAGGCACTGGAGTTTGGGATTAGGACTGCTACTCAAAGAAATATACAGCTGCCAGAGGAGATGAATAATGAGTATTTTAGATCAAGCTTTTGCTTGAAACTGAATGGTCTGATCTGAAGAAGTCTTTAATATTCTTTACAACTATTTCCTTTTTTAAGCCCAGAGGCTTTGACTGTTTCACCCATTGTCTCTCTGGGCATTAGGATGGTCATTATCCTTGCCATAGTTCACCAGCTCGTTTGTGCTGCTTCATGATGCAGAGCTACAGTTTCAATCAGTTAGGAAAAAAAATAATGTGCTGAGTTCTGCCATTCTTTGGGGTTTTTTTAGGTTAGGCCTGTTCATAGGCACCTGGTTTTGTGTTACTTACACTGAGTTTTGACCTTGTCACTATGCATCATGGTCTTGAGTCAAGAGTCTCATCTATGAAATGGGAAATGAATACCTGGGTTAATGACACCTTTGTTTTCCTTCCGCTTAATGAAACTACATTTAAAATATGGCTTTCCCATCTCTTTAAAGTCAAATCAGCATTAAGACAAAATGGCTATATAATGCTCACTCTCACCCTCCATGTACTAATACATGCATCTTTTTCTGAATGCTTTTTAAACTATTAATTTTTGCTCATCAAGAAAATTTGAATACAGATTATTTCCCCAAGTCTGCTCAGCTGTGCATCTTTATAAATATTTATACCAACAGAAAGGAGGGGTTAGTGGCAGATAGGAAAATGTGATCTGAGCACCATAATACCAGAAACCTTTCTCAAGGCTGAGTGACTACACTCTGAATCATGCAGCCTTTCCTTGGATGCTCTACAAAGGTGGTGAAAAAAATAAGAGTTTAAAGAACATGTAGTTTTGTCCAAAATTTGGATTCTAATACCGACCTTTGCATGCACATTGTATGAAAAGGCAGCATTTGGCTCTTGACCAGGGTCAAGATATTTCAGCTATGGCTTTCAATTTCTACCCAAGTTAGAGACTGCTCATGGATAAAAGTAAAAGGGATCTCAGAAAGTTCAAGGGAGAATGCAGGTGTCCATACAGACTTAGCCTTATTTTAGATCTGTTCCTCTTGGATGAGTAGTTAGATCAAGTCTCAAACAATTTTGGTCAGAAAGTAACTATGTATTCTTACAACCAGATGTGAATCAAAACATCTAAGTTAAATAGTGCATTCAGTACTATGGAAACATAATATAATGTTCATAAAAAAATAGTATTTTAAAGAAAACTTCTTACCAGCAGCATGACATTCAGTAACATTTTCTCACATTTTCCCAGTGCTCTGCCTTATATTTACTAGGACACAGAAGGCCTCCTCTACCAATTGTTCTAATATTTCTGTGACAGTAACATGACTGCCCAACTACATATTGAAATATTTTTGATTTTTTTTTTTAAGCATAGAGTTTAAAAGAGAAGTGCAAACAATTCATTTTGTAGATTTTGTTTATAAAGGCCTTTACTGCACCCAGACAGAATTTTTTTTCCAGATATCTTTTTAATTCCATAATCAGAAAGGCCTTTAATTCCATAAGAGAAATGAAAAACCAGGATAGTTATGAGCCTGCTTTAATACTAATATCTCAGTGTTATTTATTTCATAGATTGCAAAATCACTTTGAGGATCGGTCCAAAATTTAAAAATATTTTCATTCAGATATTTGCATGGTATTCTCTTCCTGCATGTCTACCTAATTTTTATACATATGAGCCACTTTTAACAGTGGTGGGAATGGTGGGTATGTACATGTACTGCAACACCTTCTACAAAAATTAATGTGAAATGAAAAATCCTGATGTATATTCTTATGCCACTGACATCTCCCACATGCACAGGAAGAGCAAAGCTATTTAAATTAGAGGGGTTGGGTTTTTTTTCAAAATGAGAATGGTTCCTGTTGTATGCTTGATCTAGCACTAGAAATTTTCAAATCCCCTTCAAAATGATGCTTACATTTTTTTTTACATTTGAGATATTGCAAAACTAAAGGAGATCTTCATATATATAATACTCCAAGCACCTATTTCAAACATGTGAATGCACTTAGAAATAACAATGTTCATAATCCTTCATTAGTGAACTGAGACTCAATTCAGTGAATTCCTACTCATACTAAAATTTTACAGCTCATTTGACCTGCAAGACACTTAGAAAATTCTAATTTCCTTTTAGAGGTTTGGAAAAAAGTGATTTTGATGTATAACCATTTTAAAAATATAATAGTTAGGAAATTTTAAAAATGTTTACCTCTGTTATTCATAAATATTTCCAATAAACCAGCATTTCCAAAATGAATCATCACTAACCTGGAAACATATTATCTGCTTTACACATTTGGCATTGCACAATCTGACAACTGGCAATCTGACTTGTCATGGTAAGGAATATGTTTCTCTCTACAATGCTCCTGTGTATGAGAGCTGACAATCAAACGATTCAACTACATGAAGAAAAAAGGGCAAAATTTCATTCATCATGCTAACAGAGGAGTTCTTTTACAAGAATTAACTAGGACACTTGGAAACATTCAACTAATCAACTGTACAATTTACAAACATATGAAGGAATACAAAATAGATAAGCTTTCTTCAACACTAAAAAATGGAACATCAGTGATCCAAGTATGCCATTGCCAGGTTACTTCAGAGTGTAATGAACCCTTGGGTAAAAGATAGAAAAAATACAACTGGTATTATATCCGTTTTTCTGTGTCACATTTGTGATCCATGCATAAAAGAAGAGAAAGCAGTATTTTATTCATCTGTTTTGAGGTGGCAAAATGCTCAGATAACTCTGAGGTGACCCACAAGAAATGGAAACCATTACATGGTAGCCACAGTATTTCTGCCTAATGTGTTTAGGACTGCTATATCAACCTCTGAGAGTAAAAAAAAAGAACTACAATAAACTTCAGGATACAGTCTCCAAGACTTACATCAGGATTATGTGAAGTTTCTCACTTGTCATAATTATTTTCATTGCATGTGTTATGTCCAGCAGACAGGAGGGAGACAGCTGCTTCAAAGAGAACTTTCAGGATCATAATGAATGGGCCATAGAACCTTATCTATCAAATCAATCTAAATTTTTAATGAAGTTCTCTTTCATTTTTTGCTTTAAAATATACACAGCTGACTCAAAGATTTCAGCAGCTAATGCCAAATGTTTTTGATACGTAATCACAGTTGTCTCATATTTAAAAATGTCAGCATGGTAAAGGTTAACACCCAGGAAAGATTCATCAGTTATACCCTTGGTTCTACTAATAATTTTCAAACTGATTTCCAGAAAAAAACTCACCTATATTTGCTTGTGTGAAAAGAGGTCAAAATGATACCTTTGGCTCCACAAACATCCTACACCCGAACTAGTCTTATTGTTCAAAGGTGAGGTCCAAGCAGAGACAACCTTTATCATTATGCCAAAAAGCACATTAAGAAAGTGTCATGCTCACTACTTGAGTGCCATGGACCAAGTGAAAAAGGTGTGTGGATAGCAAACTTAAGCAAATAGAAAATGTTTTAAGATTAATTTAGTAATAAAAGTTTAGAGAGTCACTTCACACTACTATGGAATTCAAATTTGAAAATTAAATATATTTAAGAAACTGAAATTTTTGTGGTTGGGTTTATCAAGACCTTGTCCTGTCTTGACTGAGCAGAGCAACTCTGTATCTGTTTAATAACCAGGCCTGTTGGAAATTCAACAATAAGATGTTCTTAAATCTAAGTGCCTTAAAGATCTTAAATCCTTTGATGCATTTTGCATATCTCTAAAATAGATGCACAGTACTGAGCAGAAAATCATTTATTCAAATACATGTTGATGTCTGTGAAAATAGGTCAAGAAGTTATGAGTTGTCCCCCCAGGGGTTATTCCTTCATCGGGGGGATGTTACTCCACTGGAGGTTTCACCTCTTACTACTGCATAGTAGCATATAACACCTCACTTCAGAAAAACTTTGGTTTTCTTATAGGTCAAAACATTTTAAGTTACAGTCATCAGAAGGCAGGCTTTCTTACATTACTGAATTTTTTACACCCTAGGAAAAAAATCCATTACACCTCTGTAATCACCAAAGTTCACTTTAAGAGGCAATTATACTTAAAGGTTTCTTTTTCCTATTTTCAAAAAGGAAAGGTATAATTCTAATAATAGGAAAATAAGAGTGGGAGTAGCAAAAAAAGCAAGTATACAGCTGAAATGTGATGATAAATATTACTAGGTGCAAGGTTCATCCTTTAACATTGAGGCAGTGGGCTAATTCAGGAATCTAGCTTTGCCTTTCTGAGTGCTCTCAGTCTGTATCATCTTTTTGACCGTGTTCAAATAAAATCCTCCTGTCTTTCCTTCATACACCTTCGGAAAAGTTATTCCACTGAAAGCACAGCTTTTCTATTTGTACTGCCTCAGGTTATAATGACTCACAATTTATCTACATCCTGCTTTCTGTAATATGTCACATCTCAGAGAAGAGCATGAAACTGCATCTTTACCACACTTGCCCCATATAATTCATCATAGAAAATCACTTTCTTCTCATCATGGAGACCACTTAAAACATATTGATAATACCATGGAAAACTTGACATTTTGAAAGGCACACTTTTTTTTACTTGCAGAAGCTTTTGGCATCTTAAATGTCTATTGACATTCCTCATGAGATTTTTGTTGTGGGTTCTTTTTTCTTTTAACTTATTGCATCAGTCTTTGAAGAAATTATCTAAAGCAACAGACTACACACTAGGCTGGTTAGAGCATGGTACCCTTCCCAGGTCTTTTGTTTGAGCTAAAATACAGTGTAACTAGGCATAGAAATTGTAGAAGGAGAAGTGCAGGCAGAGGAAAAGAGCACATAAATTTCAAGCAGTTTGATTTAATAACCTACTGATTAATTCATTCAGGGTCTAATTATCAAGCACACCAGGTAGAGATTCAAGAATATCACAACCAGCCATCCTAATTAAAAAGATAAAAGTTGGATTATTTCTAAATTACAGAAACAATTATGGAAGGATAAGTAAAGATATGGAAATATTACACTATTGAAGAACAAGTGTACTGGGTAAGACCACAGCCCATATAGATCCATGTCTGGCCTTTCAGTGGCATGCAAAAGACTTCCTTTGTGGGATGCAAACAACATCCCTATAACTTTCAGAATTTCTCTGTTTAATTCCTGTTCAATTATTTTAGACATCAGAATCCCTTTTCAGATTATGATCACAGCTTGTTCACTATGAGAGAAGTTAGGCTGGCAAAAAACATTATTAATTAGAGGAAAGGGTTCAAAGCAGATTTGGAAAAGAGGGAGTGGTTTTGCTTAAGTGATCTTGAGGCTGTGAATACCAGAGTGGGAAAACTCCATTTGTTACACCTACTCCTGCTTTATCTTCTGCCTGTCTTGAAGAGCAGAATTCCTGCATAGAGATAACACACTCTCACAGACTTGCCTGAGCCTCCTGCTGGGAGAGAGAGATCAAAACCTCAGAGATCATAAAAAGCACAGGGCATATTGGTAAACTACGTGTGCGCGAGTCTTTTGATAAATTGGTGGAAACAAGAGGCCTGCCATGGGCTAGGATCAGCTAAGCCTAATAGTGCATGCTGTTCTTGCTTGTGGCTCTGCCTGGGTTTTGCTTTAGGATCCTCCAGGCAGCCAGGTAATTAAATAAATTTACTCTGCATTTCAGCCATGGCTTGATGGTTGTCCTGGCAACCTACTTGTCCCAATTCACACATTCTTTACACAGGAGTTTGCAACAGAGTATTAAAATAGCTTGTTCTTAACAGGGATTATGTTGTGAACTATCACTATTTCAACCCTATTACAACAATTTTCATCAATTGTGTACCTTGTTTTTCTAACAACTACACTTGCTTATTAATCAATGCACTAACGTACTAATATACATTACTAAAGTACTAACGTTTCAAAATTATGCTTATTCATGAACCTGTATGTTTGGTCCTCCTTTTTGATGAACTGAAGAATATATAAACTTTTTTTGGTACATTTATTAATTTTTATTTTGAATTTTTTTCTATGGTAACACAGAAAAGAGAAACTCATTTTACAAATGTAGCTCTGTCATAGCATGCCCATTAGCACTATCTAAAACTCACTTTTCAGAAATAATTGAGAATATTTTGCGAAGATGTGTTAAGAGGCTCTCATACTTGATGAACTGTAAACGTTTTCTTAAACAGTTACCTTAGTTTTCATTTAATCCCTAAGTCTCTTATTTTGTAATGTATAATTGTGCTTTCACTTACCCAGAGGAAAGGAGGCAGGAATTTGTATTTACAGAATTATAATACCACTACAAAAAGAAACCTAAATGGAAACAATAAAGCTGAGTTGCTTTATTTTTCTTAGTATATTAGTAATGGGCTTTGTCATTTCCTCAGAGAGGCTGTCCTAATCAGCTCGTTAATTGGATTGGTTTCCTAAATTAACCATACATATCTAAATCTCATATTTTTCAGTTACAAGCTTCAAGCAATTCTTGTGTCAAGAATACACTGAAAGTTTTCACTTTTTCCCATTACTCCTCTCATAACAGGGAAGCAGATTGTGCCTTGTGATCTTTACATCTATCTTAGGAGCAGGAAGCAGAATGGAAAGTGGTACCATGGCCTTATTCTGTCTCAAGAGTATAAGATCACTTCAGGTATATGAAAAATTTTTCCACTAGTGAAAGCGTAAGAGCAACAAAGCTCATCAGTCTAAAGGTAGAGCTTGTAAAATGTGTGAATGGGATAGCTCAATATAATTGTTGGTTTGGGCTGTGCAGTGATCAAAAGTAATCAAGCTGAAACCATTTAATTTAAGAAAGAGAATCTGTTAATTGAAAGCTCCCTTAATTCTGGAGTCATGTTTGCTCAATTTGGTTTTGTAATGCAGGACCAGCATGTTGGTTGGGGATGTTTTCAGGAGAGCCCTCTCTAGTCAAATGGTCCCATAAACCAGAAGGAAGTCGTCCCTACAGAAATCTCCCCTTTTCCACTTTGGCAGGCTCAAATTTTTCCTTTAATTTCTGTGATTTGGAGTAACTTTCCTCCCTTTGCATTTTTGCAGGCTGAGTGTGCAAATGCTTATGTCTTCTGTTGCTCCCCGCAGCCACTACTGATTTGACTTATTCCCTCTTCAAGCACACAAACTAAGAAGACCATAAAAGTTCTCTGCAATCCCACAAAACTTACTTTCCCTGGATTTATGATGTCTTTCAACTTCTTAAGATGATCTCAGCTTATTAAAGTTATCTGTGATTGCAATAGTTGCAAAACTGATTCTGCTGTGCCACTATTGGGGAAAAAATTTTCTTATCAGAAAACTGAGTCTGCCCTGTGTAGTGTCTGACTTGTATCTCTCCTCAGCTCATGCTTCATCTGCATTTTATACCAAATATCATCTAATACATGGATGAAACAATCACAGATAGGGAAATTAAAAAATAATTAAAAAAAAAAATATTAAAAAGATCAAGGAAAAATTCCCTAAAAGATCATGGAATTGTTTAAATGTTAGAGAGATGTATATGTTAACAGTACATTGACCCATTCTTAAACCTGGCTCAGATAAAATTCTCCAAACAGAGTAACTAATGTAATATGCACCAGATGTAGAAGGACACAGCCTTCCCCAGTCCACACATATTTGTTAATGCAATTTCATCACTCTCAGTACACCAGCACTATATATTGCATGGATCATTATCCACAGCAGAACTTGATGCAGCAGCACCCTGAAGAACATCATGATCATACTTCTGCTGCAGGTGTTACAGACTTAATCACACAGTTATACCCAGGCCAAAATTGAAAAAAAAAAAAAATGGAAGGTTTAACATGACTGAATCTGGATATAAGAAGGACAACTACACAGATAATAAAACCAGGAAAATGGAATTTTTCAGGATGAAAATATTAGAAACTTTCCAGTAGAGTCTACTTTAATAAAAGTTTGTTCCAAATCCTCTTTAATTTGGAGCCAAAAATTGCCTTCTGCAAGAACATTGCATTTACCATTGATAATAAACATGGACCAAATCCCTGATATAGGAACCTCTGAAGTTTCAAATTAAAAGCAATGAACAGGATTTTTTAGTTAATGAATTTTGTATGTATTCTTGAGAGTAATTTTTTAGCACAAAAAGGAGCTGTCCATTACTTGGGTTGCTAGAGTTGCTTATTAATATCTCATATTTCTAAATTGTAAATCCTAGAGGGAGAGAAAATTTGATATCCTGGGACTTGCCTTATATTTGCAACCTCTGTCCCCTGTGTAATAGCCCTCAGTGGCAGTGATCAAAAGCAATCAAGCTGAAATAATTTAATTTAGGAAGAAAAATCATCTGCTAATAGAGAGCTTTCTTAACTCTGGAGTCAAGTTTGCTCAATTTGGTTTTGTAATAAGGGACCAACAAAGACACTGGAAAGTTTAAATTTTATATTATTTTTAATGATAATTGGTGAATTCTTTAAGAATACTAAAGCATATATTTTATTTATTTTGTGATTTATAAGATCAGTTACTATTTCAGGCCAGCAGCTGTTCTTCTCGTTTTGAGTCACAATTTTTTTCAGGTATCTACTAAACAGCATTTTTGGATGATATGAGATTTTTTTTTTTCATAAATTGGAAAATTATAATTTTAAAAAATGCTCTGGAATTTGAGAAAATGCTTGATTTAGATTTTTTTTTACAATTAGTTTTAAAATGTGATTCATGTTTTCACCAAGCACTGCACATTCTAATAATTTGATGCAGTAGTTTTGATGCAAATACAGTCCCTAATAACTTTTCTGAGGATGGTGAGTCCTGTACTGAAATTAGAAGAGAACCAATTTTCCCTCAGCATTTTAGAACACATAGCATGTCTCATATAAAAAAAACTATTCCAAATAGAATTTCCAATTAAGCAGTGATTTTAAGGAAGAATAAGGACAATTCTATGTTTTAAATTCAGTTGTATTTATGTTCCCATCATTTTAAGATGAAGGACAGACTTCAAGAACTATAAACATACTGCACTGTCTAGAATATGCTCACTTATCAAGTAAGAAAAAAGTATTCATAAATAAAGATTTAAGTATAGATGATTTGGCTGTGGTCATGAAAAAAATTTTGCCCATACAAGGTCCCACCATTGTTAAAGTGCAAGTGCAGGAGCTTGTTCTTGTGGTCCTGACTGTAGGGTAGGACACTTAGTTGTACAGGTCTTACTTGCAGGCCAGTAGGAGACTCAAGATGCTTAAACCTTACCTGTGTAGAGGAGAATGGAAAGAAAAAGGAGAAAAAAGACTTTTTTTTTTTTTTTGGTAGGTATGATATCTGATGACTTAATTGAAGACTTCCATGGAGATTTTCAGAATATCACTATTTTGAATTCAACACTGTTATAGTGAGGTAATAAAACATTTCTAACCCAATTTTAATGTTGCCATTAACTTGCACTTTCTCTTACATTTGTGCATATTGTTTAGAGCATTTATCTCAGTCTCTGTTTTAGGAAATCTTCATAGAGCCCATATTTTCAAAAGTAAGAAATAGTTGCTTAAGCAATCTGACAATCTAAGCTTAATTCTCTGGTGAAACCGATATCTGAAATGTTGTATTAATTGCTATAGTAGCAAGTTTTTAATTTCATTTGTCTGAAACTGCTATGTGATACCTTAGTAATGTATAGCTACATTTCAGTTGTTTAGTGTTGATCCATCATTTATGTATGTTTTTTTATAGGATTTTAAATAAAATTTAAAATTCAATTATTAAAAGCATTTGCAAACTCAAGACGCTGGATACAGTAAATTATCTATATAATTGCCTCTGTGTGTGTGTGTATATATATATATATATATATATATATATTTTGTGCACACAAACTGACCATAGATGGAAACTATAAGTACACAAGCCTTTACGCACTTGAGATATATATGTTATGTACATATAGACAGAAAGATACATGGATGAATCAAGAAAATTCTGTCCTAGTAGTTTCTCCCATTACATATGTACACTGGGAGAAGTTGAAGCATTTCTTTCACAGTCTGCCATCCCTTCAGAGAAAAGCAGTCCCTGAGGACTGTACTCTAACCATAATGGGAACAACATTTGCATTTCTCCATTAATCCTAATTTTGTTTATGACATTCGCAAGGAAACATTATGTCACTGTTACTAAGCAAAAAAGCTCCTCTGAAGGGGGAAATATCATTTTATGCTTCAAAGGAGGAAGAAGCTTTCATATAACAATTTCATGCCTCTCAAAGCCCTGGAAAGTATATTCCTTCTTTATTTTGGTTTGGGCCTTGCCTGGGTTCCTCCCCCCTCTCTATTATTCTCAACAAAATTCTGATTATTTTATTTATTTCATTCTTCCTTGGGATTTCTGAAAGTTTGCCAACACCTAATAAGACAAAGAACTGTTCCCCCTACTCGAACTTCTGACTCATCCCAGGAATTCAAGGTATAGATTAATTTTCTTCTTCAAGACTTTGTATTCTTCTCCAAGGAATTTTCTGATAATACTTGTAAACTTTCAAAGATAAATTAAGATAACAGAACAGAATAAAGAATTCCTTAGAATAGCAGAATAAGTACTGGAAAGAGATGGATATTTTTTTAGATTTTCACTCTTTCCACCTTCCCATAGAACACTTGAGGTAATACAAGTGTCTCCCTCTGATTCCCTCCTCTGTTGCATCAAGACCAGTATTAGTGTTCAAAACCCTGTTAATCTGAGCACTACCTAACAGACAGAAAGTGACCAGTATTTTCCTGAATCTGAGGCAAAAGCTGAGGCAGTCCTGGACACAGTCACAGCTACAATATCAGGGACAAGCATGGAAGGGTGCTGGTTCTCTGCTGCTGGAGGTTGCAGATCATGCTTTCCACCAGGCAAACCTAATGGAATCAGAGTAGTTTTCTTCCTTCATGTACATGGAGAGAGCATCTAGATATTTGCAGTCACAGGATTATAGAATGGTTTGGGTTGAAAAGGATCTTACGCATCATCTAGCTCCAAACTCTCTGCCACCAGGAGGAAACCTTCCACTAGAACTTAGAGCCCCATGCAGCTGGTCTTGAACACCCCATCCCAGGATGGGCAGTTCACAGCCTCTCTGGTCAACCTGTTCCAGTGCCTCACTACCCTCACAGTAAAGAATTTCTTACTAACATCTAATCTAAACCTACCCTCCTTCAACTTAAATCCATTCCACCCTGTCTTGTCACTACATACCTTTCTAAAAAGTCCCTCTCCCTCTCTCTGTTAGGCCCCCTTTAGGTACTGGAAGGTGCACTATGATCTCCCCAGAGCCTCCCCTTGCCCAGACTGAACAACATCAATTCTCTCAGCCTGTCCTCATAGGAGAGGTGTTTCAGCTCTGTGACTTGGCAGTTCTCTTCTGCACTCTCCAACAGGAGCATGTCTCCTTGTGTTGGGAGCCCCAACCTAGAAACAGTACCTCAGGTGAGGTTCCATGAGATCAAAGGAGAAGAATCACCTCCCTCAACCTGCTAGTCACGAATCTTTTGATGCTGCCCAGGATGCAGTTGGCTTTCTGGAAAAAATTTGGAATAAAGAAAAGTTCCTGCCTCCAAATAAATGCAGGCAATCCTTTATCATTTTCCAACTAAAAATACATGTAAAATTTAATTCAGAAAAGCTCTGTTCTGGAACAATATGATGAAAAATTTTGTTGAGGCAATGCAAAAGAGTGCACATTAATGTCTTGACAGTAATAGATTTTTTCCTATGGTCACTAACAGAGCCATCTGGTTTAACAGTCTTGCTCCATGTCTATTCAGAGACAGCTTCATTTCTAACCTTCTGGTGAACTTAATGGAAAGACACAATTGGCTGGTTTTAATTTACATTCTAAACACAGCATATGACAATTGAAGGAGGAGAAGTTATTTCAGTCTTGACTTATAACTAACATAAATATCTGCAAAATGTATGTATGTGTCTAATTTTCCAAGCATTTGGCCTTGATTGATAAATACATACATGTACAAAAGGTTGATGTAACAGTTAAAAATAGATTATATACAACATTTTTGAATATTTAACAATAAAAATATTCTAGTTACAATACAAAAGGCTCATGTCAAGGCATTCACATATCTCCATGGAATATTTTTTCTGTATTGTACCATGGCAATGAACCTTTAAGGAATTTTGTAAGTAAATGTGGCAAAAACATTGATTGTGAATTTATTTATCTTATAATTCATGTGTGTTTTCTTTCTCATTAGAACTTCTGCCCTTGTTAGATGAGGGATTTGAACAATTCCTTTTACAATTATACTACAGATTCTGAGGTCAAAAGTTTCCAAAGTTTCTGGGTAGAAATGGACAGGAAGGAACAAATATATCAAAAAATATACAGAAATTTTCATGGCCATGCACAAGAAAAGGTTGCACATACAACTTAGCTGTGAGAGCTCTCAGAAGTATATCTTGCAGAAACTTGATCAAGAAATCCAATATTATAATTATAGAGACAACTAAGCCGGGGTTTTTAAAGGAAGCTAACAGGGCTTGTCACCATCCTTGTCACAGCATGCTAAGGCAGCATGTGCTACTTTGTCATAGAACTAATTGTGGCTTCTCCCTTTAAAATTAGGATCAGCATTCTCACCCAACAAAATATGTTTGCGCATGTAGACTATAATTAAGGTTGTGCCTTTTCTATAAACAGTAGGAGATAAGGCTTTCTTGTGAAAAAGTCTGAAGGATACCAATAACTACATCTCATCTTTAAGATAGTCTAGATGATTCTCAGTCATTACAACATTAGAATATTATATAGGGACATATTTTAACTCTGGCCATGTCAGTCTGGTCCTGCTTTACTTTGCTAAGATATGTAGAATGAGTTCACGGAGATTCATCACTTTGCCTCAAATCTCAGCTCCCCAGATTTAAAGAAGAAAGCAAAACTATAACCTCATCTTGGTGTGGAAATCCATTTACAATTATCATGAAAACTCAAGAAAGACCAAAAATTGTGTGTCTTCCATTTTTTCACTTGAAGTATGTATCTCAGCCATAACAGTGGAGGTTAATGGTAGCTGAATTTTTAATATCCTGCTTTTTTTCTGCATAATAACAAGACTATTTGGCAATCAAGTAATCTGAACCAGGAAGTCAGGATTCATAAGGATCACTGACTCATTCAAGTTTCATAGTGCACACACACAGAGTCACAGAATAAGCTGAACTGGAAGGTACCCCCAAGGATCATCAAGTCCAGTTCCCGGCCCTACGCAGCACGATCCTAAAAAGTCACACCAGGTACCTGAGAGCATTGTCTAAATGCTTTATAAACTCTGCCAAATTGGTCCTGTGACCACTACCCTGGGGAGCCTGTTCCAGTTACCAAACTCCCTCTGGGTGAAGAACTTTTTCCTGATGTCCAACCTAAACCTCTCCTGACACAACTTCAGGCCATTCCCTCAGCCTGTCACTGGGCACCACAGGGAAGAGATCAGTGCCTGACCCCTCCTCTTCCCCTCATGAGGGAGTTTCAGACTGCAGTGAGGTCTCCCCTCAGTCTCTCCCAGGATGAGTAAGCCCAAGTGACCCCATTTCCTCCACATGTGGCTTCCCCTCTAAGTCCATCACCATCTTCATGGCACTCCTTTGGACACTCTCCAATAGATTAGTGTCTGTTTTATACTGTGGCACCCAGAACTGTCCCCAGCACTTCAGGTGAGGCTGCCCCAGCTCAGAGCAGAGCAGGACAATCCCCTCCCTTGCCCAGCTGGCCATGCTGTGCCTGATGACCCCAGGACAGGTTTGGCCCTCCTGGCTGCCAGGGCACTGCTGGCTCATGTTCAATTTACCAGGACTAGGACCCCCAGGTGCCTTTCTGCAGTTCTGCTTTCCAGCATCTCATTCCCCAATCTGTCCATATATCCAGGGTTACCACATCCTTGGTGAAGAATCTGACACCTGCCCTTGTTGAACTTCATGTGGGTGGTCATTGTCACAGGTTCTTCACTCTTAAAAGAAGGTTTGCACTTATGTTTGATGGAGTGCATTACTGAGCAGTTCAGAAAGCAAATATATAAGACATAGAGATATAATCAATGTTTTCTTTGAGCAGTGTAGTAATTTAGAAGGCTGGTAACATGATCATTATTCAATTTCAGGTTTACATTTGTAAAAACTACTAGTTTAAGCCTGTGTAGTTTTTCTTCCAGAAATGCCCCCACTGTGAATATTTCTTACATCAGTAAATAGCAATTGTCTTGCTTCTACAAGATTAAAATGCGTTGGAAAGCAAATACAATTTTAATGTTACCCTTTGAAGAGTACGTGACATCTGCATTCACTACACTCATCCCACAAGTACCATTAAGAGCAGTTGCTGCCAAGCATTCCCTACGTCCTTCAGCCCACTGTGAGAATTAACTCACTCTTTCAACTCTGGAGAAAATAAATTTTAATAATGTGATTTTACTGAACTGTGCCCTAATTATACATAATATTAAATGGCAATTACAGAAGATACAAAACAAGCTTCAAGTGATATTTAGGATTTGAAAAGGTTTTCTCTTTTTTCCCTAAACTCTCTTTAGTAAATCATGTCAATTAATGATTTGGGTCTCTTAATTTCTGTAATTCATTCAAGAAAAAACCCTAAACAGATAAAAAAAAGATAACAACTGCCAACTGTGTAACCATGACAACACTAAATCCAGTGGTAAAACATTTTTTTTGCCATTAAACTCTCATTAAAAAGAAAGCTATAGCTGATTTTAAATTATAGGTCCAGAGCAAGTGAGATGAAACAGAAAATTAGCATAGATTTATGTGGTTTCATTAAATGTTCTTCCTATAATAACCAGACTGGTATAAAAGGTAATGTCACTATAACACAAATATAATAGATAGCAGATAATAGAGACTTCTTTCAGAGCCAGTGATCCAGCCCTACAGCATTTGCACAGATCAAAGTGGTTTTATGAAAATATGTATGTTACTGCATAGAGACTGTGATGAGGAAGAATATCTCTGGAAATCTTTATTGGGAAGAGTTTGGGAAGAGACTGCAGCTATACCTAAGTCCCAGGTCCCACAGCTAGATCACAATGACCCCAGTGTGGTACTACAGTATTGGGGAAGAGGGGCTAGAAAGCTGCATGGGGGAAAAAGGACCTGGGAGTGCCAGCAGTGTGCCCAGGTGGCCAAGAGGGCCAACAGCGTCCTGGGAGGCATCCAAAACAGTGTCTAGGACATTGCAGTGTGTAGCAATAAGGTAGTGATTGTCCTAATTTGCTGGGCCCTGGTGAGGCCCCACCTCGAGCCCTGTGCCCCTCACTGCCAGGAAGACACTGAGGGGCTGGAGCATGTCCAGAGAAGGGCAGTGGAGCTGGGGAAGGGTCTGGAGCACAAGTGCTGTGGGGAGTGGCTGAGGGAGCTGCGGCTGTCCAGGTCGGAGAAAAGGAGACCTTATTCCTTTCTACAGCTACCTGAAAGAAGCTTTTAGTCAGATGGGGGTCAGCCTCTTCTCCCAGGCAACTAGTGAAAGGACAGGAAGCAATGGCCTCAAGCTGCACCAGGAGATGTATTACCAAAATGGGGTATTAGCAAAAATTTCTTCATCAAACGGGTTGTTAAGCATTGCAACACTCTGCCCAAGGTAGTGATGGAGCCACCTGGATTATTCTTTTATTTTACATTATCCTCAGTCTATGCGAAGTATAATATAATGCGTTCTACTTCTGATATTCCTGTGTTTTCTGGTTTGCCCTCTGAACTCTTGAAATGAGCAGAAATAAAGTAGGATAAGAAAACTGAATGTCCATGGCTAAACTACATATTGTATAATTTCATTGTAAAGATAGATAGTCTCTCAGAACTGACTGGTCTCCCAGTGAGTACTGAAAGCTACTGAGCATGAACTTAGGATAGATGGTTTGAAGCTATATGGATCTCTGCCTGTATTGAAGGCCTCAGCATCCTGACTGAATACAGAGTAAGAGAAAAGATCAAGTATCTTTTCTTTAACTTTCTTCATCCCTGAGTGGGAGATAGACTGTGGGAATAAAATTTCAAGCTAAGAAAATAAGAATGCATCTTTTAAGAGTTCTGAAGGAGACTTGTCCAATTTTTATCTAACTTTTCCTTTTGTATAAAGTGTTATCCAAAATATCAATGGAAGCTTCTTTGCTTTGAGAATGTCAGAAGCTAAACACCTGTGAGACTCCATATTGCTTTTGTATAAACTGGCAAAAAGTGTTTAAGTTCTGAACAGTGTAATTGGAATCTACGGCTAGCAGACACCTACACTGTGAATACCAATCAAGGTCTTTCAAAACTCTGAAACACAATACCCCTGAACTCATATAATCCATGGCCATTTATACACCTATGGATTCTACTGAAAAAATACATGGCACTTTGAATAGAGGCACAAGAAAGAAGCCTTCAGTCCACTGTGGGAACAACATTCTTCAGTTCTGCAGAAGCTAATTTTTTTAAATGTCATTTTGCCTTTTTTAGGTCAGAATAATCAAGTGTCTCATCGTTCTTGATGTACTGTGACATAGCATATGCAAAGAAGGACAGTGTAAGTGAAGGGTCTGGAGCACAAGTCTGATGAGGAGCAGCTGAGGGAGCTGGGGGTGTTTAGCCTGGGGACAAGGAGTTTCAGGGAGACCTTATCATCCTTTACAATTACCTGAAAGGAGATTGTAATAAGGTGAGGTAACAAGAGATTGGATAAGAAGAAACAGCCTCAATTTGCTCCAGGGAAGATTGTATGGGATATTAGGGAAAAATCCTTTACCAAAAGGGTTGTCTGAGTAGTGGAACTGACTGTTCAGGGAAGTGGTGGAATCACCATCCCTGGAAGTACTCAAAAAAATGTGTAGATGTGGGGGACCTGGTTTATTTGTGGACCTGGTAGTGTTAGATTAATAGTCAGATGGTTGAGCCTAGAGGGTATTTCAAACCAAAAATAATATAATTTTATGATACCAAAAATATTAAATAAAAATATTATGATACCACAAATATTAAAGTAGATACCTATTATATATTACCAGTCTAAGTAATTTGTCCATGTAGTGACACTTCTTAGAAGACTCACTTATTCTGAGCCTGATTTTAGACTTTGAGTATTCTTGATAAGACTCTCTTGTCAGATTTAATTTGAAGTGGGATATATATTAAAATATGGAAAAACATGGACATACATATATATAAATACACACTCCATCACAAAGTGAATTTCAATTTATTCTTTCTATTCAACATGTTCCTGATCAATATTTGACTACTTTGGCAAGCATTTTGCCAATAAGCACAGAGTCTTGACAGAGGACAGCAAGGATGCTGACAGACTGCTTTGGTGCACATCAAGGCTAATTTAATTACTGGCAAGAGTCTGTGGCCAGGAGTTTTTTATGTCATCAAACTGTAATTCTTATTTCCATTATGTTTAGGAAAACCTAAAGAAAAAAAACAATGCAGCTAGTAATGAATATAAATAAGAATAAATGTGATTACATCTTGACTATTTAAGGCAAATCTGCATGAGGTGTAAATAAGCATGGTTTCATGGAATTCAACAGTTATTCACACAAAATCAAGGTGAAAGATGTCTGTGCTGTCATATGGATTTGTGATATACTTGGGATTAAATCATAACATCTTACATCATTTTCAAAGACATGTTCTGGATAGTTGTAGGGCTTTGACTCAGCAGCATTAAATCTTGCAATGGATGAGAAAGAAGCCAAGTGGGAGGGAAAGATGGTTTAATATAAATACCAAAAAGGACATATTAGGAAATCATGCCAAATGATTATCATGTTACTCTAATAAAGAATAATTAAGGTAAAAAAAACAAATAAAAAACACCTGGCAAGATGTTTACACACTTCACCAGATAATATCAAATTTGCCTGGAGGAAATGGTCAAGGAATGGCCAGATTCAAGTAAGCAAAGAGAGTGGGCATGAAATTCTGGATTTTCAGGCCAATGCCCAGTGCACTCCTTTAAAACTTCTGCATCTGAAAATACAGCCCCCTACTTCTGTACAGAAATTACTTTTATTTTAAGAACAGCTTTGTACAAATAGCTGTGTATCACAGTTACGAAAAAGAAGAGGTCTGTGTAACTAATTCCAGATGACTCTCACAAATATCAGCCATTGATTTACACTGTTCTACAGTCCCAGTGCTCCCATACAGATACTTATGGAATTCCATCTGGGGGTAGGTGAAGAAGTCAGGAATTATAATGAAAGTGAGAATTCAGAGAATATAAAGTTAACCTCATTTATTTTGTATATTTTTCTTAGTTTTAGAAATATATCTGCAAATACTCCTAGCCTACTTACTGCTTCTTTTACATGGTAGTAGTTAAGAAAGCAGCAATATCAAATTTCATTAAAATATAAACTAGCTCCTGTCTGGGATTTTATTTTTATTTTTTTAATCTCAACATTTATTTAACAATAATCTTCTAAAGCCCAAACTGAGTCACAAGCTGTTTCTGTTTCAATTCTGACATACTCCAAAATCTGCTTTAAGTTAGATATGCACATTGCCACCACAAGGCATGGAATATCCCTGAATGGCACATCTTTTAAGAGACAAATCAAAACACAAGAGAGTGAAATACTTGCCACACACATGCTAGAATTAACAGTGAGTTACCTGAGAACAATCAAGAAGATGCATACTTTCAGAGCTCTTTCCTTGTAGTTCAATGACTCAAGTAAAAACACCAAGATTAAAATTTGCAAAATCACATAAATGATGATCAACACTGAAAAACAGTGAAAAACACTCTATTATTTTTACTTATAACAGATTGTATATGAAGAACATAATATAATTCAACTTACCTAAGATCGTTGAATGTGGTTGACTACAGAACCTGTAGGATTTCTTCTGTCCCAGCCCTGTGGATGTCCCAGCCCTGCTTTTCCTTGTCCCCAGTACCAGTTAGTAGAGGGGATGAGCACACACACACGATAGTCAAAAATAGCATTCAATAAATGTATAGAATGTATATTAGGATAATGAAGCCACAGACTAAGATATGGCTACTGAGCAACCAGCAGCTGCTTGTATGTGGCCATGGAATTCTATTATAATTCCTTCCAATTTCACACAAGTCTTGCTTGAGTCACCATTTTCTCTGCATAAATCTGTCACCTAAACATCCTATAATAATCTCCTGATTTTCACTGTTCCTTTGATCCCTGTCATATCTTTGTTCAATTTGCATAGCCTTTATCCAGATAACATTTTAATATCTGAATTTAGTTTAAAAAACTATCTATTTTCAATAACAGTTTCAAGTTAACATGCTTGAGATGATACAATAGTACAAAAAGAATTAATGAAAATTTGACAACAAGCCTGGTATACTCCATTTGGCACTTCAGACCTCCTTACCAAGTAAGCAAGTCATGGGTTTTTACTTCACCAGATTATTACCAGTATTACCTTCCAGTAAAGAGTACAAACTCACATGAAAAACCCATATTAGGTAAAGTATTATATCTTGGACCTTTTTAAAAACCTGGGAAATTAGGATGTATCTCTGTTTATTTTTGAAAAGAAAGACTGGCATATTTTGAATTTTTGTCATTGATCTAATTGAAGCAACAGTAACCGTAGGCATTCACAGGACTATTTAAATTATTTTTCTTTAGAGGGAAATTATAAGATATATATGAGAAATTATTAATTTAATTCAAACCATGATTGAAGGACAAGCCTTACGAAAACTCTCACAGCCCTTGCTGATAGCAAAATCCTCTCCATCTATTCTTTCCTTTGACAGAGCCTTTGCAGCCCCACTCCATCCGCAGTTCTTGCCTTTCTTTCCCCTCAACCTAACTCCAGCCTTAAATAAAGCCTGAGACTTACACAAGGACTTATATCCCCCCTTAGTTTAGAACTTCTCACAGCAAGGTTTCCCACAATTTCTTTTGACATCTATTTTCCAGTCCCACTCCAGCTGCACCCATCCATCCATCCATCCATCCATCCATCCATCTCCTTCTTTCCTTTCCTTTCCTTTCCTTTCCTTTCCTTTCCTTTCCTTTCCTTTCCTTTCCTTTCCTTTCCTTTCCTTTCCTTTCCTTTCCTTTCCTTTCCTTTCCTTTCCTTTCCTTTCCTTTCCTTTCCTTTCCTTTCCTTTCCTTTCCTTTCCTTTCCTTTCCTTTCCTTTCCTTCCCTTCCCTTCCCTTCCCTTCCCTTCCCTTCCCTTCCCTTCCCTTCCCTTCCCTTCCCTTCCCTTCCCTTCCCTTCCCTTCCCTTCCCTTCCCTTCCCTTCCCTTCCCTTCCCTTCCCTTCCCTTCCCTTCCCTTCCCTTCCCTTCCCTTCCCTTCCCTTCCCTTCCCTTCCCTTCCCTTCCGTACTTGATGGTGCAGGCTCACCTTGAGCACTGTGTGCAGTTCTGGGACCCACAGTTTGAGACTATGAAGGTCCTTCATTGCATCCAGAAGAAGGCATGAAGAGCAGCTGATGCAAGGGCTGAAATGAACATGCTGTGAAGAGGAGCTGAGGACTTTGGGTTTGTCTAGCTTAGAGAAGGGATGACCTCATGCCTCTCTCCAGCTTCCCAAAGAGAGGAAGTGCAGAACAAGATGTTGGTCTCTTCTCCCTGGTATACAGTGATAAGACTCCTGGGAATGCACTGAATTGTAATTTTGCTTGGCCTTCATGGTGTAAGAAAACAACTTGACAGTTGACTGCTCATTGCAATGACACTGCATCTGATGCTGAGTTTTGTTCTTTTTTTTTTTTTTCCACTTATTCTGAGCCAAAAATATTAGCTTACACTCTCTGTTTGTTTTTCAAAAATTCAACCTTAGCAAGCAAACAGAATAAGAAATTTCTTTATGACTAGTTAAGCAGAGCAAAGTAAAAAGAAATTCAGAATCAGATCTAAGAAAATAAAGTTTTGAATAACTCGCTTAAAAGCTTTTCATCAGATTTACACAAAGTACAAAGCAGGACAAAAAGCAATTTGGTTCTAGAGCAACTCAGCCAGAATGCACCAGCCAACAAGTAAATTGAATAATCTATTTTGCTGCTGTTATTTTCTGTAGGTACATGCTTTCTAATTATAAGGATGAGAAATTCAAGTAGCAGTTGTATTAAAGAAATAGAATAAAGGTGCATCTGGAGTTCCATTCACCTTCCCAGAAAGAGTGCAATAAAATATAAGCCAGTGGTAAATCCACACATTTTAAAGGAACTCCCTTCATGTTTAGTCTGTTTCATAAATGCTTCCATTGCAGACAATATGTCCATAGCATATTTACCTTCACATGTTACAGACAACACTTCAGAAATCAGATCCAGTCCTTATTTATGCAAATTTTTTGTTTTCCAAGTCATCATTCAGCTACTCAAAATTTCTCCAATAATTTGTTCTACAATGATGCTTGAAAATGAACATAGGAATGACTAATAGCTTATTTTATTTTTCATATTATGAATTCTCTCTTAGTCAAATATACAAGGTAAACCTTCATCAAAGCAAACATACTCTGAAGAAATTCTTAAACTCAGTCCCACAAATCTCACATTTTTGTCTTGTATTTCTCTAGAAAAATAGATTCCTTACTGCTTTACATCAGACAGCACTCATGAACATGTAGTATTGTCAAATTGTCTGCTGTGCTTCTTACCAAGACTCGAATGCTTTTGCAATCAATCATTACTTAATTATTTTATTTTTTTTCTTAGAGAAAGGTAAGTCCCACAGAACTTCAGAATAAGGATCAGAACTGAAACAAACTTCCCTTAGCTTTCTGCAGTTCATAGCTTTTATTATCATACTTGGGTAATTGCAGTTCTGTATCTTCACAAATTAAGGGTAGGAAACTCAATTTCACATTAACTTATGGCCTCCTATTAACTTGGACATGAAAGAGTAATGGCAGAGATAAAAGGCATTTCCAACAGTTAGCAACCGTGTAGGAGACATGAGTTTCTCATTCTGCCATACATTCCAGGACATGCTTATCTTTGATGTCATTACTTCAGTTAATGACTATGAAAAGATGGAAAAATAAATAACACAACTGAATGTTTTAAGGCCCTCAAAGTTGCATTTCACGATGCCACAGATTTCGATGTCCGCTTACAATGTTTTACAGCAAAGATTTTCCTTGGCCCTTTAATAGTGGATCAGAAATTCTTAACCCAGGTCCCCTACAAACATATAAACAGTGATAGTATGAGTGAAAATTTGTTCTGAGAGATTAACCAACTGCTCTTTAACTTTTCAGCAAAAGATAGTACCTCACAACATGCAGTTCAAAATCTCAGCACATAATAAAATACTTTAATTTCCTTCACAAGGCTGTTATATGGATCTTTAATTCTCTTAGTGACTCACGAGATGCCAGGAATTGTCCTTTCCAGAAGCACTTATAATTTAAAGAGCTCAGCCCTGCAGAGCTATTATTTATTGAATCTTATCAGAGCCAGCAGCTCATATATTTCTTATGGAATGACAGTCTTCATTGTATAATGTGAAGCTGGTAGATCCAACTGTTGAAAACCCTCCTAATTTGCTTGGTTTGGAAAACCGATAGCACAATAATCCTTCGACTCTGTTAGGTCTAGCATTTGGATGAGAACAAATTCACAGGAGCAAGAATCTGTGAGTACATATCACTTTTCTTAGAATATCCAACTCGGACAGTGTTATCTGAGTTGAGTTTCAGTGGCTTGTTGCACAGAATATCTTGCAACTCCAACTGCTCAAAGAACTCTCATGAAAGAGAACTAAAGTAAATAGCAGTCTTTCAAAATCCTGTACGCGATCATTTCATGTCAGAAAAAGATTGAATATTTTCCATGTGGGACACATGAGCAGAACTTTGCTTTGTGTATAGAAGACACTTTGTTTCTGTCAGTCTTGAATCTTTTAGAAGTATTTGGATGGATAGATGATGGTATAGTGATCTAAGAAACCATGATAATTTTGGTTCTTGACACCGAGAATTTACTTCATGCTTTTACCAATATTTATGAAATTTGGTATCACTAATAACTCTTTTATATTAATTTTTTCAGTTTAAATAATCTTGAAGCACTTGGGTATTCCTTTCATGTCTGTCATTTAAAATATTCTGTTACTTATAATATTTAAACTTCAGTAAGCAGAAAATGTATTATTTTTTATATGAGGAAGAAATACACTACAAATTTTAAAAGGTCTTCAAAGAACTTTATTATGAAGGTATTTCATTGTGGTAAATGTCATTGCCATAAAATTTTGTTTGACTTCTAAGAAGAAAATAATAAAATTTACTTTAATTCAGATGATTAAATTCACATATTACGTTGGACATATTACACATTGGAAAACACAGAGCCAAAAAGAGGGAAGTTTTCAACCAGCAGATATGCAGACCTTGATGCATTCAAAGATGTATGTTCTCATCCAGGTTTTCCATTTTATCAAGATTCAAATGCAATATGCAGTTCTTTAGCTGCACACTTTTTAGTTAATGAAAAATAGTTGCGCTACTATTCATAATGAATTATTATAAATAGTATTGTGTACTATTCATAATGAATTATATGATTCATAATGAATCATAATGAAGCCTTTTTTGCCATCTTATATTAATGGTGTTCATATCTGGTGAACAAACTTTTTTTTCCTGTTGTAATTCTGATATATTAGTAGGATTACACACAATTTTAATTTCATATCATAATCCAAAAAGATGTCCATGTAGTTAGATCAATCATATATAAGAATCTGGAATACATCTTATGTAATTATACATCCTTATTCACAAACAGTAATAACATAAGAGCTATTAGCTTTTTATCTTCTAATCTTATCTCTCATCAGAGATCCTTGCTTTTGAGAATGAGAAGGATATTAATGCTTTTCAGCAGGCAGTATTTCAGTGCTGCATCAACACACAAGCCTCAAGTCGACTGAGCCAGTTGTACAAACATGCAGTGCAGCACGACTGCAATACCAGCTCACACCTTTCTGCTCACTGCAATGGAGAAGGGATGTGTGTCCCACCAGCTCTGGGATCAGGCTGGCTATAACTTCTGTAAGGAAGTTGAATCACTAAATAGTGATTCCAGGAGCAAAAACAGTCCAAAAGGCTCAGAGCTCACCTTTGAATGTTATGAATTCAAATGGAATTAATAAGCTACAGTGCCACACACTTCAAAAAATAGAGACTTGAACTGGAGTCTTTACCAAGGCACATTAAAATCTTGTGACTAATTCCCAGATTATGAGATTTATGAGACTGGAAAAGACAAGCCACAATTTAGAGATGGAAAAACGGCAAATTTTATACTTGTGTAAGGAAAATGAACTCCCATTGATTTTATAGGGGTATCAGTTCCCAAACCTATGTTAATTATTATGAGAAAATAGTGTAGGACAAATGATTCTTTCTCTTGAAGACTTTAACAGATATTTTATTTCTAAAAGCAGAGTTCCATCCATCCATCCATCCATCCATCCATCCATCCATCCATCCATCCATCCATCCCCTGAAGGATCAGGAAATCTGAAATAATAATTAATAAGAAAATTATTAAGCTTGCTAGGAAGAGACCTGTACATTAAAATATTCAATACTAAGGTTTGTAAATATTCAGGGATTTTATTTCGTGGGACTGAGGCTGGTCCTATAAGTGAAGAAAATTAGTGGCTGAAATAGTGCACACCTGGAACACATCTTCCAGTGTGATGTCACCAAAACAAAACCCAGTTCATGTCCTCTGGTTTCCTTGGAAGGTGTGTGAGAACAATAGACAGATTTCACACCTAAAACACAGTCCTCAACTACTGTATATCACAAAATGAGATAGCATGATAGGGTTAAACAGTGATAGAGTGGAAATAAAATGAGTCCATGATAAGTCAATGATAACTATGAGAGTTCCCATACTTAAAAAAAAAAAAGCATAATTCTAATATTTAGGGAGAGCACGGCTACTTTTGGTTTGAGTTTTGTTATCACTAAAGGCTAATAATAGTCTGATTCATATGAAATAAAAAGTCCTTTATTGCAAAACACTGCTTTCATAACCTAAAATTTTGAGGACATCAGAAAAAAAACAGATGTAAATCTTAAATTATGTTATAAGCAACAAAGACATCTTTGTGGACAGAGCAGTGTGTCCAGAACGTTACCAGTTAGAAATGACTGGCAGCAGCAGGAAGACCTGGGTATGTTCTTATCTGAGTTCAGCAGAATGAATAAATCAATTGCTGCAGCCCTTTATGGTCAGTGTCACAGTTAAGCAAGAAATGAATATGTGTCAGCTGTCCTTTAATGAAAAACATGGAGTATCAGAGGGAACACTGCTTGCTACCTCACTGAGGCCACGTCTAGTAGCGATACGATAAACCGCCTCCTAAACGTGCTGAATTCGTTACCCAGTCTGAATCTGCTGCATACGGTTACTTTGCAAATGCTGAAGAGACTCCATGTAAATTAACACCTGCTCTTATGACTTCCCCATGAAACCTGATGAATTATTCCATGATGAGAATATACCTGGGAATTGCATTCCAAGGTGTACAACGGGAATATAAAATATAAAATAAAGGTACGAAGGATCATTTGTACATGAGTTAGCTGAGAGACTCGTAAATCTTTGGAGCTCAATCTCATGATTCAATAATGAAACTAAAGTTATTTTTTTAAGCAAGGATAGTTTTCATATTGGAATTAAATCACTATGGAGGACCTATTAAAAATTTCTCTGTGTAAATTATGTGAATCTTCATTAATTCTACTCCAAATAGAATATAGTAGCAAATATACGATATTCTGGGGATAGTCCTTCAGCACTCTGCACACAGTATACGCAATTTTATGGAAAAAGACGGGATGAAATCCTGAAAAATCTGTATAAATCAAAATTTAGTGTATGCTGCAATAAGTACTGAAAGTATTCTACACTCTGTTAAGAGGAAATTAAATGAAGTGTATGTAATGAAGAAGTATGTAAAGCTGCTTGATAGATAGTAGATAGATAGATTGCAGCATAATTGATACCAGAATCTGGCCAAATTCACAAAATATGCAAGCTCAGATGGGAAAGCTATCCACAACCTGATACCTCTTTTGTCTCTTTTTCCATGGAAGATTTTCTTCTGAATCAGAAAGTGCACACTCCTCTTATGATTTTTTTAAATTTATTTTTGCCACTTTCTGTTCTTTCACAATCCATTCAGCACAATCTTTTGAAAGCATTGAGGTTGCCTAAAGGAGTCACTCAGTCACTGTAGATGAGTTATAAAAACTGTCTATTCATTACTGATCTATACATTACTGTCACATCAGCTATTCAAAACACTGCTCACTTAAAACCTAGGGAGCTATGTTATCTTCCACCAGGTGGCAAAGACAATTGCCCATCCATCTCCACTGACATGTGGCCACAAATGGATTTTCTCACTAATCTCCAAGTTTTCAGAGCTAGGTAACAAGCAGAAAAACTTTGATCTAATTACAGTGTCAGAATGTGGTCTGTCCCTTGCTACTGCTTTTAAGACACAGTTTGTTAATTAAAAAAAACAAAAAAAAAAAGTAACCCAGCCTTTTCATTATCTAATTATCTAGTATTAAATATTAAGATTAAAAATCAATCTATTTTCCATCAGATTAAATTATTTGACATATTAAATTTTTTTATTGCTGTTTCTTCAAAGAAAAAATCTTTTGCTATAAATGTTAATATAATATGTAATTTCAAAGAAATTATGGTATCAATGTACATTAAATATACATTAGTCATAGAATAGCTTAACAATTGACTATTATTCTCATCTTTATGCAAACTCGTAAAGCTAATCTTCTATTCTTAAGGGAATTTCAGGAGGCACTGCAAGAACTTCCATATTACAAAAGGCAAACTTAGCTCCAATTCTTAGCACAGAATTCTTTAGAATATTTAAAGTTATTTCTAACGAAGAGTGAAAAAGCTTTTTAAAGCACATAATATTTTACTTGTGTGTTCAGAATATTCATTCCAAAATTGGTAAAATAACTCTTTGCAGATCAGAATTCATAAAAACAAGAAAAGGTTTTCTTCAGGCCCGTGCCAAATGCTGTACTTAACCATCACAGGAACTCTGAGCACTTGTCTTCTAAATCAAGACCTGAATTCTTGCCTTTGATGGGTATTTATTCCAGTTTTTCAAAAACTGCTTAGCTTCCAGATTTACAAGCCTGAGAAATAATGAAAGCTGCAAACATTTAGGGCAGGAATAAAACATAGATCAAGTTCAAACACTGTTGTCAGCTCAACGTAAAGCAGCCCTATCAGCTTAAAATAAGGTTGATATGGCCCTATCAGTCATATGAACTTTCAGCATAAATTTGATCACAGGTCACAATGATTCAGATGTTTAAATCAGATTATTTTCCCCTGGTTTATAGTACCTCAGCTGTGCTACGGATGTCTTCTTCATTTCAAAAATCATGATCTGTTCCATCAGCATGGGGAGACTGCTGTCACTGCATATTATTTTGACTGTGATATATGTTACAGACAACATCACCTTCTTTTGATTTACATTGACAGGACCTAAAATACATAAGTGGAATATTCTCCAAGGCATATAATCAATTGCATCTGCTGCATTTCTGGTATTTCCTTTGCCCTGTTTATAACATTACCATCTCTGCTGAAGCTGTATTATTATTATAAATGTTTCCAGGAACATATGTTGGCATCATCTCACAACACTGTTTCTAGAGCACTAACAATTTAAAACATCAAAAGAATCTCAGAAGCGTTACTACTTCATTGTTCTAATACTCAAGTTTTGTGGTAAATATGGTGATGAAACATACACACCAAAATCCTCTGTAGTATATTGTTGGTTAGTACAAAACAAGGTAATAATGACACACCATTTTCAAGAATAATTTTAAAACTCTTATTATGTTGGAAATATGGTAAGTAGATATTTTTTTACATGAGAAAAATAAATAGTGCTCAAATATTAAAATCAGCTAACTTCAGAGAAAATGCTCATATAAAAATCAATATCCTCAAAAATTATTTGTGATAATATGACTAAGAAAAAGTGAAAAAATTTGGTTTATTTTTGAGGAAATGTGTGTATGTGCATTATGTTAATTATGTGTTTTCTGATATAAGTACTTCCATGCTGTTAAATAGCACAGCTGAAAATGAAGGGGTTGTGTTTAAGACAGAGAAAATTATTTGGGAAAAAAAATCTGATAAACTAAAGGGACCTGAACAGTAGAGAGGAAAATCTATGCATAATTTAAATTAAACTGCATGGTCTGACATAGTTTTGATAAAATTATCAGTCTGAGTATTCAAAAATACAATAGTATTTGTTAATGTGCTTATCTTAGATACATAATGTTTTATGAAGAATATCTGATACAAATACCATTAAACAGTTTAACTATGGTATAGACTTGTAATTGTTCCAAATGGTTATAAACAAATAAAAACCATTAACATCTAATGTGTTCAGGTGAAGAAAGAGAACAGTCAGGGCAATTATTTTCTTTTGGGCAACTGAAGAAATGCTTTGTTGAATGAAGCTAAAATGTTCTTTCAAAGTGAAATTCTAAAAGAAAACTGAGGAGCTTGTTGAGGTTTATCATTGGAAGTGGTACCAGGAGCAGTGAAAGCTAATGAACAAAAAGAATTTTTGCATTTGTGAGCAGCTCATTTTTGAGCTGCCTACAACTCACTCATGATAGTACAAAATATGCCATAAACTCAGCTCCATACCAAACTCCAGATGTGTGTGGACTGCAAAAGTTCAGCACATTAAACCTGTTTTGCTTGTACATAATTTATATTTCTTAAAACTCGCCTGGTCTACCAAGATGACTGAGGATTTCTTTAGACTAAAAATGTCTGTATCAAAATTAATTCAAATTAAATTCCAGAAATTATTTAAATATCCTTTAATTGACAACTTAGCTTGTGATAAAATAATTTCATTTCTTTTTCATTTTTTCATCTTTTTTCATTTCTTAATCTATTTCATTTCTTTCTTTTTTCACCTTTTTCATTTCTTAAATCACTTAAACTTATACTTTAGAGTTATTAATATAAAAAGTGTGTTGAATTTATACAAACACACAAGTGTTTGGGGGTTTTTCCACTGCAGGTTTTAATGGTGCAAATTTCATCTGTCAAAAAGTCATATTAGTATAACCTAGGTACATATATCAGGTAAATACATGCATACATTTTCTTTAAGTCCTAGAAGAATACAGTTGCTTCTAAGAGGTGTCCACAGAGATGGTTTCTGCCACTCACTTTCTGGGGCTCCTGAAAGCCAGGCTTTCCAGATTTCCGGCAAATGCTACTGACATTCAAAAGCCTCCTTTAAGAAAATAAATGGAGTCAAGAATGAACCAATTATAAATCCATTATAGGATCCACTAAATAAGATCCCTATGAGTAAATCATAGAATCACAGAATATCCTGAGTTGGAAGGGACCCATAAAAATCATTAAAGTTCAACTCCTGAAAAAAACCCAACCATCCTTCTTAGAATTATGCAGTGCCAGGCCAACAACACACCCACACAAGGATGCATGGCAGGTAAAGTACCTGCTGAATCAAACTTCTTGCATTTTTCCTGTGTTTCCTTTCCTCATTGCTCTGAGTTCATGAAAATAGATATTGACATTAAAATAATATTTCAAATAGGGAACTTTATATTATTTGTCTATAATTTTCTCTACCTTTCACAGTATCAACACAGATTTCCTCTCAAATTGTGCAAACATCAAGTTAAAATTCTTACAGTGATTTGCTAGCAGCCATGCGTATTTTTGTATCTTGATTGGCAGGCCTATACTTAAAACAATAACTAAAGGTTTTGTTTTAAAGTGGTTATTAAACCTTCCATAAAGCTTGTCTAGTGTTCTGCAGGGCTTTTTAACATTATCAATAATCAGAAAATTATTTCTTGATGGGGAAATATCTTTTGAGAAATACCTGAGTGCAGCTTCTGCAAAAAGTAGAATAGAATGTAAATTGAGTATTAAGACTGGCAGTCAGCCATCCATTATATATTATAGCTATAATATCTGCAATACTTAGTTGGTTCACAATTGCTCCAGGAGAATTAACTTCCAGTCTAGAGCAGAGAAAGGGCCAGCAGCATCTTGTTTTGATGACAAAAATGTACATCTTCTCTGAAAGAACAAGTGGGAAGCAAGTTTCACACAGCTTTATTAGCCACTTAAAGATAGTTATAGAGAGTCCTTTAAACGAGAAATTGCAGGATTTCTTCTATGTATCAAGTCTTTAGTGGTGTCAACTGTAAGCCTAAAAGGAATGTTCAGTGGTCTGATTTCTTCTGTATATATAATATATATATATGATATAGAGACATAGATATATAGAGATAGATAGGTAGATAGGTAGGTAGGTAGGTAGGTAGGTAGGTAGGTAGATAGATAGATAGATAGATAGATAGATAGATAGATAGATAGATAGATAGATAGATAGATAGATACTAGCAGATAAGCCCATAGGTAGGACTCAGCATCTTATTATAGGTGCTTTTAGGAACAGAGAGCCATCACAGCATATTCTGTATTGCTCTACCTAAGGCTGCTGTTAAGCATTGAAGTACATTTTTGGCCTTTACCTTACCTTCACATATGACATGCTAGGACATCCTAGCATACAGAAAATATTTGAAAGACCTGGAAAAGGATTTATGCCACTCAATGTCTGATGAACATACAAACTGCTACAATTTGATGTGTAAAAGAGATCTCTGAAGCAATGCTAGTTCAGATTAAATGCATTATAATGACAAATTTGATTATAGAACTGAATTTTGTTTTCAAAATACAGTTTAACTTCACAGGTTTTCTGCCAGCTTGTTTCTTCTTGAATATTTAAATGTTCAAAACCAGTTATTCCAGAAACATAGGGCCTCCAGATGGAGCATCAAAGTATAAGTAAATATATTTTAAATTGAAAACAATGTTTAATTGAACTCATTAATGGCTGCTGAGTCTGGAGAGAGAGGTAAAAAAAAAACCAGAAAGACAGCTCACCAGACAGGTTCATCTAATCTTGCAGGATATTAATCATGTCCCTTGCAATGAGAAAATTCTATTAGCTATTACATTTAAAATGATGTGCAAAAACATTGAAAAGAGCTTATTTTAACAACAACATTATATTCAAAGTTTTTAATGGAACAATTGGATTCAATACAACATGACATAAAACACATTTGCTATATATAAATAGGTATATAGGAGCTCTGTATTTGGGTGACTGGATATACATTTGGATGTGTATTTGGGCAGTCAGGTTTGGGTTTCTTTCCCTTCATAAAGTGACTGTGTCCCACCACTACAGCTCTAATAATTGAGCAATAGCCTCAGAGTGAAAAGTTTTTTATACACTGGAAACATCATACACTGTGAAAAAACCTAGATAAATTAACAGTCAAGGTCATTTATGTCTCAGCTTGCCAAACTTACTGCAACTGAAACATTCTTGAATGGTATCTAAACTGCTACATTTACCTTGCAGCCAAAAGTACAACCTAAATTGGAGTCCAGACCCACCATATTTTAAGTACTTCATTAAATGTTTGGATTCTATGTCCATAACAAAGCCAAACATCATTAATATTAGCCACTTAAGGAAATTGGGCTATATTATAATCTGTATTCACTACCTAAATTGTGTGAAGCTTTCATTTTCATTCAGGAGACTGCAGGAGCTTTCTGCTCCTCACTTTGCACAGGATTCAGAAGGATCTGATTTTAGACATCACACAGCAAACCAGTTTTACTAGCAATTACTAACTAGTAATTTTTCCCACTGAAAAGTACTGAAAACAAAGGTGCAAGTACTGCAAGACTCTCTGAACTCTTGCAACAATTGCAGACATATACATTTGAGTTTCATGTCTCTGACAGCCCATTAGAAAAAGTTTTATGTGGAAATTTTATGTCTCCTTTCCCTCCACAATACAGTACACTATTCAAATATCATAAAGTTTTGGGGAAATTAATCTGCTAGGAAGGGATACTGTACTCCTGATGTTTTGAGTACATTACCCAGTCATTCTCTGTAATGCCATTACTCTCTTTTCCATAGATACAGAAACAAATTCAATGAACTGTCAGGCCCTGAATTGTGGCTCCTGGTCAAATGGTAAGAAATATTTTGTGCTTGCTTCACTGAGAATAATCACTAGAATAAAACCAAACAATCTCATTCAATATATGTGTTTCAGTGACTTTGATATTCTTTACAATATAGTTCTTGTATAGATTGGATTTTTTATTTCTTTTTTTTGTTTGTTTCTGCTAGGCTATTGAGTAAGAGGCACTCTGAATGAGAAACTTACAATGACGGCTCAAATTGAGTTTTCCGGTTATGAATTTAACAAGACAGCTATTGGAAGCTACAATTGGTAAATACTAACTGTTAAAAAAAAATTCAGACATGATTAGCTGTGTAATATATACATATATATTGTATTACTGTAAAAGCTCTGTTTTATTTGGGTTTACTAACCTAGTGCTGTTTCAAGTGCTTATAAAATCTAACTACGCTATTAAACCTGGTTCTTTAGCTTGAATGCGATGGATTATGTATTATTCAGTTACTTTTTGTGACTGTTGACCTGGATGTTGAGATTGTTAGCATATGGCTATGTTTTGCTACTGGCAGAGTTGGATGGTCAGTGTCTTCCTGGCTGTGCGTCAGTGAACTCACGCTGCACTAAAACCAGTAAGAGAAATACACTGCACAACCCTCCTGTAAGGCCTCATCATACAGCAAAGACAGCCTTCAACCTTTTGTAAAGAAGTCAATGCCTGAATGTGACTGATAGCCCCACCTTCAAGGTGACTGAAATTTAAGTCTTGACTCATGGATTCACAGAACTTCTGAAGTTGGAAGGGACCTCTGGAGACTGTTCAGTTCAACCACACTGCTCAAAGCAGAGCCAGCATACAATATCTTTTAATACCAGCTTCATTAAGGAATTTTAAGATGCAGGGCTGCTTCTTTGAATCAGATAACCAAAAAACCAAAAATTCATTTTTGGTGCCATTAAAAAGTCTTGCCAAAAGAGACCATTAAAAGATGCTTTTCAGATAAGATGTTTTGTGCCCAACCCAATCTATTATATTCTGATAAAAAACCAAAGTACTGTTGTCCTTGCATATCCTGCCTGAACTTCATAACCCATAAATTCCTTTAAGAGTACCAAATTTCTGTTTAAAAGGGCTCTTGCACACAATAGTATTATTACAGCTTTGAGATTTACTCTGCCTCAACTGAACACAACAGGCTCAGGGAAAGAAGTTTCAGCTAACACATTATAGTTCAAGCTGGAGTACGTGCACAGCAAGCAACAAATGCTCAGATGATCAGTAGCATGCACAACATGCAGTTTTGGTTTATGTCTGATCCATAACAGAGTGACAAAGGAAATCCAGCACCCACTGCCTTTGGAAGGAGTGTCTAATGTGAATCTGTGCTAAATTACTACCCCATGCAAAGTATTCCACCAAAAGTATTCACCAAAATGAGTCTGGAGTTTCCAGATGCTATTTTTTTTTTTTTTTCAGCAGAAAGTGTTCATTCTTGGTTTATAGAACTAAATCATCACTAAAATCACGATGACTTGGGACCATCCATACAAAGACACAGAGTAAAAAGTGTGCCTAGGGAAAATGCCTGCATAACTACTTGCTAGATTTAAGCTTTGAGTGTGAGGAAAATGCATGAACAATAACTGAATCTCACACATTTCCATTTTTAGTCTGGAACTCCCCATCTCAGTCTGTTCAGAAAGGTTTCAAATTTTATTGCCATGGTAGTAAAAACAATGACCCAATAGTAAGTCCCCATCCAGCCAGTGAAAATTCCGAAACCTAAAAGGCTGATCCGGTAAGATATTTAAACCCACGTGATTCCTTAGTACAGAAGTAGTCCCATTGAAGTAAACTAGGACTATTTCTTTCCTTGAAATAACGCCTTCTCTTAGCTCCCAGTATTCTGCCAAACTGAGACCTAAGAGAAAGTGTCTCATAGAAAAGAAAACAGCTATAATTCCTATTTTCTGTTGGGGGACTATCAATTTCTTTCCCTAAGTTTTTACATCTGGGCTCAGACTTGCTTTCTTAAGTAATTCAACTGGCACTAGGAACACATAGACTTCTTTTTTTAAAGAAAGGCTAAGTTGGGGAACAAAAAACTTACAATGAAAATAAAACAGCATAGCTGAAGACCAGAAAGAATTTTTTCCAAACAATTCTGAGGCAACTCTCCAAATTATTTGTGTTCCAGTAATGCCCTACATGCAACAGATCATTTCAGCATAGTTAAAATTATTCAAAGAGCCAGTGAGCTCAAATTGTTCATAATAAATTAAAAACAAATTATTTACCAAAATTTTCTGGAGAGGCTTTCCCTGATGATTCAGTACATTTCCTAACTACACCTTCAGTATACATTTTCATTCAGAGAAGATGAGCCATTTCATGTGGTCAGATGGCATCCTTGTTCAAACCTTGCTCTGGAATGGCAGACATCCTTAGGCAAATTTAAACACTAACAACATAATATCTTTCTAGTTGTTTCCGAGCTCTTTCATCACTAAAAACAAGTCAGCCTGTAGAGATGCATACTGCTTGTAACTTAGTATCCTATCAGTAATTTATTTTTTCATTCTTGCTTATGCATTATGCTGTCAGGTGACATTGGAGTTGACTTTGACTTTTGCCCTGTTTATTGCCTTCTGACAATACAATAATGAATTATTGCTGGGTGTCTAGTTAATAGCACACTTTTTCAGAGGGAGTTTTATGACTCATTGAGACCATAAAATCATTGTTATTAGACGACTCACCGTATATTGTTTTGTTAGAAAATTCTGATTTGTATGTCAAAAACTGAAATTTAGTGAATTTAATCTGCTTCTAGTTTTAGAACAAACAGGGAAATGCATCTTGTTTTCACATCTTGCCCCTCTAATCACACTCTTTCAAGACAATAAATATCCATTACACATTGTACACAACCTACAATATAAATACAATAAAACCTAATAAGTGTTTATGATACCACAACTTGTTTTTTACAAATGGATTTTGAAGACCCTCAGTCCTGGGAAGGTAATTGTATAATGGGATCCATAGTAGCTGTAATCTGATTAGAGAACTCATAACATTAGTGTTGACCATGAATTTTGAATATATTCTTTTTTACTCATTTTTTTTTGTTTTAACACAGTTAGATTATAATTGTAAAATATATGCTACTGTAATGTAAATATTGCAATGTATAAAGCAAATTTTACTGTCACTAATATCTTGTTAATTTTATTTCAATTTTTGTTTTATTTGATTGTTTCAATTTGTGGATAGCAAGAACCTGAAGGAGCCACCCATTATATCAAATATACATTCTTCTTCTTGAAGTAAATCACATAACACAGTCATCTTAAGCTTCCCCATAAAATCATTCAGGCATTTTTGGCTCCCAGTGTTGACAAGTGGTCCAAACCTCATTCATCTAATGGGTAAAAACCTTTATACTAATTTCCACCCTAGACCTATACATGACCACTTTGCTTACCTGTGTTCATATGCCAAGCTAAAATTTAGTTTTCAGCTAAAATTGTCATTTTATTCCCTAGTGTTCAACTTTATGAGCTTTTTAGAGAAAAAAAAATATTTTCCAACCTTTCATTCCACTAACATAATTAAGATAATCCATTCTAGACTCGTCTCCTACAGTTTGGAGATTAGCTCTCCAAATTGTAATCAGCCAACAGCCTTTTCCTATACTTGTGAGAATTGGAAAAACTTCTAGACCATGGGGGAGAAGAACTGAATCCATTCTCCTCTGAACTGCATCCAGTATCTGGCACTGCTTTCTCTTGTGGAAATGCCTCTCCTTGTGTTATTTTTGTTTTCAGACCTGAATCATGTTGATAGCTCACCTGTAACATGAATAGCAAACCTTCTATAAATTAAAACACACATATTCTTCACATGCATGATCATGCATGGTATTTTATGGAATGTTGTGTTGTTTAAATTATTATTATTAGTTAATTAGTAAATTATTATTATTAGTTAATTAGTTGTTCCAGTTCTTCTTTATGGAATTGCATCTGATTATACCTTTTATTTTATTATAATTTTTCTGCTTTTTGTGAATTTTTTAATCCAGACAGTCCTGAGACCCACCTTTGCAAAGCTTTCCAAAGTAGTGTATGCATACAGGCTGCTTCTTTTTCAGTGCCTTCTCCCCATTGCCTTGTTCATCCTCTTCTATACATTTCTCCTGAAGTCCAGTTTAACTAAAAGATCTTCAAGTGAAATCATTATTGGAAAATACATGACACTTCCTTTGCTTACAAAAGGAATTACCAAAAAATGTACTAGTTTTGTCAAATATAATCAGCCTTTTGGTAAATCATCTTTCCATGTCCTCGAGTGTCTTCATTTGCTGCCTGAGAATAATTTATTTAAACTAAGCTATATTCATCTAGTCTTCTGAATGACTTCTTCCTGTTAACCAACAAAAAAATCAATCCTAACAAAGATATAAGTCCTGCTGTTGACAAGAAAGAAAAAGACAGTATTTTAATCTAATGGAACCTGTTACATACATGTTCAATTCCAACACTCCCCAAATATGTCATGCTGCCCACCCTGATCTCTAAATCTGGATTTATTCCCAAAAAATAGTACAGGAAACTGCACAAGTTTTATCCACTACTACCATGCCTATGCCCTCACCTTTACCCAAAAGGAAAAAAGTAAAATGAAAAATGAAAAAAGTATTTAATTTGAGAAGTTTTTTTTCCTGCTCACTGAACTCCTCAACAGCTGAGCAACAAAAATATTTCTTGGTGTTCTGGTTATGACCATTTGTATGCTGGTACAGAGCAAGCATTTACTAATACTGGCTCAGTATTAGTACACATGCATCAGCCGGTAGCAATTTCTCATTGTGCTAAAGCATTATGATGGGAAAAACTTCCGATGCAAGTACAAATAGATCATGTAATTGTCAGATCAAATTAACTGAATTTTTTTTTAAAAAAAAACCTAGGTTTTGAAGACAGTCAAACTCAGTTTTTGTCATAGAGTACTTTGAAGCAACTGAAGGCTGAGCCCATTTAAGCCATGAGCTCAGCCTTAAAGTGAATTCCTTCCCAGAGAAAACCTCGCATTGATTTTGGTATAGAATTTGTAAAAAAAAAAAAAAAGGAGAAAATTATCCAGAAGCTTTGTGTATTCTTCACCTAATACAAAAGAAGAGGAAGAAATAACAGATGAGGAAATAATTGTTCCCTGAAAATTTTTAACTTGCATAACATTAGATATTTTGGTGAATAATGGCCAAGTTACTAATATGTATAATTTTAATTGTTGAAAAAATATTTCAGATGAATATTTGGCAACTGTTATTTAGCAGTTTACTTAAACCTCCTTCTTTCCTCAATGATTAATTTCACTTGTAAGCTTTTTTACAATAGTGTTCATGAATGATGTGGAAAACAGACTGGCTTATAGTTTGAAAGGTATGGATGGAACAGTAGCTACTGAGCTATAGGAAACTGAATTTTTTTTTCAGTAAATGTAAATACATTAAAACAAGGAAATAGAGAGCATTTAACTTCTACTTTGTCATTCATCTTTAGAGCTATTTTATGGGGTTATTTTTGTTTAAAGAAAATAAAATATTAATATTCTTTAAATTATTTTTAAAAAAATATACCAACACCATTTTTTTAAAGTATCTGGTAAAAAATATTCTAAAAGATACCTTATGTCAACATTTCTGTTTTGCTTAGGGTAAAAAAAATACCTCTAAATCTTCCCCTCTGGTAATATCACCTGTTAATTAACCACAAAAATTCCAGTGGTACGTCTGATGATGTAACATGGTTTAAATCCGTGTGACTTTCAGAGTCCTGTTGAAATTTGAACATTTTAAAATAAACATCTTAAAGCCACATCCTAAGTTTAGGGATTGAATTTGTCTTCCAGGGACGTAGTTTCCTTCCATTTTATTCACTTGGCGAGAAAAGGCCCATCCCTGAGCCCACTAAGTTCTCTGGACCTGGAATCCTGCTGGTTCTGGTCCCTGAATGTGATTTCTGCCTGCCTCACTGAGCCTCTCTGCCCACCTGCCCCCCATTCCTGCCTTTCTCCTTCTCCAGCTATTCCCTCTCCTAATATGCATTAATTCACTCTTTGTGCACCATATTCACGTGCAAGCTGGATACATATTAATGACCAGTCCTGACTCTAAACACCCTACCAAAACAAGATATCTAATAAAATTATACTTAAATGGGGTTTTTAAAGAGTTGCATTTTATAGTAAGGCATCAGCAGTAAAGACATACTATTAAGCCAGCTTGAAAGTCAAAAGTTCTTTGTTCAAGGATACTCCACATACAATCCTAACTAAATTCAAAATGTAAGAAAACAGCTCAGTCATCAAAACTTGAGTGAAAAGCTATGCAGTATATATCTTACTGCTCCTGAATATGAACACTTGGGGGCAGGGGGGCAGATTTTTTCTATTACTGCTTCCCAAGTCTCTTTTCCTGTACGTTTCCTTTGAAGGATTACGTAGCTTTCAAGTGACAAACTACATGCTTTTGAAAGATGTCACTGGCCTGGTTGGAAAAAACAGAGTGGGAGAGGCTGACAAAGTCAATGCATTTTGTTTACAGAAATTTTGCCTCAGTGATCAATAACCATGTGGAACAGAAAGATGGTTTTATTCTCCCTTTGACATGGTGCCAGCTCCATTGCCTAAGGACTATTTTCACTGTCAAACATGTTTTGTTCTAGTATCTATAGCCAGTTTAACAGCAACATAATGTTTTATACTCAGAGGTGCCAGCTATGCTTTCACGTTTGATTTGCATTTATTCAATAAAACGTCAGTATTCTAATATGCTGTAGCACCTGGCTTTAAATCACTGGCAGCAACACAAACCTACTGAATAACAAGTTCAGACTCAAAGAGGAGATATCAGAATGTGGTTTTAATGCTGACTTTCATTTTCTAGAACTCAGTCTTCACAACAGTACATCAAATATTGTGGCAAAGGTCATAATTCTTCTGAAAGTATTTAGTAAATATAGGTACAGAGAAATAGGCAATACTGCTAAAAAGTAAACATACCTTCTCTTCTCCACTTAGATTTAAAAAAGAAGGTGCAAATATGGATGAGGTATGGGCATACAAGAAAGCCCACATGTATCTGGCTGTCATGCTGACGTGCGCTAACCTTTATGTCAGGAAAATATGGATTTAAGATTTTTAAATTACTAGTCTGTGTTTATTTTTCTTTTGTAAAATCAGTTTTTCTTTCAGATTTTCATGAGTTTCCGGACTCATGACTAAATGTTATCATCTTACCCTGATCAAGAATTTGCATACTGACAGCTGACCTGCCGTGGCTGGGAGATAAAATGCATTAGCTCAGTGAGGAGGAGTGCTAAAAGTGTGATGGTGGTCAGGGAGACCTTCCACTTGTGCAGCAGCTCTAATTCAGTTCCATTTAGCTGTATGTCCCTACCTTTAAAATACGTCTCCGTTGCAGACGCCCAGACATAGAGGTGTGGGTTTGGTATGTTAAGTTCATGAAGAAAAAGCTAAGTAGGTGTGACTGTTTATGAAAAGGAATAATTCTAGAGAAACAGTAAGTTGTTTCACTGAAATGGAAATATAGATGAAATGTGAATTTCATGACCAAGATTTAACAGGAAGCTCTGGGTTGTTTTTCAGTTTTGGTTCATTAGGACAAAAGTCTTAGAACCTGATCTCCTGATGTTTTAGCTAAGAAAACACAGCTTTAAAAACTCTGTCAGAAGTGGTAATTATGTCTATACAGACATGTCTTTAACTAAATCAGTTCAAATTTTTCCTTCATGTGGAATCGGGTAATAAACAGCCCATTTATCACTGTCCAGATCCTAAAGTTAAGTCCTTATTTTCTTTTATGTTTGTTTCCCCATTGCAAACTAATGGACATTTTTCTTAAATACAGACTATACAATATATATAAAAATTTAAAAGAATAAATCATTAAAAAGCAAGCATTTTGCAATATAGTTGTTTCTACTTGGAAGCCTGTAGTGTAAAACTGCGTCATTTCCAATTACAGTAACTTACTACCTGGAAAAAATGGACTTTACAAGATAGAAACCAGAATTCATAAGTGTTTTTACCAACCTGGTGGGCCAGCACTGGGTCAAGGGGCCAGAGAGGGTTATTATTTACACAAACTTTAATTTAGTCCCTTGTGTTAAACCAATGCTTTAGGGATGAACTGTTGTCTAACAGTAGCTCACCAGTTAGAACAAATAGATTAATTCCTAGTCCAGAACCAGCAAAAGACTGAACTGCTGTGAAAATGGCCTTATCCTGTGATTTTTCTTTTGTCCTTTTTTCAATTTCTTTATTCAGGCCCTTCTATTTTTTGGATCAAAAAGCCCAGGAGACACACATCCCAGGTTTCCTTTTTAGTTACTTATAAACACCAAGCTTTTGGAAAAGATATAGGTTATCAAATCACTTAAAATTTTGATAAGATTTTAAAGTATTAATATATGTGAATATTTGAAGAAGGGCAAAAACATGGATGTTATGATCCCTCAGGCTGGAGAGATGTTTTTCTTTTAGACATTTACAAATCTTTTACTAATTTTTTTGCAACATTGTCACTCATAAAAGGGTTTCTGCTTTGGATATGACTCAGAAGAAATGTTAAGAAACTTGAAGTTTTGTTTGCCAGCGCGTCACAAAAATTAGGCAGTGAAATGCATGGAAAAAAGTTGCTTTATAGCTTTGTTTTTTCCTCATGGAACATAACAGAAGGAAGTGTCAGGGCTTTCAGAAGGAAACAGTTGATAGGCAGGTGCTAAAATAATTCAACTAAATTGAATTTGACTTGGGCAATTATAGTGTTGACAGTGTGTACATATATGGGGTTTCATAAATTGTTTGGCACACTAAGTGATTAGAAATAGGCACCCAAATTTAATACAAGATTTGGTACAAAAGAAAACAAAACCTGATAAAACTAGCAACAACACAGTATATTTTTCTTTAAAAACCAAGTTAGTTCACTGGTTGGTTGAATAAAATGATATTGCAGGATATTATACCTGATCTATTTTCATTTTATCCTGTTGACCAGGTAATGTTAATTTTGTCCTTAGTAAAAACAAGGACATGTTTTCCAGGAAATAAAGAAATTTGTTTTTTTTAATTAATTGTTAAAGAAAATAATCCCTTGAAGCCACAGCAGATTAATTTCTGCTTATAATTCTATAGGGCCTAAAAATGTTCTAGAGATCTTTAGGGACTTAAGAGAGTCTACTCACATTTTCTCAATACCAGTAAAATTATTGGGTTTGGTTTTTCAATTACTGGAAAATCATCTCCATGCACTGATCATAAACAGGAGAAAGTGGAATTTTTTTTAATTTTTTTTTTCAAATGTACACACAGCTAGATATTTCTCCTGAGTGATACTGTGAATTTGAAGCTTCTGCAGTTTTACTTTGGTATTTTCTCTAGGGTCCACAGAGAAATGTGAAAGGGTCTGTGCCGAATATCCTGAATACTGAAACTTTTTGCAAAAGGGTTCTGGCAGTAACTTTAAATCATTTTGCTGTTATTTCTGAAGGAAATAATTTCATAGAAGCATTCTAGTTGATATAGGCTACCTGTTCAAAGTTTCTCATTATGCAACAGTTACAGAGGGGATATCAAGGTCATTGAACCCATCCATCTAATATTTCCCTCTTACTGATATAACAGTTTTAGTCAGCATGATCACTTTGTTACTTACCTTGGAAAATTGTTGAGGTGGTTTCTTTACTACAATTATGGATATGTAATATTACGTTTTTCATTAAAGTAATATTAAAATTGCATATTGAAGTAGGAAAAATATGCCTTAAAAATGAAGGAAGTGAGAGTTAAAGGTCCCAACCTATACATAAAGAAAGGAAATTACTAGAAAATCTTGTCCAACACACCTAGATAGAAAGATGTGACCACTTGGATGAAAACAGATCATGTGATGTCTGTTTGTGAAACTTTCTCATGTTTGAGAAAATGTGCACCACTTCTATTTCTGAACACTGGAAAAAGGAAACAACCCTCCCCAGTATCCAATAATCTTAAACTTGGTGGAAACCCCCATACCTTCCTGACTTTTGATGCTTTACTTCTCATTCTTCACACCACATGTATAAAAGAACTAAAAGCAGTTGCTTAGAGGAAGGAATTAAGTTTACAGATATATTTTTATTTTGGATATTTATTAACCTTTACATTTTACAGTTTTCAGAACTGGTTGTCCACTTTTTTCCTTAGAGTAATTTTCTAGGTTGAGAATGGTTTTTTTTTTCTTTTCTTTTGCTGCTGCACATTACCTTGCATGACTGCTTGGATTTAATTTGTGCAGCACAAGAATAACTCTTACCTTATTCTCTCTCTCGTTAACTGTAGAAATACTTTCACAGGGGTGAAGGTGGGTGCCATTTCCTGAACAACAGAATGAGGTGGATTGGGCCCAAAAACATTCTTCAGCATTCAGACATCAGTTTGGCAAGATATGAAAATATGGAAGATGGAACATATCAGTTGCTAACAACCAATCTACACATTCACGAGAATCTACAGCTGGCGTGAAGTAGATAAGCGCAGTGCAATTAGCAGAGCTGGAATTTAGACAGAACAATGGAGCTATCCCTCTTCCTCTTGAAAATATCATCAGGAGACTATTTTTAATGGTAAGTAATTAATATCTTGATTAAACTCTTCCGTGAAAAAAATTAAACTCCAACATCATGGACAATTATGCAGGAACATTAATTTAATTAATATTGGCAAATAAGGAAGAATATCATCTATTAAAATGTCAGCATTGCTTGTTTTAGACTCTGAAAATATCCTATTTTATTGAGGTATATTTTGTACAATTGATGTTCAAGAAGTAGATTCTGAAACGTTCTCTTTTTTTATATCTATGCCTACAGATAATGGAAGGCTTTTATTGAAGGATAATTTATGGTTTATGTCTTAACACTCATATTTAAAGGAGAAAAAAAAGCATTTTACAAGTCCATATAAAAGAAAAAGTATCTGATATACAACCCTCAATTCTGAGTAGGAACACTATCCTGTTACTTCCTTAAGCAATAAACTACCTTTTTTGTTGATTTACATCATTCAAAGCAGAATAGTTTCTAAAAGAATTTATACCTTTCAAAGAAAAAAAAAGTCACTTTAGACCTGCCTGATCACAGGAACACATCCTGTCAACAGCTCTGCAACAAGATACAGCAGATAAATGGTGTGTAAAGAATACTAATCAGGTTTCTGTATAAACAAAGTGCATCCTATGCTTCAGTTTCTGGAAGCTCATTGTCCACACATTTCTCTAAAACAATAACTCACTTTTTAAAAATCCTTCTTCCTGGGGTAAAAGATAAGCTTGCAAGTTAGCTTTCATGATGTGTTTTTGCCAGTACCAACTCTGTTGCTGCTATCAGCAAATTCTCAATTTGTGCAGCTTCAGTGATTTCACAGTCAGGTCATTTGAGTTTCTGTCCTTCTAATATTTTAGTAGGCGAGGTAGTGTGTGCATGTGGGTGGCTATGGGGAGGGAGAATCACTTCTGTGGCCAATGAGTTGGTATTTTAAATGTTAAGGTAGAGTCCAATAAAAAATATTAGAAGCAAGGACTGCACACTTTCCTCTTGCTCATTTCATTTCTCTAAAGCACAGAAGAAAGGATGCTGAACACATTTATAACACAGCACACTCGCTGAATTGTTGAATACTTATATCAAACCAGCACCAGCAAATGCAGTAAATTCCTATGAGGCAACACTTCAGTGTACAGACTCAGCAGCAGGAGGTCCAGTGTGTCCACTCTAAATTCTGAGCTATCAAAGTCCAAGACACATGAAGTCTAAGGCCCAGGACAACTAATTACAGGTCAAAGTAGAACTGTGAAGTTTCAAGTCTTCTTGTTTAAATATTGACCTAGAGAAACAGATGTTAAAGGGTGTTTTGTTTGTATTTCAACTGATTACTTTTTAAGCTATAAATTACATTCTGCAAGGGGAAAAAGTTTTCTGCAGAACAGTGTGAAGATGCTGTGTTTCAGAAAGCAGAGAGAGGAATGTGAAAGGGCAAACAGTCCCAAATTCTCTGACCACACAAACTAAATTCTGTATGGATTCCTGTTCAGAGAAGGACAAACCAGAAAACCTTCAAATTCTGGAACCCTCCTCCAAGAGCAGTTAAACCTGAACTTTTTCCATCTCCCTAAACTTCAAATTTAACTCCAAGTTTTGATCTTCTTGCTAATTCTTTCTGGTAGTCTAAAGACTAGTAGGGAAGGAAAGAGGGTACTTGATGGTCTTTCATTTGACAACCTACTGTAAAAACAAGGGGATTATCCTTTATCTTGTGCCCCAAATATTTTTCCAATGAGCCCACTCCCAATTCTTATAAATGATCCAAGGCCCTGTCTCTTTTCTCCCTGTGGATGACTCCTTACCCCCTGAGTGGTTTGGAATGACACTATAATTCTCCTTTGACATTACCACATCTTCAAAGCACCACAGTGCCGGATTCCTGCCATAGCAAAGATCATCATATCCTCATTCCTCCAAACACCCATCCTACCACTAATTCCTGAGTTGAAAATGCCTCACCTTGTCACAACACCCCTATTTTCTCTATCAGAAGTTCACCAAATAATCCTTGTCTCCTTTCACATTTCTTCTTGAAGTTTCTTACATAAGTCACTTAAAAATAATTGCCATATTGCGCCTTCTGTTTCGATGCCATGCTGAGGCAGCCAGATGTTATTTCTAACCTGTTTCCTTCAAATTTTGTCTGTCACACCCCTGAATCCTCTGCTTATAGCTGCTGTGAGTGCCAAACTCATCGGTGAAACACTGAATACCCCATTTGGTTCAAAATCCTCTAAAGCCTCCTGAAACATCCTTAGAGAGGTAACTGTTCACTAAATCCGTATTGTGACCCAGCCATTCACCTAGGATTAAATTTGCCAGCCTTATTTCTCCCAGGGAATTAAAAAATCCAGATATAAAAATCCTACAGGGTAGGACCCTATGAAAGGGAAGGGACTGTAAAGAACATACTTGGGGGGTTGGGAAACAAAAAAAACAAAAACAAACTAATACTCCTATATTGTTTTCTTAGTCTCTAAGGAAGAAAATGCACACTAGGATGCAAGGTGTATATGCTCAAGACGTAGTTTTCTTTCTTTTCCAAGTTTCTCTTCTCTTTCCAAAACACAAGGAACAGGCTCCAGGCAATGGCAGCAGTGAGAAGTCGTTCCCTTTGTGTCTCACCTATTAATTTGGTCTCCATCTCAGGCTGCTTGCTGTACTCACCACAGCTCACTGACCAGGCATCTTTTTCTCTCGCCAATTCCTTGCACACAATATGCTCTCTCACACACAGCATTCTCTCCCAGCAGGGAGAGGGGCCAGGGCACTGCCAGCCATGAGAAGCTCTGCTCCTGGATATGCCAGGCACACTCAGCATGCAATCCAACTCAGACACCTGCAGCCTTCCTACCTGAGACCATGGGGAGGCCATGGAGAGACTCAGGGCAGGCTCTCATGTGATGGGAAAGAGAGAGAGGTTGGTAGGTGCTCACAAACTGAGACATTTCACACCAAAAATAATACTGACTCTCAAATAGACCTGGACTTTTACAAGATCTGAGAGCACTTTCCAGCAGTTTGCCTCAGGAAAAAAAACATAAGGACCCACCATTTCTCCACACATTGTGTAATTGCCATGGCAGGAGAGCCCACTGTGGGGCTGGAAGTCTGACACAGCCCACTCCAGCCATGTTTTCCAGCCCAGGGACCACAGTCCCAGACACATGGCACAGAGCACAGCCTCAACAGCACGAGGTACCATTTCTAGCTCAATTTCTCTCTGTCTGCCAAGTAGCACTGGGTAGGTACTTCCCGTGGAACTGTGTGGAACATTGTTTTGTGCCAGTGAGGAGAAATAGGGAATTCAGGAGTCAAAGTGATTGCCTTGCAGAAAAGGCACCACTATCAGAAGATTGCTGGTCTTTCACCCAACACTTCTCCCTCAGGTTCCTACATACAATTATTATGGATTAAAACTCCATTTCCATACATATCTCAGTGAGATTAATTGGACAAATCTTTAATTTCAAGTATTTATGAATAACATCTTTAGAAACACCCTTGTGCTTTAAATCCATGCCAGTCAATTCCAAACCAGACAATTCCACAGTAACTTTCACATGAAGAAGCCCCCCACACCCCACTAAGGACAATATAAATCTTTTTTGTACTGCAGCATCAATAGAAATCTGGAAAAAAGAATCTGTTGGAAGGTCCAGATAGGTTGTACATGTGGTGATTTGCTACTCAATATCATTGGGTCTTATTTTTAAATGGAAAGTAGATGCTATTGAAAACATTTTTATTCATCTACAAGCTGAGCTCTCATTCATTTGATGAATAGCTACATGTTATTGTCCCAAAGGTTATGCAACTTTTTCATGCAGGGCTATGCATGACAGTACACATGCCAAGATGGTAACACCTGGAATTAACACAGATTTCAACAGCCTCTTTGGAAAGAGATTTGTCTTTTTAAAGTTTTATTAGAATTGTGATGCAAATAAACCCCTATAATGTCATTGACTTCATTATAGTATAACAACTGGCAACATTTTCATTTTTCTCGAGTTTATCTCCACAGAATTGAGAAGAAGTGATTTTCCCACATCATAATGTTACTAGAGAATAGTTTGAAAAAGGTTAAGATAATGTCACAGTAACATTCATTAATATGATTACATTTCTTTTAAATTTGTCATAAAGTCTCTTTCTTAGAAATTGAATGATAATGCCTGCCAAATACATCTTACTTCAGCAGAAGACCACTGCTTAAGACAATATGCATGTAGACACCCTCAGAAAATCCTTTAGGCATCAGTTGAGTATTCATAAATTAATTTATATGTGGTACTTTGAACACATGAGAATAGGACATGTTACTGTAATCTCCTGATTTTATTTTCCACACTTAGAAAAACCTTAATGAATGACCATGTTATCCCAGCAAAAATATTATTTGTATTAAAGAAGAATGTTTTCTAAATACAATAGTTATTTCACTTTGAAATGCAATTCCTTTTCAACATAATTAACTTTGCAAATGGTTTGTCATGTGGAATTATTCAGGAATAGCTAATTTCTTGTGTAATCAAGCTCTAATGAAGCTTCAAATCTCCTATAATATGCACAAAGTAGTATCACCTTTGTACAGACAACAAATTCAAAGCAAAATATCAAGGAAAAGTAAAGTTGTTGACATGACTTGAATTAAGACCTTCAGACACTCTTGTATACACACACTCATGGTCAACTAACCCATTTCTCTTACTTATAGGTTTATAACCTATCACAGATGTTGAAACAAGTAGCAAAATTGTGTGAGTAAAATGAAAATATTTTCTACCTGTAGAAAATTGTCACATGGCTAAATCAAAATAAATACTTTTACACTGCTTTATTGGTGATTCATAACTAAAAAGGGTTTTCTATTTTAAATAGTCATTTATTTTAAGAAGATAATTTGACAAAGCATAAAGATTCTGATCTGGACAGGCAATCCTAGACATATTCATTTCTGAGACAACAAACTAATAATATCTGCTAACATATGCATTTACATATTCTTATTGCTTAAAAAAGTAATGAAGTCATAATCACGATGAAGGGTTTAAAAAACTTCCCATACGTGCTTGTTCCCTTGAAACAATAGTTCATGTCTCCTTTTGGATAACTTATCAACATACACTGAGTATTCATAAATGATTAAAAAACATTTTGCTAATACTTTCCACATAGCAGGCAGCAGTAGTATTTAACTAAATAAAACCACACTTATATGTTAGAGTTTAACTTCAGTCAATGACTATAGGAATAAACTATTTACTTTAAACAAATAACGTTATTAGAATAAAACATTATTACATAATAATTTCTCACTAGGATTGACAATTTAAGATCCATTTTCTTCTCATAACAAAAAAAAAAAATCCTTTATCAAATCCAGTAAATTACCACAGGTTGCTTAAACCCCACTGGCATTAAAATTGTTCTTCTGCTTTTAGGTACCATTAAATGTATCTCTGCACATCCTCTTTCTTCAGATGACAATTATTCAGTGTATTTGAGAAAGATCAACAACTCCATCATAGCAGACATTCCAGCAGTTTGATTGGCACCATGCAGAACTCCAGCTGCTAAACTTTAAATTCTTTAAAGCAGTGAATAAGAAATTCAATTTGCATAATAAATTCTTTTGTGTTAATTGAGATTGCTCATATCATTATGGAATTTGATGGGTGAATAAGGAGTCAAAAATCTGGCTGTGAGAAAAGCAGCCTCATTAAGGCTTACTTTTCCTTTCTGAAAAGAGAATGGATGTGAAAGTATAATGAAGTACCTCTGCACATTGTGAAGCAGCAGCACATATACACAAACAAAGAGTAACTTCCCTATCTATACAAACTGCTTGCACATACTTGAGAAGGAATTCTTTGCAGTTTATTCTGCAGAGAAGATAGAAATAGTGCTCATTCTTGTCTTGAAATTGTATTATTACATGAATGGTAAATATTGCTTAAAATGTGACTGGAGTCACTGATTATTATATCTTGTTTCCTTTGGCAACCAAAGGGTTGAAGGTACTCTTTGACACCAGCTATTAGTGGTCTAACCTTTCCACTCTGAAGACATGAATTCAAGTCATGCTTTTGTCCCTGTGCCCAAGGACACAGTTTGGCATGCATATTTATAAATTTGTTTAGAGCTGGACAAGGTATGCAAGCCTTGCTCTCAGGAAGCCCATGACAGCTCTCCTTTTGGCTTCCACCAGCTAGGCTTTCCCCTAAGGCCAAGAATATAAAAGTGTCACAAGAGATCTGCCTAAACTTTAGCTTCCTCTTTGGCTCCTTCACTTCTTGGCAACACTTCAATTTTTCTTGGCCAGCTTTCCAAAATTCTGGCAAAGAGAGTACAAAAGAAGAAACAAAGAAAAAAACCCAAAACTTTGTCTTGCCTCTTGACTATTTCAGGATCTTGTTTTTCCTTTAAGTTGCATCTGATTTGATCTATTCTTTCTTGCACCAGCCAGAACAGTCCCTTTGGGACATTCTTCTCACTCAAGAGCCCAGAAAATGTTGGATTCCTTTCCTTTCTGATCTGGCAAATCCTCTATACCAAAGGGCCAGCAGCAAGTGGCTTACATCCAGTAATACAATAGTTGTTTCCATAAACAATTGTTGTTTTTTTTCTTTTACAAATTTTTTTCAAACTTCTGAAGACTTCACTTGATTTACTTATACACATGGGTTTTGTTGCTTTTTATTAGACCCCTCTTTTAACTGAAATCTCTTTTATATCCTATTTTCTGCTTGTGTCACTTGCTGTCCCTTAGGTGTGTTGAACTTTATCCCTGTATTTAGTTACAGCTGTGATTTGAATGAGCTTTCTGGTGAATTACTTCAAACTAAGTCATGATAGCCTCTGGTGACATTTTCTGTAATTATCTATTTTAAGAAGCAACCACTTAAAGTGTCAATAAATAGTTTTCACAATCACTATACATTTGTACATGCTACAAGTGGGTAGCAGAAGTCCCCTGTTATGATTCTTGTTAGAATTCTGTCGCCTCACTGATCACACTTACTGCTGAGCACCAGAATGCTGGGAATCAGACTTTTTTTTTTTTTGGTCCAGAGGCTGGCATTAATGCCTCACCAACAGAAACTATTACATCTGGGTATTCCAGTCACACAGATGAAAATTCCATAAGATAAGGGAAATAAAATGGAGGAAAAATAAATCATTGAGGAAGGAGATTCCCATGACTTGGATAAATTTAGCAATGTAACTAGATCTGTGCTATCAGGGACAGTAGCAGAGCATCAGGTACCAAACAGGGAGCAGTTACAAGTGAGCACTCATGCTCACCCAAGGCTTACGTGCTCTTTGGAGTGGGACACAGCTGGAGAGAAGGAGACCAGAGCAGAGATTTGGCAACATAGGCTTGGACAGAAACATTTATTCTTAGCCTTATTCTTATGAGGCTTGTATCCTAAAATAGGTCCCACAGAAAGAAAGCAAGAACTTAAGCAATTTTTTTTTAAGATGATGGTATATTTTTCTAAGTAAAGAGGCAGAAAACATTTTCAAAGAGACAGGACAAAAGAGGTGACAGCCAGCCATCAACCTATGCAAATTTGAGGGCTAATTTCAAATTAGTGAATTATGAAAGCTAATTTTATGTCAGATCATGCACGAAAAATCAGACCAATCGTATGTCAATATTTTGCTGAGATTTGATCTAAAAACAATTGAGCTGAAATAATGCAAATCATTACTAACTGAAGAGCCTAGCACACAAGCTGTGAAAAAATACATAAAGAAACTGTGCTCTTATGGCAGAAATTCTTATTTATACATGGTTTGTGCAATTTAACCAGGAATAATTGCATTTAAGGCTTTTTGAAATAAACAAAATTGTAAGTATGTATGTATGAGACTGTTGGAGTGACTGATCTACAGATGGCAGTGAATTCTCTCTTCTTGAAGAATTTAGCATGCCAAATCAACCATCCTGGAAAACAGAGAGTCTGTTTGTTATTTGCTTACTTCCATAAGCATCAATTCTATTAAATTTGTTCTTAAATAGTGTCAGTATTGTTGTTTTCTTCCTTTTTTTTTTCATGGAAAACTACAAAGATTCCTCTTCTCATCCTCTTAAAAGCAGATTTGTATTGACAGGCACACATCACTCTCTGAATTGGGTTTCATCCCCTGAAGAATTTGGTTCTATGGTCTACAAGAAGTGCTAATGACTGACGGAAGAGGAATTCTCTGCTGCTTGTAGGTTCTCCTATCTCTGCACAAAGCTGATGCTGTTTCCAGTGTCAATGAAAGGTGCAGTGCTGTGTGATCTCAATTCGTCTTCATCACAGTACACACAGCCAGTGCCAAGACAAAGAATCACTCCTGAAACAGTGCAGAATTTCAGAGGGAAACTCCACCCTTGCAGATCATGCAGTCAGTGTGATTTGTAATAAAGACGAGAACAGAACCCTTTACATAAATAATTTAAATGCAGAAACTACTGTAGGAACCACACAGAATATAAATTGCTTATTTCAGACAGTAAATCCCCTGATTTCAATATCAAACCATTAAGAGGCTATATTTGTCAGACCACAGTCTGCACTTGCATGGCATAGCTCAGGAAACTAATAGCACTTCTGTATTCAAATGGTAATTACAAGAAGTAGAAAACCAACCCCACCTTAAATCTTCAGTTATAAATGTTCACTTTTCTCATAAATGAATAAAACAGCACCCTTTCCTAAAGAGCACTTTGGAAGTGCCTGTACAGTTAAATCGAACCATTTTGCATGTGTGCTTCGAAATGTCCCTCTGCGCTCTGCCAAATCCATTCCTTTGAGCAGATAGGTCACAGCGATTTACAAGAGTTCACTTCCCCTGGAGAGATTAATCCTGCCTGCTCACAGCCACTACAGACTGTGCACCCTCACATGCTTCTCATGAAGCAAGGAAAGCCATGAGACGAAAAAAAAACCACCACAGCAAAACCATTGGGTACTAGAGGTGTAATGAAAATAAACTACACACATCTGGAAATCCAAAATTGTGCATCATCTAAAAAATGCAACGTAATCCTGAAAATTGCAGACCCTATGAAAGTACCAGCCTCTTTCTTTTGTTATGTAAAATAGCTTTTGGGGTGTTTTTGAGATTAGTCCCTTTCAAAGCAAGACATCTAGAAACAAACTGGGTCTCTCTACTCAGCTTTTTATCCTCAGGTGAAAAAATGCCACATAATTTTCAGCTAAATTCAGCAGAATGGGCTCGATTAGCTGTGCTGCTCATCATCTCGTTCATTCTGGTTTGTTTGGGGTTTTTTTCATGCCAGTTAGGAAAACTTATAATGTCCCACAAAGACATCCTTTCAATACCAACTCTTTACATAACCAGATGATTCTCTTTGGAAAAAAAATTTCATATAATTATTGATCCTACCTATGTTGGACATGGCCTGTGTGGAACAAAAAATAAGGAAAAATTCCAGTTTTATGCAATATTACTTCCACTTGAAAATTACTCTCTTTTAAGACTCTGGAAGAAATGTTTTTGTCATTCATTCAGACACATGAGAATGCTGAGAAAGAGGCGATCTGGCATGATTAACTATGATTTTCTGAGAAAACACCATAGATTGGGAAGATCACATCTCACTGTTTTCTAAACAGAAAAGAAATATGCATTCACAAGAAATTTAGACTGAGGCACAAGCCAGTTACTTTATCATATTTTTGATAACCCTGGTAAATCTAAACTAAAAGGTAGAAAGGCAAATTATAATTTTTATTTCACATAAAACACCAAAAACAACTCTGCTTAGAAAGTTTTTTAAATTGCGTTGTGTACAATGTGTAAGATAATCACCAGAGTTTCAAACACGTTTAACAAGTAAACAACACAAAAATAATCAAAGGAATGCTGGTTGCCCAACAAAATTCAGGGAAGCATAAATAGACAAGGTCTCTGCATAATATGGTCTCTAATGTGGTTCAAATTACCTGAGAAGAATGGTAGCAACCACACCCAGCAGCTGGCACAGCAAAAATATGGTTCTGCTGCCTACTTAAAGCATTCCTTTGTATTTTTCTGGACCAGGAATCATCTCTTTCCAGCATTCAAACAGAAGGAAAGGAGTGATAAAAAATGAGCATTATCTTGTACTACATACAAGGACCACAACAGTGAAATTCTCATAACTGATATAAGAACTGAAAAGCAGAGTACTTCCCTGAAACAGCAGACTAGTTTCTCAATGGTCTTGGATTTGCTCAGAAAGGAATTTCCTTCAATCATCTGTTCTCCAAAATAAACATCTCACTTGATGCACATACCATACACCAAAGAGAGTAAGATGAGATCCCTATATAGTAAACAGAAGGCAATCATCCCACTACTCTGAGTAATGGAGAAACCTACAGCACACTTTTACTCTTCCAAAAATCCTGTGGAGAATGACTTCTTTGTCTTACCATCATTAATAGCACCAAAATTTCCCATTTTATTGATAGGAAAAGTGTTTAGATGTTGGTATCTTCAGTGCAATTTGCCTTCCTAATGGGAAGAAAGCCTTAAAGCTCCTTATATTGCTTACCTTCAAAAAAGTGTTAAAGTGCCCTTAACACCAAAAGATACTTAGAGAAAGCAGCTTCTATATGACAAATTGTGGCAGACCAATATAATCTGCTACTTTTCATATGAGTAATAATAAAAATTCCAGATGCTGATGTAAGAACTTTCTAATTGTCAGGTTTGGTATACCAAAGTGACTGTAGATGTTTATCCCATCATTGCTTTGATTGACAGAAATGTAGGTCTTTTTGCAGATGAGTATATAGAGCAACTCCTGCAGCTGGTCTGGTTTCAAAATGATAGGACATGAGTGATGAACATCAGAACAGCAGAATTTGACTTCTCATGAGAGTTTCTAGAAATAATCACACTTATTATCAAGCTTCAAATACTTTTTTCGGCACACAAACACGCAAACAAATTTTGGTCAGACTCTTTCTGTAATTTGGACACTGAATGTGAACAACAGAATTAATATCTCCTCCTTGCAACTAAAATCCATACATTACTTTCCAGATTGCATTAGTTCAATCTAGTTAAAGGACAAGAAAAATGTAAACAGAAAAAGAGGGAGACAAGGTACGAGTGATCAGAGTATACTGGTCTCCATGTGCTTTTCAAGAATTGCATGATAGGAGCAATAAAATTAAGGTGATTAAGTTAAAAGCATATAAATGTGATGTGATCTGACATAGAAGCCTTACATTAAAGGAAATTGAAGAGTACTGATGTCACTGATGGCGTCATGATATTGCTTATGTTAACACTAGTTTTTGCAATACAAATACAGCAGGGCATATTAAACAAATGAAAGCAATCAGGGCTCTGAATAGAATTCATCAGGCCAATGCACAGTGATAAAATAACCAGCCAACAAGAAATTATCAACACACAGTGTACCTTGTAGGCACAGTGTAAAAAGAGCCTATATAAGTAAATATAAAATGTTATCTCTAAATGTCTCAAATTTTCTCCTTGGCCAAGACTACCAAGTCAAAGCAGGACAGTTTATGGCTGTGCTGCCTACACAGGCTGTTTCCTGCTAGGTTGCTTTCCATTGAATCAATATTTTCTTCTTAACTGGTAAATTCTCAAGAACAATGATGTGTTTCAGTGCTTTGACTTTGTTCATAGCTCTTTATCACAGCAGAGAAGACTGACTGAAGAATTCCAATCAAACGCCTGCCTGCTTTCTGTGCTGAGCAAAAATCTAAAGTTGCGGTTATTTACCCAGCATTTTCGTGGTGAGCTTGTAAGATCAGCCAGGAAAGATGATCAGTGTGCAGCTGAACATGTCCACTGTCAGCTTAGTGGCATGGAAGAATGTACTTCCTTCACTTCTCCTGGGCTGTAATACACACACAGGGGTTGTTTTGACTGCTCCTGCTCTCTTTAGGCTTGCCTAACAAGGTTTGTACTGCTGCCTTTTCTGTGTACATTTAATTCTCATTTAACTCTCGTTTTGCGAGTTATTTCTTACAAAATTAAACCAAAAATTATTTTTCTATTATTTTAAACTTCACCACTACTATCCCAGGGCCATAAAAGAAGGTCTTATTTAGAGGACGTTTATAGCAACAGCTGCTGTATCCAAAGTTTTCTCTCCCATGATATTCCAGGGTCATTTAGCTTCTCTCCTTCTCTCCTAGCTATTGTTATGTCTCCTGAGACTAACCTGAAATTGTGGTGATTACTGATATTTTTAATGCGCTTTTCAGTACTTTTCCACATATTTCAATATATTAAGCTCTTGGTTTTTTGCTCTCCTATCTCCCTGTCTCTCTTCACCACCAAAACCATGATCTCCTGCCCCCTAGTATTTCTTAGGAAGAAGAAGGTATAATAAATGAATATATAAATTACATGTTTAGAATCCCCACATGGGCATTCAAAGCACAAACAAATATTGTTTTCTACTCTTCTCAAATAAACTTTTCATAGTAGAAGTAGATAATTTATTTTCCCAGAGAAGTATTGATTTAAGCTGAAATAAGCCGCAAAAGTATTGGGGGAAAAAAAAAGAGTACAATATGGCTGCACTAATAGATGTACTCTTTCAACAGCTGAAAGCTTATAAAAGTATATCTAACTCTTTGTCATCCACGATGTTTTGTTACTTATGAAGCAAAGCAATTTTGCTTTTGATGACAAATGATCCTCTCTTTCCTGAAAATGTTCTTCTTTCTGCCCTACTATGTCCTGGTCTTTTGACACTTAAAATACTTCTTTCTAGTAATAAACTGAAAGCTCTGATTTAGATGTTTAGTCCAGCATATTCCCATTTAGACCTGGACTTCAGACAGATGAAAACTAGAATTGGATTTGCTTCTTATAAGGGCAAGGTAAGATTTCAGAAATTCTTGATCTGCACTAAATCCCTGTTTTTCCCCTCCTGTAAATAGTAGACTGCCTTGTCTGAAATCTAGGCTTTGGTGATAGGTCGTAATTCAGTCATCCAAATTAATTTGTTTGAACTGTCCCACTTTCCATAAATAATTAAATCTTCTTTGGACTGCAAAGAATAAGACTAAAGGAGGATTTTAATCTAGGTCTCCTGAATCCTGCCTAACCCCTGAGCTTTTCAGGATTTTTTCTTGAAAAGAAACTACAGACAGATTCCTTTTCTTTCTTCAGAAATACAAATCCAGTAAAAATATTAATTTTGACAATTTTATCAATTTTTTGAGAGAAAGCAGTTGCTCAAAGATTCCTGCCCAGTTTTTCTCAGAAAGGTGACTTCATTCAACATCCAGCTGTTCTCAGTCCAGGTGCCATCTCAAGCTGTACTGTGGGACCAGTGGCCACTGCTGGGGTCAGAACCCTCCTCTGGCAGCAGCCCCAGTCTGAGAACACCTCACCTGTGGGGAAGCCTCAGGGATGTAAACAAACATTTTTTGGGGGGGGGATTTGGGTTTAGCAAGAGTCTTCATTTTACCCAAGAAGCAACTCATTTGAGTCTGGAAATTTGCTCGCTTTTCCTTCTCACTATTAGTTCTTAAACAAATGTAGGGTCATTAACTCAACATACAATTTTAAAGCAGCAATTGATTCTGAAGCAAACACCAACACAATTAATTTTTAAACTGACAAAATTAAACATTGTTCTTTATGATTTTTTCAGGGTTTGTGCTTTGCTTTTTACGAATATTGTTCATCAGATTGAGAATAAATTCTTAAGGTTTTTCCTTTGACTGCTATCTACTTAGCCACAAATCTAGCAGAGTACCTGCATATGAGTAAATACAATAGCTGTTGCATTTTATTGTCAAAAAGACTTCTAAAGATATGAAAAGAGTCTAGCTATTTTGAAAGAAAATATGTGGCTATTTCTTTTTGCTGTTGAAAGAAAAACATCCCAAATATGACTAGGCTGTAGCTTTTAAATTTCCTTAAACTTAGCCTATCTTCCATTCTTCTGTGCAGGACCTGACATTTGCAGTCTAACATTATTCCACTAAACCACCACCCAGGAACCCTGAAGTGTCTTCTGTGATAACCTCTGAGATTTGCTGCGTGGTTTTTATTTTCTTTCACATAAGCAATTTTTTGCTGAACTAGGTGTTTTGGAAGAACTCTAGCTTTATGGGCACAATCCTGCACCTGTGATAATTATAAGTACCAATTAAATTTACACATTTTCACTGCTCAGTTACACATAGAAATTCTGACATTTGCCCTAATAATTTGGCTGTGGAGACAAAACCATAATCACAGAGCAGCACACCGGCTCACGCTCATTTCTGCAATTGATCCCGCAGCATCTTTAAAATGTCTTATTCCCAACTAGAACCTCCCATTCTAACAAGCACAGGGAAGCAATTTGCCCTCTTTTTAGACTGCAAGAATTAATACTTCCTAAGTGTCTGAATTGTTTCATCACATTGTACTACTCAAGCAATAACTGAATTTACACAACTATTTTTTTGGCCTGCATTTGAGTTACAGATGTAGAACTAAGTAAGAAGGGCCCATTTGGGATTCGTCTCAACTGGCCTTGCTCCTTAAAATGCTTGTTCACTGAATGGTTACTTGCTCAGCGAACGTCCCTTCAGAAGTTGTAACTCCAGTTCTGTGTACCTCCATTCTCTGAACAGCTCAGCCATCCAATCTCACAGTGCCATTTTCAACATTCACTAATCAGTAAATAGGTAACACTTCTGGTGAAACAGCAATTTTATACATATAGTTATAGAGACACATAGTCACACCTGATACAAAGTGTATCAATTCCTATTTGTGAACCATAATTATATTAGGCACTCAGTAGAATTGAATTTAATGTGATTTAATTTAATTATTTTAAAGTTTCAGGCCAAAGATTCTCTGGAAATGGTATTCTAATCCAGTAATTAGATTACCTGCTTCACCCATTTTACTTTCATTTAAATGCACATTTATTATCTAAGAAATCAGACTACAGTACTAAAAGTACATTTGACTTTTATCTGTGCTTTTTTATTTTGTGGCTTAATTACATTTATGACACATAATTACATATTTTCTAAATATTTGTAGTTATGGACTTATGGACAAAAAAAAAAAAAGAGACACCACCACCATTGTATTCTCATCTTCCTTTACCCAAAATGTATGAGCATCACCCAATTCCTTGAAAGAAAGAGCCCAAGACCAAAATTCAGTCTGTGGCTGAAGGATGAACACAGGAAAGAATTTCCCCGTAGCTCATTCACAAGGTGCAGGTTGCTCTGTGCATTCCCTTGTACCATATTTCAAGTATCTGGCATCCTTCCAGAGGACATGGTGAGTGCTTTGGATGACTATATGCTGAAGAACTTTATCTATTGTGTTGATCAGTCATTTTTTTTTTTTTCTGGAGAGTTTGGCCCCTGCTAGACCTATGCATGGCTGCAAATATGCAAGATCATACATAGATATAAAGAACAGAGGAAAAAGAAAAAAAAAGGAAAATAAAAAAAAAAAGGGGGAAAGAAAAAAAAAAAGCAAGTTTATTCAGAGCAAAAAATCCACATCAGTGAAAAATTACCCTGACTGTGTAATGTGATGAAATAATGCAGAGGTACAAACGTATAAGTTGCTGCATTACATGATGCAGACCTCCAAATCTGTAATATTCGGGATAATATTAATTTCACTGGGAATTTAATAAAAAGAAAGAAATAGTCTAATGAAGAAAGGGTAACTAATTCTTGCAAAACCAAAATTCTATAAAAACAAACTGTCCTAAAATAAGCAGAAAAGACATGCAAATAAGAAACAATTCTGGACTGTTCAATAATTAGAATACCTTCTCAGTTCCTAATATGAAAGAGAATCTTTAAAACAAAGAGACTAGAATGCAATTAAGAAGCATCACTATGAACGATGTGCTTCCTGTTTGTTCCACTGCCCACTAAACCAAGCTTAGTACTGTAAGCTGATGGAAGAGACAAGAGCAGCCTAAAAAGGAGTAACTGGGAACGCATGACTCATGAATGAGGAGTAGAATCCACCACACTGCTGTCAAATACAGCATTCTGTTGATAAATGGAGATGAATTCCTGGTTTCCTCTTTGTGTCTTTTCTTCAACCTTCTATTCTGTCTGTGGGGCACGGTTTGTTTTTCCTGACAGTTTGAGATTTCTGAGCTACTGCGTTATGGTGCCAACACACACTGTGCACAGTAAGTGAACAAGAAACAATCTGGCTGCTGTTTCGTGCTTTGCAAATACCAATTTTCTTCCCATGACTGTATTTTAGCTCCTAGTACCAGACGCCTGCTTTTAGAAAGCTAAATGTTTCTGTCCCGATTTTATGTGTCTAAGAGTACAATTCTGATGAAAAATCAAAATTGTCATCCAGTTAAAATAACAAATGATGCCAATAATCAGAATATGTCACAGTACTACTTACAGAAATTAGAGTGAAAACAATTGCTGTTTCTATTTATTACTGACCTTGGCTTTCTGAGGAATCTAGCTTCCAATATTGAATGGCTTCATCAAGGTGAAGTTCATTCAACTAAATTTAAACCAAGGAGAAATTTAAAAGCACTTTTCATAAATAGTACTTAATTATTATCTAGCATTAAAATAATAACAATTCAACAAATCTTTTATATTTAATACTTATTAGGTAACAAAAGCAACAGATTTGCCACTCCCACTTACTCTATTTAGACACCCACCGTCTTGAAGCTAAATGTCCAACAGTAGAATTCAGATCTTTTACCAGACAGTAATGATATAATGTAAAGAAATGCCTAGAAAAAACTGTGCCATAAATTCTATGCCACATACAATTAACAATACATTTCATTTAGCTTTAATAGGCTATTTACTGCATGATCTTCTTTTGTTATAAATTATCACAGCTCTGTTGAAGTCAATGGAGCCTGTTTATACTAGCTAAATCTCTTCTCTTTACTGTTGGACAATTAATATTGCTTTTAATATTCAGCAGAAAAATACGTTGTGATATTGAGAGGTGTGAAGAAAAGAACAGGCAAGTAAACATTAGAACTGCTTTTGGACTTTTGCAAGAGATGTTGAAAGCCAACATTTGTCTAGAAAAATAAAAGCAGAAATCTCATCCTAATTGGTTTACAAGATATTCTGGCTACTTTATTTCAAGATCTTTAAATAAACTCACAAGAAAAAAGGGAGAAGGGAAAGAAGTAGTAATGAAAATGAGCCCTGCATAAAAGTAGCCCTTGATCACACACGTGACATAAAATGACTAATTGCCTAGTCTAGAGATTATTGAAGATCAGCCTGATTCTACAGTAATGACCATTCTTAAACACTGGATTACATAAAATAATCCAAAATAATCCAATTTAATTACTCATACTTTTGTCTCTTCAAGAATGTGACAACTTCATTCGTAAATACTCTAATGAAGAACATCATACATTGGCTCATTCACTCTCATCACATTCATTGCTCAGTGCTGTTAGTGAAGTAAGAGGTTCTTTCTCTTTTATTCTAATAGACCACTCTGTTTAAATTGCTGAAAAAAAACCATAATGACCTTTACAAAATAATTAAACGTGATAATTCTGGATTATCTCTTAATTAAATCAGAGCTTTGAAACACCCTTTGTGATTTTATCAACAACTGATTCCAGATAATCTGGGGATAAAACAATTAATCTTTCCTTTTGATTGCTTTCTTTGATCCGTTTTCTGAAAGCAGGTATTAACATTATTTGTCTTAATCGTCATATGTCTGAGCATTTGAACTTAGTTTTATTTACAGGTGCACTCTCATATTTCCAATGGATTGGGCACCTTTTCAAGCTGTTTCTGTCATTCATCAAGGGTTTTCACACAAGCAGTAGCTCCACACCAGACACATGGGGTTTTCCTTGTGTTGAATTCTTTGGTTGGTTCCTAAGAACAGCCATGTTTTGATCTCACAGCTTCAAAGGTCTGCTATACAGGCTCATTAGTCTCTGTATTCATGTCATAAAATCCAAATAGCTGCTGTCAATCAGTCAAAATGTAGTGGTAGATTTTGAAAAGGATAGAACATGTTAAGGAAATTGGAGCTGAAGTGAAATTTTACTTCACACGATTATTTTAATTGACCTACTTAATTAATGGAAAACCACACAGAATGGCTTTAAACCCCTGGAGATCAATATCATCCCTTTTACATTCTGTATTACCTCATTTTAGGAAACTGAAAGTCTGCCATAGAATTGGCCTTACTGGATGTAAAGGTTTTGTAATAGTTTGGAAAACAGGATTTATTTTAAACCTTTTCTGAAGAGGCTTACACATGTATTAGTGCTTTATTTCTCTTTCATCCCAATTAATCTCTATGAGGGTTGTTCATAAGGGCCAACATTATCCTAACAAGGCCAATCCCTCCCTGTATATTGAATCCAAAGAGGTGGAGGGCCCTTTAGAAGAGCTACGTCAGGTCTATCCCAATTAAACTGTAGCAAGAGTGTAGGGAGTTTTATATCACCCTCTGCAAATATCCTTCTCCAAAATTTTCCCATGTAAAAATAGCTATAACAATTTCAGGCTGTTTCCTGTAAACTATAAAATAATTACAACTGCCATTTGTCTTTCTTTTCGTATATTTCATGTTATCCAGAAACATATTAACACTGAAACTGCAGTTGATTATTAACAGATATGTTGCAGGGACAGATAAAGTTTCATAATGAGCTGGAATGTACTGAGTTATAACAAACCAAGGTCAAGACTATTAAAGAGGATATATAGAAATTTCTGCTCTATCAGCAATCATAGGTAGAAAGTATTTGTAATACAACTTTTCATTAAAACAGACTTGTTAAAATAGTGCATGAATTTTCTTGCTGGTAAAAGGAAATGGAAATTTTGTTTATATTGATAAAGAATTTATAATACTTACACCTTGAAGGCTCTCATCTTTAAAGGATTCCTTGACTTTAATGTAAATGTCTTTATTAAATCTTTTGTTAAGATGAGAGTGATATGCAGCCCAGTAAAAACCTGTTAAATAAGTCTGCACTTAGGTACATTTCTGATGATTATCACCAGGGAATAAAATGGAGACATTATCATGTTTCAAGTTGAATTTCTGCACATGAAACACCTGAAGAGTTTGTGGACTGCTGAGAATAACTGAAACGCGTGGCAGTATTGTAGATTTTTGTGCATTAGAAGTGTTACATCACCACTGAAATTAACCTGTGATTTTAACAGTATACTTACCACATTCCTGAACTCCTGTATCTTGGACATAAAGAAAGAGAAAACATTATGCTTATCTCTCAACAGTTAAATTTTCATGTATGGCGAGAAATAATTTAAAAGTCAATATTGCATGGTCCTTCAATGAAACATTTATTACAGAACTGCAAACACTGCCTGTGTTTGTTTAATAGTGATTTTGGTATGTATATAACTAAAAACAATGAACTCTACCTATGAAAGCGAGGTTTTCCTTTTTTCTTCTACTTTACAGGACTAGAATTTGCTACTGCTTCCACTTTTTCTGTGTAAGTCTTCTCAAACCATTGACTGGGATTTATTCTGAATGACAAAGAGACATCTGAACACTTCTGTCTCTTCTGCTTAGTCTGCAAACTCCTGAGACAGGAGGTTGTATCTTGTGTGGGTGAGAAGAGTAACAAACTCCTGCTAAGGTGTGAAATGATGGCATTTCCTCTTCTGTCACTTTTCACAGGAGTGGCCTGTCTTTTACTGCCCCTTCCTTGGGCTAGAGGAACAAAGCCAATTGAATCGGGAAACTGAGCCAGGAGCACCTAGAAGATGGTCAGTATGGAATTGTTACTCACTTCAGATTGTCCCAAACTGATGGCTGATGACTCTTTTCTCCTAAGCCAGTTCATGGGTTTGTAAGAGCACAGTCCAACACTACCAAAGTCAATGAGAAGACCATAATTTACTCCAAAATGATGGAAATTGAACTCAAAGAGAGAAAACAGTTATCATGCTGCTTAACTGTTATTTTTCCTGCTCCCAAAGAAAATGTATCTCCTTCAAGGATTAAGAACGTGGGAGGATAGTGTAAGTCTAGTGCATCAAAAAATTGTAAAGCTTTGAAAAAAGAGGAGACACAATGAGCCACAGGAGATCCACAGCACAAAGCAGATATCTGGAGATGTAATACTCTCAAAGCATTCATTCAGTGAGGCTCAGAAACTCTGCTGCAATTTCAGCTAAAAGTGTATGTACATATATATGCACTTGATTAATGCTCTACTTGACATATCTCATATTATACTGGGAAGTTCCTCTTGTCTCAACAGCCACAACAAAGGAAGTTGCTGAGCAGTACCCAGACTACCATTTGAAAAGAATTTGAAAAGAATGAGAGAGTGAATGCAAAAAATGGCACTTGCTTTATTTTCTGACTTCAGATGGCAAGTAAAGTAGTCTGTGCCATCTGCTGAACAATTTGCCTCCACACTGTCTTGTCTGCCACTTGTTTAACATGTAATGTTATATGTCACTCTGACAGGAGTGCAACATTAACAGGCCCTAACAGGGAATGTCTCTCAATGGGATGACAGCTGACGCCGACTCTGCCTCTGAAATACCGCCAGTTTCAGTTCTATCCTCCAGACTCATTTCTCAAGATTATTAATGATAGTTTGAGACTGAATTTGGAGCACACTGAGTTTAGCTCCTGACAATTACTCCCTGTCCTTTCCAGAAGGGAGGCCTGTGGGTGTTATGACAATATCATTTTATTATTTTAGCTCACATCTTTTATCCTCGCTGGTTTTTATCACACTCAATCTGTCATCCTCTCTGCCTTGTTACGTGATCTTTTTTTTTTTTTTTTTTTAACTTAACATTGCCTCCTTTTAAAGAAACCTCAAGAGTCTATGCTCAATGTCTCCCTTCTCTGCCATCCCTACTTTTGACACTGAGGAATCACTGTAGAGGGTACAGAATTTTTGGACAATGGGTGGCTACTCCAAATTATGCCTGCTATTAATCCAGAGCACTAAATTAGAGGCTGAAGCTATGCAATACATGCTTCAAATGAAGCTATGTGATACATACTTCAAATGGGAAGTACCCCCAGATACTTCAAACAGAAAACTATCTATGATCTCTAGCTGTTTACCAGAACAACTGTCATGGTTGCTAGGTTTATCTCACTTTTGTACGTGCCTGTCAGACCTGGGTCTTTTCTTAAATTTTACGGTTTTTTTTCACAAACAGAGCCAGAAAGGAATGAAAATTTTCAAATAATAACTACTGATAATTTTTCAGGTCCAACAACATTTAAAATATTTCATGCTTTCTCTCTTTGAAAAAGTGATTTGCAGTCCTGTTAAAATACAGTATTTTATATAGTAGTTGGAACAAACCATGGGAGCAACTTCATTAAAAAAACAGTTATAGAGAGGTTATTGAAACAAAAGTAGCCCTAGCACTGGTAAGGCTTATGAGCTCCAGCATGGCAATGCATTAACATGTCTTTATGGCTTCCAGGCCAGAGCTGGCTTCCATTCAGACAGCTCAGTGTGCAAGCAGATCAAACGCGTGACTGTCTGCACCCGTCTGTGCAGACAAAGCCTCGGCTGCTTTCTCTGGCTCATCCTGCTTAGGCTGGTTTTGATGCTCCCCAAAGAAAACACACTAAAGCCATTAAAAGTATTTATGTGTGCTCTTCTAAGGCCCCAAAAGCTAAGTGCTGGTGGTCAGCAGGGCTTCCATCTCTTTTCTTGTGGAAAAGACTCTGCTAAGTAATCAGACCATAAGCTGAGTGCTCGTTCGATTACACAGCACACAGAAACAAATTATCAGTGACTGATAAAGGCTCAATATTAGCTTTACTAAAGAACGTGCCATCTTGCTGAATTGTACTTACAAACAGAATTAACTACACTTTTAAAGTCACTTTTAAATGATCTGTATGCATAGATCATCACAGCTCAGGTTTGATTTGGAAGCAGTAGTCAGAACCGAGTGCAGCGCAAATCAGACCCATGATGTGACATGCTTCCCAATAAAAGCAGGGCATTTTTTCCAGTTCCAAAATTGCAGGAAAATTCAATGACCTTTATTTTATCAATAAGGCTCATCACCACATGTGACTATCACACCGTGTCTGAACAGCAACAAAATGTTCCTTTGTCCTGTTGTGGAATCACTATTCTTATGGAAGTGTTTACTAATGCTAAACATGCTTCCTCATCTAAGAACCATAGAGACTAGCAAAAGTTATCCTTGGCTTTCTTTAGTGGAAAGAGTCAAGTTTCAGGTCAGACTAGCCAATATTCGTAAGTTTTCAGATATCTATGTCTAGCATGTAGAATGTTTACATAAACCCCTTGACAAAAATCACAGTATACAGTTTTGCTTTTCTGGCACAACAGAGCACTTCAAAGCAAGGATAAATCTTGCCCAACCATTAGATAACATTTTTACACAGCCTGGTCTGAAATTCTTTTATAGATTTTCATATAGTAAAAGTCCAAAGCCCTTACTGGCTTCCATGCTAAGATGCTGTTTCACATCTTTTTGTGCCAAATATGCTCAGCTTAAGCACAGAATAGTGCAGCCACATTAATGATATTTTTAAAAACCCAACTATTAGAACAATAACTACAAAGAAGATTTTAATTATAAGTTTAAGTCATTCACATACATTTATACCCTCTTTTCCCCTGGGAAGAAAATAAAAACGAGATACAGGTCAATTTTTCAGGTCAGCCTATGAACTTCCAGAACATATTCAGATACTATTGCAAACAAGTAATAAAAAAAACTTAAAAAAGCACACAGATAACACAATAGTATTGCCAATGCTTAAAGCTATATGTAATAAACATAATATTAAATTCCAATGGTCCATGCTCCCATTGAGTCAATAATTTTGCACCTCCCAAGCAGCTGCATAAAATAAGGAGATTCCCCATTTGTTATGATTCTAAATATTTTGGATACAGTAAGACAAAAGATACAATATAAAGATACTCTATTTCTGGGTGGCCAGTTTCTAGTTCACTGCTTTTGATGGTTTGTTCCTTGATGTCAGTTTCAAAATATGGTTTCGTTTATTGGAAGATTTTTGTTATGGTATTTTACACTGATCTCATGACCTCCCTTGATCTCCAGTGAATCTCCTCCTTGATCTCCAGGAATCCCATATTGCAGCAGGAAGTGGGTAACTGAGCAAGCAACTACTGCACAGAACCTTGAACATAACACTATAAAGCAGTAAACTTCACAAGGATTCTCTCTATCCAATAATAATTAAGACAGAACATCTTCTCAGCTGTGGTTTCTAAAAACTTCATGTATCTTTGGTGCAAGAATAGGGGGTTAACCTCATTATCTTTCAAAATTTCTAGACACATAATTGCTTCTTGCCGGCCTACATTCCTCTGGCAGATGCAGTTGGGTTTAGTACTGTTTCTCATTGACAAAGGCAAATGCCTTTGAGCTTCAGTTGCTCTGAAGTGTTAAATATTGCTTTGTTTTGCTTCAAAGACATTTCTGACATGGGAAAACTACCACTTTATGACCCTTCTGTATGGTGCAGGAGTGATGGGACATTAAAATATTCTGATAGCCTCAAGAAAAGGTACTAAGGAATATAGCAGTATTAATAGTGAGTGCTTTTAAACCTTCTCTTATATCAAAGCTCCCAATGTGACATTGAAATCTATAGAACACACAGTGCTTGAGGAGAATGCCAGTATTTCTCAGCTTATCATACAAGGAATGTAAGTTTTAAAAATATCAAATAAACAACAATTACATTACGTGAAATTTTCCTTCGCAGCTGGAAATTGGGTCCAAAATGGCATATGCCCCACAACTGTGCATCGAGATTTCAAGCTCAGAAGAAAAACCTGCTAGCAAAACTGAACCTCTGTACCTTGGAAAACAGGCCTGTGAAGTGCAGAACTAATGAGGCCTGGTTTCCTTTGGCTTGTGCCTAATGGACAGATCCCCTAATGTCCAAAAAGGTGCAACTTCTTGTTTTCCAGCACTGAAGCTCTCACTCTCCAATCTGGATTTGCATTTAACATTCCCCTCCCAAAAGGACTGAGAGAGGGGAAGATGGGGGAAAGCAAAATAACAGAATGTTTTTTTTTCTGTATCCAGCTTCCCATTTTCTGGCTACTAACAGTAGAACTACAAGTATGTCACTCTTGATAGAATTTGGCCAAGAAAGATCACAAGGTGGTAAGAGCAGGATAGGCAGACATCATGTAAACCTCATCTCACTAAAAGAGAAGTCAAACTCCATCTATATCCTTGTCTTTCCAGCCAAATCTTTCCAAAGTCTTTTACTTGATGCTGGTCTTCCTTAACCACTGCTTAGAAAGCCATTCTTCATCATACTGATCACAGAATCATGATCCAAGAGCATGCAAGGAAACAGTCACTTCAAGAGGTAAATGTGTTTGCTTATGCAAAACTACTGATGAGACAAGAAAGCTAAACTGCATGCATGCCAGGTTTTTCTACCTGACTTTGGGCAAAACATTTTGTTAATTTCAGTTTATGGAGGGTTTTTCTGATTTCTTTCAGATGATTGTGCATCAGGTATTTTTACCTCCTCTCTCTTTCCCATGCTTTATATTCCTGTCAGCATTTGATAGTCTTTGTTTAGGTAAGTTAACTTGCTCTGGGGAAATGCAATTCCTTCGTCACTTTAAAAACAAGGCAGCAACAATGAAAGATGTCATCAAACTTTTAAATGTGAAAGCTCAAAAACACGTTAATCACAAAGAAATAATAAAATCTATTCTGTCAAAATAATGGTTTAGACTCTTCTACTGGAGGCTTCTGAAGTAGCAGTACAAGTAAATAATTTTATTAAATGTTTGAAATTAATTAAATATAATGAGATGGAACAGCATAATGATTAGTAATCTTGGTATTTTAAAGTAATAGAGCATAAACTCCTAAAAGAAACATATTTATAGAGCAATTTTAAATTGAGAATATTTTCAAAACATAACGTCTTAGAAATGGATTGCCTCTCAACCAACTGAATAATTCTGTCAAAGTCAAGAGCACTTGGGAAAAAAATCTATCAAGGGAGCAAGAACAGTTTAAAAATACACTAAACAGAAAGCATGACAAAATTTTTCAGTAATGTTAAAGGCTAAATCAAACATTAAAAAATGAACATCAGTATTTCATATGTACCAAAACCCAACTAGACAACATCAGACACCTGGAATTAGGAAAACTATAGACTATTTAATTCTTTAGAAAAAGTATTCAAAAACACTGAGATGTTGCACGCTTTGTTATGGGGACAGCTGTGAGTCAGCTCTCTTGATACTCAAAATTAACTGCTTGGTGTCCTCCAAACTGGAGACAGAAGTGAGGCTGTTAAACATGAGTGCTAGAGTTATCACTGAGATACAACCATGCAAGAATGAAAAAAAATCCATCCTCAGCTCAGAATTAACATTCATAAATTACACTTAAACTGAATTGATTATTTGTGCTTACTATCCTAAGCCAAAGAAGTTTAAAATTGAATTAAATTCCATATTACTCTTCAGAATTATGTGTTGTTGTGAGAAATCAGGCATCTTTAAACCACACAAGAGGAGTAGACCTGTGGGTGAAATCAGACTTGCTCTCACTACAAAACACTTTCCCTTAAGGTTAATTTGTTCAGACTCACCTTTGTTGTAGAGCTCCAGCTCCAGAATGTGTTATCTAGTACCAAAGATAATTAGTGAGCATTCCAGTTCTCTGAATGGCCAACTTCAGTCAGAACTATCTTGAGTCTAAATGTAAGAAAAACAGGAAACCTCTTTTGAAACCCAAAAGAGCTGCAAGATGTAATGACTAGTACTGTTAGTGTCTCTAATCCACTTTATAAAGGTAACTAAAAGTAGTAATTTCCCTTTTTGTCTCTTTGCAGGCACTATGAAACAAGGATTAGCAAGAACCGAATCATAGAGCTGGTAGCTATTCAAATAGTTTGGCATGTGTTTGTCATCATCAGTAGTGAATAAAAGATGCTGTTAAATTTGTGTGGGTTTTTTCTAAGGGCTTAGCTGGAGATAAATCCATGTCCTATTTAATAACACCCATTCTTTAGCATGTTTTCCTTTTTAAGCTTGCAGAAATAATTAATTATTGCTCTTCATAATTATTACCTGTTATGAGGAACAACTGACATGATAAATAACAAGAAAAACCTGGGATCTTTGGGCTGAGTTCTGTGCCTTAGCCTATAGTAGGACCCTATGATTTTTCTAGATATGGAAGTGTAATGTGTGGGCACTGCTATAGAATGCAATGAGTATGGGATTAATTTATCATGTGATAGACAGCTGGCTTTCAAAAAGCTTACACATCTAATCCTTATTACAGCACTGGACTGAAAAACAGATACCATAAAAAGGCCATTTTTGTTGTGCTTCAGTAATTCATTCTCACGTGACATCCTCTGTCCTTGATGATGTTCCTCCCACTGCTGATAGATTGCATTAGGACCCACTAGCTTTTCATTGACCAGTTTAAAATTATTTGTGTATTTCAGTCAGTGTTCTGCTATGCTCGTGGCTTTCCCAGACTACTGCTTGTCCTATTTGATCTCAATAGATTTCATTGAGTTCACCTAAAATGTAAGTGATCATATTACAACTTGGTTTTCCTAGTGCTCTTTTTAAGCAGAAAATGCTTTTAGTTTGGATGCTAAGCATTATGTTTTTTAAATGATTAGATATTACCCATTCTGGAGTGAGTACTGTGATACTGATTTCTTACATTAAGGAAGGGCCTATTAATAGATCCAATCATTCTGGCTTCTCAGATGGAATAATTGTCCTCATTCATGTGCTGTAACCATGAAGGACATCAACTGGTACAATTATAAAAGCAGCTTCGACAAAATGAACTAGTCAATTTGCTTTGTTAACACTCTCAAATACAATTCTAGGTCAGCCTAGGATCCAGCCATATCACTTTCAGTACCGTTACCTTGTACTTCACCAAAAAGTAGATTTCTGCTTTCAGCATGGATAAGTGTTGCCCTGAAACTTCAGGCCCTCTGATAATGTCTTCATAGTTTTAGTTATTTTCCCATGAAAGTTCTGCAAACATAGGTTGTTTATCACATTCCTTCTAAGAAATGCCCTTTGATGGACGTTTCTCATGATCAGTGTGCTTGGGAAGGTGGTAACTTAATTATCCAATCCCTGCTCATTGTCGAGAATCTCTAAATACTGGAGTCAGAGAATAAAGGTTACTTCTTTCCTGTTCTAACACTGAGAGGCATTCATGTGAATCATTTTGTGTCCTTTAGCAACAGATAATATTACATAAGTTACTGTAGGTCAGCTGACATACAGTAAACATCCATGAAAAAACATGTTTAGACACATCAAGTGTGAGGTGACTAGCCTTAAATTAAGCTTCTTGCATTGTTGTTTAATTAAATTAAATTGGTCCATGCTTGCAGTGACTGTCAACGGTCACTGAGCCCCAGCTGGAAAATATCCTGTAATAGCCACAACAGTTTAAAGGCAAATCTGAACATTGCAAGCAACTGTAAATTTTGTGCAGGTTTGCTGTTTTTGTGTTTGTTTAGGATAGGTTTACCCTCATCCTCATGAGATAGCACATTTAGAACTAGTTTCTTTGGTTTATACCAGCTAAAACCTGCTCTTTATTATACTGAGGTTGAAGAAATCCACATAATTTCAAGAGGCTTGGGATCTATTAGGGGTGATGGTTGTATTTGTGATTTCTTTCTTTTTGTGTGTTAAAAACACCAGTAAAAGGACTCATCTAAATTTCAGAAAATACAGTTTTTTGCTTCAATTAAATTTTGCTAGAGCAGAAGTAAGTTTCAGTCTGAGAATCTTCCTCCTCCCCTTGATTACTTGGCTTCATCCTATCAATCATGATTATGTTCCTGGTACAATAATTACAGTTTTTATCAATTTTCAAACATTGTTCAGTGGACTATGAAGTGCATTTGAAGCCCATCATAAGAGAAGTTATACTGAAAGCAACTAAAAACTAATGATTTTTGCAGAATGGGAGGAGAAGGAGTTATACATAGCAATGACAGATCATCTTCTTATCAGGCTTTACCATTAATTCAGTACAGTACTGAAATAATTACAAATGTGCACTTGACAAACTGAAACATAAATTAGTTCTGAGTTGATTACTCCAGTTGCCTTAACAACAGAAGTTCTCCCAGCATTTGGAGGGAGCATATCTTTGAATAAATTTTATTTTCTCAAACATATAAGAAAAAAAAATTACTTTTGCAAAGCATTCTTGTTACAATTTGATAATGTGACCTTGCACAATAAAACAATAACTCAATGATTGTGTCCAGCCTTTCTCTGCTCCAGCACTGATGCTTTAAAGCAGCTTCTGTCTTGATGCTCGTAAATAACACAGCGTCACATTGCCTGAGTGAGGCAGTAAGCTCCAGCAGAAAAATACAGTGTACCTGAGTGGCTCCTTGTGTAAAGACCACTTCATGTCTCAGCTCCTGAACAAAGTATGTGAAGGAGTAATTTTTACCATGCTAGGAGATCAGAAAAATAACCAGCAGAACCAGCACAAGAATGTTAGTAAGTCCTTATCACAGTTTTCTACAGTGAAATTTTAGCTACTTAAGTCAGTGACAAAACCATTATCATCTTCAACAGGAACAGAATTTCTTCCTTATAAGCCAAGTGAAAAACAGCAGCACCTTATCAGAAAAGCAGCAGAAACCGTACAGCAACAATTTCTGTTATTTGGGTGCAGGCTCTCAAGCAGAAGGACCCTTGAGAAGTTTCCTGTTTGAGTTAGTATGTTTATTTATTTTTTTTCCAGTTTTGTCACATATACTGCTATGTCTTGTTCTCTTAGGATTTTGTGAGTAATCAAAACTTCTCTCTTCAAGAGATTTATTGCCCTCTTCCAGTTTTCAAAGTACCACCAAAACACAAATGTCTGGCAGGGGAAATTACTGCCAGAAAAGTGCCAACATATTAAAACATTTATTTAAAAGACATAACTACCTGGATCTTTTCAAGCATTTCAGTATTTTAGACACAGGATATATTTTATCTAATATAGAAGGATTGGAGCAAACCGTTGCCACTGAACTTTGCAGTGAGTGACACTCCACTAAAAAAAAAAAACAAAAACAACAAACTACCCTTCAGTTCTTCTAATTGGGTACATCCAACCTTGTGAATCAAGTTGGCTCCAAGGACTTAGGTATGTGCACAGAGTTATCATCCCCCTTGTTCCAGGTCTGCTCCAAATGTTCATAATGTAATCATCAATGTTTAACTTAGCAGATGGTTAGAACCTGTACAATTCCTCTTACGAGGTACACAGTATGGTTATATAATTTTCAGTGTTGAATTAAAAGTAGAAATCCAACACCAAGTGATGCTCCTTATTCAGAATAAGTTAATCTATCATTTCTACAGCTTTCTGAGTCTCTCTGATCTGAAATGTGAGGTAATTTTTATGTTTTAGGTATTACTGTCTTTTCTTGTCATTTAAGAGGTAAAACCAGAGGCGCATATTAAAAAACTATTAACCCTGCAATGAAGTAATTTTTAGAAGTTAGATTTGTGCACCCTCTTATTCTTACTTATAGTCCCTTGAATGAAGCAGAAAAACTAATTACTTTTATTTATACAGTCCCATTAGAGCACTTTGCGGCCAGCAAAGTTTTTGAGCCCTCTAGCAAATGAGGACAGTAGGTTCAGCGAGGTGTCTGAGTTATTGCATAGCTTTTTTTAAAAAAAAATTAATCCTTTTGTATTTCTACACTTTGATTATAAACGCTTTCAGGATGATTTGGTCCAGTTTTGCAATAGTTTTGCATTTTGTATAGTTCAAGCTTAATGAGGTTGCTGGGATTCTATCTCTACAAAGAAAAATATTTATCTATATGATCACCTCTAATTGACACACATATATCACTACTTAGAGTCCACAAAAATCCAAAACAGTACCCATCTCATTTCATGAGATTTCATTTCATGGCTTTTTTTTTTCTGCCTGCTATGTCTGAAAGGAAGTTTTCATATCAATCACAAGAAACATTACAGTAAATAACTGATTCAGAATAAACTGGATAAATATCTGCAGAACTGGCAGGAAGATTATCAGGCTGTGGGATGTGCACGTGTTCACATGCAAAGCACATCTTTAGTACAATGAAGTGCAAAACCCATCAACTGGGTGTCAAGTTATTCTTAGAATGCTGAAGACAACTGTAAGTACCAAATGAAACCAAACTGAAACAAAACAGATTTTATCTCTTTTTGGCTTTGGCAAAAAGGCATAAAACTGATGTAAAGCTCAACCAAAGGTCTTCTCTGCCTTTCGCTTCAGGGAAAGTTGTTCCTCTTCTGGCCCCTAAATAATTCACAAAACTAACAGAGGAGATGGGGAAAACTATTTTCTAAGCAAGTATATGTAGACTCTTCCAATTAATGAGAATTATCAGGAGACATATTCCATTTTTAAAAATCAAGAAACACAGATTTGCAGTTATATAGCTAAAATATTAATTGCCACTAAAACTTCAGAGAGAAATGGCATTTTGGAGGGAAGAATAGTAATTAAAATAATAGATTTTAATGATTGAGCCATTACACTCTATCCATGAATTTTAAAGTATAAGTGGCATTTACTGAGCTCTGTTGCTATTAATAGTATGTTTAATTTTTTCAAAGAAATCATTGTTCAAGTCTTTCTTTAAGGAAAAGGACAAAAAAGGCTATGAAATGGTGGTTAAAAAAAAAAAAGTCCTATTCTATCATCTTACATCTTCATGTTGTCACATCAAAACATTCTCTACCACAATAGGAAAAGTAATGCTATATTCCAGAAACTGTGGGTGTGCAGAAATGATTGGCAATGATTTGCTTTGCATATCACTATAAACCAGAAAAGGGAATTGATTTAATATAAGGAACAATACACTGAATTATACACTCTGTAGAGAAACTTATGGTTGCAGTTGCAACAAACATGACCAAATAATAAAGAAATCAATTCTATGAAAAGCTAATTTCTCACTGTATTAAAGAAAAATACCGGGCATGCAGGAGCATCTGTTTTCAAGAAAATTAGAGACAAAATAAAATATCTCTCCAGAAGAGAAAAAAATATGCTTTGCTGACAAGAATAAAAAAAAACCTAGAGAAGAGCCAACAAAGACTCTCAAACAACCTCTGCTTTCCAGGATTACCTGCTGCAGCAAAACACTGTATATTGGGCTGAAAAATCTATTCACCTGGGTTAAATAATTACTGAAAGCAAAACTGAGCTCAAGTTTAACCATCAAATCCCCATTTCTACCTAGCTCTAAACAGAAACTCTAGCTTAAACTATTGAAACTCTGCAAGAGAGAAAAAACCAAAAATATCCATGTAGAAATAGAATGTCATCAGCTAAAGGAGCAGTGATGCAAGGAAAGACAGGCTCTTCAGTTCTATCAAATGAAGAAAACCCCACATCTTCTCACAACATGGCTTCCACGCCCCTTTCTTCAAAAGGAAATCTCAATTTTTTTAAAAACATAAATCTGTGGTTAAATGCACACAAATGGATAGAAATTTGTATATATAAACAATTTAATCTCCAGCCTTACACATAAATATTTGTAAGCTCAATAACTTTAGTAAGTAAAACCAGGCTTTGTCACTGAAACTATATTCAAAACAATTTGAGTGTACAGCAAGAGTGAATGATTCAATCTATTTCAGCTTAAACCCTTCTAGAAGGTGCACTGTGCTGTTTCTGCCCTTCTGAAATGCTTCCTCATGAGTAACCTTTAAAGCTATCCAGCTCTGGAACTGTGGTAGCACTAAAGAGACAGTGCACAACAACAGGGGAAATAAGATAAAGAATTTATCTTTAAAGGAAGGGAGAAACATTGACTTGAAAAGTGAATAAAAATACAACTTTAAAGGTTTTCCAATCAAGTGGCATAACTTGAGTCACACATTCAGTCTTTCGTGGGTGTCATGGTTTAATCCCTGCCAACAACGAAGTACCTCAGAGCCACTCACTCACTCTTTCCTGGTGGGATGGAGGAGAGAATTGGAAAGGTAAAAGTAAGAAAGATCATAGGCTGATTTACGAAAAAAATAATAATTAAAACTTCAATAAATTTAATACATTATTAACAAGAAAGAAAAGTAACAGTAATAATAATAACAGAATATTACAAAAACATGAGAAAAATAAAGCCCAAGAAAAACAAGTGATACAAGTGAAAAACAACTGCTCACCAGTAAACCACCAAACAACTGATACCCCCTGCCAAACTCCACCCCAGTTTTATTGCTGAGAATGAAACCATATGGTCTGGAATATCCCCCATGGTCAGCTGTCCCAGCTGTGTCCCCTCCCAGCTCCTTGTGCACCCCCAGCCCCCTCGCTGGTGGGGTGGTGTGAGGGGCAAAAAAGGCCTTGACTCTGTGTGAGCACTGCTCAGCAACAACTAAAACATCCCTGTGACATCAACAGTTTTCAGCTCAGATCTGAAACACAGCACCACTCTAGCTACTGTGAAGAAAATTAACTCTATCCCAGCCAAAACCAAACCAGCACAATGGGGAATATATTTTTATGTCCTGAACTTTATAATACTATGTTCCAAGGACAGCTTTTCCTGTTGGCAATGTTTGGTTTCAATTTATTATTATAACAGAACTTAGAACTTTTTACAAGTCTGTATAGCTTTGGGGTTTTGTTTTCTTGCATTTTTTAAAAAAAAATTACTGATGAATTCACTTTTCCATAGTTTATTCTAGAATAACTTGATCTCAGGGTTCCTTCTTTGCTCTTGGAATAAAGTCTGACCCTCTAAATTTCCCCCAAAATGTCTGCCTCTGCTCTCAAACTCCCTCATAATATCCCTTCACAACATCAGATGTTTTCTATTCCTATAACCACATTCTTTCAACATCACACTACTGAATCTCAGAGAGATTAAATGTTAAGCATCTGTGTTAAACAAGGCAGGGACTCTTCAAATTGCAGGATCAGTCTACCCAAGGGAGCCTATCTGATCATAATTCAGCTGCTGATGCCTGTTATCAGATATGAGCTGGAAGCAGTGTCTCCTCCCATGCTACCTGCATTCACCTCTGTCAGGCAGAACTGCCATGGGAATGCCTACAACAGAGTGCCAAGTCAGATCCAAATGAGCTGGTATACTTACACAGAATCATTTAGTGCCTTACCTTTTTCTTAGTTGAAATCCCAGAAGTGACACAGCCATCCATAACAGCTACTGAGAGCAAGTTCAGATGGGTCTGTGAAAGCAGGACTAAAAAAATCACCAGAGAGCGGTTGTGTGCCTTCATCAGAAATGGAGATGTAGCAAGTATCTCTCGCCTGAAAGCGTGATCCTTGGAAGAACAGAAACGTTGGAAGCATAGCACAAGACACACAGAACAGGATCTCACTCAGAAGGGTTCAGGGCTAAGGTGCCAGAGCAGCAGCTCAAGCCCATGCTTAGGCTCTATTTCCAAGAGAAACAAGTGACACAATTCAGATGATTCTTTGCATTCTCTACATTCATCATCTGCCATTTATTTATCACCTGCTCAGGCAAGGAATGTCGGAAGGTGAGGCGTGACCTTCAATAGAAATAAGGTGAATTTGCAAGTCACTGACCGAAAGACCGCACTGCTCGTGCCCATGCATGTTTTTCAATCATAGAGCAAACCTATCAATGCTCAGGACTAGAATGCAACAGAACTAGGAAGATATTAGAATATTAGAATATTAGTTCTGCACTGAGTTAAGGAGGTTCTGTCCATAGAAGATTTAGAGAAAGCCAAAAGGCAAAAGAACTGTGTTGTTTCATAACATCTCTGCACAGGAAGGCAGAAGATTTGAAACTCATCATATGACATCCCAGCATGAGGAAAATGTGACCTCATACATGCAAAAGACCTCATCCCTAAGTGCAATTTTCTCTTTAGCTTTTGTAACCAATAATACTTTAGCAAAGTTTTTACTGACATCATGATTGTATAGTAATATAAAAATATTTTCTAAATATATTAATCAGCTTTTATTCCTATAGTTTAGATAAAATAATCAAATATGATAATTATCACATAATTTTGGCTAGATTTAATGAGTATAAATATTTAAAAATGCTTTCAGGGAACCTTTTTGAAAATATCCTCTGAAGTGTAATTGCAATAGAGCATAGAAGAAAGTAAATGTGACAGGTTGTATTTTACTTATGCTATACAGTTCTCCCATACATAAAATAATCAAGATTACTCCTTAAATTAGAACAATTAAAAAACCCACAGTACTGTTACAGTAACACAAAGAAACACACAGGGTATTAGTTATCAATGCTTTATTATTGAACAAAATTGAAATTCTTTTATCTGGCACATAAACAATTATTTCTACAAAAAGGAAAGCCTACAAATCTGATAATTTATACAAATAACAGTTTTTCAAAAAATAAAATTTTAATTTAGTAAACTTGTCTTGTGCTCTTTTTTTTTGTTTAGCACTGTCTGCAATAATCCACCACAAATCCCTGAGCAGAGAGACATATTTTAAACATGTTTTAAATTTATCCCAAAAGAAGAAAGTCATCAAGACCTGTATTAAAAAAATGTATTCAGGGACATTCTTGGTAAATTTACGGTAGTCCTTTTTTCTTTTTCTTTTCCTTTTTTTCGTTTTTTTTTAAAGAAACAAACAAAACCAGTTACCAATGCAAGCATGACACCGTATCACAGGAGTGCTCCCCTCTTCCCCTTTTTGTGCAATGAATAAAAATTACCAAACAAGAATAAGTACAAGCTGAAGGAGATAAATAACCTGGTGAATGGTTAAGACAAAGAAGCCATCGAAGTCTGATGGCTGTTGAGCAAATAAAGCTGCAGGATACCACAGTTCTATACCAAGCTCAGTTACAGTTACTATCTATTTCTATATCTTTTCCCAGAAAGTCAGTAAAGCAAGAGAATAAGTTCAAGCTACCATTGTATTCTAACACTGGTTTCAATGATCAAGTAGAAATTCAAGTTTTGATCCTTCAGTTTTGCTTTTCCAGCAAGAACATAATTTGAGAAAAACTTGACACACTCCACAAAACCAAACAATCTTTCCCCTCTAGCCCTGCTGGTGGGCCAGCTGTAAACTTAGCAACTCACGGTATTTTAGTGAGCAAGAGGAAAGACAAGGAAACACATGTAACTACAGTTTTTCTACTATATTGACTTTGAAACAGCTATTCCCCAATCTATTTCAATCCAGATTTCAAATCCAAGTATCCAAGTGTAAGGGTAGAATGACCAGGAAGGCAGAGTATAACTCAAGTGTTCCCTTTCCCATTTGGTACGTACACTAACCACAAAACAAATGCAAGTAAAACCAAATAAAAGAAATAGCAACACTTAGAGACTGTTGTGTTAATGGCAGGTAACATTGCTGCAGTCAAGTAATAAATAAATAAATACAGCAAAGTGTTCTTCTCTACATTTTTGTTGGAATGGTGCTCAACAGTTAAAAAGGAATACATAAACTAAAAACCCCAAACCCCTTCTCAGTAATAAAGAGTTTTTAAAAGAAGATCCTGAAGAAGCTTCAGTTCAAGGTGCTCTACCACTTTAACATTTTATCTATCATTATGAAAGGAATACTGAAGCAGATACCAAAGGGCCATTAAATGAAATAGTACATTTTCTTACAAGCAATAATACTTATTCCAAAGAAAAAAAGCAGTTAAAAAATGTCCTGGAAAATAATTACTAAAGCTTCATACACTTCGATTTAAAATAAATTATTTTTACATTTAAAATCTGAAGACTAAAACAGTAATGAGGCTAAATCATTCTGAAACAAAAATAAATTGAACCTCACCAAAAGCGTATTTAGATATTTGACAGCTCTGCTGCTAGCATGTGTCAGAATACCAACAGAATGCTAATATTTGGTTAGAATCTGAATAAGTTTGTTTAAAACACCAACAATATGGAAAGTAACTGGCAACCACCATTACTGATCCTTTTAATCTACACTATTTTAAGCATGATCGAATCAAATTCCTTCTAGCCTCATCAATGCATAACATTCCCTTTTCTCTGAGTTGCTCATGAAGTCTCATTTTAGCCTACCCAAGCACTAACATTTTCAAATATAATTTTAATTATTAATTGCAAATATATCATATGCAGAATTCAATTTAAAGTTGGACTTATCTGATAGCAAACTAAAGAGATTCAAAGACATTATTCTATAATACCAATTATTTTTTTCTAAGATGACAGTCTGACCACACTGATTTGGTATCAGGGTAAATACTCCTCTTCCTTGTATTGGTAAATCCCACCTCTGGTCTTTTTTTTACCAGCCTACATACTACTTCTGATGTAGAATAAATACAGACAGCTCCTTGATCATTCTGCTACCTCACAGAAATTTCACTGTGTATCTCAAGAAAACTGTACTGTAAGTTAACAAGCTGAAGTAATGGGCATTTTCTCAACCTGCAGTGCTGTCATCTAATCACGTGACAGGTTTGAAAAAAAGTGGGCCATATAAGCTGTGAAACTGTCTAGCAAGTGGTTCAAAAGTGAGATACAGCAGCATTAAGACAAACTGCAAACACATTGGATTTAGTATACATTTTAATGAATTACAGTATTAGCAAAATACTTTAACCTACTATTACCACTTTAACTCCCATATGGCTTTACTGTGTTTAGTGTTTACTGTGTGATTTTCCCTTCGTATTTCTATGACATTATACATTTCAAGTACCCACCCAAAAGTAAGCAATATGGGATTTGCAATTATTTATCAAATATACCGAAACAAGTTCTCTCACGTGCCATTGTTCCAACTATTTTTGTAGCGTTACAAGTTCTTCATGAATCCCTCAAAGTCTCCCTTTTTCTATTTCTCTAGCAGAATATCTTCTCCTAGCAGCAATTAGGACCTCTGATCCCTGCAGTCAAGTCCAGCAAGTTCTCTGACCTGACAACTGTGTGGAAGTTCTAGTTCTTGGGTTCAATCACTTTAAGGAAAAGAAGTTCAGAGTTTTCATCATCATGTCTTGGATGTTTTCAAACCTTGTTTCTCCATGATATTCCATAATTTGCGAAGATTGGACTGGGTGATGACATCATCAGGTTTAAGTTGAAGAGCAAGGAGGTAGTTTTCTTCAGCCTCTTTCAGTTTGCCATTCAGATGGAGAATGGCTCCAAGATTCATTAGGGCAGCTGGATACTGGTATCAATAATAAAAAAGGAAGGAGGAATATTACAAATATTTTTAATTTTTCTTTTTAGACAATCTTCTTCCACTTAAATTACTCCCTTATGTTTGCTGATTTTTCATGGAAGCAATTTAGTAATTTAAGCAAATACAGATAACAAGAAAAAGTTTCTGAACAGCTGTGCTGTTGAACAGCTGAACAGGTTGTGCTTTAAACAGGTCAAGCTCTAGTGCCTACAGACATAAGACTTTTTTTTTTAATGAGAAAACACAGAGCTCAAAAAGCTTTAAATGTGGTAATGTTGGCATAACACAGGTTCCAAGAGAAAATTAAAGTAATGCAAGAGTGAATTAGCAACAAGAATTTAATTTTAATCAAACCCATTGCCAATAAACAGTTTATAATCATTGGGAATAGTTAACACATTGGAACTTATCCCTATTTTCTCTTTGTCTTAATTGTAACTGGTAGAAAATACAAACTGGTCTCAGATTCTCAGTGTGTTCAGGGGTTCTAGAATATCCATTTAGATTTGGGCTGTGGCAATTATTTCTTAATGAATGATTGAATAGAACCAACAATGGTGGAAAAATGTTAAAATTTTGTAACAAATTAATTTGAAAGCTTATGTTACTAAATTATTTTTTTTCATGTTTAGCTAAGACAAAATGCTTAAATAGTTTCTATTTTTTATCTCTAGCTTACTCCATTAAGAAATAATAGGTTTCTTCATGATAATAATGTGCCTGGTCACTGGAGTTAACAAATATTCCAAGGGCAGAAAAACACATTTATGAAGCTGAAGAGTCTAACCTACCTTTTGGCAAGCACTACAGGTATTCACATCCTAGTGAGAGCACAGTAAAGGCATTTGTCAAACCAGTACTTTGCATTTTAAAGAACAAAGGGAAAAAAACCACACAAAGTTCACTGTGGTTCTCATCCTCAGGTCAATCTAAGTTTCAATGAGGAAATTCATTTATTAGGAAATTAATACTAATTATAAATTCATATATATATATTTATATGTTTATGTATATATACGTATATGTATGTATGTAAAATAATAATTAGGAAAATAATAAGGAAAACACATTTTCGAAGTCACATAGTGTTGCCTCAGAGGATAAGTGTTTCAAGACACCACTTATCAGTGTTCTGCACAAAATAATATTCAAAATGTGAAGCCACATGGCAAATCAAGTTCAGACTACTGAGAGGGTGTGTTGGGATGCTTTAGGAGACCTCCACTGACAATAACTTCAGGAAAACTGAAGTTTTTTAGACATTGGAACAGGCTGTCCAGAGAAGCTGTGGAAGTGTTCAAGGCCAGGTTTGATGGGGTTCCAAGCAGCCTGGTCTAGGTGTCCATGCTCATGGCAGGAAGGTTGGAACTGATGGTTTTCAAGGTCCCTTCCAACCCAAACCATTTGATGATTGTATGGAAATACATTAGGTAGAAGGCAAATAAAATATGTACTACAGTTGGTCTCCCAGACTGATGTGGTAATAGGAAATCATTACGGCGAAGACTACTTACCTTTGTTCCAAACCTCTCCACTACAAAGTTAAACTCATTACTCTTATGCTTTCAAATCAAGCTTCAACAAAATCCCTACAATTCTTATGTCCAAAACCTAAATTTTGTGATGGAAATGTTGTTCAGATAATTCCAATGTTTTATATCCTCATACTATATATTCATTCTTTTTCAGCTTTCTTCTTGCTTCTTTTAACCTATTAATATATGCATCACAAAAACTCATAAATAACTGTGATGTATCAAATTTTCAGAACAAATGGCTTACAGAGTTTCAAAATTAAGCAAAACAAAATTAGTTCAGCCCTCCTTACTGTAAACACCACAATGCTAATGAAGAGGAATCTGAAGATGTAATTTTTAGATTTACTTCTTCTTGCCTTACCCTGACAGATTTTTTCCACCTTCCATAAGTCAGTTACTTCATTCTACTGTGAATCAAACAAACAAAAAACACCAGCTGGGTTTCATACAGTTTTATCAGTTAAATGCTCTTCAAAAGAAGGGAAAGAAGGCCCATGAAATGTAATCTAAGCTATGAATTACTCATACTGGCAGCCATATTTTCACAGCTCCACCTTTGAAGAGCCAGTCTTGCATATTGTTTTGTAATGCAGTAATATACTCCTTAATTACAGATGCTCTGGGTGCCAACTGATGTTATTAAAGGGAAGAACGCTTGGTAATCAGCTCCCATGTACATTGATGACTGTTTAAATATCCTCATATCTAATTTATTTTTAGACTTCAGATTGTTTGAGAGAATTTTCGCGAATCATGAATAGGAATGTCCATTTCCTCTAGTCATGCTATTTCTTTGTTTAATCAGAGTTCATGAATGAAAGCTTTCTTAAAGTTATTGACACAGAGCTGTCCTCTCACTTGAATTATAAGTGTGCATGTTTGCACTGAGACAAAGCTTACAATGAATAAGGACTAAAAAATCTTAAACCTAGAAAAACTCATATAAATAAGGCACATGTTTAAATGTGCTCAGGGCTAATTCTACAGCATTCACAAAACTTACTGTGCAGGAAATAACTTAGTTGTCTCATATGGCTTCCAGAATTCCTCTCCATTTCCTCCATACCCTCCTGAAAATATGATGTGTGTATGGGACTAATCAAGAACATCACATATGTAAGACTATATGCCTAGCTAAGAAACTCTTCTACCATCATGTCTTTAATTTGATATACCATTTCATGAGGGCGAGCAACAAAAACAAATAAAATGAACAAACTTCATGCCTTTCAACTGAAATTTTCCAGCTTCTATACATCATTTCTGATTTCCTGGAGGCCTAACAAATTCCAAGTCATTAATGTTTTACACAAAGGTATCCACGGAAAACGTGAACAGATAAATCATTTCAGGTAGTACTAAAGTTCATTCCAACTCCATTACATTTCAAATAAGGAAGTGCATGGGATTTTTGAAAGACTGCTCCCTAACTTTCTAGGCTATCAGTCACCCCAGTATCTATGGTTTATTGTAACGGTCACAAGGATTTTGCACGTCTGCAAGATTCTGTATCAATGCTCTCTGGCATCAATAAAGGATGGTCAGAGGATAAGAGAGCAAGAGACATTTGCTGTAGTTTTACTTCACATGGTTTGTCTTTTATTAAAGACAGCTGATAAAACTTTTCAGTACGTTAACAAAGGCAGTCAGCAGCTACCACTGCAATAACATGGGGCTTGTAGCACTGTATAACAAATGACACCACCTACTACTTCAGAGACTTGAAAGGAGAAACAGGCCTGCCTTCATTTCCTTCTGGAGACAGATGCTTTACATCAAAAATAGCTGACTGGCATTTCTATTGAGGTTATAAATGCTGTCTTTTACAGTCTATTTGGAATTATTCCCATTATTAGCATTTTATCGTGGTGTGCTTGTTTCCTTAGTGGTTTTTTGGGGGCGGTGGGGGAAGGTGCTCAGGGGGAGGAGGGGAAAGGAATAACAGAGTAGTTAATGAATAAGGAAATAACACAAGGCAAGCATTTAGTTGTCTGAGGTGGTTTTGGTTTATATTAATGACAATTTTTTTAAAAATTTTCCCTTGAGTACCAAAATAAAAGGAGAGCATTGGGCCATGCAAAAAACCCTATCAGAAAGTCCTCTCTAAAATTAGAGAACTATAGAATCCTCAAATAATTCAAAATAATTCTGAGTAGTATTTCAGGATTACACTATCGTAATCATGTACAGTATTGGACCCACAAACGGAATTAATGACATAGAAGATGAACTGCCTCCTTGCTTGTCATCTCTGCCTCTGCCATAGCAGAAGTACAGTCACAAAGACAAAAAAACAATTTTACTCCTACATGGTCAAAGAAGTTATGGAGAGAGAAACAAATGCACAAACATTTAATCTAGCACAAATATACCTTTTGCATGGCAGAGAAGTATGAACAAAGAACAGTCCAAACACAAGCAAGGAAATCCAAAATTGTTTTCCTCAAAGCTCTGCTTACAGATGACCTTCTCTGCTCAACACCACAGAGATCAGGGCAGTAAATTCTGAGATGAAAGTGCATTTTGTTAAATCTCTAAGGAAATTACAGCAATTTTTACTCCAGTAGAATCACAAGTGCAAGATACTCCTCAATTACCCATTTTAAAAGATGTTGCCAAAATCCATCTTACTCTTAAGGAATTACTGTCGTGTCTGATACTTTAGATGCTTCAGAACAACCCCAGGACTGTTGAATGAATTCTGTAGTAAGTGTGGCCAACTTACCAGAAACATAGAGGCTGTGTTTTGTTTTTAAAAAGTGCAATTAAGGACACTTATTCTTTTAAGGATTTCTTTTGAGTTAAAGAAGGACACAATCACAAATGAATATTTCATGCTAGCACTTCTAGTTCAAAAGGGGTGAAGAATTCAGAAATTTCTCTTTGATAACTGAAGACAGATAGGTGGTACAAGGACTGAGCAGTCAAACAGCAGAGTATTAGTTGTAGAATGGCTCACCAGGCATGAGAGAAAATCATGGTGGACTGCTGCATCTGATCAGTGGCCACTAAGTAATATGCTGTCATGCCCTTTTTTATCCTCCTACAGTGATGGCAAGAATTTTCTCTTGAACTTTTATTACTGGTGGAAGGAAAAGCAGGGGAGGAACATGCTGAAAGATGATTGCTGCCAACTGCATCTTCCTCTCCGATGTAATACAGTGACAACGCTGTAAATTCATCAGTGGCACATGGAACCAGACTTTTTTATCGGAGTGTTCTCAGATAAACCAAGCAGCAGTTATGGAGAGAGACTCATGTTTCTACCTGGTTCTCTACGCTATAAGGCTTCTAAAGAACTGCAGTTTGCATGTGCTGTGTCTGCTATTTTGTTCCAAACGGTACATGAACCACAACTAAGACACTAATCTTCAGCTGGCTAAGACAACGAAAGTCAATTGTCTAGGCACTGATAATTTGGTGCAAAAAGCATTCTGGATCAAGATGACAGGATGTCTTGCTTAGTATGGATCAGACAGAATAAAAAAGCTACAATTCAAAGTTGAAAGGGATTTCCTGTGTCACCAAACCAGACAGCAAAACATTCAGCTCTTCTGGAAAACAAATAAGCAAAAATATCAGCACTTTTCAAGCTCTTAAAATGGAAAAATGTTCTGCAACTTTTCCTCTACAATAGTTAAGTACATCACTTAAATTTCAATCTGCTTATGTACAATTTTAGTAAGTATGCTTTTGTGTCAACAACAGCTTTCAGTTTAAACAGTTAAGAAGGGAAATGGAGAGGAAAACATTTACCCTGCCAGTATTAATTTGAACATAGAGCACAGTTTCCACTGTTGTATTAGTCAGAAATGGACCTAAACACTTCTGCTGCAAAGGAAACGTGTCCCTATCTAATTACCTTAAGAATGAATAACATAAATAGCTATATAAATCTAAAGAGCAACAGGACAAGGCTCTGGAGGGGAGTGGATCCTTGTATTCAGTCATCCTCTTTAAGAGTAGTAGGTTCTTAACACTGGAAAGAGAATAACCTTACCTATTTACTAATATGTCACTAAACAGAAAGAGACCTCATTCACTGTTCACCAAACTAACAAATAATTGATTTCCAGGGAAGATGAACACCCTGCAGAAAAAAAAAGAACCTCCAAAGAAATAATAAGTAAATAAATAAATAAAAATATTTTAAAAAGTAAATAGCAATTAAATATTTTCTATTGAACACTATTTATATATAGTCTCAGGTTATGATATTATCCTAATAAGGCAGAAAACCAGAATGAATTAACACCTGGTCATCTTAACAGCTGATGATATTACAAAAACACTAGGTCACAAATAATTTTTTTTAGTTTTTTTATTATTTTACATTTGGATACTCTCATCTGGACACCTAAAGCAGATGACACTTTAATCCACCTGGTGACAGACGGATATATATGGAAATTGTATGGATCTAACCTTGTGTATTTTGAAATACTGGAAACTCTCTTACCTCAAATTGCAAACTACATGATATGTACATTTAAAGCCAGAAATTAAAAAGTGAAGGAAGTGTTTCTCACCGTTTTTTTTTTTCTATTTAAGAGTAGTGGATGTGGTCACAGATTGTGTCTTCATCCACAAGTATACCATGAAATTATTCAGTTTGCTTCTGGACTGAGACATCAGCATCATTAAGGAAACCCACAGCTGTGAGTCAGGGAAGAGTTCTAGACTTGGCATAGGAAGGAAGCATCAAGCAGTCTACTTTGTTTTTCAAATTACCACATCAACAGGGGACACCTTACTCTCAATGTTCTCCAGCGAATGGATATTTTTATTTTTCCTCAGCACCTCGCTAGTCTCAACCCTCCAAGAGTGCTCAGCCAAGCAAACCAAACCGCCATATATGGATACATGTTACATCTTACTGCTGAAAAGCTATCTACCATTGACCTTTATGTAAGTTCAGGGTAAGCCAGCTTACAGATCAGCAAGTTAACAAAAGCATGTGTTACAACTGTTATAGGCTGTGGATCCTAACAACAGCTGAAAACATCCCACAAAAATGTACTTACACTTGTAATTTCTGTGTATCTAGACATTTTTTCCCAATGGCCATGCATTGATTGCTTTGGTTTATGCTTAAGAAGCCTCCTTATAATCACTGTTTATACGGAAACTGTGATGGACATTTTTAGATAACACACTTGGATTACCACAATAAAAGCTAAAGAAGAACATACGTTATGGGCATTTCATATTATGGTTGTACAAAAAAACTAAAACAATAATAATAAAAACAGTAACATTTTCCAGACCTCAAAGTGTTTCTAATTAAACTTCTTTGCTTTCCATCAGTATAAGATAGGATAATCTTATTCAGTTTTCCTTGCACTTTAGGATTCCACTTAAAACAAAAAAAAAATCAAATTACTTAATTTTTGTTTATAGAAAGCCGACTATGCTCTAATATCTGCAATTTGATGATTTTAATATATAGTTACAATTATGTTACAAAACACTTAACTTATTTACCTTATGAAACACAAATAGGCTGCATACTAAGTAGGAAGTCTGTACTTCAAGCAAATTAAAAATTTGGTGAACAGAAATGTCATCTCTACTGTTGTAATGACAAATAGAAATTGCTCAGAATCTTTCACTAACAGAATTTTGTCCTATTAAGACAAAGTAAGTTTATTAAAATGAAAATCAATTTGTGAGTAAATGCACTTTTGCCTGCATTTTCTTTCTAAACCTTGGAAAACAGAAAAGCAAAGGGCTTTGTGTTGTTAACTAAAGACAAAGCCCACTTTTAATTTAAAAGAAATGTAAAATGTTAAAAAAATGTATCGATAATGTACTTCACCCCAGCAGCTCACAAACAGGGCTGATTAATAGCTGTCTACATTAACACAATCAAAACTGGCTAATCTTCAGAGAAAACTCAAATGTACAGATCATCAGAATTTTTAATCACAATTATACTCAGACTATTAGCATTTAAACATGTTAATTTTTCCAATCAAATAAAATGTCTTTAGAAAATAAAAACACCTGCTGAGAATGAATGTATTATCCATTTATTTTTGCTCAGATACTCATCAAATACATTGGTACACAGAGAAGGTTGTAAGCTTTTCCTAGATGCCTGTAACAGGCATATAGCATTAGAGTTTCTATTTTTCTGGAGAAGAGACAACAACTGCAGACTCAGAAAGTCATGTTGATTTCTAGCCTTGAAAACTTAACTAAGTTCTAGTTATGGGAATCTCAATATAATGAGATTTCCAATATTTCGACTCAGATGTTCAGTTGAACGTTAAATTTCCAAAAAGCCTTTGCACCTTTGGCTGACAACTGAGTTAAATGCTTGAGATTAATATTGGTATAACTGCATGTTTTCCCAAACTATTTAGGTATTTTTAGTTATGAGGCATTGCTTTCAGCCACATTGTGTAAACAATTATGTAATTTGACATAGCTGGTCTGAGCACAAGGAACAATAATACTGTTAATTTTTAAAGGCTTCCATCATGCACAATCTTTTTACCAAGAGAGCCCGCAGACAAAGTGTGGTCTTACAGCATTATCAAAAAGAAGACTCTGAGGTCTAGGAGATTCTGAGGCATCAGAATTTCTTCTTCCCTTTTGTCCTTTTTCATCTGGCTCCTATCACTTCCATACTAATGCAATAAAGTTATGCCCAAACTTGTCTTGAGTTTGATATTTACGCACAGAATTATGAGAGCAGCTGAGAAGAGACGCATGTACTAGAGGTCCTTTGCAAAATGCTGAATTACTGTATTCTGTATAATTCATAAAAATTCATGCCTTACTTTTTGGCAGCCACTAACCTGCACGTGTTCCCTGTACAGTATTTAGCAATTAAATGCACAGTACATATTAAAATTATTAACTTCCACAGTAAGTCCACTGATTTAATTTTTATTCTTAGAGCCTAAATATTTCAGGGCTGCAGTTTCTAAAATTTGGTCTTTTGATTGCTAACAGTAAGACCACTGGGCACTAATTGCTCACTAGGCTTTTACAATGTGACTTCTAAAAAAATAAAATTACTTGCAGCTAGTGTAGCCTTATTTATCACATCTGAATAGTGACATGTGTTTACAGTAATTAATATCAATAATAGCAAGACACATTCAGTGGTAGATCTACACATTCTACTCTGAAAGACTGCACTTGATGCAGCATATGCTGACAAATGCTATTTATCAAATAGAAGTTTTTTGTATTTGTCAAACTAAGGTTTTAAGAAATGTACACACAAAACAATAATTTGGATAATATTTTCCTTTTTTAAAAGTGTTAAATTAATTACTTCTAAAAGCACAAGAGGACAATTAGTATTTGCAGGACTAGCACCAAGAAATCAAAGTTCAATTCCTGCCTCTGAAATTGAGTGCTAGAAATTATTCCGTGAAACCAGATGCTTCCTCCAAACTGGTCCAGAAAAAGTCCTCTATGGCTGGAGCAAAGTACAATCCAGGGTCAGTAGACTTAATAAGCAATTTTGTAGTTGATGACTCAACTGAGGTTATTTTGCCTCAATTTTTACTACACCTATCACTCATTCTATATGAACACCACAGGATACCACAGAAATTAACTTTGGGTTCTACCAGTGAACTGTCTGTTCAAGCCCATTTTTCCACCCAAACCAAAAAGTGTGTCTCCTGTGCAATTTCAATAATCTCTGTTCAGAGAGCATTTTCTTCCTCTATTGTGGGTAAAACAATCAATTTTTGAACGAATCAGCAAAAAAACTCTATCAATGCAGCTATCTGAATAGAATTTTTCAAACAATTAATGAACGATCATGGATCTTTCAAAAAGGACAGAAAATGTCTAATCTAATAATTTCAAGTGTATTTAAATGCAGTCAGAATGTGTAAAAATGAAGTAGAACTACTGAGTTGCAATAAAACTCCACCAAATAACTCCACCATGAACATAGTAATCATTCACCCCCATAGACTCTAAGAGACACACAGCAAATCTTATGGAATTTAATCTAGGGCTTTTATTGTGAATTTTATTTACTGTTGCTGTTTTATTGGAAGAAGTTTATATTTTCTTTCATGCTGCAATTGTCTGCAATGATCTTGAGGCAGCCAGATGTTGAGGCAACTGGCACTATTACAAACCATAATGTCAGATTAAAGTTATTTACTGTTAAGGAAGACAATCCTTATTGGAACACCTGAAGAATTAGTAAAACTTCCTCAGCTTAGTAATAAAGCTGTTCATTGTATGGGAGACATTTCAATAGGGTAGGTACACTGGAATGCACATTTGCTCTCCAGTAAAACTAACTGTGGTAAACAGAATCACATGAATGCAAAACGAAGAGGTAACACAGTGGGGTTCAGACAGTCTCAAAAAGGGACTGTTCCTTGGGGGAAACAAGCAAGTCTCCATCCCCTCCCCACTGCAGCTTCTCATTTGCAGGCATCTGATCTCTGGACTAACTTTCCAAGGCAAGAATATGTTCAAACTGATACTGAAGTTACTCTGAAAAACAAATTCAAAGCAAATTACTTCATACAGATGCCTGACACCCATCCCCTTCCTAGCGGTCTGCAAATGTACAGCTCTTCTCAGGCAGATCTCAGACCAAAACTAGCTTCACTGCAGGGCATTTCTCCTCTACACACAAAATTACATTCAACCCAAAGGTGTGGGAGGGTGGGGAAGACCAGCTGCAACAAAACCATCTTGTGAGAAAGAAACTTTCTCCAGAACTTGTGGGGGAAAAAAAATCTAGTAGACTATGTCAATACACAACTAAAAATCACTCCTAGATTGAGAAATACATCAGAACTACAGATTAGGAAAAAAAATTAAACAGTTATCTTTAAACAGTTATCTATTGCAAAACATCCTATTGAGAATGTACAGTTGCTGGGTTCATTTAATGGGCATTAAACCCACATTCTTATGAGTTCTAATTGTGTGATAAAACCATTGCATTCTTTCTAAAATCAGCACTAGAACACTCTATCAGGAAAAGCCTTGCTGGATTATCTTTTAATTGAGTTCAAACAGATGGTTTAATTTCTGAAATGCTAATCTACTGGTGTGAGTTCTCCATTTCATGGCACTTTATTTCTGATTGACACCAAGGGCAAATTTACCAGGCAAATGCAATCTTTCTCTCTCCAGGAACTGATGTAGGCGGCACAGTATCCCCTGCCATATTACTGTCAGACTGTTAAGCACAATCAAGTGCATAAATCTATCCATGATACACTATCTTCAATTCCACAGTTTTAGCAGAGACTGCATCTTTACAAACTACTACCTCTCATCCTCTCAAAGCATAATGATTCGTTTTATTTAACTCAGTAGTACAAATCTAGACTATTTAGTTTCCTATTAATTAGTTTCAAAAACTTCGTTTTCAAATCATTCAGTAAATGAGCATCACAGCTGAGTACAAACACAACCATTGTGCAGTATTTTTCATTCTTGAAGAGTAAGCACAGGAAAAAAAAATCTGTCTACTAAGATGAATGAAAAACACTAAAATGCTAGATGAAACAAATCTGCACTCCAAGGGACAGGCCTAGATGACTTCACACCTTTTTGTTCAAGCAATTTTGATGATGGATTGATCATATCTATACATGAGCTAAAGACTTCAGATTGGCATAATGAAAATACATATTTAAAAAACTGTGAGATTTCCATTCAAATTAACTGAGATGCAGTCCTACAAAATTTCTGAATCAAAGTCTTGACAATGAAATAGCTCCAGTATTATTTGCTATGGGAATACCTTCACTTTGGAGAATTTACGAGCTATCCAAGGTGAATTACATCACCTAATGGTACTGGAAGAACATGGGTAGGTGCCTGAGAGAAAACAGAATCTATAAATTAATACTTCTCTGATTAACTTCTTGAGAAACATACTAAACCAACAATAAACATGTATGATTTTTGTGAAAACATGGTCTTTTTCTTTATTGAAGTTTTAGTCAAATGACATTTTGAACCTGTGGGCAACCAATCCTACAACAGAAATGGTTGCATTAACTAAAATACCCTGAGGTACTTCTGGTTTTTTTGTGAAGAAAAGACTTTCCTTCACAGAAGAAAAGCATCTCCGAGCAGCACAAGGGATTGCCATCAGACATACTGAAAACCTGGTATGACCTATGGGCTAAGTGAATAGTGTATGAATTATTGGAGAGTTTCTTTCTCCCAAACTATGTGTTATGCAGAAAATTACTGTTTCAACAGTTCTTGGTAAGAGTAATTGATTATTTAATGGAGTTCTAAATGTTAAATTAATTAGAAAAGGAGATTTAGTATATAGATGCCTATTTCTAACATTTGTTTCCCTGTAAGTAAAAGCATGTCTACACATTTCACTGTTCATGAGGTTGAATGACTTGCAAAATACATTACATCAATAATTAGACTGTAGAAGGACTAATATTTATGTGAAATTTGTAAACATTTTTATAGCTAAAAATGAAAGGAAAAACACTCTGAATTACCATGACAATGAGTTTCTGGCTTACTTTGCTGAGTACTTAAGCTAAAGACGGCTCATAGCTGCTTGCATACTTTCACATGAAATCAGAACATAAAGAGTCCAATTTCTCTCTCATATGCAGGAGAAAAAGAAGCAACTCTAAAGTCAATGATGGTACTGCAATGCAATATCTGTGTAAGCAGAAGAAACTTGAATGTATTTTCATTTCAGTAAATTAGAACTTGCAAACACAAAACAATTCTGTATTGATTAGAATATCAATGTACAACAAATTATTCTAGATGGAAATAAACAGCAACTTAAATGCATTTTAATTCAATTTCAAAGCTCACAAATTACACTGAGCAAACCATTTTATCTCAGACATTTGTGTGTTTAACCGCTTGTATAATCAGGAGAGTACAAATCAACTCCCTAACTCTCAGAAAAGTGAAGATGTGAACTGTAATGACAGTATTTCCAGCTTGTTCCTCTGCATCTTACACAAAGATGGATCACAATATTTAGAACTAGATTTAAGTAGTCTATAATTGCCCAATCATACATTCAATCTTTGCTTTTACAGAGCTGCTACAATGCAGGAGAAAACACATGTACGATTTTCTGGGGTAAGACAATAAATATTCTCATGTATTTCCCAAAGGAAATTCAGTGTTTTCCACAGCTGAGTAAATCGGTTTTCAAATTATATAACTCATTCTGATATTGTACTTCAGGTACAGGTAAATATCCCCATTCCAGTGGCCTGTATTCTTTCTTTGTCCCTTGATAGAGATCACAGGGATGGAAAACACTGTATGAGGTTTTTTTGTTTTTTCTGTTGTGTTTCTTTTTCTTTAAGGTGGGAGACACTAATCTCCACTGAAGTAGAAATACTTTGAGATTTAGAGCAACGTCCTGTACAGAAGCCTGTCTTGAAGCTGACAATTGTGCACAAAAACCTCCCCAAATGTGTAATAAAAATGTTTCAGAGGGCTGTGAACAAATATAATTGCAAATACAGAAAGAAATAGTTTTGTTCAAAAGAATAAATACTGTTTTTCCCGAACAGCTGGATGTAAATAACATATCTGCCTTGCCCTTAGCCCCAGACAAGAAGGACCTGAAAGGGGTGGAGCAAAACAAGAAAAGTGAGTTGGGGACTAATAAGATTCAAAAAAAGCTCAGGAGGAGCAGAGAGACTTGGGTAAGAGCAGAGGAGCATGGATAAACTCTACATGGGGAAGTATTGCTATTCCTGTGCAAACACTGAAGAGTCTTTCTACCTGAAATGATGGAAAACTTGCATTCAGTTAATATTAATTGTCTTGAATTTTTCCATTCTGCACAACATTTAGGCTAGATCACCCTTGCACTATGCAGACTGAAAAATGTCACAGCTGTTCTGATATCAAATCTCAAAGTAATTTTTTTTGGTGTTTCAACAGTCTAACCAATTTACAGTAACCAAGAAGGGGCTCTCTTGACCTTCTGAGATCAGAGAATGATATCCTCTTCTCAATAAGGGTGTTCCACTATCTCCTCTCCCAGTGGAGCTGATCCATGCCTAAGCATCCCACCCCTGTATCTGTCTGAATTTAAACTATTTAAAACATGTCATCTGGAAATACAGTTCTCATCAGTCATGCCTATTCTTCTTATTAGGAAGCCACAGTACCTGTTTTAGTGCCTGAAAGTCCTGCATGCCCTGTAACAATTGCTTGAGTCTTTAGAAGGAAGAGAGGAAGAAGTGGATCCTGGGAAGTTTTCTTTTTCCTCACACCTTCAACAGGAGCAAAGAAAGGAGGCATTTTCAAGAGGCCAAGAGCACTGCTGGGCTGGAAGGAATCCACAGCCATTCATATTATTGAGGCAGGAAATTTGGCACACTTGAGAAGAAGCCTTAAACAACGTGAGGCTTAGCAGCAGCTGGTGTGGGTATTAGGAAGATGTGCAGCCCTGACAGGGCAGGAGAAGCTGGGAGCATCTCAGAGGGCACACGGGCAGTCAAGAGAAGCTCCTGCTCCGCAGGGCCCACTTTTCAACTTTCACTACAGGCAGACAACTGAACAGATGAATCTGCTGGATGCTAACTACTTAAAAACACAGCTCTGTGATCATGCCATAGCACCAGTAGATAAAGCTAAAATATTACCATGTGCTCATTATTTTGAAAACAGAAGTAAACAGGCAGAACAACATTTTAAAACAAGGATTTGCAGCTGTAAATTGTCACGCTTTACTGGCAATAATACATAAGTGTTAAAATCATATATATACTGTTTCTCAGGAAACGATCTGTACAGCTTTATCTGTACTATGCTCCAGAAACTAGGAGTACAGATGGCAAGGCACTCCAGTTGCATTTGAACAACACGGACTAGGCAGATCCGCTCAAAAGAGCTGCAAGAGCAATAATAGATACATTACTGGTGAGGGATCTGCCATATCCCTGGAGCAGTGTGGCAATGAGATTGGATCCACTGTAGCCAGTTTTTCTGTCAATTGAGGATCAGCTGCAGACAATGCAAGAATTGCTGTTAACTCATCCATTACTGCCATCATCAGTAGATTTAACATAGCAGAAACTCTTGAAAAAGTTTATGAAAATTCTCCCTGGCAATAACAGATGTCCTTAACAAAGCTGGCAAAATGTGCTTAAGTTTTTTCCCCTCACAATTACTCCAAACCCGGTAAAGCTAAGTGAGGCAATTACTGAATGTTCATGAGAAAATCAAACAGAAAATTTGGCACAGAAACATTGAAGGAAAAAATATGTAATAAAGCAGATCTTGATTACAGATGTTCCAAGACAAAAATGCTGCATTTACTTTCTTTTTTAAAGATGTATGTACTATTGGAAGTATTTTCTTTTAGAAGTCCTGCCATGAATAAACCCCATGAATTATGAACACTTTCCCTAAGAAGGCAGTGAAAGTATGTTATCTCTAAGGTGCCTATGAAATTACAGTCAATTATGTAGAAATCACTAGCATTCTTCTTTCACCAGTTAGACAGCTTGAGGCAGAGCTTATTGCAAGCCTGGAGCCCTTGGCATGAAATCTGTACTTCAGCATCGGGAAAAAAAAAAAAAAATAAAATAAGCACTTGTAGAGACTTCTTTTTAATATGATATTGTGTTAACTGACTACATAAGCCCTTCAAGTCACAAAATGGTTTAGTCCCCCACATCATGATTAAACCATCTAGTGGAAATTGTATTTATTTTGCTTATAGGTACATTTCTCCTTTCCCCCTCACTCTCTGTGTGTGTCTTTATGTATGTTGTTACAGTAAGACATTTAATCAAGCCCTTTTGAAGTGGTAGAGTGGAAACAGCTGTATCTGACAATGTGCTGATGACATGGGGCTTAAAGCTGTCATGAGCTCCAGATTGCAAGCAGCACTAATATGTGGTTGGGATGGTAGTGACTTACAGGTCATGGCACCTCCTTGAGGAATGCTCCTAAGCCAATCAGCTCTAGGTGGTGACTCAAAGTCTTAGGGCTCTGGTGAGCTCTCTTTCATTTAATACTCTTGAGGTCACACTTCAAAGTGCCCTTTCTTCCCAAAAGCCATTGGCCATATGTGGGGGTTCTAGAGCTGCTTTTTAAAGACTGGCTGCTTCAGGCTCAGACTTAAAAAATTAGAAACGCAGCTCTATTACACAAATGATATCTTAAAAGTTGAACAAAGGCTGAAGCTTAAATGGGAATCTCACATTCTTGTAAAGAATGCCAATTTAAAGACAGTTTCCGGATGACTGATTTTCCACAACAAAGCAAGCTTAAAGCTCACATTTTAGAGTGCCTAACAACTTGTTAAAACTATTTCCTGGTTTGTGAAGATTACAATATGTAGGGCACCCAGAAATCATCCCTGAATACAGCTTTTCTTCAGCCATACTCACAGTCAGAATAATCATTGTATAAATGCCAAAGAAAATTATGGTTTCATATCCTCATGCAACTTAATTTGTTAAAATTAGACTAATGTGATAAATGTACACTCAAGCCAACAATGCTAGAACAAACATTTATGTGCTTCTCAGTGAGAAGGCTCTAAAATCATTTTGTTTTGATCATGGTATAGCAAACAATGCAGTAACATATTTTTTGGAAAGCATTCATAAAGATCAAGGGGCTAGGGAGGCTAATCTCTGTATGTTACCTACGGACTTGAAGGAAGAAAAGAGAGTCCTGTAAGAAATAATTAATTGCAAATAAAAGTAGGTTTGTTTTCTGAACTGCTTCCTGGATTCCTCTCTACCTCTTGCCTTTCCAGGGGAAATTGACCCTCTGAAAGCTAAAATAGACATAACCTTGAGAATGCTTGCTTCTTCAGTAGAGATAAATTGTTCCCATCTTCAAAGCAGCAGTGTGTTCTACAGAAAATACTGCTCTTCTGAAATTTGTCTGGAAATTACTGTCATGGAGGATAAATACCCATCTACTGCAAATAAGGCCAATTGTGAACATTATTAAGAAAACAGCTAGGTCTGTATCTCAAACACTAACAGAGCCAGACTTTAATTTGCATCCAAGCTCCTTTTCAGCTGGTGCAACTATTGTATCAAAGTGTTTTAATTCTTTTACCATCTGCAGACAAAAAGTGTATCCAAAAGCAAGGGTGGCATTCAAGATGTGGAACACACTTTTACTGTATTCAGTTGTTCCTTTGCTGTATATTTTTCTTGCAAATACTTTATTCATTGTAATAAGGCTAGTAATGAAAAAAATAAATTGTATTCTCAGACCTCTCAGAATTAGTTCAGTGATGAATGAATCATCCCCAATATTGCAAAAATAAAATCTTTTTATGCTTGCTCTCTTAAAAACAATAGCCTGCAAGTTTCAGAGAAGTTATATTTTCTGTAACTGAATACTGTGTTTCTGGCAATGTTTTAAGCTGCCTTAGTCACAACTTTTCTAAAAATGGATTAGTTGAATGTGAATGTGACTCAGACATGCAGCTATATTGGTGCTCACTGCTGCTCTCCAATTCTGAGACACTGAAATAAAAGGGCTTGTCTAGGAGACAAATGCAAGAGTGGAGACTGCTGTCTGGAAAAAGCACTAAAATAGCCAATTAAGTATCTCTGAAAGTAGTAAATCAGATGGCCATTTAAACTGGACATGGGTGAAGAAAAGCTCAGCAGAGCAGTTTCTAGATCCAAAAGGCTTATATATTAGGGAGCAGATAAGGAATTGTTGTGCATAGAGTATTGTTTCATTCCAAAAGCAACAAGAATGGTTGAGAAACCAAAGAGAGAGATGCAAAATGAAACAGAATGCTGAGAACAAAACTGTGTCATGATAGCTAAATGAGAATAAAAAATTCACTAATAATCAGTAAAAGATTGCGTTTACAGTATTACTACAATCTCTTATTGCTCCTAAGGACTGCATCTTATAGTAGCAATATTAGAGATATTATACAATATGTTACATTTGTAAAGAAACAGATGCAAGAGTGGAAATCTGAGATTTGTTTCAGGCTGTGCTACATGAAAATCTCACAGGAGCCAGTCATCAGTCTAAAAGTGATAATTTAATCGTCTTGGCACAGTGAAAGAAAGAAGTTGATAACAAAGAAGTGGATCTTCAACTTGGGATCTGGCCAAGTGACTGGGGAACCAAAGGCAAAAAGTCATACTGAAAAAAAGCAGAGTGCCAGTTTACTTGGGATGCTGCTCCATAATTCACTCATATCAAACAGTACTGTTTAAAGCACCAGAAGAAGGAAGACTTGTGTTAAACAGACCCTTTGAGCACTTAATTATACTAATAACAAGGTTGATCCACTGCATAGATTGAGACTTCAATGCTGCCACAGTATTCTCAGCGAGAGGCAATTTGGGGTCAGACCTATTAGCAACTAAAGAGATGTACACAAATATACATAGAGGTATGTGTTTGTATACATGGAATGGTAGGAATCTGTATATTACATCACATGAATACATCTCGTAGCTAGAATTTTCTGTCAAGAAATGTTTCTAGACCATTAGTGATGGATACCAAAAAAAACCAAAACCAACCCAAACAAAGATCCTTCAAGCACTTATTCTATTTAAGGATATTTCTTTATCATCTTGACTCACGTAATTTTGCTGATCCTTCATATTCGTAAGACAGTGAGAGAATACACAGGCCACATACAAAATCAACTGTGGGCATTTTCAGGCTGTGAAAATGGTTCCTACACAGCTCTGGACTGGGCCACTGAAGTCTCTAGGACAATACCTTGATAAGCAGCTGTTTCAATCAGCACTGGGCACATTTAATTTATCGGCACAGATGCAGCCATGAAGTACAGAGTTCTTCAATAATTTTCATTCCATATTCTTTTGCAAAGATTGGAAGCTTCTGTCTCACCATGCACGCATTAAACTGCTTTCTACCAAGTAAGCCTCCTCAAGTGGCTGCTTTTCCTGCCAGTCTGAAACTAGTATGGTAAATTTGAGAGTTAATAACAATAAGAGAAATATGTATGACTACTTCTGGTTTTGTTTACATTTTTAAGACATACCCCTGTAAAGTCATCAGACAGTTGATAATGGCTGTGAAAATGGATACAAGTTTCCCACTCTGCACCAATAAAATATTCTTAAAAAGTCATGAACCATATGCACACCATGCTTACCTATAAAATTAAACTATCATCTTGAATATAAAAGTGTAAATTTCTTTTGAAGAAAGCTGAACACCAGTACCTATTAGATTTTTACTCACGCTAATCAAAGTTAAAAGAAAGTTTCTAAAATAAATCGTTTTGATAATCTTATTCTTCAAAAAGGATACTTCGTTCATAACATGTAAAGCTTGTCATCAATAATCAGAAATACCTAATCCTTAGAGTACTATTGCTGTGAATTTGCTGTCAGTCACTCCAAAGCTCTCTGAGAAACCTCACAAAAATAACCAAATATATATATATATATATATATATATATATATATATATATATAGGGATATACACAATAAACTTATTTCTTAGTTTCTGGGAAGCATTTTGAGCATACAATGAAGCACAGAAAAGAGAAATTGTGCCAACTTGCAGATAGCTGAGGGAACACTTTCAACATTAAGGTTTCCTCTCAGAAAAAAAGGCAAAAAAGTATTGCATTATGCAAGCATTATGAATCACAAAGTCTTTATTGTTATTTCACCAAGTATGAAGTAGTTTTAAGTAAGTAGTTTTCTGAGAGTTCTTAAGAGACAGCATGAAAATCTGAAATTCCATATGAATAAGTTATTATGGGGTTTTTTACTGTATTTTGTTAGCTTGAGTCTTAGCTGTTGTTGCTTTTGATTCTTAGCTCTGAAAAGTCTTTAAAGTATTTTTTTTTTACTTGGGTTTTTCCTTTTTTTTACTACATTTGCTGACTTGAATCCTCTAATTTGGCACTACAGACTTCTGTGACAGAAATTTTCCTAGGTTTGATTTACTGCATAGACAAGGTGTTACGTATCTAAAACAAATTCTTCCCCATTTCTATTCATGATTTTTTCCTCAAAATGTGAAGGTAATTGAAAAGAAATGTAATATTATGTAAAAAATGGTAAGTAAAAAATATTTTATTTCTTTAATTCCTGATGCAATGAAAACTGGAAATAAGCTTCCTTTGTTAAAAACCATCTGTCACTTACTCCTACATGTATCTGCTCAAACAGTATTTCTTTGCCGATACACAACTACATCAGAGATAAACATCTTTACGTTTGCTGAACAATGTTTGCCAGAAGTTCATGACAGATGAAAATGCATAAATGTATTATTAAAAATGCCTTAAACTGTGGCTCACAGTTAATTCTCTTTTACTAGTGAAGAGATGAAATTGGAAAAGCTTTCCAAACTTAACACATTTAAACATAGATAAATAAATCTAAATTTGGAATTCTTTTCCAAGTATGTTAGCCAAGTAAGAATTATGGCTAGACCACTTCACTGAGACAACTTGCAGTGATTGGTTTGACAAATGAACAGCTTCATCTAACTACCCAATAATTAACTATTCAAAGAACCTATATAACACAGGTTGAGAGACAAATGCTCCAGCAAGTTCTCCTCAACACAAAGGGTTCCGTGCCATGGCACGTTCATCAACTTAAGTAATGGGTATCATTAAGAAGGTACTTACATTAGGTCTTAATCCTGCTGCCATTTCATAATACTTCTCAGCCTCTTCATTAAGACTGGCTTGTCTATCAGGATGGAAAAGAACAACATAGTTACACCTCATTTTCCTCATGTTAAAATGAAACCATACCTAAAGAAGCATAGCTAGAAACTAAATGCTGCAACTACTCCCTGCTGTTTAAGGATATTACCCTAACAAATGCACAAAATATGTAAATCTAAAAGTGTTCTTATGGACATTTCAGAATGTCCATTAGCACAAATCCTCTTTGCTTCATTTTCTTTTTAGTTCTGCAGTGATATTAGTACATAATGGAAAGAAATACAGAAGTCTGAATACTTATCTCAGGCAAAAACAGAGACTTCACCAGAAGAGAATGCGGCTCACTTTTTATCAGACATACTTTAAATTCTCAAACTGTGTATTATACCATAATCCAGTTTCTTACTTTGTGCCCTCCCAAAACCAATATAATTACAGTAAAAAAAAAAGTAAAAAAAGGCAGAGAACATAAAGATTTTTGAAAACTATGTTTCCATGACTGAGGGAATTAATTCTGAAAAGAGTTCTGATTTCAAAATTTACTCACATAATTCTGAGCAGGCATTTAAATGTAAATCTCATATTCCAAGAGAATAAGATGAGTTTCTGGGTACCTGAAGAAGTATTAGCTCAACACTTTTGCTCCTCCTTACTACTACTGTCAGCATCTACATGCTCCCAGTAGTTTAGTTTTTATTTCTTCCCATCAGTTTTCAGTTTAATATCTTCATATAAAAGTGCAGTATGTTGTCAAAGAAATCCAAACTTGTTTTTGTCTCAACAGGCCCTTTTTATCACTTCTCTCAAACTCCTCTCTTCTCTTTTTGTCTCCACGTTATCAAATATCTCCATGTTATCAAATTGTGTTCAAATTTTGTTTCTCATCACTCAGATTTTAAACATTAGCCCCATAATACATGGACAGACAATTAATCCCAAACAATATATTTTGACAGCTATTGGTCTTGCGGGGAGAAAGGATAATTCCTTTGAAGTTTCTCACATTATTCCTGAGCAAGCTGAAACCACTTCATGACTAACAATTTGCTAAACAGAACCTGGTTTATACCTGTTAACTGTTTTAAATTACTTTGCCCATGTATCATTGACTCAGCGGTTGCAGTGGTTAGAAATGATTGAGTGTCTAAAAATATTCGTTCAACCTGCTTCCGAATCACTCCTGCTGGGCATCAGTAGCACTTGAAATGATTGCAAAAAAAATTAATCTCGTACTTAGGAATTTCAGGATTTACAACAAGACACTGTAAAATGGAACATGTTACAGAGCGCTTTTCCCCCCTCCCCCGTTTGCACAAATCTGTCAGAACACAAATCACTTCTGAAAGTGGTGAAATAACATACAGTAAACAAGGTGCCCTTCCCAGAAGGCAAATACAAAAGGTACACTTAACCTCCAAAAAGAGTTGCTGGCATGTGAGTGTGGAACACATTAAAATCCTGTCCCCCTCTTTACACCAGAGGCGTAAATGGCTTGCTTTCCAGCCACATGTATATCTTGAAACAAGGATCATTAATTGCCAAGTTGAAATCAGTTTGAATATATAGTTCTCCATTAAAAACAGTTTAGAGAAATGAATGTAGAACAAAGTAACCTGGTCAGGAAAATGCTAGTTCAATTTCTGGGGCATTCAGCAACAGTTCCTTTAGTTAAGATGCTGCAGAATTCTGGTTCCCATTTTCAGTGCAAATCTAAGCTAGAAATTAATTATGCTAAGCCCTGAAACAGCTTTCCCTTGAGAAAAATTAAAGGCACAGAGGTAGGAAATTGCAGTAACCCTATGCCACTGAGCAGTAAAGAGCTCTGGATCAACGTCAAATAATGGAAGGACACTATTAAAAGTAACATAACTCACAGTAGAGTAAAATATTAGCTAAAATGTTGATAAAAAAGCAGAGAGGAAGGAAAGGGAGCAAAGAGAAGTTCAGAAGATAGTCTTTTTCATAGTTACGAGCTATATTTTAAGGTCTATCTTGAATCTTTTCATGAGGACTGACCTTGAAAACATATCTGATTTTCCCCACTAACAGCTAGCATCTGATCTCATTTTAAGGGAAAAAAATATTTCCACTTTTTATTCCCTCATATGTCTTAACCTGAGACTCCAAACCAAACGATTCCCCCTATTTAGCTCCAGCTAACGGTGACACCTAATAAATGTGCTTGACAACACATCACTCTTAGATTCTCCTGATACTCAGCTATAATCAGTTTACATTCATTTTGATTTTTACATTTTTCACTGGAAAAAATACTGTTGTAAGAGAAAAACACCACCAATGCTGACATGTGATTGGAAAGGGTTAGTTTTAACCTGCCTGCTGCTTGGTACAAGGTTTCAGATTGTCAATTTTTACAGTAAAACCATAGATGTCAGCACATCTACAAAGAAATTTTCTTCAGTAATTCCTATTTTAAAATGCTGAATGCTGGTACTTGGCATTCTTAATGAACCTTTTTGCGTAACAACAAAATTATAATCAGGTCGTATAATCAGCTGCTCCATTGCAAAGAGCCATTCATCCACAGCTCTTTTGTTTTAAAAATCTATATAGACTTTAGGCTTTGCCATACATACAAATATATTTAAGCACATAGATAGTAATTAAAGGATGAATATACTCTGTTCAGACAATAACATAGGGTTAAGTTGTGCCTATGATACTCTATCAGCAATTACACTCCATGTTTGGTCAGTGTACTCTGGAGAGCCAAAACACTTGTGCAGAAAATCACTGAAAAATGAAGACCATGTCATGTAGTACTGCTCTAATTTAGACTTCTGTTTTCAACAGCCAATAAACATCCTGTAACTTCATGTCACATGAGATCTTCCCAGAACAACCCTTTCACAAAAGCACCGAAAAATGAATTATTCCTACAGAATGTGTTTTTAAGCAAAGAGGTCTTTTTCCCAGATATGTTGAGGCAAGGCAAAATTCTTTTCCGGTTTCTAATACTATGGCGGCGCCACCACACTTCCACCCTTCACTCTAGAAACAATCATTCCCCTGCCCACAGGAAGCCTTGCTCATGGCAGCTCTAGGAGAGCCAAGTGAGCCGTAGTCCTTGTTAAGACACGGCTCAGCGCTGAAGCTGCAGCCACCATACGGCATCGCACATGCGCGTCACTGCTTCGCTGAGGGACTTCCAACTCCTCTGAGAAAGAGCACTGCAAATACTACAAATGTAAAACACATGACCAGATACTGTTTTAAGAACCACCCAAATGGCTGCGTGACCCTTGAAGAAAGCTGTCTGGAAAACAAATTTGTCGAGAAGATGAATTTTACAGACAAGTATTATGCAAGTTAAAAGTTACCAGACTGTTGCAAAGAAATTAATTGCATTCATCCCACATCTCACCCCTCTTACAGATGACTTGAATCATCTTGCATTGCATTAACGGGATGCTACAGAAGTTGTTTAGGGAAAAAAAAATTAATAACTATCATGTAATTAGGAAAGGGGAGGTCTCCCAATAATGCAAACAGAACTAAGTAATTATTTTTTTTTTTACTTCGGATTCAGTCACAAAGAGAGGAAATCAGCAATGTTGGAATATCTGATTGGAAGAGCAGAAATTCTTGTGACTGCTAAACTGAGAACAGGCTATCTATAAATACAGCTACTGCATTTCATCCCAGTTAACAATCCTGTTGTAAGAAAAAGAAAATTAACTTGCAGCACTGCAAAACTTTCAGAAGTTGTAAATTTTTATTTATGTTGCATTTCAAATTTTTTTATCAGCAAGCAGGGGAATTCAAAAGAAAGGAAAATATTTAACACTAGACTAGAAAAATAAATTGCATTTTGAGAGAATGAAAGATATGTTTATTTTCCATCCAAAACAGCTGTAAACCAATAAATATCTACATGTTTCTGAGTCTTATGAAACTCCTTAGGCTAATGGTGGAAACAGCAGGAGAGGAGGGAAAGATGATTCCTTCCTAATTCAAAAATACATCACTGTGTAAAATACTTGGTCTGAAAAAGAAAATATCAGAATCTGTACAAGAATATAAGCTTCTGTTATTATCTTGCAGTCATTTTGGAAACCTTGCATCATCCATATTAATATCAATTTCTGTCTCTTATTCCACAACACGTCTTTAAAATTTATCCCGTGTCTCTCACAAGAGTCATTTCATTTTCATGCTCTGTGAACTTCTATAATGTATTTTCTATCTCACAGCTGTGCAGTTCATTCAAAATTCTTACTTGCTTACCAGTCAGTTTTTATAGCTCTCTAGGGTACCTAAAGAGCAGTTGGTCACCTACTTGAAATTATGTCAGCCTTTCATTTATGACTGTCTTTAGCATTCAGTTTCTACCAGTGTCACTTTGTGTCAGTTGGAGTACTCCCTTCTTTCCATTCTCCTTTGTGTCTTGGTATCTGCTTTCCTCTTAGAATCCCCTCAGCTCCCCACTGTTCTAAAGTTCCTAAAAATCATCTGCTTCTGAAGAGCCAGACTCCTGGTGGATTTGTAGCTGCTCTGTTACAATGAATGAATATGCATTGCCCTTGTTCAACAAGTATTACAGAAGCAATATATTTGAATTAATTGCTACGTAAAGCACTGAACAAGGACAGACAACAAAATCATAACTTTTAGCAAAAATCAGTCAGGTGTTAACACATGGGGTTTTAGCAAATATTTGTCAGCACTGAATTCAGCTTTGCCACCCTGACTCTTGCTAAATCCTACAGACCACTTTAGACTCTCAGAGAGTATCAGGAAGACATTATGTTCTTCCACAGAGCTGAGTATTAAGTGAAAAATTAGATCAACTGGGTATCCCAAAGGAGCACAAGGGATTCTAGTTAAACTAAACCAGGCCTGTTTTTTTAAGTGTTTCAGTTTGGTGCATCTTCTTTGTTTTTGAAGGTTGTGGCTTTGCAGTTACAGTAAAAATTGAGAATGCAGCTTAGAGTCACTGAGCTCATTGCTTGTGAAGGCCTCCCAAAAACAATACACTCCCAGCCAGATCAAGGAGGATAACCATGGCTGATGGCAGCACAGCAGCCTAGCTGTTACTTTAAAAGTGAAAAAAATACTCATATCCAGATGTACATACATACACCTCAAAGACTTTGAACGCTATACTCAGTGCTCACAGAGAAAGCAGGAGCTTTATTAAAACTATTTCCAAAACAGTACTGATCTACACCACCCCATTTTATAATATACACAATCATACCACTAAACCACCTTCTACAACACACTCAGTAAAATCAGTGACCCCTCTATGCCTTTCTAAATTCAGCTGTCATGCCTAACTTGCTCTGCTTCTGTCTGTGAATTTGTAACACTAATCAAAATGTTTCAAATTGCTGAATTCTGTCTTGAGAGATATTATTCACAAAATCATCATGGGGAAGGGAAGGATCCTTAAAATAGCTCATACACCACTGTCAGGTCAAACTATTGTTTACCAATGAGCTATTTGTCTTGGTTTCCTTTCTAACCTACAAACAGTAAGTTATTTTTAAAAAATAACTTTTGGGGCTTATTTCCAAATCATGGCATAGAAACCATAATTCTGAAACACAGGTCACTTGCCTTCAGAAGCAGATTCTACCTTCTCTTTTACACTCTTTTCTTTTTTCTTCCATTTCTTATTTAAAATGCTAAAAGCATAAAGGAGCCTAGTAAGGTGTCTTCAGCAGAGAAATTATATGAAGAGCTGTTTTGTGCTAATGAACTAAATTTGTTAGATTTCCTTTTTCATGCATTTTCCATGCTTAGATAATATCTAAATGAAATCAAGTATCCTTATAGCTGTAAAGTGGACAATAGACAATAATTTGATAGTTATCCTAGAAATAAGTATAGAGGATACCTATTACAGTAATGTGAGTTTAATGATTATGTTATACTCAGAGACAGAAGCTTAATGTTACTGAATAACCAGGTCTGACAGCTTTAAAAGCTAAAGTAGAAGTCCAAAGTTTTGTTCTATTCTGATAGAACAGAATTAAATATAAGACCACATTTTAAATAACAGATTCTGAGAATATCACTAAGTGCTCCAATGCATCTCAAAGTAATTACTAGCCTGGGAATATTTAGATTTCTATTTATCATAATGTTCCCTTACTGATATTAACAGAAATTTTCAATATTCTCTATTTATATCCATGTAAGATGAGAAATATGGTCTCCTCTCTTCAGTTGCTATGCACATTAAAATTTTAAAAATCAAGTGAAAGGAAATCCTACAGAAGGTTCTTCAAAAAAGAAACACTTGTTTTATATGCAAGCAAACTGCATTACCTGCTTGTGAACAACAGAAGTTTTGAAGGCGTTACGTTATGATATAATAAATAGAATTTAAGAAATGCAAAGTGCTAAATGCTGCAACAATTTAATTCCACTTCTTTGCATCTTATTAGCAACAATATTGAATTATTCAAAAGAGTTGCTGGGCTTCAAAAAGAATCCTGCATAAGCAAAGGCTATAAAGACTATTTTCCTCAAAAGAAGAGGAAAATCAAGGGAGGCAGATGTTCAAGCACTAACCTGAGCATATGGGCTGCATTGAAAACAACATCAAATTCTGTATTATCAAGTTCAGCTGCTTTTTTTGCCATTTCAGCTGCTTCTATCAGGCGGGATTCTTCTAGGAGAAACTGACCTGCAATGGAGAGTGTGAACATGAGCCCACAGAAAATAACTGATGTAATACACTTCAGACAATATAGTCTGGAAAAGGAAGCACAAAAAAAAAACCAACAAACCAAACCAAAAAACCAAGCCCCAAACTAATAAACCAAGAAGCAAGCCAAGGTCTCATATTCCATGTTTAATTATTTGTTGATCTGCTCTGCATTTCATTATTTTTAAAATACAGCCAATGTAGAAAAATTGCAATAAATATGACAAGTAAAAACAATATTTTTAGAATATATTTATATATATATAAATATCACTTTTCTGACAAGAAAAGTGAGAATGATAAAATAAAACTCAGACATCAAGAAACAATACTCTCAGGCCCCAAGAAGCCTGCCATTTGAGAACATGCTTTTCTGCCTATATAATTACCATGATATTTGCTTCCTCAAAAAAATTGAAATAAAATAGTATCTACAAATTAAACACATTCCCAAAGCACATCCCAAAATTTGTTTTAAAAGCGTATCTTAAAATCACATAAAATGATAATTTTTTGTATACATACATGATAACATTTTTTCAGCTTTAGAATTCTAAGTAGTATTTGCTTTAAAACCATTACATATGTATGTATACCTTAGTGGACTGGTATTTTATTATGTATTTCACTAGCACTAAAAGAATCACAACAGGTAGCTTTTTACAAGTTTCCTAAATGATACTTACCTCTCACATTAAACAAAAACAGAAGATGGCTAAAATCAAGTGACTCACATTTTATAAATTAAATGATCATTATCTTTAAAGCAAATATAAACTGAAAAGAATGAATAATTTAGCATTAACCAAGCTTTAGTTAAAGTACAGTAGTTTCAAAACAAAACATGTAACATAGAGTAGAACTCTATGAGTTTTCCTTTGAGGAAGGTGAAAAAAGGAATTTGAAAGGCATTCAACCTTATTTTTACTCCTTTTAATACTTTTTCATGCCTAATCTGTAAATGTGTCATTTTTAGCAACAACTTTTTTCAAGAATTCAACCACCTCATCTCTGTGCCTACATTACTTTACATCTGGAAAAGCTACCCTAAAGCCTAGTGATTATACATTCCAGCATCCCATCCTTCTCTTTTTGTCTTACTTTGTAAAGGTCTCTCAACCAAAACTCTGCCACACCACCACTAACCACAAACTTCATCAGGATCAATATACCATGAGCAAACAATACCCTGTCTAGTAAGGGATTTTCTCTTTATTCTTTCCCTCTTTCCTTATGCATTCCCTGCTGCTCACATACTTGCTTTGTGCTTATGCAAAAAATTCCCTTAACCAGAGCTAGCAAGGTCTGTACAAGCATTGTGAACCCAGTGATGCTTTGGTACAACAAAGACATTTGCAGAAGGAATAATTTCAATACAAAAAGTGATGAAAGGCAGCTTTCTTAGCTTTTTGTTTTCTCCGTGGATACATTTCAGCTTCGGAGAGTTGGCAGATTATTTATTCAGTCTCCTATATCTTAATTATTCAGATCTGTGAAACTTGTAAAAACATTTTGGTACCTTATTGCATTCATAGTGGAAGGTTTCCTTGCTTTAGTTACATCTGCACTCTAATATATATCACGCTTTGATACAGTACAATACTCTGTGCTTACTGTGCCCAGAAACAAATGATTTACAAAAAAAGCCTTTTCACACAGGAAAAGAAGTAAGTAAATAAATAAATAAATAGAAAAAAAAATCTAAGACAAAAACATAGTTCAAAAATAGTTTGGACCACAAGAAATTAATTTGTCTTCAGAATTATATATCAGTGCTTGAACTGTTAATGGAAGTCTCTTAATGGAAGTTTCTTCTAAAGGGAAAAAACTTCTGACAAAAGCTAAAAGTTTACCTTTTTTTTTTTTTTTCTTTTGGGTACCGCATCAGTGTATGCCTTATATGCAGCAGGACAAACTCAGATTTGAATCTGAAAATTCTCCAAGTAAATCTACCAATAAAATAGCTCATATCTCTTGATTTGGGCTGAATTCCTATTTTCTTTAAAGAGCAATCTTTGAAATAAGCTTGACCAACTAGTATTCCTATTATTTTCCAATGAATGAAGCAAAACAATATTCCTAATCTTTAAGCCCATGTTAAAATTAAGGTACTTTTGCAAATGAAAGCCCTGAATTAGTAGAGTGAAACACTGTTAAGTGGATGTGCTACTAATACATTCAGCCAGGGGGAAGAAGGAAGATATAAGTAAAACTTCCGGTTCTTCAAAAAAGAAAATTCTAGGACTGTACATTACCATACACAATTCTCTCCCCTGTACTGGAGGTGGCAGTAACCCATGCTGAGTGGGAAAGTAGCAGATGATGCATATATGAAACCAACTGTATTATCCTCCCTACATAAGCCCTTACAGAACTCCATTTTAAGGCCACTTCTCTTCATAACTGACTTGGATGCAGCTCTTAAAGGCATACTAAGTAACAGTATACTTACTATGTCTAAGTAAGTTTGCCAATGATATGAAACTGAGAGGAGCTGTCAACTCCCCTGAGGGCAAGTGCTGGATTCTGCACCTGGGACGGGACAACCCTGGCTGTACAAACAGACTGGGGAATGAGATGCTCGAGAACAGCACCACGGAAAGGGAGCTGGGGGTCCTGGTAGATGGCAAGTTGAACATGAGTCACTGGCACTGTTGAGCCAGTTGAGGGAGGTGATTTTCCCACTCTGCTCTGTAGTGGTTTGATGTCACTTTGAATATTGTGAGCAGTTTTGGGCACCATAGCATAAGAAAGCTACAAAGCAATTAGAGAGCATCCAGAGGAGGGTTGCTGATCAAAGACTTCCTTAATTGCATGGGCTACAAATAAAATACACTGCATCTTTCTCAGTCTAGTGAAAAAGTCTATACCTGAGTGTATAGATGTGGTGAGTTGGCCCTGCCAGTATCCAACCACTCATACAGGGTAGGGGGAGAAAACAGAAGAGCAAAACCAAGAAAATCTCTGCATCAAGATAAAGACAGTTTAACATGGGGAAGAAGAAAAAAAAAAAACCAAAAACAAACCCAAAACTAAAACAGCAAACAGCAAATTGAAGGAAATTTCTCACCACTTCTCACAGCTAGAGTGCTCAGCCAGTATCCAAACAAAGCCACCTCAGAAGCCAAAACCCTTCTTGTTTCTCTACCCCAGTTTTTATTCTTATGATGTTATATGGACTGTTATTTCTATCCCTTTGGCCAGCTCAGGTCAGCTGTCCAAGCTGCGCCCCCTCCCAAAAAGAGAAAGCCTTGACACTGCTCTAACACTATTCAGCAACAGCCAAAACATTGGTGTGTGTTATCAAGGCTGTTTTAGTCACAAATCCAAAACAAGGCATCATCCAGGCTGCTATGAAGTTAACACTATCCCAGCCAGACCCAGTACAAGGTGGAAACTTTCAGTTAAAAATTGATTTGCCAAGTTCTCCTGAAAGGCAGACTAATTTCATTCACACATCTCAAATTAATTTAAAGCACCTAAGTAGAAAAATACCATTTTGAAAACATTAGCTGCCATTCCTTTTAATCTGATATACTAAATTCATACAAGAATGAGCTGGATTGGCAGTTTACTGCTGCACTTTCTTCATTAAAAATCAGACTTCTGAACCTTTCCTGTCAAAGCCATAAAGAGGTTTTCCCAAGAGAGAGCACTAGCAGGGTGTAATATTGGCAAGGTGTTGAAGGTGGATCAGAAGATATGATCCACAAGCCCCTGCATCCAGGAACCACTTGTGTGGGTCTAAATTTATATGTAGGATTTTCTTCTCTGACAAGCAGCTGGCAAACCTCATGATTTATGAGATACTGCCCAACATCACATAGAGAACTTACTTATTGCAGGTGTCATGATTCCTGCTCTTGCCAACAAGATAAATTATGATAGCCTGACTGTTTTTTGGAATCACAACAGCTTTTGAGAAAACAGCTCCAAATACCACATTTTCCTATCTAGAGGAAAGAATATTTTTCATTACTCTTCTAAACTGGAAGTAGGAAATCCATAGTCCAGGAAAATATGTGACTTTCAGAAACACCGTTCTCTGCCTGGAATGTTATTTTTTAAAATAAATTTTTTTACCTTTCTTGCTAGACAGCACAGGAGTGAGAGTAGATGTGTAGCCAATAGTTGTTAAAGACCTTTGATAGCAGAGAACTGATTCAATATTTCACAATCCTCTTAGTCATTTTTCCTACACTATCTAAGAATCAGAATTAGCATTAAAGCTGCTGAAATCTGAAGCTGCAGACTTGCTCAAATTTACTTTTCATTGCAAACCATCAACAGTGGTTTAGAGTCTATATTTGAGTCTTTATAGACGAAAAAACCTTTGGGGCAATACATGCAATCTACTGAAAAGTAAGATACAAGTATGTATGCAATTTAAACAAGAACAAAATATTCCAGTTCCCAGCAATTGAAAAGAACAGTTTGTTTTCATCTTTTATAATTTCTTTTAAAGCATTTGTCCAAATAAATGAAAGTATGCAACTCTCTATCCCGTGTAAGTGTCTCCCTAAAACAATCATGAACATTTGTAAAGCATTTGTTAAGACATGCACCACCACCAATTTAAAAACCATACATCTGAACTGGTAGTTCTGCTGCTTTATTGTAACAAGAAACGTATTAATTGGTTGGGATATGTCTGTGTGTAAAAATCTCTTATGTTCATAGCACAAAGGCATTAGTGTGTTCCTCTAGTACGGGCTTAACTATTCCTTGCAGGCACTGTGAGCCTTTATTTTACTAGATAAAAGTGCAATTTGCTTAATTTACTAGATAAAAGTGCAATTTGCACCAATCTTTTAGTTGACATGTTCCCTCTTTTACTCACTGGCAAACAAAGGTGCTCTGTCCCAGAACAGAGTAGATTTCTGAAATAGCTCATCTTGCTGGTGTTTTTGAAAAGAGCTATCTTGATTGTTCTCAGAATGCTGCTGGTTCTGCATTTACACAGGTTGCCATGACAGACTTATGTGGTAGTATCTTCAGTAATCCAAGCAAAATTGAGTAAACTACCTTCTGAATAATAATGAAAAAACTTCCAATGCCATCCTAACAGGAACTTGCTCCTTTTAATACACATTTCTCACCAAATCTTCTGCTTCTTATCCTCTTCAAAAGAATTTTTTACTTCCACAACATAAAAAGTGGCTCTACCAAGATTCAACTGCAATAAACTTCACTAGAAGTTCTTTCAGCACATTCAGCATTGAGGATTTGAATCTGAGTATCTGCTGGTTCTATTAAAGCATTTCAAGCTTTGAAAGAAATCAGAAATCGTCAGAAGAGGGAGCGGATTCTGGCTGACTCAGTACATTGTATCTTGTCCGATGCAGATAATGTCTTGAGAACAGAATTATATCCTCAGTGGCATAAGCAGAACCACTACTGAAGTTACTATCAACTTCAGCTCTGCTGTGGCAATGCAGAACTAAAGAGCTGATGCAGAGATTTCAAAATGGAAAATTTAAATTGCATTCAGTGGAAGAAATGAAGAGAGACCTTGTCTGGAAGTTGATTTCCAAAGTATTTCAGGTGATGAATCAATGCTTCAAGATGCAAAGTCAACAGATGTGACCTAATATAACTGTTTCCTTTAGGAGTTTCAAAACAGATTCACTGGCTGTGAAGGAGAAGTTCCCAGAGCAAGGGAATATTTTATTAAATATCCTGCTTTTCCAGGCCTGTTTAGATTTAATTTTAATTTCTTGCTGAACGTGAAAGATGTGATAGGAGAAACAACAGCAACATATATCACAACCACTTAAATGGTAGTAGCATTTCAGTTTTTGCTGCTCCTTGTATCCTATTCCACCTTAATCTAAAGGCATACTCTTGGTTTCTTGCTGGAAGGACTTCTGGAGACTTTCTCCCTTTAATTAGTTCCCATAGAGAAAATTCTTCCATGCAAATAAAATATAATGAAACACTAACAAAGCCAGTGGGCGCTGCAATGTCATTATATGCACTGGCTTAGAATTTACTTTTTTTATTAGCCTTTTTCTTTGTCTGAAAAACTTATCTGTTGCAATTGAGCTAAATATACCACTGGATGTCATTCAGAGCATGATCACAGATAAGACAGAAAAAATTAACTAGCAGACCTTTGGGACTTGATGACTAAACCTGTGACCACATCTGGATCACTGGAAGTTCTCACCAAACCAAAAGATTAATGATGAAAATATATACTACAGAGGATCTCATGATTTACACATACTGAGGAAGATCCTGAACTCTATATAATTTTCCAGACACCTGATGATGTATAAGGTTTGGAAATGTAAAATTTGGCTGAAAAAGAACTATCCAGCTGTACTTCTGTAGCAGCTTCATGCTATCTCTACAAAACTTCCCAGTGCCTTTGGCATTGTTCATGTACATTTTTCAGTCCCTACAGAATAGCTACATTTTGGCAATATGGAAGGAGCATACAGACACATTTCTAACCCTGTCTCTGATCTGCACTATCTATATGACATCTCTTGAGCAGTTTAGTATATTGTGCTGAGGAAGCAGAGTCAACCACGTATTAGAGACATCAGAATGATCAGATTTAAGGCTAAACCCAAGGGAAGAGCCAGAAGCATGGAAATTCCACAGCATTTCAGGTCAGTGACCTAGCTTGTTTGGAAATACTCCACTGCATTCCACTTGAGCGATTGGTTCTAAAGGGAGTTTGGAAAAAATGGTCTGTAATAATCTTCTTTTAATGTTGTGTGATTAACAGTAGCCTAGAAAGTGGCAAAAAGGAATTAAAATTGGTGGATTGTTCTGCACAGCTCTGTTTTTCTCCTCAGTTTGGAAGTAAGAAATACTGCTGGTTAGTAGTAGCTGAAGATTTTCTTAAAGTTTATAGAGAGAGTTCTGGGAGCAGAAAGTCAGAAGCTTAATGAAGTCTTTTTTCAAGACAGTTATATCTTCCTGTTTCAGGTCTAGGAATCCTGTCTTCTCGGAATTACGTTCATTGATATTGCAAAAGCAGGTATAAGCAGGTCACAGACCAAAGTCAGGACCTGGATTTGATGGCACATGGTATGTTCAAGACAGAGAGACCCCTTCTCCAAAGAACACATATGTTCTATGAACATGTATTATTTGAGTATCATAAACTTGTTTATAGTTTCCCTACAAAATAATTGTAAACTAATTTAGGATTTCCAAAAGATTTAAAACAGCAAAATCTGTCACTGGCAGAAAGGTTCATGAGTGCATATTGGGAAGTGAGTTAGTGATGGACATACCATATCTGGTTCACTTTGACTCTACCTCATCAAGGGATTTAATTTCTCAATACAAACCACCATGTAGCATCTGAGGTTCCCAATGCAGCAGATCCATGCACTTTTATTTATCATTTAGCATATACTCCATTTAGCTAACCTCAGTCAGAAATAGGATAATCCAGGCACTGGATTTATGGCTTCTGAAATTCTATTCATTTCATTGACAAAAGTGAACACTGACCTACCTGTGGACTAGGGTGACATTTCTACCGTGCACATAAAACTATCCTAAAAAAATTAGTAATATTCCATGAGTAGGTCATGGTTGGTATTCTTCTTTCTTATAAACACAACATTGATACTCTACTTTTCATTAGTTCACTGCTTTCTTCATAGAAACTTTTCCTAATACATGTGAGAAAAATAAATTTTTCCTAGGCTGCTCTTCAGTCAATGAAGAGAAAAACCACAAAGCTCAAGCACTGACAGCAATGTGACTACATGGAAATATTATAAATACAGCACAAAGAATCAATCAGGTTGTAAAAGACCTTCAGGATCATTGAGTCCAACCTTGGACTGACCGCCTCCGTGCTCATTAAAGTTAGTACTAAGTGCCATCACCAGACCTACTTCCTCATCTCCAGTCATGTTGATTCCAACACCCCCCTGGGCAGCCTGTTTCAATGCTGAACTACCCTTTTCACTGAGAGAATTCTTCCTGATGTCCAACCTGCACCTCCCCTGGCTCAGTTTGAGGCCATTTCCTTTAAACTGGTTATCTGGGAGAAGAGACCAAACCTCACCTGGCCACAGCCTCCTTCCAGGGAGGCAGAGAGAGTGATAGGGTCTCCCCTGAGCCTCCTCTCCTCCAGGCTGAACAACCCCAGTTTTCTCAGCTGCTCCTCACATGTGTTCCAAACCCTTCACAGCCTTGTTGCCCTTCTCTGGGCACACTCCAGCACCTCACTGTTTTTCATACTGTGGGGCCCAGAGCTGGACCCAGCACTCAAGGTGTGGCCTCACCAGTGCCAAATACAAGGGGACAATCCCTGCCCTGCTCCTGCTGGCCACACTATTGCTGATCCTGGCCAGGATGCCATGGGCCTTCTGGGCCACCTGGGCACTGCTGGCTCATGTTCAGCTGCTGACAAGCAGCATCTCCAGCTACTTTTCCTCTGCACAGCTTTCCAGCCACTCCGTTCCCAGCCTGCAGTGCTGCGTGGGGTCGTTGTGACTGAAGTCCAGGACCCGGCACTTCACCTTACTGAACCTCAATCTAAGTAGAAACATCTAAGGAAAAAAAAAAATCGAGTCACACCAGTAAATATATAAAAATTTTCACACTCACTAATACATGTAAGCCTAAGACTTAAAGACTGAAAAAAATGGTGCTTGAAAACTCACCGCAACCGTATTTCAATGAAATATACTTTGATCTTTAAACTATAGAAATTTCAACCTATTTTCAGGCTGTGACATAGGAGTGGTAAAGCAGCCATATTTGGAAGAAAGACAGATTTATAGTGCTCATAAATTTAGGTAAAAAATTTAGGTATCAAAAAGGGCTAAGAGCCCTTTGCAGAAAGAGTGATTAGAAAGATTAGGATGAAATTGAAAAACAATAAAACAGCAGTTAAGAAGTTAAACTTGCTTAAAAAGAAACAGATAATGTAAGACTATCTATAAAAATAACTCCTAAATTATCACAAATTCAAAAGTGAAGACAATGTAAAAATAAAAGTGTATTTGGGAATATGTTAATCTGTTCTTAGTTCAATGAGTATATAGCTAATACAGTTCAGCTTTAGGTAATTTGAAAGTCTCTTTTTGCCTTATGCCTCTAATTGGGAACGCACTTAAAAAGGCAGATGATCAGTGTGAACTGCCAAATTAAGTGAGTGCATAATTAATATAAAGAGAATAATAAATTTTTATAATGAAAAAGAAATCTTTAAACAATTTAGGGTTATCAGAAACAATGTATTATTCAAAGGAAACCATTTTCAAAGGGGGGCGGTCTTCAACAGCTATTAATAAAACAGAGTTAATTCGAACATTCTGTGGGGTTCTAGACTTTTCTATTCCAATTAAGTCTTTACAAATATAAGGGAGAAGGGTCCTCTACCCATATTTGTCTTGAAGTCTCACTCCAACTTTGTCTCGCTCTTTTATCCCCCACTCCATTTTCATCATTTTGGCCACTATATGCACTTTAAGAGGTATAGTGGCAAAACCTATTTTTAGCAGACAAGTAAAATGAATTCCGCTTTAGTGTTTTTTAAGGGGTTTATTTGGTTTGGGATTTTTTTTGTTTGTTTTTTGTGGCGTTTTTTTGTTTGTTTTGTTGTTGTTTGCCAGGTGGAGTTTTTATTATTATTATTTTAATTTTGTTTTTAAACAGCAAATTATAAATAAAATAAGACACTTCTGGAGATAAAATCTTTACACAACAAATATCACCACAGATTTATGGTGTTTATCATTTAAGGGAAAGCTAGTATAGAAAGCTTTCAACAATTTCCAACTCCTCAATTACACTGAAGAATTTATTTTGAACATTTTTGAAAAAAAGATGAGCACGTAAGTATGCCACTGTTTGAAATGCACCTCATCTCTGTGCACTGACAAATTTCATACATAATCTTTCTTCACCTTCTCCTGAGATAGGCTCAGGGCAGACAGAAATAGAAACCTTTACCTCCTTTGTCATATATCCAAATACCATATCCAAAACTACACAGTCTCTGAGCCATAAGGGCACTTGTCTGACCTGATTGAATATCCCTATGTTGGGCACATTTGTTAACAAATTTGATGTACTGGCTCTTTAGATGCCATTATGTTCTTAAAATATTTAGATGACAGTTCCTTTTAATTTTTTTAGTTCATAGGTACCTCTTTGTGGTTTATAGGACTGACACTTCAATTTCATTTCATTTCATCAAGGCAAGTAGCTCAGAAAGAATCAAACAGTCCATGGAGATCACTTCAATTATGTCATCAATCTCCTGATGACCGACATTACCAAGATCTTGAAAGATTTAAAATGGCCTACTTGAGTTGAATGTTCAATGAGCTGAAAGTAGAGTGGGATGCATGTCTGCCAATATCTTTAGTAGATGTGGGTATGACAGTTGAATAAAACCTTTCCCAGAGAAAAAAACTGGAAATAAATGTGAAGTTCTCTTTCAGTCAAAACTGTTCATTTTAGACAGTCTTTAGAAAATGTCTATTAAAGATATCCAATTAAAAGCTGCAAACCTTACAGAAGCTTTCAAACTCAGTATCCAAAAAAATTCCTTTAGTGTTCTAGTTCAAAAACATATATATTCTAAAAAAAAAAAAAAAAAGTATTGGTGCATCTTCACTCTTTCCTCTCTCACTTTTTCTTCTTCTTGATTCATGAGAATTTTCTCTCTTCCATCTGTGAGGTGTTTCTGGTAGCATGCTGTGTACCTGTGCAGCTTGTACCACTCTTCAACACTCTTGTATTTCTAAGGCAATGGTTTTGCACCAAGTTCACATGTTCAGATAACTGGCATATCAGAGGTAGAAAGGAAAGAAGGGCAAAAGAAAAGTGGTCAGGTGAGCAGCAGCCTGCACTTCCATCTGAGAAGGGACTGCCATTCTCCCCGGTCACTAGAGTAAAAGCCCCTTCCCCTTATGTCCAATGAAGTGACATCATGTCAGCAGTCTACAGGGATTTACATCTCTTCAGCTTTTCCGCTATTTCTCCCTTCAGACATCTTCAAGCATAATGAGTCTGGGAAACACTGCTTAAAACTTAAATCCCCTTAAATCCAAAGTCAGCCAAGTACCTATAGAAAACTAATTATAATGCCAGCTTGAGCAGAGAAACATGCTGTGGTGCTATCTTTCAAGGAGCAGCCATGAAACTGTTCCACTCTCTCCAAATTTTCATGTGATTAAATAAGCTGCCTCCTGCACCAAGTCATACCTAAAAATAGCTTTGGCTTAAGGCTTGAATTAAAGCACAATATAATACAAAGGTAAGCCTCTTAAAAGATACAGCATATTGACAGTTTTTCTCATAGATCCAAGAAAAGTCCAGAAGGTTAGAAGTCAAAAAGAACATCTGCACAACCTGGAAGCACAAATTTTAAGTGTATGCAGTCCATGTGCACTTGGAAGAAAATCTTCAGTCCATTTATTCCTGCTACTCTATCAACACCCTGTCATGTCCCAGCTGACCACTCTTTTCATTTGGCTGCTTTGTGAGGTATGTGTTTTTTCAGGAGTGATGCCAACTACTTTATTCTCTCTTCCAGTATCTTCATGCTGAGAAAAAAATCAATCTCTAAGATTTACATGCAAAATATGGATGTATTTCCCTATAATTGAACTCTTAGCATACAGGATGTAGAATGTACCTGCGACAAGGTGCTGGAACAAATTAATGAGATGGAAGGGTAAAGCTTGAAGTGCTCATTAGAGATTCCAGTGGATTATTTGGAATGTCTCTGGTAACACACAGTACACAGCCCTCGTTAATTCAAGAAATAGGTGAAAAAGAAAAGAGGAAGAAAAGAAAGGAAAAAAGGAAAGAAAGAAATAAAAAGCAAGGAAACTTTATTTCAAATTTTATAAAGTCCTGTGCCCAAAATGACAAGGATTTGAGATCAGCTGTACTACAAAGACACGAGAGCCAAGCAGAAGTAGACCATATCTTTCTCATAGCTACTTTGATATAAATGTAGAATAACAGCACTGAATCGGTGAGGGGATCAGAGGTTATTTTATGGAAACTTTTCACATACATTCATAAGAGATCTTTGGGTATAATGCTCCAAGACCCATTGACTGTTAAAGAGAAATTTCTTCTATCTATTGACTTTCAGCATCCTATTTTACTATGCTGTTATTGCAAACACTGATTAAATTTTGCTCTTCACTCCTAAACTACTGAGTAGAACCTCACTTATTTTGCAATTATCACCTCTGCACAATGACAGAACCCACTTTTCTAACCTGGGACACAATGAAGGAAAAGTTTTCCAATGTTTTTAAGGAATCGTTTTAATTAGGAAACAACACACCATGTTAATAGTGTAGTGAAGAAATCAAACAGACATGAATGATGATTTGAATAACCATGCTTTTAGTTTATAGGGTACTTGAAAATGAGACACAGGGAATATTGCAGGAAAGGACAAGTAAGTTGATGACTAATGAGCAAAAAAGAAAAAAAAATTCAAGACTTGTAATAAAATACACTAAATCCTAACCATTTGCTGAGATGGAATGTTGAGACCAACCATTGAATTTGTATGTAAGATTTCCTACTAAATGAAGACAGATTTCTTAATAACAAAGGCTGGAAGAGGCTTGAGTAGGATTTCAAGAAACAATCAGCTGTAACTTTTTTCTCATTGTCTTGAGATATACACAATTCTTACATCCCAATGAAACAATGGGGTTTATATGCAGAAATATCCCTATCATCTTTACTTGTACAGGCATAAATAGAAAACAAGGCTGTGAACTGCAGTGTTTCATAATGCAAAATAATGCAACACTGGGCTATATTAATTTAAATTCTATGAAATGTCCTAAGTCCAAAGGTTGATTCTAGGTATTTAACATACAGAAATTCATACTACATAGACCAAACAAACATAATGTGAGCAATGCAGACAAAGATATCACAGAGTAAAAACATGATTATTATGTGATATTTATTTTTCCCTCTTGCCCACTCATTTTTATTCATTTTACCAGCTAGAATCAGAAGAATAAATTAAAATAATATACAAGGATACATACAGTACGCTTTGTGGTTCCCTACCTTCTTCCTAAACAAAGATGAAACTTACTACTTTTTATGCTATGCCAATTGGCACAATATAGCTTGTATTTTAGGATTTGTCCATTATCAGCTTTAAAATGCAGTTAGAATTAGTCCATAAACATAAATAATTTTGGTTCCCTGAGACTAAACACATCTGGAAATGTTTTTTGCACATCTAGCAAAAGCAATCCAAAGTTACAAAGATACCTTCAAATTAACGGTGTGCTTCATGAAACATGCATGGCTTAAAAGGAAAGATACAGCCAACATGTCCAAATATTTTGTAATACTTAGCCATTTCAAGCCAAGAAGGTGCTGGGATGTAAGGCCTGTAAGACACTTCAATATATGAAACTCATGGACACTAAAGTAAAACTTCTGGTTGCCCACCCACCCACCAACAATGAGTGATGTCAGGCCAAAACTTTAACAATAATATTCCAGGCCATGAAACTTTGACATATGGCAATTTGTTCTTTCCCAGAGAGGCAGCAACACTGAAATTCCTCTCACAGGAGGAAAGCTATGCAAAATATGAAAATCTTCACCTCTCCTTCTACAATGATTGAAACATTGTAATGAAGTACTATATGGTAGATTAGTTTCTTTCCTTTTAGAGAAGATATTTTGCCAGTAGAACTTTTCAAATCTTTAATCACTGGGAGAGATTAACTGCAAGCCTGGAACACGTGTTGAAATCCTATCTATCTGAAACATACCATAATGCATGTAGCAGTTTCCTTTGGTAGGATCCAGCTGAATAGCCTTCATGAAGTACTTCTCTGCCTCACTCTTGCGTCCCTAAAAAAAAAAAAATAAAAAAAAAAAAAAGGGGTGAAATTATTTTAACAGTGTGTCACCCTAGAGCAATCATGTACAGTTAAAATTTCCAAACTCCAGGCACTGCAGAAAAACAACTACTATTATCACTAGACTTTAACTTAAATAAATATGAGTGTTTAAGTACTACAGTAAGTTTTGTGGTCAGCTACTTTATGGTGCAGATCTCCAGACTAAGGAAGAAATGTATCCAACATTATCAATGTTCAAGAAGTAAGGAAGTGGTAGGAACATATTGCAAAAATGGCAACCTTTGCAATATTGGGGTGAACATCAGTTCCATGCTACTTTTCTCGACAAGCATTACACTCACCCAAGCTAAACTCAGAAGGGAAACTAGGACAGAACTTTAGTCATGCTCTTAAGAAAAAAAGTCAGTGAGGGCTGGGGGAGGAAAAGCATGTTATGGTTCTACGAAATCATAGAATCCTAGGAGTTCTCATGTTGGAAAGGACCCTTAAATATTCACTCCTAATCCCTGCTCCTCACAGGACTACCTAAAACCATGTGACTACATGTTTTCCAGATACTTCTTGAGCTCTGACAGGCTGGGTGCTGTAACCAGTTCCCTGCAGAGCCTGGTCCAGTGACCAGTCACCTTCACAGTGAAAAATATTTTCTGAATATCCATTCTGAATGCCCCTGAGGCAGCTCCATTTCTTTTCCTCGTATCCTAAAAAATACTATATACACAGCCAAAGGTAAAGTTACCACAAATGAAAGTACATAAATAGAAACTATTTTAGGGTTTAATGTGGAAAGTTAAAATAAATATGTTTCTGATTTTAATGTGGGAAGTCAGATTTTATCAGAAATCAATTCTGACAATCATAAAACAACTGTAACAGAAATGCTAATTTTTAAAGACAATGGTCAAGGGTATGACAATTGGTCAGGGAAAAAAAGAACCAAAATCAACAAAACCACAGCCTAACAGAACTTATGGTAAAAAGAATAGACATTTTCTGAGACAGGGATTTTCTTATCACTGGAATCACCAAATCTCTATAGGTCCATTATGGTATAGAAGTGCCAGAGCAGATGCATTAGTGGTCATTATTCTTGAAAAAACAGTGATATTGGATTAGGCTAGTCTGATACTCAAACACAAATCACTATCACATATTCACTAAGACACCTGCAACCTGTTTATCCCTATCCCAACAAAATTAGCTGCTGTGGTTTGTGCTATAAAATAGGCAGCCTGCAGAATAAAGAACAGTTGAGCTTAACCCCTGTGGAAGAAAGGCTTTGTGGTCTGCACCTCTCAAGTTGCCTTGAGTGTTATTTCACAGATACAGCCATATAGGCTTTCTCAAGTTTTGTGGTTTGGAAACAGACATGGCACACATCCTGCACTATCCCACAAGTTAACACAGAAATAACAATGAGGTCTGTTCATGATTACAGCTGCTTTAGATTCTCAGTATTTCCCTCAGGGGTCTTAGAGACAATAAAATAGAGTGAAGGAAGTTGTGCAGCAGACCAAGAACTGTATGAAGACCAGGTTCCACCAAAACCAGCAGAGGCCACATTTCAAGAGATCATCCTGGCAGAGATACGAGCAGGCTTAACATTTATAGGATTCCAGTTTCACAAAATGAATGTTCATTGGAGATAAGAATTCAGCCTTATTATATTGTAAACTTTCTTTGGTAAAGCCATATTCCTTACAGCCAAGTCGACATGGCACAAGATTCCTACCAACCAAATGGTACAACTACATGATAGAGCACACTATCTTATACTGCAGTGGCTCATCCTGCTTTATTAAAAAACCCAAACAACTAAACAACAAACCCACAAACAAAAAGCCCAAACCAAAAACCGTACAATATGTTGCCCAGACTGATTCTTCTTCTTTTACTAGTGCAGTAAAGACATACATACATATATATATATATGCGTGTGTATATATATGTATGTAGGTGTATGTGTATGTATATATGTATATATATGTATGTATATCTAAAACACAATTTTTTTTAAATAGCATGTAACTATAGTTAAGAACAAAAAATGAATAAGAAAATAAACACCAATTAAAACAATTGGCAGGATGAGATGATAATCAAAAACTCAATTTTGCACATTAAATCTGAGGCTGGCAATTGTGGTCTGCCAAAAGTTACAATGGCTTTTCTAAGTCTAGCATTGAGGCTTCAAAATGAGAGGCACTAAGCATATGTATCATGAATACTGACAGAATGAACATCTACAGATTTTGCATAATTGCCTTTTTTAACAGAGTCACATAATTAGTTTTAGCTGGTTGCACTCTGTGTCTATTTCTAGAACATCAAAGCACAGTTCATTGAATACAGTCACAAAATTGTAGCTTCTACATACAGAACTATAAGGCCACAAACATTTGTCAAACATGATTAATTTTTATTTACTGGAATCACCAAAAATACATGACTGCTCTACTCTTTTTGGCACTTTCCAAATGGCATGCTGCACTCAAGTTCAGGCTAGTCAGGAGACCTACAATACACAATGATGACAGGTGCCAGTATACATAACATCAAAAGAACTGTGCTATTTACAGGCTCAAATGGTCATTTCACAGATAAAGGGGAGAAAAATCTTTAATTATATCAGCCAAGACATTAAGTCCTCTGATTAAAAATAATCAGCAAAGTTCCATTTGTTCATGTTGGCCATCAATTTAATTTATATACATTAGTCAAAAATTATTTTAAAAAATGAATGAAAGTGTTTTCTTGCAGACTGGCATTGTGAGGAACCTTGCACAACACCACTAAAATGTCCTGCTTTATGCAGTCTACTGCAAAATGTCAATACCTCAGCATAGATTTAATACACATCATTTTTTGTGTCAAAATATGTAAAATACAACCACTTGACAGATTCAGGCTATTTCACAATTAAAACTTAGTATTTATCAACCTTTTTTCAATTATCCAATATACATCTTAACTATCCAACAGAATGCAGATGCTGTGCAGTTTACTTGACAGTAATCCTGTCATTGTCCCTTTCCCACATTTCTCAGCATTAAATAAAACAAATGGTATAAGAGAATGAAATTATAACTCTTAAAGAAAATCCAACTAATTGTTTTAACAGCTGAAAAATACTGATTTGGGGCAGGAAGCCATTTGGTGTGCATGCTCACTGTTACATGTATTCACCCATACAAACGCAGGAATTGAGAGCTACTGGAAACCTCCCAATTTCTAGCAGCAGGATTTGAAGTCATATATGCACAATGACATACTCTGGCAATTTTACAAAGCAAAAAACTCTAAGTTTACAACCACATGATAGCGGACTTTTTTAAGGATAAAGAAGTTATTCATAAATTTTAATGAAAATACTTGACAGCCCTGAAGATTAATAATGGGATACAAAATACCTTTCTCCTCTTGGTCACCAGTTTACATTCAGTCCAGGTCAGAGGCTAATGAAAAGGTGCTATATGACAGCTCAGGAGAAATGAGTGGGTGGTCCCAGCCCAAACACTAATGGAGATCCTCTGCACAGATGCACTGGCATATTTATGGCTTTTCAGTGCAGAGACTAATAAGACAATCATAAAACAATCAATGTCAATCTTCTTGCTGAAGAACTTGAACATGATGAAGACATTTTAATAATTGATTTGAAAGACTGGCTGATATTTGCCTTACTGGATCTGGACCTAAAGCATATAATAAGGACAAACTTCCCAGAGTTTTCCATTAATAAAGAGAACATCAGTCCCCCTCTACCCTGTCTCATACCCAAATAAACATTTATTGCCTCTGATTACCATCTTCCAGCAACACCAATAAATTTAAAAAGGAAAAAAAAATAATTTAAAACTGCAGGTAAGTAATACAGGGCTCTTACAACATAACACAAGTTGTCCTGGTTTTCAGAAACACCTTTCTCTCCACAAATCATGCAGACTCTAAATCAGAATGGCTGGGTGCTTGCAGTTTTTCAAGACAAACTGTTAATTGTTTAAATATTACTTCAGAAGCTCAATTTTTAAAACAAGTTCTTAGCAATTGACTGCAAGAGGATTTTTTTTGTTGGTTGCTTCTTCCCTAGAGACCAAATCAATGTATCTGTGCTTGCTAATATGGTCAGACAAACAGCTTATCTGGGCTTTCATACAAATTAAATGACTGTTATGATCACCAGAACAAATGAAAGAGAGCCAACTAAGGGCAGTTCTACATTATAATATACATTATAATTACTATATACATTAGTAAAAGACTGTATTTATCCTTAAAATATTAAAAAGCTGAGAATAAAACTAGCATTTTGGTATCCACCCCAATTTCTTTTTCCTCAGTTTTCTGGTAAATTGTGCCAAATTCATGTTGAGGCAGCTGTTGTACTTGAGGCTGCTGGAGGCCCAGGGACCCTGCAATGGTAGTAAAACTGGAAAAGACTAATACAGCTGAGCAGCTCTGAATAACCCTCCTGTGGAAACTATGATGACACAGTGGCAACCAGTAAGGTGGTTCAACAAATTAGGTGGTCTCTGCAATTTGAACCAACTTTATATGACAAACATTCATCATTCTTCAAAAGTTACGGGGGATCACCAGTAGGACACAGACTTCATTCTTCAATACAGTTTTACCAACATTAACAGGTAATAATGTGATTGCATAAATAACTTAATTTATGCCACAAATGCAGTTAACTGTCACTCTCTACATCTGTTCTTTTTTTCTTTTTTTGGCAAGCATTCACATTTTTAATAAAACAGATTGAATTATGAAAAGATTTATTAACGGAAGTTTGATTAAAATGTGCACACTGAATAGAGAAAACCAAATATTATGTTACATGGTTTTTTCCTCCTCTCTAGAACACTTTAAAGTCACAGACTATTCAGTGATAGTAAAAAAGTTTGAACTGAACCTGTGACTTCCTTTTCATGTTTCCTTAAGTAATTGCAGACCTGCATATCCTGTTTCATAACCAGTTCCTTTTGTTCATAACCAGTTCCTCAGAACTTTTGTGAGGCACAACACAACTTAAATGGTGTGATACTGAGTAAATGAGTAATAAATTCTTCAAAAGCTTTTACTTAGCTGGACTAATGAAACAGGAACTATGGAATTGCATCTTACAATGATGTCATTGACATAGGCAAGCTCTCCACCCCAGCTCTAAATATTAGTAGTTCAAAAAGGACTTTAATATCTAGTATTTGGTAGCTAAAGGGATTCCTCTTTCTTCCTTCATTTGCTGTTATTTCTACAACTCTTCCCTCTTCACTCTGAATTACAATATAAATATCTTATACCATAATTTGTATATGAAATGCTAGACCAAGTGAAATATAGAGGACTCGGATTTTTAATATCAAAGGTTTAAAATTTATCTCTGTTTCTATACTTCCTGTGCATTAAAAAGACAAATCTTGCCTTCTCATCTCATCTTTATTAAAATAAAATAATAATAACCAAACATGGCAGAGAAGCCATATCAGTGTATGGAAACATGAACTGGATTACTCTGGAGGAAATTACACTATAAATCTTTATCTACCAAGTCAAGGTAATTCACCATACATTAAAATTTAAAATAAATGTAAAGCAACTTTCTCTTTGTTGTGACATATCCACATAACTTTGTCACTGAGGTCATGACTAACATTCTCCTTCCCAGTCATTTCACTGGACCAGGGTGCTCACATGCACAATTCAGTACATTGCATACTTTCTGCATAACCCAGTACGTAACCTAGTTGCTTTTGGAAATAAGCCTTGGTAGAATCAATAAAATCCAACCTCTTCTTTTAGTTTAATCCTCTATTTGTACCTTAAGTGGTCCACTTCCATCTTAATATATTACATTAGTCCTCCTTCAAACAGATGCAGAATTTTGTTGAGTAAAAATCCATCTATTTTCACTGAGATACTGCTGAAGTCAGTGTGATTCTTCCAAGAGCCAAGGTTAATTACGAGAACAGTAACATAAACTGTGCTCTTGAGTGTATATCTACAGTGGCAATTAAAGGCGTGATAACCAGAGAGTTGAGATTGAAGCAGTGCCTATTCCAGCTCAAAACTTACTGATTTGCGACATCACTGAGACACTATTAAGATGATACTTTTTTCAAGTATTACGTATTAAATGAATCAATAATATATTAAAGCTATTTGACATCCATTTTTTAATGTGTCCCCTATCACCAAAATCATTCTTGTTCTATTAAAGTATTCAAAACCATACAGAAAAGAAATGTAGGCATAATTTATTTTTCCCCTTGGAGGGTTTTTTTGGTTGTTCTGTTGTGGTGGTATTTTTTGTTTGATGGTTTTTTTTTTAATGATGTATCTTATTTTTAGTCTTTCTTTTGGGATAACTTGAAGTCTAGAAGGAATTTACCTCCTTACATCACTGTTGAAACCAAGAAATATTGTGTAAAGTCTTAAGTAAACATTTAAAGAATGGATTTCATTCTATACCTTAGGATTTATTTACTGTCTAGAACCCTATTGAATTGTTCACTTCAGTCATTAAGCTTTGACCATTTTGAACCAAAATTATGTATTGAAATGTGAAGTAAATTTCCAGGTTAGTCCCTTTCTTTTCTGTTTAGTCTTAAACCACATTTTATATTTTCTGATAAAGAAGTGAATTAATATCTACTCATATTTCACTGGCCAGTCAGTAGAACATAAATCCAGTATCACGCTGTTTTCACTAAGTCCTATGAGTTTCTTCTAAGCTAAATTTGGCCTATTTTTCCACAATTACTGACCAAATCACTATGCGGAGAGTAACTACAGCAGCTATATCTAATCATGTAAAACAAAAAACATCTCTCTTTTGGTGGGTTAGATCTTTAAGGTTGCTTCCAAACCCAAAACAGTCTATGATTCTTTCATGAAAGCAGTTCATCCTGTATCAGTGATGTTCTCTGTAACAAGCTTTAAACTTATGTTGAGTAAAGTGAGAAGTTTAGGGCTCCCTGTTTCCTGTCTACAGGAAGTCAGAAACACAATACCAAAGATGAGATTCCCTAAAGGAGGTTAGTGAGGGGTTATGTGCCTAAATACCTGTTCCAGAGACATTTATGAACTAGACAGATATGCTATATTTAAATGAAAATATTCTGTTTTACAATTAATTCTATTACAACTGGCATGCAGCCAAACTCATGTCCTAAGGGGACTGGAAAGAATATCTATGGATGCAATACTTCTGGCATGCAGCCAGCCCCTGAAGAAATGCAAACTCAATATAGATGTCAGCTATTGAAATTTCTGTAGTTCGGAAATCCTGTCATTCAGACTGGAGGTGTTAAAGCTCCAGATACACAAGATAACCAAACCTTTAAAAAAAGGGCTCACACTTCTGAAGTCAGTAAATCTGATTTTCCCCACTGAAGAGGGAAACCCCTTCCTTCTAGCCCCTACAAGTGAATTGCTTGTAAGCTGGGAACAAAAATGAAAATAACTCTCATTTTGCAAACTCAGAACTAAGTACAAACTGTGCATGTATTGATTATAACCCTCAAGAGATTTCAAGTGTCAAGAAAGCTTATAGTGTCTGTGCCAGACTCCAATGACAAACTGACAACAAGACAGAAAAGCAGTAGTGGCTATTGCTTGGCTTAACTTGATTTCTTAGGCAAAGCATTCTTGTGGATGCAGTGTCATTTTTATATTGTCATGATATGACTTTAACTGAAATTTCCAATTTTCATTTAAAAAAAATCTTCCTAGAAGCAGTACTAGCAGCCAAGGGATATAGTTTCCCAAAATGAAATACCTACGAGCTTTGCTGATCTAATTAAATTGACCTGTTCAGAAAATGCCTGTTCACTAATTAAAGATTTTTCTATGTGTAGGCATTTATTGGTCCCCTAAGTACTACTGAAAATATTTTTGTTTGCTTTAAAGGAGTTGATTATTAAAAGAAGAAACCATTCTAGAAGATCATGACTAGATTTAACATAGAACATTTCAATTTCTATGTCTTAAAGACAGTCACAATTCTTTTGACATCATGACTGTTCTCCCTCATTCCTGCTTTCTTCCTATTTGTGTAAATCCAGAGAGACAGAAAAAAAAGTAGCAATGAACCAGTGACATTAAAGACGACAATATGACAGATTTTTCCAACAGAAATGCAAATTTCCTTTCTGTGCTGAAACACCAGCAGCAAGTAATTACAGAAATAGTAAATGTTGAATTAGTCTATTCATTGTACACCATTCTGCTTTCCCCTGCTGTCTCATTCTTTTCTATTCTTCCTATCTTCCATTTATTTCTATGTTGTCATTTATTTATATTTATTTTGAGACGACAGTCAAGCACTACACCAATTACTGAATACAGTAGGGTATTTGATAGCAACACTCTGAGTAATTTCAGAGCTAACCAAAAATGGCAGGATACCTCACGTCTTCTGTTTGTCAGAAGCATAAGCAACAATCAACTGCAGGCAAAAATATGGTCACTCACTGAGAAGCAATTATCTCAAAACTTCAGAAAAGTACTGAACTTCAATGTTGATACTTGAATGTCACAATCCTGCTACTTTTATACTAATCCAAAACACTGCCTGTCTCTATCATGTCTATGACTGCCTTTTTCCCAATCCCCTTTAAAGAAAACATTTTAAAATCAAATATGTTATATTATAGGGAATCTTTTAGGATGATTATTGCTGAATAGTTGGAGCTCCAGTACCAAAATTTTACAAGGCAAAGTAAATTTTTCTTACAGCACTTTGGGTGATTTTCCAAGCCAGTAAAAAATAAGAGATTAACAGCACTGTGTGGAGCCATGTAAAATGCAAGAAAACACTGTGCAATTTTTTCCAGAGAAATATAGCAAAGCCTGTAATTCCTAGATGCAGAACACTAAATATTACAATATGAGGCTAATCTAATTAGCAATTAGAGCCACTGCTGCAGACTATGCAGGGTCAACTTCACTCAAAAGAGATAAAACACAACTTAAAACATTTCTTTCCAATTGAAATAAAGCATCTCAGAGTAGCATGCTACTGTAACAACCGAACACTGACTGATGGCAGAGAGGCCAGACATTAGGAGGGAGGACTAAAGTTGTCTCTTTAGGACAACTGAAGTGCGAGGAAGAAAAAAAAATTAAAAGTCTTACTTGCAAATTATTTTTTTAGCATGACAGCCAATGCCTTCTCTTCTAGAAGGTCTGCTCATATAATGGAAAATGAATTACAGTACATGCTCAAGGCATCACCTGGCACTGTTATTTTTGACAGACTCATTTTTATCCTAAAGCTGGGAGCCTTGCAATTTAAAAGCCTTTCAAAAAATTATGCTTTTCTTTACAATGTAGAAATAAATTACCTAAGCAAGGGATGAGGCTCAGATGGTGTGGTACAAAGCTACCAGAAGATTGGCTATGTCAACTAACACATCACATTGAAAAACAAATTCCTCAAGCGATTTAAGCAGCTTAACAAGTTAAAGGTATGAAAAAGCACGTAATGCTAAAGCACTACAGTTCTAAACAGCTACATGTCCTTTCCAAAATATAAAAAAAGGACAAACCTAAGCCCCAGACAACTGGCTATTTTCCAATTACTCTAGTAACTGAGCTACTAATCATGATTTTCAACCACTAAATTATGCTGTCCTAACATATTTTCAAGAAAATTGTAGCTTTGTGAGCTGTAATTCTTAGATATAAACATATAACATGAATTAATATAGGAGCTAGGAAATTCTTGTAACTTATGATATTAGGTAACAAGACTGTAAATTCATTAGCTAGTCCTCTGGAGCTCTTAAGCTGGTCTGTTTCTTTCCTAAATATACAGAAGCATGCCCAAGTCCATTTGGGTATTACTTGTGTCTTTTCCAGCCTAAATGATTCTCTGATTCTATGTGATGCTGCTTTCAGTAAGCATTAATACTGGCAGCAGACTTGAGAAGGCAGAAAAACTGAGGTTAAAATTAATCCACTTCATTGGAATTAAAGCAAAGAAGTTAAACATAGCTGAATTTGTGAACTTTACAGGACTGACTTTACTGCTAGGGGGTTTTATATTAGAATTGTCTTTGGCTGGAATTTAGGAACTTATCTGGAAATTACCTCCTCTCCTCCCTCACACCCCCAATTTCACTGCCAGAAAAATTTTCTATCTATATTAGCACCTACATCCGCCCTTTACTTCATCAGTGATCTCACATTTCTCTCCTACAAAAGACACAGAGAACTGTTATTAACAATTTTGTCTCAGCACTTATATTCAGAAACAGGTTTGTAAAAAGTTCAAAGGTTTGATTCCAACAGATGATGGCAAAGAAGCCTCTAACACATCTCTTCTCTAACATCCAAAAACTAACTGAAGTAGGCTTTTCTCTTTCCTAAATTTACAGGCTGTGAGACAATTATCACTAACCCAGGTAGCAAAGTGTAACGGAAGAATAAGTCACAGTGGTAGCTCAAGTTGGGGCTGGGCTGAAATAACTATGTCAAAGGGAGCAGCTCTAATCCAAATCCCAATGAAGTTAATGAAGACTTCCAGGAAGCATGTCAGTTACAGCAACTATATATTTGCAATGGGAACTAATACTAGGACAAGTTCAGTACACCAGAAAGTAGACAAAATGCATTTTGTGAATCACTTAGCAGACAGTAATCTGCAACACTGATTAAGTGACCAAAATGGAGACAAACCCCACATATTTTACTGCCAAATCTCTTAATCCATTTTTGTGTTGAATATTTTTTCAGACCTGTAGCTCAAAGAACTAATTAAAATTAATGTCAATTTTCAATAGATCAAAGATAAAAGAACTTTATTTTTCATTAATGAAGTAACCATCAGAAAAATATTGTGCCCATCTGTAAATATTTTGTCATCATAATGTTTCTTGCTATATGTTTATGAAATTCTAAAAGTCAACAGGACATCAGCACCATCTTTTCAGCTTATACTGCTGTCAACAGAATGGACATCAACCCTATCTGTACATATTGCCATGAATATGAGAAGCAACAGTAATAAAGAAAAAAGTGTCAAGAGATAATAACAAATAAATGTGAGGAGAACAGATTACAGTTATGGCACAGAACAAGGATAGGAAAGCAAGTGTGTGTTGAGAAAGGAAAGGTATTTTACTGCCTATCATAGTGCAGTATTCAGTGTTGAAAGCTGTATACAAATCTCCTTGCTCAGACACATTCTTCCACAAACACAGCTCAGATGTTAAAGGCACAATCCACCCCACACATATCTTCCATTTATATCCACAGAGAAAAGTAAAGAGTTCAATTCTACTATAAAGACTCATGCAGATTTTTCATTGCTTCCTTGTAAAAGTTGGGATAATAACACTAAATTTTAATCCTATCCCTGCACTTTCATAATAAGGGGACAGAATTTAAAAAAAATAAATTAGTGGCTCACAATGTTTGGACACTTCTGGGATTTGGGGATTTTGTTATTTTGAAGAAAACTGTGAGACCTTGTTTCCCAGAACCACTGCAAGACTTTCCCTAGCAGATCTCATATTTCACACACTCAGCAGTCAAAAAAAATTAACCAGAGGAGTATTGCAGTAGGAGTGTGTGTATGTGTGTAACAAAACAAACAAACAAACAAACAAAAATTTGGATTTTATTAAGAAAACTCTTTACTTCCTGTCCTGGCTCTGGCCAGGATAGGGTTAATTTTTGCTGTGGCCAGAGGAGGCATGGCCAGGACCCAGAGGTTGTTCTATACCACCTCCCCATCCAGGAAAGGGGGAAAGGGGTCACTTCTTGATCAAAGAGCATGGTGGCAGGGTTGGGTATTGCTGAGGGTTTCTATGTTGTGAGCATTCCCACATGAATAGTTCGCCTCTCTCGTACACTTTGTTATTAATATTGTTGCTCTTACTGTTTGTTTTCTTATTTTATTACTATTTGCAGTAAGTTGTTCTTATTTCAGCCCATGATCTTTACCTTTTGTGCCTCCAATTCTCCTCTCCAGCCTGCTGCAGCAGGGGGGACAGGGAGTAGTAGCGAGAGAGTAACGCGTGGTTTAGAGTGTTACAGTGGGAACACTAAATTGGGAAATACTATCCCTAAACCACAACACTTTGCCACAGCAATTCCAATAAATTAGCACTTTTGTGTCAAAGATCTGCTAAGAAAGAAGCTGGTAACACTGAGTTTCTGCTATTATTCCTAGGTGCAAGATATCTGCTAGAAAAGCAAGGTAAATATACCAATTTTCCTACACAACCTATTTGTAGTTCTATTCTAGAAGAAGGCAAACAGTGGGTGCATATATTTGTTAATATCCCAGCAATTTTAACAGTAACTGGAAATTGTTAAAAAAAAAATAATCCTTTCCAGGATGAGGAACTGACAGGCAGTGTAGATATAACACTACCACCTTGACTTCATTACAAGTTAAAACCTTCCCTTCTAGGCAGCTTTTAATAAAATTCTGCAATTAAGATTAACACAGGCTGATTTTTAAGTCTTCAACTGTTACTCATACAGAAAACTTTCACTGTATTTCCTTCCCCTTATCCAAATTCAAATACTAACAGTAAATGATCTCCTGAAATTAATCATGAGCTGTTGTTTTCCACTGGATAAAAGACATCTTTTGCTTGAAGATTGGACAGCACAATCAAGACCATAGAAAAAGCTTATCACCAAGTGAAAAGTTGAGGAACTTTCAGTTGAGGAATATTCAGACTGAGGCACAAGGACTCAAGAACCATACAGAAGTGTGTCAGTAGTGCACAGAGAGCAAATATGAACCCACTAAGGTAAACAATGAAAGCAAATATAGAATAGATAAAAATGAAAGAAAAATGGGAATGAGAAATGAAAAACAAATGAAAGGCAGTTTTAAAACAGAATTATTTGAATTAATAAAATAGAAATCCATTTTCATCTTCAAAATGTGTGAACATCAAGGAGGGATTGGCACTTTGCTATAACGATGATATGGAGATAGTTTACCTGGAGTTACAGGCACACCTGCAGTCAAAAATTAAGTAAATTTTACAGAAATAAGGAAGTACAACTCTTCTGATTTTTTAGAACCAGCTCTTAATAGTTGAGCAGTTCTTTCAAATGGTCAAAGAGATACTCCTAAAGAATGTAAATTCAAAGCATGAGATGCTATTGACAAAGTATAGGTGACACCCAGCCATATGCTGCTCCAACAACCCTGAGTCAAACACTGAATATATTACAGAATTAATTCCAATACTTATTATCCAAAGAACTTATAACAAAGGCTTTATCAAGAGAACTTCTATCTGTGCATTACAAAGTTCCTGTGCCATTATAATTATTTTTTTTCCAGCAGAGACATGGTACTACCTCAAGAATAGATACAATGTCTCACAAAAAAAAACAAAAACAAAAAAACCAATACTAAGTCTTTAATTAGAAGGAGTAACTGAAACAGTGTGACAAATAACGCAAAAAGCAATTTCCAGGCTAAAGCCTTCCCATCCATCCCTTTACCTTAGCTACACAAAGGACCTGAGACCACTTCCCAGGAGTATATAATAATAAACTCACCGTCAGAGCCAGCAGCTTTCCATAGGTGAGATGGGCTGGGATGTGGTCGCTCTTGGATCGCAGTGACTCCACATACCAGTGCTCTGCTTCGGGCAGCCGGCTCATTCTCATGTAGGCTTCTCCTGCAGGATCAAACAAATGCTAGTGAGAATAACACAAATTTCTCAAGGCTTCCATAATTTGTTTATCTCATAATTTTCTGTGCTTTAAATGTGCAGAGATCTAGAAAAAGGTGAAGTGCATTGAACACTTGCAACCACACCCACACACAAAAGGCCTTGCAGACACTTGAGTGGGGAGATTAAGTTAAGGCTTTATTAGGGCTGGAATAGCATAGCTGAGACAAAAACTATTGTTGGAGCAGAGTTGCTAGAGAGAGAACCACCTGGTAAGCTTTAGTCAAAAGTCTCAAAGTAGCAGAAATTTTACCTTATCTACTTTTCCTCCATCACTCTACATTGCAAAGCATGGAACAGCAGGGAGAACATGGAAAATGTTTGCATTTAATCATAATAACTCAAGTACCTAAATTTTGTTTCAAAACGCAGGGAAGTTTAAGAAAACAACCCTGAAAGTATATTGAAGGGATGGGCAAGATATCAAAAAACCTAATCTCTGAATGTAGTTATATTAGGTCATCTGCCACAACTTGTTTAAATTAAAAACATAGCACCCATTATTTTAAAATTGCTAATCTTAAGAAGTCACATACAAAATGACTGAAACTGGACATTTTCAAAGTGAAATCCTTGACAATGAGAGGCTGAGGCAGGCAATGTTGAAGAACAATATATGAATGGGATGTCGGAAAGCCTGTTATATGTTTATATATATATATTAGTATTAGATAATTGTAGTCATAAAGTTTCTAAGAAAGAGTTTAGCATACACAGCAAGAAAGTGTCTTTCTTCAAGAAGCAAATGAATTTCTCAAAGGTTGGAAACAATATGAAACAAGTATGCAATGGTAAAGAATAAGAGCTTTAAGATTAACACTCTGGATTTACACAGCTCTTTCACAAGGACTCTGGATATAAACATGCCCTTGTCTAGGTCAATGACAGTCTGAAAATGCCAATTGACGATTCAGGATTTCATCATCCCAACAGCTGATCCATCTCTAATAAATTACTAAGTAGCTTCCAAAATTATGAAGTCACAGGTTATCAAATGCTCCTACTGGAGGATCAAGAGACTACAGCTAAGAGACCCAAGTAAAGATCAGCTAAGGCTGTCTCCGGGTGAGTCACAGCCTCCAGTTCTGCATTACATGAAAAGTAGTAATTGTGAAGGTACCAGCAGAGGGACCAAAGTTCTTTAATTGGATTAAAGCCAACTACCACACCTGCAAAACTTGGAGAAAAGTATTTTCAAAGAGGAAAGAAAAGTAACTCATAGCATGGGAGCTATTTTATCTCTTTATCTAGAATATTTACAGAGGCTATGGAAGATTTTCTTCATAAATAAAATTGGACAAGGTCAAATCAGATGTTTTTCCCTGTCTTTGTCACCAGAGGAGAAGGATCCCAGGCACAATGTGGCATGCAAGTTTTTAGTTTCAGGAGTTAGGGTGTGGTGCATGCAAAATGACAAAACTTCAGACCACAGATAAAATAAGCATGATGCAGAGACAGAAGACATGCTGAGCCAAGGCTAAGGGAAACCAGCATGATTGTTAAGAACAACTAGACTTTTTTTCAAACAAACCTGCTGTATTTACAGGCTTGCATCCTAGTTTGGAAAAAAAGTCTGTGTGTCTATACTTGTCTACCTACATATAATCCTAAATCAAAGATCTACATAGCATTTTGTACTCATGCACTGGTTTTGATATCTGATTACACGCACAGAAGAACTCAAGTAATTCTGCTGCTGTTTAGGGCCAAAAAACCAGAACAATTCCCTCCAAAAAAGCTAGGATAAATTAAAAAAAAAAAGAAAAACAAATCCAAAAATCCAAACAGGTAAGAAATCCCAGAGGAACATGAACATCAAATTCCATGATAGGAATATCACATGTGATTTTTTTTTTTCACTATGTCAGCACTCAAAAATAAGTGACAACATTATAGTTTCATCTGCACAAAACAAAGTCAGTAAGTGCTGAAAGGATGGAAGAAGCTGGAAGTCAAGCTATATGCTCCCCTCAACTCCTCTCCCTAGCTGCATGCTTTAATGCAGAATGTTTAATTATTTGATTGCATACTATTTTTCCATGAGGCTCCTGCTTCATTAGAATACAGGAAATGAGGAATCCATATTGTTCTTTTCTTCAAGTGGAAAATCCCACCCCAACCTGTTACAGCTTGGCAGAGTTTCAAGCAATTAACAAGATGCTTTAAGAGTAATGTAAGCAGCCATAAGTGATGGAGCTATTATTTGTGGATAGTAAAGGCTGAATGCACTGCCAAATATCAAACAGATCCAAGGTTCCCATCTATTTTTCATGATAGATTCTGATATAAGAAGAGATTAAGAACTTTGGAGTACTTGCAAATTCAATTTTTAATAGGTTTTAGGAGCTCGACTACTTCACAAACTAAACTCCTAAAACTTGGAGGATGTTTCTGAGTGCAGGTACCTAGAAACAAAGCCACAATATGTCAATCTAAATATGAAATTGTAACGAAAGAAACTGTATTTCCCTGAACTTCCCAGATGAAAACTGGGAGGAACTGTTGAGTTACTTGAAGGCAGGGAGGCTCTGCAGAGAGACCTCAACAAATCAGAGAGATGGGCAATCACCAACCATATGAAGCTGAACAAGGGCAAATGCCAGATTCCTCACCTGGGATGAGGCAACTCGGGCGGTACAGGTCAGGGAACGAAAGGCTGGAAAGCAGCATAGTGTAAAGGGCGCCGGTTGACAGAAAGCTGCCAGCAGTGCCCTGGCAGCCAGGAGGGCCAACCCTGTCCTGGAGAGCATCAAGCACAGCATGGCCAGCTGGGCAAGGGAGGGGATTGTCCTGCTCTGCTCTTCAGTGGCACAGCCTCACCTCCACTGCTGGGCGCAGTTTTTGGTGCCATGATGTAAGTTCTTAAACTATTAAAGAATGTCCAACAGAGGACAATGATGATGAAGGGCCTTGAGGGGAAGCCTTATGAGGAGCAGCTGAGGTCACCTGGGCTGTTCAGCCTGGAGGAGATTGAGAGGAGACTTCATGGCAGTTATGACTTTATTTGGAGGGGAAGAGGAGGGGCAGGCACTGATCTCTTCTCTGTGGTGAGCAGGGACAGGACCCAGGGGAATGGCCTGGGGTTGCTCAGGGGAGGTTTAGTTTGGATATCAAGAAAAGGTTCTTCACTCAGGGGGCACTGGCTGGGCACTGGAACAGGCTCCCCAGGGAAGTGGTCACAGCCTGACAGAGTTCAAGAGTCTGAACCATATTCTTGGGCACATGGTGTGGCTTTTGGGGACAGTGCTGTGCAGGGCCAGAAGCTGGACTTAACGATCCCTGTGGGTGTCTTCCAACACAGATGATTATGTGATTCTGTGACTCTTTGCAGATAATATAGGTGAACACTTTTTTCTAAGGAACCTGTATCAAGAATTCCTATATTATAACTGATTAGAACATAAATTACTACAGAAGGAAGCACTGTTAGGGGGTCTGTTATTAATTCCATCTTCTAAATGAAGAAAAGAAAAAGTTGAAAATTGACAACAGCTCCTATCACTGCCATACTCAAAACCCAGAATAGAATCAAGCAACAGGTAACTGAACCATTAATTCAATCAAGTGAATTTATGCATTAGGCTGATGCAATTTAATAATAGCTATGCCACCTTAAGATAATTTTCCAACAAAATGTCAGAGAAAACATGTATGGATTGATTTCTGTAATTCAGGATGCATTTGAGTGCCTGAGATTAAAATACAAAAAATAATATTTGCCATTTATAATCATGCATTCTTATAAACTTGCAACACAAACAATTTAGGCATCAGAAAGATAACAAGAGTGTCCACTGGCAGAAAACATGCAAACCAACACATAAGCAGATTTCTATATTTACTTTAACAAATGCTTTTTTTGCAAAATCTTTCAAATCTCATCCCAAAAATCTGAAAGATCACACACAGACACTTTATTAATAAAGCTTGTCAGATCTCTGAAGTTCAACAGAGGTAACGACGACAGAGAATGAAATTCATGGCAGTGAAAACCTTAAGATATAAATGGTCATTTATCTCCAGTCCCTAATCTGTATCAACAGAGACATGTGTGGCATTGCCTGCACAATGAGTGGTGGTAATAAATTCAACAGACAGCTAGAGTAAAATGGGCCCAATCAGTATTTCAAAACTGTTTCCAGCCTCACAAGGGTTAGTTCAGTTAATATTTTCTGTGTTTTATGAACCCATTTCTTGTTTTATTCTACTAGAAAGATCATATATTAATAACCTGTAATTCTCATTTACTAATGTAGTGCAAGAAAAACATAATATGCAACTGAAACACCATTAAAAGAAGGGCATTAACATTTATATTAATACTTCCAAAGAAATCTGCAACGAGATACCTTTTAGCTAGATTTGCACCACCAAAATTAAAATCCCTATACTCAAGTGGATTTTATTTGCCTCAAAGACAGACTACTTGCAAAACTACCATTCATCAACAGTATTTTACCAAATATTCTCACAATCCCTGGAATTTAAAAATGATCCTTCAAAATAAAATGAAACAAAATCCCAAAAAAAATAATAAACTAGCCAAAAACCTCCCACTAAAATCACGCCAAGATATTAATTACAATTAAATATATTTGATTAACATAGCATTAACAATAATTAACATCAAATTAATAATAACTAAAAACCCATAACAATCATAATAAACATTAAATATTTATATTAAATAATGATGCTAAGAAAAGGTTAGCTTGCCAGCAGCTATATTCGCTAAAGGCTAAAATTTTTCTTGATAACTAAGTGGAATGTGTTTGTAAGAAAAATAAACCTGAGGATACAAGATTTTCCAATACATACCACATATTGTTAAAAAGCAAAATTAGGTAGCATTTACATTAATGTATGTTACGTGGTTCTAGCTTAACCTCTAATCTGCTGATTTCATGTTTTCTCTGTTTCAGATGCATGTAGTCACACCAAGCAAAGGACTGGTGGGGAGCATGCCAGACTTTCTAATCAGAAAGTACAATAGAACTGTGGATGTAAAAGCACTGTACCTTCACAGGTGTACAGTACTCATACTTTCAGATTAACAACATATGTCCCTCCAGCGGTCCTTCTTTTAGGACCCCAAAAGATATTGCTGAAAAGACAACCAAAAAATTATCTCCATAAAGGAGACAATGTAGGGTAAATATGCCTTGCATAATCCTTATATATGCTAATTATCTGCCCCTCAAATTTTGGCATGGTAAAACTGTAATATAGAAAACATTAAATTTGACATGGACAAGACACCAAATGTCAAAACACCAAGGAAGATGGAGATGCCCTTTGAAAATAAAAATCTCTAATACAGACATTCCATCAGGATTTAAATTTAATTTTTCCATAATTTCTTTTAATTGGGAGTATAAACAAGTTGCCTTAGAAAATGATGGAGAGGTCTGCGTCCCTGTGTGTTGCAATAATGCGAGGAGTGTATGTCTTTGATAATGTGACCGTGCAGCTTTCTTGTGCAAATCAAGGATGCAGATGTGCTTACCATAAATGCACCTCTCTAGATATATGACTTCCCTCTTTTTTCCCTTTGGTACCAATGCATAAAATAACACAATAAATCTGAAAGCACGGTTTGATGTTATACTATACTTGTTGTATGAGATATACTGCAGCAGATTAACAGTTTTGGTTATAAATATGCAGTGCATGCACATCTTCCCAGAAACAGCTGAAGCATGTGAACATAGTGAGCACCAAGGTCTGCACAGACCAAGCATATTGTGGTTCGATTTTTTTCTTTTTACAGAATAATCTCCTTGTAGATTTCAAGGAATGTATTGTATATTATCAGGGTTTTTGATGGATGGAAGTCAATCTACATTTACTGAACAAATTCTTATAGGCCTCAATTAGCTGAAGCAAAGCCTTATCTGATTTAATCAGACCACTAAGGTACTTTTGAGGGAAAATACCTAAGTAGAAAACAGATATAAATGAAGGGCAAAATAACACCAGTTGCAGCATGGAACGGCATGGACCTTTCACAGCTGTTTCCTGCTGTACAAAGGCTTCCAGTGAAAGAAGTATACAGACTAAAATACAGGCATTGAGATCACACAAGATAGGTAATTTCATTTTCATGCCAGTACAGGTTTCTTTAAAACTCTATTACTAGAAGCACTTTCCATTTGAATCATGCCTGACTGGGATCCCTGTAGTCCATTTTCAGTATTGGACCATATTTTTGGTCTGCAAATGTTATGATTATACTTATTTTCATATAAAACCCTGCATGTTTAAAATAAAAATGCATTTCATCCTTAGAATCAGCTTTTTCAGACTACTACCTTAAGAAAACTCAAGCATTTCATATTAAAATATAGATTAATAATCCAAAGAGATAAAACTAAGAAAATCTGGGAACCTAGGGAGAAAAAAAAACAACAAACATGCTCTCAAACATTGAATCAATTACCATCTCCAACAATTTACTGCTGTAATCTTCATAACCAGCTTGATTCCCTCAAAGCTAAGTCAAAAAAACAGGAGACATTGCAATCAGCTTGAAGATTCATACTTAGAATCATAGAATCACAGAATCATTTAGGCTGAGAAAGACATCAATCATCACCAAAGTCCAACCTTTGATTAAACATCACATCAACTAGATCACTGCACCAAGTGTTACATCCAGTCACTTCTTGAACACTCCCAAGGATGGTGACTCCACCACCTCCCTGGGTAGCCCATTCCAATTCCTGACAACCTTTTCAGTGAATAAACTCTTCTTGATGTCCAGCCTCCCCTGGCACAACTTTTTCTTTTTTCCTCTTGTTGTATTGCTGGTTGCCTGGCAGAAGAGGCCAACCCCCAGATGGCTACTTGCAGGTAGTTGAAAAGAGCGATAAGGTCCCTCCTTACCCAGGCTAAATATGCCAGGCTCCCTCAGCTGCTTCATGTAGGACTTGTGCTCCAGACCCTTCATCATCTCTATTGCCCTTCTCTGGGCATTCTCCAGCACCTCAATGTCTTCTTTGTAGTGATGGGTCCAGAACTGGGCAGAGGATTCAAGGTGTGGCTTCACCAGCACAGAGAACAGAGTCAGTAACTTCTCTGGTCCAGCTGGCCACACTATTTCTGATACAAGCCAGTATGCCTGGGCACACACTGATGGTTCATGTTCAGCTGTTGGTGACCAACACCCCCAGGTCCTTTTTCTCTGGGCTGCTTTGCAACCACTCTTCCCCCCTTCTCCTGTGGTTGTTGTGACCCAAGTACAGGACCCAGCAAATTCACATTACTAAATCTCATACAATTGGCCATGACTCATCATCAGTCCAGCCTGTCCAGGTCCCTCTGCAGAGCCTTACTGCTCTGCAGCACAGCAATTCTCTCACCTCAGCAGAGTGACATCTGTGAACTTACTGAGGGTGCACTCAATCCCCTCATCCATATCATCAGTAAAGATATTAAACAGGACTGGCCCTAATACTGAGCCCCACAGAACATCATCAGGGACTGGCTGCCAGCTGGATGCAGCATTTAGCTTCTTAGCTTTGGACACCTGATATAAACTACCACAGCCTGCAAAGTCTCAGAGGGGGAAGGGTTAAAGTATCAGAATGAGGGTGGGAAGGGGGAGAGAAGGAAGCCCAGCACTTCATTCCCATCACCATTGGAGAGGACACCATTCTTATTTCCATGGAACATGTAATAAAATATACATATGGAGGAAAAAAACCAACCTTTTTCCATCCAAGCTAGTTTTACAAGAAAAAAAATTACTTGAAATGTACACTTAGTAAGAAATTACCAGTAAAACTTCATGAGGTGCATAGGAAGCACACTGATGACTAAAGCTTAGATAAGTGCAGGTACCATACTCTGCATAAATTATGATGTGGGGTATGTATTTCACAGCTTAATCATCTTAGGATCTTATAAATTAAGTGTTGCTCAGCATGCACAGTAAAACTATACCAAAGGATTTCCTGGAGTTCTAAAAACTATTTCAAAATAATTCAATAAGAAAGCATCTAATGGGAGCAAGGGGTAAATGGGATAGGAGTCTTAACAATATTAACAGGTTTGTAGAAACAGCCACATCCACGCAAAAGCATAATCGAGTAAAGTGATAGCTATGTTATAATCATCAACACAGAAAGTCTCTCTGCATGCTAAGCCTTTGTACTTATGAGACAAACCTCTGCACCAGATGTAAAATCTGCCTCCCCTTTTCTGGACTGTACACATATGTATGATTTGTTTTCTGTCCATGTGCAATCCGGCAGATTCGCAAGGAGAAATTTAAATTTTGTGCATCATGAACTTTATTCATTCCTGCAATGTTAGCTTTTTTGTGACTTGCATTTCTCATAAAAAATGCTTGTAAGGCTTTGCCTGAAGTGCATTTGAAAACAGACATTCAGATGTTAGTTAGCAGGGGCAGATGAAGTGCAATCAAGACATTGATCTTTATGACATTATTGTGCCAATCTAAACCTGAACAATGCCACCCCACCATCTTTCTTGTTAGTTTGGTATTAAAATAAAGCCTCCATGGTCCACTTCACACCACTTAACTGTCAGGAGTATGAATTACTGTAGCAGGTGGGCTAGTGTGGTTTTAAAAGCAATGTAATACAATCAACTGTACAATATCAGATTTCAAGGAATGCAAAAGACATCTAGAGCAGAGGCTGATCCTTCAGCAATCCTAATATTGGCTTTAAAGTGTTCAAGATCCCACAGGGACCATTTTATCTTTTGACCTCAGGCTTTAATTGAAACTTTAAACAAAATATATTACCTATTTAATACAGCTGAGCTGGACTCTGGCCTTTGTAGTGCAAGTTGCCATGCCAAGCAAATTAATCTGTGTAACCTTAGCATGTACTTTTTAATTTACATCAAAGCAATATGGTATACAGAAAATAAATACCAAGCCAACCTTATACAGCTTGTTGAATAGCTATTTTGATTCTAGTTTTAAAGTTTCAATTTTTAGCTGTTTTGGGTTCTCCTAAGAAAAAAAAAAAAAAAAAAAAAGAAAAGGTTTTATTTCTTGGTACAATGCCAGAGAAACATATGGTTTCCTTAGCTGAGTTGTTGTGCACCTGGCAAAATAAATCACAGCAACAGGAGACCAAAATCTTCCCTGCAACTTTCTCATATGCACAAACTCAGAACATCTGATGCTGGTATTACAGCCCTGTCTTATGTACCATGAAAAAAATGCAAAGTCAAATGGATGCCTGCTTCTTGAGCCCAAATACTTCTTTCTCCCATTAAGAGGCAAGTTACAGAGTGTTTTAAAGGATGACAGTCTGTCAGGCAGACTAACACACCAGAGGAATGAGTCACAGGGCCTGTCAGAGCAAAAGGCCAATAGAAGCAAGCACAGGAAAAGAAGTGTAACACAAACAGGGAAAGCAGGTGGTGTAAAGGCTTAGCACTGCTGGAGTGTTAATGCTACTGCACTCAGAGTGCTGGAGTTCAAACCTGATTCAGTTTAAGCAGTTCATCTCCTGTTTATTCTCTTTCAAGTAGGTTGTGTACGTCATACAGGAGAAAGAAAACTGTCCAAAAAATTTTCAGTTACATGAATGAGTAGTTATTAAAAATTAGAGGAAGCACTGTTTCCTTGTACGACATATATATATATGCAGCAATATGTGTGCCACTCAACCAAGCAAAGAGACTGCCAGAGACTGGAAATACAGTCATCAATATCAATACAATAAAAACCATGGCAGATAATCCTCAAAGTGTGACTATTCTTGGATTTCATGATAAGGTGTGAAGACTTTTTCCACATTTAAGGAGATAGGGAAGACTACTTCGTTCTGCTACTTGCCAAACAGATAGGGAGCACTCTCCAGTTTCTCCCCCTTCCTCCCCAGCAATGAGCATACAAGGACTGGTGACAGCTCAGTCAGGTTTACGCAGTTGCAAGCGCACGATACAGGACTGGCCTATTTCGGTTCCTCTAGTCTCCCTTTTAAAGGCAAGAAGTGGGCAGACAAGTTTATGTAATGTTGTTTATCAAAGAAAGTGTTATAGCGAACGTGTTTATAATTTTGTCTTGAACATCAAAACAGAAATAAGCACTCCAGGCGGCCTTCAAATACTCAGTGACACCGTATGAGCTGCAAAGCGGATGAACTCCTGATAATGGATGTGGCTGCCTCGTTCTCCTGTCACACACAAAGCAAAGAAATGACTGAAAAGGTACTTAAGATTTATCTCACCCAACTCGAGCTACTAGGTCTAAGTTAGTCATCTCAGCTCTTTTAGAGGAAAAGTATGCTTTTAGGGATTATGTGTATAACCTTAAATAGATGTCTAAATCAGAAAGGCTTCATTACTCCTCAGAGGTATGCTTTTCTTTCCACACTGTAAAGAAGCATAGCTACCTAGCTCTGTTTTGTCATCTCAGGTAGGAGACACTAAATGCAGCCATGTAGGCTTACGTAGACACATCCAGGACAGCTTCAAACAAACCAGTCTGAGTCCTGTTAATACAGCTGTATTGCATTCTATTCAAGTCCCTACCCAACTTTACATAGCCTCTTGGATTGCCTTTGCAGCATAACCTACAAGCAACACTTCAGCAACCAGTGTGAAGCAAGTTCTGTCTTCCCTGCAAAAGCTGCCATCACAACAGCAAGCAAAATACAAATACAAGCTATGTTAATACAGTTGAAATTCTCAGAGCTCCACAAGGAGCTAAGGTACACTCAACTCAGTTGACCATGTCTTGTTATGCCACCAGGACATCCATGAAGTGTTGGCAGCAGCTTAAAGGAAGCAGAGGCCAGGGTATAGGCTAAGGAGAGAAGGGAGGAAGTACAGCAAGAGCCAAGCCTGGGCAAGGAACTGAGCTAGTCTTTGTGTTTTAGTGAGTTAAAAAATGCAAACCCCAGGAACAAAGTGAACTTGGACATCACAGAACGTGCTTTCAAATGAAATTGAGAAAGGCCTCCTGAACCTAAAAAATGCAACAAAAAAAGGAAAAATCTGAATAAACTTATGGATCATAGTGGTTCTAAAAGCATCCATTCATTGGAAAAGAAAAAGGGCAGCACAAACCTGCTTTGCAATGGAACAAGCATTACATGCTAGAAACAGCACTGGTTTATGCTTTCCAATTTTGTATTCTGAGGAATGCTTTTATCAGAATTATGAAAAATGTATCTACACTAAAGAAGGCAGTCAAACGTCAGAGACTTTGCTGAAGCCCTGTGGTATTTCAGCAGTCAATATAAGATACCAATAGCAAGCAGAGGTTTAATTCACACAGTAGTGATTTTTGATACCACCACTAAATCGATCAGCAAGTGCTGATAAATAAAATTGATAAAACAATAATTTCACTAAGACTGACAATGAACAAAAGTATATGTAATAATCAATTTGTGCTATTCATGGATTTAGCCATTGGTACCAATCTGGTGAAGCTTAGTGTTCAGGGAGAAGTAACTCTCCATTGAACTGTATGAACTGCTAAAAAATGTTTAGACTGACATCAGATACTTCGTCACTGTGGCAAGAGAACTACTTAATCTAGCATTAGCATTTACATTTTTCAAACATACAGCATCAGTCACAACCATAATTTTACTTTTTCCTGTGCACTAGTACTTGTAAGGTGCAAATAGAAGATGCCTTTCCTGATTAAGTAATCAACGACAGTGTAAAAGCAATTGGTATCAACCAATACATTCCCTTGTACACCAGGCATTGGCAGGGGGGAACCACACAAAACACCATATGCCTCCTGTTGATCCTAATTGCTTCCACAGATATTTTTAATTGCTCCACTTTGAACTACTTTAAAGTAAGGGTTCTTACATCCTTTTCTGTCCCAAACAAGAGAGTACTGGGCCAAACACTGAGGTTGCTTAGCAGAAACACATGAACATTGAGAGACAATTCCACTTACAAGCATCTCTGTAACAATAAGAACCAGCCCTCTTGTTTTCAGATCTGAGTACTAGAAGTAATAATTCATATTATCTTCTTTCTTTTATCTGCTTAATGTATCCCATATAAAAATGCGATTAAGAGTATGAGGAACTGAAGTTAAACAAAAAATGCCTCACAGATAAATTGATTTTTTTTATTTGTTTATTCATTTATTGCGGTACTCAAAGGACTCTTAAAATTTTGAAGGACAGAGTGCTGGTCCTGGAAGAAAAATAAGAATTCTCTCATTGTAGACATTAAACTAAAGTACATCTGCTGAAAACAAGATTTTGGCACAACCTAAAAAAAAAGTACGTATCTGTGGGTCTGTTTGAACACCTTGCTGGTTTGCAAGGCATTTCAACACCTAACACCTACACACACTGGCACATGGGGTCTCCAGAGTAGTGGTTGAGAGATTCTGCAGACAAAAACACTAATCCATGCACTCTATATGTAAAACTGCTACACTGACACTCTTAAAGGTATCTGGTGTCTAATAATCTCATCATTTACTGTACCATATGCAGCATTGTAGTTGCTGGCATTTAAGCTCTGAACCTAGTTTGGCTTGTACTGAAGGTAATTATTTTGGGGTTTTATTAGCTCAATAATTTGAGCACCAGTTGCCTGGATAAGGTCTTTTGTTTCACCCTGACTCCTCAAATATCATTCTGAAGCACCAACAATGCACTTACCCATCATGTTATATAGGCTCTGCGGTGCAAACTGTCTTGGCATTTTCTGTATTGCTTCTTTGTAAACCGTAAGGGCCTCCTGAAAAGAGACACACAGGTGGGAAAATGCCAACTTAAAAAGCACATGTAAAGTAAAACCAAACTATCTTCCTTCCCCAAATGAAAGGTGCAGGGATAGAGAAAACACATCGGCATCAAAAATGCCACAGAAAGTGCAAAATTTTTCCTTTTAAAAAGTTTTTTTTTACCTGAATTTTACCAAATTCAGTAAGGCTTATAGACAAGAGACCAAGTTGGTTCCAATATTGCAACTTCTTTTCCAGGCAAAAGTAACAAGGACATTTTTTTATACCTCTTAATGACTGATAAGTTTATAAACATAAAATTCTATAGGCAGTCAAAGAATATGGAGTATTATCGAACTGCAGAAAAAGGACACTGATGATTAACTAAGTGACCTAAAAATAAAGAAATTATCTACTGCCAAATAATAACAAAGCATAATCCTCACAACAGAAGCCTGCTCTACAGAAAGGATGAGATGCACTATAAAGTCAAGAAAGCCAAAACTGGAATCCCTTTGCAAATATGCTGTGCCTTGAATTACCTGATCATGCATTTATTCATTCACCACTTTGGACGCCTGCTGCTTCGTCTGTTAGTTCTGCATCATACAGTCACAGCTCATGAAGGCTGCAATGACCACCAGGAAGAAATCTGAAGCTTTATATTCCTAAAAGCTCTTGCATCTTGCATGTATTGAACTCCAACTCTACACTCTAACAGCTGTGCAGACAACATGCTGCTGCTCTCTTCTCTGTATATATGTATTAGATGTCTGTGTTTTAACCAATTAGCAACTCCATCTGACAGAGTGACAGAGCTGGATGCAGCAGACAGATGACAGGGAATCTGTCCAGCTTGTGCATGCCTGATCTTAAACAGCTGACATAACTGTCATGGTCAGGAACACTTCACATGGATCAAAGCCACTCAACTCCTATTCTGAAGTATGCCTGACAATTCAAAGAGAGAATGAATTTATTTCAAATACTGCTGAAGGTCAAACCTCAAGTGAATGTCCAGTTTCAGTAAAGTTCATCAGAAAAAATGGAGAGGAATCACAACAGTCACAGTTGCATGTGTAAATGAGATGGGATGGCTTGGGCAGTTTATGGTTACATTAAAAATATCCAACCCACTTTAGCACTTAGGTCAAGTTATCTGAAAATAACTCACAGTGGGATGATTTTAATCACCGGAGTTTTAAATTATTTCAACTGGGTCTTATTTTTGGACACTTAAAAGCAAGCATAATTGTACTTTTCCAGCTGAAGATGGACTTACTGTGTTTTGAATTATAATGTCTCTACACTTTAGGTTGACTGACATTTAATCAGGTTTTATCCTTGCATACCAGCTATGGGTAAAAAGCCAAAACCAATGAACTAACACATATCAGATGTGACCACTGCTAATTTTGACTCTGACATGAGAACATCACACTGCTAATTAATAGCATTACACCAGTGGCTGTAGAGAACAAATATTCTCTGTAAAGAATGCTAATCTTGATCTGGTGAAATTCATTCAGTTCATGTGTGTGATATATTTTGAAAGTCTGGGTGGAAGCAGTACATATTATTTGTATATGAAGTTTTTATAAGTATATTATATATAAATCTGTTATTTTACCTCATAGTGTCCTTGTTCATGAAAAAGTTTTCCTAAGTTATAAAGACAGCTGGTAACAGAGCTTTTATGAGCATGAGGATCTTTCAGATTTTCATCAGGGATCTCTGAACACTTCACAAAAGTCCTCCTGGCTTCCTCTGTCTTCCCTTGGTTCATCAGGATGATACCAGTATTTAAATAGGCAGCTGTGAAGAGGGAAAAATGTTATCTTTTAATGGAGTTCTATTATGCTGTATCTACTGTTTCAATTCTAAGTAGTATCTGGTAGAGGTCCCAAGGTTATCTAATTGGACTTTTGAATAACATAGATCACTCATTGTTGTGTGAACATGTAATATATGTGAACATATAAAAGGTACAAATTCAGAGACAAGGAAAGAAGGTGACTATAAAGACTGAGTAAGGAAGGAAGGAATCACTGGTTAGGCAGGGTGTTCCATTTTGTTCCTCTTCTTAGGACTGTATAAAGCATATAGCACCCATGCTTGAAGTGTAACAAAAAATACACATATACATAAAAACATATATACATACAGAGAAGATTAATACTGAAGGTACAAAAGTCTCAGCCATCTTAAACAGCAACACGTAATTTTGGAACCTATTACTGGCAACACCTGAATGATTATTCTCTATTTTCCCCAGGCAAGAAAGAAAAAATGAAAGGATTTCAGAAATACTTGTATTATTCACTCATATAAATACCAGGGACTGGCTGTAGGAAACAGAAAACAGGAGTCTGAAAATTTGAGTAGTAGTGTCTGTGGCTCAACACCCCAGAACAGAAACATTTTAAGTTCTAGTAGTGCTGCTGAGTGTTAATTCATTATCTGCTTCTTACTTATATCACATTAAATTTAGTTGTTTACTAATAAACACTTGCTTTCAAGGGCACAATTTCACTTTTGCTTTCTGACTTAAAAGCTTCTGGAAAAAAAAGAAAGCATTATAAAAGAGGAGGAAAATTTTCTATGAAAACTATAGTCAATATTATACAAGCTTGTATAGTTAAAATACTTACAAGCTAGTGTGGGTCTGCTACCAATTGCCAGTTTATAGTAATGCAATGCCTCTGAAAACCTGCTGTTTTCCTGAAGAAGTAATCCTCTGCATAAAGCGAAAGAAAAAAAAAAAAAAAAAGAAAAGAAAAAGAGTGAGGTGTGAGGTTATTACAAAGAGAAACTTGAAAACAAATACCAAAACCAAAACTTGGGTAACAAAGAAAAATATGCTTACTGGTATATCAGTGATACAAGCACTCACTAACAGTTCAGTTTGAAAATTATTCCATGTATAAAGATTCACAGACATCAGGTGCATCCATATGGCTTTAACAAAGCATATGTTCAACAGAACAGTTTTGGCTTTCTTGGAAACCAGGATATTCATTTACTCAGTTGAGAAAATGTTAGCCTGCAGGACTTTAAAAAGTTGACAGAATATGATGAAGGTATTTGTAAGTCATTAATGATTAGCTTGGCCTCTTGTCTTAACCTGAAATAAGCAGGTCTTTTTCAAATGCATGATGAAGTTAAGCACCCAGCCCTTCACATGTTATGTTAAGCACTCCCCTTGTTCAGCAACTTCACTAGATTATTCACTGCAACAGGTTCTAAGCACCCACAAAAGTTCTGTTTTTTCCTGTATTCTTTATACTCTAAACAAATTTACAAACAGAAGAGGTATTAACGAATACTGAATATTTCCAGTTTCATAATAGATGGGCTTTAATTTAGCTTTTAAGACAAACATCCTTGTGAATTGCGCCAACAAATTTCTGAGAAGTGATCTGGACATCATGGACATGAATGTACATTGTATGTATGCTTAAATGAAAACCCAAAGCATTATTTTTCAGAAGACTAAAAAAGAGCATATAGGAATATATTAAAACCAGAATGATTTAAAAATTCTTAAAAATTAGTCATTTCAGAGTGGACACTCGGACCTCAGTATCCAGGGGTAAACATCCCTTGTCATAGAACTCAAAATATCCAAGAAAACACAGCTCTTCCTCTAAGGTAGTAGTGGTACTTTAATTTTAATTTAATTGTAGTTTACCTAACCTACAGCAATTTTCTTTTTTTCCTTTATGCTTTTATCTGCTGATAGCTTTTCGAACTGCAAAGAGCTTGGAATTCTTTTAACTCCAGTCTCAAATCAGAGAAGATTTTACTTCCCTGTGAAGTTTTCCTTCAAGAAAACTTTTTCAGTTAAACCAGTAAACTTCAAGGGACCAAAAGGGAAGGTGGCTACTTCAGTTGGCTGAAGTAGCCACCACCTATGTTTTTTGCTTCTTGTCACTGGGTTAGGATTTAACAGAATTGAGGAATATATAATATTTTTCTTCTATACTAGCCGAACAGCATCATATGACCTCACTTTGAAATCATTTCCCAATTAACTTCAGATTAGGCAGTAAATAATTTTTAACATTAACAGAACTTACATTTACTAGGTACTTGTAGTAAAGTAAGCAATGAGGGAATACATTCAAGATACTTTTTAGCATGCCACCAAGGTCTGTAACTACTGTCAAGTATCTTGCAAATAGCAAGAGGTATGATCAATAGGATGGAAATAACATTTTCTAAATTTTCTAGAAGCTGAATTTTGTTTACTCTAAAAAATTTTGTATACTGTCCTTACTTCAGGGAAGATTAATTATGGTACTTTGATCCTGTTTGCTATTGATAGCAAGAGAATTAACAGAAAAAAATGAGTTGCATGGTCTGACATTTAAGCTGCTTTTACTTTTTTAAAAAGCAAACATTCTTACACACAATTTTGAAATAATTTATCTAAGAAATTCCATTCTTATTTTAGTTCTGGAATAAATAATATTGAGAGAAGTGATACAGTAATTGGTCAACTTCACCAAAACAAATTACTTTGGTAAATGTACAACATATGTGGGTTTGTGATTAAAAGAACTTTTATTTGCAATTATTACAAATCAATCCTTTGCATTCACTACATGCTCTAATACTGACATTTTTTATTTATTACTTGCAACTTTGAGGTGGGTTTTTTCTTAACTTCTCTTCCAAAAGATGTTTTTGTTTTAAAAGCTGTTCCATTAACTGTCAGTCTCTCAGTGTGTGTCTGTCTCTCTCTCATATATATAACCCAAGCAGCCCAGATGAAGGACTGAGTGTTGAATTCCACCCAGTAATTAGTGATTTATTTGTATTTTTTATGAGTTTGGGAGAAGAAAAAGAATACAATCTTACCAAGGCATGAAACTGTCTCTTCTCTTTGTGAAATTGGTCCTGATTGATCACTAATTTTCATTGTAGCTTCTGGCAGTACAAACACTACCAATTTTTGAGTGTCCAGATCTAGTCTGAGGTTAAACAAAGTCAGGAAGAAGCTGACTTCTCTAGATGCAGTGCAAGAACATCCCTCAGCTGGAGTTCACACCTCGCAGGCACAGCAGATTCCACTATCTCACCCCTCCCAGCAGCCAGGGCACTTGGCTGTATAAGCTCCTCTCCACTATAGCCAGGAGCAGATTTGTTCTTGACGTGCCTTTCACTTCTTTGCTTACACTGAAAAATGATAACTGCTCTTTGGAGATTTTTGGCAAAGGGGAAGAGTAGAAAGACCACAAAGGCATCCATACAGTGAGAAGCACTGGACATAATCCAGAGGTGGAGCATAGCAACTGACACATGTTGAGTATGTACCTAACTTTTGTGGTTACAAAAACATAAAGCTTTCCTTTTTCCTTACACAAGGATGAGCAAAGGAAAGAACATCCTTGAAGTAAGGATGTAAGTTCAAGTGATAAACTTGGATGTCCCTCTAGCAGTTCTAACTTTTAACAGTTACTAAAAATGCCAAACTAACAAAATAAAAAAGCCTAACCATCAAAATGCTCCCACAAAAAAAAACTTGAAGGTTACTTCAAGCTGATATTTCCAAAACTTTTTATTCTCTCCAGTTCACCTTCCCAGTTGGAAGGCAGGCAAGTGAAAATGTTGACTGAAATATGCAACTTCTATGCAAAGACAGTTTACTGACATAACTATATGTGGCTTCTATAGTTTAATAAGACAAGTACTGTGAAAGAATAAATGAACATGAGGAAGATCTTCTTCACTATGTGAGTGATCACACACTGGAACAGATTGTCCAGAGAGGTTGTGAAGACTCCCTCACTGGAGATACTCAGAAATTGTGTGGACACAATCCTGTGCCATGTGCTCTGTGCTCTGGGATGACCCTGCTTGAGCAGGGAGGTTGGGCCACATGACCCACTGTGGTCCCTTCTAGTATTTCACACTTTTTGATTCTGTGAAATATATAAAGATAAAAGTATTCAGAAAAGAAAAAGCAACTTAAACCATAGGACACACAATGGACAGTTATAAACTGTCCATGAAATAATTTAGTATTAATTAGGAGACAAGTTCTAACTATCATAAGTAGCAAGATTCTGGAACCTTACAGCAGGATTTTTTTTTTTTGCCTGCATTACTTCTAGCTACTTTTCCATGGAGTGTTGTGCTGACCGCTTGCAGAAGTAGCAGACTTCTCCAAGTGACTTAGGAAGTGGCTCAGAATTCTGTTTTTTAAATAGAAACAAGAATTTTTTTTAAAATGAGAAGTTCTCACTATCTGAAAATGCTGCACATCATTTCTGTAGATAGAATTGCTCATTTAGTTCATGCAGGAAAACACTTCCCCCCAAAATGAGATGTTTGCAACCTTCCTGAATTCTTTAAGCTGCCAACTTTTACTTATCTTGCATCACGAACAATAAAAAAATCTTCCCGTCTTCCTCCTCTGCTTTGGTTTTGACTAAAAGTCACTAAATACTAATGGCACAAAATTGTTTTCAGAGACCGGAAGGCAGTCAGAGAATATAAAAAAGCAGTAGATGGTCTATGGTCTTTCTGAAGTTTCAAAATAATTTCTTCCTGTTGGCAGTCCTATTCTAGTCATCTGGTCTCTTACAAAGAAACTCAGCGACTAAAACTGGCATAAACTGGCTAAGTATGTTACACAGGAACTGCAATTGTCAAAGTAAACATGTTAGTGAAATATTTATAACATTTTCAATTCAGGTACAACACTGAAACAGTTTAATCAATTTTGTTTACTGGTTTATAATAACTAATACAGGGCCTGTAAGCTATTACTTTGCCATGACTGTGGTTCTTCCGTGCCTCAAGCTACATTCATCCCATTGATTTCAAGTGGGATTATCTACAAAGGACTACATCTACCTAAATGCTGCACTGGCAAACAAAGAAACAAATGGAAGAAAATCCTCTTTTATTCCCCACACAGATGTGTCTCCAGTCACACACAGCAAGAGTGGATGTGCTTTGCCTCCTAAGGCAACTCTCACTGTCATGTGAAAGACTAGGGGGTAGAAAGGTAGCTATGGAAGCTACTACAAAACATACTTTTTAATCAGTAAGAACACAAACACACAGCCAATAACCATTTCTTTTGCAGAAGTCACTAAGTAATCTATCACTCCAGTAGTAAAAAACCCCCAAAAAACAAAACTAAATAATCATCCCCAAAACAACCTCTAGCCTTTCAGACAGTGCAGTAAAATTGCTTCATTCTCCCAGATCTGGGGAAGAGTTTCTCAAATGCAAGCAAACTGGTCAGCAAATATAGTCCAAATTTATTTTTTTTTTGTTACTGGTACAGTTTGGTTGGGAATACTACCCTTTCAGGACCACATCAACTTGCACAGCCCCTATTTCCTGGGCAGAGGGAGGGCTGCTATGAGGATGAGGAGTAGCACTGCTTCTCCTCATTGTCCTCTGGACAATGGGCAGTGCTGTGCTGTCTGCAGTCCTCCAACCCGATGCCTATTCTTTCTCATGTGCCCCAGCTGTCAATAGAGAGAGAGAGCTGGACAGAACTTCCTAAAAGATGAGTCTTTTTGAAACTGAATGGCAGATACAAACCACTATTTTCCTAATTTTATAAAATGGTGGAAGTTTATGTGAGGACTATAAGTGCCCACAATTTCAAATATTGAAACATGTAATTGAATAGCTAGGTCACTGAGTGTCTTTCACCTCTAACTACGACACTGAAAACCATCTGTACTCGATATAGGCCTTACAAAGTGCCCAGGGCAGAGTTTTGCACTGCAGGAAACCATCAGTGACCTTTGGGTGCTACCTCAAGAGCCAGTCTGTCAACACAGCAAGATTTTATCGAGACATCTTTGGTTACAGCAAGACACAAATTTTAGCAGCGGTCTTTGACAGAGGAAGAACTAGCTGGCAAAGCAGAGATTAATTCCAAACAAGTTTGCAACAAGTTTGCATTCACAGCTGAGAAAAACAACACGGAAGTACTGGAGACACCAGATGACACATCCTCTTTGCTTTTTAACTTAACATCCTGAATGATAAAAACTTCTGGGCTATCAAGGAAGAGGAACCACAACCTTGACCTGTTTCCTACTAGGTGGCTGCTCCAGGAACTTGGTCTGGGGAAGGTTCAACCACAGCACAGTTCAGCACAGGTTTTCCAGTGAAAGATTGGCTGCTTTTAGAGTTTTTTGTCTCTGATTAGGGTTTTTTTATGCCAGCACCCTTAAAAGGCAGGGAACACATTTTCCAACATATAAAGCCTAACAACAACAGACAAGGAAGAATTTTGCTTATATTGATTTTACCTGATTTTTACTGATGTAGAGTTAAACTTTGCTTGCAAAACACTGCAATCCTAGACTATCTAAGGATAGGTAGTCTTCAGTAGTGGCTGAAATTTCTAACAGAAACATTTCTTAAAATCCACATTTATTGATATAATACCCTAAGTTTTCCAATGTAAAGTTTATGGAAATTCATAACACAACCTTATTCAAAGAAATTAAATTATTTTAATAACAAACTAACGAACTTGTACACACAGTGCTCTATCAGTACAGGCAAAATGAGATACCGCAGGAGAGAAGCAAAGGGATGGCTGATTGCTAGAAATTAATCTTTTATAGGGCACTGTATATTCCAAAATTACATTTCAAGTAATTAGTATAATTTTAAAGGAATATTCAATTTCAAGTAATTAGTATAATTTTAAAGGAATATTCAATATCTATGTCAGATTGAGAACATCCTTATAATCACATGAGAAACTCAAAGTAACACAGCTTACTAATATGGTTGACAAAGCACAGCCAGGCCTAAACACAGTATATGCAAAACTGTCCTAAGACACTAATTAAAAGCAATTTGAAAAAATACATTAAAAAAATACACACTTTAGGTAACAATCATAAGGCAACAAAGACTGAAAAGCCAAAGCAAACTGAAATAGTTTGTTTTTAATCTACTGAACATTGCCTTGTTTGAAAGAATAAACTATAATTTCTCTACAGCTCTGTCCTTGGTACTTCACAATATTAAAATATATGGTTTTCTCAGTCAAAAAAATAAAATCCGACAAAGGTCTTTTTATGCTGTTTTTCTACCCTGTGAAGCTTAGCTGAAATCAGCAAAGCTACATAGCTTTGAGAATTCAAATATAACATGTTCATAATCAGGAAAATTTTCAAATGTAGATTATGTAGTTATGCACTAATGCATTTTATTTTTTTAAATGGCAAAAGCAGCCGTAACTCCGAGCCATAAGGTATAAGTTAAAAAACTAAAATACAGCACTGAATTTATCTAGTTTGTTTAATTCTATGGATGTTAATATATTAGTAGTCAATTTCTAAGCTAACCTTACATTGAAATTTATTGAAAAATAAGGAAAGAGATCACGTGCTTTTGTTTATGTAGTTTCTCTCTTTGATTGTTATCCATTAAAATTCTGAGTTATATCTTAGTTTGTTCTGCAGCAGAGAGCACTTGGATTTGTTACTGCTATGAGTGAACACTGCACATGGAAATTTATTTGCATCAAATACTGAGGCATAGGTGCTTAGAAACAATAACAAACATGTGATACAGTGCTTCTAAATAACATAAAGATACTGTTTCCTGGAGTTCTATGGAGTGATTGTTTTAGTTTCAAAGGCACATATTGAAAACCAGAAACAGCAAAACTGGCTGGCCTCTTGTAAGCACATATAAGACACATTTTCCATTACAGAGGTTTTTTGTAAAAGGCTCCCAAAAGACAACGTGCCAAAGATGGGTTTAACTTGAAAAGGAGCTCTTGAAGGTTTGTGCTTATAAGAATTGATTCATTTGTGTAATATCAAAGGACACCTCATTTACCATCTATTTTTCATGCTGGATATTGAAGCATCCAACACTGATACAGCCTCCAAAAAGAAAAAATGATGCATGCTTTTTCAACTACTGTTGAATAACTGAAGGTTTTGTAAAGCTTGTTTAAAAAATAAGGGATTCTATTGTATTCAATGTAGTAGTAGTAGAAAGGCTAAGAATTAAACTATACTTCTTATGCCCTACACATATTCCAATCAGCATTTTAGTTAAAATCCACACAAAATCAGTAGAATTTCAAAAACTTTTTTGTTCAACAGAGATGAAGGTTTATAGACATATATTTTGTGTATTAATGGAAAACTGGAAAACTAGCAGCTTATTCTGAGAACAGTGAAAAGACTGAAATCTGATTTCTTTTATGTCCCTGTCTTTATCATCCAACCCCCTTTCCTCTTCTTACCCTGGTATTAATATCAGCTTCTCTCTACAACACAGTAAGAGACAGAAGTACTGCACAGGCATATAAAAATTTAATAGCTATAATTTTCACCTTCAAAATGAATAGCATATAGGAAATATACATATATCTAACTTGTCACTTTATTTCCTACAATCTTCTGCTGGGTTCAGAAGTTGCTTTTTAAATGTCAGCAGAAGACTCCTCTTAAAAATATGTTTGTCATACATCTCACTGCCTAACAGAGAGGGAAATTCTGTGCACACCCATATTTGTGTAACTAAATGATTCATAAAAATACACATATTATGAAATATGGATTTCATTTTGGAACATAAATTCTATCATTAAATTATTTTGAGTTTAATTAAGTCAATCAATTTGCTTAACTGAAAGACAAATTAATAAAATGGTCAACTTCTATTTTAAACAAGTTAAAAATAGTAAAAAATATACTATTATGGTAAACTTCATTTTCACATATTATAAGCAGTCATTTTAAACTGGACTTATAGGCAGAACATTATATTTTGATTGATTTGAAGATGCTTACTATGTGAATGCAGTTTTTGCGTCTTTTGTTTATCTTACAGTCATGCTTTTCTGCTGCACACAGGATATTATTTTCACATGGCTACCTATGGAATGGCAGTCACCTGGATTCTGTCCTCCACACACATCACCAAACAAGAGCACGTGGCTGGTGGAGGTGAGCAGCTTGTGCAGCAGAGCCCCGCTCCGAGGGCTTGTGCTGGCTGGGTCACAGCAGAAGGGGGAGGAAGGTTGAGGGCCAGCAGGACAAGCAGCAGTGCTGAGCCTGGGACAGCCAGGGGATCAGTCCCTCCCTGATGGGACACACAGCACACCCCACCTCAGTGCGAAGCTTGGCGCGATGCTCGCTTCCGTCTTCGTGATTTGGCACATTAATGAGATGGGAAATCTTGGAAATCTTTTCCCCTGCTGAATAATTATTTTGATGCTCATGTTATTTATCCTCTTACTCACCTACAACAGGGTTCAAGTAATTAAACTTTATTTAACCTACGCTGTTCTGAAGTCAGTCACAGGAGAAAAGTAATTTGCTGTTCTAACATTTCAGACTTCTGGACCTAAGGGAAGGGTATAGGTCTATGCTTGGAAGTGTTTACACCCACTCTGCCCACCAAGTGTTATTCAGACTTAAAAAAGAAGTCTAAATAACACCTCACAATTTAATTGAGTCTCAAACAGATGGAGGGCTACAGCTCACAACTCATCTATTGGTACTTTGTTAAGTGTAGGAGGTTTTTTTCTTCTTTTGAAGCAAACAGATTTGTAAGTTTACCTTGTCCATACCCATTACGTGAATATACAATAATCCTGTCCAAAAAATCCTGTCCACCCCATAGTTTGAGGAGTACAATTAATGAAATTACTATTACAAAGCAACAAATAACATTGTCTCCATTTCCAGCAAGTAAATCAGTAGCTCTATTCACAACAGGTTTCAAAGACAATTCAACCCCAGGAAAGCCACACATACTTACAAATTATAAAGCATATCAGCCATGTTGCTGCGGTAGTACAAGGCATTTCTATAGGCGCTTTCAGCTTCAGAAATCTTGCTCTGGCTCTTGAGAACATTTCCAAGGTTACCCCATGCTGTCAAGAGGAGAAAACAGTATTCAGAAAGATCTACAATCCAATTACACATGACAGAGTATGCAAGTATCAGGAAGTTTCTCAGGGAGACAAACCCCACAAAGAAAGTATTTTTATGGAACGGGAGGGGAGGTTGGTTATTTTTTTCCCCCAGCCCTCTGGTTCTGTGCATCTTACTGTGAGATTCACATTTCATAGAGGTGATTTACACGCACTCTGCATTAATAGAGATTTTGGTTGGGAAGTTTTTTATAAAAATGTGCTTCTAGAAATCACTCTAACAAAGGGAAAGGACCATTTTCTTTCATACCACCTATAAATAAAAATCTCCAGAGTCCAATGTGGAACTGAGGCACCTTTTTAGTTTTTATGGGTTTTTTTTTTAAGCCTACTGACTCTAAATAGCAAGAAATTTTTCCAGAGTAGACGTAGTCCTCACTGAAGTATTAAAATTTGACATGACACAGGAATTGAAAGAACAGTTAAGTAAATAACTAGGATTAAAAAGATGCCATATGGATATAAACATACTACACAGATCACTAAAATGCATTTTTTTTAATACTAGAAAAACAGTTGGTCCATTTCCATACAATTTATTATATTACTCAATGTGTTTTTACAGCCCATCTATAAAGGACTTTAGGTAAAAAAAAAAAAAATATTTAAAGCTCCTCATGTGATCCCTTTGCAGTTTTGTGAGTGGCACAAAAACTGCTTTAAAAAGGAATCCGAACTAACATTGTATGAAAACACAATCTCTGCTACTCAGAATTTAGGAAGCAAATTTAACCAGCATTACAATTACAGTGTGTGTGAACATGAAGAAAAAAAAACCCCCACCACTTTATGCTTATAAATGCAAAGTTGTTTCATACTATTTTCACACTTTCTTAAATGAAAGAAACCAATGGAAAGATGATGTATGTCCTTTCCACCAAATATATATCAGAACATTCTTCACTCCAGATGCACTTAAACATTAGCTTAAGTAGCATTTAACTCTTTGCTTTTCAAGAATTTGCATCCATTCTGACTAATGTAAAATTTTCAGGTAGTTTTAATATAACACTGCTATCTAAGTTGATAATTGAGACAGGCATTTTTTCCTGAGAAACTGCATCACATTCAAGCTGCTGTGATTTGCTGCAGAATCATCCTACCACAGGGATGGAAACAGCAGCAAACACAGAATTTCCTCTGAGCAGAATAAGCCTGTCATTGCTGGGAAAAATAAATTAATAAATCTATTTAGAATTTATAAAAACCATGTTATTCAACTGAGCACAACATATTTCATAAATCAAAGAAAGAAAACATATGTAATATTTCCATAAGAAAATAAACTATTGCTTCTGTGAGTAAATTCATTTTGGCCTAGTATTTAATAAGAAATTATTTAACAATATTTATTTATCAATAAATCAATAGAAGTCACAAATGATCCATCATTTTGAAATACAGCTGATAAACTATTCTCAGGTTCACTCAGTTTTTACACTTGGCTAGCATATGTGCAGAATTCTGAAATTTCTCCATTACAGCTACTCTTCCCTTTTTACACAGAGAAAACACTTTGGAAGTACCAATGAAAGTGATTAGTCTGTAGGCATTAACCTTGGAAGAAAAACACAGACTTATATATGATTTTTAAAATTAATTTGCTTCTGCAGTAAACGAGCATCCAGTTTTCCATAACTGCATGTTCCATATAATCTATAGGGACTTTTGTTTTCACTCTAATCTCCCATAACAGAGCATTACATCAAATGACCATTTGAGCTACTGATAACAATTTCCTGCCACACAGTTATTTACTCCCAACCATTCTGAAGCTCAGTAAATGAAAGTATGCATAAAAAGAGGATTCAGTTCATCTTTTCACCTCTTAGACTGGAAAGACACCGTTAACACTGTTCAGTGTAACAGTTTCTCCTCTACACTTCCTTTCATGCCATAGGCTCTAGCAGTTACACTTTTTAAAACAATATTTTAATTTATATTTTGCAAAATAATCTGCATCAGGTTTTTAATATCCATCACTAATTAATCTATATTATTTAATTTTAAATTTATTCCATTTAGACTTTTGTCTAAACTTGTAAAACTGTGAATGATTAACCTTATGTGATGCTCTAGAAGAAGTGACAGTAGCAGAAAACAGCAAATGTAAAACATGATAATCTGACAATTTATCACTAATGGAAACATGAAAACCAAGGTCTTTTCACTTATGCAAACTACAGAAATTTGATATAAACATTCATGTCTATTTAAATACAGAACTAGTTAGAAGAGTGACCTAGCTCTGGCTAGAGATGAAGCTACATAGAACATGAGTAGAGATGATACTCATACACCCTACAAGTTATGAACAGCTAATATCTGCAGCAACCAGGTCCTCTTGAGTTTTGGTGTATGAGGAAAAGAGGATGGTGTACATACATGGAGAACAGGCTACAGGAGCTACTTAAGGAACTTCACTTCTCCTTTGTCTCAAGTAAGCAACTAACCTTCAGGGAAAAAAACTTCAATTATTAACTTTTTTTCTTCAAAACTGCAATAACATTGGTTCAACTATGAGCAACTAATGACCTAATAATCTATTACTCCAATTCAATTCTAGCACTCAATTGTACGTTGTAAAAAAAGAAAAATATTCTTAGAAGAAAAAGAAACTAGGTCAGTAATTCTAGAATTTAGAATGGGTGTTTACTCCAATTATTTTTATAAACATCTTTCATATAATATCTCTATTGGCTAAGTTGAAAAAGGGAACGTTTAACATTCAGAAGACACTAAAGTATACATATATATGACACATTTTAATCTTTAGTTAAAAATTCAAATTTGCCCATATTGAAGACCCTATCTAGCACTAGAGAAAAAGGAAGCTGTGAATGAAAGAGCTTTCAATATTTACTTTTTGCCTGCTGCTTAATTCCCTGTCCATGAAAAATAAAAATAACATAGACTCAGATCTTTATGAAACAACATTCCATCATGGCATAGGAACAAATATAACATTCATATCTCACTACAAAACAGTCAATCCATTCAAATTTTATTTAACTGCTTGTTTTTCCATAGATCATACTCAATATTAATGGGCATATTAAAAATTAAATCAATTTCATCACCTTTATCATAAGTCAACTATAAACTGAAAAATCTCCTAATGCTTGAGCAGTCTTATGTTAGTTACATGTCTTTGCAGGAAAATGAAACTTTTTACAGGTATTTTTTTCTTCTGTTTGTTGTTTGGAAATTTTAAAGAAATAAATAACAGAAGAAATTATGCAGCACTAAGTAGGAAAATAAAACCATTTTAAAGTGTTAGAATTAACACTTATTTAAAAGTGTTAGAATTTTGGCCATATCAAACTAGACCTCTATTAAACTTTGAAAATTTACGACATTTTGCAGCAAGAGTAGGTCAAGTTCTCATGTATTCAATTACTTTCAAAATGAAAATGAATATAACAAATGTTAGTTTCACATTTAAAATGCTTAACTTCTCAACTATCTCAGTTAAACTGACAATTAAGATTGAACAAGACTGAAAAATACCAGAGTGGTATATTAAATATTCTCTAAGCACTTTCATTCTGGAAGAGTGCAAGACAAACAACAGCAAAACAAGAACAACATTGTCTAATCTAATCTGCCTGCATTTAGGAAGCACATTTTCTAAAGAAAACTAGTAAACTTTCAGCTTGCAACTGAACGATGAAAACACGTGAGAAATGGAAATTAATGTGTTTAAATATCTTCTTTTAAATAAAATGTTCCCTTTTTACTGAATCAAAGATCATGCTATGCTATTCACTGAAATGGAGATAATAAAGCAACAAAGTGTCATAAAAGAGCAGTCAGAAATGTTAAAAGCACTTATGTTCATCTCTTTATACAAAAGTTTGCTCTAAATTTAAAAAAAATAACATCGCAAATCATCAACAAAGACAACCTAAAGTATTAAATTCTGATTCCTACCTGCCAGCCCTATATAATCCATGAAAAACTAGGTAATAATGAAATCTATTCGGAAACTGCCATTCTATTAATTTATCTGTTGTCCAAACACTTCTGCTGAAACATGATGAGGAAAAAATCCAACTAGAATTGCCCATTAAATCACTCAAATACATCTTGGTAAAAATAACATAGAAAAGAAAAGGAAAATGCTGCCTTTCCTTGTATGTTATGAAAGCATGCTTGAAAACTAATGAAACAAAATGCAAGACTTAAAAAAAATTGATACACAACATTCACTATTCACATGAAATTACTTAAGTTTGGTAATACTGTTCTCACCTTGTGCTATCAGACTTACACAAGTTAATCCACAAATTGATGAATGCATTAAGGAGTGTGAACCAGATTATTATTTGAGTAAAACAAACTACTTGAACAAAGACTGAAGTATTTAGGGAACAGCTCAGTAATTTGTAATCAACTTGTCAGCACTTCTAAACTAGAGCCTTTAGTTCACAGAAAAATGCACATCAAGCCAAGAAAACCTCTATGGAGATTTACAGATATTTGTGTATTACTTATTATTCTTTATCTTGTGAAATTAGAAACAGCAGTTCCAGTTTGCATTCCCTCTCTTTAAAATCCTTCCTCATTTCTTGTGACTTGTCCATGAAAAAGAAGTGAATGCATGACAATTAGAATCTCTATTTTTTTCTTCAATAGTGTTTAAAGGATGAAGCAATGCTGGTCCAGAAAGAAAAGCCTTCAGTTTTTCCCTCAAAGGGGAAACAGTTTCACCAATAGAGGAACAACAGACTTCCCCAAGGAAACCTCTGAAAGCTCAACTTCACATTCATAAAAACAGAATGAAAGGAGTTCAACATCTAAAACAGTTTTTCTACAATACAGAGGCCACTATCACTCACAAATACAACCTGAAGATCAACTAGATCACGTTTATTAAGTGGTTTGAGAATGGAAAAATTAATCTAAAATGCTACAGGTTGCTACTTTCAAAGTGGTACAGTTTTTGTACTATGGTTTTTATAAGGTATTTATATTTTTCCTGTTATTTCAAAGGAATAATCATTTGTTTTCAAAATATGTAATAAATGCATGCATATAATTTGTAATAATTTTCCTCAAAAAATTTCATTTGTTAATAGAACATTTTGATCAAGTTATCTCTTTTTGCTAACTCAACCACAAAATAGCCCAATTTCTTGTTTCCTAAAGGATTAATAGGTTATACATAACCATAATTTATGTGTTTAATCTACTTTGCACATTGATTTTTTTTTTTATGTCAGTGGATATGTGGCAATGTTGAGACAAACTGTGTTAGAGACCTATCACCTCTTAACTTTTACATCTTCTTCTATTTATTAAGGTTGTTATTTATATAATTTGTTCAACAGTTCATTTGTTGATCAATTGCAGGGCTTTTGTAATGACAGCAGGTGAAAGAAAAACAGAATTGAAAACTGTGCACTGCTTTGAAAGCTATCCAGCAACACGTCAGCATGGGTACTAACCAACTCGCGTTTGGCAAGCAGTGCTTCGGTTTTGTTTCTCAGTTCTGAAAGCCTGATGCAAATGAATGTGAACGCATGACCTGTTCTACTGCTGATACATCCCCTCCACCCTCTGTGCTACAGAAAATTAACTCTTCCTCCTCAACAGATAGCAGATGAATGAACAGCGCAACGAACCTAAGAGATAGACTGAGCAGCTGCTAGTGCTCTTTGGCTTCACCATTACCTACCATCCTACACACAATCAAGTTCTGCCACACCCTCCCTCACGCTAAAATGATTTTTGTGAAGGGTATGGTATCAATCAGATAACTAAACAGATCCAAGTTAGGGAAAACAATTAGAAAATTATGACCACAGAACCTTTAACATCTAATCTACTCACTGTTCTGTTCACAGCAGAGCCCAATCACACCTTTTCTCACTTTGTTCGCTAAGTGTGCATTGCAAGCGTGTGAACACCGTTAGACATTACTGCCACGAAGTTCTGTTCCATGAAACTTCACAATGGTCAGCAACAGAGCTGTGAACAGCACTAATCTTAATCTCATTATATGAGGAACTGTATTTTATAGAGGTAAGGGATATAAATCATGCAAGAAAATGAAAGGAGGACAAAGGAGCAGAAAAATACAAGTGGAACAATAGGACATGTCTGGACACCCCAGTCATCTCAGGATGAACCCTGAGGAACTCTTCAAAGCCTTGTAGTGACTCAGGCAAAGAGGTGGCCATGTCCTAAATTTGTCAAATTATGCAACCTTCTTAAAAGTAGGCTTCTAAAAAAATTATCTATGATATATTCAAAATTATCACTTATGTCCCAAGTGATGAACTGCAAGTCAGCCTCTTACAGCAGGGGCAGGGTGCACTGAAATGGCAGCCCTGGTTCTGCAAGCTAAGAGTAGATGGAACATTGTTGGCTTCTTTCCAGAAAAGGGGAAACGTGAGCACAGTGTCCTGGAAACATCCCAGAGGGGCCATGGTGAGAAGAAAATCAGCATTTGGGTTTGTCAAACCAAGAGAATCTTCAGATGTGCTCAAACGACATATGCCACAGTTGGAAAATGCAAATTAGCTCATATCCAGGTAGCAGACTTTTCATAACACTTGAAGTTGTCTGGTTTCAATTGTTTTGCTTTAAATCACTGAGAAAGGCAACACAAGAGCCTGTGAAGCTTTGCCAGCTGATACATATCCCCATTGGTATGGAAATATAGGTGGGAGGAAGGAAGGTCATAAAATTACCTCCTTCATTTATCAGTGAAACTAATTAAAGACACTATAACTATTAACTAGCATCTTTAATAGTCCATATTCAAAATACCATCAGTATTTTAAGACCTCAAAGAAAAGTTCAGTGTGTTAGAGCATCTAAGGAAAGAGAAGGAAATGGTATTGAGAATTCAGTCATTCTATTTCATGATCTTTTCTGCAATTCACAACAAAACTATATGCAAGCCTCTTGTGCATACTGTAATTGCATCAGCCATCATTTACTTTTTGGACGCATGATTGGCAACGATGACAGCTCAGGCTTAAGTTATAAAGCCCCCTGTTACAAAGGAGGAGTATTTGAAATCTTAAAATACTTGTATTTATCTATCTACAATGGGATTTTATCCTACCACAAGTGGTATAAAAAGGCATATATGTAGATTACTTCACTGTCCATATTAAAGGTTAGTATCTCTACCAGATTTATGTAAGCAGACCTGAATATGTACTGATACAAAATCCATCACAGGTAGGAAAATTATGACATGTAATTCATAGCCAAAATTTTAAATGAAGAGGAATTTTTCCAAGTTGTCATACTTTGAAAAAACAGAAAAATAACAAAACAATTGGATGATTATCTAAAGCACTTAAACAAATATGCTCAGCTTGAGAATCAATCCAGATAATCTCATTTTCCTAATTAAAAGTAACTTTTTCCTTCTGAAAAAAACATCAGGCTAATTCTGCAGAAAACATACTTATATGGACGAAAAGTCTGTCTTTTAATCAAACTGAATAATAAAATCTATCATTTTCTGGCAAAAAACAAAAACTAACCCCCCCCCCAAAAAAAAATCCAAAAAACCCCCCAAAAAACTTAGGCCATTTTGCTTGATATTATATGATACAAAAATTCATCTTGCCAAAGCTGATTCCTCCTTGACTGGGCCTGGTTTTTTGGCTTTTTTTTCCCTCCACTGTAGTTTTCAGCCAAGATGAGCTTGTTGAAGGCTTCCTCAGGGAAGACAGGGGAAGAAGTAACAGTCTGATTGGCCCATGTCTCAATGTCTCATATTTGTTTCTTTAAAAAAGCCTATTAATTAATAACAGTTTCTTTCCTATCCCCCTGCACTTTAAGATTTACAGATTAGAGATGCTGCTGTACTACACTCCAAGGGGAAAAAGAAATAAATCCATGTTTTCAGACCTGTACATATAAATAAAGGAAGAATATCAGGCTTTCTCATATCCTGCTGAAGAAAAAGCACATCCTACACTGACCTGGGTTTCAGAGGAAATTACAGCACTTCTAAAGAACTGGAAGAGAGAATACTCTCACTGCAGAATAAATTCAGAGTTTGAACTGAACTGTAAACCACTTTGCATCAGCTCTCCACCATATCTGGCATAACCAGACTGTTTTGCTGAGGGTGGGCTGCCTGTGGCATGCTCAAATGGCCTAAATAACTATGGCTGTTTCCCAAACAACTTACAAATGACCATTCCTTCTACACTGTTTAATCACCCAGAGTAGCACTACTACCCATTTAGAGAGCCCCACACAGTTTTCAGGGAGTAGGCCTTTTATTTAACTTCCAAACAATTCTATGTGGTTCATTTGAGCTAACTCTTTTAAAGCTGCGTCTTAGTTCCAGCCAGGACAGAGCTAATTTTTTACAGGAGCCAGGCAAGGTGGTGCCTGTAGTCCCAGCTACCCTGGCAGGCACTGCCAGACCCTGAGGTTATTCACTCATCACTTGCAAGATCTCTCTTGTTCCATTCAGGGGAGAAAGAGAACATTTGGGAGAGTCTGTGTGGGGACACTAATTTGGGGAGCAGTATTCCTAAACCACAATAAGATTTTAAGAGTGGCAGATATAAAAACTATTTCCAATTTATTTTAAGAACTTTAAAGAATTCTGTAGAATACTTATCCTTCAAATTCTGATGTGTTTGTTATGAACAGAGACTTCAAATTTATCATGGTACATATTGTATAATTCATATATAACAGGCTTATATGGCCATATAACATTATATAACATAAATGATACTTTTAATGTGTTATTCTAACCTATGATTTATGTGCAATTCTAACCTATATAATATAACAATATAGGTTAATAACCTATGATTTTGTTAATAATGTCATTTCGTTTGCCATACAGTAGCTGTTACAAAGGTTCTTACTGGCAGCTGGAAATATTTTACACCATGATATACCTTAAAATAATTTCTTCTTTAAAAAGTAGCTAAAGCTGAAAATTATTATAGAAGCCAAGGAAAATATCCATGCAACATTTAGTCAAAAAATATTACGTATCAGAAAGTTTTGGCAAAGATACTGGGAAAATGGATGATTACTTGTTATTATGTTTCTCTGACAACTTCTAAAAACATTAACTAAAAAGAACATTAAGAATCACCATAATGACTATATATTCTGATATATATTAATCAGTTGGCTTAGGAGAGATATTATACTGCCATAACTACTGAGAAGTTTTAAAACAACATGAATCATCAAAATAAAAAAATTCTAATATTTTATGGTAATAGGTAATATGAGTTCCATTCCAGAGAGAAAAATTTAGATTAAAGTGGTTTGTTCAAAAACTGAAGAAGAGTTCATTAGCAAAATTAAAACTAACTCATGAATACCAAAATCCAGATGTTATGCTCATATCACTGGTATTTCTTAACAGTGATAATAAGCAAAATTTTTAAGTGTACTTATCAGCAGGTTTTATATGTTCAAAATCTGATGCTTTATATGGCAATCTGTGCACTGAAATCACTTTCTCTCTCAAGATTTTTTTCCCCCAAAACCCACATTTTCTATTCAGTGGAATGTTATATTAATCACAGCGCTAATTTTATTATTATTATTATTATTATTGACATTAAATGAGCCAAAGGAAAAAGAAATAACTACTGTACAGAGTAGTATATTGGGCTGTGGGGCCAAAGATGAGTTGGAGATTTACTGACAAGATACATAGAAAAAACCTGAATATATACACCAAAACTGAAATGCAATCCCAAATACTCAAACTATTTTTAAATGCCCAATGTGGTATTTATTAGGTCACACACTACTATATTTAAGAGGTATAAAAAAATGTATAGTGAACAACAAGCTGTATGTCAGAGCAGTAACTATTGAAAGCTCTAAATGTATTAGAGGAGATTTTGCCAGCATAATGCAAGCTCTTCAAAATAAGCATATTTGAAGAATGCTGCAACTTAAAATATCTCTTTTGGTTTCCAGTCACCAGTAGTGATACAAAAATATTAATAATGAAAAATAATGTTTCATTGCATCTATTTTATTTGTGGGAAATATGGCTTCTCTACCTAGCTTGGTATAAAGTATAGTAACTATTTTTCCTCACTGAACTGTTAGCTGAATTTTTAGTTAAGCATCCACTTTGTGTACCAGGTGGACTATTTCCTAGAAGGATCCTCAAAGCCTATTTATACAGGTAGAATAAAATTCCATCAGTAAATATGACCAAACAACTAATACCTCTGTGGCAGTCTAGCAGTTTAAGCCTTTCTATTTTCTACTTCTTTAATCAATGTCTGTACCAGGTACAGGAAATACATCATAATGATCTTTAATGTTCAGATGCGGACTACAAGGTATGAAATGGCCCAGAGGAATATTATGTTTTTGGAAGCCTATTTTTGGTACCACAGGGAAAACTAGATTTAATGAGGCATAATATGCACAATTATTTTGTGTGTCATTACAATTTTATATTAAACACAAGATAGTCATCACCACAGAATGACCCTCAGTATAACTTAAAAAGATGTGACAACTAACACCCACTTTTTTTTGTTTTTACATTTTGGGAGGCTTCCTTCGCTATAAAAGAACATTCAGATAATGAGAATAGTTTTAAATCAGTTGGGCTGCTCATTAAGTTGAAGGCAGAACAGAGAAACACTTGTGTCTTTCCCTCCTTACAGTCAAAACACGCATATACCCACTTCAGAATCCATAAACTAAATTAGTGAGTCTTGCATATTTCTCCCTCAAGTGCTGACAAACTGTAACAAGGTACTGCTTGGATCACTTTAAAGTTATTTGAAATACCAGTCAGAACCAAAACAGCAGAACAAGACCAGTAAAGATGCAGCTAAGGCATCCCAAGGACTCCCTCAGCCAAGGGATAGCAGCTGCCTGCCGCACAGTGAGGCAGCCAGGAAAGCTGGCACACACAGGGTGTTTGGAGGCAGCTTTACCATCTTCTCACTTGACTCTCCCACGGTGCATTTGCAGGTTTTTTTAAGAGATAATCCATGCCCCATGCTTGTGAGTATTTTTTCCACATTGTCAGTGATTAACAAAAACAGCCTGCAGGAATGCACACTGCAGAAAGGCTGTGGCTGCCTGCAGGAGTAGAGGTTTTCTCGCCTGCAGCAGAACACTGCTCTCTCTGCACTGCCTGCAAGGTACCCCTGAAGGGACCAGAAGAAAGCAGCAGCGAGGTGATTATCACCCATTTCTTCACTGAGGATTGAAGATGGAGAAGCTGCTGAATATGTTTGCCTGAAAGTCCACAGCAGCAGATGAGATTATAATCTTACACATATCACAACACAGAGGACCTGATAATAAACCATCACCAAATGAGGCAACTCCATTTCCAAAGCAGTTCAGCCACATTAGTACACAAATGCACCCATGCTAAAAGCTTGCCCTGCAAAATGCCCTTATGCCTTATCAGCTCAGAGCTCTGCACTCAGCCATCAGTGGCACTCATCCTGCTAGCCCAGAAGACAGATGGATCTGGAAAAAAACACTCATCTTTTTGCTTCAGTAAAGATGGTCTTCACAGATTTCTATTTCTTTATCAGTTTCCACACTGTGAGTTCTTCAAGGGATACCTCACTGCTTTTTAGATTATGACAGAAGCAGCTCTTGTTTAGAAGCAGCTCTTTGCAGGAGATGAGAAAAAAAGCAGAACTATCAGGGAAAATGATCCTGCTACTCCACAATTTTCAGAAGTAAGAAAATACTATTAAGGAGAAACTTGCTACGAGCTGAGGAAAGCAGAGAAATGAGGAGTGACAGCTTCTTCTTAGTCGCCTAAAAATAAGAAAAACACTTCTCCACTCTACCATTTGACTGAGCAGCCCATTGTCCCACTCTCTGAACAGCCTATTTAGCACTAGCATTCATGAAACTAGAAAAAAGAGGCAAACAAAAATATTTTTTTTCCTACGTCAACCTCCTTTAATTACTGAAGAGTAGTGTGAATTGTTGATCTCCTAACGCTTTGTCAGGATTGGCAGCCAGTCTAGTCCAGTCAGGCTTGCCTGACTATATGAGAAATAGAAAATAAAATTAGCATAGTCAAAGCCAGGGATAATCTTAGAAATATTCACAATAATGAATAGAGTTGGGTGACAGGTCACATTAGCTAGGGCTTTCTTATACCGAGCCTCGTTACAATGTGTGTGGGCTAGTAAATATTCAGCAGAAGTTTAACAGGATATTTTAAGCAGATTTATTTAAGTCAGCTCATTCATGTCTATATCATCACACTGACATACTGTCTTTGCTTTTACACATCTTACAAGACGCTTAATGTCAGCTTATATGGCAAGAAACTAGACGATCGTATACACACGAGTCTGTGCATACTGAGATCTGTATGATGAAAATAACCCATCTTGTCTCCTGGGAGCATAATACCCAGTAGTCTAATTTCCAGACAATGCTGCAGCCAATCCTACTATTGGGCAAAAACTAGCACAGTATTTTTTTGACCACAAAATCTGGCTCATTGCAAGCAAACAACTATTAATGTCTGGGGATTTCCACCAAGGATAAAAATGGAACATGCATTAACTGTGCATACACACTTTTCTTTCCAAGGAATTCCAGTGTTTTAATACACGTTTTATATTGTCTCTAAATTTGTCAGTCTAGAGCTTCATATATTCACTCTGGCGTGCTGGCTCCCTGTTCAGTTACTTCATTTCTTGCTCTCCTGCGCTAATTTTGAAAAAAAAGTAAAACAAATGGGATGTCCTTGTTTACAATTTTAAAAAGGCACTTACTGCAGCAACAAGTTCAGTAATTTTCCTAGGGTGAGAAAGTATATGGAGAAGAGTTACAAAATCAGACTGACAAACTACTAAAATGTTGCTTTGCTAGGCATTTTATCTGCCAAATCTACTTTTTCACTCCCTGTCAGCTCACAGTAACCACCTGCATTTGCCTCTTACTATCACAGCAGCTTTTAGACTGGCATGATATAACTGTCTAGCCGAAATGCACAGCTTTATCAGCAGATGACTTTGCATCATATAACGGATTTCTGAGCAGAGGACTGAAAAAACTCAAGTGCTGTCAAATTTTTCTTTCACAGACAGGCAAAACAATCAACTAATCCCTTCTCACTTCTGATGAACTGTGAATAAGGAAGGCTTAGTCAATGTCTACATTGCACTCACAGGTGATATTTTGACCATTCTCATGTAAACCTGCATGTGTGCCAAGAGCAGTTCAGCCAGGCAGCATGGAGCTCAGGATAGAAGCTAGATCTGCCATCCGCGCTTGAAACCACAAAGCCACAGCTAAACCTTGTTACTGATACCTAAATTGGCAGGTTTACTGCCTGTTTGGATGTGTTTACACTAGCTGTGGTCACATCTCATTACAGCATAAATATAACCTTTGAGACGTGGCTGGGAAAAGTTACAAATAGCTGATATTTACACATGAACAGGAAGGCATAAGTATTTGACAATAACTCTTTACAGTACTTGTAGGCAGGGGGAACTACAGTCATTTCCTAAACTGAATTATATGACCTCATTTCCTCATTTTTATTATGTAGTACTGACGTTACTTGCATCAGAGGAAATAAAGGAACAGCACTTCCCTGATGCTGTCCTTGACTATTTATTTTATTTTCTAATCATAGAAAACAGAACATTTGGTCAACTCAAAAAAATCTTCATTAGCATGCTATCTACCAGATTCCAAATGGAAAAACACCAGGGTGGGCTCTATAATACTAATAACACATCTTTAATTTGAAAATACAGAACCAATACCACTGAAAAGAAATTATCCTCTTACCTTAGGGTCTCCTTTTCTCCATGTTAATGCCAAACCTGTAACACCTAATCAAAACACATTCCTGCTTTTCCCTGTTTTTAACTAATGCACATAGCACTGCAACTTAAAATTACATTTCTTGAAGTATCCTCTTTAGAAGTAGCTAGTAAAATCAGACAATTCAAAGGCAAAGACAGACAGGAAGAAGTAAAGCATTCACCATAAAGAGCAAAAATTACCTTTAGCAGGGTTTACTTTTATCCCTGACCTATACAGCATCTCTTCATTCTGCCAGTCCCCATTCCTGACAACGGTCTTGAGTCCATAGAAAACAATTAATGCAGCAGTCGAAAAAAAAACCAAGTTCTTCAGAAAGCGCTTTTGGGCTTTGACATAAAGGGCCCTGACACCTACTGTAACCAGCAGGCAGAAGCCCATACTAGGAACATACAGCACACGCTCTGCTATTACAAAGCCAACATAGAAAAACAGGTTTGTGGCGGGAACGAAGGGCACTATTAACAAAGAGAGAGACAGAATGACAATGTTCTCGGTTGAAGGAAGCTGCAGTTTCTGAATTTCATGCTTTTTTAGGCCATTCTCTTCTTTTGATGCAAAGCTTGACTTCACCTCCAGTGTCTTGTACTCCATCTCTGGGTGGCAGCTATGCCCATTAGCATTTTGCTTGCCATTCATCACAGTTTTCCCATTGCATTCTCTCTCATTGCTGGAGCCCTTCAAGCTAAAGTAGGCAAGGAGGAGTAGTCCTGAATAGAAGGCCACAGTGTGTAGATTCCTCCAGTCGCTGACTGCTTTTAGAAGAGGCACAGCATCCATAGACCAGTCAAAGCTGAGGGTATCTGGACACAGCAACAGCCAGAGGTTCTTGGTTGGCAAGTAAAAGAAGGTCAGAGTACGTGTGAGAAAACTGTCTGAATCAGCTGCTGGATTATCAGAATTAGAAAAACTTGGGGGCTTGTTGCCCATCCAGTATAAGCGAACACCCAGAAGTGCAGTTCCCCAGGAGGTCAATAAACCAATGCTGAAGAACAGGGTCAAATTCTTTTTCTGAAAAAAAAATAAAAAATAAGAGCATAAATCAACACTAAGTAATTAGTTGTGTAAATTATACACAAAAAAGAACCAAGAAAATATCTGATAGAACTTTTTCTCAGTAATGGAAACAAACACAATAGATCTTCATCTCTGACATTTGGATCACGCCATGTTGGAGTACATTGTTGACTACAGATTAATTATACTGGTTCTTTTATTTAAGCTCTATCAGGAATATATCAGAGTCAAGCCTTCAGATATTTTAGGGCTGTCAGTCCTTGCTAAAGATTTAGTTGTGTAATGTTCTGGAAACTCTTATTTTAGAGAAATTTATGGAATCTTGCATTAGTTCCTACATAACCTCCCAAATCCCTTCTCTGTTTCTGGCTGTGACCAAAACACCAGATTGCCTCAGCTACATTTAAAGTCTAAAGGATGTCCCAGTTCCACTTTCCTTAATCAAAGTCTCTCCTGAGGCATTTCACTAGAGAATTGATTAAAATTTCCAAGAAAGCAAGAGAGGAAAACCTATTTAGGTCTCCTAGCTCCTGCCTATTAACTACAGTGATTGCTTGGAGCCTTCAGATCTACCTACTACTCAAAGTCCCACTTCATTTTCAATAAAACACAAAAACTTTCACCTCAGCCTGAGGAAGGGCTTCTTTACATTGAGAGTGGCAGAGCACTGGAACAGGCTGCCCAGGGATGTTGTGGATTCTCGTTCTCTGGAGATATTCAAAACCCACCTGGGTTTGTTCCTGTACAGCCTGCTCTAGGTGACCCTGCCTGGGCAGGGGGATTTGAACTGGATGATCTCCAGAGGTCCCTTTCAACCCTAACAATTCTGTGATTCTGTGATCTCAGAGACAAACAATATATTGGGGGTTTTTCTTCAAGCACACCATAATAAGCGCTCCAAAACCTTCCAGATCTTTATATGCATCTAAATAACATTATGGGAAGCAGGTAGCTGACTCCTTCTATCAATATCATCAGTCTAACAACTTGAAGAATTTGCACTTATTTATGGAATAACTGAACATTCTCCAGCAGGAGTTGCTTCTTGGGTAAGTTCTGCTCTCAATTGTACAGGCACACTAAATGAAAGCTGGTTTACATCACTCCCTCTCTGTATAGAAGCTAAAATATATGTATTTTTGTACTTCAGTTTCTCAGACACCTTTTGTAAAGACAGGGAAAAAAAAGTTATTTGCCAAATAGTTCCAGATACAGAATAAGTACTTTGATAATATTTTCCCCATTATTATAAACAATTATTTGACAATCATTTTTCATTTTATTAGGCTTGGTTTTTTCCATCTCACACTACACACTCCTGGGATGATTACTCAATGTTTACTTAGTTATTCAGAAGCAGAACTTCACAGTATAATGTTTTATCCTATTTCTACAAAACAACTAATTTTTCTTCTTTGTGGGTGGGCTCAACCCTTGATATCATGAATCAAAGATGATTGAGTTGCTCCATTTTAGGTCAATTACTAGTAGTTTTCTACAGCTTACTGATGTTCTACTAAGAAGACACAATCTAGCAATGATAATTTTTAGTTTATCTTCTAATATATTAGGAAGAAATTCATATCCTTTCGTATTTCTATAGAGTTCCTCCTTGTGAAGCTTAAAATATTAAACATCAGTTAGATTCATTCATTCAGTTATGCTACATTATGGAATTTAATGGAGGCATTAGTAGGGAACAAAAAAATTTATAATGGAAACATTCATGCATATGTACTGCAAACATCTAAAAAATGCTGGCACTTTTTATATATAAAACAAAGCCTGAGTCCAGATTTAATTTGCCACATTAACACCCGTTTAATTTACTAGCTTTTTTAACATTCACAATCCACAATGTTCTGGTAATATATCAATCAAAACCCTCATCTATACATCATGGTAACTACATTCACCGGAAAGCCTATTAGAACAACTTACTTTTATTTGTAAGCTGGATAATACTTCACAACTCACTTCACACATGGTTTCATCCATGCCTGCCAAAACTATTTAAATGTTTTTAATGTTATAAAGCTGTGTCAACCGGTTATCACTGAAACTCCCAACTAAGTTTATATTTGGAATAAAAAGATTATTCAGATTTCATGGATTTGCATGCATGTCCTCATAGTAAAACCTCATGTCCCTGGTTCAACTTGTCCTTTCATTCTCATCAAATTTTTCTACATGAAATTTTTTCTGCCCACCCTTCTGGCTCAATAATTTTCAAACTCCTGTTTCCTTCAAACATACATATAAACAACTCTCAAATGTGAAATGTGACCTATTTGTTCTTTGATACATCCTTCTTATGAATCTCATATGAGGAGGCTGCTAAGCCAGAAAGAAGCTGGGAAGTGAAAGATGGTCTTTTTTGTTTGTTGGAGTTAGAAGTCTTTTCTGGAAGGCTATATACCACTTGAAAGATTAAGATATCCCACATACTAAGGAAGTGAAACTCAATTAACAGATGAAAAGTGAGCTTTCATGGACTGATCAGGCTGCTTTGTTATTTTGTTAATACTTACTTAACAACTGGAAGAAAATCTCACTTTTCTGAAGTCCTAACCATTGCACTTTTCTATTAAATGAACTAAGAAAGTTCACTTTACAAAGTTCACTGACAAAACCATGTGAGAGCAGATATGCTATTCCTCATGGAAAATAGTGAAACCTTCTAAAAATGTTCAGGTCCTCCTCATACGTTAACCAAACACTAACAATCAGAAATTTGCATCTTGCTCCTATTCCAAAAATGTTAACAATCTGTAGGTCAGAGATCATCAGTCCTCACTGCTGAAGTAACTATTTGCAGCCTCTCTTCTAAGATTTACATTTAAGGTCTGTAATACCTTACCCTCACACCTGTAGGTTTTACAAAGAACACAGATTATCCATATACAGGTTTGTGTGACATGCTGTAACAAAACCTTTTTTACGATTCTTTTAGCATTTCACATGATTTTCAAATGAAATATCTAAGCATTCACTCACAGAGCTCAGAGATATCTGAGTAGGTTTACCACCCCACCATATGAATTGATCATGCTGTAAGGCGCTAGTCAATTGGAGACTGAGCTCTAGTAGATTCTTAAACTAAGTTAACTGACCACATGAGCAAAGTGCAAATTTCCTGTTGCTGCCTCAGATACAAACGGTTTGCATTCTTCCCCAGATTTCACACATGAATCTTTTCAATAGCCAGTAGCTATATAACCTTTTTTAATTAACTACATGTTAAATACAATTAGCAATAACCTGCATTATACTGACATGCCATTGTGAATTTTCAGATTTCAGAAGAGGCTCAGTCTAGAGGCAAGAAAAATCTGTCCCTAACACTTAAACATATGTCACAACAATTTAAAGTAGGATGCCTTTTTACACTTTTTTTTTTTTTAGTTTTCAGTTTTCAAATCTCACAGATAGCATTGGCCTAGAAAGGAAAGACAAATTCATTCCTCTTTCTTTCCCCTTTCAACATTCATGATTTTTGCATAGCTTTTATCCCTCTGTGCTAATATAGTCACAGATAATGAGAAAGGTTTACCACACATTTTGGCTTTACTTTCTTTTAAGGCTTTGGAAGAAAATCATTCCAGCAATTTACTAAAATTAAATAATAGCCATTCCCCCAGTAGGTTTTTGCCTTCAAAGGAACTGCTTTCAAAATGAACTCTGCTCAGACAAGCACTTTCACTAGTTACTCTTCTTCTGAGCCTCCTGACAGCCTGTGCTACTCTGATCTGATTGTGTACATTCAGTGCAGTCCAGGAGCAGAAGAGATCCTCTGTAATGCTTGACAGAAAGGATTTGGATTACTATACCCATAAATCCTAATCCAGCCCATCTGCCATATGTTTTGACACCCCCATAAATCCTCTAACCTTTCATAAGTAGCCATTTTCATCTGAGGAAAAAAACGAGCACTGATTTAGATCAGATTTAACATGTCTCCTGCCTGCTCACCACTGCAATTTTAGTCTTTGTGACCGTAGAAACCTCCTTCATCACCCTAGCAAAATCCATCTGCATGACCCACCCACATTGCACATTTCCCTTGCATTAAATGCTAATTCCTCACTTCATTATATTGTCCTTAAATAAGGCATTGCAGCAGATTTCTTAATTGGGCAGTCACTGCCAAAACTCAGTCATTGCCTAAGTGGTATCCAAAGCATTTTCAAAAGACACTGTTCTTTTAACCTTACATTATCCATTTCACAAGCCGCATTGAATATGGCACATGATCGAGACAGTCCAGATATCAAAATCATAACACACAAAATGTTATTCTTAGAACTCGGGAAATGCAGAGATGAAAGAAGATGTGTCATCAGGCATTACTCACAGGAATTTCTTTTCCAAATTAGAGTTCCTTAAATATATGCTGGCTTGAAACCTGAGACTTCCGAAAGTAGTAAAACGCTGCCAGATCACTAGACTGACAGCATCTTCTTCCCACAGTAGGTAGAGGTTCCTGGATAACAGATCAGCCAATCTGGAACCAAACTACAATTCAAAACATGTCCCCACAAGGAATGAAGCTATTTGTTAGAACCCCTGCTGGGTCACAGTGCTGAGATGGAAGTGGCCTTTAATGCTACCTGATCACCTGTCCAGTTTGTTCTGCTTGCATGACCCACTAAATGAGGTTTACTCATTTTCACTGCTGATGCAACAACTGACCTAAAGGTGTGTTCTTACTCAGAGTTGGAACTCTGTCAACAGCTTGTCCAATATTGGGACCAACCGTGCATATTTAATGACACTTACTTCTAGGTTATGACCCCACACAATTCTCCAACAAGGTAGTCAGTGCATTCACAAAACAGCTAAAGATTATCTGCACATACTTTTATTGTAATTAGCCTGCAGCACAAGTTAAACAGTCCTTACTGCCACTAACTTGCCTTATATTAATTTGAGTTATAAATACTGGCATTTAAAATTGCCAAAATCTTACTCTAAAATCCTTCATTCTTTAAAATGAATTTTTAATTACAAAAAAAAAAAAAAAAAAAAATCTGAAACCACAAAGACTAACCTCTCCACTGAAAAATAGTTATATGGACTACAGGTGAAAAGATCAAAAAGTGCATGAATGACTGAGATCGTAGAAGAGCAGAAGGATTTGATACAGACAAGAGAACAGAACAACAAAGCCTTGGGGAAGTAAATAAAAGATGCAACTTAGGCAAACAGAAGTCATACAAAACACATGCAGGATGCCAACTCAGCTCTGCAAGGCTGACAGAGCAAAGCAATGAAATCACACTTACTCAAATGTGGGGGTCGAGGAACAGCCGCCTGAAAAGGACATCAGACACTGAAGACCACTAAAGAAGACCCCAAAGAAGCATAAAAGGACTTCGGATAAGGGCTGTGACTATGTGAATAAAGTAATACATATATATCAAGCAAGTGGGGATAGCGAATGATATGTAATTAGTGTGTATGATAAGAATAGTTTATCCAACACTCCAGGTACTTGATTAGTGGAAGGATTCTCCAAATGCCCAGCACTGCAATAAAGAATGCCTGCTTTGTAATGCTCAAATCTGTGTTACAAAGTTTATATTTGGCCAATTTCAATATGAAAATACAGTAGCTTGATAAATCTGTTTTCATGGTCAGTGCTAGGAAAGGTTTTCTCTAAGTTGACATAGCTAAATGCTGTGTGACAATGGTGATGCTACCAATATCCACCCAGAGTTACTCCATCTATGTGCAGCAGCAAAAACTTTACACAGGAGATTAGAAACCCATTGGGACCAAAAGACATTCCTGGACTGCCAGACTGCTCAGGGATGCTGTCCAGCACTACTGTTACCACCACACAGATAGGCAGGTGGTTGTACCTGAATTTCACTGAACAAGTATTGTCTCATCCAGAGGTTTTACAGTGAAGGAAGAGTGCTGCACTTTCCATGTTAGACAAAACACTGAGAGCTCACTGAACATGCAAGTATGTTGTAAGGTAGAACTGGAATTCAAAATTATTTTGAAATAACAGAGAAATGTTCAGAAAAAATAAATTTGCATAAAAGGCACGGGCAACACTGTTTGCTTAAAGGTACACGAGTATGAGAAGTGGAGCAAGTAATTGGCTCACCTTCAGAGAAGAACAAGAGTTCATCACAGATGAAACAGGCATCTCTTTTAAGCCACTGCTAGAAAGGTAAACACTGTACTGAGGCTACAAATGAAAGCACACCTTCCAAGATGTGTGAAGCAATCCTTCCACTCTTCTCAATTCTAATAAATTTTATCTGATCAGTAAGTACTGCAATCTTGAGAAGCAAGACTGGGACAACTACCATTTTAATAAGAACTTAATTTGTTGCCCTTTTTGATTAGATTGCAAGCTTTTTAATAGAATTTGTTATGGTCAAAGACTAACTTAAAGAAGAGAGAGCTTAGTGTTTTCTGTGTTAATTACTGGGGGAGCTTTTTGTATTCATTCCCTATGGAATACACTAAACAGAAATGGGAATGAAAACCTATCAGAAATAGAATAAACCTATCAGAATAGAGAAAACAAACTAAACTTTTTGCAGCAAACAGTCTTGGCTAACTATGTAAGTAATTACTGCTCAATGATAGCAAAGAGTGTTGCAAAGATATCACAGGAGTAAAAATACTCAAATATAATAACATTTAGCCAATAATTAAAACTGAAAACACTCCACCAGAAAACTTCTTCACAAGTATGTTTGATAAAATCAACGGAATACCATGAATAGGATGTTCTCTACTTTGTTTCACTATACATAAAATATGAAGAAAACTACAAAAAATATTGGTGATAATTTCTTTCTCCCCTTATTCTAGGGATCCTTTTAAGGTGTATTTAAAAGGATATTTGCCTTTGCAAAATACAAACTGCATTACTAGAGTCTGAATCAGAGTAAAAGATACAGAAAGCATTTACTGACCTCCATATTACAAAACCAAATCTTCAATAATTCAAATAAAGAGAGATTAAAAATTGTGAAGCAGAATATGGATGACAAAACTTACTTCATGACATGGAATGTCATTACTCTCCATTAAGCTAATGTGAAGAAATGAGGCAGTTAGGAGCAATCTCTTGTGAACCAATACGAAGATACTTCTCAGTTATTACGGGGTGAAGTATTTAAAAGAGGTCAGTTACTGGTACTGTAAGAGGTGTGCTGAAACCCCTTAACCGAGTACATTAAACTTACTTGAAAGCCTGCACAGTTATCTTGTTTAACTTAAAAAAAGATATTTAATATTTCCTGTGAGGTGATGGTCTGTGGTCAAATGAGTACCTGTAAAACAATCCAGCTTCTCTGAAGGAAATGAAAAACTACATACTCTTTTAGAAGAAAGGAAAAAATTATTTCTTCTTAAGTACATTCCGTGCCATTATCAAAACTTTGTTTAAAATATATTTCTCATCTTTTATAGACAAAATAGAAGAAGAAAAAGAAGTGCAAACAGAAATCACATTGCCTGTGTGTATTCATCCACATTTATACATACAAATACACAGACCTAGCCTTGATAATTTCTGGTTTGTCCAGCTCCAGTGCATTACAAACATGTTTTGGGCATCAAGGACATAAATGCAACAGCGTTTCCTTAGCATGGCTCTGGTGCAAACAGCCAGCTATTATTAAATTCATTCCAGTCTCACTAATGAATTGAGTTTGGAAGTGCAGTACTTTTGAGCCATAAAGACATGATTTATAATGAGAAGTCACCCAGTAGGAAGGCTAAAGTACAGCAGTTCTCTCTGCAAGTTATCATAACAGAAAGCTATTTAATGAGTGTGGGTTTCTTCAAGAATTTAAAAAAGGCAAGATTTGGAATAGGATGTGTTACATTATGCAGACACCCACATCACTGAACATTGCTGCTACAGTAAAACCACCAAAAGAAAAATCCTCAAAGTTGTTCCTATCTTGAGTTTTTGGCTCGTTTTTAGTAAGTTCTTTCAAATGTAAAACATGGATTTGTAGGATTAGCAGATAGACACAATTCAGTATAAAAAAAATTTAGTAAAGTTTAATGAACTAAACTAGGTTGACTAATGTCAGGCACTCCATAGAGCAAACAAAACAAATGAGCCCTGAAGCAAGACATAGTTTGGCAAAGACACGATGAAAGAACAGAGAGGTACCCTTCCTCAGCAAGCTCAGGAGAGGCCAGAGTTGCCCACAGTTCCTCTCTGTACAGCTCTCTCCCCTGCAGGAGAGCACCGATGACTCAAATTCTGTTACACACAAACCTGAAGCCTCCCCTTAACCCACCTCCAGTTCAAAGCTACATCCAGCCTCCAATAGTAAAAATAAATACATTTTCAGTAAAGTATATGCCATAATCTTTATGCATGTGATGGGGACATAAGGGCTTTGGATGCTCGAAATCATCCACCTTGGCTTTCAGAGTAAATTGTTGAGTTTGCTAAAGAAGGATGCCAGCGAGATGGTGGGAAGAAGACAGTGGAGCATATTATGCCAGAATTCTTAAAATCAAAATGTAGGCATCACTGATTCAGGTTGCACTTTTCTAATGAGAAAATTTAAACTGTGGTTCCTTGACAACAGAAGAATCTAAACACTAATGATGCCTGGGGAACTTTCTTGTCTATTTTCTCCTATTGTTTTCAAAGTGATCCTTGTGCAGAGTGACATTGTGTTAGGCCAGTGGAAGGAACAGTGTATAAAAGTGGGAAGCTGAAGAAAGTGGTTAAGTTTGTTAAGCCATGACTACTGCCAAAGATGCCTATCAAAATGTGACTTCCAAGAATATTACTAGGAAAACTGCAATCTTCCATGCACGGTAAAAAAACACACATCCATCCCTGCTTCTTCAGTAAACTAAAACTTGTTTAGAATAGAATATACTTATTAGAAATACTTATCTGAGAACAGTTATAACTGTTCTACCTCAAGGAGTAACATGTCATTTTCCCGAGTCTTAAAAAATAAAAATGTTCCACTGAACAAAAGATACACAGTCTACATTACACGGAGAAGTCCTTAAGCTATCGTGCACATGGCCACAAAATTCCCTCCCACCTGACAGTCTTAAATATTCATTCCACACCAGATGCTTGTTTTCAGGGTCACTACACAGGTTATCTAGATGTTATGACAGCAAAAGCCCAAATTTCTGAATCTTTCAGAAAGCTGTGACATATTTCCTTGTCCCTCGGAAGTATGTACATCTTCAGTTTCTAAATAATCCTCAGATAGTAGGATGAACTTCATTGCTGTGTTTGTCTGCATTTCAAACCATCTGCCCAACCCACAGATCCTTCATCAGCTCATCATTTTCCTGTCAAAAGCACCTTAAGTCTTCCTATGAAACCTCCTTCATCTATACCTCATAGATGGTAGTTACACTCAAATCACGCCAAAAAGTGAAAATTCTTCAAAGTTTTGCTGTAAGTATCACGAAAAAATGTACCTGATAACAGATCACGATGATGCTTTTGTCACCAGCTGTAACACAAATATACTGAATGATACAAAGCAGATTTGCTTATCCTCCTTCTGTCTCCTTTTGCTCTAATCCTTCCATACTGCCTCTAAACTCAGACACTGTATTCCTAACAGTAGTAGGAATTTCCAATTATGGTTTCTATGGAATTTAAGAAGGTGCCTCCACATAAGTATCTATTATACAAATAATTAAACACTACAGACAGCAGCAAATTCTTTCACTGTGTAATCTGGAAATTGTCATCCAACATGCTTCTGTTCCATATTTATCCAGCCTAAGTAGCAGCTGTCAATAACTTCATTTTCATCTTTCTTTGCCCCCAGCTCCTTTCCCTGTTTGCTTCTGCCAAATATTACCCTGAAATGCAATGGTGCTTTTCAAAATGATGCTTCCAACTATTTTATACCCAGTGTAAAATCTAACATGATGGAATACTGCACTCTAGGAAGCCCATATAAATATTCAACGACTCACAGAATAATTTGGGTTGGAAGGAACCTTTAAAGGCAATCTCATTCAACACCCCTGCCATGAGTAGGGCCATCTTCAACTCGATCAGGTGGCTCAGAGAAGCAAAAGAACTAAGAAGTTGTTAATCATTCATGTTCTCAACTTTGCCAATCAATGAACAAAATACATTTCTTGACATTGCTTAAAGAAAAAAAAGAAAGAATAACCTTTACAGACTAGGAATAATCACACATTATGGATTTACCGGGCGAGCAATATTCATTTTAGTGATGAAAAATTTGACTGAAAAGACTAACATTTTAAATTATGTACCTACAATCTTCATTAAAATTCCTTCTTATCTACACAAGTACATGAAAATCATTAACCAAAATACATTCCAGGACAGAAATTACAATTGCTAAATTTTTCAAGTCTCTATGAAGGGACCTTGAAGTTTTTCCAGTTATTAAAAACTACATCTTCCACAATTCATTTATCTAAACAGACACTAAACTGCAAAGATAACCCTGTAGTAGTATTTGCAGCTCTTTGAAAGCATTGTTGGATTGTTTGTCTGAGGTGATTTCTGTGATTAATGTTCTTAATACTAAAATGATGAAAACTATGAAAATGATAAAAATATCACAATGATGAAAATCTATTTTTAATTTCCTACCAGCTTAAAAGTATCAACATTTCAAACATTTGAAAGTGAAATGCCTTAAAGCAGAGGCTCCACAGAAACCACCACTGTCAATGCTAGTCTCCAAGTTCCCCAGAAACCTTACTTGTCTTAATTTCACAAACAGAGGAATTAGGCAGTTGGACTTTTTTTAGAAGACAATGTATTTTCTTCCCTTTTGCTCAGTAACTTCCCAGAATTATGGAAAACCCTCCTGTTTAAAAAGAAAAGCAGAAGATCCACATTTCAGTCTCTACTCATTGTCTGTGATAGACTCCAGACTATACAGACATTCTCTTCCAAAAACTGCCACGAGTGCACATGATTTGAGTTCTTTGTTCTGGAGGAAACTTGAGCTATGCCATCTCACTGAGTAAGTATTTTAGTACCTATTGAGCATATTCTCACTCAGAGCTCACTGTGTGTACAGCAGCCCTGGTGTGCTAGAGCACACAAGGAATAAACCATCCTGATGACAAAGAAGGAAAGATGCATGGTTGGACAGGCTTTACAAACACTCTGCTCATAAACTAGTTAGTGCATGCCTGAAGGGAGGTAAGGATGGTTAGCAGGGGTCCAGTTGAGCTGCAAGCAACAGATGAACAGGACCTTAAGACAACTTTTAGACTTGGCTATTGTGATAGTACAGAATCAACTGTGTCCCTACCTTCTCCTTTGCATTTTGGCCAAGGTTTACATACTTTCCACATACAACAAGTATAAACAAAGAGGAGTTTAAATCAAGAGTTAAATTATGAAGAACACCTCCTACTGCCTGCAACAGGCCTCCCTTCAACTAGAGCATTAACAGCTGGGGCTGACCTCACTCCAGTCAAACCCACAGTCAGCCTTTGACTCTTATCACAGAAATAACTGGAAAGCTAGGAAACCCACTTCATTTCAATTTTCGTTACTTGCCTTCTGAAATCCCGGATTAAAGAGGTTTACATTCTTAAGCACTGGCCAAAACCATGATGACTACATCTATCAGTTTGGTTTGGGGTTTTTTCCTGTGAAAGCTGAGATTCTCACTGGGACAGATGTTACAAGTGTGTAGTTCGCTGCTCACAGTCTACTGTAAGTGTATGTTTTGTTAAAGGGCTGTGGCTTGTCAAAAGAGCACTGGGCTGGCTGCTTGTCTTACCAGGCAATTATGCACTGGTTCAATTGGATGTTGGGAAGGAGGAGGGACCTTGCTCTCAGACAGCACCAAACTGGGAAATGCTGCTGCAGTGCAGGGCTCAACAGGGAAAGCTGTGGGAAACAATGAGCCACGAGGATGGAAATAGGAGGCTTGAGCAAAGGAGGGAACTACATCTCAGAGACAACTGAAGACTTTTTTAGAGACCTACAGGAGACCAGAAAGATCCAAGGGAAAATTAAGAGGCTCTTCCCTTTCAAGGATGACAGTAGACAAGGATTAAACCTGTTTTCAAACGCAATTATTTGAATATACAGCACTCAGCAAATCAGCTCTCATGATGAATTTCTGCTTTATTTTAATATTTATATTAGAGAAAAAAAAAAACTAAAAAAGTTTTAAAGATTCTTTGTGTATTCTCTTCAATGGAAATATCCAGACAGGATTTTTCTCAGAGCTCTGAGATGACATTACTGGCCTAAGAGATAAAGCAGAAAATGGTAAGAAAACTGACACACAATTTGCAACTGCATGATGAGCCTTCTTTCTCAAGATGCAAAGAGGTGCTTTCTTTTCTACTGTCAATAAGCTGCTCTTTCTACATGGGGGTTCCCCTTTGTTCTAAAAATACACTGAGTTGAATAAAAGGTCAACTTGTCTTTATCAGAGATTTGATTTTTTAAATAGAAAAGATCAACCAGCATACAGCATTCTGAAACTAACAGCAAAGACCTTCCATTTCTCTAAGGTCACAAGCAAAATCAACATAGGAAGAAATTTAGCTCCACAGAGAGCAGAGATTAAAAAGCATGCCCAGAAAGCTAGACTGCCTTGTCTGGGATTTAAGCTAGCATACAGTCCTGGAAGGGTTTCCACTAGCCCAGGACTGCAATGTCAGCATACAGATGCTGAGTGCACTTGTTCATGACCTGCCAAATCCCCACCAGATTGAATTATTGCTTTTTAAACAGTTTCTTAAAGGACAGGAACTTAATAACCAATTTGGACTATTTAAGAGTCCAACTTTACAAAAAAAAAAAAAACCAACAAAACAGCAAATTAATAAAACCCAAACAAACAAACAACAAAAGCCAAAACCTTCAAACAACAACAACAAAAAAACCCAAAGAATCACAAAAAAAGCAAAACTGAAAGAAGAGTAACCAGAGGTTCAGAACATCAGTAAGTTAGTTCTACAAACACAAGAGTGACAACAGTGGCAGTTTCATGCGGGGGAAGGTGGTGAGGTGGCATAAATGTGCATTAAGACTCTTTAAGTTACTGTGGATAAGTACAGAATAATGTAGGATGTCTAAGGATTTTGCAGGAATAAAGTTCTTCACTGGAAAGGAGCAGAGATGAGTAGAAAGTGCCTGAACTTGGTTTTTCGAATGGCCTAATTTGTTAATTTTTACTTTGAAGCTACCTGAAAGCTGCATTTTAGGCCAATCTGTCTCCTGCATATTTCCCAATTATTTACAAAGCCAGACTGTAGTGGACTCACAGAAGGGTAGGATCTAATAGTTTCTGATGATGCAGCTACTATTGCTAGAACATTTGTTAACTACTTAGGCAAATTTTCTTTTATCCCACAACTGCAATTCATGCAGAATTTATATTTTAAAATGCTAAGCATGCTGTCCCTCCTATAGCTATAGCCTGGAAAAGGTTATTTTATATACCAGTGAGAAAGAAAAGGTTTTCCTTTGTACGTTAAAATACAGACTTCCAAATTCTGAAAACAAATAAAAATAAAAACATGCAATAAGGCTAGCAAAAAAATTCAGCATTGTTTCTCTCATGCTGTCTTTCTGTGACAACATACATAGTGAATAGGAAAAGGTCTGTGAAATCAAGAGCATGCTTTAAAGAAAAATATTCAGATGAAGACTTATGAGTATGGTTAGAAAAGGAAAAGAAGCAGCTAAGAGACACTTTATTATTGAAATTTCATTTAACAAAACTGTGCGCCTGACAAGTTACTTTGACACCACAGCACAAGCATGTTTCAATACCATCTACCTAATGCTTAAGTTAACTTGCATCACTGCACAAGGATCTTTGTTTTTCTGCAAATATCCCTTCTTCAATAAAGAAAGAAAAAAATTGGGAGAACTGGCATATTGGTTTTTCTTCAGATCCATCAGTGTATTGAAGCATAAAGAATTTGGGTTGTTCTTGAAATACTTGAGCTTTGATCTATTTATGTGAGGAATGTTAAAAATGTAACCCCTAAAACCTTTTATGCTGTGACTGAGTTCTTGATCTAGACAGATCCACATGACTGAGTACTTAAAATACTGCTCTTTCAAGTAGAAACATATTAGGTGTCATTATGCAACCCCTCTGTTCAACTGTTTTGTGCCAGACATTAATGGAAGAGTTGAGACAAAAAAGAAAAAAGAAAAACAAAGTAGGACCATTTCAACTTGTTTTAATAAATGCAAAGAGTTTTGATTTTTGTAGAAAAGAAACTTGTAAAACCAAGTGAAGAACATATTTTGAAGAATGGTATGCTTTAAATCCTCTGAAACTTTATTTTGTCTCTGCCACAGTATAGGTTTATATATGAGAAAAGACATTTTCAGCCCTGAACATGTTATTGTGGCTGTGTTTGTTTACACCAACTAAAAATGTGCAAGTTCTTTCCAAATTTTCATCAAAATTCTTCAGATTAAAAGGCTGACAATTCTCCCTCCATCCCAAAACAGACGGCAGGAAAAATGGTTTCCTTTGACTTAGCAATGTGATTTTATATACTCTAAAGATCATAATTAAATCATAATGAGCCAGTTTTAAATCCTTCTGTCTTGAAGGTGTATGTTTCAAACATCTTTAGAACTACCAGACTAGCCAGGATAGATCTGCTAAATTATGCCACTGAAAAGCTCAGAAAATAATTAATCTGTAACCACAATATGCTTGTTTCCCTCTGCACAGTAACTGCATTTTGGATTGCAGACTGTGAGAGCATGCAAAATGAATACACTCAAGAAAAAACACATCAGCAATTTGAAAATTCTGTTAGTGAAGTGAAAAACATACTAACAAAAAACCCACCAAGAAGTTGCAAAGTTGCAAAAGCACCAAGTACACAATTGGGGATCATTGTACCAAGATTAAATGTATGTGCTAGATAATTCTGCAATAAAGTAACTCTTTAAATCCTATGTTTTTGATAACATTTAATTCATTTAATTAATTCAATTCACTAATTCATCTAATTAATTTCCCTTCACGTACCTAGTAAAACTTTTTACCAGTAGTTTAAGAGGTTTCTCAAAGGGCATTGCAAAACTTTTCAAGAAGGATATCCTGAAAAATAAGAAATATCACCAAACAAAACATGGGTGGGATTAAGACGAAATACAGGAACTTGCTCCTGAGACCTCTTGTGCTTCCACCAGTTGAGCAAAAGCAGGATCTAAAAGCCTGCTCCAGCAAACTGCTCTTTCCCTCCTCACCCTCCCATGACAGTCACAGCTCTTCTGCCCCTGCCCACCTTGATTCTCAGTGCAATACAAAAGACCCCTCTTCTATCCTCACCCTTCTCACCAGCTGTCCCAACTCAATCTCCCTCTTCAGCACACAGCTGGGACAGCTCTTCTGTCTGCAAAATGGGAAGGAGTAAAGGAAGCGCAAGACAGGGCAGCAGTCAGCATGACAAGGCAGAAAGAGCTTTGCAAGGCACGTGTGTGACAGTGAAATAACTCTCCCTGAAAAAAAAAAAACGGGCTGGTAACTGGACTAAAGATGAGGTGTTTAGTGCAGTGACATTTTTGGTAGACTATACTGTTTTAGACTGAAGAACAATTTCAGCTACTGAAGGCAGAAAGAACACACATACAGTGAATTGGCAGGGATTTGGGTGGATGAGCTACTAGAATAACTACTCAAGAGCTCTCCCATTCTGCTAGGCATACAATCTCCACAACACCTAAAGAGACTTCAGTTTTTTTCATTGATTTGGGGGGTTTTGGTGGTTTGGGTTTTTTTTACCATTGCAATCGTAAATTTACCTGGTTGAATAAAGCAGCTGTTCTTTAGCTGACCATGATAGTTGCCAACTGACAAAAACTATCAGCTTACACAAACTGATCTCCTTTTGTGAATTAACAACCTTCATTGTTTCATTAACATTAACTGCGTAGAGATAAGCCTGAAAGGTTCCAGTAGAGTCTAAAGAGGGTTAAAACAGCTTTGAGAAATCCAAGCTTAGCTTTTGGGGTGGATAAACAAATGAAGAATGAAGGAAGCTACTTGGAGATATTTTTGGTCGGCTAATCGTCTTTATATTATCCGAAGTCAGAAGTTTCCCCTAAGCCTTCACTGGTCTGTACATCTGAACTGTAAAGAGACTAAAAAATAAGTATTACTGGATATGTCTAATTGCTGTTTTCACAGCCATAACCATGCCTTTTCAACAGTATTGCCCACAGAAAAAGAAGATATTATGAGGATGTAACTGAAAAATCAAAAGAGTCCCAATCATTCATTCACCCAATGTAAAACTGATCTCAAAGTTACCCCACATTCCTCCGCTGCATCTAAAAAATAAAACACATGGTGAAGAACACAAAGAGAATTTTTGTACAGTTAGCCTATGCTTGATATGAAAACACTGAAAGTTACTGAATGTCTACAAGGGTTGTATTTGCAAAGCTGCTTCTCTCCATGACCAGCCAGCTGTTCTCACAAGCCCAGCCTTCTGGGACAGTAATGAGTCCGCCTTTTTACCTAGACACAGTTGTGCACATGGTACTTGGCCACAGAGCACTGTTCATAGACACTATGATAGATAATTCACACAATACTTTACCCTGGAAACAAAGTTAAAATAGGAATATGAGCCTCGAAAATGTAACATATATATCTGGGAATGTGAAGCTTTTTTTAGGAATTAGATTAGCTTTACCTCCTCATGTCCATCTTGGATCCTGTTTTGTAAAGCCACAGGGCAACTAGAAAGAGTTTGTACTAAGTTTTGCTGTCTTCCAAAGACTTACTGTAATACCATACTATCAAGGAAATACTCTCATGAATAACTTAAAGCAAAGGTACATGTTTTTTCTACATCATATAACAAGCACTTTGTACACATTAAACACAGTCTTGCATGAAAACCTAAAGATTAACAAATTTCAGAAATTATTTAGAAAGTGATCATCTGACCCCACACAATTTTTCCACAATGATTGAAAACCTTGAGTATGTGTTAGTTCCATTGCCAACACTGACATTCTTAAAGACACCTTCTTCTCTGTTGACCTATGAGATTAGAAAACTCGTCCAGGGGATTACAGTAATTGTATTAATTCTTAGATAAATATGTCTAATGAGAATTCTGCCTGGTTTGGCCATCATGGCTGAGCTAAGGCATTTCCATCAAGCTGTCAATCATCTCCTGATAGGCTTTCAGGATTCATGACCCTGCTGGGAAATGCTGGGTGATGCTTTATCAGGTGCAGCACTCATACAGTGAGAGCAGGAGGAGGGAAGCAGCAGGGGAGGCACTGGGCAAATCTGTGGAATCTGACCTTTTGCTTTGGGCACCTCCTTGGGTTTTTGCCTTGTCCCAGGTGGCCAACAGCCATGCTATTTTATAGAAATCTTTTGTTAAGTATGTGTGAAATGTTGCAGTACAAGTTCTTAATGGATTGCACATCTGGCATAATAGGCAAGCGTGGCCCACGTGAGGCCCCAGATTTGCAGGCCTGCAAGGACCTGAACAGGTGGGAAAGAACCACTGCTTTAGGAGAAAACCTCCAGTGTGCCAAACTAACATAGCTGCAGCAAAGAGTGAACTGTTGATGAGTAACTACAAGACCTGTTGACAGAAGTGTGGAGATAGAGCAGGTTTTCATAACACTACAGTGGCCAGTGCAACAGGTAAAGCATGAATGAAGAAACTTACCACTGAATAGCACAGATATTTCCTCCAAAAATACAATATATATACACAAATCACATTTCTCTAAAGACCAAGGTATTTCCAGTCTTTACACTGCTTTCTTCCTGGTTATTGTAAATTATACAATTTGACAAAACTTACTGGAGGATGATACAGTTAACCCACATAACAGAAGGGGAAGATCTAACAGTTTAATTGGCATTTATTGCCCTTGAAGGAATAAAGGCTTAATGTAATCTGAGAGATAGACAAGAAAAATTACTAAACAATTCTTTTAATGCAGTTTAATTTAGAGTGTAAAATTACAAATTGAAAAGTTTCAATTTTAGCACTAGACAAAATTATCATATTCTGAAATTCTTCCAACACCAGGCCTTTTCTTGACACAAATCAATCTTCAAAATTTAAGACTGAATATCTTATTTTCTGATTAAGTCTTATTTGGAAAATTTCTCAGTAAAGGAATCTTATAGACAAAAGAAATGTCTTCTAAAATTTCTGGTCTCTTATAAACTTTATAAAAGTACTCCATTCATACTTGAAACCTAAAACCAAATAGGATACATCATTCAAGGGAGAAGAATTTATGCAATAAATGTCATTTATGACAATCCCATTCTTTCTTTTTCTCACCCTGAAGTCTTGTGAGCTGTTTAACTGTACTACTTCCAAAAATGTATCAATAAACTTATAGCAAACCAGCCAATAAAAATTAAGCTTTTTAGAGGATAGTTACCTGTGAAAATCATGGAAGCAGTCTACTATTATCATTCCTAATCCACAGAAAAAGAATCTAGACAGAATAATGAACTTGTCTAGGGTAATAATGGGTCAATGGTAGAAGCTGACGGAACCTGACGTTCTTAAAGAACCTTCTTATCTTGCCACAGCAGTTTGATACATGTTGGTAAACACAGCACATGGAAAATAGTTTAGCAAAGATATTAAAGCAGAGAGGAAAAGGCAAATATTGTCAGATTCCTCAGGTGAAAATCTACACTTTGTAGCACTGCCCTGTGAGATAAACATTCCTTTTTCTGGTACATTTCTGTTATAACCAGCTACAAGAACAGTAGTCACATTATTTTGCCCTATCCTCATCACATTTTCTAGAATTAACAAAAGCTTCTGTAACTACTAAGAAAACAAAGCAAAATGAATATATTATTCTAAAAATATTCAAAAATATTAAAAATATTATATATAGATTTAATAATATATAATAATAAATATATTGTATATAATTCTATGTAGATATAATAAATATCAATTAAATTTAATATTAATTAAATATTAAAATATTAACACATTTTTTAAACTGCTAACCATTTTCAAGAAGCATTTCCTGCAGCTACAGCCAATTATTTTATTTTCAAAGCAAAAAGAAACACATTTTCTTTGAAAACTCTGAAGTAGCTTTAGAAAACCTTTACAGAATTGAGAATTTTGATCAAGTAGCCACAGAGAATATTCTGTCTTAAACATTACAAAGAAAGGAAAAAAGAGGGGCAAAACCAGTTGTTAATTATCATTTTGATAACATTTTTTAATCTTTAAACATTTTTTTAATTTGGCAAAATCAAAGGATTAAGTTACTCTGTATCAAACAAAAGATTAATTATCACTCCTTTATATAATGATTCATAAACACTAGAAAACCTAAAGAATATTTTTAATAGTTCCTGTAAGTAAAACTTTGGCCACAAACTGGAGAATCTTTCAGTTAACTGATGAGCATTTCTCTTCATATTGTATAAAATGAACTTTCATGTACATGCATAGGATTCAAACTTCCCCCAAAACTGCAGACTGACTATTGGTTTGGAATTCCCATGAAAAACTAATGGCTAAATTAACATGGCTAAATTAAAAGAGAATATAACATGACTTGGGTCACTGCAACTACAGGTTTATATGGAGAGGACTACTTTTGTAGCAATTGGTTTTGAGTATTGACTTTAAAAATTAAATAAAATTCCCAGACTGAAAACACACCTTCTGACAAATCCTGTTCGGTTATTTGTTTCTGAATATTTTGAATGAGGAAGGTTTTGAGTATCAGCAATGAGGACTGAAAGAAAATTTTGTTTCCAATTTAGATGTTCCAAAGGAATACCCCCCTACTTCTGCCCTTGGGGAGTAGGAATATGTATCAGCATAAAGCTTATGTATTTCTGGAGGAGTGCAAAACAAACAAATTTGTAAGTCGTCTACACACAACTAGTTTGCAAACATTAGCATTAATGAAGCCTGCTTTCCCCTGAATGCACATACCATGGCAAGAGATTTCATGCCTGATACACAACTCCAAATGTGCTGCTGCTGCTTGGATTTCCAGTATCTAAAAAAGTGCTCCTGAATTATTTTTCTCTCAGGGAAACTTGTCTCCTCTCTATTCCTATTACAATTTTATTAAAGCCTTTAAGTGCTTCACCATTGAGAGTATTGTTCCTGAGTCAAATTGGCTTCTCCCTGACGGATGGACACTGAAGTAAAAAGATGGACAGAAATTCCAAGCATATTAATGCAACCTGTGTGTCTTTTAAAATAAACTTACATTAAAACTAGTTTCTGAGACAACACCATCCAGATATTGTTGACCTGCTAAAGATCTTCTGTGAGATAAAAAAATAGCAATTTTTATCTATAGTTCAGGAATATCAAACCTATTTTATGTCACTTTCTGATCTGTGCTAAATTTTGACCTAAAGAACATTTGTAGCTAGGCTATAAATTCTAGAAGTAAGGTTGGAACTAACATTGTTTGTCAAGGCCACTTTAGGAAGACACTGGGAGAAAAGTATTAAAAATGTTATTTTGTTGAATAGGTAGGGAGAAGTTAACACTGAGATGTCTAAAAATTCCTAGTTTCAAGTTTTATCAGGAAGAGTTTTGAAATTAAATTTCTTCTAGAGTACAAAACAGAACTTGAAGAATTAGAAATGGAAGATACTTAGAAGGAAACACAATTATGCTAATCACCTGTAATTGCCAGACATGGGCTATAATATATTTCTATTTCTCTGACTTGTAACAAATTATCTGCTTCCAGTACTTGGCACCAGGTCTTTGGTTCTTAAAAGAAAGCTCCTAAATGTGTTGTCCCCTGGCCCCCTCCACACAAGGACTGCTGTTGAACCAGCCCATTCCCTTGATTCCTGGAGCTCCCAGTGATGGTGACGGACATCCTGGTACTCCTTACAGTGCTGGGCTGACCGGATTGTACTTTCCTGGTTCATACCTGAAATGTGCTATCAGCAGTCATGTGTGCACTTACAGATTAGATGCTAGAACTGTCAGCTTATCTTTTCCCATTGAATTTTTCTTAAGCTACCTCAGTGATGCAGATCTCAACAAGCTTTACTCTTGCTCGCCAATTGAGAAGTGCCCTGGGGTCTGAAGACTGCATTATAAATATAGTGACTGATCAAATTTCATTGAGGTGTTACCTTCAGATTGACAAGTTTGATTTTTCGAGTGGTATCGTACAAAATGTAGTTCATAAAACAGAAGGCAGGGGACTTCAGCTTTCTGTAAAAATGTATCATAACATTCACTAATTTTGAGGGATGGTATTTTCCCTTTTAGGACTGACAGCTGGAGGAAGCGAGAACCTCCGGGTGCTTCACACGTTTTATGATGATTTACTTGATGGAAGAGAGATACGACAGCAAAACTCTCTGAGAGGTTGGTAATATCCAGAGATAAACAATAAAGTATTAAAATATGCTGAAAGTTCTGCAGCTTATCCCCTGAACTCAAAAAAATCTGCTGTCACTCAATTGTCTAGGTATTCTAATCAGTTGTTAAACTTTCCCTAAATAATAGTTGACAGTATACAGATTGGTCACATACATATTTTTAAATCATTATGTCTAGTAAGACACTCCACTAGACCTAGAGAACAACATACATACTGTTCAATCTTACTTACAATGTAACTCTTCATGATTGAGAGATATGTGGGCAATTAGCAGGTCTTTCAGGTTCACTGATTTTTTCCTATTTCATTTCCTTTCTGGAATTTTAAAGATTATATATCTAGATAGGACTTCAAACTTTTTGGTTTTAGGTTATCATTGACCACACTAAAACAAGAATAGAGTTGGGTCCTTGGGACAATACAGAGCTAACATGAGAGCAATTTGGTTTCATCTTTCCTAAAAGAAAGCCTTCTACAGCAAATTTACAGTCTTGGCATGTATAAATTAATAATGTTCATATTTAGCCTGTATTGTTCTTCTAAAGTAAAGGGCTATTTTGCAGAAACTAGTTAAATAAAAGTCTTGTTCACATCTTGGCCTGATCTGCTGTATGTTTATGAGAGTCTGGACTGACATATTTTGCCAATAAGCTTCTACAGCTAACTTGTATTTACACCTCCCTTTCCGTAATATTTACATTTCTATAGGAAGTATTTCTTCTAATAAAGCATGAAGGTAAAGACCAGATCTTAAGACATCAGACTATGAATTAGGAATACATTCCACTTCCACAATTTATCTAATTTTTTTCCTCCTGATAATAAACCTTTCTGATCTGGCTCTGTTCACACCTTATAAAAGGCTGCCATCCTAATCTGAAGGAATATTCTGACAGCCTGGTGTAAGATTTTCATTCCTCGGTAAAGAACATCAAAGAAAGTCCTTTCAAGTATTATGTTTATATTATTCAATTACTTATAAATTAACAGTGAAACATCATCATCATGCTAAACTTACATATTTTGTTTTCTGGTTTCCTTTATTTTCTGGTTTCCTTTATTAAAAAAAATAAAATAAATAAAAGCATCTAGCCCACAATTTTATGCTGCTTTTGTCTGGTTTCTAGCTTTTTTTATCCATAATTATCTCATGTGGAGAAAATGCTGAAACAAAGTTTTGGCTTTTAAATATTAAAATGTTATATACCAAGAAATAACTTCATTCTCACATTATGTCAGAATGACACAGCCTACAGAATCTATTTCAATGACAGTTTCTCTGCTACCACAGCAAACAGATATTCAGGTTGAATTTACTGATCCTTATCTTCACGAAGATATGGCAGGACACTTTCACAATTGACATCTTCAAATTATTCCTCTTCTAACATCTGGTTTGTATTTTGCAACACTACCACCCAAAATTTCTTTACACAGTTGTCCTTTTTTCAAACAAATCCCCTGCATTAACTAGCACTTTCTTCAAACAAATTTTCATATCCATATTTCTAAATAATTTTTGATAGTAATTCTTAAATAATTGCATATATCTTCATAAAACACAGGGCTATAAACCCTCTTTAATGCAAACCCAAGGGCAGTCTTCTGAAGTAACAGCTAATAGCATGAGTTAGCAATACTTTGAAGCATTAAGTGGAAGATAGAAATGGTGAAGTTGTATCCTGACTTTAGGTATGGTAATTATTTCTTATACCTGAGTGAACATCTGTGATCATTAGTTTTAGATTACAGTTTCTCAGAAGCAAATCACTTTGATTTCTTAAAGCCACTTTGAAATTGCACATCATTAAAATTGGGTCCTTCTTCCAGTTCCAAATGTGTATTTGAGCTCAACAGAGCACCTATTAAAGAAACATTTGGCATCATAAAAATTGCAGCAGATGGGCAAAGTGCAAAGAGGCACAGGGGTTGAATCTAGTATGTCAAAACCAAAAAAAAAAACCAAACCCTACCCTTTTCATATCCTCTTTTCTAGTGAAAGGACAACATACAGAACCACAGAATACGCTGTGGGGACCCACTTACGGGAAGGGACATACAAGCATCAATATCACCTCTTAGCCCTGCACAGAATCATCCTCAAGAGTCACACCATGTGCCTGTTGTCCCAATGTTTCTTGAATTCCGTCAGGCTTGGTACTGTCACCACTTGCCCAGGGAGGCTGTTCCAGTGCCCAACCATCCCCGGGTGAAGAACCTTTTTTTAATATCCAACTTAAACCTCCCCTAACACATCTTCAGGCCATTCCCTCGGGTCCTGTCATTGGGCACCACAAAGAGATCAGTGCCTCCTCTTCCCCTCATGAATAAGTTCTAGACTGCAGTGAGGCCTCCCTTTAGTCTCCTTTTCTCCAGGATGAACATACCAAGTGACCTCAGTCAATCCTCACACAGCTTCACTCAAGGCTCTTCATCATCTTTACTGCTGTCCTTTGGATGCTCTTTAGTAATTTAAGATTTTTCTTCCATTGTGGCACCCAGAACTGCCCCCGGCACTTGAGGTGAGGCTGCCCCAACTCAGAGCAGAGCAGGACAATCCCCTCCCTTGCCCAGATGGCCGTGCTGTGCCTGATGCCCCCAGGACAGGGTTGGCCCTCCTGGCTGCCAGGGCACTTACACCTAAGTAAGCTTTCAAGAGGAGTTTGTATTCCTGCAATTAACAACTGGCTGTAGCAACCAGATACTGGCGGAATAGATCAGCTTACCAAAAAAACTATGTATAGAAAACATGACAGACTTAAATTTTTTCAGCTACTGACAGTATCAACAGGGGAAGAAAATGAGGAAAAAGTTTACTTATTTCCTTTAACGCACAGAAAAATTAGCTTCCTTAAAAAAGACTTCTAGTATTTCTAGTTAGAAAATTTTGGAGCCATTTTGCTGCATCTTTTCATGTTGACAGGCTTGGAATGAGTCTGTTGATGTGAAGAAGTACAGCTTTGAGACTCATGAAAAGGTTAAGGCTCCATTTTCAGACACATATTTGGGGTCCTTTTAAATAACGTTTCTTAGAAAAAAATATTAGCATTTTAAATTATTTATGTATCACAGTAATGTAACATTTAATCTAAATACTGTAACCATGCCCACAGGATGAAACAGCAAAGCAGAGCACCTGACAGACAGACTTATAAAGCTCCCCCTGAGGGTTTGAAGCTGTCTGCTACACTACAAGCAAAACAAGTAACTGTATTAAAACATGAATTTATTACCCTATGGAGACAGTACGTTGGTTGCTAACCACCAATGCCATGGAATGGAAGGTCACATATCAAAAACGTTTTTTCTCAAATTTCACCTTTCATTACTCTGCCAAAATTTACAATAAAAAGTACAAAATCAGTATACAATAAGGACAGAGGAAAGGAGCTATATCATCTGGCTGATAAGAACAATTCTGTTGATTAATACAGATATGTGACCTCTAATAGGGTCCCAAATTTTCATACACTCAACTTCACAAACAACGCGCTTTTTTCCACCTTTACTAATTTCTCCCTTTTTTCCTTATAATTTCAGTAGATAGTCAAAAGACTTATACTTAATCAGGTATTGAAATTCTTTCATTCTAAATATCGCAGGGAGAAAAACAAACATTTTAATTAGAACTGGTATAGATCTGAAGCTAGAAACACTGAGCAATAAGGACTGAGTCAAAGAGCACTGTCTTCATTAATAAACCTACTAATAAATCTCTGCTGCTTCAGAGTAAGGTTTTAGTCTCAGACTGAATTCATTCCCAGTACAAAACCAGGCTATAACTGAAGGAGATATCTATGCCATGTAGCTTTTACACAGACATATCACCCCCTTACTGGATGTAGATTTGCAGTCACAAATACGAGTTAGGCAGATTAACAGTGAAGAAACTACACTGACACCTGAATCTTCAACATTTCACCTGATGATGCCAGGGGTAATTATCAGAGCACAGAGAAGCCATCTGGGTATTTCAGAGCCTTGGAGAGCAACCTGAAAACACAAGGACACATCAACCCTTTTCACTACAGTGCAACCACAGACTGCTGACAACATGCCATACCATGAGCAGGGCAGTGCCAAGGCAGAAATGGTTATTTAACAGGATCTACAGCTAATATAGTATCATATAGATAGTGGTTTGTGTTGCAGTGCAAACAATTTTCTGATCTGAAAATTTAAAAAACCACCTTTTTCTAAATCCATTGAAGTTGCATTCAGAAAATACATCTTCAAAGTACATCAATTCAGAGCTATCAAACCAATAATTAAAATATAAACAGATACTGCTTGTGCTTGCTCTTCTTTTTTTGTTTGGTTCTTTCGTTTGGTTTTTTAGGTTTTTGGAGTTTATTTTTGGTGGCTGTTGTTGTTGTTTTTCCCCTAAAAAATTTAAATTACATATACTAAAGTGTAACTGCAGGTAAAAAGTGGGATTATAGATATCAAGTAATCTGCCACAGCTGCAGCCAGGACACAGTTTTATCTGTATATATCCTAACATCCAGTAAGAAGCATAATTTTGAGAAAGTAAGGAATTTTTCTTCCCCTCTTTCAAACTTCAGTATTAGAGATGGAATCCTGAAAATATTTATTCTACAGATTTGCAAAACGGAAAGCAAGTTAAAACTTTCCAAAGTTTACCTGTAAATTATTAACACTTCCTTCTTAGTTTGAAAGGCCTCAGATGATAATAGTGCTAATTTATTTTGACTATCCTGACAGAGAGGGCTCATAAATACTTAGGTTAAAATGATAAAATTAGCAGATATGTATCATCTGGCCAGCCTCAAACTTTGTGCATTAGTATCAGTCGGGTATGAGGCAGCCAAGGACCCTACCCCCTACCCACTTAACTTGCATTTAAATCCATTTTAGCAGTCTGTGCCAAGGTCCCTAAAGTTAGCTACCTTTTACAGAAGCTGACTGAAAAAATTAATTGTGCTTTTCTAAGCAAAAATGTCACTACCAGAACAATGATATATGGAGGGGGTGTGGCTGGGGGGTTTTTCTTTGTTTTGAGGGATTTTTTTAAATTTTGTTTTTGGGGGGATTTTCTTTCTTATCTAGCTTGGTGTGGGACAGTTGTGTTGGTATTTATATGAATTAGTAAGAGATGAGAGGAGGTGCAAAAAAAGCAAGGTAAAAGTATATATTATGCAGGTACCTTCTAGCTGAAAGGGGTTTGGAACTGGGATAAAGACATAGTTTATTAAATGTTATTCTGGAAGAAATTATCCTTAGGATACTCTTTGTAACTAAACAGGATTGTATAATCACAGAAATTGGTATCTTTCAATCCATATTCTCAACCAGAATTACCCACAAACTATTAAGTTATTGGCTAACAGCTCAGATCAAAAGAGATAAAAATGTATTCGTTTAAACAAAGAAACAAACAAAGAAAAGTCACTCCACAAGAACGCTAGTTCTGCCTTTTCACATTACAAACAGCCAAAAACAGCTAAAAATGCTATACATTAAGTAGTCCAAAGAAGCAAGAATTAAAGTTTTAAAAATTGGCATTTCTTCTGTTTTAAAACTTGTGAGAGCTATTTTGTGGTGATGTTTTGCTATTTTTAATAATGTTTTAAGAAGAAAAGTTTCCAAGTATAGAGATAGAACTATAATAAACATATATTTTAGGAATAAACCATTATCCCAAAATCCCTACTAAATGAACACTGCTGTTGATGCAACCTTCATTGTACTCTACAGCAATGCAGGCTGCCCAGGATACTTTTAAAATGTGCAGACTAAAACATGCAAAAAATTTATCCATAACCCCCAAAGTGCTGTTTTCTGGGAGAGGAAGAATTTACAGAGACTCAATACAATTCTACCCTCTTTTCCCTTGCTCCCTCATTGCCTTTATTAACTCAATATGTCCCTACACTCACTTTAAAGACTTTGTTGCTATGGGAATTTATTTCCATATATTATTGTCAAGAAGAAACCAAGATTTTGGTGATTAAATGTCACAGAAGCTCTGACTTTTGCACAACCTAATCAAATCTACAGCCTAAAAAAAAAAAAAATAAAAAAAAAATCTGTGTATGTGTTTGAAAGTCTTACAGTTGTGATCATAAAAAGGTACATATGTTCTACCTGGCATTTAAAAGCCAAGCACACAAATTCTCTCTCTCTTCCCCCAAAACCTTCTGGATTATTTTAACAATTTCTGCATGCACATTTTCAATTAGTTTCCTAGAAACTCAAGAATAAAACATATTTTGTTTTCCCTGTCTCCCAATGAGGACTGTCCACAGCATCAAGAGATTCTTCTCTTTTATAAGTGACATTCAAGGTTAGTGAGGCTGGAAATTTACCTGGTAGTAGCTGACTCATAAAGACAGCTACAAAATTGCAAGCATGGGTTCCCTCCCATCCCATACCAAATCTATATTGCAGCTGGAAAAAAGAAATACATGCAATAGGTACAAAATATTGTTCAGTTCCTCCAGTAAATATGCCAAAAAGTGTTTGCTGTATTCTATCACAACTAGCTGTTGCCACTGTAAATCTCAATACACTTGTACTTCCCCCCTTTTTAATAGTGTAACTGGCTACATAGGTTAATGCTTAGAACCATTCAGAAAAAAAGCATGTATGTAATCATTAAATTATTAAAATTTCAATAAAACTGAGCATAAGCCAAAAATTCAAAATTGAACCTAGTATCAGAAAAAAATCTCCCTTGTGGCTCAGGTGTATGGTTCTGTTCCTTCAAAAGTTCTCTCAGGTTCAGAACCAGAGCTCATGTTCATGTACCAGGAATGGCTGTCTCTTGGGTAGGACTCCAAGAACACAGCTGAGAATGCAGCTCTATAGAATAGACTCGGGATGCTGCCAGAGGACTACAGCTCTGAAACTTAGACGACCACAGTTAAGATGCTCAAAAAATCAGGAGCCTGACCTTCACACTCTGGGCAGCCTTATCTTTCCCAAAGGTGCTGTAACAAACTGCTGCAAGTCAGAACTCAGAGCATCCAGAAGATTTACCTGCTCCCTGATCTATCTGATTCTAATTGAAGACATACTTCCAGGTTTACCCTCTTCTTGCACTACTATTGTATGCTCTGACTTCTGGGAGCAGGAGGTTTAGCTTGCTATTTAGCCGTGATTTGACCAAGTGCAATGAGTTCATTAGGTAAAGCTCATCAGGAGCTACAAGCATTCCTGACTTCATCAAACCAGGACATTCAGGTGTCTAACCATGACATTAGGAAACTAATGTCAAGTACTCATGATTGAACACACAGGCACAGGTATAAACTTTCTGCGTGGCATTTAACAAACACAGCCCATACTTGACGAATACAACCATGAACGCATGCATTTTAACCATGGCACCAGACCAGGCTTAAGCAGAAAGGCATAATTCCTGAGGAAGGTCTGCAGAAAAGGAATAACACCAGGAAATGTTTAGCTCATTAAAACACCAGTGAGCTTTAGCACCGTATGGTGTTTTTCTCATCCTGTGGCCAGTACCCGGTCAACTGACCCATGGGAGAAGCAGAGCCAGAGGGGAAGAAATATGGCTTTTTAGCTAGTGAACAAATGGAAAACTGAAGATTGGCCAAAGCTACAGATATTTTTTATCCCTCAAAGTTTGTGGAAATCCAAGTCTCCTTATCACAGCATAAAATACATTTAAGTATTAAACGTATTAAACATTGACTAACCCTACCAAAAAGCATAAAGCATGAAATTTAACTGTTCTTTAATATTGATATTTTAAACAGGAAAATTGTCAGCTTCCAGGAAAACAGTTTTACAGTTTCTTTAGGGAGCTAACTAATTGCTAAGATGAAAAAACATACATCTGTAATAATGCCCAATATTTTGAAACTCAGTTCTTAGACAGTATGATAAGCTTGGTGCTTAATTAATATTCCTTAAATATTATGAAAACATTAATAATTAAGAGAGAAACATTTTCTGATTGATATTATTTGCAAAGACTTTGTAGAAGTGAAAGTAGCAATCCCCCCTGTAATTAAAAACCACCATGAAAAAGTCATGCCGTTGATGTCAGTAACTGGCATGTAACCTCAGAATTAATAATAAGTGCTAACAAAAACTAAGCAAAGCCTGTGGAAACTTTCTTACCTTGTCCCTCTTAGAGAGATCCCCTTTAAGCCAGGGAGAATGTGCTGGTTTTGTCTGAGATTGAGTTAGTTTTCTTCACAGTAGAATGGGGCAGTTCTGGATTTGAGCTGGAAACAGTGTTGATGTCACAGGGACGTTTTAGCTATTGCTGAGCAGTGCTCACATAGCATCAAGGCTTTTTCTACCCTTCACACTGCGAGGTGTGCACCAGCGAGGAGCTGGGAGGGGGCACAGCCAGGACAGCTGATCGTAGGGATGTTTCAGACACATGGGCACAGCCAGGACAGCTGATCGTAGGGATGTTTCAGACACATGGGCACAGCCAGGACAGCTAATCGTAGGGATGTTTCAGACACATGGGCACAGCCAGGACAGCTGATCGTAGGGATGTCTCAGACACATGCCATCATGCTCAGCACATAAAGCTAAGGGGAGGAGCAGGAAGGGGTAGATTTTCAGAGTGATGATGTTTGTCTTCCCAAGTAACGGTAGTGCATGATAGAGCCCTGCTCTCCTGGATGTGGCTGAACACCTTCCTGCCCATGGGAACCACTGAATGAATTCCTTGTTTTGTTTGCACACACAGATTTTGCTTCACCTATCAAACTACCTTATTCTCTGAGTTGTCCCCTTCCCCATCCTAAGTGGACAGAGTGAGCTAGCAGCTGTATGGGGCTGAGGTGCTGGCTGAGGTTAAACCACAACAGAGAAGAATGGAGCAACAGAGCATACTTTGTATGCTACTATGCAGTATAAATCTTATGCAGGACTGAAGACAGTAACAACATTTCCCTGGTAAACTAACCTCTCTGGTAAACTGAAGGCTCTCCACAGATCCTGTAAATAAGAAAAGCCTTCTCTCTTTCTTTATTTACTTACTCGTTTATTAGAGAAGTCTTTCCTTTTTTCATCATTCTAGAGAGGCATTCTCAAATAAAGGCTTCTAAATATTACTGTCGACTTCAAGTGGATGGATAAAAGTAGTGGGGATTTCAGTAGCAATTCCAATGAAGACATTACAGATTTAATATTAAAATATAATCCCTATTATGCAAGTGTCAGCAGCTTCAGCAAGACATCTTATGATTCCTCCTTTTTAACAAGATACAACTCTGATAAATTTGCCTTAGGATGCTGTATTTCTGTCATATGTGATCTGTTCCAGTGGTTTAAATCACCCCATGAAAATATTTTCAGGAAACAACAGCTATTTATACATATTGATGTCCAATTCAGTACCATTCCACCAACATCACAGGGACCTGCAGGAGATCAATATCTCTGAGAAGATAGCGGAGGCCAATCTTGCTTTTCTGATTTCAGGATCAAACAGAAAAGCAGCAAGGAGCTGTGGTAACTACAGGAAACAGCAGTATTAGCTACTTGAAATTGTCAAGGGAGAAGTAAATTGGAAAAAGCTTCTTTTGTCTAGGAAATATCTGGGGGGGTGGGGAGCGATGGTCAGGACCACACAGGCCTCATGCTGTTGCCATCCAGCAGTGTGAAGAGAAAAGCATCAGGCTGGCTCATCTGCAAATATGAGCAATGTATGTGCAGGCACATTTGTCTCACCGTTTTCAGCATTTTGTACAGCCTTAAAGCTGACAGGAAAATTAACCCCCAGCTGACTACTGCAGAATGAGAGATGCCAGGGATACATGGGGCCCCAGCTGGCAACAGAGCCCCCAATCTCCTCCACACTTCTTGAAATGCTAAGGGTTACCCAGCCCACAAATGCAACACTTAACAGCTCAGTGCACTTGAATATGTGGTTCTTGTTAGACAAAGGGAACCCATGAGAGGTCAAGTCATGTTTTGAATTGTAAGTTATTTATTATTTTTATCTGGAATAAAAGCAGTCTCGATGAAAAACATATTTACTAAATATCTGACTCCAAGGATAAAGTCTGTCCTGCAAGGAGTAGCTGCTGCCCTAACAGTCTAAACACTGTAAATAATGTACTTCAAAGACATGGAGACAAGACTGGACCATGCCCACTCAAAAGAGAAATAACTTACAAAATATAATAGGCTCCAAATCAGTTGTTCCGAAATATCAAGATCTCGGGTAAGTGCAGCTTAATAAAATTCCTTAGATGGTGGGAAACAAGCAGAAAAAAACCCACTGAGTTAGATTTTATATAATGATGAAACACTACTGGAAAATAGCATAACTTGCAAACAGAGAAGAGATGAACAATAAGGAATACTGACTACTACATTACTAAGGCTTTAGAGCTCCTCAGAAGAGAAGGATAAAACTGCAAATTTAAATCAAGAGCAGCATTTTATTTTGACATTACTTTTCAAAGCGTAATAGTTATAAAAGTAGCAACTTCAAAGACTAAAGAATACAGAAAGTGGCCTACTTGAAGTTTAGAATGCTCTCAAAAATCAGTAGCTTTATCTAATACCCAGCAGCATATCACCCACAACTAAGAGTGTTCCAAGACCATAAAAGAAAGTAGATTTTTATAAAACTTGGTTTGGTGGTTGACCACGTCATCCACGGAGGCCCCAGCTTTACATCATTACCTTAAATAAAATATTGGCCTACAATAAAATTGTCTTTTACAAAACCAGTACTGCTATAATAGCACAGAAGCCTAGATAACACATCCTGCAATCCAATTTGTGGATCATGTTAAGCTATAGACACCAGTAACTAATTCCACATGGGAGACAGACCTCCCAGAGGGAGATTTTAATCAAGTAAACGATGGGAAAAGATACATTTCCTTTTTTTGGTATAACAAACCCCCTGTATTAACTATATGTAGATCTGGTAAAATGTTACTGTATTGTAGCAGTGCAACATTAGTAGAACTTAGATCTGATTTAGTTATATCTGCATGGCACTTTGTATACATAAGCCACAGAGCAATAAATACTTTATCATTAACATTATATTAAAAATGAGCTTTAAATGCATTTTCCTCCTCTTTTTAACTGCTAATGTTATTTAGGTCCACTCACACTTTAAAAAAAAACAAAAACAAAAGAACAAAGCAAACAAAAGAAAAACTGAAATACCAACAAGATGAAAAAAGAGCAGCACAGTAGGGTTTGTATTAGCTTTGTACTATTAATTGTACAGAAGACTGTTGATTAATGCTTCTGCACTCAAGTTGAATATTTCAAGTACAAAACAATTAAGCCTCTGTATTTGCATATTTTCTGTATTAACAAACTTGATCACAGCTCTCTCCCATATTCAAGCTCCCCCTCCCAGTTCTACACCTCTGATGGTTTAACTTGCACAACTCCAGCTGCTGACAGGTACAATCTCTGATACCTATCCCACCTGACAACTCAATCAATCCGCAAACCTGCTATGCAACTTACACTGGAAATTACTCAAGGTCTAGAAGGCCAAAATGAGTGTCTAACTTACTTCCACAAGGAATGCTTTACCCCAGTAGAACACCACTTTTCCATTACTCTCATTTCAAACAACTCATTTATGACTGCAATAAATACAATTCCATCAAAATCTTCTGACTCAAAGACAGTGAATACCTTCATGTCAGCCAACCAGAATAAAATAGAGCTAACCAAATGAGATGGAGTCCAGACTTACAACTTTTCCAGCCAGAGTGAGAGCATCACAGGCAGACAGGAATACAAGACTTGGCAAAAGAAAAAAAAATCAGCAGCCAAGTTCTACTGAATAACCAATACACAGATGACAAAGAAAAGCGCTGGATAGTGTAATAAGTGGGTACAATACAAATTTTTAAGATGCCTCAGGAATAGCTTCTACATAAAGGGTAGCATTAATCTGCTCAGCTAGTGGTCCAGCTTTTCAGCAACCTTGGTTAGAAGTCCTGCCAGTCTACTCAAATTGCAAACTGGGATGTTTTCATGTTCTCAGTGTGACAAATCAGGATGCACATGATAACTGGTCTTGAACAGTAGCCATCATTTTATACCACTGGATATTGGCCCAAAGATAAGAACACAATGGAAAAAAATAAGCTTGTCACCCAGTACTATATCCTACCATCAGCTGGAGCATTTTTCAAGTTACTTGTACCAGTTTATACTTTACTGACCGTCCTGAAGACTGCCAGTAGTTTCACTATTCTTTAAACAGAAATATTTGTGTCTCAATTTCCCCAGTGGTATATTCTGAAAAATGTCATCATTTTCAAAGTTAAAAGCCATAGTCTGGCAGCATACCAGCCAGGTCCCTAACCAGCCACTCCCCCATCTCTCTCCATTCCTTGCTCCTGTGCTCACACTGCATCTTTCCTCTCACTGTTAATCAGTACAGCTATCTGTAGGGCAATGACAAGGACTGAATATAACTCAACTGATTCAGGTTTGAAGTAACTCCTAAAAGATGTATCTGGGATATTTGGGTGAGGGGTGTGGTGTTTAAAGGTTATTTTTTTACCCGCATTTCCTCTCAGTTCAGTTTGCAGCACAGCCTAGGAAACAGCTATATCAGCTCGTTAGAAAGCATTCAGTTACTGCTTACTTAGGTAGTACAGGCTTGAGCTAAACATCTTTTAAATTATTTTCCTTTCTTCCTCAGCTCCATTCAACACTTTTGCCCTCCAACATGCTACAAAAGATGGTAACTTTTTCTTCAACTGACCTTTTTGACATATTTTTTTCCCTTTCTCCTGAAATTGCCCTCTCCCAGTATTACACTAGGAAAACACCAAGAATAAATTCCATAACAGGTATACAGATGCAATTCTTTCTAATTTTTTCAGGCTGAGCAGCCCTCAGCCTGAACATATGTACAAGAAATATGCAGCCTTGTAATTTAGTGAATTTAAAAAATGCATTTCTGGCCAATTAATCAAAATATTCACACTTTTTTCAATAGTCTCTCCTCATAAAACTGTCTGCAGCAAAAATCAAATCTCCACAAAGGTCTGTAATATGCAAAACAAAGAATTACTCCTTCTAGCATTACAGATAAAAAACAAATTTTCAAAAGACACCAGCTTACTGTCTAAGACAACTCTGATGCTGGGTGCAAAAAAAACCTCACAAGTCAGCTGTCCAAATTTAGAGCTCCACAGAGCTCTCTAGGAAGACAGACCTTGTATTCAAAAAGTTAGGATGTAGAAGCTTGGATTTCACCTGTGTCATTCAGGTCTCTTCTGGACCAATCTTACTCTGGCCCTGGCATGGAAAAGGAAGAAAAAGATGAGAACAAGCTTTTCTAAATTAAAAGTCTATCAGAAACATCTGAAAATATTGTGGGTTTGAGCAAGGAGTGTTCAATAATAAAAACTTTCTAGATGTTCAGAATATTCTGTCATATGAATGTTTTTACCACTGTTTAATTCCATAAGATAGGGTAACACTTGAGTTATTAACTAAACTTCTTTAAGCATTTGAAAAAGTCTCATCTTTGTGCCTTTCAGTATGAAGCCTGCTGTTGCAGATGAACTTTAAGGAAAAAAATAAATGCAACAACTTACTCAGTTTCCTGTTTGTTTCTGCTCAGTGTTAGATGCACAATGTACCATACAGTATTTGGCTATTGACATTCAGGGGTCTTACATATGTCATTATACACGAATAAAAATACCCAAGTATGTGTATACATATATGAAATTATTCTTTCCTTTTCCATTTTGTTAGGAAAGAGCATAATAACTACGTCAACACCTTAGAGCCATTAGAAAGGAAGCTACAAGTGACTGGGTGTTTTGGGGTTTTTTACTCTACTACTTTCCCTTTATATTACAGCTATATAGTCTGTATGAACCAAAGTCATCATTGCTTTATCAAAAACTACAATTTCTTTTCAATCAATTTCAAAAAGAAATCCAAATTTTCAAATCAAGGTGTTTGAGATAAGTAAGAAAAACAATGAAACAAAATACATATTTGCAATCTACATCTAACTGCAAAACGTGACAACACGCGTCCATATGAAATACTGCTGTCCTTTTGTCAAAATAGTATTTTTCTGACAGCCATTTCACTGAAAAGAAAATTACATACACTCAGCTTACTCATTTGTACAGCCACTGCTGTAAAGGACTCTTGATTTTAACTCGGGTTTCTGAGTACCACTAAAATACACAGTTTTGTGTAAGCTGGGGGATTCAGTGAGCTTGTTTGCTTATTTTACTTGTTTGTTCTCAGGGAAGAAGTTAAAAAATAGGAAATACTTATTTTATTAAGACAGTAATACATTTAAGTCATAGTTCCTACTAGGGGAAGGAAAGAATACATGCTGCCAAAGGCATGCACCAAGCCCCATGCATCTCTGTTAAACTAGAACAATAAGAGTTTTATCTTTGCCTCAGGGAGCAAAGTTGATGATATCAGCTGTCACACTTGCACGCCTGACCAAACTAAGCTGAGTTTGCAAGATACGAGAAGAGCATGAATGAATTCTTTGCAAAAGGCAGTCAGATATCCAGTGCTCAATTCAGATAACCAGTGCTTGACAGTAAACAGAATGAGGAAGCTGCTGGAAGTAAGGAAAGTAATTGAAAAAGCCCATCCCCGGCACTGAATAATAGCAATGGCTAATAACACATTGCTTAAACAAAATGTAAAAAGACCATACTAAAGCTCTTGAAGTGTTCTTTCAGCATTAAACATCTGTGCTTATCTTTGGGAGTTGACTAAACTACTAAGAATTACTGTGTACTCAAAAACTCATTTAGCATCTGTTTAATAGTGAACAGTGCCTCACAAATAGGTTACCACAGAGAAGACTCACCTTGTATAAAGCAGAAACGATCTGATTCATTTTCAGTCGATGAAATACAAAGATATCGTACACGGCTGAAATGGCCAGAACAGTCACTCCTTGCTCCTTCCACAGCATGCTGCATCCAGCACACAGCCCTGCTCCCAAGATCCAGCCCCAAGTACTCGGTGAGGAACCTCTGGTAGAGCAGTGCTTCACGTAACACATGAGGGAAAGCAGAAAGAAGAGGCAGGCTCCAATATCTGCCCTTCCTACAATCCCTGCTACGGCTTCCGTGTGGATGGGATGAGACGCAAACAGCAGGCCGGCTATCAAGGTCCAGTACCCATCGCCAAACAGAATTCTGGAGAAGTTTGTGAAAAGGCCAGTGACTGCAGCATGTAAGAGGACATTTACAAGGTGGTAGCCCCACGGGTCCATTCCCCCAACAGCATGGTTAATGCGGAAGGAAAGGGTGCAGAGAGGTCGGTAGGACTTGTGGCTCCCGCTGTGAGTAAGCAGTGTCCCCCAAAAGTCATTGTAGAAGATATGGATCCACGGCGTCTCAGGCAAAAGGTCCTGGTTTGTCTTGATAGCTCGACTACAAAAGACAAATAAAAATTTAATTTTAACAGAAGAAAATGGCTACAAATGAAAGGCTGTGAAAATGCAATCACACTGCTACAAGAAAAAAATGGCATTGTTTGGTATTGCATCAAGTTTTGAATTTTAACAGGAGGTGTTAAACTACATATCTATTGACTTTCTTCTAGAGCAAAATTTCCATATAAATTGGCTTTTAAAATGTTAGAAACAGACGTTATGCTGTTTCCCTTAAATTAAAACACCCTTCAGTGACATTCTTCTGAGTCTAATCCAGGAGTAATCAGTTAAGATTTGATGAGTTATAATTAAAATGTACAAGAAATATGAAAATCTTGCAAACATTATTGTTGAAACAATGGATCCCCCAGTAATTCAGAACTAAAACCCCAATTGTCCTTTTATATTGAAATTTTAATTTAGATGTTGGAATGGATTTTGCTAACATAGATAAACAATAAGTACAAAAGTTGATAGTAGTGTGCAATTTTCTGCTTCTGGACAGAGCATTCTCCCTGTATAATTGTCCTGTGCATATTTTGACTGACAATATTTTCTGCAACACCTTGTTGAAGACAGACCACAGAATATTTAACAGATGAAAATACACTTTCTTTTTGAATTTCTTGTATTTACAATTAAGGGGGAAAAAAACATTTTTACATTGTATTAGCTTATGAATTCAAGTCTGTCAACTTAATTAGAAAAAAAATGCTGCAGTTTTCAGCATTTATGCTTACAACCACACTGGCAAGAACTCATGCCAGCCATTAGCAGTCTCTAAGTCTAATTCGTTACTCTAAAAATCTGCCTCATATAGTGTTTGTACAAATCCAAAGATTTGCATTTAAATTTATGCAGTGGGAGAAGGTGTAAGACCTGCTTAGTGCAAAAAGATGACTAGAATTTAATTAGTTGTATTTAAGCAATTATTTAAAGATGCAATGTTGTTACTACTGAGCTTAACTCATTTAGCATTTATTTTATTAGGGTAATTAAGAATCCAGCCAGCTCAAGACTCTTCTATTCAAAATACTAAACAAGAGAGTTGATTTAAATCTTATTCTCTATTCAAAACCTCTATCTGCCTTACCAATAAATACCCTCCTATAATTAATAATTTTTCAATTCAGATGAGGAAGGAAAAAAAAGGTGTGAAACTCAAGCCTGCATTTAAAATACATGACTAATTCATATTCCAAGACTCCACTCACATTCTCCATTTTCTTAGAACCTATATGCAAATGCCCCCCTTTTTTTTTTCTTGTAGTATTCAGGTTTCAGGAATGTTGTCTTGTTCTGGGAAGAAAAATGCTCAAAACTGATATACTGCACCACAGAATCTCCATGCAAATACTCCAAATACCACACAGCTCAGCATTTCCATTGTCCAGAGCATCCTGCTGTAATGCTTTCAGACACACTTCCTCTCAGCATGTCCTTTTGTATCTGAGCATACAGAGGTTATAGAGAGGTCAGCTTAAATCCTTTAAAGATCTGATGATGCTTTTTAGAATATTTGAAAATTTTCATTTTGACTTCTGCTTATGCAGTGGATCAGGTTGCCTGTATTTGTTTTCCCAACCCCACACACATTTTTCTCATTTTAGGCGAGTCACAAAAGAACACTGGAGGAAAACAAGATCGTTGTTTCCACATTATTTATCTTGTCCTTCTGTGTTGTCCTTTCTTGAAACCTAATTCCTCTGTTTGTGATTTCCCTTCATAGTATAACTCTCAGAACCACTATCAGAAACCAAGGAATTTGGCAAAAATAAAGCAGGTGTCAGGCAAGAAAGAGTCCTTTCTCTGAGAAAGAGTCCTTTCTCTGAGAAAAACATAATATATTAGACAACAGCCTTCCAAAGGCCAAGAATGGCTATCAGATGTCAGGATTTAGAGTTGAAACCCTGAACTGCAAAAGTGGGGTTTTTTTTGGGAAACAATAAGAAAGTAAGTGGCAATAACATTGCCAGCACAACCATCCTCCTCAGGGGCAAAGAGTCCAGACAGTTCCCAGGTTGTTCCCAGGAAATGGTAGCTTTTAGAATTTCTTTTGCCTTTTCTCTAAAGATGATAGTTTTCATGCAGCAGACATTCATATTGAACTCATCCCCACCAAAAGTAAACTGCTTGTATCACAAAGAAACCTAGTGTACATTCCAAAGGCATTAATTCAGTTTAATCTTATTCACAGCTTTACCAACAAATTTCATGCGTCTTTGATCCTTTTCTGTTTAGACCTGTCCATATTAAAAATTGAAACAAAGAAACAGACAACAAAAAAAGCCCCACACACAACAGAAAATCAAAGGAAGCCCTGAAGATTGCAAAAAGAAAACTTTATTTAGGTAGAGATTTCAACAGGCAGTTCTATAATAGTCCTAGTTTCTTGTGCATGTAAATGCAACAAATTCTAGTACCTACCCAACAGCATAAAGAATACAGAAGCTGACAGTTCCACCTTACTCAGTGTTTAGTCACATCAAATGCTGTACTTTCTATAGATTAAATTTTAAATGAAGTTAAAATTTCTATGTGTATGGTTTCCACATGGTTCAAGGGCACTAATGAGCTTTGACAGCCTGACCCCGCTCCCGAGGTTCCCATCCCCTGCCCACAGTCCCAGGACCTCATGCCAGGTCTCCGATGCTGCGCAGGGCTCAGGACCCCATGTGAGTCTCCCATGGCCATCAGCCCCAGCCCCAGGGACACCTCAGCAGGGACAGTCTCAGCTCCCCAGGCCCTACACTGACAACGAAGGGTTTTGCTGAGCTGAACCTGTATTCCAGCCGGTCCTTGTCCCCAGCCAAGTGCCCAATGCCCAGGTCTTGGGCCGCCCTGGCTCCTGGCTGTGGCAAGGCTCTGTTTTTTATCTAGTTACTGAATCACCAAGCTGTTAATCCTGCTTGGTCTCCAGTTCCAGCAGAAATTCTGAAAGCAACACCTCCTCAGCCTGGCAGCAGTGCCAGTTTGTCTCCAGTAAAGCCTCCTGTGCTAGCAGCCACCCTTACTCTCTGCAGATACAAAATTATATTAATTGCTGGCTCTGGAAAAGACTCTGGGATAAAGGAAATTATAAAATGCCATATTAGCCTTGTTTCCTGCTTCAGTCACAGTTTACCTTGAGGTTATGTCCTGCAAATTAGTCCAATTTTGCTAATGGGCATAAGAGAAGCTCTCCAACTGCAGTGATCATTCCTTGCCAGAGCTGCAAACTCTGCTCTCACTAAAAGGCAGCAGGTCACCTGAGAAAGTAGTTTCTCAAAATTCCAACATAATTGGCATTTTACTTCCAAGCAGGCTCTGAATAGGGTTGCACACTCAGGCAGGGGACGTGCTTTCTTCAATTTGCAATGCCTGCCTGTTTCACACATCCCAGGAGAATGGGCTATCTTACTTAGTGTACAACAAATGGACGTGCTGGGGGGCAGGGGAAAGGAAAGAAATTAGATTCAGTTATCAGTTCTTCAGAAATAGAAAGCTGAAGAAAGACAAAAAAATTGTAAAGACAAAATCATCATTTCTAATCCACTTGATGCAATGCTTCTGCCTCCTGCCATAAATCACTTATTTGCCACAGGTCAGTACACACCTTGAGCACGACTCACTGAGCTTTTATTCATCAAACCTAAAAATGCCAGAGATACAGCCATTCGCACGTGCACATATACATGCATACACACACAAAAAAATTCCAGGTGTTTTCAAAATTAACAGCTATATATGTCCCAAACTTCTGTGCTGGTGTTAAACTGATCCAGGTGTTAACACTAGGGTAAAAAAACAGATGCGACATTCTAAAGTGATTTAACGAGTTAAGCCTTATATCCAGCTTCAATATTGCTAATGGTCCCCATATGCTGAAAATTACCATCAGCATCTGAAGTAGACAACACATTTTAAAGGAAAAGGAGAATTCCCAACTGCGCATGCAGGAAGCCATTGACCAGACATCTCTCACATAAAATAGATAGTGATGGACTGGCAAGGTTGAACATGGAGGTTCATTGTTGTTTATCCTCAGACATCTTTAAACAGTACTAATTTAGTGGTTTTTTTCTTAAATAGCAATGGCAAAACACCCTAGGGTATTTTTACAGTGGATACTAATGAGACACCCTTAGGATGCTTTCAAGACTATATGTTATTTATATAGACAACAAGACTGGAAACACATCCAAGAGACTACTTGCTTGAGTACAAACAGCTTCACATCCCCAAAACACACAGCAGCTAAGTAAATCCTCCGAACTACTTACAACAAACTACAGACAACTACAGGTTGTTAGGCAGGTGGTGGTCAAAGCAGGGAAGAAGAGCTTGTCATACTTGCCTGCCGACTAACTATATATATATATATATATATATATATATATATACACACATTGTCTGTTTTGACAGGATAAAGTAAAAGTCAGAAAATACTACTTAATATGCAGAGATGTCTTAGGAAAGTAATAAGGTTAAGTACATTCATCTAAATGTTTAAAGACTCAAAGGAACTATTTGCCATTCTGGCATAATTCTTGGGAAAATTACATCCAACATGATGTGTATTAAAGTTCATCCTTCTCAACAGTTGTTAAAGTGGAATTTGCCTTCAAATACAGCAGATAGTAAAGTTTTACCCATGCCATTTCACAAAAAACAAAAAAAACCAAAAACCCACCACAAACAAGAACAAAAGAACACCACCCCTTAAAAAAACAACACCCAAAAATAAAACCCCAAACCACAAAACTCTATAGTATTTATCAACTAGGGATAACTTCAGGAGACCAAAATCTGTGCATCCTCTAAGTTTCAAGTTGCAGCTTTTGATTTGTCTCAAGAAAAACTGTTCTTAGGTGCATCTCTAAGGAAAATCTAATAATCCAGCTGCTTTCAGAAAGGAAATACTTGGCAACAACTAGCTAGGTGACATACAGGATCCAGAGCTGCTAGCTGGCTCCGAGTGGGACAATACATACAGATTGATGGAAACACCTAGGTTCAAATCATATTTTAAACTAATTAAAGGAAAATATGACATCATAAAAGAGAAATTAGCTTACAAGAACTTCGTATCTAGTTAACTTCTGCCAATATTATGGTCCTTTTCTAACTGTATAGAAACAGCTGAACTCAGGAGTTCAAACACTGAAGACAACATCTAGTTTTAAAATAATTTTCCTGTCTTATGTAATTACTAGTGAAAGCTATTAACTCAATACAGAGTTAGTACAGGACCTCTGGAAAATACATTAACAAATGATAATATTAATTTTGTATTTTGGACTATGAAAGCAATTCTACAGCTTCAGTTTAGTACCAGAACAAAGAGGAGCTACGAGTAACTGGTCTGTAAATAGTGTTTTATTTGTAAACTTTCTTGGATGAGCCTTTCCTGAATTAGATATAAACAGTGTGGAAAAGATGGATGAGTGAGACAACTGCAACTATACCATTAGATGATTGCAACCACTGCCAAAAACAAACAAAAATACTAAAGAAAACAAGTAAAATCACAAAGAAAACCAGTAAAAATGCAAAGGTTATGGTCTTATACCATATAAAGTATAAAGTGCATATATATATATGTGTGTGTGTGTGTGTGTGTATATATATATTTATACACACACTTTCTAATATTTTTCTATACTGCACTACTATGTCTTTTAAAGAAATTGATCTTTTAAAATAAGCAATAACTTTTTCCTTGTTTTTTTCCATCAATGATTATATCTGCTGTGATATAACTGTGTCTGCCAGTAACTGGCTATGATCCAGCAGCCCATCAGCTACATGCTTGTAGACTTTATAATATTGCAACTCAAGATGCAAGATGTTATTCAAAAGAAGGAAGTGGTAGCAATGCTTACATATAACACCAAATGCTATTAGGAATTGCTTTAACTACACTTAAACATACTGCATCTATTGATTTTCTTATTGACTAAGAGAGCTTTGAAATCTTTATATAACTAGAAGTTCAAAACATTTTAATTACAAGAAGGTCAAGATGGCCTTTAATTTTTTTTTACCAGAATATAAATATTTCAAAAGCCAGCTATAATGGTTTTGAACTCCTTCTGCATTGTATAAGCTTTTCCATTTCTATGTATTTCCTCCTATGAAGAAATAAAATGGCCTTAATATTAACTGTAAATGCACCTCACTCCCCTCAGTTTAAGACTTAGCCTGACATAAACACTGAAAGATGGGAGTATGTGAAATTTGAAATCCCAATTAATTCCAGCTGCCTGGAATAGTATTACTTGATTATTCATGCACAGTTTAAAAAAACAAACAAACAAAAAAAAACCAAAAACACAATGGAGAGAAATGAAAGAAGTAATTAATACTTTCATATGCTGAACAGTGGGACACCATCAGTGTCCTCGTAAGAGGAAATTGATGAAATCATAAGGAGAAAAACAGCTCCTGTCTTTGTCTCTGATCCGTGAATTTCTTCACCACAGCATGTACCATAGGTCTGTGAAAAGATAGTTTCATTCCTAAATCAGAAATGTTTTCTGCTATTCTCACAGCTATTTTATAAACTAGCTTCACTACCAACTATACCCTGCAATGCAAAATTGCTAATTCTATTCTTCTGAAACTTCAAGATACTTTGCTTTTACCTGATAAATATTCTTTCAAACATATCCCTGAAGTTGTCCTTTAAAACATTCATCTGTGCCAAATGACTGCCTGACAATAACTCAAATTTTCTTTATTTTATATATGTATGCAATACATATATAAAATATATAAAGCTTCTGAAGCTAAGAATTAGAATTCTTAGCTGGAACCTCTGCTGCCTTTTTTAAATCTATTTTAGGTAATAAAAGTGGGCCCAGCAGGCCTTATTAGATTTACTGTTCTGCAATACAATGCAATACCACATTACTTCTCTTCACCACTTTCCACTGAAAAAAATGAAACATAAATAACTTTTGCAATTCATAACAGTACAAGAACAAATATTTAAAGGCTTGAGAATATAGCAATTCGAGTTAAAATGTTGATTTTCTTACCCAAATTAACAGTATGGATATTAAAGTACCTTTTTTTGACAGTACACCTTTTGAATACACATAAAGCCTTTCCAAGACACACGCATTTTAAGCCATTAGCTGAAAACAGAGGCACACATTCTGTAGCATTACAAAAAAGAGCTTATCAGCCATACATCAGTCCCATGGCTATTCACTTCTTCGAGTTTTTTTCAGTATGTGGCAGACATTGGAGAAAATTACGTTCAGCAATTTAATTCTGGAAACATTTCCCCCCCCCCCACATTTAGTTTATTTTTTAATAGTGCATCTTCAGGAAATTTCAGGAGATGGTACACAATTATGCCTAAGCCCATGACTCTTGTGCACTCTAAATTTAAAGCCTGAAATAATTTTTAGGTTCTGATTTTGATTTTTCCTTTTAGGGAAGCACTGAAGAGAATAACCAGGAAGATGTACTCAACAAATACAGAAATTATGAGTGGAGGAAAAACCACTGAACCACAACATAACATAAAGACACTTTCCTTTTGTTATTTTTTGAAGGAGACAAAGAAATGCAATAGGGTTTTAGTGCGTAAGTTTCCTTCTTCAAGTCTTTTATTTTAGCAGTAAAACAACCCTTCATTAACAAGGGCTGATCTAAATTTAGTTTTACTGGTTTAACTGAAAAGTATTATTCAAAATCTAATCAGTGAAAACAATTTGGTGCATGCATATCCACAGAGTTCAATTTAACCTTCACACTGTCTTTAGAACTCACATTGAAGAAATGTCCATACTGGCAGAAAGAGGAAAAAAACCCAATCAAAAAAAACCCAGCTATCCCTTCTCATGTTCATGTTATTCACTGTAAGAATCAAGTGATTCAGAGAACAGTCAGACCCACCTTGGCTTTAAGTATCCACAGAATTTCAAGTACAGACTGTGCAACACTCACCCAAAATGACACATGCTCACCCAAAATTCTCCTGTTTCCAAGAAGTCTCCTCTTCCCTCCCTCCAGTCCCACTATAAGATACATAAATGTATAAAACTAATGTTCTGAAACACATCAACTGTATCACTTTTTCTACCCAAAGGGTATCATGTTATCAGATTTGCAGGGTGGGTTGTTTGGGTTTGGGAGTTTTTTTAATAGTGCCATACAGAATGAGCATTTTCCATTTAGGTTAAGTCAATACACAAATATTACAAATACTGATGCTGAGGCTTTAAAAGACTATATTGTATGGCAAGAAACTAGAACTCTTGCATGTTTTTCCTTGCAGTACTGTCCATTTTTAGTAGAACTTCCCTCACAAGCTTCTCAATTATGCACATAAAAGACTGTCCACAAATATATTAGCACACTACAAAAGGTACCATTTTTAGACAGCAACTTCTGCTTAAACTTTTTCTTTCCTGAAATCAGTCTGGTCCAAGAAATCAAACACATACCACTTGTCTTTTAAGTCACTACAATCTTCCCAGTCTAGTTTATTAACTTGCCTGATACACAGTCAATGATTGTAGTCACAGTCCCATTTAAAGGCAGGTATTAAATAATAATGAGGGCAAGGGAATCCTCCCTGAGGATTACCAAAATTTATTCTGTGTCAGCTACAAAGTCCAGCTACACTATCATGAACCAAGAGATGTACTGCTATTTCAGTGAAATAGTCTTGAGGAAACACAAAAAGCAAAGCAATCTTAACTTGATGGAAAAAGAAGAAATGTTGACATATAGTTGAGGCTTACATGATGATCATTTACTCATCAGGGAATATTTTAAGCACCTTGTCAGAGGATTCCAAATTTAAAGAAAAAAAAAATGCAACACTTCTTTTCAGATGCCTATTAATCAAAATTCCTACATAATATACAGAGGGCCTAAAATCTGGCTAGAAAGCATTTGTGATGGAGTTAGACTTTACCTTCAGTCTTTGCCACAGACACATCAAACAAATTCCTGTAAGCATTTTTATAATTTTATATTTTTAGCAGGTGAAAAATGGAACTTGCTACAGACCTATGTCAAAACCAATTTTTATGAAAACTAAATTCTCACAAAAAGGTAAAATAACCCAGAAAATTAAAACCAATATTTGTTCATGTGAAGATGTGTAATGACTTCTAGTGAATAGAGAGACTGTTCAGCAGAGTCCTGAAACAGGCTCCCCAGGAAAGCAGTGAAGTCACCATCCTTAGAAGTACTAAATAAATAAGTAGAGGTGGCACTCTGTGGTTAGGTTTAGTGGGCATGGTGGTATTTCACCAAAGGTTGGGCTTGATGATCTTGAGAGATTTTTAAACCATAATGATCCTATGAACGAACTACGCTTTTTCTACTCTTCAACATCTTTACAGAGGGCACTGTGGGACACCCTTCAAAAACATACTTTAACAGAGCAGATGGCAACCACCCATTTGGAAAGTTATGAAAAAGACTGAAATTACCTTTACTGATTTGTTTCATCTTTGTGCCTCAATATATAGAGATGCAGGGATTCACAAGAGTTAAACAAGTTTTGTGGCTTGTCACAGCAATTGTGAAACACTAGAAATTGAAACCACAGTAGCGTTTAAAATAAAATTTATCTTCTCTGAATTGCTTGGTTAGAGCACCCAGCTAATAGATAACAGTTGGGGAGTGACAGCAAGGCAACTAATCACAGTTATTTTGGAATAAAAATGTGCTTTACACTTACCATTATATGCAAGTTTGTATCAAGCACACACTCAAGGATTTTACTGGATGCAGTCAAAGATTGAGGTAAAAAGGCAGGAAATGACAAATTAGCTGAATTATGTTATCAGAACACACAGGGGCAAATCCTGATTTCTGCTAAATTAGCTTTAGTTCATATTGGTATTGCAATAATCTGCACTTTATGTCACTGAAACCAGTAGGTTTTACAATCAACTGCAATTGGTGTAAGCTTTTATAGCCCTTCTGTACACTTTTTAGACTTCCAAGCATAAAAACAAAACAACCAAACCCCATTCCTGTCTATGTTTTAGAACAGCTATCAAGAGGCAGGCAGTTAGCAAGAAGGATCTCAGACAGCAATTCAGGTAAACTGAAGCCATTACCTGAATCACAAAACTGATCAACCTTTCTTGACAATAAAACTAGAGCTATGTCAAGTTGCACTACAAAAGCAGGGAGTTTTGAACTGAAACATGCCAGATTTTTAAGTCTCTTTAATTCTATGCTAGCTAAGTGCTTGCACTCTTCACAAGCGGTTTGGTTGGTTTTTTTTTTATGTGCTTTTGGGTTGCTTTTTCTCCCAAGTAGCTTTAACTTTCCAAAGCAGCATCCTTCTATAAATTAAGGTCTGATGATCTCCTGGAAGATCAAACCAATATTTAACTGCTAGGCTTAACTGTCCACTCTAACATTAAAGTACAACCACCCCTGACGGCAGCACAACAGAGGACTGCATTTCTTCCTGGCAGATGAGAAACCCAAGTGCCACAAAAGGTTATGGTATTTCATAACACTGGCCTTTAGACAACAACAGCTGTAAGTTCTGCCTAGAGAGACCCATAGAAGAAAACTGATCACACACAAAGGTTTATGAAAGCTCTAAAAAGTAAGTAGTTTGCTTCTTTCAGTAGTCTTCATAAAAAAAATAAAAAAGGTCTGTGAGAGCACAATTCATGTAGCATTTTATCACAACAGAAATTGTATGTTATATTTCAAAATTCTAGCACTGCCAAAGAACAGTAATAATTTTGCTCCTCATGCCAAAGCAGGAAGACTGCTTGAGATCACAATACAAAGAAACTTCAGACACAAGGGGAAAAAAACACAGGTAGATTAAGAGAAAAACCTGCAACTCAGTGCAATGAAGCTGACCCAAATTAATCAGAGAACAGGCTGCCTTGGAGAGGTCAGTTGGCACTTTCAGACTTCAAAAAGAAAAAAAAACAAACCAGTGGGTACTGTCTTGTTGCATTTGCTGGCAAGGCAAACATATTCTCCTCAACTATCTTTTAGCCATATGTGAGAAGATGAGAAATGCAGAATTTCACCTTGAAGAGAAGTAGCTCCAAATTCACTTGTCTGACCTTGAACTGAGATTGTTTTCTGCTAGGGCATGAAGACATATGATAATGATGTATGATATGATATATGATAATACATAAAACACATATTTTATGTACCATTTAAGAAAGAGCAATGTGATGCCTTTTTTTATCTAAAGAGCAACAGTCCATTTGAATCTTTACATAAACTCAGCAAATACCTATTGCCTAGGAAGCTAGGAGAAGGTTACCTCTTCAGAGTTCAGGAGCCCTATTTATTGTCTCCTCTGGCACTTTAAGCCACTGAAAGATTAATGAAGAAAATTATAGTTTGCTAGGCCATATAAAATACCAGGATGTATTATTTCTGCATAATAAAATCAAGCTAGAATAGCACAGGCAATAAGCAGTTTCTGCTCTACCAGACTTGCTTCTCTTTCTGGGACTCTACATTGATCTTGCTGCAAAATAATCAGGAATTTGAGATTTATTTCTTACTACAGGAAATTAGTTGTTTGGAATAATACACTGCTGTGTATGCATCATAAATTTCCCAAGTTCCTCACATGCTGTGGTACACAGAAAGACATTGAGAAATTAATTATGACATAGCCAATAAATAATTACAGCTATGCAACCCATTTGTACCATCCACTAAGACAAAGTGGCAGCAAAGGCCTACAAAGATTTCAGTGTAGGGCTGCCATGTTCTTTAAAGGAAATCTGAAGAAATACTGAGAAAGTAGTGCTATCCAACTATTTTAGAAAAAAATCCTCTGGATGAAGAATGTAATCAGTCATAAACACCTCATTCAAATAAACTTCATTGCCCCTTATAGTTCCTTCTTCATCTTAGTCTTTTAGGACAAGAGCATGCAGAAATTCTTGTAGAATAGAGGTAGCTTCTGGCTCATAAGAGGCACAGGGAGTCCACAGGAAACCCAAAAGCTCACCATCACATTTTCAAACTCACTGGAAGATCGAAGTCCCACCTGGCAGCTGGGAGCTGCAGCAGTGCTGAAAATGAGCCTTATTTCACTTATTTCAATGAAGACATTCAACTTAAATCCCAACCTTACAGTGAATGCTTAACATCAGCTTCTAAGAAAGACAAAACAGTATTTGTAGAGACACAAGCAGCTGTGAATTTAATACTACAGGACAACAAAACAGGTGAAAGTTTTTAATTAAACAGCCCTTCTGTAGGCTAATATTCTGTAATTTTACATATAAATCAATCTAGATGACTTATTTCTAGTAAGTCTGAATATAATAAAACTGGTTTCAATGACCTCAGAGATACACATGCTTATTTGTGGTTATGGCCCCAAGCAACCCTGTAATCAGTCATTCCATTAAGTCAGAAGCATGGCACAAAGCCAAGCTCCTGAAGGAGTTAAAGGTCTTGCACATACTTTCTTTGTGTGTTTATTTGAACAGAATGGTGACTTTGGGTTTTGGGCCACCCATCACTTATAGACCTCCCATAACATTTAAAGGAGCTGAATCAACTGAATTTTAGCATATACCAGTTATTCTTGGGACACTACCTCCTTAACATGATGTAAAATCTTTGAAAACTGAAGCAACAGGGAAAAACATCACAACAGAGTTTATCTGGAGATATTTTAATGTATATATTCCTCTACAGATGAGTCAGGCAACGCTTTGGGGATGGAACCTAGATGCCATTACACAGCCAAAAGAAATACACAAACTGCCCAATATAATAAAACAAGAAATAATGGTGATAATTATCACAGAACAAAGAAAGTAATTCAGGCCACCATACTAGGGTGGGTCTTTTGGGTTAGTTTTTCCCCTTTCTTCTCCAGAGTCACAAAAAGAAGCTGCAACAACTAACTCATTGTCAGGAGCACCACAATGATAGGGGGAAATCAAAAACAAATTGATATTTGAAAATTCACAAATAACAGTAGTCTTAGGGGCAGCCTGCTAACTGAAGAAACATTCACTCATTTTCTCATTCTGGCCTCTAGAGCCCCAAAAATAATCATGAATTACTTTTTCATTCAGAAGCTTCAAACTTCTTGGTTATTGTTAATTAAGGGAGTTTTCACAGTACAAGAAAGCATCAGACTATCTTATTTCAACCTTTATAGCTAAGGTCCCTCAAATAGGAGAAACACACAAAGAAAAAACTATGCCAAATGATGAGCAGGAAGCTTTCTTCCTGTGTCAAACTTGTTATCACACATAACAAAACCTATACTTACTGCTCTGTTTTCTTGCTGGTGATACTGCTATCTACCTAAAAAGGTATTTCTCAAAGACAAGTGCCATATTGACTCAAGTAAAGAGAATGAAATTTTTAGTGCTTCCTAATACTAGTCATCCTTATCCATTCCAAAATACATGCCCCATGTCTGTATTTCAGACTGTACAGAAGAGTCATCAAACAAAAGAAAGCAGCAAGAGAAATGTACTAGAATAGGACAAAATTGTGATGATTTTTTTCTTTGAAAAGGTACCGTAATAAAGGCTGGCAGGTACCAATTCCAGCAGTACCAGTTCCAGCCAGGTCAACTACCACTTTGAACAGTGTGCAATAAATTATACAAGCGTGACACACACTCCAATTGAGGAACTGCTGTTTTAAATAGTTCAGTGCCTGAATCTAAAGTTTCATTTTGACTTCTGCATGACTTCTTATTAAATGCCAAGGAACAAATTTAGTGCAACTTTCATTAATAATAAATATCAATTAATAATATTGAATTATTATTATTATCATCGCTATTATTAGAGCAACTTTGAAAGTGTTCTTTTCTTTATGGCCTTAAATAAAGAGAGGAAAGTATTGCCAAGAACAGCAGACACTGAGTTCCTGAAACTCCACTATTCCTGGCATCCAAAATATTGCTGAAAAAAGATGTGGTTGCTCCAAAATGAATTCCATACAGCTCCTAACATAAAATGGATTAACTCAGAAAGGAAAGTTGTTAATGAAACACAGGCTAAAGACAATGCATCTAACCACTTAGCACCTGTGACCTGAAAGACTGCATCTGACTTAATGCTGAAAACTGAAACAGGATAGAAACATACACCAATGTTTAGGTTGCGTACATAAATAAATGTTTTAATGGCCGGCTCAGTTTAACTGTTAAAAAGGGAAGAAAAAAAAACAACCAAACCTGCAGTAGGGTATTCACCACATAAGGCAGAGGTGGCAAGTACAGATTCTTGTAGCATACCTACAGTTTATTATGTTCTCTTCATCAAAACAGCACAAAAAGTACATTGCAGATACCTCACTCTGATATGACACCCCACCGGGCTTCCTTCCCACCAGGCACGTTTTGCCTTTGTGGAATTAACTTAAAGCCAGGAACAACAATCCACCTTTCCTCTCAATATTTATTACACGGCTTCTTACTCTGTGAAGGACGCTGATGTCTCTTAGATACATTTTTGTAATTTTTCAGAACTTAAATAGATGCCATGTAATTACTTTCAACTGAAGTTTTGTGGTGATGTTTTTCAAGCCCAACTGATTAAAGCTTGTTTAATGGATCTTGAAGAAAATATATTATTCACCTTAATAAGAATTTATGCAAATCATTGCCACTAGCTTTTACAGAAAACCTTTTCAATTAATTATAATTAGGCTTTTTAGTTCTAGGTTTCCGGGGTTTTTGCTACTAGAAAATTATAAGCATGGATTGTTAGAGGTTTTTTTCAATTGTGGGAAATAAAACTTCATTGTTGTAAAATGATGTAAAATCTCCTATACAAATGAACTTGTAAAGTGCAGATTCCTTTTCTCTGCCATTCAGATCAGGTCTAAATATATGCCCCCAGATATCTGTGACTGGAAAGAAGACAAAGCACATTTGTCCCCGGTGTTGATATACACAAATTACTCCTTGGCTTTAGGAGAGTGATTTTATAGGAAAAATAAATAAAATTATTCAAATAAATAAAGTATTCAAATATTGGCATGTCTCCCCATTACTTTTGAAAACCTTACAAACACACAAAGATCTCTCTAACTATAATATTGTAAAAGTATTTTTTACATATTTCAAGGCCATTTCAGTTTCTTAGCATTAATATAAAAAAGGCCTTGCTTGAGTGGATAACTTTTCTTTGAATATACCCAGAAATACTGCAGTAGAGAAGCTGCAACATCTCAGAAAGTACAACACACTTAGCAGTAATAACAGCTGACCCTTTTTAACAGGTACAGATTTATAGTGAGGAAGACACAAAGCTTCATATTGTAGTATTGTACAGTTTATTATGATTAATTAAGAAGCTCCTCATATAAAAGTGAAATCCTTATTGCATTGCAACTGATCTCCTAAAGCCAGGTACTTTTAACTCTTCTGAGCAGAGAGCTACGGAGCACTTTGGTCCTCATTTAACTGTCTGAGGCAAGGGAGGGAAAGTGTTACAAGTGGAGCATCTTTAGACAACAGCACATATGCAATGAGTCTTGAGCATTCCCATCAGGCTGCAGTAGGGCAACATCCTGCCACTGCTTCGTTCCACCCTCTTTTGAGCAGTGAAATAGCATCCCTGAACCACTGAAATAATCACCCAAACTTCATCCTTTCTCTTCATCAAACTCATGGTTAATTTGAAAGAAGGAAAGACAATATGGGAAACAATGGCAAGGCTCTTAACTAGAACTAGAATTCAGAGAAGCCATTTTCTGTTTGCTCCTATTTCTCTCTTGAAGTCATTGGATTCCAGTCCTTGAACACCAGTGTTAAAAGCAGTCTAACATACCTTTCTCTGTTCTTTCCATTCTTCAGGTTTTGCCATGCTGAAGAACAGTAGGGACAGAAATCATGCAAAAAATGCCTCGAGCAATCTATGTTCTACAAACTCAACAGCTACTCATTGATGACAACTCCCTTCATGCCAATTTTTCAAGTCTTCAGGCATGGCATGTTTTCTGCTACAAAATGCAAGTTCTAATCATCATTGATAGCTGCAATCATAGCTCCCATTCATGAAACAGAGGAACTGCACATAGATGTATTTCCTCTATCTACCACAATTCTTTAATTCTATGTCATTTAACCAGAAATGAAAGAGCACTTTCTCTTGGAAAAGCAACTGTGAAAATGTCTGACTGGTTCTAGGTTTACAGTCTTTTAATCCAGATCAATGAGCTCACAAAAAGAATTTACCTATCTCCAGCAGTTAGCTCTACAAAATCAACCAGGGTTCTGCAAATCAAACTGTTCCCCTTTGAAGCCTATATGGCCTTTGATTTAGGAGTAGAAATTTAGTGGACTAAGTACAACTGCAGTGACATTTATATAATGCAATGTCACACATCACAGATCACAAGACATGCATAGGAGTACATCTACTGTGCTCAAAACAGTGACACTGAAAATTAACGTACAGGACAACCAGTTTGAGTTGAACATAAAAACATGAGTAAGGCTTTGGAGGAGCAAGCAGATTCATAAGAAATTAAAAGGCAAAGCAGAATATTAAATGGCCACATAAACAAGGTAAAACTGTTCTATGCTTCTAATTTTCAGGCAGAATTTGAAAGCTGAAACTTCATTAGAAATTCTCTAGGTGATGTATGAACCAGCTCAGCCTCCCATGACAGGACCTGCTCTGCAGGGCCAGTAGTAGTAAAACTGACATAATAGGTAGAATCACAAAGACAGAGAATACCACTTTTCAACACGTTCAGTAATACTGATGTGGTTTATTTTTAAGCAGCCAGTTGGGCCTTCTGGAAGTGTGGTTATAGTCAAATGACAGAAGTCACCTTTTGAACTTCAAAATTCACTGCCAAAGGGATATTATGATGCATAAATTACATCTTCTTGTTTTGCCATTAACACTAAGTTGCCAACTTCTTTCTAGGAGTAAATCAGATCTTGTTTTACAGAAAAATAACTTGCTGGGGATTATTTATTTTTTAATCCAAACAACTAAAATATTCACCAATTTCCTAGATCCAATTTCCATGTAGATGTGACTCTTAGGGATATGATTTAGTGGTGGTCTTAGACTCCATGATCTTAGAGATCTTTTTCAACCTAAAGGATTCTGTAATTCCATGACTTCTAGGGAAAAGTACAATAACTTAACAGCCATTAGAAAACAGCAGTCAGGAGACAAGTCCAAATGATCAGGTATCTGGAAGCTCTTTAGCTCCTGGGGTAAAGTGGTCAGTATAAATAAAAACTCAGACATTCCAAGACAAATATTCCTGTAAAGAATTATTTCTACATGACTGATGCATTATTGACTAATTTTCCTTTTGTAAGACCCATCTAGCCAAACAAAGATAATCTAAAGGAAGAAAATTACAGCAGCAGCAGGAATCTAACATTCAATGAATTTTCTTCTTGTGAGTGTGCTTTCATGCACAAAAACATTCAATACTATAATGGCAAACTGGCTTTACACACTGTAATTTCAAGAACTATGGTTTCTGAGCCTCAAGTATTTTTCTGCCATAAGACTTCAGACTTAAGTCTGCTCTGGTCAAACTTTTTAACATTTCTTCAGCTCTACATCAGATTAGAAGACATTTCCCTCTGCTCCAGCTTTTTTTTTTTTTTTTTTCCTTGTCTTCTATATTCTCCAATTTCCATTTAAGTATGTAGGATTACTAAACCACACTGGGGGGAAAAAAATATTACACAATAAATAATTCAATTACTCCCCCATGCTAAAGAAATGAAATTTCAATACAAATTCCTTAAATTGTCCAAATATATGATGGTCCTTTTCAGAAACAAAAACTCCATCCAATAAATGTTTGGGACTTTTTTTTCTAAATCACTTCCTTTTAAATGCCACAATAATCTAGAAATTAATCAATTTACAGGATTTTTTTTTTTCTTGTTGATAGCTGAACTGAGTGCTAGAGGTTCTTTCCTCTCTGACCAAGTGTTAATTTAAAATGCAGCAACCAGTCTTAGAAACTTAAACACTATTAAGCAAGTGATCAAAATTTCAAACAATCTGCCTTTTTTGGATTATGTCACTTCTTAATAGCCTGGCTAAAAATGTCTTCATAGCAAGTTCTAAAATCTTGCCCTTAAAAGCAGGTCAGGAAACTTTTACATCTGACTGTGAGCTGTTGTGGATACACACTCTCTCTTTTTCCCTGATTACATCAACAGATTTATCATCAAGCACATTTTTGTTTTATGTTTTTTTAATGTATGTATAAACTTCACACCTTACAATGTGCCTCTCTAGGCACCATAAACACAATAAATGTACTTATGCAGAAACCAGTCAGCATAAATTAGGGGGGAGCAAGCAAAGAAACCTGGGATTTTTTTCTTGCATACTACTGTCCCATTATATCCAGGAGAGCCAAGAGTCTTAAGCACAGTCATCTACTGTTCTTTATGAACAAAAGTTAGAGCTAGCAAATTACATTTGACTAAATAAAACAGGTTTTTAATTTATAACATCTTTGCTCAGTCATTTTTTTATAGTCTTGTGGGAACATTCTCAGTACTGCTGATGAGTATTTAGACACCAAGTTTCTCACCTACATTAAGGTACAGGGGTGTTTTGAAAATTAATTAATGTTAGTGTAGCACTTCAAAAGTGTACTACATGAACACTACAGGCATCCAGTTAATAAGAGTAGTTCAGTTAAATCCTATTCATCATACTGAATGCAAGCATTTTGTATTTTTAAAGTTCACAGACTGTCTATAAAAAGCCTGACAAACATTAATAGGCACTGACAAGCACACTAAAAAGCACAGACAGTCTCAACTTGTTTCTGTAATCAATTCTGAATTAAGTCAACTTAAAGCAGTCACCTCACAGGAACAGGAAGCCCCCACAAAATCACAGCTCCCAAATGAAAAGGCAAGAAATGAGCCTTTTTGGCTGCCGTAACCCAAAAAGTCATAGAGGACAATGAGACTGCCCTAACTTCTGTGGACTTTGAATCAGATCGTAGAGGTCAACATTTATTAGCTGAGTACCAAGATGAAGCTAGTATCTTCATTACTTGAAAAAATCATTCCATTAGAAAAAGAAGTTCCCTTAACAGCTCCATGATATCTTCTCCTTCCTCCCCACCACCAGTTTCTGACAATATTACGTTGATTGGTTTTCACCTGTGCTGTAAAAATGTCTCAGTTTTAAAGTGTCAGAGGCCACCTGCAATAAACATACATGCTATAGCATCTACCTGCTGTATACAACCTACATAGCCATTACCAATGTGAGAAATAGATTTCTTTATCTATTCAAGGAATCAAATCAAGAAGAATATTTATCAACCTTGCATTAAACTGTACAGTTGGAGAAAAACATCACTTTTGGACACCACAGCCAATTCCTCAACAGAAGAAATGAGTCTGAAAGAAAGGACCATTTTTAAACACTGTGTCCCATCTTCTTGTCAGTCATCCTCCACCTGGCTATGCTTCCCAACAGAGGTTAAACATTCCATTATGCCTTATTTACAAAAAAAATTGTAAACCCTCTAACAGGAGATTTTATTCCATTCCAATATTAAATAGTCTTCCATTTAGTTTAACCACAACTGGCAATTTAATTAAAATTTACATGGGCTACTAAAAACAGGTGAACTTACATAATGATAAATATATGAATGTAACTACTTCAAATCATAGCATATTCTGTGTTGGAAGCGACTGACAAGGGTCACTGAGTCCAGCTCCTGGCCCTGAACAACACAACCCCAAAAAGTACACCATGTTCCTGAGAGCATTGTCCAAGTGTTTCTTGAACTCTGTCAGGTCTGGTGCTATGACCACCTCCCAGGAGAGTGCCTTTCAGCACTTGACTAAACCCTTGGGGAAAGAAACTTTTGCCAACATCAGAATTAAAGCTCTCTTGACAAAGCTTCATGTCATTCCCTTGGGTCCTGTCATGGGCACCACAGAGAAGAGATCAGTCTTGGCCCCTGCCCTTCCCCTCATGAGGAATCTGTAGACCACAATGAGGTCTCCTCCAGGCTGAATAAATCAAGTGACCTCAGCTGCTCCTCATACAACTTCCCCTTCAGACCCTTCCCATGACCTGCCTTTGGATGCTCTCTAATAACATTATATTCTTATGTTGTGGTGCCCAAAACTGCACACAGAACTCAAGGTGAGCACCTGCAACTGGAACAACAAATGAAAGGTTTCTATTAATACTTGTGGAACCAAAAAGGACTGAAAACATTCCAATTGTTCTGTGTAGGCATACAGAGGTATTACTGATCTTCTCCATCATGACTCCAGCAGACAGATCAGTAAATGTACTGGAAGTCTGTGCAGAAAGATAACTAAATTTAAACTTCTTACAGCTGTGTAATAAGGAGCTTCATTTAACAAGCTGATCTGAAGCTACACTAAACAGTTCACATTTTTCAAATCAGCATCAAAAATAAAAATATCATACTTTGAATACGCACTCACAAAATCCACAGGAAATCAGCTCAATTCTCTCTGGTATTACTTCCAGATAACACAAATAGGGTCTTCTCTATCTGCAGAAGTCAATACACTTCAGAGTTCAAATGTCAGGTACTACTACAGCAGTGTCGAAGTTTGATGCAATATGAACAAGAAATGGGTTCCTGGCATTCACATTTCACTTAAATCTCTAGTTCCAGATGCTTGGCTTAAGCACTAACATTAAGAGAGTCACGACTTCATTTCAGAACATCACTTTTGTTCTTAAGACTTTAGTAGCAACTTTCACCACCAGTGAGTTTTATATTCATAGAAGGCAATAGCAGTCAGACATTTGTCTAGGGGCCCATACCTGAAAAGACACCTAAACACATGCTGGCTCCTGCCATCACCACCCAGACAAGCCACACACACTGCTACCTGTTCCCAACAGCAGCGTTATTTATGCACCTGATTTCTACAGCCTAAATTTGTCCGCCACATCCGGTAGGACCCATTTTATTAGCACCTCCAAGTCTCCAGGGTCTTCTCACATTTATACACAAATCATTGTCTGTCAGAAAGAATACTATTAACTACAGCCAGGACAGAGGGCTGTAATTAATAAATTTGCCAAAAATGGCAAGTATCAACACTGAATATAATCCATTTCATTTTCAGAGTAAGATTTCACTTTAGAAAAAGATTAATAGATTGCTAATCTAAGCAATTGGAAAACAGTGATTCTCATAGTCTAAAGGCAATTAGACTGCTCCTAGAATACTACAGCTAGAATACTCCCCCCAATACTACATCACACTACTTTTCACTGTCATTCCACATGAAAATAAAATACTTGAAAATTTGAATATATTAGAATATCAAAAGCTAGCTGTTCTGCGATAAAGTTTTTCTGTTATTAAGCTACAAGTTCACTTTACAATGCTGACTTTAAAAAAAATATGTATTTTAAAATCTCTATGGAGTTCTTGCTTTTCCATGTGCATATATATATACATATAAATATATAAAAAATATAAGTTGATTAAGTAATGCTACTATCCTGATAGTAGCAATGGTATAGTGCACTTGTCCCAGGCTTTTTGCAAGACCTGCCCCAAAGAGACAACTCAAAAATTGAGTTCCAAGACCCATTGACTGAAGCAGTTTATCTATCCCTCAGTTAATTTTTACTTCACTCGCAGTCTCCTTTTAAAAATATCAACAAAAAGGCATAGAATAAAGCAGAAAGTAACCAGAGGGGATAAATAATAAAATAAATAATAAAAACCCCTATGAGTTACAAACAGAAAGAACAATGTAAGCAACACTTTATCACACAACAGTATGGTAATGCTTCCTTTCTCTAAGTTTTCAGATCTTCAGGATTCTTGAATGCAAGAACAAAAATCAAAGACCAAAAATATAATAATTACAATAACACATGGAAAAAACCACCATGATTCTTTAAAACATCTAATTACAATTCTGCCTAGGGGCAGAATTGCTCACTTGGAGTCAGATTTTATTAATTAAGGTTCTGTCACAAACAGTAAAACTATTATTTGTTGCCGGTTCACTGCTTAAATGATATGCATTGTACATTTTGTTCGGGAGATGGGTAATAAGGTTGTCCCTTAACATCAGCTGATTGCTGCAGCTTCAGGTCACAGTGAACCATCTGGAAGAGGAGGAAATTATGCCTCCATGTCCCAAAGACCAGTAGAAAACTCCCAACATGGAGGAGCTTATGTAGCTGGCTTTGCCAGACACATTACCTCTGGTCTAATGAAGCTCTCCTTAGAGGCCTGGCACCCATCATTGCCATTTGCCATGCTCTAGGCTTGGTAATGAACATAATTCAGATGACTAGAATTTTAATGTCCACTGAAATCATTGAAATACACATAGAAATTCTTTAAGGTGTAACTTTAAAAAACTTCTTGACCCATAATTACTTCTCTGTCGAAAAGCAATTAAAAAAGTTATTTACTGTGCTGTAATGATGAGAGCTACAAAGACTGTGAGGAGCTCAAATGCTGTAATGATGTAGGACTGAGAACTCGGTTTCAAATGCAAGACAAAGTGAAGACAGAACAAGCACTAACTTGCTTGACAAATGAAAATAATTACAAATAGTCCTTCCTTTTTCCTTCATGTATTTTCACTGGAAGACATTAGTTTGATGGAATGCAGAGGGATTACATCAATAACGGGAAGAGTACAAGTAATATTGCTAAGACATTACACGTTTTTCTCCTGTTGAAAAGAAAAATAGCAGCTCAGTGTTTGGGCTTCCACTCAAGCTCTGCACTGAAGGCACTCATCCCTGTAGAGGATTCCCTTTGGGAATTTTCTTTATACTGTAGTAGATGGAGAGGAATAAAATTATTATGTAAGCAAACATAATAGCCCTGGAAGAAAAATATTACATGCTAATATTTCCACTGAACAACATTTCAGGGCAGACAAATTGAAAAGACATGTAAAAGAGTGAAGATTACATGGAAGTGCATATTTGGATGTTACTTCATGAAAATGGGATTTTGTCAATTAATTATTTTCATACAGATCTGGATTTTTCTGAATAGCCTAGCAATATGAAAAATCGAAGTTCAGCAATTAATCAGTTGGATTTACAAGAATAACGTTTCATACCAAATACTCCTTTTAAAGACTTCTTGTGTCCTAGTAGCCTGTGATTTACAGACTTTAAAAATACCATGTTTAGTGCAAGAGTTGCTGCTCTGTGCTTATGACTATGACCGATACAATAACAAAATATTGGTCATGTTGGACATGAATTTCTTTAAAATCTGGTACACTTCATAGAAGTTTGGAAGTGGTTGATACTGAGCATACCCAGGGTCTTCCCTGTATGTACAGAATTCTTTATTCACACATATATTCCATATATTCACACTTTATTTGTAAATAATGGATTGTACATTACTTATAATACCAGAAAATTACTTTTATTTTTAGAGAAACAAATCCTGTTTGTCCTTTTCCATGATCACTATGTGAAATGTTCATGCTTCACCACACACTTGAAATAACTTGAAGTCTGCAATTATCAAAGCAGTAGTATTTTTATGGCACCCCAAGTGAGATGGCATATGAAAATATTTTCAAGCACAAAAACAAGATGCATGCATTTCTCATGAAATTCAAAGACAGTCTGGAAAAAGCAGACAGTGGTGGAAGCACCAGCAGGTGGAGGAAGGCAAAGACTGTCCAGTTTACAAAATTAAAGTATGGATAGCAATCCAGAATGCATGCAGATAACAGCATAATTTAACAACCTACAGTTGTAAGCAAAAGCTATCAGTACTAGCACCCTTAATTTCACATAATTTTTGGAATCATCAGCTTACAGATTTCCTGCTTTGCTTTCTTAAACTTTCTATAAAGTTTATTCCCTGCCTCTCCATTCAGACTATGGAAGAAGTGGCTGCTCAGTAATTTCTGAATAAGCAGCAAAGACATCTTTGTTCAATTCCTCCCCCAGATTAGCTCAAAAGGACTTTTACCCAAATGATTTTATACAAAAGCAAATGTCCCCAGTTCTTAGAAGTCTCATGTAAAAGTCTAACACATCATTCCACAGAAGCAGCATCCAGGGAAAAAGGCATCTTTTCACACAAAAAACACGCACTTATGCATGGGTTCACAGCACAGCCCGTGCAGAGTTGTGATGCTGTTCTGCCAAAGGCAAATTAGTCCTTTTGAAAGGGAATGCCTACTTTATGAAGCTGGTACTGAAAGTCTGTTTCTTTTAACACATTTTCCAAAGAGTAACAGAGCCCCTCTGTCCCTCCCACATTTCTGGACTATAAACCAGCAGATCAGTGAAAGGTCACAGATCTGTGAATCAGCTGCATGTGATACAAGGTGGAAGCAAGGCTGTGCAGCCAGTGTCTGAAACACTTGGACCACAGCAGGAGAGCGTGCAGCAAGGGCCAAAAGAGTAAGCTTATGCTGAGCACATAAGACATAACAGGTCTGTAAAAGTAATGACTTCCAGCCTTCAAGAAATACTCTGTGGCATTCCAAATCAATATAGCAGCCAGCCCTTTGCCTGCCCTGACCTCTAAGATGTCATCCTCTAACAAATGACCCAGATGACTATTATGCCTTTTTTTTATTATGAGAATACAGAATTACTTTTTGGCCAGAAAGACAGGATGATTTAGGTGTGAATGAGTGTATACTATTGAGAACTTTCAGCAGAAATAAAACTGCGAAGCAAATTTTACAGCAACAGCAAGTGAACAACAGCAGACTAGCACTATAGAGAAAGCATGCCCATCCTTGAAACTTTCAACAGCTGAACAAATGAATGAAGTGTTGTCCCACCCCCAGCACAAACCTCCCCAATTCGAGATATGTCACCACTTCCTTGGAGCCACATATACCCAATTATCTTCCTTCAGCAAGGACTGTTCAGACAATCAAAGACCTGCATGGCCACCTTCCCCTGCTACCACCAAACTACAAAAGGTGAGGGAGGAAAAAAAACAGGAATCATTAATCTAGTCTTAAGTAAAGAAGTTGAGAGAAATTGGTTTGTTTGTAATTCTGCTGACCAAAAAACCAGAATTAAAATCACTTCTGCATCTCAAGCAGTGAGGATGTGCCTGTCCAGAATGACCTGGTAGCCCAGACTGATCATTCTCATGCTCAGCATCTGCACGCCCACACGGTTTCTCAACCCAGCTGCTGGGCTCCAACCACAGCAGAGAAGAAACAACGTACACAACCCTTCTCTAGCTTTACCTCTTGGGTCTTCTGCAGGAGAACTTGAAAGCATCAACACTTAAAATCTGCATCTTCCATCCACAAGTACCTACCTGAACAATCACCCCTCAGGCATCCACTCGCCCCCGAGGCGAGCCCCATTCATGACTGCACTCACAGGACAAAGCTGGCAGTCTGTCACCTCTGAGTGCTGAAGAGCAGTATAACTTACAGAAAAAAGTAAGGAATTTGGGTTGGGCTAATCTGTCTCTATTTGGTTTGCACTAATCTATCTTTATTTGAATTAAACTCTTCAGCACCAGGTCTTTCTCTTTGGTGTGATCACATTAGATGCCACACAAAAAAGTCTGTTCTTAACTGGAACCCCTCCCAACTCCAGAACAAGGGACAATAGACCTCTTTATTTTCCTCACAGTTATTGAGAAGGTTGGGTGCTTTCAGCTGGAATGTGGTACCTCAGCTGGGAGGAGGCAAGGGAGGGTGACAATGAACAACTTCAAGCTTAAAGACATTTAAGACATTAATTCCCGTTTAAAAGAACAGCTGTATATCTCTGTCTATCTCACTGCTAACAGTATATCAAGATGAAAAGCAGCAGCATTCATTATCAATCAAAGCAATCTGCTATGAATTACTGTGGTACTCCAAACACTCCATTACCTAAGTATTTCCAAAGGTACAGGCTAACAAAGAATGAAGCAAATGAAGCCAAAGGACAAGGTCTTCCCTGCAGCCTTCTGACATTGAAATTTATTACCAGGTTATAAATAGAACTGAACCCCCTCCATCCCCCCAAAACTATTTTTCCCCATACTCTTCAGGGAGGAATCCATCATAACATTTAGCAGAAGATCATTATTCTTCTGCTTTTAAAGTACTTTTCTAAAAAAAAGCCCCAAGCTTTAAGTGATCCACACATTCATATCCCCATACATACACATGCAATTAGTGCCATGATGTATTTAAATAATGAAACACAAGGATACACCTAAGTACAGCAACACCTTATCTTGTTAGACCATCCTCCATTCATCCACATGATCTTTTTCCTCAATTTGAAGTCTGTAAACTCAGTAACATCAGATGAGAAATTCAAGTATGCAACACATGCATCATGCTTTAAAATATCAATGATCTATCCAAAGTGATCAAAATTTCTAAATATTAAACTAGTACAGGGCTTGCATATGGCAACATTCAATCTAAGCATGAATACAAATCCTGTGATAGCAAAGCTCTTGTTCATGAACCCACCAATGTGGAAGTTTACATTACATTAGAAGAGACTGAAGACAGAATTTTGACAGTTTTGAATTTCAACTGACAGTGGCAATGCCCCAAAAGGTTTTAGACAAAGACAAACCAAGCTGTGATTTCGTACACACCAGCTATAAAACTTATTACATCTATGCTTGCTGCTAAATAGAAAAGTTTTCTTTCCATAAATTGCAACTCAGCTAAAACAAGCAAACTGCTTACTTAGCTCTCACATTTGAGAGAATCAGGAGGAAGTGTGAAATGGGGCAATGAACCCAAAATAAAAAATAACAACTATGTTAACTGTTTCACTTAAGGAGTGAAAAACTGAGAATATAAATTCAAAGCCAAATGGATGATACCATAGCATGAAAGAAACACCATAATAATACCAAATTAATAAAATAAACTACTTTACATTTTCTAATATGCTAGATTAAATATGGTGTATAGGAAGAAGCAGGCTTCTTTATTCAGGAAGTTTAAAATCCCGGAAATTACTTTCAGGATGCAATTTTCATTAACAAAATGTATATACTTTAGAAAATAAGGTAACTGAAAAAAAAACCCTAAACCTATGTAGATATAATTTCACTTTCTTTGCTAGTAGGCATCAGAATATGAGGACACCAGCAGTACAATTTCACTGGAAAATATCTAGCTGCATCATTCATTACCACACACCATCAACCTGAATTATGGTTTTCTGCTGAAACCCTCTTTTATTGAAGGGTAAGCTGTAGCATACCTAAAAGTGAAAAATATCTGGATGTTGAGGACTGTAAGGTTGAATCTACATGGAAAGATAAAGCATTTTGATGAGTATTACAGGGATGAAAAGAAGTACAGCCCTTACAAATGAAATATGGCATCCCTCCCCAGTTAGCACTCTTTGGGAGAGTTAAAAAAATAGTGGGCAAGGAAAGCAGCCCTGAATGTAGGTTACATGTCCTACATCAGAGGCTGTTTAAAAAACAAACAAAACAAAACACAGCCTTGGTAACCGCAGAGTGAGTAGTAAAGTCCTGTCATAGCCTGAAAGCCAGCCAACAGGTAGGAAGCAAAGGAGAATTAATAAATGGCTGACTCTCAGCACAGAAAGAAGTTAACAGCAGTGTGCCCCAGGGAGCTGTTCTGAGACTTACACTGTTCCATGTATTTATTAACGACCTAGAGGAGACGGAAAAAATGCTGATGGCAGGAAATTATGTAGGTTAGTCAAGATGAAACAGTGCTGTGCAAAGGTCCAAAGCAGCCTAGCAAAACTAACCTGGAGGTTAATCTTCCTGCGTATTTAAATAAAGCCTGCGTACCTTCATGGAAGACAAAATGCATATACACTTCTAAGGCTTACAGTTTATCTGTTTAAAATGTGTTCACTACCATGGCTAGTACAAGTAAGGTAGTGAGTCTTATTTTAATTTGCATAAACTCTGTATATAACATAACTTGTACATTTACATATTTTGTAAATAAATTTGCAACATTTATGTTGATCAAAATTCTGATACAAAACTTCAACAAAAGGAAAACCAGACATAATACTTTCAAACAGAGATAAATGCAATAGAAGAAAGACTAAAATAGAAAAATGTGTGTATTATAATACTAATAAGTAAACTAGAGGTTTTGTATCCTAACAAATTCAATTTTGGTGACTTCCTCCAAAAAGTCAGGGAATTTCCATAACCACACACTGCTTTTGATAAAAAGTTCATGAGCAAAATGCTGCCATGTAAGGATTCAATTAAAAGAAAATGCTACTTTTAAAACAGGACAACTAGAAAAAAGATATAAGCCTTATGACAGGCTCAAAATATTCTTAACACCCACTGGAATGTCTTTAGAAAGATCCAAAAAGCACCTCTGCTGTTCTCATTTTATTAAATTACTGAAAAACAGGTGTAGGACCAAAAAAAAATAACAGTGAAAAATAAAAAAAGTTTGCTAGGTTAAATCCACTAGTAAGGATTATTGTCAACTCTGAAGCATTGCAAAAAGCCCTCACAATATTTTTCAGGCAATTCATTACATGAAAATTATTGAATTAGTAAATCCTAACATATCCTATAGATGTACATTTAGTCAAGCAGAACAAGCAGAATATCCTGATTATACGTATTTAGAAAATAATGGAGTTGGACCTAGCTATTGCCCATGAAAAAGAAAAACAAAAAATCTCAGTAGTTACTAGATATTCACCAGCTTGAGTTTCAATATTTCAATATATATAAGGCTATTTAAAAAAGATAAAATCTCATGTTATATACTTGTGCACACACCCAATTATTTATTTATTTAGCGAGCCCATGCTCTCTCTGTTTTTTCTCTTAAAAAGGAAACAAGAAATCCTACAGATAGAAAAAAAGATAAATGTATTTCATATAAGGAGCAGCTCAACAGACTGACAACTTTCAAATTGGAAAAAAATACTGTAAAACTGCCATGGAACAGCTATGTGTAAACATTTGGTGGTATGCAGGAAGTGAACTACAAAGTGAGGTTTCTGCTTTATTCTTTCTAACACTCATAATATAGGTATTCAGTGCAGATCAAAAATGCAGATTCTTGGTATTAAGGTTTCAAGCAAGTACGACTGTGTTTTCCTCTGCTCTCATTCACATCTTTACTCACCTGCTGTTAACTTCTGTGAGCATAATAAGATGGATAAGCAATTTGATCTAGTATGAACACTCATACTTCTTATTAGGGAGGAAAAAAGCTTATGATGGAAGAATGCTGGGAAAATTACTAAAGAAATGACAACTTGGAGGCTAAATTTTGTACAAGATAGCATTAAAAAACAAAAACCTGCCTCAAATAGCCTTTCTGGGTTTTTAGTGCTAGAATATAAAAGCCAAATGCTGCTGTAATTAGTGCCACAGAACCTACTCTCCTTAACTTAAAAGGTTTACTAATAATTTTAAACATAGTCATACAAAAGGAATCGCACATGACAACCTGAAGGCACCAGCACTTCAGCAAAAGATTCAGATTTAGAAATCTGGTATTAAAGAAAAGTTTCTGTTACAACTCAAATTCTTTGTCTTGCATCGTACAGTCAATTTTACTAATAGCAGAACCATTGGTAGGAAAGCCAACAGAGAAAGTCTAAAACACTGCCAAATTAGAGTGCAGTGACTTATAACTACTCTGCAATAGTCAGAATAGCTGCAGAGTAATTGAGCATTAAGACCTGATTTACTATGAGAAAAAGGGGATAGAAAAGGCCCAATTATTTAATGATCTTTTCTAACCTCACTCCAAAGGGGAAATAAATAAATAAATAAAATATTCAGGATGCAACAGGAATAATTAAACAATACTCTTAAAATAAACTAGTGGGGGAAGAGAGCTCTCTAATTTAGACAAAAATTAAAAACAACAGATTTCACTGTGAAAGCAAGAAAGTGAAGTACATGGAATTAACTCTTGGAACGTATTGACTCCAACAGTTTGGTAAGAGTAGCAACAGAGATAAGAACAACATCCATAACTGTACTCAAGTAAAATACAGCTACAAAGGGTATCAATACTCAAGTTCCAGGATTTTTTAAAATAACCTCTAGGCGGTCTACATTCAGCTATAAAATCACAGATTTTCACACAAGTCTTTCTATAACTTTACTCACTTTCAGAGGAAAAATATTCCAGTACATCTACCACATATGTAGACCACAACGTTTTAAACAAACTTTTAAAGTAACCCTTACTGGTTTCAGTATACCAGTTTTAAAATCAACATTAAGAAGTATTTTATGTTTTATCAAAATGTTCAGGTAATAGTTCAAAGAGTCACAGATTCTAAGCAGAGAAGACTCCCAAGTTTTTTCCTTAATAAAATCAAAATGAAGCTGTTTGGAAGCAAAGTAGCATTCAGGAAGGTATCTGTAAACCAGAGAGTGATGAAGGGGTGAAAATCTTGCTGCTTTAGTAAGAGAAAAGCAGCACTGTGATTAAAAACACCTGAAGATATCTTACGTGTCATGACATTTTTCTTTATTACAGTTCTTCCTCTTGTTCACTTCATAATAAGGTATCTTATAACTACAGTCATAGACAAGGTGCATGCCAAATACTTCAGCCAAAGCACTCTTTTTTATAAATGACTGGACAAGGTTTCCTGTTTAAGAGCAACGTGGGGCTGTGATAGAATCACAGAAAGCTCAGCCGTAATCACTCAAAGCAAAGACACCGGAAATAAAGCACACACAGGTGAAATCCACATTCCCACATTACTAACCACAGATACATGCGCTAAGAAGCTCTTACTCCTGTAATTTTTCTTCTATGGAGTAATTTTTCAGTCTGATGAACAACCAAGATGACTCACAGCAATCCACTTATTATAGAATGTCTCTAAATATTCAAGCACACCAACAAACATTTAACACAATAACTGTGTTCACACACAAAAGAGAGTAACAGTTCAGGTAAGATTATGGAGATTATCCTGGAAGGTATCAAAAAACACCTGAAGGACAACACAGTCATCTGTCACAGCCAACACAGCTTAATGAGGGCAAAGGCGTACTTCTCAAAATTACTTCCTTGTACAGTAACGTGACCTATCCAGTTGATGGAGGAACTTAAGTTGTTGGGATCTTTTTGGATTTCAATAGAGCTTTTGATACTGTCTCTGGCAGGATCCTTCTGAACAAAATGTCCAGCACACAGCTGGATAAACACACAATGTGATGAGTGAGCAACTGTCTCATGGGTTGGGCACAAAGGGTTACAGTGAAAGGGGTGACATCAGAGTGGTGACCTGTCACTAGTGGGGTTCCACAGGGCTCCATCCTTGGGTCTGTGCTCTTCAACATTTTCTTAAAGGACTTGGACACAGGACTGGAAGGGATACCAGGTTTGCAAAGGACACTAAACTGGGAAGAGCTTTTAACTCCCACAAAAGCAGAGAGGCCCTGAAGAAAGACTATGACAAATTAGAGAGATGGGCAATGACCAACCATATGAAGTTCAACAAGGACAAGTGCCAGATTCTGCACGTGGGCTGGGGCAACCCTGGATGTGTGCACAGACTAGGGAATGAGATACTGGGAAGCAGAGCTGTGGAAAGGGACCTGGGTGTCCTGGTGGATGGCAAGTTGAACAGGAGCCAGCAGTGCCCTGGCAGCCAGGAGGGCCAATCCTGTCCTGGGGGGCATCAGGCACAGCATGGCCAGCTGGGCAAGGGCGGGGATTGTCCTGCTCTGCTCTGCAGTAGGGTGGCCTCACCTGAAGTGCTGGGGGCAGCTTTGGGTGCCACAACAAAAAAAGGATATAAAGCTATTAGAAAGTATCCTGAGAAGAGCTGTCAAGATGAGGATGGGTCTGGAGAGGAAGCCTTTTGAGGAGCAAATGAGGTCACTTGGTCTGTTCAGCCTAATGAGGAAATGGAGGGGAGACCTCATTGTGGTCTACAGATTCCTCACAAGGTGGAGGGGCAGACACTGATATCTTCTCACTGGTGAATGGCCATCCTAGAAGGGAATGGACTGAAGCTGTGTCAGAAGATGCTTAGGTTGAATATTAGGAAAAGGTTCTTCACCACAACGTGGTCATTCACTGGAACACGGTGCCCAGGGAAGTGGTCACAGAACCATGCCTGACAGAGTTCAAGCACTTGGACAGTGCTGTCGGGCACACGTCCGATTCTTGAGATTCTCCTGTAGAACCAGAAGTTTGACTTCAATGATCCTTGTGGATTCCTTCCAACTCTGGATATTCTATGATTCTATGAATAATAATCATCCTTAGCATACTGCACTCTATGTTCTTATTTGCAATTTTTAAAAACAGTCAGCTGTAAAGTAAGTTTTCCATCTTAGCTGAGTCTTCTAGCATTGTCTAATCACTTACAAATAATAAGGCCCCCAGCTCCTAATTAAAAAGAGACTGTGCACAGTCTTTTCTGCTCACAAACTTCACTCAAGAAAGCACTCAGGTCTCATTAACAAAACTTCTGAAATCAAAACTTTTCACATTTTTCTATTAGTGAAGACTATGTCCTTGACTAAGCAAGCTTTATACACCTGCAAAATAGGCATATAAAACTTTCAGCTGGTTTTGATTATGGATATTCTGTAATTATTCATTTGATAAATACATAAAGAAATCTAACATATATTAAATTTTGTGCCTTTGTTAACTCAAAATAGCTTGGATTTTAAAAATGGCTCTCAATTTATAATGGATTCATAAGCAAACTTATCACATCATTGGAAACATTACTCAAAAAAAATAAAAAGGAAAAATTTGTCAAAAGCATCAGTAGTTTCTGAACACCACCATCATCAATCAATCTTTCTAAAAATGTGAAACTGTGATGCAAAGAAAAAGACATAAAATTATAAGCAGAAATTTTATTTCATATGCTTTCCAAGCCATCCTAGCTATCCAAGGGCATACCTGTGAAGCTGATACTAACCTTACTAACCTTACTGAGATGGACTTAGGCAACCCTGTTTTCTATCAAAGTATTTTATGATATACTTACAGGACGTTCTATTTCATTGGTGCAATATAACAACACTATACTAATTATTCAAAAAACAAAAATTCTATAGGCAAGATTCATAGTTTTACCAAGTCTGCATAATAAAGGTCATTTGAGCGTAATTTATACATTGTTTTATTCAGGGAGCTGCTTCAAAATACTCAAGTTATTTTCTGAAGCCCTGACACCAAATGCCTATTAGTTCATCTGTGCTACTTTTACAGGGAATGCAAATCAGCCTAGCACACAAAAAGTCTTACACTATTTCAATCTTCAATATAATAGTCTTTTATATGGCACTCTCCATGTTTTGAATCAACGGCTACATTTTTAAAAATTATACCAGAATGTGAGCACAGACACCACCATGGTCCTTGCTGAATGTGTTTCCTAGCTAGGCAGAGAGCAAGCCAATGCTACAGTGTTCGAGCACTTGAGACCTTAACCTTGTTGCTTAACTACATAATGCACCTCATATGGCAACTGCTCACAGTGCAGGCAGTGAGGGCAACTGGGAAAATGTGTTGCATCACTCTGTTTGGGACCACCAATGTGCTCTTTAGACAACATCCTGCTTTCAGGAGAACACAGCTGAAAACAGCTCTCTAATTAGCATCAGACAGGCACAAGCTTGAGCAGAAAGACAAGGGTCAAACAGACTGAAGAGCCGGTCAAGCCACCAAAACTCTATGGGACAATACAGAAGCTACAGGGCAGCAAAGCTTCTCATCTGTGTAGACAATAAGCTATGCTAAAATCTCTAAACTCTCCTCCTCTCTCTCACTGCCTTACCCTTCATAAAGGGGAAAGCAAAATTAAATGGCTCTGTTGTTACTGTGACATGATCACTAACTTCCAGTTACAATTTCCTGAAAAAAACACAAATAAACAGAGGCCAAGTGCACATCACTCCCTGCCAAAAATATTTATGCTATATTTAAGGGCCCAACTAGCTGAGCATTAAGAAAGTAGAGATATTCGCTAAAAAACTTCACACTTTTATATAGAGGATAAAAAATATACAGAAACATTTCTGTAAGGAATCAATCATACCTATTCAATGACTCTGATTTATTTAATTACAAGGACTGATGCTTTAATTTATTTTTTAAATGTAGTAATTTAGGTTCAGAAGGTTGTTTCTCAAAAGCAAAATTACTACTGATTGCTGATCCTAAGTAAATGCTCCTCATCCCTGAAGAGATTCTCCAGTGAAACAACATACTTCAAACTTTAGATGTCTACCTTTGAGAAATTAGCACTTATCCAACTATTTTCAACAACAGCTTTAAACGAGTCATGCCCAGATTGCCTGGTTTTTAGCACTGGTTTTCAAAGGAGTCCAGAATCCTAGCTTAGATGCTAACATATAGATTGAAGCTCTACTGCTGGTGGAATTCTTTTTCCTTTCAAATTTCATGTAAAATTGAGGTACGTTATCTGGTTTTGCTAAACTGTTACAATTGGGACATTCCATAAACTTCACATCTTCCTTAAACTTTGATGAAATGCTTGTCCTTTTTCAAAATTTCCCTGTGGAAAAAAAATTTCAAAAGGTGGGGGGGAAGTGTTGCGCTCATCAGAGAACTAAATTTACCTGCAGCTGCTTTGCTCAGGAACAAGCTGTCATCAGCCAGCAAGACCATCACTTCTCATTGCTTCCTTGGCATCAAGTCAAACTTCTCTAAGCCCAAAGGGCCAAACCTCAATATAATGCACAGCAAAGGCAGGAAATGGCTATGGGAAATGAGTGTATGCTGGAGAGACGTGGAGGGCAAAAACCAGGTTTACACACAGGGGAAGACAAAGGGAGACAGTAGGAGAGCAAGGGAAGAGCTAGACCAGTAATAGGCACAGGAATGCAGGGCATCATAAAAAACCCTGAATAGAAAATGAAATGACATACCAAAGATATTACAAGCCCTGTTGTTTTTGATGTTTTGTAGTGACTATTATAAAATGTAGAATAAAAATTATCATCCATGTGTTAACTGGAGAGGGTAAAAAAAAATCTCAAAACACAAAAAAAAAATCGACAAAACCTTCCACCAAGGACTCCACAGCCTTCTCCTAATCAGTTAAGGAACTCTGACAAAATGTGATGAATAAATAGCAAGACATCATGTAATCATTTTATTTAACGAGGTATACACTACATTGCAAGTCCCATAAGCCATCTACTTATAAACAAATAGGAAAAAATTATTTTAGGTTAAAAAGATATGTTTTTAAAAGTACTTCCACATTCTGGAAGACTTCAGGAATTATCACTCAGTATGTTTTCCAAAATAATTGACTAAATGAGGAGACCACTAAAAATATGAGAGTAAGAGTAAACAGGTGGTCACTGTTCCAAAGACAGTAGAAGGGTACACATGAATGGAGACAGAGCTCCATGACCAAGAGGAATTAACCAAAACATTAGGATAATTCTAAAACACTAAATTCACAGAGGGAGACGGGAAATTAAGCCTTGGGAAGATGAAAGAAAGATGTGTTTTTAAGAGTCAAATCTGAAGTCATCATTCAAATAACATTAACGTTGAAGAGAGAATTCAGAAAAAGTCAACACATGACCTGACTAAATACTGTAGGTTTCAGTCTACTTCAAAACCTAAAAATTTAGGGCAACAGATGTTCCAGAATAATATAGGTCAGGCACAGCAGTTCAGCATGTTAAAATAAATCACTGCTTTCACATATGAGTGTTGTTTACAGATAGATTAATTGGAAAGGGAATAACCTTCCTAAACAGAACAATGCAATGGGACCACTTCTAAAATACACCTGTATATTAACTGTTTACTAACTGGCATATTTTCTATATTATGTATTTTAACTACAGTGAATGCTCAAGAGATGGTAACATTTAAAGGCAGATCCATATTCCTACTGGTTCAAGCTGAGAATTTAAGAAACACCTGCTATGTCTTAGGAGTGACAACTAACATGGTGCCTGACTTTCAGGAAATTTTCTTCCAAGAAAGGAGAAAAAACCCCAGCTTATGCTTGTAGTACTACATATCCCCAATACATGCCATACCTATGTGTTAAACATCATAAGTGTTAAACATGCATTCAGTCCTCATTTCAGTCATAGACAAGAATTTTTAAAAAAGTCACTAACAGTTCAGATATTGGAGTACATTTTTGTCTTAAAAAACAAAGTTGTTTTTTTAAATGCAATTTGTTTTTAATGGCTTTTCTTTAAGGAGCAGTCTTGAACATAATGGGGCATTTTTATTTTTTTTTCTTCTTGCTTATGTGCAGTATTGCACTATGTTGCTTTAATGAATGGAGGTGAATTTAAACCTCAGGGAAATCTCTTTTCCCGAACCAGTTTGGGGGAGGGGCTGCTTGAATTTGCTTTTCCATTTGGAGGTTCTCTCCCAAATTTGCCCTAAACTGAGACACCCATCTAACTTCCCTTTTTAAGGTCTATCATTTAAGTGAAAAAAACTAATTATTTTGAAGCTTCAAGAGACTTACTTTCATGAATCTTTAAACCAATGAGTTAAGCAAAATTGAGGTGGGAGAAAAGACAGAGAATAGAGGTGGAAATTAACTATAGCATTATCTAAGATAAGCAAGTAGCAAGTTGTGTTAAATATTTCAATCAAACAAATTAAAGAACAAACGCTGTAACAGCAGAATACCCGGTCTAGTTTAAGCAATTCATCAGCACCTTAAAAAACAGCACTTTGGGTTACGACTGAAAAGAAAGATCATTGGTTTTAAAATTAACTTCAGAAATTGTCGTTTAATGATTGTAGTCTGTTAAGGAGGGATGGGATCCACCTGCCTAAAAAGGGCAAGAGACTCAGGCAGCCAGCTGGGCAGAGTGGTGAGAGGGGCTTTAAACTGAAGGACTTGGGGGCTGGGGGCTGACCTACTATGGAACAGCTCCGTAAGAAAGGACTTGGGAGTCCTGGAGGACAACAAGGTGACCATGAGCCCGCAGTGCCCCTGTGGCCAGGAGGGACAGTGGTACCCTGGGGTGCATCAGAAGAGTGAGGTCAGCAGGTCAAGGGAGGTGATCCTCCCCCTCTGCTCAGCCCTAATCAGGAATATTGGAATATCTGGAAGATTGTCATCAGTAATTTTGGTCTCCACAGTTCAAGGCGCTGATAGAAAGGGTCCAGCAGAGGCCACAAAGATGATGAGGGGTCTGGAGCATCTCTCCTGTCTGAGGACACTGTCAGAAGAGACTGAGGGCGCTGGGCATGTTTAGTCTGGAGAAGACTGAGACAGGATCTCATCAGTGTATTTAAATACTTCAAAGGCTGCTGCCAAAAGGGCTGTGATGGACTCTTCAGTGGTGTGCAGCAACAGGACAAGCAGCAATGGCTGTTAACTACAACACAGGAAGTCCTTCCTCAACCTGAGGAAGGCCTTCTTTACACTGAGGGTGGCAGAGCACTGCACAGACTGCCCAGGGAGGTTTTGGAGTCTCCCTTTCTGGAGACAAATCAACCCACCTGGATGAGCTTCTGCTTATCCTGCTCTAGGTGACCCTGCCTTGGCAGGGGGGTTATACTAGATATCCCCAGAGGTCCCTTCCAACCCCGCTTATTCTGTGGTTCTGTGAAATAAGCCTATCAACAAAAAAGAAAACTATTTTCTTTATAATTGTTTTTCCCATTTTCTACTTCTTGACAGAAGTGACCATGTTTATAATTAAGTGTAATTTGGAAACCTACAAATTTGCTCTAATTTTGTTGGTAAATTCACTTACCTACACCTCCACTAAAAAACTTTACACTACATTCACATTCTGGCCTACAGCTCTGTATGGTTTAGTTTTATGCTTTTGGAGGAATTAAAGCAAATGTATTATTTTATGCTGAGCCGAAGTTTTACTGCGCAGGGCCTACATTTAACATATCTAATAACCCCAAAATTCAATATTTTTTTTTCTTAAAAAACATTTATGGAAGAAAAACTTTTGAGACAACATGCTTAAAGCCTTAATGTAATTTATTTATTTGAGAAGGATTCATTTAGGACAGGCCTTTAACTAAAGGATTCCTCATCTAATCATACAAAACAAAATGCAATCTTTCTGTTTTTTAAGTTACATACAAAAACTTATTTGCAATATTATTCCACAGCTGGCAAAAGCACAGCTTGGACAAGAGTTGAGAATTTTGCTAATCCAGACTTGAATACTTTGGGTTTCATACAGAAAAATCACAGGTAGCAACATACCTCAACTTTTCTAACAACAGCTTGATCCCATAAGGCCATTCCTCACTGACTTCAGTATAGAAAAGCTCTGAGGTACTAAGGAATAAGTGGCCAAAATTATTTCACACCTGTAGAGCTACGGGAATCCTGACATAAGGAATTGTGGAATACGTATTTATTCATCTCCTTTTCCTTCCTCCTTCCAAATGAGACAGTTTATCATTACCTGGCACATCACAACCAGCTGGAATTTGATGCTATTCCCAGCACTGATCAGGAGCTTGACATTAGATGGATACATTGAAGCCCAGAACATTTTAAAGTGTAGGCTTCAGTTCATATGGAGCTGGCAAAGGTTTCACTCCCCCCCTAATGTTCACCAATCCATAGAGAGTCCTTACAGATGTTGAAAGTTATACTGCAGAAACCAAACCTTTAAAAGAGCAAAAACAGAATGGGATTGAATGAAGCTGCAAACCGGAGTGAAGACAGCCTTTAGCAAGATCCTCTAAAAAGGAAAAACAGGCTTAGTATTTTGTAATGACTTAAAAAAACCCTCCACAAGTTTGAGACTTTTCTTGCAAAGGTCTTCACAAATCTGGATGGAAGCCTGCTTTGCACAAGCAAGCTGAATTCCAGAATACTGACTGTAGCACTTCTTCACTCCTCGCCTGCCAGTTTGCTGGCTGTCAGTCTAATTTCTTCTGAAACATAGCTCTGCTTGCAAAACGCAATTCAGATGACTGCAAGGGTATTCTGTCTTTCATAGAAGCCACCACATACTGTAATAAATATCTATACTGTCCTCTACAAATCTTTTTTAACATGTTCACTTATTAAGGTGAGGGGGAAATGGATGCCATTCAGAAACTTAGTCAGAATATTTGTTGGACTGTGCTTTTTAAGGTCTCCTTACAGTGTCTTCAGTAGGGCACCCAAATCACACATTGGCTGCTTACAGATTCAACTTTGGCAGCGCCCTGCAAGAATGGCTCAATTCTTTCCTCCCTCATATGAAACAGGGTGTTAATTTGGTTCCTATACTGCTGTTGCAAAAAAGGGCCTGGGACAGATGAAGACACAGTAAAGGCAGGTGCTGTGCAAGCAAGAGAAAGCTTTGCCAGTATGGCTCATGCCCTATCTACAACTACCCATCGGTTTCAGCGCCAAGTCTCTGCAAAAGACAGGTTGCCAATGCTGTCACATCGTGTGATATTTCTCTGATGCAAACGTCCCCAGAGCAAAAAGGATGAATCCCATAAACTTCATCTCACTTGTGAGTCATGCCAGAATGTACATGCAAGAATAAATAAATAATAATAATTCAAAAAGCAGCTGTTCAATGCTGAAAATTATAACAGGATTTTTTATTTCCTTTCTCTTCTACACCACTCCAAAAACCAGAGAAAAGTCCAACTGGAAAGAGCAGAGAGGACTTCCCTTTTCTCACACTTGTTTAAACTACACAAACAGCTCTAGCTGGCAAACCTACAAGAGCCTTAAACCACACATAACCAAAAGCAAAAAAATAAAATCTACATTTCAAAGGGAAGACAAGCTATTATTATAAAACAATAATAATAAAGCCCCTGCACTTTGGAGACAAGATTAGAGTCCAGTCTCAGAGTCATATATGATTATGTTTATTTTATGATAAATGGTTTCTCATAGTATCATTAGAGGAAAAAGCAGGCACTCCATCACATGTCAGTATTTTATATTTATTTCCCTCATAAGAGATTGGTGTTTCACAGAAATTCTGCATCTCACCATTTTTACTGAAAGCTCGGGGAGATATACATTATTCCCTTCTTTCGCATTCCTGATCCCACAAGGCTTTCTACTTTAAGCTACTGAGCAGTTCCAACAGGAACTTTAAGTGTCTTTAAGTGCTTCATTGCTCAACAACATCAGCTGGGTTTAAAGAGAAAATAAACATAAGGTAAAATTCTTGTTGAGACTCTAGAGAAAAAAAAAATTTTGTTTCATTTTGAATGATCAAAAATACAAGAATTCTACTTTCCATCTCAGATGCCATGGTATACCAGGGAGACTATTGCTCATCACCTCATGACCAGGTAAAAGATTTTCCGTCCTTCCTTCCTTCCTGCTCTCCTTCTCATGTCTCCCCATGCATGTCAGTTTGAGTTCTCCGTTTAACAAAATAAACAGAAACAATGACATCATTCTTCACCATCATGAAATGGTGAAGAAATCTCTCAAAATCTCTGAGGTTTTATCCTAATGCCATCTGCTCCGGCCTGGGAAAGAACAACTTCCAAAAGTAAAAGAAACTGAATGACACCCATTCATGCTCAAACTCCAGCGTTTCCTCAAACAAGTAGAACAGGGTTGGTGCTGGCTATTGCAATGGCAGATCAGCGGGAAACGTTGACACTAGCAGTCAGGACATTTTAGTGAGTATATTACAAAGAGAAGAGAGTTTTTTTGCTTTAGTGGTGATCCATGCCTCAAAACCAGAAATAGGGATCCAGAACTGAAATACTGAAACTGTAGGGACATTCCAATAAGCTCTTCTCCTATCCCTGACAAGTTCCTTCCTTCCCAGCCTCTTTTAGCAGGCTCACATGCACAACCTTTACCTGAAGTTCATTTATGTGGGTAGTTCCAGGAGGAGCACTCTCCTGTTTCTCTCAAACTCTGTCTCAGTGCAGAGAAAGAAGAAGGTCATTTCCAACTTTTCACTCTCTGTGAAATGTGAAGGTACAGCTTCAGTAAACTTGAGCAAACATTACTCTCCTCCTTGCTCTCACAAGCAAGTGGCACACAATACCAATGACAATGCAATATGTAGCCATATGCTGCTTTTTATGCTTAAAACCACCATTTCTATGGATCCAATGAAGTAGAAAAAGCAGGAAGCATTCCAACATTAGAACAGTCCCTACATGGTTTTGTAGCATACCAGCATCAATTATCCTTAGCTCACATTCCCCAAAATGCCTTTTCTGACAGAAAAAAGACTAGAACATGGTTGCTTATGACATCACCATGCAACTATGATGTAGTAACTATCAAAACACAATGACAAATGTCTTCAGGAGTAGATCATAGGGCAGACACTTAATAAGAGCACAGTTGCTTTATTCCTGGAATATGGATTTCTTGATAAACTTTGGAGTTTGGGTCCTGTTTTCCAAGCAAATTATTACACTGTATATCACCTGAGCTAAGGAAAGTAAGCAAGCAGGCAAAAGACAGCAAGGAACATATCCAGTGATACTGTGAAAGCTGGCAATATTGTAGGTAACTTAACACAGCTAAGAGACTATTGACTGCACAGAACTAATATGCATGTGAAGTCCAGCCAAAACACTGTCAAAATTGCAAGTGCTGAAGTGCCAGAGCTGGAAGAAAAAGCAAGAACAAGTTATGAGTTGATTAAAAGTTAGTCATCACTGTATAAGCTACTCTGGAGAGAACACAGGGGTTCAGCTCTTGAGAACAGCTTGAAAAGCACTTCTATGCTTAAGAAAATAACAATTAGACTTGAGAAACACTCAATACCCCTGTGCAATTGGCAGATAGCAAGATGGCATGTCAACCAAGGAACGAAAAGAAAAGTATTTAATTTGTATTAACATTTTTCTATTAGTTATCTTAAATTTTCCCTAGGGGTCTATACAGGAAAAATAGCATACAACATTCAGTCAATGAAGAGCACTCAAACTTTTTAGAGGCAAACAAGCTGGAGGTAAATCACATTTTGAGTGCTTTTCTTGAAAATGTTTCCTCTAATTTTAAGTAGTTAGTTCTCACCTTTCTTCCATTCAGCAGGCACAAGGAACAAGAATGTGTCTACAACAACAGCAGTGCTGAACAAGAAAGCAACAATACTAACTTTGAAGCTGCAGAGCTGTCTGGATATGCTCTTGATGTCTGTCACAGTAACAGCACTGGCAAAAGGTGCCAAGATTCATTCTCTGGGGTAATTGGTTGGAATTAGGCCCTGGTTAAAGCTGAAGAGAATCCGTTGACCACTGCTCAGACTATAAAACAACACGTTTCACATCACAAAACCACCAAACATTTCTGCAAAAGCCAGCAGCATAACAGACCCACCAGTACAAATGACACAGACAACAAACATTAAGCCACTGGCACTCTGTTGGACATCAAGGTTATCTGCTATTCTGGAAAGAGATGGTACAGAAAAAGTGCATCAACAATGAAAGAAATGTGGGACATGGATTATAATGATGATCATAACCTGACCTTGGATGTTTTCTACTTTGTATTATGAATTATCCTTACCCTTCAAATACCCCTAGTAAATCAGACAGCTCTGCTACTGGCACATGCACACAAACCTCACGTGCAAGATTTCACAGCACAACACACTACAAACACATCTTGCAACACACTGAAGCCTCTCCAATAGTTTCTTAAATATTAGAGTTTTACAGCTAAAAGGAACAAAGTATTCCTGAATTTACTATTTGTTTCTATAGATGTTCATATAATAAATATACACATCCAATCCATTGCACATGGGGAAAAGAACCAGTAAACCCACTTTAAATGAAAAAAGGATTTTTGCATATTTTACCAGAAATACAATTTTACATGGCTTGAGAAGTTTAAGCACTTCACTGCTTCCTAGAACTCAAGCTACAGCTAGACTTGTAGTGGGGAATTTTATTAACTGGTAAACTAACATGGTATTGTTAAGCTCCTTTGAAATATTTTAAATATATTAACAAAACAATTTATATACTGATAGCTACAGAAAGCAACTATTAAGCAATGCAATGTCTATCTCAGCCCTAAATTGCTGTTCATTAGGCATGATTAAACATTCATGCCAATCTAACCAGATTACTGCCTGGGATCACAGATCATCATACTGCAGGAGGTATTTCCAGAAGTTCAGTAATGTCTTTCCTTTCCATGATACAATTGGTATATATATATATATATATATATATATATATATATATTCCACTGTATTGGTTCCACTAGCTACTTAAGAGGGATAGATATACAATTTGTTTTTCCAGAGTTCCAGGATTAAGAGTTGTGATGGACAATTGGAATGGTGAGGGATTTTCCTCCGAGACAACGCAACTCTGCTCTACCTCCACTTTACCTGCAAGAGAATCCTCCCCTCAGCTTTAAGTGACAAGTGATTTTGTTTGTGGTTGGTACAGCTTTCTCAACAGATTCCTTTCTTAAAGTGGTTTACAAAAGAACATCCATTAACAGAATTTAATTAACTCATTTAACAAATTTGACCTTGTGGCTGCTTACACCCTGCCCCCCGCCCCACTTCCCCTGAACTTTTATTTTGCATATTATGCCCTAGAGCATACTGAACAGAGTCTGGTGTTTCATTCATATTTTTCTTCTGGACAACACAGAATCCAGAAATCACAGCACTTCCTTGAATTCTTAAGGCCTGATATTGATTAAGCAAAATCAACCTCACTGTATGAGAGGTCTCCAGAGAAGAAGTAAATAGTTCCAATTTTTTGTCCTAAATTCAATTCAGACTAGGTGAATGTGATCACAAGGAAGTCTGAAAGAAAGGCTGCAACCCTAAGAAGAAAAATTAATTGGCAAGTTTCTTACACATGCAAGTAGAGTAGGCCTATAATAAAGCTGTAAGATGAGAAATGTTTGCATGGCTGAATTACAGATCATATCCAGAATTCCCAAAACACCATAAAAAGTAGATTCCATGAAAGTAAGGTAAGGTAAGATATGAGGTTTAGGTCTATTTGGGGTTTTTCTGTGTGGGGAGAGGGGCAAGGATTTTTTTTAACTTTTTTGCAAGTAGGCAAGTGAAAATTCATTCTGTTTCACTAACAACATTAATGCATTTGCAGCTGCTTATATTTCATTACATGATCCTCAAAGAGGAAAAAACTGTCTACAACAGTATGTTCAGCATTATATCTTTTGATTTGCAGCTCCTCAGCACACAGGAAGAAGTTTTGATTCTTATTGTTTCTGCAAGCCAGTTCCTCTGAATTTAGTCTGAGGACATGAAGATGCTAATTACTTTTATGTTGATTCCTCCTTATTAATTTAGTAACAGCAAGGAGTGTCACTTGCATTCAAAGTTTCAGATACACTGTATATAGATCAAAAGACATCACTGTAATATGCAATATGCTTTGAAATTTAAATATCAGCACAAATTGGATTTATTTCTCTAAATGAGAGAAGCTGTGACAACTTGTAGGGAATTCTACATGATCAACATGAGGCTTCAAAATTTTAGTTTCCTCTACCATAAAAATCATTGCCATAACTCTCACCCTTATCTCCTTTTCAAGTTCTGACATTTCTTTCAACTTTGTGATGTCTAACAAGGTTGATCTGAGGAATTTACAGATCAGTGAAGTAATCCGGTGAATACCTTTCTGGTTTTTTCCTTTTTTTAACCAACAAAGCTAGGAAAAAAGGATACCTCTCAGTCTAGAAATACTGACTAGACACTGAAACTCCCTCTCTACTTTACTCAAGCTTAAGCCATGATGAGGTATAACATATGATAGTCTTTCAGGCAGCAAGGCTCAGCCTGGCCTGGTGAGCACCCACCTCTCACAAAGCCTGTTCAGCACTCACCCCTCTCTGCAAAGCACACATGATGAAGACTTAAATCTTTGGGGCTTGAACCCAAGCTCTGATGAGATCTTCCCAAACAGTATGATACTGCTCTTCACTGGATCCTATGATCAGATTTTTAATTACTGCAAGAAGCCTAAACCTGGAATAAGGTTGCTGGTGCAATCTTTCCCTGGAATTCACTTTCTCCCACTGTTTATGATACTTGGACATCAGCTCTGAACTCCGCAAGATTGTTTTCCCTGAAGCAAGTTCAAAGTTTCAGCCATTTTATCTGATATTTAATCTTACTCATTAAGTGAACAGGCATTTAACCTGTGTCTTGGACTTACATAAGGCTTTCTGTTGTAATAAAGCATAAAACAATATTGATTAGTATTTCAGAAAAACAAAAAAATATTTCTTCTCTGAGATTACAAAACAGAAAAGTTAAAACACCTGAAGAAACTGTACCATTCTCAGAGGGAAAACCTTGTGCAGTCTTAACAGACTGCACACTCACTACATATATTATCTATTCCCATTGTACCTTTTTTCCATCACAATTCATTATATATTCTTTTAAAACCTGCTGTACACAAGCACGTCATTATAACATGTAAATCCTTTAGCTGCCAGCTTCATTAATGTGGGTGAGCTGTATTAAATAATGCTGCTTTCCTCATTTGCTAAATGAAGAACATTGAAATAATCCACAGAGAGAAAAAGAAGCAGGAATTGGAAACCAAGCTTAAGTCTCCTTTTGAACATATACTTTTAGCATTATTAAGAGAGGATGTAAGGCAGGTATGTATATCTGGCAATAAAATTAAATTGGTCCAAATACAACGTAAGTTTTAATTGTCAATAGTCTTTCACAAAAGCACACGAGAACAGTGAATGTAGCAGCACGCATACATGTGCACACACATTTTAATGATTCTTTCCTAATTTGCACACACATAGTTTGGAAGGGAAATAAAAGAGCATAAAGGCTTTAAAGTTTTGAAAAGATTGTACTTGAACCACATGTGTAAGAACTCTGAGAATGCCTGCTCTAGTGGAGTCTGCAGAAAGAATGAATTATTTCCTAGCCTCTTACTCCAGTATCTTAACATCCTATTGGAGAGCCTGTTTACACAATGCACACCAGAAGCTGACAAGTCTAAGGCTCAAAAGTTCACAATATGCTTTTTGGGAATTTGCATAATAAATGTTCATACTGTTTTGACAGAACTATTTTTTCCACATCCTAAATATAAAGCTAAAGCTGTTACATGATTTAATGTAGACAGCTGATGGGAACAAGACCTGTACATTCAACATCAACTTTCAAGTTTAAATATATATTGAAATATATACATAAGATCATATTTTCCATTTGACATATCTTGCTTTCATTCTCAGATATGGCTAATATCAAGGGAGAGGGGTTTTGTAGGAGGTTACAAGCATGCTTGAAGATCTTTCTTTAAAGCAACAAGGAACAGTTTAATTTGTGGACTCTTGGCAATAGGAAGCCAACAGCTGTAGAAAGCTCATTTCTTTTGCAACCCTACAGGCAAATGCTCTTGCAGTCTCCAAAAGCTACATCAAATCATACAAACTGTTAGCAAGATGTTGTAGTCAAAGAAAACTTGCTTATACTTGAAAAAGCTCAACATATGTAATTCAACTCTTGTGTCAATATGAAACAATCCAATATTCCATCCAATATTTTCAGGAAGCATTAGTATATACACATTCTTCAAGTAATTACTTAGCAAAGATGTTTGTGCAAATCATGCAAAAATGGAGAGGAACTGTAGCAAGCTCAGACCTCTGCTTACTTATAAACTTAGAATATATTGCACAATAACAAACCAGAAACTTTTAAGATGTTAAATACTGTAATAATAAACTATTTGCTTTTATTTTTTGCACTAAAAAAACAAAACTAGTGCACCTATATCACTGCAGGAACTTGTTTTAGAAAGTCAGAGCAAAGCCTGCTAGCTTTATCTGGAAGAAAAGCAGCCTTCAGTCCATCAGGAGGCACATCATGTTTATCTACGCTTTAGAGGATGATTAAACAAATTCTGTGACCTCTATAAATCAGAGATCAGACATTTCATTTTTTAAACTTTGAGATTAGCCATTAAAAAAAAGGTATATTCCCAAATTTCATAAAACAAAGTCTATACTAGCCAAATAGATGGTAGTATCCATAAAACAGGAACAGCTTGTCCATTTCATTTTATCAAATTACGTATGCCAGTAAGCCTCCCCATTCTAATGTTAAAAAACAACAAAAAAAAGGCCCCAAATCACTCTTCCTTCTATCCATGCTGAGATCTGCAAAATTATAATATTTCAGGAAAAACTGGGCCAGGAATCGTAAGGTTCAACACTCATATAATTCAGGAATAGCAATTTCATCTACCATAAGGCAGACTATGGTGTTATGAAGACAAACTTCACTTCTCTTGTCACCTGACAATGCTTCAGTTTCGCCATTTGCTTTGGCTGACAGCTGACCTTGAGGTACAATTCTGTCTTCAAATTATTTTTCTTTTTTAAATCTCAAAATACGTAGATACTCTGTCACTTATCCAAGCACCTTTTTTCAGATTCTTGTGCAATGCAGCACGGACCATGTACAGAAGTAAATTACCGTAATAAAGAAATTGATACCAATTTAAGAACAGAACCATATTGTACACCTAAACCTTACTGCACCTATGAGCTAGATTTCACATTCAAAAATATATAAATGGATAAAGTCTCATTTATTTTTACTTTTTCCCACGCAGGCCAAGCTACTCCATTGATCATTATGAAAACTATGGAACATAGTAGGAGAAATTCAGAGCATTTCCTCTAAATGGTATCTCTTCTATACAGGGCCCTTTATGCCTTTCCTAAGTAATACAGGAAAAAAAAAGCTTATCTGTCCTGAATTTATTAGTGGGTTTAGTACTAGGAACTGAGGATTTTCAGGTATGCACACTTCAATATGAGGGGCAAACCAGAATTCCTACCCAAGACATTAAAGGAAGGTGACAACATTCAACGTTTCATTATGCCTCTCATTAAGAAGCCAGGGAGATTAATTTAGACTAATAAGGAGGGGGGAGATTTCACCTTCCTCCAAAGCATGAGCATCACAACTATTGAGATGATGCGTTCATGTTTCCACTTATATTAAACTGATGTTCTCTGCTCAAGTGCTTAATATCTTATCAAATCTCCACAGCCAAGTCATGACAAAACTCTTCCCCAAGTCAGACTGGCAGAGTGCCACTGAGATTTATAGGTACATATTTCTCCATATCCTTATTTAACATGGCATATATGCTTACTAAGCAAAAGCCCCTGATGAAACAGACCATTTCAGAGATATTTCCCCCACCTCAGACTCATTTTTTTGAGGCTAATGGCTCATTCCCAACTCCTAAAACCCGTAAGAGATGTACTCAATAGCTAAGAACATATGGTTTGTGGTTACATACTGGCATACAAAGCAGATGAATCCCTCTAGACCAGCCATGTACCACACGCTCTCATAGTAGACACAATTCTAGCCAAATTTTTCCAACAAAAAAACCCAGCCACAAATTGTGGAGGTCATTTCAGTTCAATTGCTAAGCGAACAGCTCAGCTTTTAAGACTCAGCTGGCTCTGGACTCCGTAGACTTTACTCAGCTCTGCTTTTTCATCTTTTGGAGAACTCATTGTCCAGTTTGTATTGAATCAGATTAACACCACATTAGAGCCTCACAGCATAAACCAGCTATGGGCCAAAAATTACTGTCAAAAAAGTACAATCCATAACTTAAGCACGGAAGTTGCTGTAGCCAGAAGATGCACATTGATCCATCTAACCAAGTTACACAGAAAAAAGAAAATCTGACAGCAGCTATTTACTTATTGTCATGTGGGAAAATAAATAAATCACAGGATGAATTTGAGCACATTTTCTTAATGAAGAATTTAAAATGAGAAGCTACTTTAGAACTTCATTTTTTAGAATGCTACTCAGAAACCTCACACTATTTTTATTATAGTCTTTCAGTGTTCCTGGTGTCCAATGACTGAGAAATAAATTATGTGCTACTCTGTTTATAACAGCAAAATGCTCAAAAATCCTTCATTAACACCACTGATACTGAAAATTGTTCTTAACATTTGACTGACATCTTACTCAGCTGTCAGTAAAATGCACAGTAAGAGTTAGCCTATTCCATCACTATGACTTGGAACAGTCTTTTGATTGTAATTGTAATACTTTGCACATCTCCCAAATGAAATAAATTACTAAGAATTAAGACTTTTACTAAGACACAGTTTGTTAGGAGCATGAAATGTTTCCTATGCTTGTTTTCATTTCAGTCATTAAAGAACATTTATATACGCTGATAATGGTATCATGTTTCAGAGCAATGTATCATGACCCCTAGGCTTTATACAGCCATTCTCAAGGGCTACCCTCCAGAGGGCCACAGTTCCAAAGGCAAAAATGTCTACACCACCATTTAAAGCAAAGCTCCTAAACTAGCTCTGAGCAGGCATTCTCCACAATGACAAAAATCAACCACACACTAGCTGAAGATCGGTGAAGGGTCAACTCTAATAAGATAAACCATCACACAAGAATGTAACCAGGAATTTCTGCCTAGACTTGAAGTAACCACATACTTAAATATCATCTCAGAATACTAAAAATATCTACAGCCTACATCCCACTTCTTCAGTTTTATGAAAGTAGATATTTGCAATCTGAAATACCCTGACCACTCTAAATCCACATCAAACATCTCCATACCCTCCTGATTAGCAGCATAATACCAATCTTTGATGGTCCCAGCAGTCACAGAATCCATGTCAGGGTTACAAGGGTACACAGAAAAGAAACTTGAAATCATTAAGTCCCAGGAACAAAACCCAGCAAGCACCACAAGAGCTTCAGGCAGAGCTGTTCTACAATGAATCACTAAAGAACAGAAAAGCTCTCCAGCAGCTAAACTTCCTCTAAACACACCGGCTGGAGTCATCTGCTCCAAAGAGCTGTATTTGCTGTTTCTTTTTTTTCCCCCATCTGTTTAAACAGTAGAGTCTTGGAAAGGATATGATCAAATTGTGATTCCATGCTCATTTGAAAGAGGAAAGGCTTTCAGTGCTGGAGAATGAACTGAAAAAAGGGAGTATATTAAAAAGCTTATTCACTGTAATTATTTCTTTTTTCTGTAAAATGATTACATACCAGAAGTTTTGTTCTGTTTATATCATGTGAAATGTTGCAGAGGTACAAACTTGATGAACTAGGAAGCACCAAAGACATTTTTCATTACATTGGACAAGACTTGCACAAATGATCTCACAAATACCCAAGAAACCCATTTTTAAGCCTGTGCTTTTTATTTTCTGTTTACAGAAATATTTTTAGAGATCGATTACTATTAGCTGTCTTGAATTCCTTTCTTGCTATATGCATTTTAGTAAAATATTTTTCATTTCAACTAAACTTAGACACATTGAACAGCTGTAGGCTCCTTGACCAGCCAAAAGATATGAAGAACTGGCTCTAAACAGCTAGCAATGCTTGCAATCCCTTCAACCATTTGCACCATTTCAATTAGATCAGTGGAAATACGCTTTAAATGTACACAGTCTTAACTGTATTTTCATGTCTTCTTCCCAGTGATCCAGCTCAGAGATCAAGAACACCATTTATATTTACAACCAATGTGATTAGCTTCTACTTCAACGTGTACACTGGACTCCAAAGGGACTTAATAACATGGTTTGACATTAGGTCTATGAAAGGCCAAATTTTAAACAATTACCACCTTTACAATTCAGTTGCCTGACATACACAAAAAACTTCATTAAAAATTCTGATCTCACACATCAGATATCTGGATTGCAGTTTAGCTACTGAGAGCTTCCACTTCAGCAATGAATCAGAAGCATTTTCATCTACAATGAATAGTGATGAAAAGGTATTGCTCTGACGTAACTGGAGCTCTGATGCCAAGTAAAAAATTCCTAAGTATTTTATTTCTTTAAAATCCATTGTTACTGTAGGCATTTTTATTCAATGGCACATACAGCCAGTACTTCAATGCATGTATGTGAGTTCTGCTATTTAGGTTTAAACTAAGAATAGATTTTCAAGATAAGAAATGCCAAAGCTAAAAAGATTTGTACTTGCTAAAATGCCAGAGCAAAAATAGCAGTCCTTCCTCACTTCTCCCACAAGAAGCTTTGCAATAACACTTTCAAACTGGATTCCTGAACTGTTATCCTGTCTACTTTACCTCTGAAAACATCAGTTACAAAAATTCTAGGCTGAATGATTGAATTTTCCTGTGTCAGTGTTTCCCCTCCTCTATATCCTGAAAGATAGCTCACTCATATAAAAGCTATTCTGGTCTATTCCTAGTCTAAGGGTCCAGCAATAGGCATTTCCTTCTCACAGTTTTATTTTTCCTCCTCATAGATGCAAAGACTGATCTCTGATAAGACACTTAGTAATGGTAGATAGGCAGAAGGGAGCAGAATCCTCTTGGTACACTCTGAGATTAAAGGAAAATGCTGATTCAGGCCTGATCAGCTGACAAATAACTTTATGCACAGAAGTTTAACATTTGTAACATCATCTCATTGCTATTCACTACAATCACTACACATTCTCTTATATGAGGAAGAAAATATCTGTTACTTTTAGTTATAATACTGGGAAATACTCACAAATCCTTAATTCTGTTGGCCCATAGTAAGTACTTCATTACACTGGTATTTCCTCTGTACTTCACCAAGCCCACCCCATGAATGAGGCAACTGAGCATCTCTGAATATCACTCACAACATGGTATAGTTGAAATACGTGCTCTTGCACAGATTTCTTAAAAGCCATCAACTAAATGTGAAGATCACCACAGATTTGTTGCGCTCAATAATATTGGCCAACATGTAATTGATGCAAACTGTCAAAGGAGAAGCATTTCACTGCAGGGCACTTCAGCACACTGCACCATATCTTGGGATATCACTCAATGCAGGTCTCACTTCACCCAGTGCCAGAAGTAGGAGGAAAGATCTGCAAATAGAGGACAGAAGAAGGCCTGACATCAAAGCCAGTTTCTGCCTTTACTGTATCAACAAACAGTAACTCCAGCTTGAAGCACCTTGAAATTTCTACATAAAATGAGACTGGCTTGTCTCCCCCTGTACACAGTATTTTAAATTATTCATTGCATCCCAAATGTTTCTGCACAGCACCTACACATTTCTGTTCTGCAAGACTACAGCATTGTTTTTAACCTTTCAAGAGAGAAGTAATTTTATTTAAAGATTCCTTATCACAGTGGTTATTTTTCTTCCTGATAGAAGTGAATATCAATTTTATTAAAGAGAAGGAGAGGAGCACTATGTGTGGTTAAAAACTGATGTCAACTTTGAACTTATTTTGCCATTCTAGCACCATCTCCAAACCATAAAAACATAACTCCCATTTTACAGATGGTGCTGGAACAAAGCCAGATTTGCTATCCATTTCTGTTACTGGATACAATGAAACCTATTTACCTTCAGGGCTACACAACGGCAACACACATTGAAAAGTCATACTACCACTATTTCAGTTTCAGATGGAAGAAAAATACTGTTCACCACCTTCACTCTAAGAATTTTAAACACCACACTATCAAAACCAAGTGAATTAAAAACGGATTCTCAATAATCTGGAATTGGGTACAAGTCATACTCATACTCAGTTACTCAGTAACTTCTCACTGGTATTTCCAGTGTCCACACGTAGGAAAGGAGAACACATGAGATCTCCTTGTACACAATTAACATTATTTCAAGTACGTTCAAGGCTTCCCTAAGCATTTTAAGATAAACCAGCATGGCAGACTTTTTCAGTGTTATCCTTCTTTGCAAAAGGAAGTCACAGTATCCTTGGCTACAAACCATCACTCCTGTAGACTACGCAGATTTCCTACAACAGATCTTATCTAACCTTTTGATGTAGCCAAAAGAAATATGTCATTAGATGATGCACAGCATTTCTTGTTTGTACTAATCCAAGGTTATGCAGTATACAGCTTTGGGGACCAAGGAGATGAAAAGGTCACATGTGAAAACAAAGGAAAAAAAATGCTACATTTCTAAGGCTGCTATCTATAGCCCTTCCTAACGATTATGTTACCGCATCCATCCTATTGTCCAGACTTAAACACCAAAATGAAAAGTACAGATTTTTTTTACTTCCTCTCCCCTTGTACAAACAGCCATAAAGAATAATTATGGTGTGTAAATATACAAATTCAAAATAATGTTAATGAAAGGTATTGACAATCCTTGTATCTTATCATCAGCTTAGGACAAAAAAGCTCAGCAGTACTTATCAGGTAGTAAAATAGGACACCAGCGAAGATGATCAATACAAATCATCTCAAAACCACTACTCTGCATCTGGTGCCATCATTTTAGTCATTATGGGATAAAAATGCCTTTCAAATTAACTAGCATTTCCAGCAGATTGTGTCTTTCTCAGCTGACCTTCAGCTACAACATCATTCCCACCCCCCTCACTACTGCAGGAAGAGCTTACAGCAGAGCTAGAGACAAATCTCACAGCACCCAAGCTGTGCCTGCCACCACTGCTGACCCCTAAAGTCAGGAGGAAGACCAATGAATCTAACATTATTCATAACCTAGAGACACCTGCAAAGGCCAGTAATACACACCTTTCAGTCTAATGCCTTTCCTGCTACAGGATAGCATCTGCTTGACTTCACTTGTAAAAGACATAAATTGGAGCACTGAAATATGTAATTGTGGTTGTGATGATTCCCATTTCCCTGTGAAGCTATCTAATGGAACAATACTATTACTAACGCATTACATCAGTTATATACTTAATAACCTAATTACATTGTTTCTAAGTTTGTGGTCTGATCTGTCCCTGGAAATGCAGTTTATTTGTCTGCACAAGAAAAAAAATGATACCATGAATATATTTCCAAAGCAGATAAAACAGAATTCCATTCCTAATTCTATTAAGAGGAAAATGAAAGGACAGTTTGAGAAAAAAAGAACACTGTGTGCCATTTTGCTAAAGCAATGCTGGGTGAGATCACTGGTCTGTTTTCCCCTCAACATGTTTCATCCACAGTTGAGCTTTACCTTTTAGTAGTAAAGAACATCTACAACCAAGAGCATTGAACAAATCATTGTACGTGACCAGAGGGCAAAACGCGCAACAGAAACAGAGCCCAACAGACACACATGGCTGGCAGGCGTGCAACCACACATCAATACACGGCCAAACCCTTCTTGCTATACACTCCTCTCACCAGGCTGAGCCCTCAGGACACTCACAATATTACTACACAGAAGTTTGGTGTCAGGACTTCTGTCTGCAGTTTCTAGAGAGCTTGGTGGGGTTGCTTTGTTTGCTTGCTTGAGGTTTTGTTGTGCTGAGGTTTCTGTTTGAGTTTTTTTCCCTCTGAATCAAGCAGGGTAGCTAAAGTGTGTATATATGGCAATAGCCTGACTACAAAAAATTGAGATGAGGTTTTATGATATTTCCCAGTGTTCTCAACCCATGTTAAGACAGAAAGCAGGATTCTAACATTATTACATTTCTGGGTACACACCACTGCTTTTAACAGCATCTCATAGTCCATGAGCACAGGGAGCAGTGCTGTTTCCACCAGCACCTCCACACCCCAGACAATCCCTGAAACACACATGGTGCAAACCGAATGAGGAAGAAACAGAAACCAATGAATACTCACTTCTATTTGTCTACCACACACGACTCCTAATTTTACCACCCAGAGAAACTTCATGTAATGGGGAAAGGATATTTGACCCATAGTGTATAGTTTGACCTACACAGATAGTTAAACAGTAACAGTGATTCAGGCCCAGGAGAAGTAGGAAGACCTTGGAAGACACAAATGCAAGAACATAACCCCTGGTTTAGGTCAAAAGAACATAACCCCTCGTTTAGGTCAGTCAGAGAGACCAACAGAGCCAGCTAAGACACAAAATAGAAAATAAATGGGGAATGGAAAAGATACTAAAATAATTCTTGAGGATTTTTTCCCCCCCCCAATCCTATCCCTTGCTCCATTCCACATAAACTCAAGAATGACCTTAACATTCCACGGTTCTGCCACGGAGTTGCTTTGAAAAGGTAAGATCTGGGACACGTGAAAACAATCCCAATTACAGACAGTTAATTTGAGCTGATGATCAGCCCTATCAGTTTTTAAAGGAATGCACTGATGAATAGTACTGTCCAATGACGTTTCCCACTTTCTTTCCCTACATTTAGTTCACAGCCAACTGAGAAACAAAATTACTATGTTGCTGAGGCTCAACTTTGCTCAGGCAAGTTTGCTCATAGCACCAATTAAAAACTTTTCCTCCATCTCAGCAAATATTCAATTCAAAAGCAACAAGCTGCACAGAGGGAAAATGTAAAAATAAAATCCAGTCAAATAGCCCAAGTTTAAAGGCTACACTATAATAGCTGCTAGAAATTTTCAAAACAAAATTCCTGTCTTTTTAAGCTCCCTTTTCCCTAGAAGGTCTTTTTCCTATACATATTCCTTACACTTCTATTCCACATACATAATGCACCTGGTCTGCCTGGCAGAGAGAGATGATCAAGACAGATGAATTTTTATGCATGCAAAAATGGACTAACACTCTCAACAATACTGACTGCATGACAATACTAAGAGTGAAAACTTTATGGTGAGCTTTTATTAGAAAACCCCACGTTTGTCTATGCACGTGTAGTTCCTTAAAGAGATAAGCCAGCTTTGACAGCTATAGCATGTTTTATAAATACAGCAAGGCTCTGTATTTTTTATCTTGGCTCATGCAAATAGCTCTATTCAGTTAGCAATTTATTCAAAACTGATGAACCTCTGGGGAGTTGCAAAAACAGGAGAGCTTATTTTCCACTCCATCAGTAAACCGAAAGTGTGATCTCTCTTAGTTCCCCAAACAAATCTGGAGGGACAATGGTAAGCAAAATTAATTAGGTCTAATCCCTTAACTACAAATACCTCCCTTGGTAAGTAAACATTAGAGGCAAGGCTGTTATAATTTCTCTTAGTTATTTGGTGTATATAAGGCAACAAGAACTTTAAATAAATCAATCAATCAATCCATCATTCACAGGAGTATTCACTGAATCAGCACATACTTCAGGTTGGGAGAGATCTTTGGAGGCCATCTTGTCCAAGCCCCTGCCCCAGACAGGGCTAATTTGGAATAAAGATCAGTTTGCTCCATTACCTTGATAAATCTAGGCTGCTTGAGGGCTCCAAAAACAAAGAAACCTGTGAAACCTCTTTAAGTGCTTAGCTACAAACAGTGTGGATACTTATTTGCCTTTAACCTAATCAGCAGTTTCCTTCAACAACATGCCACTCTTGTCTGCCATTTCCACTACATGTGTCTAAGATCTACCTCCTCTAAACGCCCTCCTTTAGAGAGCTGAAGTAAGCAGTCAGATTCCCTTTAGTCTTCTTATCTTCAACTTGAGCCAGTCCAATTTCCTCAGCCTCTCCCCTGCACTCACACTTTTACCCCCAAACCACCTCAACATTCCTCTGCTTGGCTTGCTCTTCTTCATAAACCTTTCTCTTGCACTGGGAAGCCCCACACTGGATACAATTCCCCAGATGCAAGCTCCCAGGCACTGGGTAAAGGGGAGCCACTGCTTGCCTTTACCTTCTGGCTGCACTTTGCCTCATATGGAACACCACCTGGTTGGCCTTAAATGCCTCAAGAAGACAATACAATAATATCCAAGATACTGCAACAACATTTAACTGACTAGTATGATAAAAGCTTAAAAAATAAAAAAAATAAAAAAAAGAGCAATTCAAAGTGCCATTCACTATTTTATAACAAAAGAAAAACTAACACCTAACATATACATTGGAAAAAGAAAAAAAAATAAGTAATAAAAAGTTGATTTTCATACTAAGTAATTATATAATTAATCACTATACAATATGTCATGATAGAGGTCAAAAAGAATTAAATACTCTTTAAACTTAATATTTTCTGATTTTTTAAAAAAAATAATTATTTGGGCAATTAAAATAGCATTTTAGAATCACTGTATAAATCATTTGGATTTATCCACTGTGTAGGGGGAAAAAAAAAGAAAATGTTGTCTTTTTTGTTCTATTTTTCTTCAGTTCATATTAGCTGCACTAGATACATCCAGATCCTCCAAATAGACAGAGGATTAAGCTTTTGAAGAGACTGCCTGAGCAGCCTAAGCAACGGCACGCATGGAACCAGCGTCCTGTCGGCCAAACAGGCTTTTCCCTGAAAGGCATCTGGAAACAGAATTGTGGTCTCCATTTATGAGTTTGAGGATCAGCAATGAAACCCTACTGATGAGCTGCACAAAAAAAAAGCTGAATACACTCTTATAAACCCTTAAAAATCCCAGCAATCTTAAATATCATGAAACACAAAGTATGTCTGGCAAGGCATTTCCTGATAGACTCTTACAGAAAAGACTAAGCCATCTGCTTACTCAAAAATCAATCCTGATGAAATTAAATGAAACTGGATAGTATTGCATAAGATCACAAGAATAGCACTTAGGTGTTGTAGAGCAGTGTTTTGCAAATGGCTGAGCTCAGGATGATGGGATTCAGTATGAAAACTACGGATTTATTGTCATCAGCAAGAACCTAAAATCATTTAGAGTACTGGTCCAGGAGAAAAAGAAGATAAAAAGGAGAACTGTAAATATTCTTCAAAAATGCTTTTTAGCAAGTGACAGATAGCAATTCTGCCAGCTTTACAGAAAACAAGAATCTGACAAGATAATAAAGCAGTCAGTTTACTTATCTGGAAATCACATGAGCATGTAGCAGTGGACTAACTTGGGATTTGATAGTGCTTTGCATCAGTGATTTTCTGGAATCTCAGCACATCACAACAAACATAGGTATTCATACTAGAAGTTAGATTTTGCTCATAATGCTTAGAATACTAGCTTTGTAATATTAAAGTGTTGTGCTGCAGCAAAATTTATTCAGTAAATCAGCCAAAAAGGATTTACCATGTCTTTCTGAAACAAATGCTTCTAGCCATTTTTTGATTCTGTTCACTGTACAAAAATATAACATTTGTATCTCTTAGATGTAAATGATTTCGGACATTTGGGAACAGAAGATGTTGGACTTCGTGAGAGTCATCAATGCTATTTCCACATTTTGAAAGACCTGTATTCTCTCATTCAACATTTTTTTCATGACATGTGAAGTATCAAGCATCGATTCTGCTCTAAGGCAGCTTCTGGCTGAAAGCCCTACTAAAACACATATTCTAATTCTCACTTAATATTGTAAGTGATTTTAACAGACTTGTTTCAGACTAGAGAGATGAGAGGCAAGATCAGCTGAGCGTTTTTGACAACCTGTGTTGTAAAAACTAAAAAAATACATTGTAATAAAAACCTTTACACATTTTATTATACTGTAAAACATTATAGGAGCCTCACTACTTCAATATATAACATGTCTTCAACAGTAGTTCTTTAGTTTTCCCCTTCCTAGGTTTTTCTTTTTGTTTTATGGTTTTTGATATGCCTTTATTCATGTATGACTTGAAGTCAGTAACCAGAGAAATGTAGATTACTCGAAAAACCAAGCAAAAAACCCCTCAGTGCAGTGAGGGTGCTGCTGTGCCCACTTATGCAGCAATGCTGAATCTCATCACTAAGAGATTCTCTTTATTTCTTTAAAGAAGCCATACTGATCTTAAAAAGTCAAAAAAAAAAAAAAAAATTAAAGAAAAGAAGATAGAAAACTGTTCAACTGATAACACCAGGCTTTGATTTGCTCCAATAGTTCAACACACATCCACTTTCCCAGATCTTCAGTCTCCTCTTATTCCCAAGAATCACCCTAGTGAGGACACTGACCAGCAGTCTCCTGACCAGCCTCACCCACATGCCCTGCCCCAGCCAGGGCACATCCTGAAGCTTCCCAGAGCCTGTGTACCAGCGTGTCCAGGAGTGGATGCCCCCAGCACACAGTCACTGCTCTGCCTCCAGCAGCAAAAGCTGACTGGGACCCAGGCAGGACAGTCATGAATGTGACTCACTGGAGCCCACCTGGAAGCAGCCCTCAGAGCAGCACTGATATTGGCCACTAAGCTTCCCACTCTACAGCTGTACATTAACAAAAGGGGAAAAAAACCATAGAAAGTGAATAAAATATTACATTTTTCCTTCTCAGGATTCAATAGTATTATTGCATTGTGCATTCTCACAGAAATATAAAAACAGTTTAATTAAAAATTAAAAAAAAAATCAAAATATGCAGAACTGCAACACTACACATATTACATAGAAGTGTTGCTTTTACAGCCTGACACTTTTCTATGGAAACCGGGTTTTATGGATTTATGTTTTGGCCATAAATAAACTGCAAATATCATCAGGCTTTTTAATAACCTGATGCTGCCTGTGTGTGAATGGTTTGTTATGTGATGTACTAATTCTCCTGTAGAGAGTCAGATTGTAAAATTTTGCCCTCTAATTGCAATGTTTGTCTTCAATTATTATTGTTATTTATTTACTTGTGCTACAGCTACTGCAACTCAATTGTCAACTGAAGAAAATCTTGCTGTACTTATAAGGCAGTCTGACTTCCCTGCTCCCTCTCCCCTCAGAAAGTTAATGAAGTGAACACTGAGGAGCTCTTCAAGAGAAGTGGAGGAAAGACAATTTGGCTTTTCAACTTTTCTGATGGCACAAGAAGGTCCTTTCCTCTAGACAAAAATTGACCTTCCTCTGGATGAGAGAATGGCAGGAAGAGCCCTTCTAAGCACAATCCGCCTCTCAGACTCACTTCAAGCTCTTTTAAGACACCTACCCCAAACACCAGTGTCCTTTAGCAAGGATGCAGAATTCATCCAAAACCCAGACTATTGCTTTTAACAGACAAATGTTCAAGAAACCAACTCACCTCTTTTTCACACCATACAAAGAACGATGAAAAGTGAAGTGAATGGGAATGACCACAACTGCAGAAATTATGCATTAGACACAGGAAATACATACGTCTTCAGCTTTCTAGGAGCCACAGATGCACAGACTGCAGGTCTTGATTAAAAACAAAAACTGAAAAAATAGCAGAAGTGTTGTATAACCCTAGCCTATATTTTTGTCCAGTAATTTAATGTTTCTACAAAAAGGATAAATGAGTGAAAGATAGAAGCATCTAGTACAATTCAGATCACACAATGTCATAACATTCCTTTCATGCCTTACATTGTGAATTTATGTGAAAATATATTTTTTTAATCATTTTACTCCAAGTCCTTTTGGGCTTTGACAGTGTTTCAGTTTAATATTTTCTAGCAGAGCATGCAGGCAACAGCATACTTGCCTCATACTTTTTTTTTTTTTTTTTACACTAGCTATCCATAACATTTTTTGACATACAACCTTTTGCAGCAGATACTCCAAGAACAACTGTCTTGCATCTGTATATTACCTACTTCCAGAAAATAGCATCTGGGGATTTAGAGAACAGAAGTTTTTCTTCCTGTGGGCTAGATTTTGGCATTAAAAATCAAATGTTGAGCCAAAGTTTCCCTCACTAACACAAGTGCTAATTCAACACTGCCACACCTCAAAACAAACTTCATTCACAGCAGTAGAGCTCAAGGTCACAGTCAGACCCTCTATCACCAGCTAACTAGCAAGCCATTGTTTAAAGGTACTCAGCATCCCTACACACTCAAATGCAGAAAGGTGACCTTTCCCATCTCAAAAATACAAATTTGCGGCCACTCCCACACATTCCCATTTCCATGTGGTTCTGAACTGACAACAACATGGTGAAAGCATAACCAGCCTTATACTCCTCTTTATTTGACTGACACTGCTACAGAAGCATCTGCCACTTACTTTCTATGTAGGTTAGGAGGAGATTTTTTGTTTACCTTTAAGGAAGTAATAGCATAAGTATTTTTTGTACAGTGTGTGTATAGCTGCTAGTTCAAAGTCATGTAACTAAACATAGTTTCTCAGCATAGTTATCTTAATTGTGGGTTCAAACCAATTTCAAATCAGTGTTTCAATAAAGACTTTAATTATTAATATAGTTTTCACTTGTCTGTAAGAATGTATTTTACATTTAAGTGTCACTTGTCTATAAGAATGTATTTTAAGTGCCATGCCTACTGGAACTATTGTGTTACCTGTGCAGGATTCCCTATACACATACATCAGTGAGATGTCACTTATTGAGAGCTGACACAGAACAGAAGAGCTCACACATGCTAACAAACAAGATTATATGAAATATGGGGTGATAGTAGAATCACCTCATGCACACTCCTAAACATTGAACACTTTCTCAGTAAGAGGTCTTTGTTAGTAATTGTACAAAATTACAAAATATTTACCTGAGCTTTTTCACATTTTCATTCTGTGCAAGGGACTTCAAAACAGCTCAAATTTGCTATAAGGATGGGACAAAGGGCCTATCATACATCAACTTCAACAGCAGAGCCATACTGAAAATGAAGAATAGATTATCTCCCCTATGTCAGTATAAGCTGTTCCTCTTTCACACTTTTAATATATGTAAATTAGGGGCTAAATAAAATACTCTGTCTCACTCCTTTGGTTCATGCAAGAAGTACTTTCAGAGAGCCAGCACCCTTCCAGTGGCTGCCTTGCAAAAGGAGGGTGAGAAACATGAGGAAAGAAGGACACTGCACTGCACAGCTACCAGCATCCCCTTTCCAGATCCCAGCCAGACTCCAACCCAGACTTGGACTCAAACCCCTCTTTTATTTTTTAATTATTTTTGATTTTGAAATATCATCTCTTGCCTTTCAGCAAAATGCTGTAACTTCCAGTTTCAAAGGCTTTCCAGGTCAGCAGGGGACAGACTCTTTCCTATTGGAACTATTGTCAAAACATACTAAACATGCTGTCAGAGGAGAGATAAAAAAGGTGGAAAGAGAGCTGGAAGGGCAGACTGGAAGAAGCAGGATGCTCACTTACAGAATAAGAATAGTAATCTTGACTCCAGCCTGATGCTTACTGAGCATATAAATAATATTGCTAACCATTTTAGGCACTTTTATTTCCAAGCAGAACTGCAGGACTACAATCTTCAGCCCAGAGCTGCAAATCTCATTACTAAAATCATGGCACATTACAACTGCACAAACATTAATAAAGCTAATGCAATCACATAGCTCGATTTCTGAAAATCATTCACAGTAAAGACTTCCATGTAAAAACTTCAAAGGGTTAAATAAAAAACATGTAAGGTGTCAGAGCCAAAGATACAATAAACAGCATACATACATATTTTACTACCAGCCTTCCCCACAGACCTGGAGAGTCACATCTGCACACAAAAGAAACAACATAAATGTCAACAGACCACTTCAGAAAAGAAATAAGCAGCAACACTGGAACCTAAATTCTTGCTACCTGAGTTACAAAGTACCATTATTTTTGCTCAATTTCACGCTGGATCAGATGCTTGGGGATGCTGAAGCCTATCGACAGGCTGGCTTTCTCTGGTGTCTCCCAGGGCCAGTTATTCTCACATCCTTCACACTCCTTTGCCTAAAGCCTGGAGGCATTATTCCATGTAAACAGTCATGCTGTTACGCGGCTTAGTAACCATTCCAAAGACAACAAAGTAATTCTGTCCTTCAAAATGCTCTCTGCTTTCCTATCAGGTGTAAATCCCTACAAGATAATGCTCAGAACCCTATTCTGCCTGTTAGTATTAGAGTTCAGGGGAAAAAAAACAACATCAAAGACTTGTTTCATATTTTTTGTTCTTCTGCATGTTTGCTTTTTAAGCACACATCAAATTCTTTGATACTGTTCTGTGAACACTGAAAAGAAAAAAGAATGTTGCTTCTACTTCCTGTATTTATGAGGAAAACAATCCTCTTCTCAACAAAATGTTTTAGACCACTTTATCACTTCAGAGGACTTTACAAGAAATAGTACATTTGCAGAGTGACTTCCATCCCAATGCCATTGATTTCACACACAGCAGAAAGGTGGACATGGAGTAATTTCAGTCACAAAACGGGGGATGATTTTCAAAAACCACTGATCTGCTAAAAGCTGCCTTCAAAAAGGAAAAACCAAACATCTCTGTATTGAACAACTGGAAGACTATTAAAATATTTTCTAATAAACACATTTGAAGTTCAGAGCCATAAATGATGACAGAACAATGCTTAGAAAATTGTTTTCAAAGACATATTATTAAGTACATGAATTAACCCTTTTTTTTGTTATGATAATAGCAAGCTGAAAATGTTGAGATCATGAAAAAGCAGGGAAAGGGTTTTTTTTCTTATCTGAATAGGCTACCAGGCCATCACCAAAAGCTTCTAGATGAGTAGAGCACCAGTGGACCAGGCACAATGTGATTATATAAAAAAAATATATTTCATTTATGTAGTCTTGTGTCACATGATTGGCCTTTATAACCTTTACATGGGCAATGCTTACTGACTCAAGCAAGGCCACCACTTCAAAGCCACCAAAATGTATCCAGAAATAGCATTTGATCCTGACCACAGCAAAACCAGGCAGATGTGCAGGTTCACATCACCCACAGCAAATCCTATAATCCCTCCCTCCACCTTCCAGGCACAGGCTGTGGATGACATTTCACATAATCCCTCTGAACTTCTCAATAAATGCCGCCCTCCCTTGTCAAAAACCCAACTGTTCAAATAAATACCATAGGACACTGCTGTAGCCACGTCTGCATCTTGCACCTACCCCAGAAGTAGGAACCAAGCTAAGTTACAATGACTTACAAACAGAAGCTGACAGCCCAACTGCTGATCACTGGGAACAAGGAGTAATCAGGGTGGAAGCACAGCATTTTAGGAGATTGTCCGGCTGACAGTTGCATATTAGCAACTTTCTACTGGAGAATCATTGTCTCCTGGCAAGTTCTATAGCCTCTATTTCCTTCCTGCTGTAGGCACAGGTTCAAGCAGGAAAAACATCCCCCCTAGAAGGAAAGCACCTTTTACAAGCATCCCTCCTCTCTTCCTCCTCCAACTATAAAAACAATGTAGCAACAAAAATGTCACAGTTCCTGCTCAGCTACCATCTCCGGTGGAGATGTGCTCTCCATAACCTTAAATGCCAGAAGACTCTGGGAACAAAAGGCTCCTATTCCAGACCTCTTCCTCTCATCCTGCCTTCCTTGACCCAGAGAAAGTCAACATCATTGGAGGTTGCCACAAGCTGCCATCTCCTACGTATCAGAACAAAACCAGACTCATCTTTCAGCGATGACCAACCTCCCACTTCTAGGACGGTCATAAGGCTGTCCTAGCTATTATCTGGTTTATAGCTATTGATGGTTTTAAAGAGGGACTATGACATCAATTCCATTTTTAGGACTGGGAAGGACCTTCTGTTTCTCAAGACATGCAATATGCAGCCACCTTACGTGAAGAAGCTTGAGGGCTGCTAGAGAAGTCTTGGGTTATACTGTACTAAAAATGTCAAGTGCTGAGTGCAAATAGCATTTTAAAGACAGTTTCCTGACAAATAGGGTATGCCAGCCACCAAAAACAAATACCCCAAAAATAATGTCTGGTATAGCAAAGATGTAAATTTCTCTCTCGTCTTTATTTGATCAGATTTGAATGGAAGCCAAATGGGAGTCCTGACAAAATGTGGAGCCAGCACTTCAAAGAGGTGGATACCAGTGAGAGGAGGGATAACACAGTGACTGGCAAACATCTCCCCAGCTTGAGTTGCATCTGCATCTCCATCTGTTACCACCTGCAGCTGAGAAAGCTGCTGCTTTAGGAGGAGACCTTAGCTACACTAGGATAACTTTTGTTGTTAAAGAATCTGAGCTGCATAACCAGGAGAGAACAACATGTCATCACTTTTTCTTTTTGTTTCATTGTTATGAAAAGCTAAAAATCTCCTAATTCAAATGTTTTCAGCTGGGCATTTCTCCTCTCTAGTCTCCTGACTCTCAACACTTCTTAATTCAACCATGGTTGTAGGCAGACCCTTATTATGTGTCATTGCAAGCTACAAAGGAAACCACTTTAATTCAGCCAAAAAAACCTGGAAGCACTACTTAATTAAAAAGTATTTGGGAAATTATAAAGAGGGGGAAAGATAAAGTCTTCTTACATTTTTTAGATACATTTTTAGAAGACTTTTAAAGTCAGATATGTTCTAGTTCCTTCTTTTTTTATTTACTGTGTTAAAAAGATGCAAAGAAGAATTCCCAGATGTATACACAAAAAACAGTAACAACTGTCCTATTTTTAATTCAAAAGTTTAACTCAAAGTTTTGAGTATAAATTTTGAAAAGTCTGTTTAAACCAAAACAAGCATTTTAATTTATCAGCTACACGGTAGCTACATAGCTACTCTTTTTAACTTACTTCTTCATGAAAAAAAAGAGAGGAGATGAGTAAAATTTACTATGCATACTTTCTCATAAGTTGTATTGTTTACTATACCTCTCAAACAAAATCAGCAAATATCAGCACTCATATGTTTATCATGAAAAAAATACTACACCCTCCTATTCAAGGTCAGGAAACATTTTATTAGCCCCAGACTTTTATTCCCAGCAGGAGAAAGAAAAATGTAGCATGTGTTAATCAGATTGTAAGCACCTCCCTATTATCAAAGTATCAGTGACGTCAGAGATGTCTCTTAACTAAGTTTGCAATAATTCGGAGGAAGTATTAGACTTGATAGTTCTCATTTTGTTTGCTTCGCTGAAACAGAATAAAATGAAGGTACAAAAGCCAACAATTGTGTCTTTATACAACCCACAGCCTCCAATGCTTAGATCTTAAAATCTGAGGCAGGAGAGCACAGGAAGAATACCCTCCCCTTGATTAATATCAATTGAAGGTTTAAAGGTCTAAATTCTTTCTGCTTCAATATAATTCTTTTTCTATTATCAACAAAACCAGATTCAGTGAGTATAAAAATTTTCCCCCCCAGTAATTTTCAGACATTGCCCCAGATGGATATATATTTATAAATAGCCAAAAGCTCTCTTTTTCAGGTTTTCCTGAAACAGGCTAACAGCTAAAATTCTCTTCCATAAGGTGTGCTCCTTGCCAGAAACCCAGAGAATACACTGATTATGGATGAGAACAGAGTTTAAGGAGAGTAAAGTCAACATAACCTTCTCTTCCTAAAGTCTGGGAAAACAGAATGACTTCACAGCCTGCTTCAGAGCTAATCCTAGTTTGGACTTTTTCACATCAGTCAAAGGGAGAAAGAAACTAAGTAAATTCCAAGAACCAAACAGCCCAGTCCCTTCCCAAGCAGCCTGAGTTTTTGATGCCTCTCCTAAAGACACATTCAATGTAATAGGCAGCAGAAGACACCTGCTTCTGAGAGCTATTTGCAGATTCTCTTGCAGACTGTGCAGACAAATACAAGCTACATTTTTGCACTCACACACAGTGCTAGGTACCACCTATCAATGGTGAAGAACACCATTAACAGATAGCACACTCTCTTCTTGCAGTAACTTCATTCTTTCAAGATATTTAAGGAATGGTTTAGAACAGCAGTACAGTAACACAGAAATCAAGACCAAGATCTAGATCTGGATTAAACTTGATGACCAAAACATTATACGCAGGTGAAAGGTCACAAGTCAAAACTAAAGATCCTATCTCCCTAGTGTGAAGCAAAGGAGATGAAAACACATGACTAAATGTAGCTACTTCTCCTCATTGTATCGTGGAAAACTAGTTAACCATCCATCAGTACTGATAATGCACTTTCTTTTATTCCCAAACTCTACCAGAGAAGTGTCCTTTGTTCCAAGCATACACCAAACTGTCGCACTATATTAGGAACAACAATAAGCATAACACTGACTCTCCTAGCTGCATCGTCCAAGACAGCAAAGTTTATTATTCCAGTTCTTCTTTTATAGACAGGTTCAAGAAGGTCCGAGAGGTAAAACTCTCATTGGTCATTAAACTTACACATCACTATCATTGGTTAACTGGAACACCACCCCTTGACTGTTTCTTGCAAGTAAACAACAAGGATCCTAAACAACACCTGCAAAGATTGTTGTCCTTTACCAAGGCCTGTTTGGATTTTTCCTTATGCTTTGTCAGGCCAGAGTGAGAAGTTTGTGTGACTTAGTTTCACACAGGCTCTGTGTTTCTGCTTGCTTTTTACATTTAGCACCCACACCAAACAAGTGGGTAAGATCCCTTCTGATCCAGTGCAAAGTCAGAAGAAAAAAAAAAAAAAAATTAAAAAGTGGGGGGGAGAGCAAGAAGAACAAGAAACAAAAAACAGTACTGTACTACATTCTTCCTGACTACTTGTATGCACTCATCATCAACAGAGAAAACTTTATATTATCCTCATATAATAACTTTAAATTTGGACAAAAATTAAAATGTTTTAAATAAACAAATATGATTTGAAGCTTGAAGGCTCATGATGGAATGTATGCAAACTGAAGGGGTAGCTGTAGAACCATACAGGGAAAGTATGCTGTTATGCTTTGCAGATTAGCCACCAAGGAGTGCAGCATACTTCACTTCTGCTTTACATTCTGCTTATCCATATGATTTATACATACAATAGCTATTCATTCTTTTAATGCCTTTGATAAAAGCTTAACCTAAGAATGTTAAACCCTACATGAACCATGATGTAGTTATTCATTATGTACTTTAATGCAGTGCGTACCAGAGCAGTCAGATAAATGAGTCTACAATCTTTTCTGTTCATTTTAAGTACAGCCTTATCTCCTCATTTGCTGGCTTCTTTGATAGGAACTTCTAACTATGACTAACATGTAGAGTACACAGTATCTTAAGTACTGTATCCGTGAGAGGTGAGAGCTTACATTCACCAGTTGATAGTCAACAGCAACATAGTCACTGTACAAAATGGGACAAAGTATTTAACAATTTTTGAAAAGCCAATGTTTATTTTCCTTTTTGGAAGAAAAGAAAAATAAATATTTGATCTTTACAGTATTAAATGGAAACATTCCTAAATTTCTTGCCAAGAATTTGCCTTCTCCTACAATTAGTATATGCCATACAGTTTTCTTTAGTTATTTCCTGATAGCATGGTATTTCTTCTCACCAAGAACATTATTGTACTTAGTAAGCATAGTTTCCAGCAGAGAACTAAGACACTACACCATACCAATCAATTCCTAGCAAGGCATTTTCCAATCCTTCCACAATGAACAATGGCAATGCAACAAGGTTTTGGCTTGGCTATCACAGCAAATTGCTGCAAGGACTTATCCTCAAATATCTGAGTTCAGCAATGTGAAGATTCAGCACATAAATCTTTGGTGTACCTTCCTTAACTAAAACTTGCCACTTCATTTACAAGCTACCTTTGAAGCAAATGTGAAACTGTCCGTTTATAAAGTTGATTCTTGTGCTTGCAGCTCAGAACAATCCACGGAAGTCTAGCTTGATGCAGAATGTGATATAAATCTCTGCTCAAGAACTATGCAAGGCTTCCTGTATCAAAAAGGTTAACACATTTGTTTCTAAATAAATCTCATAACTATTAAGTGGTGTTCATACAGCTCTGTAAGATATTTTAAAGGTAATTAATATTCTAGAATATAAGGCCTTTTAGAAAAGGTTTTTTCCCCTGAGTTCAGAAGACAAATAGATTAGTTCATGTGCAAATTGGATGCACTACTCACTGGCATTGTAGAGATTCAACTTCAAATCAATCTAGCATTACTGGTGGTGACAATACTGTCAAAATAAGAGAACTCTATAAAAACATAATATGCAACATATATATGCCTAACATTTCACAAATCATGAATATATAATTTAACAGTCTTGCAAAACAAAATAAAATTGGAAGAAAATGCTAGTATCACATATCAAGGACAACATGTCCTAAGTGATACAGAAGAAATTATCTTCAGGCAACTAAGCAGGGAATATAATCCCTCCAAAAATGTTCCTTCTGTCTTTGGTCTTTAAGCACTCTTCTATACTGACAAGATTAGAAGCATATCTGGAGGTCACCTAGAAGCACAAATTAGTATTTACAGACAGAATTTTCAATTAAGCAATATTCTTACTGACAAAGGAATGATGCTTTAATAGCAGAAACTGCATTCACTGAGAAATCGGTTCTAATGTCAGCTAAAATAAAGGTTTTACTGCTAAAGTGCTAAGAGTACTCAAGAGAGCATAGAAAATTGGGCATTTATGTGGAACAAGAAACATATATTGAAATCACTTTTAACTTGTTTATCCAGGAATCCAACTCAATTACACACTCTAAAAAAAAAAATCTTTCACTATCAAATATTAAACAAAATTTCATAGAATATTTAAAACCAGCCTCTCTCACTGTGACACAAGAATCACATTTGATTTACAAATGTTCATGTAATTATGCAAATGTAAAAACTTTCATCATGTCTGCAAATAGTTCCATCCTTTTGGGAGTTTCATCTACTCAGTTTATTTTAAAATGTGCTTATTCATCTCTTAATTGATTTTCTTTGTCCTGTGCCTCACCTCCAGGAGGCAGCAAGTAGGAACTGGGCCGATATCTTCCCTGCTGATATCTTCCCTGATATGTTCCACTTTGACAGCAGAGTGCAGCTGTAATTAAGGATGCCTTCAGTCAGAAAAAAAAAAAAATTAAAAAAAAAAATTAAAAAAAAAGGTAAGGCAGGAGGAGAAGCCAGAAAGCCAGGCTGGCCTCCTACTAATTTGTCAGACTCCTGATGCTCTGATGAAGATGCAGAGAGCAGAGTCACCAGCATTTCTGACAACCTGGGCACCCACCCAACACACGTAACACAGATGCTAAAGACAAGCTGAAGCCCAGCTGCAAAGTTTGAGACAGACTGTATTTCTAAGAGCATTCTTCATGCTGTCACTCACTATCAGTTCCCAACAATAAATCAAGAATACAAGTCATAATTACATTCTCTGCTACTTAATGAAGCAGCCACATGCAGCTTCCTTCCCTTCCCACCAACTGTGAAACTTAAAGGTTCAAGAGAAAGAAGCTTACATCAAAAAGGTCACTTTGTGTCTTATTCTACAACAACATGAACACCATTAGTTCAAGTGCACTCCTCATGCTACATGCTTCCTTCACTTCAGAACAGGAGCACTTAAACGACTTTGCCCATCTCCATTTCTTCTGCACTGCATATCCTTGCCCTGCCTTTCCACAGAGATAAAACAGAGGCCCCACCACAAAACCAATTCCCTCACTATATCTCTGCTCTGCAGGAAAGAGTTATGCTTTTGCCTAGTAAGGGATACAAGGCCATTGTCTTCACAAGAAACTGTTTCCATAAAAAAAGAACATATAGCCATAGGAAAGAATTGTAAGAATTGTCTTGTAAGGAACCATTTCATAGCACACTCAGAGAATGCTGCAGTGATTGTATATTCCACCTAAGCCACTAAAACCATCCTGTTTTCACTTCACTGTCAACAATGACTTATGGTAAGACTTCTTATCTGAACGAATAATCAAATTGCTTTAGGAGCCTCAGTTTTACATTATCATACACCATTATATAAGCACAATGGTAAAACAGATGTTATCTAACTGGTAGAAGGATTCCCAAATCCTTTGAAGAGAGATTGTCCATTAACCATGAAATTAAGTAGGCCATGCAATTGCACAGCAATGAAGTGGAAACAAAAAGATCACATTTATAGAGGAGATTGGTTAAATTACTAACCAAGAATATTAGACAAGGAGGCATGGTCTTAAAAATACTACTGGAGGGAACAGTATCACAATGCAGAAATGCATGCACATGGCATGGCAACACTTGAGAAGATCCCTGTGTTGCCAGCAGGATTCAGTTGTTCACAGAGGGATCAGAGCAAAGGCTACTGAAATTCAGGAAACCGATATACTGCAGGTAAAGTGTTATGACCGCTTAAAATGAAACAGTACTCAGATGTATGTATTCAAAGCATCTGTGTTTCCTTTTTCTTTTAGCTTAGGAAACACATCTCTTAAGTAGCAATGATGGTATCTTTAAAAATTGTTAAATTATCTCTGAATTGTTAAAAAAAATGCCACCAGGAGCACGTTACTTAACATTACAAGCACGCTGACAAAGGTATTCCCAGCTCTGATACCAAGTATTAAACCAAGTGATCACAAAAGCAAGTGCGGACTAAGAGCAGCAGCAAACTTCTGAAGTCAATTTTCTATATGCACGAACACATGTGCAACAACAATATACTGGAACTGCATCTGCACAAAACAGACCAGCCAGTTCAGTAACATCATCCTTGAAAATGGTCTGTGCATTTTAAATTGTTTTTTTTTTCTCAGGTCATCTATCTATATTGCAGAATAAATAAAAACCAAGCACACCCAAAAGGGAGTAAAAAAGCAAGCCACGCTGTATTTCAGCTCCTCTGAAAATGGGTGTTCACTTGGATTTTATTCCTTTTTTAAATAGTAGTTCAGTGACAATTCTTTCTTTTCCACATAGCCTTACTGACACTTGTAGCTGTTGTGATAACATATGCTCAAGAAACAGCTGTATCTCAGGCAGAGAGACTTCCTAACAACTCACTTCACAATGTCTGATTGTTCTGATGCAATTCAATTTCTGCTGCCACGGTGGAAGAGATATGTCAGGCTTCTTAAATTGTTTAGAGAATACCAAGACGGAGGAGATATAAGCATATAACTGAAAACTCTCAAGATGGGAACCTTGTCAATTAAGAACAAACTGTTACAGGCAATAAGCAGCTGCTAACCACTTCCATAGGCTGGGAACAAAAATTACATTGTCTCACAGAGCTCCACATGCACTTTCCACCCTACCCCATCACCATCAAAAATATCTATGCTGCTGTTTCAGATTTAATGTCTTTTTTTCCTGTCAGTCTTGAACTCTGTCATTTACAAATACTTAACTTTCACAACAATACTGTGAGGCACAAACTCCTTTTTCATTATAACTTAGGACTCAGCTTCCTACTCCACTACTTGAAATATAAAGCAAGACAACTTAAGATCTTATTTAGTACTACTTACTCTGTAATTTCCCTACCCCCCTTTTATTTCTCATCTGGCAAGCATTTCAAAATTTAGCATGCAAGTTACACAGGCTCAATTCAATTCCTACATTAGATTGTTAGCCCATGATGTATGAAGCACTTTCAATCCAGACTCCAGTATGAGGAATTTGAACAACTCACAAGGCTTTTTTCCCTAAATCTTGAAGATTTCAAAAAATTCAGGGTCAAATCTGAAAAAACAGCATCTTATCCTTCTGTCAAAAGGCCAGCATCCCTCCATCCAACTCACTGTCCTCCGTGTATCTATCTTCTCTGGGTCACTGCCAGGTTGTCTCAGAACGCCCCCAGGGAGGCTGACAAAGGGATTGAAAAGGCCAGAAATGGTGAAAAAAAAAGCTTTGTACGAAGCATACCCACTACCTCCAGCTGATTATATAGTGGTATCACTGAATAATTGCGGCAGAAGGTTTTCTGGGTCTGTTACAATCATGCAAATTCGGTTCAAAATGATTCACAAAGGAGCTACTAAATGAGCGCTGACAGCCTTGTTTGCTAAATTTCATCCAAGCATCTTTCTCCCAATCTTAGAAGTATGATAATTGCCGAAGCCTCTGGTATTTCCCCATGAAAAACAAATTAGGCTTTAATGAAATATGCAATCTCATTCCAACATACTGAAGCAGATTCAACCCTGCTTAATATTCCACAGCCAGTACCAAGCAGCTTCTGGAATCCAGGGTAGCTCTGGCAGAGGAAGCATTCCCAGCAGTGGGTAGGCATTTGTCTGCCTCCTGCTCCATGTCAGGGATGTCAGGTGTGTGAGGAATGTGTGTGTTCCATCACGACAAAGCCACCCATGTGTGCAATACCAGCAGTGGGCTGTCAGCAGCCAATGGGATTGCACTCACTAATGTATCCAGAGAGCCCTGAGTTTCATTGCTGAGAGGTTTTTAATCGCTGCAATTTGAATTTTTGATTCCCAAGTCCATCAACAAACATAGCAAACTATTAATTAGGATACAGTACCATCATTTGAGAGAAATTAAATGAGACTAAAACTACAACAGGTGTACACAGGCAGCCTGCAGTAATCCTATACACTTACCTTGGAAATCCACGTTTCAGTTGATTCCTGATGAAAGTTTATCCCATTTCACGTCTATGTCCTTCTGATTTTGAAGGCAGAAATCAAGGACACTTTTAAAGAGCCATAGATTACAAAAGGAGGGACTTTCACATTCTAGCCTTCAGCTACTAAAACTGGACTGAATTTCTGAGCTGCATTAGATGTAATAAGCAGATTTCCACAGTGAGGGCTTGCATTAGAAGTCATCATGATTTTTTTTCAAGATCAGGTAGTGATATTACTTCACATGCATGCCTACTCCATCCACTTTTTTCTGTGTGTTAGGCATGGCTTTTTATCCTTCCTAGCAGCTAAATCTAGAGCATTATATAAAGGACTCAATTTGTCTTCTAGTAAGGCACTGCATTCCTAAACAACTTCTGGGTACATTTTTTCAGAACAAAGAAGTCACAAATGCTTTAACATTGTAGCATAACACTTCCCATTTTTATACGGAATTTTGAAAACATACCATGGTGCTTGCAGTAGCAGAAACAGCAACACAAAAATAAAACCACAGAAAAACAGTCTCCCAAGTAAGAACATAGTGGGAAAGCATGTATTCCTAAAGGAGAATGCTTTTCTATCACATTTCCAAACAGCTTTGTAAAACGAAGCCAGGCAGAATTAGCTATTATCCAAACACTACTTACTCTCAGAGCACGGTGTACTTCTCATTCAGAGTGCTGCTCCAAGGGGCAGAGAGGTCCCTGCTCTGACAATAGCCTGCTACCAGGTGGAAACAATTAAGGAAGGAAGCTCTCCTCCACTCTGCAAATTATTTCCTAGCAATCCCCACTAAAGCTCATGCCACAACCTAATTTAACCACTTCACTTGCATCACATCTCTGTCTTCCTGCATGCCTAGGAAAAGACAACTCCATGAACTCTCCTTGTTTCTACAGAGTATTTTGATTTTTTTCCTTTGTCATAATTGTAGATGTTTTTAAAAATCAGACTGCCTTCTTCCTGCATCTGAAAGCTGAAATAAGAAACATCTCTTTTTTGTTGTGAGCCAGCCTAATTCTCTTTACTAACAATATATTAACTTACAGAAGCTAAAATTTTAGCTCAGATATAATAGCAGGGTATTTCCTTGGATTTTTATTCTTTTTAAACAAAGAACAGGGGAAGGGAAAGATGATGTCACTGATTTTGTGATTATCTTTTTCTAGTAATCCTGCTTTAAAAAGTAGGTATTAGTGTGCACAGCAGATCAACAATAATGCTACTCTCTCTACCTTATAAACTTTTTATGTGATAGTTCTCTCATGTAGTACTACAGGCAAAGAAAAATTTTTAAAACTAAGGTTAACATGATACATTATGCATATTTTAGCAACACTATTTGATCATCTTCAATATCTTTGTCCTCTAAAGCAAGAAACTAGTAGCCACCCCTTATCAACTAAGATGATAATTTCTAAAGGTTATTAATAAAGAAGGATACTCAAGTTAAATGAGAGAATCCTCTCATGCATGTAGGAGAAGTAAATATTTTAAAACATTTGACTTGAAATACTAAACCCTTATGAACGGAGACAGAGAAGGGGAGAAGTCTCTCAAAATTCATCAAGCCTGCATAACCTGCACATCTTTTTTCCCTCTGACCAATATTCTTACCCCCATAACAACTGTCATCTAGACCTAAATATTTTAAAAATATGAAGTTAGGCAAAATAAATCCTGCTCATACTGCTAGTTTTCATCAGGCTCGAGTTTTTAAATCAGAAATTAGTTACACAGCAAGAACTATCCTCTCAGTATCAGGCAGCACTGTGGACCACCTACCCACATGCACACAAGAACATGCATAGCAGAAAAAAGTAGAATTCAAACTGCATCCAGTTACATTTTCTCTTTATTCAATAAAAAAGGCATCACCATGTTTGCCAACATCAAAAGTAAGGAAGAATATCACTTCCTGTCTCTTTCTCAGAAACAGCTAAGGGAAGAGGATGAGGATGCAGCATCATTGTCTCAACTGCAGATTGGTCACTCCTGAGTCTTTCACTGACATCCTGAATTTGAAGAGGAAGGGAAAGTCATCAGTACCTGAGATAACATCACTTTACCATAAGCAGAGATACCCAGTGCACACAGTAAAACTCTGAAGTCCAATGCCCTTAAACACACAAAGGTAACTGCAATTGAAAGAGCAAACACAGTCTCTTATTTCCTAAGTGCATGGATGAAAGGAAAAAAAGAAAGGGATGAAAATAACACTTCTAACTATGAAGTGGTAAAGTAGGAACAAGGCAGTTATGAATGGGACATGAGTAACAGCTCCTCCTCCCAGTGATGACTTACAACACCAAAGGAGTTGTAAAAAGCAGCCGCAGCAGCAGGGAAAACTCCAACACACTTCATCCTCGGTAAAGGGAGACCAGTTTAGAGAGTCTGTGGAGCTTTTTACACCACCAAAGGGACAGAGAGTACCTAATTACTTGCTATAATTACCAAAATCCATGAAATAGGCAGTCCATTCCTCTGTCACCTTGAGAAAAGACATTTGGAGGGCTTTTTACGAAGGGAGGAGGTGTAAAAATATATTTTAATCCCATCAAAAAGATTAGTAAGAATCCTTGAATTTTACGTCATCCTCAACAACTGATCAGCCTTGTTCTAAAATATGAAACATTAGCAAAACTGCCAGCCCCATAACATAATCATTGCTTTACTTCCTTGGTGACAAAGGAAACTTCTAATGGAAAGAGATTTAAAGTACAGCATGCACATTCCTCTCCAGACTGCAGCCTTTTCCAATAGACTCTTGTAACAATACATCTGCTGACTATCCCTTCTAGAAGGGAACTGTAAGGCCAAATAGGTCATACACCATTTAAGAGCTTACAACCCCGCTCGATTAAAAGTACATTTCTCTGAAAACAGGGCTTCACCTCCTGATTCTTCTTCATACATGTTCAGGGAAGAAACTCCAAAGAGACTGAGAAAAAGCCCTTAAACAGAAGCAGAATTTGGTGAAAAGCAGAAACTAAGCAAATGCATCTATGACTTCTGCTTACACACATCTGTGCTGGGGAAAATCCCACCCTGAAGCACAGGCACAAAATAGGTGTTCTCCATCTGTGCGTTGGACTGATGCTGGTTTAAAGCTGACAGTGTGGTTAGCCTGTTGTCTTGATATGTAAAATAAATGAATGAATAAACAGATGCATTCTACAAAAGTCTGCACTTGCAAATATATTGTCAACTATTGACAGAAGTACTGCAATAATTAAGCAGACCTCTTCAGGCTTTGCACTGTCAGTAATATTGCTCAATACAGCAATCCAAAATTAAAACCACTAGAAAGAAAAACTGAGTAAATATCAAAACCAGAAAATACCTGGGAAAAAAAAACTGTACTGGCCTTAAAGCACCTGCCAGTAGGTCTGCCTGGATTACAGCCAGCAGCGCCAGCTACATCAATGCAAAAACACAGGTAAAACTGCCTAACCAAAAGCACTTTTGTGTCATTTGTTCCAGAGTAATTTTCAAAACTGTCAGTAAAAAAAAAAAATTAAAAAAAAAAAGGAAGGAATTAACAGCTAGTTTTTCCACAGTAAAGAAGAAAATCTGAGGAAGGTGGAAATGCAACACAATTGAAAAACCTAGACAAACTCAATACATGCATCAGAACAAAAAATACAAAACAAAAACCAAAAACAACAAAGACCAAAACAAAACAAAGCAAGAAAAAAAAAGAAACCTCAAAAGCTATGAAATATCAGGCTGGAACCAGAAAGTAAAGCTGTAGAGAAACTGCATTTTACAGAGCCTAAAAATAGTCTTCCCCATTGTACATTATCACCTCAAAAAGGAGGAACATATGTGAATTTAAGACGTTTCAACATTTGTGTAATTCTTCTAGTAGCAAGAATGCCACAGACTGGAATTCCTGAAAATTGCCCTGCATAAGAGACTGTAAATCTGCAAGACCCAGAGATATCCACTGGACAGTAAAGTAAAGCTTGACTAGGCTCAGTAAAGAACGGCTAAAGGAGGTTTTGACCGAAGTCCCCACCCAGCATTCACAGTGATTATGTGGCACACTAGGAGTTACACACAAAACATCACTTTTCAAAGCACAAACTACAGTCAATATGTGAGAAAAGCCCTCTTCAAAATCCAGGGGAAAATTAATTAAAACACTACATTTGTATTTCTTTCTTTCCTGCCACTTTTTCTGGATGAAAAAGGAAAAGGATAAAAGACAGACTACCCTTTCCAATACATAAATGCATATTTCTTGCTTTGAAAGAAAGAACGAACACAACAGACACATTAGGTGTTTTTTTAATTAGAAAGCCAGGAGGCACACAAAGGAACAAACAATCACAAAGGGCTCTGTTTCACTCTGGGTTTTTAAATGGTGATAGGATGGTATTCCTAACAGTTAGTACAAAAAGCACTTAGGTACTAATTGTTCCAGGATGCACCAGCAGTTCAAGCACCCCTAAGCAGGTTCCTGTGCCCATGCCTGGGTTTTAGCTCTCAGCAGCCAGCAACAAGTGTGGCCCCTGAGGTCCCCAGACACACTGTGAGTAGGGACCTCGTGCTGCTGCTACTGCTTTCACACACAGCTCATCAGATACTCATCAGTACTGCCAGCAGCAGGACAAAGAGAATTACTTCAAGAGCAGACAGCCGACTTTGGAGCTGAACACCTTCAGACAGGAGTTTCTGATACCTTCACAGAAGGGTCATGAGCCTTCTGATACCTCACAGAAGGGTCAATGCCAAGCTTACACCAGCCACCTAGTATCAAAGCCACAACCTAAACATTTTGAGAACAACAAAACCCAAGGGAGGAAGACACATGTTTAATCTCATGACATCGCAAGACTTTGCAAAAATTCGTTTCAATCTTCTACATGTACCATTCAGAAGTTACGCTGGGATTAATACGGCACAGAGGGGCTGAGGCCACAAGAGTTATTGAAAAGTCCAGTTCCTCAAAGAAGAGTGTCTGTAGATTGAAATAATAAGGCATAATCTTTGTGTCATCCCTGTATATTTCTAGACACTGAAAAAGTTACTATTAAACAAAGTGATGTGGAAGCTGTAGAAAAGCCAATCTGCAATACCTTCACACTTGAAAAGGTCTCATGTACCAAATTCCAATGCTTAAACTATTGAATTTGCCTAGCAGAGTGGAACATTATGTCAGAATGAAAAGAGAAAGCAGATTGCACTAATAGAAGTTAAACCCAGATTAATTTAAAATTAGAAGATTAACTTTTTACCTGTAAGAAAACAAATTATTTTAACAGAAAATTATGTACATAAAGTAGAAGCAGTTAATCCAAGCAGTGTGTGTTCAAATTGTCTATCAGTATTTATGGAATGATTTAATCACCTACCCTTCTCACTGCCAGCCTCCTCACACTGCAGATTATACATTAAGCCATTTCCAAAACAGTTCAGTGGGGATGCTTTCTAGAACAAGAACTGAATCAATGGCAGAGCACCCTTCCTGTGTATAGCTAGTTCACAAATGCATGCTGAAGCTAAAAATAAGAACAACAAAACTTTTAAGAGACATGTTTTCAGGGACAGTGAGACATTATCTAAAATAAGGGATGTGCATTCCACTGAGCCTCACAGACAATACCAAATACAACAGGACCAACTCGACAGCTCTGTATTTTTGATCTCTTGCTGCCTAGCACCCAGTCCTCACCAGATATCCACTGACAACACCTTCTGCACTGGTTAACAACAACAGACAGAAGGTCCCAATCAAATTTGAGCAAAACCTCATCTACCAACACCCACTTTTTCCCTCTAGCTGTCACAAGCAGGGACGCTATCACAGGGAACTGCTGACACCACATCACTACTCCACACCCCACCCATAGGGGCACTGGGGACAGGGCACACGCAGCTGGCATCACTGGGGGACAGGCAATGGGGAGAGACCTTGGAAATCAAATCAGGGACTTGATTTTGACCGTTCACTTGGCTGAAATAGGGCAATGGTACACAGGTTCAATGAGGATGATGCTGCTCTTAACTCCATCAGCTCAGCAGGGGTCAGGGCCAGGTTTCCAGTGTCCCTGCAGCTTTGCTGAAGCCAGAGGAATCAAAGGGAAGCTCCGACAGCTGCTGCAGGATTATCCGAGCAAAGGAGGCAGGGGAGGACAAGCCAAAGGCTTTCCGTGAGGCAGACACACCAGTTCTGCAGCAAACCCTCTTGGAAACCAGCACATCCTTGGGTCTACTAATACTCCCAATATAAATGGGGTCCTGACCCCAACAAGGGGAAGACTCACACATCTGCCCTGCTGGCAAAGGTGTCCTAGGGAGTGTACTGCAGCTCATGAGCAAAACTGGTGAGTAGAACACACTTTACATTAAACACAATGGTTTCCCATTATTTTTATATTTTATGATCTCATAGTGTTCAAGAACTTCACATAATATAGAAGAGACATAATTACCTATATTCACCAATATATTCAACCCTGACACTCATTCTTGACCAAACAGTTATAAAAGTGAGAGGCAGCAGGTTACATGAATTATAAGAATCAATAAAAATATCAGGTTTTGAGATGAAAATAATGACACTTAAAAAATCCAACCCATCAATGACGATGCTTTTCATCAAGACAAGTACAAGCTCCAAGCAGGTTTCTCCTTTGCCCATAGAAGGTATGATGTAAGAGTGAGGTAGGAAGGAATAAGTGAACACAGACAAAGCAAGTGACAAAAATTAAAAAAAAATACATTAAAAAAACAAACACAACATCACAAAACCAGGAGACAGAAAAAATCTAATATTGACTTGTGAGAAGATTAGTTGAGCTTATATCACTTTCACAGTTCATGGTCTATGATGATACCAAATTGCTTTTATTCCCAACATCTTTTTCTGATAGCGTTTGGGTCTTGTTTGATATTGAAAACAAGCTTTCCCTAAAGATAAAAAAATGAGAACAAAAAACCAACACACAGAGGAAAGTAATGTTAAAACAATTAAAAAGGAAAAATTTGTAAAATACTACTGAAAAATATGCATAGAATTATTTACCTAGAGAAAGCTATAGGCTGGTCTTTGTTAGAGATGCAAATTTTATTCAGTTAATCAACGGATGAGTGCAACTTCAAATATAACAGTCTGAAGGCTCACATCACCACCTCAGGCAAATTCACAGATTAGCTGGTGGCACTGCTGATGATTCCAACCAAAGTAAATATTTATTAGCATTAACCACTGCATTTGGATTCTATGATTTAAGAAATATACCTACCTTCAGGAAATACTGAATCCCTTTTATCCTAGACATAGTTACACTGAAAAAGGAAAACTGAATTTTCCAAAAGCTTTCTGAAACATGAAGGGAAAGTTATGAGTGTATAATTGAAATACATTACAAAAAAAACAGTTGCAATCCTTTATTAAACACAATTAATTTTAATTGTAATAGTCAATCCTTTAATTATGGTTGATGAAGAACACTGCACACAATTTGCTTCCCCCACAACAATGCTCCAGATAGAGATTTTCATTATCTCATCAATACCCACAGCATGAAGTAATCAGAAATAAAACATGAGCAAAATCTCTGAGATTTTTTATGTTCTTGAAAAAATAAGACAGTCATATCAATTTTCAGTTTATATAAGCAATCCTACTAAGTAAAATCAAAAATAGGCAGGAGTAGATATTAAGTATGTTGGTTTGGGGTGGGGGTTTTTATTGCAGAATAGGGGCCTGAATAACAAGGTTTTAGGGCTGGGACAACTTCCGATTTCTATAGTCTCTCAAATAGCTAGGGCACAACTCTAGAAGGATCAGACTGCTTCAGAAATCATGTTATGATAATAAATTAGAAATCATGTAGTTTATACTTTTGAACCATCCATACTGCAGATAAGCCATTTATTGACTAATCCTGGTCTCTGTCTCAGTTATCTGGCTACATCTGCCCTGAAGATAGAGCTACAACTCCAGCACATCCCAGAAATAAACTCAGATTAACACTGAAGCACACAAACAATGCTGTTTCAGCTCAAACTCTGAGTATATTTAGATCTTGGAGGAACTCAAAGAGTACGCTCTGTCCATATGTCACCCTGTATGGTTTCCTGCTTTTAGCCCTTTTTTAGGTTGGACAGAGATTGCAGTTGTTCCCCATATTTACAGAGTCTCCAAAACTCCAACTTAATCACCTTGAATATAGAATATTATTGCCACATGAACTTCAGACAGTTCATCAAATCAAGTGATAAAATCATTATGAAAAGCACTAGCATTCCTGAATGCTCACTATAGATAATTTTTTAAACTTCTACATATAATAGGTCTTGTTACTGCCTTCTGAATTTTGCCATTATCTACCTACCACTTGAATTGTTTTCATAGCATTACCTTGACCATCAGCTTTGGTGGGAGCAGCACTTCCAAGGTGCAAGAAAAGTTTCTCTGAAGTTGCTACTGGCTTGCCTGTGCAAGCATGCTGCTCCCACACCACGTGCAGACCAGTTCTGCCACTAAGTACAAAGCCAATCTCACCGCGCACGGAATACAGACGCATTATAAGAAATGCTGTATCAGCTAAAGGTGAACAGAGGCCACGGACATAAGCTCTTCTAAAGCATTCCTTCTACCTAAGAAAATGGCATATTAAAAAAAAATGGCAACAACATGAAAATATCGGTATTTTCTTCCTGGTTTAAGATGAGAGAGGGAGATATACAAACAAGTTAATGGGGATGGGGATACTATCGCTATTCTATTTTTCATGGTAAATTGATAGGTCTAATTATATAATGCATTCTAGAAAGATTATGCCAGCATTAAACATCAGGCTGTATATATAGGGAACTACAAGAAAATTTATACAGCTTCACTCATTGCTCTTGAGAGCATCTACTAAACATTTCAGTAAAACTGCACATTGAGCTTTTCTCTAAATACATCAGTTGTGGCTACATTTCCAGTTTCAGACCACAAATCTTGGAAGCCTGGGAGTATAATGTGTCTTTAAAAATAATTTCTTCTTTAATGTAAAAATTAAGTTGTCCTTTGTCCTTGAAGCTAAGACATGGTAGGAAAGAAGATAAGTCCAAAAAGAGAGAAAAAAGCCTATCTACCTGGAATTAAAGATGTGTGTCTACTATAACAATAACCTAAGCAATCAGGGGAAATAATATTTGTTTAATTCATAACATTTAAACTTATAATGGGGTAATAAACGAATGCCACATGCTGTGCAGTACCATATTTGACACTCACAGTCAGTTCTCATGTTGAGAGGGACTTGAAAACTTCTTCAGTATAAAGTATTCGAAGCAAAAGGCATAGGGCCACTTTTCAAGGGTTTTCCATAGCTTTATATCGACTATTTCTTCATACACATAGCCCTAAAAATAGCCTTGTCTCTGATGATAGTTCAGCTTGGACTTCCATCCAAACCACTATTGCCAAGAGGAGGTTAAAGCTTCGCGCTTCATTAGCCACACAGCAGCCTTGGCAAGGGCCAGCTCAAAGCAGCAGTGCTCTGCACCATCACCGTCTGTCCCAAACTAGGAATTAGTGCAAGGAAAGCCAAACAAGGCAGTCACAAAAATGTAGCTTCTGTAGCAATCTAGCTTTTGCACAGCATCAGCTAAGCCTTTGTCTTCAGTCACATTGTTTTATCCATTTTCCTTTCCCAAACAATTTATCTCATTTTTAGGTCCTATTGTGTCTTTCTTCTTGAATGGGCCTAAATCTATTAAGTAAGTCATTGCTCATTTCTCCTTCTTTGGTTCCAGCATCTGTTTTCCGTATATGCCTTAATTGCTTTCTATTGTAAGAAGGAGAGGAGAAAACCACCCAGGGAGACAGAGAACAGGTTAGAAGAGCAAGATGAAAAGCCAAGAAAGGCAGGAGTGAAATCCCCAGAGACCTCTCTGAACAGGCTTCCCTGGTACCCTCTGACCAGATTATCTGCACTGATTACTTACCCTACTAACAGGCATCCCTTCAGACCTGCTGACCATGCTGATGGTGTGATCGATCTTAGGTTTGCTCCCATCAAGCAAACGAGCTTAAGCAGTTTGACCCAGCCTGGCTTCCTGCAACAGGAACAGCTGAGATTGCCAAAGCCTAGGGATAATGTCTCTCAGCAAAGGCAGCAGCATTCAGACTCTGAGAGCAATTCTTCTCACAGCTTGTGTACTGAGCTTGGATCTTTTGCACCTCACACACCTAAGAGCCAACTAGCTCTGTATATCATTTCACCTTTCTCTTGTTATGTCACCTGCCTTGACCTTTCCTTTAGCCAGACCTCCCCTATTTGGCACCATAATGTTTAGATGGCTCTTGTACCTGCAAACACTACTCAGTCTCTGAGACACAGGACCACTATGCATACACTGCCTCTTTTCCATGCATTGCTCTTCTCAAACCTTTCAGTCCAAAACTCCTTGGGGCAGAAAATCCCTTCTCAAGAGCTCCTGAAAGCACCCTAAGGTATTGCTCCCTACACAGTTGGATAACGCAACTGAAATGAATGAAATTGCATCAGAATCTCATCAGACCAAAACAAAAATGTTTTAAACCTTGGGAGGAAAAAAAAAATCAACAAAGACTGAGTAGGAAGTACAGAAGTACTTGCCGCAGTCATCTGTGCACAAAACAGCCAAAAAGCTTGGTACAAGCACCAAACCTTCTACCGCCTTGCTGCTTTACTTTGCCTTCTGGCCCACTACACCAAGTCTCCCCTCTCTACTCCCCAACAACATCTGGATTGCATAGTCAACAGGACAATGCAGCTGGGATGTCCTTCTCCATTCTCCAAACACGTAGGTACTATTAGTCTCCAGCCTGGGGAAGAAGGCAAGGTTCTACACCTACCTGAGAGGAGAGAGGGAGAGCAAAGACAGAAAGAAACTCTACAGCCTGAATCTACAGCTCCTCACCTAGGAGGTCATATTCCTCCTGTCACTGGAATTCAAAGCACATGGAGAAAAACAGCCTGAGCATGCCAAAATGAGGTCACTCAGAACAATGAACGGTAACTATTATTTTCTTAAGACCTCAACATTTCTCTCTTTATGCAAGTTCATTGTACAACAGAGCAGGTTGAGTTTAAATGAGAATTAGACTGCAACTCTTTAGTATGCCCCAGGTAAAACAAGTGAGAGCGCACAAAGGGCACCTGATAACATTATCTGCACATGCACTATTGTGTAACTGTTTCCATAGGCACAAAGGACTGTCAAACTGCCATAAGACTTCATGCTAATTGCTTTGTGTGTGTTATGAAATGTAAATTAGGACTACCTCAAAAACCCGGAAAATTGCACTTATCTAAATCTCACAGGATTATAAGAGGGCAGTCATTCAATAATATTTCTCACCAAGAAATGTGAAACTAGGCTCTGCAAAGATGCTTTGCACAAAGAGAGACAGATCTGTTAGTGTATATAACAGTTGTTTAGCTGCACATGCAGCTCCAAATCAAATTTGCAAACTGGTGAAACATCTGGAGGGGAGAGCCTCAGATGGTGAGAACCACCACAATTATGATAATACAACGTTTCTTTACCATGTGTGATGTAAAATTAAGCAGTTAATATACATGATGATTAAAAGAGTTGACACAATTGCCAAATGTTGCATGACTCCTACGACTGAAAGGACAAAGTGCGGGGAGCTGCCCTGTAATTTCTAATTTACCTTCCCTCTCCCAAAAGAAAGTCTCCTGCTACTAAGTTTTTCTGAATAATGAAACATAATAATGATACTTACATGTATTTGTGCCAAAAAATATAAAATAAAAACACATTACAAGCACATCCCATAAACATTTTCACTGCTTCATTATTTAGGACGAACCAAGCATTTTATGAATTGTAGTTATTTATGATGTTTTATATACTGCCTTCGTTTATGCACAAAATGGTCCCCTACTTCCTCACTGTGGCTCTTCATCATTCAGCAGCAAGACTGAAGGTCAGACTTCAAACTATGTCGCAAGGGTCTTATTCTCATATCCTTGCAGGCCCTCCATCCTGCAAACACTCAGCCATGTGTTTAACTTTATGTATGCAAGCAGTCTCACTGAACTCATTCATGAAATTCTAGCCTTATTTAAATTGCCACAGGTTTTACCATTGATTCCATTTAGACCCAGATTTCATCTAATGGGACTATTTACATCTGAAAAGCTGAACACATGTCCAAGTGTTTGTAAAACTGAAGTCTCAACAGCAAAGCCAAGGCATACTCTGCCATTCTCTCTCTTACTAGTACATCAGACCTACAAAATTATTTCCTTTCCTTTGATTTTAACTAAGCTAGGACAAAATAAACATACCGCTAAAGCATATCCATCCCTCTTTTTGAATATTACTAAGCAGGTTATCCTCTCCAATCAGCAGGAAACAGTTAATGCATAATAGTCTATGCACAAACACTGACTTTGCTTAGCAGAAGAGTTCACTTGTTCATTTGTACTTCAAAAAAGAATAAATTTTAGGCAGCTACAAGAATAGCACATTAGTAAGGTGTAGTCTTCTTTCTTTAATTAGAACAGCAGCAATATTCAACCAATCTAAATTGAATTCAATTACATCAAAGCTTACTCAGTTTCTGAAGCAATACCTGAAACATAATCTCTGCATTTGCTTCCTCATTTAGTTTTATTTTAAAACATGGATAGTGTAAGCTGACCTAAGGAGCTAACTTCAAACCTTCAGCAGAAAAAAAGAAGGAAACCCAAATATTGCAAAGTCAGAAGAGATCCTTCACTGCAGAAAGTAAAAATTATGCAGTTCCTGATGCAATTCAGAACAATGACTAAAGAAATAAGGACCCTCTAAACACAAAACAAACAACTTTCTTTTTCTGATTACCATACTGCTTACTATATTTATAAGCTCAGAAACTCCCAAGGGCTTAAGTGGAAAATTTAATCACTCTGTTGGAAAAGTCATTGATTGCAGGGCCCATCCCTTTACCTTATCCATGATCTGTGCTGCTGGTGCAGATGTAAGATAGCATGCAAGTACAGATGGGATGAAAAATTGTATTTCACTCTGCGTATATATATATACAGTTAGACGTGCAATTAAATATGCATATTAAATGCAACCATCCTGTTATGAAAACGGTTCTTTTGCATTTTACAACACAAAATACATCACAACAAGAAGTCTTCCTTGAGCACTTATTCTACAAGTGTGCTCACTTACTCTTGGCAAAGGACTAACTGGTAAAATTTCAGATTCATTCTTAGAATTATCACAGTATCACATTATCACCTCTTCTTTAACAGGAGCGTTCTTTGCTAGTTCACACATTTTATATAGGATTTCAGTCCAAGAAAAATGAGGATGGAAAACAAATACTCTCCACTAATACAGCAGCATATAAAGTACAACATTGTGTATTTCCATACTCTACACACAGATGTTTCCCCACAATTTCTTATCTTGAAAGAAGTATGCAAAATAAAGTGCTCTCAGTGCCCTTGTTCAAGCCAAAACCTTCAGCCAGCACACCCACCACTATGTCACACAAAGAAGGGATGTCCTTAGATCCTTGACTACAGTAAGATCCAGTGCAATTTGTATTTTGAAGCAGAATTGTTCCAGTTAGACTAGACAAGCAAGAATAAATTATTTCAGTCACACTTATCACTGAAAATTCACATCCACATCACTTAGATTTTTCCTTAAATATTTACAGAAAGACTGAGGCACAGGTATGGATGCTAAATGTAAAAAGCAAGCAGGAATACAGAGCCTGTGTGAAACTAAGTCACACAAGCTTCTCACTCTGGCCTGAGAAAGCATAAGGTAAAATCCAAACAATCTTCGCAGGTGTTGTTTAGGATCCTTGTTGTTTATTTGTAAGAAACAGTCAAGGGGTGGTGTTCCACTTAACCAGTGATGGTGGATGTGTTGTTTTAATGACCAATGAGAGTTTTACCTCTCGGACCTTCTCGAACATGTCTATAAATGAAGAACTGGAATAATAAAACTCTTGCTCTCTTGCACAATACAGCTAAGAGAGTCAGTGTTGTGCTTCTCACTGTTCCTAATATAGTGCAGCACACAGGCATTAATAAAATAGCTTTTTATTTCTGGAATCTTTCCCATACTTAAATTTACCTGTGTCTTAGTTCTTTATTTTTACGCTTTAGAGTCATTTTACTTATTCAGAAAACAGTACCCTAACATTCAGATTCAGTAGTAAGAAACTGAGGTTTAAATCTTTTTGCTGTAAAATAAACTGTGCTTTTTCACATCATTAAAAATTAGTGAGCATAGTGTGAACACAAACAGAAACCCTCTGCCTATAGTAAGCTACAACACAGAGAACCTCAACAAAATCTACAAATTTCAGTCTGCAAGATGTTCAGAACAAGCCAAGCACTGAGCCAAATTGGTAGATGTAAATATCACACACAGGACATGTTTCTGGAAACTGTGCCTAACAGGGTGGTACCTTGCTCCAAGCTACTGCATCAGAGCCTTTCAAGACACTTATAGAACTCATCACCATGGTACCTGCAAATCTGTACTACTCAAATTTCCTGTTTTGAGAAGCCTTCTTTTCCAACACTATCATCAAGCAGCATCAAGATCTAGAGTTGCAAAGAGCAGCAAACCTTTTTCCCTGCAAAACTAGTTTATTTCTGTACACATCAAGCCAACAGCTCAGAATTACAATAGGGTTAACAATTATCTTAGTGATACATGGAAAAAAAACGCTACAGATATTCCTATACAGTCAGTATTTTCATAATTTTTCAAGAGTAAAATACCAAATATTAATAATTATTAGCATGGTAAGCTAGCAGACTAGGTATATGGCACAGAAATAGGTGAAAGGAGATATTCCTTAAGGCCTTTCTTTGTGAGATTCTTTCCTCCCCTCACTATACACTTGTCCAGCCCCTAAATGAGGTGACCCTCAAATGTCCTCGGACAGGATTGTTCATTTTGATTGAAAACAAAACACTTAGGAAAAAAATGGAAGAGCTGACTGTCCCCTAGAGGTGAAGAGTTTCCTGAAAATTCTGACAGGTTTACTGTAGTTTCCTGAAAAATCTTACACATTTACTGATATTAACATATAAACATCACCTTTTTCATTAAAATCCTATTTCTTTTGTCATGCGCTACGAGCAGGCTCCAAATTCCAGAAGACCAACAGGCTTCCTTGCTCACTGGACATCCAATCCTTCCTTTTGCTCTTAACCCTTTATCAGTCCGGCATGAAACTACAGTTACTCAACTCCATCAGAGTAATCCCAGGTTCTGCTAAGAACACATACAAACCTACTCATTCAACATTAAACAAAACTGACTTAGTGAGACTTTCACAGAATTTCAACTTTCGGGAGGGACCTCTGGAGGTCATCTAATCTAAGACACACCCCAGTCCATCCAAATAAAGCAGGTTTACCGGGAGCAGGTTGCACAGGATTGTGTCCAGGTGGGTTTTGATTATGCCCAGAGAAGGAGACTCTCCACAACTCCTCTCGTCTTTTAATTAAAGCAAGTACAGTGCTACAGCAAAACACACTCCAGAGAAACCATAACTGCTCTGCCTAAGCAGCATCTAGAGCCCTCACAGTTCTTGGGGAAAGGGGAAGTATATAAAACAAGTTCCTTCCTTTAAGCCCAAATTGTCATTTCAAAATAGCCAGATACCCTTATGAAGGCTTGAGCCACATGGAACCACCCAGCACAACAGACCATCAAAGATGTTGCCACTAGTTTGCTGTCATAATGAGCAGAACAGGGTGGAAGAAACAAAGCAGTAAGAGATGTAGTGACTTGCAGCATCACTCAGGGTCCATCCTGACACACAGCCCCACACACATACAGATGGAGCAGGCACCCATCTGAGGCTCAACCTGCCAGCCATACTCCATAAGGCACATCACCACAACCATCTCCATAGCAGGAGCTGCTTTCAACAGCCAGGCAGAGCAAGAACGTGCCAGGCAGAGCAGGAACGTGCCTGGCAGCAAACAGCAGCACAGACAGAACTCCAGGAGATCCAGCCTGGGCTTTGCTTTTTTACCATGAGCGCAACAACCAAGGAATTCTGTGGCCTTTCCCTGTCCTTAAGGGAACATTTCATCTTCTGGATAAAAGTATGTTTTGAGAACTCTCCAGAAGCGCGATGTTTATTAAAGAGAAATACTAACATTTTTAACAAGCCAAGTGATTTACATGCAAGAGATGAGTAATGTACTGTGGAATGGAATAGAACATATAAGTACATCTTTTAACAAAACCAGAAAATTTATTAAAGTACACTGGTGTTACAAAGAAGCTATAAAGAACTGTTCTACAAAATAAGAGCTGCTAGACACAAAAATGCCATTTGATTAAATTTTTTCATTATGCTCTTAGTACTTATTCTTCCAGCAGGCCTTATTTATACAGCCATGCAGCATTTAAATTATTTTTTTGGCACTGGAACCTTAATTCAGATCAAAGTGATTTAAAAAGCCTAAATTTTCTTCTCCTTTAATTATAAAAATGTAAGACATCAGAAGTTTAATTACAAATAATTGGTTAAAAAAAGGAAACCCTTTTTCTCCAGCTAATATTGAATTTGCCGGAGGATTCCTCTTTTCTAAAAAAAAAACGAAACAAACAAAACAACAAAACGACCCTCACAGAAAAAATGACCTTTAAAAGTTTCCTCAAGTACAACTGAAACTGTTCAAAGAAAATGAAACACATACACTGAAAATTCTTGGAATTTATTGCAAGGAAATTCTTGTTAAAATTCAAGATTTTGCAGTATGGAAACAGATAGGAGCATACCATACCTAGAAGTATCTTCCCACGAACAGTGTTTCTTTTGGCAAGGGAGCTGGAAGGAGGCCTGGAAAGCCGAAGAAAGGATAGCAGAATGGGAGCAACCTTGCTAGAGACTCATGAACCAAACTTCCAAATCAGAAATCATTTCAGAGAGATGATTCTCCAACTAAATGATTCACCAACTCATTTATTTCAGAGAGATGATTCTCCAAGATGATTCACCAACAAATACTGACACCAAAAAGGTCAGATGGGCCAATACAGAGAGGTTTAATCCAGGATATAAATATCATTTTAGTGGTATCTAGAGTGCCAATATAAAACACACAAAATTAGGCTTGTTAAGACCCTGCCTCAAATGTGAGTCTAATTTCTTCATCTTCTTATTAAAATATTAAAACAAAGAATACTGTTGCTACACTAGGCAGTAATATCAAATAAATACAGTATCAAATACAAAAGAAATATGACAGCACCTTCACTGTCACATAACTGTTGGAAATGAGAGGATAAAATAAGGCACGCACATAGTGTTGCTTCTATTTTTTTTTTTTTAAGAAAAAAAACCCTATTTTTAAAAAGCATATGAAATATGAAAAAAAGAGTATCGAGCAGAAGGTTCATAACCTACAGAACAACAGCTGCAAGTTCCACCCACAGAGTCACACTGGACACAATACAGACTCCTTCTACCCCAGTAAGGGAAATCCACAGTGTTACTTGGAAATGGGGAACTAAGGAAAGTTACCCTAATGGCAAGAACTGCAGGCATCTCATCTAAATTTCCAACTGGACCTAATCCTCTTCTCAAAGTCGTCCAATACAAGTCCCCTCAAACAAAGGAGCCAGCCAAACATAACTGATTCTGACCCAGGAAAGTTGACAGGCTGTGAAATGAAACCAAGAATATTTTGGTTTCCAATGTTTCCAAAGTGCTACAATATCACAAAGACTAAAAACACCAACAGGATCAGTCTGCAGAGGAGAAATTACTAAACAGCTTATAAAGGCACAGGCATTGGGTGCTTCAAAAGGAAGATTTTTAAGTGTATTATTTAATGTGATGCTTTGCACATTGGGCAGCAAGAGCCTCCCATGTCTTTTCAAATGTCCACCACTGAAAACACACTCTGAAAACAATATCAAACTATACACATACACAAAGGACTTTGAGAAACCAAAGTTAAAGTCACAGAAGTGGCAGACTTTTGAAACTAATTCCCACTTCAAGATTTCACATGAGAGACCTGAGACAAATCAGTTAGTTACAAAAAAAAAATAATTATCCTCGATTAAGAATTCCAGTTCTCCCCAGTCTGCCTCCAAGATGTTGGTTACTACTTTATAATCCAATGAATTGCATGTTTCAATGCAAAGTGCCTACTAAGAGCCTGTCTGGTGTATAGGCATTAATATAGTAAAGAACTTGAACTCCATGACTCACAACCTCACTTACAGCAGGTTGAACCCTAAGCATGATACAAAACACCTCTGGGAAACACCCTGAGGTAAAATGCAGGCACAGGAATTACCACAACATTCATGGTTCCAAAACCAGCCACACACTGAATATTTACAATTTAAATGACAATGGGACAGACCTCTGCTGCCTACCTTCTAGAAGCAACCTCAACACATCCAATCTCTTCTACACACAAGCTGATTTCCTCCTGAAGTCATTCATCTCCTGTTGGAATCTAGAAGAAGACATACCAAGGGGCTCTTTGATAAAAGTAAACAGTTTCATGCTGATTGGCTGGATTTCAAGGCTTGGTTTTAATCACAATATTCCACAATAAAGGCCTTAGCAGACCCCTATCTACAGACAGATTTTTATTTTCCTTAATTCTAAATATCCTTATAATTAACAACATCCAGTGATTCAGGAGTTTTTCCTCCTCCCTGCTAAGTAATTATGTTACCTTAAAACTGCTCCAAACATCAACTTTAGGAAACTATTTTCAGTGGAATTGTATTTCTTAATGCTTTATTCATACACTGGAACTCCATGCTGGCTCTTTTAGTACCAAAGAAAATAAACATTACCAACTTCAATAGTTGCTGAGAAAACATAAAACCTATTTCAAAAATCATCAACTGAGAAATATTCCTGCACAGAAATTGCAAGAATGGAGGCTGGATGCTGCAAAGGCACTCCTGATGCATCATGACACTGGAAGCCCACACACTTAGCCAGGCACCACCTCCTAAATAAAAGTACCTGATTCACAGAGAGCCATACAACTTTGAACTACATTCCCTTGTATCTGAGGGACAGAAAAACCTTAGACAAGCAGTTAACTGAAGTTACACTTAGAGCAGGCAGCCAAGCAATTGGAAACACTATGTACAAAAATGAAATGTGATCTCCAAGCTGGGGCTGCAGATAAGCACTTGTGGTGTATCTTTTAGTTAGGTATTTGAAAGTGTTCAGAGACTGGTTTCCCACCTAAGCACTGGGGACAGGTCATTCTACCACAATGATGTGGAAGGCACACACTGGAGTCTGGTTCCTGGGCCCAGCTTCCAATTATTCATTGCTATATGTAAAAAGCCGCAGAGGTGAGAACACTGGACAGAGATCTAGGAAGGGCATTGGCTGCTGTTGAGTGGGTTTGTTTCCATGACAATTTTGGTCACTAAACAGTGACCCTGTTTCAAGAGTTCAAATCCTTTTTTAGGATTTAAGTACGCAAATTACCAAGCTGCATGAAAATAGCATCCAGGCACTGGCAGCGACTTCACAGCAATAGTTCTGCTACCAATTACTGTGTTGTTCCCCTGTACGCGAATTGGACTAACTGAATAAAACATGTTAGAGCTAAAAATCTTACAATCCTCTCATTAGCAAAACAGCCTAGAGTAACACTAAATTCAGAAACACCCATCCTGGACACAGGATGCTAAATTCAGAAAAACCTGCCCTCCCTTGAAACCCAGGTCAGAGGTCAGGGCAGGGCTTTTGGGGTTTAGTGACGGTGAATAGTAAGGGATTCCATAGACCAGTCCAGTCATGTAGAAACAATGGTTTGTACCATCATACAGAAAATCCACGCTCAATAATCTGTCAGTCTCTGGCTTCCCAGGCCAGCTGGGACTGGGAATGCTGCTGAGGCCAATGTGCTTAAATCCTGGAGAGAAGGAAATGATCTGAGGCAGTCAACAGTGACCCCCATGAATATATTAAGGGGCCTTTGTAGCAGACTAATAGCAGACCTGTCCAGCTCTCTGCTGGAAGAAAGATGCCATAAAAGGCACGGTCTCAAATTTTAGCATACAACAGAATTCTGCTATTTAATATAATGGTAGTATATACACCCACAGTGTTTTTACAGATTACACTGATTCTTAACAGTTTTTGGAAGCATCAATATGTGCCACTTGAATAACCCACTGGACAAAAAAAAAATAAATAAAAATTAAGATATAAAAGACAAAAAAAATCTTATGCTGAAACCATAATATTTCCAATAAAACAAGAAGTAATTAAATAGATGAAGAAGAAAAGGAAATAATGGAAATGAAGATAGTAAACAAGTACTATTTACCTCCAACTGAAACCTGCCACTATTCTTGAAAAATTTCCTCATGAAGCCACTAGGACAATGAAGGCTAACAGTAATTCACAGTGTCCTAGGGAACACAAGGATTAGTATTCAAGGAAGCCACTTTTACTTTTTCTCCCTCTCAAAGCTTAATGAGGCCAGGAATGGCCAGTGAAGCATCACCGATGAACCTTCCCCAGTTACAGAGGCAGGGTCACAAAATCTTATCAGCTTCAAACAGTTTGATTTATCAATTTTCTTTTTCCTTGAAGTAAAACAGAGATTGATAGATTACTTGAGCCTTGGCTGCTGCCCCAATGATCCAGCTTGTTCCTTGTTTCACAATCAGCTGTCATATACAAACAGCAGCAACCCTGTGCTAGCCTGAAGCACCATCTGAAGACAGAGCCAAGTGCCTATCACTGCATTTGGAGATGTCTGTCATAAACCATTCACAGGTCCACAAAATATTTCAGCTGTTCTGAAGTAACAAACTGAGCAGTAGTGTTGACATGTTAAGTAATATTTAGGATGCCATTCCAAAGAAACACTTTCCTCTGACTCTTCGAGTTTCATTCACCTACAGGCTAGCTTTTGGGGGAAAATGGTTTAGTACGGAGCTCTGCAGAGGGTGAAACTGGGAAACAAATTGCAAAATTTATACCCTCCTACTAGGGAGAGACTGCCTGCACAAAAAAAATCACACATCTTAAGTCTGGATTACCATCCTGAGACAGGATAAGAACCTGATCTAGTACACATGAAATGAAATCCTACTGCCATCCTGACTTAAACAACCTGCCCACAGAGCAAGCTCCCACTCTAAAGGATTATAAAGGAGAATTCATATGATCAGTCATCTCAAGTCGGAAAGCAGAAGGAGTCAAAGGTTGCCAAGCCTTAAGGCAAACAACAGACTTATACAATCAAGAGACAAAAATTCCAAAATTTATTTTAAAACTTTCAGCAGAAGGTTCAGGCCTCCAGATTACATGCTTTCTCCTCTCAAACAACCATTTCAGACAAAAATTTGGGTTAAAAGAACAGAAAAGGAAATGGGCATTTTAAAAAAGTTTCTTTTCCAAAAAAACAGTTATCCCAAAATCTGAGTACAGCCTATAAAATATTTAGACATACATTTTATTTTTAAAAATATAACATAAAACACTGGCCCGAAGAACAGATTCACCTTTACATAAGAAACAATAACATTAAGCATCTCTGCCTTCAGATTTCGTCTGTTTCTTCAGCTTTGTTTTTGGAGCAATTCTCACCACAGGTTGCCAGCAGTCTTGCATCAGTTTCAGCATCAAATATTCAAATATAAAGAAACTCCATAAACAAACAGCAAAGTCTGATTCAGTCAACTTCACAAAAAAAAAAAAAAAAAGCCAAAAAAAAAAACAAACCAAAAACAAAAGCCTCACAGCAAACAACAAGGGAAGGGCAAACTTCCAGATGAGGGAAGCAAAGGAGCTCTAATTCATCACTCTTGCAGCTATCAGATGGTTAACAAATTGAGATGAGATACTTCTGAGCCTTTCAGCGACTTTCGCTCTGGCAAACTTAAAGGATTCAGAAGTGCAGCTGGAATACATATGGGAGATGTTGGAGAAAGTTGATCATTCAAATTTGTAACTCCATTGTGTGCTGGAAGAACTTCCTGCAGATGAGGCGCATCCCGTCAGTGACTCAGAGAGACTCTCTGTCTGCTAACAGGCATGAATTTATTCTCTGAACCAGCTACCAGAAGTGACATGCTTTATGTTAGTGTTACATATGCAACAAGAATCTTAAAATAAAGCCAGTGGGGACATAATTTCTTTTTTGCTTTCTAAAATCCCTATATTACAGCATCTCAAATGGAAAAAGAAAACCAACAAACAAAACAAACCACCCACCAATATCTTGATGAAACTACGATTTCACATTTGGATCAAAGTGTTTCATTCAACGTATTTTTTTATGCAGAAACCATTTTTAAATCAAAAGCCAAATACACATTTAGGTTATGTTCAGCATTTAAAAAAGAACTGGTATTAACAGAATATTATTGTGCCGGGTTCATCCCATTAGAAAATTAGTTACCGGTTCACTTGGTTAATACTCAGCTACAACACAAACTCAACTACAAACCTTTACTACACAGCCTAACTTACTTAAGCATCTTCTCCAAGATACCCTTACTGCTTTATAAATATGTAAAACCTCCTGTTTTGTATAAAAATTATCTTTATGGTGGTTTGAAATTAGCATGCAGAAGGTGGAACAGAGGGGACAAAGGGAAAACACTATAGAGAAAGCACACAAGTCCCTGTTTCCCCATCACCAACCTCACTCCTGGAATTCAGAAGATTTACCTATCAACTGGAGCTACTAAAAGCTACTGGAGAGGTGTACTTGGAGCTGAAAAGTTGAGAAGACAACAAAAAGGGGCCATAAAAATCACAAACGTAAATTAATAATCAAATATATGCACACAACAAGGAGACAGATGGCAAGTAATTTTCCCCAGTGCACTTACACTTGTTCTTCTAGTGCACGTATTTGGGTCACTTGCTAGATTAAATCTCATGTGGCAGACCCAACAGAAGTACTGTCAAATGTGTATGGGCTCGGCCTCTTTTAAAATGATGCAAGTCTGACACTACAGGGTGAAAACATTTAACAGGATTTTTTCAGCGCAGTCTGGAATGTTGCCCAGGGACTTCAAAACAGGGCTGATGGATATTTCTACCATCAGCAAGGCTGCCCCATTCAGGCCTGCTAAATAAAATGCAGTATAACCTAGAGAAAGTTGGTCTGTGCTACCAAATTTCATGGAAGAAATACAGACAAATCTGTATACATTTTCCAGAACACCAATTTTGACAATGTGTCACTGAGACAATACATCACTCAAGGTAAAAGCTTCCTACCATACTGTCCCTAAATTATGCCTTTCATCTGAGATTTAAAAGAAAGGACCACCTCAATAGATGAGTTGCTTTTGCCCTGTTCACTGTAGCAATGCATGACCTTGGATAGGCAGAGCACTAAATCTTCCCACCCCAGCTACAAACTGACAGCCACCTGTCTTAGTCAGCAGAGGTCACATGAAGGATGACAGCGTCAGTGTAAGGCACCTGCAGGTCAAATTGTCAGGTGGGCAGGCAAAAATAGTCATGCCTATGTGTAAGCCTAATTGCAGCAATGGGCCTCCCTCCTGTAATACTGTTAGATACTAGCATGAAACACTAAATGTGTGTGCAGAGATTAGTCCCCCCCTTAATCTGGCAAGAAGCTGGACGTAACACGGTGCAACGAGCAAGATCTTAAACACATCTGCAGGAATGGAAATTGCATTTCTTTCTACCCTGTTACCAGTTTCAAGATGATTTTGCTTAACAATAAATCAACCTTTATTAACAAGCAATGTGAGCTACTGTGGCATTAAATATTTTTCCCCCTCTATCTTCATTCATTTCTTGTTTTGGGTTACTACATGCCACATTCAAATAAATAAGTTTCAAATAAATACGGAAAAAGAGGGGGAAAATACATCTATTTGCTCCTAGCTGAACAAGAAGGTTTTGAGCTGGGGAGGTCAAACTCTCAGTAATAATCTACACACATAAGTAGGAAATATCACAGCTGTCTGTAAGAATTACAGTGGCAGGGACAAGGGTGGCAAAAGCATGTGTTTTCTAGGTCTACATCTACAGAACAAAAAAAAAAAATCCAACAGCACTGGCTCTTGTGTTTAGAAACTGACAAGTGACACTTTCATTCAAAGTAATCAATAAATTAACTGCTCAAAATATCAGGATTGCACTGATGATGTGGAATATATCTGCTTAGCCTGAAAGAAATTAGTTTAGGCAGACTAATAACTAAAAGAACACGTACATTTCCTCAGGCTTAAAATTCATGCTATTTCAGCTAAAGTGGGTGAAGGGTGGGGAATAAAATATTGAATCCTTTGATACAGAGTCAAAGCCCAGACTACAAGCAAGTTTGTTATATCACTGTCCATACAGTCTTTAGTTTGGTGCCTTGCTGCTGCTAAAATATTACATCTTACCACTGGAAAATTGATTTTGCTGTAAGTTTTATGGTACCACTTAATCTTGCCCAACCTACATAAAAAAATACAGAAAGCAATTACAGACACCCTTTATGTGTTAAGTTTGATCACTATATTAAAAAGAGAACAGTGTGATGTAATTTCAATATAATAGCAAAGGAAGTAGAAAAAAAAAACATGGCAATATGCTGCCCTCCTGAAACAAGACATTGCTGGTTCCCAGCTTAAATGCAGTTAAAGTTCAAGTTAGTAGCATGATCCATCTCGTACATGGAGGGCTGTGTCCTGCAGCTCCAGCATCGACCTCCTTTTCTACTGTTACATTTTAAGCTGGCTCCTGCAGGGCAGCAAGACTCTGTGATTACAGCTGAAAGAATACTTTGGGTCTGAGAGCCTGCCTCTTTGAATAGATAACCCTTTCAAGCTCAACAGTTACTAGCACGAAACAGCCCTCTTTCTGCCTTGTCCCTTCCAGTGCTGCAACTGAAAAACATCCTAATTAGATGACCCCACATACAGATATGCCATTAGCTCACTTTCAGAACACTCTAGCCAATGCCTAAATCTTAGCTACAATGATGACAAGTACTTTAATTAGTTAGGAGGTAAACACATAAACAAAGCAGTCTTTTAGAGCACCTTTTAAACAGTGTGGGATTACTACTAGCAAAATCGCTGTGTGATTATCTTTTCCGAACTTTCAGAGATGACACTCAAATACTACTTTTTTTCCAACTGCATTAAAACACACTCAGGCAAGATCAAGAGTAACTTTGACCTCCACATCAACAGCGCCAGAAAGTACTTCATACTGCTTTCCATGCCTAGTCCATTTGAACTGGTCTGCAGGACAGGCTTTTAAGCTTGTGCTTAAACAAGCCAGTTTTGCCCAAACACTGCAATATATGCTATGTAGGGTTATGTAAATATTCCACAACTCTTGCAGTTCTTAACTATAATAAGCGGGTTTAAGCATCACGGTATCAAAATATTCACTACTTCCTATTGATCCAACTCAGACCTGACATTTCAGGGCAACAGCAGACTTTTCTCTTTTATTGTTTATGAATGAAGCTTCAAAACTCTAAAATAGGTTTAAGAAAAATCACTGTAGGAAACTGGAAGACTCACAGAAACCTAAAACCACTTAATTGCTCACAAGGCTTCAACTACATGTAAATGACCTGGAGGGCTGAAGCCTGAATTGCCACATTCTGCAGCCAACTGTTCCTAGCCAGAGACCCATACCAGGACTAACACTTGGCATTTGCTTCCAGTATAATAGGTTTAATAGTAGCAAGCCTTGAAAACAGGGGGGAGTATTCTGGAAGCGGTGACAGATCTTAAACACGGCAGGTGCACTGTAATACTGCTTAAGGGAGAAAAATTCCAAGTTTAGTAACTAATTACTGCAGGACAGGCAGGTTATTTTTCCAAGGCAAATGCCTAATCAAACACACATCTGACCCTTTCGCATCCCATCAGCGCCCCGGGAAGTTCAACTCATCCAGCAAACATCCTCCTGATCAGGCACATCCCTCATCCCACCTCGCCGTGTTTCCTCGCGTTTCTTCCTCTCGCACCAAAGGCTCCAAGGCACCAACCCTGCCCGACAGCCGCTCAGGGAGTTCGCTGGCACCGCGAACCCGAGTCGCGCCGTAAGACCCTCCGCTCACACACGCTCCCAGGGGCACTCCTCGCTCCCTCCCGCACAGGAGCCCCGCACGCGTGGCCAGCTGCCGGCTCCCGCAGCATTCCAGCCGCGCCGCCGGGACGGGACGGGACGGGCCCGCCGGAGCCCCTCACCCAAACACCCCCGGGGCAGACGGCCTCTGGCCACAGAGGAGAGAGGCTGATGAAACGCTGTCAAAGTCAATCCCGGCTCACTTTTTGGATGGCTTAATTCCAATGGAGCATGAATCACTCCAGGACGGTTAATAAGTTTAGCCAGGCGTGCTGCTCTCCCTAATAATACATTATAATTATGCATCTGTTTTATATGCCATCAGATTAAGCCACCGGAAAAGGCACAAATCGGAATTTCCCCCGACTAAGAGCAGCAGCTTTCCGCAGCTCCAGCGGGCAGGTACGGCCAGGAGACGAGCAGGTGGGCAGCCCAAACCAGCCCAGCGTCGCTCTCGGCCGGCGGGGCTCCGCTCCCCGCGGCAGCCCAGCGCAGCCCGGCAGCGACGGCAACTTCCCGCGGGCGCTCGGTCCCGGCGGAGCGGGGGGACGGGACGGCAGGCGGCCGAGCGCCCCGCTGACACCGCGCACGAGGGACCAGCCCAGGACACGCCAACTTGGCACGGCGGGTCCCCTCCCGCTGTATGGACCTGGAGAGAACCGAGTCCGATCTATCAGAGCCCCGGGAGCGAAGGGTGCCGCCACGGCCACCCGGAGCTCCGCAGCCACCGGGACCCTCCGGCGTCGCCCCGGGCACCAGGAGCGGGGCGGCCGAAGCTCCGCTCTTGACAGGTGAGCAACCCCCGCCCGCCCAGCCCCGCCGCTGCCCGCCCTACCTGTCATCGTAGCAGAAGTCGGCGCTCAGGGTGTTGAGGTACAGGGCGAGCCCCAGGGCGCTGCTCAACAACTCCGCGATCATCTCTCCGCCTGCCACCGCCGCTGCCGCTCTCGCACCGGGGCAGCCCCCTGCCCTGCCCGACCTCCCGCGCCAGCCCCGCCGCGCCTGCCCCTCGTGCTCCCCGGCACCGCGGGGCGCCGCTCCGCGCTCCGCCGGCGGCCACAGCCTGACGGCGTCCCCGCGCTCCGCCGCTCCTACCCCATGGCAGCGGAGCGATCGGCGGCGAGAGCGTAGCTGGGCTCAGCGGAGCGGGGCTCAGCGGAGCGAGGCACGCCTCCGACTCCCGCCTTCCTCCCGCGGCGCCCCGGCGCTACCGCAGCTCCGTTCCCGGCCCGCGCCCCCCTCGCTACCGAGCCGGGCGCTGCCGCCGAGGCTCTGGGAGCGCCCGCGTGGGGCGCCCCGGGCTCCCACCGCGCCTGCGCGCGGGCCCGCCCCGCGCCGCCCCTCCGCGCCCGCCCCGCGCCCCGCCCCGCGCCCCGCCCCGCCCCGCGCGCCGGCGGCTGAGGCGGCCCCGCGCCCGTTCCGGCACCGGCGGCACGGGCTGGGCCGTGGGTTCGCAGTGACCCGCTGCCAGCTGGGCACTGTCATGGCTTGTTTTCCTTCCCATTTTCTCCTTTTCCCATTTTTCTATTCCATTCTTTTTTCTCTTCGGCTTCTCCCTTTCTTTTCCCTTTTTCTCTGTTCCTCTTTTCTTCCTTTTCCCGTCTTTATTTTCCTTGTTTTCCTCTTCCCCTTTTTCCCCCGTTTTTTTTAATTTTTATTCGGCCCTGCCTGAATAGGTCCGATCAGTAGGAAAGAGAAGGGCCGTACCTATATTGGAGATGGGATGCCAGGGGGCTCCACGCTTGCCCACAGCCTGCTGTTTCAGTGTGAACATCCATAGGGAGCTCTTAGCTTTGCTTACAGTTAAGCAAAATCACTGGAACTTGGCAGAGAGGGTCGGAAACAAACACACCCCAAGGCAAGGAGTGCTGCAAGCTGGTGCTCCCTCAGGACAGCCCCACAACTGCTGCCCACCAGAGGAGAGGAGGGGTGGGTATAGCCAGAGGTGTGCGCTTTGAGTAGAACAGGTAAATAGACTGGAAAGGAAAGACAGCTGTGGAAAATAAGGCACTGAAACCGTCCTCCAGAATTCATGGGATATAGAGGCATGAAGTTATGGAAAGGATTTTGGTCCATCAAGCTGATTATTTCTTTTTTATAGAGAGCTTTTTAAAACGTTGCCTCCTTTCCCTGCTAGCCAGCCCTTTTATATAACTGTTTCCTCATGATTTCCATCAAGTGGCACATCGTGCTGTCCCAGAAGAATGGGAGACTGTTCATCAAGCTGTGTCTAATAAATTGGGGAGCTTTTAACAAGTTTTCTTCCTCTCCTATGTGATTTTTTTGATGCTGTTCTTTGCAACCTCGAAATATACGAAGTGCATTAACACCTCTTTTCAAGCAATGCTTAAAGTGCTCCTGGGAAGTCTGCCCTAAGAATCGCAAACATCTCAGCTGCTTCTATTTAGATTCAGGGAGTGTGTTATCACCAGCAGTGTCAGTAATTGCAGACATGGGGGGAGGGTGGCATTTTTTTTCAGAATATTAAAGCTTTGAGGGGCCTTATTGAACCCATTAGCAGATTGCATTGATCTGGCATTAAACTTTTCAGCCTGAAGCACTGAACATAGTAACCTAGGTTTTAAAGAGTTGGTATTCTTTGTCAGAAGACCTATGATCCCTCCTTTCAAACACCAATTCTCAATATGCTTCTGGACCTACTGCCAAGATCCCAGTCATCACAACTTAGTCTTTCTTGCTGCACTGGAATTGCTGAGTTCACGCACTAGGTTTGTACAGCTCCTTCTTTGGAACATCCTATTAAACTCTGCATAAAAAGCAGTGTAATTGCTGCTGAGTCATAGTGGCAGAAGCCTCTTGTTATCCATCAAAAGCATATGTATTTTTTCTTCAAAGAGGTAGGACTACTGATTGGGGTAAATGAAGTCTGGCAGAGAAGTTTTAGAAACAAAATAGTTCCTTCGGGAAAAAGAAGTTTAACAAAGCCAGGCACTGTCTAATAAAAGCAAATGTCAAGAATAGGTGGGATGAAATGTGTAGACTGTGTGGAGGGTACCTGTTCCCCAGCACATACCAAGTGCTCCAGGGTGACTGGAACCAGCCTGTCCAAGTAGATTTAGCCACACTACAAGAATCCACAAAGTCTGTATCTTGCAGAGACATTTCTCTGTATAAACAAAGGACAAGTTTCCTCCCAATGGCAAGAGCTGTCTCCAGTGGAGATAACTTGCTTTGTAGAAAGATATTGATGGCAACATGTGCATGCACCACCCCACCTGTCAGCTCTGGGCCACAAGCTGGGCCATGCCAGGGACAGCAGCCAGAAAGAGCCAGTGCAGAAAACTGGAGACAAATTGAACATATAAATTATTGATCCTGTTAAACAACACCACAAAAGAAAACAAGAGGGTAGAAATCAATTCATGTTAAAAGAATTCCTTATCTTCTTAAAGTTAGTTAAAAGTATTAGATGCATGTAGTCATGAACACTATATTTTACAGTATCATTGAGAGATATCAGACAACATTCTGACTCATAGCAGATTTACAATGTGATGTACAGGAACCACAAGGTGTCAGAAGAGCTAATTTGGAAGTTCAGATCTGTCACTAAGCAGACATTTCAAAAACAGTCTTCACCTCCAGAAAGTCACAGGCTGTGATGCCAGGAAAGAGAGGAAGTATAGGGTTGTAATAACACATAATAATAACAACAGTAATTGTAAAAATAACTGGAGTTGCATAGTCTAACAGCTCATCTACTGTGTAGAGCTAGTAGATAAATTCACTTTGTTTTGCTTTATTATAAACACAACAATCAAAATTATCTGTTTTAATACCAGCTGGGAATTTTTTTCATTAAAGACATTATGGACTCTGAGTCACTGTGTTAGAAGATATTCCACCTAAATGGTGCCTGAAAGATTAAGTTGTGGCACAGCATGTAGAAATACATGTCTGTCACAGTGACAGATTTGGTTAACCGGTCACTGACTATGAGACCTTAAATGTCAGGGTAATGCATGTGGTACAGATCCCTCAACAGATTAGATTAGACACTTCAATTTCTATAAAGTGGGTTCATTTGATGGAGCTTGTAAAAAAATATTTGTGCCAGCTTCCTTAAAGCATCTGAGAAGAGAAAGGCTAATCCCTTGAAAGACGCTGGGGTTTTGATTAGAATAAGGTAACTAGATATTAAATGTTACTATAGGAATAATTAAGTGGGATTTTTAATTTTTTTGACAGTTCTTATGCTCAGATGCCATCAAAGAAATGTCATAACATACTGTGCCTAATTTTGAACAATCCAAATGACACCCAAAGATGGTGAACCTCAGAAATGTAAACTTTGGTGCATTTTGAAACACCCATGCAGTCAAGAATAAACTGGTGTTATCTAAGGAAGGAAAAAATTATTTTACTTGATCAAAAGTGGAGAAAGAGGAGTAGGGGAGAATGCTTTAGCCAAGTGCTGCTTTCACAATTACTGACTGATCCATAGAGATAAAGCTGTTGGATTCTGTGGACTAGGATCCAAGCTGTTGTTTTCCTTTCATGCTAACAAGATCATGCTAATCTTCAAAGACACCAGTATTCCTGCTTTTACTAAGAAATTGCCTTTTTTTTTTTTTTAGTGTTATGATAATAATAATATCAACAATGACAGACAAAGTAAAAATCAATTGCAACTCAAAAACGGTAAAATTTCATTGAAATCTTTATGAAATATGACCATAAAAAGTAAAAAGATGCAGGAAAAACAAGCACACACAGGACTTCCATCAGTACTTGGAAGAGATTTTAACTGAACACATTTCCTAAGGATGTACATTTCTGGGAGGCACCAGTTCCTACTTTAGATCAGTCAGTGGAGCTAGAGTATTGCTGCAGAGCTAGAGAGAGAGAGAGGGGGAGAGAAAGGGAGAGAGGGAGAGAGAAAACCAATGCGTTTTAAACTTGACCTAATCTAATTATGCAGATTCTCTCTACAGAGAAAAAAAGATAATTCAAGGGAAGTTTCTTGTATGCACAACACATGCAGGAGCATTTGTGTGACTCATAGGTGAGTCACATATCTCAGTAGCAGAGAAAAAGGTAAATTTTAGTTTCTTCTGAATTTTCAGGATTATTTTCTTAATATTACTCCATTCTAGACTAATCCTAATCTGCTTTGCATATTTATCTCCCATGTTCCTTGAGATAGCTCAGAGAGAGATCAAAAAGAGTTTTTAATCCTTCTTGTTCAGAGTAAGTTGACAGTATAAACTTACTAAATGCAGATATGTCTGTTTGTCATCTCCCAGAACATGATCCTCTTACTGGTTTTCTCATGCTTTATAAAAAGAGCAGTATGCCAGTTTTGGGTTTTGGTTTTTGGAGGTTTTTTTGTTTGGTTTGGTTAGTTTGGGCTTTTTTGCAGGTTTGTTTTTTGGTTTGTTTTTTTTCAAAAGAGCTCAAAGAAATACAGATTCTTAAAACATGGCTCTGGAAGTAAATTAGAATTAACCTCATTTTACATAGGTGGAAATTGAGGCAACTGGCATTTGTGTCAGTTTATCCAAATCATTTGAGAACTCTACAGCAGAAGAGGAATCTATCCAAGGTCCCATCTATGAGTCCAAGTCATTAATTTGCTTTCATCATGAGATCACCCTTCCATTCACAGTAACTGATATTTCCTTAGACAAAACACAATAGAATTATCTCAGGGATTAATTTGGCCTAGGACACTAATTCTGAGAAAAGTCCTACTTGACAGATGGATGCCTGCAATGTAACCAAGAGGTCTGTGGTGCACAGCTTGGATTTTGTGCAGGTGGAGGATAGGGAGTATGAGTTGTGTATCATATCCTGCCTCTCATCATTTCTTGGCAGCTGTATTGCCCAGTAGATGGAAAAGTTTCATCAGCAGCTGAAAATCTGTTCCTTGTCATCTTCCTTCCCATAAAAAGAAGCAAATCATTGTGCTGTCCGTAAGTCCTCTACTTTTCAGCCTGTTGACACTTCCCCTGTGATGCAGATGTTGAAAGACAGTTTTTACTCTAGATCTGTCTACTTGTACTTTATTTGTCCTTCAAATGTACAACCTGGGATATTGGCTGTGAAAACTGGACAAAAAAATGATACATCTCTATGGCAGCAAGATCAGATCTTCATCCCACGGCAGAGCAAAAGCAGCCAAAGATGCAAGTGTAATTTCCACCTCAATCCCTGCAGATTTTCTACGGAATAACCTAATTTAGTTTTTTACTTTAGTACAATCCTGGCTTCCTGCTGTATAAGCATGAAGTAAAGCCAGAAAAACCATGATTACTCTTATTTCAGAGGGAATATGTCAACATTACCAAAACATATCTAACACCAGCACAAGCACAATTCTCAAGAGTTAAATAAACAAGGGAAAAATATTATAGGGAGTAAACCTTTGAACCCCTCTAAACAAAGTCAGTTTGGTTTTTTCATAATAATATTGGAACTAAATGACATTTTTTTATTGCAATAGACACAAGCCCAGAGAGGATAATTCAAGGAGTTCTAGGTTCTTATAGCAGAACTAAAATTAGCAGGAATTAATGTTTCTTCTCATCTGCTTGCTCATTTTGAGGAAACACCTTCTTTCTGTATACATGAAATCCTGAATTAAAATCTCAAATGGCCTCTTTCTCCATACTTCAAAATATAATTAGCACATACTAGCAATAAAGTCACATTAAATTGAATTTTTAATGAAATAAACACATTATTGCATTTTTAGTGGTTTAAGGATATTTCTATGTTAATTTAGAGATAAGGCAATTCCTTCTTTTATTTTCAAATATGGTAAAATGCAAAATATGAAATGTGAGAGGTTTTTTTTGTGCACAAGATTTGTAGCAGAAGTTTAATCAGTTCAGTGGAGCATTTACAGCTTTTAAGTGACTGCAGTGACTCAGGAAATGCAGGTGACCCAGATTTCTTCCCTGCTGTGTCACATGAACAGATAGACACAGCATTGTATACTCTCTGTGAACAGTGAGATTGCTTGGCTACTGGCTATTGTATATACGTGCTGGATTCCAGTTACATTGATGTGTGCCATAGGATGCAGTGAAATGAAGTTATCATCTCCAGTGTGCACACCAAAAATAAAATTCTTTGGAGACTTTATTCCAGTACTTTTCCCTCCCATGTACATTGGCAGAGAGGAGAGAATTCCTTGTGTTTTGCAAAGTAGAAGCTTTCTAATTTATTTAATCTCTTCTTATTTTTTATTCTAGTAATATTTGCTTACTTTGTTTGCTTGGGGATGTATACCTTGGAAAATACACCTAGCTCTAGCTCATGAAATTTACCATCATTAAACTGGCCCATTTATACTAAGGTATTTCCACACTGGTAAGAGAAAACGTTTAGAGATTTGATCAATCTGTAGTGACCTTGAGGAAAACTGAGCATCGTGAGATTGTTTTTGTTATAATTTTTTAGAGAAAGCTGGTAAAAAGAATGTTACTCCTTTCTATATCCATTAGGAATTTTTGGAAAGCAACTATGTCCTACTGAATACATCCCATGGAAAATACTGACTTCCTGTGTTAAGGCCTTAATTTAGTTTTCTCCATCTGCTAATGAGTAAAAGATGCTGCCTGCATGATCAACAAAAGGATTTTCCCATATACTGGCTACCATGTGATTAAATCCTTGTTTTGTAGGGCAGGTACATTGTCAGAGATTTTGGATCATGTTTGCTGCTGGTATAACTTGTCATATCTTTAGCAGAACTGTCACAGTTTCAATCATTTAGTGTCTATACCTTAGTGCTGAGGGAGGCATGAAAAGAGACATACAGGTCTAGAGAATGTTAGCATTCTAAATTCCTTCCTACCATATTTTGCACAAGAAAAAGCATTAAATTTGGCTATGTAAATAGAACCCAGATTTTAAAATAGCCGGGTTCTCTTATGCATCAAGGAGAAAGAAAGATATAAACCAGAATTATTGGCTTTCTGTAATATTTTTACATTCAATTTTCTCTTGTTACATTCATGCCATGTAATTGCGTGCACATGTGTTCATGCGTGGTCCTTATTGTGCAGGGTTACAGCCAGATTCTTGTTCCCATGCCAGAGCTCTACCAGGGGTTCAGGGAGTTGCTGCTGCACTCTCCTTTATTCTGTGTACAACAATGAGTTCTCCCTCCTATATCTGCTAAATGCATGGTTTGATCCCATTGATATCCATTTGGCATCAGGCTGTTACTCACTAACCCTTCACCAGAGCTATTAATCACACGAACATGCAAGGTAGGTCTGCTTGGTTGTCTTGTGATATTAAAGTCCATCACTGAAATGCATTTTCCCAAGTGATTCCTGGCTCTCCAGCCTATTCTCAACACCCACAGTGTATAGACCCATCCAAATCATCGGGCATGTTCCAACTGTTTCGAAGAAATGGTCTTTTCCATTACCTCAGAGTTACCCCTCTTTCCCCAAGCTCACCCTCAGAACTGCACAGTTGTACATCGCAGCATATTTTAGTGAGGGACTTGGAAGAAACCCACACATTTTAGAATGCCATTTTGAAAATTTAACTGACTGCAAATTCTTCATTCTTCATATGGTTTGATCTCAGAGACTTGCCTAATTTGGGCTGGTTTAGACAGTTTCCATTAGCAGCAGCAGATGGTAGTTGGCTGAAAGATTCCTGTGACACAATCCTCTGTGTGTACAAATAACCCACAAAAAGCCCACAAAGTACTTTTTTCCCCTGGCCATGGCTGAAATCAGATAAGAAAAAAGGTTCTTTATTTGTAATTCCAACCCTCCTTCAATATGAATTTGAAAGGGTTCTGACAAAAGTTAGTCATAAATACTGCACGATAAGTGTCGTCCCAGGGCTACCAAGCAGCACCAGCCAGGCAAAAGGACTACCAAACAAGATTCCAGAAGTTCTGCAGGTAACCCAAAAGCTTTACCAGCGAAAAATAACTGAGCCATGAACCAATTTTGTGTATTAGGAGCAAATCCTTGGCTAACTTACATCATCATTGCTTTAGTACAAAGACACCAAAGCTGGTATGGCTTACATAGGTTATCTGTAAATGTATCTCCATCTTTGCCATACACTCTGTGAGGAGAGTGCTATAATGTTATTTATACACACACCAAAAAAGAGAAATGTCTGATTTTTGAACATATTTGAACTCAACTTCAGAGAAAATTTCTGATAGTCTCTATAATGTGCCTTCTAAAAGCAAACCTTCAGCGGCAATACATATGGAATAACAAATTATTTTTCAGTAGAAAAAAAGAAACTCTTGTCACAGGGACACATTTATCTGATTCATATTCTCCGATGTTCACTTTTATTGCAGCTTTTTAAGCCAAATGGTTTAGTTTGAGTTTATAAGATTTCTGATGTTTAAAGTTTGGCAGTGCATAGACAAAAACACTCACATAGCAGAGAACGTGATGGAAAAAAAGGGAGAACAGGGTTGCAACACTGAGCTCAGGCTCCTGCTGCAGGCAGTTCTGGAGGCCAGTACCCATTACATGTGGTGCCCAGTTTTCCAGTTATATTCCTTCAGGTGTTTCTTCTGGCATTCCTATCACAGAATCTGATGCCTTTGGTTGCTTTTTAGAGCATTTACAGAGCACAGAATTACAGAAACAGATGTCAAACATCCCGAATTCTCAGTGTAGCCATTAGAAATCATGTTTTCTTAATCCAGTTGTCAAAATGGAGACAGGACAATCTTTTCCACAATTAATGTCTAGCATTTTTCCCAGCCTACTTTCCTTATCAGGTGAAATGGTGAAGTGTTTGGGAAGGCCTCCAAAACTGAACAGCAAACTCAGCTCTACATCCTCAGACAGATATGCACTCATCACCACCAGAAAAGTACCTGCTTGGTGCTGTACTTTTAGCAGTTCTTAAATGCCCAGAGCACTGCGACAACAACTTTTTTCTCCTTTACATGAGGAATGTGTGGCTGCATAACTTCAGAAAGGAGGAAAACTTACCTAGATTTGTCAAAAAATTTGAGGAACTTAAAAAACCAATAATTTTTTAAAAATAGTATTGCTGTCAAAATTGACCTTTATTCTAAATGAAGAGAAGTGATTACACAGCAGTGAGGGCATGGCTGCCCACCCTTTCCATTAATCATTTCTGCTGGAAAGTACAGAGGGGAGTATACAGTGATTAATCCAAAAGCAGTGGGAAGATGCATTCTAGAAAGGGCACAGAATTCCCAGGTCCAGAAGTTCCTGGTATACAGGAGAGGATGATATCACTTCAGCAGGCAGTTACAGTTCAATGCCACATTGTGTCAAATTTTACTCTGTAAGTATATAACAGATCAAGAAAGCATGTTATTCTTTCTAAATCACAGGAGTTGAAAGGTAATAATTTCCTCTGTCTGTCTTTCTTCCTTTCTGATTGCAGTATTCTCTCTCCTCAAATCCTAAATAAAGCTACAATAATGCCAATGGTTTAGAGTGTCTTCCAAAATGCCTTTGAAGAATTCATCATGAATTGATGAAGGAGTTTACTTTCAGGCAGTATTTTAAGTTAGAGACATTTCATAACAAAAAAAAGAACTGTGTTTGTTAGCAGGTGCAGAGGATAACTGTCTCTTTTCACTTAGAGACACCCCATCTATTTTCAATCTGCTTTCAAGTTTGTTTGAGATTATTTTACCAGTGCAGAGACTTAGGAGGCTTTAGAAAGCATTTATTCCTGAAGTTTAGAATATATACTCTTGGTTTTGGGTTTGAGTCCAGTGGAATTTGCAGTTGTATTTCTTCCCTTTCACTGTTTCTCTTGTTCTTAATCTGCATTGATTTTACCCCTATAACACAGAAAAAAAAATCAATTTTCCATTATGTTTTTTAATCAGTCATAGTAAGATTTAAATGGTCCTGGATGTTGCAGGTAAAAGAGCTGATAATCAGCTGGGGAGTTCTCTCATTTATTACTCTGAGTTGACAGGGGGGTTAAATTCTTCCTCTAGTATCATGATGAGGCAAGTGGAGCAGTGGTGCCTTGCATCCAAGTAGAGTGCTTGCCAGAGCCCTGCCAAGTGCTGTTAGAGACAGACTGCTGTCCTAGGGTAGCTCACACTGAGACATCTAGAAAGAAAGAAACAGCTAGAAAGAGGCAGCAGCCTGCTGTCACAAGACTTTGGGATTGGGAAGTGATTCTCTAATCTAAGCATTTGTTAGTTACTGGCTGGGAGACCTTGATCTGCTGCTGTATTACAGAGACAGCACAAGAAGTGCTGAGACCAAGGCTGCCCATGCAGTGACTCACCCAGGGCCTGAAGCTGCTTTCCTCAGAATCAATGGGAGCCTTTCAACTGGTTTTACAGCAGGAGTTTGTTCAACAGCCACCCCTGTGTGCTGGGAATTATTTGTCCACTGGAATGTGTGATGAAAAAACAAACATTCCTATATTCATCATCCTTGATTGACAAGAAATGAAAGGACCCTGGTAAAATAATGCAGTTTCAATCAGAAAAAACACACTAAAGGAATCTGAAGACTGAGATAAGCACAGCTTTTTCTTTCTTGATTATTGTAGTACAGGGTTAGGAGACTGCTCTGTGCAGTAACTCTCTGTGGCCACAGCTTCAGTTTCACTACTATGACTCACCCTCGATTGCTCTTAGGTAAGTGCCAGATGCCTTCTTATTGCTCTCAAGCTTCAGTTCATCAAAACATATAAGCATACGCCTAAACACCTTTCTGAATAACAATCATCGTCACACATAATTAAAATTCAAAGCACACTTAAATGCATCGCTGAATCAGGGACTTCTTGCTCAGTACAAGTGATTAAAGGATCATAATCTAATTGTTTTTGCTGACAATGTGACATAATTTTTCACTGTATCTCTGTAAAATTTGGATATTAGCTCAAAATGAAATTAAAGAACACGTTTAAACTAGCTAAACATTATGGTACTGAAAAAAAAACCTACCGAAACAAAGGTTCCGGTCTCTGCTGGAAGCAAGGGATTTTAATTGTTTCATTAATCACACTTCTGCACTGTGTGACATTAAAGTGTAAAATATCGATCAATGGTACCTTCCACATAAGTCAGGGCATTTTACATATCTCCAGATTTTGTGACTTCTCTGCTCTGTAACTTCAAAAAGAGGCCAGTGCTGGGCACTCTCCTGTTGACTGTCGTTTACAGGCTCTCAAGGCCATTTTCACAGCCACTACTTTATTTATTTGCTTGTTTGTTTGTTTATTTCAGATAGCTGAATGGTGCCATAGGGATAGTAGGGCAGAAGATCTTAGAAACAACATGACAAAACAATTAAGAAAATGCTGCCCAGTGGTAGTCACTCCTTCCTTATCACTGCTGGATGGCAAAGGACTGGATACTAGTCCCTGCTTCCACCCTGTATTTTCAGGCAAATCCAGCCAACTTCCATCACTTCTTGGTGTCAGTCTCCTCTCTGACTCACATACAGAATTTGCTTCGCCTCCATGGTGCTCTGGGTACATTGTAGAGGTATGTGTGAAACACAAAGAGAGTTGGATCCTTCCAAGCAGCTTGGATAAAACACCCGTTCCTTTTTGCTTTGGCAAAATACCAAATGCTTCTGCTGTGCATGGCTTCAGACAACACTAAGTTGCTAGCAGCAATCAAAAAAGGCCATGCTTTTCTATCAGGATGTTCTGGCAGATCCCACACTGTAGCTTTCTGGCCATTCAGCCCTATCAGAGAAGTCAATTAGAAGCTATACCATCAGGTTAACTGCATGCACTGAGAACAGCAGGGTTACCTAAGTCTTGTAAATCAAGGTTACATGTTTCATGTTTCATTCTATTTTGCAGTGTGTTAGTTTTTACCAAAAAAGCATGTGACACTCACATGTGCTGCAAGTTTATCTTGTGCTAGTCCACCTAGTGATTCTTTCTGTTCATTCCCACTGACACCTCAGTAAGTGTTACTTTTTTCCCAGACCCTGGGTAATCAGGCTCACCTACAGTCTTTTGCAGCTGGACCACTGTGGCTCACAGCCAGGGTGACCCTTAGATTTTCTTCTTCATCACTGGTTGATGGTGATCCAGGGACAAGCATCTACAGACACCAGTCCCTTTCTGAGCTAATCCCAAAGACTTCTGTTTTCCTCAACTGACAGAGGGCCCTTAGCCAGCTGCTCTCCTTCATAAGGTCATTTGCAGGACAAACTGCTTTCAGACCCCAATTGATCTTACAGACCACTTTATGTGATGGGTGACTGTGGAATGGGTATTTCTGTCTAGCTTCAACTTTCCCTCCTGCTGCTCTGCTTTTCCCCCCTTATATATACTCCCCCAGGGGTGCTGCTTTCACTGCTGGCATCTGTCCTGATCCATCCTTGAGAACATGGAGCCAGGGTCGCCCACATAATTCCTGGTGCTCTGTGAGGAAATGTCTGGGTCCCTCCTGGATATTGCTTGGCCGTCACAGCAATTTTCCGCTCTCAGGCACTTCTTCCTCTCTGCCAGCAAGCACACTTTGTGGTTTCCTGTATTTGGCCATTGGTCTAGACCACATGAACCCCTGCTATTGTTTTGTTGCCTGCTTTAAGACCTTCTGCTAGAACACACTGTTACCACACCCAGATCTTGTTGACGCTCTTTCAAGACTTCTCATATGATCCTAAACCATAACAAATCATCCCTCCAGGCTTTGTTTGTGGTTCTTACCTCATACTTCCTGCTCTTGTATTGCTCTCCCTCTATCAGGAAGATAAAATGACCAGCCACTCTTTAATTCTATTACTTGAATCTAGTTTTGTGACCCCTCAACTCAGCACCTGCTGCTTGGTAAGCTGAGGCTGCCACAGGCACAGACCAGACTGTCTCTGTGAGATAGCTGTCCAAACTGACAAAACTTCATTTTTCAGACCAAAATTAATCCCACTTCTCATGGGTAGTTTTCCCAAGCAGAGCCATATGATTGTGGTTGCTTTCCATCATAGTTCAGAGAATACCCATAATCTCCACCAGTCCAGTGAAACTAGGTCATTCTTAATTGGCATGTCCTGTCTGCCTTGCAGGCTAAATGGCTTCTTCAGCTACATTACACAGAGGGTCCTTATCTTCTTGAAACCACTCTAAAAGCGGATAGACAGAGGTATTCCAGCTTCTAGTCCTTACTTGTGGGATGGGTAAATCATGCAGGCTTCTTAATCCTGGGTTCTGTACCATAGATTTTTCTGCGACGCTCAGAATGTCACCAAAAATATACATATTAAAAAATATTTTTAAAATAATAAAAATATGTATTTTCATATGAAAATACATATATTTTCTATACTATGACACCACACTTCCCACTGCACACTGGCCCTATCTTACCCAGTTTGGGATGTCCTTTTACAGGACTGCAAGAATTGGTCAGATCATTACACCAGCATGGTAAAATGGTAGGGGGAAGTGGGGGAGAAGATGACTATGATGAAGGCAGAGAAAAATTACATACCCCAGTGCCAGGAGTAAACTGTCACAGGTCAGTACTTCTCCTAGGAAATGCCTGGGCATCTCTTGCTGCTCACTACAGTGCAGCATTTTTCGCTTTTAGATCCGTCCAGGCCTTTTAGCTTATTCATCCAAATATCACTATGTCTTAAAGTAAGCTGGTCATATAAGAGTTATAGCCACTCTTAATATTAATCTTGCCACAGCCACAAAAAAGCCTCTGCCATCTTTCCTGGATTGCATTCCCTAAACATTCTTCATTCCCTTATAAACAGTAATGCTGGGGAGAAAAAAAGTGTATTTTTTTAAAATGCATTTTACTTGAGCTCAGCTTAAGGTGATTTTTTTACAGCCAAAGAAAGCAAACACAAGCTCCCAGGTCTACTGTTCAACAGAGAAGTCTGCCAGAGAGCAGCCTTTTTGAGTTTTAGCCACTGTGTTCTTCAGCTGTCTGTTACAGGCAAGAAGTTTAACATGGATCTCCTTCACTCCATCTTCAGATTTCAACTGGAAAAGTGTAAGTATGGAACGAGGACTAAAGAAAAGTGGCTCTTGCAAGATACAGACATTGTGAAGGCTGATTTAATTTTGGGAAGGGACATTAATTATTTTTTTTATTTGTATGACATTTGCATTTGGCCCCTTACACCTAGAACACCACAGACCTAACATGTATGCATTTAATATGTGAGGATTGACAAAAAAGCAGCCCAGACCAACTGTCTTGGGTAGTGTTTTCCATGATGATTGTCAAAGTAAGAAAGAAAAAAGAAGGAGTTAAATATTGAAGCATGGTTGTACAGGCTCTATGGCCTTCTGGAGCCTGGCAGATGTATGTACCTAGCTCTGCATTTCCTGGGGTTAGTCTGTATATAACAAAGACTCACTGATAAGTGTCCAGCCTGGCAACACACTTTTTCCTTAAAATCTAGTACCTGGAGTATCTTCTCTTATACACCCAGATCTACTGGCAGTAGTGAAAGACACCGGTTTTTTCAAGGATTGTTGTTCATTGCATTATTAGTATTAGTATTAGTATTAGTATTAGTATTATTAGTATTATTGGTTATATTAATTATTATGTAGTGTCCACTATGTATTATATTTAGTATATATTTGACATCATAATTAATTCTTATCAGTTTTTATCTAATATCATAAAGTTTTTACAATTCTAATTCTATTTTACTTTGTTGGGTCAAAGGCAGTAATCAGTAATATACTGATAACACACTGACAAGTGGAGAAACTGATAAGTTTAATAACCTGTGAAAAATACAAGTGGAGAAACAGATAAGTTAAATAACCTGTGAAAAATTCTTGGAATTCCTGGGTCTTTACTCTGATATTGACTTAACAGAACAAACCACATGGTAAGTAGTTTCAAAAATCTTTTAGTTTGTTGCACTGTAAGAAGGGAAGACAACATTTTCTTAAATTCTACATCCTGTCTACTTTTCAGTGATTATTTCAATCAGAAATGCCCACATTTCCAAAGATAATAAAATGCACATCAAAGCCTTATCATCAATGTTTATCAGAAAACCGATAGATTCAAAATTTATTAAAAAAATAAAACACATAGTTTATTAATCTATAATGTCTGTATTAATAATATCTGTACAGTATTATGCATTATATTGTATATTACTGTATTATATGTATAATATCTATATCATATCTATAATATCTGTATCACTTTTATGATATGCTTTACCTCAACTGCTTTCTCATGGGATGCTTACATGGACAGAGGAAGTATAGCCTATTCTAGAAGAAGGTTGAATGTAACTCGTGGAATGTCATTCTGAAAGTGGTGAGAAAATGTAAGAATATGGTGACTTACCAAATTTATGAAACACAAATTCCAGATGCTTTTCAAATGAATAATCATTTATGTTAAACACACACATATGAATTTTTCCCTGATTCAGAGACTCCACTCTAGCTTCCATTTTTGGCTTTAAAGCTAAAGAAACAATTTGACGCAACCACAATTCTTTTGTATGTTGGATCAAATTAACACACCTGTTAAATAAGCAAATGTGTTAATAATAAATCTGCTGTAAACAAACATATGTAATTTTCTCTGATACTGTAAGAGTTATTTATGCTAAAAGATTTGACAAGTTAACTGATTAAGTGCACACAAAAGAAAAGTGCAGAAGAAGCTCTCTAATGTACATTTCCTAATAGAAAATTTACCCTTCCTCTGGACTTATCTGGTAGTTGTACTTTCTCACTAATTTGCTTCTGTCATAGGAAACCTCATCTACATCCATTGTGTTAGAAACTACTCCATTCTTATGCCACAGAACCCCATTTTTATGATCTTAACTTGGTGTTAATGGAAGTTTTGTCTAAGACCTCAGTGGGGCCAGGGCTTTGGATACAGCCCAGTTTCTTTTAGTAATTAATATAGTACTATAGCTACAGTCCATATTTACGAAAGAGTCAGCAGGCGTCAGGAGGCAGCTGTGTGGAAAAGACGATGGGAGAGAATCAGTACTGGCAGCGCTCATTTTCCATCTCTCTGGCCCCGATTCAGCAGAGCACTTAACCACATGTTTAATTTTAGGCGCATGAGTAATCCCATCTCTGCAGAGCAAAGTGTGTGTTTCGTTCTCATTGACTTTAATGGGCCTACGTGAAGACCCATCAAACCTTGTGTGCAGAGCATGACACTTTCACCGCTGCTTCCACCCTGTCGGCCCCTGCAGCAGGGCCTCTGGTCTGACTCTTTGCAAAATGCCAGAGCCCTGCAACCCCATGAGCATGATGACCTTGTTCCACCCAGCTGTGTATCCACCCAGCTGTATCTGGCCTCTGGGAAAATGGACTGAGAGTAAATGGGAACTGTGGTATTTATTCAGAGCATTCCTAGACCGACACCAACCAACCTCATTTTATGATCCAGCCTGTGCAGTCATGCCCAACTATTTTGCTGAGTCAGGCTCTACCACCCTAATCAAATTTCTGAAATTTCTAGTAAGGATACTCACAAAACAAGCTGAGTTAGAAGACACCCACAAGGATCATTGAGTCCAACTCCTGAACCTCCAAAGGACATCCCCAAAAGTCACACAGCGTGCCTGAGGATATTGTCTAAACAGTTCTCGAATTCTGTCAGTCTTGGTGCTGTGACAAGTGCCCTGGAGAGCCTTCTGCAGTGCCCAACAAGAGAAGAAAATTTTTCTAATATCCATCCTAAAGCCTCCCACCACAACTTCAGGCTGTCAACAGCCACCACAGAGAAGAGATCAGTTAGCTATCCCAAGACTGAATAGTCATGAACCATACATCCTCTACACAGGACACATGCTTAGAGAAAAATAGGTGAATGACTAAAGTCCAGATCCACAGTTCTGCAAGTCCTATTTAGGAGTCTAATTCTGTAGTTATAGAAGTCAGTGGATGTTTCCAATAAAAACGGGATCATGATAGGTCCTCATTCAGTTTAAATATTTAAGCAGATGCTTACTTTAAGGACAAGATTAAGCCTCTTTGAACTCACTGGGAATGAGACACATGCTTAAATACTTCAGTGAATCGGGGATCTATTCCAGCTTTGGATCCGCAATACTGGAAGGTATCAACAGAAGCAGTCCCACAATTTCCTGTTGCTGCCTACATCTCTGGCTGCAGCTATGATATTATTATCAGCTTATTTTGATAAATAAAGTATTCTTCCCATTTCAGATTTTTTTTCCCTTTAATATGCACCTATAAGTATGTAATTGTTACTAGATTAATGATTTTCTGAAGGGACTGTATGCATGGAACCTGATGCTATTTTATTCTACTTCAGCCTTTCTTTAGATTTTTGCTCTGGCCCATTGATTGAATCGTGACAAATGATTTCTTGAGCATGCTGACTGCATTCAGCCCTGACGGCATGTTCAAAAGCCTGCTTGTGATGGCTGATTTCATTTTCAAAACTTGCAGCGGTTATTTATGGGAAAACAAAAGCCCTTTAACAGATACCTAACAATGGATTTGGCTAGTTAGTTCATTTACTGTGCAAAAGGGGAAAACAATCAGCAGTTCTTTCTGCCTATGTTCTCTTATGAAATACTACATTTGGTTTTGAGTCTTCAGCTTATCAATCTTTCATGCCAAGCCAGCTTTAGAGGTAAAGACTAAAATCTTTACTACAGCTATTATTGCAGTGCCAGTCAGGAAAATGGGATGCATAATTTGGCAGTCTGCAGCCATAGAAGGAAGCACTTTTCTCCCATTAGAATCAAAAATAGACTTTTTGACTAGAGATCCTGGGGGGCTCTGGAAATGTCCAGGATCAACAGACACAAAAGCCCCTCTCTGTTGGATCAAGCCCAGTGCACATTATTCTTATGTCAGATGTATAGGAGTACAGAACTGTACCACAGTATATCGAAAAACTTTTCCTTCACTTCTGCACAGTTGGAGAAGAGTTTGACTTTGGAATTAGATCTCTTGATCAACATAAAAAATACTTCATATTTTGCTTGGAAACTCATTGTGTATGGCCATATAGAACAGGGAATAGCTTATAGTAAATACAAGTGACAAAATCAATAAATAGTATTTTCAAGGCTGACAAGAACTCAAGCTTTATAAAAGTAAAGCTGTCTACTGGACATAGAAAAGGCACAAAAATTTAGGGATGTATGAGATCATACTATTTCATTTCAAGTGCTGCATTTTTGGTTTGAAAGCTCCAGCCCTTCATAGAATTTCTCTTTCAGTTTATTAAAGTTACTGGGAATAAAAGAAGCAGAGACTGGAAGAGATGAAGAAAATTAACAAAAAAAGTACACTGTGTACTGTATGTGCAGCCATACACCAGTTCATGGCAGCCTAGCCAGGGCACGTGGCCCCCTTCAAACAAAACACAAGTACATTTTCTATAAGGAAAGAAATTTCTGTCTCAAAAAAGTTTCAGCCATGAGAGAAAATATTTATAAATGTAAACAAATTCTATGAGCCTAATACTTCATCTGTGAGATTAGTTACACTGAGGACAAATTAAACTATTCAAAGTGCTTGAACATTAAAATAAAAAAGACAGCAACCAGTGGACAGACTTTTCGTAAAGACAGGCAGCCAGTAAATAAAAGTTCACAACAACAAAACTACAAACCAGTGTTGTTTTCAGTGCTAATATGCATTTGAGACCTTTGAAAACTATTGCAAAGATATTTGTATGCCTTATAGGCTGTGATGTTAAAGGAAATTGGGCACATGAATGCTTCTAAAACATTGTACAAGATTCAAACCATTAGTGATATTTAAATGGCATTTCAATTATATGGACACTTCCAAATAAGAATTTCATGTTACTCTGCTATTCATTTAGGCACATTTTAAAACAATGTCTGATTAGTCATTTCTTCCAAGGTGTATATTCTGATGCACATTTTAGTATATTAACTGACTCATATCAGCAATAAATAGATATTTTAGCCATGCTAAAGATATAAGAATATAAGAATAAGAATTTATTTTTACCAGGTTCAGGGCCTTTTGTGTATAAAAACAAAGGAAGCTCTCCTTCATCAGAACCTTTACTGTACCTTTGCAAGAGGACATGCATTGGCTGTTCCAGAGGCAGATGCATCTCAAACCACCGCCTCATGGAGAATAAATCTTTGCTTTTGCCTTCTCATCCCATTTCTCTGTGGCAGCTGCAGAAATAGGAAAACCTGCTGCCCAGGCATTCTCTTTCAGTCCTTCATTTGAGGTCTGTGAAGGCTGATGGTCTAAGGGTGAAAGTGCATTATTGAAATGAATGAAAATGTAAGTCCCCTGGAGGAAGACCAGTGAGTGGTCCACAGTTCTCCCCAAAGTTTCCTAGGATATCCCAAATTACCCTAACTGCTCCCCTCCTGTAGATGTGTCTATGCCAATACATGTCATGGATATACTGAGCTCATTCTCAACTCACAGGCTTTGTTTAGAGAAAGCTGGCAGGACTGGGAATATCTTATTTTAAATTGTCTTGTGGTGGAGGATGATATAGTGTGAATACCAGAGGAGATGGCTTTCCAAAAGTGCATTGAGTCAAGAGACATTGTCCAATGCAAAGTGTTTTACTGTCTCCTTACAAAAAAAAAAAAAAAAGGCAAAAAAAGAAAAAATAAAAAAGCTGTTTGCAATATGCACACCCTGAAAGCTGAACCAAAAATAATAATACATAGACCCTCTGGCACAGAGTGAGTACTATGTGAAATATAGAGGATATAAGCACTAGCATTCCTGCTTGGGCTAGGCAAATTGCTGAAAGATATACAGGGAACATAAAGACAGCCCCTTTCATCTTACTCTTTAAAGTAACATGACAAATAAAAAGTGTGCTTAGAGCTTTAGGATTTATTTGGAAAGAAAACAAGACCCAGTAAGTGGCTTTTGTCCGCTGTGTCCTCCAGGGCAGGAACGAAGATTTAGGAATGAAGGATGCAAACCCTCCAAAATTTAAACTCTAATAAAATCTAGGGCTTCAGCTTGAGATTTTTAAGCAATGGATACTTTCACATCCCATGCAGCATGGTGAGAATCTAGGAAGACAAGCAGATAGCTGAGGTGTACTCCATCAGCACATGGAGAAGGTACTGCAGGCACTGTAGGAAAGACAGGAAAAGGTGGTTGTAAAGTGCAAATATTTTCAGTTTTAGCTGATCATTTAAGTCATGTGCCAGGAACACCTGATCATCCTCAGTGAAATGCACAGTACACCAACCTGGCCCTTTCATCACAAAGAGATCACGTGCGACTGTGAAAGCTCTCACATTTCTCCCTTATTGCAGAACCCAGTATTTCCTGTCCTTATTCATGGTCCTGTCTGAGTCACGGATATAGGTCCAGGGCAGGCCTAAGAGGGCATCCCATGTGGAACAGATTATAAATAACACAAGTCTACAAATGTAGACTCTTTGAACCTCCTAGTCAATATAGAATTTAGTCTGCTTATCCACTTCCCTTGAAGTCCATCCTCTGGATGAGATCTGTGAACTGATTTTCCTATTCTGAACATTTTCGTCCAGGAAGCAGCATCTGAAAGAACCCTTTGATTTCCATGCTGCTCTCTGCACATGTTGACTAGACAACAAAAGGAGAGCAATCAGTTCAGACAAGAAGGGGCATGAACTCATATCACAGTGAATGATTTGCAGACTTCAGTAGTCATCTGCTGAATGTGGTGGATGTGATTTGATGGAAGGGGGAGAATAAAGAAATATTGGGCTTTGTGCATAAGAAGGAGACAGCCAGCCAGGCGGTCTGATTGACATATTACTTCCTACTTATGGCCTCTCTCACACTTCTCTCTCCTCAGATTGTGCAGCCAAGTGGGGCTTCAGAAGACTTCTTAAATGTTGTAGTGCCAGAATGATTTTCCTGGTTTTCCAGACCGGGCTTGGTGTATCCTCTCACTTGCAGTAACACTAATCTAGTATTTTATGCCCTTACTTCAGCTCCCATGGTGTGAGAGCTGGGTGTGTTTTAATGAGCCTCAGCCTCATTAAAAGCTTTCAGGAATGTGCAGGAACCACTAAACTTCCTGCTACATGAAACATTTTCCTATGTCACTGCCCAGGAGTGGGCGAACATCTGGAGAGTGAGAGACAGTCTGTTCAATGAGGGTATTTGACTCTTGGGCTCTGTAACGGAGGGTGGAGAAAAAAGATCCTTCTGTCTTTGGCATGGAGCAACAACGTGAACTGACACTTCAGGGTATTTGTACATTCAATAAGGGCACTCCATGTCTGTTTTAGAGAGCTCCTTTGTCCTCAGCTGGGCTGCAAGCTTCTCACAGGAGGTGCTAGAATTTGTGCACCATTCTCACATGGGAACAACCTTCCTGTGCATTAAGAGACACAGAAGATGCCAGTTAGGATGAGTCTATGAAGGAAATGAGCAGGCAGAAAGCTATGAGTGGCTGTTCTGGTGCTTGAGGTTGGACACCTGCAGGCCCAAGTAGTGTTAGAGTGGAGGACAGAACACAGGACTGGTAGAGGTTGTATTATGGACGAAAAAAAGCTTGTGAGTTGCTGCTTCAACACATCCCTTCTGTCATCTGCTGCAGCCACTCTGACTTGGCACTAGTATGGACAGTGAGAGACAAACTTGAGCTTTGAAGATATGAAGCCCTACAGTGATTAGAACAGAGATAATACTAAAAATATACTTTAAAAAAATTACAATAAAACAAAACTTTACCAAGTATTCCTATACTGACAAATCTGGCTGTTGAGAGAAGAGTGTCACTGGTTCTTCCAGTAGCATTCTCAGAGAGCTAGGAAAGGGAATGAATCTAGCAGTCCTAACTGCTAGAGAGAATAGCTGTAGGTGATAATAGACAATATTCTAAGGGGTCAGAGACCTTCCAGGTTCATCTGCAGGTGATTGCCAGGCAGATATTTTGCATCCAATACATAAAAATAATTGCTCAGAATATAAATTCACCTCAGATGCCCACAGAAAGAGAGGAGGAGAATATGTGACTGAGCAAAAATGAGAATAAGGCCTCATTACTGCAAGACACCTCAATTTGTACATTTGCCCAAAGAAGTACTCAATGAAGACTCTACAGTAGAAGTCCCTGTAAAATTAATGGTGGGGATCAGGGGTAAGGACAATGAATTAATCAGAAGTAGTTTATTGCCAGATAAAGCCTTTATATGATGCCAACCAAAACAATTGTCAGTTAAACAAGAATGTTTTTCATTTATTGTATTTCATTATATAATTAGTTGGCTGTCACTGATGTGACTTCAGAAGTCTGCAAGTAAGAAATGCTAAAGGCTAAAGCCAGTAATGTGCAAACTAAGGTATATAAAGGAATGCATTCAAAATGCTAATCACAGGGCTTTGGGAAGCAGGGACAAGGATGAAAAGACAGATGAAAAAGATATAAAATAATTCTCTTCAAATTTATGCTGTGCCCTAGAGACTGGTTATAAGACATAAAAAAGCATCAGAGAGAGACATCTATCAAGGCTAAGATGTACTGGGCAGGTACAGAAACAGTGAGATGCTCCAAGTCATCTAGAAGAGAGGTGTACAAAGTTATCTACCTTCCTAGAGTGAAACTGCCTGAAACAGCTCCCCACTAAGCTGCACAGGGTCTGCAGCAGTCACAGATGATCACATAAGGATTTTTTGCCCAAGCTGATTTTTAGCCAATTTTGGTGGCAGTACCTTAGCTCTCAGCCTGAAGGTATGATCTGCTGAGGAATACATCTGGTGCAGGTAGCTCTATTTACAAGCTGCAGATTGACATGCTCTGGGTAGGAGCCCAAGACAAGAGGCCATGAAGTGACAACCCTTTGGTTAACAAATGGCACAAAGTGGGTGCCAACCAGGTGGATGGACACTGGGAGACACAGCAGGAAGGGAGGCCTCAGGAGGAAAAGCAAGACTTTTGCCTGGGTAGATTGTGGGGATATAAAAGCCATGGGGTTCCTTTGTTGGGGGTTTCTCCTCAGAGGCACCAGCCCAGGCTGTTTTCGTGTTACTGCACTGTGAATAAATGGCTTTATGGAATGGGACATCTTGGACTTTGCTATGGGAAACCTGGGGTTAACCAGTCAGGAAACCTGGTTGACTGTGAGTAGGGTGTGTGGGGCACCCCTGGGCTCACTGGAGATGTAGAGGGACTTCAGTCCCAGAATGCCAGAGAGCCTTGTGAATGTTCAGACTGGGTAGTTTCCTTAACAGGTCTGCAAATTCCTGTTAGGCTTTCAGCACACATTTGCCCAATTAGGAACAGGATCATCAGGATCCTGATGATCCTGCTCCTAATTGGGCAAAGCCAGTAGATGCACAAAACCACTGCTTAACAGCAGTGCAGTGGGACACTTGTACTCTCCTTTGCCCCAGCTAAAGATGTTCAAGTCCTTGAAAAAGGAAGGAGGGCAAAGTGCCCCAAGAGCAAAGAGACTTTAAGCTAATGCATAAGAAGGACAACTACTAATGTGGCTAGAAAACATGCAGGTAATAGATCTTGACATGCTTAACTCCATTCTCAAGGTTTCAGCATATATGATTCTGGGTCTGTGTCCCTCCTGAACAATCTGGATAGGTCTTCAGTGAGTAATAGGTTCCTCACAGAGGTATTACTGTGACTTTGTAATACCTGTCTGAAGGGGAGTTTTGCAACACCTCTGTGAAACACTCACTTTCTGATGCTCTCTGAGATTACAGAGTTCTCCAATACCTCTCACTGTAATTCATTTATCAACAGAATAGTATTATTCTGTACTATGTGAACTACCTGAGGCTACGCAGACTGAACATACAAGACTGCCCTTTGTGCAAGAAAAAACAGAAATGAAAGAAGGAATTTTTAAGACAGTTCTTTCCCTGTGAATTCTCTTCTAACAGTTTCTTGACAAGCCATAACTGACCTGAATGTTAGAGATCTGAGGTGTATATATCTACACTGGCATCATGTATAGGACTGCAATATAAAGTTGAGATAGGCAAGCTACCTTTAAATTAAATAGCTCAGATACTGAAGTAGCAAAGTATCATCAGCTTATAAACAAATCTTTAGTCAGGAAGCACAAGTCTCAGAGGAGGTTAGAATAGCATTAGGTAATGGACCAATTTTGCACCTCAGTAGATTTTCTTTATTATTTTTTCATGTTACAGCCTTACATATATGAAAAAACATGCTCACTTTTACTTTTCTTCAAAAACTCCAAATAAATAAGTGTACCAATTTGTATTCCTAGAGATGCAACTTAGTTTTCTAACTTTTATTTTCCAGCAATCAGTGGAGCTACTTAATTGTAGCTAAAGAACTGATTTTTGGAGGTTCCAATGAATCCTTGGTGCCTCCAAAGCCCCATTTTCTGATTCTTTGCTATGTCATTTTCACTGAACCCTTCCAATTGTTTGCTGTAGTCCTACAGAGTTACCATGTCAGACCTGTGCCTCATTAAATATTGTGGTCTGCAGGTGGTATAATCAATAAACCAGCACGGCTGGTACTGGCATGCCAGAGTCACTGTAGTATCAAGTTGTGCCACTCAATCAGACAGTCATAGAATCATAGAACATCTAGGGCTGGAAGTGATCTTAAAAGATCATCTCATTCCAATCCTTCTACCATGGGCTTCATGCCATAATGGCTTTGAACACTGCCAGGGACGGGACATCCACAGCTTCTCTGGGCAGCCTGTTCCAGTGCCTCACCACCCTCACAGCCAAGAATTTCTTCCTAACATCTAACCTAAACCTACTCTTTTTCAGTCTGAAGCCATTTCCCCTTGTCCTATCACTACCGGCTCATGTAAAAATTCTCTCTCCATATTTCCTGTAGGCTCATTTCCACTTCCACTTCCACTTCCACTTCCACAGGTCCATGTCCTTCCTGTGCTGGGACCCCAGAGCTGGATGCAGTGTTCCAGGTGGGGTCTCACAGGAGCAGAATAGAGGGGCAGAATCCTCCCCCCCAGTCCTGATGCCCACACCATTTTGGACGCAACCCAGGATATGTTTGGTTTCTGAGCTGCCAGTGCACACTGCTGGGTCATGTCCAGCCTCTCAGCCACCAGCACTCCCAAGTCCTTGTGGGCAGGGCTGTTCTCCATCTGCTCATCCCCCAGCCTGTACTGACCCCAGTTCAGCCCTTGCCACTTTGTGGTTACTCCCACAACTAAGGATTTTAACTGAAAACATAGAACAAGCTTGAACACTGAGAAAAAGCACATTTGTTTCATTATATATAAATAGTGTCATCTGTAATAATCAGATAATGGGTATAACAATAACATGAATATAATTTGAGAAACTAATTTTTCACCCCAGCTGCGCAATTTATACTAGCTCAGTTGTTTTACTTAATTTGGCTAGGATTATCATTAATTTGTAATGTCCTAAGATGTCTGCAATGACACTGGGGTGAATATCTGGGTCAGACCCAGTTCAGAAGGAACTCATTCTCTAGGGACTATGAGAAAGTCACTGCAGAGTCACACAGGGCAACTAAGGCAGCCCATGACTTTTACAGACTGTACTATAACTTCACTGGGGAAGATGTGAATTAATGCCTCAGTCTACTCTCCACACGTTCAGAAAGGCATGATTCAGGCAGTTTATTTAAGTTCAGCTTCTTGCTCTCCAGGATCACTACTGCATGTGAAAAATGACATAAAAAGCAGCTCCACATATACTTTCCTGTTGTTCTAAATATCTGTGCTGTGTTCTGCTCCTCAGCTGGAAAAGGTTTGCCTCAGGAAATGTCTGAATACAGCCAGATAGAAACCAAAACAGGGCTGGAAATAAGGTTTGTGTGTTGAAGAACTTTCCAACTATCTTTCCTGTAGCTCATCATCCACAACCAAGAATTTAGAATAAGGACTAGGATAATCACAGAAACTATGTAAGGTCTATTAACAGAGAAATTCAATCAGATCTGCTGACATGAAACAGCTGGGGATGCTGAAGCCCTTAATAAATGGCCTTTCCTGATGAGATTTACAAGAACTCTTGATCTGCCATCATGCTGGTTGCATCTGTCACTTGCACCTGGTATGAATATCTTAGTTAGACATCATATATCACTTTTATGTGGTCCAGCAGGACAGCTGGAATTACTTCACCTTTGTGTCAAGACCTTTAATAGTTAAACGTGTTTTATAAGATTCATCTGTGCCATTGCTAGCATCATTTAGTGTTGGATTCTCCTAAAACAACAGTAGGTCTGAAGCAGTCTCATCTGCTGGAGACGCTCAGCTCTCACAAATAGTATTGTAAAATTATCTGTGTTTCTTTCTTCCCTTTTACAGGCTGTCATGTACAGAGTTGGTTCAAGGACGGGAGGCTCTCTGGGGACCTATTTCAGCCATTATCTGAAGCTTGTATTTTGATTTAGGCATTTTATATGCCTCTCTTTGTGGACCACCTGCATTTCAGAGAAGGCTATTTCTTTACAGATGTTAGGATAGATGAGCATATGACCTGAGGTTTCCATTATACATTATTTCTTTCTTTGTTCTGATACTACTGTCACTACAAATAGTGCTTTTATCATACACCAGTACCCCGAAGCAACAAAACTTCTTTGTTTCAAAACCACAGCTCAGCCTGTGTCAGCTTGGTCCCCTTCCTCAGCAACAGCTCTATCTCCTAATGGCTCTCTGGGTCCACATGGAAGTCAGGAGCATGATTAAGTGGGGACTCAGATATCATCCAAAAGAGAGCTGTACAGACTGCAGCAGTTGAATAACTTAATCAAGATAAGGAGTTACCACTACTAGGGCAACTTTCTGCAAATGAAACTGAACACAGTTATCAACATGGCACAAGATTTGGACCTCTCTATTACAGATATTCTCCACATTCAGACTGTCCAACTTGTTATATGGAACTTCCCACTTTAATTTAAGCAGATTTAAAATGGAAGAGTTTTAATTTACATGTGGGATAATAAAAGTATTTCTAGTTCCTCACTGAAGTTATTTGCTGCAAGGTTTGATTCAACTGGTTTTTAGTACTTAAGGCAGATACACAAAAAAGTAACTTTTACAAGCAAGTCTCCCAGTCTGTGATTTTGGGAGTGTGTCATTACCATGATTCACTCCCTAGATTTATGAAACACTTACAGTTTAACATAACAAATAATCAGGCATGTCACTTGCAACTGAGTAATCAATACAATTATCTATAAAGTAAAAACAGTGGATCTAAATCATCTACCCATTTCTCCACTTTCCTTTTAAAGTTATATTTCAGCTTTAATATTTACATCCCTGCAAAAAAATGCTATTGGATCTCTCTATCTAGAATTATTATAAGATGAATTTTTTTTCTGTAATGTGTTACATATTAGGTCAGAGTCTAATAGCAAAATATTAAAGACATTATTCTTCCAGGTGAATAATGACCTTATCATGTTCCCTTTTCCCATATTCATAGGCCCTTAATAATATTCCTTTAAATTTATGTTCCTTCAACATAAATTCCTGATTCAGTCCTCCATGTAGTATTATAAACCAGTCTGTGACAATGAAATGCTGAATTTTTCCTTTCATATTAAGGTTCTTCTCCTATTGTTTCCCAGTTTGAATTATTTCCATATCTCCTTTTCCCTTGCACGCTAGCTTAGTGAAGTCTGAAAAGGATTTAGTGGGTTCCTTTGTTTCTATCAGGCCTTGTTGTAGCTTTCCTTGTTCTTTACTTTTTATCCTCTCACTGTCTCTCATGGACTTGCATTCAAGTATAATTTTTATTCATTCAGTGAATCCTTTATTTTGCCAGAGGAAATGTAAAGAAGAGTTTGTGTCAATGAGAATATGATGTTGGGTGAAAATGCAGTGCAGGGCAAACAGAATGGGAGGAAGGGAAGACTGAGGAAAGGCAGCTGGAAGCACAGGTGAGCTGTGGAGGGGTCTGTACTCTATGATGGTGGACCAAGGCAGAGCAAGTATGACCAGAACAGGCAAATACGGCTAAGGCTTTCTGCCTTCTGCTGCTACAGAAAACAAAAAGTGTCAGTGGTTGAAAAGAGCCCAAGGAAAAAAAGCTCAAGGATAGCTGGAGGGAGTGGGGAGAGGGAAGAGTGATGACAGTGGGTGCGAAAATCTCTTAAAGCTCTTGGCTCTGGAAGGGCCTGACTAACCCCTTCCATCTTCCCACTCATATGGGCTGAAGCTGGCTCTCTCTTCCAGATGGCCTTTTCCATTGGCTAGGGCTTTTATTGACATGAGCAGTTTGCAGCTTATGCATGTTCAGGGGTAATTTAAATTTAATTTTCAAGATGTCTCTCCCTCATTTCTCTCCAAAGAACATCCATGAAAGAGTGAACAAACTCTTTGATGTACATTTCATTAGGAAACCTACTCATCTCACCATCAACATCAAAGGAATAATTCCGTAAAAATACAAATGTCAGTGTAATCAGTCCCAATAAAAATGTGTTGAATAAAATATCTTGGGCCACAGGTGAACTAAAAGAGGAAAAAGAGAGGGAAATGTGATAAAGCACTCAAGCATTCATAGAAAACATGTGCAGCTTTAGAACCTGCATGCAATAAGTCTTCAAAAAAGGGATATTGTTCAGCTTTACTGAGCACTTCCAGAGCATTTGGAAATGATACATGGTGAAACACCAAGGAGGGAGAGACATCCATGTGCAATATGGTTATAAACCTGACAGATCACTATGGTGTTGAGAAAAGGAAAAGAAGTCAAATAAAGAACAATTTTTTTCAAAGATATACTCTCTTAAACTACCTATGCCAGGTTAGCAGCATTGGAAAAAAGTAATGCTCTAATGCTATTTTCAGGTCCAGGATATTGTGGTATCCCTCAAGTTTATCTGGTGACTGACACAAGCTGTAGGAAAAGAGAAAATGCATGACCCCAGAAATGATTGAAGAAACATTAACAGTGTAAATTAAACACTAGCAATGAAAATTAAAAGCAATTAGCATGACAACATGCTTCATTTGCATAAAATAAGAGATATTCACATACAGGAAATGCTAATAAAAGTGGGCCAGCTGTGAAGCTATTCTTTCCAGTCACCTGTCTTTTCAGCATGTCACTCTGAACATCTTCAGAATGTATATATAGCAATTTTTACATCTATCTATGAAAAGATGAAAAATTATTAACAGGGACACTTCTGAAATGCAGCTATATGAGATCAGTTTGTGGGGATCAAACAAAGGAGACAGAAGCATAGTTACTGGCAAATTAAAAATATGTTGAATAAGGCTGTATTTGAAAAACATACAGAACCTGTTACATGAGAAAATTATCTTTTAAATTGTATTGAGTGAATAAAGCAGAGTGTACTCTTTTCCTTGGCCACACCTGTTCTAGCTCTTTATCACTCAAAGTACCATAGGTATCTCAACTGACATAAGTTTTGCACACTATAAATCTCAATAGTGTAGAAGTTCTCTATGTAGCCAGTGTAAATATTAGCCAAAACAAGCAAGAGTAATATTAACTATAAATAAATTAACCTTCTAAACTTGGTTACAATTTTGCATTTGACAGAGAAAAGATAAATGGAGAAAAAATTATTTTTTACTGAGCTGAGTAGAAGTGGTCACTTACTAAAGTAACACTTTCACCAGGTCTTGCTGAGCTAGTAAGACAGGCAAACTTTAAGAAAGAGCATATTTTCCCAAACCCTCAGAAATTTGTTTAAAATGTTAAAAATGCTTTCTACAAAATATCTATAGCTCTAATAATCAAAATTATTTCAAAGTGATGCATTCTCTGGAGATGTGATGTGTTCTCTTACTTTTCTCAATATTTAAGTAGAAAAATACTTATAGTCTAAGAGATTCTTACTTAAAGCCCTTTATGATTTCAGTTAGAGGATAAGAGCTCTTCTGTATGCAGTTTTCCTGCCATAAAAACTCAATGATGAGAAGTGATGGCAGGGAAGGTAGCTCTGTTGTGTCAGAAAAGATTAAAATGTGAAAAGCATAACTATCCTGAAGTCTTTTGAAATCTGTGTCTCTCTTATATTTCTCTTTACTATTTCCAGGAGAAAATTCCTCACTGAGTAGCCGGTTTTGACATGAGATTCAAATTATACTTTGGTTCATGCTTTTCAGGGCTCACACTAAATGCAGTGTGCCTTCTCTTAGAGTGATACTGATGGGAAATTTGTGTAAAAATCTGACTTCTGGAAAGGATTGTATTCCAGCACTAGAACATTTCTAGCAGGTTCATTCACTACCTACAAGGAAAATGTTTTTTAATAAATGCTGGCTCTTTGGACAGCCAGGCTTCCTGGTGCTGGAGTCACTTTTTTTTATAGCCACACCATAAGGACTGCTGAGGGAAAAGGCTCCTTCCATGCCCAGTGAAAAGGGCTTTTCTTTTTAATGACCTGTCTCCAAAGTGCCATGAAGGGACTTAAATTCATAGGATTTCAGGACCAAAAGAAAACTTCAGAATTATATCGACAAGTTTCCTTCAGATCTTAGATTTCATGTGTTTATCTCTACGTCAAACCAAGTCAATGCAGCTTAACACAAACTTAAGACACCATTTTCTCTTAAGTTTACAGGTTCCATTTTCCTGTGGCTTACTTCAGACCAAAAGAACCACAGAATAGCAGTAGATTTCCATATGAATCTTGCCTCCCTTTTCTAACTGGAAGAAAAGTCATAAAGTGATGGCTGCATTGAAAATGGCAGGGGAAGATACGATAATCTTTTAAGCATGGTTTAAGGGAATGTCTCTAAACCTGCTCACAGACTTGACTAGCACTAAACCTACCTATGTGAATCTGAATTAAAGCAAACCAGGGACTTCACGGAGTTCTTCCATAACACAAAGTACTTGTTTTCTGTTTCACTTTACAGAAGTGTTTTATAGTACCAACCACAAAGTATGTTCCATAGAAATGGACATGGAACAAACCTCAGAAAAAATCGAGTTCAGCTGGCAACAAAGGTGCAATTTAAAGGCACAATCAAGAAATATTCGGAAAAATAACCACTATTTAAAACTAGTGAACACATTATTAAGCCCCTTTCTTGTCTAATGAACTTTAGTGTTGTCAAGATTACATTTTTTTTTCCCAATAATTAATGAATTGTAAGGCTTACAACACTAGGTTATTTTGCTTGCCTCAGGTATCTAGATCTCATAGAGACTTTTCTGGGATATTTTCACCAGGAAAACAAACTCATTCTGGATCTAGATATTTCTTTATAAGCTATAGCCACTAGCAAGGAACACACTATCACTCAGTTTTTCTCAGAAGGTGTTTTTCTCTCTCATTTTCAGTATTCTCCTTGAGATAACTCTGCAGTTGTGGCTATTTCATCCTGAGACCTTTGACTGATTGTTATTTCTTATGCCTCTTTCTTCCCTTTTTCTCTCACCACAAAGACACAGGCAGACAAAATATGATAAACAGATATGTAGACTTGTCCTGTGGCTTTCTCTTCTCTCCCTTGCCTTGACACACTTCTTAAATTCAGGCTTCCTTGGACTACCCAAAATAGTTCTCCATTGCTCCTTCTTTAGTTAGAGGAAAAATGATGCAACTGCTAGGCCTCTCATTTACTCAGATGTGGTTTTCCTTTTTGAAGGTCTCAGCACAGCAAAGTACCCCTCATGAATTACCATGCTGAATGAATTGCTTTACTTCTGCAAGTAAGCTGTACCTTCAGGAATCTTAACTGCACTGTGGATTTTGTCTGATGCTAATTTATTAAAATTATTAAGAAGATAGGTTATTAAAATAAGCTTTGTTATGGATTTAAAACAAATACATTTATCTTACAGTGAAAGCTGGTTTAAGATAGAAATAACACAGTAATAGTTATTTCAGGTATTTATTATCTATCTGTCTATTTATCTGTCTATCTATCTATCTATCTATCTATCTATCTATCTATCTATCTATCTATCCATCTATCTCAATAGTTATTGAAGGTATTTCAGTTAAAAATAACTAGAAACCACCATGTCCTTATCTTATGTAAATGTTACATTGTGAAAATCCTCTCAGGCTTAGTATGACTTAGCCTGTGTAACATTTCAGCTGTTATATTTCAACTGTAATAACAAGCAAAGTGTAATCTTAACAGATTTTATCAAATCACTGCAATCCTTCCACACTCAAGGACAAAACAACTCCTCATGAATGCTATGTACTCTATATGTAAGGATCCTTCTGGGGTTTGGGACTTTTATCTTCCCTTTTCTTCCCTTTCTGAAGGAACAACAAAAGCATTTGCTAAAAAATGGCCCAGTCTAAGTTCCTGGGAGCTTAAGAACACTGTCTCCTTGTGGGTTACAGCTGGCAGCTGTAAGGTGTAAAGTTTTACAATTTACAGTGCTGGAATTTCTTCTTCATTTTAATCTTCACCTCTCAAACCCCCTCAGTTTTCTTGGCAAGGTGTGAAACTTTAGATTACTAGTTAAATAGAATGTTCTGCCTGCAAATATTATAATGTATATATAGACCAGAGGGAATGTATTGTAAATGAATGCAAAATACATTAATATTGTCTAGTTTGGGGAGAAAGAGTGAAACTACAGGAAATTTTAAGCAGTTACAAGAACTGTCATAAGGATGAAAGATCATTTTAAATGTGAATTAGTCTTTTTCTCTCTTTATAGAGAAATCTTGCTACAGTCAGTGTAGAACTAGCATATGCATTTAACAGAATGGACATATTTCTCCAGTAAGTTATTTAGACTGATTTTAGGTATCTTTAGAAATGAGTTCTATACTATTTTACAACACTAATTTTGTCAGATTGAGTAATTTAATTTCTGTGGCATTCTACTGCATTTCTCCCATTGGATTAATTATCATTATGTTTTTGTGTTATTGTTTTCAACAGCTGGACCACATCATCCCCTTCAGTGATACAATCCTCAAATGAGTTTTAGAAGAAGACAACTTGGTGAGGACTTCTTTGGAGAGAAATGCAAACTCTTCCATTGGAGAGCCACAGTTTTCTTCAGTCAAAAAAGGCACTGAACAATTAACTTGTTCAAATTGTTAAACAGATTACTATGTCTATTCCTGCTTGCTTTGGCCTCAGGCAAGACTTCTGGCTTATTAGCAAAGTTGCTGTACTGTACCTGCGCTGTATGGAGTTTCCTGTGCCTCTGCCTGACCCTGATAAAACCCCAAAGAGGCAGAGAAGAAATAATAATACCAGGACCCTCAAGCACTCGTGGCTAGAATGGATGCTTGCCATTTCCCTAAGCCCCATCCCATTCACTTCTCCTTCAGCCTGTCCAGTCTTTCTTTAATCCTCATCTAGGAATTATGTCTCCTCCTGTCTATCCTGTCAGCAAGTCAGTGTGTAGTACAACTTACCACTTAAAGAACCTCTGACTGGAGCTGCCATGTGCATACAGTAGGTATCCATTCAGGGTCTTTCAGTGGAAAAACAGACACACGTGTCCCCCTTCTTGTTTTAGGAGACATACCACCAGCTATTTCTACAAGTCTAAACTGATGGTTAACAGACTTTGTGCTGATCCAGCTTTACCTTAATTTAAAGGAACGTTTCAGTGATGTACAGCCTGGGGTTACTGAAACGGCCAAAAAAAAAGCCACTGAAAACAGAAGTTCAGAGACAGTGGAACATAACTTTTATCAGTCATTAGGTTTTGCACCCTTCTGTTCTCAGCCACAAAATAGATACAAAACAGCCACTGTCTTTGATAAAACACTTCACTCACAAACAATTTTTAAAATATCTTTTGTAAATTAGCTGTGGCTTCACATCTCAAATTTAATGTGTGTCTCTGCAACTGCTCCCTCAAGGGTCCTCACTGACACATGCTTGTTCTCTTCTTCAGCCTGACTGCTGTGCTTCTGCACCAGTCTCAGAACACAACATAACCTTCAGCTGCATTTGCAACTTTGTCATCTTCCTGAGGTGAAGCAACACCTTGACTTTGGTTTAAAACAGTCTTTTTACATCTTACTCTAGTTTAAAAAACAAATTGAGAAGCCTCTTCCATCAAAGAACTACAAGAGACTACATACAAAATGCTTCACTCCAGCACTTTCAGAAAACTAATCACTTAGACAACTTTGTGATAGCAACATTTTCATGGCTATTGCATTTGAATTATTGAGTTCCCCCTTTTAGCAAAATCAGTTTACCCTATATTTTGTATCTACAAATATACAAATATAAATAACAAATATTAAATTCCTACAGATATTGTTGTCCTCAGTCAGAGAATATTCCTTCTACAGACTATCCATAAAAATACCCAATTCCAGCTGAGTACAATGTGGTATCAACAAGAAGTTGTGCACTGTTAGGAAGGCAAAATACATTAAGATAAGTCATATGTTTTAAACTTTGCAAGCATATGTGCTAGCAAACATAGCTTACCCTCCTTTCCACCAGCTGGACATCTGTAGTTAGCATCATGGTAGTTCATACATTATTTGTAATTGTGCTCAGCGTGGAGCTTGAGCTGTACTTCAGAGCTAAAAAGGACACATTTGGATTTCACTTTATTATTAATGTGTTTTAAAGGGCATGGATCAGACATTTTGCAATTTCTCTCAGAGGCACTGGACAAATTACAGAGACTAGTATAGGATGATTAGTTAAGCAGGACAGTTTGCAAAAAGGTTTCAAATTCATGGCAAGCATCTTGAAATAGTTATTAATTACAAACACTTTAATGTGTGTATTCTTTTCCCAGAAGTCAGTTATTGCTGCAGCATTTACAATGTTCCTTCCACCATATGTGGCCATTTGCTGACTAGAACTCTTTCAGAGTTTCAGATCAATTTGAGCCAATGTTATGTGAATTGGTGCCCAGCATACTACTCAGCTGAAATTTGGAGGCAGGTGGAGCTTGATGTGTGGTGACCTCTGCTTCCTGTGCACTGCTACAGTCATATAAAGTTTAACAAAAGCACAGCATTGCAACAAATGTAAGTATTTCATGAAGAAAACATAGAATACTTTTTCTGCAATGTCAGCTTGGACTACTTTGGGAAGGTTTCAGATAACCAGCTGCACAATAAACCACTTGAGTCTAGAAAAAAATGTGTATATCAAAGAGGGTGTGCCTCTTTCACAGATTTATAATAGTGTTGGAACATTTCAGTTGAAATGCTATCCAGTATAACTCCAGGTGTTTGGCCACATCTGTTGTTTACCCAGATGAAAATTGTGCATATTGAATAATTTGTACTATCTGTAATTTTATTACGTGAAAAGACTTCATTATTAATTTCTAAATTATAAATTCCAAGACTTAGCATACAATAAGGTATAGAAGCATGCTAGAAAGTATTTTCTCTGTGCAAAATGCTATCAATAGCTTATCAGCAATGCACAGACTCTCCATACAACTCTCATTCTCACTTCCCAATATTATCGTAGAAAGAAAACTGTATCAGCAAAAAATTATGACACCAAGGACAAGATCCATGACTTACACTCACATATGTTTTGTTGCAACTTTCAGACTCTTTTCAAAATGTGAAATGACAGATTATTTAGAAGATGGGAATACCTTAGTCAATATAAACAGTGCTACCATTTCATTCTCATTCTAGAACAAAAGACTTTTCCAGGCTTTCTTTTTCTTTGTCCAGTCAGTAGGTTATTTATATCCTTTCCCAGAAGGTATGACAGCACCCATTGCTGAATGAGATTCAGTAGCTGGAACTGTGATATTTGTCTAGGACCCTTTGATAGATTCAAGATTAAAAACATCTGATATGGGCATCTCTTCCAGGCACATTTCATGTCATGCAAGGCCTGAACAAAGTCTATTTGGCATTGGTAGAGCCCCAGGAATAAAAGGAATTTAATAAAATCCTGTTCAGAACAAAATATTTTTAAGAATTTATGTTGCCTTTACATTCCCATTTCCCAGCTTTATTCCTCTACATGTTCCTATTCCCTTTTTAAACGATAAAATCAAAAATCAAGGGAGCCAGGGAAAGGAGAGAGAAAAACCAAGTTTGTTTCTAAATCCTGAAATTCTCACATGGCTAATAGATTAAGGTGCATGAATGATTCCACAGCTTAATTGCAGGTTAATCCTTCATCTGTGCATTAACTCCACCCTGTATACTCCATCCATTATAAAACAACCCTCAAAGATTACAAGGGCACATGAAGATTATTGCAGGATGCCACAGGAGATTTCAAATGTGCAACACCTCTAAAGAGCTGGTAAATGGTACCTGAGGCAGAACTGCATCCCCGAAATGATGCCGTGCTGCACCGCGGCCACTGAAGGCTGGCCCAGGAGCATTGAGCACGGCCTGCTCAAACTGCTACGGCACAGCTGAGACACCCAGAAAGATTCAAGGTGTGTACTGCACCCAGAGTAGCCTTGTGGATCTGGGAGTTTGGCTTGGTTTCGTTTCCTTAAAAAAGAAAATGATTGCAGAAGGGAAGAAGTAAGGAACATTTGCTTTAAAGGAGGAAGGAGGCTTTAGTGCAAAAAGGAGTGTTTTTGCAGCACGTTTTCTGCAAACAGACTGGGCACACACAGGCATGTAACATCATGAGAGTTACAGGAGGAAGGAAGGTACACTGCCTGCGAAGGCCACCATCCTGGGGTAGAGAGCTGACACCCTTTCCCTTTGTCTTTAAGCCATGCCATCAGCCGCAGCGGCCGCCATTTTATGGGTAGGGCCAGCCGCCATTGTCCCTCTGTCTCCCTGTGCGCAGTCGGCAGCGGGAGCGCCGGCTCGGAAGGGGCAGAACCCCAACAATTTGAGTGTCTCTTTGTTCTCTGGGAGGTCCTGAGATTTAGCAATTTTGTATCTAGATATTATTTACTGACATTTTTTGCCTGTTGCAGTTTTGCTTGTTAGTAAACTTTTATCTACTTTTAGCTACTGGTATTTGTTTCTTATTGGTGGAAGGGGATTGATTGGAACTGAGGGGAGGTAATTAATTTTAGAGCATCCATCTCTTTAAATTGTCTTAAACCAAAACAGATTGTTATTGCCTCCTTCTTTTAGAATATGAGTCAAGGTCCTTCCACATTGTAGAAATTAGTGCAAAAACACTGATCTAAGACACTGCAGTTACTTTAAATTGACAGTCTGCACTTAGATCAGGAAAAAATTCCAGTAACATCCAATAATAAAACACACCATAATACAAGTGTTCATAGTTATCAAACACTTTTTTAAAAGAGAATTTAAAGTAATTTTTAAAATGAAATCACTTAAAAAATAATAAATAATAATAATAAGCAAGACTGTTCCTATTAAGCTTCCCATTCAGACTTTGTCATGCCTGCTACTGTTTAGGCAATGAATATTCATGAATATAAACATGATTTGTAACATCTGTATACCAGTGGTAGAATGTTAATAAGACATTTTCACTCCTTTGTTTGGGATATATACATTTATACAAAAAGAGAAAGTTTCCCTTGTGATCTTCTCCAGAGATGATTTCACACTGCAAATTCTGGCATTAAAAATATTCTAATATCTATCATATGACTCTGCAAGAGCAGAAATGGAAGCAGAGAGTTTCTCAGCCCACAGCCAAACCTTTCTACCTTGCCAGAAAACAAAAAATAAGTTTAATTTGTGAAACCTTTTTGCAACCTATCTTCTGAAAAAAAAAACCAAAACAAAAGTAGGTTTGTCAGTACCTAAAAATTCCATTTCCTGAGTTAAAATTCCCCTACTCGGTGGCATTTCTTTACTATCCCACTTAAATTAGATGAGGTGACATGGCTTATCGTATGGGAAAGTCACACTAATTTACTCAACCATTCATCCTTTAACAATCACTTGCAACCATGTGAGACCTTATTTCAGATTCCCACATTTAGTTTTTGTTCTTTTTAAATTAACTCAAAATCGTGAATTTAAATGACCATTTTAAACTAATTCATACCATTTTGTGCCTGGTCCCATAGGTTTTAATGTATATTTTCAGTTAAATTAGGAATATACCAAAGTGGAAAGTTCCTTAATGTAGAAATCTAATCTAAACCAATTAGTTAACAATAGCTAGGAAGGGTGATATCACACTTCCTGGTGTGAGGTGTGCTCAGCAATGAACGCTAATAAAGACTAAGAAAACAACCATCTGATCACCTATCTTTCTGGGTATCTGGTCACAGCTAAACCTCTTAAAAGTTTTATCAGCTAGATAATATCAATACCAAACCTGGGTGAGCATGCATACATATCTGAACATCTTATCTGCTGATGAATTACCTAAAGCTACCTTCCTTGAACAGAACAGCATCTTGCTCAGTGGATTCAACATACTTTCTTACCTTCTGGTCACTTTGTTCCTCTGCACTGTTTGCATGTAAAAGCATATATTTTTATATGTATATTTATATGTTATATATATATTTTTATATATATGAAAATAATTTTTATAATTATTTTCCTCCAACTTACCACTTCCAAATTTTTCTCTTCCTGAGTCTCAGATTCCTACCCTGTTTAGAATTCTTAAATGTAGGTCACTGTGCAGTTAGAAAGAAATTCTAATTTGTCTATTGATTTTTAGCAGTTCAGTCACTAACATGGAGTTGGTAACTACACATCAGTCACAGCTGGCTGACTCAGAAGTGAGAGTGAACTCAAAATTTAGGATTTGTGGAAACTGAAATGAACAGTTATAAAATACCCTTGACAGAAGGCACAGGATTGCAGAATAGTGAAACCATTTTTATCACTTGACACTGTAGAATGAAATATAGTCTGTGATACACCAAAAGGATCCTATGAGATATTTTAAAGTTTTACTGCAAATCCATGTCCATGAAATGAAAAGCAGTCTTCCTGTGATTGTTTTAATTTTTTTAAACCAAACTGCTGTGTGCTGTTGTGGTCCACTATATGATTCTGCAGTCAGCACATCCAATGATCTATCCAGTTCCTTTGGAAAGGGAATTCTTTATTAAGCACTAATCTTTAATTGGATCTGAAGCATTTCTCTTCTGGGATGAGAGCTGTTGCAAGTGTGCTGAAGAATGCCATTTAAAATTTCCTTTGTCATATTCCTAAATCTAAATCTGAATAATCATCACATTCAGACTTCTCAATCAGCATGAAAACAGTCCATCTCAGCCTCTGTATAGGTAAGATAGGTAGGCTTGAGTGGAATATTATGTCCTGTCCCAGTCCCTAAGTGTTGCTACATACAAAATACAGATTCTTTGCTAAAACTACATGGTATGAACAGTCAAATGTCTTTGGTTATCCTATTATGTTCACAGTTCAGATTGACTCAAACCTTCTCTTCTGGAAAGACTGTAAGAAAAAGATTAATGTCAAATAGGAAGCTTTAGAAAACATGGACATCTGGAAGTAAAGATATCACAGTGGTGTAAGCCACAGTGGAATAAAACATTTGTTTAATTCAAACTTTAGTCTCTGAAGCCAGTCAATATGGAAGGAGAGCCAACAATTTAACAGCACAGAGCTGTTTACGTAAAGTCTGCTGTGCAAAAGAGTCATCCGATTTTTTGCAAAACCAGCAGGTGCTGGGTGTGCTGAACTGCCAGAGCACCCAGCTCCCAGTTGTAGATACATGTCTCATGACTCCATGTTAACCCTTCTGGCTGGCTGATGACCTTTAGCACTTCCATGAGCCCCTTCTTGCTCAACCTCTTGCAGTATTGCAGGGTCAGAGAGGTACAGGGAAGAAACGAGCAGCAGTGACTTCATAGGGATGGCCCACATCTACTCCCTACTGCTGCCCAACACAAATCCCAGGGCATGTCTCATCTGGATGTGCAGCTGCTACACTGTGGGAATAGCTGGCACAAAAATTCAAGTGTGGACATGCAAGACTGTTATTATAAATAGTTACTAGCTTTGAATATGATGAACTGTTTTGCTGGTGATGTTTACATTGTGCTGATTTTAATTTCCCACTCAGCAGGTTGAAACATTTTCTTCCAGACTGTCTTTCTCCTTAATCGCATAAGTCTGTTTCTAATTGAAACTGATATTAAAATTAAGTAATTATTTTTCCTAATGTCATTTCCTGTAGTGCATGAGAATTCTCAAACATCTTTTCTTGTACAGTAGCACTGTCAATTGGTAACATAACAACTACAAGTACAGCATTTATTTAGCATCTTGATTTGCAAGCAGCATTGTGCCATGAGAAAAATATCCAAACTGATTTGCCCTGTGTGATCCCTCAGAGAAGAACAGAGGTTCAGTTTAGTATTTTGTAGACTTTCTAAAAATGAAAAGACTATCTAGTATATGGCTTGGTAATAGAAAACACCTTACAACATCAATGAATTACACTGACAAACGGAATCTTGTCAGCCACTGAATTAAACTTCTGTTAAATTTAAATACAATTTATCTGTGTGTATAGGCAAGATTTGCAAGACCACCAGTGACTTACCAAATACTGTTCACAATTCTGTAGTGCAGTGAGCCTCCTCCATTTTATTCAAGTCAATATAAGTCAAGAGTATTTTGCTCTTTGCAGAACTGAATGATAAGATCAAGGACTATTCTATGAGGAAAGAAAATTTACTCTTCTATAAAAACCATATAGGAGTTTTCAAGAGGACTTGTATCTTCACTATAAACTCTTTGATTAGGACATGTTCCTAAAAAAGCACCTCTTTATTTACTTTTAGAGAAATCAAAACACCCCATTCCTAAATCCAAATCAAGGGTGAGGAACAGAAACCCTTTCAGCCATTGCTACTGAGTACGTAAAATTTCGGATCAAATGATTATGGCCATTCTAACATCTTCATAAGAAAAAGAGAAAAGAAACTGTGGAGCAACTATGGAACATAGTTGGTAAGAGAGACAAAAAATCTCTTTGCAAGGTACCTTTATGTATATGAAAGAACTAGAGCAGAGACTATTTAATTTTTGGAGGAAGACTGAACAACTAGAATTGTCCAATCATTCCTCTTGCAAAAGATGTCCATCACACAATTAGTTATTTGTATTTGTATGAAATTCTGCATCAGTTGGGGAGTGTAAGTTCCAGTCTCATAAAGCCAATTGCAAGCTTATGATTAATGAATGATTAATTATGATTAATGATAAACAGTAATGCGTACATTCAGGGTGGAAAGAGAAAAAGAGAGGAAAAAAAAGAGAGGAAAAAAAAGAGAGGAAAAAAAAGAGGAAGGATGCAACAAAATTACACGGGGTGAACACTGGACAGGCAGCAATCTTCTAGTCTGAAGTTTTGCAACAGAATTTAGCAAATTCCCAATGCAAGCATAAGAATGCAATGTAGGCATAAAAGCTTACTTCCTTTGTTCAAAATCCTGCTAGCTCATTTGACACTTTTTCTCTTATTCATTTAATTTGAAGGGCATAAAAATTAACTACCAATAGCAATTATGTAGTTTAGCATCCTAATCAACTTCTACTTTATCTGACAGAATCAGATTTTTCTTTGTTTGAGAATCACGTTTCATTCCAGGATATAAAAGAAGCAACTGGCAAAACAATAACAAGGTTCAAACTGTATTAGGAAAGACTGCAAAAGATTTGTTCTTCTACATTGAGCAAAAACAGGTTTCTAAAAAGCATTGAAAATTCCCAGCAAATGAAACCCAGGTATCATGCACACTGAAAAGAATGTATCATAACTTACACCTCTTGGTCACTGTATGTTTCAAATCATACACTGACCCAATTTAGTAGAATTTCTGAAAGACCAATGCAACTTATTCCTAAGACTTCACGTATAGACTGCATATTTCTAGGGTGGTTAAATTATAAAGTGTCTCACTGTTACCCATTACTTTGAGAAACAGTGCTAGAAGGAATGGGATACATTTCCATTTTAAAGACTCAGGAGTCTTTTTGGTTGTAACTTTGAAGCAAGGACAGTCCTTACCCTACAGCCAGACTCTGAGACTCTCTTCTGGTGTTAAGCAGAAAAGTCTTCTTTTGGAACGAAGTCAAAAAAGCAATTGATAAATCAGATAATTTCATGATATAAGCAGGATCTCTGCAGAAATGTTATTGCCCATCATCTCTGCTGAGTAAAAAGTCTGTTTTTATCTCCTTACACAGACAGCAAGCAGATTCTCAGCCCCACAAATATGTTTCTCATAGAAGATCAGCTGAAACTTCTATAAAATAGAAAAAGTAGTGAATACATTTAGAATTTATTTTTAAACTTCCTCTTGCTTAATTCCCATTTTCTTCTGTATCATTTCTACAGAAAAGTCTTCCACCTTGTTTTGAGAGCTATTCTTGGGCTTTGTCTTCTCAGAAGTGCTTATATCACATGCTAATTTGCTTAATTAACTACAAGTCATAGCTCCAACAAAAGCATTTCCTATCTAGTCAATGTGACCATTAAAAAGTGATTTGCATTACATTTGGAGCAGCAGACACTTAGCTTGTGAAAGGGGCTAATGAAGCATGTGTTCTGGGCGCACAAATCAGGTGCTAGAGATATAGAAAGTACACAATTGCTTTGCAGAAGCAATTTAAAAGACTTTAACTAGTGGTTTTCCAATAAAAACTGACATTTTTTTTTGCTACGATAAAATAATTAAGAGAAACACAGAACATCATCCCAAGCAATTTGACAATTATAAGAAAAAGCAGTCTTTTTTTGGTCATCATTCAGAAAAGTGATTCCACATATATTAGGTCAGAAAGTTATTCTGTAAATTATAATGTGAAAATAGAATTCGGAAGGAAAGTGCAGTGATCAAGTGTTGCTACTGACCTGCAGAGACAAACCTGCATAAACACAGGGCTGTGCTCTTACAATCAGCAAGAATGTGGCACTGCAGACACCAGAAAAGAACACCACTTCAGGTGAAATTTAGGTCACATGTAAGTGCCAATGAACAAAAATATAATCCTGTGAATCTCTGCGCAGATGCTAACACACCGTGGATTTGCTTAAACTCAGCAGGCACTCTTGTTTTCATCACAGACTTTCCATTGATATCTGTAGCTCCTATTGTTCGCATGTGCACATGTATTTCTTGTTGGCAGGGCTAAGTCGTGCTGTCTGCGCCTGGTGCTACATCTAATTTAGGATTAGAGGGATGGAATTGGGAGCCTCTGCCCAAGGTTGTTGTGCTCGTCTGGGAGACATTCTCAGAGCACATCTGAAATGCCTGCAGTCCACACAGCACACAGGTGAAACAAGCAATCCCTTCAGAATACGGCCAGGAAAACAAAGTGTTTGATTGTCTCCCTTTTTCCTTCTCTTTTTGCTACAGTTGTGATCTCTGAAGCCCAAGAGATGTGAGGAAGGCTAGACTATATCCTCACCATCTGCTGTGTTCTGGCCACTCACATGACTAATGGAGACTGCTACATCTTAGCTTTTGGCTGACTTTGGAGTTAGCCCTGCTTTGGGGCTGACCACCAGAGGTCCCTTCCAGCCTAAGTTACTATGTGAAAATAACATCTGCTACTCATATTTTAAAAGCCAGCAGTAGGTTTTGCTAATTTTCTGCAAGAAAAACTGTTGACTTTTTTTTTCATAATTCTACAATGAATAAGGGGGTAGGTATAAATAATAAGACTAAGGAAAGTAAATTCTGTCTATGGAGTTTTTCACACTGGTGAGGTGGGTTTACTATGCATATGGATGCTTGATTTTGCCATCCTTTATAGGATGTCAAGCACTACTTAGTAGTACCCAGATCTCCTGTGTGTCTAAAATTTCAGTCCTAAAATTCAGATGTGAAACCAACAGGATTGCCTCTGGGGAAAAGGAATTTCAACTCCAGCCACTCAGATACCAGCTAAAATGCATTTTGGTTTCTCAACAAGATCCTTTATTCAGCAACTCCTTTTCTGGTTTTGCACTAAAGAAGCCTGGCAGAGAGCTCTTTTCACTCGTCCAACATTTTGAACTGAGCAGCAAGCCATGAACCAAGTCCTCATGCCCGCAGATTACGGCTCTGGTTATAAAAGTGCTTCTTGAAGTTTTAATTCCTTACCACTCAGAAGTTTTAATTCCTTTACCCAGCTGAAAGTAGACTGAAAATCAATAACTGAAAATTATGCTAATGCAGCAAAAAATTTCAAAATATTGTTCTATCTATCTGTAAGGTACCAGCAGAGCACATTAAACTAGAGAGTATGTCTCTATTCATAAACAGAAATTAGAGGATAATTAGAGGTTCAAGATAAACTCCTAATAAGCATCCCTGGAGATGTGCTGGGCTGTGTCATTTATCCTGGTTTTGGGTGCTGTTCAGGGTGCTGGGGTGCGGCCGGGCAGGGCCTGGCTCCAGGCCCCATCCCACCATCCCACCATCCCACCAGGAACAGCCTATCCCGGGGCACTGTGCTCCCTGGGGATGGGGCTGAGGCCAACCATGGGGCAGGAGTGCGTGGGCAGCGATGCTGCTGCAGAGCTGCTGGGGCACACACTTGTGGCCATGGGCAGGGTGATGGCAGCACTGGGAAGGGGACTAGGGTCCTGAGGACTGTGGTGCTGTCAGGACTCTGAGAAAGGGCCATGGAAAATTCCAAACAGGCAAGGATGGATGAGGTTGTCTTTTTTGAAGAGAAGTAAATAGACATATGGCTACAAGCTCTGCAGACCTTCTCCCCAGGCCTGAGCTCTCCCTTTTCACAAGAATGGCCAATAAACAGACACAGTTTGAGATACCCTGGAAACGTCCTGTGACAACAGCTATTCTAAGTTTCTGCTCTCAAACATATGAATTACCTTCTCTTCAGTATCTATGGGCAATCCAAAAGGCTTTGCCCTCAGGATCCCGACACCTTAGGCCTGGGTCTTTGTGTATTTATAACTCATTTCTCAGATGAGCCTCCTGCAGAGCCACCTCAAACACCAGGTTTTTAAGCTCTTGGGTGTTGGGGCAAAGGCTGTGGCTGAGCGGGCATATACTCATCCTCTGATGGACTTCTCCAATCTACACATGCTTCTGGGAATTACAGGAGACTGACATTCCCTTGCAAGGGGCTGGCTGCCCGTGTGATTTAGCATGTTCATCCCTTGCTTCTGTTCCTTATGCTCAAATTGAATTGTGAGGTTTTAGATCTGTATCTTTGGTAATGTCTGGCACAACACAAAGCTTCTGGTCTTGGTCACAGGCTTATTTCTGCCAGCTAAGAAATCTTGTGTTGATCCCTAACAGTAAGCAGAACTTTGCTGGAAGTGTGAACTGTCAGTTCTGTCAGACCTGGCAAGTACTCCTTTGGGAAATATGTTATCTACTGGAAAGCATCCTTAAACTCTTCCTCAGTATTTTGTTTCTTTCAGCAATGATTCTTCTCAAGGAGATAATTTACAAAAATGAACACTTATTTGGGGGAGGTGGGGCCTTCAGAAATTGAGAAGTTTCCAAATAATTTTTACCCACATACTTTTTTCCTTTCTTAATAGGTGAATAGCCTATGCCTGTGCCATCCTAAATGCCTATTTAACCTTGAGTCTAACTGTTACCTTCTACTAATGCTGGCTTTTCTTTCAGTGATAATATTATGGTTTCTGGCTGCACAGGCTTCTGCACCTGCATCCAACTTAAAATGGATAAAAGTTTCATTTGCTTTGGACTGGTGGTTAATTCATCTTTTGATGCAATGATGTCCAAAAATTCCTGTTTCTTCATTCTCTCCTGGCACCAGTAAACTCTTACGACATGGTGTAATTACTTACAGTGTCTGCATTCTCTTCTAAAGGCCAGGAATTGTGTTGTTTATTGCAATACACGGAACTGTTCCATGTATGCTGATTTTCATCTCCACATCCTTTATTTCTTCCTTATTTCAGTAGTTAATCTTCTTTTTGCATCGTCTGGGTCAAAATCACTTTCACTTCTTCACAGTAAATTTGTAAAAATTTGAAACTGGATCCCCTATTAATTAGTATCTTCTGTTTCAGATTTCCAATGTGATTTGCTATATAGAAACTTAGCCTCCAAAATCTGAGGTGTTTCAACCCTCTGTAAGTCAAAAAGCTTTGTATCTTCTCTTTTCATTCTGTGATGAAGAACACCTCTGTCCCATTTCATGTAACATGAAGTAGAGCATTCCTCCACTTCTATGAGTTTCAGAGTGTGCCTTTTCTGTCTCTCCTGGTGTTTGTGTTTTTTAGTTTCCTTTCTGGCATCCTACATCCATTAGGAAATGTAAGTATCAAAGTGCTTAACAAATGTCTGCTTTAGGTTGTAATCTCCCAGTCATTAGCACTGGGTCAGATGCATTTCCAGATCACCCATAATATATTCTTGATCAAAATCAGGTGTAGTCATACAAATACTGTTTGGTAAAATTAAGAGTACTCAACAGGGTGTTAATGCTTCCTTTACACTGTGTGATTTTTGATCTTGCACTATAGACTCTAAACCTGGCTCCAGTGTGCAGTCAGAGCACAACCTCAGTGCCTGTGTTGCAAGCTGGCAGCAGACACAGAAATCGAGCCTCAGCAGAGCACAATGCATTCCCTGCAGCTTTTGAAGGGTTTGCGAAATCTGTAGATCCCTGCTGGTTTAGCAACTTGCACAAAGGAACCTCAGTCAAAGCTGAAGATGTGTAACAGTGTGTTTTTCTTGATACACAGTGATATAGGACTTCTTGATATTTAATATGAGCTTTTTATTTTTTTTTCATTTTCTAGTAAGTTTACCATTAGTCTGTAATTTTTCCTCCCTACGTATTTCAGAACACAGAATTGCATCATCACAATAGCTTTGGGTCTGAATGCAAATTTAAATATACATTTGTTGAATGTCAGTATATATTTAAATTTATTTTCAAACTCAAGTATTTAAGTGCTCTTTAAATTCTACTGATTTTTTTTTTTTATTCCTGTGAAATATGCCTTTAACTTGTATTGTAGTTTTAGTCTATGAAGTTGCTAAAGTAGACAGGGAGACAGTGAGAAAGTTGCAGGTTAACCAAAGAGTATTTCAGAAGCCCTGTCATGAAAAGGTGAATGTAATTGTCCTAAAAGTGAGCAAGCTGGCATGCAGGAGAGCATCTATTCCAATTTTGTCTCTTCTGCAGAACACAGTTTATTATATTTGTCTTCATTCTCTCATTTGTAAAATAGGCATGGAAATAGATTTCAAAATTCTTAGTGTCAAAACTTGGAAGAAGCACCTATGAATATATTCTTTATGTTGCTATGAGTGCCAGTACTAATTTCATTTCATAATTCACAAAAGGCTTCAGTGGTTGACTAGAGGACTGGGAAGGTTTGAAATCTGACATTGTGTAAATTGCTATTTCCAGCTTTGATAAGGAAAGTAAAACATGTGGAAGAGGATACAGTGGGATAAAGACATAAAGATATGGCTCTGGAAGGGCCCTCTCTAGGGATCCTGTAGCCCTTTTGATTCTAGTGAGAATTCATCACCTATGAATTAGATTGGGTATCAAGCTTTGCCAGAGCTGACTTGGCTTGTGACAGCTAAACATCTCCTGTGTCATCATTTTTACAGAAAAACATCCTAATGCAGTAAAGCCTGAGTGCCCTTGGATGCATAAGCAATGGACTCAGTGAGAGATGAGGATGCAGATGAGTGGATGTGAAGTGGCAAGCAGGATACAGACACAATGCTGCACTGGAAAGGCTGAAGTGAGCATTCATCCCATATTAATGCTCATCTTCCTGCCAGCTTCGCGCTCATCACTGTGTGCATTGAAAAGCTGTATGCTGTGAGTTACAGTGAATAGGGCTGGAAGATAACCTTACAAAAGATGGGATGGGAGATGTGGAAACCTGTGCCAGTCATATATGCAGACATAGGAAGCCTGGGGTGGTAGCAGAGAAAAACTGATTATCTGTGACAGTCAGTGATTTACAGCACACATCAGTAAAAAAATACAGCATCTCTCTCCCTTACTCTCAGAAGACAGCTCTGCAGATTTTCTCAGAACCTTCACAGGTATTCTGCCTGTATTTGGAGGAAAAAGAATTTTGAACAGGAAACATTCAGTTGTGAGCTAAATCCATATGCAAATACTAAAATTTATATTCTGTGGGGAGCTAACTGGATTTCTGAGGTCTGCAGCAAGCTTAGAAGACTGGAAAGCTGCCAGAAGCCTGGCAAGGTGACATCGTCATCCTTCTGCAATTACTGTGGTATAACACAACCTAAGTTTTCTTGAGGAGAAAACAATCCATACTGAGTTTGTACAATAAACTTCTGTCAAGCACTTCACAGGAATCTACAGCGTAGACAATGCTTTGAACTGAAGTAAGTCAAAGGTTAACAGAGGGGCTTATGGAACCTGAAACCATACATGAACCAATTCCAGTCAAACAAGAGTAACCTATAGTTCAACACTTTGAATTCACAGTTTTCTTTTCCAGTAAGACTTTTAAAGTCCAGGTAGGACTTTAAAAATAGAGAAGCATATGACATATGTTTATGTGTACATAACCCAAAAGTGAAATCTGGAAGGAGGGAAACCTAGCAGACAAAATTTATGCTTATTTTATTGGCAAATGTAAGGATTTTATTTTTAAGATAACTATAACATTCCTGAGTTAATGTGGGGTGGTGGCTTTGAAAGTTCATGCCTTGAAGGCTTGATACTGGCATTCAAAATTTGGTTTATATGGTGAAACATTGTGCAAATTGGTTGATTTTCTCCTTTTTTGTCTGCTTACTGCTACAGTAAAAAGAGCATTTCTATTAATAAAAAATATCCTTAACTTCTAGGGAAAAAATGTATGAGAACTCTCTGGATTGTTGATACTTGTTTGTAATAGAAAATGTATTGGTGTCCTTGCCACATGCCATAAAAATGGTACAAAGATCAGGAAAATTCCTTATATTTTTCACTGAGTAGAGGAAGTTTTGATTATATATATCACACAGAGAACTGTCCCCATTAATTAATTTTTTCCTTTTTCATAGGATATACAAGAAATCCTGGACTGGTAGGAATACAGGTAGAAATGCTGATTATTTGGCTGGTGATTAACTGTCATATTAATAAAAGAAAATCTAAAAACATTTCAAGAAAACTAATAAATTTTTGAAGAAGAGCATGCACAGAACTACTACTACTATAGGAGAACTACATATAATGACTATGTATATTAGAAATATAAGATATATTTCATAAGGTTCAAAAAATCTCCCTTCAGTAGCTGCATAACTGGAGGAAGGATATGATCTGAGGAATTTAACCACTTATCTCTGTTTCCCCAAAAAATAATAGAAATCTTTGTAACTGGTTAAATCTTGTATCCTTCATGCATCCTTGGTAAAATTAGTTATAAAATATTGTCAAAAATGTCTTTGTCTACAACTTGCTAACATGCAACACTTCATATAGAATCTTCAGAAGGTAAAGCTGACTTTCGTGGTACATGGAAGTTGCTTGTGAACTCCAACCCTTTCTTCCTCTTGTCAGTATTTCTTGCATTAAGGTACAGCCCTAAGAAATCACATTTGGCAGCTTTCCTTGAAATGCTTGGAGTCAAGTGGCTACAAAGGATCTCTTCAATTTAACAAGTATTATCCTTCTCAAGCAGTGTTGGAGGTGAACCATGCCGTTAAGGAAGCAGGAAATGCATTTAAGTAAACAAACCAGCAAATAAATAAATAAATAACACTTTTTGCTCTAACCATTAATAATATTGGCTTCTGAATGCCTGATAGCATAAAGCAGTCTTTGCTCAGATCTGAGCAGAAAGTGCTCCTCCTTAAGTATTTCACACTGTTAGTGCAGGAGAACAATGCAAAAAGACTCACTCATGACAAATAAATGCAAAAAAGCATGCTCAGACACTGGATTTGTCACAGGAGTGATTAGGAATAAAAGCAGGCAGAAAATACATTCTAAGAAAAGCCAACAAGGATTTTCAACACTGCTTCTTCCCTTAGCAGTACAGCATTGAAACAGGCTTACATGAGGGAATGGGAAATGGGAATTCAAAAGCTCCTGGGGTTACTATGTAATGTTTAGATTTGTATTAATGATTGACATAACAGATTGAAATTGGAAAGATGTTATTTTCATGGCAGCATTACCTTATTTCTTATTTAACAGAAAGCAGTAAGAATATTTACTAAAACAATATGAAAAGGTAAGGTGACTTGTCCTGAACTGGACCAAAAATTAAATTAAAAATGAAAATAGAGAAACAATGTAAAACTTAAATGGAAACATTATTATGGCTTTGTCTACATTGCAACTTTCATCAAGTCCTGACGTATATGTAAAAACTGTGAAACACAGATCTGGACACAGTAAAATCAATTAGAGAAATTTGTGACTCTGTGTCACTCAAAGCACGATGCTGCAAGGGGTGTATTTACACACTGTGACAGTACACACATTTGATTTCTAAATCAAATACTTACAGTCAAGCATATTTGAGTCAAAGATGCAGCCTCACGTCTTTAATGGTCACCAAGCTGTCTTTGAGTATTCCCATTAGAGATAATTATTTATAAAATTTTGTGTCTGTTCAGCATACAGTGTATAAAAATAGTTACACTAACTGGAAACACTTCTAATTTATATTCTGTTCGATTATTTTGGTTCACATTTGCTATGTTCCAAATGGTCAACATTTTTTTTTAAAATTAATTAATTCAATCAGTCTTTTCTTTTGTTTTCTGTTTTAGCTAAACAAAGTCTAAAAAGTTTCCATTGTTGCTGTTGCTGTGTTTCCAAAACATCCTGTGGTATGTCTGATTTGCTACATATTTGGCTGTTTTTTGTGCACTTTCTTTCAATGTTCAGTCTGCCTATCATGCAGTGTTCTTTCTGGCCCCAAATGTCTGAATTTCCTTCCTAGATTCTCTGCTATTGGTTCACAGCATACTTAATTTGATCATGATACAAACATAAATATTAAATGTGTATATTACACATACCATATTAATCTTGCAAAAAAGTCTGGGATAAATATGTTTCAGAAATGTTTACTTTCTTTAACTACCTAATTTATTTTAAAAATATACATCTTTGGCTTTGTTTGTGCCTATTTGGTGTACATGTTCCATAAATACTTTTATAAATGCTGTTCATTAAGTGAGTAGTTACAACTGCTAATTTTGATCAGATGCTCTTATAGTAGCAGGAAATATTCATATATTATATAGCAGTTCATAATTCATATACCATCATTAATCCACATTAAATGTGCCATTGTTGCTAGCTTACGATCCTGGATGATATCTCCCACTTATTGGTGCTACAATGCAGCGCCTCATGACCTGGACTGGACTAAAGTAGTGAGGATAAGCAGATGAACCAGTGTCTGCACAAACAGACCTTCCTTTACTGAAAAAATTATCCAGTCAGAAAACAAAGCAGTGGAAAATAATCATCACATACCATTTGTGAACCATCTGCAGGCCAAGTTATTCCCTGAAGAAATGTATCCTTCAAGACAACAAGTATGAGAGATAAATAGGATCTGTTTGTACAATTCACATCAGGGAGGAATCACTGCGAACAAGGAGACAGAATCAGGTAGGAATCTTGCAGGCTGATTTTTATCTCTTCAAACAGGGTTTAAATTAGATATAAGTACATAATGTATTTTATAACTAGGATCAGAATTCACACAAACCAAGTGAAAAATTAAATAATGAGTCTGTTGAAATGTTTTCCTGTTCTTCTATGTAGGAAATAGACACTCAGTGAAAAATATGCTTTTTACAAGGAAAGGTGACATTGAGTTAAAAAAATGAGAATGCTTTGTAGTATTCTTCTGACAGAGTTTACTGAAGAATCCTTGTTTTGTATGGGGAGTAGTTCATTACCTGTCTGCTTTTTAGGGCAACTTAGCAACAAATTCCAGAGGTAAAAAAACCTGGCATTTTAATCCAACAAACAAATATACAATTTTTCAGAAATTGAGTGTAAACACTTCTAAGGTCACTTTCAACAGAAGATACATTGATTAGACAGAAAAAAGAAAAAAAAAAAAAGAACTAAAAAGAACTTTAAAATATTAATCTGTCTGTAGCTGGCTTTCATAACAAATATTAGGGATTTTTTGTTACATAAAACTGCCTGTCTATAATAATTTGCTTAAGTTTTTGGGAAAGCAGAGCACTGGAATTCATGTTGCTCAGCATATCACTGTTTTTGAAAGCCATACAAACTGCATGTATTGACTGTGTATGTTGACATTAGAACTTTCTAAGTTTAAAGCTTTACAATGGGAATAGACTTTTTCAGCATCTGCAAAATAAAATTCGGATTTCTTATCTGTATGAAATCTTATTTAAATTATTCCAAAAGTTGTAACTTTTTTTACTTCATCTGGAAAATGGTTTTTCTCTCTAACACTCCATTATCCCTCACTTGAAGAAAAAAACCCAAAAAGAATGATAAAAGTCCATGGAAATTAGAAATAAAAACTACATTTATAATACAAAAGATAGTTGCCCTGAGGAGATGTTTCAAGAGAGAAGGTCAGTTTTTGAAAAGCACTTTGAAGTACATTTTGTTGTTAAGAGGGTTGCCAGAATGCAAATGTAGTGATAATGAATGTAGTGTATGTACTCTTCTGCCAACAAAGGGCAATATTTATGATTTAGCACACATAAAAATACTCACCTGTCTGAACACAAAACTATTTTTGTTTTGTTTCTTTTTAATAACATCCTCTAGGCAACCTGGGAATGATAAGATGTATTGCAATGTTCAATGGCAAGCCTGTGATTTTACTGTTCAAGGGAAGAACTCCAGTTCAATAAGAAATGCTCAGAACAACCTGGAACAGGGCACCCCACCATACTGCAAAGCACAGCATCACTTCTTGAAGAGAAAGTAAATCCTGCAGGCTAACTTCCACAAAGGGAATTATCCAGCCTTTGGTGGTAGCAGGTTCCAGGCACCAATTACACAAAAGAGATATGCAGGAGCAATGCTTGACCCTCAAGAACTGTGTGAGCTGTTCACTGCTACCTTTAGACAGTAAGAGAAAACTTGGCCCAAAGCGCTTAAAGGTGTTACACAAGCAGTAGGTGGGAGGAGTAATAAAACTTCTACATTCTTCCTTGTTGATCCTGTCTCAAAAAGCCAGATAATGCTCAGAGCATACACATGCTCCTCCCCTGGGCTATACAGGAGTAGAACCGTATCAGGGAAGCACTGCACCAGTCTGGTGATGCTGCAGTCATAGAATTAATTTGGGGGAATCTCAGACTAACAGGCTTATGTGGCCACTGGGGTATATATAAGGTGATAATACAACAGTTTTACCTGGTGTAAAGTGAATCCATCTTTCCTTTCCTGAGATGGAGAATCAAAATGTGAGGCTGGTCTCAAACCTTAACTGATTAAAAAGAAGCTAATTAAGCTGACAAATTGATAAGGAAATTCTGATGACAAATTGATAAGGAAACTAAATGCTTACTGTGAACTGTAACATTTTTTTGCATGTATTCGGATTTATTTTGGCAGCTTTTTTATGGAGAAACATGACATTGCTTACTATATCATACACTTCTATTTCATTCAACAGAACTAATGCATAAAAACATTAATGTTCCCAGATTTGCTCTTCCAAAATCTTAGGTGCAGTTCGCCGAAGACAAGTAAATTTGCAACATATGAGGCTGTAATATTTCAATAAACTAGAAGTGAATGAATAATTGTGATACCTTTTACACTTAATTAATTTCTGTTGTTGTTAAATCATAACAAACAGGATTTTTATTAAATTATCCCCACAGACAACCTGAAATATTATTTTAATTCTCCACTGAGATTCTACCTCCAATTACATAATTTTCAAGTGCTGCTGTAAAATATTTTTATAAAATCACATTTAAAAATGTTTTCTATAGAAATCCATTCTTAAAATATGTCCTAAATGAAATTATAAAAATAAATCAAAATTTTTGTCTGACAATCAACATTTATAGGTTCTATTGAATTCTTGGGCTGTGCAGAAAGAGTTATTAACATTCCTTTAACACACGGTTCGTGAATAAGGGATGCGCTGCCTACAAAGTGCTAGCAGAGGTGGCTAACTGGTGAAACACAACAGATAACTCATAAAAACAGATAACTCAGATAAATTCAGTTTTTTGTTTTACAATATTTTATAAAATTTCTGCATAGAAGAAAGGAAGGGAAATACAGGGGAAAATGAAAAGTAAATACAAAGTGAAATCTTGCTATGACAATATTCTGTTAAAGTACTGTGACAAGTGTTGATATTTTTAAGAATTAAGGCTAAATCTTACTTTCCTTATTCATAGAATCAGTTACATTGGTGTTCATGAGAATTAAGCCATTAGATTCAAAGTACAGGCTGAGACACTTCAGTTGTTCTCAGGAACAAAAAGTGCCATTTAACTCTGTTACTGTAGTCAGTGCCCTCATTGTTAAGGGCTAGTGAGAGGAGAAAATCCTGAGAGTTTTGATACATTCAAACATATTATCTGAAATAAAAAAAAACAAAACAAAAAGCCATTTAAACCTTCTCTTACTATATGTCAGGAAGATTTCAGTGATGAACCAGCACTCACAATCGTTTCTATACCATTCAATATGAATGAATAAAGGAAGCGCACACAATCTCTCCACCTTCAGAAATGTAAATTTGGAACTGTCCTTGTACAAAAGGTATTTGATCATACACACTGTTTGTCTTCAGCAGATGCTTTTGTATCCAAGCCTGCTCCCATGGAAATCAAGAGAAATTAGCCAGTGACTGAAAAGACAATACAGGTCTTCACTACATTATTTTTTACTTTTACTTAAATCAAGTAAAATTGTCTAGGTGTAATCTTAATGATATGCATTTTTACTACATGACTGGCTACCATTATTCATATTCTCAAATTAAATGCTTTAATTTCTGTGGAATAAAAGCATTTTTGTATTAGCTAATAACAGTCTGTCAATAAACACTGGAGAGCTTAAAATTCATAGAACTTGTTTTATATGCCGCTCATTGAGTATTTTGTGAGTTGTGCTCTTTGAATGGATGCCCATGCCTCAAAGTGTAAAAAGCTTAGCAAATGGCACATTTATTCAAGCAATGTAGAGCTCTTTTTGCAGTTTTTAACATCTGTATGTCCTCTTGATGACTTTAGCCTTTCTAAGACTAACAAGTGAACTTAGGATTTATAGTTGAGAAACAGCATGGTTGCTTCTGCTGTCAGTCTTTATTCATTACTCTAATAATAGGAGGTATAATAAACAGCATAGATTTACAACTGTACATTTTAATTATTGTTTCTGAAGGTTTGTATAATCAAGAGAGGTGATCACTGCTCCTTTCTGCTTTGGAATTTTCTCCTTCAGTGCCAGACACTACTGAGTTATTCAGTAAGCGGACAGCTTTGCTCTTTTCATCAGTGAGTCATGAAAGAGTTGACAGTGTGTTAAGGCCATCTCAGCTTCAGTCTAACAATCTGATTTGTTGGCTCAGTAGATTTAGTGCATCTTGATTTTCCTGATAAATTCCATGTGAAACCCAATACCAGCTACCCTGACAACATCTTTATCTACATCAGTAAGTTCATACTGGTCAAGATGCAAAGAGACTTGTATAAATCTGCGAATTTTGTAATGAAAACTTAAGCAGGTTTCACATGCAGAGTTTTTTAATCCACAGATAAACTGTAGATAAATTCAGAAGTGATATTTTGCTTTTGGACAGTCTTTTTTAATCTTAAACAAAGATAGTAAATAATTGTATCCTGTTAGCATGTGTTGTATCATGTAGCAATTGTATCATGTTAGCTACAAGAAGAAATAAAAAGTCCTTGCTTATTACACATAACCACTGTGACTGTAATTGCAAAACACTGAAAAGACATAATTTAATAATCAATTATTAAAACAAGCATGGACTTGGATTATAGAACAGGTACAAAATAAATGTTGTGTAGCTTGATTTCCTGGGGGAAACAGTATATCAAATGGTTGCCCCCAAAAAATTGTCACTTTTGCAGCCATTTCCTAAATTGTAAGGCAAGTTTAAAGTGTCACTCTCTCGACTACTTACTGTGAGTTCCAGTTTTCCTGTATTCCAGTTAAATTACATAATTGCATTTCTTCCTATGGCTTATAAAGAACAGCGATACACTTTATGGTAACTGCAAATCTCAGATATTTTCTGCATGCAATCCTGTCTATGTGTTTTTTATTTGTCAAATTCTGGCCAAGAGTTCACCTCACGATGCAACCTGACATATACTGTGCTTTCGTACCAAGAACACATTTACACAGTATAATTTCAGTTTCTTTTACATTTAATTGGTAATCTAGAAACTATTTTCTGGTGTACTTCAAATGCACATTTCTGAGAAAATTATGGTACATAGCAGGATTCCACTTAGATAAAACAAATTTACTATAAAATCCATACATAAACTTAGGAGTAGCTAGCACTGCTAGAAACTAGTTGAAGTAATTTACTGTTTGGACAAATGTATTGTTGGAAAGGTTCACCTGTGAAACATAAACCACAGGACACTGTAGACCTGTTGATGATAGTAGTGACTGCAGTAACAGACTGGACCGACTGAAAAAATCTGTTCAAAGGATTTCAATAATGGTATCAGGAAAAATCTTTGAATGTTTGGCATACCCATTCTAAGGATTCTGTTGCATTTTAGCATAAAGCAGAGAGTAGAATGTCATTCTCTTGCTGATTTCATGAATGTAAGACAAGTGTCTATTTGTTTCCAGTTTGATACAGACATTGCAGACGGCCTTGAAGAGAATTTAGGTTTATACTGGGAAGATTGGTGTACAACAGCAATGTTTTAACAATTTGAGGCCAATCTTTATTATGCTGGTGGGTTTCCTTAGATGTCTGAGTTTAATGATAATGTGCTCTGGAATTCATGTGAAGAAAATGCTTTAGAGCTCTTGAATTGAGAAAGACTTCTGAAGTGAAGATATTGTGCACAGTAATTTTTAATAGCCCATGCCTCTCAGGATGTCTGGTGCTTACTAATCTTTCTGATCATCAGGAATTAATTTAAGGGAGAAAGCAACAAGAAGTGTAACTGTGGTGTAGCTTCTCTGAGGCATCCTAAATCTCAGAAGGATTTTACTCTATCTCAAAGTACAACAAAATACAACATTGACAGAGATAACAAGAAGGGATAAGGAAATTCAAAGAAACCAACTTATTCAGCGGTTGCCTGGAGATACAGAATATAAACCCACCAATCTGAGTTGGTTATTTCAGATAGGGAGAGAACTGCAGCTGGATTTGCAGAGAATTAGGTCATGCTCCCATCTGGCAGGATTTTGGAACTCAAAATTTGAATGGACTTCAGAAACTTAGGGAGCTAAAGTCACAGTTCTAAGGGTTAGGTGGCTGATTTAAGTGTCTGGACAACTATACTTCAATTCTGATTTGCTTACAAATACTGACAATTCTTCATGGACCACAGCCTAGCATGAATTTCCCTATTTTCAGTGCACTAGACTATATATCAGAAAGAAGGAGAACAGATACCAGTGAGAATGCTAAGATGCATGGGGTAAAGAGATTTAAAGATGCTAACAGTGGTTGGTATCCAGTTACTTCCCTGGGAAAGGGAAGTCTGAAGTGCCACACTAAGTTGGCTAATTCACACATAAGCAGGGAGGACTTTCTTGGTGCTTGTCCTATTTTACCACTTGCCCTTAGTACCAGTGATATCTGCCAGTATAATGACAACTTAGGATAGTCTCTAGGAAAAAAAGTAAATATAAGCCAGTAAGTACTCCAGTAATTTGAAAGACATATTGCTGCCACAAAGCCAAATACATTTAGCATACTTCCCCTGTGCAGATTTTATGCCATCACAGAACACAGACTCTCAAGATTTTAAGTCCATCAAGACATAGCAAAAGCATGCTAACTGTGAGAAGATACTAAGCACTTTAACAGTAATGAATAATGTCAATTGAGAAGATAATTTACCATAAAATATACCTAATATTTAATAAGAAAAAAACCTTTGAAACTAAAACAGCACGAATTTTTTTTGTGTGTGATGTTACAACTAAGGAATCAGACCTGGAATCAGAATCGTAGAATGGTGTGGTTTGAAAGAGACCTTGAAGATTATCTAGTTCCAACCCCCCTGCCGTGGGCAGGGACACCCTCTACTAGACCAGGTCTTACAGTCCTATCCGACTTGGGCTTGAACCCTCCCTGGCATGAGGAGTTCATAACCTTTCTGGCAACCTGTTCCAGTGCTTCACCATTTTTTCCTAACACCTAATCTAAACCTACCTGCTTCAGCTTGAGACCATTCCCCCTTGTCCTTCTCCCCAGGGCTCATCTCAATCCATTCTCTGCCCAGCCTGTGTTTGTGCTTGGGATTGCCCCAAATCAGATACAGGACCTTCCACTTGGCTTTGTTGAACTTCATGAGGTTCTTTGATGAGCCTTCATTGAGGGCTCATCTCTCAAGCCTGGCAAGATCCCTTCCCTCCAGCACACTGACCTCACCACACAGCCTGGTGTCACCTGCAAACTTGCTGAGATGCACTTGATCCCACTGCCCATATCTCCAACAAGGATGTTAAACAGCACCAGCCCCAATACCAACCCCTGAGGAACCCCACTCGACCTGCAGAATTAAAGTTTGTCACAAAAGCAGGCTTGGAGATTTTAGGGCTACATTGATCTCTTTAATACTAAGTTTTCCCACATACCCTGCATATACCCTTATTCCTCCAACTAAAAATGGGTTTCAACCCTAAGAAAGATAAATAAGCTCTCTGAATCTGTTAGAGAATGCATAGTTGTGCCACAAATAGAATCAGGCAAACACCTGATGGAAAGAAGGTATATCCTCTGTTCCTTAGGGAGACCAGGAAAATAGATAATGGTCTGTCATACTGAAAGAAAATGGAGATTCGTTCCTATCAAAAGACTTCATCATATTTAGGATACAGTTTACTTTATGGGAGAACTTCTGGCAATAACCATGAGGAAAAGCAGTTTTATTCATCTTTATTACTGTCAGGAATTTTTCCATTGTGTAAGCAATAATGCATAGGTATTCAGGCACCCAAAGCTTTGAAACAGCTTTGAGAGCAGACAGCAACTGACTTCACTTGAATCCAAACTCATCATATAAACCTCTTGATAGTTATTATTCTAAGAAGCACATTGCCTCTGTTTTTGCCTGCATAGACTACAAAGTGCATGAAAAGTACTGAAAGAGCCTGAGATGTTGCTGGGGGAGGGTATGCAAATTTATTCAGACCTTTTTAAAACAGTAGACAAGCACTTGTGCTAATCCTAGAGATGTGCTTGTTTTTCTAAGCTGTTGCAAACGTTCTCTTAAGATAGTAATAAAAATTTAACTTTGAATTTATCTAGCATTACAGACATATCACATCAAATTAACAGCAGTCTGTATACCCTTTGCAATTTTGACTGTGTTCAGATTAAACCAGACAGGGCTTGCTCAAATGAGTATTTCTGGACCATAAAAAGGTACTTTTAAGCCCTTGTTTTCAGTGGGAAACTGTGCTTTCTTTGTTTAAACATCATATATGCCCAGTTTTTAGAATTTGGTCTGCAAAAGTAGAAGAACCTATTCATAACAGAAAAAAAGGTAATTTCTTCCCCAAGTACATTTTTTCAACAGCACATAAAATAGGGATGACAACATTTGAACACTTCAGTGACAATTAGTCATCATGTCTTTGCATGAACATAATATAATAAAATAGAACATAATATAATAAAACCTATTTTTCTAGGAATTTTGCTCACCTTTTTTCTAACTTCATGTACTTTAGATTGCCTTTTTATATCGGATATTATGGGTTTTTTTTTCCTTCCAGATGCTTAGAGGTTACGAAAGTATTTTCTTTCTTTTAATTCCTCTCCTGGGAAAAAAGTTCAGTGGCTTATTAGTTTTCTCAGTACTCTCTGTATAACAAAAGGTGGCATTTATGGAAGGCCTCATTTTTCTCTTAGCTCTACTGCTCCAGACCTGCAACTTCTGATAATTTCCTTGGGCACTGAAGATGTTCAGCAGCTCTAAGGACCAAACAAATATCAGACACTAACACTGGAAACATGGAATTAATAAGGACTGGAGTTCTGAAACAGACAGCAGTGAGTTTAGACAGACATAAAACCAAAGTATTTCTTCTAAGTGAATACATCAAGAAAGATGTGACTTGTTAGAAAAATACCTTACTTCTCTTGAGTGGCCATGTTCACAAGCTCTCATTATATTTTGCAAAGTGCAACAGACTAAGATCCATTCCTGCTCACATCTCAGTCTCAGCCTAATTACTGTCATTATACAATTACTATAAAAAGTATTTTTGTTATTCTCATCTTCCATTAGTATTCTCCTTTTTCTTCTTTCTCTTCTTTTTCTTCTTTACTGCTGTATTTTATTATTTATTTGTTGTCCTTTTTTTCTGTGCACTAGTAATTAATTATATTTTACATATGCTGGAAAATTCTAATAAAAGCACTAGGACTTAGAAAATAAACTTTTCTCTTTTTTTAATTAATGGAAAATCTGCAAGTTTAATTAGGCAACCCATTGAGATAAATGCATCAACAAATAAATTTCCCACTCATGAATGCAGCACAGCTAACAAGAAACTGCCTAGGAAGTTTCAATTCATTTGAGTACTGAAGTATTTATACCAAACAGATTTGGGCCAGATAATAGCTTTCCAATACAACCCAAGGATTACAGAGTGAACCCCAGCAGGGCAGCTGATTCTTAAGCACTGGGAAATCTCCCACTGGATTAGAGCACACATATTTTTCTTTCAGAGTGACAGGAAAACAAGTGCATGCCAGGAAAATGCCTGAAGGAAGAAGAGGTTGATACGAAACTGTCCTTTGCAGGTAGTTGCTGCTTAGGCTTTTCTACGCTGCTGTATAAATAAACTGGTCCTGATGACCGAAGAAGGGGAATTACAAAGATTCTACTTAGTCTATGAGCCTCTTGTTTACAGTGCAGGTTATTTTTCTGTTTATACTCCTCACCATCTGAATCCAGAAAAGAAAAAAGTGAGCCCAGTCTGAGACTGCTGATACCAGCCACTGGTAAAAATTTAGCTTATTATGGGATTAGAAGTATCAAGAGAAAGGATACACAAGCATAATACCTTAAAAAGAAGAAACATAATTGTTATTTTAAATAATAATCACAGAGTATGGGTCATACCCATATTTTATAATAAAATCAATGCTCGACATTAATAACAGACATAAGGAAGCAATCATATTTATAAAGGAGATATTTATTTCTGGAGATTCAAAGAGACATTGCACTTTTTTCTTTTGCATCGAAAAACAAACACTGTACTTGAGGAATCAGTTAAAAATAACAGAATAAAATGGAGGAAAAAGCACTATCAGTTCAGAATTTCCAACCTCTTTGCAATTTGCTTCCACTTAAGAATATGACTGGTTCTTCAGAGCAATAACTGCATAGCATCTGGGGGACTTCACAGGATCAAATAACTTCACAAGTCCAGACCAGGCAATGTTTTCCTGAAAATGATATATGATCGAAGTGCATAAAAATGTGTTTGACTTACAAGCTAAAATATGGTAACAGGTACACATTTTGAAATACAAAATTGAAAATAAATAGAACTATCCTAATGCAAAGCAGAAGAACTACTTATCTAACAAGAAAATTGGGGGAAAGTTTGTTGTGAAAAAATGGGAATCCATAACAGGATGTATTTTAAAGTCATTTAATTATTTCTGGTGCTATCAAATGATAGCTTCTCACCTGCTTCATCAATAAAGCTTTGTTTTTTGGTTGAACTAGAACAAAGAAATTAAGGATCATGTCATATTCGTTTTATGTTGCACATTCTACTACTGAGCTAATTAACTGACTTTTCTAATGAATCAGGCCAGCTGGATCTGGTCATCACCCTGCATTTGGCTTTTATAATTTGTATTTTTCTTCCTAAACACATTTTGTGAATCAATCAGTACGAGATTAAATCCATGCATATATTACATTTAGAAAAGGTGAATTAGTATTATATGCAGCAAGTTTGATCTGCCATCTTGGAAATCATACAGATTTCTATGCAATTTTTAACTGGTTGGCATTTGGGAAAATACATCATTATTTAACTATTTCAAATTGCCTCTGTAAAAATACCAGTTAGAACAAAGGCATACATTTACTACAAAGCAGTTGTTCCAAGTGCACCATGACAGAGAATAAAGTGAGTTTTCACTTATGATAAAATGGAGCTGTTAAAATGAAAGGTTTATAGTGGAAAAACATAGCTATTCATATGAATGAGTTTAAACTTTATTTTAAAATTTTATTTTGACCATGGCCCAGAGCAGAAGCTGGAAGATGCTACCATTTCCTCCTAGGAAATTATTACTTGTGTGAAAAATGTTTATTGGCACAGAAAAAGTATTACCACTGCTTTCAAGCTAACCAGGCCAAGCTCAAAATCAGTGTTAGAAGAAAAAAGCAATAATGGAAGAAGTCATCATGGAGTAAATGTAGCAGCATTTGCTTATTACATCCCAGATCTATACTTGTAAAATATATCCAGGCTGTATATTAGTCAAATGTACCTCAGCTGACCCATACAGTTAGAAAAGGAGCATCCTCTCTCATTATTAACTGATCTTAATTAAGAAACAGTAAAAGAATGTCATAAACGTTTTGGATTGAATTCAAACATTTTTGAATTATAAGTTCCAAAGCACATTAATTGGAAGTATTAACAGCACAATATTTGTTTAGCATTTCCTAAAATTTTTTTTAATTATTAAATATTTCATTATGTTGTGTAAAATGAGATTTGCTGCATCTTTGATTGATTTATTTTTTACTATCTATTGACTAGTAATTACAATACAATTAAAAGAGCATAAACTTTACTGTTGCTGCTTTGTTGAAAATAAAAACATCTGCTGGGCATATGTTTATACTAAATGGAATGAATGCTTATACTTGTGCAAATATGATGAGAATAATAATTCTGCAACAGAGACTTTTCGTCTGCACAGTAATAAATTGACTGAAATAGCCTCATTTCAGTGATGTAGCCTTTAGGTATCATGAAAGAGAATGCAAAAATACCTGCTCCTTGAGGTAGCAAAGACGATCCAGAAGTATCAAAACTTCTATGCAAGGAGCCAGAACAACCTTCAACTGAAAGAAAGATTAGATGCTAGAATCCTTTTAGGAAAGACAAGCAATACACTCCCAAATGGCTACATTTCCTCAGAACAATTCCAGGAAGGTCAATCACCTTTTAGGGGTTCTGTTGTACAAATGTCACCTTGCTAATTTTTCCCATGGGATGGACATCTTCAAAACAGATTATATTAAAATCAAAAATACATGGAATGCCATAAATCACGGAACTACGTTGTTTAGTTGGTTTTCAGACATTGTCCAACAAGAAAATAATATTAAATGTAGCAGAACAATTTTAAAGAGGGAAATAACCAATTTTAATAAAAAGAGTTTTTTATGAAATAACTGCATGGAGACCAGTCTAGATTTAAAAGGAGACTGACATTCCATTTTCCAGTGCAACAGTCCCTCTTGAGAAAGAATCTTCCATGTGTTGTTCACTTTATTACTTTACTTACACCTAATATAGTTCTGGAATAGGATACGCTCCAAAGTGTGGAAGGGGGAACTGCTTTGTTTCTTGAGATTGCATACCACAGTGTAAGACAGTCCCCCACCACATAAAACTTAACAAGGCTTTGTTCTAGACTAGCACATGTACACAAGGTAGTAGTATTATTCCTATAACTTTTACCATATTAAATGCTTCAAGCTCATTCATTCTGTGCTTGTACTTTTCATAATAATCCATTATACAGCTGTCTGGGAGCTGCAAGAGATTAAAAAAAAGATATCAAAGTTATTTTAGGTACTTTTTCAAGAGAACTTCAGAATTAAATATTGTCACACTACAAAATGAAATCTGTATTTTGTTTTTGAAATTAGCACTTTGCTAGTATTTATAATGGTTTTCCAATAGCCGTTTCTCAGTTCTTACTTACAGTAACTGTTCTTCACACAGCATTTTCCACTGACAGGAAATACTGAGAAATATCCTTATACAGAAAGCTCCAGCCACTCTTAAATGAGAATTAGACAGTAAAGTGGAGATAACATTCTCATTTCCTTTCCATGTACCTTATCCGTTCTTCACTTCCATGCCCAAGAGATTTATTTAAATAGCTGAGAATTAAACTCCGGTGTGAGACTAACATGGATGGTATTTCACCACCTACTGCCAGATTCTGGAAATAATGCTTTGTCTCCCTGTGCATAAAATTACCCATCTTTAAAGCAGAACTTTCTCTACTGACTTTGAACTACTTCATGTTCCCTCTCTTCCCAATCACCTGATGTGAATTTGCCAGCACTGCCACCATGACTACAAATGCTGAAATTTGGGGCTGAATTTGATACACAGTCAGTTCAGGAACTTGGCCAAGCCTTTTCAGGCCTTGCTGGACAGTGCAGCAGAGCAGCTGCTGCAGCTGTGACCATGACTGCTCTTTACATGTTCTCTATAGGGCAGCCAGACCACCACATCTCCTGGCTTTTGAAGGTCATGATGTGTCTGCTCTGTTGACCACAGTCCTGGACACTGAACAAGACACTTAAACTGGCCACGTAAGGAACATGCCAAAGAAGTGGGAAGTAGGATTGTAGCATTACTGCTGCTGAGAAGAGCAGAGCTGAAAGAGCCTGATGCACTTCTGCCGTACTGGGAGTTTTGCAGTATGGCAGTTCTGTCATGGCTATGGAATGAAAGGGTCCAAACTCAGCAGAAAAGTAACAGTTCTGCCAGATGTGTTGATGTGGTGCTGAGGGACATGGTTTAGTGGTGGACTTGCAGTGCTGAGTTAATGGCTGGAATTGCTGCTCTTAGAAGTCTTTTTCAGCCTAAATGCCTCTATGACTCTATGACAAAAGACTAGGAAAGCTAAGACGCTTAATAAATTTTTGCACATTTTATTAGAAGAATCATCTGAGAGCATGTGGCTAATACAGTTGCAAAGAAGTAAAATCTTTGTCTAAAATAGGGAAACAAACCAGTAAACATTTAAAAAATATGTAAGTTTTCCAATCAAGTGAGTATTATAAACTTTATCCTGGGACAGCCAAGAAAGGACTGAAGTGACCTCAGAACTATTACTCATTGTCACTGAGAAGTTCTCAAAGAGAGTATGTCAGACACATACATAGCATAAAGATAGCAGATACATCTTTTATTATAGACCAGAAAGTTCAGGTTCAATGCACTGAAAAAGTGGAACAAATAAAGAATTTAAAACCACTGAAAGATAAGCAAATGAGTAACAACAAAAAGTCATCAAGAATAAATCACAAGTCAGTCTACTTCACTTGTAAGGATAAAAGGATTCACGACAGAGAAAAACAACTGATTCACACATATTTTGATTTCAAAAAGATTTTTGATAGCATTTCCCATAATAATTTTATAAGCAAATTTAGGAAACAAGCTTCAGATTAAAGTACTAAAAAGTGAGTGAGAACTGTTTGAATTACCATAACCAGAGAGTAGCTCCTAATGAGTCTTTGAGCAACTGGAACTACCTGCTGACTGGAGGTCCATCATGGAATGCAGTATTTTCATTAAGAATTCAGACAATAGAACAGAAACCACATTAGCCAAGTCTGCAAATGTGCAACAGGAAGGTATTGCCAGAACTTAAAATAACTTTCAGAAACTGGAGCATTGCTTAGAGAAGAAGTTTGAAATGCTGTACAGAAAAGCAGAAGGGACTAGGCTCAGGCAGAAATAATCAGCTGTTCAGGATGGGGAGCACCAAATGACAGTCTGGAAGACAGAGCAGATCATAAGCTGAGTGAGAGCCACAGTTGTGCTACTGCAAAAAAAAAGCAATCACCATTCTGTGACATGTATGGGAGAGCAGCCTGCAAAGTGCAGGAAGTAATCCTTCAACTCTGGCAGTGGAAAAGCTCTAGCTGGAATACTGCATCCATTTTTGGGCATCAGATTTCAAAGAAAGAAATGAACTGTCTGAAAAAGCCCTGAGAGGGAAAATAGATCAGAGATCTAGAAAACATGACCTGTGAAGAAAGACTCAGAGAACTGGAACTGATCAGGCTAAATGAGACAAAATTGAGAGTGGGGATAATAACAGTTTTTACAAGGCTATCACCAAGAAGTAGGGAACAGTTTATTCACTGTGTGATAGAGCAAGAATTAATGGGCTTGAATTGAAGGAAAAAAAAAAAAAAAGAAAAAAAAAGTCAAGACTTGAAAATTTTCTATTAGAGGTTAATTAAGGACTGGCAAGGCTGTCAGTCTGCATCACAGGAAGCTTTTAGAAGATCTGACAAATATTATTTTCAGGAATGATGCATAATTCTAGCTCTGCTTTAAAACAAGAGATCAGAAAAAATCCTTTTGTGGTATTTCAGTCATATTTTTTTAATTTAAAAAGTACATTTTCACTACTGCAAAGGCAAGGTTGAGTAGTTTATCCAGCAGTACTAAAGTGGACTAACAAGAATTTTTTGGTCTTACTGCTATTTTATTTTCTGTGAAGCTGTGCAAATATTTTAGAGTTCTTTTTGTTTTTCTCTTCCCCTCTAAACAGTCAAACCAATTAAAATATATCAGTCATGAAATAAACAAAAGAGTTTATTTAACCTCTGCCCTGTAAGCTTTTCATTTCAACTGAGTATTAATAGGGTTTTAGTATAATGGATTTTTGAAATTACAGGCTATTTGGAATTAAAATACAAAGATCTATATTTGGAAAAAACATGATCTTGAAACCTCTCTCCTTTTGCTCCCTTTATGTTCTCCTTTTTTCAAGACAAAACATTCAAATTAAAAGAAAACAAGCTGTGAAATGTTTGGTAAATAAAAAGTAGGTCAAAAATGTCTCTGCCATATACAAGTATGCGCTTTTCCATTCCTTCCCTGCCTATTACACATTTTGACAGAACACATCCTGCTGTCATGGATAGATCAGGTACTATTCCAAACTGTGCCTCAGATAAAGGTTTGGTGAGCGAACCAATTCAGTGAAACAGCTCAGCTGGAAAAGAGCAAAAGTGTCCGTCTGAAAAGCATTGGTAGAGAAGGGCACAAAAATGGTAGTTAGCCATGTGTTCAATTTACTGGAAGACATCTAAAACCCAAATAACATTGGCTTTGTCTGAAACTGCAACAGCTTTCCACCTGCCTTCGGTACCTAACACAACCTTCAGCTCTCCTTCCAGGGTGAAGTAGGAGTAGTTTACTCTTGGCATTTCTGAAGAAGAATTGTACTTCCACATGCAAAGCAAGCCCCATTCAGCCACTGAAGTTATCCAAGCAACTGAACTCTGCGTTGTCACTCACTTGTGTATGCAAAAAAAATTCTTCATATATATGCACTGAACTTTTTGCTTACATTTTGACATTGAGACTATGAACATGAAAAAACTCAAATACATGCATTTGTCTTAATAATGACTCTGCACTCAAAGATCTAACTTATGTTATTGACATTCAAGTGACCTTCATTTCATTTGGGCCAGTATTTCTTTCCTGATACAGCTACAATGTCTCCTGGTCTTTATCAGGTTGCCAACAAAAGGACCTTATCTCTTTGTACTGTGATGGTGGTGCAAGCTTTATTTTGAACAGATTTCTTTGAGGATGGATGTGGGCACTCAAACAACTGAAACAAGCAAGAGGAGCTAGCAAAGTCTCCAGTGACTTAGTTGTTACAATACCATATATAATATACCATATATATCATAAATATCATATGGTGGAGATGGCACTAAACATGAGCCATAGGACTGACTGATCCAATTTGAACATGGTGAGAACTCTGAGAGTTCTGAGATACCACACACCTGAGCACAACCAGCTTGGACTGCAGTCCAAGGCACACTGATACAGCACAGGCTGAAAAGAAAACACTCAGGCACAAGGTGTGAGGCAATTACTGATACCACACTTCATGGTTCTTCAGAGGGCATTTTTTCAGAGCCATATCCTTCCCTAGACTAAGAGTATTTTCACTGAATGCAAGTCGCTTTTACTGTCCAATGCTACACATGACCTCAACAGAAGAGACAGCCTAAGGATGCTATTCCACAGTCTGTTAGATGCAATTCCTCTTTGCTATCTCAAAGGGACTGCTTCTTCCTGCACTGACTGCACACTTCCATGTTTCCTCTCTCTCCTTGTACCAGTGTGATCAGGAACACTGACGAGACTACAAGAAAACTGTGAGGCAATACTTCTAGCAGAGCAGAGTCTTAGATCAGTTCAAAACATTGGGGAGAACATACTTAAGAGGAAATTTTACAACTTTTCCATGACTAAGGTAGTTAAAAATAATGTAATGTTACATACTGTAAAATGATGTAAAACAGATAATGAGACTACTGACTGGCTTAAGTTTATTTAGAACTTTGTTTAAAATGCATTTCAAATGAATGCAATTTATATTATTTATAATTATGCTTAACTGATATACAAGTCACATCTCTTAGGACCCTTCATCAGAGTAAAATGCTACAGTACTATAACTGGGATAGTATTTTGTCTATGTGAAAAACAGTTATGCTTAAAAACAGCATTATGTGCTTATACTTTATAGAGTGCTATGCAAGTGTTACCCGAGCCATCATTTAGTACTTCCCTAACTAACAAAGGAAACAGGAAGTCTGTGAGATTAAATTCATTCTGTCCAAGAAAACAGTGAAGGAAGTCAACTCTTCAACAATTGTAAAATGTATTATGTGTGTAAATCCATGTACTACCTTCATTTTTTGACTGCTTAGTCTCAGTTAATTGCTGTTTCAGGGTTCAGGGGAAAGTAGTATTGTTTTGGCTTTGGCTCCATGTTTGCCCAGTGGCTGAACACAATAAAACATATCAAATTACAAATATTCTTAGCAAAGACCAACCAGTTTCAGATATTCACTGTCATTTCAGGATATCCACCCTGACGCTGACTGTGGGGTAGACATTAAGATCATGAGAAATCTCAGGCTAAAAGTCCCTCTCTTTTCCAATTTCTGCAAAAATTCATTTTAGTTCACAGTACAGCTGCATATATTCAGGTTAGTTAATGTCTTAATGTATTACACAATTCCACTACTGACAGTTTCCCAGTCTTAAGTGAGTGGCTTTTCAACGCTTTTTAAAGCAAGAGAAAATTAAGACACACAGTAAGCTTCATGTTGTCTCTCTTCATTTGCAACCTGCATTTTATGATATTCCACTAGTGACTGCTGAGGAGAACTTAAAAGTCAAGGACAGTCTATAGTAAGCTAAGAGTAACCCATCTCCCTTATCAAATGCAAAAAAACCCTGAACTTGTCTAATTAAAAAATAAGCAATTAGTGAAAAAAAAAAGTATTTTTGCTCAAATTCTGATTTCAGTATTGTCTACCAGCTTTAACACTAAAATTAAATAGTCTGGATTTTTGAAAAGCACCAAGTCAATAGATCCCAAAGGCTGTCAGACACACATCCAGGCCTTAGCTTTGTAAGCACTTCATTTAATCACCTTAAGCTAGCCCCAATGAAAGGTCTTTTGCTAATCTACCCCAGTAAGAACAGGACACCAGAAAACTTAAAGAGTTTTGAGTTTTCTTTCTTAAAAACTCTAGAAATACATAAATACTTATATAAGGAGATTTTACCATGGCAATGCTATTTGTAGCACTTACTGCCTTAAGCAGCAATCAGATGTGTTAATAAAGAGGCTTCATTTTAAATGCATTTGCAAAGCAGCTACAAACAGCTGGAACATGTTCTGAGCTGAAGAGGAAGGAATTGCTCTCGCTGCTTGAAAGCAAAAAAGGCTAACAAGTATCAGAGGGGCCAGCTACTCCAGGAGAGACGGCAGGGATGAATGCTTCATTCTCCCAAAAGAGGGTTCCCTGTCCACATCAATTAGGTTAAACGTGAATAAAAGGGAAAAGAAATCTTGTGATAGAAAGAATTTCTCCAAAATCTATATGAACCTAAACGCTCTGTCTGTACAAAACAGAATTTATAGAAAGAGAGTGAATTATGACAAACAAAACAGTCAGGAACAAAATACTGCTTTGGTATACATCCAGAGCAATTACCGCAGCCCTGTGCAGGGATCTCTAGATATGGCCTTCTACAAGCACAAAGGAGCAGCTTCACTTTCACAAGCCCTTGTCCTCATGGGGCACTTCAACCACACCAGTATCTGCTGGAGGGACAACACAGCAGGGCATAAGCAACCCAGGAGGCTCCTGGAATGCATCAATGAGAACTTCTTCCCTTGAGACAGAGGAGCCAATGCTCTCAGTTCTCAGCAATAGAGTGCCTGGTGGGGAATGTGAAGCTCAAGGGGAAGCCTGGGCTGCAGTGACCATGAAGTGGTGGAATTCAAGGTCCTTGGGGCAGCAAGGAGAGCACACAGCAAACTCATTATCCGGGACTTCAGGAGACCAGACTTCTGGGATTAGCTTGACAGAGTACCATGGCATAAAGCCCTGGAGGGAAAAGGCCAGTAAAAGCTGGTTAATACTCAAGGGCTACCTTGTCCAAGCTTAAAGAGGAAGTAAAAAATACCATGAGGTCAGTATGGATGAACAATGATCTTCTGGCCAAACTAAACAACAAAAAGGAAGCCTACCAAGAGTGGAAGCAAGGTAGCCTGGGAGGAATACAGAGATATTGTCCGAGCAGCCAGGAATCAGGTTAGGAAAGACAAAGCTCTCAGAGAATTAAACTTGACTGACATCAAGAGCAAGAAGAAAAGCTTCTATAGGTACATGTGCGCTCTCCAGAACCAGAGAATGATTACGGAGCTTACGGAGAATGCTGAGATACTCAACAACTTTTTTGACTGAGTCTTCACCAGCAAGTGTTTCAGCCACACCACTGCAGAAGGCAAAGGCAGGGACTGACTAAATGAAGAACTGCTCCTTGTAGGAGAAGATCAGGCTCAATAACATCTTAGGAGCCTGAAGATGAACAAGTCCATAGGACCTGATGAGATGCATCTGTAGGTTCTGAAGGAACTGGCAGATGAAGTTGCTAAGCCATTATCCAGCATATTTGAGAAGTCATGTCAGCCTAGTGAAGTTCCCATGGAAAAAGGGAACATAATCTGTAACTCATTTTCAAAAAGGAAAAAAACTGAAGGCCTGGGGAACTACAGGTTCCTTGATGCCTAAGATCATGCATCAGATCCTCCTGAAAACTACGCTAAGGCACACGGAAAATAAAGAGGTGGCTGTTGGCAGCCAACATGGCTTCATTAATGGCAAACTGTGCCTTCAAATCAGGTGGCCTTCTACGAAGGGGTTACAGAATTGGTAGATAAGGAAAGAGCAAGTGACATTGTTACCTGGACTTGTGCAAAACATTTCACATTATCCCACGTGACATCCTCGTCTCTAAACTGGAGACCACTCGGTGGATAAGGAATTCACTGAATGACCACAATAAAAGAGTTGTGGCCAGCAGGCTGAGAGTGTTGGGGCTGCACAGCCTGGAGAAATGAAGACTCTGAGGAGACCTTAAAGGACTTTCCAGTACCTAAAGGGCACCTACAAGAGAACTGGAGAAGTACTTTTCACAAGGGCATGTAGTGACAGGACAAAATGACTGAGGATAGCTTCAGATTACATAAGGAAGAAATTCTTCACTATGGGGGTATGAGACACTGGCACAGGTTGTTCACAGAAGCTGTGGATGCCCCACCCCTGGTAACGTTCAAAGCAAGACTGGATGAGGTTTTCAGCAACCTGGTGAAAGGTGTCCCTGCCCACAGCAGGGGGGTTTTAACTAGATGATCATTAACACCCCTTCTATCATTTTATGATCCACAGCCCACAGAACAATTCCATTAATTCTGAAGCTAGAAGCAATATAACCACACTTGTGAAGCAGCATGCTTACACTAAAAGACCTTTCTCTGCCCTCACAGAATGAGAATGTTTTGTCAGAAATTCAGTTGTGGTTTATACCTCATTTTTACTACTGAGATGAAAAGATGTGTGAAGGGAATGGTCTTGTACCAAAAGGCAGAAAAAATTATTTCATTGCATCTAAGTGTTTAATTGACAGACTCTTCCACACTAAAAAGAAACACCATGAATGGAGGAAATTATTTTGGCTCACTTAATAGGAAACTTCAGTGCTTGAACAGCAATTCGTTACAATTGTGATGCTAGGTTATTGATAAATGCCTTTTATTTTTTGTAGAAAAACTATTTTACTATGCTGTTTAACTCATTTCTGATTGAGACTCTTTTCAGAAAGAGTCAATTCTTGCTTCACATAAGCAAAAACTTCACATCTATTTCACAAAGGAAAGAAGCAGAGGGCTTTCTTCACATGAATTATTGGCAGGATTCAAGAATTTATCTTTAATTAAAATCAACAGCCAAAACAACCTTACTATTTGGATAATTATAGGTGATGAGTCTTCATTAGGGTAATAGTTAGCAAAAGGCACACTTACAAAAATGAGTATCAAGGCAGGTTAGGTGTTTTATATACTTGCACTCTTTATCCTGCCTCCACAATTGTCCAGACTGGAAAATGACCAGATTGCCTCAGGGCTACCTTTTGATCAGAAACAGAGGTATTGGTGTGTATAAAGGAAGCAGCTGTGATGCTTATCATAAACCATTAATTTTGGAAGAGTGTTTACATCCCACAGTACAGATTCAGCTCCAGTGATAAAAACCATGCAAGATTTTACCATACATGAACAAGCTACCAAACCCTGGCAGGGACTCCTAAAAACAGCGCCTCTATCCCTCTGTTTTCCTTTCCAGTACTTTTATTATCATACAGAGATGAAATTATTTTTAATATTCTGATAAGCCTAGTAAAAGACTGGAGACTCACAATTTCTTGACTTCTGTATTTTAGAAAATATCTTTGCACATGTAAAACAGAGACCCATATGGAAACAATTTTTTCTCAGAGTTCTCTGCTTGTATTACACAGTGTCACTAAGTTTTAGCTGCTTTTTAATATAACCTAAATATATTTATGCATAAGACAATGATTGCCTCCCTTTTTTTTTTGTGAATGACAAGGACATTTTGGATTATTCTAGAAGTATGTTTCATATATGCTTACTCCCACCTTATATTCATCCCAAGGCATCAGTTTTTGTCCACTGCCAGAGACAAAGCAGACATTTGGTCTATGCAGTACAGCTGCTCTTTTGTTCATTTCTAAATAGAGCTAAAAAAACAAATTCCACATAAATTTCTCCTTGATTTTTGTTATCTTTCAGAGCAAATGTTTAGGCTTCATCACATTTCTAGCTACATAAGTATTTTTTTTTTCCTGAAGTGAGGCATTTAACGCATTCTCCAATATTGTGTAGATATAGTGCTGACTCCACCATGAAAACTGCAGGGTCAGAACCACTGTTAAGGGAGCAGTAACAACTTTCCTCTCAGTAGTATGAAAACAGCACTGGTTTTGTGCTGCTGCAGATTTCAATATAGCTGGGAAATAAAAAATAATATTGTTTACATCAGCATAAAATCCAGTCTTCAGTATGCAGCCAGCTGCACATAAAATGAGGAGAAACATGAGCAAAAGTGAGCATTTACTTGAATCAGGTCTTCAGCAGCCACATAAATGTGCAGCTTGAAGTAGTGTTGACAGACATCTTTGTCTCAGGGCAACTTGCATTTGTCCAGACCCTTCTTAGCAAAAGGCAACATATCTAAAATCAGACCTATTGAAACAACCTTTCTATTCTTACTGGTTTTAAAGAAAACATCTTGTGAATTGATTATTACACAAACAACCCACTATTACTTTTGGGTGACTGTACACACATGAAGAAAGATGTAATTTTATTTCTAGCTGAGGTGAATGCATCTTGTTAGTGCCTATTCGTACAGAAAAGCAAACAGGTAACTACATTTGCTAGAAGTGATTTGCTAACTACGGAATGAAATACAATCCTTCTAAAATACAGCAGACTTCAGGCGTAAGTCCTTTTCCTAATGCTGTCAAGATGATTCCAATGTCATTTGAATTTACTTGCTTATTTGATTTTGCCTGTTTCTCCCAGCTTATGCTTTGATGTGCCTGGCAAATTTTGAGTCATTGGACATTTTGACTACAGGCTTTAAACATTACTTTACCAAGGGTTGCAACAACATTTAGCTTAAATATTTTACATGCTTACACTCACACTTTTCCTTTGATTGTACTTAATTTGTTAACAATATGTCTAGTACTCTCTAGTGTCTCCTCTGCTCAACTTGTTCTCACAACATGGTTGTGATCTTCACACAGTCATATTCCATGCCTAATGCTATATTGCCATCTGTTGACCAATTGAGCAGTTGTAGGACTACGACTAAGACAAGACTCAAGAACATAAATAAAATCTCCAAAAGATTTTAAATCTCTACTTTACATTTACTTCTTTTTCTCCAACAAAGTGATTTAATATCTTCATATATTTCCTTAACATTCACTAATTTAAAGGTATGAAGTCTTCAAACATAATATTCATACAGCAATATATGACATAAATCAACACAATGGCTCAAACATTGCATTGTGGTGCTGACTTAAGAACTTACATGGATATAACAATTTCATATAGTCACTAATTAGTGACTCACCTTCGAGTCATCCAGTTCCAGCTTTTTCAGAGATCGTCTGACATAATCTACGAAGGAGGATGATTTGGAGAAGGTTTTTCCAACATGTCGATCACTGCAAATACAGTACTCAGGTGTAGCTTTTACACATCCAACAACAGAAATTCATGTGTTTTTAACAAAATAAATAAATCAGTTGGATTTACTGATTTAGTTAGCTACTACTGCCAAGTTAGCAACAACTTTCTTTTTTCCCCTTCCACTTAAAAGAATCTAGCTAACACTTGAAGTAGCTTCTAGACACAGCAACTGTATAACTGTATTATGGTTATAATATGGTTATTATTTTACCTAAAATTTTGAGAGATAGTTGAAGTTTCTTTTTAATTTCTTAAGTAACTTTTCCTTTTATGAATGACAAAATTATTATTTCCACTGACAGATATTTCTTTCCATACTTCTACATTATTTCCATAATCTAACATAATTCTGCTGTAATTTATTTAACACCAACTACTGGACTGAGAAAATGTCACTTTTGCTTGTTACCTGGTGTTCTTATCCTTTCAATTTTTATTTCATTAAATGATGCCAGAATTCTGTCCTGTTCAAAACTCAATAGCTTGCATTTTAAGCCAGACAAAAATGTGCGTTGTTTCAAAACATATGTTAAAATAATGCACAAAAACTTAAACATATAAGAAGAATGAATCCTAGCAGACCACTTGTCTGTGCTTAAAATATCTTGGAGAAACAACACACAAATCTTCTTTTTAGTCTGAATTCACTTTCTTGACTGAGTCTAACATTATTTCTCTTCTAGATGTGCAGGGTAGGAGTTAAATATTCAGGTACTGAGTTATATAATAAGAAATACACTCTCCCCATACCCTCCCAGTGAAAAATTGAATAGAAATATATTAGTTTCAAACTTTTCTCCTTCTTTATTCTTAGCATAATGTATCTCCTTATCTAAAACCCAGAACGAATACCTGAGGTCAACAGAATTCAAAGGATTTCAATGCAGTTCTAATGCTGTTTAGGTGTCAAGGACCCTCACTCATTGAGAATCATTTTTGTTTTCATATTTAATATTCAGATGCGCCTAAACATTTAGGCTGATACAGTCTGAAAATCAGTTAATGATTATGTTGTTATGTCATTCCTAGGAATATGGGCATTTAATGTCATGCTCAGAAAAAAAAATGGGGGTGACAAAGGTCTTGCCAAGGGAGCCATTGTGCTCATTACGGACATATAATCTTAATTACTTCCTCCAAATTATACTTCCTTCAAAACATGAAAAATGTACCTCACAGTTTTTCTTTTCATTACAATTTAGCAGCCATGACTTTTTGTGTAATATTTTATGCAACTTTAAAATAAAGAAATGTTTCTTCTCTCAGGAATTTGACCTTCTGAAGGGTAGGTAATCTGTCAGACTCTACATCTAGTAAATTTTAAGGGTATTTGCATTAAGTACTTATTTTAGATCAGAGTATACTTCTGAAGTGAATTTTCTGGTTTTCCCCACCTCTCATGCCTTGGCTCACACCATGAAATAATATCAGAACTCAAAAAATGGGTTATTTTCAAACCAAATTAAACTGGTAGGTGTGCTTCTGGATGTGCTCCAAGTTCTAACAGGCATACATCCCACAGATTAAGATAAAATCAAATCCAACTGCAACCACAGAAGAGAATAATGTAGATGTCAGGTCCTGAACAGCAGCTCTCCAAATCCCATTCCTCCAAGAAAGCAGCACTTGCTAGTGTAGGCACAGGCAGTGAGTAAGCTCTTTGGAGCCATGATGGCCATAGAGCTGTCAGCAGTTTTTCTCAGGACAAACAGAAATGCCTTTTTCCTTCTGCAGTATCAAAGCACCCAGGATCTCTGCATGACAGAGACTGCCAGGACAGCCAGGACCGCCACTGACTTTTCAGTGCATTTGCTGAGTATTCTCAGGTGAAGATACACTTTACCCAGTACCAAAGAGGTACTGCTTTCCAAAACATACTTTCTCTACAACACAGAGGTGGAAGAGAATCAGATCAATCTCTGGTTGTTATTATGTGAATGCAGAGCTTCCTACCTTTTGGTGACACCATAAATTTCTTCTATAATAACCTGAAGAACAGCTCGATAAAACAATGATTCTGTAGGCAGCTGCAAAAAATTTTACAACAGCAAGGATTTAAAATTGGCACTGAAATTAAGATCAGAGCAACAAAACTAGTACTGGCTTCCTTAACTATTTATTGAGTTGTATACTTTACAACCAGTCATACCAGATTTAAGAAGACAATTTACTAATGTTCTTGCATCCAGTTAAAATTATGTTTTTAAGTCAGATTCTAACACAACCATAAATATAAGAAAAGAAAAACAAACCCAGACTCTCTTGATGGAAAAAAAGACAACAGAGAAAAAAAGCACTGTTCATGATCCAAATTCTAATATACAAAATAAATAACAATCATCTAAGCTGTTTTGAAGACAAAAGGAGAAATTACCTAGCTGAATCATCTATGGTCAGACTGTAGTCTGAATCACGCTGAAAGTACTATGCTAAAAAAAAAAGTACTAAAAATTTCATATATTTGTCTATGGAAAATCTCTTTGCATAAAACCAGTTAATGACTGCCAATTAAAAATTCACAGAAAAAGACTGCTGGGGCCAGTGGGCTTACTGGATATGGAAAGTCTCTCAGCCTGGCCCTTTAAATACTTGCACAGGTGGTGCCCACCATCCCTTAAGGATAACTTGCACAACAATAATTCAAAACATTCACAGGGAAAAAATATACAGGGATTAAAAAGGAGAATGATGATGTTTCTAACAGGTTCAAGCTTTTGTCATAACAATGTCTATTTTTACACTAGTTGATAAAACATTGGGATAGAGTGATCCAAACCAGGGATATCAGAAGGACATTTGCACTGAATTTATGTATTAGCTGAAAGACAGCAAAGGAAGTTAGGATGGGTACTTTAATGACTTAAATTTTAAGTTGTGCTTTTTTTTTCTCAGACTCTTAATTGTCAAGGAAAACAGATTCACTAAGTACAACCACAGCAATAAAAATGTGATTTCATGATGACACATGCTATCTATCAGGATTTGACATAGTGTAGACCAGTATTTCAGATTCCAGATACGCAGAAGTTCAATAAAAGGCCATGGATTAAGAACATTCAAGGGGGGAAAAACACATTTTATCGTAGAATGGCTAAAATAAACAGTATTACTTACCATTTGGCCAACTGCAACTCGCTCCAAAGCCTTTAAGAGTCAAGGAATTAAATTGCTGATATGTTTATTCTTTATCATAACATTTTATAAACACATGGTATAAAAGTCAGAGGAGATGACATTTTAAAAGATTAATGGTGTGAAATAACATGAGCTTGCACACTTTAAAGTGTTAATACCTTTAGGCACTCATAAGCAGCTACTCCTGTTATTTTGGTTTCTTTATGGGAGAAGCAATGACATCCAACTGTGTGGAAACAGGTCCATGAAAAATTTGCTTGTTTTTCTGTCTATTGCACAAGAATTTCAGAGGATTACTTTCTGTGAAAGCGTAAAAACAAATGAATTTTTCTTGAATCTGTTTCTACTGAAATACAAATAATTCACTTTGCATATTTAATAATTTAAAAGTAAGTACTAGTTCAATGGACAGTATTAGTTTTAATCGCTAGTACTCAGATAAACTGCAGGCAAATAAAGTACCTTAAGAGAGATTGCAGTTTAAAATACTGTGCATTGTTTTCACTAGAGTCTTCATACTATAAATGCTGATGTAGATATGAGACTACTTGATTTTTATGATGCATAGTGACAAAGAATGACACATAATTAGAAACATGTAATACTCTTTCACAGTTAAAACGATAATGTGCCTACAAAATTTCAACAGAGTTTTGAAGATTGTAGTAGAAATGAAGACAAAACCTCAATATCTGATTATCTGATACTACACCAAATTAGGCAGCAAACCAAAAATCCCTTGCAATTTACAGATTATTATCACCCTTAGTCCCAAACTTCACTATAGTAAATAAGACTGCATGTTACACAATCAACCACTCTTCTTTCTCCTTATTATAGAACTAATCTTGTATTTCACACTGTTCTTCAAACACAGTCCACATAGTTGCAGTTCCTCCACTCACGGCTTTGGCCAGCTATCAGGTTTGCCTTTTGCTGCACAAGCTCTCGTAACAGCAGCTATCTGCGGCTGCTGAGGAGATGGTACGGGTTCCAAGACATATTGTAAGGCTCTGGAACTGTAACTCTTGCCCAACACCTCTGGCTCTTGTCAGTTCAACCAGTTTGAACTCAGTGTCACTGCTCAGCAGACCTGCTGCTAACCAGCCATTAGCCCAAGAAATGTGGGTGCTTAGTGGCTCTGTGCTGGCTCCCTTGTACATCCTACACGGCAAAGAAAATCCTAGTCATGAAAAATGCATATAGATGATTATAAACATAACAGGAGAAGTATCTAGTTACACAGGACAACTCTGCCTTTTGTGGATATTCAAACAAAAGGTTTTTTAATTGCCAAATTTCTGTGATTTCTGAGACATCTAAAATAGATATATATAGCATGATCAGTACTCTCTTGGGGGTCATTTGCTTACAAAATTTATCTTCCTACCATTGCTGAAAAACAGCCCAACCTTTTTCTGTCCAAAAGAAATGGAATAGGAAACAGCTAATGTGTCAGCTGAGGAAGGACTGGTATTGTATGACACTGACAAGAAAAAGAGAAAAGGCAAATCCCTTTAGAAAGCACTTTTCTTCTGCTAAGTTTACAACTACATCTCTAAAATGAACAATTCTTTTCTTTTACTTTGCCGAGGGTAACACATTTAAGCCTTATGGATCTTAAACAACTGTCCTCCTATATTTTCTCTTGATAGCATTTAATTATCATGGTAGTTCAAGTTTACATAACCTCAATACATTAGTCCACACTCAATCTTTAGTCTATCTTCTTTGTAATGGAGGTGCGGAGCTAGCAGTAGAGCCTAGCCAGAACCTGATGTGATTTATTTGGATACCATAAATTAAAAATTAATAGAGGGAAGGAATAGTGGTCTTCTACCTGAAACAGTGGTCAGAATTTTCAGTACCTATCTGTTTTTTCAAATTAGAAAACAGCTCATCATCCTATCTTGATGAGGCTAAGTCTTTAAAAGTACTTCATCTCTTGGTGCAATGTTAAAAAGACGCTTCCAGATTCTTAAGCTACATGGATTTTAGAGCTCCTCTAGTTTTTTGAATAGGCAGGATTGTTCAGGTTTTAAACAGCTAGAACAGTCAATATTATGAATCATGAAGGCATTGGGGGAGTTACTGACTGCAATCCTTCTACAATTACCTTGTTTCTCCCAAAGTCCTAGGCCAAGAACTATTATCCTGAGGGGCTACCTTGTTTAGGTTTCAGCAAAGTTTTGGCCTTTCTGTCCACTCTTAAAGTACATTTCTGTCAATACTCATTTTTTCATGCCTTTGGTAAGCATAAAATATATAAAGCTGGAAGGTCAATACTGTTTTTTTTAGATATAATTCATCACGCTTACAACATTAATGATGTTATTCTGTAGGTTCTTGGATTAAAGTCATGGCTTCAGGATCAGAAGCCAAAAACAATGAATCCTGTAACATCTGGACAAAGCTCTCTGTAGGAAAAAGGGAGGGGAATCATACCAAGCATGCTGACATCCTAGCATTGCGACCACAGCACCAGCCTTTGTCCTTCAAGTACTGGCACATGGGAAATCCCCAGACTTGGTCCTGGCATTCTGCAACAAGGAGGGAAAAAAAAAAAGGCACAGCTTTTTCACTTACAGAGTACTCAATGGATGGAGCAAGATGAACAGTAGGTAATGTAGCAGAAACACTTAACTGTTCTCACCCAGTACCAAAACTCGTGGTAGTCCTACAAAAAACATGCTTTCCCTTTAACAGATGTTTTTGGTTTATGCTGAATTTCTGATAATTTCACATTTACCAAAACAAATTTAAGTGAGTGTCCTTTGCATAAATCCACTGAAAAAACAGCCAAAGGGACAAGAGAAAAGTCTGCAAATACTCAGGGTAACCTACACTACTCCACGAATCACAAGATGTAGGCCAAGCAGTCATTCCATGCAGAAGAGCTTCATTACCACTTCTCATTGTCTCCTTATTCTATCCCAAATGTCTTTCAGACATCACACAGAACAATGTGTATTTGTTTATTCTAGTTTTGAAAGACCATTCTGCTGTGAGGCAGAATGTTTGTTTTCCAGAAAAGAGCAGCTGCAAAGGCTCTTGCTCTTTCTTCAAAACACCAAGAAGCATTTGCATCACAATCTGTGCTCAGTTTCAGTATCATTTGTATTTTGAATAACAAGAAAATTATTCATGTTTAACACTAGTGCAAATATTGGAAAACTGAAGCACAGAGATTACTTTATAGATGTTCTTAATACTCAGTTCTAAATGTACACAAACTCTAAATGTTTAGAGCCTTCATTAACACATTGTCAGCTGATTTTTTAGAATGGTGAATAAGAATCACTGCTTTCTTTAAAAGAACCCACAATTTGGCTGAGATCCTGGCTTTTTAGCACAGGAAGGTGACTGGGGCATATTTCAGAATAAATCATGTAATGGGGTTAAAAAGAGGGGACAGCAGAAAATTTACCAACAATTGGAGATACATACATGGAAGCTGAATTCATTCTATAAAAGTTAGGCAAAGAAAAAGAAAAAAAACTATAAAGAACTAACCCCAAAACTTATGACAGCCTTTGCCTTTTTGGAAGAAATGCCCAGTCTCAGCTGACCACTAGAGAATTACAGCAAGCAAACAAGAATCCTGTGCAGGCAACCTCACACTTTGCTCTCCTTTTAGCCCTGAGGAACACCAGAGGTTCTTAGGGGTTGAATACTGGTTTGAGAACTGTGATTTAAGAATAGGATTTTAATTATGGATTGCAAGCAGAAAGAGAAAGAAAATTCTTTAGAAATAAAGATGAAATTTGATCAAACAGATTGCAATTGGTTTCAGCACTAGGAATGTACCAAGAATTTGTAAGTGCCTCATGACAAGCTCTAAAATATTAATTAACTTCAAGTCTAATTATGAAGTACATGGAATACATGAATATTTCTACTGCAGGGATGGCAGTAAGAAGTTATTAAATATATTTACTTTGCAAAGAAAACAATGACTGACTGTCACCCTGAAAACTCAGCTTTTTGAGCTTGTTGACATAGTTTCTAAAGACTTTCCCAGGACAGTAACTGTAAACATAGATATGTGTACATTCTTTCTGTTACACGTCTTTTGATGGACATCTCTCATGGCCAGTGCAGTGAGAAAGTGTTATCCTGACCATCCAATCCCTGGCTGTGGTCAGAAACCTATAAATTCTGAGAGAAGAAATAAAGTTTCTCTTTCCTTTCATCACACCTTGAGCTGTGTCTGTGTGACTCATTTTGTGTCCAACAGTGACAACTGACATGGTTCCTATTGTATGATTATCACTAATATGTCTTTCTAATATGTATGTTAAAATATTTCAAAATAAACATTTGCAAACTGATTTAGAAAGATGAAATACTTGATCTTTTCAAGCAAATCCCTTCTAATTTATGCCCTGTCCTCCAGGCAAACTAATCATTCATTCAAGTTGAAGATACTAGCCTGTCAGCTACAATCTCAATATCAGTGCACAGTACTCATGCATAATTCTGATAATCTTTGAAAAAGATTATCACTCAAAGCACCATCTTCATTTAAATTATTGAAACTGTAAAGCAGGAGAAAAAGGGAAATTAATACTTTAAGTTGGAAAGAATTTTTTGTATATATCAAAAGTTGACCACACATCTACAATATTGCTTTAAATTCTATTTATTATTTCACATTCGGTGTGCTCTCAAGTACACTTTTAAAAATTTTAGGATTAATGTATTGCTACAAAGTTCATATATTTGCAAGCTACATTTTAAAAAACTAGAAATTATTTTAATGCCTCCAACTACTTCAGATACACTTAATATTATATAGCTCACTAAATACCTTATTGTGCCTCTAACAACACAACAGCTGTTCTACACTGTATAAATCTCAAAAAATATTCAAGAAACATTTTAAGTACATTTTAAGTACTCCATGGAACATTTCACAGGAAACAGCTCAAGTGTTCAACAGCACATGAAGCAATCACGTTATAATTAAGTACAGAGTAGCCAATCAGACAGAATTCCTTCTATGAGCAGTTAACAAAATAGGGAATTTTAGGTAATCATTCAATGAGCAGAACTGAAGTTAAGCTGGTGTTTAATATCAGAAGATATTAGTTAAATAGCAAGGACTTTACCTCTAAGCTAACTTCTAAGAAAGACTAAATCACGCATTTAATAAAATGCTGCAAATAATGCAACTAAACATCAGCATTTTTTAAATTGATATGGTATTTATAAAAAAATAATATAAGGTAATAAAAGTAAGATAAAGGTAAAATCCTTTTCACATTTGCTAACTCTGTGCACAAATGATGACAAAGAAGTTCAAGAGAATGGGATGAACTTCCCCAATACCTTTAATATTAGGCTGTCCATAGATTCCCATCCCTAAGAATATTACAATTTTTAGTATGCTAATATTCAAATTTTACTTCACAAAGCTTTACAGTAAAATATTGTCATTATAAAACAACGAGACCAACAAGCTTTAACATTACTGGGAAAATAACTGACTTAAGTTATTATATTAACTGACTTGAGTTCCATGGGATGAGCCAGATCAGAAAGGTGTGGAGGCAGCAAAGCTGGTGCCGCATCGTATTCCTCTTGGCATGCCTTTTCCAGCCCTGGTGTCCCTGGAGCTGCAGGCTTTGTGGGAATCTCTGAACCCCAACCCTAAACCTAATGGCTGCTTTTGGCTGATTATGTAATTCAATGGATTGAAATGGCATTTTTCTTTATGAGATTTTTCAGTGGGAATTAATCTATTACCCTCCTCATTTTTTTTCACATACACCCTACTTTGTCTCTTTGTATATATTGTGAATTTCATCAAAGTAGTACTAAAACACAAACATCTTTTTTCAGGTCCTCCATACCCTCTATCTTCCACAACACTGTAGATTTTTAGTCTACTTCTGTTATTCAAAATGAAATAGATAACCACTAAACTGCCTTTTTCCTTCATGGGGTAGACTAAATCTTCCTTGGCCATGTAATTCACTGTTCCTTGAATTTGTATTTTTCAAAAAAAGTCCCCTGACTAAGCAGGATTTTGCTGGGGAAAGCAAGGGGCAGTGGGGAAGAAAAATGTTCTCTAATTGCAGGAAACAGAATCAGCTGCCACCAAAATAATTTCCAAAACCCAAACCTAGAGTATGTTTTAAGTATGTGCATTAAAACTTTGGCATTCTCAATTCTAACCTTATACTTTGTACACATGAGAAAAATACAAATGTAAGATGGTTTCAGGTTTTAATATATTCTTGCTACATTTATTAATGAAAAGTACCATAATAACTTCAATAGGTAATACTTTCATTTAACATCTGTAAAGCTTACCTTTTTAGTATTTTTTCAAGTTTCATATTTTCTTCGGAATCAATTTTTATAAAAAACATCTGGGATTTAGTGACTAGTTAGCTGTGTCACAAATACATAGAAAGGTTCCCTATGCAGCAATATCTAAAGATGCCTTGGGAAGGAAATTAAGTTTTTTGATCTGTTGCTTGGAAGTGTTTTCCTGTGTTGCCATGGTATCAGTGGTAGCTATTTTAAGATATTGGCTGTGGAATATTTTTGAAAATATAACTAGGCTACACATAAATCATCTGTACTCTAATACCCTGAAACAGTGAGTAATCTTTCATATTTGACTGGGATGGAGTGATACAAAGCCATTATGCTTGTGTAAGTAATCCTTTAGAAAATTCAGTTTCAGAGTATTTGTCCTCCAAATCCACCTTACTCAAGGCTTTGCCAAGTTTCACAAGTCTGATAAAATTCTGTCTGTGAATTTTGACTACCCTTTGCAACTCTTCTGATTCCCTTTATTATGTTCAGTAGCTTTTAATAGTCAAAGTTTATTTTACAAAAGCTTTGCTGACTTCTTCCAGAGTGCCTTATTGAGAAGCTACTTTCCACAGCTTCCTGTAGAGCTCTAGAACTCCTCTACCCAGCAGTGACCTGACTTTGGCAATGCTTACACAACCTGGAGTTTATGTTTTGTATTACTAAAGCCAACCTCAAAAAGAGCTTCTATCAGATAGCTATCACTGAAAGTATCTATACAACTACACCTATCTCTTATTTGAAATTACAGAATCAAAGATTATGTTGAATTGGAAGGGATCCAATGGATCACCAAGATCACCTTGTAGCCCTGCAGAGCACCATCCTCAAGGATCACACCATGTTCCTGAGAGCATTGCCCAAACACTTCTTGAACTCTGTCAGGCTTAGTGCTGTGACCACATGTGCTGAGGACTGCACATGATCCAAAGGGTTAGAACTTCCCCCCGCCCCGGCAGGGGAGGTACCTGGGCTTTCCCACCTGATCCTGAGCATATATTAACCCTTGAAGAGTTTGTTTCACGGCTTCCCCCAGCCCTGATGGATCAAGACTGCGACCATCACTTTAACTAATGGACATCTGAAATGCAAAGTGCTCCTGAAGTGCAAAAATAATGTGTAGTGATACTTTTCCTCTCCATTAGCTACTCTTCTAATTTCTTTCTCTTCCTTATCGATTTTCTTCAGTGATATTTTCATGCTTTTATAATGTCATATTGTTATAGATAATAACCAAAATGGCTACATTTCCATTGCAACCGAATTGCTCTAAAATATATATACCACCACACACAAACACATATTAATATATATATATATATATATATATATATATATATATATATACACATGCACCTATCATTCTTTTCACTCTAATCTGCCCCAAGGGATATATTAAAAAGAACCTCAGTAACCCTGTCTCTGGTGAATCTTAACAGCAGCTCCAGAGCAAAAGAAACATTCGTGTATTTTTCCCTCAAAACAGAGGATATAATACTGAAGAATTTCATTGGTTTCTAGACTGGTACTGATATATTTGGTGGTAAGGAAGATGGAAAGCAGAGAATTAGAACACAGAAACTCAAATTCCTTTTCAAGGAAAGTAAAATATTTTTTAAAAATATGTTAAGTTTTCAGTTCTTCTCTGTTAATAGATAACCATAGACCAGCTGGTACACTGCCCCAAAAATGTGTTAGCTGAATGCAAGATAAAACAGCTCCCAAGAATCCTAAGAATATCTCCTGAACAGAGGCACAGAGTCTGTTTTAACCTAAAAATCATCAGCAAACTGATTTTTTCCCCAGAAAAACTGACATAATGGTTCACTATGTAAATAGGTTTATGTAAAATGTCTCTAATAAATAGTAAAATCCTTTCTACTCTGATGTAATTGACTACCCAATGCAGTAACAGAAAAGAAAACCCCCAAAGGAATCAATTATATTAATGGCTACATATATTTTATCCATACAAGAATCTCTACATAAACAGGCAATTCTCCTTAGGGAGACCCAAAGCAAAACTACTTAGAATTTTTCAAGAGCTGTCATATTATTCCTTATTAACTGATACTTAGAATTTCATACTGCTTATAAGCAGTGAAATTTAAAGACAGGTGTTAAAAGACATTGGCTTCAACTTTTTAAAATTGAGTTGAAATTTAACATTACACAGCACCTCTTGGTTGTTTTAGTTACTAATAAATCAAAGCAAAGGCTTTCATGATCTTAACAGTTCAAAATTATTCCCAGCATAATTGGAAATGTGGTCCCATTACCAAAATTCCAAGATGAATTGTTTATTTATAGACACATAGAAGGATACTGTATACTGATTGCATTATTATTCAAGATTCTGACTGTTGACACCTACTTTCATCAGAAATGCTTCCAAAGAATTCACAGCAGGTCCAACAGCAAACTCAATCAGCCAATCTTGTAATATATGTACTATTTTTAGAGTACGTGAGAAATGTAATGCATTATTCCCTGAAGTAATCTCAGAAACAAAAACCAAACCCAAACTTGTGATAGCCAAAGTAATTCAGTAGCCCAAAAAAAACCAAATAGTAACATTTTGTTGATACTGGTAAATTTTATTCCTATGAATATCAGTTGATTCCAGTTAATATTAAGTGAAAGAGTAATTTTCACTTGACTTGGTATTAAATCTTAAGTGCCAAAGAACATGCTCTCCAGCCATACCAAGCTCTGAAACCAGAAGTCCATCGCAGCTCCTGCTTGAGGTGGCTCCTCTGCTTCAACTGTGCTTGTGAGAACAACACTCTGAGTTTACATTAAAGAAACACCAAAGATGGAAAATGTGCTACTTTGGGGACAAGAGCTTTGAGGTGGACTTGCCACAACCTTGACTTTAAGGGTGCATACCTCAGGAAAATAAAAAAGCTTTTATAGAGGACAAATAACATTTTTAAAACAGACTTCGAAAAACTTCGAGGCTATTTAGTCAAGATAAAATGACTGTAGAATGCTTTAGAACAGAACTTCCCACCGTGTCCTTGCAGCCAAGTCCTTACTTACTAGACTGATTTCAAATGAGTAAGTCATTTCCTGTGTTGGAGCAAATTCTGCCCAATTCTCTTTGCTTCTTAGGAAGATCTATCCATCACTGCAGAGATGTAGCTCTAAACTTGCTTCCTAATATTCAAATTGGTCTCTCCGTCTAAAGCATGTACATGTCTCTGCAATCTCTGATTGGTGCCTAGAGTAGCCAGTAGCTTTCCTGAGTTCAGAGCCTGGGCAAATGAAGGACTATCTGCAGTAGAGATTATATTGGCTGAAGTACCACACAAGCCAACTGGAAATACACAACTGCACGTGGCCAGATGGGACGCATTTCAGGATCACATAACTCACTGGTGTCCCATGAAGACCATACTCTATCATCTTCGACAGGTCATGTCCATCCTGATTATAGGAAACAGGTGAAAATCACACTCATCTTCACCTGAATAAGCTCACTCTCAACAAGTTTATGGAGCACATTTTCCTGGAAACCATGCCCAGGCCCATGAAGAACGAGAAGAAAGTTGACACTAGCGGGCAGGAATTCATCAGGCACTGACAAACTATTACCCTCTGTGATATAGTGTCTGGCTCCATGAACTAGGGAACAGAAGAGTCATAGTTTATCTTGATTATATGAAGTCATTCAGCAAGCTTTCCTTAGCATCTTTATAGACAAAATGGAAAGATATGACTCAGATGGGTGGACTCTAAAATAGGCAGAAAATTGATAGCAATCTGAAGTTAGACAGTGAACCCTGCAGATTAAGGGATGTGATTATTCTCCCTTTTTAGCACTTATGAGAGTATCTGGAGTGCTTCTTTGGGCTCTTTAGCCCACCATAATGACTGAAATTAACTTAGTGGTGGCAAGAGCACTAAAGGGCTGCAGAGAAGGTCAAGAAAGGATCTAACTGCTGTTTTCAACAAAGGAAAGAGAACAAAAAAAGATTAAGCTAGACTATTCTTGGCAGTGCAAAATGAAAAAGACAATAGATAATGCACAATAGCTGCAAATTCTGAATAGATATGAGGGAAAGAACTTCATGGTGACAGCAAACATTGAAGTGGGCTACTGAATCACTGCCCTTGGAGAAATTCAAAACATGAATGGACAAGGCCCTGAATGAAATTATCTAAGTTGGCCCCGCCTTGTGCCATGATCTGGTCCAGATGGCCTCCAGAAGTTACTTGCTACTTAAATGCTATAATTTGGCCCATTCTGGAAGCAATATTAAAATCCACTTCCTTCCAACAGCTGCAAGAGGAGTTTGTTTACTGCTTGCAGAAGTAAATTGTTGGATCAATACCATCTGATTAGTTACAGAGTCTCCTAGAATCCTCTAGAATGCTCTGTCAGTTTGAAGTCCATGTATAGGAAATGCAGACACAAGATACAGTCTGAATTCTTTCCCATTTGAAGAGATCTAAGCTCTGAGATACTGTCAGTCCTTGTTCTCTTAGCCTTCCTCTGCACCTTTAAGAACAAGCCATTTGGTAGATGACTTAGTAGGGGAATACAACAGCATTATACATTTTAGAATATGCACTCTCATAGTAATAGTAAAAAAAAAATAATTTTGAGCATTACTAGGACAATATATGTATTCTTTCCCAAAAAAAGAATACTGCAATTTCCTTTTGTTCTGTCCAAACATTATTCTCTCCTTTGAGAATAATTTTGTCCTTCAAGCAGAGTAAAATCAAACAGCTAGAAATTCCAACATGTAGTCTGACTTCATTTCCATACTGCTATGAAACTGCAGTGTCTCTTCTAACCATGCACATATATCTGTTTGTTTAAGCTTTGAAAAGGTTATCATGCCTGATCCTTCGGTGGTGTCTGAGTTTATGCACTGGTCTGCAAAAAGTAATCCTATATAGCTAGAGCAGCAAGCTGTGTCCTCTTTGTAATAGTAAGAAAGAACCAAATATTTCAGACACACAGACTTAATGACAAGTACCTGAAAAGTTCTTAATTTCTCAAAACTCAGATGTAAAAGTAATTGTATGTCTTTTCTCTAACTGCATTTCTGAAGCACAGAAATTTCAATTGTATTTTGCTTTTGGAGTGAGCTGAAGTATTTTGAAATTACTAAGACTAATACACTGAAAAAACTCTTAAAATAGCTGCAGAGCAAATTAAAAACAACATGAAAAGCAAGAGCTAGCATGTGTCATGGCCAGTGTGGAGCTGTGCCGTAACTGCCTAAGCAGCTAACTCATAAAGAGCAATACCTGGTAAATGAAACCGCCCCTCCATTTATAGCAAAATTTGACTATATTCTGAATCCACAAATAATTTTCAGGTTATCTCTCCAAGAAAAACTCTTACATATGTATTGTTTCATGATGGGCCAAACAGGCAAAGACCAGCACAGCACCCAAATGAGTGGTTTTTTGAGTATTACCTGACATTACAAAAACTTAATTCTGCTCATCATTGTATACGTACAACTTAACAAAAAAGGATGTTGCACGCAGACAGATGAGGACAAAATCTGGTACAAAATATTTCAAAAGGATGGAAACATACTGGAATAAAAGAGCCTATACATTTATGAGTGAATTAATGGAACAAAACCAGCTGTAAACCACATAAAACATTACGCACTAATGTCCCTAATCTCAGTAAAAATATTAGGATTATTGGCATAACAGAAAGGCAACAGTGCATCTGGGAGTGAATGATCCTCATAAAGTAATTAAAACCAGTACTAAATAAGCCACTGGAAAGGAACAAACACAAGGAAATTATTAATTAAAAGGTATAATACTCTCAACATGCAAACTGGCAGCCACGAGCTAAGCTCAGAAGAATTACCTTCTTGGTTTTCAAACTGTTCTGACAACAGATGGTAGCAGCAGCCCACACTGCAAACGGCTTTGATTTCAGGCTTGGCAGTAAAAATTCGTAGTGTATTTGCAGCAAGATCTCCGCATGTATGTAGACCCACCACCATACAGTCCTGAGAAGGAAAAGAAAAAAAAAAATCAACAATAAATTCATCTCTTTCATCAACTGAAATAGCATACTTCTGCTACCTGGTTAAAAACCATTATTGGGCCAGAATATTCATTTACACCAGAGATAGCACTCTGTGTACACTCAGCAAACGTACACACGAAAATGGCAATCTAAAGACAATGGACAATCTAAAACGAGTAAATATTTAGAGTAAAATAACCTCCAGGTCTGTTATGATGTCACTGAGTTCTGTTTCTGCAGTGATGCAAGAGGTCAATGGAAAATACAGGTTCGATTCACTTGATTTTCTTGCTTTACTCTTGAGAGATGTCATTTTCCTTTGTACTTTTTCCTCTTCACAGAGCTCCCCACAGTTATAACAAGATGAAGAAAAATCTTCTACAGCATCAGCAGGAAGAACATTTAGAACAGCAAGAACCTCTTCAGAAAGTTTGGTCTCATGAGATTGTGCCCCAGTCACTAAATCAGCTTCAGTTTCTGTGTTGGTTTCAGGTGTAGCCATTTCTGTGAAACCAAAAGAAGGAACTAAATCTTGGTTAATCACTTGGTCCTGATTTTGAAGACTGTTGGCATTATTTAAGAGCTCTTCATTGATTGTTTTACAGTTAATTTCACTTTCCATTGGCCTGTTGTTTGACTTTTCCAAACTCTGGCTTTTGAGGTTTTCCCTTCCTCGACTCTGATATGCTCTCCAGTGTTTCTTCAATTTTTTATTTCTTTCATGAGCACCATTTGTGTTGGAGCTTGAGGAGTCAATTCCATAAACTTTTAAGTTATATTGCATGGACAAAAATGAACTCAGGTAGCCTTTTCCAGAACCTATATCAATCACCTAGATAATGGAGAAAAAATAAAGGAAAAGAAAGTTTGCTGCATTAATAAGAAACAAGGCACACTTCAAATGCAAAATCATTCCCTAAAAATTTAAGCATGGATTGAACAGCTACCTTATTAGTACCATACTTCTCAACGCACTTAGCTCTTTTGCTTTGTTGGTCCATCTTCTGACTTTAAAACACAGAATTAAGTCTTAACTGATGTACTCCAGAAAACAGAGACTACAATGTTTATGCAATACACATGCCCTGCTTCTTGTAAAGACTTCCAGTATATTTTTTTGACACAGACCTTTCTTCTGCTAAAAAAAATAACCATAAACCAACAGCAATTCCACCTGCCCTTACTAAACTGGGTCAGAGTTAGCAAACAAACCACACACAGTATTCAGCTTTAGGCACGCAATTCCCATACTTAGGAGCCTACTGCCAATGAGTGCAGAGCAGAAAGCATCCTTAGTTTGAGTGCCTAATTTAATCCCTTTAGATTTGACCTAAAAAAGGGTGATATTGATACTCTTTTATGTCAGAATGCTTGCTTATTCTGCTTTCCCCTTCTGTGAAACAATCCATACATCTTTATTTAACATGAGGATGCTTTTCTAATAAAATAAAGGGGCTCATAAGCCACATGTACTTTGCACTGCCCGTTCTGGAGGAAGGAGTGATAGGTGACAGTTTGTCTCACAGCTGATACCATGTGCTAGTTCAGTGACTGATGTACCCCAGGAAAGAAAACCCCATACAAAGTATTAGCAGAAACAAGAGTAACCTGAGATCTTTCAGTACATAATCACAGCTTTATATAACACATGTTTTAACATGTAATAAATACATATATAATAAATACATAACATAATAGTTGTGAGAATTGGCAGAGTGACACTTCTCTAAGGAAAGAAAGTTACAATGTTCACTTCTGTCCAGGTACTGACCAAATATTATATTGATTAGATATAATGACTTCTTTGCAGAAGCTCCTGGAAGTGTTTGATTTAAGAACATCTATGTTTTATTCTTGGTCTGTCACATGTTCATAAGAAAGCTTACACTGATACTGCTAAACCCAAATTGCGGCATACACTACATTGATGCATCTCCAACTCAACTGCACAGTATTTTACCAGGTAAAAATATTCAATGCAGCAATATTCTTACTCAATGAGAAAGATTTATTCATTATCTTAATAAAAAGATTTGGACAGCCATGGAATTAGAAATAAAAATTTGAGCCAATGTCACCAAAGACTATGAAAAACACAGGAGAATACATAATATTAGGTAAAAACTGTTTACTCAAACATGGCTTTCTCATTGTAGTCATCATGTGATATTGATGAATATTTGCAATCTAGACAATCTACCACCATAAATTCTTTTGAAATAAATCTGTACAGCAATGAATTTAGGGAAATGAAATTTATATAACCTAAGCATACTTTTTAAAATGCCATTTATTTGCCACATTAATCACTAATATCCTGCTCTACTCAGCCCTAGTGAGGCCACAAGTGGAATGCTATGTCCAGTTCTGGGCAGCTCAGCACAGGAGCGACACGGAGCTCCTAGAGCACGTCAAGCACAGGGCAACAAAGACCATGAAGAGACTGGAGCACCTCTCTTATTAGGAAAGGCTGAGGGAGCTGGGCCTGTTCAGCCTTGATAGGAGACAACTGAGAGTAAAAGCAGCTGAAGGGAGGGTGTTAAGAGGATTTCTCCAGGCTCTTGGTGCTGCCAAGCAGCAGGACAAGAGGCAACAGCTGGAAACTGATGCACAGGCAGTTCCATCTAAATATGAGGAAGAACTTCTTTATTGAGCACGTGACTGTGCACTGGAACAGGGTGCCCAGAGAGGTTATGGAGATATTAAGGAATAATCTGGATGCAATCCTGTGCCTTGTGCTTTGGGATGAATCTGCTGAGCAGGGAGGTTGGACCCACTGTGATCACTTCCAACCTGATCCTTTCTGTGATTCTGTCATTAGGAATAATTTTACCCACTCTTTTATTTAGCAGACATTACAATTATGTAGAATGTGCACTCCTCCTCTTGTTCAAGTTCTGATTTTTTTCAGTAAAAAGCAGCACTTGGACACAAGAGAGGGGTAGTGAATTCTTCCTATGACCCCTGGTGGTTATGGAGACCAGCTGCAGTTTGTGAAAAGTTTCTCAAGTAAATAGAAAACAGTAATACATTGTTAAATTAGCAGGGGGAGAACAGTTTAAAAGCAAAAGGAAAATTGACTAAAAATAGCAAGCAATGTTCTTGCACGAAACAAATAAGCTGCATTCAATTATTCCCTGCTTTACCTTCCATTGATTACATAGGGAAAGGTAATAAGCAATCCATAGCCTATCTGTCAAGCATGAACTTTTAAAATGAAATTTCCATGATATAATAAACTCCAAAGGTCTTGTCCAGAGAGAGTTGGGTCCTATGTTTAAACACAGTTTCTGGCACAATCAAGCATTCCAACATTTCCCAGCATCAATTCACAAATGTAATGGATGCTGTATGCAGAATTATATCATCTTTACATTACACACTCCAAGTTTTGCTGCACATGCTGCAATTTGCAAGGAATACTTTGACCAATACATTAAATAAAACAAATGTGCACTTAAGCAAAGAGGAATCAACACTGGCTTATTTTCAGAGTTTAATCAAGAACTTCTTTAAAATACAAGTTCCACTTGTATGATAGGAATGGTGCTTAAAAGGGTCAGCAAACTACTGAAAGAAAAAAGCCCTCTATTTATTTTGAATTACTACTTAAATTCAAATCATTAACCCAGAAGTGATTATAGTGGTAATAAAATTTTTGCTTTTTATTCTTATTTTACTATTTACTATTGCACATTAAAAAATACCAAAAGAGAACAATATCTTCTACCACCCATTATATACAGCGTGGGTATGGAGGTGAAACGGAGGGCATTTTTCAAGCTGCCAGTGATCTGTAATATCTGAAACAAACACCCTGAGGACATGTGTTGTTGTAAAACATGTGTTTCATTTTCATAACTCTAGATTTTTTAATTAAATGCTACATATATTTTGTTTTGCAAGAAGAATGGAAAAAAATCAATTAGGGAAAAACTCCTAAAATTTATAATTGCTACTTTTTTTTTCAGTTGAAAGAAAACAAAAATAAAAGGAGTTGCTTTTTAAAGACTAAGAAGGAGGCTTTCCTTTTTTTTATTTTCCAAAGTAAAAGGAAAGCTCTTTTCATATATTAGGGATTTGTAACTTTGCACAAATAAATATTGCTATAGTGTATGACTAAAATGGAAAAAAGTTAATATAGTGCATTCAGTATTTCATATACTGAAATATATAATAATATACCGCATTAATATTTTTCATTAAATGTTAGAATTTTTTTAAAAGTAAACAGATAATAATCCCATGTATAAACATAATCCAAGTTACCTGATAAAAGTGTGCAATTACTAGATGAAATTGTAATGAGATGAATATATATATTGTATATATGCAGCATATTGACAGACACTTAATAAAGATTGGTTTGAGATTTTATTAGTAACCAGCTACATTGAAACTTCAGTTAAGTTATCAAGATGGCATTACTTTTTCAGTTTCTGAACAGGGTTTTTGCTTTCCTTTCATTCCTGAATCCCACAGGAACTATTTAAATCTAAACAAAAATGCTATATGAAACACCACTTTCCAGCAAATACAGAGACCACTTACTATTGCAATGTAAGCAAACTATACTCTCCTACAGCTTTTTCAGTACATGTAAGTCTTCAATACTTAACTAATATTTGCCTGAAACAAAAGCTAAACAAGGCAAAAAAAACATGCTCATGACAGAATAGCAGACTTTCACAAATGTGCTGCTAGTGTATTTCTGTTCTCTGCAGAGCACACCCACTTTAGGGCTGTGGAGGTCTCTGTCACTGTGGCTGGCTCTTACAGGGCTGCTGGAGACACTGCCTCCCACCGCTGTAAGCGATCACAAATGCTCACAAACTGAATGTGTCTCACCCTGGGATGTTTGGCCTTAATGGAAGCTCTCTATTTACTTGACAATCCCAGTTGTAAGTACACTACCTAAAACTTTGTCTTCATCAGCTGTTCCTCACAAAACAGATGGTCAGGACTGAGGATTTTGATCTCTGTGTCCAAGGTGCCAACGGCCTGACCCAAATCTAGCAAGAGTATGGCATCATTTACGTATCTAAATTAAACTCAGTCTGAGCCAAATAACCTCCCAACCAAAGTTCAGCTTCAGCAGTTCGGAGCTGAATCCAAGTTTTAGGGCTTTCCCTGTGGTGGGAGCAACAACAGCAACTTGGGATGCTGCAGGTACATTACTTTTAAACTATACTCATACATATTTACTTATAAAAAAGAATACTCAGAGAAAATACCCTCACCATAAAATCTGGACAGGTACCTTATTAACTTTTGTTTTTAAACAAATATAGTTTGTTCTCCACAAAATCTTTGTGGGAATAAATATTAGCCTGGAGGAAGTCTCCATTCACAGTTACAGCCCCTTGCATGGAAAGCAAGTGCAGCTCAGATGTAGAAGGGAATCAAATGTGCATCGAGAGCCCCATGTCACCTCTAGTTCAAACCAAGGATGAAGTTACATTGGCCAGTTACCAGCATTAGAGAGATTAAAATGAATTAACGAACTCAGCTCACCCAGATACTGAGAAATTTAGCCTTACCACAACACAGGCCTATGGTATGGAATCTAACATAAGGTTTATCACTGAAAAACCTTACAAAAAAAGCGTATGTATGTAAACTGAGGAAATGGTATTGCTATGGCATGGTATTGGTGTATTTTGTCTAACAGAATGTGAAACACACTATTCAAAAAAGTCAAGTATTGCTTGTGTTTTGTCAACAGATCCATAAATAAACCTCTACAAGGTTTTACTGAAACGGTGATGTAGCACACTGTACAATCACAATTATATGTGTATAAAAAAAAGTTTTAAGTTGCTATCAAATTTGAGAAAGGAATCCTGCAATTCTTCACTACCCAAAGACAGACCTGTTATCTGATGTATGAAACACCCAACTCATGCAGTAATTGCTAGGTGATAATGGTGTTGGGTGTCCAGGCCTCATACATGTTCTACCAAGTGTATTTCATACACACTCTTACATAAATTTCTGCCTAATTTGCTCTCTCTTCAAACTAAAAACATCATAACTAAATTTCTAATTTACAGATCTCAATCCATGTTTAATAAAGGTGAACAGTATTAAACAACAGGAAATAATTTAAATCTTATGTCAGAATAAGAGGAGCTTTCAAACCTTCTCATGATATTCTGCCTTGGTCTCTACGTGACACCCCTGTGTGCATGACACAAGGCAGCTCTCCCTCCTACTGACATGTGCAAAACTGCCAGCAACAGAATACTGACAAACAAGGCAGTACCAGTCCAAAAAGCAGAACAGTTTTTAGCTGCTCAACACATAGAGGATGATCATAACTTTTTAAAATTACTCATGAGTGATTATGAGTCACTGAAAGGCAGCTCCTTTGGAACAATACATTAGTAAACAAAATTGTCCTTCAGTTTGGCCCCAAGAGCTCTTCTTTAGCTCCAGTTATGGACAGGAAAAATAAGAACAGCAGTGACAGAATATCAAAGTGATGCATCAAGGAGAATAACTCAGGAAGTACCTGGTAACACACAGCAAGAAATGCTTTCTTACCTGCTTTATCCCACAATAATTTGCTATGCTGTCTACCAGCTCTGACATGACCTTCACTTCATGTGATTTCTTATTATTCATAAACTCATCTGGTTTGATACCTGTATTAGATTAGGAAAATAAATACACATTAACACAACATGTAATAATAAGGATTTGTGATTAATCAGGAAAAAAAAAGCTAATACTGTTCATATATTTCCAGGATAATAATTTTTAATTAAAAACTCACTAAATCACTAGTAAAGGAGTAAACTTCTGGATTATGGATGAATTAGCAACATTCAACACTCTACAAAACTCAGTTTTTTAAGATGTAGCATATTTAATACCTGACCATATATCAGACAATAGCTACAACTATAAAACTGTACTATTTCTTCCTTTACATTGGAAAATATTTATTTAGTCTCATTTATCACATCTACCTTTTCATAAATGAAATTAAAAGGCTGGGACAATAAGCAATCGCATTGTACAGCTTGTTAATGCTGCGGATTTGCTGTCAATATCAAGAGGGAGATACACTATTTCTACTAAAAAGTTATGAGCAGTACTGGGAAAATTCAGAGGAAGATGAACTTTTCTTTATTTACCCTGTGGATTAGTTATAGGACTGTTACACCTTAATGGCAGAAAATCCCTCATTTCAGTGTTGCTGGAGAATGTGTTAATGAGATGGAGTCAACCTGCACCGTGGGTTACCTGCTTGTGCAGAACACCAAGCGCACTCACTTGCAAACCTCTGCGCCACCCAGCCAAAGCAGGAGCTCAGAAGTCTCTCATTCCCTTGGGAGCAACCTACTTATTTCTCTTAGGGGTCCAGTGCTGCAGTACACTTGGATCTAGTTAAACTGATGGTAAGACTGAGTGATGGTAGAAGAAAATGGATCATTACTAATGAGCATGCTCCTAGAAAAGAGGACTTTTCTACATGACTAGGCAGATTAATATATTTTCCCATTTTCTGCTTTATGCATTGTATGTTTTCATCTGTCCAGAAACTGATCATTAGGTAAAAACAATGTTCATTTCTTGATCAAACCATGCTGGGAGCAGAGCCAAGTGTGTTACTTATTTAAAAGAGAGTGGGGAATTGAACTGAGCTCATAAGAAACCCAGAGTTTTCTCTATTTTTCCCAAACCCCAAGGGTTCTGTCTATTTCTTGAACATCTGGGGTTCTTATAATAAACTGTTATGACAATACTTAAAATCTAATATAGACTCTATGAACTGACAAAAGGAAAAATAGACTGAAAGACTTAAACAATACAAATAGCAGAAACAAATTGTTTGTCATCTCATTGAAGAATCTCCTTAACTTTAGAATTGTAAAGATCTATACAGCATCCTAAAAAGCTCATAATTTGTAAGCACATCAGGTTAAAGAAAAACAGACAGGAAAAAAATTTAAAAGAAATAAGGTCTCTCGTTTTTGTTTATGTTAGAACATTTTTGTGTCTGGATTGGCTCATCAGAAAAAGAAGCAGAAATGGAACAAGAAGAAACAGACATTTAACTTCTTGACAGAAATAAAAGTTATTTTTTTTTCCAAAGCAGCATTGTCCCTTTGGACAATGACCACATACTGCACCTTTACTCTTTATTATGAACTCAAAACACCGAATGGAGTAATGCTAGGTGAAGTACTATGTCAGAGAGTACTTAATCCAAATTAAGTATTTCAAACATGGTAGAGATCCAGAACAATTACCTAACTTACAAAAGCTGAGGCTCCATATAGAAAAAGCATAATTTGTTTATATTTACATCTATAGTTTATTTATCACCTTAGCTTACAAAACTTTCTTAAGCATTTTTTGACTGCTTTCCCTTCTTTCTGCAGGATAATACACTGCTCATATTTCAGCTCAGGGCAAAGGATACTTTTTGAAGAAAATTATGGGTTTTAAAATAAATTTTATTTTTCCTGCTTTTTATGCAAAATTCTGATAGATTTTTACATTATTCTGGAAAAAACCCTGATATTACAAACTAATGCAAATAAATGTATCTGGAGACTGTTTTATATTGCCTAGACAGCTGAAAATTTGAATTAAAAAAATATACTAGTTTGACTGAAACTGTGTAAATTCTTTCTGCTACCACAAAATTACTTTCTTGAAACAGATAATAATACATGTACGTTTCCTTACTATGTGTACAACTGATGCAGACAGAACAAATACTAATTTCAAAAAAACATCAGAAACATAGAGAACCATCTTCCATTGTGATGAAAAAAAGATAAAGTGTGGTTTCAAATAGAGAAGTAGCTTGGATATGACAGAGTAACAGAAAGCTTTATGTTACCAATTTCAGCTGGTAATGAAATGCTGCTCATTTCCATTGGGAATCCCTAGCATGAGTACCTGTATTCCATTTGAAGAACTGCTTTAACACTGAAGTGCCATTTACAGCTACATCTTTAGTTGTGAAGCTAAGCAAATTGAGGAGAGACTTTTTATCCAGGGCTAACACAGACATTTTTAAGATCTCCTATGGCAGGGTGCAAGGGTTTTATACCCCAGCTACCTGTGGAAACTCACTTATATACCAGAAAAAAAAAGTATAAATCCGTAGTCCACACCATACAACCATCTATACAGAAGTTTGCTACGGTGATTTAACTCCATAATCCAGAGTCAGGAGCTGGACTAACCATATACTCAAAAAAACCCCTTCTGAGGCAGAGTGATATTCCAGCACATGGAATTGAAAGATGGATTCATTAGTAGCCACTGCATGGCATGATTATTACCTTGGCCATAAACACACAGCAAAGGTGGAGTACTCTCAATCCAGCCATCACTTCTGGGTGGTTACGAAGCAGAGCAGAACACCCTTCAGATTCAGAACTCCATTCTGAGTAGCTATGTCCACAACATCCTTAAAATGTTTGTGCTTCCCAATTATTCCCAGGAAGGATGGGAATATATCTACATTAAGATTGCAAAGAAGCTAGAGAACTATATAAGTATGCAAACTGTGGGAAAAGGCTCTGTTTGTCTTAGAAGAAGAAAAAGTATTAAAAATATCTGAAACATATATGGATATGGAATTACCCTGATGCATATTTTTCAGAATATAGGCAACACCATCAAAAAGCTGCCGGTTTTCTCAGACTTACATTTCTCTGGACTTGCAAGCATGCTTTAGCATGTCAGGGAACAAAGATATCTTCTGAAATACAGAAATAAGTCCAAAATATCTAAAATAGCTCAAAGTTAAAAGATCACAACTTTCATTTGGCAACTTGCACATTATGAATCCATAAGCTGGTATTTTGCATATGCCAAATGACTACCAGGAACTTCAATTAAGTTAATTTAACTGATATTTACTGCCAATCCAGCACAAAGGTTTTGAATTATAGTTCTGTTGTACACATTTGGAATGCATTTTATTTTTCCCCAAGAAGTACTGCAAAAAAAACCAAACCCAGGCCCCAGCTACCCAACCAAGTATCACTCCTGCTACACAGAACAAAATACTCAGCAATTGCATTATTCCTGATGCTCCATTCTGCATGACAAGAAGGTGAAAGACTCCTCAAAGTTTTGGCTAAGAAAGTTAACTCAAATAGAAGAAAGTAGAACTAGAAAATTACAGAAAATTAAGAGGAACATGGAGAATGAGATAAAGTAAAATTGAAAATAGCTAAAAAGCTAGTGGGAAAGAAAAACAGCATACAGCTGTCAAGGAAGAAAAAAGGGTTTGTGATGAACTAAGAGCATAAGGAAAGAAGCCAGAAAGTAGGAGGAATGCACTACAAATCATTAGGAGTATCTCAGCAATGGCATTCTAGTACCTCTAAAAAAACCTGGGGAGCCAACCATGAAAAATGGCAAAATTGGAAAGAGATTGCTGTAGAAAATGGGAGAGATGCACAACATTTGTATAATGGTGCTACCACTTAGGATAAGAAACATCAGGAGTTTTAATGCATCCCAGAGATAAAAGGCACTAGAAGGCTAAGGCAGAGAGCTGCTCAGTCTATCTCTTAAAAACTAATGAGAAATCTCAAAGACAGTGGCAAACCTAGAGAGGCTGAGGACTCCATGAATAGCCATTTCATTTGCAGTGAAAATGACAGCAGTCCAAATAAGGATCATCTGATCTAAAAATTATAATCAGGGTAAGATTCCCAGGGTCCAACTTGCTGCCAATTCAATTTCTTTAACTACAGAAAATGAAACTACTTGTTTTATCACATATAAATGGTATTAGTCCCAAAAATACAGAATTAATTAAGCTTTTTTTTCTAAGACATCAAACATTTGCCATATTTTAGGGTGATACTTCTAAGAAAAGCACGAGTAGCAACTATGATTCTTGTCAATCAGGGACAAAACAAAGAGAATTAACAAGGTATCTCAAGTAGTGATGTGCATTTTTCTTTGTCCCATCCCCTTTGGAATTGAATCCCATGATGGGTCTATAGATACCAAATGCTCAAATTTTAGCAAGAGAATCCATTTTGTAAACAAAGACAATAAAAAAAATATCCAAGAACAAATAAAAATAGAAGTGAGGCTCACGTAGGAAAAAAACCCTCAAACAAGAAACTACCCTCCAAAACCAAAACTCTCTTACAGTCCTATAGTGAATAAGCAAATGTTAAAATACAGATGTAAATATACCTGTTGCTCCTTCACTGTCTCCTTTCAGTGCTTCAAGCATATCTTCTAGTGGGGTACACACTCCAAGGTTGGGCAAAGAATAATACTTAGCAGCCAGGGCAAACAAATGTACATTGATAAGCTTCCCAGAGTTTTCACAAAATGCACCGGAAAAGATGTCATCGTCTGCACATAAAAGAAAAGGAAAAAAATTTTGTAAACAGTGCTTAACAGCTCTCTAGTACTGCTGACAGAGAACTACTGGCAATAAATACTTAGTATCAAACACAACTGGCCATTTATCTTGCTTCTCTAAGTGGGAAAACTCATTATTTTTCTTCAGCTGTATTCCCCCTTCAGAACTGAGGTCAAATTCAGCTCTTAGCTGAGCAAGTGTAAATGTGGCAAAATCTGTTGTTTCAGCAAACCTACTTTAGTATAATTGACAAGTTAATCCAGCCAACATTATCACTTCTCTTCTGTTTACAAACTTGCTCATTATGCACATCCTAGTCAGCCCTATCTGCCAATATATGCTGCTGGATTTTTTTTTTTAAGGAATGCAGCTGTTCAGTATATGAAATGTTTAGATTCACAATCACTCAATTTATGTACTTTCCAAGCTGCTTTGTCACTGATGAATACTGGGAGAATTAAATTAATTTTTATTTCCAACCAGGTGTGGGCCAAAGTTAAATTCCAATATGTATTTCATTAGATTCATGATGCAATACTTCGTTTTGGTATTACCTGGTACTGAGTTTCAAAAATGTACATTTATTTTTAAGTGAAACATATCAGTATGAATTATTTATTATTTCTAAGATTGTTTTGTATTGTCTAATTCCTCTCTATTTTACCTATTTGTGAATTCTACATAGTTTTGCTAATTATTTTTATACATTTGTAATTCTTTTCAATATTTAAAAGGCAACCAGTCCAGCAATCCAACCATTACAAAGATTTGGAAAAAGTCTTCTAGTTTGTCTTTTGTGTCATAGGTAGATTTTGAGGAAGTACATACCTAGCGCAGTAGCTTTCCTGAATCTGGCATGACAATGGATACAGCTGTTTTGATTGACCTCAGCTCTAATGCTCTCAATTTTCTGCATGACCACAATTAAGGGTCATGCATACATTACAATCCTCTGAAAACAGTCCCAAAACACGTTAATTTTCATGATATGACACTACAAAGTGACAAGCGCAGCAAACAAATTTTGTATTGAAGAAAGCAAAATATTGTCTAAGTTATGACCAGAATTAACATGGTTTTGTTGCCTGCACAGCACTTCTTACTCTACTTCTGCTACAAAATCTTAAAAGAAAGCCACTTTTCTCCATAAACAACTCCCTTGTCTGAACAAATTTTAGTTAGTGTAGCCTTCATGAAGGGTAAGACTGTAACAGGATACTAGAGATGAGAAATAAAGACTGCAGCTTTTATGGAAAAGGGGAAAAAGGGAAAGCAACTTTGCTTTCCAATGTCTCTTCTGTAAAATTTATTACAGAAAGATAAGGAAATAGATGTGCTTTCACTTTTTCAGCAGCTGACATAAAATATAATTACTGTTCTCACAAATCTCACTTAAGTGAAATACAATGCAGCAATACCCGAGTTCTAGAACGCTCCTTAGCCTGGTTACTTAGTGGAAGAACATGACAGAACTAGCAGGATCTCATACAAGATTGCTAATGCATCTCTCATGATAACAGTCCCACCAAACTTAAAATTGTTGGCCCACCTTGACAACTGAAAAAAAGGAACCAACTACATTAAGGCTTCTGAAGCCTAACTTCAAGCTACAGAATGGCAGTTGGGGTGAACTTTGTATTATTTATGAATATTAAAAATGTTAGGTTTTTTGACATGTTTCTACTCTGGATGCTCACAAGAGGAAATCTAGCATGTCTTTTAACCAGTCAGTCTCTACATTTGCAAACAAATCTTCAGAGGAAAGAAACATATGCCCCAAAGTTGGAATCACAGTACAAACAGTAATTTACAGTAAGATATGAAAATACTTAAACACAGATTTGTCTGTGCCTGTGTCCAATTTACTGCAATGATGTGATAAACAAAATACAATATGGCAAATGTCAGCTTTTTGATGTATTCAAACCAGTTTCTGAAACTAAAAAGGGATGTTACATTTTTCTGCAGCATACAAGTGAAAACAAGCGTTCCATCCTTCACATGGTCATTATAATGAAATTACTTTGAACAGGGAAGAGTAATTTCTGTTTATGTTGGGTTTCAAGATTTCTGATGGTCAGTTTCTGATTCCCTAATGTTATTGAGTTGCACTAATGCACTCAGATAAGCTATGATACTATGATAAGATATAATACTACATTCCTCTCTCTCTCCTAATTTTAATACAGGCTAGCAGTGCACTTATTTGCAAATGTAAGTAGATGTTTGCAGGTGTCTTCACTGAAAAACTTATATTCTACTATGAAGTATTTTCATCATACGACTGGATGGACAGATACTATGCAGTCAAATGAGGAAGGCATGAACCTCCAAGCATATCAGCATGCATATACCCACTCCACTACAGTGAATTGCGTTAAATAGCATATTATAAAGTCAGGAAAAAAGGGGAAAGTCTTCCATTTTTTCTTTTAATTAGCAGAAACAATCCCTGCAGAATCAAAAGAAAAAATGCCATGTTTTAAATACAGCATGAAAATTTCATACCCTTCAAAAGGCGTGCTTAGACATAAATTTTCTTTTTGTTCCAGTAACTTCTGCATCAGAATCTGTAGCACGCATTTGGAATTCAAATTATTAAATTATTTCCCAGTTTTGAAATCTACAAAACAATATTCCTCATTCTCATTCTACTCTACAGGCCACCACTTTGGTGTCTGAATCATTCCATGCACTTTCCCATAGAAACAGGTTAGAGCAGAGTAATTTTCCTCTACTGTTTTCTTTATGATGATTTCATTTAATAATTAGTTTTGTTTCAGCCTCTATTTACATTAAATTTTTATGTCCTGTTGCTCTGAACCAGTCCTGACTCTGACATTACCTGTCAAGAACATTAAGCCTGTCCTTGCTGCTTCCCAACACTTTTGCTTGCTGACCAGACCACTGTCTTGTTTCCATCTGGATCTTGAAGGTAATTCATAATCCAGTGTCTTTTCTATGCACAAATAACCTCTGTGGGATTTTTCCCAAATAACCCTTTAAAAATGAGTCTTACAGTTAATATTTTGAGAGGTCATTAGACCCAACAGAGCAAATGTTGCTAGTGATATAGCAATTCACAGTTCTTCAATCTCTTTCTGAGTCCAAATCATTATTTTAGCTTGTCTTCTATGCCAAAAAGCACATGCTACATCCTGCGGAGCCTTCTCTTCCACTCCACACGCTTTCCTGCCTCGCATGCCATTTAACGTGAGATTTCAGAGCTAACGCAATGTGGCAGCGATCTACACTCCATATGCTTTGGCTTTTCTCAGCTAAGTGCTTTGTCAGAGATTTCACCTTGGATTTGAAAATGATCTCTTTGCTTGGGATCAGTCCCCCCAAATACCACAGCTTTCAGACGCTTTATCTTCATTTCAAGGAGCATTCATTACTGGTACGTTTCTCTCCTACTTGGAGCGCATTGCATTCAGCAACACAGCAGCCTAGCTGGCTTCCTCTTCAGTTATGTGAAAATTACTAAAAATATGAAATGCTACTTAAATAGATCTCGTCAGAAATAAAGCAGCTGCTTTCCTGTGCCAGACGCACTATTACAGATACACAGGAAAGCGGTGTTACGCCTTTTCCAGCTGTCCCCCGCATCTCCAGTTTCAACACCGGAGGATTTCAACTGTTACATCTTTCCACTCGTGGAGGTTTTGGGTGGTTTTTGGGGGGGTTTTTTGGTGGGTTTTTATTTTTTTTGGTGTGTTTTGTTTCATTTGGTTTGGGGTTTTTTTCATTTTAATTGTGTTCTTCAGGAGTCAGTCAGAGTGAAGGAATCTGACAGCTTGGAGTTTCATTTCGTTTCCAAATGAACGCGGCCACTTCCGCGGGGCCCGACAGTGCAATTCCCAGGCCGGCTGCGCTCCGTCTGCAGCGGGACGGCTCCGAGCGGCTCCGGTTCCCGCGGCACGGCCGAGCGCCGCCGCCCCGCGCCCCGCCCGCGCCCCCCGCGCCACTCACCGCACGGAGCCGCCGCGGCGCCCGCCGCCAGGGGGCGCGCCAGCGGCCCGGCCGCGCGCAGCGCCTCGAGCACGGCGTCGGGGCTCGGCGCCACGAGCCGCTCCCAGAGCCCGCGCGTGAAGAACTCCACGGTGTGCGCGCGGCACAGCGGCAGCGCGCGCCGCACGAACCGCGCCGCGCGCCGCAGCGCCCGCGCCGCCGCCGCCGGGGGCGGCTGGGCCGGGAGCGCGCTCGGCGGCCGCGACATGGCCCCGCGCGCGGCCCGTCGGCGCCGCGGCGCGGCTCGGTGACGTCGTCTCGGTGCGCGGCGCACGGAGCGCGATGGCGGCGGCGCGGCGCGACGGGCCCGGGCCGGCGGCGGCCAAGGCGGGCGCGGCGGCCCGGGGGCCCGGCCGAAAGAGGCGGTGGAGGCCCGCCCTGCTGCGCAGCGTTGTCGGCAGCGTCCAGGAGGGTGAGTCGGGGCCGCCGGTGAGCCTGAGGAGGCGCCGTGGGAGACCCGACTCCTTGGCTCAGCTGCGAGCCGGCTCGACCCGGGAGTCCCGGCTGGGGCCGGCCCTGCCAGGCCTAGCGGAGGGTTTGGGCTGGCGGAGCCCGCAGCCCCTCTCGCCCCCGGGTGTTGGTGGCCGTGGGCTCGGGGCTGGGGGTTCAGGGCTGGCTGGGCGCGGCCTGTGTGAGCTGGAGCTCCCCGGGTCCGGGACTGCAGCCCCTGGGCCGCGTGGCGATGGGTTTCGGCTTTTGGACTCGCTTTGAATTTTCTCCGTAGAAAGGTGCACGTTTAAAAAGAAAGCGTGTTTGAGAAAAGGTTCAGATAGGTAGTTATGCAGATGTAAAAATGAGTAGGAAGAAGAGCATGGGCTTCAGCAGCACTGTGCTGAAGTGGCAACTTTGGAAAAAGAATAAAAGGAAAAGTTGGAACTGATTTGGCTTCCCTTTAGAAACTGTTTCGTTAGTAAATACTACAAAAGTCAGTAGTTTTTTAAGAGTAATGTAATAAAAATAAGGTATTAGGAAAAAAGCAAGTTAAAGTTTCATTTTTCTTTAATGGTCGAGACTGAAACAGCCAATGTCTGAGCTTTCCTTTAAGCAGGAATGATTCTATGATGTAGCTGTAGAAAAGCTCTTCCTGGACATGTGCAGAAAGAAGGTAGTGGCAATAAAATACTATTTAAGTGAAAAGATGTAGTGGGTTATTAATGTAGAGTGATACGAGGCTTTAGTGACATTTTTCCCTGTGTCACAGCACATTTCTGCTGCTGCAGCGTGATTACCTTTCTTTTCTTGAGACTGCCTTTAGGAGCTTATTTTGGAATCTATTTTGATATTGCTTTAGAAGCTGTCAAAAGCAGGACTGAAGTGAAACGTTAATACATCTTTTCCCTGGCTTCACAAAGCATTGGCAAAGGTGCATGGTGGTGAGTGGGCAATAAGTAGTGATGTTTGCAGTGCTCTCCCGGGGATTTAGGGAGTAATTTTGAGTAAATCAGTGCAAGCTGCGATGCTGCAGTGGGGAACAACCTAATAATAATGTTTTTTCCCTTGAACTTGTGACTGGGCCTTACTAAAATTGCTACACATAGGGGCTTTTTCAATTTGGAAAGAAAACAGATTGAAGGAGTCCAGACAACAATTGAATGGTTTGGTACTATTTTAGTGCAGGTGTATTTAACTCCCCTTTTCTTATGCTTTCAGGACGAGGATTTGCATTTCGGAGGAAACAGAAGATTGAACGACAGTACAGGAGATTGTTGAAAAAGAGAAGACAAGTGCCTGCACAACAGGGTGATCAGTTTACTGATACTTATCCAGAGCACTTGAAACATCTTTACCTTGCAGAGGAAGAAAAGCTTAAGAAGCTGCGGCGCAAGACTCCAGATGATTCGGTGTCATCAGAAGAAAAGCTTAATAAAGCAGCAGAGTAAGTTTCCAAAGTATTTTAAAAAAGTAATTTTTTCCATCGCTAAATAAATATTTTAGATCTTAACAGTTCACGTGGACTTCAGTGTGGTAATTTGCTTTACTAAAAATGCCATTGTGTCTTAAATATTTTTTCCTGGTGGTTAGAAAAATAAATGACAGCGTAACTAGTTTCGTGTGCTTGAGACGATGAGGCGTCATTGCACAGTATTACCACCAGATGGAGATGAGAATGAAGCAAAATTTTTTTTTTGTTTTTTCCATAAGAGAGCAGTATTTCTAAATGAGTGTTCTCATCTCTCTGCAGTTGCTTCCATATGTTTGAACTAGAAAGAAAGAATGCAGCTCTAAGCTAGTATGTCCAGGTTTTTAGCTCTGAGGAGCTTAAATTATGGGGGAAACTCTGTTAGGCAGTCTTTAAGCTTCAGGAAACATCATCCATGTGGAGATACAGCAGATAAGGTGTATGACTAAAAGTTGTGTGCGCTCTGGTCTTTGGTGCATTTGGCATTGAAGAAGTTTAGTTTGTTGTGCTTTCTTGCTGGCTGCTTATGCATGGCCTGGAATGGTGTCGGGTATCACGTAAGAATGGTGCAAACAATCCATTCAGTGTAGGAGGATGACTCTTCTGAAACCTGTATTTGTAGTTAACTTCCCTGAATTTGTAAAAAGCATTGGAAGACTGTGCTGTGATTGTGCAGTGGCTGTAGTGTCTATGGTTATGTCTGCTTGGTGATAATCAGTGTCTCAAGAACATGTACTTTTTCTTCCAGGTCAGTTGTGACTCAAGAGAAGTTTAAAAATAAGACATCAAATCAGAAGGCAAAAGAAGAGTATGAGAAAATAAAGGCTGAGCATGCTAGAAAGAAAGAGGTACATTTAAACAGAATTCTTTCTTGATTTTAAACAAAGTCTAGATTAATGCCATTTCTGCCTCTCAGTCTTCCATCTGAACCCAGAGAAGACTGTAGGAGGTATTGGAACTCCTTCAGTCTTTTTCAACTTGACAGTGGTATTCAAAGCACACAGGCGTTCAAAGGATCCTTCTCTTTGTTCTTACTATTTTTGTCCTGCAGTTGCCAATAGCAGAATTTTATCATGTCAGTTGGTACATCAAGAAAAGCTTAGAGCTTGATCTGCATACCCCAGTGGATTATATTAGACCTCTTAAATTTTGTAGAAGGGGAAGTAATAACAATACCATCATCTTGTGATGGAAAATGAAATACCCATCCTGTCTTTCATGGCATTATCATCATGCGGTCTTCATTTTACCTTTTTATGTACTTTGACCAACAGTGAAACAATTAAATGTAATAGTATCTGCAGTCAAAAATTTTAGTAATTCTCTTCATTCATATTTATTTGGAATTATTTTTATGGGACATACTGTAATATCGTCATTGTGAAATAGCGCACTTGAATTATTAATTTGAGAGGTCTTTATTTAACTACTGTTCTTTCCCAGGACATTGTTTGTTGCACTGTAAAAGGGCACACAGTATAACATTGTAGAAGTTGTGTAACTTCCTGGTCACATACTAAATTTCAGTAGCTACTGAATAAATATTAAATATCTATATTAAATATAAATTAAATATATATATTAAGTATTAAATGTATAGCTGTGTAAAACATACTGTTTCTTCAGTTCAGCTACGTTTAGTTTTATGCAAGCTGATCTGTGATTCTGGGTGAGTTATGTGGTTATTTAGCTGATGGCTGCTTTTTTGCATATTAGCTACAGTTTGTATCAAAAGAAATTAATGTTATGACCAGCTTATTTAGAGAAGGTGAGAACAAGCCAAACCCCAGCAAGACAGCAGGGAGTATTCTCTGGGCAGCACATAGGAGTTGCCTGAGTGCAGGTGTTGGCATTTTTAGTTTTGCTAAAGATAATTAGGCAAAACAGGAGCTAAGTGCCCAATAACAGTAATCATTTATGTGGAGTTCTTAAGTGGTGCGTGATGAAAAAGTAAACCATGTTCTTCACCATCGTGTGTATATTAGCAAACACTGGATTTACTGTTATTTATTTTGAGAAGAGAAACAAGCCTAAAGATGCAATTTCAGCCTCCTCAAAGGCCTTTTTTGGCCTGAAGAAAGCTAAGGTTTAGTAAAGGTCAGAAAAAATTAATGCAACTAGCAACTGTGTAAGTAAGATGAATGTTCTTGCTTGGAAGTAGCCATTTGGTTGGTAGCTTAACTGGGTGTTGTATACAAGAATATGCTGAACAGCAGAAAAATTATTAGATAGGATGTGAATTACTGGTAAGTTAGAGCTGATGCTGCTCTGTTTTTTTTAAAAGGGGGGAATAAATTGTATTAGTCATAATGGTAAAATAAGTCAAGGGTTCTGAGAGGAAAGAGGTTGTTATCTGTGCATATTTTGCGTATGCATGTTTATTGGATTGTTTGGGATGTTTTCCTCTTAGATATCTATTTAGAAATCTTTCCTTATGTCCTATAAATTTTATATCAGAGGGCAATTCTTGCTAATTTTGGTACCTCACTGAAGCCATCTAGGCTGTGGAAAACAAAAATTACAACACTGGAAAAGGGGGTGTGAGATGTTGAATAAAATCTGAACATAACACTTTGGTGATATCTATATAGTGTTGATCGTCCATCCGTATATAGTTAACACTCCATTAGTAGTTTGGTTGCATGTCTGCTTCATGGAAGGTTTTACAGGTGAAAATTTGATTAGGGTTTATGGTTTTGTTCCATGTCTCTTAAAGGAACAGACTGCAGCCTGTGTTGCTCAAAGAGGACAGATCACTAGTAGTTTGGTCTGGATTAATTTTCCCGAGATAATGCTGTCCTAATAACAGAACAATGTTATTGCCCAATTCATGGTCCAGATATGTCTGATATCCTGTCAGCCTATCCCATGCAAAGGTGTCCAATATCCTAGCACATCTGGATTGGCAAGATATTCATTCACAGGGGAGCTGCTGCATCACCTTTTTCTTTCTTGCACTAAAGAGGAGAAAGTGGGGAAAATTTCGCCAGTTTGTCATTTAAGGAGAGTAGTGAAGGAGCACATTTCACAGAAAGGAAATAGTATGCATTGCAGCAGCAAACCTTATTGTAGGATGTTCTGCTGAAGAAAACTTGGCTCTTCTCTTGAAGCTTGGGGTTGTATAATTTGTTTTGATTGCAGTATGTGCTGAAAGAACATCATGATTCAGCTTCAGAGAAATGATGTTTCTATTGGCAGTACAATACCTAATTGCCAGTACCTATATAAAAATGAACTTCATTGCTTATGGATAGCTTTGCAGTCACAAAAGGTTTGTAATTGTTTCATAATCTTATATATTTACTTAATTTCAGGAAGCAGAAAAAAGAAAACAACAAAGAGAAGAAGCTCAACGTTTGTACAAGAAAAAGAAAATGGAAGCTTATAAAATACTGAGTAAGAAGACAAAGAAAGGACAGCCAAATCTAAATTTACAAGTAGAATTTCTTCTTCAGAAAATACAGCAAAATACATAACCTCTGCATATATTTAAGTTAGCTGTGGACATTTTATTAAATTTCTTCTAATAAATACTGTCTTTTTGTTTCTGCATTACTTTTGTTATTGCCTTGATTTATCTCATCAGTCGAATGATATATTCATCCTAAAAATATCTCTATGCTGAGAGTGAAAGGGATGTGGTACCTTGAAAATAAATGGTCTGTATTTCTAAACTTAAATTCTATAAGCTGTATGTCATACTTGAATTAAAAGTAATAGGCTGTAGCACCATCTGACCATGAATCTAATACTTCCTGCAATTGTGATTACTAAAATTGCACACACTTGGGAGGACTAAAATGATGCAAATTGATATCTCAAGAACTGCCAGTTCTAGGAGCGTGTTTTGTGTGCTCTTGGATAGGTTTGGCACATGAAAACAAAGTTCATATACTATACTTGGATGGCTATTATTTGTTGTTTTCCACAAAGAAGAAAACTTGCCAAAGGCCCAGAAGTGTTTGGATGTAAAGATCTTGGTAAAATAATTGTTGGCCCATTCATAAAGCTGCTTTGTAACTTGTAATGTCTGAATTGCTCTACCTTTTGTGTCATAGCTTTTTCATGAAATTTGTTTTCTTCTATGTAGCTTTTACTTAATAGCAATTTGGACCAATATTTTAAAGTTTATGTATTTTCCTAAAGAGAGAGGTTATCCTCACATTTGTGGGTTTTTTTAATATCTTACTAACAACCCAGTTGAGGAAACACAACATTTATCAGTTGAGAAGTTATAGTTGAGGATCCCACTTTGTGGATTAAAGGAAAAAAGAAATTATCAACTAACAATGTTTTAGAAATTTCTTCAATCCATATTTGCTTGCTAGAAACTGTGTGCTGGTTTTGGCTGGGGTAGAGTTACTTGTCTTCACAGTGGCTGGTACAGAGCTGTGTTTTGATTTGTGCTGAACACAGGGTTGATAGTGGAAGTTTTCATTATTGCTGAGTAGGGCTTACACAGAGCCAAGGTTTATTCCATGCTGCCACACTGGCACAGAGATTGGGTGTGCCAGGGAGGCTGGGAGGAGACAGCCAGGACAGGTGACCCAAGCTGACCAAAGGGGTATTGCCATGTAGGTAAAGCTATTCTGAGACCACAAAGCAGTGAGTATGGCAGCGATTTCTCACCAGATTTTTTTTTTTTTTTAACTGAACAGTGATGATTTACTACAAGGTAGATTTTTTTTCCCATTTTTTCCTTCTTTTGCTCTTTTTCTCTCTTGCTTTTTCCTTTTATCTCTTTATTTTTTTTTTCCTTCTGTTATAGAATGAAGTACAAGGACTTGAACTGCCAATGGCAGACAGAAAGTACATGATTTACAGTTGCTTACGTGTCACTTGAATCTAAAAGTCAAATGCTGGCATAAAACTAGAAATAATTCTATCCAGTGCTTTAAAAAATTAAAACTATTGTAATACACTGTATGTTTTCAGTCAGTGCTGAACACAAATCAGTTACGCATTGCTTAGATTGCTTTAAGAAGACTCGGGTGGTGAAACTTATGGGAGAAAGATAATGCTAGATTATGGAAAACTTCTTTATCATTCAGTTGTTAATATTTACATTCAATTTATATTGTCCAGTTAAATTAGATCAGATACAATGTAGGAATAAATACACTTATTTTTAAAATAGAATCCTAAATTACATACTCAACAATTTTTAAATTTGTTCTCGGTTTCAAGGACCACTTGTAGATCGTTTATAAAAGTATCTACCAGCATAGTCAGGCTGCTGCTGGTAAGCGCTTGTTTCCCCAAGACTTAGATGTGCTAAATGAGTGTTTATATTAATCACTCTTCAGGCAGATCTATTTCATGCTTCCTACCTACACCAGTTTTGGGTTGCTCACTGGTGACAGGACTGATGTATTTCAGTTGAGAATTTTCCAGGGAGAAATGGAAGAAGCTGCCCTCCACAGATGGCCATCTCATTGGCAGGAAATTCATCTGGTCTCAGCATGTAGGATTTGCTGTGCACATATGAACTCTTCTTTCGGTGTGCACACAGTATATCTGATCCAGCCAAGAGTTATCAGCTTTATGGCAGGAAGCTTTGCAGCTGATCTGCACAGATACTGAGCATTTGAAGCTCCTAGAAATTTTACAAAATGTTTATATACATGGCACAGAATTAGCTTTCTCAGCATCCCTGAGTGTTTGCAACACAACATTCCAGCCTGCACCCACACTAATGCATATTCAACAGTTACATGAAAACATTTGGACATCAAACTTCATCAGGCAATGTTCTTGGACACAAAAAATCCCCTAACACCAAATATTTAATAACCCTATTTGTTAATAAATCAAAGCCAACCTTATTTTTTATGAATGTAGTTCCCTTTGCTTTGGTGCCCTTTTTCAGATTTCATCATATTTCCTGATAATAATTAAAAATCCCCCAGCACTCTGCACTTAAAATCAAGGTGTATCTGCTGAAGGCAGTGTTTCCTCATGCTAACCCTTCCCCCAACCCTAACCCTAACGCTACTAACCCTAACTGTAAAAATGGCGGCGCTCGGTAGTCATGTGGTCAGGGAACACATGGCGGCGCCCATGCAGTCACGTGATATGGGAGCAATATGGCGCTGGCATGTACTTCCAGAACAAGATGGTGGCGCCCATCTCCGAGTGTTGTGTGTCGCCGCCCCAGCCCACCACTGTGCCGTGTGAAGGTGTTCAGGAAAAAAAATGGCATCGCATGCGTTTAATTCTCCAAAGACATTGCTGGTAAAGCTTTTTTAATGCTTTTTGATTTTTCAAATTGGTCCATTCTTTAGAAATTACAGATATAAAAAGCATTAATTCCTTCTGTGTCAACATTTTTACTGATATTCATGGTTTTTTGCTCCTACTTATTTAATTTGGATGGGGTTTTATATTTTGTTCCTTCTAGATAATCTAAATGAAGCTGTTATCTAGTGGAAAATGCTGTTTGAGTTTAATGAGGTAGACAGTATTCCTTTGAAAGTAATCTGGTATGCATTAAAATGCTTTTAGTGGTCGATAAACCAAAAGACATTAAAATATCAATGTATTTGAGGTATATTTTTTGCAATTATTGTCTAGCCGTCAATATGTTGAATTGCACTGTGGGTCTGAAAACACAGAACTAGTTCATATGCACTGTGCTCAAGATTAAAGCAAAGGGGATATAATTTACACATCCATACCTTCACATACTTACCTGTAAATGCTGGTCTGATTTTCAGGCAATATCTTAAGATAATCACTTTTTATTTTAAAACAATGTCTTGTCCAGGTGGTAGTGATTACTGTTGTCAATGTTATTTTAAAACCAATCTTACATATACATGTATATATCTATATATATAATTTTGTGGTAATTTCAGCCACTGAACATTCAAGTGTAGGAGCTGCTGCTCCTCGATCTTTACAGTACTCTGCTCCGAAGGCAGTGGAGGTATGATGATAAATTGCCTTGGCACTAGGAGCAATAAATCATGCCAAAACTCGCAGACGTTTTGTATTTAACAAATATTTTCTTTGGGAGTGCAGAAAGGGTACAAAACGCAGTTACAACATACACAGGAACACTTTCCACTTCTCCATTATACTTTGTATTAGAGCAAGTTATCCAATTTTCAGCTCCGTGAGTGGGGACAAGGCAGCTCTTCCAGCCCATGTCCTCACTTCCTGTATCTGTTCAGAAAAAGCACTCCTAGGAATGGGCTGCACCTTCAATCAGAAGGGCTTAAGCACATTCTTGATGTTGATCATATAAAGTAAGAGAAAAGTAAACAAAAAAGGAAAAATAAAAAGCTACCTTGTTCCTCTGACCTCTTACCTTGTTCATTTGGCTTTTTTCCCTTAAGTTTTATTAATGTCTTATTAGTAAGTCTAATAAGACTTATTAATATGTCTTATTTATAAGACACCCTAAGTCTTATTAATATCTGGCAGAGTAGTTGTGGTTTTTTGTTTTCTGTGTTTTGGTTTGGTTTGGTTTTTGTTGGGTTTTTTTTTCCAAGAAGAACCAGAAGAGGATCTGGGGGACTACAGGTCTCACAGTTTGACCTTGATGCCAGGGAAGGCCATGGAGCAGATCATCCTTCCCGCCATCACACATCAAGTGCGGGACAACCAGGAGATAAGGCCCAGCCAGCATGGGAGTACGAGAAGCAGGGGCTGCTTGAACAACCTAATCTCACTCTGTGTTAAGTTGATGTGCTTAGTGGATAAGGGAAAAAGTGTGGATGCTAACTACCTCAACTTTAGCAAAGCCTTCAAAAGCAAAGCCTGTGATGCTTCTTTCAGGGGAGGCCTTATCCCTCTCTAAGAGTGCCTGAAAGGAGGCTGAAATCAGATGGGAGTCAGCCTCTTCTCCCAGGTAACAAGTGACAGGACAAGAGGAAATCATGTCTCAAGTTGCACCAGGTAAGGTTTAGACTGGATATTAGGAAACATTTCTACATCAAAAGAATTTTTTCACAAAAGATTTAAATTCCAAGTAAATTCTGAATATTGTTCATACCTTCAGCATTCACAATTGAAAAAATAACTAAGGATTTTGATTAGAAGATGGACCTACATTTAATACTCCGTATATAATGCAAATGAATATTGTTTGCTAAATTCCTTACAGGTATTCTACAAAAATACTATATAGTCATAACTTTGACACTAAGACAATTTTAAAATATTTTAACTTTCTGAGGATTCTTGGGTTGTATTGTAAGCTCTTTTAAAATAGGTAATTACCTTCCTTGGATTCACAAACCAAAAACACTGGTATGGTGAAGTTTGGTTGGATTTTGCTCTTTGGTTTGATTTGCTCTTTGAGGAAAAGCCTCTAACTGAAAACCAAGAAAAGGGAAAAAAACAGATCAGAAGTGAGCCTAACCTGAAACTGTAATGTGTAGGTTTCTTTCCATTTCCCTAGAATGTCATTTGGCAAATGTGAAATTAAGCTATCTCAGACCTTTAGCAGCTGAAACACATACACAACATTATGAAGCAAAAAAAAGCAACACACCCCCCTCCAAAAAACAGGAATAGCTAGAAGCATCTCTATCTGTCAGTTTATATTAGGTATCTCTCAAAACAGTGCAGTCCCCTAGAAAATGATGAACTTGATAGGGAAATGGTTCTTCGACCTGTAGTATAAGAAATGTAAGAACAGAAGATGAGTGTATGACTTCTTTGCAGTTTGAATTATTATCTAATATGTTTGGGCTGTTATTCCTACCCCACCAAAATCTAATTTGTACAGAAGACTGCAGATTTTCTCATCTATAAATAGTTGCAGATTAATTACAGGCTGAAAAGCTTTTCATTATTCTTTAATTTCATTGTCTTTTAGCTTCAGTTCTATGGTAGTATTAATAAATTGTAGGCAGATACTTGCAGAGAGTAGGAGAGCTATTTTGTGGGATAGAGGTTTCTTCTGGAGTGGTTTTGGTATTAGATGTAAGGAAGATGTCATTAAAGTGGCGGAGGATCAGAAAAGTGTATTTTTTATTTCTCAGACTGGAATGGAGGAAGGGATCTTGTTCTTCTTCCTGGCTTGGCATAAAAGTGTTTACCTAAACTGTGTTTTCTTCTTTGATAGATTAAATGTGCACTTCCTTTTAAGTTTATATTTTTTAATGTATAGTGACACACCACAGTTTAGTGGATATGGAGGCCTGACAGAAAAGAAAGGAATGGAAAGCAAAGACAGTTGGAGAAGTGGTAACAACCATGTGTTTCTAAATGTAAACAATATTCAGCATATATGAACCACTGTTTTACAAAAGCAGAGCATATATCTGAAATACCCTATGTAATTTAAGAGAGAAGTTGACATCTACAGAACTCATTTTGTTATAAGCTCTTTAGGATATATATCCAGGATAGTTCTTCCAGTTTAATGCAGGAGTGCCATTGCAAGTCAATAAATAATCTCAATTGGAAAGAAAAAATGGTAGAAAATACTTTTCCTTAGTTTAAATATGCAAAATAAGTACTATGAAATAAGGGTTATTTATAATCACAAGCCAGTGTTGTAATCTGTTTTGCATTTATTTTAAAAATTAAAACTCATTTCAGATTTTTAGATTTAAAAAAAACCCACTCTGAAATTTAAGCTTTTTTCTGGTGCCAGCTGGATTTAGATGCTTTCCAATTACCATTTTCATAGCAATGGCAAACATATTATGGAAACAATATTAAAACATTTTTAAAGATATCACATTTGTGGTTGTCTAGCTGCAGAAGGTAATATCAAATACCTGTCTACATTTCAGCTGAGCCACTCTACAAAAAAGATGGAAAGAAAAAAATTCACACCACCAATGCTTCTGCTGGTCCTGTGTGCGTGCATGCACTTTTTAGGGTCTCTTTTTGTTCTTGGTTAAGAAAAGCCCACTGGGTGGAGGCATGGAGCTAAATTTCATCAGAAGACAGCAATTGTAGATTAATAAATGTAAAAAAAGGAAGGGACATTAGGAACAAAGCCCAGCAGCCCTGTTTAATGAAGGCTTGCTAGCTATTTGAAGTTGTGCACATCTTCCTTAAAACCGCCTGATTATAATTTAGAATTATGTCTGCATTAGAGAATCAATGGAAACCTTTTCTGAATTGCTCAGTTGTATCCCTTACTTTTAATTTTATGAAGTTCTCTTAAAATTTTGGCTGTACCCTGGCAGTTACATAAACAATATTGTAACAGTTGCATATGTATTTATCCTTCCTGAGCTGCTTAGAAGGAACCCTGAAGTCTTGCAGTATAGAATCTGCTTCAGTAATTTTTTGACTCTTCTGAAAGCTAATTGCCAGTTTATCAACACTTTTCTCTTAATAGGGGCACGAAAGCTGAGCAGAGCTAACTGTTCTACAAGCAATTGTGCATTGCACAACACCTTGTTTTCTACACATTATACTCTCATCCAATGCTAAGTGAGAGTCTTGGCCACAATTCCTCATTTCTCACTTGCTGCCTGGTAATAGTATCAGTGAACAACCCTACTTACAACAGCAAGCAATCACAATTCCACAGCTTCCCTGGGCTCAGCTTTCTCCTGCAGGTGCTGACAGCTGTGGCTGAGCATTGTGGTGGCCCCAGTACCACAGACAGCTGAAATACTTTCAGCCATGTGAGCCCTTGCTTTAGGGGACCAATCCAAAATGCCACAGGGGATGTGCCTGCATCCTCCTGCAGTGATTCTGCTGGAGGAGTTGCTTCAGGAGGGTCAGGGACCTTGCAGACAGAACTGAAAGTAAAGGGCCAAAAGCAGATTATTGACATCCATTACATACTTACATAGGGATTATTAATGGAACTCTGTGAGGTGCTGGGATTTGATAATCTCATCCTAATCTATTTTTCCAGGCCTTGGACACAGTTTCAATCCAGGACCTCTATCTGTCAGCTCTCTGTAATGGCGGTGACATCTGTCATGGACTGTTCTTCTGTTGATGTATCTCAAAGCAACTTTGTATGAAGTCTTTTCTGCAGAACTGTGTAGGAAAAAAAACAAAGTTAAATGAGACCTAGTTAGAGTTTTGACAGATATCCACATAGTCAGTTCTAGTTAGTGGAGGCACAAGTACCACAAGGTCAGGCTTTGTAATTTTGTCTATAGATGCCTATTCTGTGCTCCTTGTTCCTAGGAAATGCTTGTAGAGAGTTCCCACAGGAATTGCAATTACTGAGTGGAGTCTTGGCAAATATTGACCCATCTGTGAGACAAGTCAGTGCCCCAAGGTCAAGCCATGTAACTGCTGTGCTGCTCCAATGTTGTTATACTCCCTGTTCGGCTGGTTCACTTGGGCATCTTCAGCCAGGCATAAAGATATCCTGAAGTCAGGATAGATGCACCTTTAAAATAAAAAAAAAAGCAAAAGTTTATTATTTAACATAAAAGAGATAGCTAGAATAAGCTGTTAGTCTAAACAACAGTGTGCCCCCCCACCTCTGGTGTGAAAAACCTTGGCAGACAGTGTGGAATCATTAAGAGGAGGAAGGGTTGGGCACCACCACGTATCCTCACTGCTTCAGTGTGTCACCAGCAGCGTCAACACTGACAACACTGCCAGTTTGACCCAGTGCTTCACAACTCCTTCCAAACCAAACAGACCGTCCCAACTAACCTCTCTGCTGTCTTCCCATCAGGCCTTCTCACATTTGCATGCTGGTATTTTCTCTCTTGAATCTTTGAGCTACTATTGATACTGTATCAATAATACAACCCCCCCCCTCCCTCCCTGAGACTTTTGTTTCTTCTGTCACTTTACAGACTGTCTCACAGCCCTTTAGAGGCAGTCGGAGCCCAGGTTACTCTAGCGTCACATGAGACCTGAGTCTTGGATGACTAGTCCACTGGGCAGAGTGAGGGCAGCCTTCAGGTGGGGTTACAGAAGGAAGGTTTCAGCCTATGCCGTGGTCCAAGGAAGGTGAGCAGGAGTTTCTTTCCCTGGAGAACTGAATGAATTCCAGTATTACTGATTCTGTTGCTTTTCACAATGCACTGTAAATTACAAAACGACTTGATCACGGAAGCAGTGTTTTCATCCAGTTCAGGAGGGGATCATATGATGTGGTGCCAGGTTCTTCTACCACAGATCCAGGACTCCTATTTGTCCTTGCCCCTATTTTCCTGTTCCTCTGGCCTGCCTAGGTCTGAATCTAAGTCCTGCCTCTGCCTTTGAGCATGGCCATTGTTATCCCTGGTTTTGTGCCCAGCTCACTAATAAAGATGTGAGACAAGACAGGACAGACCTTTGTGTTATTCCACTTGCCACTGGCTCCAAGTAGAAACCTGTGACCCTCTGAGTGCAGTTATTCAGTAAGTTCTTACCCATCTTGTAACCTGTTAAATAGTATTTCTTTAAAACGGTAAATACACAATGTGTATCTCAGTGTCCTTTTCCCCCAGGTAGCAAGTAGAAATATTGATTGAAAATGTAGGCAATTTATGATTTTTTAATCAGTTTTTTATTGAAAAAGAATTGATAGGAATCCTTTTGTCCTAAATAGAGTTTAAATTAGTTTTATTTTCCTTGCTGTCAGCTATAGAGTTCCCTTGTTATCCTTTAATTTTCTCTATTGATTTTCTATGATTTATTGATATTCATTTTGCTGTCCTTTGTTTCTGCTCTCTTGAAAATAAAAATTTTAATAACAGATTTTTTATATTAATCTGTGCAACTCTGTGATGTATATGTGTAATAAAAATGAAAATGTAGAAGTACTGATTTATGTGCATAAATTCGGCTCATTTAGTATTATTCAAAAAATGAGCATCATAAAAGAGGCAGTGATTCTCCACATAAAAATAGCAATAGTTGTTACATTTGTAATGCTTAACAATCCTGTAGTACAAGAATATTTTCACAAGTATTTTATCCTGTTTTCTAAAATCTCTATGTCTTGTATGTATAGCTTCTAAAGGGAAAAAGAGAAGCCTTTCCACTGAAGATTTTAAACCCAATGTTATCCGCTGTACCAAGAGTATTCCAAAACCCTCATATAATTATTTTGAAAATAACTTCATTCAGGTCAGTAATATTTGGTCTTATCGTTCACCCTGACAGATGATGAGTTATCTCACAGAATTCTAAAATTTTGTAGCTCAGTTCCACTGACCATATCTAGATTATATTTCAATTATCCTTGTTATGTGGAAATTACATACAGAGGAATAATACTTGGAAAAACTACTGACCCTAGCCTACACTTCAATGCAGGCATCTCTTCATCCTAGCAAATAATAAAATGTTATTACTATATAAGGTGGTAAAATATCTAGACAGCTTCTTTATGACTTTGGATACTTCTGTCTTGCAGATTTATGATGAACTAAGCCAATCCAAAAATCTACAAGAGAAAGTACCCTTGTGCATTTATGCAGATTTTATCCTTTTATCCTCAGTTATTCTCCTGAGACTAAATGTGTAGTATATACAAGTTGTGGCAACTTACAAATTTGATTTTTCTCATGAGTTTTATGGGTAAATGGATGTTTTCTAAGTGAAATAATCACCAAGAGCTTGTTTACATAATATGATTGACAAACACCTCAGTACAATTCACATACAGTGAAAAAATTCCTGGGGAAAAGCATAACTGAAGGGATTACTTTGCTGGAGCTCTAGCAGTATTCTAACAACAACAGTGTATGTACAACAGGGAATGTTTTATGTAATGATAAGTGTTTGTTAAATGTTAGGTTTTGTTCCAGATGGCTTTTGGAAACACTGTCCTGATAGACCACTGAATTTGAATTCTGCAGATGGAGATTTTTTTGATACCTGCTCAGGATAATTATGCCGGGTAATAATTGTGGTTGGAATCTGTAGGCTAGAGCCACACCTGAGGAAGTAAAGCAGCAATTTATGCAGAGCTGGAGCGAACCAGGGTGAGAAGGGTACACCCAGCCAGTCAGTGTCTGTCATGTGAAGCTTTGAGGGTCATGTCAGTTAGAACAGGGGACAGGTAGTTGACAACTCAGCTCCTTTCTGTAAATAGCTCCCTGCTAAACATCTGCTAATATTAAGGTGTGAATGTAATAGCAATGATGCTGGCTTGGCACCACTCTCTCCTATGTGGTGCAGAGAATCCTTTTCTCTTTGAACAGTATCCAGCAGAACCAGTGCACTTGTGGGCATCAGGAGCTAGTGGGGCAGACAAGTGACTCTGCTGTTTTATATCATTTATTCACCACTGTTTACACAGTGCTTCATGGAAACACAATTTAGTCTGCACATTATGGACATCTTCTTGCAACTATGGTGCAACAGGATCTGATACAATATATTTACATTCTGATTGGTCTATCAAAGCATTTTAAATAGTAGAATGATTGATAAGTAGTAGGTAGTAATGATTCTTTTATTCTTCATTCTGTACCTTCATAAAAAGGATATGAATATTTTAGTATTATCTGTAACGTTATCTGTTCCAGTCTTCAACACCTCTTCAGGTTTGACCTGCAGTGTGAGACTAATAAAAATACTGATTTTATGTGTCCATTCCCACACTCATATATGTGTACGTCATTAAAATGTCAAGATTTTACATACTCAGCATTGCTGCATACTTTCACTGTCTGGTTTTCACCCTGGATCTGTAAAACAGTTTGTTTTAAGAGTGATCAGTTCCAGGGAAGTAATCACATTCTTTACACAAGGGCATAAAATACAGATTTAAAACAGGTATTAAGAAACCATGGTACAGTTGGAGCCATACCTCTGAAGTAAATATTTTGGAGGCTGTTGTTATTTTTTCTTATAGTACTTGACGCTAGTAATATCTAGATGCTTTTCCTCTACACTGGTTGTATTATTTCAGTACCTGAAAATTGGAGTAAGATTTCTTCATTTGGATTTGTCAGAGCCTGCAACCTTTCTGCTGGAAGTCAGGAAAACTGATGTTCAAGTCTGAAGATGCTACTTTCTTAAACTCACCATCTATGAGGAACTTAGCCTGTCTGAGAGCAAAAGTAACTGTCAAATGAAGTCTAGCCCCCAGGGAACAGAAAATAATAATCTTACGGGACATTTCAGGTAGCTCTCTGGAGAGAATAGAGTATATATTCCAAGTCCATACCTTGATTATGCTTCTTGTTTTGGGGTTTTGCTGTCTTCCAAAATAAAAAAGAATGAACGTGAACATTTTTCCGCCACTTTTCTTATTAATAGCCCTTTGTCACACAGCTTCACAACAGTATTTCCTCCAGAGAGCCTTAAAACAAAGCATCTCTTCCAGACTGAACAGCTTTCTTTCTGGTTACTCTTCAAGCCAGCAAAGCTTGCTTTCTTGGCCTCTGTCTTTTTTCAATGTGGAAAAAATTAATGAAGCAGACACATTTGAAGCTGATCTCTATAACAATTTTAGCTTTGCAATTTACTGGTGTGCAGCCTGAGCCCTAAAAAAACCCAAAACCAACCAACCAAAAACAAATCAAAAAACAAAACACAGAAACACCCCAGGTCCCTGGATCCAATCTCCACTGCTGCATCTTCTGCCAGAGTTCCTCCTTGCTGTTACATGAATCAAGGGAAGAGTCTGTAAGGCAAATTTCGATGTAGGATGAGGCCATTACTCATAACAGGTAAATCTCAAAAAAGTAAAAGTCATACTGGGTAGCAATGCCCTGTGGAGTTAACATTTTGTTTATCACATTGTATGTTAACATACCATAGCAACTATATTTCACAGAAAATAAAGTAATAACAAATAATTCCATTTTTTTTAAAACTCACTAGAGCTATTCTAATGAGAAAACATCAGATATTTTTCAAGTTTGTTTCACTAAAACAAAGTTAAATTTCTGCCATAAAACCATAGTTTAAACTACTACGTAGTTTATGTAGTAGTCACAGTATTAGTAAAATTATCCAGATACTCTAATATTTAAAAAGGAGGCATGTATTTAAGTGTGATGACTAGTCATAAATAAAGCAACTTGTATTAAGTTCATTTTATTTAATTGACTCTTGAAGTACAATTTTGATCTTTTGAAGGCAATCAGATTTTCACCTTGCGTTTTCAACCTCTCTTTCTTTTGTTAACCTTTTTTGCTTCCATTCTAGTCTTTCATTTCTTGAAATGATGGAGTTCAAAGATCTGATTGTAACACTTGACAAATCTTGTGGACCAAAGCCCTTTATTTGATGTGTCAGTAATTTTTAAGCTGTAAAAGCAAGCTTGCCAGACCTCCAATGAACAGTTTTTATTTCTTTTTGCTAGTGTATGAAGATGGTAACACAAACAGTGCCTCAAGACCTGTCTGTCTCTGTAATAGGAAGCACACAGATTTTTACGAACTCAGAGTAAAATGCAGTTACTTCATGTTGAACTGCTGATTTCTCAGTACACGCCTGCTTTTAAAATAGCTACAGCTAGAGACTTCTTCTCCTTGAAAATGCCATGTAACAATGCTCAGTGAGTATTTCATCCTGTAACAAGCATAAGTCAACTTCCCTCCGGTGTCAAGAAACAAATGCATCACCTCAGATGTGCACCCAGGGTCATGTCTTTGAAAGGCAAAACTGTTTGGTAATGTGACAGTGGCTCAGGAAAACATTCTGTAGAACCTGCAGTTTTCATGAAGCACAGAGACGGCATTTCAGGGCATTTCAGAAAGAATGTATATTCCAATAACTCCTAGTTTTGATGTCCTCAGTTTACTTTAAAGGCAGATGAATGACACTTTCTTGTATCCCTTACAAAAGAAAATGAACAATCTTAACAGAAATCATATAATTCCAGATTTCCTTTGTGTATCCCAAACAACATTTTCTTGAGAGAAAGCCAAACTGTCATTTCAAAGCACTGTTAACAAATGTGAAGTCTGAATAAACGTGTTTCTCCACACAACCACTAGGTCAATAAAACATTTACAAAAGTCAGTTCTAAAAATAAACTGCACACTTCTACAAAGGAAGCTCAGACTTCATGTAGTTACTAATTTTACTACTTCATGGATTTAAAACCAGTGGATTTCATGCTAGTGTAAAATGAAGTGTAAGTTCAGTCAAAAATAATAATACGTTTAGGCTATTTATACCATATAATTAATCTGTTTTTATTGCCCATAATCTTACTACAGCATACAGTTGAATTGTACTGGAGTATGAGGCATATGTCACTGTGCCTAGCTGTGGACCGCAAGAAATTTTCCAGGGATGGCATTGAACACTTTAGAAAAAAGCCCCCAAAACACGCAAACAGATTGCTGCATGATGATATATGGCCTTCGAGTTTCTTGAGAAATGTTTTGTTAGCTCACTACATGTAGTTCATAGAACCTTATGAATGTGTGAGTCACAAGCTATAAAGCCTTCTTAAATGTTGGAAAATCCTATTTATGACTGAGGTATGGATGCTGAAGTCAAGTCAGAAACAGCTGAGCATTGAAAAACGGCAGCTACAAATCACATTCAGAAACAAGGGAAAATAAAGTTAGAGAAGTACATCAGATTTTTTTTACAGCAGTTGACCAGAAGCCTTTCTTCCAGATGGATCCCTTTTAAATCAGCCTTTTCTTAATGTAGTGATTCCATAAAAGCAGAACTGGAGTCCTTTACCACATCAGAAAATAAGTTGGGAAATTAGGGATTGCTTGCAAGTAAACATAGTTTTGGGGTTGTTTTTTTTGGTTTTTTTGGTTTTTTTTGTTTTTTGTGAAGGGTAAGGGTCAGTTCCCTCATGCATTCATTTGCTGCTTCTTTACTTACCACTCTTCTGCCATTTGCATGTACCACTTCTCTTTACTAAATTTTTGGAGGTTTTTTGTTTGTTTTGTTGGTTTGGTTTGGTTCTGGTGATTTGGTCGTTGTTGAAAGGCTTTGCTGTGTCACTATGATATTTGAGACACTTTCTCTGTGGTGAAGCTTTTGATTTCTTTTTTCCCTTGTCTAGTTAAAACTTCTGGATTCCAAGAACCTCATATAGTATCAGGAAACACAAGTTGTGGATGAATACAGATTTAACAGACCTGAACAGCTAATCTGGTTTTATGCTAAACTAGAAAATGCAGGCAACATTGCAAGAAACATGTTTACTGTTAACAAAAGTGTCTGGCTTTCAGCATTTCAAAAGTTGTTATAATAAACCTAACTTCATGCCATAAAAAACTGCTCAGTAATGATATGCTAAGACTGTGAAGAAAATAATTTCCTACCAGATCTGATTCCATCAGGACCACTGCTCATGTGACCTTTTAAAACTCATGGAATAATTTGGAACCAAATCCTGAAACTGGATATTCATCTATTATAGTATTGTATTTTAAATGGGGATAGTAGCAAGAAATGCTTCTTCTTAAAGGATTTTCTGCTTACATTTCATGATTCTAATGTTCATGTGGGTTTGTATTTCCTCTTGCCTTGCCTGCATGTGGAACATTTAGAGAACTAGTGAAGAATATGCACACCATATTCTTCCCTACACCAATACCCCTTCTAAAAGGATATTTTTCTAGTGATAGAGGCAGGTCATTGGTAAAGAAACCTTTTCATACTGTCTTTAATTTATAAGAAGCCTGGTTTGTGCCTTCTTCAGAAAATTACTTTTCTATATGTGGATTTCTCAAATGTAACACATAAAAATAACCAAGTCTTTAATTATTATCAGAACTTGGGATCTTGCTTAGTTGTATTTTCAAGAGGTATTTCCTAACATAATGAGAGTTTGTACATGGCTGAGATCAACAGTACTTTCATCCACTTACTGGGGAACTGCAGAGCTCTAGATGTTGTGCTTTAGGGAGAAAAAAAAAAAGGAAAACAATCACTCCTTCACCTTACAGATATTTTTTTCTTAGTAAGAGTTCAAATTATGTCAGAGTTTCTCACAGAAAACTAAGAGAAGAAATACTGGTAACATAAGTCAGTGAGTTGGGAGTGGAGGAAGAACCAATATAAGTCTCAGTAAGTGTTCTTCACAAGATACACCATGTACCCAAAGAGAGGCCTCACTTCAATTACTTTTTCCTTCAGATTTCATCCACTGAATTATGAATTTCATACATGAGACTCTAAAAAAAAGTGTCTCTCCTCTCCAGAGAAAAAAAGCAAACTGTCTCAAATAACGAGCTGCAGGATTTGTAGAATTGTCTCCTTTGTTGTCATGGAAACCAAAGTTATAAAAAAATTGAATGAAAGAAGCTGATGATGCCTCCTGTAATTTTTCTGTAACTTCTGGAGTTGTTAACGTTCCTTAACAGAGGTAATTATTTGTAAATACCTTGAAACAAATGATGGAACAATATGGAGTTTTATTGAAGAATATCTGAATATTTATGGGCATAGCTGCAGCATGCTAATGCTTGATAATAGCCTATGGATGAATATTAAAAAGTCATAAGCCCAGTAGAGTTAGGCCAACTTTAGCAGTAAAAGCAGTAGGAACAGAATTTGATCTAAGTGATCAGGAATTATTGTTCTCCATTCTTGGGAATTTACAGCTTTGGAAATTAATGTCTTTCTAAAAGTTAATGATGGGTATTCTAGGATGACAATACTCTTCAACTGTTATTTCTACAAGGTTAGTGTACAAGAATCTTAAACCCCAAAAACAAAAATGAAAAAAAAACCCAAAACCCCAAAACAAAACAAACCAAAACAAAAAAGGCACTGTCTCCTACAACAAGAATTACCTGAACAAAGTCAAGCAAGTATTTTGTTTAAAAGAACTATATTGTGGAATCAGTCCTGTAAAAGCCTCTGGGTCAATTGATCTAGCCAGTTTATATTTATGGTCTTCATTATATTTATTATTGGCTTCTGAGAAAAATCCTGAGCCCTCAAGGTTCATTAATATGGGCATGTTACTTCAGTGATCAACTTCTATTAAGTTAATATCTTATATCATCAGGGAAGCAGCCAGATCAAAGCTACTTTGCACCTGAAATGCTGAGCATCAACTTAACTCCTAACTCTGGTTTATCTTTTCTTATTGATTTTTCAAGCAATTATTGTGTTTTGTTGGCGACAGGAAACTTCATAAACAAATACTGAACATCCCAGATCTGCTTCCCCTAAATCTTACCTTTTAAAGTCTCCTCATTTAATCACATTGCTTTTCCAGAACCATCTCCTGGATTTTTATGGGTAAGAGCTTCAGATGCAAGGTTTCTGTTTGTCTTCTCTATTAAGCATTCTGTCTTTACAGAAATAGATAAAACCCAGAAACTGGATTTTAAAAGCCCATAAGGGCATTCCAGAAAACAAATAAAAATAACCTCACAGGTTCTTTTTCTAGCTGTTTTTGTAACCTAGTGTCCTTGAGGTTATACCTCCAATGATATAGGATCAAAATTCCAAGACACATGTAGCAAACAATTACATTTTCCAAGACATATAATTTTGTTTCATTGAAAGGAAACAAAAAATCCTCTAGTCTTGCATATTAATGTGGGTTTTTTAATTATAAAAGCAAGGAAACACGGTTTTGTTTTAACCTTATGAAGAATGAAGACTGAGAAGTTTAAGACTTAGTTTATATCCTTTATGCAATTTGCATTTCTCAGACCATTTATGAAGGTAGCAAATTTTAAAAGATATTCTTTTACATTGGTCAATCTGTTTATCCACAAACCAAAATGTGTTTGATATATGACCAGTTATAGCTCTTTTTTACAGGATAGTAATACCGCCAATACTGATCAAAAGTTGGACGGCATGGAAATCATATATATTTTTAGAGATAAAATGAGCAAGGGGTTTTTTAAACACTAACATGTTCGTTAGGACAATTTTATGCACAACATTAAAATATAATTCCCAAAAGGCTAGGCTGCCTCTACTCTCCCGTGTGTCTTCTTTCATTGACATAACTGTTTCCACTATTCTAGAATGAAATTAAATTAAACATATATGCATAAATATATTTTGTCAATCTCAGCATATCTCAGATATGATAAGGAAGCTACATGTAACCACTGGAACATTTTACAAAAGCTTGTTCTCCAACACTAAAAGTTTCCAGGAGGAATTCTCACAGAATTCTTAGCCCCTTATGTATATCTATGTTAGATATATCTATTTTTCAATACCTGTGATTCTGATTAATTGCTAATTAACATTTTGAAATCAAGGTTGTTTTTTTTTCTAAAATATATGCTCTACCCCTGGTAGTAGTATGAGATCTGAAGGAATAAATAATTAAATCCTGTGGACTGTTGGTGCCATTCTGAAAATTGGAGGGCATTAATCTCATCCAACTTTGAATTTCTTAATTTTAGGCACCTTGTTTAAGTTAATTGTTTAGGAATCATCTATATCCTGTAAAGAAAATCAGCGCTGCTAGAGATGGAGTCATCCTGCTTTAAGACAGGTGTCTAAGGCAGGAGAGACAGTGTGGTCATAGCTTGATGAGAAAGGCAGGAGAGACAGTGTGGTCATAGCTTGATGAGAAGCAATAAGCAGATGATGCTTAAGTTTCTATTAGTAAAACGAAGGACAATAAAACTAATTTTGTGATGAAGTGCTCATCACCATAGTTTTTCAACACCATGAAATTCAGATTCTTGACAGTCTCTTTCTGTTCTGTACCCCAGCACTAGAATCAGTACTTTACTGAGCTCCATAGCCCCTGTCCACTGGTGCTGCTCCCAGCTCCACCTTTGTGGTGGCTTGTGGGGCCACACCTGCCTCTGCCTGGTGGCAAGACAGAAACTGACTAGAGGCAGTGGGATAGTAAAAATGCTGCACAGAGGGGTGGGATAGCAAAAATTCATCTTCTAAGCAGATAATTGTAGCCCTGAAGAGGAGAAGAGAAATTATGGAAAGGCCAAGAGAAATCCTGAAGGACAAAAAGGCTGAAGGGAAGTTAAGAAACAGGAAAAGGACAGGTGTAGCAGAAGAAACAAAATGTGAGACTTACTTGTGTGTGCATAAAACCAAGGTGATATATAAAGAACCACAAAGGAAGAGACTGTCGAACAAATGAAGAAGCATAATTCAGATTTTATGATGGACTTGAGTCATCTTTGAACATCCTGGCTCATGAATAGTTAAACTGAATATCTTGAATAACCTATAGAGTGACATTTGTTTCCATAAATTATTCACTGAATACCTACAAATAACAAACTCATTTGTTGTAGCTGGCTTTCAAGCAAAAAAAGTGTGAATTTTTCAATACATTATTCAAACAGCTGGAGTTCAGATATGTTTTTATGTATGCCAGCCACAAAAACACTTGAGGTGTTATTAGATGGCAAGTGTGATAAACTGGGCATTTCCTTTGCATCAAATGCTATTGATTGTGAGCTCTGAGAGCCATTGTCTCCTGGAAACATGGAGTATTTGAGTTTCTGCCAGTTTCTTGTTGCTGAGCAACAGCATTTGTCCCTTCCAGTTTCTTGCCTGTATACAGCTTGTACATATGGATTAAATAGAATGTGGAACAAAAACTATCTTAACTATTTAGTGACTTTATAAAATATCTCCCCTGTTTAAAAAGACCTGCCAAGCAGTAAATTGTCGTGGTTTTCCTGTGCAGTTTGGGTTAGAGAGAGGCCCCAGGGAGCAGCCAGAGCAGCTCCAGGGAGTGGGAGCCCAGGGACCCTGTGGCGGATGGCCAGGTTCAGGGCCGGGGCTCAGCCCCATGCCTGGGAAGGAGCGGGACAGGCCGAGGGGCTCCGCCAGGTACAGCTGTGGGCCCGAGCCGAGGTGACGGGCATGGGGCTGAGCCCTGGCAGAAGGGTCCAAGGGTCAGCCACAGCATCAGGCCCACACGGGCCCAGGAGGCCGGGCAAGGCCACAGGGGTGGCAACAGGCTGAGACAGGCTGGAGATGGGCCCATGGGGCTGGGCTGGGCTGGACAGGGTACGGAATCACTGCGGGATGGAATGACGGCCCTGTGGGGGCTGGCGTGGGGTCCTGGGACTATGGCAGCATGGGGAAGCTGGTATGGGGTCTCAGGCCATGGACATGTCAGACTCCTGGAGCTCCAGGAGTCATGAGGCCCTTGGGCCTGACATGAGGCCCTTCACCATGGGCAGGTTAGGGGAGCCCTGGGCCTAATATCTCTAGTCAGAGTCACACATTCCCACTGCTGTGTCTAGATTATTTTATAATACATAATTTCTGGAAAAAAATAAAGACCTTTCACTAAATTTTATGCAATGTCTATTTTTTAATTTTTTTAAAAAAAATTCATTATAATATAATTGTGCAAACAAAAAAAATAACAGAGTATTCATTAGCAAAGAGAATTTTCTCCAAAGCGTGGACTGTCAGCAGCATCTCACCATCATGGAAAATGAGAGCATCTTTGTGAGATCCAAAGATAGGTAAAAGTGGGATTCACAAAACAGTGCTAAAGATTATTTTGACCTTTTCATCAGTCACTTTGAAATGTCAGATATTTTCAACTGACTCCACAGAACACCTTTAGCTCCATTAAGCACCTGTTTTCTATCTGATATTTTAAATTTTAATAATGAGTTTAAATAGCTGCATGTTAATTAACACAAATAAAAGTGATTTCCATTGCATTTCCAAATACAAAATGTATAGGTAAGTTCACATTAATTTATTTTAAAGTATGAAGTCATCACTGAACTCAATTTCCAAACGTGTAAGCTCCTATGAGGTCAACAGTAGTTAATTAGAGCCTTTTTTGGGCCCACTGATAAAGACTGATAGCAAATGTTAAGTGTGGTAAGAAACAGTAACACAGGATTGAGTTACTCATATCTGAAGGTGCCTTGGTCCAACTCTTACCTTTTTTCTAGCAGTTCTAACTGGAGCTTTAACTCTTGACAGCAAATGCAACTTTTGCCTGCCAGCTGGAAAAGTAACCAGTAGTAGAGCAGGTGGAGATTTTTCTAGAGGTTATCTGATTTGATAACTAGACGGAAACATTGGCTTAAACTGAAGTTCTGAAGAGCTATTACAGATTTCCACTCAGGTAAGCACTGGCCATCACTTTCTCTCTACATTCAGGGCTGTCTACATCAGTACCAAACTGGAGTTTGCTGTCTCCTTCAAGAACAGTGTAATGTGTACAGGGGATGTAATGTTACAGGATGACCGTCACAATAAGTTAAGTAACAGAAATTTAGTGAGCTGCAAAGTTTTCTATGAAAATGCCTTTTCAGGATCAGAACAAGAAATTGCAAACGATATGTGAAAACCCATGTTTAAACAAATGAAGAATACTTGTTTTTTAATTTCAGGAAACCTGCAAGTCTTCTGTTCTTCCATACTGCCTCACTAAGTAAATGAAAAAAGATATGAAGGAGTTTTTCATATGCAGTTAATGCCTGAAAATGATTTCTATATAAAAGGTCACAGAAACTTAAAACAAATAATTATTCATTATATGCATCTGAATTGCTCAGCCTCTCTCAACACAAATATATTTTATTTGGATATATCAGAGCACCCCAAATATTTGAACTATTTCAGACTTTCATGGTTACTGTAAAACTTCCTTCCCCCTCTTCTAGCCCAGAGCCAAGAACAGCCAAGATTTAGCTCTGCATCTCTTATCATTTTCTCTGAGACGAAGAAAGCACAACCAGAGTATCTTCTCAATAAGGCTGGTAATTGAAGGTTGAGATTCTAAGAATGTTGTAAAACAGATCAGGAAATTAAGCTTTGTTTTATATCTTATTTGATGATGTATTCCATCATGAATTTACCTATTGTGTTAGGTAAAGGTTTCAAAGAGTTGAATTTGGATTTACCGAAAAAAAATAATGGGATGTACATCTTTCTTCCAGTCCCTCATAGTCATTTTTTTTAATTAAATTGCATATATGTCCTGTTCATATGGCCTAGAATTTCCTCTAAAGCACCACAGGATCTGCATTAAAGGTGGTATTTTAACTCGTGAGGGCATCACCAATTATTCAAGGAGAGATGTAGTGCCACTTTCCTGACACAGTCCACACTTGGAACCAAAGTCACTTTAGTTTGGCTCAGCTGTTCCCCAGAATTTGTGCTAAAAAAATAGAGTATGAGATGTTCTAAGCTGTATGTTCAGAAAGGCATCCATTTAATGGTCTTATGAAACAAATATTCAGATGGCTTTGCAAAGCCAACTGTTTTGTGGCAGTATAAATGGAAGTAATGATCAGTGCTGAATAATTTGGTACAGAACAGGGATAATTTTACTTAGGTTTTGGAGACAATATAATAAAATTCTCTTCATAAACAGAGAAGACTCCAAGTTTGAAAATCCTGAAGCTGTATAACTCCAATTACAGCTGTAGGAAGTCTAATTTGCAACTGTACTTCTGCTGAAAGGCTATCTAAATTCCAACCAAAATTTATTCATTGCCAGTTTGTTTCTACTTGTTTTTATGCCAACATTATCCCTTAGATTAAATAGTTCTTATTCCTCTCCCTTGTTTATCCCCAAAGTGTTTATAGAGAGTGACTATATCTCTCTCAGCTTTTGTTTTGCTAGGCTAAACAAGGCAAGCTCTGCTGACAGATGGTTGGCCAGAACCCAGCCAGGCGAAGCTAACACACCAGCTTTGGAAAGCCAGGAGCAATCACTCTTTGGAGGTTACCTCCAGACTCTAATGCAGCACATCAGAGATCAGAGAGCAGATAAACATTCTCTTAGGCTGTAGCTGTGTCACTTCTTTCCATTTCTCAATTACTAATACTCCATGAACTAATTGCCTTTTTAAAATAATTTTCAGTAAGAAGCTCAACTCTTTTTATAGACATGGGAATTTTAATTGTAGCCTGAGTTGACATAACTGGACTGCTTTTGATCTCATTAATTTGTACAGTAAAAGATATGAAAGATGACGAGTCTGAAGACAGAACAATAAAAAGCCATCATGGGTTTGAGATATGGTAAAGTCCTTGTAATCAGTGTTCTTGCTTCCTCTATTCAAAATAAATTTTCCTATATATACCTGTGTGGCAGTCATACTGATGGCTGCTGTGAGTACACATTTTCCCCTAATCCTGAAAAAGAGCTCTCTGAATGCTTGTGGAAAACCTTAAGTGTTAAAATTATTGATAAATCCTGGGTATTTCCCCCTCTCATTGTTTCAATATGGAGCTGGCAAAAGCAGTTATGTTTCTTCTTTTAAGCCACAAATGTCGTGGATAAAATTCAAACTAAGGTACCTATGTTCTACCAATACAGGAGAGAAATTTCTTCTTTTAGATTTATTCTTCTCCATGTTCAAAATATTTTGCAGTCATGAAGTGGCTTCTTACCAACAGTGCTGGCTGCATGTCAACATGGGTGAGGTAATCCCTACATATAGTGCTCAATCTTAGGAGCTGGCTAATCTCCAAACTGTAAAAATGACTAGGTTGGGCTGCTGAAATAGGCTTTGAAATCTTGTTCCTGTAAATCTAATACAGGAAAAATATGAACTATGCCACCTATGGATAGTTTTAAGATTAAAAATCTGGGCAGGAGTTTCCCCATCTACATGATTTGCTTTTAAAGAAGACAAACCAAAAAAGCAATATTTATCAACACAAATGATCCATAATTGGCTGTTTCCCTCCCCCCCTCCTGTCAGTTCCTGACCTCCTCTCCTCTCCTCTCCTCTCCTCTCCTCTCCTCTCCTCTCCTCTCCTCTCCTCTCCTCTCCTCTCCTCTCCTCTCCTCTCCTCTCCTCTCCTCTCCTCTCCTCTCCTCTCCTCTCCTCTCCTCTCCTCTCCTCTCCTCTCCTCTCCTCTCCTCTCCTCTCCTCTCCTCTCCTCTCCTCTCCTCTCCTCTCCTCTCCTCTCCTCTCCTCTCCTCTCCTCTCCTCTCCTCTCCTCTCCTCTCCTCTCCTCTCCTCTCCTCTCCTCTCCTCTCCTCTCCTCTCCTCATGCGCTACATTCATTTCAATGTGTTTGCCCAAAATCTTTAGTGCATATGTTAAATATGGACTAGATAAAGAGTATTGCAGGAAAGGCAGCTGCTACCAGTGGAAAGGGAGAGAGGAAAGGGAAAAAATAGGATAGGAGAAAAGGAAGACAAAATATCCCCATCAAACAACTTTCCATCAGTGTCTCCAGAGCAGTGATATTGATGGCCTGAAGTGAGTGCCACAAGAAACTGGGACTTGACAGATGTACCAAAAAAAAAATCCATTAAATATAAGAGCAGTGCTGAAATACCTGTGTACTCATTGGCATGGACAGCAAGGGATCCAAAATGATTCCTTACATACAGGTATTCACAGTGCCACAATACACTTACTATTTCTTCTTCAGTGTTTCTCTTTGCCTGACTGGATTTCCATATGCTGTACTCCACCTTACTGCCATATGGTATAATGAAATGTAATAGCTTCTACATAAAGTTGTAATCAAAGCATTCTTTAACAGCTGAAAGATCACATTGCAGTCTTTTCATTGGAAGTAGTCCTTTCAGTTTCTGTATGATCGTCTCATATGATTTTAATTCCATTTACCTTGGTAGAAAACATGCTGTTTTCTTTCCATTTATATTTTGAGTGGTTCCTTGAAAATATTTAGGTCTCAAAAGGATTCTTCTTCTTTGATTTTCTTTATTGGCTGTTGCTGCTGGTGGCTGTTTTAAAGTTATTAGAAATGTTAAATATTTGTATATTTGTTCTTCACAATAAAAAGGTTAGCAATTTACTAAAATATTTCAGTGTTTAATGTTCTCCAGTGAAGAATTTTTATGATTTTAGTGACTGATTCTTGGTTATTAGCTTTTACACAAACTTTCTTTTTTTTTTTTTAAATTAATGAAACTCCAGGAAAATAATGAATAAGTGACTGATGAAATGAAAAAACCCATTTGTTTTATTTTTTTGGAGGGAGGGAGGGAGAGAGGGTGAGGGGGGCTGTTGTGTTTTTCTTGCTTTAAAACTTGCTCACAGCTCTGTACACTTTTAGTACACATTTTGTCATGTGTATATGTGTTAGCTCTATAACTTCCTCAAACAGGATGACGGGACATGCTGAGCATGTAATGTACATGCCGTACAGGCAGGGGTAGATTACAGTCATTCTTGAACAGGTAGCAGCCAGAGGCACAATACTTTCCAGGGGCTACCTGAAGGGGATTTCAACCTGTTTAATAGTGGGTTAAGTGTTTCTTTATGCAAGAATACAAAGTCATATTCTTGTGCACTAAGCTGACTCTTGAATGTGGCCACAGACAAAACGGACTCATTGGTAGAAAGACCTCACTTTCAGCTTAATTCTGTTTTGATAGTTAAAATCCTATGTATACATTCATTATTGTATTAATTCAAGCAGCAGATATCACAGTAAAACAATTAGCTCCCAGTGTCACATGCAAGCTTATGTAACCACTTTAATATCTGTAGATAACTGAAAGGTTCAAAATTCTGAAATGGTTTTTGCAAATGCCAAACCCAAACTAATGATTTTCCTGTCTACAATGAGTTTTCAGCACATGGACAGGAGTGTTTATTGGATTTCAAAAACAATTACAAACAAATCTGTTTTTTAGTAGCAAGCACTCTGAAATCAGAACTCCTTTTGCTCCAATAAATGTGCGTATACCACAAAAAACTCCCTTGAGGAAACTGGATTTAAGCAACTGATGCACAGGAGACAGGGACTGAGTTCTGAGGAGTAAATCTATACTGAATGTTCAAGTAATGAGATACCAGCTATATTTAAGGAAGTTAAAAGGGTAACTTCCACTACTGTAACTGTGTTGAGGGCTGCTCAATATGAAAAAAACCAAACAAGTCTGTAAAGTAGATAAATTGATTCCACTGTTGGGGGTTATATTTTTGGTGGTTTGGTTTTAAATCTGATTTTCCATATTTTACAAGTTAAAGACATTTTCTAGCCACTAAACACGTACCACAAATTTGTTAATACTTGGACATTCAATGTTGTAGTGTTTAGCAGTACTAGAACTTTTAAGAAACATGCTTATCTGTAGTTGAAAAAAATCTGCTAAAATATGTACTTGCAAATAATAGAGAATTTATATTCAACACTGCCTCCATTTCTATTATATGAGTCAGAGCATGGTACAAAATGCCTGCCAGTTGCCTGTTTGCAGCATGAGATTTTCAACTGTTTATTTTGAGTGTAACACTGATTGTGAAGATGTTTGATTCATTTTCCAGAAGTGAACAAATATATCTTGAGGAAGAGAGGAACAATATGAAGACAGCTTTGCAGCATATTCCTTGGCAGATGTTGTTATGTGATAGACATTGGTCCACAGGGAAATCCACAGAAATTTGTGCACCTAAACAATGCTTTATGAGAGACAGAAATGTTCCTGCTGAGCAGTAGTTACAATCCAAATTATATCGTTTATGTGGAAACCTGGTTCTCACAGATAAATATATCATTAACAAGAAATAAAAGGTTGTACTGATGACTTAACTTGAGAATATATTACTTCAGAAATCAAAAATCAACATGCTGTCAAAGACACAAAGCCTTGGTTACATTGCTGCTAAGCATACATTCTCTGGAAGGAGCTGGCTGTTCTAATGATTGCATCTGGCATTTGGTTTAAAGCCTTTCATGCTTTTTGAATTATCTGGTTCTTAAGGTACACACAATGGCTCTTAAAACTTATACTTACAAAGATAGAAACTAATGAACCTCTTGAAGTACTCAGCTCTGATAATATTTGCTAAAACATCCTGGAGAACTTGAAGTAGAGATACTAAAATATTTTAGTGAAAGTTGTAAAAGGGAAAGAAAGGGCTTAGATGATTTTAGTTGTTTTCAAATAGGCAATTTTTGTCTTTGCCTCCAAGCTGCAACATCTCAGAATTCACAATTAATTTTGAAAGCAATGCTCTCACTGAAACTTCACAAAGCAAGTGCATTAAACATGTTTTAATGTTTGCTGCATTGTGATTTTTTATCACTGGTTCCTTGATATCCATAATTTGCCACAGCAGTCACAATCAATTTATTTGAGGTAATATTTTTAGTTTAATAGTGAAAGAACCAGAAATTCCTGGGGCCTTTTGCTGAGCAATCTCTCGTAGACAATAGCTACATTTAATATAGAACTTCATGTGGAAGTGTCTTGAAGGAAGAAGAGACCTAATTGTATTGAGAGCCTTGGTTTTTATTTTTCTAAACTCAGAAGACACAAAAGTAACTGTGCACTTAGATATACGTAAGCTGAAGAAATTGAAAAGATACATTTGTATAAATTAAATATTCAAAATCATAAGTTTGAGGTTGAAGATTAATGTTTTTTATAATTCTTAACCTTGAGCAAAAACTGAAATGAAAATTGGCTTCTCAATAATTGTATATATTCTATTGAAGGAGTTGTTTTTCTACAGCACTTAATCTTTTTTTCTCTTTATTATTGCTGTAAAATGTCTTTTGCTATGAACATTAAGTACAGGTAGTAGGTGTGGCTCCTTCTGGTTTTGAGTTCAGAGCATAGATCTCAATTGATGCCGTATGTTTTGACATCCAATTTAGCCTTTGGAACCTGATTTTAGTAGCTCCTTATCACCAGTCCACCTGGGATCATTCATTCTAGCCAGTTTCTAGCCAGAGAGGTCACATTGCTGTCTTCTTTCTAATGTAGCATGCTAAGTAAGCCACTAAAACCATTACATTGGAACACAGTCCTACAAATTTATACCCCCAGGACCCCCCCAAAAAAATAAAATTACAGCTCATGAACAGCAGCTTCAATTTGTTATTTTCATTCTGCTTGGATGTTCAATTCCCTGATTTAATATTTTTAGAGTTCTGTTTACTTTTCACTCTCTGCTGCCCAGACACTTAATGCTATTAATTAGCAATAATGCATATAACCATGCACGTTAAAGCGAGATAAATGTCTTCTACCATTTTAATGAGATACAAAGGAAAGACAGACCTATTTATTTAATAGCTGAAAGAGAAAACATTTGTCTGATGGCCATATATAACTTTTGTATCTTGCTAATAATAACAAATTACATAGTTAAAACAGGTTGTCAAAACCAAATGTCTGTAGTGAGATTTTTTTATACTAAAAATTCAGTGAAATATTTTTAATTTATTTTGGTTTTGTTCATTAACCACAAACATTTTTCTCTTAATATGCAGCAAGTTGGATTTTTATTAAGTAGTTTGCTTTACAGTGCTCCAATCAGAATAAAAGGAGGAACATTCAGATTATTTTTTCACTTTGTCAAATCTTTCACAGCTAGATAGAATGTAGCCTGTTTATCTCATCATTAAATCCTAGTTGCCCAGGCTTAAACAAATCTTTCATGATAGGTTTGTTAAATATAGGTTTGTTAAATTCCTTAATATAATACCTGTCATAATATTCAATACTAATTTAACTAGGGATTTTGCTTAAAATAACCATTTGCTTCTGGATGATATATGAGCTATATATATTACAGGTGTTATTTTAACTATTGCTTGTAAACATTAACAGTTTCTCAACTTCCTTTTGAATTTTTCTGTCTAAATTTGTGCCATAACTTGGCTTACATTCTGCTGATTAAGGATATGCTCAGGGGAAGAAGACTGAAAGGTGGAGAAGATTTGGGGCCCATAGAGTTCTAAACATATACTTACCCATATCTGAGCAGAGCAAGTGGAATTATGAATGAGCTGACTGCTGTCTGTCTTTGAGGCACTGTCATATTATTGCTGTTTGAGACACAGGAAAGCATCAGCACCATATCTTGACAAGAGAATGGTTTGTTGGGAGTCTGAACTTACACAGGTCTTGTACATGGTAGAGACACCACTCAACACGCACTGCTTGTAGGAATTGAGTAATTAGATCATGCTCAGTGAGAGTTTGATTCTACCACAAACCTGATGGTAGCCACGCTTGTACCACCAAGGCATGGCATCACATACACAAGATGGAAACTTGGCAAAGAATGAGCATGCTTTTCAGCCTGAAGGCACTAGTGTAGTTGTACAGCTTACTGCTCAACAACTAAGCTGCTTAACCAAAATTAATGAAAGCTAAGCAGAAGCTACTGCTCTGTCTTACATTCACCAGTAATGAACTTGCACAGAAAAATTAAAAAGGTTAAAACACAGCAAACTCATGATTACTTGACTGCTTTTGCCAGGAAAAGTTGCACCTGGTTTTTCAAACCAGGATGCTTCTTAAAGGTTAAAAAGAGTTTTTCTACATCCTCTGAGATTGAAATAATTTCTGTTTCAGCAAGTAATGGCAGGGAGGGAAGGGAGGAATGGTTGGCCGGACAAGGGAGGGCGTAATGCATAGCTAGGAAAGCACAAGCATACCAATAATCCTGAGATACTCAGCAAGATCATACAGCAGACACAAACAGGGCTTGTGCCAGCAGACAGTGGAGGAGGTACCCACATCTCTGGAACAACTCAGAAGCCCAGAATGGCCTGAGAGTCTGCCTCTACCAGTGATTAAAAAAGAGAGTAAGAGGATCAATGCAAAAGGCATCCAAGAATGGTGGTTAGGCACCACAGTAGGCAGAGAGAGCACAAGAAGGCCTGAAGCCCAGTACTAGAAGAGATAGCTGTGCAAAGGCAGCCAGCCAAACAAGGAACTGTGCAGAACCCTGGACCTTATCCCCCCTCACTTTATCCCTTTGATTCCAACCAGGGCATGCCTCCCTGCAATACTTAATGATTATTTAACTAGAGAAACCAGCAGCTGTTGCTTTCCCAGGGGAGGAAGAGCATAAGTTTTTACACAGCTGTCTTTCAGAAGTTATAACTCTGCTTATCTACTTTTAAGAGTGTTATCCCTGCAATAAAAAGATGAACATACTTAGGTTATTATATGTAGTACAATCATAAATTCACAGAATACGCCAGGTTGGAAGGGATCCATCAGAATAACTGAGTTCAACTCCTGGCTGTGCACAGGATACCCTGTGCACCAGGTGCACAATCACACCATGTGCCTGAGAGCATTGTCCAAATGCTTCTTGAACTCTTGTCAGGCTTGATGCTATTAACACCTGCCTGGGGAGCCTGTTCCAGTGATCCATTACCCTTTGGGTGAAAAACCTCTTCCTGATATCCAACCTAAACCTCCCCTGACTCAGCTTCATGCCAGTTCCTCAAGCCTTGTCACTGAGAGAGATCAGTGTTTGCCCCTCTGGTTCACCTCATGAGGATCTTGAAGACTGCAGAGAGGTCTCCCCTCAATTTCCTCCAGGCTGAAAAGACCAGGTGACCTCAGGTGCTCCTCATACAGTTTCCCCTCCAGACTCTTCACCACCCTTGCGGCATTTCTTTGGGTGCTTCCTAAGGGTTTAATGTCTTTCTTACATTGTGGTGCCCAAAACTGCCCCAGCAATCGAGGTGAGGCTGCTCCAGTGCACTGCAGAGCAGAGCAGGACAATCCCTTCCCTTGCCCAGCTGGCCATGCTGTGCCTGATGCCCCCAGGACAGGGTTGGCCCTCCTGGCTGCCAGGGCACTGCTGGCTCCTGTTTAGCTTCCCATTGATCAGAATATAAATAAAAGTCTTTCTGGGTGGTAGGCAGTCACAAAAATTAGCCATGTTCTTAAAAAACATTTCACTGTGATCACTGTGATTTCACACTGAAGCTCTGTCTGCAAACTACAGCTCAGATTTTATACCCTAGTACTTCACATATATGCTAAAAGTACTTCATGCTGTTGACTCTTATTCATGGGACCATCTAAATATAGATTATGTCTAATTTTAGCAAAAAACCCTGTGGACTCTGTTCTGCCATGGAGTTTTACCATCAAGTAGCCTGTGAGCAAAAATGGGTCTGGATAATAAAGAAGTGGAAGATAATCAGGAAAATTGTAAGCAGGCACCTGCAGTTTCCTTAAGCATTTCTCAGCTGCAGTATTTTAGCTCCTTAATTTGGCCTGTTTGCTACCAAGTGCTTTGGCCAAGGGTATTTAATGAACTTTTACAGGGAACAGACCTCTAACACCCAAGGGAGCTTTTGGGAAGTCACTGGTACTATTAGAGGGAGCAAATGCTGGTTGGAAAATGGGATTTATCTGCTTCAGAATTACTTATTGTTGACTGACTCACAGACCTGGAAAGGTAAAGCAGTAGCATTATGAAAAGTGTTCAGTACTGATCTACTCAAGAGAGGACACCAGTTATTGTCAAAATACTCTTGCAAGAATTGTCAAACTCAGTTGTTCATGAAAACTTATTTTACTGGCGGTAGCTCAGAGAACAATTCTTCCAGGTATTTGCAGATACAAAGCACAATTTATACAAATAAGTATAGTTCGGGTAGGTAATCAGTATTTGGATATAGAGATGGGTGAGAATAAGGATTTACAGCCTAAAAAAAAAGACAAAATCTTCCGTGAAACAAAAAGACAAAAAATATTAAAATTTCTTACATATACTTTTATTTGAGATTGTGAAATTTAAAAACATTTCAGTTAAATAATATTAACTTTTGAAAGCCAAACTGGAAATACAAACCTGCAAACTTTAAATACAGAAATTGTGGTGAATTTATCCTGGCTGTACACCAGGTGCCCACCAAGCCACTCTCTTTACACTCACTTTACACCTCAGCTGGATAGTGGGCAAAAAACATGAGTAGGGTTGCATGGTTCAAGATAAGGACAGGGTGAGAACACTCACCCACCACTATTACAGGCAAAACCAACTTGACTTGGAGAAATTTGTGTAATTTATTGCTGATCAATTCATAGTATGATAATGAGAAATAAAATAAATTTTTAAAAACACCTTCCACCCACCCCTCCCTTCTTCTCAGACTCAACTTCACTGCTGGTTTTCCTTACTTTCCCTCTGTCACTGTAGACTGTGTTTAGTTCATCACCTGTCATCTTTTCCATGCTTTTCTCCTTGCGGGGAGGACTCCTCATTCTCTCCCTGCTGCTCCAACGTGGGGTCCCTGCCATGGGAGACTGTCCTTCACAAACTTCTCCAGTGTGAGTCCTTCCCACAGGCTGCAGTTCTTACTGAACTGCTCCAGTGTAGTACCCTCCCTCAGGGCACAGTCCTTCAGGAACACACTGCTCTGGTGTGGGTCCTCTATGGGGCCACACCAGTCCTGCCAGCAAGTCTGCTGCAGCATGGCCTTAGTTCCCTATGGGGCCACAGGTCCTGCAAGGAGCCTGCTCCAGCACAGGCTTGCTATGGGGTCACAGCCTCCTTTGAGCATCCACCTGATCTGGCATGCAGTCCTCTGTTGGCTGCAGTTGGATCTCTGCTCTATCATGAGCCTCCATGACTGCACGTGGAGGCGCATCTTGCCTTACCTTGCTCCACACCACAGGCTGCAGGGGAATCTCTTCTCAGGCACCTCCTGCCCCTCCTTCTGCCCTGACCTCAGTGTCAGCCCAGCTGTTCCTCTCACATATTCTCACTCCTCTTCCCTACTAGCTGTTGTCCAGCAGTATTTTCCCTTCTTATCCCTTGTTATCCCAGAGGTGCTGCCACCATTGCTGATGGCTCAGCCTCGGTCAGCAGCGAGTCCATCCGGGAGCCGTCTGGAATTGGCTCTGTGGGACATGGGGGAGGCTTCTGGCAGCTTCTCACAGAAGCCACCCCTGTTGCCCTTGTACTAGCAAAGCCTTGCCACACAAATCCAGTACATGCTTAAAAATATGACATGGTATACAAATTAAATTCTGCATTTTTTTAAAACTAGATGCTATTTTTCAGTCATGTTTTTCTAAACATTCCCTTCTTTTTTTTTGTAACAGGTACTGAAGTTGTCCTTAAAAAAGAAAATACCACCTATACTTAAGTAAACCAACCCAATTCAAAGCATGAATTGACATGTGATGTTTAATATGCTGGGTTACAGAAGACATCAGAATAAGAAATTAATGGACTGATATTTTCATGACTAATTTTCATTTTACATACACATGCTGTTACCAGTGCAGCTGATCATTTAAAATTGCAACAGGTCTGATTTTTTTAGGAAAAAATCAGACTATTAAGTAGGCTGGATGATAATACTAGCCACATACTATTGTTAAAAGCTAAACAGAACAATTCACTCAAAAGGTTGTTTATGCTTACTGTGAAAATACTTTTTGCATTATTAAAAAGAGAAGAAATCTGCACCTTACAGTTAGTAATTCTGTCTTTACTTCTTCATGAATAGATAAAAATATTATTTTAGTGAGCAGTGTATTAGTTTCAGAGGGATAATGCGGCTCTGTAAGCACTGGGGATTTGTGATTCTCTTACAAATCAACAGTATTTTTTGGTATAGAGAAGTTACTGCTGTCAGCTGCTGAAAATTGCTATTACACATCAAAGTCACTGGAAACATGGACTTATACACTAGCTGACAGCAGGATCAGAAGATTCAGCTTCAGAACAATTTGAAAGAATCAGAACTGCCTGCATGAAATAGCTACCAAAATAGAGTACAATGTAAACAATACTTTGGCATGAGATGTAACAACCTCTGGAAAAAAATACATAGAGATGTGTGGATATAATTAGAATCCTTTGAAAAATATCAAGATATACAATGAGAAACACAGTAGTTGAACCAAAATGGAATTTAAAGGCAAAAGTGGATTCTGGGTTAATATCATAGCAACCAAACAGCAAATGCGACAAGCAGCGAATAGGTCTGTACCATGAAGGCTCCAACATTCAGAACTGTGACTAAGCAATGGGAGTCAACTTCCTTTCATACAGTCATCAAATAATTTGCTCTAATACTTGTCTTAACCATGCTCATTATATCTCCTTATGTATTGGTTTCCAAGTAAACTAAACTAATAACTCTTATTTGAAACATTTGTATTTCCTAACTCTAATTTCTTAATTTAATCAACGTATTACTTGCAATGGGTATTTTTTATCTATCCTTCAGCCCTCATGCATTTTCTCTTGCAGGCCTTGCTGGCACATGAAAATTAACTAATCTTTTCCACTTTTCTGCTACTTGTGGAATTGCACTTTTGTGTGATAGATATTCAATATTAATCTCTTAAAAAAACCCTTCTATTCTGTTTGCATAATTTTAGGCTGCAGGAAACATTGTCTTCTGGTTTTCATATGTAATAAATCCAGTTAGTTAAACAACTTTTACTTTTGAGCTAGCAAGAGAAGGTCCAGGTTAAGTAACTCAGAGATTGCATTAACTCCAGCTGAGTTAATGAAGCTGGTGTGTTAGCAGAAAATTATTATTAATTACTAAGGGTTCCTCTTCAAAAGAGAAGAGATTACCTAAAATGGAAACTGGTTAACAATTAAGATGGTTTTCAGTAGTAGTAAACCAATATTGAAGTCCAAGACAGGCATCCAAACCCTCGTTTTCTGGTTTCAGGTATTTTGACAGATCAAAAGTCTGAATGAAGTCCACTGAACCTATAAATATAAAATTTTACTTGATCCAATGGCATTTAATTCTGAAGTATTGCAGGCTTAAATTACACTGGATGAAGTAATTCCTGTTTCAATGGATTCCTGAGCCTGTGCTGAACTTTATGAAGTGAATGTCTGGGATTTTTTTCCTTCAAATCCCCTGCTGTGTAGGTACTTTTCACAGCTGCAAGTGCATTAGCTTCAGTACACTTTGGATTTATATCTTTAAACAGAAAGGAAAGAGGACCACATGTAATTTCAGCCATCTAAAAAGTTGGGTTTTCCACCCAAGTTGCATATCTATGTTTTTTCTACTGCAAGTAACATGCACCGTCACCTCATAACCATCAATTAGTTTTAAGGAACACGTCTTAGGATTTGGTGAATCTTAAGAATAAATTTGGTTTTCCTAAGATTCTTTTTTTGTCGGGGGAGGTTTTTCTTTAAATGTGATAGATGCTCTTGCCTGTACATATGTTATATACAACCACAGTAACCTCTACCAGTGTAAGAGACATTGCTATGGCTAAACCAGAAAAGGCAAAATTCTCTCTTGTATGAGAAGGAAAAAGGTAGCTGAAATATATTAAGCTGAAAGTATAAAAGAGTAAGGTAATATTTAGTGATTGATAACTTAAAATTCAGGTCTTCCTAGGTATAAAGAAACATGGAAAAATCCATCTCTGTGGAGGAAGGTTCTTCACCAAAATGGTGGCTGAGCACTGGCACAGGCTTCTCAGGGAAGTGTTCACAGCACCAACCTGACAGAGTTCAAAAAGCATTTGGACAATGCTCTTGGGCACATGGTGTGACTCTTGAGGATGTCCTGTGCAGGACCAGGAGTGGACTTGATGCTCCTGATGGGTCCCTTCCAACTCAGGACTATTCTATTCTAGTCTAGTTTAGTCTAGTCTAGTCTATTCTATTGCTATGCTATGTTATTCCAACTAGAGGTGAAAGCTAAAAAAGTACAGTGACAAACACCCTGAACCAGATTAGCCCTCTTGGGTGAGCAGGTGCAGGTGAGACCAAAGACACAAATTTTCTTCTCCACAAAGAAAAATCACAGGTTAGTCTGAAAAGCACTACAGATAAGATTTTCAGACTAACATGTCTGAAATGCTAATAAAACTCTGGATATTCAAATTGCTATTGATACTTTTAGTTATTTCTGGTTTTAATTGCTTTTGGGCATTAGAAGAACTGCAAGATTACAAAATACACAACAGATAAAGAAGAGCTTATCAAGTTAAAAGGCTAGTGTTATCAATTATACTGATTGAAAAGAGGAAACGGTGAGAGGAAGTCTACATTGATTGAATACTACAAAGACACAGTGCTGGCTCCAGCTAATGGAGTTATTTAGGAAACTTTGGGTTCTACTCCCAAAAGTAACTTCTCATAATTAATTTATTGTATTGTATTGCTTCTGCAACCCATTAAGCAAGAATGTTATCACATGGAACCTTACAATGCTGTCTCTTAAATGATGACTACAATGCTATTCCTAACCACAAAGGAATTTGTTTGAAAACTATATGAGATAGGAACAAGGATAAATATAAAATAATCTTGTATAAACAATTTTAATACAAAAGTACAGAGACAGAAAAATGTCATTGGAAAGCTTTTCTGTATTTTTGCCAAAAAAAGATGTAATAGGTTTTGGGGCAATCATGGAAATTTTTAATATCCATACATGACTGAATGTTTTAAACTGGACATATAAAGGAGTTTGTACATATATTGTACACTGACATATATAACTACTATGTATATGTGTATAGTAGTTGTATCAGGTCACATGCTAAACCAAACAGTGGGACTGGAGGAAAGAGCATCTATTCAAAGCACAAAGTACATTCAAATATTCAAAAATATTAATTAAAAAAATAATCTTTTTATTCCATTTATTCTATTATATTCTCAAATTCTGCTGAGTCAGAATTTCTCTAGGTAGTCAAATCAACCATTTTTCCTTAAATATCTCATAGCCCAGAATTCAAGATTTCTAGACCTGTATCTGGTATCTCACAACATTTGAAATTAATATGTAGATAAGTATTTGGATTAAGAATTCTGAAAAGAATCCAAACTCAAACTTCACCAGTGCAGAAATCACTTGACTACTAGAGGATTAGGAAGATAACTTTTAATAGAACAGGATAGAGTATAACACAAGATTGACTCTGTTTAGTGTCACACTATGAACAGAAATAATTTCCAATATAGTACTAGCAGATAATTAACATAGTTTGTATTATATATGGATGTTGATGAATTTGATGTTAGTTTTCTTAACCAGAGAAACTAAGTAGTTCAAAACTGTCAAACAGAAGGAATTGTTTAATTTCAGGCATTCATTTTTGACATCAGTAATGGACGACCACACAGAAATACATTTCATGATTAAACATTCTTGTCTAAACATAGGAGCCAGAATAATTTTTTTCCAGCTAACACTATGCCTTTTCAATACAGTTCGATTACTTACATCAGTCATCTGAAAACATGCTTTATTTCACACAGATTTATATTCCTCCACAGAAGACAGGCAAAGTCTTATAGCTGTGATGATGGCAGATTCCTTTCTCTCAATCCTGTAGCACCTTGTAACTCACTGTGGCCCAGGAAGGCTTGTCTGCCCCATGCCTTCTGGAAGACTGCGGGGATCTCTAGTGCTCCTGGAGCCATGCCTACACATGAGGAGCAGACCAGAAGATCGAGGCTTCACTGGGTCCAGTGTGCTCTTGAGGCTATAGATCACTCCTGTTCCGCTCCCATCCCAGGGCACACATCAAGCAATGCTCACTGTGCTGCACCAAAGACTCAGAGAGGTGGCACGGAATCTGGAGACAGTCCCTGCTCATCACAGGGATATGGGGATGTTGTGCACTTCTGTAATTGGTGACCCAGGGGCTGACATCCTCTGTAATGACAGAGCAGCTGATGGAGGAGGATGCAGTGTCTTGACAAGCTGGACACCATGTAAATGCCAGTGGGGCATGGGGGACATGTAACAGAATTGTGGAGCAGTTAAAAATTGCTTTCCCAGAAACCTTTGCATTGCATAGGAAATGGCCAAAATGAGCACTATAGGTACAGGATGATCAGACTCTTCCCCGGTGCGTCCGGCAAAGTGGGCATGACAACCAAAATCTCATCTCATCAGGTTCAAGAACAGTTTCACAGCTTTATGTCTAATATGAAAAGCCCAGCAGAACTTGCATTTTTCTTTCTTCTATTGATCTTGCTAAACTAAGAAATACTACACTTCCTAAATTAATTTCAAACTGATCAAGATACTATCAGACCACCTGATGTGTCTTTTCTTTAAATTCCAGATATTATGTTTAATATATTCAGTGGAAATGACAATATTTAATTAATTTTGTGCATCAGTACATATATCCACCTTTGAAGGACTACACAGTGAAACTGTGTATTTCGAGCTTATTGCAAATACAATTTTGAAAGAAGGGCTTTGTTTCAGAAATAGATCTCTATTTTTATATATATTTTTATATTGACAATTTTTGTTTTCATTGTTACTGAACAGTGAACTGAACATGAATATAGGGAATATTCAATATGTATACTGTACTTTTAACAGTGACACAGATTTTCAGTATAAGTCTAATATATTCCAGCTTCTATGCATAAAAGGTTGACTCCCTAATATGAGGGTAGAACTTCAAGCTAGCCATCAAAGTCAAACTTTGCCAGGTAATGCAACCCTTATCTAAAATCATCTGAAATAGGCAGGAGGTGTCTGACTACTTCTTGGTTACACCAAGACTAAAATTCTCAAGTGGGGAGCTAAAGTGTCTCATACTTCCATTACTAAAAGAAGGCAGTTTTTTGTAAAGGTACTTAATAACCTGAAAATGTCACTGCATACCTAGTGGCACTTTGCAAAGTTTTGCTTCTAGCTGCCCAGATGTCCCTAAGGGTAGGTCCTTAGCTGTGTGTGTCAACTTTCGAGTAACGTAGTTCTACATGCAATTTTTCAGTGACAATGCTGTCTAAAATAATTTCAGTACTTCCCCTACTTTCCAATAACTCATTTCCAAGGCAAAATATAACCAAGGGAAATCAGGATTTTTCTTTTTACAAGCTATATAGTTTATAAATTATCTGGTTTGCATTTAAAGTTGAGCCTGACTTGGTTGAGAGCCCAGCCTTTGAAACACTTGTGCTGGAGGCTCTGAGAGAGCAGCATCCTAAAACTGACAGGTAGGAAAGGTCAACAATACCTTAGAATTGGTGCAGAATATGAACCTTTGTCTTTAGGCCTTATTCACTTTTGTGTTTTCAGAAATGTCTCTCTAAGCTCTTCTGGCTGTTGTGTAAAAGCTCTCTATTCACCTTGTGATGTGGGGATTTGTCTATGTGTATGTGGAAAGAAAAATTTAGAAGTGAGAAAGGAAACTTTCAGAGTTGTTTAATTCAGGGTAGAGGTAATTATTTGGTTTTTTTTTTTTTTTTTTACTACATGCTGGGTTTTCTTAGTGCAATGCTTCATGGTAGCATGGCTGTCTACATTTTCTAATATACATAGAAGTATGGATATTCAGTGTACATGGAGAGATGCATGTCAAGCATAACACAAGGCACTTTTTTTAGTGAATCATTGTGTCATTCAGTAAATCATTATAATACTATCAGACCACCTGATAGTGGTCATTTAAGTTTGGAAAGATATACTTTAATAACATTAGGACTGAATGAGATTTGCCAAAACCCATTGCAAAATCTAGAATGCGTGCAATAACTCATCATTAAGGTGAGATAATCAATGATTTTTTAACCTATTATCACTGATATTAAGTAGGTAATTCAACAGAAATTGTTTTCTTGCTATTAGAAGGAGAAATTTTGATTAAAGCAATAGATTAAATGATTAAAAAATTATACTGCTTCTTGCAACCAGTTCTGTTTACATCCTCAGGAAATTAGGGTGATGTCTGCACTAGTTTTGTGTTTAGACTTCCCAGGCTCACTAGTCATTGCCCTGATAATTCTGCTGGGTCACATCGGTCAGTTTGTGCAAGGACATAACTGGGTGCAGTGCATCACACAGAGGTAAAATGTCACACTACAGAGAATGAAAAATAACCCTGAGGGACTCTCAGATATGATTTCAGATGAACTCCATCCTGTAAAGAAAATTAAAAGAAAAATTTGAGGGCATGTGATGAATCTGGTTTGTCCTTAGTCTACAATGGAGAGGACAGGGGAATATTTTTTTCAGCTACAGCCTGTACCACATTTTTGAAAGCGAGTGTAG